>NW_026972107.1:12500000-15000000 GCF_036711695.1 Zophobas morio
CAATTAAATCAGTTTTTTTTTTGACATCATTTTTCCAAGGATCGTATTTTGAAAATTTTCGGATTTAGACCATATGAAGTTATCTCGCTCCAATTTATCTAACAATTTTATTATTGCTGTCTTTACTAATTTCAGACTTCTGAACAAGAATCAGAGCTCAAAAGATGTCTCCGACACCCCCTGGCATTTTAAAATTTTTTTTAATATTCGAGATTTCCAAAAAATGACACCGTCCGATATATTCGATTATCATTTCTCAACAAATACAATATAAATCAACTAGTTCGACTAAAAAACTCTTAGAAATTAAGCTGTGAAAACTGGAATCCAGAATTTCATGCCGTTCCGGATTTATGGACCGTCAAATTTTAAATTAGGTTTTTGAGTATGCGTTAAAGAAAGATTGCGTTAAAGTAGTGAAAATATACAATAACAACTGATGCCAAAAATGGAGTGAGTAGAGCAAGCTTAGTTTAAAAACCGAATTTTTCAGACCAGACTTTTTTTACTTTTTTTATTTAAAAGATGTCGCCAGGATTTGCTGATTTTTTTTTGAGTTTTTTACAAGCTCTACACTTCTGAAAAACGACACCGCTCGGTAAATCCGTCTGTGGATTCCATATGGACGTAAAATCTGGCTTCACAATGAACCAACGCGATCAAAAAACTCCAAGAAATTGACTGGTGAAACCAGGAATACGGAATTTTTTGCCGTTCCGGATTTAGGGGCTCTCAAATTGTAAAATTGATTTTTGAGTACGGGTTAAGGAAAGATTTCATTTAAAACAGTGAAAATATTCAACAATTGATGCCAGAAAGGGACTCATTGATGCAAAATTGGTCTAAAAACCGAATTTCAGTCAAATCGGATTAACTTAATTTTTTTCGAAGAGATCAATGCTGTAAAATTTTCAGGACCTAGGATATGTCGAGATATCTTGCTTAAATCTACTTCAATTTGTCTGAAAATTAGTCTCTGTACTCAGTTGACACTTCTGAACAAGAATTAGAGCTCAAAAGATATTTCTAGGACCTCCGGATTTTTTTATTTTTTTTTTTAACTCTCGACAGTACCGAAAAATGATATCATCCGATAAATTCGTTTATCAATTTCAAACCAACGTAGAATCCGCCCTGAAAATCAACCACTCCGAGTAAACAATTTCAAGAAATCGAATGGTGAAAACCGAAATTCGAAATCTTATGCGGTTCTAGACTTCTGGGCCATCGAATATTAAATCTGGTTTTTGAGTATGGATTAAAAAAAATTTCGTTTAAACTCTGACCTGACCTGACCTGACCCGATCTGGCCTGACCAAACAGAGATTAGCAAAACTCTCGTATTAAATTTAAATTTGCAAAATCCCCACTTTCTTTGTTAATTTTGGACATGTAAGTGTAAATTCTGTACTCAAAACAAGTAACTCTTTTGCCTGATGGCGCTATAGTCGAGGAAATTAAAACTGGCAATCCTGACTATTAAAGCCGCAATAGGATCAACATAAAAATATTAACTTCTGTCAAAAGCGTGGGTGCTTGATCCTTATTGTATCAATGTCGCTCCTGTGCATGTTTATTCCTAAATAATCAGATAATAAACACTCTATGACGCAACTGAATACTTTTATGGCAATCCTAGGAAGCAGTTAGATCTACCACTTTAAATTTCCTCGACTATACTGTGTGTGGACAGAGATGTGTAACAGTGTTTTTCAATAAATTACTTTAAACTCAACTTTTTCGTTTGTTAAATATGAATAATTATTTATAAGATGGTCGCCATTTTGTGCAAATTGTTAATAATAATTTCAACCCACACGTCCCTCCCTCGCGCTCGTGTCGCGCCCTCTTTTAATTTTCTACCCCTCAATGAAATTAACCCTCTTCTCCTCCGTGAAATTTCGTCGTCGGAATTTAGTCGGAATAGTTTTTGGTTTGAGCGAAGGTTTCAGCGCTCATAATTCGATAAGATATAAATTTCAGGACAGCGCAATCTCTTGGGTCTTGCGAAGCCCCCGGATCCCTATTATCATAATCAAATCTGCTTGTGGCAATCAGATTATGCCAAATTACATCATCCCTTAACTAACTAGCTGTTACCACTGTTCTTCATTGTTCTTGTTCCAGCCTCAGACGTGTGCATAGTTTATTCATCGAGTTAGTGCCACTCTTCAACGAGGGCTTATTTAGTGTCACCTGTAAGCTTATATGGAATAATGTACACGTGCGCCATGCAATAATTAATACATATACGGCATATGCGGATATGGCGTGGGAGGGAATAATTTTACCGAGCTACAAGCCCGTACTGCATTACCGACCCCTTGTTTATGGGCCCGGAACTCAGAGTTACTTGCGCGAATTATGCCTGTCGGTAAATTATTATTTGGTTAAGTGCACGAAATTTACAGCGAAAGTAAACATGCGCCGTTCCTCCCAGCTATTATGAGAAAAACGTATGGATATATGGGCGATTCCACGCCGAGTGATACAGAGTTTCGCAATTTAAGCCACCACAAGCTATATAAACATCATGACAAATTAAAATTTTTTATTGCTTTTCTTTAATTAGGGTAAGGACGGGCGGCAAGATGGCGTATTTAAGCTTCCAAGTTAATTAAAGGAAAGCTCTCCAAAGGTAAACAAAAATATTCTACTGTGTAATAATCACCAAATTTTTTGTCGCAAGCTACGATGATGTTTAAGTCTCCTATTTTACTTCTCAAAAAAGCTGACATTTTTTTTATTAATTACTTATTTAGCAAAATACCACATCATGCAAATATGTCAAAATATATATAATATATACCTAATTAGAAATAAGGTACAGTTTTTTGTTAACAAAATTGTTTGATACAGATAAATTGTACGCATTTTTTTAAATCCTTCACTACTGTTTTCGGTATGGAAATTTATCAACTTTTTTCCGTTAAAATGGAAAATCGACCGATAAGCTTTTGTTTAATTAACAAACACGCTAACGCATTAAGCTTGTCTTGAAGAACACTCCACATTTAGGTCGGCGTAGGACGTCCATTTCGTTGAATTTCTACTTTTTCATCAAGATTTAGCCAGAAAAAGTTTTTATATTAAGTTACAATATCCATTATTAACGTTAAATAGAACAAAACCATCATGAGGTCGAAACTGCCGAACAAACTCTTTGTGCTTTTTTTTAAAAAACAACAAAGCCGGGTATAAAATATTTAATTTTTTAAGTAGAATTTAATGTTTACTTGGTTCCTTACTAAAGTAGCAATGAACATCTAATTACGTATTCGTAATTAGTTTATTTTGTCGGGTGATACTGTATCCAGATTCGGCTGATTATACTAAAACACCGTTCTAAAATATTTGAGGCGTAAAATTTCTGTGAAATTAACAGGTGCGACTATCAAAATTTCGCGTAGCAAAATAAACAATATTTACATAAATAGAGTTACTCTCTGAGTCATGAATGGGCTAAAAAGTGCAATCATGTCGGTAACGTTCGACGAAAGATATAGTGTGGTTATGGTTTAATTGTTCACAGTGGTCCCAATAAATCCGGTTGCCTGGAAAGACCTCCTATTGTAACAGTAACAAATAAGAATTATTTCAATATGACTGTTTTTCACGTAAATTTTTACACGGCAATTACAGTTAAAATGAGTGAACGCATTTATGCTCCCATGACTATTAAGACATCAATTACGAAAACGATAAAAGATAATAACCAATTAGTGCAAAATATTCTTAAACTATTCCATTCTTCCGTGAAGGTGCAATTAATCCCACCCATTCGAACTGCCACTGATTTATAGCCCGTAATTTGATCGTAATGGGGTTGTTTTATGTACAACAAAAGCTATAACGACGCGCCGCCATCCATTTAATTTTCTAATCATAAAAAATAGAAGAGAGGGAAACGAAGCGATAATAAAAATAACGGCCGTTATACCAAAACCCGAAGGTAGTTTTGAAAGTAGTTGGGCACAGCCGTGTCCTGTGCACCATAACCAATTAAAGTTTAGCAATTTTCTATTCGAACAAACAAGAAGTGGCGCCCTCGACGAGAGCGAATCCTGATCTCCAAAGTTTGACCGTAAATAAACAGTGAAAAATTTTTAATGGAGGAGAAAATGTTGGCACGCAATATCGCGCCTGATTTGTCATTGTCTCTTCCGATTTATTTATTCAAATAACGGGTCACTGACCAACAGACACTTGACATGTATGCATGATGAGGTGACATCAATTTCTTCCGGGTGGGCTACGCTGGGCAACCCACCTAATCGATTAAAAATTGTGAAAAATTACCCAATCAGTAGCCTGCTATTTGATCGATAACAAATTCATTTTGCTTAACGGTTCGTTATCTTAAAATTAACGTTGTAGATGAGAAGGATAAATAGCGACTTATCTATATATGCACATGTCATTCGAACTTCGTAAAATATGTGAGTGCTCCGCTCCGAAATTAGCCGTAACGGTTCTACCGGAATCTTGATCTTGCTAAATGGGCTCTACATAACTAATTATTATCAATCTATTTGTCTAAAAACAAAACATGACAGACGTTTAATTATATTACACGTATTATTAATTATTGTTATTTCAAGTTTAAATTTTTCAGTTTCGATTTTATTTTTTTTCAATTTTTTGTTTAAATTTGTAGCTTACATTTTTGGGGATGATTAGCCAATTTTTGGTTGATGTTTTACCATCTACATGATAGTCTTAATGCACATACAAGATTTGACAAAAATCGGTTCAGTAGTTTCGAAGATTATCTGACACAGACAGCTAGACAGACAGACAGACAGACGGAAACATTTGTGCTAATTTAACAGGCTCATCCTGGACACTTTAAATTGTCTAATGTGATCGAGATGAACTACAAAGTATTAAACAAACGCCATAAAACACGACATGAAAGAATCACTAGGAAGTTTCCAAACACAGTTAACTAACTAAAAAAAATTCTGCGGCACTTTTAATTAAACCATTTTTTCTAGCTTCTTCCCGCGACCAGCCGGTAGCTCTTTATCTTCTCCCATCACTACCCAAGTTCGCGCATGCCATTTTTCACTCCCGTTGTACCTTTCAAATAAATGGACTATACCTGCCCATTCCGGTATCTGCCCTCGCATCTGGCGGGCTGCTTATCTGAACAATGCCAGTTAATTACCGAACTTGCTACCTGGCAGGATGACGTGACCGCCGCAATGTTTGCTCAAGTCCTTGTCTCGCGACCTCCCTCGGGCTGTGTCCCTCGTGGTGTCCGTTGCCCCCATGTCCACCTCCGCAAAGCTCACGAAATAAAAGCACTACCTCCGGCGGGACCTTTGATTGACTATCGCATCAATTTGCGTTATACAAACACGAAACACGATGCCGAACATCAATAGAGAGGACTGTGTATATTATCAATTTGCACGGCAATAATTGTATCTAATTGCCGACTGCACTTGAAAGAGCTTTTATTACATTATACGATCAAAGTCCGGTGTTGTTAGGCCGATGGGTTAAATAGATAGGTGGTCAAGGGTGAAACAAATGGAATTGGTCGTACAGGTGTTTGGAGACTTGTTTTAACTAATTAGGACTAAGAATTATTGTCAGAGTTCTGAGTGAATTGAAGGTGGGTCGGAATTGTACGACCTACGACAACAGGAAAAAGAAACTTGATGATTATGAGGGGACTGACCTAGTTCAACTGCACTAATGATGATTATTATTTTTGTATTGGGGATGTTAAATGTATAGAAGTCCAACGTTGAATAAACATACCTTTGCGACATACATTAATTAATTAAAATGAAAGCGTTTCTTGCATCATGTCAAGATTAAAAGATACGTAATTTTTAATTCTTCATTTACAATGTATATCTACGTCGAGTTATGAAAGTAGCACTACAAACAAAACAGGTCTCCAAAGATAAATAATTTAGATGTCATTTACTACATCTGTGATAAGTAAAAAGCGGATTTAAGGCTAAAAAGAGCCAAAATACGCCGTAAAATGAGGCGTCGAAATATAAAATAAAAACAAAAAAAAAAGAAAAGAGTGCGTCGACCCAGGGACGCACGGATGGGATTTTTACTCTGCGTTCTCAATTTATATAAATTAAACACGTATACGCGACGAAGTCATTAATTTTCTCTTAAAAACTAAAAAAAAAACAAAAATATGTAGCATTTGTATGTTTTGACAAAATGATGATTAATGATGATGATTGGGTTAATCAAAGTAAATATCCATGTATTGTTAATTATTGTTTATTATAAAATATACTTTTTTATTTATTTATCATATAGAAATATCTAATTATTATAATAATATTGTCTAAAAACATAGCGCGCCATTACATGCCTTATCAGTTCTAACCGGTGTCGGTGTCGGTGTCGAACTCGACATCTTATTCCGGCGCGCGTCGTGTCGTGTTCTATAATACGAAAAAAAAAGTGATCAATATTTGACATTAGTTTAAATGCCATGAATGAATTATTTTAATAAATCTCGAACGAGAAGCTATGAAACGTGGATAATGTAATAATAATAACTAAAATAAAAACATCCAAAACTTAAATATCGTTAATTAAAATTAAGTTGTGTCTTAACAACTGAATTTTCTGCCACGTATTTTATGAACGTTTACATTAATGTATGTAAAATGCATTAAAAACCTAGAGTTTGGAGTTCCTGTCTTCAAAAAAGTCAATTCGTATTATAAGACCAAAGATTTAGAAACTGGATATGGATTATGGGATTAGGCACACGGAATGAAAGGTCAACTATGGATGGGGCCCAAAAATCATATAGAGGGCTGTGTTTGTTGGGTTTTGACAAAGAAGTGCATACTTTCTCTCCCTCATATTATGTAGGGTGAATTAAATTTAAAAAATACATATTTTATTAATAAAAATGAAATCTAATTATTATTCAACTACAAAAAAACTCACTCTCCTTGCATTAGAACTGTTATTAAGTTTTCGAAAACACAAACAAGTTTACAACAAAAGTCACTAATACTATGTCAAGTTCGGATGTTCAAAAATTACAAGCACCATCAGACCTAAATCCACCTCGGAATCATGGGACAGAGCGACATTAATTACATTCAGGGGGTACAAAGGGCGTCCCTTAGGAGACTTAATACGACGTACAAAGCGCCGTAGATTAGTGTCACTTATTATATATTTTCGAAGGATCACATCCACAAGGGCTGCTGTCAACGGCAACACTTTAAAGGAAACACTCTGTATGAAGTCAAACGGACCACAATTTATTTCATGTACCGTTCGACAACATTAATAAAACACACTGTATTCTAAAACCGACATGTAAGACATATAAAAACCACATTTGTTATACTCGTATCTAAAAAATATACATACATGTTTCAAAATCTTTTTTTCTGTTTTTTCCAATTGCGTACAATAAAAAAATTAATTAAAAAAATAATTACTGAAAATGACAGCATCATTGACCATGTCGTAGTGCCAGGGGCGGCTTTAAACAGACCACCTAGCCTCAGGGCGCAACTCTACAAAAGCAAAATTAAATATCAGGTCCTGAAAAACTCGTCTGGACTGAATTGCCCTAAGGCAGGACACCAAAGTGCTTCTAGATTTAGGGCACATATAAGCGTGAAGCCGTCCCTGATTACTACGACCGTAAAAAACGAAAATGAATTAAATTAGGACCACGTATAAAAAAAGTTAAAATTTTCTGGCTGTCAAAAGTTATCAGTTTAATACAAGTTTGTTTCTCTTTCCTATAAGCAAAATTTAATCAATTAGCGAAAATTAATAACATGCACAATTTCATTAACACAAGGGGATGAAGTAGACTGCAAGCTGACTAAAAACTGATTACACATCATTTAGTTAGTTAAATTAATTTAGTTAATTTCAGTTTGTGAACTTCCATGATTTACGAGACTGTTATACTTTACTTTATTTATATATCAAAATTTTGCCTTTTTTTTCTACAAATGCTTGTAGTTATACAAATATGTACAATCCGCGTTTTGCAAATATACAACCACTTGCTTTTTAGCACGTTGTTGATGTAACATAACTGACTTTTTATTTTCGTTTCCAATTTCAATAATTCGCGTGAAATACTGGGGAATCTCCACGCAGGCATACACTTTCCCCCTGTAAGATTTCAAGCTGTTCGTAAAATATTTCTATTGCGTGTTTACAATGAACAGGTGTAGTGCCCGAGGAAAGCATCGTTTCCACTCGAAATCTGTGAAGAGACTTCGACCACAAAAACAATATAGTGGGTGTATCGTGTCCTGTTACTGTTAGAATTTGTATGGCGAATCTCCTACTTCAACTAGTTCGAAATTAATTAACGTTGCATCGACTTAACAGTTAGGTTAAGATTATAGTCACGCTCTGTTTGTTTGGCATTACATAGAGGAAAAAGAATGATGCATTGTTCCAGTCACCCGATGAGATCATTAAACCGACAAAAAACCATTAAACTAGTAAAACATTCACTGGTAGATCTCTTAAGGATCAAATCATGTTATTTAATGACAATGATTCATTTTAGACGTCTAAATCGTAACGGCTCCTGTTCAGTTTTACATTATTCCATCGAACCAGCACAAGAAAGTTCCTTATCTCGTTCCAGTTTCGCTCGGCGACTTGTCTATTCGACTAGAATTCATCACAATGGTTGTCTGCTTCTATTTATCATCTAAATGTGCAGCGCTACCAGGCAAGAACAACGCATCGACTTTTAATAGGTTTATTGATATCGGAACTATTGAAATTCCACCAGAGGACAACGGTTAGCCGCGAAAGAATTTGCCGGGTACATCACACCTTGTGGTTAAGAGGAGTCGCTGGAGGAGGTATACAATTTTTTCATTTTTTCTTTGATAAAATGATATTAATATAGATGTATTACACATCAAATTGCAGCTTTTCGCATGTTCTTGAAAACAGTTCAATCAACCAAAAAAATATGACACAGAAATATATCCCCACAATGACAAAGTAACGTATTTTTAGTAGTACAGTTTATTTAAATAATAAATAAAATAAATTAATTCAAAATACGTCTCATTATTTTAACAGGAGTATTATTGAAAAATTAGTGATACATTTAGCAGAGCCTTTAATAAAAACGAACAATAATTGAAAAATATTTCAGGGTCTTGTCGCTAGGAGCGCGACGATATTTAGACTTGCGGACAGAACATACAAGCAAAAACCTTTCTGAGAAGGCCCACAGCCTACCCTAAGGTTATATTACCATTAAAGTTCGGAATTATATCCAGAAAAATAATGTAAATATGGACATATGCAGAGAAATTTGGCATTATATGCAAAAAAAAATTGTCGATGATTATTTCGACAGAACTTTCTTCGCCTTAATTTTTTACTTAAATGTTTCAATTCTTTAGTTTTTCATTTTTTTTCTATAGTTTTTCGATTTGCTATTTTTCGAGGTTTTAAGTTTAAAATTTTCAATCTTCCAAATTTTGGTTTGTTCAATTTTTATATTTTGCAATTTTTCGCTTTTTTATTTTCGTATTTTTTTACGTATTCCATTTTTCATTAATTTGATTTTATTTTTTTGTTTTTTCAATTTTAGTTTTTTCAGTTTCTCGTTTCTTCAGTTTTTCGATTTGCAATTTTTCAATTCTTATTTTTTTTTGTTAGAACTTGCCAGAATAAGACTGATTTTAGCAAATCACATACCCTCTAAGAAGACAGCGGCGGCTGGGCGGGCCTAGTACATGCTAAGATAAAACTAATTTTGGCAAATCACATACCCTCTAAGTAAACAGAGGGTGGGTGGGCGGGGCTACTGCTTGCTTATAAAACACTTTAGAAAAACCTACTCAGCTCCTCCCACTTCTTGTCTCTATTTCATTGACTTATTTTATTTACTGTAAAATGTGAATTGAATTCTGTTTTAACAAGCGATAGAACTAAGATTTAAAACAAAGTAAAAAATGGCTCCTTTCACCCACCCTTATCCCGTTTTCATCACTCATTCTTACTGGCTCTGAAGAAAGAACTTCAGAAGTTTTCAAATTTTAAGTATTCAGTTTGTCCAGTCTTCAATTTTAAAATTATAAAATGGAAAGAAATATTGAAAAAATAAAGGAATTATAAAAGAAAAAACTGTGATATGAAATCGAGAAAATAAAAATAAAAAAATCGAGAATATGAAAAACAAAAATCAAGAACTTGAAAAATTGAAAAACTGAAAAAGAGAGAACATGAGAAACCGAAAAATTGTGATATGGAAAATTTAAAATCGAAGAGAAAGGAAAAACGAAAATTTTAATTTCAAAGAATTGATCGAAAGTAAACATATCCAGATTTTTCAAAAAATTATAAGATTTGTTTTTGCGAATTTTATTTGTAACTCCAACCGGTTTTCCAAAATCGTCAATTGAAATATCACAATTTTTAAAATTTCTCGAGCTTTCAATTTTTAATTTCTCACTTTTTGGATTTTTCAATTTTTCGATTTGCAATTTTTCAATTCTTATTTTTTTTTTGTTAGAACTTGTCAAGATAAGACTGATTTTAGCAAATCACATACCCTCTAAGAAGATAGAGGGCGGGTGGGCGGGCCTAGTACATGCCTTGATAAAACTAATTTTGGCAAATCACATACCCTCTAAGAAAACAGAGGGTGGGCGGGGCTACTGCTTGCTTATAAAACACTTTAGAAAAACCTACTCAGCTCCGTCCACTTCTTGTCTCTATTTTACTGACTTATTTTATTTACTGTAAAATGTGAATTGAATTCTGTTTAACAAACAATAGAACTAAGATTTAAAACAAAGTAAAAAAGGGCTCCTTTCACCCACCCTTATCCCATTTTCATCATTCATTCTTATTGGCTCTGAAGAAAGAACTTCAGAAGCTTTCAAATTTTAATTATTCAATTTGTCCAGTTTTAAATTTTAAAATTATAAAATGGAAAGAAATATTGAAAAAATAAAGGAATTATAAAAGAAGAAACTGTGATATGAAATCGAGAAAATAAAAATAAAAAAATCGAGAATATGAAAAACAAAAATCAAGAACTTGAAAAATTGAAAAACTGAAAAAGAGAGAACATGAGAAAACGAAAAATTGTGATATGGACAATTTAAAATCGAAGAGAAAGGAAAAACGAAAATTCTGATTTCAAAGAATTGATCGAAAGTAAATATATCCAGATTTTTCAAAAAATTATAAGATTTGTTTTTGCGAATTTTAATTGCCGCCGGTTTTCCAAAGTCATCAATTGAAATATCACAATTTTTAAAAATTTCAAAAATTTCGAATTTCACTGCGAATATTTTCGAGTTGAGTTTTCTTTACACAAATTTGTGAACATTTTTGCAAGGATACGTATATCAACTTGGGTTGGTGCAGTCTAATACTAAAAATTACAGTATTGTATTCCTATAAAACAGAAAAATTGGCCACCTGTTTAAGCAGATCTGAAAATCATTTTAGATAGGATTTATTCGGCAAAATTTTCAGATAACATCACCAATTTTTTGGGGTTGATAAACTGATACATTTTACTCAAAAATCTACCATACAATAACTTCTTTTGAAGTCTGCAAGATTTCAGAGTATTCAGTTTTGTAATTATTGATGTAATCAAGAAAATAAATTGGCTGAGTCATAAAATTTTTTGAGACACCCTGTATAAGCAAATCTAAAAAATATTAATGTAGTGATAAATCACAAGTATGGAAACATCACATTTTGCACATTTTAGACAGGATTTATTCAGCAATATTTTGAGATGACGTCATCAATTTTTAGGAGGGATGAGCAAATGCATTTTGAACAAAAATTTACCATGCTCATGATAACTTTAAAACATCTCCAAGTTTTCAAAGCGTTCGGTTTTGTAGTTCCTAATTAAATCATTAAAATAAATTCTGTATAAACACATCCAAAAAATATGAATGGATTGACAAATCACTCATCTAATTTTGAACATTTTAGATAGGATTTTTTCGGCAAAATTTTGAGCTGACCTCATCAATTTTTTGAAGGGGATAAGCAAATATTTTTTGATTAAAAATTTATCATACTTGAAATAATTTTTAGTTTCCTCATATAAAATTTAAATTAAATTGGATTTGATAGTAAGTTCTTTTGGGGATTGATTTAGCTCTAAAATGTGCACATATCGCCTGTCGCTTTCATTTTAACTAACTTTAAAACATCTGCAAGATTTCAACGCAAAATTTTACGACAATCGGTCCAGTAATTTCGAAGATTATCCATCTAATAAAAAACCGGGACGGCAGACAGACGGACAGACAGACGTAAACGGGAAGCCTATTTCTTCGTACTCTAGGCATCATGAAAGGGCGAGAAAACGAAAAAGTAGAAAGTCGGCCGACGGATTCGAGTACAATACCTCTTTTGCTTACGCTCAGGAAGTAAAAATTAAAAATAAATAATTATTTATGTAATATGTATTTATGTATTTATGTATTATTGACATCGAATAACATGCAAAACATATTTTTTGTATTAAAATTAAGATTTTCACTAATTACCACGAAAAATGCAGCTAAAATTTTAAAATATGCATAAAAACGCACTAAATATTAAAATATGCAATAAATGCAAAAAACAGTTAAATATGCAGACTATTCAAAAATATGTAGTTTGCAGAATCCATGTTTCTTATTTTTGTAATCGTCAATAAGAGTCGAGCACACACATCCCCTGGTGTTTTCAATGTGTAGCATGAAGACATCTTTGAAAGACCTCTTTTCGGTTAATCATTACTTAGATAAAGTGATTCCGTATTACGCTATAACTTACGTAACTGCATGCTACGATATCATAATATCAAAATTTATGTTTCCAAAGCAGGTGCTCCTCCCCTATCCTATCCACTGAATGGCATAAACATTTCACTAGAAAAACCCTAATGCCCCGTTATCATGTGGAGCAACGGAAGTGGCGCTAACGATCTTATTCCACATTTTCCTTGAAAAAGGCATTTACACCCGCCGTAAGTCCTTTGTATGTGACATTTTAATAGATAACCCAAGCATACAGTGACATTACATCGTAATTTTCTACAATTTACAAAATTACACCAAACAACAATAAAAGCTGGCGCTTACTTTTGTCGGAGAATGAAAACCCCCAATTGCCTTAGACACTCCTAGAAAAGAAGCGCTTAAGTGCGCCCCTGTCTTTACGTAAAAGCAAAGTAATTCCAAACGCGTACGTGAACACGGGGCAATGCCACTCTCAAACTAATAAAAAGTGGCACGTGAAATGCAATTTGCGCTGTTAGTGTACCGTTGTAGCTTTGGCATCTGCTTCAACATGGCTATACTGCGTCGTCAGACGTCTTTTACTTTTTCTCCGACAAATGAAGCGTCGCCCCCTTTCTGTGTTGCTTTTGAGAGACAGGGCTTGCCTCTTATGGATTTTATTGCCTTGCATCGTCAAATTTCAACCGTCAGGAGAACGAGGCAGGTTTAATCGATGAGGAACTAACGCCGGTAAAATGCTGGATTAAAATAGTACAATATTTGCAGATGCATTAAAGGCGATATTAGCAACAAGTGCAAATATTTATTTTTAGGAAGCGGCACAGCGGGTTAGCTGTCGTGTCTATTCGATAGACAGAGAAGGATGGCAGGTGAAGAGGTGACACGTCACATGTGTGTAGTGCTCACTATCGTGCTGGGTGATGAAAGCTCGTTCAACCATGCTTTATGGATGCACTAATGCGTCGAAATGTATTATATTATTTAATTTATGGATAGTTTAATCGGGGAGACGTTTTCAACAAAAACAGTGATTCTGAAATGGAATTCCGCGTTCCAGATTATGTTTAATCAGGTGAATAAAATTTTTCATTACAATCTTTCAATTACGGACCCGTGTGTGTGTATGTATGTATATTTCTATCAAAGACGGAAAAACATTGTTTTTTGCCATTTTTTTTTGTTACAAACACTAAATGTATAAAACGGAAATGGAAGGCAAATAGACATCAGAAAAAAATGTTTTTCCTTCGGAACCTAATGGATTTTTCCGTATATACGTATCCATGCGTCAAACAAAAAAAAATATATCCAAGTTTTTTTTATATCTTGAACGACTTGTGAACTTAATTTTATCTTGTAAGAAAACACTAACAATATTTGTCTGTTGATGCACTCCAACAAATGATGACGTCATCTCTGTAGGTAAGCGAAGAAAAATGTTGTTCCTGCGGTGGGAATCGAACCGCACGTTTACCGCTTACCGGGCGGGTGCTCTTACTACTAGACTAGAGAGGAGCTTATCTTTCCTCGCTTACGCTACGTATTATTGTGCCGCCACATCTCAAAATTTCGTGAAGTAAAATGAAGGTTCAAGGTGCTTTTTTACCAGCGATTTCATATACATAGTTTTTAAAACACAAAAAATTAAATATAGTCATAAAATTTTGCGCTTTATACCGCGGATCTGGAAAATGGCAGGTTAACTCTTCAGTACGTAATGTACGGGGGCTTCGGGGGACCCAAAAAAATAATAAAAACATTATTTATGATGTAGATTATGAAAAAAACGTAATTTTATAAAGGTAAAATTGACAACACTGCACGCACCTAATGCGTGAAAACCTCCTGCTTACTTTCTGATTTCTTAGTAAGGTTGGTGACTAATATCCATTTTTTTTTTGGACAAGAACCATAACAACCAGTAGTCATTAATCTTTGTGCATTATTATTAATAAAACTAGTTGTTATTTTTCATTAATAAATAAACCAAAAAAATATGACATTTATAAATTATTAACAAAAACAAAACAAACAAAAGAAAAATCCATTAAAACATAACCAACTAAACAGTAGAGAATATGTTCAAATTCCTGCCATTACATATAAGTAAGGTCGTAATGTTTCCAAATTTTGATCATTTTTTGTAAAAGTTAGTCATCAACACTTGCTAAGATAAAACTCACTTTGGCAAATGATATACTCTCTAAGAAAAGATAGGGTGGTAGGGCGGGGCTAGCAGCTGCTAAGATAAGACCGACTTTGGCAAATGAGATAACCTCTAAGAAAAGAGAGGGCAGGTGGGCGGATCTAGTACCTGCTGAGATAAAGCTGATTTTGGCAAATGAGATACCCTCAAAGAAAAGAAAGGGCGGGTGGGCGGATTTAGTACCTGCTAACATAAAACTGATTTTGGCAAATGACATACCCTCTAAGAAACATGCACATTAGAGCGAATTTCAATCTACGGACAATAAAACATATAAAATCAATAAGATATATAAAATTAGATTCCAAGATAGGAAACCCCAAAATTATTTCCCTTTAAATTAAATCCTAAGACCAATACTATTAAGATTTCGCGAATATTAAACTAAGTGCAGTAGAACCCAGTATAACGACAGAGGCGTTATAAACAAATTCGCTGAAAAAGTGCAATTAATTGGAAAAATGAACTTGATTACATCTAAAGTAAATCTGCAATTATATGATGGGGGTTCTAGACCAATTTGACCTCATTTGACCTGTTTTAGAACCCCCATCAATTTCTATCGACATGTCATTGACATTTTGAACTGTGTTAGAACTCCCAGCATTTTCTGTCAACCAGTTTGAAGTGTCGTAGGACCTCCATCATTTTTTGTCAACCAATTTGACTTGTGTTAGAACTCACATCATTTTTTGCCGAGCAGTTTGAGTTGTTTTAGGACCCGGTGGTCCTAAGACTGATTTTGGCAGACGGCATACCTTCTAAGAAAATAAAGGGCGGATAGGCGGGGTTAGTATTTGCGAAGATAAAACTGGTTTTGGTAAAGGACCTACTCTCTAAGAAAATAAAGGGCGGGTGAGCGGGGCTAGTACTCGCCAAGATAAGACTGATTTTGGCAGATGACATACCTTCTAAGAAAATAGAGGGCGGGTGGATGGTACTAGTACTTGCCAAGATAAGACTGATTTTGGCAGATGACATACTTTCTAAAAAATTAGATGGTGGGTGGGCGGGGCTAGTACTTGCCAAGATAAGACTGATTTTGGCAGATGACATACTTTTCAAGAAAACAGAGGGCGGGTAAGCGGGGCTAGTACTTGCCAAGATAAGACTTATTTTGGCAAACGACCTACTCTCTAAGAAAATAAAGGGCGGGTGGGCGGAGCTAGTACTTTCGAAGATAAAACTGATTTTTGGGCAAAGGACCTACCCTCTAAGAAAATAAAAGGTGGTGAACGAGGCTAATACTTGCGAAAATAAAAGTGATTTTGGCAAAGGACGTACTCTCTAAGAAAATAAAGGGCGATGGGACAGGTCTAGTAATTGCAAAGGTGAGACTGATTTTGCCAAATCACATATCCTTTAAGAAAATGAAGGGCGGGTGGGCGCGGTTAGTACTTGCCATGATAAGACTGATTTTGGCAGATGACATACTTTTCAAGAAAATAGAGGGCGGGTGGGGGGGGCTAGTACTTGCTAAGATAAGACTCATTTTGGCAAAGGACCTACTACTTTGAATTCAATTATAAAACCAATACTTTTAAGATTTCGCGAATATTAAACTAAGTACAGTAGAACCCTATATAGCGACAAAGGCGCTATAAACAAACTCGCTGAAAAAGTGCAGTTAATTGTAAAAATGAACTCGATTACATCTAAAGTAATTCTGCAATTATATGATGGAGTTTCTAGAGCAGTTTAACCTCATTTGACCTGTTTTAGAACCCCCATAATTTTCTGTCGTTATGTCATTGACCTTTCGAACTGTTTAGGAACTCCCAACATTTTCTGTCGACCAATTTGACCTGTCGTAGGACCTCCATCATTTTTTGTCGGCCAATTTGACTTGTGTTAGAACTCACATCATTTTTGCCGAACAGTTGGAGCTGTTTTCGGACCCGGGGTTTTAAGACTGACTTTGGCAGACGACATACCATACCATAAAGGGCGGGTGGGCGGGGCTAGTACTTGCCAAGATAAGACTGATTTTGGCAGATGATATACCTTTCAAGAAAACAGAGGGCGGGTGGGCGGGGCTAGTACTTGCCAAGATAATTTATTATACAAATAACCGATTGTTGTCAAATTTTTTACGTATATTAAGCATATTGATTAGATAAAACACTAACCAAAATTTGTGGAATCATCCTCATCAACAATTTAATAACTCGCCTCAAAATTTTGCTTCTAAATACTATTTAAATTTTATAAAGTAACACGGTTTATGAAACCGTTTGAATTTCCTACCCCAGGCATCCAATTTTTCTAAAAAAAAAATTCAAACAACATAATCACATTTTATACGTACAAGAGGAACGCAAAATTCACGGTGAATGACATATGGTTATCGCCTCATACTAATAATAATTTATTTTTTCCCAACAGACACAAAATTCATATAGAGATAGAAATCATACATTGATAACTAATGACAAAAAAAATAAATAAAGCAAATAATTAAAACTAATAATGATAATAAAAACATAAATATAAAAAATATAATAATTAATAACTGGCAATTAACCGAAGTTGGGGGATCTAGTTTTTCTTACATTGTATCTGGTATTATCTATATTTTTCATAATGGAGTCCATCAGGCAACTGACAACTTTAATGTTTTCTTAACGTTTTATGATTCCTAAAGTAAGAAAAAATGATCTCACGTTTCTGTCTGTCTGTCGTCTGTGTCGATTTTTATTAGACAGATAATCTCCGAAACTACTGGACCTATTGTAAAATTGTATATGCATTTTAGGAGTAAAAATCATAAGATAAGCTTCTAAATTAATATATAATCTCAAATAGGTGTAAATCATGAGCTTATAATAAGTTTAAATCTACAGGTAAATTATTATTTAGGAGTAATTTTATGGTATTAAGATATTATTTATAGTGTAAGCACAAAGATAAGAAAAGGCAGATTTGACACAGGAAAGGTTCGTTTATTTTAACCCAGTTTATGTTCTTTTAAATTTTAAGAGACAATATACTCTTGTAATGGTGGTTTTTGAAATTCCCATGATTTTTATCACAATTTACTGTCAAGTGGTTGTTGGCTCAGTCAAGGAGCTATCTGATTTCACTGTGACTTGTATTAGGCGATGGCTACTTTCATAATTTCTCGACATTTAATTACCCTAGAATATGAAAAAATAAGTCTCTACCTTCTGTCTGTCTGTCTGCCTGTCTCTCTATTCGTCTATTGTGTGTCAATATTTACTACATAATCTTCGAAACCACCGGAACAATTTTTGTCAAATTTTCCATGTGTATTAGAAATATCGTGTAAAAACTCAAAAACTCAAAAAATTTCTCTAATCATCCCCGCTAAAAATTTGATAACGTCACCTCATAATTTAGCTCGGTAAACACCATTTAAATTTACAAGAAGCTGGTTTTCTTGTTTAAATAACCTTAGCCCGATTTTAAAGCTCACTTTTCTAATTTTTCACATCATATTCTGTTATTTATTTTCCATAAAAACTAATATTTTGCCTCATAAGTAGAAATCAATAAATTAAAACGGAGAATTTCCTGCACAATGGATTAAAAAACACTAAGACAAGCATCATTTGTAAACAAATTCAGTCGATAAAATCAAACAAAAGTAGTTTTGGTTGTCTTTAAATGTCCCTGCAAATGGTTAAAACAGGCATGTAATAGAGTTTTTCAAACAAATATGTAATTTCACAGCTCATATAACACGAAAATACAAGTTACTCGTTTCACTGCCTTCTCTAAAACTAAGAGAAAATGGTAACACGCTGGCTAAAATATAATATTTTTATTTTATCCAAAGAATGTATGTATTCTAAAATAATGAAAAAGTTTACCAACAAACTTTACAACTTATGTGAGAAAAAGCTACATTACTAAACTCTTAGAAGCTGTGGCAGAACTGACTTGTGTCATCAAATTATAATTTTGCTTTTTTTGCGATTATCTGGATGCAAGAGTAAAAAATCAAACCATAGTGTTATTTGATAAAATTTAAATAGCAGGTGCGATATTTTTTTATGTAATTAAAAAAAATAAATAATAATAAGACCAATTTATTTGATCGATCATGTTTTAAATTAATATATTTTGTGTTTATCCCCTATAAAAGATTGATAACGTCATCTAAAAATTATGAAATTTTTAAAAATTTACCTAACTTGTGTCTACTGTCCGTTGTAATCTAGAAACCTCAAAAGTTTTAAGTAAAGAACTGTGCAAATTTACAGGTGTGTCAAAGTAGGGCAAAGTAAAAAAAATGCGATATTTACAGATTTTCATTTCAAATGTGGAACGAGTAATTTTAAAATTTAATCTTTTTAAATTGTGTTAGTTAGCAAATCCTGGCGACCTTCAGAAAAATTCGTCCAATTTTGCATATTGAAACACAGTGACGAGGTATTCCTTGAATAATAGAAAATACTATTTAAATTCTCTGCATTTCCCAAAATTAGAAAAACAAAAACTTCTTCTCCCACGCGATGTTACCGTCAATAAGAAGCACGTTCTTGTATTAAAAAAAAACTCAAGAAATTGCGTGGTCGAAATTTGTAACAGACTCCCGTATCTCGTGTGCGCAGGCAAGATGAATCCAGGCTTGCAAACTCATAAATCGCGATTCCGGCGAACAAAATGCAGGTGAAGTGATGTCCTCGTGTTTGAACCCATAAATCAGAAGTTTTGTTCTGCAGATTATTGGGGTGCGCGCGTTCAAACAAGGCCCTCATCGCAAGTCTGCGACAATTGCAGCTCCGGGATGATCTATAGCGCCGAATAAATAATCCACATAACCGGACTTCCAATAACAAACAATTAATCCCCCCGTGGAAAATGATGAAAGGAGAGACGACGGACCCAGTTCCGCGCGGACCATAAATTCGGATTCGAATAAAATAAATTTTATTTAGTGTGTGTTTTTTTCGTTTATTTTAAATAAATTTATGCAAACGAATCAAAAAGAGAAAACTTCCAAACACAAGAAACGAGTCGATAAATTAAAATCGTGCGTCGGGTTTATTTACGGGCTGGGTGAAGCCAAACGCGGAGGATTTTATTGTTGCAAAGTGGTAGGATGGTGCGGTGTGTTCCGCGAAGAATTTCTGAAGCACGCGTCTGAATAACCATAAATTAAACAAAATAAAAAAAACATAAATAGCGGCAAAATGTTCCTAACTCGTTTGACTCTGTCAGTTTTCTAAAATTTTCACGTCCAAAATTGACAGCGTCTTTTTGAAAAATTGTCTAATATCGACAGATTATTTTTCTCTTTGTTTGATTAATTTTTTAGGCTTTGGAATGCCTTCAAAGTTGCCACTACTAACAGAGTTTATGTCTTCACGTTATAGTGGCGTGAGGAATTTAAAAGTAATAGTTATTTTATTGCACATTAGAGCGAATTTCAATCTACGGACAATAAAACAAGATAGGAAACCCCAATATTATTTCCCTTAAAATTAAATCCTAAAACCAATACTTTTAACATTTCGCGAATATTAAAAACTAAATGCAGTAGAACCCGGTATAACGACAGAGGCGCTATAAACAAACTCACTGAAAAAGTGCAATTAATTGTAAAAATTACACTCGATTACATCTAAAGTAAATCTGCAGTTATATGATGGGGGTTCTAGAGCAGTTTGACCTCATTTGACCTGTTTTAGAACCCCCATCAATTTCTATCAACATGTCATTGACCTTTTGAATTGTTTTAGAGCTCCCAGCATTTTCTGTCGTGCAATTTGACTTGTGTTAGAATTCACATCATTTTTTGCCGAGTAGTTTGATTTGTTTTCGTATCCGGGGTTTTAAGACTGATTTTGACAGATTTCTAAGAAAATAAAGGGCGGGTGGGCCAGGATAGTACTTGCGAAGATAAAACTGATTTTGGTAAAGGACCTACTTTCTAAGAAAATAAAAGGCGGTGGGCGAGGCTAATACTTACGAAAATAAAACTTATTTTGGTAAAGGACATACTCTCTAAGAAAATAAAGGACGGGTGGGCAGGGCTAGTAGTTGCCAAGATAAGACTGATTTTGGCAGATGACATACCTTCTAAGAAAATAGAGGGCGGGTGGGTGGGGCTAGTACTTGCCAAAACAAGACTGATTTTGGCAGATGACATATTTTCTAAGAAAATAGAGGGCGGGTGGGCGGGGCTAGTACCTGCCAAGATAAGACTGATTTTGGCAAAGGACCTACTCTCTAAGAAGATAAAGGGTGGGTGCCAAGATAAGACTGATTTTGGCAAAGGACCTACTCTCTAAGAAGATAGAGGGTGGGTGGGTGGAGCTAGTACTTGCCAAGATAAGACTAATTCTGGCAAACAACCTACTCTCTAAGAAAATAAAGAGCGGGTGGGCGTGGCTAGTACTTTCGAAGATAAAACTGATTTTGGCCAAGGACGTACTCTCCTACGAGCCAATTTCAAGTTGGATTTACAATTTCGTAAGTCCTCGTTGCCATGGAAGATGCGATGACAGCAGTCACGAGGACGAATCATATTGCGAATCGCAAAAACTGTCATCGAAATTACCATAGCAACGGCACTTGCGATTTCGCAAATCCAACTTGAAATTACCCCCTAAGAAAATAAAGGGTGGTGGGCGAGGCTAATACTTGTGATAATAAAAGTGATTTTAGCAAAGTACGTACTCTCTAAGAAATAAATGGTGGTGGGCGAGGCTAATACGAAAATAAAACTTATTTTGGTAAAGGACCCACTCTCTAA
Source organism: Zophobas morio (assembly GCF_036711695.1). NCBI lineage: Eukaryota > Metazoa > Arthropoda > Insecta > Coleoptera > Tenebrionidae > Zophobas > Zophobas morio. The sequence continues at coordinate 12,521,707 of NW_026972107.1, forward strand.
GAAAATAAAGGACGGGTGGGCAGGGCTAGTAGTTGCCAAGATAAGACTGATTTTGGCAGATTACATACCTTCTAAGAAAATAGAGGGCGGGTGGGTGGGGTTAGTACTTGCCAAGGCGAGACTGATTTTGGCAGATGACATACTTTCTAAGAAAATAGAGGGCGAGTGGGCGGGTCTAGTACTTGCCAAGATAAGACTAGTTTTGGCAGATGACATACCTTATAAGAAAATTGAGGGCGGGTGGGCGGGGCTAGTACTTGCCAAGATAAGACTGATTTTGGCAGATGACATACCTTATAAGAAAATTGAGGGCGGGTGGGCGGGGCTAGTACTTGCCAAGATAAGACTGATTTTGGCAGATGACATACCTTCTAAGAAAATAGAGGGCGGGTGGGTGGGGCTAGTACTTGCCAAGGCAAGACTGATTTTGGCAGATGACATATTTTCTAAGAAAATAGAGGGTGGTTGGGCGGGGCTAGTACTTGCCAAGATGAGACTGATTTTGGCAAAGGATCTACTCTCTAAGAAGATAAAGGGTGGGTGCCAAGATAAGACTGATTTTGGCAAAGGACCTACTCTCTAAGAAGATAAAGGGTCGGTGGGCGGGGCTAGTACTTGCCAAGATAAGACTAATTCTGGCAAACGACCTACTCTCTAAGAAAATAAAGAGCGGGTGGGCGGGGCTAGTACTTTCGAAGATAAAACTGATTTTGGCCAAGGACCTACTCTCTTACGGGCCGATTTCAAGTTGGATTTACAATTTCGTAAGTCCTCGTTGCCATGGAAGATGCGATGACAGCAGTCGTGAGGACGAATCATATTGCGAATCGCATAAACTGTCATCGAAATTACCATAGCAATGGCACTTGCGATTTCTCAAATCCAACTTGAAATTACCCCCTAAGAAAATAAAGGGTGGTGGGCGAGGCTAATACTTGTGAAAATAAAAGTGATTTTGGCAAAGGACGTACTGCCTAAGAAAATAAAGGGCTGTGGTCGAGGCTAATACTTACGAAAATAAAACTTATTTTGGTAAATGACCCACTCTCTAAGAAAATAAAGGACGGGTGGGCGGGGCTAGTACTTGCCAAGATAAGACTGATTTTGGCAGATGACATACCTTCTCAGAAAATTGAGGGCGGGTGGGCGGGGCTAGTACTTGCCAAGATAAGACTGATTTTGGCAGATGACATACCTTTTAAGAAAATAGAGGGCGGGTGGGCGGGGTTAGTACTTGCCAAGATAAGACTAATTCTGGCGAACGACCTACTCTCTAAGAAAATAAAGAGCGGGTGGGTGGGGCTAGTACTTTTGAAGATAAATCTGATTTAGGCAAAAGACCTACTCTCTAAGAAATTACAATGTGGTGGACGAGGCTAATACTTCTGAAAATAAAAATGATTTTGGCAAAGGACGTACTCTCTAAGAAAATAAAGGGCGATGAGACAGGACTGGTACAAAGATTTTTGCCAAAACATATATTCTTTAAGAGAATAAAGGGCGGATGGGAGCGGTTAGTACTTGCCATGATAAGACTGATTTTGACAAAGGACGTACTTTCTAAAAAAATAAATAGCGAGTGGACGGGGTTAGTACTTGCTACTCTGCAACCAATTGAAGGACCAAATTAAACGAAAACTATAAAACTGAGAAGAAAGTCTTTTCATAAAATACGAGTCTTCTTTAAACTAACTCCGTCCAAATACTTACAATAAATGCAATCTAAATATTTACTATAAAAATGTTAGGAGTCTTCGAACAAAAATGCTTAACTTCCTTGACAATCCTTCTACTTCTGGTGATAACTATAATAGGTATAATTTCATTTTCGCCTAATACCAAATTATTAGTGCCCAAAATCACTCGTATCTGAACAGATACTGGCCATGCCTTCTCGCCTCATAATTTCTTAGAGAGTAGGTAATTTGCCAAAATCAATCTTATCTTGGCAAGTACTAGCCCTGCCCACCCATGCTTTATTTTTTTGGAGGGTATGTTATTTGGCAATTTCGGTCCTATCTTAGCAAGTACTAGCCCCGCCCACCCGCCCTTTATTTGTTATAGGGTATGTCATTTGGCAAAATCAGTCTTAACTTGGCAAGTACCAACCCCATCCACTCGCCTTTTACTTTCTTAGAGGTTTTTTGCCAAAATCAGTCTTACCCTGGAAAAGTACTAGCCCCGCTCACCCACCCTTTATTTTCTTAGAGAGTAAATCATTTACCAAAATCAGTCTTATCTTAACCGTCAATTTCTGTAGGCCAATGTGTCCTGTTTTAGAACCGCCATCATTTTCTGTCAACCATTTGGACTTGTCTTAGAACCCCCATCATTTTTTGTCGATTGATTTGACCTGTCTAAGAACCTGAATAATTTTTTGTCGACTAATTTGGACTGTCCTAGGATAGTATGTATTGTAATAAAGTCCGTCTCTACTTTTGCGTTTTCTCAACTTTTCATGACTTCTAGAGTATCTATTTTATCCTTTTTACCCCTTTTATCCTTTCTATCTTTTTTATCTTTTTTATCCCTTTTATCCTTTTCATCCTTTTCATCCTTTTCATTCTTTTCATCCTTTTCATTCTTTTCATCCTTTTCATCCTTTTTATCCTTTTTATCCTATTTAACCTTTTTGTCTGTCCTAGACAGATAATATCCGAAAGTAGTGGCCCGACTGTTGTCAAATATTGTATTTATATTAGGAATATCATGGAGATGTTAAAACGCTAAACAAAATTTGTCTAATTACCCCTACCAATAATGTAATGACGTCACTTCAAAATTGTCCGTAGTAAACGGGTTTTAAATTGTATAAAATAAAATAGTGCTAGACATGTAGTTTATGACTCCGTGTTGAGTTTTGTCGACTAATTTGGGCTATTTTAAAAACTAGGTATCATTTTTGTCGACTAATTTGAACTGTTTTAGAAACACAGTTTTCATATTTCATCCGGCGAATGGCTACCTTCATAATTATTCGACGTTTCAATACCCCTAGTGCATGAAATAACAGGTCTCTAGTTACTGTCTGTCTCTCTGTTTGTGGCCTGTCGTCTGTCTGTCGTGTGCGTTGATATTTAATAGATAATCTCCGAAACTACGGGGTCGATTGATGTCCAATCTTATATATGTATTAAGAATGTCGTGAAGATGGTAAAAAACTAACTACAATTTGTCTAATCATCTACACTAACAATAATTTGATAAAGTTACTTCAAAATTTAATATCATTTTATCATCATGACTCCTTTGTTGCTTAAACCATTTTTGCAATTTTTTAATTTAATCTCATTGTTATGTAGGTTTTCAGTTTCTTCAAGTAATATCAAATTTTCAACAAATTTCAGCCTTTTCCTACCCTTTTCGACTTGATTTATGATTTATAGTTTTTTTTAATAGTAAATTATTTGCGTTTCGTTGCCATCCTTACGCGTGAAGGAGCAACACAAAACTGGTGCGTTTTATAGTCGCAATTAATTCAATATTATCGTATAACGCTTCCTAGAAAGTTGAACAAAAAATACTTCCGGGAGCAGAAAACTGTACCGTAAGGTCAATATTGTCGTTATAACTAAAAATCGATAAGAAAAATTGGCTCTTATAACAGTGTTCTCGCTATAACTGTGGTAGTTATATCCGAATATAAATATATTAAGTGTTATAGAAGATTTGCAGAGACTTGCCAAGATATGACATTAAAGCCGAATTGGCATTACAGTCGAGGTTGTTATAAGCCATTCCTACTGTATTACAATCAATACTCACAAACATATTTTCATAGATGTTCGATGACGACGAGAATTTCGTCCATTGAATGCTATTTTAGTTTGCAACAGTAACAATACTACTTAATTACTAGTAAAATTAGTAAAATTAAATTCACTATTTAAATCAGAGCTACAGGGCAGATTTTCAAAGAACACGACTTCTCAAACACAAACAACAAAACCTCTCAGAAAATTTAACACCAGCTTAGCAAGTGCTTCTTTTTGCCGAACAGGTGCATCCTCTTTCTCAGTTCTTGTTCCAGAGAGTGCGCAAATAACAGCCTTGACACGAACGATATCAATTGATATTTTAGGGCGAAATTTAATTGAGCCTCCGAGTCCTATGTTTACCTTAAATCGCGCCATATAAATCACAGTGATTGTGGAAGACGGCGGGTAAGTTATCGACGATTACAGGGGAATATTTGCGTAAGTATGTGCTACGTTTAAACCTACAGAACCATGGTCATCCAATGAAAAATTGCATATAAAACGGCTCGTCGTAATGTGTATAATATCACGTTTAGATTGCAGATTCGACATGTCCTACCTGCAAATTTATTTTTATTATGGGTTGATTTAAGGGTTTATTTATAACTCAATTGGTGTCGGTCAACCATAAATGCGCCAAACCCCAAATTATCCATTTTGTGGAAGGGTAACGTCTTATTAATTGGATGGGGCAATTATTCTAACTGTATTAACTTTTCTTCGGTCGCAGTGAATAAAATAAACTCTGTATTTCCGGCTAGCTTTATAAACACTTATGGGTGGTTACCCGTTTTAACGAGTAATCGTCCGCTTTTTAAAACGTTTTCATTAGAGTAAAGAAGGTTAATAGCGGATTTTATTATGTTGGTTGATTCAGAGTAAACGATTTTAATTGCGCTGAAATTATACGTTACTGTATGACAATTTGGAGTTTTATGAGAGCATTACCTAATTTGATAGCCACGATTTAGATAATTTGAAATCATAATTTCGTATTCTCATACCCACCATGTCCTTACTGATATCTGCAACACTCAGACCTTCAGAAACTTTCTTTTAGTCTAATGTCACTTATCTATGCAAAGTTACGTAGTTTCCAGGTAGGGTTTCAGCTCGCGTTGACTTCCGCAACAAACAAAACTCGACAGTTTCTGACGTTCACATGTATTATATTTCGTAAAACGATTATTGGAAACAGAGATCCTCTATACTTGGGTGAAAAGTTGCAGTTTAAGTTAAACGTGTGTTTAAAACTTCTACACTGAACTTCTCTAAATTTGACAAAACGCCAGTGCGGATTATAAAGAAATAACACTTTATTTTTTTTAGAAAAGTCTTATCCATAATTTATCAATGTAACTAAATACATGGGAATATTTTTTGTGACGAAACATGTAATACAAGAATTTTTTGAAAATATTCGAACAAGTCTATTTCGTTGTTTTTTACCACGGTTTTATATTACGCATGCCAATTCAAGTGCCGATAAGTGCCAATTAATTAATTCACAACCACGAAACTACGTATTCTGCTTGACAGAACTGTAAACGATGATCAACTTCAAAGGAGAAGCAGACACATGTGATAATCATTTAACTGTTTATACACGCATTATATTCAAACCGTGATTGTAACTATGTAAATTGCTGTTTTTAACCAAACGGCCAATTTCGGGAGAAAAAGCTGGAAGACTAGACAGTTGGGACAAAACGGTTCGAATACAAAACAGCGAAAAAGAACGACCTGACGAAACGCATTTATTCTACTTTTTTGTGGGACTAAGTACAGCAACATTAAAGCACTTATCTTGATACATACTTCTTCAGCCTGATGAAATTGTGCTGATCATCTGTAGTAATAATGCATAAACCTGAGTTCCATTAAAAAACATCACTCGATTGTTTTATTGCGCTAGTGAGTCATTATTTTGCTTAAAAAACGTCAGAGTCTGCTATTCAGATTACTACCTATCGATAAGTCAGTTTGGGTAAAGCTATAGATATCAAGTTTTTATTTTGTGACTTCCCGATTTGAGTGTTCATTTTTGGGATCCTACAATTTTACGAGTCCTACACGCATGACGTCTCTTACTTCCATCATATTTACTTAGGTTTTTGTGTCCTTAATATGCAATACAAATTTTTTATCTACGACCGTAAGCTAGAAACCCAACGAACAATACCTACTAACTACCTTTCTAGACCATCATTTTTAGTTTCTGAGCCTAGGCAAGGGAGTACTGAAAGACGTTCCTAGAATATGAAAAAGTAGGTCCCCGTTTGCACCTGTCTGTCTGTCGTAAATATATGTCGTTATTTATTACATAATCTCCAAAGCTATTAGTTTCATAAAATGGCAATTGTTTAAACTGAAATTAATCATACGACGCCATAGTTTATTATTAATGATTTTCTAATCTGAAATGTTGTGAAGTTTCGCCGATGTCAATACGTAGTGTCAATTTTTGTTTATTGTTTGTAAATTCACAGTTAATGTTAAAGGTTTTCAGTGTTCCTGGTTCCAATCAGGTAGAGTACCTATTAGAAAATTCATTTAAGTATTTATACTTTACTCATTCGCCTATCATGTTTTATCAAGGTGTCTGGATGTTTACTTAAGTATTACATTATGACACACTTCGTAACTTCTCACTTGAGATTCCTAATATTTTACTTATGGACTTTAAATTAATCTTAAACGTTGGCCCATTTTGCTAAAGAGGACCTTGAGAAGTTGCGGTCTTCGTGGACTCAAAAAACGGGAGGGTTTTAATATTTTCTTGCGGCTTGAATTTGAACATTTTATTCTCGAAATACCTCGAGAGTTTCCGAGATCGCATTCTCGAAGCACTCGAGCGTTTCCGAAACCAGTGTATTGAATATGTGGTTTTTTATTTGTATGTAATGTGGGGTTTCGATCCACGTAGTAATCGGTGAACGCATTTTGATTTTATTAATAAATTTATTTAATTAATTTTATTTCGTCTGGCTGATAACTAAGGGGTCTTCAACCGGTCCAAAGTGCACTTAGTGACAGTTTTATTCTTTTTTTTTTTGCCTCTCCAGAATGGAGGAATAAACGATTTTTGTCCAGTTCAAGAGCAAATTTTGGATAATTTGCGGGTTTAAAATATTTTGTTCACATGGAAAATTTTGGCGGGATGTTTGAATTATCATAGTATCCCCACCAACAATTTAATAATGTCACATGAAAATTTTGCATGGTAAATGTTATTTAAATTTTATAAAATAACATACTACTGTACTCGTGGTATATGAACCCTCCTTGATTGTTACCTTAGACAATTAGATGTTATAAAAAAATAATAATATATAATAACATTCTAGAAGTCTAGGGGAGGAACCTAGAATAGCCCAGTTAACAGATTCAACAGTTAACATAATTGTGTTTTCGACAAAAATGAAATAATTTTGTGGAAAATAAACATTCAAAAATGATAATATTAATATTTATTTTTGTTACTTCCCGAGCGTAAGTTGTCATGACCTCTAGAGTACGAAAAAAGTGCTCTCCCATTTCCGTGTGTCTGTCTGTCTGTCTGGTGTCTGCATCCATTTCTATTAGACTAAACTACTCCACCGATTGTTGTCATATTTTGTTTGTATATTAGGAATATCATGTAGATGGTTACGCGCTAACTAATATTTGGGTGATCATCACCACCACCAATGGGATCTTCAAAATTTATAATAAAAAGTTTTTTTAAATTACACGAAATAAGATACGGCTGCACTTGTGGTGTGTGAATCATTGTCGAATTTTCACCCTAGACATCCAGAATTTTTGGAAAAAATTTAAAGCTGAATAACAATATTTTGCAATATAACCTTCAAATTGCAAAACCGATTGCTCTGAAATCTTGTAAATATTTTAAGGTTATCCCATGATAACCTTAAAATACCATTACCATTTACGATTTACTATTAAATCGTTAAGCAAAATTTATTCGTTTAACCCCTTCCAAAAAATTAATGACGTCATCTCAACATTTTGCCCAATAAATCCTATCCAAAATGTGCAAAATATGATGAGTCTATACTTGTGATTTATCACTGCATTCAAAGTTTTTAAATTTCTTATACAGGGTGACTTATAAAGATGAATGAATGTGTCAATTTATTTTATTGATTAAATTAGGAATATTAATTCTAAAAATTACAGAAATTCTAAAATTCTGACCGAATTTGTGGAAAAATTCCAAATGTTGTAAAAGAGTCAAATATTCTAACCCTTTCAAAGGCTTTAAGGCTTTCAAGGATGCCAAAAACTTTAAGGACTACAAGGATTTCAAGAATTTCAAAAAATTAAAAATAAATCTGAAGATTCCACAGATTCCAAATAAGTATTTAAAAATTGGAAAGATGATAAAAATCCTAAACATCTAAAAATTCTAGGGATAGGAACTGTCTAAAAATAATGAAAATCTGAAAGCGCTAAAGATTATAGAAATTCTAGTGATTCTAGGTTCTAGAAATTTTAAAGATTCCAAAGTTACATACACTAGAAATTGCGTAAATTTAAAGACACTTAAGATTCTAAATAAACTAAAGTTCTAATGTTCTAAATATAAAAAGGATCCAATAAAATCTTAAAAATTTTAAAGAACCTGGAGGTACTAATAATCCTAGAAATTTCAGAAATTTTAGGGTTTATAAAACTCCTGATAAGTCCCAAACTGTTCAAAATTTCCATAGACTGGAAAGACTCTAAAAAGTCGAAAGACTAAATACTCTTAAGACTAAAGATTTTAAAGGCTCTAATGGGTTTAAAGACTCTAAGGACTCTAAGGAGTCAAAATCTAAAATTCTGTTTCGAATAGTTGAAAGATTCTAAAACTTCTAAAAATCGGGTGAACTCTTAAGATGCCAAAGATTTTAAAAATTCCAAGAACAAAAAAACAATGCTTTCTTTAATTTTTGTAAATCCTAAAAGGGGCTTGAACGCCCCAATTATTATCTTATAAATCTTGTAAAGATTCCAGAGCTTCCAAAAATTCCAAAGATTTAGGCTCTTCAGATATATATATTAAAAAAAAAATTTAGAAAGTGTGGAAAAAATGTGGTAGACCTATAAATCTTGAAAATATTGGAAAAGGTTGAATTTCAAAATTCTGGTATAACTTGAGCCTGATAATTTTAGAAATTTTGGAAAATGTGAAAATTTTGGTCATTTTGTGTACTTTGCAAAATCTGAAAAATTCGCCTAATCTGGAAAATGTAAACATTCTGAAAATTTCGAACATTTTGGAAATTATGATTATTCACAAAAATTAAAAGAAAATAAAAAATATTAAATATCAAAATTCCAAAGTTTCCAAATGTTTGAAACATTTAAAAGGTTTCAAACCTTTCAAAAATGCTAAAGATTCCAAAAATCAATTCTAAATTCTAAAAATCTTAAAGTCTTCATACACTAGAATTTGCGAATCGTAAATTTAGGTTCTAAATAGAAGAAACATCCGACAAAATCTTAAAAATTGTAAAGGTATTGGAAGAAATTGCAGAAATTTTAGACTTTATAAAGCTCCTAGTAATTTACAAAGTGTTCAAAATTTCCATAGATTAGAAATTCTCTAAAGGGTCTAAACACTCTTCGAATACTTAAAACGTTCTAGAGAAATTTCAAAAAGCCAAAGATTCTAAAACTTGTAAAAAACGCCTGAAGTCTGAAATTGCCTTGAACACCCTAATTATTATCTTATAAACCTTGGAGACTGTAAAGATTTCAGAGATTCCAAAAATTCCAAAGCTTTAGACTCTTAAGATCTATAAATTTTAAAAATTCTGAAAAAATTCAGAAATTGTGGGAAAAATGTGGTAGACCTAGAAATCTTGAAAATATTGGAATAACTGGAGTCTGATAATTTTGTGTACTTCGGAAAATCTGAAAAATTGGGCTAATCTGGAAAATCTGTATAGTGTACATTCTGGAAATTTCGAAAATTTTGCAAATACGAAAATTCCCAAAAATTAAAAGAAAATAAAAAATATTAAATCTCAAAATTTCAAAAGTTTAACCCAATCTTAAGTTTGTAGATATTCTAAAAATTCCAAAGTTTCCAAATGTTTGAAATATTTAAAAGGTTTCAAACCTTTCGTAAATTGTAAAGACTCGACAAGTTCTAAAAATCTTAAAGTTTTAGATTCTAAATAGAAGAAACATCCAATAAAATCTTAAAAATTGTAAAAATTTTGGAAGTATTAATGTTCCTAGAAATTATAAAAGTTCTAACTTCATAAAATTTCTAGTTATTCTGAAGTATCCAAAATTTCCAAAGGTTGTTAAGACTCTTAGGATCCTGAAAACTCTAAAGATTCCAAATACTCTATGACGACTCAAAAGTTGTTAAAAAGGTTTTTAAAATTCTGTTCCCAATATTTCAAAGATTCAAAAGTTTGTAAAAAACCCATGAACTTTTAACATGACAAAAATTTTAAAGATTCCAAAGACTCTAAACAAAACAAAAATTCTAAAAATCTAAAAATTGTAAAAATCTGAAGAATGCTTCATTTAATTTTTATAAATCCTACAAGTAATAGGGGTCTTGAAGACCCTAATTATTATCTTATACATCTCAGAGATTCTAAAGATTCCAGAGATTCCAAAAATTTCAAAGATTTAAAGACTTTTGGGGTCTATATTAATTTTAGAAAATCTGGAAATATCTAGAAAGTGTGAAAAATCTGGAAGACCTACAAATTTTGAAAACTGAGGAAAATCTGGAACTCCTGGGAATTTAAAAAATTTACTGAATTCTTGAAATTCTAAACATTTTCCTGAATTTGTGAAAATATTCAAAATACTCTGAAAATTCAAAGTCTTCTCTAAATTTCAAAGATTTAGAGGATTCCAAGGGTGCCAGAATTCTAAAGAGTCCCTTGCTAAAATGTTGATGACGTTATCAAAAAAAATTATATGAAAAAACTGACTCCAAAAAAAAAATTCTCAAAGTTAAAGTTGATAATAATTTTTCGAAGTTATATTTGTTCGATTGAACTTTAAGGGCTAGGGAAGTTCCGTCGAAATAACTTGCAACTATTTTTTTTCATAGTTTATTAGTCATAGAAATTTGTAAACGACTAAAGCAGCAGGTATGCGAATTTTCTGCACTCAGTGTGCAGTTTTAGTTATTTTCGTTTTATTTTAATTTGCGAAAATTCAACTGACGCTGTCTGTTATATACATCGGGTTTATCGCCGACGATAGAAGGATTAAAGTTGTAAACGTTCTCCTGCTACAAGGAAGACTGAGAAAGCCTCAGAAGCGTAGATCCTAGGGTTAGATTCTTGCCACTGAAAAAGCACATATTAGTTTTACAGTGGTGAAATAAAATGGATTAGATACAAAACTTTGGGAACAGCACGCAGAGCTTTAAAAATGTAATATAAGGTGAATTTTTTACTAATTTGAAATAAATTTATTTAAGCAATAAAACTAAAATCTTTCAAACCTAAGAACAGGTCGATAAATTAAAAGCATGTGTCTGGTTTATTTACGGCCTGCATGAAACAAAACTGGGGATATTTTATTGTTGTTAGCATGTCGAGCTTGTTGTAGCGCGACCTTTCGATCTGCTTTCAATTAAAAAGGATTTCGCAGACCGAATGAAATTTGCGATAAAGTCGCTACTAACAAGATTATGTTACTTATTGCCGGCGCAAATTAATTCAGATGATGCCACAAAGAAATATCAAAGGAGTAAATAACGAAGTCTCGGCAAGCTCGTTCCCTTTATTGTTCGTTACACGGAAACTACACGGTTTGATAGCTTCGCGCTACGAATTAGCCCTACAAAGTCTAAACAGCTTTATCGATACCCAATTAAACAATTAGATATTTTAAGCGCCTTTCGATCCACTGCGACAATCACACGCACCTGTTCAACGCCATTTTCGCTCTTCCACGTAAATTGTTCAACAATTAGAAGAAGTTCCATCAAAAACTATTCAGCCATGGAAAGGCCGAACACCTGCCGTAGAAAACAACGTAATCACCTGTTCGGCTTATTTTAAAAGAATTTCCATTCAAATCGTCGATATTAAAACTGAGCCTAATTGATTTATGTCTTATTCGGCGGGTATCGTTGGTTAATTAGTTTATTTTGTATGCTAATCAGGATAAAGATGACTTTTATTACGACATAATTTGTAATTTTCGTCCAAGAACAAGGTGACAACTGCGTGCGGCAAGCATTCAAATCATTTTTTTCAGCGACTAAATATTTTGAAACGAGTCGTGATTCGGACAGCAGATTTATAAGATCCGATAAAAATTTCTGGGGAATCAATTATTTCTCGTATCGATAACAAGCAAATAAAAGAGTCGCGGCTATTAAAAATAATTAATTAAAAATGAATTAAACATGTTCGAATAACGATTTTCCTCTCATCGAGTTTTCATTCGGCGTCCAGGCTTGAATGTGATGCTACCTGCAGTCAGCTTTTTATTACACCGGATCAGTAGCCACTTTAATTAAAAAATTAAATTACACAAAAATCAAATACTTATTACACTAGTCTGAAACTGTTGAGTTTCCTGAAATAGTTACTACACAATTTTTTAAAAATATGGCATCACTCATTGAGAAACAATAAGAAGAAAGGAACTGTTTGCTCCAGTCCGAATGAAAGTCTAGCTCTAAATTTCTCGAAATAGACCAGAATAACAGCATCTCTAAAATAAATCAACGTCTTTTCTTAAATGTGTAACATTAATTTACTTACCTTCACTTCGGCACAATCCTTTACATAAAATATCGCAACTACAGAAAGCGCCACACCCAGCAACCCACTTAGCAATAATTTAGCGGCAAAAATCCGCCAAACGGGCAAAATTTGAAAGTCATGCTCTACGTATCTACTTTTTTCTAGTGGTTATTCCTGTCATATACTGCGGCGATTAAAGAATCCATTGTGTCAAAAACGAGGCATGAATATTATGGAAATTGAATATTCGCAGTGAATATTCTCTCGGATTGTTGGATATGATGCTGTCCGTCCGATGTGCGGGCAACCATCGAACCGATCACCTTTTTTTATTCCAAACGAGCCAACGTTGGTGGTTTACGTGACACCATATCGAAACGAATTATCATTGTCATTTAAACCCATTAATGCTCCAATAATTTTTTCGTTAATAGTTTTTGTTTTATTGGAGTAGGTAGATGATTTTAACACACATTTAATCAAATTCAGCAATTTTGAATTTTAAGTATTTTAAATTATTAAATAGCTGCTGAAAAGAAAATTCAATATTTATGGAGATGAAGATCTACTCCACATTTACTACATCAATACTGAGTGCAGAATATCCTATTTTGTGACGAAATGATCACTTTTCGATTGCATTTCTCACAGAATCTATAATTTTATCGTATTGATTTTAGACTGTTATTTTTATTTTTAAGTTCCATGTACAAGGTCTATTGTTCGTTCCGCTTTGAGTTGGCAGCGTACAATTCGGAATCGACTCCATGCGGCGACTCTGTACTTTTATGTTTCCTCGACGTTTCAGGACCTCTAGACTACGAAAACATAGGTCGCTTGTTTCTGTCAAATTTTGTATGTATATTAGGAATATCGTGTAGATGGTAAAACTAACCTAATTAACTAATGTTAATTCTAGAAATTCCAGAAATTCTAGAATGTTGACCGAATTTGTGGAAAGATTTCCAATGTTGTAAAAATTCCAAATATTCTAACTCTTTCAAAGGTTTTAAGGTTTTCAAGGATGCCAAAAACTCTAAGGAATGCAAGGATTTCAGGAACTGGAAAAAATTAAAAGATGCTAAGGGATTTCAAAAATTCCGAAGAATCCACAGATTCCAATTATTTAAAAATGATGCAAAAAATCCTACAAATTTTTCTAAAATCCTAGAGATATTAAAGTGTCTAGAATTAATGAAAATCTGAAAGATTATATAGATTTCGGTGATTAATATGCTGGAGATTTTAAAGATTCCAAAGTTTCCAATGATTTCATACACTACAAATTACAAATTGCAAAGACATTAATTAAAGGTTCTGACTAAACTAAAGTTCTAATTTTCTAAATATAAAAAAGATTGATCAAAATGTTACAAATTTTAATGAACCTGGGGATTCTAATGATCCTAGAAATGGTAAAAATTCTAAACTTTATAAAACTTCTAGTAATCCTAAAGTGTTCAAAATTTACAAATATCGGAAAGATTCTAAAGAGTGTAAAGAATTTGAAGAGTCTAAAGGCTAAAAATTCTAAATACTCTAAAGACCAAAGATTTCAAAATGTCTGACGACCTTAAAGATTCTAAAGATTGTAACGACTCTAAGAAGTCAAAAGTGAAACAGATTTTTAAAATTCTGTTTTAAATATTTCAAAGATCCCAAAAATTTTAGAGTAATTCCAAAAAACCAAAAATTATAAAATTTGCAAAAATCGCGTGAATTCTTAAAATGTCAAAGATATTAAAGATTCACAAGACTCTAAACAAAAAAAAATATCTTATAAGTCTTAGAGATTGTAAAGGTTCCAAAGATTAAAAAAATTCCAAAGATTTAGAGACTCTTGAGGTCTATAAATTTTGGAAAATCTATAACAATTTAGAAAGTGGGAAAATGTGGTAGACCTAAAAACCTTGAAAACTGGAATTGGAAAGGGTTGAATTTCAAAATTCTGGGATAAATGGAGTCTGATAATTTTGGAAAATATGAAAATTGTAGGCATTTTTGTATACTGGAAAATCTGAAAAATCGGGCTAATGTGAAAATTCTATAAATTTTTAGATTTTTCTAAATTATAAAAATTCCGGACAATTTAAAAAAAATCAAAAATAGCAATATCTCAAAATTTCACACAATCTTATGATTGTAGATATTCTAAAGATTCCAAAGTTTTCATAGATTCTAAGGACTCGGTACATTCTAAAGATCTTCCCATTCATTAGAAATTACGAATTGTAAAGGCTAAATAATCTAAAGTTATAAGGTCCTAAATAGAAGAAAGATCCAAAAAAATCTTAACAATTGTAAAGATCTAAACTTTATAAAATTTCTAGTAATTATAAAGTGTCTAAAATTTCCAAGGATCGGAAAAACTCTAAGGACTCTGAGAACTCTGAGGATTCTAGAAAGACTAAAAAGTCTAAAATCACCAAAGATTCTAAATACTCTGAACACTCAAACGTTAATTTTTTTTTTTAAATTCTGTTCCAAATATTTCAAAAATTTGAAATCTTGCAAAAACCACATGTACTCTTAAATGACCAAGACTTTAAATCCTAAAAGCACAAGAGGTCCTGAACATTCTAATTATTATTTTATAAATCTTAGACATGGCAAAGATTCCAGAGATTCCAAAAATTCCAAAGATTTAGAATCTTAAGAACTATAAATTTTGGAAAATCTGGAAAAATTTAGAATCTAAAAAAAATGTGGTAGTCCTAGAAATCCTGAAAATTTTGAAAAAGGTTTAATTTCAATACTCTGGTATAATTTGGGGCTGATAATATTAGAAATTGAAAATAATCTGGAAATTCTGTATTTTGTAAAATTAAAAAATTGGACTAATCTGGAAAATCTGAAAATTCTATAAATTTTTAGAATTTTCCAAATTATGAAAATTCCGACAAATTAAAAAGAATCAAATGTTGCAGATATTAATGTTCCTAGAAATTGTAAAAATTCTAAATTTTATAATTCTAGACTGTCCAAAATTTCCAAAGACTGGAAAGACTCTAAGAATTCTGAGAACTCTAAGGGGTCTAGAGACTCTAAAGACTCTAAAGATTCTTAATACTCTAAGGACTCAAACGTTAAAGCGGTTTTTAAAATTCTGTTCCAAGTATTTCAAAGATTCTAGAATTTTTAACATTCCTAAAATGACAAAGATTTTAAAGATTCCAAAGACTCTAAACAAAACAAAAATTCTAAAAATCTAAGAATCGAAAAAATCTTCGTTTAATATTTATGAATCCTAAAAGCACTAGAGGTCTTGAACACCCTAATTATTATCTTACAAATCTCAGAGATTCTAAAGTTTCCTTAGATTCCAAAATTTTCAAAGATTTAGAAACTTTTGAGGTCTAAAAATTTTGGAAACTCTGTAAAAATATGTGGTATACCTAGAATTCTTGAAAATTTTGGAAAGGGTTGAATTTCAAAATTCTCGTATAAACTAAAGCCTGACAATTTTAGAAATTTTGAAAATTTTACTGATTACGAAAATTCACAAAAAATTTAAAAAAAAACTTCAAAATATGTAATCTCAAAATTTCAAAAGTTTGCACAATCTTAAGTTTGCAAATATTCTAAAGATTGCAAATTTTCCAAAGGTTTGAGGGATTTAAAAGTATTCAAAGCTTTCAAAAATTCTAAGAAATTGAGACTTTCAAAAGATCTTAAAGTTTCCATACTCTAGAAATTGAGAATTGTGAAGACATCAAAGATTCTAAATAAACGAAAGTTCTAAGTTTCTAAATAGAGGAAGGATCCAACAAAATCTTGATAATTGTAAAGATGTTGGGGGTATTAATGATCTTGGAAATTGTAAAAATCCTACATTTTATAAAATTTGTAGTAATTCTAAAGTGTCCAAAATTTTCAAGTATTGGAAAAACTCAAAGGATTCTGGGAACTCTAAGGGTCCTGGAGAGTCTAAAGATTCTAAAGATTCTTAATACTCTAAGGACTCAAACGTTAAAACGGTTTTTAAAATTCTGTTTCAAATATTTCAAAGATCCTAGAATTTATAAACATTCCTAAAATGACAAGATTTTAAAGATTCCAAAGACTCTAAACAAAACAAACATTCTAAAAATCTAAGAATCGAAAATATCTTCGTTTAATTTTTGTAAATCCTAAAAGCACTAGAGGTCTTGAACACCCTAATTATTATCTTACAAATCTCAGAGATTATAAAGTTTCCCTGGATTCCAAAAGTTTCAAAGATTTAGAAACTCATGACGTCTATAAATTTTGGAAACTCTGTAAAAATATTGAAAGTGGGAAAAATGTGGTATACCTAGAATTCTTGAAAATTTTGGAAAGGGTTGAATTTCAAAATTCTGGTATAAACTAGAGCCTGACAATTTTAGAAATTTTGGAAAATAGGGCTCATCCGGAAAATCAGAAAATTTTAGAAATTTTGAAAATTTTGCAAATTACGAAAATTCACAAAAAATAAAAAAAACTTTAAATTATATAATCTCAAAATTTCAAAATGTACACAATCTTAAGTTTGCAAATATTCTAAAGGTTGCAAATTTTCCAAAGGTTTGAGGATTTAAAAGGATTCAGAGCTTTCAAAAATTCTAAAAAGTTGAGACTTTCAAAAGATCTTAAAGTTTCCATACTCTAGAAATTGCGAATTGTAAAGACATTACAGATTCTAAATAAACGAAAGTTCTAAGTTTCTAAATAGAGAAAGAGAAAGATCCAACAAAATCTACATTTTATAAAATTTGTAGTAATTCTAAAGTGTCCAAAATTTGCAAATATTGGAAAAAGTCAAAGGATTCTGGGAACTCTAGGGGTTCTAGAGAGTCTAAAGATTCTAAAGATTCTGAATAGTCTAATCAGAACTCCAACGTTAAAATGGTTTCTAAAATTCTGTTCCAAATAATTTCAAAGATTCTAGAATCTGTAACAATTCTTAAAACGACAAAGATTTTAAAGATTACAACGACTCTACACAAAACAAAAATTCTAAAAATCTAAGAATCGAAAAAAATCTTATAATCTAATCTAATTATTATCTTACAAATCTCGGATTTTCTAAAATTTTTCTAGATTCCAAAATTTTCAAAGATTTAGAAACTCTTGAGGTGTATAAATTTTGGAAACTCTGTAAAACTATATAAATTGTAAAAAATATGGTATACCTAAAATTTTTGAAAATTTTGGAAAAGGGTTGAATTTCAAAATTCTGGTAAACCAGAGCCTGACAATTTTAGAAATTTTGGAAAATCGGCCTCATCCGAAAAATCTGAAAATTCTAGAAATTTTGAAAATTTTAAGGTTGTAGATATTCTAAAAATTGCAAAGTTTCTAAAGGTTTGTAACATTTAAAAGGTCTCAAAGCTTTCAAAAATTAAAAAAATTCGAGACATTAAAAAAATCTTAACATTTTCATACTCTAGAAATTGCGAATTGTAAAGATACTATAAATTCTAAATAAACGAAAGTTCTAAGTTTTTAAATAAAGAAAAGATCCAACAAAATCTTAAAAATTGCAAAGATTTTTGAGGTATTAATATTCCTATAAATTGCAAAAATTCTCAACTTTATAATACTAGTGTCCAAAGTTTCCAAAGAAAGTCTAGAGAGTCCAAGGAGTCTAAAGACTAAAGATTTTAAATACTCTAAGGACCTAATCTTTAAAAATATTTTTAATATTCTGTTTCAAATATTTCAAACATTCTAGAATTTGGAAAAATCGCATGAACGCTTAAAATGTTAAAGATTTTAAAGACTCTAGGGACTCTAAAAGAATCTTAAAAATCTAGAGAATGCTTCCTTTAATTTTTATAAATTCTAAAACACTAATAATAGAGGTTTTGAACACCCTAATTAAGATATTATCTTAAAAATCTCAGAGATACTTACGATTTCAGAGATTCGAAAAATTTCATAGGTTTAATGATTTTTGAAGTCTATAAATTTTTGAAAAGCTTAGAAAGTGAAAAAATCTGACCTAGAAATCTTGAAAAGTGAGGAAAATGTTGAATTCAGACATGTTCGAAGACTGATATTTTTATAACATTTGGAAAATCTGGAACTTCTGGAAATTTAACAAAATGTACTCAATTCTAGAAATTCTAAACCTTTTACAGCATTTGTGAAAATATTCCAAATCCTGCAAAAGGTCAAAGTTTTCTCTAAATTTCAAAGATTTCAAGAATTCCAAGAATCCCAAAAATCTAAGGAGTCTATTAATACTAAATTGATATATGTGCCCTTGCTAAAATGTTGAAGTTATCGAAAAAAAATTATATGGAAAAACGGACTACAAAGATATAATACATACGATGAAAAATTTAAAGTTGATAATAATTTTTCGAAATTTTATTTGTCCAACTGTACTTTAGGGACAATTTTTATAGATATTAAAATTTCATAGTAAACCAAATTATTTCTTGAATTGTCATAGTTTCTGCATTGCTTACGGGTTTTATACGCCGGCAAGTCAGGGACGGACTTAAAATAAATATGTTACACTATTGCGTTTAAACCAAACAAAAAACCAGTCCAAGTTTTTCTAACGAATTTTAATGATTTTGATCGGAAAGATCGACTCCACCCATTGTGTCACTGTATAATGCATAGAGAAGTGTAGGCAGATCAACATTTATTACAGATCTCTCCTACTTAAACCACCACCGACATGTTTCTTTCGTGGGGCGAATAGAGTAATCCCTGATGTTCAATGCAACGGTAACATGTCTACCTTCTTCCTACGTGATAAATCTCCTTAGTTAGTTTCAAAATTCCCTGTTCAAGAAGTCGAATACGATGTGGAGCCTATCCTTTACCTCATGATTACGCTCATCTGAAATAGTTTTCAAAATTTTAAAAATTCCTGGAAAAAATTAAGTAATCGTTGTAAGACTATGCACGAAAACAAAGTTAAAATATCGAATACCCAGTTAGAAGGCCTTAAACTTGTGTAGGATTAAGACAAGGCGAATTCTTAACTCCAGCGTTATTCACAATCATACCAAGTGACATTCACCTCATATAAACTTGCGCGACAAAGTATTCATTGTATCAAAACGAGCCCCCAATGCATGTAAATTGAGTATTCCACAGTCCACATTGAATATTACTTCGGATTGTTGGACATAATGCTGTCCATCCGATGTGCGGGCAACCATCGAACCGATCACCTTTTATCCCGAACAAGCCAGCGTTGGTGGTTTACGTGACATCATATCAGAGCGAATTACCATCAACCAGCATCCACAACGTCCACAGAATCATCTCCATGGCTGCTTAATCGCGTAAACACACGCCGCCGATAAGACAATAACGACTCACGTTCACTTCATTGAATTTCACCAAGATACCCATCGATCCGACGATTCGACCATCCATCGGTAAAATTTTACCTTGTAGGGATTCTTCGACACGAATGGGCTAACGCTTGTCACATGGCATCGGCTCTGTTGGAACGAAAATCCTCCAGGAAATCAGGAATGGAAATTGCAAACGAGTTCACTGAACCATTGGATTTTTCAGTGTGTAAGTATTGCGCTGCTATCTGCAGATGTGGCTAAAAGATTAGTCAAATATTTCCGTGGAGGTTTCCTGGTGAGCTGAATTTTTAATTAGCACTTCACGTGTGAATTCTTCGGATTATACACACGAGAGTATTTACGTAGATTGCGACTAGAATGAGGAAATGTGGGGTTATTTAAAGCCGAGGGGCAGTGGTCACCGATTTTCGAAACGCGAGAATGGCATGTGGGGTTTGTAGTCTGGAGGCGGCTTTGATTTTTCTCTGGCAAAACCATATGTTGGAATTGAGTATTAACAGCTTTCGTCCCTTTCGAGGATCCATAATGTGTGTATTGTTTCTATAAAAGATCAACCAACACCGCACTTTTACGTTACGTGATACCTAGTTAGGTGACTATACTTCAAAAAAAGTTAAGTTAATTAGAACTAAAATATCGTTTCTTGTACATCTTTTACCGAAAGTTTTATAATTTATCGACTAGTCATCGACCTAATTCAACAGGTGATGAATCTTTAATAAAAAAAGTCTTTCATTTTTAAAATGGTGTGTTAACTGTTGCCGAAATAACTCTCAAAAATGCTAAACTCGACTTTTTCTATATTTAACTTTGCTCATTCAGACTTTATATTGCTTCATAACGTTCACTTTTTTTATAAATAATAAAATAAACGTTTAATAAAAATTTTTCCTGTCACTTAGGAAAGTAATCAATACTTTGGCATAAATCTGGCAAACCAACATAATAGCGTGCGTTGTTTGCGTGTTAATTGTTACTTCTTAATTAATAGTGGTCCCAAAGTCATTTTTAAAGCCATTAGCGTGACATAAAGGTGCGGTTATGTCTTCCCGTTGACAAATTAGAAATTAGGTTTGGTCATATCAAATTTCGATTCAGAAATATGGCGTTTATCCAGTAATCAATTACGGACTAATTACTCAACTTAGATAATCCTACCTTTGCCAACCACAGTTTCTTGTAATTTTTGTAAGTTAACCGACAAAATGGGAAACAATATCCTAAAATGTTTGTTTTGCGGTGAAATTAAATTTAAACCAACTTTTTACAACATGACGATTAGCCAGCGGATTATATGCAATTTGCTTATTCCGTAATTTTGATATGACAAATAAATGCTGAAGTATATATCGTTGTATCTTTTCGTCTGTCTGTCTATCTGTGTGGTGTCTGTGTCTCAGAAACTACTGGACCGATTGATGTCAAATTTTGTATGTATATTGGGAATAATCGACCCCTCCAACAATTTAGTGACGTCATGTTAAAAAATTCTATTTTGAAATGATTTAAATGGTATACAACAGTATACTCATACGCTTGTGGTGTGTGGATCCGATTGAACGAATTAATAACAAGTCACCCCATTTTTTCGAAAATGTGAGAATCGGCACGTTTTTATAATATTCAGAACCTTTTATTCGATTGTGGTTTAATTAATAATTTTAGTCCTCTATTTTGAGAAGAGAAATACATTCTACGTGACATTCTTTGTACATAAACATAAACACTTGAATTGAAGCTTGTTATTGGTGATGAGATGATATTTTCCCGTTGACAAATTAGTCAGTTGTACATGCATTTTATAATAAAATAAAATAACTACTGTAAATGTTAAAGAGTAACTTAGTCTTGAACTTGTAGTTTAAGAATCCGTGTTGAATTTTTATCCTTGACATTGAGATTTTTCGATTTTTCGGCTTTTCCATTTCTTGTTTTTTCATCTTTCGAATTCTCAATTTTTGGAAATTTTAGTTTTGGGATTTTTCAGTTTATTTATTATTCAATTTTGTGCTTTTTCAATTTTTCAATTTTCCAATTTCAGGATTTTTAATTTTTCGATTTCTCAGTTTCCTGATGTTTCAATTTTACTTTTTCCAATTTTGCTCCTCTTCAGTTTTACGAATTTTAAATATTTGGTTTTTGCAATTTTTCAAATTTGACTTTATAAACTCTCAGTTTTTTGATTTTCCACTCTTCAATTCTTGAATTTTTAAATTTTTTAGGTTTTTGATTTTCAATTTTTCAATTTTTTAAGGTTTTGGTTTTTCGGCTTCATTTTTTTGACTTTTTGATTTCTCAATTTTTCAAATTTTTAATTTCTCAGTTTTTGGATATTTCAGTTTTGAGATTTTTCAGTTTTTCCATTGTTCAGTTTTTCTTTTTTTTCTCAATTTGTCGAAATTTCAGTTTTTTGATTTTTTAGATTATTTATTATGAATTTTTCGATCTTACAATTTCTCAATTTTTCAATTTCTCAATTTCTCAATTTCTCAATTTTCAATTTTTCGATTTCTCAATTTTCCGATGTTTCATTTTTACGTTTTTCAATTTTTGTCTTCAATTTTACGATTTTTGAATATTGTGTTTTTGCAATTTTTCAAATGTGACTTTTATATACTCTGCTTTTCGATTTTTCATTTTTTCAAGTTTCTTAATTTTTTAAGTTTTTGAAGTTTCAATTTTTCAATTTTTTAAGGTTTTGATTTTTCGACTTCACTTTTTGATTTTTTGATTTCTCAATTTTTTCAATTTTTTTATTTCTCAGTTTTTTGATATTTCAGTTTTGAGATTTTTCAGTTTTTCCATTGTTCAGTTTTTCTTTCTTTTTTCAATTTTTCGAAATTTCAGCTTTTTGATTTTTCAGATTATTTATTATTCAATTTTTCGATTTTACAATTTCTAAATTTTTCAAAATCTCAATTTCTCAATTTTCAGTTTTTCGATTTCTCAATTTTCCGATGTTTCAGTTTTACGATTTTTCAATTTTTGTCTTAAATTTTATGATTTTAAATATTTGGATTTTTCAATTTTTCAATTTTTGCATTTTCTAAATTCTCAATTTTTCGATTTTTCAATTAATCGATGTTTTGATTTTCCCAATTCTTGACTTTCGACTGTTTCTATTTTCCAGATCTTCAATTTTTCAATTTTTTAAGGTTTCGATTTTTCGACTTCACTTTTTTGACTTTTCGATTTCTCAATTTTTTAATTTCTCACTTTTTGGATATTTCAGATTTGAGATTTTTCAGTTTATTTATTACTCCTATTCAATTATTCGATTTTATAATTTCTCAATTTTTCAATTCCACGATTTTCAATTTTTCAATTTCCCAATTTTCCACTGTTTCAGTATTACGTTTTTCCAATTTTTTCGTCTTCAATCTTACGATTTTTAAATATTTGGTTTTTGCAATTTTTGAAATTTGACTTTATAAACTCTGTTTTCCGATATTTGATTTTCTCAATTCTTCAATGTTTCAATTTTTTAGGTTTTTGATTTTCAATTTTTAAGGTTTTGATTTTTCGAATTCATTTTTTTGACTTTTTGATTTCTCAATTTTTCAATTTTTTAATTTCTCAATTTTTGGATATTTTAGTTTTCAGATGTTTCAGTTTTCCGATCTTCAGTTTTTCTTTAATTTTCAATTTTTGGAAATTTCAGTCTTGGGATTTTTCAGATCATTATCCAATTTTTTCAATTTTACAATTTCTCAGTTTTTCAATTTCTCGATTTTCAATTTTTCAATTTCTCACTTTTCCGATGTTTCAGTTTTACGTTTTCTCAATTTTTGACTTTTCTGAATTCAATTTTTCGATTTTTCAATTAATCGAGTTTGATTGTCCCATTTCTTGACTTTCGACTGTTTCGATTTTTCAGGTTTTTGATTTTTCAATTTTTCAATTTTGTTAAGGTTTCGTTTTTTCGTCTTTACTTTTTTGATTTTTCGATTTCTCAATTTTTCCAGTTTTTTAGATTCTCAGCTTTGGGATTTTTCAATATTTCGATTCTTGGACTTTTCGATTTTTGACTTCTGGGTTGTTCAATGTGTCGATTTTTCAGTTTTTCGATTTTTCATTTCCTCAATTCTTCTATTTTTAGATTTTTTAGGTTTTTGATTTTTCCATTTTTTAATTTTTTAAAGTTTTGATTTATCGACTTCACTTTTTTGACTTTTTGATTTCTCAATTTTATAATTTCTCAGTTTTGTAATTTTTCAGTTTATTTATTATTCCTATTCAATTTCTCGATTTTACAATTTCTCAATTTTTCGATTTCTCAATTTTCCGATGTTTCAATTTTACGTTGTTCCAATTTTTCTCTTCTTAAATCTTATGATTTTTAAATATTTGGTTTTTGCAATTTTTCAAATTGGACTTTTATAAGCCCTGTTTTTCGATCTTTGATTTCTTCAGTTCTTCAATTTTTCAATTTTTTAGGTTTTTGATTTTTCAATTCTTCAATTTTTGAAGATTTTGATTTTTCGACTTCACTTTTTTCGCTTTTTAATTTCTCAATTTTTCAATTTTTTAATTTCTCATTTTTTGAATATTTCAGTTTTGAGATTTTTCAATTTTCAGATCTTGAATTTTTCTTTAATTTTCAGTCTTGGGATTTTTCAGACTATTTTTCAAATTTTCGATTTCTGAATTTTCCGATGTTTCAGTTTTACGTTTTCCCAATTTTTGATTTTTCTAAATTCTCAATTTTTTGATTTTTCAATTAATCGATTTTTATTTTCGCATTTCTTCACTTTCGACCGTTTCGATTTTCCTCTTCTTCAATTCTTCAATTTTTGGATTTTTCAGTTTTTCGTTTTTTCAAATTTTCTTTTTTTCAAATTTTCGATTATTTAATTTTCCATTTTTAAAATTTTTCGATTTTTCAGTGTTTTGATTTCCCAATTTATCGAGATTTGGATGTTTGGATATTTTAATAGTTTGGCTTCTCGAATGATGAGTTTTTCAATTTGTGACTTTTCTTGACCTACTTATTTCGGTTTCTCAATTTTTGACTTTTCGACTTCTCGATTTCTCGATCTTTTGATTTTTACGATTTCTCGGTTTTTCGCTTTTTTTAATTTTCGGATTTTCAATTATCCGATTTTTCAAATTTTCGATTTTTTAAATCAAGGCTTCCGATTTCTCAATTTTTCGTTTTTCGGTTTTAGATTTTTGGATTTTTCATTTTTTCGATTTTTTGATGTTTCGATTTTCAGTTCTTCGATATTTCTATTTTTCAATTTTCGACTGTTGAAATTTTCGATTATTTTAATTTTTCATTTTTTTCTCAGTGTTAATTTCAATCAATGTATCGAAAATAACACAAAAATTATCACTAAAAAAATTTAAAAATCCATAGCAAGTAGAACACAATGTTTCCAAAACATAAAAATAACTACATTTTCCCAAAAAAAAAATCCATTGGATTATTACGATTTCAACAATATTGTTAATTTAAAACGTTTTGCTAGTATAAAACATAATTAGAGAATTAATTCTTAATAAAACAAAAAAATAATTGCATGTCAAAATCGAGTGAAACAGTGTCCAAACCAACCAAATCGCTTCTGAACTCTTAGAGTCGACATTGGCTTGACCACGCTCTGGTCTGTAGATCAAACAAGTTCTCAGGCGACGATATAATAATTTAACAAACCCTTTTATCCAAATTTGGAAGAAATAGCCCTCCAAAGTTTTTTTTTTCGAAATTTCACCATATTTTAGTTCACTCGTTTTTGTTGGTTATCTGAAATCGATTGTACTTTCATTATTCAAAATAATTTTGTCTTTATCCATAGATTTCTTCATTTTTAACATTACAAAAAATTTATAAATTGTTTAGGATGAATGTGGCGATCGTGGCTACATTTTCACGTTTTTTGATCTACCGTCAAGTTGACGTGAGAATTTTTTAATAATTTTTCTCGAACGTTGAGTTGGTGCGTCATTTTCTGAACACCCTGTATATCCTATTTTGATTTGATTTAAGTTACATGTTTAGTACACGAATTAAATAGAGTTTTTGAGTAAATTGGGCAATAATTTCCAACTGTAAATTCCCTAATTAGTAATGTAAAAAAAATGAAAGTGCAAATAAATAAAAAAAGTTGCCAAATAGGTACTCCACTGCTACCTGAATCCGCTATATATTCCCGATGAGGTACTTAGTTAAAAGTCGCCATTTTTTCCACGGAATATTTCGAACAAAAAAAAGATTGATTTTAGAATTTTCAAATGAGAACTGCAGTGCCATTCTATATGTCATCAAATTTTCAAAAAACTTAATTGAATCTGTGCGGTTAATTAAAAATTCACAGAACCAATACTTTGAAATTTCCAAAAAAATAGCCGATTCTGTGAATAAAAATATAAAAGTAAAATAATAAATATAATAAATAATAATAACAAAAATAATAAAATTAGTAAAAATAGTGATTACAAACTTATAGAAAACATCAGTTTAATTTTAGGTGGCAAATCACTAGGTAAATTGTAAACATAAAACAAATATGCATAAAACTGCATATTTCGAAAAAAAAAAAATGTGCATATAAATCCGCTCTTTAACGATGATTTATTTTTCACATTCCAGAAAAAAATCAAGATATGTTTTTTATTATTATTATTGCTTCGGAAGATTAACAATATCCCCTTTTACACCTTTTTCGTATAATGCAGAGCTTTTAAACTTTCATGAAACAATTGTGGCAGTGTGCAACAAAAACCCTCCTCCTGTGCTAACAAAAATTATGCGACGTAAAAATCTTCGTCTCCGTCCTCACGATTAAGAAAGAGTCGTTTTGGGACAAAAAATAAAAGGAAACACTTTAAAAGCCCCTGGCTGCGCCGAACAATGGTCCCTATTTACCAAACAAAATATTCAGGTGCGAGGTTTTAAAAAAAACAAACAGGGAGTTATAATTTACACCTCCGAATCCTTCCTGGTAGAGAGAAAACAGCAGGGAACAAGACCAAGAACCATTCGTGTTTCTTTTATTGTGGCAGACTGCGATCGCCGCAACGACGATTAATTAATTTGATTGCAGCGTAATACACTCGGTTGGTAGACCTGTCGATAAAAAGAATACTCACTTAGATCGAAGTAGCAAACTAAAATCATAAATTCTTCACTAGCTTCAAGTTGTCTCTACATTGCTTTATCTAGAGATAGCACCGATACGTGGAGAATTATGCAGCCGCGATGGCCTTGGCCGTGTCCGAGTTGACTTATTTATTACTTTTATCCCCCAGAATCTGATTTATTTCGATAAATTGTAAAATAAAGCCGCGACCGCCCTTTGGGTAATCGTCTGTTTGCTTCTCGGGTGGTTAAAGTGTAATTATAATTTTGCAATAAGTGCTACCCGTATTTTATGTCCTGTCTGCTTGAATTATTCACCTTAGTAATTACTTACGGATTTTGCAACAATGGCAACTGGTTTGGTTATGTGAATGCAGAAGTAGAACATAATGCAATTCTTGAAGCTAATTACAATTTCGCTTCAATTTTCTCTCGTATTAGAAGAAAATCGTTAACATTCAGACTTTCCGTTAAAGATTTAAAGTTGTTTTAACTGACCTTAAGGCGACTTTAAAATTTACTTAAATGTCGTTAAGAATCTGGAGCGGCAGCATTTCTTTTACAGATAATTTGCATTAATTCATTTAGAATGGTTCTAAAATTATACGAACTAAGTGAATTTAAAATAACTTGACGAATAATTTCCGACGGGCTGGGTACAGCCTCCCGGCTGCTCCAAACGCGATTTTTAACTATGTATTGTTGTGTGTTCAACGAAATTTGTTTTGTAAGAAGTGAATGTTCATAAGATTCTCATAAAATATTTACCCTTGCCACTCTTCAAAGTTATATCTTCATGCTAACGCGAGAGAAACGTAATAGACGTTATTACAAAGCGACTGTAAATTACCGCACTTTAAAAATGCTTAAGCGTGTATTTCATTTTCCGCTACATACAAGCTTGTTCCAGATGTTTATGTGTTTATCCTTGATTCCTGTTGTATGAAAGTGTGATAACTTTTACTGGAAACAAGTGCGAATAATAACTGCAGTTATTCATTGTAGAGAAACTAGGGTACACGTGTATGCAAATTTCTGTTCATCGTTATAAATGTGTTAATTTCGTATTTTTGTATTTGCATCGGTCACACAAAACGAAATTCAAATTTAGTCGGACAGATAAATGAAAATTTGTGTTTTTAGTAACTTATGCATAAACAAGCGAGTAGATGTATTTTTCACAGCTTCGATATTCGAAAATTATGCAAAAATCATACAAAATTGAAGTTTTGCATAAAATCTAATTTTTGCAACAGTAATTTACTTGTTTCAGTTTGCAGCCATAATAAATATGACTCCCTATTTTTTTATTATTTTTTTTCTTCACAAACAAAACACCAGGAGTTGGTGAGGTTTTTCAATTTTTTTTCAAAAACATAACGAAAGGAGTCCCGAAGATTCTTTTACACATTTTAAGATCAACAAGGAAGCCCAAAGTTTGTTTCAATCTTTTTCAAAAACAAAATCTTAGGAGTTCCAGACGTTTTTTCAAATTTTTCAATATGGAACACAAGTCCCGAAGATTCGTTCATATATTTTAAGGAAACGACAGTAGAGATCCCTAAGACACTTTCAAATTCCTTCAAAAACAAAATATCGAGAGTTCTCGATACTTTTTTCAAACTCTCGGAAATAAAGCACCAGGTAGAGTCCTCGAGGATTTTTAAATTCCTTGGAAAATAACATGCAAGGAGTCCCAAGAAGATCCGTTCATATTCTGAAAAAAAAGCAATAAGCACCCCCAAACTTTTTTTTAAACTTTTTCAAAAACGAAACAACAGAAGTTCCAGAAGTTTTTTCAAATTCTCGAAAACAAAGCTGTCAAAGCACCAGGAAGAGTCCTCGAGATTTTGCAAATTGTTTCAAAAATAAAATGCAAGGAGTCCCAAGAAAATTCGTTTATATTCTGAGAAACAAGACACTAGGTACCCCCGAGTCTTTTTGAAACTGTTTCAAAAACGTAACACCAGGAGCCCCGAAGATTCTTTTGTACATTTTAAGACTAAAATAGAAGGATTCCCAAAGTTTCTTTCAAACTTTTTCAAAAACAAAGTACTAGAGTTTCCAAACATTTTTTTTTAATTTTTTTTAGAATGGAACACAAGAAGTCCCGAAGATTATTTGACATATTTTAAAGAAAATACACTAGGGATCTCTTGGATACTTTCAAATTCCTTCAAAAACAAAATATCCAGAGTCCCCGCTATTTTCTTCAAATTCTCGAAAACAAGGCACCAGCAGAAATCTTCGAAATTTTTTAAATTCTTAAAAAAAATGCAGGGCTCCAAAAAGATTCGTTCATTTTAGGAAAAAAAAAAATAGACACTAGGCGCTCCCCACTTTTTTTTAAACTTTTTCAAAAATGAAACACCAAGAGTTCCAGAAGTTTTTTCAAATTCTTTCATAAACAGAACACCAGGAGCCCCGAAGATTCTTTTGCACATTTTAAGACCAAAATAGAAGGATTCCCAAAGATTCTTTCAAAGTTTTTCAAAAACAAAACACTTCCAGTCCCGGAGGTTCTTTCACATATAAAGAAAAAATACTAGGGACCCCTAAATTTTTTTTGAAATTCCTTCAGGAACAAAGTACCCAAAGTCCCGGATATTTTTTCAAATTTTTGAAAATAAAACACCAGCAATAATCCCTGAGGTTTTTCAAATTCTTTGAAAAATAAAATGCAAGGGGTCCCCGAAAATTCGTTCGTCTTGTGAAAACAAAAATGTAAGCAATAGACTCTTCAACCTTTTTTAATTTTTTGTCAAAAACGAAACACCAGGAGTTCCCGAAATTTTTTCAAATTTTTTCAAAAGCATTACACAAGCTCCGAAGATTCTTTCACACATTTTAAAAGCAGGATCCAAGGAGTCCCAAAATTACTTTCAAATTTTCAAGAACAAAATACTGGAGTTTCCAGACGCTTTCCCAATTTTTTTCAAAAATAAACGCAACAAGTCCCGAAGATCCTTTCACATATTTTAAGGAAAAGAGACCAGGAGCCCGTAAGATTCTTTCAAACTTTTTCAAAAACAAAATACTAGAGTTTCCAGGCGTTTTTTATTTATTTATTTTTATTTTTCAAAAATGAAACGAGAGGTCCCGAAGATCCTTTCACATATTTTAAAGAAAAGACACTAGGAATTACTACATTTCTTCAAATTTTTTCAAAAAAATAACACAAAGAGACCCAAAGATTATTTTAGATATTTTAATAACGAAATACAAGGAGTCTCAAAGTTTCCTTCAAACTCTTTCAAATACAAAAACCGGAGGTCCCCAAGGTTTTTTCAAATATTTTCAAATAGACACTATGGATCCCTAAGATTCTTTTAAACTCTTTCAAGAACAAAAAAGCAAGCACTAGAAAAAGTCCTCGAGGTTTCTCGAATTCTTCAAACATAAAATTCAAGACGTCCTCGAAGACTCCTTATTTAAAAAAAAAATAGACAGTAGGTGCCCCCAACAATCTTTTAAACTTTTCCAAATACAAAACATCTGGAATTCGCGGTGGTTTTTTTTTTCAGATTTTTTCAAAAATATATCACAAGGAGCTCTGAAGAATTGTATACACTGTTTTAGAACAAAATTTCAAGCATCCCAAAATTCTTTAAAACTTTTTCAAAAACAAAACAATAGAAGTCCCCGAGGTTTCACCAAATTCTTCAAAATAAAACACACTGGGTTCCCGGAAATGCGTTTATGTTCTAAAAAATAGACATCAGGAACCACAAGATTCTTTTAATCTTTCCCGAAAACAAAATAACTGGCTTCCCAATATTTCTTCAAATTCTTGCAAAATTGAAGCACAAGAAGTCCAGAAGATTCTGTCCATATTTTAAAGAAAATTCACTAGTGACCTCAAGATTCTTTTAGACTTTTTCAGAAACAAAATACTCAGGGTTTCCAAGATTTTTTCGAATTCTTTCAAAAATGAAGCATAAAGAGATTCTGAAGATTCTTTCCATATTTTAAAGAAAATTTACTAGAAACACTCAAAATTCTTTCAAAGTCTTTCAAAAACAAAACACCAGCAGGAGTGTCTGAGATGTTTCAAAATCTTTCAACAACACAAGTCTTCCTCGAACATTCCAAACTTTTCCAAAAACAAAACACAAAAGGTTCTCGACGTTTCTTCAAAAATACAACACAAGTCTTCCTCGAAGATTCCAAACTTTTCCAAAAACAAAACACAAAAGGTTCTCGACGTTTCTTCAAATTCTTGCAAAAACATAACACAAAGAGTTCCAAAGCTTATTTTACATAGTTTAATAAGAAAATATAAGGAGTCTCAAAGCTTCTTTCAAACTCTTTCAAAAACAAAAAAACCACATGTCTCCAAGGTTTTTTCAAATATTTTCAAAAAAATACTAGGGGTCCCTAAGATTCTTTTAAATTGTTTCAAGGACGAAATACTCTGGGTCTTCAAATTTTTTTTTCAAATTCTCGAAAACAAAGCACTAGAAAGAGTCCCCAAGGTTTTTCAAATTCTTTCAAAAATAAAATTCAAGAGATCCTTGAAGACTCCTGAAAAAAATAGACATTAGGGGTCCCCAAGAATCTTTTAAACCCTTCCAAATACAAAACACCTGGAATTCCTGGCGTCTTTTTTTTAATTTTTGCAAAAATGGAACACAAGAAACCCTGAAGATTTGTTTACACTTTTTAATATCAAGCATGCCAAAATTTCCTTAAAACTCTTTCAAAAACAAAACATTAGAGGTACTCGAGGTTTCATCAAATTCTTTAAAAATAAAATACACGGGGTTCCAGAGAATTCGTTTACGTTAAAATAGACACCAGAAACCTCAAGATTCTATTAAACTTTCCCAAAAACAAAATATCAAGGTCCCAACATTTCTTCAAATTCTTTCAAAAATGAAGCACAAGAAGTCCAGAAGATTATTTCCATATTTTAAAGAAAATTCACTAGGGACCCTCAAGATTCTTTCAGACTTTTTCAGAAACAAAATTGTACTGGGGGTTCCCAAGCTTTTTTCAAATTCTTTCAAAAATGAAGCATAAGAGATTCTGAAGATTCTTTCCATATTTTAAAGAAAATTTACTAGAAACAGTCAAGATTCTTTCAAACTCTATTTCCGAGATGTTTCAAAATCTTTCAAAACTAAAACTCAAGTCGTCCTCGAAGATTCCAAAGTTTTCCAAAAACAAATACAAAGGATTCTCGGCGTTTTTTCGAATTCTTTCAGAAACATAACATAAGGAGCTCAGGATTATTTTACACACTTTAAAAGCAAAATACAAGGACTCCCAAAGTTTCTTTCAAACTTTTTCAAAAACAAAGAGTTTCGAGAGGTTTTTTTTTATTTGTTTATTCTTTTCAGAAATGAAACGCAAGAGCTTCCGAAGATCCTTTCACATATTTTAAAGAAAAGGCACAAAGGATTCCTAACATTCTTCCAAAAAACAAAATACCAGGGGTTCCTACGATTTTTTCAAATTCTTTCAAAAACAAAACACCAGAAGTTTCAGACGGTTCTTCAAATTCTTGCAAAAACATAACAAAAAGAGCCCCAAAGATACTTTTACATAATTTAATAACAAAATACAAGGAGTCTCAA
Organism: Zophobas morio; assembly: GCF_036711695.1. Lineage (NCBI taxonomy): Eukaryota > Metazoa > Arthropoda > Insecta > Coleoptera > Tenebrionidae > Zophobas > Zophobas morio. The sequence continues at coordinate 12,554,158 of NW_026972107.1, forward strand.
AGTTTCTTTCAACCTCTTTCAAAAACAAAACATTAGAGGTCCCCTAGGTTTCATCAAATTCTTTCAAAATAAAATACACGTGGTTCCCGGAAATTCGTTATATTTTAAAAAATAGGCACTTGTAAACTTTCCCAAAAACAAAATATCAGGGTTCCCAATATTTATTCAACAAATTTCAGAAATGAAACACAAGAAGTCTAGAAGATTCTTTCCATATTTTAAAGAAAATTCACTTGGGACTTTCAAAATTCTTTCAAACTCTTTCAGAAACAAAATACTGGGGGTTGCCAAGATTTTTTCAAATTCTTTCAAAAATAAATCATACTAGATTCTGAAGATTCTTTCCATATTTTAAAGAAAATTTACTAGGGACTTTCAAACTCCTTCAAAAATAAAACACAAAGGGTTCTCGATGTTCTTTCGAATTCTTTCAGAAAAAAAACGTCAGCGGTCCAAGAAGTTTTTTCAAATTCTTTCAAAAATAAAACACAAGAAGTTGATATTCCGAAAAAATTAAACAGTAGATGCCCCCAAGGATTGTAAAGGTTTAAAACTTTTCAAAAACAAAACACCAAAGACTCCTGAGATTTATTCAAATTCTTTCAAAAACAAAACTCAGGGATCCACGAAAATTCGTTTATAACATAAAATAGTAGACTCTAAACGCTCACATCTTTTTGTAAACGTTTTCAAATTCTTTCAAAAACATAACACAATATGGTGCCCTGAAAAGTCTTACGTAAGAACTAATGCAAGCAGTCCAGAAGATAAAAATTAACATAACACGTCATAATTCTGCCAAGAAAAAAACATATTACGAAGTTTCAAAGTTTTCTGTTGCAAAATTTATGTTTCTTAAAACTACAAAATGTTTTAGAGCAACTTCGTTGAATTTACAACAACAAACCAGCAAAAATAAACCCAAGCCTCTAGTCATACCCACCTGAACTCTGTGACGACTAGTTGATATTTAGAAATCTTATAATTTCATCTAAAAACCAGGCAAGAAATAATATTTTAGTGTCGACATTACCGAAGAAATATTATTAACATGACACGATTTGAAAGAATGGGGTTTCAGCGTAGATAAGTAAGTAGTTAGCATAAATTTAACAAGTTCTTACAACTCAATAAAGCGGTAGCTTAAATACATGTAGCCTTAAAACACGTACTGATAAGATTAAAGTAAAGTGAAAACTCATTCGAAAGTTAAATTTGACAAGTCCATTCCTGGAACATCTCCAGCATTAATAAAATCCCAAACCAGTTAACTAAAATTATCATAATACAAAATGAGCCACGATGTAAATTTACGATGTCATTGTATCCCACGTTTAATGGCTGTTATATCTAACCATTATTACAATGAATTAAGTTGAATATTTTCCGGAAATCATCCTTCTCGTGGTAATTGTGCCGTGTTCGTTTTTAGAACTCGTCCCTAAACAATTTATATTAATGTTACTTTCTAAGCAAAGCGAAGGCGGTCAGTTTCATTTGGACGTTTTATAGTCATTTGACATTATCTAGCGGCAATTTAAGATGCTTCGGAGTGAGTTTAAGAGAAAAGTCTATAAAACACGTAATATGTGGCTCTTCGAGGTGGGCTGCGATGTGGGGGATTTTTGTCTGTGCGCATTCCAGGGCTTTAATTATGATAAACATCAAACAAAAATTGGTAGCAGGACATAATTAAAACAGCGGGAAAGCGTCGTAATGCACAATTTGCATACTTTCTCATTGCACTGTAATTAAACTATTATAAATAACTGCGCACCTTGATATATCAATGGGTATCCGATTAAAGCACCGATTTAACTTAATTAATATGTACTGTTTATCAAGCGGAAACCTTGGATTCGTTTCTTTGACAGCGGGGCACTTATCTATGAAGTGTTGGACGGTCGAACAAGTGCAAAGCTTACGCAAAATAAGATAAATTGGAACTACTTTCACTTCAATTATATCGCGGAATATACGGGGCTGTAATACCTTGCTTACCTCATTACCGATTCTTTCATTTGTCTATTCCACATTTTTGACCAGCTTTTAGTTATTCTTAATAACCTTAATTAAAGCGTGATTACTATAATTGCCAGGTTCATTAAGTTCCATAAAGCAAAGGTCGCAACAATATTGCGATTATTAATAGTTCACGTTTTAATCAAGTCACAGCATATATATGCTCAGAGCTTGTGAAAGAAGCCAGAGTCTGGAGCATTCGCTATTAAGATGTCAGTTTTTAATTTTTTTGTATTTTTATTGCGCAAAAAATTCGTCACTACGTTGCTCTGCATTGCTTCAGTTTAATATCAAAGTTTTTTAAAAATAAAAGCTATAATGGTTTTTAAATCTCTCTTTTAATGTCGCTAGAGGCTGATCATGCATGAATGAACTTCCTTGCATGTTTTTCATTTTCGCTTTAATTTGCTGTCTGTTGCATGTTTTTGTTTCGTTTCTTGTTTTTTTCTTATTCAAAATTTTGGCACTCTTTCTTCGGTAGTAATTACCTAAGCTACCTTAGTTGTTTTTTGCTAACTGGTCATTGTCTAACTAAAGGCAGTATTTTCTAAGTTTGTTTTCTTGATTGGCAGGTCGCAAAAACTAAAAATATAGATTTTCGTTTTTATCTATCAAGCAAATTATGCAAAATATCTTGGAAATTACATAATGAACTTCTTCGAAATTTTTGTATGACCCTAGCAATAATCTAAAGGTTAAATTAAATAAATCTCAGTTGAAAACAACCCTGATGAAATGTAGTACTACATACACATGACTTCCCACAAAGTTATCGATTTATTTTATCGATCGTGTATCATTAAATAAATCAGTTTTATGTTTTACTAGTTTTCCTTGATATGTAATTTTTTAGCAATTTAAAGCTTATTTAAACTAATATATTTACTTAGTTTAACTTGGATACGTTTAAAAAAAAGTTCTTAGCTTTAATTCCCCACCTTGAATACTTGTTTTATGATTTAGTCCTTTAGTTGTACATTAATAATAATTTAATTTCTTTACCATTCCATTCTATTGCACTGATATTCTGATATCCCCATATGGATACACAGTAACAACATTATTTTTAGAAATTGACAATCTCAATAGTCAAATAGTAAACACAGGTAGATTTGTTTTATTCTCTAACGAAATTTAAGTGAGGTGTTTGAAACGATTATATCCAGTACTAGAATTTTTAACTTGCTGTTTGTGTTTGTAGGTCATATACCGGGTGTCTGGAAAACGGCGGATTAACTCTCCGCTACGCTGTTAACAATCAACTGGTGAATCTCGGAAAAATAGTAAAAAATTTCCTTCTCACCATTTGGTGGAGTTTTTTAAAATTGGTCCTTTTGCTACGTTTAACAACTAAACAATATCACAATAACTAGTAATAAAACTTTTAGTTAATATTTCTCTCGCCCATGACCATGTTTAATTACCATTTCAGTTAGAATGTACAAAGATATGGGATATGGTTGTGTTGTTTTTGTAATAATTTGATAAAATTCCATTTGACAACAATGTTTGCCTAAATAAAGCAGTTAAAAATGTTTGACGTATCAAAAATTGTCAAAGTTTTCAAAGCCCTACGTTTAAATTGTTCGCAGTTAATTTTAGGTCCCCCGTTGCTTTATTTTCACATAAATTACAATTTTTTGTTGCTGAATGAACTTGAAAAAATCTTTTGAGCTTTTAGTGTTTTATTTTTTATGAATTTGAAAAAGTCTTGAATGCCGCAAAGGGTATCTCATTGGCCAAAATCAGTTTTATCTTAGCATGTACTATTCCCGCCCACCCACCTTCTCTTTCCTTAAAGGATATCTCATTTGCCAAACTTCGTTTGATCTTAGCAGGTACTAGTAACGCCCACCCACCCTCTAATTTCTAAGCGGGTATATCATTTGCCAAAATCGATCTTATTTAGCAGGTACTAAGCCCTCCCACCCGCCTTTTATTTTCTTAGAGGGTATGTCATTTTCCAAAATCGGTCTTAGTTTAACAGGTACTAGCCCCGCTCACCCGCCTCTCATTTTTTGGGGGGTATCTCATTTGCCAAAATCTGTTTTATCTTACCGCCCTCTATTTTCTTAGAGGAATCTCATTTGCCAAAATCAGCCTTATCTTAACAGGTACTAGCCCCGCCCACTCACCCTTTCTTTTCTTATGGGATATCTCATTAGCCAAAATCAGTCTTATCTTATAGCAGCTACTAGGCCTGCCCACCCACCCTCTCTTTTCTTAGAGGGTATGTCATTTGCCAAAATCAGTTTTATCTTAGCAAGTTCTGATGACTAATTTTTACAAAAAAAGATCAAAATTTGTAAAAATTACGAGTGAATGTTAGAAATATCGTGTAGACAGTAAAACGCTAACGAAAATTTGTCTGATCACCTCCACTATCACTTTGATGACTTCACCTCAAATTTATCGTACTTAACAGCATTTAAATTTGATACTCCTGCGCTTGTGGTTTATGAATCCGCCTTGACATCCAGATTTACACAGAAAGATCCAATTTTTTGTTGGCGTATCGGTTAGCGTGCCCTATTCGTATGGCGGAGGTCATGTGTTCGATTCCCATATGGGGCATTTTTACTTCTCGAGTGTAAGCTAAGGGAGTATTGTAATATGGCTTCTCGACCTTTCATGAGCTCTAGAGTATAATGTTGTAAAATTTAATGCGTATATTAGGAATACATATAGTGTAGATGCTAAAGTGCTAACCAAAATCACACCAGCAATTTGATGACGTTCCTTCATCGTTTTTCGTAGATAAAGTTATCTAAACCTTATGACAAAATATACTCCTGTATTGGGGGTTTATGAATCCGCCTTGATTTTATCACACTTACTTCACAAACATTTTTTTCTACAGAACTTTCTACGCTTCTGCATCAAACGCTTCCTGGTTGAGTAGAACTGATAAATTCTTGGACTTATACTCTGGCCCGTGAACGTTCGAATCCCATCCTTTTCTTCACTATAACTTATGTTTTCTATTTATTCATGTTGAATATCGCCTAATTATATTGAAGATCTTTATTTGACTTTTTACTTCTTGAGCGCAAACTAAGTCGAGTCCATTGGGCGACTGGCTACGTTCATGTTTTCTAGACGATTGAAGACCCCTAAAGTACGAACGAATAGGTCTCCCGTTTCCGTCTACCTGGCTGCCATCTGTCGAGAATTTTATTAGACAGATAATCTCGGAAACTACTGGACTAATTCTTGTCAAATTTTATGTGTATGTTAGGAGTATCGTGTAAAGCGCTAACCAACATTTGCCCAGTCATCACTATCAATAATGTGATACCCCCTCATTTTTTTGTAGTAAATAGAATTTAAATTTTATAAAATAAAGTACTCGTGTATTTGTTGTTTATGAATCCGCTTTGAGGTTTGAGGCATCCAAATGTTCTCAAAAAAATTGTGCAGTAAACTTTTATATTAGAACAAGCAAAGGCTATTCGTTAGAATATCTCGTAGAGTCTTCGCTTTCAGACTTTTAGGGTGAAAATCTCCTATATTTTTTATTGATAAAATCTCAAGAACGGTACACTCCATTATTAAAATTTTATTATTAGTATTAAACCTCGTATCGGAATTGGCATACGCTTCCTTGTTCAAATAATGCTGATCGGAAAAACTCACTATTGTTAACCTAAACATGAATAAATTAAGTCAGTGCGTTTTCGTGACATATTGAAAAAAAACTATAGAAAAACCTCTAAAAAAATATATAGTGTCATTAATAAAAAAGTTGTATGTCATACACAAACACAAAACAAATTATAGGATGTCAAAAGACATTTATAAGATGTCATTTAACTTATTACGCTGTTACTGCTATTATGTATACGTATAGAGGTTACCACAAATAAATGTACGATTAATGAATTTTTTGAAATTTTCAAAGAAGCCGAATTAATTGAATTGTACTTGTACTGTTTTTTTATTTAGCCCAACTTGGTTTCGTAGTTTATCTGTGCACATCATCAAGGTACTCGCTATTTTTAAACTAGTAAATAATTCTGTAGTGATAAGTGCCAAACAATAGTGACGAAGAAACAGTGGTAAAAGTGTAATTTTAATTGAAAAACACAATTTCAATGTGTGGGTTGTAAATTAGTTAAAAAATAGTATCCTGATGATGTAGACCACGAAACAATGTTGGTCGAAAAACTAAAACGAATCAAATCAATAGAATCAAAAGAATAGAGTTCTATTATCTATATTATAAGTTATGTAAAATCAAATTTGATAATTTTTCGAAAAAACTAAATTTGTTCTCTTGTGTTTAAGTGTTAAGTGAAGTTCAGCCTAAATAATCTTACATTTTTTAGAATTTTTTTCTTAGAATTTGCCTGGTATTCTACACTTTTTGAACCTATAGGGGTTACCATAAAAATATATAATTTCACAAAATCAAATGTCATATTTTTTCGAAAAAGCAGGATTTGACTGTACTTCAGCGGGTAAAAATATGTAACTTGATTAATTTCAGAATCAAAAGACTAAATTTTTGAGAACATTTTGAATTTGCTTACTTCAACAAAGGATCAGATCAAATCAGCCTAGGTCATAATTTTGAAATAATTTTATTACAGTCTTCGAAGCTTCACCTTTTAATGAGAGTCGTATGCGAAGCTTGAAATAGCTGTAATAAAATAAAAATAATAATCAGTGGTCAACAAGAGTTTGTTCAGAATTTTTCTAAACTCCAAATTCTACCCTAAAGTTAATACGGTTAATTTATAATGTACAAGGCAAAACACAATACTCCTATTTATTAAAATAATCTTTGTCTCAAATGTTTATGAGATGATGATTATTAGTGACTTTTTTTCACTATTATTCGTTTATAAACAATAAAACAAGAGTAAAGAAATTTTGAAAAAGAGCCTGCAAACATTTTTTTAGGAATTGACCTGACTTGACCTAACAAATTAGGAGTTTAATGATTCTTATTATCTCCAATTTTTTGTATACACAGTTATCTGGACAAAAAAAAATATATTTCACGGTTCAAACCCTAGAATGTGAAAAAGGCATCGAAATTTGTTCCAAAACAAAGACTAAACAGATGAGAGTAGTGGAGTAATCGTTAGAGCAGATTATAATTGAATTCTTACATAGATCTTGTATAGAAAATAAAAACTTGCTACAAAATTGTTTTTATTTCCTTTCGCATTATTTCTCATTTAAGTATATTTAAATTCGAATAAAAGTCGCTAATGGATTTGAGGGTTTTACGTTTCCGAAAATCCCTTGCCAGAACCCCTTTTCTATTCAACCAAGTCAGTGTTTACGTAAAGTAACACAAATTGTGCCAACTTTCACTTCAATATCTCGAAATCAACATCTTTTGCTTATTAGTCATTCCCTCTTTTGTCTACCCCGTATTTTTGACGATCAATTTGTTGTAATTGAAGCGTAATTACTATAATCGGCAGATTCATTAGGTTCCATAAAGCAAAGGTCACAACAATACCGCGATTGTTTAATTGTGCAGGTTTTAATCAACTCAGATTATATGCTTTTTCCTTTTACGGCCTCAATTACCGACCGAAGGACGTAAAAAAGTGGATTAATTTAATTTCAATAGATTAGTCGGGCCGCTTCTAACAGTGGGACCGAAGCTGTATACCTGCTGAAACTCCATCAATGCGGGTCTAAACCCTAAATGTGACATAAAGTCCCAAATCGGGGTCATGTGGTGTTGTTGTCTTTGATAATGGACATGTCTAGGCCGTCGCGTCAACAAACAAAAGGGGCAGAGAATTTAAACAATGGAGCAGCGTTGAGTGCAATTATTCAGTGCGTACGTACGAAAATTAATGAAATTCGAGAGGAGCGCCCCCATGAAAAATGTCGACATTACAACATAAACAACATTAATTATTTTTTACGTCGAGTACTGGAACAAATTCTCCTGTTCCATCTTAATTAGGTCCGGACACGGCGGATTAAAATTTCAGTAGCAGATTGAACGAAACTGGAAAAAAAAGTAACACTAATGAATGTCGGACCGTAATCAGTTACATTGTGAAGAGGAAGATTGATAATTCATTGTCTCGGGCCATCGTTTTAATGGATTCTGGTATGATGCCGGACTAGGTGATTTTTTCGACTCTATTCAAACAACAGTGTCATCTGAGTGAAAAACGTGATCCGAGACTAGTTAATGGATGATAAAATCTGATAGACTTGCCTACAATTAAAAAGGCTATAAAGTTTGCTTATATATTTTATAGCACTTGCTAACGACTCCTTTATTACTGTAAGAACTGAAAGAATTTTATGTTTTATTGCACCTAATACAACTTAATTCGTACGAACAGAGATATTTTAATACCAACACAATTTGCTCGCGGTTTACTAATTATCTCGTTCTCCCATCTAATTTGTTGAATTTCATATTTAAATTAGCAATTAAGGCATGCATATAACATCTACGACTAATTACGGAATGTTTGTTTCTTTAATTAGGTATATCACAGAACACATTCAATTATCGAACAAGTCTTGCACATTGCACTAAAATAAATTCATTTTGACAAGAAGACACTGGTTTTCTGGATGCATATTACTTGATCGACTGGTTATACTTGATTGAGATATTATCATATCATTGCCGGTGATGCACTCTTCATCCAGATGACAGGACCAACGAACCGGAATATCAAAGATTTACCCACCCGAAACATCACAGACGAAACTTTAACACCTGGATCTACAAAAAGCTCGGAACACACACAGATTCCTGGAATTCCCGGTCTCTTCAAATCTTGATAAAAATTCCCAAAATACCTGCTATTTATTAGATTTTAAAGACAACTTGTGTCTTAATTTTGGAACTATGTGTGGTTTTTAAAAACGGGGGCTTTTTATTGCTTTATTAAATAAGAAGTTGTAGCAGATGTCACTGATAAAAAATTATTCAAAGACATGTGAACCAAATTTCATCGGGGCTTGAAACTTCTAATTTGAGGACTCCAAGCTTGAGTTAAACTGAAATAGCTTGAATTTAATTACCATGAAATACGTTGAAATTGCATTAGAGTGACTTATACGCGACCGCTTTAATAAAATTATTTTGAAATTAAATAAGTTTAAATTAATGGTGTGGGAAACTTTTAGTTGTTTGTCACGTTGATCAACTTCCGAGCTGGGAGGAAGTGGATTGTCTTTTAATTTGTTGTTACGCCACTTTGTTTATTATGTAGATTTAAAAAATTATTATGCGTACATTTACAGCGATAATACCAGCTGGTAGCGATGGATATTATAGATTTTTTGTACGAAGTTATATTTTCCATTTCTGCCTAAGGCAAGATTTTAATGTAACGTCTGTTATCGTTACAACACGATTTAAATTTTAACAACAACAAATGTGAAAAGCTGGTGTTTCACATGCGAAAATAATAATCGTCTCACGTAAATCTAATAGGTACGATAATTTTCTGAAATTCATGTGAAACGACTAGTTATCAATAATTCGCAAATTACCGCTCCGTTTCATTGCAGCTTTAACTACAAAAGTCACAAGAGTCACTAATAGGGCAATTATATCTCCGACACTCCGGTTTCCCTGCTTCCAACTTTTCTCAATTATTCAGAATGTTGACATGAGGAAAACAATGCAGTCAGATTTTATAACAGCGATGAAATGATATTCAGATCAGATTTTCATTCTCTTCAAAATTAGTTCGCCCGCGTCGATAACAAAAAAGTACTAAAAGAACTTTGACAGCAAGTTTAATTTCAATGCTCCTAGTGCTTTGAAATGTGCGGAATCAAAGATGGCAACTTCCGGGTGATTGCGCGGAGAATTTGATATCAGAGCTTTGATATTGGATTTTTTGTTTTGAGCGTTTCAAATAAGTTATTTCTTGCAGATTTTTCTGTACGCACGGTTGGGGAAATGATTCTGTGTAAAAGTGGCATCATTACCTGTGAATTATAAAGAGAGCGATAACATGAATACATTAATGTTGTAGCTCATTTTAACGTTAGTAGGATGTGAAACAGTTTTAGAGTTGCAATGACATATAGTTGTTAAATTTCACATGTCATAAATTTCAGGAAGGATATTATAATAAAATCGATGTGGAACTGGTTTTAATTCAGTTTTTAACTATTAGAAACTACACTACTTATCTTCTTTCTCCTTCAGTCGAAAATTTTATAACACTTATCGTCTCTGAATATAGTTCTTCTAGAACTTTCTTTAGTTTTAGTTTCATATTGGAATTTAAATGCTACGTTGGCCATTTTTTGAAGAAAAATGTTTTAAGGCCTCTTTCATCCACGATTCTTTTATATTCCTTCTAATCATGAACGTTCGTAACCTCTTGTTCTAATTTCACAACTTTCAGTCTTACCAATTTGTCTTATTTTAATATTAGCATCAATGTCAGTCTTATACCGAAGTTCAATACGTGTATATTTCTTCTTCATTTTCAAATCAAATTCTTCTAGAGCGTCTCTTTCAATTTTTCGAATATTGTACAGTTTCTACAGTAGATCTCCCGTTTCCGTCTGTCGTCTGTCCAGATTTTTATGAGATATAATTTCCGAAACCTAATCGATCTAATAAATCGGTTACCTAAACAATATGCATCTCGGCGACAATTTTTCACTAGTTACCATATTTAATTTTTCACTACCCGGGCGTAAACTAGAATTCTACCCATCGAACGGCTACTTTTTTATCGACGTTTCATGACCACCAGAGAACGACAGAATAGGTCTTCCGTTTCCATCTACCTATCGTCTGTCTATCGACTGGACTGGTTGTTGTCAAATTTTATAGACATATTAGGAATGTTATGTCGATGGTAAAACGTTAACCAAAATTTGTATAATCATCCCCCACCAACAACAATTATTTAAATATTATACCATATTCTTGTCCTTCATTCATGGGTTATCACTAAATAGCTAAATTTTCCAAAATCAAATTTTATAATTTTTTACAGGAGCCGAATTTGTTCCACTACTTCAATTCTATCTAAATAAGTTTAGATCAATTTTTTTTCTTAATTCTCCATCAGCACAGCTGACCAAAGTAACATCCTCTGGGTCCTCTGGGAAAAAAATTTTTATTTTCCATGCAATTTCATTAGTTATCTTTTCTTGAGACGGGTTGTTCATTCCAAAAATATTCTGTTCTTTTTCACTTCCAGATATAATTAAATATGTCACCTTCTTAAAATGTTACAGATTACCTTCTTTTTTCAATTTAAATCTAATTCTGAAATACAGATTCTACCTTTTCTATTTTCCAAAGCGAATTCTTCTAAAAATCATTTTTTAAATTTATTCTTTCGCACGGCTTCAGGAGGTTTTTTCTTATAATTTCACTTTTTTTAGACCAGTAATTCGTTATAATCTGTTTTAGGCAACTGTGTTAAAATTGAGCGGTTTTAACCATTCGAATTTAACTAAGTACAACAACTCTTAACAAATAGATGTAACTCTCATAACTCACCTCTTCAGCTATACATAGTAACAATAAAATTTATTTTTTTTGCGAAAATCTGGATACTTTGAGTAAACAATCAAAGCGGTTTTATAAACCACAAGTCCAGGGGTATTTTATATTATAAAATTTGAGATGACGTTATCAAATTGTTGGACGATCAGACAAATTTTGATTGGTGTTTTACCAAAATACCTAAAAAAATTGACAACAATCAGTCCAATAGTTTCCGAGATTAGCGCTGTGTGTCTAATAAAAATCAACACAAACGACAGACAGACGACAGACAACATGCGTCATGGAGCGTCGACAAAACATGAAAGTAGCCATTCGCCGGATAGACCCTGTTACAATACTTCCTTGGCTTGCTCTCGGGAAGTAAGAACTGTAAAAGATCATATTTTTCAAATTTCGAAATAATTGCATCTTACTGTAAAATATACAATTGGTCCAAGGCTATTTCTCCCCTGAAGTCCAACCTAATACTTCTTTAAAAAATAATAAAATCTAATTTTATGAACTTTTATTTCTGATAACCTTGCGACTAATTTCCGGTGACGGACGGTAACGGTCCGGAATTTTGCCGATAACGCATGGGGGTGGCGTGCCTCGGTGCCAAGCCTTGGGCCGACTAGTGCCGCTGAAAAAGTAACACGTCTCGCCGACCTAGGCTTATGCGGTCATCTTCACTCCATCGAGGGTGGCGCCTTCAGTCGGGAGCGGCGGTGCTCGGAGGAGGGAGCACCGGGGTTGATCTAAAGCCGGAGACACGAATTTCCAGGTGGTCTGGTGAGCGCCCGCGAAAGCATGAAATAAAATAAAACGCAGGAAAATTAACAATATTGGGGTTATTCCCAGCCACCAGCTACACGGCTAAAAAATAAATCTTACGGCTAACACAACTTTAAATAATTACAAATCGGTTTTACAGACAAAAATAAACAAAAAGAATTAAACGTCCTGGACGGCGACTTCCTTCAAACGGTACTTCGGTGGTCGGTTCTTGGAGGGGCTCTGCGTTACAACCTCAAGACATTCAAACAAATATAGATAACACCAATAGCATAGTAAGAAATTAAATGACACCTATATATATTTTGACCCTCTATAAATGTATTTTGACACCCTATAATTTTTTTTATGTTGGTCCACTTTTCTTCTTGGGACTTGTCTTGGGATTTCAGGAGTCCGAAAAACATAATAAAACATTTTTTTATGATGTCGAATACGAAAAAAACGTAATTTTATAGAAGTAAAATTGGCAACACTGCACGCACCTGATGCATTAGTCTTCACTACTTGCTAAGATAAAACTGATTTTAGCAATGACATACTCTCTAAGAGAAGAGAGGGTGGGTGGGTGGAGTTAGTAGCTGTCCAGATAAGACTGATTTTGGCAAATGAGATACTCTCTAAGAGAAGAGAGGGTGGGTGGGCGGGGCTAGTAGTTTTCAAGATAAGACTTATTTTGGCAAATGAAATACCCTCTAAGAAAGGAGAGGGTGGGTGGGTGGGGCTAGTACCTGCTACGATAAGACTGATATTGGCAGATGACCGATTCTCCAAGAAAATGAAGGGCGAGTGGACGGTTCTGGTACTTACTAAGATAAGACTGATTTTGCCAAATGACATATCCTCTAAGAAAATGAAGGGTAGAGGGTATATCATTTGCCAAAAACAGTCTTTTCTTGGCAAGTATTGGAATATTTTCTTAGAAAGTAGGTCGTTTGCAAAAATCAGTCTTATTTTGACAAGTACTAGCCCCACCCACCCACCCTTTATTTTCTTAAAGGGTATGTTGTTCAGCAATGCCAGCCTTATCGTGGCAAATACTAGTCCACACGCTCTTTATTTTTTTAGAGGGCTAGTACCTGCTAAGATAAGACTGATTTTGGGTCATGAGATCCCTCTAAGAAAATACCTTAGTACCTGCTAGAATAGGATCGATTTTGGCAAATGACATATCAGCTAAGAAAATAGAAGGTTGGTGGGTGGGGTTAGTACCGGCTAAGATAAGACTGATTTTAGCAAATGACATCCTATAAGAAATTTAATTAAATTATTATCAGAACAGACACTAGAGGCTCTAAAGCACTTTCAAATTGTTTCCAAGAAGGAATACCTAGAAGCTCAACATTGTTTTAAATTTTCCAAAAAAAAAGTCCCAAAATTAACTCAAAAATAGGTCAAGTCAGAATTTTCCAGAAATGGAACACCAAAATCTCCATGGGCTCCCAAAATAATACACTACAAGACTTTTTCAAATTCATAAAAAATAAAACACTAGAAACTCAAAAGATTTGTTCAAGTTCATCCAACAACACAACACACCAGATTCCTTTAAATTTATCCAAAAATAAAACACCAGAGGACCTACTTAATGCGAAAAATTTGTAGAGGACATTGATGGTGGTAATGGTTTCAATATGTATACGATATTCCTAACATACATATGAATCAGTTCGGCAGTTTCCAAGAATATCTGTCTACCAAAAATTGATAGAGACGGCAGAAGGAAAACTCTCAGGCAGACAGCTGAAAACGGGGGTCATATTTTTTCTTACTCTAGAGGTCATGAAACCTCGAGAAAACATGAAAATAGCTATAGTAGCCCGATTCCAATAGTTCTTTAGCTTAGACTCGGGAAGTAAAAACAGTGAAATACAAAAAAAAAAATTAGCATAACAAAAAATAAAATAATAAATAATGACTATTCCATTCATCTGTCAATTGGTTAAAAAGAGCCAATAAAAATTGTACTTTGTGTGGGCGTTACTATGGTTATAATGTGTTGTATCGGATATATCTTCCCAGGAAGGTATTCAACTGACAATTTTTAACAAAAGAAAGTCGATGACAAATTAATGTATTTATTTGTCAGTAACATTAAATGTACAATTTGAAAAGGTTACATTCGTACAGTTTTGTAATAAACAAGAAGCTCCACTTATAGTTTTATCATTTACAGTATTGTTTACTTGATTAACTGAATTATTTCGTATTTTATTAATAATTGATTTGTGATGTTCATCGTCGAGTTGCAAATATGGTTTAATTGAGTTAACGTTCTGGTGTCCTGTGATTTTCATCAACTGCTGTTCTTCGACTCCAGCTTTAGCCAAAGCAGACATCGCTGATGAGCGCACAGAATGATTTGATATTTTCCTTCTTTTAATATCTAAACCAGTCACTATTGTTAACGACTTTACCCATTTACCAATTTCATTAACTCCAACGGGACTATTTTTGTACCACACTGCATTTTGTATTTTGTTCCAAAAAGGATTGGGTGTTAAAAACATTCTGTCAGTGTTTATGTTATTTCCTCATTTCATCATTAGTAGATGATACAGCCTATAAAATGGAACAGTTTAATACACGACATAAAATGGGAAAGAAAAATACCTAACGGGGTTGTCTTTATTTTTCGTCAACCATTTACTACTTGTTATAAGGCGCGTGATTTTTTTGTGTTCCATGGTGTGCTTTTGGATATCTCGGCATCTATTTCTTCTTCTGATTTTGACCCAAATCTCTTTTCTTGCATTTGCATGTTGAAATCACAGAATAACATCAAAAACTGCATCAAATGTCAGGGAAGTTTTATTAAAAAAAAAATGTTTATTATCTCGGTTGATATGGAAATGAAGGCATGTGTAACTTAATTTTTCTTACTTTTTGGTTGAATTTTGATCTGAAAAATTGTTGATTCATGGAATAGTCCCTCGAATACCATGCGTAGTCAAAGTTAAGTCGTATATTTTTGCGATGGTTCCACTCATGGGCATTTCGCTTGGAAATACCACTCGTGCTTCGCACTCGTGGTATTTAAATCCAAGCGTAATGCCCATTCGTGACACCACCGCAAAAATATTCGACATAACTTTGACTACTTATGGTATTATAAGTGACTATTTGAAAATCACAATACAAGACTGTGTATATTAAAACTCAATAAGCTTAACACTGCAACAAAACTCACATTTTTGTTTATCTATCCATAAAATATTGAAATGAAACAAACATATTGACATTTTTGTGAATTTCTGTGTTTTTAAATGTCTCACAGGAATTTCAAAATTAAAACATGATTTTAAAGCTTAAGAAGAGACCATCATATAAAAATCTAGAGCCTGGTCTGTTTCAAAGAACTAGGTTGTCCCGAAAGAGCAATAAAAAACGCTATCAAACATAGCCATGGATTTTTGAAGATTTGTCTTTGAATTTTTAGTAAATAATAATCCTCTGTATTTTTTTGCAGAGAAGTGCGCCAGTGCAGAACGGTATGTATACACAAATAATAAAATCTAATAAATTATACTCTTACCCGACTATACTAATAATATAACAAAATGATATACAAATTTTTCTACATATCGAATTCTCCCATTAAAATCGCCAACATTTAGCATTTTCGTAAGGCGAAATTTGTGTCTATATTATCTGGTTCTAAAGCAACACTTCAGTGATTAAAGAATTTCATAATAGTCAATCAGCGGAACAACTGTTCAGGATTTTTCAACTTAAAAATATTTAAAATATTTACTAATAATTATCATAACTAGCTGTCTTTGTCTGACAAAATTGGAAGCCACCCTTGTTCACATCGATGCCGCAGTCATTAATCAACGTCACCATTCAAAAATCGTCTACCCACCCTGCTTAGGCCAATTACAGATGCTAAAATAGGGTTATATGTTGTCTAACAAGAAAACTTGACATTCAGTCTTCTCCTTTTAATTCATTTTTAACTATTTGTCCACAGCACACATCATTATTTAAAATGAAAAATTCGTCACGTATACAAACATCAGAAATGTCATTTTATGTGACAGTACAACAAAAATTTCTAGATTCTTGTAGATAGTGTGATCTACTAATAATTCAACAAAATATTGAATTAAAGACTAAAAAAACATTACTTTGCCACCAACTGGGAAACCTAGAATCAAGTAACGATTTTGGTGGAGGCGAGACTCGGAATCTGCAGGGATTACACCAAATGAAAAAACCATTAGTGGGCAGATGCAGAAGTTAAAAATCCATTATGTGCGTTGTACGGCAATTAAAACCGTTTTAAAATCAGTACCTAATTATTTATTGTCTATAAGTAGGTAGTAATGGAAACAAAGAGTCCCAGATAGGTCTATAATAACATATAGCCGTGGTAACAAGCAGCTAACTTCTCCTAGGTATATAATTAAGTATAATTGAAGCCGTTTATAAGGTAGACAAATATTTAATAATGGCGTCACACCTTTCGTTTCTCCGTTATCAGCTCTGCGATTTTTCTCCCAACAGATGTAGATAACGATTGAAAACGAGCCGGAGGTAATAACAACAAATGGCGTCCTCGCATCGTGGCGATGTTTGCAGAGAACGTGTAGTATTTAAAGTGAACATAACCTATGGCTAAATATAATGCAGTTGACATGTTCCACATACAAACTAACAAGTTATCGGAGTTAGCATGTGAAACATGTTCTAAATAGCGGGAGCAAAAAGCTGGCAGAGACATGCGAGTTCTTACATGACAAATACACATGCAGAGGTTCTCTGACAACGAAGATTATTGCATTCGGCGACCAGTCCTTGACATTTATCATTGCTTATCGACAATTGTTTATGAATAATTGAGATCGCACCGGTTTGTTGTTCGCTATGTATCTGACACAGACCGCAGTGCCGGACTCGTACGTTTACTTTGACAGGCAATTAGCCAATGGATAATTGGATTAAGGCGCCCCAGCGCCCAGCTTTTACCCTCGGACATCAATCAGGCGGGCCGGACCTGAGCTAAAACCGGCGGAAAGAGGGAAACGTCATAAAAGCCGGACAATCAAAATTTTAAATCTTCAGCAGTTATTATTAACGAAGAGCGGGATGCTGGGGTAATAAACGTGGCGGAGCCCCATGTCATTCCGGGACATGCTGAATTTTAACTTCCATCCCTCGTGGTGACATTTCTTTGTGGCCGAAAACATCCTGAAAAAAATCTACTGTTATCAAACTTCTTATAATATTTGCATCTGTATATAGATGAGAAAAAAATACAAAAAAAGTTACCTTCACAGTTAATAAAAAGCTTAAGAAGAATGAGAAAAAAGGAATGTAAATAACGACGAATAATAATGGGTCGCTTAATTAAAAGCTACATGAAAAATAAATAGGAAGATCAAAAAAGAGGAGAACATACTTTGTCTTCAAACAAAAAAATGTTTTAAAATAAAGCTTTGATTATGAAAATAATACGATGACTGTTTGTGCAGCATACAGGAAATGCATGTCCTAAATTTCTAGGGGAAGTTCAATTAATTAAATTTGTGTTGCGAATTATTCATGTAAATTTTAAAATGCCAGGAAAATATTAAAACCGTAATTAATTAAACAAACTTTTTGGGGAATCATTATTTATGTCATATGACGGAACTTTATAATATGTGATTTATCAGTTATTGTTTTATTTCGGTGGAGACAGCTTTATCATCCCCATATAGCAGAATTTTTATTAAATTTGGAACGGTTGTTTTAGTTAGCTATATCGATATGCGATATATTTCACTTTGATCTTTTATTGGACAATAAAGAAATTCTTACCATATTTTTAGACTTCAAACAAACTCTTATTTAGATTTATTCCGCGTTCTTTTGAATAACAAACAATTTCTACAGTTTTTGAATCAGCAGTTTATTAAGGTGCATCTAAATATGTGAAATATATTGCTATATAAAATATTAAAGTTCGGCTAAAGATAAAGTGCGTTTACGACTACAACTTCATCAACACTTCAACAATGGATCTCTCATAATTATATATTTCTAATTTAATAAAAATAAATAAGGACAGGTTACACAGTTAATTAGGTCACGTGCCTTGTTGAAATAATTTTTATTTGATACGCTTACAGTTAAGCCATAATCTCACTATATCTTCAGGCAAACTATACTACTACGTTAATTGAAAACTTTTATACATAGATTTCATTTTCTGACACATTATTTCGAAAGAATGAAAAATTTTTAAAAACAACCCATTGAAAAACCGAAAAATCGAAATCCGAAAAACGCAATATCGAAACTACAAGCAATCGAAACATCTAAAATCTAAAATGAAAAAAATCGAAAAATGCTAAAATTTAGAAATTGAAAAATCGCGAAAATGGAAGTATTGTAATATTGAGAAATCGAAAACTTGCAAAATGGAAAAATCCAAAAAAAAGAAAAATTTTAAAAATCCAAAAACAGATACATTAAAAAAACCGAGATGTCGAGAAATCGAAAATTATGAAATATTTAATATCGAGAAATCGAAACATCAAAAAATCGAAAAAAAAATGAAAAAATCGAAAATGTAAAATTTAAAAAATCGAAAAAAGTATTACCTTATAAAATACTACCCCCGCCCACCCACCCTCTGTTTTCTTTGAGAGTATGTCATTTGCCAAAATCAGTTTTATCTTAGCAAGTACTAGCCCCAGAAACCCCCCTCTTCTCATTCTTATGACTAATTTTCTTTCTGTTCATTATAAGATCATTCATTTCATTCAGATCGGATAAAATTAATCACTGAAAAGGAGGCAGGGGGGTGGGCGGAGCTAATTATGATTTTCTGTCCAGTGGGAGTGGCAACTAATAGTAAAATCTAAAATGTGAAAAAAGTAAAAAAAAAGCGCTAATCGTAATTGTTTCGGTATACTGTTTGCCATTTGGGTGAGCGGGGCTAAGTTTAACTTTTTCCTACTATTTTATAAGAAAGCAATATGGCCCCGCCCACCCACCCCCTTTTCAGTCCAGTGATTACTCTTAATATTGTTCAGTCTTATCTTAGAAACTTCTAGCCCCACCTATCTGTCTTTCATTTTCTTAGAGGGTAAGTTATTTGCCAAAATTAGTCTTATCTTAGCAAGTACTAAAAGTTAAAAAATCGAAAAATAAGAAAACCGGGAAATCGAGAAAATGAAATTGAAACATCGCGAAACCGAAACTTCAGAAGTTGAGAAGTCGAGAAATCGAGAAATTAAGAAATTAAAACAGCCCAACATCAAAAAATTGAAAAATTCCAAATTGGAAAAAAATTAAAAAAATCTATAAACGGAAAAATAAAAAAACTGAAAAATTGAAGTGTTGAAATTTCGATGAATTGAGAAATCAAAAAACTGGAAAACTCAAAAACTGATAAGTAGAGAAATTTAACAGAAAAACCGAAAATCAAAAACTATAAAAATCGAAAAACTTAAAAAGAGAACAATGTAAAAGCGAGAAGCTGAAAAAGCAAAGGATCGAGAAATCGAAACATCAAAAAAGTGAAAAATGTAAAATTTAAAAATTCGAAAAATTAAAAAATAGAAAAATCTGACAACTAAAAAATAAAAAAAATGAAGAACTGAAAAATAGAAAAATTGAGAAATCGAAATATCTAAAATTTAAAAAATCACCAGACTGAAATATCGGAAAATTGAAAAGTCAACAATTCAATAAATCGAGAAATAAAAATCAACGAACTGAAACATCCCCAAACTAAAAAAATTAATAATCGAAGAATTGAAAATCGAGTAGTCGAAAAATTGAAAAATTCAATTTATTTATAAATATTTTATAAAATTTAAATAGCATTTAAAAAATATTTAGTTTAGTTATGTTCCAGTTAGTAAAAAAATCAATGGTATCTCAGAACAATATGAACAATCTCAGCAGTTAATTTTTTATATTTTCGTTTGCGTATGTTTTCCGCAGTTACATTTCAAAAATATAAATCAAGTTAGCTTAGAAATTCCGTGAATTTTGCCGCTTCGTTGTGATGATTGATGAATATATTCGTCGCATGACATAAATATCAGTTAAAACATAACGTAATTTTTTAAAACTTTTTCAGCGTATTTTTTGAATAATAATCTTTGAATGATAGATTTGATAGGTTTTCCAAAACCAATTTGATGTACGATTTTTTATAATTATCTTACGCATTTTTATCATATTTGGAAAACAAACGAAATTAATAACAAAATAAATTTTCAAACTTGCATTATGTCTTTTGTGTGAGTAAATAACACTTCCATCTAGTACAAGAGTGAAGTATGTTAATAATTAATTGCTTTAATAATAATTTGAATAATATCGGCAAAGTGTTTATTTTCTATTAAAAACATAAATTACTATCAGCATAACGATTTTGATTAAAATTAATATGGATATTAAATCTTCTAAAACGGATGAAATTTATGAAGTAAAACCTAATTAAATATACACATTTGTTATTAATAATAAAATTGAAAATACGGATTTAATTTAATTTTTAATTACTTATATCAGATTAAATCTAATGCATTATTATACACGTACGTGACGAGTGTGCCAATTTAAAATGCAATAATATCTACGTGGTTAATTAAATTAACAATTTAATAACTGAGAGAGCAATTTTATTCACACTATAGTAATTACAGTTAATAACAGTGCATACATTAATTACTGTTGGCAAACCTTGAAAACCTTAAATACACTTCTTGTTAAGCTCAATTTAATAAATTACAATTTTTTTTAATAAATTTAGCTCTTTCGACAGGTTTCGAACTAATCATATCATTCATCATCAGACTGAAGCGCTGATTACCGGACCAGGCTGAACATTTCGTATTGTGTTTCCAGACAAAGCATCTCACTTTCAACTCGCAACAAACATATTTTCTTGGCAACAGAAAACCGTCCGACATTTTCACGTCTAGAATTTGCCTCCGCAAGCCATAATCCAGTGCAAAAAGTAAAAAAGTCCACCCTAGCTGAAAACCTACTTGGAAGGATTGAGAGAATTTGGAGAGCTCACTTGAGACGAGACCTCGCGGGGACAAACAAGACGAAAAAATAAAAAATAATTATTCAACCCGTCGCGATTTTTATTCCGGAATATAAGAAAGTAGAGTAAAATCTGCTCGAAAATCACGGCTCTTTTTCCTAGTTTGAAAACCAGAGTTGATTTAACGGTGTGCGGAAGCTCGGCTCATGATTAATTAAACTAGAAAACGAAGACTTAAAAGAAAAGTCGCATCGCGAAGCCTCGCAATCCCGCTTGACATAAAAATTAATCTTGGATGGGTCATGTTTGGAGAAGCCTCGCGGACGGAAAGTGAATTTATATTAGGCGGAATGGTGGATGGTCAGGCAGAGTGTCGGCATCAACAATTCTGAAATCGAGTTTGAAATACTCACAAGAAGTTGGCAAAAAACGGAGCGACTTCATATAATAATGGTATTGACTTTGGGATGACGTCATCAGCTTTATTAGGAGGATGACTTATTAAATTATAATAATAATTTTTTTTTTTTTGAGAATGGGGAGGAACGGGACACACATTTTCCTGGTAGAAGCCCCACAATTTCCCTTGACACCGCTAGAAATAAATCTGGCCACATTTGGAGAAGCCTCTAGTTTCGGCAAGGTGAATTTCTAATGTAATCAGATTAAAAACGATCAAGCTTTGTTATTGTGTTTCCTGCCGAAACCCAACACTGGAACGGTGTCGAAGACCCTCATCTGCCGGCGACCATGTTTTCGAGGCACCAATCGCCAGCAGGATGCCGTCACTCGATATGCAGACGGTTTCAACGGCTTGATTATGTGGGGCCACAAAGCCCCAGAACGACACAACTGCCACTTGATCTGATGGGCACTCGAGTCGAAAAACCCACCATTGGCTGATAGTTGCATCCTGTTCGGAAACGACCAACCAGGTTCTGGGCCTACCATTGTTTTTCGCCGTTTCTAGCTGGGTAATTAACCGGAAGTGGCAGGGCGGATCAGCTAGCCATGCATTACATGCTGGGTTCATTATAGTTCCCACATCTGGGTGGAGCCATGCACCCTCTTGCAACCCTTTGCAATTTTAAAAAGTGCTCGTCTTGCATGGGCTGAGTTATTAGGGCTCTTGTGCGAACACTCACAATGACATATTACGGAGACTGAAGAGCTTTCTTTGTTTGATGCCAGCTTCTCTAATCAGGATCCGCCTCACAATGGAGCTGTGCAGATAACGCCCAAGAAGAAATAATAACATGGCCAATTAATCTACCACTAGACGCACACACAGCGCGGCTTAATAATATTTCAAACTTTTTCATATCATGTAATTTGAAAACTTAGATGAACACGGTCTATTTATCTTCGAGTTTTTTCGCTTTATAAATTGGTTTTTACACTTCACCATCGGCACAAATTTCATCCGCATAATGATGTTCTTAAGGAAGAAACCCTTGTGAACACGATTAAGTTATATGGTTTAATTGTGTAATTAAATTTATCAATCAACTCTGATAAACACAATTTCCAGGAAAAATAATTAAGATCTTTCACGTTTTATCGCCGGATGGAACTTATCTCTCCTTTACTGCTAAATTAGACACTATAAAATACACGCTCGAAGAAGGATGATAGGTGGAAGCTAAATAATTTGTCAGCTGTTGAATACTGTTGTGTAAGAGAATTGAAACTATGAAGTTTACGTCGAGAAAATGTGTATTAATTAATTCCGTTGAACTACAACGAGAAATTCTGTTTGTAATAAACCTATCAGCTGGGTTTATGCCGCAATCTACATCATAGATAGTTAAAGCTATAGATTAATTACTTCTCTAATTAATATACCGTTCTACAAAAAAACTCGACATATAACGTACTCGCAGATACGCTTTTTAAATCTCATCACAGTCTATAGAGACTGCAGTAAAATAAGTACTAAAACACTACATACATATCAATATTACTTATTGAAATACAACTACATTTAATTAGTTCACTGAAACATTAATCTTGTAACACAATGGGTCGGTCATATATAAAGCACCCATTAAAACTGCATTAATTTGATAATTCTAGAAGGGTATAGAGATATCTCTCTATCTTAACCCACTCACAGACCAACGTTTGCAGTTCAATCAAATAATAAACATGCAGATTTTAAAATAATGATTAAGGCTCGGATAATATACAAAATGCATATGAAAAAGGTTTTTGTTAAGGCCCCTTTAAGAGTACAAGTGTATAAAATACAAAACCTGTCATTACACGATGGGGTACATGGCTTGACCCAGCTTTATTTTATTTCAAATATTCCTGTGAGATGAACGAAATCATGTCAAAATTTGATGATAAAATTCATCTACATCAAGGAAGCTAAAAAAAATTTACATAGTCCTAAATTAAATCAGAACTAAAGTTTCATAAACAACAACTAGGAATTACGAAATGAATGATCTTATACTGAACAGAAACAAAATTAGTCGTTAGAATGAGAAGAGGGCGGGTGGGCGGTGCTAGTACTTGCTAAGATAAGAATGATTTTGGCGAAAAAACTTACGATTAGCGTTTTTTTTTACTTTTTCACATCCTAGATTTCCACTAGACAGAAAAAGTCAAAATCAGTCTTATCTTATCAAATACAAGCCCCGCCCACCCACCCTGTCTCCTTTTTCAGTGATAAATTTTATCCGATCTGAATGACATGAATGATCTTATACCGAATAGAAATAAAATTAGTCCTTAGAATGAGAAGACAGTAGGTGGGGCATGCTAATACTTGCTAAGATAAGATTGATTTTAACAAAAAAAACTTACGATTAGAGTTTTTTTTTTTACTTTTTCACATCCTAGATTCCCACTAGACAGAAAAAGATAATTAGCCCCACCCACCCACCCTGTCTCCTTTTCAGTAATAAATTTTATCCAATCTGAATGAAATGAATGATCTTATAACGAATATAAATAAAATTAGTCGTTTGAATGTGAAGAGGGTGGGTGGGCGGTGCTAGTACTTGCTAAGATAAGAATGATTTTGGCAAATGACATATTTTCCAACAAAACAGAGGGCGGGTGGGTGGGGCTAGTACTTGCTCAGATAAGACTGATTTTAACAAATATCTTACGATTAGCGCTTTTTTTTACTTTTTCACATCCTAGATTCCCAGACAGAAACAAAATTAGTCGTTATAATGAGAAAAGGGTGGGTGGGCGGTGCTAGTTCTTGCTCAGATAAGATTGATTTTGGCAAATGACATATTTTCTAAGAAACCAGAGGGCGGGTGGGTGGGGCTAGTACTTGCTCAGATAAGACTGATTTTAACAAAAGAAACTTACGATTAGCGCTTTTTTTTTACTTTTTCACATCCTAGATTCCCACTAGACAGAAAAAGATAATTAGCCCCGCCCACCTACCCTGTCTCCTTTTCAGTGATAAATTTTATGCGATCTGAATGAAATGGATGATCTTATACCGAATATAAATAAAATTAGTCGTTAGAATGAGAAGAGGGTGGGTGGGCGGTGCTAGTACTTGCTAAGATAAGAATGATTTTGGCAAATGACATATTTTCCAAGAAAACAGAGGGCGGGTGGGTGGGGCTAGTACTTGCTCAGATAAGACTGATTTTAACAAAAAAACCTACGATTAGCGCTTTTTTTTTACTTTCTCACATCCTAGATTCCCACTAGACAGAAAAAGATAATTAGCCCCGCCCACCCACCCTGTCTCCTTTTCAGTGATAAATTTTATGCGACCTGAATGAAATGAATGATCTTATACCGAATAGAAATAAAATTAGTCGTTAGAATGAGAAGAAGGTGGGCGGTGCTAATACTTGCTAAGATAAGAATAATTTTGGCAAATGACATATTCTCTAAGAAAATCGAGGGTGCGTGGGCGGGGCTTGTATTTGATGAAATAAGACTGATTTTGGCACATTTTCTTGTAGATTTCGATACCCATATATTTTCAGCTTTGTTTCTTAGGAAATTTCAACCGTTTTTCTAAAATCTCTATTTGAAATACAGCAATTTTTAGACTTTCGTCAAAATAGCTCTCTAACAAAATTTTGCAGATAAAAAAGGAAATTATTATTAATTTTTCTTTTTATAGCCCATTTAAATAAAAATTTGTTCTTAAATTTTCAAGTTATAAATTTAGAGGCCCAGAATTTTGTTAATTTTATAGAAGTGTGTTGATTTTATAATGATTAAGGCTCGGATAATATGCAAAATGCATATGTTTGCATATGAAAAAGATTTTTGTTAAGGCTCCTTTAAGAGTATAAGTGTATAAAATACACTACCAGTTTGCCTCCTAAACCTGTCATTACACGATGGGGTACATGGCTTGACGCAGCTTTATTTTATTTCAAATATTCCTATGAGATAAACGAAATCATGTCAAAATTTGACGATAATTCATCTGCAGCAATCACGGAAGCTAAAAAGATTTTAAATAGTCCTAAATCAAATCAGAACTTAATTTTCTTAAACTACAACTAGGAATTACGAAATGAATGATCTTATACTGAATAAAAATAAAATTAGTCGTTTGAATGAGAAGAGGGTGAGTGGGCGGTGCTAGTACTTGCTAAGATAAGAATGATTTTGGCAAATGACATATTTTCCAAGAAAACAGAGCGCGGGCGGGTGAAGCTAGTACTTGCTCAGATAAGACTGATTTTAACCAAAAAACTTACGGTTAACGCTTTTTTGTTTACTTTTTCACATCCTGGATTCCCAGTAGACAAAAAAAGATAATTAGCCCCGCCCACCCACCCTGTCTCCTTTTCAGTGATAAATTGTATCCAATCTGAATGAAATGAATGATCTTATACGGAATAGAAATAAAATTAGTCGTTAGAATGAGAAGAGGGTGGGTAGGCGGTGCTAAAACTTGCTAAGATAAGAACGATCTTGGCAAATGACATACTTTCTAAGAAAATATAGGGTGGGTGGGCGGGGCTTGTATTTGATAAGATAAGACTGATTTTGGCACATTTTCTTGTAGATTTCGATATCCAGAAGTTATATATTTCCAGCTTTGCTTCTTAGGAAATTTCTACCGTTTTTCTAAAATCACTAATTGAAATAAAGCAATTTTTAAATTTTCGTCAAAATAACTCTGTATAAAAATTTTGTAGATAAAAAAAGAAATTATTATTACTTTTTCTTTGTGTACCCCATTTAAATAAAAATTTGTTCTTAAACTTTTAAAGTTAAAATTTAGAGGCCCAGAATTTCGTTAATTTTATAAAAGTGTGATGATTTTATAATGATTAAGGCTCGGATAATAGGCAAAATGCATATGTTTGCATATGAAAAAGGTTTATGTTAACGTCCCTTTAAGAGTACAAGTGTATAAAATACACTACCAGATTGCCTCCTAAACCTGTCATTACACGATGGGGTACATGGCTTGACGCAGCTTTATTTTATTTCAAATACTTATTCCTATGAGATAAACGAAATCATGTCAAAATTTGATGATAGTTCATCTGTTGCAATCAAGGAAGCTAAAAAGGTTTTAACTAGTCCTAAATTAAATCAGAACTTAAGTTACATAAACAACAACTAGGAATTACGAAATGAAAGATCTTATACTGACCAGAAACAAAATTAGTCGTTAGACTGAGAAGAGGGTGGGTGGGCGGTGCTAGTACTTGCTCAGATAAGAATGATTTTGGCAAATGACATATTTTCCAAGAAAACAGGGGGCGGGTGGGTGGGGCTAATACTTGCTAAGATAAGAACGATTTTGGCAAATGACATACTTTCTAAGAAAATAGAGGGTGGGTGGGCGGGGCTTGTATTTGACAAGATGAGACTGATTTTGGCACATTTTCTTGTAGATTTCGATATCCATATAGGGTAAATGTGTATAAGAGTGCGAATATGTATAAGAGTACGCACTGATGATTTCTGCTTATTAGTGCCATCTGGGTAAGATGAAGTGATACCATTCAGAATTTAATGCTAAACCTG
Organism: Zophobas morio; assembly: GCF_036711695.1. NCBI lineage: Eukaryota > Metazoa > Arthropoda > Insecta > Coleoptera > Tenebrionidae > Zophobas > Zophobas morio. Next base: position 12,581,424 of record NW_026972107.1, read on the forward strand.
AGATAAAGGTGCAAAAGTGACCTTTGTATAGTTTATAGTTTGGTCGTACTGACGATTCTATGTTCACACGTTGTGTGGATGTAGTTTTTACCGCTCATAGTTTTAGTTTTTTGTAAGGTACGTACCAGTTCTTTTATTTTACAGTAATCATTTTCATTAGCTGTAACTTTCAAGGTCTCGTTATACACTAACAGTTTAATACTTTCTATCCATCAAAAGCTTTTAACTTCAGAAAACTTTAGGTTATGTACAAATGTACAAGAGTGCGCAGCGAGGTATTGTATAAGAGTGCGCATTGCTTGCAATACGTAGTCTAATAGTCTTGTAGATACATATCATACGATAATGAATTATTTAACTCTACTACTTTGTACTGCTTCTCAAGTTGTGTGGTGGTGGTTATGGTGATTTTTTTTAATTTTTACTTCCTGAGCGTGTTGTAATCGAATCCGTCGACCGACTCTCTATTTTTACGTTTTCTCGACTTGAAACAAAGATTTTTTCATAAAATGTAATGCGCACTCATAAGCGTTCAAATGCGCACTCTTGTGCAATGAACTGTCTAAGAGTGCGCATTTACACATCTTGACAAAAACTGAAATTACTCTTAAAATGTAGTGGTCTTGGGACGTACAATTAAATATAACTGATCTCTAAACATGTATATGACGAACCCATATCATAAAATTTGTCTATCCAAAAAAATTAAAAAGTTGTTGACAGTTTTACACTAAGTGCGTACTCTTGTACACATTTACCCTATTTTTAGCTTTGTTTCTTAGGAAACTTCTACCGTTTTTCTAAAATCTCTAATTGAAATACAGCAATTTTTAAACTTTCGTCAAAATAGGTCTCTATAAAAATTTTGTAGATAAAAAAGGAAATTATTAATTTTTCTTTTTGTACCCCATTTAAATAAAAATTTGTTCTTAAACTTTTAAAGTTATAAATTTAGAGACCCAGAATTTCGTTAATTTTATAAAAGTGCGATGATTTTATAAAATGAAGAAACTCCTGATATTTTCAAAAATTCTCAACCCGGAAGATTCAGAGAAGTTAAAAAACCAAGGCCTTTTGACATATCTTTTAAAATTTTCTAAAATGTGCTTTGATTTCACTAACAATAAAAAATGAGTAAAAGTAACAGGATTATTAAATTTATTAATTTTTCCAAACAGTTTTCAATATTTCAATAATGTAAATTTTTAATACTATTAGCATTTTTGGATATTCTTAGTACCGCGAGATCGACAAATAAATTAGACCTTTGTAGTAATTTATTATTTTTTTTTTTTAAATATCAAATTGACAGTTTAAAATTAGAATTATGATACCTAATTTAAAACATAAAAAAGAATCAAAATCACCGTTTCCCAATTTTGTACCATTTCTGAAGTAAGATTCTAACAAAGCTTTAATTTCGTTTGATAACATTGCAAATTACTTTTGTCAGGTAGGTACTTATTATATCCAATTTATAAAATTTTGAGAAAGAGTTATTTATTTTTATATAAGTTTCAGGTTTTGAAAAATAACGATTTCAGCAAATTTCAGAATTCATGAAATCGTTTTACCATTTTTAGATTGTCAAGCCTTCAGAAAAAACTGAAATATGTTTTTATTCGTAATTGGTGTAACATTAACAAAAATAGAAAAACAAAAAGTACCCCTAAGTGAATCCGGACAGCTAATAGAAAATTAAAACAATATATCAATAAGGTACAAGGTCCTATTGCTCAAACAATCTCAAAAAAACTAGACGAAGTTCTTAGTAAAAATGGGGGTCGATGTAGAGCGTAGTTTTGCAGTGTAAAAATATAGTTTAAGTGATCGAAGACATTAATTTAAAATGGAAAATTTAGAAAAACATATTATAATAAATGCAAATAATAATATTTTCCTTGCATATTTTGCATATATTTCTTGCATACTTTAGCAATTTTTGCATATAATGCCAAATTTCTCTGGATATAATTCCGAGCTTTATTAATAACAGAATTTTTTACTTAAACTGTTCTAGAGTTTTGACTTCCTCCCTTAGTACTTCTTATTTTTCAGTAAATAATATCTAGGCGTTCCGATTTAAGAGCGTTTAAGAACCTTGAGAAGATTACACCTTTTCTTTTCTTAAATGAAACATTCTGTGCACTCTTCTCCTGTATTGCAATTTACACAAGCGGAAAACGACTACTTCGGGTAAATTGTACACTATATTTTTCTAGGGTGCAGTAATTTCGCTGATTTGGAATGTATTTTCCAATAAACGCCAGTTAAACTTAAACTAACACTTAATGGTGGTAAAACTGATAATATCTCAATTCAACTGGAATAACGTAAGTGTTTTTATTTTAATCGTACAATATAATAACACACTGAACAGTTACCAACTACTTATTTACTGCAAATGCACCGTAGGTAAACAGATAATTTAAGCAAAGAATTTCCATTGTGTGCCGTGATAAATGTTATATCTTATTAGCGTCAGGTGATTGACAATTCCATCAATGTTAAGTGTCCATTTTCGGAATAAATTACACGTATTAAAACAATTACCTGCATTCTGCGCCATCTACCACCAAAGATCCATTACCCACGATCGTTGTTGACAGTATTTGCATTGAAATCAGCGTTCTGTGCAAAGTATGCAAACTTGCATGATGATACTCATTATGAAAAGGAAAACGAGATCCTATGATAATAGCAGCATCGATAATAATAGATAATGGGCTCGCTAAATTTAGTCTCTTGTCCACAACGTATACTTGTTACAAATAAGACGAACCTATCAATTTGTCGAAATTAGGTAAAATGGGTGCGCCCAAAACCCACCTGTCAGAACATCCACGCGATATCCCTTTCCAGCTCGAGACACATAATAGAAATGTCCCTACAATCAGCGTTAAATTATTCATTTATTTAATAGTGCTATATAATTTTCTTTAATAAATTCCACTTGCTGTTAGATTATCTTATGCATATTAAAATCCCTATTAAACGTATTTGTATGTAAAACAGTAAATCGTGTGAAATGTGAAGCACGGACATCCATGACGCAGCGATTTTTCCGCCGGTTCCTTTTCCAGGCATCAGGGCCGGCTTCCATAAAAAATACGTAGAGCGGATTTTAGGCTAAATGAAAAACAAAAACGGGGGATTTAGGCCCGAAATGGCAAAATATTAGGTAAGTTTTTGGAAAAATAAATCTTACGCAACGTCTGATTTTCTTTGAGATCTAAATTTATTTTATTAGTTTACATAATAAATTAGATATTTTTCCAAATTTTCGGCAGAAAAATTTTTCTTTTGTCTGTTAGGACATTTTTATAAAGAAGGATCTCTTAACGTCACACGATGTTAAAGGAGAATATTTAAAATTCAAAATTTCAGTGGGTTTCATTTTTAAATCATAGATTTGGTTTATTAAATTGTCGGTATTTTGCTAACGGAATTCCTCGACCCTTTTACCCAAAAGCTCTTTATAGTACTGGAAATATTAAATGTGACTTTCGCAAGAAACATGTGCTTAAGGGTATAGAAAATTCAGATCTTACACCAAAATAAGCAGAAAAAAGTACAATAGGCAGAGAAAAAGTGAAATAGTTCAATAAAATGTAAAAAGGGCACTCATGATCAAAAATAAGCAAATAGGCAAAAACAGCATACATTAATTTCCGCACGCGTGCCGACCAATCACAATAAAACACATTCAAACTGACGCCAAATTCAAATATTATTCATCCTGTGTATTCAAGTGTCCATTTCCATTATCATAGATCTAAGTAAAACCATAGATTTTTTTATATATTTATTAATGCGTGGGAGCATTTTTTTTAATGGGCACCGATTTGTTAATTTTATAGATTCTCCAGTTTTCGATTTTACGATTTTTCAATTATTCCACCTTTTGCCCTGTAAGTTCTCCGATTTTACAATTTTTTGAGTTTTCCATTTCGTGTTTTTTTTATTTTTCAGCAAAAGAACAAATTTATTCAAACTAAAATATTGGAAAATCGGACAATTGCATCATGGAAACAATGAAAAATCCAAAAATTTCAAAATGAAAATCGAAAACCTAAAAAATCGAGACAGCGAAAAATTGAAAAATTGTAAAAACATGGAAAAATTAAAAATAAAACTGCAAAATCGTATAATTGAAAAATTGGAAAGACGAAAAAATTTAAAATCCCGAAATTGAAACACCAAAAAATCGAAAACGAAACAATTTAGCAATTTTTCAATTTCAAAGTTTTCAAGTTCTTGATTTTCAATTTTAATCAAAATGAAAATTTGCAAAATCGAATAACTGTAACACAGAAACATTAAAATATGAAACAATTAAAATCGAGAAATTGAAAAATCGACAAAACGAAACAATTCTGCAATTTTTTGATATAAAACTTTTCAAATTCTCGATTTTTCATTTTTTAATTCTTCAACGAAAGGACAAATTTATTCAAAGTGAACTTTTGAAAAACCGAAAAATTGTAACACTGAAACATAAAAAACAAAATAATTAAAAATCGAGAAATTGGGAAAATCATCAAAAAGAAACAATTTTGCAGTTTTTCGATATAAAATTTCAAAATGCTCAATTTTTAATTCTTTATGCTCTCGTTTTTTCATTTTTTAATTCTTCAACAAAAGGACAAACTTATTCAAACCGAAATTTTGAAAAATTTAAAAATCAGAAAATTGTAACATTGAAACGTTTAAAATTATAAAATTGAAAAATCGAAAAATTGTATGTAATATAGAAACCTGAAAACCCTGATTAATTTAAAAATCGAGAAATTGAAAAATTGAAAAAACGAAAAACAAAAATTTCTATAAATCAAATAATCAAAAATACAAACATCTTTAATTTCAAAATCTAAAGATTTTAAAATGAAACTTGAAATACCGAAAAATTGAAAAATCGAGAATTGAAAAAATTGAGAAATTGAAGTGGATAATTGAAAAATCGAAAAATTGTAATATAGAAACCTGAAAACCCGGATTAATTTAAAAATCGAGAAATTGAAAAATTGAAAAAACGAAAAACAAAAATTTCCATAAATCAAATAATCAAAAATACAAACATTTTTAATTTCAAAATACAAAGATTTTAAAATGAAACTTGAAATATCGAAAAATTGAAAAATCGAAAAATGAAAAAATTGAGAAATTGAATTGGATAATTGAAAAATCGAAAAATTGCAATATTGAAACCTGAAAACCCTGATTAATTTAAAAATCGAGAAATTAAAAAATTGAAAAAACGAAAAACAAAAATTTCCATAAATGAAATAATCAAAAATACAAACATTTTTAATTTCAAAATCCAAAGATTTCAAAATGAAACTTGAAATATCGAAAAATTGAAAAATCGAAAAATGAAAAAATTGAGAAATTGAATCGGATAATTGAAAAATCGAAAAATTGTAATATTGAAACCTGAAAACCCTGATTAATGAAAAATCGATAAAGTGGAAAATTGAAAAAACGAAAAACAAAAATTTCTATAAATTGAATAATCAAAAATAGAAAAAAAAAATTTCAAAATCAAAAATATTAAAATGAAAGCCGCAAAATTACAAAACCCTAATAATAATTTGAAAGACGAGAGAAATTAAAAATCGGCAAATTTAAAAATGAAACAATTACAAAATTGTAAATTTGAAAAAAAAAATAAAAATGGAAAAACCAAACTTTAAATATCGAAAAATTTTAAAAATTGGCAAACTGACAAATGGGTAACGAAAAAAGCAATTAAAAAATGGAACAACTGAGAAAAAGATAGAAACTGTAAAATCGAAAATTTGTAACATTGAAACCTGAAAAAGTGATAAATTAAACATCCAGGAATTGAAAAATCCAAAAAAACGAAAAATTGTAAAATTCAACAGATAGAAAATCGAAAAATTAAAATATCTACAAATTAAAAAATCGAAAAATGAAAAAATTGAGAAATTGAATTGCATAATTGAAAAATCGTAAAATTGTAATATGGAAACCTGAAAACCTGATTAATTAAAAATCGAGAAAGTGAAAAATTGAAAAATCCATAAACAAAAACTTCTATAAATTAAATAATCAAAAATACAAAAAAAAATTATTTCAAAATCAAAAATTTTAAAATGAAAACCGCAAAACTAAAAAATTAAGAAATTGTAAACACGAAACATGGAAACATTCAAAAATTGTAACATCGAAAAAACGAAACTGAAAAACCGAAAAATTTAAAAGCTGAGAAATCGAAGAATTGAAAAAATACAGAAACTGAAAAATCGTATAACGGAAAAGCCAAGAATTGTACAATTGAATAATAAAAACCCTAATAATTTTTTGAAAGAAGAGAGAAATTAAAAATCGGCAAATTTAAAAATGAAACAATTACAAAATTGTAAATTAAAAAAAAAATAAAAAGGAAAAAGCAAACTTAAAATATCGAAAAATTGAAAAAAGTGGCAAACTGAAAAATGGGTAACGAAAAAAGCAATTAAAAAATGGAACAACTGAGAAAAAGATAGAAACTGTAAAATCGAAGATTTGTAACATTGAAACCTGAAAAAGTAATAAATTAAAAATCGAGGAATTGAAAAATCCAAAAAAACGAAAAATTGTAAAATTCAACAGATAGAAAATCGAAAAATTAAAATATCTACAAATTAAAAAATCGAAAAATGAAAAAATTGAGAAATTGAATCGCATAATTGAAAAATCGAAAAATTGTAATATGGAAATCTGAAAACCTGATTAATGAAAAATTGAAAAAACCAAAAACAAAAACTTCTGTAAATTAAATAATCAAAAATACAAAAAAAAATTTCAAAATCAAAAATTTTAAAATGAAAACCGCAAAACTAAAAAATTAAAAAATTGTAAAAACGAAACATGGAAAAATTCAAAAATTGTAACATCGAAAAAACGAAACACTGAAAAACCGAAAAATTTAAAAGCTGAGAAATCGAAGAATTGAAAAAATACAGAAACTGAAAAATCGAATAATGGAAAAGCCAAGAATTGTACAATCGAATAATAAAACCCTAATAATTATTTGAAAGAAGAGAGAAATTAAAAATCGGCAAATTTAAAAATGAAACAATTACAAAATTGTAAATTTGAAAAAAAAATAAAAATGGAAAAACCAAACTTGAAATATCCAAAAATTGAAAAAATTGGCAAACTGAAAAATGGGTAACGAAAAAAGCAATTAAAAAATGGAACAACTGAGAAAAATATAGAAACTGTAAAATCGATCATTTGTAACATTGAAACCTGAAAAAGTAATAAATTAAGATATCTACAAATTAAAAAATTGAAAAATACAAAAATTTTACCGAAAAATAAAAATCATAATGAAAAGCGAAAAACTAAAATTTCGAGAAATCGAAAAATGTTAAAACGAAACATGGAAAAATCGAAAAATTAACAATTTAAAAAACCAAAATTTAAAAATCTCGAATTGAGAAAATAAAAAATCCAAAAAACGAAACAACTTGGAATTACATACTTTTAAGCACTTTATTTTTAATTTTTCATTTTCTCAAATCGGAAAACTGTAACACTGAAACATCGAAAAATTGTAAAACTGAAAAATTGAAAAATCAAAAAATTAAAAACTGAAAAATCGAAAAAGAAACACTGAAAAACCGAACAATTTAAAAATTGAGAAATCGAAGAACTGCAAAAATAAAGTAACTCAAAATCGAATAATTAAGAGGTCAACAATTGGAAAAGGAAAAATTGTAACCTTAAAAATGAAAAAACTTAAATCGAATTTCAAAATTGAAAATCATAAATAGAAAAAACGAAACTTGAAACACCGAGAAATTTAAAATTGTAATCTTAAAACTTGAGAAACTGAAAACTTCGATAATTGAAAAAATAACTGAAAATTTGAAAAATTGAAAAAAGAAATTCTAAAATCGAAAAACTGATTAATTAAAAATCCAGAAATAGAAAGAAAAATACGGAAAACAAAATGTTCTACGAGAAATAGAAAAATTGAAAAAAAAAAACGAAACATTGAAAGTGACGAAATTAAAAAATCGGATAACGAAAAAATCAACAATTGAAAAATCAATAAATAAAAATACTTATCTTAAAATGGAAAAATCGAAAAAACGAGAAACTGTCAAATCTAAAAATTATAACATTGAAACCTGAAAAAACTCACGAATAAAAAATCGAGAAACTAAAAAATAGACAAAAAATTTAAAAATGCAATGCTCTCATAAAGTTTTTCTTGTATACTACTTTCATACATTTGCCTACAACCAAAATGAAAAGACATTTACCCTAGAATTTGCTCTTTACACTGATCAGGTGACAAAGTTGAATGGTGGATCTCATTTTTTGCACTCCAGTTAGCACTTCGGATAAAAAAATTAATCAATAATATTGCTATAGAACAGTAAAAAATTGGCATTTGAATCAAAGGTCGGGTTTTTCAAAATGTGGAGCCCTCTCGACGCAGATGGATCTGATGCCGCCCCTGCACGTAAACCGTATAAAATTACACGAGTGGCGTTCGTTAAGAATTCCGCGGGTACGACTCATTGTGCAAATCTCTTATGAAATTTGCCGACAAAAAGTAATAAGAGATCTACAAAGGATCCGATTTAAAAGGGGTTTGACCCTTCAGCAAGCACGGTAGCCTTTGCCCCTTTGTGCTCGCTGAACCGAAATCTGATAATTTCCCCCGGTAAAAAACGGAAGACTCCCTAATTAATTCCCTGCGCTTTATGAAGTGTGGTCGCATAGCACAGCGGAGATGCTATTTACTCGCCTTTACTCTAATGAAGAAATTTGCATGAATACGTGGGCGTGAGCGATTTAGAAAGGCGCCACTTAATGTTATCCGATAGTTGTATAGATTGTGTTCTTTTGCGTTACTACGAAAAATCTGATAAAGCCAAATTGTGTTGGGTTTTTGCACGCGAACGGTTATGTTATGGGAGAGAAAAAACACAACGTACGTCTAAATTAGCCGCTGCAATACAGAGGCGGCTGAGTGGGAGGGCAGACGATGACGAAGGTGGTTTAAAATTTTGTCAAGTTGCTGCATTATTACCAATTTCGTTTCATTTTTAAAATTATAGTCTGAAAAAAATTGTTTACGGTTTGTAGCTAATCCAAGCGATGAGTCCTAAGGCGCCGCACGAAAGGACCACAAAACCTTCATCTGGCAGTTATCCCAACTATAACTGCCCCATTATGACCTAATTCCCTAATGAGGCAAAAAGGACTAATACCAGCGACCTCCCCATAGAAAAAAGCATCGTTAGACATAACACAATAACGAGTGCAAATGCGTCTCTTATTTATCCCGACATGAGGACAAGGCCGAACTTCTTGTACACGAAGCAAGCTTTTTGCACCAGATCGTCGCCAATTCAGTCCAACTAACTTCTAACTTGGCTTTCTTGAATTTCAATTTAAAATAAATTGTGCATCATTATAACGAGAAACTTGGCTTGGAAGTTAATTAAACTTGATAAAAATATGTATACAGAGACGGTTAAGTTCATAGAATAATTTCATTAAGTTCTTATTCAGTAGTCCTGACGCTCATTTCAGAAGTCTCTGTAGTGAACGGACGGACAATTAAAAGAGTTGTCGCTGCAGAAAAGTTTCACCCCTTTTTTCGAACACACAACTTTGTGAAAAGTGACCCTCTATTTTCGTGTTTATTGCTACATCCTCTGACCACCACTTTTGGTCATAATCATTAATCTTGTAAGTTGTAAGTGTATCTTGTATCTAGTTTGATAGGGATCCTAAACACATAAGGGAGTAGACAATGCAGTTTATACCCGGTGGAACTGGCTTACAGGATTTCATACTACACGAGCGAAGTAATAAGAAGATTTATAGATTTCGTAGTTGGTAGAGCATTCTTTTATTGATTCTTTAGTAATAGTGACTATTTATAAAGAAATGATATCGGGTCTACCATTGCCATCGGTTGACAGAGTCATTTAAGACCTATTTGCACAGTTTTTTTTTAATTTTAACACTCCAATATTACTATATAGGTCTTTTTTCAAGCATCGTATATTCGGGTTCCACCAAAAATGTTGCAACAATTAAATTTTGCACAATAATTAATAATTCGCTTTCGATGTTGACAAATACAGGATCATTATTGCAACAAATATTTGATTATTTCCGTTAGGGCAAAAATGTAATTCATTTAAAATACACAGTTCTAAATTACATTTAGTTGTCCACCGTTCCAATATTGGTAAACCATTCTCTGTGTCAACTAATGATAATAATGAATGTTGTTACCACAAAAGCTTTTGCATTGATCAAACAATTATTTGATATCAATTTATTTTGTGTGGACATCGCAGACGAACGTATATCGAGTATTATTAAATTTTCGGTACGTTACAACACATTTAGACACGAAAGCACACATAATCGCAAAAATAGCTTCCCTCGCCTCTTAAAGCACACCAGGTACAGTTTTGATTTTTTCAGTGTTTTTTTCAAATTTGCACGAAATGGTTCATGTCCGCGGGTGCTATAAAAAGCAAAACCCGTCCGAAGCTGTAGCCGAAGACATTTTTAGTGCCTTCCGTACGTAGCGCCGGTTATGGATGATGAAGCACCTTCGAACACGACGCACCGACCTGTCCATTCCGTCCAGAATTAACAATGAATCATTTAATAACCAACATAAAACATAGTCCCATTAAGGCCGTTCTTCCACCGGGGTTATAGCTCATTATGTTCCAAGACGAGGCTTGGACGTATTAAAAAGCGAACGTTATCAGTGATTCGGTCCAGATGCAATCGGACGTTTAGAGAATATTTCTAGCGGAATGATTAAAATTTATAGCTTCATTAGAGGGAAGCTAGCACAAACCCGAATCTGTATTATCATCGTCTCTCTATATCGAGGCCTTGTTCATCGAATAATTAAATAATTCAATTACGGCGAATTTTTTCCTCGGTGTTCCAGACGGATTATTTAATTTAGGAGACCTCCTCTTCGCTTTTCACGGAAAGAATGTTAATGCAAGCTTTATAAATTTCCAAAGGAAATAATAGTAATAAAAAAATATAGCCGACAACAAAAGCGAAACCATTTGCTTAATTGAATAGACTGCGAAAAGTTTTTCACTTTGAGCGTTTCGTCCATTTGATGGCACCAAGTCTGAATACTAAACTTAATTAGTTGTTTTTAATGTAAATTAGGAAATTAAGACTTGCTCTGTAATTATAAAAAAAGGCTGCGTATAGGAGGCAGTGTTGTAATTAGAGGGTTGAAAACGACGGATTTAATGAAGGTGTGATGTTAAACGAGCTATAATTACATTATTAACACGAATATCTGACTATCTCTCGATCGAAAACATAATTTTTTTGACAAGTCACTACGAAGACACGGTTTCTAAGCGGCCTGGGTGGCCCTAAAAAATGTCAAAATTATACAGGGTTACCTACAGGAAAGCGCTCGATTCATCAGCCGTGATCGTTTTATTCTGGTCGCAATTTGCATTATCACGTGCGAATAACCTCAAAGCTCCTCCGGATCGTAAAACGTTAACTCTGCTTTGTCTTCTAGAAAAACCGATGGTTAATAAGACGTATTGTCTTCGGCGTAATGGGTTCTCGTTAAGCAGTTTGTAAGTTTTGTTAAAAAAATCTTTTACTGCTACTTTTACAGCTTACCACACACATAAAGGAACATAAACATTTAAGACCTTCTTCAGACTATGTTACCAAATTAAAGCTCCTCTAATTATATACAAGAAAGGTGGTCGTGTCATAGATCATAATCTTTGATCACGCCGTAGTTACGACTGGCCTGCACAGAAACACTGTGGGTTAGATATATTTAATTCGTATAAATTATAACCATCTAACAACGCTTATTTACTTACATAAATTTTAAATTAAATGGCTTTCAATGTGTATAGGGAAATATGCATGGGTAATTTATTTCTTATTAAACTTATTCTCAGGTTTCATTACTTGTTGTTTTATTTTGAAGGTTATATTGTAATTCAAACGGTAATAACTGCAATAAACATCCTGAAAATGTGAGAAAATTCCATATCTGAGAAATTTATATGGGAATAAGTTTAGTCCACGAATAATCGTTATCTACGAATTCATACTGGAACTAGATTTATTTCACACATCGTAGACTATTTTATAAAGTCAGTAAAAAATATATTTTTTATAAATTAGAAGCTCCATATTGTGCCTTTCATTGTGACGTTCGAATAATAAAATTCGTTTCTCTTCAAAATTTGTCTCTAATTATATCGTCAACATGTGATTTTGTTCTGTTATCTCGCCGAATTTAAAATGATTTAGAAACTCTAAATGAACCCTTGAGACATATAATTTCAGGTTTTACGAACGCGAAAATACCTCCCACATGTCAAATCTTTACTGTACAAAGTATATAGCGTTGAATTATTAATGATAATTGTGTTTCGTGATAGTATCTTTTTAGAAGAATAATCATTTCTCGTTTTATGAATAAAATAAATCTCATTTATTTTTTCTAGCTCAGTGAAAAGGTAAGCACTATCGAAAATTATTCGATTCGTTTGTGAATCGAAAGTGTTATGTACGTTTGATTCTCTGATTTGGAAGGTAATTTTATATTGACAATGCTATAATCAATGCTTTTAGTAAACACATTGACATAAAAAGCTCATCTTTTGATAACGGTACACGTGATGCTGCAAACAAAATATACACAACCACCTAGAGATCCATGTCTCCGGCTTTGGAGCAACCCCGGCACTCCTTCCCCGGTGGCGCCCAAGCACCGCCGCTCCCGACGTAAGGCGCCGTCCTCGGTGGCGTGAAGGTGTCCGCATAAGCCTAGGTCCGTCAGACGTGCGTCTATTTCAGCAGCACTAGTTGGCCCAAGGCTTGGCACCGAAGCACGCCGCCTTCACGCGTTATCGGCGAAATTTCAGACCGTCACCGTCCGTCCACCAGACGTCTAAAGAAAAACATGGGAAAGCAAATAGAAGACTTGGAGGAAGACATCTGGGGCAAGGCCTACAAGATGGTAACTAACAAACTACATCTGCAAAGTCGAGAGGCAAAATTTTGCCTAATAAATCCTATCCAAAATGTGCAAAATATGATGAGTCTATACTTGTGATTTATCGCTGCATTAAACATTTTTAAATTTTTTATACAGGGTGATTCATAAAAATTAATGAATGAGTCAATTTATTTTATTAATTAAATCGGGAACGGCTCACTCTGTTTTCGCGAAAACTTACATTTCATGACCCCTAGAATAGCAAAACGTAGGTGTCTTGTTTCCGTGGTTTGTGTCAATTTTTGTATGTACAGTATGTCCCCGGATTAAGTACAAAAAAAGTTACATAGGAATAACATTTTTTGCTTAATTCAATACGAATAAATCTGCAATTAAAACTTCAATATTCCTGGTCTGTACTCTTAAAATATTTTTTTTTCATATTTCTAAGTTTTTATTACTTTTAGTTGTTTTCGATTTTAAGGACACAGCCTGATAATATTAAAATTTTAATTGCAGATTTATTCGTTTTGAATTAAGCAAAAAATGTTATTCCTATGTCATTTTTTTGTAAAATAGAAAATACAATACACCATCTTACAATTTTGCCGAATAAATGTAAAATATGCACAATGTTCATTCTAGAAATTACAGAAAATCTAAAATTTTTAATTTATGGAAAGATTCCAAATCTTATAAAAGTCCCAAATATTGTAAAGCCTTTCAAAGGTTTTAATGTTTTCAAAGATGCCAAAAACTCTAAGGACTACGAGGATTTCAGGAATTTCAAAAATATAAAAAAGGTAGAGAAGCCGGTCATTTAAAAGTTCTAAAGGGATTTCAGGCATTTAAAAAAATCCTAAGATTCCACAGATTCCGAATATTTAAAAATTGGAAAAATGATAAAAATCCTCAGGATCTAAAAATATTTAAAATTCTAGATATTAGAGATACTGAAGTAACTAAAAATAATTAAAATCTGAAAGCTCTAAAGATTATAGAAATTCTAGTGATTCTAGATTCTAGAGATTTTAAAGATTCCAAAGTTTCCAGTGGTTTGAAAGATTCAAAAAGTATAAAAGCTATCACGGACTACATACATTAGAAATTGCGAATTGTAAAGACACTTAGGATTCTAAATAAACTAAAGTTCTAATATAAGGTAAATATATAGAAGATCCAACAAAATCTTAAAAATTAATTTAAAAATTGGGGGTACTAAAAATCCTAGAAATTGCAGAAACTTTAGGCTTTATAAAACTCCTAGTAATTCTCAAAGTGTTCAAAATTTGCATAGATTGGAAAGGCTCTAAAGGGTCTAAAGACTCTAAGGGATCAAAAAAAAGCTAAAATTCAGTTTCGAATACTAAAAGGTACTAGAGAATTTTCAAAAAGCTAAAGATTCTAAAACTTGTAAAAATCGTGTGAACTCTTAAATTGCCAAAGTTTTTAAAAAGTCCAAAGACCTAAAAATCGTAAAGATTTTTTTATAAATCCTAAAAACACTCAAGGCCTTGAACACCCTAATTATTATCTTATAAATCTTGGAGACTGTAAAGATTTCAGACATTCCAAAAATTCCAAATATTTAGAATCTTAAGAACTATAAATTTTATAAATTCTGAAAAAATTTAGAAAGTGTGGGAAAAATTTGGTAGACCTGGAAATCTTGAAAATATTGGAATAACTGGAGTCTGATAATTTTATAAATTTTGGAAAATGTGGAAATTCTGGTCATTTTGTGTACTTCGGAAAATTTGAAATTTCGAAAATTTTGCAAAAACGAAAATTTCCAAAAATTAAAAGAAAATAAAAAATATTAAATCTCGAAATTTCAAAAGTTTAACACAATCTTAAGATTGTAGATATTCTAAAAATTCCAAAGTTTCCAAATGTTTGAAATATTTAAAAGGTTTAAAACTTTCGAAAATTGTAAAGACTCTACACATTCTAAAAATCTTAAAGTTTTCATACACTAGAATTTGCCAATTCTATAGACTAGAACTAAAGTTTTAGGTTCTAAATAGAAGAAACATCCAACAACATCTTAAAAATTGTAAAGATCTTGTAAGTATTAATGTTTCTAGAAATTATATAAATTCTAAACTTTATAAAATTTCTAGTAATTCTAAAGCATCCAAAATTTCCAAAGAGTCTAAACACTCTGAAAACTCTAAAGGTTCTAAATACTCTAAGGACTCAAACGTTAAAAAGGTTTTTAAAATTCTGTTCCAAATATTTCAAAGATTCTATAATTTGTAAAAAACGCATGAACTCGTAAACATGACAAATATTTTAAAGATTCCAAAGACTCTAAACAAAACAAAAATCCAAAAAATCTAAAAATCCTAAAAATCGCAAAAATATGAAGAATTCTTCCTTTAATTTTTATAAATCTCACAAGTATTAAATTTTTTGGATTTTAGAGATTCTAAATATTTCAAAGATTTAAAAAGTCTTCGGGTCTATTAATTTTAGAAAATCTAGAAATATTTAGAAAATGTGAAAAATCTCTATTACCTAGAAATCTTGAAAACAGAGGAAAATGTTAAAATCTGGCATATTCGAAGACTGAATTTTTTATAACATTTAGAAAATATGGAACTTTTGGAAATTTCAAAAATTTACTCTTTTCTAGAAATTCTAAACATTTTAGTGAATTTGTAAAAATATTTCAAATACATTGAAGGTTCAAATTCTTCTCCAGATTTCAAAGATTTCGAGGATTCCAAGCGTACTAAAACTCTAAGGAGGCTATTAATACTAAATTGATATAAATGTGCCCTTCTTAAAATGTCAATTACATTATCAAAAAAATTAAATGGAAAAACTGACTATAAAGATGAAAAAAAAAGAATTCTCAAAGTTAAAATCTGATAATAATTTTTTTTAATGTTTTCATTGCTTTATTGTCTCCGTCACTTTTTTGCGATTTTCTTTCTTTTTTCTTCTTGATTATTTGTTTATTTCTGCGACCCACCAGTCTGTTCTTTTTTCTTTTTGTTTGTCATTTTTGTAGTTCCACAGCTCCTACTTGCTGCATCCAGCAAGTTATTTTTGGAATCATTCCATTTTTATTCTAGTCCAAGCTTTTCTGATTCTTTTAGTTGTGCATTTTGAATTTCTCAGTTCTCAGTTTTCTCTCTCATATTGATTGTATTTTTCTGCGCGCCGTATTTTCTTCTTTTAATTTCTGATTTTCATTTCTCAATGTCATGATTTCTTCTTGATATTTTTTCAGGTCTTGTGTTATTTCGCTCTTAAGGAGTATACAATAACGTATGGCAATTTTACTTTTTCAAAAAAATTCGGCAAAATATACAGGGGACAAATGAATCGTTTATGTTTTCGAGTATTTTTGACAACAAATAAACAACAGAGAATATATTATAAGTAGTTAAAAAAAACTTGAGCAAAATCTGTATACTTAGAACGTTATTTTTGAATCCACTAAAAAATATCTAGGACTCTTTTATGTCATAAATAAGTGACCACCCGGTTTATTTCAATCATATTTTATATGATTTCAATTTTTAATGGACGTAGGTATGCCGCAATGTCATTGACAATATTATGTAGGCTTTTTATTGGAATATAGATGAATTATGCATATTCACCACTGTAAACAACACTTGTAACATATGTACATTTAATTACATTTTTTGTTATTAATATGCACATACACAGCGTAAAGTTATTGAATAAATGCTAATTTGCACCTGCTAATTTATGACAAGATGATTTCACATAAACAATGACTGGGTATAACAAGTGCCTATTGGGACGTTTTTGTTTAGGCAGATGTAAGATCACAAAATTAAGTAATAATAATACATTATCTTAAATGTTCTGGATTCTTGTAGTGTTTTATTTTTGTTGTTCACCTTCTAATTCTATGTATTCTGATGCAATAACCTCGTATAGTTTAAAAAAAATCTAGAATCCAGTGTTGCGGGTTGAAACTAGTTCACGCCATGGGTGGCAAGGTAAAGAGCTGAACAGAGTCCTTATGGTAGCCTTAGTCGCGTTAACATTCAAGTTAATAACGTGAATATAAAAAATAACAATAAATATTATAGTCGAGAAAATGAACACCTACCTTTCAAATAGCGCTTCTGTGTGCAATAATTACAATAATTTACGTGAGAATTGTTGTCATTACGGAGTCATTCTAACAGGCGGCAAGTTGCTTATTGCTTCTAATAACTCGTTAAGTATGCACCAGAAATACTAGTAATAAATCTAGTGTAAAACCCCCCTCAATTTGTTACTATCATTTGCCATTTAATAATATTTATGTTCGTTAAAATTCACGAATAAAGGAACAACGCGTGCGGGTAATGAAACCCAATATGGCATAGTGTGTGGCTTGGGGAATAATTTTGAATTTTTTTATAGACCCAGCCCGCTCATAACCTGCCTAAATTACGATATAAGATTTTTTAGGAATTTGTATAGGTGCCAGGTACAGCTTCGGTATAACAATTCCTTCTTTATGTTTATAAGGCAACATAAATGCCTACACTTAATTTCGCCATATTTATGTAGATTCAGCGCGCATTTTCCTCCTCTCTCTTCGCAATAATACCGCATACAAAATTAGACACATTCTTTTCTGTGTATATAGAATCAAATAACAATAACTATCCATCATTTTCTCATTTCGCTGGGGACTCTCGCAAACATGTCAGAATTTAAACAATAACGACTCGACCGAAACGTGTTTCGTCGGAATTTATTGCTAATAACGAGCCTTTTCGTTTTAATTATGCCGGAGACATAATTTGAATTTATAAATTCCCATCAGCGCTCATTTGTAATGTTGCTTATAAATAGCTGATAATTGCCGGTTAAATGGCCGTTTAATTAAATCGAAGGAATAAACTGAGCCTTGTTGAAAATTTGAATGGCGCGGTTCCTGCCGAAAAAACAAGCACCGGCGAGGCACGGATTGGTCCGTAGCTGGGTGTAATTAAACTGAATTGTCGTAAATGAGGCGAATTTGAATAATGTGTCGGAAAAACCGGCGGCGTGTAACGGTTAGGTTTCAAAAGTACACCCTAAAGCTTCTAAGTTTTTTAGGTAAACTTGTCTTCGGAATCATTATGTAGATCGATTAAAGCAAGGAATGAAAGGTTGAGGTGGTCCGAAAGTGAAAAATAGGAACGAAAAATAATTAAGCAAGCATACTTTCATCTCTGACATTAACTAGAGTAAAAATTAAGACGCCCTATAATAGAATTTTCTGAATTTTTATTAAAACTTACAAATTTAGGAAAAAAAATTAATATCACTACCTTTCGTCATAAAAAAATTGGTCGAGGGTTATTTCGACAGAACTTCCCTCGCACCTGAAATGCAATAAATCCCGCTTCTTTGAAAATTATAAAAAGAAATGCGATTTTTGTTCTCTGATAACCTCTATCAAGTAAGAACCAGTGACGTAAATAACAGTCCAGCAGCTTTTTTGACTTGAATTTTGTTGCAATTCTTCATTTTTTTTGTTTCTTCAGTTTTTTCTTTTGAAATTTTTCGTGTTTCCAAGTTTAAATTTTTCAGTTTTTCAAATTTTGAATTTTTCAGTTTAGATGTTGCAATTTTTTGACTCGAATTTCTCGAGTTTTTAATATTTCGTTTCGGTTTTTCAATATTTCGCTTGCATTGTTTTTTTTTAATTTTTTTCAGTTTCACGTTTCTTTAGTTTTTCGATTTTTCATTTTTCTTCAATTTTTAGATTTTGCAATTTTTCGATTTAAAATTTTTCCAGAGTTTTCAATTTTTAATTTTCAATTTTTCCATTCTTAAATCCTCCATTTATTTAAATTTTCGATTTGGAGTTTTTCGTTTCGGTTTTTTTACAATTTTTCCATTTTATCAGTGTTTCAATTTTATAATTTCTTATTTTTTGTCAATTTCGGATTTTAAAATTTTTCGTTTCTCCAATTTTTAATTTACAATTGCTCAATTATCCATTTTTTTATTTCGTTATTTTTACAACATGCATCTCTTCGCATTTTCATCTTTAAATTTTTTAGTTTTCCGATTTTCCAACTTTTTCATCTTTCAATTTTTAAATTTATAATTTTTCGATCTAGAGTTTCACAAGCTTTCGATTTTTTATTTTTCAATTGTTAGATTTTTCACATCTACAATTTTTCGATTTGTAATTTTGGTTTCGGTTTATTGTTTTCAGTTTTTGGATTTATCAATTTTTCGATGTTCGATTTTTCGGTTTTCAAGTTTTAGATTTGTCAACTTTTAGATTTTTTGATTTTTCGTTTTTTAATTTTAGATTTTTTAGTTTTTCGATTTTTGTAATTTCCGTTTTTTAAATTTTTCTGGTTTTCGTTTTAAATACATAATGTGTTTAATAATTATAATTTTCAACTTTTCTCACTTTTTTAATGACAAAAGTTTAATTTTTCAGTTTCTATTTGTATTTAGTTTTCAATGCATCGATTTTTCGTTTCCTCAATTCCTTGAATTGCAATTTCTCGTTTCTTTAGTTTTCGATTTGCGATTTTTCAGTCTTTCAATTTTGTGTTTTCTTAAATTTTTAGGTTTTGCCATTTCTCGATTTAAAATTTCTCCAATTTTCAGTTTTAAATTTTTCAATTTTTCGATTTTGTAATCCTCCTTTTATTCAAATTTTCAATTTCGAGTTTTTCGTTTCGGTTTTTTTTTACAATTTTCCCATTTTTCAATGTTTCGATTTTATAATTTGTTGTTTTTTGTTAATTTCAATTTTTTTAAGTTTTCGTTTCTTCAATTTGTAATATACAATTTTTCAATTTTTCACTCTTTTATTTCTTCAGTTTTACAATATCCATCTCTTCGAATTTTCATTTTAAAATTTTTCAGTTTTCCGATTTTCCAACTTTTGGATGTTTCAATTTTTAGATTTTGCGATTTTTAGATTTTTTATTTCTACAATTTCTCGATTTGTAATTTTTGGATTAGGTTTTTATTTTCAGTTTTTTCTTTTTACAATTTTAGATTTTTCAGTTTCTCGATTTTTCAATTTTTCATTTCTTCAATTTTTCTAGTTTTCGTCTTAAATATGTATCTAATAATTATAATTTTTAACATTTTTTACTTTTTAGATTTTAAAACTTTTGCATTTATTCGATCTTTTACTTTTCGAATTCGCAATATTTAATTTTTCTGTTTGTTGATATTTCAGTGCTATAATAATTTTTTGATTTTGCAGTTTTTGAGTTTTCGAAATTTTCGATTGAATTCGTTTTTTTTCTTTCCAATTTTTCGATTTAGGAAGTTTTTTTTTTTCGATTTTTAAGTTTCTCTATTTGTATTTAGTTTTTCAATAGGTATATCAGTTTTTCGTTTCTACAGTTCTTTGAATTGCAATTTTTTCGTTTGTTTAGTTTTCGATTTGCGATTTTTCAATTTTTCATTTTTGCTTTTTCTTAAATTTTTAGATTTTGCAATTTTTCGATTTAAAATTTCTCGAGTTTTTAGTTTTCAATTTTTCAGTTTTTCGATTCTTTAATCCTTAATTTAGCTATTCAAATTTTCGGTTTGGAGTTTTTCGTTTCGGCTTTCTATTTTCTTTATTTTTGCAATTTTTCTACTTTTTTCAATGTTCCGATTTTATAATTTGTTGTTTTTTCCATTTTAATTTTTTAAATTTTCGTTTTTTCAATGTTTTATTTTTTCTTTTGTTTTACGATATGTATCTCTTCGAGTTTCCGTTTTTAAAATTATCACTTTTCCGATTTTGCAACTTTTGGTTGTCTTAATTTTTAGATTTTGCAATTTCACAAGTTTTCGATTTATATTTTTCAATTTTTAGGTTTTAGTTCTTCATTTCTTCAAGGTTTCGATTTGCAATTTTTCGTTTCGATTTTTTATTTTTAGTTTTTGGATTTTTCAATTTCTTTATTTGCAGTTTTTCGGTTTAGAATGTTTCGGTTTTTCAATTTTAGATTTTTCAGTTTCTCGATTTTTCAATTTTTCGTTTATTCAATTTCTCTAGTTTTCATTTTAAATATGTATCTAATATGTAGTTATAATTTTTAACATTTTTCGCTTTTTCAATGTTAAAATTTTTGAATTACATATTCGATTTTTTAATTTTTAAATTCGCGATATTTAATTTTTCAATTTTATGATATTTCAATGTTACAATTTTTCTTCTTTCCAATTTTTAGATTTTTATTCATTTTCAATGTTTCGGTTTTTCATTTTTGCAATTTTTCGTTTTTTTTTTCAGTTTTTTGAATTTTCACTTAAACGATATTCGATTTTTCAATTTTTCGAATCAAAAGAATGGATAAAAAAAAATTGTAAAATTGAAAAATCAAAAATGAAAAAACGAAAAAGTATAGAATCAAAGATATATACCTAAAACAAGAACTTGATAAATTTAAAACCCGCAAAATCGAAAAAACGAAATATTAATAATTAATAATATTGAAAATTAAATTAATCGGAAAATCGGATAATTGACAAGCCCAAAAATTACAAAATTTAAAAATTTAAAAATCGGACGAAATGAAAAATCAGAGATTGAAAATTTGACGAATTGAATAAACGAAAAATTATAAAATAGAAAGAAAGATTGAACAAATAAAGGAAATGAAAAAACAAAATAATTTAATTGGAAAAATGAAAATTAAAAATTAAGAAATTGAAAAAAGGAAACGAAAATTTGAAAAATCGAAAAATGAAAAATTATTAAATGGAAAAATTCCAAATTGAAAAATTCAAAAAAAGGAAAACTGAAAAATTTGTGAGTCAAGAAATAGAAACAATGAAAAAATTGAAAAATTAAAGAAAATGAAAAAACAAAAAAATGTACCATCAAAAAAATTGGTTTACCTTCGACCAAATTTTCGATTGAATCCGTTTTTTCTTCCAATTTTTCCATTCATTAATTTTTTTCAATTTTTATTTAGTTTTTCGATGTTTCGGTTTTTCGTTTCTTTGAATCTTGGATTTGAAATTTTTCGATTTTGTTTTTTGTAATTTTTTTTGGATTTTTCTACTTTTCGCATCAAAAAAATGGAAGAACTACAAATTTGCAAAATTAAAAAATCAAAAATGAAAAAACGAAAAAACAAAATCAAAAATTTGAAAAATAGAAGAATCGAAAAACTGAAAAATCGAGACATCAAAAATTGAGAAACTTAAAAATCAAAAAACAGCAAAATCGAAAAAACGAAATACAAAATCGAAATATTGAAAATTAAAGAAATTGGAAAATCGGATAATTGAGAAATCCAAAAATTGCAAAATCGAATAATTTTAAAATTAGAAAGATCGAGTAATTGAAAAACCAGAGATTGAAAATTTGAAGAACTGAGTAAACGAAAAATTCTACAATGGAAAAAAACATTGAAAAAATAGAGGAAATAAAAAAATTAAAAATTGTAAAATAAAATCGAAAAAATGATAATTAAAAATCAAAAACTTGAAAAATTGAGGAAACGAAAAATTGAAAATCGAAAAATTGACGAAACAAAAATTTGAAAAATGTGTGTCAAGAAATTGAAAAAATTTAAAAATTAAAGTTGCAAAAGGAAAAATTATCAGATCGAAACATTGAAAAATGCAAAAATTGATAAATTAAAGAAAATGAAAAAATGAAAAATTGTGTCATAAAAAAATTGGTTTACCTTTGAGCAAATTTTTAATTAAATCCGATTTTTCTTCTTTCCAATTTTTCCAATGATTAATTTTTTCAATTTTTAAGTTTCTCAATTTTTAGTTCGCTTTTCGATTTTCGGTATTTCGTTTCTTCGATTCTTCGATTTGAAATTTTTCGATTTTGCAACGTTGTTTTTTAATTTTTTTTTATTTTTTTAATTTTCGCATCAAAAAAATGGACGAATTGCAAATTATATGTAAAACTGAGAAATCAAAATAAAAAAACAAAAAAATATGAAATCAAAACTATATAAATCAAGAACTTTTGTAATTTGTAAGAACAATTGTAATTGTAATCTAAATTGGAAAAATATGTATAAAACATAGAGAAAATCAAAATTTAAAAATCAAGAACTTGAAAAATTAAGGAAAAATTGATAATCGGAAAATTATAAATTGAGGAACTGCCAAAATTTTGGATGGCAAATTTTAGTTAAATTTTATAAAACAACATAGTTATGGTTTATTAATTCACTCTTGTGAGGGTAAGTCTGTTTTATTTCTCGAAAAAAAAGAAACACACTTTCAGCCTTAAAAAACTTTCAAAAAAGACAAAATCTGGTTCTATCAAGCGCCCATGAAATTAACGATTAATGTAATGGATATGCGTTTATCCAGTAACTCTGACCAATTCTAGTTAAGGACGTCGACAGTCACAATAGAGCAAATTTCAGACTTAACAGTTGACAGCTTCATTGAACCCACATAGCTCTGTTTAAACATGACTTAATTAATTAATCCGTGAAACAAAGACGACGTATTTTTTTATATTCAAAATAAATATTAGTTCTATACTCATATTAAATTAAAATTTAATTTCGTTTCATTATCTACTATTAGCCCAAGCGCATTTAATGCAGAAAATAAATAATAAAACTGCTCGTTAATAAA
Organism: Zophobas morio; assembly: GCF_036711695.1. NCBI lineage: Eukaryota > Metazoa > Arthropoda > Insecta > Coleoptera > Tenebrionidae > Zophobas > Zophobas morio. Next base: position 12,604,993 of record NW_026972107.1, read on the forward strand.
AACTTATAATGGGGCTTGAACACGATAGAATTAGATCTATTTAATTACCTGCTCACAAAACGCGCTCCATAGCCATCATATTTCATCAACTCTAATAACTTCAGTTTCCTTTTATGCACTAAAATTAGCAACGCATCTGCTTTATGAAATATGTAAATCCAATAAAAAGTAAATGTTTTATGAAAAAGCACAGGTGCTCTGTAGTCTATTTATAAGCATCCAAAGCAATTTCGATCGACATTACTGAAATCACAATTAATCATTCCGGTACAACAAACACACCCGCTACAATATTTCTTGGATATTGGTCATAGTGATTTACGATTTGTGAACACCGTATTGTCAGGCGGCCATTAACTAACATTTTACATCGACAAACACTGTCAGTGTTTTTTTATTACATTTTCACACATCGTTCTAATTGAGCACGAAGGAATGAGTTACTGAAGACCTAATGGTCAGTTCGCCCCGAGTGCAAGCGGCGCTGTAAATTGTCGTCAACGGCTTGGCGTTGTCAGATATTACCTCCAGAGGTGAGCGTACCATAAGTCCAAATAACGCCGAAAGAAATTGTTATGGCGGAGGGTCTCCTGGCCCGGGCGTACTTTAATCAACCCTAAGCACACCTCACACGGCTCGGTGCCGTAGACAATGAGCTTTTATGCATGTAATTGTACGTTAGTTGGCTGGAGCACTTTTAAATGAAGACATAAAGTAAAATTAAGTGCGGTTTTGCCATATTCTCGTGATAACAATGTAGGAAATACGAGGTATAACGCGAACGTCATCCGCGTTGAATGGCCGTTGTTCAGCTTTTGTTGTTGAATTAAGCCTTGTCGGTAATGTTGCTTACAATGGAGCGTCTCTGCCCCCGACCTTCTTTGCCAATTTCTTTTGATAATTTAATTTGGGATTGCGCGAGAACGCGCGCTACGCAAACATATCATCAGAATGTGATTGTTTTTTTCGACGGGGCACGAGATTGAATTTTCGGGAAGTATACTCCACCTGTAATAAAGCTCGTAATGCAATCAACACTTAATTATATGTAACTTGTACGAAATGGTCAACGATGGTAATCGCTTTCGTATCAAATTTCGGCAGGGGATACTTAGCATAATTTACAGTTTGTATTGCTAACAAATCAAAGCAGGAGCACGAATTTATGGCTTTGTCTTGAGCGAAAAACGAAAACGATCGCTGCTTTAGTACTACATTACACAGGGTGATTTTGAAATGTGTTTGTTTTTTGTGTAATATGTGGTTTAAAACGACGCACCTTTATAAAATTAAAAGAAAAAAATCAGCAAAACGAATTTTCCCTCTTACCATCCCACACCAGACGACCAAGTGCGACCGATAAGTATCTGGATGAATAAATTTTAAAAAGCACATTTTGATTGAACGCTTGTAAGGTAACTGAATGAATTACCTGGCGTTTTTGTTGTTCACTTTCACTTACCGCATGCTTAAGGATTTTTAACTGCGTTACCAGAGGCGTACATAATTTTTAGGGACCGGTTCCTTTTTATTTTGCTTTATATTCGAAAATTATTTGTAGCCAGTTCTGCACTGTGCTCTGCTTTTTTTGTTGATTTGTTTCACCGTGACGCAGTACGTTGGAATTTTGAAAAGTAAATTTTTAACTGAATATCAAGATGTACAATATACATTTTAATACACGTTTCTCACACCTGTATCAACACTTTTGGGTTGGGGATAGTACAGATTAGGGTAATAACAACGACAGTTAAATTAGAAATAATCTCAACCAAAAAATCGACAACACAGACATTAGAAGAGGAAAAACCTGCACGTTTATTTGCACACCTTGTCTCGGAACCCCATGCTGATTGCCCTTCAAGGATGAAGTGTTCACTTCCGTTTTGAACACATTGAATGCTATAGAAATATGACTTTATTATTACTTGTCCAAACCGTTCTTGATTTAATTTAGACAAATTATTTCTTATTATCTACATCTCAAGATAGTTCTTTTGTGTTTCTAAACTTCCAATTAAATTAATTAAGCGATCTATGTTTTTCTGCATTTTTTTGTTTTTAACGTCGAAACTCTTTATAATGACGTTATCAACTTTTAGTGAAGACAAGCTACTAATCGGGATTTGTACCAGATAACACGTAACCACAATATCGAAGCTTTGTTACAATGCTAGGAACATTCTTGAGTCGTCCCTAAGAAAATGGAAAAAATATATTGGTGTACAGTGCTTTTCTTATTTAAAATTCTTTCTAGATCATCTCAGGTAAAGTCAAGTCAGAGCAGTTCACGTCAGGTCAAGTCAGGTCAGGTCAAGTCAGGTCAGGTCAAGTCAGGATGATCTAGCACTATTTGTTGTGGTAGATATCCAGAATACGCTGGAATACATAACCAATAGAGCTCTTGATATGGTGGTCAGATGAATGGGGATAAGGAAGATACAACTGGCAAATACTTGGGCGTAATTTTAGACGACAAATAGACATTTGGGACCCACATTAGATACGCTATGGATAAGGCGGAGAAGTCTATTGCCACCTTGGGTAAATTAATGCCAAATGTTGGAGGGCTAACGGGTAGAACTAGAAGGATCCAGCTGAATGGGGTGACGAATTCAGTTATCCTGTACAGAGCACCCGTATGGTATAAAGCATGTAAGATAGCCAAGCATAGGAAGAAACTTATAAGTAACCAGAGGAAGTAAATGGATTACACGCGCTTATCGCACTGTATCTACAGCGGCACTTCAAGTTATAGCCTCTGAGCCCCCCATAGACCTTCTGGCACAGGAGAAAAGACTCCTATACGAAAGGTCTAAAAAAGAAACGATAACAACCTTTATAAGGCAACAGGAAACAAGATGGCTGCTAAGAAGATGTCAGATGATATATGGAACTGAGAACCAACATCAGGAAATGGCTGGGATGCAAGCATAAAAAACTGAATTTATACGGGAGCTTAGGGAGCTACACCAAAAGAATCGGGAAAACACCTAGAGATGCCTGCCCAAGCTGTGGGGAAACGGAATACCCGGAACACATTTTTAGATGTCGTAGGTAGGAGGAGGAGAGGAGAAACGTCCAACCAGAAATTGGGGCTGAAATTGATGCCAGAAATGTAGTAAACGTCATACTAGGAAATAAAGAACACTGGAATACAATTTCCAAATTTATCACAACGATAGTCGTGGTCAAAGAGGAAGGAGAATGGGCTAGACAAAATATGGAAATATCAAGATCCTAAGCGACGTGAGAAGAGAAGAAAACTGGCGACCAACCACCACCCTCTGTTGTCCATTCCTGTTGTCCGTTTCTCTTCTTCTTTCGTTTTTTAGCTCGTCTTCTTCCTTATTGCTCATTATCCTGGTGATGTACTTTCTGATACTCTCGAAGTTTTCCTTCCTCTGCAGCATAATGTCTATCAGATTTCCGGTCGTAATATTGCCGCCTACAACTTTCTCAACCTTCTCTCTCTCATTTTTCCATCTTGGGCATTTAAACAAGGTATGTTCTGCGTCATCACTTTCTTGGGTGTAGTATTGGCATGTTTCCGTTTCGGTTTTGCCAATTCGGTGAAGATATTTCTGAAAGTTTCCGTGGGAAGTAAACGCCTGTGTCATAGGCGAGTCTATTTGTCCTTGTTCTCTTAAGTACCACTTCGTGATATCCGGGAGGATCTTGTGCAGCCACACGTCTGCTCTGCTAATGGACCATCGCTCCTGCCTTTTCCTGATTGTGCTTTCGCGCATAGATTTCTTTTCTAGATTCGTTTTCCCCATCGCGTGCTCTCGTTCCTCTGCTAGCAAGTCCAAAGGTATTATTCTTGACAGGACGCGGGCTGCTTCCGTTCAAATGGTTCTATATCCCCTGCAGATTTGCAGGGCGACCTTGCGTTGTACACTGCCCGCCTTTTTCTTGTATTTTTCAACCTTCAGCACTTTTCTCCACACTGGAGTGGCATAGAGCATGATAGATTCGGTAACAGATGCTAGTATTCTTCGTTTTTCTTCCCCCGCTCCTCCAAGTCTAGGCATCAGCCGGTTAAGAGCCATCGCCGACACGCTTGCTTTATGTAATACATATTCTAAATGTTTTGTGAAATTAAGGCTTTTATCTATGACGACTCCTAGGTATTTTATGCTCTCCGTTGGTGTTATCTTTTGGTTTTCGATCTCGAAGTGTACTTCCGTATACTTTTTTCTTCCAATTGCCATTACCGCCTCCGTTTTGTGGGCAGCGATCTTAAGTCCCTCACTTTGCATCCATTTGGATACCTTCTCCAGGGCATTGTTTACTGCATCCATCAGCTCTTGTTCCCCTTTAGCTGTTGCTGTTATTAGTAGGTCATCAGCATACGCAATGGCTATGACTCCATACCATAAGGGTAATTTCAGGACCCCGTCGTAAAGTACGTTCCATAAGAGGGGCCCAAGAACACTGCCTTGTGGAACACCCGCGTTTACGCTCATCAGGACACCGTCATTCACCTCCAGCATTCTATTGTCCAGGTAGCTCCCCACCGTCGCAACTAGATATCCAGGTAAACGTTTTTTGTATAGTTCTTCCATAATCTTGTTCCATGGTGCGCTGTTAAACGCGTTTTCAACATCAATGGCTATTAGTGCAACCAGCTTACGGCTCTTAGATGATTTCTTGAGTTCCGCCTCAACTGTCTGACATACTTCTTTTATTGCGACCGTTGTTGATCTGCCTTTCATGAAGCCATATTGCTTCTCTGATAGATCATCTCCTTCTCTCAGCCCAGTTCTGAGCCTGTTAGCGACCACATGTTCGTACAATTTGCCCAGTGTGTCCAAAAGACACAGTGGTCTAAAGTCCGAGGAACGCATCCCTTCTCTCTTCGGTTTTTTAACCAGCACTAACCTCGCTTTTTTCCATTGTGCCGGAAAGTTTCCAGCTGCTGCGTATTTATTCAGGATTCCAGCTAGGTATCCTGGGACCACATTTGCTGCCATTTGTATGGCTTCCGGCGGGATTCCGTCGGGTCCTGCCGCTTTCCTGATCTTTATTTTACTCGCAGCTGTCTTTACTTCTTCCTCTCTTATCTCTTCGAAGTCTTCGGTGCAATGTGGAAAACATTTTGTTTCAGCTATTGGGAAGAGTTCTTTGGCAATTTGGAGCTTTAGGTCGCTAGGGATTGCTACTTTTTGGAGAAATTTTCCCGTAACAATGCGATATCCCTGTCCCCATACATCATTTTCTACCTTTTCCAAGATCTCTTTCCATTTCTCGTCTTTGGCCACTCGAATCGCCTTGTTGAGCTCTTTTTTCGAATTTTTATAATCGATGGTTGCTACTATATATGCGTCATTCCCGCCACCTTTTTTCCCTAGCCGAAGCATAGTTCTCCTGTAGTGCAGGCACTCCTAGCGTTTCACAGCGATGTAATCACTCCACCAATACACTTCTCGTCTGCCTTGCCGCACGCTCCTTTTATTACAGAGGCTGGCTGCTGCGCATACCCATGATACAATAAATACCAGGTATGATATTGCGCAGGTACGGAGTGGGAGAGTGACGTCACTCAGAGAGTAAACACAGGCATTTCGCGCGTATTTTGGGACGTTTTTCTGTATTCCACGTGCCTTTTAGAAAGTTAGGGGGTGCATGTTATTTTATAATGGTTTTATAAAGTTACAACGATGCCTTGTGCCGTTTTTGGGTGTAATAGCGATAATCAATCAAAACATTTTCGGAACGACATAAAATTTTATTCGTTTCCAAGGGACAATGTTACAAGACAATTATTATGGGTTATTTCTTGTTGTCGTTCGGACTCTTTTACAGTAAAAAATGCAAGAGTGTGTTCGCAGCATTTTAGTGAAAACGATTTTTAACGAAATTTGCAACACGAACTTTTGAATTATCTCCCTAAAAAAGGTTAAAAAAAACTAAAGTCTGGAACTGTGCCTTCGTTATGTCTTCCTAAAAGCAAAACAATCAAACTTAATAACAATATGGGGTATAAAATTTAACATGGGGATCCCTATGGCCACTTTTAAAAATGATGCACACACACGGTTCAATAGTAGGAACATTGTATTTATTTTTAGTAGTTATTAAAAATTTTTATTTTAAAGTTCAGATTATGTGGTAAAATGTTGTTTTTGTCAATTGTGTCGAAACCATTTTTTGTTCTATTAATAATAGATTATTTTACAAGTAGTAAAAAGTGGTCGTTTTAATTGAAGGTTTAATTATCGAAGGGAATGAAAAAGAAAAAACACATTTTTCTTATGTGTTGAACATGTTATTTTTTCGTGTACTCAGTTTTTCAAAGTTTAAAACAGAATTTCTAAAGTAGATTTCAATTTACGATAATTATGTTTGCGTTAAATGTAAACAATTACCATAACAACAAGTATGTTCATGATAATCAAATAAAAACGTAAAAAAGCAAAAAATGGATAATTCTGAAGATCTTGGCATTTTCAGATAATCTGCAGAAACCATTGCGAATGTAGTGCCCGTAAAATAGTAGGAAAAGTATGAAAGGTGTTACAAATACTTTGCTGAATGATTGAGAAGAACAAAAATTTCAAGTAAAGCGGACGAGACATCAGTTATGTTGAATGGTTGGCAAAGTGTTACTAACGAGAAAACTAGCACTTTTTATAATTATCTCCTAATTAAAGGCGCATTTTTCTATTGAGTATAATGCGTATCAAACTCCCTTAAATTCGTTTTTACAATTTAATTCAGACAGATAGGTACGTAAATTTATTTTTCCGGTCATTTTATGCAGCGTTATAAATATAATTATTATATTATAATATAGAGGTTGTACATACAACACACTTTTTTAAATACATAAAGAATTATAACAGTAAAAATTAAAAATATTAGCGATTCTTCGTGCTTTTATGTTGAAATTCCAATAGTTCTACTCTCTGAGTGACGTCATGCGCGAACTGGTCTCATTTTGAGCCGCACGAGTATCATATCTTGAGAATTATTGTATCATGGCGCATACCGTTTGTAACCTTTGCACACATGTTTCCACTACCAGAAGTGTCATAGCCGCCTCAAACTTTTCTCTATTGATTTTACTACCGTCCCAATTGCGTCTGCATTTTTCATCTTTTTGGACGAGGGGTTTTCTTTGTTCGAATATCCTCGTGTACACGTACGCGTGGTCACTAAGTGGCTCTTCTTCCAGCACCTTCCACGTGACACCATGCTTAATTACGCATTCCGAGATAATTATGAGGTCTAGATACGATGAACATGTTCCTCTTCGGAAGGTAGGGACCCTACCGTCATTCAAGACAACGAGCCCGAGTGTCGCCAACCACTGCGACATTTTTGTACCTCTATCATCTTCTACTCCGACGATTTGGCGTTAAAGTCGCCTGTAATGAGAACTTTCTTTCTGGTCCTACGTATGCTGTCCTCCATGTCATCTAGGCATTTCTTGAAGATTTCAATTCGGACATTTGGTGAAATATAACAGCTGTATATGCTTACCTGACCTGACCTTACCTTATCGTACCCGACCTAACTTAGAAAGGGCCCCTGCGTTTGGGATGCACGAGGGAGTGGGCTATTTTTACCGCTCTAAAACCCCTCCTGTTTTGTGTAAAGTAACCTAATGCTTATTATTTTCAAGCATTGTAGTTATAATATCCTCTACATGCAGTTTCTGTTCGACTTTCTTTTCTTGGTCTGTCCTTTCTTTTTAAATTTGGAACAAACAGACAGATGCCATCTTCAGTTTTTCTAATTTTTTAGTATAAGTTTTAAACGCTCCGTGACCTACAGCAAACTGTGTGAAGTGATAGTCAACTTTCTTACGTATATATTTAGTGAGATCTGGGATGATTTGACGAATCCATTGCTTGCCATGTCTTGATTTTTTTATTCTATGCCCTTATACTTTATTGCTTCTGTAACTTCTGTGTTCTTGGGCATGTTGTGTTCTTTTGCAAGGAGATATAGAATCACTTGTAGGGCGACGATATCATATACACTAGCTTCTCTTAATAGGGTTTCTCGTTGTATATTCTCCAGTAATTCCCTATATTTGCCTCTTACCATATTGGGGCTCCATATAGGATAGTCTAATTTACTACTCTGTTTATCAAGATTTTTCTGGAGTTACTTCTTTGTTCCCCTGCGTTCGATATGAGTCTTCATAAGACCCCAAACGTACGGTAATTGTCTTTATTAGATGAGTAGCGAATATTCTACATTAGTTAAGGATAATCCCCAAGATCTTATTATTTTGGACGGTTTCACTTCAGTATAAGAATAAAGCTTCTGTGTTTTCCTTAGTTCTCTCTAGACACTGGGATGTCATCAACTTCTTGGTTTTTGTAAAGGATGACGATTTGATCTGATAGTCCACCATGGGCGCAAGTGCCAGGTTATTTGCGAAATTTATTGCAGAAATCCTTCCAGGCATCCTGTGTTTAAATATGCCATCATATAGGATGTTCTGTAACAACGGTCCCTAAACAAATTCTTGCAGCATCCCTGCCATAATGTTTATGCCACTATCACCCACTATTGTCTTTCTGTTTTCTAGATCGCTTGAGATAATGTTTATGAGGTATTACGATACTTTTTTTTTCTCAGCCCTTTAATTGTTCGGCCCCAGGATGTCGTGTTGAAGGCGTTTTTGACGTATATTTTAATTAGGTAAGGATCCCTCGAGGTATTGTTGTCATGGTTATCTTTAAGCCTTCCAGATTCATCTGATCGGCACCGTGTGTTCGGCCATTTTTTAGTTTGACGCCGGTTTCTAGTAGTTTTGCTATATTCAATTTCTCATCCTGCTCTATTCCTACATCTTACTCCCACCAGTCGTTCCTTCTGAGAAAAAGTATTTTTTTTTCGTAGTGCACATCGCTTTCCAGTCTAACCTGACCTAACCTTTTCTTTGTTGCATCTATCTTGTATTCCAGTTCCTTCAAGAAGTTTCTGTATATCCTGTCGTCCAGATTAGAAGAAATATATACTCCATAGATTTCGAAGTCCCTAAATTTCACCCACACTACGCCGTGATTTTCTACTTGGTTTATTTTCCTATTTTTCATCCTTATCTGTATCCTACATCCACGCTGGGCCCTTATTTGACTCCGATATTATTATTACGTCTATGCACCTCTCTCCTGTGTAGTAGGTCATGAGCTACCCTACTCCGGTTTAGGTTCGCTTGTAGTAGGTACTCGCATGACGTGTTTTTTGCCGCGTGACTTTATTACCTAATTTTCTTTGGTACACTTCATCTCTATCCTTTTCACATTTCACACTGTCCGCCCTATGCCCTTTGATTCCGCATTCATAGCAGAAGGAGTTTGCTGTACACTCCTTAGCTTGGTGTTCCTCCCGGCCGCAATTAAAGCACCTCCGGCGTTTTGTTTCTGTCCCGGTGCACTCATACGACATATGACCAGATAGTTGACATTTGAAACACTTCTCAGGCCTACTCTCTTAAAAATTCTGCACTTAGATCAACCTATTTGTATCCTTTTCCGTTGCAATATTAGTCTTCCCAGATTTTCCGGTAATCTAACAAACACCATTTTCGTCTGCTCGTTCTTTCCTTTACTATTCGCTTCTGAGATTTCTATATCCTCAGTCGTTTCGAGTGCGAAAAAACCCTCTAGAGCCGCCTGGATCTCCCTTTTATTTATTGTCTTGTCTATGTCTCCCACTATTACTGTTACTTTTTTCCCCTTTTTTATGTCGTATTTTCTAACAATTATTCTTCTCATTTCCTCTGTTAGTTGGTGTGTCGCACCGTCTTTTGTCTCTAAGGTTTTGAGAGAAATTTCTCCTTTTTTCCTTCTCTCACGTCTACTACTCTGATTCCCATTTACTGAATGTTTGTCTCTTTTCTTAGTTTCTTCATGACCTCGGCATACGTATCTTTTTCCCCTACTTACGCGTCTTGTTTACGTTCTATATCTATTATTTCTTTTCTTACTTTCCTTTTTTATTCTTGCCATACATCCCCAGCTATTATTTCTTTATAATTATAGAGTTTCACTTTGGCGTTTGTATTTGTCCTTGTGTATTCTACTAATCTTCGCAGTTCCCACCAAGTACCAGAATCGTTTCATCAGTTCATGGGTTTTTTCGTCGTATACCTCCATTTTTAATTTCGCTACCACTGCTATTTCCTTCTCCGTAGGGTTCTCATAATCTACTTCCACATCCATTACAATGTTACTTTCTTTCTTTATTATATGCTTTAGTGTAACATGGGTATCTTCTACGCCATTATTTACTGTTTCTTCCAGCTCTCCATACTTCTTAGCGTACTTGCTACCTTAATACTTTCTTCCGTTCCGACTACTAGAATAAATACGCTTTTGCCTTTTATTGTCTCCTTCTACCGATTCGGTTATTTTGAAGTAGCTTCTCGGCCATGTATTCCACATATTGTTCATTGTATCAAAATCTATGGGCTCTTGCTCTAGGTCCCTCAGGACTTCCTTCCTTTCAGAGTCTATTCTACCCCTCCCAAAGACAATACTGTTTAGTTTCCTGATTTATATATACGCAAGGATTTATTTTCCCTATGGGTTATCTACAGTGTTCGACTACTCTCCTCCGTCTCTATTCTTTTTGTTCCCAAGTACTTGTTTTCACCTCACTTTCCATTTGTGTGAGTCGTCGCCCCAACTCTTCGTTCCGTTTATTCTTGCAGCCCCTGTTTTCTGCAACTGCCTACTCTGACCGTTGCCCTCTTATTTCCTTCACCGTTTCAAGTTCTGTAACTTTTTTTTCGACCTCTTTGTATTTCTTTTCTTAGGCTTTGATTTGTTCTGCTCGTTTGTTTTTAATTCTATTTTCCTCTTTAATCAATCTTCGCATTAAGGAGCTAATTTCGGACACATTTTTTTTAACTGCTTCGTGCGCGTTTTGGTTTTCTCGCCCGAATTTTTCCAGCTCCTCAATCCTTTTGCTGACCTTGTCAAAATATTTATTTTCTTCCGTCAAATCTAGTTCTGTTTCAACCGGACTGCCTTCCGACTTTCTCTTTTTATGTTTCTAGTATTCGTTGCCTCCACCTCATGTGTCTTGCTTTGTCTATTTGCTCGACGTCTCTGTTAAAATTCTCAAAAATTTGCACTTTTTTGGGACCGGTATGGTTGGACTCCCATCCTATCAAGAGTTTGTCTTTAAAAATCTCATAACATTCTTTCTCTCCAGTAATTATTCTCTGACCTGGTTTACCACTGAAGAAGTACCATGGTCGCAAGATGATGGTCGGTGGGGGCCAACGTTTCCATCCTCCTTTGCGACCGGAACAGGGGGATCCTATGCTCCCTGCTCCGTATGTTCTACTTCAAAATGCTTGTCCATATCCATAGGCTAGTCAAAGTCTTAACGCTAATCCCCCCTCAATGGGTCGCTACCTTGTCGTGGTGAGGGGGCTTTTCACCAAGAGCGGCCCACCTGAGTAGCTATGTTCCACTCATATCCGTGTAAATGGCCAGGTTCGTCTAGGGTTTTTCAACACTCCCCCGGTTGACTAGGCCAGGAGGCCCCTCCCCATTTATCCGAGCTTTCGCCACCGCAGGCTGGGTTGACCTTACCTGACCTGTCCTGACCTGACCTAACCTAACCTGACCTGATCTGATTTGACCAGATGCAAAAAAAAACAGACAATCCTAACTCCAAACACACCCCACACAAACTTTAAATAAAGTACAGATCTAATTCGGACAGTCAAAACTGAAGTAAATAATTATTGTACTTCTAATATATATATATACCTACATAACGGAGTTATCAGACAACATTCTTTTACATTCCGGGCTTGTGCAGTAATAGTTGACACTAACGAAATAAATATGTATATGAAAATATTTTCCTGGACTGTATCGTAATTACCGTGACTGCGACCGTGATGGATTTCATTCACGGTTTGAAAATATAAAACATACGAATACATTTGATCAATATTCCAGTGCAATTCTAAAACATAAACAATATTACAAGTATAGAAACAATAAGATTTCATTACAAAAAACTTTTTCGGTACTTGAAAATATTACGAATTAGTATCTAGTGCCTGCTTTAAATTCAAGTCACTAAAAAGACTTTGACGAAATTATATCGGTCTGAAAAATAGTTAACTTAAGATTTCAGCTACTATAAAATTCTTATTTTAAACACTAATAAGTGTTTGGAAAAATCTTTAGTCTCGCATAAATTGTTTCTTCATTTTCTTAGAAGAGAGAATAGTGGACACTATCAAATCACACCATGGAAATTGAAATACTGAACAGTGAGACTACAGATATTCTTTAAAAACGGGTCCAGTCGTCGGGATAAAAATTATACTGCAATCAAAGTTCCAGTGCAACGAGGACCAGGTCAGAGGTGACGACGAATCAGCATTTATATATAAGTGGTAGTTTTGTTTTCAACAGGAAACCATACCAGCACGAAATGGATTCAATTTTAGAAAATCGCCTGAAATGCCAGCGTTGAGCTGACAGCTATAACATTTGAAAATTTTAATGCTTGTAACTGCGGGAAATGATATGGAGAAATGTAATTCTTAAAGTCATGAAAATTCTGGAGTCGCGGTTATTTGTGCAAGTTTAGTTATTTATTACCACAAAGTAAAAATCCTCTCGTAAGTTTTTGAGAAGAGACGAATGATTTGTAGTCTCAGTTGCATTACGATTAATCAGAGGAGGCACTACTGCGATTTTTTGTTGGTGCATGAGCTCTGTCTTAAGATGTAGATCAGTCAACCATTTTTGGAGTGTGTGTCCATCTTAGACAACAAACCTGCATAAAACAATAAAAAATAACTCTTTAAGTAGATGGATAGAGTAAAGATATTTGACCAAATTATTTAGAAGACACACGCAAAGGTGACACCACATTTAGTTTTAGATACAAGAGAAACTGTGACCACTGTCATTTTCAAATTTATTATTGCAGTTATAGCAAACAAAGTTCTGTTTAACTAAAAACCCATATAATATGTTCGCTGATGGCTCGTGCAGATACGAATATACGTTGTACACATGCTAACGTATCGTGTGCATTATCTTGACACAAATTTATAGCGTCTATTGTTCCAATTAGTGGTTTTTCGTAATTACTTCATAATTCGTGAAATGTGTTAATGCGCTTTATGTAATTTCGGAGTGCAGCCGTTTGATTGTTTATATGCTGTGAACGCCCCCTTCAGTAATTCGTGTGTAGAAGCTAAAATATTTCTAGATAAGACAAGTCGAGAAATATTATATCAGATAAAAACATAATTAACACAGTGGAGAACAAACGCGGATATCGCAATAATAATCTTACAGAAGAGGAGGCCACAACGTGTAATAAAGTCGTAAAATAATAGGTTAGCACAATCACATTTACAGGCACCTTACACACCGACACCGCTAATGGCGCGCCAGATTAAGGACTCATTACGCTAGATTACCGGGATGCCGATACATATTGGTACAGTAATATAGTGAAATCGATGTTTCCAGGACGCCTGCTAGGACTCATTACCATAAAGTATCGCAATGTAGAGGGCCCTATGCGCTGGGAAAACACAGTTAGACCATAGATATGGGTCGGCCGATGGTGCTAAAGTGCCACGTTTATCGATCGCAGATTAAGATTAAACTGCCATGTAGCACATACCTTAGCCTGGACTATGGCACACATACGCCCGATAGCGTGCCTGGAATTGTTTCAACCGGGAAATCGTCGACATCCCGGCTCGAGTGAGTTCCTTACGGCGCATTGTTCGGGGACACTTCCGCATCCTCATTCCGGACCTGTCTATCTTTTTCGGCTTACATGCTTTTACGAGATAACTTTCAACTTTATAATAACGTCTTTATAAGTTAAGAGCAAGTAGGGCTTGAAACTCAGATTTGAATATTGAATCTCAAAGTATGTCCTTAGGAAACAAAATCGAGCTTTGCGACAAGAGGATTCTACTGTCGCATTTTTTATCTTTACACAGACGTCACTAAAACCTATATGAAGATACTAGAATATACTGCTTTAGAAAAAAATATCTAATACATTGGGGAATATCTGAAACCGTCTTGTCATAAATGGCAGAAAATGTGAAACTTTTTGACTTGAAAGTGTGAAAAAATAGTAAGTGAACATCTCGTTCGTTACGCGAGCTCTAATTATTCCACATGAACACATCGCGAACTTTGATCAGTTTCAAGAACTTTGAACCCTACAGTAACTTTCTGTAGACGTTGTATCGATCGCTTCGTAAGATGAATTTAACATCATCGTCTTAAGTCACTTACAGAAAAAGCGGTCCCAGTGTGGATTGTACAACATACACACAATCATCTACCATCGATACACTCTGAAGTCCTTTCACCCTACATTAAGCACCCTCTTCCTCGTAAATCATGCACCTTAGCACCCTGAATATACCTATATACTTATAAAGATTTTTTCAACATTTTACATTCAACAAACTATACGGGCTGATTTATTATTTTTTAAATTTATAACAACCGACACCAGTTTGCTATCCAAGCTGAAACAATCTGTATAGTATTTTGTCTTAACTGCGAATATGGTTTAAATATTTCATATAATCCTGATATGGAAACTTGAAGTTACTGGACGTATGGCTTTTATTAAACAGTTCCTTGCTGGGATCAATCGTAATCTTAGCTGCTTATACATGTTAAACAATGGCTATGTAGTTTTCTTACTAACAACGCAAAAATACATTAAAAATTTCCAATGAATTCGTAGTAAGTAATAGTAAAATAGTGTGTTCATTCTTAATTTACCATGGACTAGAAATTTTAACAATCATATAACTCCAAATCTACTACTTTCTAATTTAATTAGGCTGTTCGGTCCGCGAGTTTAAATATCGTTAAAAATCATCGTTAGATTGGCTGGCTTTACGTATATCTAAAAAAAAATCCAATGGTCCGCAAACCTGGGGTTTGTGTACATGCAAGTTATTAGACTTCGCGCTAACCATTTCTGAATGGTCAAATTGAAAGGATTATCACAGAAAAACACATGTTTGTTTGTGTAAGCGAGAATTGTTGTCTCAGCTTCCTTTTGTGTAATAGAGAAGTTGGTAGTAGCTATGTACATATTTTAAATATCCATCTAATATAAGCAAACGACCCCGGAGGGATGACGAAAGCGATAGAGCGAATGATAACGAAAGATAATACCCTATTACCGCATAATTTCATGTGATAAGCGCTCCACGGGTGTACTATTACTACTTTGTATCATCACCAACATGTTTCAGACTCATTCACTTTTATGATTGCCATTTGTAAATCAATAGCCAATTTCAGCGGTAGTTTACTCAGCGTTTTTTCTCAGAATTTTAATACACAGTTTAAACAACAGCTTCAACACCCAAATAAACAAAAATCGTTTTAAAACACCCCCGATGACAATTGTTCGAACAAGTGCTTAAAATGGTACGGAATCAATGAATAAAAAATGAGTAAAAATTTCTGCTTACATTTTTGCTTTCATTCGGTTTTACGACTTCAAAAATTCAAATGTTTCGATCTTATCTTAATCCGTGTAAAACCTCGACCGTACTTGAAGCTCCATCTCCCAGAAAAAACGCTTCTGCTTCTTAATCCCACCAGTTGCGCAAAAACTTCATACTTACAAATACACCATCTACAATAGAGATAAAGATAATAAATTTCTGTCACGATGCCGGCGATAATATTCAGTTAAAGCCATATGCTGACCGAGAACCGTGGAGTGTATTCCGCGTCAGCATTCACAACCCGCAAAAACTTGAATTCGCTTTACTTAGCAATTCAATTAAAGTATAAAACGTAGACATCCGCAATTACCAACGAAACAAAACGTAACGGGAGTCAGCAGGCTACAAAGAAGAACCTTCTTCCGCCACCAAATCACGTAAAACACAACCGCAATGCCGGCTGAGCCAATTTCAAATACGGCTTTTTGACAAGAGCACCTCAAAGCCCCATGAAAAATGAAATGAGATTTCATCAAGCTGCTTGCAACACTGCAACGGGATGGGAATGTGCAAGACAGTCCCCTTGATATTATGGTCGGAGGGATGAAACTGGATGATTCCAGAGTTTTAGCCGGCAATCGTGCAAACGTCCTGTGTATTTTCCATTTCAGTGGCCTTAGCAAACGGGAGACCACTGCTTATTAAACTACAGCGTATTATTGCAAGTTCTAAAATACCTAAATCCACAACCAAGTATTTGTTTATTCGATTCGAAAGTGTGACTATAAAGCATAGCAGAGCAGGTCAGGTCACGTCAAGTCAGATCATGTCATGTCATGTCATGTCAAATCAGGTCGTGTCAAGTCAGTTCATGTTAAATCGACTCGTGTCAAGATTAAATCGTGTCAGGTCCGGTCTTGTCAGGTTAGGTGAAGTCAGGTCACTCTTTTCGTAACGATTTTCTGTCAAAAACTAATAAAAATAATACCTTCTCTATCTCTTCTATTCTTTGAGTCTTTCAGGCTATGCACTATGAAATAAAAGATGTTTTTGTCATAATGTTTTCTGTTCGGTTTTAATTACTTTTTATATTTATTATTATTCTATCCATCTCAATTGATTCGAAAATGCGACTACAAAGCATACAGGTCAGGTCAGGTCATCTCAGGAATCTCAAATACTCGAAAAAAACTTATAAATTTAATTCAAATTTTCTTCTAGTTATAATAAAGGGTTTTTGCATTATTTGAGTCCGGAAATTGAAACAAATCATTCATCCCACTGTCTCGACAATGTAAGAATTCAGTAATGTCGCGCCCTCCTATATTGAATAATAATAAAATAAAAACCTCATAACAACAGCTCGTCTAAAATTATATTCGGTTCGCTTTCTTCCATTGTAGCTTAATTAATTAAAATAGTCCTGTCCTCTGTTTTGAATGGACAAAATTAATCAAATTTCATTTCTTTGATGCATATTCTTGTTATCGGAACGTGCTAATAGTCGAATTCTTTCAAACTACAAACATAAATAACGGAAATTACGCATGTTCACAATCGGTCAGTAATATGACACTTTCAAGCTTTTTAATAGTATATTAAATACCGAGGCGGAAAGTGTCTTATTACTTTCAAGAGGAAAGATGGTTATTTTTCGAGACAAAATTAAACTTTCCTCAAGGTCTGTATACTAACTATTTTTTCCCAATGGTTTGAAATGAATTTTAAAAATAATTCAGGAATTGACCTTTATAACTTGAGGAGCACTACAATTTTTGTGTCTTAAGTTAGACAGTCACATTCACTTCCATCTCAAGAGTGGAAAGTAACGGATAAATGACATATGTCACTTTCCACCTTTCAGATGAAAGTGAAGTATGCAATAGCTTACCTCCAAACTCTTAAAAATTTTGAAAGTGTCACATTACAGACCAATTGTGCATAAAAGCCAAGGGTCAATAAAAGTATCTAGAAATATATAGTGTTTTATTAAAAAAAAAACTAAGTTGTGTGTTTGTGTGTTATACCTTAAAATCAGAGCACTATATAGTTAAAAAGAATTTTAGAGTATACTCCTAAAAGAACCGTACAACTTTAGTCTTTGACTTTTCTGCTTCTAATAATAATTAATGAAATATCAAGGAATGACTCACCCTGTATATATTTTTATGTACCTAGGTTATCACAAATAAAATGTCCCAAATCAAATTGTATATGATTTTTCAAATAATGGGGATTTGTTGGATTGTACTTCAGCAGTTTTTTTGCAACCCATGTTCGTGAAGTAAAAATTAAGGTAATTAAGCATTATAAGTAAGACTCAGTAAAATTTTTAGTAACATCATCAATTTTTTAGAGGATATGAATACATTTTTACTTCCCGAGCGTAAGCAAAGGAAGTATTGTAATCGAGTCCGTCGGCCGACTCTCTACTTTCACGTTTTCTCGATCTTTCATGACCCCTAGAAGACGAAGAAATAGGTCTCCCATTTCCGTCTGTCTGTCCGTCTGTCCGTCTGTCCGTCTGTCCGTCTGTCCGTCTGTCCGTCCGTCTGTCCGTCCGTCTGTCCGTCTGTCCGTCCGTCTGTCCGTCTGTCCGTCTGCCGTCCCGGATTTTTATTAGACAGATAATCTCCGAAAGTACTCGACCGATTGTTGTGAAATTTTGTACTTATATTAAGAATATCATGTAGATGGAAAAACGCTAACCAAAATTTGTCTAATCATCCCCACCACTAATGCGATGACGTCACTTCAAAATTGTACATAGTAAATGGGTTTTCAATTGTATAAAATAACATAGTCCTACACATGTAGTTTACAACTCTGAATCGACTTTTCACCCGAAACGTCCAGATTTTTGGAAAAAAAATCAAAATTATAAAACAACATTTTGAAATTTAATTTTTAATCTGCTAACCAGAATGCTTTGAAATGTTGCAGATGTTTTAAGGCTATAAAGAGCATCATAAATCTTTAGTCAAAAAATATTTGCTTATCCCCTCCAAAAACTTGATGACGTCAGCTCAAAAGTTTGTGGAATAAATCATATCTAAAATGTACAAAATATGATGAGTCTGTACTTGTGATCTATCACTCCATTCATATTTTTTGGATTTGCATATACAGGGTGACTCAAAAAAATTAATGAATGCGTAAATTCATTTTACTGATTTACTCAGAAACTACAAAACCGAATGCTTTGAAATCTTGCAGATGTTTTAAGGTTATAAAGAGCATAATAAATTTTTAGTCAAAATATATTTGGTTATCTTCTACAAAAAACTGATGAGGTCAGCTCAAAAGTTTTCCGAATAAATCGTATCTACAATGTACAAAATATGATGAGTCTGTACTTGTGATTTATCATTCCATTCATATTTTTGGATTTGCATATGCAGGGTGACTCAAAAAAATTAATGAAGGCGTGAATTTATTTTATCGATTTAATCAGGAATTACAAAACCGAATGCTTTGAAATCTTGGGAATATTTTAAAGTTATTATAAGCATGGTAAACTTTTGTTCAAAATGCATTTGTTCATCCCTCCTAAAAAAATTGATGACGTCACCCTTAAATTTTGCTGAATAAATCCTATCTAAAATGCAAAAAATATGATGAGTTTGTACTTGTGATTTATCATTCCATTCATATTTTTTAGATTTTCTTAAGAGGTGGTTCAAAAAAATTAATGAAGTCAATTTATTTTATTGATTAAATTAAAGGCAACACTTATTATTAGTATTACACCCCAACCAACCCAATTTGGTAGACACAAAATTTGTTAAAGGAAAAACTCGGTTGAAACATAAGGGTAGCACGCTTATTTACATCGACTTTAACATTACAGACCTGCATTTGTTTTATGCGTTCACTTGATTCCGCGAATGTGAAATAGACATGTTTATAATCAACCAATTGTGAATTTCACCGTCAAGAATTAAAATAAAACCCAATGTTTTATATAATAAGCGGAAGTCGAAGCAATAAAACCGACGGTCGTTTTGTTTACAGTTTCTCTGTTTGGCTCTCGCGTATGCTGTTACGCCTGTCATCTTAAATTAAGAATGTTTATACATACACGATTTTCAGTTGCCTCTGATACGTAGGTATACGTGAGTAAATTGTTTCGTTATTTTATTGATTATTACAAATCAATATTCAAACGACCCAATTCATTTTCCCGAAAATTTGAGAATATAATAATTTTATTACTTCCCGAGCGTAAGCAAAGGAAGTATTGTAATCGAGTCCGTCGGCCGACTCTCTACTTTTACGTTTTCTCGATCTTTCATGACCCCTAGAAGACGAAGAAATAGGTCTCCCATTTCCGTCTGTCTGTCCGTCTGTCCGTCTGTCCGTCTGTCCGTCTGTCCGTCTGTCCGTCTGTCCGTCTGTCCGTCCGTCTGTCCGTCTGTCCGTCTGTCCGTCTGTCCGTCTGTTGTCACGGATTTTTATTAGACAGATAATCTCCGAAAGTACTCGACCGATTGTTGTGAAATTTTGTACTTATATTAAGAATATCATGTAGATGGTAAAACGCTAACCAAAATTTGTCTAATCATCCCCACCACTAATGCGATGACGTCACTTCAAAATTGTACATAGTAAATGGGTTTTCAATTGTATAAAATAACATAGTCCTACACATGTAGTTTACAACTCCGAATCGACTTTTCACCCGAAACGTCCAGATTTTTGGAAAAAAAATCAAAATTATAAAACAACATTTTGAAATTTAATTTTTAATCTGCTAACCAGAATGCTTTGAAATGTTGCAGATGTTTTAAGGCTATGAAGAGCATCATAAATCTTTAGTCAAAAAATATTTGCTTACCCCCTCCAAAAACTTGATGACGTCAGCTCAAAAGTTTGTGGAATAAATCATATCTAAAATGTACAAAATATGATGAGTCTGTACTTGTGATCTATCACTCCATTAATATTTTTTGGATTTGCATATACAGGGTGACTCAAAAAAATTAATGAATGCGTAAATATATTTTATTGATTTAATCAGGAACTACAAAACCGAATGCTCTGAAATCTTGCAGATGTTTTAAGGTCATAAAGAGCATAATAAATGTTTAGTCAAAATATATTTGCTTATCCCCTCCAAAAACTTGATGACGTCAGCTCGAAAGTTTGCCGAATAAATCATATCTAAAATGTACAAAATATGATGAGCCTGTACTTGTCATTTATCACTCCATTCATATTTTTTGGATTTGCATATACAGAGTGACTCAAAAAAATTAATGAATGCGTAAATTTATTTTATTGATTTAATCAGGAACTACAAAACCGAATGCTTTGAAATCTTGCAGATGTTTTAAGGTTATAAAGAGCATAATAAATTTTTAGTCAAAATATATTTGGTTATCTTCTACAAAAAACTGATGACGTCAGCTCAAAAGTTTTCCGAATAAATCATATCTAAAATGTACAAAATATGATGAGTCTGTACTTGTGATTTATCATTCCATTCATATTTTTGGATTTGCATATGCAGGGTGACTCAAAAAAATTAATGAAGGCGTGAATTTATTTTATCGATTTAATCAGGAATTACAAAACCGAATGCTTTGAAATCTTGGGAATATTTTAAAGTTATTATAAGCATGGTAAACTTTTGTTCAAAATGCATTTGTTCATCCCTCCTAAAAAAATTGATGACGTCACCCTTAAATTTTGCTGAATAAATCCTATCTAAAATGCAAAAAATATGATGAGTTTGTACTTGTGATTTATCATTCCATTCATATTTTTTAGATTTTCTTAAGAGGTGGTTCAAAAAAATTAATGAAGTCAATTTATTTTATTGATTAAATTAAAGGCAACACTTATTATTAGTATTACACCCCAACCAACCCAATTTGGTAGACACAAAATTTGTTAAAGGAAAAACTCGGTTGAAACATAAGGGTAGCACGCTTATTTACATCGACTTTAACATTACAGACCTGCATTTGTTTTATGCGTTCACTTGATTCCGCGAATGTGAAATAGACATGTTTATAATCAACCAATTGTGAATTTCACCGTCAAGAATTAAAATAAAACCCAATGTTTTATATAATAAGCGGAAGTCGAAGCAATAAAACCGACGGTCGTTTTGTTTACAGTTTCTCTGTTTGGCTCTCGCGTATGCTGTTACGCCTGTCATCTTAAATTAAGAATGTTTATACATACACGATTTTCAGTTGCCTCTGATACGTAGGTATACGTGAGTAAATTGTTTCGTTATTTTATTGATTATTACAAATCAATATTCAAACGACCCAATTCATTTTCCCGAAAATTTGAGAATATAATAATTTTATTCTTAGTATTACACTACATCTATCCCAACTGATATACGTGTCCTTGCAAAAATGTTGATGACGTCATCGCAATTTTTTTTTAAATTCCCACTACAAAAATGTAATGAGAAAAAAAACACAATAGGCATGCAGTCGTCAAGTTTCCGACAGCGAGGGAAGTACTGTCTAAACTCTTTAGACCAATTTTTCTTAGTATTATACTACATCTATCCCAACTGATATACGTGTCCTTGCAAAAATGTTGATGACGTCATCGCAATTTTTTTTTAAATTCCCACTACAAAAATGTAATGAGAAAAAAAACACGATAGGCATGCAGTCGTCAAGTTTCCGACAGCGAGGGAAGTACTGTCTAAACTCTTTAGACCAATTTTTTTATATTATTCTGTAGTTCACAAAATAAATTAGGAGCTGTTTATTTTGTAGCATTATACGGTTATCTGATATAAATTGTACATTTTAATCAGGTATCCTGATTTATGGTATGGTTGAAATGACCCAGAAATAGGTAGATTATTGAAACATGGAATTTATTATTGGAATTCAGAAGAATTTTTTTTATGAACTACTCTAATAATCCACTCGACGAATACCTAAATTCATGTTTATTGGTTTTCTGGACGATTTATGACCTCTGTGTACTACACAATAATAAGTTTCCTGTTTCTGTCTGTCTGCTGGTCTGTCTGTTGTCTCTGAAACAATTCGATCGATTGTTTGTTGTCAATTTTAGATGTATGTTGTGAATAGATGGTAACTCGCTAACCAAAACTGGCCATCCCCACCAACACTTTGGTGACGTCACTCCTACACTTGTGGTTTATGAATCCGCTTTGACTTTTGATTACAATTTCTTTACAAAAAGTTTGTGCAATACTTGTACCAGTTTCACGTAACCGATATCTTGCTGACGTAAGAGACAGTGGCATCGAATTCGTTCTCTGCACCACTATTCTTCGCCATATATTTTTTCTAAGGCAATGAATTTGTATGAATATTTACCTTCACGTGAAGGAAGTTGTATGTGAGTCATTTTAAACCAATTTTTAATGACGTCATCAAATGTTTGGAAGGTATAAACTGACAAATTTTAGTAAAGATAGTTCAATAACTCATCAGGATATCAAAGGGTTACGTCAGTACTAAAACAAATTTTAAAATATAATTTACAAGTTTATTGTATTTATCATAATCTGTACACAAGTATAAAAATTATTATTAAACATAGTTTATCCATAAATAACAAACGTTCTTGCCAGTTTATTTCCGTGAATTTATATTTTAAAGCCTCTATTTTCGTAATAACAAAAATAAAAAACAAATACAAACATGGGAAATCTTTCTAAAAAAGTCGTGTTCTTGAAACAATGTTCTGAATTACTGACGATAAAATTGGCATCTGTATTCGTGAAATATCGCTTACTTTTAACAAAAAAATAAAACAGGGAAATTCTTATTTACGAAGTGGTACAGCGGATATATTTTTTCTCCGGCATTTAAGAAAAACTGACAAAATTTAACGAACGTTTAATGATTAGTGTATTATATGGGCAAAAACGCGATTTAATTATCGTCAAAAAGTACCTCATCTTCTCGTAAAAACTTGGGAACTCAAAAGTTATAAACATTTTTTTCTCGTTATACAGTTCACACAATGTATAAAGTTTCGAAAGCACGCTGAAACCTCGCGAATTACAAAAGTTAAGGGATCAGCTAATGAGAAAAAAGTTGGGTAATTTTACGTTCATCAAGAGCCTGCAATTTGAAACATACCTAATCGTTCTTGAAAAATTCAAATTTAATTGTATCCGATTTTATACACCGGAGTTAGACTGAATGGGTTAAAAATACCAAACCCGTTTAATATTCTCTGACAAAAATTCAATTTATAAATGGGACAATGAATGTGCTACGAGGAGGCTAGTGAATTCGTAAACACCACACAGAAGCTCAATATTTTTAATATTCCCGAACGCCGTTATTTTCATTCATTCAGTAATTCAGTTATAACTCGGCTCGAGATAATGAATATGCAATGAGTTGGTACGGCTTAACTGGGTAAAAAGGCGATAAATTACGGAAAAAATTACACAACCTTGAGCTCCATTCTTTCCACTAGGAATGGCATCGGTCATAATCTCTTCATGTGTGATAATTATAGATTAGGGAGCTAAAACCAGTTATCTTCTATACCTCTACATTAGCAACAATCATTGTACGCATGAGTTACCTGAAGAGAAAAAGACCATGATTGCTTGATTACTTGATAAATGCGGTAGATTGCAATTATCACAACGATAATATCGAATAATAATATCCCGGGATAATTTTTAGCTCGACGAGAATTTTAAGAAATAAACGCCTCGTTACATTTTAGAATCTAATCGCAACGACGACTCGTTTTTTCATAAAATTATCAAATCAACGATAATGATAAGTCGTTTTTCCCCGTCACTACTCAGTACCAGCCATCTTTGTGTTCAACCTAATACCGAGCAAATCAGCAGAGACAAATAAAGTGTAGGTAATGATAATTACAATGTGTTATACAAGTCGACAGCAGCTGGAACTCACATAAATGGTCATCATTGTTCGTTTTATCTACGATGACGTCCAGAAACCGCCCTGCATTTTTCGCTCGAAATTGACTCTTTAAAGGCCGATCAGCGCTGGCACGGACAACTATGACTCGATCAGTCCATACCTGTCGACGTCAATAGCAAATAAGTCATTGCTTTTGTCAGTAGCTCTGCGAGCATAACACATGATGTCATTGCTCTCTGCGTTAATGCGAACTCGATAGAATTGTTTGATTTTTGCGCTTACCATGCACAATATCGCAACAATTCGCTGCAGATTGCCGTCCCAGAAAAAGCCATCGCAATCACGTCGCGTTTAACACAGACAGTGTTTTTAATTAGGTGCCGAGGCTAAAGCCCCAACCGCATATGAATGTTTAGCACGTCGCTCTTATTGTCTCAAAAGTGGCTTTTTGTCAGCGTCAAGTATAATCGACATACTTCTTCGCGACGTCTGGCTTATTAACTGCGCATTTCTAAGTGAAACCGACTCGGCCAACACAAAAGCTCCAATTAAACAGGTGCCCACAATCCCATCGATTCGAAATTAATGAAATTATATAACACAGGGCAAAAAATTTGATTTTTTATATAAAAATGACACGAAAACTAGCAAAATACCATCAAATTTTGACGTCGATTTCAACATTGTAATATTGTAACTATATGGCATCACCGCCACCGGTTTAACATGTTCAAGTGTATCAGTTTTTTTGGTTAAATTTTCTTTTTGGAATAATTAAGTGACTGGTACTCTGACTCCAAACATAAATATATTGTTTGTGTATACATTCCGTATTTGATTCTTTATTTTGAAATAGCTTAATCAATTTCACTCCTCTGCAACAGCATGCAAAAGAGACGTTGTGGGCAGCATCTTATTGCATCGTAATTTTTGCATTTACATACCAAAGAATTATTTTCATCGTTTACATTTTGATTTCCATAGCCAAGGGTGTTGTAGAAACTGTGCTGTTATTCAGATTGATCATGATCTTATTTGAGACAACTGTGGTACAGTTCGACGAAAGATATAGGGCCGTTATGGCTTAATTGCTACGCAACTCGTCAATAAATCTATTTGCCTAGGAATACCTTCTCCTACTGTACGAATAACTACTAAAAACACCTACCTATCTGTCTGTGCAATCGTAATCGTAAACGCACTATGTCTTTCGTCAAACTTTACATAGGTTTCAGCTAAACAGAACTCGAATCTAGCCATAACACTAAGCAAAATGGTACAGACAAGTAAAAAATCTTAAGAATTTCACTCAGGTTAGGTCCGGTCAGAAAAACATAAATTTCTGCTTATCAAATTATGAAATCGCGAACATACTTCGAGAAAGTTTCAGTCACTTTCTTGTTTGTGTGGTTTTTCCAAAAATTTTCGTAACCTTCTTTGTTCCTTAATAATAGTAATACTAAAAATTAGATTATACAATAATAGCAGATAAAAAGTAAATAAATCTACGTGTACATACATCCCAGTAAACACAGTTACGTTGTAGCGATGTTAATGCCACTTAACTCTGTCTACGATCTTGTTAGCTGTTACATCCCAAACTGCGTACATTTGCTTTCCCTGTCCTATGTAATGTAATCAACAGTGACCCATGCTTGTAACATACTGGTGACATCCACACTGTTTCAGACTAGAGACGTGCTCGCTGGTACATCATCATAACGTTGTGTTAGTATGTCGCTAGATTCTCTATATTTTGATGCATCTGTTACGTTTTATTTTAAACGCCAATATAACGTATTAAATGGACATAGACGTTACGTATATATCGCAACATCGCAAACATATGACTCTCAGTATATTTTATTAACATGATCTATGCGATATGAATAGGCATTTCAGAAAGTCTAGTTACCATTTAGGGATATGGACATGGAGAGTAAAATTTAGAGCTTACAGTAAATTGTTATTATTTTATTCAATGTTTGAAAAAATATAATATGTAATAAGTAATAAAATACAAAAATTAATATAAATTCATAATATAAATAAATAAATATATATATATATGATTTCCTAATTCGAAAATAATACAATATAATTTACACTTAAAAAAAGACACAGAAACTATAAACTGTCGTTGTTTTTTCTTTCTTCAAGCGTTGACTAGAATGCCGTAACCACTCGAGCAGCGTTGTTCTACTTCTTTTTCTATTGCGGAATGGGTCTTCATTGTAATTTCTTCAAAAAAAAAAAATTATAATAATTATATTTATTGCAAAAAAAAATACCTTTCATAATATTCATTGTTTTTGTCCCAGCCATTTTGGAATTTTCCTACCGAACAAACAAGCTACAGCAAATTCGCTGTTTTTTTTTTTTTTTTTAATATACGCCCCACATTGTTCTTTTTCCCATTACCACCTATCTGGGACAATAGCAGTTCCTGAAATAAGAAAAGAAGAAAATATTTTTATGTGTATACCTATATATCTAGTGACTCTGAAATAAGTTCGGAAAATAAAATCACAACAGCACGAAGTAGAGAAAATTTTAAGTAATTTCTTTTATCTAGTCCTAATTCAGGGGAAAAAATATCAAGATCTACACCTCATTCAGTGCCATTTGTTTTCATCTAAACAACACACAGCAAAAATAAAGAAAAAATTTAGTCACAATGGAAACTGAATTTGCCGCATCATTTACATTTAACAAGATGTTCCGTATTTGTTTCATGAAACTGGAGCAGCAATTTAATTACTTTGAATCCGTGTGACAATTAAAGGATTTTTTTTTCCGAATCTATTTGGAAGTCACCGCGTATGTATAACATACAGGGTGCTTCACTATAAGACTTTTCTGCAACCCACTATGTATGTAACGTGTTAAGCGAAATGTGTCATGTTTAGTAGGTTCCTAAAAAGTGTTATAGTATTACAGGCATCTACCTGTATATAATATACAAAATTATGTTATATGTAAGTACATATAAATATATTTAGTCCAGTCATTTTAGCATAAAAAAGGGATCAACCTCGGAATGAGAGACAATAAGCTGAATTTTTGTATACGCCTTAATTTTGGCGTTCTAAAAGTTGTCTCAAAAGTCTCATAAAATCTCGTGTCTGCGTCGTAAGTTATTCAAGGTCAAAGGTCAAGAAACAGTTTTTTGCAATTATCTCAGTTTCTATTGCTCCAATGATGTTAACAATTATTATCATAATCGTAGAGCACAAAATTTGGGACAAATTTTATTTGAAATATTTTTTCATGCGCTCAATCGTTTTTGAGATAGAGGACAGTGAGCGCGCAGCGCTCGACCATACGTACTGTAATGCAATCAACCGTGAATATCTGTGAATACTACCTTGAATTTTGAATAATTTGAATTATTAATCAATTAATACATTGTATTTAATAACATTTTACATATTTTCAATATATTCATAGAATAATACTTACCTACTTTGTGTAATTAAAAACTCATTTAATGAAATATTTATTGTATATCTCAATTTATTTATATCTTTAAAATGTGTAAGTTTTTAAATACTTATTTTTCTATCATGATTATAACTGGAAGGTCTGGAAACAACAATTCAGGGCACCGAAGATGACGACGATGAAATAGAAATTCCCGAACGTCCAGAAGATGACGGTGAAGAAGAAGAAAATTGATACTTTTGTTCTTTAAATTATTAAAAATTTATAGATTTTCACTGCAATTCAATTTCAATCGTAAGAAATGTACAGCTGCTGAATAAAGATAAAATTAAAATATATTAACTCATTTTACTTCCTTAAAATTTACTTTAAAAACATTAATATAACTTTAAGATATATAATAATCTAACCTAAGATATACCTACAATAAATATGTCATTTAAAGAGTTTTTAATTACACAAAGTAGGTAAGTATCATTAAATAAATGTATTGAAAATATGCAAAATGTTATTAAATGCAATGTATTAACTGATAAATAATAAAAATTTTTCAAAATTCAAGGTAGTATTCACAGATATTCACGGTTGATTGCATTACAGTATGTATGGATGAACGCTGCGCGCCCACTGCCCTCTATCTCAAAAACGATTAAGTGTATCAAAAAATGTTTCAAATAAAATTTGTCCCAAATTTTGTGGTCTACAATTATGATAATAGGTGTTAACATCATTAGAGCAATAGAAACCGAGATAATCGCAAAATAATGTTTTTCTTGACCTTTAACCTTCAATAACTTACGACGCAGACACGAGATTTTATGAGACTTTTGAGACAACTTTTAGAACGCTAAAATGAAGGTATATATGAAAATTCAGCTTATTATCTCTCATTCCGAGGTTGATCGCTAATTTGACTGGACTAATTGTATTTTTTTAACTTACAAAGAAACCTGCTTGTTGTAGTAGGCAGAGATAATCTTCCAATTCCTCAAAATTTGTTTACCTATGGTCTTGGCGGCATATCTTCTATTACTGTTTTCTTTTTGATTTGTCACATTTGATGACGTTTTCATATTGGAGATTTGTTCACTCGTTTCCTTTAGAATTTCTTTTGTTTCGCACATATTTTTTGTATTTGTTTCAAGTCTAGAGTAAAATTATGTTCATTAGCACCTAGTTCATAAAAAATTGCAGTAACATACCTTTGCAACATGTTATGGCAAAGCGCCTCACTTTCAAAAACAATCACCGTAAGTTCATCAAAATCAGCGGGAGTATCGTCAGTGATTAATGGTGGTATTTCCAGCTTGTCTGAAAAAACTGTTGTTGTTATTTACGTACAGTTATCAAAAACAACAGAAGCATGTAAAAATTAAAATGATTACTTCATTAGAATTATATTAACTTACCTAGTGTAAATTCAACCCACACTGAATGGCACAATTTCACAAAACTGCATTAAAAATGAAGTGAGTTACGGATTCACGAGAAAGGTTCGGTGGTTGTGAACCAAATGGCTAAATGGAATTCGACAGCTTCACTGTGAGTGTGAAGTGCAATAACCATAAATACGGAAAAAAGGGATCGTCCGACTCATAGACAAACCAAACCAACAAAGGTCCGACTGCACCCCCCAAACATCTGGTGGATAGTAAATGCAGAAGTTGAGCGTTATTTTTTCATTAGATAAAATAAATTTAATAAAATCAAAATTAACCACTCTCTAGTTTTTTTGCTACCCATCATCGCTTTATAAACGTCTTTATAAAATCAAAATTCGACGAATGAACTCTTCAAAACCTTGTCCCGTTTCAGGGACAATGGGCAAAGAATTTTTATGGCTTTGTTTGTGTCGTTGGGTCTTCCCTATATTACCAATTTCGTCCAATAAATGTTCCGATTAAAACATTCGTTCCGTGAATGTTCCGATTTCTATAAATCTGATAAGAATAAAGATAAATCCTCGGATAAATCACTAATTTTCATGAATGGTAATTTTATTTTGTGAAAAATTGCGAACAAAACTTGTATCGATACGGTTGTCAGCACTGTTTTAAATGTCAGCAGATGTCAGTACTATTAGTATATTACACCTAAAAATTTTTAAAGCAGTTATATATCAGATTACGATGGAAATGGAAACTAATGTTCCGATTTCGGACTTTTGAAATCTGGTCACCTTACAGATGTTCTATTTATAATTTGCCAAGCAGGTACTTACAAAATAACATTTCAAGTGGACAAGTTTACAGAAATAATTCTTAGAAATTATTACAATGAAAAAAACTTGTCTTTGGTGTATTTCTAATAAAGCCGTTGTATTTTTCGCTCTGAATATAATTATTAATTAAGCATTACGAACTCACTGACGAAGGTCACTTTTTAAAGAATACGACGACCCACATCTAATTGACCATATAATCTTTAACAATAAATTTCAAATAATACCATAGTGGTTTATTTAAATTTTGATAAGGTGTTGTAAAACTATTTCTGTTTCTGTTTTCATTCCAGGTACTGTATTTACGTGGGCAAAGGATGCCGTACGTGGGATTTTAGGGGCGGAAACGTATACCTGCTTAAATACTGTAAATACAGTGGTGTCGAACGAAGACAACAACAGAAACATACCCGATGTATTTGGTTATTATTAGAGAGCGGATTTTATGAAATTTGCATATCCGTTATTTTTTGTATATAAGTCTTGATATTTAATATGTAGACAGCGGATTTCTGTCGGGCTACGTCACGATTATAGGTGGGGACGCGCTGCATCGCCGGGACTCAGTAGCGGGTGATAGGTAATCACTGAATTTAATTGTCACTTTATTCCATAAATACAATTAACAATTTATTAATCAAACGGCTAAGTAAATGAGAACTGGAATTAACAGCAGAGTGCAACGAAGCAGCGTTATTCTAATCTCAAATAAACGAAGTGCAGCCGGTAACTGCAATGAATCCCATCCCGTACGAGCCGTACCGAGTTTGGCCTTGTCTAGCCCGACAGAAATCCGCTCTCTATTAATATGTGAACGAATCATGCTAATTAAAAATGAATACAGCTATAAAAAAAAATTGCATATTTGCATATATTTGCCTTCGGCTGCATATTTCACGTAACGGGTGCATATTTTGCATTTTTATCAATTTTTGTGCTACTTTGAAAAAAAAAATGCCATTCGATCTGTCTAGCCCGACAGAAATCCGCTCTCTATTAATATGTGAACGAATCATGCTAATTAAAAATGAATACAGCTATAAAAAAAAATTGCATATTTGCATATATTTGCCTTCGGCTGCATATTTCACGTAACGGGTGCATATTTTGCATTTTTATCAATTTTTGTGCTACTTTGAAAAAAAAAATGCCATTCGATCGGCATTTTTCTAGAAAAACGAAATTTCATGAATCATATTGCAAATATTGTCCTGAGCTTCAAATAACTGGGAAAGGTTTGGGTTTTATAGTAGTTTGGGTGTTAAGCCATCCTTCCAGGTAAATTCGGCTCCTAATTACTTTTGGAAATACCATTCATTTCAATATTTTTGTTCGTTACTTAAGTGTATTAATGATATATTTTATGGTGGTCGAAGGGACGTTATCCTATTATTTTTCATCGTGAGTTTGCATTTAAGTATTTAAAGCGATAGAGATGTGTGTCAATATGTAGATAACTGAAATTAATTTATGAATTAAACCTTTTCCTGGACTTAGTCTTCAAGAAGGAACTGTGTTTTGTTGTGCCTGCTCTAATCCGATAAGTATTTTTACATCTGTGGACGCAGTACGCAGTTTTTCTAATTATAAATACATACTTTAGAATCACCGGAAAAATTTTTGTTAGAATATTTCGAAAAATATTTAAAAATATATTGTTACCAAAATAGTAATTAAATAGTCGATTACTACTACTTTTTAATTCGTTCTGTTTACCTATATTTATTTTTGAGTATAAGAATATGATCTTAAAAAATGTCATTTATTTGTCAGTGAGATCTAATTAAACATTTTGCAATGTGATTTATGTATTTTTTTGTAATAAAAGCTAAGGTGTTTTTGCAATTTGTAAATAAATTTAGTTCGGTTATTACGCTTTTTTTAATTTTTGGAGCATGTACAACTGCATATCTCTGCATATATTAAGAAAGTTATTGCATATTTGCATAAATTTGATGCATGTCATATGATCATATTTCCCAAAATTTTGCTGCATATTTTCCGCTCTCTAGTTATTATACATACACTCTATTACCGACATTAAAAAAAGTCTACACTATTTCGTCATATCTGCCGCTTTATTATCAGTTTTCAGTTAGTTACATATTGGATATGAAATTAAGTGAATTTTTTGAATAAATAATAATTTAAAGATCAACCATGAAAATACTCAATTAATTATACATTATACATTACCAGTTTATTTTAGAGCCCAAGATTAAATTTTCAAAAGTTTAGATTTTTCCAATGTAATGTTAAACAGATATACCTATAACTGAGTGCGAAAGTCAATACACAAAACTCGATGATCAATTATTGTTTCGTATTCAAATTATTATTTATTTTCCTTACGATCAAAGTGAAGAAATTATTTAATTCATTTTTATTTAAGAACGATATCGCTGACCTTGAAATAGATTAGTTTTTTAATTTCGATTTTTTTCTTTTTGTTGCGTTTGTTGCCGATCAACATATTTCGCATTAGAATTAATAAAATAATGAAATATATCATTTTATTTTTCGAGCTCATTTCAAAATTCTGTATATGTATAATTGTTCCTTTTTGGCAGTGACGCATACGCAGAGGTTAAAAAATAATGTCCCATTACTAGTCTTAATTCGTATTACCTGGTAGATGGGACATTTTTTAATTCTGATCATAAACTATGTGCATTAAGTCTCTTGTTCTGTTTTATAAAGCGCAGGTCGTTATGGACATATAAAAATAAAATTATAAATAAATATAATTACAGGAAATATAATATGAAAAAAAAAAAATTAAGAGCAACTCACTATTGGCGTCATCTCGCTTGTGTAAGATTTAAGACAGGGAAGAAATTTCTTTTTTTAAGACTCAGCATCTTTTGTTTATGAATATACTATTTACTTGCAACACAAACATAAATAATAAATATAAAATAGAGCTATATAATACTCGATATGTATGTTTTTAAATGTTTTTTGTTGTTGCCCTGTCAAAAACGTTAATTTTCGATTTAACATGCCACTTTGTAAAATGAACTGAAAAACACTTTACATAATTAACTAATAAAAATAAAACATTCCGAAGCATGTATATATGTTAATCAGATATCTAGTAACTACAGTTAACATTACTTATTGGTTACATAACCGTAGTACTCCATTGTGATGTTACAAGGCTTACCTGTCAACTATATCGCTGCGACACAATAATGAGATATCTAGTAAATGCAGTTAACATTAGGTGTTAGTTACATAACAGGAGTACCACAGTGTGATGTTTGAATGCTTATATGCAAGCTATATCGCTGCTACATAATCATGAGATATCTAATAAATGTAGTCAAGATTACGTGTTGGTTACATAGCATGAGTACTCCATTGTGATGTTATATAGCTTACGTTACAGGTATATCGTTAAGACATAATCATGCGATGTACTTATTGTTCTTTTGTGAGTACGTACCTGTCACGTCAACATCACAACTGTGTTTACTGGGATACAGTTAAATCCATAAGGTTGTAACCACTCGTTAAATTGTAAGGTTGGCATTACAGCCAATGGTGTTTTTCACATGAACAGATTGGTAGCGGCGCATATGTCAAAATTTGACAATTACGCACGAGAGAGTTTTATTTAAATATCTCACAGTTTGTTATTAAACCATACCATTGAAAAATGGTACCGACACGGCATATTGTGGTAAATAAGCAGATGAAAATGGCACTTGCCAACTGCCACAATGAATTGAAACTTGCTTATCCCCAAGCATCCTCCCGAGAACTTGAATTCAAGCTTGTAAAAATCTTTTCAGTATGTAGTTATTCTTATACCATGGAAAGAGAGTACTATACTATGAGAGTAACGTATCGACATTCGGAACTTTTTTCATGTTATTACAACATGGTGGTATGTCGAAGGACTTTTAGTTTTAACTATCTCAAGTTGAAAGTGTATATCTCGCTTTTTAGTACAACATTGTCTTTTCAAGTTTTATACCCACTCTTTATATCCTACACACAGAGCTGTTCAGTACTTCAAGTAAAAGTACTTGAAGTAATACTTCAAGTACTTTAAGTACTTCAAGTACTTTACTTGAAGTATTTTTATATTTAGGTACTTGGTACTTGGTACTTGGACTATTTCTAAAATGTACTTGAGTTTAGTACTTGATTTTGCCAAGTACTTTACTCCAAGTACTTCACTCAGTATTTTAAATACTTTTGAATTACTTGAAGTATGAAAGTGGAAATTTCAAATACTTTAGTCTCTATTTTACGAAGTTTTCACATCTCAAAATAGGGTCTGTTAAATACTTGAAGTTATTAATTCAATTATTTGATTAGATGTATTTTTATAGTAAAATCGTGTTTGTTTCCTGTGAGGTTATATTTTGATCTGTGATTGTGGATATCTTATCCACAATATGACATACATTTCATAGGTACTTGCATAATGCCGATAGATAGGTAGGTAAGAAAATTAATGTCATAAATATGTCATTTGAGAGTGGATGGCGACAGCAGAAGGGTCGAAGATCTGTGTAAAATTTTCAGCGATGTAAAGTTGTGAATATACGAAATTTGTCTTTTTTGTATTTTGGTTTGGAACTTAACTTTGCGGGTAGTTCCAAAGGGAATCGGGTTTGTTGACGTACCTGCTAAAGTGCAAGATCGGATTTGAAAATATATATTTGAGAAATGATTCAGTACTCGTTCAAAAAGATATTTATTCTTTCATTAGTTTCTTAACCCCGTCGTGTATTTGTCGGTAAGAAGCCTGGTCAGGGCGGAGAACTCGGCAGGGGATTATCCCTATTATTATTATAATAGCAATAGCTGATGGCAGGTACAGACTTTCATATTCGCCTCTTCCTCGTAGAATTTAAACACAATTTTATGTTAAATATTTTGCAGTTTAATTTTCTTTATCATGTTAGACACTCGTTTTTTACCAAATTTTCTTTTTTTGTTTATACATGGTTCAGCCATATAAACTTAGTTTGTTATTACTACTTATATTTTCTCACATTACAGTTTCAAATAATCTGTTAAATTGTATGAATTATTTGAACATCAACAATTTAAAAAGACGTAATGCAGAAAAACAATGATTTTAAAAGTCACACTAATTAGTGTCATTTATCTTTCCTGTGCGGATTTTATTTATTACCGTACAACAACTTTACGTATTACATTGCATCGCTTATTACATAAACCCAATATTGTTCAAAATCAAATATGTTTTGTGCAACTCGGTTCGTAGTACCAATGTTTTTTTTTGTAATCCAGTTGATACGACCATGATTGTATGGTTTTGATGAGTACCGAATTGTACTTTGATATTGTTCGAAGGACCTTTGTTTTGTTATGTACGAAATAATAGACAGCGTTCGGTTTCGATGTTTAAATACAGGACGGTTACAGAAGTACTGAATTTACATTTGTATTTACAATAACAGGTAAAGATACCCAAAAGGGTCAGTGGCCGCTTCCGTAAATGGAACAAAATACATATTCACATTATAAAAAAATACAAAGTTAATGAAATTCGCGATTAGTTAGTATAATTGCCTAGATAAATACACCCCTACGAAATATTTTAACAATAATAAATTTAGTACATATTTACCTGAATTTTCGCAAAAGCCGTTGTTAGGCATTCCCTGAAGTCATTGTAGTTATCAGTTACTAATGTCATCTTTGGGTTTTCAGGTAAAAATAAAAAATAAGTCAATCGAAAATGTAAAGGAAAATTATGAAAGTATTGTGGCATTAGAGGAACAAAATTTTGTATAAATGGACGGAACAGCATTACGAACCTATTATTTGTGATTTGTCAGTGTAAAGTTACATACTTAGTTAGACAAACATTGTAGTGATTAGTGTTTACTATTTAGTCACTGTAGTATTTAGGTTAATTTAATAATTTTTAGTATAGTAAATACGTAAGTGGTAGACAGATATATTCAGGAATATGGGGCATTCATTCCAAGAAAATTCTCAGCATTTTTGGTAACCGCAAAAGTAAAAAACGACTAATCACTTTGATCACCTTGATATTTTTCAAGAGTTACAGTTTTCGCTGAAAATGGACTCTCGTTTTAGGCATTTTATTTTTTATTTAAAAAGTTCATACGTTTTTTTTTGAAAATGCAACATAGTGACTTAAACATTTTTATGTCATGAGCATGTATATGTATCGCACTGCTCTTAAATTTTTTTTCTGAAAAATTTCAGTTTCACAAATCAGGCCCTGTGCACTTTCACAATGGGTAATGATTAAGGGTGCTGTAAACTACCCACAAACTTAAACACGGAACCGGTTCATAAAATTCATTATTTTTAACACAACTTTATTAAAAAATCAGAACGTTTTGGTGGTGAACCAAAATTCAAAATATTAAAAAAAGGCAACAGAAGCCTGAGAAAATACCATACAGCGCCGATGTTTTTGTTATAAATTAATAGCAAGGATACATAGACAACGCCGTCCTGAATTTTATTTTAAATTTTAAATTAGAAATAGACGTTAATTTTGTCGAAGGCATTGTGTCAACAGAAAGATGTAAAAGTATTTCAAAAGAATATTGTTTATAAATAACATAGTATTATTAATAAGTGAGCTACCATTCTGCATTTAAGTTGATGCTTATGCAATTTTTTATGTGGCGAAATATGTATTATTGTATACTTAAATTCTGAATATTAAAAAATTCAGTTCTAAAATATATTAAGCTTTTTTAAAAAAACAGGAAAAGTTATCTAATTCTACAGTATTTCAAATAATTAGAAAGTACTTGAAGCATTTTCAGTACTTCAAGTATTTGTAAGTACTTGAAGTATACCTCCAGTACTTCAAGTAATCGTAAGTACTTGAAGTAATGTACTTGGCTTGTACTTCAAGTACATCTGAAGAGTACTTGATACTTGAAATACTCTTGCTGAAAGTAAGTACTTGGTACTTTACTTGAACACTATTTCAAGTAGTACTTTGTACTTGGTACTTCAAGTACTTTTTTTGAGTACTTTGAACAGCTCTGCCTACACAATACAACTAAATGTCCCTCATTAAATTCAAGCACTGCATACTTTCCCTGTAAACTTATCATTAATTCCTATCCTTTCCATAGTGTTCTCGATGTCAAGCCCACAAAATTATAACCCAACACCAATCTGGAGAACCGTTACAAGAAGCAAAGTGGAAACCAAAACAAAAATCGCAGTGGTATTCAAATTTGGAATTTAAAGAAGATCTAACCTACCGTATATTTGACAAAAACAAAAAAAATGAGTTTTTTACTCTTCAGGATTTGTTTATTTTTGCGAAAGAACATCCAGAATATACAGCAAGTTTAAATACTTTACGTTGAGTATTAAAATCCATGGGATTCAGATTTAAGAAAGTTAACAACAGAAAAATAATTGCTTTTTGGTTATTTGGTCTATGTGTTCCCAATGTTTCTAACCACTCCTGTAACAGTAAGTTTAAATAAGCCGTCAAATTATTTTCAACATACCTATTATTTTAGCCTCTGAATTTTGTGAAGTTACATTTTGTTCATTATTACCACTAAAATCGTCAGGACGGAGGAGCATAGCCAGACCTATCGCCTTCAACCAAATCCCTTGTACATTTTGTAAATAATAAGTAGTACCAAATATTAGAGTTATTAAACATAACATTAAAGACTTGTTGGTGTCCCATTTTTTTGATGAAAAATTGGTCATCCATTGCAACTAATTAAGGTGATCTACCCATTATAGACAATTTTGGTGTTGCTCGCGAGATTGATCATTTCAGTCGAGAGAGCTGATCCTTCGAGTCATAGTTAGCCACACATATAATTATCACGTATACTCATGTACAATAATTTAAACAAATTCTGAATATCTCAGTTATTCCCCATCTGTAAAGTAATTTTTATGAAGCAGCAACAATAAATAAATCAATTCACCTTGTTTTTTTACCAGCCCAATATTTGATTTCATTCGTGACCACAATATTTTTGGGTTCATTTTATCGTAATTCGTAAACGTATCGACTGCAAGTCTAAATTACAGCAGGTGGCATTCTTTCTACAGATGAAAGATAAAACACGTTTCTATTTATCGTTGCTCTTGTATTATAATTACCATGAAGACTCAGGTTATCCTGTTTTTATTGAAAATTGTTTATCAGTTTTTACAATATTGCGACAAGTTACAATGATAATTATGAAATAACCTGTGCAGGAGTGCAAGAATTGCAGTGAAGTCGAACGTAATCATGTGTCGCGAATACATGAATGAACTGACATTATATTGACAGGTCACCAAATATGTCACCAGGTTATTAAAAGACAGATTTACACTGAATAATTTTTAAAAATTTACACTAGGGAGTGGTTACAACCTTATGGATTTGAGTTTATAAGTGTAAAGAACCTAAACAAAACATATTTTCAATATACTATTCTACGTATATATCAACATCAAAAAAAAATGGTAGAAGATTATTTCGAGAGAACTTCCCTCGCCATTGAAGTACAGTCCAGTAAATCCTGCTTCTTTGAAAATTTATATAATTTAATTTTGCGACATTATGTTTGTTACGACGTCACCAATATAGATAATACACAGTGCGAGAGAAAAAAAGAAAAAACAACCCGCCAAATTTGGCATCGATTTTGTGGCCGTTGGTCCGCATTCTGACGCCTTAACCGCATGGCCACGGACAGTTATATCCTGAGTTAGTGGTTAGTATGATATATGGTGTTAATGTTTTTGTGAACATCTGGCTCTTCTCCGTCTTTTCTCTAAATACAATAATATATTATTGTATAATACTCAAATCATTTTAAAATAGAATTCTTTGAAAAGACGTCATCAAAGTGTTTGTGGGGATGACTAACTAAATTTTGGTTAGCGTTTTACCATATATATATGATACTCTTAATATACGTTCAAAAATTTGATAACAATCGGTCAAGTAGTTTCGGAGAATACACAGACGTCAGAGAGAACAGACAGACAGACGAAAACGGGAGATTACTTTTATTGTATTCTATTTCGTCCGATGGATTCCATTTCTACACTTCCTTAGCTTACGCTTAAAAGAAATAAAAATATGGTTAACAGTAGTAACAGTGTAAGAAAAAAAGAAAGGTCCATGAGGCGGAATCGAACGTGCGACAGTGACCAGTTGAGTCACGAAATCATGATATTCTCGGTCGTTGATAAGAACTTGTTGTACGGTTGGGTTTCTACGCAAATTTTGATGCTCAAAGCGGATTCATAAACCACAAGTTCAAGAATATGTTATTTTATAAAATTGAAATCCCTTTAACTGAAAAAAATTTGGGCGTGTTTAAACAAATTTATTATTTATTGTAAGTTATATAGTGCGGATTCTGGATCACTGCTTAGCGCAAAAATATAAATTCGTACGCATGTGCGGAATCTGGCCGACTTTTTAGTAGGAAACTGGCCTCGCATGTACCCGATTTCATACGTTCCTACCCAAAAAGTGAACCAGAACCCGCAGTATATAACTGCTTTTGTTGAAGATCTAGGATAAAAAAAGTTGGTCGAAAGTTATTTCGACAGAACTTCCCTCAACATTTTTGCAAGGACACGTAAATCAACTTGGATTGGTGCAGTGTAAAATTACTAATAGATAAATCACAAGTAAAAACTCATCATATTTTGATTATTTTG
Organism: Zophobas morio; assembly: GCF_036711695.1. Classification (NCBI taxonomy): domain Eukaryota; kingdom Metazoa; phylum Arthropoda; class Insecta; order Coleoptera; family Tenebrionidae; genus Zophobas; species Zophobas morio. The sequence goes on from NW_026972107.1 coordinate 12,644,663, forward strand.
GAGAGAATTTATTCGGCAAGATTTTGAGATAACGTCATCAATTTTCAAATTTTGCTGGAAGTCCGTCTTGTGGAGATAAAATAGGTAAAAACTTAAACGAAAAAAACAGAGAAATGATATAAATAAACATAATTTATCAATTTTCAGCTTACCTAACCCATTAAGTTTTTGTATTTCGAATATTTTGGATTTCGCTACTACGTCAAGACAACAATAATAATATAATTAAACTGTAATTAATGAATGATGATAAAAACTACTATAAAAAATTTTATAGTTTGGTAATTATAGCAACTTTTAATAAAATACTTCGGTTTTACAACACAAATCTTTATCAACTTAATTGGTTATATTAACATTTATTAATAAATTATTATTAATTAATTTTGGCAATTTTGCGAGAAAAATACGAATATATTACCCAGCACTTATCCTCCTTTTACTTTAATTTGTTCTTTTTTTTCTTGTGGCTTAAATTAAATTAAAGCTGTATGTCACCAGAGAAAAGCTAAATTTGATTCACTTTTATATGTACTTCACTTGGATTTATTGTATACGCTTAGTACCAGGGTGAGTGACGCAATCCCTTCTACGACGAGCGGATCATGCAGAGAGTCGCAGTTCCATCGATCCGTGACGAGAAAACTACTCTCTGCTGCGTTTATCAATCTCTATATGTGACTTCTACATATATATTTGATAATAAATTGCTTGAAAAATAAGTTTATACAATTTGACAATATACACAACAAGAACCATTACGAAATTTTAATTCGTAGCCATTAATTTAAAGTGCCAAAAGTCCTAAAAAGTAGCTAAAAATCACTGAAATATACCGTTTTGATCCATTTCCACTGTACCAGTAATATAAATATGACACGAAGACGTTTTCTGGGTTCGGACCTGTCAATTTCGGAAATGTATTTATTTCACCTCCAGCATCGTTCTTGAAGATGCCTCTTACACAGGTGGGCGAAACGTCGATTCTAAAACTCACACGGTCCAAACCCGGAAAACGCCTTTGAGTCGTTAACTCTGGCCGTGAAAGTCTCCGATTCTATTCAATTCACGCCTAGTTGGTAGCGTTTAAAGCCCACAAGTAACGCATTTGATACAGGGAATATCGAGGTATTACCAGCTGTATAAAAATCACGAATCCCCAGAGCAATCGGTACATAAATCTTGTATAAAGTATCAAAGTAGTTTTCTTATTCTACAACTACTGACGTTAGAATTTGCGTTCTATGCACCAAAATTGGCTGCAAATCGCACATCATATTGTAAAAATATACTTCAGCAACTTTTTCTCAAATTATAGATGTTTAAACGCTACCATTACGTTGAATAAAGGACACCGATTGAAATGGGCATTGTTTGAGATAAAGCTCGAATTTAAAAATTTTTAGCTCAAAGAGAGACGATGCTATTGAAAATGTCTCATTTTTATCGTTTAGAATATCGTCCCAACTTCGGCGACTTAAAAACTCGCAATAATATAAAAAGTTCTCCCTTGAATGAATTTCTGGGGTATTTTTTACAAGTAGCAGAACTTTTTTTAAGAGCTGGTAAACCTCAGTGCAATTATAATCGCATTATTAGAGTCAGGAGTATATTATTATTGGATTAAAGAAAATTTCATATCCACGTCGTAGTTTTAAAAGGAATAATGATTCAGACAACACCGCCACAACATTCCATATAAAATATGGAATTTTACGTTTCCATCTAAACGTGAATTGTGTTATGGGTGCATAGGGTATTTCATCTCAACTGAGTTATGAAGATTACTTTAAAACGGCTAGACGTATGGGAACTACATTATTCGGATACAAAATAAAGACTTAAATTTGTTCGTAGCTCATTTTAAATTAATAGAGAGTCTACCAAACTACGGATCCAATTACTTTGAATTTAAAGTATGCACTGAACTCATGAAACTGCTAAACCCTGATTAAAATGTGTTTATTTGTTCTCTCTTTGTCGTTCCAACAATTTTTTTTGTTTGTCACAAGTGTTTATTTTTCATTTAGGTTTTCGGCAAAAAATCATCCGCAGTTTTATAAAATATCGTATGTAAGTTTATTATCAAACACATTCGATTATATTGCTACATTTACATAAATCGGTATACTGAGCTTATTGTCATTTTTATTTTTTGAAATTTTGCGGGCGCTTTGAGCTTCACGTAATAATATTTTAAAACTGGGCAAAATATTCCAAATGTTTCGTCAACTTTTAAGCATGATGTTTGTCAGTTTAATTTAATAGCCCCTTTGAACCGATTTTTTTGTAGTCGTCACATTTGTGGCAACTTTTTTGTCGGCCAGCGCGTAATTAAAGTAGGTTTCGTTGTTTAGTGGCCATTTGAATAGATAAAAGCCGCTTTTTGCGTTTGGATTAGATGGACAGGTAATGGGCACTAGAAGCTGGGCTTATTCAATTATCCCGCTAATTATCATAAGTGGTGATAAAACAAGAGATAAGTTAATCGTCAGAATGAGCTTGAGACTTTTTTCTCGAGATTCGGTTAGCAATTAGACAAAAAAGAGAATCAACATAATTTATCATTGTGGCCTCTTGAGAAGAACCAACTGTTGATTTCTTTAGCTTTCGACTCTTTTATAAGGACGCTCTCACTACCCTCACACAGAAAAAAGAAGGGAATTAAATTAAATTTTGTCCGGGCAAAAGCTCAAGGCTTCGCGTTGTGATTTTGCAAATCTCGAGGAACCAGGCGAAGGGATAAACAAGCAGAAAATAACGCTGAACACTGTCGGAACTCACTTATTGTTAAAATTTTTCAGTCGGGAAAAGCACCTCACGACAAAGCGCTGAGATTTCCACGGGAAATGTAACCTCGTCAAACTAATAAAATCATTTTTATTGGACTGGTTGTAATAATGAAATAATTATGTTGTAAGTTGGCATGTCGTGACTTCATGACTAAAAGCAATTTGGTTATCCCTGCAGGACGTTTAATAATATGTTGCGGGCATGATTTCTAAATTATTGTCAATTTTAATACATAATTTAGTCTGTATGATAAAACGGTTAGTATTAAAGATGTCATAAAAGATACCATCTAATGAGCAATTTATTGTTGGGAATTAACATTAACGCCAGTTTTATGTCTTGCCACAATGACTGCATCACAAAGGTAATCTAACGTAATTACTAATTACGTATATGTTCAGGTTACATTAATAATGAACGGCTACCACCCTAACACATATCGTTTGTTTCGTGTAAGTAATTACATGCTTACACGTAAACATCATAAAGTGCGCTCTGTTTAAAAGCTAATTAATTTTTTCTTTTTATTTACCTAGCAGATATCAGCAATCAGTAACGTTCACTCTTACTAACCAACAATTTTCGTTCTACTTGTAAATGAAGACATTTCTTTTTTCACAACTTATTTTTGGAAACTTAGCAAAAACCCGGATAAAAATTACTCATAGGAGTTAATCTGAAATTTAATATCAATAAGATAGCGATTCCTGTCGTATCTGTTTTGAAATCTCTTCATAAAAAATTTGTGCATATCATTATGAAACTAGATCCGCTGCAATATGAACTAATCCCACACCATATTGCCTTTTCTCACGCAACTAAATGATAAGTAAAATACTAATGGTCTCTTACAACACTTGTTTTCCCCAGGTTTCCCATTCCCCTACATTATTTTATCGTTGCCATGCATAAGTTTATGTGATGGCATAGCCTTAATTATCATGCTCCAGTTTCCACTAAGATAAGTAAATGGACGTTCTCTTTAACCCAAGAGGACCATCAAGCTTCCATACAAGATCCAATTGTTCCATGAATCGACCAGAAAGGCTCCATGTGGTTTTTTCTAACGAAGTAGTTTAAAGAATGCGTGTTCGCGTGATAGCAGGTAGTTTCAATTTTATCAAGGAAGAAGCGACAGGTACCTCAATTACTGATTTTAAATGAGTTACCCGTATACAATGCACTTTAAACTTCTTGGACTTCGGGTGGGTAATTTATCGCTGGTAATTACTGTCTTTACACGAAACGTGTCGCAGAGATCGTTATCGGTTTAATTGTTTTCGTTTGACAGGAAAATACAAATTTCACAGGGAGGTGGCGCTACTGTATTATGGATCGCAGGAGGTGGTTACGCTCACAGCACAAGTATTTACCGGCAGGTAATAATAATTGATTGTTGAAACATTATACATTACCGGGTTGTAACAAAAATTGAGTTATTTTCTTTTATCTTTATGAATCTTTTATACTTTTATGTAATTGCTGTGTACTGGACAATTTAATAATCGTAAACATGCGACACAGAAACACCGTAATTACGGGAAGGAAAATCAAACGAATGCTATATTTGGAAAAATTCATGTTTGCTTTCAGTACACAATTTTTTATGTAGATGGTAATCAAGGGTATTATGTTTTTCTTGCGCTTTTAAGAATTTGCTTTTTGTTATTGAAGCTTACTAACAGTACACAAACATATAATTTTCGGCGTTCTCACGCTTTGTTTGGCTATTTTGTCTGTAGGCTTGATGTTTAGGCGAAACGCTAAAAGACATTTAGCAAACTGAAAGAAACCTGAAGATTTATGAAAATTAAAAATTCCCAGACGAATTCTTGATTAAATCGCTGCTTTGCTTTATTTGACTTTCACAAAAAGCAAAACTAAATTTAACTGTGACTCATCATGAATGTTACTAAACGGTGGACAATTTCAATAATCAAAATTTTAGTTTGTGGATTTAACACTTCAACAACAAATATTCATAGTTTGATATCTCGATATAATCTGATATTTCCCTTGTTTAAATGATTGTTCACGAGATCCATGTTAAAAATGTAAATCTTCCAATTTTGGATATTAAACATTTCCATATTCATTGCATGTTTCTTTGCAATAAAGCATATTAAAAATGTTAAAGCTGTGTTTTTCACTATCAAGTATATCTGTAACATTTTCCACAACACTAGCAATGTCAACTCATTGTTTAGATGGAAATTATTACATCTTTATGCAAAGTTGATAAGAGGTTGTAAATTACAGACATTTTTAAAAATTACACCTGAGTGCATATATTATCAGCGGCAAAATTGGCTTTATTTTTGGGTTATGACTAAATTTTAAATGTCGTAAGCCATTATTTGAATTTGTAATGAATACTAATAACCGTTATTCAAAAATGTGGATGCTAATTCGGACTAAACACGAAAAATTCTTTGTTGTATTTAAAAAATATTCCATAATTCTGCTAATTTTAGCAGAAGTTTTTTTTAAATATAATTACGTGACTTTAAGTTCAGTTCAGTTTTAAGTGACGCAAAATCTCCAGTCTTTGTTACTAAAGCTAAAACCGCTCTACAGTGAGCGACAGATCATTCATATAAATGATGAAGAACCGAGGTCTCAGGTTGGAACCGTGTAGAACTCCGCAACATTTGCGGAAAATTCGCACTACCGTCCGCCATAACGAAGCCGATATCCCGTCGAATCTTCCGAGTTGCGCAGCCATGACGTCACTGCTATTAAACCGGCGATTACCATCAAAAACATTTTAATATATGGCAATTGTTTCCGGCGCTCAGCGGCCTGATTTATGCCAGGTAATTGCGTAATTAAACGGTGATTGAATTGCCGAGTGCACCTTAAGTGCGTGTGTAAATAATCAAATAATGGTTTTAATTTACGGATTGTTGCGCTGTGCTCCGTGCTGCAGTTCCTTGAGTAGTTCTGGTGATTAGTTAACCGCGTTTAGAGTAACAACTTAATCAAATTTACCGACGCAATTTTGATGCTAGTTTGAGTACGTTTCCATGTTCTGAGCCGTCTGTAGTTTTGAACCAAAGATTAATCCTTCATACTTTTCAGTTAAATTCTACAATACAGAACTTCTAGTGAATTTTTTGAAATAAATAAATCAATCGATCATGTTGGTCCTGCGAGCCGGATCATCGGTGTCCTTCAACCCGAGTGTCGTCCGTGGATGAAAAATTAGTATCGCAGACTCTCGTCCAAAGGGGAAATAGAGGGAATGTCAATTTCCGAGGGAAAAATTCTAATACAATCCGCGTTATTGGGTCCTTGTGATGGAAGTAACAAGAATGGAGAGCAGCTGCTTCGAAGCCAGCTATTCGATTGTAATTAATTTCGACTGTCCAGTGAGACCTGATGAGCAAGCATTATTATTAATCCACTTTGAGCGGAGCGCCGACGATGGCACTCCACATAATAACCTCGTACTGAAACTCTACCCAGGATACCCATCATCATGCTAAGTACACGCCATTATTGAATTATTCTCTTAAATTACCTGCAAATGGCCGTTGTAGTGGACGATTTGTAGTCACTTTTCAATCTCGCCACATAAAAACCGCCTTTCCCATCAGTCCCAACGCGAATATCTTCATCATCCCCACTGGTAAATTTCGATGACCTGGGGCCATTATTTGTGAATTTGTTTAAGGTAATGGTTTCAATTTTCTCTTATTACTCTGTTCGGCGTCTGAGAGTCCGAGATAATTTTCCATAATGAAGCAGGAACGTTTAAAAAGTTTAATAAGAGGTCATTGCGCCCATTCGAGAGATTTTTAATTTTGTTTATTGTCGACGGGACAAAGGCGATATGACTTAAAAACAACAATCATGTTGACATAGCTAATCGCAGTCTTGAAGGGAAACACTATTGTTTTGTTAGTAATGATTTGGTTTTATTGATTCGTATTACAGGACGTGGTGTTGCATTTAAAATAGCCACACGCAAGTTAAGTAACGGGCAATGAGCAGTAATAGCTGCTGAAATCGCTTTTAAATTGCGTTACCACCCAAAGTAAGCTAAATAAGAGAGATTTCCGAAAAAATTGCAGGGTCCTCGGATGAGAACCGAAGTCGAGCATTCTTCCAAAAATATTTAATCATGGTTCCTTCGAGTTAATTTAAGTTTTCTCTTTCACAAATACGACCCTGTTCGGGGTTTGAGAACTTCAATTGAGAGTCAGTGGTTATACGCATTTACAAAAGCTTACAATCCATAACTTTCAACAAAAACTTCATGAAAAATGTTGTTTACTAATTTTTGTATTTTTTACTGCAAAAAATTAAAAAATAATAATCAAATATTTTAAAATATGCATACAATTTTTGTAAACAGACTAAATTTATTTTATTATATTTCAAAATACAACTTAGCAGCTTTCTACAGTTTTTGTTAATAACAGTAATGTTATTAAAAAATAGACTTGACGTACAGGAATTAATGAGAATGACTTATAACTTACAGTTCAGATAACTGTTTACCTGTTAAGTGTTTTGCGAAATATAACTAATATTAAATTTTCATAAATTCCGAACGAACGCTGTAATTTTTTGTGCCTTTCTAATTTAATGCAGGAAATTTATTGAGAGTAAAAGAATATATTAAAAAAAAAACACGTAAGAACGTAATTTCGTATAAAATATTCACGGTGAAGCTAATCAGAATGAGTAAAATTTAATGACCATTGATAGCTTTGTAAAAAGTACGTAGATCTAACAAGACTTTGATGATTGTTTTATAAATTTTTTATTGGAAGCTAATAATAGTTGGTGGCCTAAATTACACACATTCATCAGAAATCAGTATTTTTATTCGAAAACAGTCAAGAGGTTAAACATAAATAATAAATAAATTAATAAATAACAATAATAATTTTTTAGTAATTTGTTCAGCGATAATTTATTACAAAAGATTATTGCTTGTCCGACTCAATTTGAAGGAACGATAATAAAAAATTAAAACCCATAAATGATCTAATAATTTACGAAGTACAGTATTGTTCTATGTCATTACCGACTATCATGTGGGCGAAGACCGAAGAATAAATTCATTAATCACTTTTTATCCATTACTTTTTGAGTTTTCGACTTATTTAAGACTTTAACCTTTTAACCTGTGGTTTGTGTATCACAAATATTTATGGTAATTAAAATGATAAAATATTTACAGTTAGATATCACATGTTCTCCGCTGCGACAGTCCACCACGGAACTTAAAGTACGAAGAATTTGGCAGCACTTGATCCGATTAGCAGATTCGGAAGTTCCAGAAGTAACTTCCGCGAATCCTTGCGGCGCTATTGAACCTTTTAATCTTTCAAAAGACGTTTAATAATATCCGATCGCCTACGTGAATTTTAACTTTTCCCTTTAAGAGTATTTGCAGTTTTTGCGATTCTGCTAAACCGACGAGCGACAACCCACACAATTGAAACATTGTAAATTTCATCCCAGAATCTCCGGAGGATTTTGTTGCCGTATTTAGAGAAATTTTCTCGTAAAGCAAGCCGGTTATTTTCCGGTCGCTTTGTTTTGCTTTTCCACTACAAAGAGCGAGTTATATTACAAAACGCATTTCTGAAAGTAATCGGATGCTTAAGAGTGCAAAAACGACAGCGTTCTACCTAGGTTTGGGTGAGCCCAGTTTCGTTGTTAATTAAGTCGACTTCAAAAAATCTCCCCCGTGCTCTCGATTTTAAATAGGCTCAATTACATTTTTTTTTCAATCTAATGCCTCCTCGAGGGAGTCTGTCTAATAAAATTAACTCTGAGTGTGTATAGCTGAGGTTGCGTGACTGGGACGGACTTTCGTTAGGAGCAAGGAAAGTAAGTTGGGAAAAATTTGGGTAAGGATTAAGTGATTGGTTTAAAAGGGTAATGTCACCCACGGTTTTCCGAAGTTTTAGGTTAATTGAAGCTGACAATGTAATACATCTAACTGTACCTAAACCTGAAGTTGAAATTTTTTTAGCAAACTTCGTTGAAGTTTAATTTGTTTAATCCGTGTGTACGATTTGAATCTGGACTTCAATAATTTGGTTTCAAGAGGCGCATTCTTTGATTTTAAATGAAAACTAAGCAACGCTGACGCAACGTAAGTAGTTCAAATTAGCTCTATGATGTAAATATTAATTATTACACACTGAAATCTGAAGACGCTCACAAAACACTATAAAATATTCAGTTGTTGATGCTTTCTTAGAGAAGAGGAGCTTGTAATAAAATCTTTGTGGTAGGTTTGATGACGTGCATGAAGTAAGAAAGGGAATAATTCAGTTACATTTTGTACGATAACATGAAACTTCAAAGCCGATGGTTTACCATAGTGAATTGATAAGTAGGATTATGGAGACATTTGTGAGAGTTAAGTTAGAAAGAGTGGTTGAAATGGGCTTATTAGGTTCTAAGTTTTCTGAATATACCCATTTCAAAACCTAGAATCTACTTTATATATATTTATGTACACTTTGAAATCACTTGCTACAGAATTATAACAAACATTTGTATAAGTAAAAAATACAGTTTTATGTGTATTTTTTAGTGGGTAATGAACAGAAAAATTAATGATTCTTGCCATCCTGACACTAATTAAATTACTTAATTTGAACTTTTAGTTCTTCAATAATTAATCTAGGTTTCGAATAAAACCCTTAATGTCGTAAGCTAACGAAGTATTGTAAAACGGTCCATCCGGCAAAAGCGGAGAATTTTATTAAATAAAACTGTCCTGGTAAATAGGCTCAAAAATGCGCTAATACAATACCGGTTTTAAAATTTTATAATCAGTTTTCCGTTTTCACATTTTTAATAATAGTGCACATCTAAACGTTTAGAATGGTAACAGAACGTTTTTGGGTTTTTGCAATCAGAAATAGTAACGTTAAATAATTATAACGTTAATCACAAATTTTAGGAACCTGGCGGTTGATTTCAGGTCGGGTCAGGTCAAGTCAGGTCAGGTCGGGTCACATAAGGTAAGGTCAATTATCTGAAGAAATTTTTAGTTGTTTCGACTTTCAAGATGAAATATAGCAATACATATATACATATATATTTTGAAACCGAAAATTTCGAAAATTGTTTTGGGTCCATGAAAAGCTTTGTTTCTCGAATTAAGGTGATTAATTCGTCAAGATTTACACCCCAGAATTTGTTTGCGTGTTTTTAGGCAACTTTTCCAAAAACTTCACCTATCAATATCTTTTGAAATTTTAATTTGATATTGAAAATTTCTAAACCATCAACAGGCCATGTTTTTCAATCCCCTCCATGAATTTTTTTACTTTTTCCCAGTGCTTTCGCAAATTACCTGAAATCATGTTTTAGCTGATTTTTACATGCAACATGAAAGATGACAAAAAATTTGACTCCAAGTCTATGATTTTCGAATTAACACGTCAAATTTTGGATCGCAGATTTTTTTGTATATTTTAGGCAACTAGCTCAAATTTTCTATCAGCCCCCTTTCAAAATTTTTTACCATTTTTCCAGCACTTTCGAAAATTACCCGAAGACATTTTTTTGTTGATTTCGACTTGTAGAGGTCAAATTCGGCTTCTTCGAAAAATGCAACCACTTTTCCTAAATAACTAAAAAGAAGTATGCCGAATACTGGGTTATTTAAAAACAAATATTTTGGAAAATTTCAAAAATGTTGATCTTGGTCCATGCAAAAGCTGAGTTTTTCTATCCCCCTCCCATGAAATTTTGACCTTTTTCCCAACACTTTTGAAAATTAATGAAGATATTTTTTGTTGATTTCGGTTTATGGAATTCAAATTCGACAACATTTTTTTGAAAATTCCAACCTCTTCCAGAATCACCAAAATGAAAACAGGAAATTTTTGGAATATTTACCACCCATCAACAAGCTAGATTTTTCTAATCATCCCGTCGACATCAACATCGGAGAATTTTTTGTGTATTGTTAGGCAACCTTGGCCTTTGCCAAAAGCTCAGTTTTACAGTCCCTGAAATTTTTGACCTTATTTCAAGAGCTTTCGAAAATTACCCCAAAAACATATTTTTCGTTTTCGATTTCCAAGATGAAATCTAGCAGATTTTGAAACATGTATTTAAAAAATTTGAATTTGAAACCGAAAAATTCGAAAATATTGGTCTCGGTCCCTGAACTATGTTTATCGAATCAACATCGCAGAATTTTTTGTATATTTTTAAACAACATTGAACTTCACCAAAACTCAGTTTTTCAATCCCCCTTCCGCCCTCTTGAATTTTTTTACCTTATTTCGAGCGTTTTCGAAAATTATCCCAGGCATTCTTTGTTCATTTCGATTTGCAAGATGAAATATAGCAGACTTTGAAACATGTATTTTAAAAATTTGAATTTGAAACCGAAAATTTCGAAACTATTGGTGGGAATCCATCAACAGGCAAAGTTTTCGAATTAGCTCGTCGATATTTTTGTATATTTTAGACAACTTGTGCAAAAGTTCTGATTTTCAATCCTCCCCCTTTCAAAATTTTAGACCTTTTTCGAAGTACCTGAAAACGTGTTTCCGTTAGCTTTGATGAAGATGAAAGATGGATTTTTTTGGTATATATATTCTAAAAATTAAAAAAAAAAAAATTTAAAACCGAAAATTTCGAAAATCTTGGTCTGACTCCATATACATATATGCTTTTAGAATTAACTCGTCAAATTTTAAATGCCACATTTTTGGTATATTTTAGACAACTAGTCCAAATTTTCAAAATTTTTTACCATTTTCCCAGCACTTTCGAAAATTACCCGAAGACTTTTTTGTCGTTTGCGGCTTGTAGAAGTCAAATTCGGTAACATTTCTTCGAAAAATGCAATCACTTTTCCTGAGTAACCAAAACGAAATATGACCAATTTTGGGTTGCTTTAAAATTTTAAAAAATGTTGGTTTCAGTCCATCAACACGCTATATTTTTCGAATCAGCTCGTCGATATCCTTATCCCAGAATTTTTTGTGAATTTATAAGGAACCTTGAAATTTGCAAAAGCTTAGTTTTTCAACCCCTTTCCCATGAAATGTTTGACCTTTTTTTTCCCAACATTTTCGAAAATCTCACGAAGGCATTGTTTCGTTGATTTCGACACCTAAAATAAAATATGTCATTTTTTCGGATATTTGAAAAATTTTATTTTGGAACCAAAAATTTCTAAAATATTGGCAGACAATGTTTTCGAATTAGCTCGTCGGGTTTTTTGTATATTTAGGGCAACTTGTCCAAAAGTTCTGATTTTCAATTCCCCTCCTCCTTTCAAAAGTTTTGACCTTTTTCCCAGCAGTTTCGAAAATTCCCTGATAACATGGTTATGTTAATTTTGTCATACAATATGAAATATGACAATTATTGGTACAAGTAATTAAAAATTTGATTTGAAAATTGAAAATTTCGATAATATTGGTTTGACTCCATGTCTGTTTTTCAAATTAACTCCTCATGTTTTAGATCCCATTTTTTTTTTGTATATTTTGGGTCCCAAAGCTCAAATTTTAACATTTTTTTACCATTTATCCAACATATTCGAAAATCCCCCGAAAATATTTTTTTGTTATTTTCGACTTGTAGAAGTCAAATTCGACAACATTTCTTCGAAAAATGCAACCACTTTTCCTGAATTACCAAAAAAATATAAGGCCAATTTTGAAAAAAATTAGGAATATTTTGAAACCGAAAATTTCGAAAATATTGGTTTTAGTTCATGAATAGACTGTTTTTCGAATAGTCAATATCTATGTTCTAGAATTTTTTGTGAATTTTTAAGGAATTTGAAATTTACAAAAGTTCAGTTTTTCAATCCGCCTGCCATGAGATTTTTGACTTTTTTCCCAGGACTTTCGAAAATCTCATGAAGGCATATTTTTGTTGATTTCTACATTCAAGATGAAATATTACAATTTTTAGGATAATTTAAAAATTTGATTTTGAAGCTAAAAATTTCGAAAATATTGGTCTGAATCTATCAGCAGACAATGTTTTTCGATTTATCTCGTTCAGTTTTAGATCACAGAATTTTATCTATATTTTTAGGCTTAATTTTTCCAAACATTCAAATTTTCGAAAATTACATTATAGGACGAAGAATTTTTTTTCTTGATTTCAACTTGTATTTTTAGACTACTTGTCGAAAAGTTCTAATTCTCAGTCTCCCCCCATTCAAAATCTTTGACCTTTTTCCCAGCACTTTCGAAAATTACCCGAAGACATTTTCTGGTGATTTCGACTTGTAGAGATCAAATTCGAAAAATGTGACCACTTTTCCTGAATAACCAAAAAGACATATGGCCAACTTTGGGTTATTTTAAAAATGTCATTTTGATTTCGATATTTGTATCCCAGAATTTCTTGTGAATTTTTAGGCAACCTCAAAATTTGCAAAAGCTCAGTTTTTCAATCCCCATCCCATGAAATTTTTTACCTTGTTTCCCAGCACCTTCGAATGTCTTATGAAGGCACTTTTTTGTTGATTTGGACATCTAAGGTAAAATGTAGCAATTTTAAGGATAATTTAAAAATGTGTTTTTGGGACCAAAAATTTCGAAAATATTGGTCTGAATCCATGAATGTTTTCCGAATTAACTCGTCCAGTTTTAGCTTACAGAATTTTATCTGTATTTTTAAGCAACTTTTCCAAAAGTTCCAGTTTTCAATCACCCCTTTTGAAATTTTTATCATTTTCCCAGCACTTTCGAAAATTACATTTCACGAAGAGATGTTTTGCAACCGCTTTTCCAGTATCACCAAAATGAAATATGATCATTTTTGGAATATTTTTAAAAACATATTTTGAAACCGAAAATTGTATGTTCTAGGGCTTTCGAATCAACTCGTCGAGATTTATATCCTACAATGTTTTGTGTATTTTTGGACAACTTTTCCAAAACCTCAAATTTTCAGTCCCCCCGGTTTTTAAATTTCTGACATTTTTCACAGCACATTCGAAAATAGTTCGAAGATATTTTATTGTAGATTTGCAACATTTGTTCGAAAATTCCAATAAGTTCCACAATTACCAAAATGAAATACAGCCATTTTTGGAGAATGTTAAAAATTTTATTCTGATCAGCTCGTCGATATCTACATCCCAGATTTTTTTGTGGATTTTTAGGTAATCTTGGACTTTGCCAAAACTTAGTTTTCCATGAAATTTTTGACCATCTTCCGAGCACTTTCAAAAATGTTTTTAAACTGAAATAAAAAATCGGTCTAAAAACAATATTAAGTATGATAAATCTACAAGTTAACAATATAATTAATTTTCAAGATACAATCATAAAAAAAACTTTCAACTGCAGAGAACAGTGTAATTTACATAAAGAGAAGAAAACAAGTAAATATGACACCGATCATTAAAAAAAAAACAGAATCTTAGCAGACAGTTTAGTGCCTAGACTCGAATAGAGAGTTTTCATTCGTAATATTCAACCCTTGACGACACCCTAGAGGCCTGCAGAGCACCGGCATATTTACATTGCAAAAACATACATAGGAAAATAGGAGCTTATGTAGTTCAGTCACATCTGCTTAGCTAACAAATTGTGATGACAAAAAAAAAATATGCATCAAAATTGTAACATGTGTGTTCCATTTGGCACAAAAGTGTTAGGACTACATGAGTAAAGTTCATTGACTCAATTATGACAAGAACATGACCATAGTTAATATCCAGAAAATGAATTATGAATCTTGAAAAAAAAATCACAGGCCTTAGTTTTAAACGTCACTCTGAGAATTATTAACGCTGTGGTTCACCAAGTCTGAGATTTCATATCTGACTTATAAAAAGAGTAATAAACAATCTTTTTACAGATCTAAGAACACTACAGACAATTAAGCAAGCTCTTATTTAATTTTTACAAGGCCACAACATGTGGTGATCTGTCGCTGCTATTTTTGATAAATGGAGTTAAACAAGTGAAAACCCGAAATAAACTATTTATAAATATCAGTCGAAAATTTTTAATTCTTGAATAAATGAGCGAATTAAGCAGCTTAAATTAAATATAGGCACATATTTCCGGCGCAGAGAGAACTTCCATCTACTTTTCTCTGTGGACGAAAATTAAATTTCAGAGTCGCGTCTCTCCTAATCAAATTCTCGTCAAATAACTGATCTCTCGCTGATCGCTGAAAGCAAATAGATATCTCGGGTAATGACCGCACTGATTCGTGTAATTACCCCATAATATTTTAATTACTGGATGCCTTTGAAGCGTTTAGTTTATGTTTGCATAGTGTAATGGAGCTGGTTTTCCAGCAGGATAATTATCGATGGATTCCGACCGAAGAAGATGTATTGCCAAGGGCCGTACTTTGTCAAATTTCGGGGTCATCGTCGTGTTTATTATAGTCGGATGGGCCATCGCGTCCAATCACTGGAACGGTTGTTCCGGGCCAGGGCAATTCGAATAATCAGTGCACGGTTGGATGGAGTGCACTGTATCCAGGGCAGTAATGAGCCGTATTATTAAACACAATACGAAAAATAATACAATCTCAGGACCGGATCCAGTTTCAATTTGTTTGCTCGGGTCACGTGCCAAGACGTTTTGTCAAGCAAAGTGACTTAATCAAGGAAAATAATAGGGCTGTCACACACATAGGGCTAAACGTGAGTAATGAAGCACATCCGTCATACGAGCGGTCATGCAAATGCGTAGGCATTCCGGAGGTTGCGAATGCTAATTTTATTCATATCATCCATCGCGACCGTTACTCATAAAGTAAGGACGACTCCTTTTGCAAAAAACGATTGACAAGTTTGTGTGGAGAACAGGACAAGCTTTAAAGTGGTAGCATGCGGGAGCTACCGGAGTGATAAGACGAAAAATGTAGACGCTTGAGCTGCATAAATTTACTCCGGATGCACTTCGGTTGGTAACATGCATCAAAACCTTGCAGTCGATTTAGTTATTTTAATTGGGTGGTATTGGCAGCACTATTTGAGACACCTGTGCATGTCACGCATGCGAAACAACTGCCAGTGCAGGACATAGTGGTAATTAAAGCTCTAGTTTGAGAGCAATTGCTGGTCATGAACACGGAAAAAATACATGGTATTATTTAGGGCAAACGTTTTTCACACATAGCAAACATCCAAAGGGAATTATAACCTAAATATCGTATAACCTCCAAATGACCCCGAGAAGCTCAAAGCAGTGTAGCATTATTATTAGATCTCCTAAATGTCAAAGAATGGGGAGAATATTAAATCAGTTGACAAGTTATTATTTATTAATTTCGTAAATCGAAGGGATTACCACTAAATTGTTTACGACGCGTTGTTAATTCATATCGTTATTATTCAACAAACCCTTTTTATTCGAAATTAAGATTTTATGCAAATGAACAACTGGCGAGAGGAACTCACAGGTCCATTACTTCGTTCCTTGGAGTCCTAAGTTAGATTTTCTTTTCACTTCCGAACATGATTTCTAACCAGAGAAATTAGTAACAAATGCAAACGAGATATCTGATAGAGTTGGTATAATTTTACGTTTAAATAATCCCTGTCAAGACACCAAATTTTACTTCATTTCCTTTTGTTTTACTTTATTACGAAATTGTCTCAAAATATTTTTAGATAGTAAGTCTTGAAATCCAGAACATTAGAAAATTTTGTTGAAATACTAATATTTAAGGACTGTAAAATATAAAATACAGATTTTTGTACACACTTTCTACCAAAAATTTATTGACCTCTCAAAAATATAAAACTCCCAAAGAATTAATTTTGGTTGAAATTGAAAATTAGGATTCATTTCACGAATGACAAATTTCATATTTTTTCGACGTTTCATGGCTCGTAGAGTAGGAAAAAGTAGGTCCGCCTACCTGTCGCCTCTCATTTGTCGTCTATCTATCATCTACTGATAATTTTATTATTGACTATTAACTATTACTATGCTATGTAGCTATTTTCATTTTGGCATACAAAAATTATAGTGAAATAATAGAATTAGCAGAATCAAATTTTACAATTTAGAAACTCAAATGATTGTGCTGCTGAGGCGAGGGAAGTTTTGTTTAAACTTCAGATCCTCGTTACAGTCAAATATCTAGTTGAATATATATGTAGAGCAGTATATTATGTAAAAAATTTTATAGACGAGTCTTCAGACACGAGTTTATTTAGGACGACCGAAGCATAGCGAAGCGAGTGTTTAAAAAAGAAGTGTCTAGAAAAATTTATGAAATTTATTACCATATCAAAAATAAAATACTTACATCATGAATACCGTAAAACTATATTATTAATATACATATACGGTGATGTACATTTTTATACCATTTGCCATTTTCCATTTCTGATGCGAAATGAGAAAAATGGGACATGATAAATAATGATAAAGACATATTTATTTCATAGAACTTATAAAGCTTACAAACTGTCAAGTTAAAAGTCAAGTTAAAAAGATAAATATAAATATATACAATGAAATGCGAAATATGAAATCAAAAATAAGAAATGGGAAATGAGAAGTGCTAAACAAGAAATGAGGAATGCGAAATGGGAAAATGGGAAATGAGAAATAAAGATGAAGATGCATTTATTTGTTAAAACTTATAAAAATTACAAATCCTCAAGTTAAAAGCGGAAAATGTTGATAAATATATGCATTGAAATGGGAAAAAGAAATGCGAAATAAGAAATGAGAAATGAAAAATGAGAAATAAAAAATGAAAAATGCAAAATGGAAATTGAGAGATGCGGAATGAGAGATCAAAAGTAAGGAATGAGACGTGAGAAATTCGTAATCGAAAAAAGGGAAAATGGGAAATGTGAAATGAGATGTCTCATTTCTCCCGTTTCATATGTCATGCCCAAGACTGTACCAAACTACTTCAAAAACAAAACAAAAGGGGTCCTGGAGATCCTTCAAATTACCTCAAAAACTAGTCACAAACGGTCCCCGAAATTCTTTAACACTATTCCAAAAACCAGACAAGGGATTCCCAAGATATTTTCAAAATACTTCAAAAGCAAAACAAAAAGGGTCCTCGACAGCCTTCAAACTACTTTAAAAACAAGGCAGAAATACTCCCCGAGTTTCTTTAAAACTACTCTAAAAACCAGACAAGGGATTCCTAAGATTCTTTCAAACTACTTCAAAAACAAAACAAAATGGGTCCTCAAGATCCTTCAAACTACTTTAAAAACAAGGCACAAAGAATCCCTGAGAATATTTTAAACTATTTTAAAAACAAAACAAAAGGGGTCCTAGAGATCCTTCAAATTACCTCAAAAACCAGGCACAAAGATTCCCCGACGTTCTTTAAAACTACTCCAAAAACCAGATAAGGGATTCCCAAAATTCTTTCAAACTACTTCAAAAACAAAACAAACGGAATCCTCGAGATCCTTCAAACTTCTTTAAAAACAAAGCAGAAACTGTCCCAGAGATTCTTTAAAACTACTCCAAAAACCGTACAAGGGATTCCCAAGATTCTTTCAAACTACTTCAAGAACCAGGCACAAAAGGTCCCTGAGATTCTTTCAAACTACTTTAAAAACCAGACAAAGGATTCCCTAGATTCTTTCAAACTACTTCAAAAATCAAGCAAAAAATGAAATGAGAAATGAGAAATGGGAAATGAAAAATACGAAATGGAAAATGGGAATCGGGAATGCGTAATGGAGAAAATGGAAATTGTGAAATGAGATGTCTCATTTCTCACGTTTCATTTGTCATTTTTTGTTTCTTCTCATTTCTAATATCATTTCTCATATAAATATGAGAAATGATATGCGAGAAATGAAAACTGGGAAGTGAAGAATGAAAAATAAGAATTGACAAATGGGAAATGAGAAATAAAAAACGAGAAATCAGAAATCAGAAATGTGAAATGAGACGTGGGAAATGAGAAATGAGATGTAATAAATGAGATGTAAAATATAGGATGTGAAAATTGAGAAATGCATAGTGGAAAATGGAGAATAGGACATGAGAAATGAGAAATGGCACATGGAAAATAGGATATGCGAAATACGAAATTAGAAATAAGAATTGATCAGTGAAAAATGAAAAATGGGAAATTATAAATGTGAAATGTGACGTGGGAAATAAGAAATGAAGTGTAAGAAATAAAATGTGAAGAATGACAAATGAGAAATGAGAAATGAGAAATGAAAAATGCGAAAAGGAAGAGGGAGAATAGGACATGAAAAATACGAACGAGAAATTAGAAATGCGAAATCGGGTGAGAAATTAGGAATGAGACGTGGTAAACGACAAATGAAATCTGAAAAATGTGATGTGAGAAATCTGAAAAATGTGATGTGAGAAATGTGAAATAAGGTGTGAGAAATGAGAAGTACTCATTTCTCACAGTTCATGTGTCATTTCTTGTTTCTCCTCATTTCTTTATATGAGAAATGATATGCAAGAAATGAAAAATAAGAATTGAGAAATGGGAAGTGAAAACTGAGAAATAAGAAATGAGAAATGCGAAATGATAAATGGAAAATAGGAAATATGGAATTATAAACGGGAAATGAGAAATCAGAAATGGGATATGGGAAGTGAGAAAAAAAATGAGAAATCAAAAATCACTAATGAGAGATTAGAAATGTGAAATGAGACGTGGGAAATGCGAAATGAGACGTGAAGAACGAGAAATTGGATGTAATAAATAAAGGAGATGTAAATAATAGGATATGAGAATTGAGAAATGAAAAATGCAAAATGGGAAATGGGAAACTACAAATGTGAAGTGAGTCGTGGGAAATAAGAAATGGGGTGTAAGAAATGAGATGTGGGGAATGACAAATAAGAAATGAGAAGTGAGAAATAAGAAATAAAAAATGCAAAATGGAAAATACGGAACGAGAAATTAGAAATGTGAAATGGGAAGTAAGAAATTAGGATTGAGATTTGGTAAACGAGATGTGATATCTGAAAAATGCGATGTGAGAAATGAAAAATGAGCAATGAGACGTGAGAAATCAGAAATGAGAAATGCGAAATGGGAAAAATGAGAAATGGAAAATGAGAAATGAGATGTGATTAATAAGATGTAAGAACTGAGATCCGAAAAGTGAGAAATAAAAAATGAGAAATGCAAAATGGGAAATGTAGAATGGGAAATGTGAAATGCGAAATACGACATGAGAAGTTAGAAATAGGAAATGGGAAATGAGATGTGGTAAATGAGAAATGAGATCTGAGAAATATCATCTGAGTAGTGAGAGTTTTAGAAATGAAATGTGTGAAGTGAAAAATGCGATGTAAGAAATAAGAAATGAGATGTGAGAAATGCGAAATGGGAAATGAGGAATGAGAAATAGAAAATGAGAAACGGGAAATCGGAAATGGGAAATAACAAATGAGAAATCAAATGGGGTAATTGAGAAATGAGATGCGAAAAATGAGAAATGAGATGCGAAAAATGCGATTTGAGAAATGAGAAAAGGGATGTGAGAAATTAGCAATGCGAAACAAGAAATGAAAAATGAAAAACGCGAAATGGAAAATGGAAAATTCTGCGTCAGGTTCACGTACTGCTGACGCTGACGGATATCTTGTAAACTTTCTGTTATAAAATATAAGTGATAGTTATGGATTCACATCCATCTGAATACAAAGTATTCCATGACTTTTAATTTTCTCCAAATAAAAAAAAAATATGAAAATGAAATTTCGTAACGAATCCCGAACAAACACTTTCTCCTCGACTCATCTCTTTTCTCAGTGTACTCTGTAGTTAAACCCCAAAAAAATGGAAAGCGATTACGCTCAGCTCGGAACAAAAACAATTTAATCGTCCTTATGGTAGTGAAAATGAAGCGAAGCGTCAAAAATCCGAGTGTCTTCAGCAGTCGCTACCGTAACCAGAAATTGTCGGGGAGACGACCTCGTCAAAGACAAAAACAAGACAACCTCATAAACGAATGGGTAATTCTGGTCTGTCTTTGTTCAAAATAAGTCGCGCCATCCTTGTAATTTTATCACAATCGTCAGGTTTTGTGACTTGTGAAGATGATTCTTGCTTTCCCATTAACATGATGGGACCCTTAAGCCATTTTCGACGAAATTGTTCCTGGCGACGTTCCGCTACTGACTTTTAACAAAAGTTTAAATAACGAATTTACTAAACAAACCGACGGAAATTTATGATTTTCAGCGCTTGGGTAGTGTGTGAGACAAAAGAGGTGAACAATGCGTTCGCTGTTTTAGAATTAAACAGTGCCGAATTGTGAATTATAGGATTTTGAATTATGAGTAAGTTGGAATGGTGGAAACTGTTTCAGCTAAAACGAGGAATGACGAAGTGTATTTAAAGTTTAATTGTACGCGACGACTGAGAATTAAATTTTCATAAAAGTATTGTAGAATGTGATAATAACATGATAGCGTACCTGCTAAAGAGTAAATTGAAGACGAACGTTTCCTCTTCCAATATGCTCCGGGCCAGTGAATAGAAAATGTACCTCAATTATTTTGCCATTATAGAAAAGGGAATGAAGAGCATGGTAAATGTAATTAAAAAGAACAATAGGTAATCAAAGTGAGCCGCATCCTTCCAAGAAACTTTAATCATAATTTTGAGTGTCAGAGTGGATTTATGAAAGTGTTGTTTATGTCGATTAAGATAGAGCACGCTATAATGTGACATCGTCCCCAGCTACTGTTCTGGGACACCCGGTGTATAAGAGAATTTTGCCCCAGAATTTATCAAGTAGATGCGAAGTTTTAATAACTAATTACTTTTAGTAAAAAACCTCTTCACTTCTAAGCAGCACGAGTGTTTTAAATATGCAAAAGTCGTTCCTGCTCCTTTGTATTAATTATCTTGTCGTAAAGCTTACAAAAGAGCTTTAGTCATTAAAATAAATTTTTATATATCTATGCATACAAGAAAATTGTTTTCTAAAATACGATTACATTATGTCGTCTATGTCATACAGAAAGAATTAATAAACGTGCGTTACGAGATTTTAATGCCTTACTTAATAATGTCTGTGGGAGTAATTGAATATTAATGTTCTTTATGTCTTCGTTTGTAGATTACATCACCTATGGAGAAGATGTGACAAGATTGATAAAACAAGACATATTAAACTAGTAACTCCAACAAACTTAAAACTTAATTCACAGTCCTACGTAGATGTTTTAAATTAGAACCTGCTACCATCTGTTTTCCTCATTCCTTATTCCTCCATTTATTACTTTTCTAAGAACTGTCACATTTTTATTGCATTATCGGCTCCTATTTAAACGAGATTCTCTCCGACGGCATTATAGTTGTAAAATTTTAAACCTGCATATTTGAAATCGTTTACAAATTTAATAATTTCTCAGACTCGTGACACTTTGAACTTATTGACGCCACTTTCTATTATTAACCCGTCCTGACAATCCACCTCCAAATACGTAAGTTGAAACCCTTCCCCATCCATCTTTCACCAAATTGGACGGTCTAAAACCAACCCATAACTCACCCAGAATCTTATTCACTAATAAAAGTGCTCCACCGTCTTAAAAATGAAAAGGGCTCCGAAACTGATCTTATAAAAACCTCGTTTATCTTAATTAGTTCGTCGATTCTGAAGCTCTAAAATATATTGGAGCTTACTGACGTGCTCCTGAGACGAACCAATTCCAGAGCAACCGAAACAGCTCAAATAATGACGTTAGATATTAACCTAGTTTAAACGATGCAACTTTAAAATGTTGATGAAGTTTGGCCCCAAACTCCGAAACGTTAAAACGATATTAGCGAGAGATGCCGGAAAATTGCGAATTTGCGGTGGAAGCGATGATTTTTGATATTTATGCAAATTATTCAAAATGTTGCTATTAAACGAGGATGTTGACCCGTAATTTATTGCGGGCCATCCAATTAAGATATTTTTGCATATTTGCGTTTAATTTCTTTTAATTCGCGCCAGGGCAACCCGAGCTGACCAAAATCCAGTCCAGATGGATATGACTTTAAATTAACTCTGAAGAAATTCATTCATTACGTTGATGCATCTTGCGTGTAGAAGTTGCTTCGATAATTATAAATTATAATAAACACTCAAGCAAAAAAACACCAAATAGTAATAATCATACTGTTTTTTGAAAATATAGCTTTTCTAATTACATTTAAGCTAAATATACAGTAAATAATGTTGGTTCTATCCGCCCCTGATCACGAGACTCAGACATTCTTTCAAATTACTTAAAAAATATGGCAAGAAATCTCAAGATTCTCTGAAACTACCTGAAAAACCAAACACAAGCGGTCCCCGAGATTCTTTCAAACCGTTTCAAAAACGAAACAAAAGGGGTCCCGAGATTCTTTCAAACTACTTCAAAAACCAAGCACAAGGGATCCTCGAGATTCTTTCAAACAACTTCAAAACAAAACAAAAGTGGTCCTCGAGATTCTTTCTACTACTTCAGTAGTTATATAGTGGGGCCTCTAGCTCAGTTTGACCTCATTTAACCTGAGCTAGAAGCCCCACTACTTTTTATCGAACGTTTGTCATCGCCTTGTTGTCCAGACTTGAGTTCTATCCCGACTATCCCCTCATATAGCTTAGAAGGAAACTATAGATTTATAAATAAGACAACTAAGTGTAGTCAGACTGGCCGAGAGGTCTGAGACGTTAGATTTAAGCTCCGATTCCCGAAAAAGAACGTGGATTCGAATCCCACACCTGACAGTTCTTTTTCGGTTTACAAATTATATACTAATTAATCCTCCTCGTGGTTACGACCACGTCACACCACTGCGTAGATTTAACTGTAATATTTAAGATTACTAGACGTACCGTAAGCAGCGTTCAACTATTATACGGGCTGATTAAATAGTAGAAATAGGGCTTTGTACTATTGTGACCCGTGCCGAACTAACGTATTAATTAGGTATCCATATCTAATTCTCGGAAGAAAGCGTGGCTTCGAATCCCACACCTGACAGTTTTTTACGAATAATTATCAGTTTTGCAAAACATTATTTCCGTTAAATTTTTTTGCGTTTAAATAAAACTCATTTTAATGTTATGTTATTTATTGAGGAAATATAGAATACAGCCAGTGGTAAAGTAGGAAGAAAGGGTCCCCGAAATTTTTTCAAAGTACTTCAAAAACAAAACAAAAGGGGTCCCCGAGATTATTTCAAACTGCTTCAAAATCCAGACTAAATGTTTATTGGAAAGGAATAGGATAAGCTTCGGTGTATTAATCACATCCTCCCTTTGTCTAAAATTGTATTGTTTATACGGTAAAATTAAGTTATTCAGCTACACACTCTGTGATCTAGCTACATATGTATACGTGATGTTGCCAGATATCATCTTAATTGGTCTAGGGGCTCCGACTTCCATCACGTGCCTTTTGTTTCACTTGTCATTGGTTGTTTTATCAACTGCGTCATCGTTGTAGTTACTTGGACGTGCATTTTAGCTTCCCCGGTGTTCGGAACAACAATAATTTATTGGTAATAATTTTATTGACATGAAACAGCGTTGATTCTCTTTGGAGCTTGGCTAACAAACAACCGTCCAGCGATTTGTTATAATGTCAATGTGTATTTTTATTTCCACATTTTGGCCGTTTACAAGCTTGCTTTGTACGTGTAAATAACGTTCGTTTATAAATAAAATTTAGCACACCTCTCACGTCATAATGCGATTATAAAGCTGACGTTAAAAGCTGCTTTAATCTCATACCAATTTTTACAACTTCAAGCGGAATTTATACTTAGCTGTCCCCATCAAATACAGGGTGGGCACGATTTGCACTTTTGGGGCTACATGCAAATGAACGGCATGTTCGTCAGCACAAACACAAATAATTAGCATAAATAACGGGCGACCTCCCCCTCGGACCATCAATACGGGCCTTTAGACATTCGCGTCACGTAGAACAAACATTATGACCGATGATAAGTAACCGGGCCTGCTTAACCGCCGGTTTTATGTTATTAGCTAGTTGACAAATGCGATAATAGCGAAGATGATGAATTAAGCGCGGTGGGAGGGGTGATCGATTAGGGGCAATTTTGCATAAGTGGAGTCGCGGGGTGATAGGGATGTTGCGCGCTCTACTTGAGACAGGTAAATTACCGCTCAAAGAAGTTATCAATTGGCTGTCAAAGAGTAATTGGTCGTAGAGTGAGTCTGCAGACAAGCGTGGGCGGCAAGCATTATTATGCGACAACCGCTAGCCATCGTGAATGATTGCGGCTACTTTGTTTGCAAGCGGCTTCACCAAGTTATTACGTATTCATTTGGGGAAAAGAACTGGATTTCAAAGATCGTTTAACCTGCGTTAGCGAAAAAGGGCGGAATTTCGGGGGAGGGACGGCGCAGGGAACGCCGCTTCCGTTACGACTTTCAGTTTAAATAACAATTTCTTATACGAGTCATATTTCTCTCGAACATTGTTAAAATTATTTCTGGCAAGCGAGTTCAACAAAAAAACTGCCAGTAAATAAAAAAATGGTGTAAGGTTGTTCACACAGAAATTGCGTTGTGTTTGAAGTACAGTCCAATAAATCGAGATTCTACGGAAAATTACAAAATTTGATTTTGCGAAGAACAACATTTTATATGCACTGTAAATTTCTCATCAAAATGCCTGTTTTATGTAACAGATGCAACAAAAATCTCAAGATGCAAGGCCAACTTGATTTTTTTTTTAAATGGCGCTACCATATAATTAATACATTTTTGAACAGAGCTTTTTTTCTGAATTCATTGATGTAGCACAATCTAATTTCTTTCTGATTGAAATGGCAAAATAAATTATTTTAAATAAGAATAAATTAAGAATTATTAATGATTATCGGTTACAGTGACAAAAGACAAAAGTTTTGGTCAAATGAAACTGGAAGTGTTAAAGAACGTCCAAATCTGGCAGGCCAAAAACTGCTACAAATGATGAAAATGCCCTATTAGACGCAGCAGAAAATTCCAAAACGTCAGTGCAACAGTTAGCGCTGAATCACAATGTTAGAAAATCAATTCAAATAATAATAAAAAAGGAAAAGTTTTATCCATACAAAATCCATTTAGTGCAAGAGCTAAACAAAGATGATTTTGGTATTACTGGTTACCATGTAATTGGTCCTTTTTTTATTAATGGAAATTTAGAATCTAAGGGATACTTAAGGCTGTTGCCCAATTACCAAAATCCGGAATTACCAGCAGAAACTATTGAGTGGCCTGCCAGGTCACCGGATTTCACATCGCTTGACTTTTTTTGTGGGGGTATTTGAAGAGTCGCGTTTGTATCAATAGACCGATTCACATTGAAGACTTACAGGAACGCATACGTAACGAAATTGCTAGTATTCGTCTTGAAATTCTCATTCTACAAAATTTTATTCAGCTTCTTTTTCACTGCAAAGGAAGTAAATGGAAAGCATTTTGAGCATCTTTTGTAGAAAACAGACGTTTAATTTTAGTTTTGGTTAATTTATTTATTGTATAATACTAATTAAAATTAGTGATTATTAATTTATTTAATTATTATTGATTAATAATTTATTTTGCCATTTCAATCAGAAAGAAAGTATAATTATGCTGTATTAACGAATTCAGAAAAAAAAGCTCTGTGTAAAAATGCATTAATTATATAGTAGTGCCATTTAAAAACAATCAAGTTGGCGTTGCATCTCGAAAACAATTCAAGCAAAATGACGAATAATAACACTAGTTTACAAATTTAAACTTTTTTTCATATCCAAAAATAAAAAAAATATTTTCTACTTCTAAATTACTTACTGATAACAAATCCAAAAACGGATAATCCCTATCACATCAAGTTTTTTCATAAATCCAAAATAATGAACTTTGCTTTTACCTTCACGTTAGTGTTAAACTGATTCATGTTAATGCACTATTGTCGCATAAAACATGTCTTCGAAATCGTGCAAACTAAGTGCAAATCAGCTTTCTTCCGTTTGTGGTAAAATTATAGTACCTAAAACGGGAAGACCTGTTCAAATATGCTTAAAAAGAAGATATCAAGGTTTTTGGGACGAAAATGTGTTGTCTATTATAAGGGAAACTGAGAGTACTGCCAATAAAAGAAACGCTAGTGTTAATCATTTTTAATTTTCAGTCATAATGTTTATAATATATACTGGGTGTTGCTTTTATTTGATACAACCGCTGTAACTTCCTTATTCTTAAAGATAAACCTATATTTCTTTGAGCAAACTTGTATCATTTTAAAAGATCTTTGTTGGGCCAACCTCAGATTTTTATTATCACTTCCCGTAGAAAAATCAAAAGCAACCAATTATTCTAAAATCAATCCCTAATTGAAAAATTTTAAATAAAACATTGATGACAATCTAGTAGCTTGAAAAATTGACTCATGTTATTTATTTACGTAAATGATCTTTTAAAATGATACAAATTTGCTCAAAGAACTATATGTTCATACATATATTTAAAAATAAAAAAATTACAAGAGTTGTACAAAAGAAAAGAAATACGGGGTATGTTTATATAAATATCTCAAAAACCTGACGTGATGGATTTTTTCTGCTTTCAGATTTGAATTTCCCGAACCCAAATCGTTTAGATTCAACTATTTTTGTCTTTGGATATAAAACCTTGTAAACTAGTGTAATTAGAGCATAACTTCTTGTACCCTTATAGCTAATTTCAGTTGATTTGTACACTTGGTTCTCAAGATATTTAGCGGTTTCCATACATTCTAGCGATCCTGTATAGCTGTAATAAAATGTTATACAATTTGGGTTTTTTTCGAAACGCTGGATGCCACAAAAAAAAAACATTTAAATGGAATTTATAAACTTGATGTTGACGTTGAAGCTCCCGTTGCAATTGCTCTTTCCAATGACGTTGCTTTTAGAGCTGAAAATTGTCATTTATAAACTCTGTTGTTCAACTTTTGCCGTATTTAAAGTGGTTGTAGAAGAAAAGTGGAGGATTTAAGTTGTTTACTACAAAAATTTATCACTTTTGGCATATTTTAAGTTTTTTGTTGTCGAAGTAAGTCTACACATACCTATTAAGGAAACAAGGAAAAATGTAGCCCCGCCCACCCACCCTATCGCAATTGTAATGATTTTTTTTTTATTTGTCGCTTGAGGCCAGACGCTATGTTTTCTAAGTGGAATGTTCTATTTTCAGAATGTAATATCTCCATTATTAACAGACCAATGGTTTTGAAATTTTAAATATATGTTGTCCATAACTTTCTTTATATAACGCAATAGGGTATTCCACGATTTTTTTTTTAATGCACTACACGAAAGAATATCGTCTACAAAATGCGAAGATGTGGTCAATATTTTTTTTTTACTTTTCAATAACTCAAAAAAAAAAAGTTAAATTTAAAGTAATTTTTTCCCGCGGTTAAGTTGTGCATTACGTACGTCATGATGACGTACGTAACGCTGACCAATGGGATCAGCGTAGCGATGTGGCAACTCCGCTCACGCTGCTTTAAAGTTAGACGACATCGGTATTTAGCCATCTTGAATTCTTGTTGGGTTATGATAGGTTAGGTTTATTTATGTTTGGTCGATCTTAGTGTTAACGTTTTGTAATTTGCTCTCATTGACGCTTAAAATAATTTAAAAAGTCAGTCGTTTCCATTATTTGACATTGTTTGTTTAAACACGGTGAGTAGAATTGGCCGTTTAATATTTACCACTTACCAAAACCTTTTACAGCGACTTACAACTTAAAATTGTGTAGGAAGATTATCTGGGAAAATACGGCACAGAATAAATAGTCACAATGGAAAGTGAATATGAGCAAGCTACTTCTACCAATCTCCCTGTAGTTGATGATGTAATGATAGATTTGTATTATCGAAGAAATGTGAATTTTCTGATACCAGGTGTTGAAAATGTGAAAACCGAACGGTAAAGTGTACAACGTAATAATGATTTGATAGTAATTATTCATTGTTATAGTGGAGCTCGTGCAACTTACGGCGACGATGCTGTTGGTTATGTGCAGTTGAGACGACACGATGAGATTTGTACTGTCAAAGCTTTGATTGCACCAGAACATAAAGTTCGCCTAAAAGGCTATGAAGTTTCAGTAAGAATAAATGAGTCTGAACAATGCATAATTGACTCAAAGTGTTATGACTGTGCTGCAAGTGAAGGTATGAATGATTTTATGTTGTATGAGTGTATGTATTGCGTCTACTTTTCAGGTGGTTGTAAACATGGTGTAGCCTTACTGTTCTGGTTATACAGACGTACCTTGGAGCCTTCAGTGACTTCTGTTGAATGTTATTGGAGGAAGTCTACTCTGTCTAAAGTTGGCAGTACTATAAAAGGGCAAAGAATGAGAGAGTTGTTTAATTTTCGGCAAGTTCCTTCTTTACCAACAAAAGGAACGACATTTTTGGACAAAGTAATTTCTACCGCATTAAAATCAGATAGTCATTCAATTCTTGCTACAATGTATAAGAGTGAAGTGAATATTTTGGAGAAAGCTTCGTTGTACCATTTATGTCTTTCTTATAAAAAAACGACTGATGCACCAAATGCAGAAGACTTCATATCGTTTTGCCAAAATAATTTAAATAGTGAAAGTTGCAAAAGTATAGATACTTTAACAATATTGCAGTCACAATCTAAAGCCTGGTTTGATGTTAGATATGCGAGAATAACAGCTTCAAAGCTGCATGAAGTTGCTCACTGCAAAACTGTTGATGGAGCTACAACTGCTGCAGTTCTGGCAGCATCAAAATTTAGAGGAACAAAGGCCATGAAAAGAGGCCTTAACCTTGAAGATGATGTCTTAAAAGTCATAGCTGAGGAGAAAAATATTAAATTAGAAAGAGTAGGAATGACCATAAATCATATGTACCCAATATTTGGTGCCTCGGCAGATGCAATGTCTGATAAATATTGCGTTGAAATAAAATGTCCAATAAAGACAAATACTGTAAAAAATTACATTACGCCAGAGGGTGAAATAACTCCTAAACCATATGCACAACTGCAGCTGCAAATGTTTCTTAGTAAAAAACAATGGGGTTTATTTTGCGTTGCATCTCCATCTTTTGAAACGGACAGAAATGTGACTATAAAGGAAATTCCTTTGGATGAAAATTTTTGTCACAATGTAATGGAGCAGGCACAAGCTTTTTGGAAAAAAGCGATTTTTCCAATTTTAATTAACTGATGTTTTCAATAATTATACTTATTTATTTCATAATTATTTCTTATTCATTTCAATAATAAATAAATCTAAATCCCGTTATACCCCAATCCCCTAGTATCAATAAAAAAAAGTTAAATGCTTCTATTTATTCAATTAATTTATTGTTTCCAATAAAATACAAATAAAAACCATGTAAAAACTATTGTATTAATGGACCTTGCAAATTTATCAAACCACAAGCAACAATTACAATATGATCCAAAAGTGGCACCAAATTATGATCTGTGGTAGCATGTGGACCCAACATTTGAAATTCTTTGATCCTACGAATTAATCTTTCAATGTGGATCCTCAACGCTGCGACAAGTTTCGACTGACGTACCTCATCCTTCGTCATTTTTCTGGTGCTTGTGACGCTGGGAGGTCTGACTAGATTCACCTTTTTTTTCTGGAAAAGCCCTGCTACTTGCTTGAAGCCCCTATCGGTCATTACAGTTGCATTTTCAGGTACAACGGTCAAATACCCTGATTGCTTAATTATTTCTACATCTGATGTGCGACCTCCAAACCCTTCTGATATAAAATTAATTAGCCCATTTGGAGTACTTGACACTAAATACTTGCATGTGTTACAAGTTTTATAATTGCTCCAGGTTAAAGCTTGCTGATAAGCTGCACTAGGTCTTTCAACCTGTATTTCGAAGCAATCAATGATTGCTTCAACATCTTTATAATACGTCTGAAACTGCCTAGGTAGAACTCGCTGAATTTTACTTTTCTCAGGCCAAAAAATTAACTCATTGAGTTTTGTAGCCATTTTTGGCAATGTTTTTGAAAATATATTACTGACACCACTAGTGCTTAATGCAAAATCTGTCCCTAATCGTACAAATTGGTCATCTGTTCGTATTTTCTTAAGAACGATATAAATATGTTCTACAGGAACTTCTAATTCTTCTTGGAGTAATTTGATGAAAAAAAATTCTGACTTGGGCAAGCCCAGATAAAATCTGCTATTATTTTCAATTTTGAATATTTCCACTTTCACCAATAGTTCTTTGGATATCATATTAGTTTCATGCAATGACTCCGATGATGGCTCATAAACACTTCCACTTTGGAGTGAAAGGGAGGATGATGACAATGATGTCGATGATCCCTGAATAGGTTTGTGGGGGCTTTGATATATTTGTGACGATAATGATCGAAGAGTGTTTGTGCTTTTATCTGCCACTTCAACTGAGGTCATTGATGACTGATCTTTTGTGCTAACTCTTGTCTGAGTTGCTTTTCTAAGAGTTCTCCTTTTTGTTCTTAAAGGAGAAACTGATTTTTCTGGCGATTTTGCACTAACAAACATGCCAGATGGTGAAGCCACTGTTTTTAATTGCAGTTCTTCTACATCCTCTGTTACATCCTGTGAAGTACCAGGTACAGTAGGTTCAGGAAACAGTTTCCTTCGAAGCCCTCTACTGTGCTGTTGTGTTTCCATCTTACGTTTCCTTGAAGTTGGTGTGAATTGGGACGAAGTTTCTTTCCTCACCATGCTTCTTGGAACCACATTGTCTTTTAACATTAGGCGTGTACCCATTAATTTGAAATGAATCCAATTTTCAGCATCCTTTTCCAACTTTATTAAAGAAAATTTGTTAATAAGGTGATACAAGTAGATACCGACATACAAATTTTTGAAATATTTACTATACTTACATCAAAATGATCTTCACAACAGTACAAACTTTTCCCAGGTATGTATGTTCTTCCCACAGCTTCAAACCATAACTTCCTCCGATCCACTTTTTGGGGAACAGTAAGAAATAATTTTTCTGGATTATTTGTAGAGTTATTATCACACCCAACGAAGAAACACTGTTTCGCCATCGTGCCAATTTTTTCTATTTAATTTGTTTATATTTAAGGAATAAAACGAACAGGCCAAGTTGATCAAAAACACGTGCACACTCTGACCTACCTCAATATAATAAACCAGCAGGTTTGGCAACACAGCATCGCTGCCATCGCTTCAAAGTGATTGGTTACACTTTTAACCGCGAAATACTGCAACTTTGAGCCGGTCTCTCACTCTGCTATTATTTTGACAATTTTTTTCAAAGCGATTATTTTTTATAAATAGTTCAAATTTGTTTTTTGTACATGTATTTAGATATTGTTTCAGAATGTTTAGTTAAAATTTGATTTTAAACTTTAGTGGAAAACCCTATTGTGTTAAAATCAGTTTGTGATCATATTTTTCTTTTAATTTTAGTGAAATTTTTGCATAACGTATTTTTAAAAATCAATATCTAAATTATTAAAACTACAAGAAAACACTTCAAAAGTGACGTTTCTGAAGAATTTTAACAATTTTCTTGTATCTACGAACGCCAGAATGCATAAAATTGACCCAAACGTCTCCTTTTCCTAATCTGAGACGATTCTGCAAAAAATGTTGAAATATAGTTCAGATTTAATAAAAATCGACAAAAATACTGTTTCTAGCTAAAATTTGATGGTTTCGTTGCTCTTTCCGAGCCCGTAGGGTTTCTGATTAGCTTAAAGGAAATTTCAGAACACGGTTTTCAACACTGTTTTCAGTTTACAAAACTTCAGAAACCATACCAGACATATCGTCGATGTTTTTTGTTAAAAACGATACACAATAAAAAAAAGCTTCTCTCATAGAAGTTCCTAACTTTTATTTTTACTATATCTCGGTCCCAAGAACTAAAGTCAAAAATAGACATTGTACGATTTCTAAAGTTTTGCAAGCCGAAAACAGTGGTGACAACCCCGTTCCAAAATTTTCATAAATAACTAAAATATTGATTTTTTAAAATACTTGATGCCAAAATTTGATGCAAAAATTTCAACAAAATTTAAAAAATATACGATAATAAATTGTTATGTCATGTAGTGAAAGTTGAGGAAAAGTTACATTTAAAATTTCATAAGCATAGGTGTGTTAATAATGGAGATATTACATTCTGAAAATATATTGACAACACCATAAGCGCCAAAGTTAGCGACCCCTCTTAACTGCAAAATCCTTATTTCTCTATATGTTTCTGAATATCGTGTTGTTCAAAGAATACTATGTATATTAAGAAAGAAATAAAGCCAGATATTAGGCTCCGACCATACCCGCCCCGACCTCAATTCTCAATTGTGATGAATTTCTCATTCGTTGTCAGATCCAAGGGCGGGGCTTAAAAGATCCATATTTGTCTACAAGAATTTACAAATTTTAAGGTTTTTGTTCTGAAAAGATGACTACGTATAGTAAGAAAAAAGGCAAAATATAAGCCCCGCCCACCCGCCCTATTTCATTTGTGATGATTTTTTTTTTAATCGTCTAAAGCCAAAGTAATTTCTCTACAAGAAATTAAGTAATTTCTCTACAAGAAATATTTTTGAGTATCGTGTTATTCAAAGAATACTATGTATATTAAGAAAAAATTAAAGCCAAAGATTAAGTCCCAGCCATACCTGCCCTGATGTAAATAGTAATGAAGTTTTCATTCGTTGGCAGACCTAGGGGCGGCGCCTAATTGCAAAATCCATTTTTCCTTACAAAAATTTACCATTTTTAAATGTGTTTTAAGTTTCTAAGAATAAAAAAAAACATCACCTTACAATTGTTTATATTTTGCCTTTTTTTCTTAATATGCATAGTATTCTTTGAACAACACGATACTCAAAAACAGTTTTTTAATATCTTGTAAAGAATAAGTATTTTGGCAGTTAAGCTCTGCCCCCTTGGTTCATGGCGAATAAAAAAAAATAATCACAATTGAGATGGGGCGGGTGGGCGGGCTTACATTTTGCCTTTTTGTTTTAATATGTGTAGACTTCTTTTCACAAATATGTTTAAAATGGAAAATTTATATAAGGAAAATTAGTTGCAAAATTCTTATTTCGTTACAAAAATGTACCATTTTAACCAACATGTAAATTTATAATTTAAAATATAAGCCCCACCCAACCGTCCTATCTCAATTGTGATGATTTTTTTATTCGTCGTGCGTCAATTGCAAAATCCTTATTTCTCTACAAGTACCGAAAAACATTGAGTATCGTGTTGTTCAAAGAATACTATGTATATTAAGAAAAAAAAAAAAACAAAAATTAATCATATCCTTCCTGAACTCAATTGTGATAAATTTTTCATTCGTTGTCAGACCGAGGGGCGGTGCGTAATTACAAAATCGTTACTTTCTTACGAAAATTTACCATTTTAAACATGTTTTACCTTTCTTGTTGTGAAAAGAAGACTACACTCACTACACACAATAAGAAATAAGGGCAAAATGTAAGCCCTTGTAATAAATCGTGTTGATTTAAACGTCGAGAACTATCTTCAACAATGCATAAATACTGATACAAAGCTAGCGTGTAGAAAATTATGGCAGCTATTTGGAATATGAGGGTTTCGATGAACAGGCGATTCAATGGCTTAATATTAGTGGACCTCATATCTCTATCAAAATTTGATTTTCGTGGAATTAGTGCTGTCAACCAGAAAATGTCGCCCCTAATTCAGGGGATTTTTCTTCAACTTGGCAGCACTGCACACTATCGCAATTTGATTGGTTGAAAACCGAACGTCAACGGCAACGTATCGGCCAAAGTTAAAAGTTGGTTATCGAACGTCACCCCAACGGCAACGTTAACGGATGATATAAACGACGCAACAAGTTTATAAATTGACCTTTAAAAGTGCTATTGAAAAATGTAACAAAATTAATTCCATTTACAACATTCATGTCATAATTCAAAAGTTATAACGACGTCACTCAGAATAAAGTATCGCCAAAAATGCTCGATTAAGAAACCTAATTTACCAGTTGGAGCGGTTTGTAGAATATTATTAGTTTTTAAATTACTGAATTTATTCGATGAACAGTTTTCACACTATATGAATAACAGTAAACCAATAATTATAATAATAATATGAATGAATAAATAGCATCGCTATTTTAGCGACTTGTTTATTTTTAGAAAACAAGTCCAACAGGAGCTCAACCCCTAGTTTTTACTTGTCTCACTTTGCATATGAAATTATTACACAAACACCATCACATGCGTAAATACAAAGAAGTGAAGCAACAGCGCACAACATTTTAATTATTATTTCCAGCAAACTCACTAAAAATAAATAAAATAAAGAGAACACCTTTCTCGCTAGCCGGTGGTTAAATTAAAATTAACGATGCGCTTATGTGCGACACAGAGAATTTACTTCATAAATAAATTACTTGCACCAAATGAACTGCGAGTACGTAAATAACATTTGAAAATTTTAAACTTATTTCTTTCATGAATATACAAATAAAACTGTATCCTTTTAAATAATGTAATCCGGCTTTTAAAGCATAAAGATAAGTTTTCCGGAGAAATGAGAAACGTATTCACTTCTGTTTTACTTTAAATTAAAACGTGCTACCTCTCATGAATAAACGCAATAAAATTGTAATATTACAAGTGAACGTTAAGTGCGTCGTGGATATCTGCTTCCGTCAATTGTGAGAATCCTTGAAATTAACATTTTTGAGATTATGACAAGAGTTTGGAGGTAGTAAAATAATTAATTGCATGAAATAGATAAAAATAATGCGCCTATTGTTCTCGTTTTGAGCTCCATCACAATTTAATTACCTAGATTCATTTTTGTAAATGTGGCAACAATACAAGATTTGTGACCACAAAGGTCATTTTTCCTTAATTTGGCATTACACTGTACAGTGTGTGCAATAAATCTGGAGGTTGATTGTATCATTGATCATGTGTTTACTATAATTTATTGTGCCAAATGAAATGAGTGCATTGTACAGACTCCCACATTTACATGTAGAGCAAAATTTAATTTATCCCATTTCTATTCTGCCATTTCAAGTTGCGTAAACACTCTATAGGTCTGTATCTTTAATAAATTAGTATGTAAGTAGAGTTTCATGTTTATTCGCTGCCCCCGAAATAAAGGTTTATCAGCAATATTTCACCGAAATAATTAAGGCAAAATACGTTGGGGTTTTCAGGCCTTGTTGATCCCAAACAGGCTGAAAACGCACTAAATCCGATTTCATCCTTGCTCCTAATTATGTCCGAAGTTTGCTTGTGTCTCAATAAAATGATTATGCGATGTCACGCGGTGGCCGGCTTATGTTTATCGCAATAAAAAGCTATTGTCCGGTAAATCAGTGCTAATTGCACATATCTCTCCTTCCGCGGACAGCAATAACAAATTAGAGCCCTATTCAGCCATCATCGTCCTGCATACACGGTGTACGTGCCAAAATCCAATTATTAATTTAAATCATTATACGGGAATTATAAAATATTTACCGCTCTGCTGCTCTATATTTCACCAACAAAGCATTATTAAATAACGATAACCATAAATAACGCTTATTCTAAAATAATAGCTCAGGTTAAAAAAGGAACAATCCGCACAATTTAGCATTTCGCATACTCGAAAGAATCAGCAGTTCGTAATTGTGATTTATGCTATTTACTATGCCTTGGTACGTGAATAATGGAGTAATACTAATTTATTGTTGGTCGTGTATGCAAATCACATAATAAGATTATCGTTTATGGTCCGTATACCAGCGGCAGATGTATAGAAACGAAGAGAAACTCTTTGAATTATGTTCGATTATTATTAAATTTCCTCTCACAGACGTATTACTCGGGAAAAATTCGCCACCGAAATCCGGCTGAATCCTCGAATTAATCACGTCACTTGCATTCCTTCTTCTCTTTGTAACACGTCTTCGCGGGAACCCAATTTGACTGAATTTGGTGTCTATCGAGTGCACGTAATGCGCTTTTAGAAGCTTCGTACACAGACGGCGACTTCAGAAACTTTTGAATTCTACTTAATGCGGGGCTTTTTATTTGGTTTTAATGACGTGCTGCTTTCTGAGATGTTTTCAAGATTAGCAGACATTTAGACTTCCATTCGGACAACTACTGTTAGCTTTTGCTTTACAACAATGTATAGATTTTCAAAGATAGATATGTGGGATAAGGTTTTGCTGCGTCATTACATAATTACAAAATGTCGTTAGGCATAAAATGGTTAAGTTCGGGCGTGAAGATGCACAGGTCACGATTATTCCAAAAATATTATTCAGCTTTCTCGATGTTTTGTCGTTGCTAGGATAGGAGCGACCTGGTTTACTAAATTAGTTTAGCAGTGTACTAATTGTGTTTTAATTTAATTCTAAAGTTTGACGAGTAGTGTGTGTATGTTCTAGGTTTAGACTTTTACATTCGTGATTTAGAAATTTACACTTTAGTTCTATGCAGTCGACGGCACGTTTATTTCCTTTCACATAGAGGTCTATAAATGGTGTTTGCATATAGTTGTCGTGCTACAATTAGAATGCAATGGTATTGGATCGATTCAACAAAAATATATTACTTTAACCTCAAATAATTTCCTAGTTTTTTGAAATATGTACTTACAAATTTTCTCTCCTTATTTGAACACGTAATTAAAAATCAAATTAGAACACGACAGTTCAGATGGCTTTTTTTCCTAAGAGAATGAAATAGTATGAAAGTTGTATAACAATCATTAAACGTAAAATTTTGATCACTAGCTTATTATTAAATTTATGACGTGGAAATGTGAATTAAATCTATTCCATATATTTTATTGCATCATAAACAACGCGCGGAATTGTGTTTCATACGCTCGATCCAGTGCTGTCGCGGCGATAGTTTGATTACAAATATATTTTTCTTTTGGACTATATCAACATAATATAACATTTCAAGATCACAAATCTGTGGTCATGTGTTTGAAAAATTAAAAAGGGCATCGAGTATTTTTATTTGAAGTAATATAGTAATATAGAAGTAGTTTTTTAACAAGCTGTAAACACTCCAAGCGACGCACTGGCTACGACCTTGTGGACCAGATCAAAGCGTCCCCGCTACTCGCCGTAAAACACACCTTGCTTCAACTGGGGAATTGCATCCGTAAGATATTTTTCCGCCCAGTAATCATAAAACAACTTCACAACTTCTAAACAGGGTCAGCACCGGTACAGACAACAGTGGTATTCAGCGTGAATTTTACAAGTACGCTTCCTGATAAAAAATTGATCTATAATTTAATAATATTTTACAAAATATATTTGGAAAAATTTTAGATGACCTCATACATTTTTAAAGGGAGATAAGCAGCCATAATTTGTTTAACGACTTACCAACCACGCTCATGATAACCTTAAAACGTTTGCATGATTTCAAAGCCTCCGATTTTGCAGTTTCAAATTAAAATTTAATTCTTTTTCTAGAAGTCTGGACGTCGAGGGCAAAAAATCAAGGACTATATTGTTTTATAAAATCTAAATAACATTTACTACGTAAAATTTTGAGGTGACGTCATCACATTGTTGCTAGGGATGCTTAAAGAAATTTTGATTAGCATTTTGCCATCTACACGATTTTCCTTACATACATTTAAAATTTGATAACAGTCGGTCAGTAGTTTCGGTGATTATCTGTTTAATAAAAATTGGCACATACGATAGACAGATAGACGTATTTTACGCTTTTTATTTTCTGTATCATGAAACATTTTGGCATTTTTTTATTTTAGAATTTTGAGAAATCATTTTATTTGACAGAAAGTTTATAAAAAAATTACACTAGATATTAGAAATTCTTCAAAATATAAAAAAATCTGTTGCCGTTTACAAAAAAGCATTGTTCATTAACGATTCATTCGAAGTTTTCAGTTTGAAAAACTTCAGAGAACAGATGACAAAAAAAAATGTCAAGGAGAAAATGGAAAATCAAAGTCAACGTAAATTTCAATATAAGAATTTGTCCCTGTCAACTCTTACTACCAACTGGACAATAAGTCCTTCTTTTCTTAAAAATTATCACAAAATAATTGGTTGAAAGTTGTTTCGATAGAACTTCCCTAGCCCCTAAAGTACAATCAAACAATTACAACTTGGAAAAATTATTTTCAACTTTAACTTTGAGAATTCTATTTTCTTCATCTTTATAGTCAGTGTTTCCATACATATATTTTTTTCATAACGTCATTAACACTTTAGCAAGGGCACATACGTGTATCAATTTAGTATTAATAGACTCCTTAGAGTTTTGGCATCCTTAGAATCCTCGAAATCTTTGAAACCGGGAGAAGACTTTGAACTTTCACAGTATTTGGAATATTTTCATAAACTCAGTAAAATATTTAGAATTTTAATTTTTTTAAAACTTTGAAATTTTTGGAATATCTGCAAACATTAGAATCTCTGAAATGTATAAGATAATACTTAGGGTGTTCAAGACCCCTAATACTTGCAGGATTTATAACAATTAAAGTAAGTATTCTTCAGATTTTTTACGATTTTTAGAATTTTTTTGGTTTAGAGTCTTTGGAATCTTTAAAATCTTTGCCATGTTAAAAGTTCACGCGTTTTTTACAAATTATAGAATCTTTGAAATATTTGGAACAGAATTTTAAAAACATTTTTAACGTTTGATTGTGTCCTTAGAGTATATAGAATCTTTAGAGTTTTCAATTATTAGAAATTTTATAAAGTTTAGAACTTTCATCATTTCTATGAACATTAATGTTTTCCCTGTTACTGGGTGTATTATTACCTGTTGGGAATAAAGTATTATTATTATTATTATTAATACTTCCAAGATCTTTATAATTTTAAAAATTTTGTTGGATGTTTCTTCTATTTAGAACCTAAAACTTTAGTTTATTTAGCATCTTTGGTGTCTTCATTGTTCACACATTCTAATGTATGAAATCTTTAAGAGTTTTAGAATGTGTCGAGTTTTTAGAATTTTTGAAAGGTTTGAAACCTTTTAAATATTTCAAACATTTGGAAACTTTCGAATTTTCAAAATATCTACAATCTTAAGATTGTGTAAACTTTTGAAATTTTGAGATTTAATATTTTTTATTTCCTTTTAATTTTTGGAAATTTTCATAATTTGCAAAATTTTCAAAATTTCCAGAATGTTCAAATTTTTCAGAATAGCACAATTTTTAAGATTTTCCAAAGTACACAAAATGACCAGAATTTCCACATTTTCCAAAATTTCTAAAATTATCAGGCTCCAGTTATACCAGAATTTTGAAATTTAACATTTTCCAATATTTTCAAGATTTCTAGGTTTACCTCACACTTTCTAAATTTTTTCAAATTTTCTAAAATTTATAGAACTCAAGAGTCTAAATCTTTTGGAATTTTTGGAATCTCTGAAATTTTTACAGTCTCCAAGATTTATAAGATAATAATTAGGGTGTTCAAGACCTTCAGTGCATTTAGGATTTATAAAAATTAAAGAAAGCATTTTTCCGATCTTTACGATTTTTAGGTCTTTAGATTTTTGTTTTCTTAAAAGTCTTTGGAATTTTTAAAATCTTTTAAAATTTTAAGAATTCAAGCGATTTTTACATGTTTTAGAATCTTTGGCTTTTTGGAATTTCTCCAGAACCCTTAGAATCTTTCAAGTATTCGAAACAGAATTTTAACTATTGACCCCTTAGAAACCTGAGAGCCTTTAGAGCTTTTAATATCTTTAGTCTTTAGACAATTTAGACTAAAGACTCTTTGGAGTCTTTCCAATTTATGGAAATGCTGAATAGTTTGGGAATTACTTATTAGGAGTTTTATAAAATCTAAAATTTCTGTAATTTCTAGGATCATCAAGATTTTTCATCTTTCCAATTTTTAAATATTTGGAATCTGTGGAATCTTCGGAATTTTTGAAATCCTTGAAATCTGCCTGAATTTTTAAATTGCTGGCTTCTCTAGCTCTTTTTAATTTATTGAAATTCCTGAAATCCTTGTAGTACTTTGGCTTTTTGGCATCCTTCAAAGCCTTAAAACCTTTGAAAGGGTTAGAATATTTGGGACATTTGGAATCTTTCCAAAAATTCGGTCAGAATTTTAGATTTTTTCTAATTTCTAGAATTAACATTGTACCTATATATTTTACATTTATTCGGCAAAATTGTAAGTTGACGTCATCGAGAC
The DNA here is from genome assembly GCF_036711695.1 of Zophobas morio. Taxonomy (NCBI): domain Eukaryota; kingdom Metazoa; phylum Arthropoda; class Insecta; order Coleoptera; family Tenebrionidae; genus Zophobas; species Zophobas morio. Next base: position 12,685,607 of record NW_026972107.1, read on the forward strand.
AAATTTTGGTTAGAGTTTTACCATCTACACGATATTCCTAATATACATACAAAAATTGACACAAAAGACGGAAACAAGAGACCTATGTTTTCGTATTCTAGGGGCCATGAAACGTCAATTTTCGGGGAAAACGTAATGAGCTGTTCACGATTTCATCAATAAAATAAATTCACTCATTTATTAATTTTTATGTGTCACTCTGTATAAGAAATTAGAAAATTTTTAATGCAATGATAAGTCACAAGTATAGACTCATCATATTTTGCACATTTTGGATAGGAGCTACTCGGCAAAATTTTGAAATGATGTCATTAATTTTTTTTTGGGAGGGGATAAACGAATACATTTTGCTCAACGATTTACCATGATTATCATAACCTTACAATATTTACAAGATTTCAAAGCAATCGGTTTTGCGGTTTCAAAGTTAGATTGCAAAATATTGTTATTCAGTTTTGAATATTTTCCAAAAATTCTGGATGGCTAGGTGAAAATTCGACATCATAAGTGCAGAAGTATCTTATTTTTTTGCATTAATACAATTATTTAGTTATTCTAAAGAACCATCAACTCTAAACAAAACAGGAAGTGGAGATCAGAACGGCACAGTTTACGATTTTTTGATAACTTGTCTAATCCTGTGAATATAGAAAAATATTTCTTAGCATTCTGCAATTACACTAAACAGGAGATTTTCTTAATACAAAAAAAGCATGCTATGAACATATTTCAAGTGAGTTTTCGTAACAAAATTTTGTAATGACGTCATCAACATTTTAGTAAGGACACGTGTATCAATTTAAATGTGTGGAGTAATAACAGTACTGTATTCTCAAATTTTCGGGAAAAGCAGGGTGAACTGTTCTTGTTTTAATCAATAAAGAAAAGAATTGGGAATGTCAGGAGTCGAATTCGAACTTGAAAGAAAAGAAAAATTATAGTAATAACAAACAAAATCAAGGCGTATTCATAAATGACAAGTGTAGGAGCATGTTATTCTGTACATTAGTATGTAAAATTTTGACGCTACATCATCACTTTGTTGGTGGGGATGATCAGACAATCTGTTGGTAGTTCCGGAAATTTTTATCTAATAAAAATCGACACAGACGACAGACAGACAATAGACATGTAGACGGAAACGGAAAATCTATTTTTGCGTACATCGAAGGCCATATCGGATAATAATGGGGTCCATTATAATACTTAATGATTTTACGGTCGGGAGCAAACCTAAGAAACCTAATTTTATGAACAAGAAAATGTTATAATTTTGAAAATTTGCTTTCATTAATATATGCACTGAGTTAATGTAGATACGTTTTAGGTAAAATTACCCAAGAACATCTGAATTTTCTGCAAGAAATTTTTTGTTTGAACGAAAAATCTGTTTCACAGTTGTCCCTCCACCATATTTTGCTTTCAACGCGAAGTAGTAAGAGTATATAAATAATATATTTTAAAAACACGCTGAAACAACACTTAAAAAATCGTGCAACAGAAACTAAATTTTACATTAACTTTGATCGATCGAAAAATATAGTTTTTGTTACACAAACAAGCGAAATAAATTTTTAATTTGCGGATAAGAGAAAATTTTGCAAGGTGACTTAATTACTAAAGGTTCAAATTAGGCAAATTTAAAACTATTATATAAAACCAAATACATGAAAATATAATAAAAACTACGGAACATCTTCCCTAGACTTAAGTACAATGGTTGTTTTAAAAATTGTCGTAGAATCTGAAAAAATAGGTGTTAACACAAGAAAACTTACGGACAAACCACTCAATTCGTTCGGTAGTAGTCACCCAGCCTGATAAAGTTGTGGTTTTTAAAAATAAAATAATGGAAGTTACAGGTTATTCAAAAGCATCTTCCGTAAAACTTATTTATCTTCAGGTAGATGGCGAACATCATTAATCAACTGCAGAAAAAATCAAAAAGTGCAAATTAGTAGCATCGAAACCCCATCAACGTCTAGAACAAAAAATTCAGAAGCTCAGTATCTTGCTGTACTTTAATAGCTGTTCACTTTAGGGTTTGCATTCAAAAGCTCTCATTTAATCTTGCACGCTAATGATACGTCGTATTGTTCTTTCAGTAAAAATAAATACTTTGGCTTCTCAGAACTGGTTTGTTGCAAATAATTTTTGGCTTAATGAATGTAAGACATTTTTGATATTTTTTCACTAACGTGTAGCTTATTTTATTCTTGGGTTTCAAAGTTCGACTGTAATTTACTTAATTAATCTTAAGAAACGGCTAAAGTTGTGTTTTGGTTTTGCTATTACATATATCGTTTGCATTAAAACGAGGTCATTACTCTGTAATTAATTAGATTTTACAATTGTTAAGACTAATCCTGTGGTCCGTTCGATTTAACAGTATCAGAATCCCGAGCATGATTTATGTCGAATTTCTGGGATTTACTGAAACCTCGTGTTAAACAATAGTTTCATAGTGCAACGAGTGCAATTTTTCTTGAAAACATATTTCATCGTATCCAAAATAAATTGTCATTATTTATTCTTCCTGAACATTTTCTGATGCTACTACAGCATCTAAAATGTTTGTCACCAATACCGATTTAGTTACCTTGGAAAGAATGAGATATTTCTGGTTGACAAGTGACCATTGGTGTGAAACTGACTGCAAAGAACAGAATTCTCAGGTCTTCCCATCATCACTGTCCCTGAAGTAAACAACCCGAACGTCAAATACTTAACACTTTTCGCTTTAGTTGTGAAGGAAACTGAAAAAGTGCGGAGATGTTATTATAAATACATTATAACAAAAGGCAAAAAACGCATCCGCGGGTTTTGTTCTATTATCCAAGTATATAACTGTGGCTTTTTTATCTGAAAGCTGCCGTCTAGTCAGGGATAATAATGTTTAGTTGTGAGAAGTCGACAGTCCGATAAACCCGTAATAAACACGCTTCTCCGACGGACATGTGATCCGGCATAGTCATCGCTATTCAGGAACACGAACATTTGATGTATTGTATCAATTAAAATGAAATTAGTTGTATGGAGTATTAGCCACAATATGGGCAGCACTGGGCCATGTCTATCGGGCTCCACCATCGTTCATTTATGTTTATTACAACACTTGGTGAATGCCGAACAATGCGATTGGAATCTTGACGGTTCCTCGCGTTGTCCGCCCCCTTCCAAAGACCATCACAGTTTCTGAGCAATTTTTTATTAATTCCCCGAGCACAGAGCGTGTCCTCTTTAATCTAAGGCCACGTCTGCGGCAGGCAGTGGCGTAACCCCAACTTCGAACACCAAAAAGGAAAAGGTCACTTGCACATTTTTGAAAACAGGAAAAAATTAAAGGAGGTACGACCCCTCTTTTTACCACTGTGAAATTTGTAACCATAAACAATATCTACTTTGGTTACAAATCAGCCGTTTTTACAAACTCAAATAAATTCTGTTTTTCCACTCATTTCGTTACAGTGCAACATTAGAATACGAATTCAGAGAATAATTTCTGAAAATTGTGTTTTTTTTTCATGGTTCCCACTGGCCGTTTTCGCTCCGCCACTGGCCAGAGGCGGCGACAGCACAATGCGATAAACGCCAAGAAATTGAGTTACAACGCTGTTAACGGACACCTATGATTTAATAAAACTAGCTAACATGGGTCCAACTTGATCATTCAATCACAACGGTTTACGCTGTACCTGTTGTGTATAAATAAAGCGAAGAAAAATGTTGCCGGTCCCAATACCCAATCACATTTCTGTCTCCTTCCATTAGATATTTTGTAACTCGCCTAATAAATGTCACGCCTATCTTCGATCTAAACAAGGGCTGTAAATTTTTATAGAGAAATAGGATACACGCTTGATATATCGACCAAGGCCTTTTTTCAACGAATAATGGCAATTCGATACATCAGGTCCATGTCGAATAAGGCTTGGGTTTTTAATCGAAAATAACCCATCAGGAGTGAGCCACCATATGGCGAACAGGGTTGCCTGCACTATCAAAAGGACCGAACAGGTCGGGATCAGGTAATAAAAAGCTCAGTTTGTTTGCGCTTTCGCAATTAACATTTTAATTAGCTATGATTAATAGTACCCTACAAATTGGTCCCTTTCAATTTTCTTTTGAGAAATTTTCATTTTATACTCAACTAATTGCCTCATGGCCCGGCACTCATTAAAGAGATACCCTTCACTAACTTCGTTAAAATAAGTTTTAAAGTTTCAGCGACAGTTCCTTCTGGCTGTTAACGTCACCTCGACAAAAACCACCTTTGAATAGCGCAAATAAACAACCAAAAGAGCTTTTCGACAGATACTCACACATTATAGCAAGACTTTGATGTTTTCGGGCAAGAACACAAGACCATTTTTAATTAAGTACTTATATTATTACCTTACATGAATCTACATAAACTAAACAAAATAACCTTAGTGTATTTGTTTTTTAATTAGAAGCATATTAATTAAATTACTCCGGACAAGGCAGATGTTTCAAAGTTTTAGAAAGAAAATAATTAGTTTCATCTTAGTAGTTGTTCCACAAATTAAGAATACTTGGAATACAATAGACCTTAAGTTTTCTAGCTGTTAATTAACTTAACAAGACTTCAGAACATATTATAAACGCCAAAACAATCTAGTAAGAATTCGTTGAAGAGATTTTAACTCAAAAATGACACACTATAGTTGTAGTGAAATCTTTGTTAAATGAAAGCACAAAATAAACAGTGATAATATCTATGGGTACAGGAATGTACTTATGTTCATTAATACCATGAACGCTAAAGTGCAGAGGCGCCTCGAGGATTAAACTTTAACAAAACGCTAATAAAATTAGCAATTTTGTGCATACCTAATAATAAAGACAAACTTCATCAAACTTTACGAGCCTGTTAAGAACAAAGTACCATTATTAATAAATAATGAAAACGTCTCACGTCCTCGATCAATAATGCCTCCAGACATTCACACACACACTCACACACAAAACGAATTATTTACCTCCCTCAGGAAGACGTGTCCTATTGATCAGAGGCCAGCTTCGGCACAAAGGCTATTTTGACAGAAATTACGTGATTATAGCCTTCAACAAATCTGCCACCCCTAGCATTAAAAAGAAATAAGCCCTACCATATATTATTGAAAGGAGAAAATTATCCAGAAGTTATGTGACAAATCCAGTCCACTAATCGCCGAAATTAACAAGGGAATCTGAAAAAAGAAAAAACTTGACAGAATTATTAAGCCATTTTCGTGATTGCACCTAGTTGTGTTTGGCGGTGGTGTTAACGGTCATCTGTCACGCTCTAACATGTTTATTGTAATTGTAAATTGCGTTCCACAAAGCCGTCGGAGAGATTTTTGACAAATTACCTCATTAATAATTTGCAGACGAATGTTAGAGGGAATTATTATGAAATCTGGATAAAATTCCGTTTTACTGGAACAGGACGGGAATAAAACATAACGCGACAGCCAGAATACTCTGTAATGAAATTCCATTTGTATAAATTTCAGTTTAATATTGTAACTTGGCTAAATCAGTCCCCTAGTTTCATAGATATGTAAAAATCAATAAAAGTTACGACTTTTTTACTGGGATGAATTTGATGAATACGAATCAAGATGAATGATGAATGAAAATGCCTGTTTGGGTCGGTTCATAAATATAAATAATAAATGTTTATGCCGATGCGGTGCCGGCCGAATTTATTAATAAATCTGAAAGGATTTTGCAGATTTTATACTCGTCAATCGGGTTTGATGGAAACCATACATAAATGCAGTGCTTGTGCACTTAAAACGTTTTAGGAGAGCTTTAATTTATGGGCCTGAATTTCCGAAAATAAAGTGGACGATACCTAGCCAGCAGTGTTTATTTCGTTAGCAACAAATCTGTTCTTCTACCTGTAACATAGAAATGGATAAAAATTGCTAAATTAGGTGGTGCTACTATCAGCCAAATTGCTTCTCTGGCTTGCTTGGCAACCGCATTGTTGAAGAGAATTAAATTCGTCATCTAGATTGTTCTCAAAATTTTTTATTTCGGAAAAAACTGGCACAAAGCGGTCTTTAGCATAAGCAATTTGCTAGCATAGATGGTTCTTGATTGAGAAACAATTGTGTTAGGAGCGTCTAAAGCACCCACGTTAAGTGAAATTGAGCGATTGTGAATCAAAACGCCCATCCAGATCAATATCTGGATATCGCCTCGGAAACTTGGTTGATTATTCTATATATGGATATTTCTAGATCAGCACAACTGACTGGCAAAACTTAAACAAAAGAGCAGAATTTATACACTGTTGAATGTTTAAAGTTAACAGGAAGTCGTATTCACTTGGAATCGGATATAGCCAATAGGATCACAAAGGTTGTAAGTAGATCTGGGTACATCCAGTTCAATGAAATGGTCATGGATCATTACTTGGTAGGTGAAACGGATTCCGTGTACATTATGGGTGTCGATTATACACAGGTTTAGGTTTGTTATATAATACTATGACAATGTTGATGTGTTTACGTTTCACAGGTAGATATAGCAAACTAGTAAATGTGGTCGAATTCGAGTTAATTCAGAGGCGTTTCTGTCACTTCTGTAACGAACCAGAGCTTATCACGGAACACAACCTTTATGCATGTTATGGAATAAATAATATTGTATGAATTGCTTGAAGCTACAAATCGCCTATAAATATGAATTTTTACTTTTTAGAAAGTCGAAATTTTCTTTGATTTTCTTCTCAGACAGAATTAAAAAAACAGGTCAAATAGATATAATATTTATACAGTTTGACCTTGTTTACCAAGAAAAATATATTTTTTCAACTTAGGATCACACTAAAACAGTAAATGTCCAAGTTCATTGTTTTAATATTGTGTAGGTACCACTTATTTTTTGTATAGCTAAACTTTTTGTATCACTAGTATGTAGAAACGTTTAATAAATAGGTACTTAAAAATTTTGCTTTTTTCGAGAACACACTCAAATTTTTTGTAAAAATTTGAGTAACACTTCTTCAGGCAAACCCAATTTCCACAGAACACTGTTCTTCATAAGTTTATTGATTTCAGTTTTCAGGCGGATTCTAATTAAAATTTTCGTTTGGATGTTAAATAAAAGTAATATTTAAACACATTTAAAATCTAAAAATATTTTATTTCTAAAGCTTGTTTCAGTAAAAAGAATTGAGTTTTTATAAACAGGTAATTTGGCTGACGCTGTAAAGTAAAAACCAGAGGCATAAATAACACCCATTTTCCTTCAGCATTAGGTTAGCAATAGCAATCTGAAGCTCAAGTGTTTATTTATGTTTATACATCGAAAGAATGTCACATCGAAATTAGTTTGATTTGAATGAGTTTGTCTTCTCAAAACAGGACTAAAATCATTAATTAAACTACAGTCGAACAAAATGTTATGAATATTGTAACTCTAATTTTATCATTATTATAATTATAAAAAAAAATATATAAAAAATATATATTATTATTATTATTATTATTATTATTATTAATTATAAAGACATGCATATTCTTCACATGTTCGAGAAAATGGGGTGATTCGTTCTTAATTTGACCAATAAAAGATCTGTGATGATGTCATCAACATGGATAATAATACTAGTCACAGTACAAAAGAAAAATAATCATAGCGTATTATTATGCAAGAAAAAAAAAGGAAGCGCCAATTCGGTATCGAACCCACAACGGCAGATCGTACGGATTCGCCGCAGATCGCCTACTGTCTGATATAGCCACTGCGCCACGGAGACTCTTATGCTGTGTTGGTAATGTAACGTTATTATACCAGTTATTATGCAGATGTTTTTGCGAAAATTTGACGTTTAGCGAAAAAACTGAAAGCGAATTCGTACACTAGAAGTACATAAGTATAGTTTTGTATAACATTCAAATTATTTTAAACAATAGTTCGTTAAAATGGCATCATCAAATTATTGCTGGGGATCATTAACAAAATTTTGGTTAGCATTTAACCATCTAGATGGTAAAATATACATACAAAATTTTACAACAATCGGTCCAGCAGTTTCGGAAATTACGTGACTAATAAAAATGGATAGACACCAAATAGTAAGTAAAATTTATTTATTTGTTCTTTACGAAAAATGTTCTAATTTCATCTAAGAAGAGAACAACTAAATAAGTAATAAAGAACCTGAGAAACATGATCCAAGAAATAATTCCGATTTTCAAAATATAATTATATAAGAGAGTTTTCTATAATATAATTTCAAAATTTATATATAAATAAACATACCAGGTTCTTCGTGTCTGAAATATAATAAATTAGGCATGGATTTTAGTTAATTTTGGATGGGATAAATATGTTAATTTTGATGTATACGTTATTACAACAGTACCGTTATCAAAATTTTTGAAAACTAGTCTGCCATTTTGAGATATTTGATATTTATCAAATTACCTTTATTACAGTACTGTACAGCATTGCGAAAAAAAGGAGACTGCAAAAACTGACCAAAAGAAAAGGCGATAAAAAAGGGTCAAAGAACGCCGAAAAAAATGCTCCTAAAAAGGGGGAGTCAAAAATGCAACCAAAAACCGCTAATACGATAAAGAAATTCACAAAAATGCGACTAACAGAAGGAAGTCGTAAAAGGTCACAAAAAACAAAAAAGTCCGCAAAAAAAGCTACAAAAGTAGAGCGAGGACAAAAAACAAAACAAAGTCCAGATAAAAATGCAAACAAAAAAGGCGACTACAAAAAGTGACAAAATACAATAAAAAACCTACAAAAAGTGACAAAAAAATCACAAAAAAGAAAACAACAAAAAATACTTAGTCCAGAAAAGGCGACAAAAGGCGAAAACAGAGATAAAAAATAGGAGTAAAAAAAAATGCGAAAATAAAAGACACGATAAAAAGTCGCCAAAAAAAGGGCCAAAAACGCTACAAGAAAAGCAACTGTAGTAGTAGAGCCAAAAAAAAAAGTCAAAAAAATCCTACAAGCAAAGGTGACAAAAGAAAACCTCTGCACAAAAGCCGACAATTCCAATTGGAATTGATGTTGAATTTTATTGATGTAAAGAACATAAAATGTTTGACACAAGTCAACGAATACAAACAAAAAAGCTACAAAAAGGCAATAAAACAAAACATCAACATTAAAAATATTTACAAAAGTGACAAAAGGGGTAGTAAAAATAGGTCAAAAAAGATAAATCCACAAAAAATGCAAAAAAAAGGTGACTACAAGCAATGACAAAAAGAAACACAAAAAATGGCTTTAAAAAAGCCACAAAAATATTACAAAAAAGACAATTAAACGAGTATAAAATATGTTGTTTTAGGAAATTTTAAGTACACATATATTAAAATGACGTCTTCCACTGCTAGGGATGACCAGACAAATTTTAATCAGCATTTAACTATCTACACAATGTTTTTAAAGTACACATGTATAAAATTTGACAACAATCTGCTCGGTAGTTTCGAAGATTATCTATCACACAAACAGACAGACAGACGACAGACCGACGGAAATAGTAGAAAAAACACAAAACATGAAAGTATTCGTTCGCTTGGTTACAATACTTTCCTAGCTTACGCCCACGAAGTAAAAATTCCTGCACCAAACTTGCCTGTCTTAATACTCAGTGAAATACCGACTATTAATGTTTGTGGCTTTTTTTGTCAGATTGACAAACCTGTTTAAAATTTTATGATGGCATACCTGATTGCCAAAGTGAGATTTATGAGGGCTACCATCATCTCAAACGATCAACATGGTTGTTAGGTGGTACTCATGACAGAATTGACAACAATGAACTACTAGCATGGATGCCAATAATTCACACTTTCCAACACAAAAATTTCTTTCAAATGAAGGTAAGCGAAGAAAAATGTTGCTGCCATGATGGGAATCGAACCACACGCCCACCGCTTGCCGGGCAGGTATTTTGACTACAAGACCACGAGGCCGCTTATCTTTCTTCGCTTACCAACGTGTTATTGTGCCGCCACAAATGTAATAATGACGCGCTGGATATCAGGGACTCAGTAGCGGGTGATAATCACCGAATTTAATCGTTACTTATTCCATAAATATGCCGCCACACAAACATTAATCGTCACCTCGTATTTAGTTGTGTATTAATAAACTAATAATAATTTGCTCGATTACGATCAAGGAATTCACTTTTTGTAGTTTTTTCATAACTTTAGATGTTCAATTAAATAAAAAAAATTATTTATGGATTGTATTGAAGCAAGCTATTATTAATAACTAAATATTTAACTCTGTATTAAGACAGGCATTACATTAAAACAAAAAGTTCATATTTTCAATAGTTGGTTCAGGGATTTTTTTAACCATTTTTTTTTTATTCTTCAGTAGTTTCTCAATAACGAGCCACCGAGCTTATCCGTCATTTTTTTATCACTCTATACATCAAAAAGCTGACAACAGTCGATTCAGTAGTTTCGAAGATTATCTGTTTCATTGAGATCAGCACAGACGACAAACAGATGAGCTATGTATTTTTTTATGCTTTAGGAATCATGAAACATCGAGAAAACATGAAGGTAGCTATTCGTTGCAATACTAAACTTACTTAGCTTGGCCTCGGGAAGTAAAAAAGTGCGCATAGCGTCATCGTAGGAAATAATGACGTCACAAACCAGAGAATTAATTCCTGAATAACCATATTAATAATAATAAGCGACTGCTATGGTTCAACCATTCTATGCAAAAAAGTATGAACTTATTTCTTTGAAAATATTAGCAAATGGCAATACAAATATATTCCTTCTTTCCAGGCCTGACTTGACCTGACCTGACCTGACCTGACCTGACCTGACCTGATCTAATCCAACCTGACCTGATCTGACCTGACCTGAACTGAGCTGTTGACTCCCAATAGCTTTAATTTCTACATTGTAAATCCAAAAATAGACGAAAATAGTGCCAATACTCATGGATGGCGTTTTAGTGCAGAGGAGTTGAAATATTTTGACAACTAAACGTGAGCTGAAGCATAGATCATCTATACTATAATCTTTTTTATGGAATGTTTGGATCTTTTAATGTTCTATTAAATAATCGTTGGAATAAAACGGAAAAACGTGGTCGTCTAATCACTTCTTTGTCTAAATTACGAGCGCCGATTGTGCCTATTAAAAATTCGTTATTTATCGCCTATTTCAAGCCAATTAGTTATCCCACACGGCCCACACATCCAATCTACGAAATTAGCGTCCTACCCTAGAAATTTCAAAATACAGGAGGGGCGTTTTGCGGACTAATTAGTCGCGTAATCAGGAGGTGTAGCAGTGGCGGCGTGTTCAGAACTATCTGGGATCACCCGAACCTGCAATAAATCCGACCCACACTTATTGTTGTTGGAAGTTTTGACCTCGGTGGTCGGACAGGCATGTGCTATGACTTGTGTTCAGCGCTTGCCTTGATTGCGATTTATGCCGTTCCGTCTCGCGTACGGACTACTTTTGAACAAAACGTGCTCTTTTTTTCACTCCCAGACATTAAACATCAATTTAGATCGGGCTTAGTTTAAATTATACACCTCGGTCGGAAGGATGTGGTCGATTCGATAAACACGTAGCGCCTATCGATTCTACATTAATTTAACAATACATGAGGCCATTTTAATAGTCATAAAGTCGGTAAGTAAGACCGAAATCGTCTCATGAATAAAAACTTTGTCGAGTTAGGGAGTGAATAATTAATCGTGGTAGAGGGGTAATGACAGTTATTGTGTATTGTTTAACAAATTGGACTTCGCTGGTTGGTTCCTGAAGATGAGGTACCGGTGTACCGTCTATGGTGTTTTATTGATTACATACTTCAGTCGGCTTTGTTCCCATTTCGATAACTGTATTATGGAGAAGAATAACAATAAGCAATAAAAACAGTTGTGGTGGGTTCGCGTCATATTATTTCACCGGCTTCTGGTCACTGAATAACAAACAAACGTTCGTGATTTCCGTACTCAACTGTTTTCTGATCTCATTCCCGGCTGTTCTTCGATCTTTGTAAATGGGGTTGTGAGCAAACTTCCTTATCGCACATATTTCGTTTCAAAGCTCGTAAATCGAAACATTTACCTGGCTGGTCGTTCAAGCCACAGATTTTCATTTTGCTAGCAGATCGTTACGACGTCTGATGGGCCACATTTTATCCACAAACTTTTATTACAACATATACGTAACAGTTAAACTTCTACTACTATTTTAATTTGTTATATATATATATTTATATGCATTATACACTAATTCCTTCTGTTCATCCACCCTGAAAAATACACCCCAGACGATGCAATGGAACTAACTTCTTTTCAACAAGACGGGGCTACAGCGCATTGAATCATTAGTCGAAATACAGAGAGCCCCAGATCTTACGATCTTACTCGTGTAGACTTTTTTGAACATCGTTATCACAAAAAGAACCGTAAAATATTTGCATTAATAAATAACATAGGTATTCCAAAAAGTGCACACAACATATAATCAACAGCAAATTATACAATAAAAAGTCCTCTTAACCATCAACGTGAAAAAGCAAAAACGTAACGTAAGTACTTAAATATCATGTTAAATAAATGGCTCAAAATAGTAAAAATATTTAATAATTGCTCTCTTGGGTATTGATCTTGTAATAACCACCAGTCATTTATTTAAAATACTGACCCACTAACTGCTAGCCATTTCCTCTCAATATAATGCAAAAAACTGCACGATCTGCAAGACTACTTTCATTAATTCAAAGTGGCCGTCTAACCGCTCATTAGTTCAAGACAATTACCTCCCAGATTACCGGTATTAAATAATTACATACGATAATTGTTGCTATTGTTACAAGACTAGACTTGTTCGGATTCTCATAAAAACAAAAATCACCCCAGCGTAAAGCCAGGATGTGAAAATAATGTTATTTGCAACCCCCGATGCTGATACACCACTTAGATCTTTATGTTGGAATAGTTGCATTATGATGTATACCATAACATAATGACTGCTGAAATCTCATAAACAATCCCCATAAATGTACAGCGACTGGTGGCTGAGTGGTGAGAAAATGTTGGGGGATAGTTGCCACCCTAATATTCGTGGGAGTACACCACAAAGAGTGATTCAGCAATGTGACAGATAACCGATTCACGACTCTGAAAATTTTAGTAGTATATCTCAATGATGCTAAAAGATACATAATTTCTAAAGCTTGGAAGCGATAGTGAAGATTTATAGCTCTATATCGCTGCATTTAAAATTTAAGCAGCTAGAGTATATCTGTTAGGTATAAATCAAGCGAATGACAGTGAGCTCAAAAACTCTTGGATGAACGAATTATGGATTTGTTTATGCGTGTGGGAAAATTATTACTATACGCTCAAACGGGAATTGTGATAACAATTATTTTTGTTTTGTTGGAGCAGATGTTAATTCAGACGATTTTATTTATCTGATATTACCATGAATGTAAGATAATACAACGCCTCTCCTCATCGCTTTAACAACTTAACATCGCGTGATATTAATTTACTGTCATTAAATGCACGCTACTACAAAAATGTCCACTGGCTACTTATTATACTCTATATTTTTATTACAATTATAAAAATGTCGTTATAAACCACATTGAATAAACTTGTAAATCATAATTATTATTTATGTTTTTATAAACCTACGTTTTTAAGTTTTTCGGCAAGTTATTATGACATAGTAATAGTACAATCGTGGGCAATTAAAAAATGTTAAAAACAGAAACAAGATGAGATTAAGTTAAAGAAAGATAACTAACATGGTAGGGAAATAGTAGAAAAAATTGGTCTAAAGAGTTTAGACAGTACTTCCCTCGCTGTCGGAAACTTGACGACTGCATGCCTATTGTGTTTTTTTTCTCATTACATTTTTGTAGTGGGAATTTAAAAAAAAATTGCGATGACGTCATCAACATTTTTGCAAGGACACGTGTATCAGTTGGGATAGATGTAGTGTAATACTAAGAATAAAATTATTATATTCTCAAATTTTCGGGAAAATGAATTGGGTCGTTTGAATATTGATTTGTAATAATCAATAAAATAACGAAACAATTTACTCACGTATACCTACGTATCAGAGGCAACTGAAAATCGTGTATGTATAAACATTGTTAATTTAAGATGACAGGCGTAACAGCATACGTGAGAGCCAAACACAGAAACTGTAAACAAAACGACCGTCGGTTTTATTGCTTCGACTTCCGCTTATTATATAAAACATTGGGTTTTATTTTAATTCTTGACGGTGAAATTCACAATTGGTTGATTATAAACATGTCTATTTCACATTCGCGGAATCAAGTGAACGCATAAAACAAATGCAGGTCTGTAATGTTAAAGTCGATGTAAATAAGCGTGCTACCCTTATGTTTCAACCGAGTTTTTCCTTTAACAAATTTTGTGTCTACCAAATTGGGTTGGTTGGGGTGTAATACTAATAATAAGTGTTGCCTTTAATTTAATCAATAAAATAAATTGACTTCATTAATTCTTTTGAACCACCTCTTAAGAAAATCTAAAAAATATGAATGGAATGATAAATCACAAGTACAAACTCATCATATTTTTTGCATTTTAGATAGGATTTATTCAGCAAAATTTAAGGGTGACGTCATCAATTTTTTTAGGAGGGATGAACAAATACATTTTGAACAAAAGTTTACCATGCTTATAATAACTTTAAAATATTCCCAAGATTTCAAAGCACTCGGTTTTGTAATTCCTGATTAAATCGATAAAATAAATTCACGCCTTCATTAATTTTTTTGAGTCACCCTGCATATGCAAATCCAAAAATATGAATGGAATGATAAATCACAAGTACAGACTCATCATATTTTGTACATTTTAGATACGATTTATTCGGAAAACTTTTGAGCTGACGTCATCAGTTTTTTGTAGAAGATAACCAAATATATTTTGACTAAAAATTTATTATGCTCTTTATAACCTTAAAACATCTGCAAGATTTCAAAGCATTCGGCTTTGTAGTTCCTGATTAAATCAATAAAATAAATTTACGCATTCATTCATTTTTTTGAGTCACTCTGTATATGCAAATCCAAAAAATATGAATGGAGTGATAAATGACAAGTACAGGCTCATCATATTTTGTACATTCTAGATATGATTTATTCGGCAAACTTTCGAGCTGACGTCATCAAGTTTTTGGAGGGGATAAGCAAATATATTTTGACTAAACATTTATTATGCTCTTTATGACCTTAAAACATCTGCAAGATTTCAGAGCATTCGGTTTTGTAGTTCCTGATTAAATCAATAAAATATATTTACGCATTCATTAATTTTTTTGAGTCACCCTGTATATGCAAATCCAAAAAATATGAATGGAGTGATAGATCACAAGTACAGACTCATCATATTTTGTACATTTTAGATATGATTTATTCCACAAACTTTTGAGCTGACGTCATCAAGTTTTTGGAGGGGATAAGCAAATATTTTTTGACTAAAGATTTATGATGCTCTTTATAGCCTTAAAACATCTGCAACATTTCAAAGCATTCTGGTTAGCAGATTAAAAATTAAATTTCAAAATGTTGTTTTATAATTTTGATTTTTTTTCCAAAAATCTGGACGTTTCGGGTGAAAAGTCGATTCAGAGTTGTAAACTATATGTGTAGGACTATGTTATTTTATACAATTGAAAACCCATTTACTATGTACAATTTTGAAGTGACGTCATCGCTTTAGTGGTGGGGATGATTCGACAAATTTTGGTTAGCGTTTTACCATCTACATGATATTCTTAATATAAGTACAAAATTTCACAACAATCGGTCGAGTACTTTCGGAGATTATCTGTCTAATAAAAATCCGGGACAACAGACGGACAGACGGACAGACGGACAGACGGACGGACAGACGGACAGACGGACGGACAGACGGACAGACGGACGGACAGACGGACAGACAGACGGAAATGGGAGACCTATTTCTTCGTCTTCTAGGGGTCATGAAAGATCGAGAAAACGTAAAAGTAGAGAGTCGGCCGACGGACTCGATTACAATACTTCCTTTGCTTACGCTCCGGAAGTAAAAAGCACAACTAATAGAATTTTTCAGCATCTCTACTGATTTAAAATATTAAGATATATTAAAGTGAATCTTGATCTTGATAAAAATAAAAAACTCGTTGGATTGTCAATATTTTGGAATTTTTGTCAAAAAATGGAGTAGTGTAGTTTGAAATACACTTGGTCTTGTCTATATTTGTGTGCGTATAAATTCATCAGCTGGTAGCAATTCGTGCTAATTATAATAATTTGGTAGCTAATTTAAAGCAAGTGCCAGTAAGTAATGGTTGAGGTTAGTTGTCGACAAGAATCACGTTCGCTCAAATGGGATTTACGTCACATCTCTGTAATTTTCACCTAAATAACGAGGTGTGAGTCAGGTTTTTCGGATATTATGTTATCTTTTTATTAAAATCGCCAATTAACTACATTGTTGCAAATCTGTCCAGTTTTGCAACAATGTACTTGGTTCCACCTTCACATGCTGTTGAAATTTCTAGACCTGTCAAATGCAAGTAGACAGATTATGACATGTTGAATGAGAACGCTTGAACATAGAATATGACCAGAAGAAACCAAGACAGTTGTAAATACAAATTTAAAAAAATAGTCCTACATTTTTGTTTATCTTATGTTTTTATTAAAAAATGTTTGATGTACCTACCATTATATGGGGCTGAAAATGTAAAAAGTCAATCTATGTACTGAAGGTTAATTTCCACAAGTTTAAAACTACGATACACACTACATAAAAAGTGGAGATGTTAATCTTCCTTTTATTTCACAATCAACCAGTCTGGCGAATATTAAATGAAATGAAAGCAAATCAAAATAAATCATAAGAGTCGATGATGCAGAAAATAAAGCCTGTTTTCTGATAATCTTTATATATTATTGTATTAGTATCAGTGTACATGCTTAACTTCGATTGTTTATGTTTATATAGAATGTCTCGTAGAAATTTGTTTCATTTGAATGAGTTCTCTCCTCAAAACAAAGAACTAAAATTATTAATTAAACCACAATGGAACAAAATGTTTTGAAGATAATTAATTATTATTATTTGTTCATAATTAAATACATTTTTTTTAAGAACCTCAGAAAATGAGGTTCTTAATTGGATCAATAAAAAATTTGTCGAAGGCTATAGTACAATCCGACAAATCCAGCTCTTTAAAAAAAATACAAAATTTGATTTTACAATGTTCGTTTTATGACAACCACTGTAAAATAAAAACCAGCGCCATAAATAACACCCCTGCAGCCCCTGCGGCGTACGGATAAAGTAGAAAATATTTGAAGCACATAACTAACGAGATAAAATATCCTTCAGCACTAGATAATAGAAATCAGAAGCCCAAGTATTTATTTACGTTTATACATCGAAAGAACGTCACGTATAAATTAGTTTGATTTGAATGAGTTCTTCTCAAAACAGAGGACCAAAATTATTAATTAAACCACAGTCGAACAAAATGTTCTGAATATTATAATTCTTATTTTGTATAATGTTTTTGCGAAAATTTGAAAGTTTAGCGAAAAAATTGAAAGCGGATTCGTACATACACTACAAGTATAGAAGTATATTTTTGTGTAACCTTCAAATCATTTTAAAGTACATTTCATTGAAATGACGTCATCAAATTGTTGGTGGGGATGATTAACCAATTTTGGTTAACACTTAACCATCTACACGATATTTCTAATATACTAATATACATATAAAATTTGACAACAATCGGTCGAGCAGTTACGGAGATTACGTGTCTATAATAAAAAACGATACAGACACCTGACAGACAGACAGACAAACGTAAACGAGAGACTACTTTTTTCGTACTGTAGGGGTCCTGAAACGTCGAGAAAACATAAAACTGGTTATTCGTCCGATTGGCCCGATTACTATACTTCCTTGGCTTACGCTCGGTAAGTAAAAGTGGTCTAAGGTTATTTAAACAAAAATACAGTCCAAAAATAAAGCTATAAATACAGCCAAAAACTACAGGGAGCACGAGGACTGCCTGAAGAAGAGTTTTGAGAGTTCAAAAAAGTCACCGTACAGATCCATAGGTACTGAGTTGGGTCTGCACTCTTTTTCTTGTGCCCATGATAAACCAATCATCGATAAAAACCGATAAGCACCATCTACCATGCTACCGCTCCTCTTTTCGGCGTACCGTCCCTATCCGAACTCCATTTCAGGGTCACGGCCTCTCCAGGATCCGAAGCAGCCCTGTTCAGTGAAGACCGTGCTATGGTATCCGATTATTTCTTATTCTAGCATTTATAGCCTGATAGAAAATAAAGACCGTTTAGCGTTGACATGTAACACCTAAACAATAGTAACCAACGGGCAAAATGTAAACAAAGTAAACGACTTAAGCTACTTCAGAAATGTTGACATTTTGAGATTATATTTACAAACTTAACCACAAATTCCTGTGAAATTAACATACTTCCAAACTTTTTTATGTTTTATGTGTTAGAGGAGTATTGATAATTCTATGGGTAATTACTAATTAAATTGTAATTAGGCAATTAGCCGCTATATTATATTTTGATTCATTTTAGCTCCTCAAAACAAAAGAGAGAACTCATTATTAATTACGGAACAATGGAGCAAAACATTATGTCGGGTAAGGACCTGTTGTTATAATAATTTTTTTTTCATTATTAAATGTAAGCAGGCTCAACATTACTGAATTTTCAAATTTTCGAGACAATGCAATAGTTGTGATTCGTTCTTGATTTGATAAATAAAAACAAAGAAATTCCCCATCAAGATTAGGCTCGAAGCTTTTCAAATGCCAAACGAATGCTCATGTCACAACTCCACCAGGCACGTTTGCTTAGCTTCAAAGTTTGTGTCTAAAACAAAAGAATGATTAAAAACAAAATTTATACAGGGTTTCTATAAATGATAATAGGGTCGAAGTAGGTCATGACCAGGTGCCGCCTCTCAGTTTTGAACCTTACTAAATGCCCAAGGACGCACGACAATACCACACGATCTGTATAACTGGTTCCTTAAATGCTGCATATCTTTTTAAAAAAAACTAATCCATTACAATAAAAAGAAATAAATTTGTTGCACTTAAACATCACAGTAAATGCTGAAAATGTTGAGCATTTTGTTCAAAGCACATGTTCACTCTCTTTTTAACTTCAAAAATATTCTGTAATCCGTTCGTCAATGCCCATTGTTCAATTTCATGTTGCAACAAGAACTCCTGACTGGTGAGGAACGATGTTTGCGGATTCTGCTCAAGTCGTCCTAAATCATCAACAACTTCCTCAAATAATGAAGATCTTCCACGAAATTTCCCTTTGTTGACACTGCCAGTTCGAACAAATCTGTTGATTAGGTACATCTCTAATGTGAGCCTCAAACGATGTTTCTTGAATTATTAAATCACGATAGTTGACCAGATATTCTTACTTACAAGCGGTTACAAAATACACAGACTCTTCGTTTACGAAGTCCCACTGCGATAACAAGAGAGAATTACTGTAACTCACACTTGAAAAAAGTTAAAAAAATACAAACGGCGATTGTAAATGACAGGTTACAAATGACATTAATGACAAGTGAGAACTGTGATAATGAGGCATTTCAGCAAAGCGGTATTTTTGAAATCCATGGCCAACTACGTCCTTACAATAATTTATAAAAACCTGTAAACCTATAAAATTTAAATAACATTTACCATGCAAAATTGATGACATCACATTGTTGTTGGGGATGATTAAACAAATTTTTGTTAGAATTTTACTCTATACACGATATTCCTCCAATACATATAAAATTTGACAAAAGTCGGTGCAGTAATTTCGGATAATAGACAGCAGACGGTAGACAGCAGACGACAGACAGACAGACGGAAACTGGGGTTTATTATTTCAAACTCTCGCACCCAAAAACGTCAAGAAAACATGAAAGTAGTAACGCGCCAGATGGACCCTATTACAGGACTTCCTTAGTTTAGGCTGTGGCGGCACAATAATACGTAGTAGTGAGCAAGGAAAGATAAGCTCCTCCGTAGTCTAGTGGTAAGAAGGGGTATTTAAAAAATAATTTATATAGTATTATATATTATGCGATTAATTAAAATTCATTAAAACCCGTTTAAAATCATTGATCAGAACTTTCCTCTTTCCCAAATTACAAACAAATCCTGTTTCTTAGGTAATTCATAAAATTTGATCATGCAATTATTTTCTTTTTTTTTTGTAATAAGCTCTGGAAGTTCAAATAAAAACAGATGTGGATCATTAAACTGCAAATAAAGAAGTATGCTAGGTAGTGTTTCGAGTGAGTTTCCATTAATAAAATTTTGCAATGACGTGGTCAATTCCAGAAGTGCAAATAAATTTAATCAATAAAAAACGATGCTTCGTTCATTAATTTTTGGACGTCTTGTATAAGCAGTTATATTTACTGTATATTTCTACATTTTGGACAAGATATAAATTTAACAAAATTTTGAAATGACGTCAAGTTTTTGGAGAGATCAAAAAAAATTGTTAGCGATTTACCATATTTTTACCTTCAAAGTGTTTGTATGATTTCCGAATGAAGAATATTATTTTGTAAAAACATTACTTAATTTTAAACAATTATTCATCAATGAAAATAGTATTTAATTTTTTTTCAGCACGATTGCTAGTAATGATTTTGTCGATCTGGAGACGAATTATTCAGACTATTATCAGTTCTTTTTAGCTTATCGACAAGATAACATAATTTCGTCTTTCTCACAGAACTGACACAAAAATCCGTCTTTTTAAAGTGCAGCCAACACAAACAAACCTGAGAAAATCCCATTTTTTCATTTCTCCTTGCATTTACCACGAGATCCATCTTCGTTTCTCCCACCTTCATCCAGACCCACAAATACCCGCCAAAGATTTGTCATCCACCGCCTTCTAAAAACTGCAGCTGCATTTAATCCGGCGGATCCGTCAACATTTAGCGCCGCCGTGAGTTTTTCCAGAGTCGGCGCCTGTTCTTTTTACACGTCTGTAATCGTGACCCGGAAACTCGCATAGGAAATTATGCTCATTTATTAAAAGAAGTTTTTCTTTCTGTAAGGTAGATGAAAATTTATGTACGTCCTAAAGGCCTCTTTCCGCAGTACATGTAACGCGTTTCAGGGAGCAATGTTCTCGGTTTATTAAAGAAAATTAAGCGAATTATATCGAAATTTCATACCGGCAATAAGTCGAAAAAAAGTCGTGTCGAAGTGTAATTGAGCGTATTGGATGACCACGCAGATTCTGAAGCGAGGCCGCAAAATGCGTTATTATAACGGACAGGTGCAGAAATTCGAACCGTTACAATTAATAATTATTATTAATATTCTTTTAAGGCGGAAGCTGCGCTTCATTTGGGGGGTCTGATCCAGATAAAGACGTCACGTTAAAGCTCTTTGCGAAAAATTGGGGCGGAATGTTTTATTTAGTGCCACTCAGTTTGCTCTCGCACAATTAATATATAATTAAAGTGTTGATCGGTGTACGGTTTAGCATTTGTCGGGATTCATTGAAGACTAATCCACGTCTTAGTAAATCTGCCCTTGCTATCTTTAGGAGCACAGCCACTAGAAATAAATTAGCGAATGTTTTCAATTATCATTAAGTCGTAACAGCCCCATTTCCAATCGTGGTGTGGAAAATGGGGTGGCAAATGAGACGCCTTTACACGAAAGTGGGTAGGCAGTTAGTAAATAATGCACCCCTAAATAATGCAGCCCCAATCAAGGTTGCTAATGAATACAATCCCAAGTCTGAGAGCAAACAAGCAGCATCCCTTGAAGAAGAACGAATTATAAAATAATGGCGCATGAATAATTAAAAACGTTTCGGAACGGGTCAAATGCTGCCTTCTAAGCCAAAGTTTAAACATTCTTTGGCGAGATTTCGCCCTTGGTTGTGCGTGATTTAGCTTTGAAGCTGCGAATTTCATAAATTCCAAGAAGCTTATCAGAAACTTAGTAAAATTCTCATTGTCTGCCTCGCGGATATTCTTCCGGGTACGCACAAAGTACCGGAACTCCGTGAAAACTTTGAATTTTGTTTATTTGCCTCACAAAAGAATTTCATCTCGGTGAATCTTCGTCCTGCTTTAATTTATTACCAGGTGCAGGGCGGAACTGGGACGCTGAGGAACCTGCATTTTTAACTTACAAGACAAAGCAGTAGGTATTAGTGTAAACAAATTTACAAAATGGAAAATTCGAAAAATCCCATTCTAAGTTTCATTTAATAATATTAATAATGATAATAGTTTATTTATCCAACGGATAAGTTTTACATAGTAGGATACAACAATTATATAAATATATATCGCGATTACTGAGAAGTTTGTAATTACTTAAGAAAAATGCATTAAACGAATAACCGAAATCATACTGAAATAAAAAAAAATGTATTAATGTGAACTTGACCTACAAAAATAAAACCTTTCGAGACAAAATTACCAGAATAAATATCGTCCAAGGCCGTATAGCTATTTTTTGTCTTATTTCAGAGACATTCGACGGCCGAGGATGCCGCTCGTCCCAATAATTTATCATGTGGTTTCAGATATTTGCATATTTTTTGTCTTTGGAAACCAAGCGTTGCCAGCCGAACCTGAACTCATCTCTGGTTCAGAGAATCGCCAGTTGCGATTCCCACGTGTTCTTGGAGTGAAGTCAACAATGAAGAGGACAGCCGGTACCAAACACGTCCACGACATGGAACATCGTCGAAGAGCATGCCATGTATACACGGTCTTCGTGTAACGTAATATTTTAATTTTGTCGTGAAAAATGGGACGGACATAACCAACGAGCTACACACATTCACAGCTAATGTCGTCGAGCACGTCCTAAGAACAATGGCGCCCACGAGGAACGCGTGATAGAATTAGACGTTTTCATTTCGGAATAATAACAAGCAATTTTCGGCGAATTAAACGGGAAATGTGTAGCAGAGGGACGACATACACGATATTTTCGTGTCATAAGACGACAATGCTCGGGAAATGACCGTAAACTTAATTGGTTTATTGCACGGAAAAGAGTATGAAGTGACCTTAAAGAGATCGAAATCTTTCACCGAGTTACGCTTTAGCGCCCAGGGAAAATTCATTGCGACGCCTGCAAGACGCATGCAACGTACGACCACTTTGACTGACTTGGGATAATTGCGGTTCACACCCTATAATTGCTGACTAAGCAAAAAATTTTAAAGACTTACTTAGGTGTGGGTTGTTGCGAGTTAAAAAGTGAGTTTGCTGGAGGGGTCTGTTGTGTTAGTACACTTAGAACTTTGAACAGTTTAAAGAAAAGTTGGGAAAAGATTTTTTTCGGTTTAATTATTAATAGGATCCACAGGTTTGGTAATTAGCAAAAAATAAGAGTTTATAAACTTCAGGGATTCATTCCAGACGAAAATAACTTGAGAAAATAAGAACTGGCCGTCTAGTTTGTAACCGTATCTGTAAGTTAAACTGAGTTATTCTTACAATTACAAACCTAGAAAATTGTCGAAAAAGAAATAAAATCCTGATTGCTTCCTGTGACAGGAAAAATTATTGGTTTTAATTTGACCATAATTAATTGGTTAAATTCTTTGGCTTCACATTAATTCATCAGAGGTGGTCTTTAAGATTTAATGAACTAATGTTATTCTTAAAAAAAAAGGATAATATATTATCATCACTGTATTGTCGATTCATAGGCAGAAATAAAGCACGATTTATAGTTTGCTACTCTGCCAATGGAATCGGAACCGCAAATCAAAATTAAGACAAGCTTGGTTTACGTATAAATGCTTCTAGCTTCGGTTTTGAAATTCTAAGTTATCAAACAAACTCTGGTTGAATTATTCTCCTAACTGTGTACCTACCAAGAAACTACTATTGGTTATTGCTCAGTTATGCTACCCGAGAAACACGCAACACAGTTCTTTTTTTTTCAGCATTAGGTGGTCATCGTTAATATTTGGGTGTTTTCTCTTGTTTGATGTCAGGTTTCACTGTAGTCGTTTTGAAAAAAAAAATCATCGTCCCTGCACTTATCGTTAAAAGACGGAAACAATTTTTATTTTCGTTAGTGGAACTGATTTTTGATATAGGGGAGTGTTCATAAAGCTGTAACTACAACGAAATGATGACAAAGATATTTTGTAAAGTTGAAAAAAGCAGAATCAAATAGAGTTTATTTGGGATAAAAAAATCTAAAGTAAAATAATTTTGTAATTTAGTCCTAAATTTTAAACAAATATTTTGACCAATTTATTTATTGCTCTTACGCCAAATAACACTGTAAAAACAAATTGATTCCTTCGTTTTCAAAATCATGAGTAACGTAAGAAATAATGTACAGTAAAACAGAAATAAGTTTTTTTCTGTAAACGCTGCAAGCTGTTATTTTAACACGGATTCTTATGGAGGACAGCTGATATTATTTCTTACCGATTTCGACGTAGTAACAGCCTTAGCAAAGATGATGGGATGCAGCACACAATCGAGTTCAAAAGACAAATTTTTACTTCCCGAGCGTAAGCAAAGGAAGTATTGTAATCGAGTCCGTCGGCCGACTCTCTACTTTTACGTTTTCTCGATCTTTCATGACCCCTAGAAGACGAAGAAATAGGTCTCCCATTTCCGTCTGTCTGTCCGTCTGTCCGTCTGTCCGTCTGTCCGTCTGTTGTCACGGATTTTTATTAGACAGATAATCTCCGAAAGTACTCGACCGATTGTTGTGAAATTTTGTACTTATATTAAGAATATCATGTAGATGGTAAAACGCTAACCAAAATTTGTCGAATCATCCCCACCACTAAAGCGATGACGTCACTTCAAAATTGTACATAGTAAATGGGTTTTCAATTGTATAAAATAACATAGTCCTATACATGTAGTTTACAACTCTGAATCGACTTTTCACCCGAAACGTCCAGATTTTTGGAAAAAAAATCAAAATTATAAAACAACATTTTGAAATTTAATTTTTAATCTGCTAACCAGAATGCTTTGAAATGTTGCAGATGTTTTAAGGCTATAAAGAGCATCATAAATCTTTAGTCAAAAAATATTTGCTTATCCCCTCCAAAAACTTGATGACGTCAGCTCAAAAGTTTGTGGAATAAATCATATCTAAAATGTACAAAATATGATGAGTCTGTACTTGTGAACTATCACTCCATTAATATTTTTTGGATTTGCATATACAGGGTGACTCAAAAAAATTAATGAATGCGTACATATATTTTATTGATTTAATCAGGAACTACAAAACCGAATGCTCTGAAATCTTGCAGATGTTTTAAGGTCATAAAGAGCATAATAAATGTTTAGTCAAAATATATTTGCTTATCCCCTCCAAAAACTTGATGACGTCAGCTCGAAAGTTTGCCGAATAAATCATATCTAAAATGTACAAAATATGATGAGCCTGTACTTGTCATTTATCACTCCATTCATATTTTTTGGATTTGCATATACAGAGTGACTCAAAAAAATTAATGAATGCGTAAATTTATTTTATTGATTTAATCAGGAACTACAAAACCGAATGCTTTGAAATCTTGCAGATGTTTTAAGGTTATAAAGAGCATAATAAATTTTTAGTCAAAATATATTTGGTTATCTTCTACAAAAAACTGATGACGTCAGCTGAAAAGTTTTCCGAATAAATCGTATCTAAAATGTACAAAATATGATGAGTCTGTACTTGTGATTTATCATTCCATTCATATTTTTGGATTTGCTTATGCAGGGTGACTCAAAAAAATTAATGAAGGCGTGAATTTATTTTATCGATTTAATCAGGAATTACAAAACCGAATGCTTTGAAATCTTGGGAATATTTTAAAGTTATTATAAGCATGGTAAACTTTTGTTCAAAATGTATTTGTTCATCCCTCCTAAAAAAATTGATGACGTCACCCTTAAATTTTGCTGAATAAATTCTATCTAAAATGCAAAAAATATGATGAGTTTGTACTTGTGATTTATCATTCCATTCATATTTTTTAGATTTTCTTAAGAGGTGGTTCAAAAAAATTAATGAAGTCAATTTATTTTATTGATTAAATTAAAGGCAACACTTATTATTAGTATTACACCCCAACCAACCCAATTTGGTAGACACAAAATTTGTTAAAGGAAAAACTCGGTTGAAACATAAGGGTAGCACGCTTATTTACATCGACTTTAACATTACAGACCTGCATTTGTTTTATGCGTTCACTTGATTCCGCGAATGTGAAATAGACATGTTTATAATCAACCAATTGTGAATTTCACCGTCAAGAATTAAAATAAAACCCAATGTTTTATATAATAAGCGGAAGTCGAAGCAATAAAACCGACGGTCGTTTTGTTTACAGTTTCTGTGTTTGGCTCTCACGTATGCTGTTACGCCTGTCATCTTAAATTAACATATTTTATACATACACGATTTTCAGTTGCCTCTGATACGTAGGTATACGTGAGTAAATTGTTTCGTTATTTTATTGATTATTACAAATCAATATTCAAACGACCCAATTCATTTTCCCGAAAATTTGAGAATATAATAATTTTATTCTTAGTATTACACTACATCTATCCCAACTGATATACGTGTCCTTGCAAAAATGTTGATGACGTAATCGCAATTTTTTTTTAAATTCCCACTACAAAAATGTAATGAGAAAAAAAACACAATAGGCATGCAGTCGTCAAGTTTCCGACAGCGAGGGAAGTACTGTCTAAACTCTTTAGACCATTTTTTTCTTTTATTGTTCGTTTCGATAAAAACAGGATTTGTATAAAGATATAGTAAATGCGCCTATATCCACTATGACCTGATTGCTTTTTATATTCAATGCTATAACAACAAAAGAAGTATAGTAATCGAGTCAATCGGGCGACTTGCCAGTTTCATGTTTTCTCGACGTTTCATGACCCCTAGAGTACGAAAAAAGTGGTCTGTTTGTCGTCTGTGTGTCCGCCTATCTGTCTGTCTGTCTGTCTGTCTGTCTGTCTGTCTGTCTGTCTGTCTGTCTGTCTGTCTGTCTGTCTGTCTGTCTGCCCGTCTGTCTGTGGCGATTGTTATTAATCAATTAGATGATGTTTACGCGTCTATCTTGATTTTGTTTAGTATTATTATGTTTATTTATTGTTTAATCCACCTTTGTCTTTACGGACAGGGTACACAACGCTGTCACAGCTAACGTGACTCAATAGTATCGTTTTTGCTTTAGAGATTCCTGACTCGACCGCTTGAAACTGCTAGGCGGCAGATCTTTTTTATCACGCTTTTATTAGCTTGGGTTGTATCTATGTATGTATGTAACGGAATCTTTGAGCTTAATTTTCATCGGTTTCTAAAAGTCTGATCATCTTGAAACTTTGCACACGTCTCAAGGATCGATGACAATGCAATAATTTGATAACAGTTTCCCATTATCCTTATTAGGACCGCCAGGATCCTCGATCCTACGGAGACCACTGAGTGGTTCTTTCTAGAAAAATCTAAATAAGTAATTAATTCCCCAATTTATGAATTTGTCGCAGACTAAAAAATGAAAAATAAATAATAGTTTAAAAAACTAAAAAAACACGCTTTTATTGCTAATCGAACTAAAAACTAGGAAATAATTTTTAATGACAGAGTTTAATATTACAGTAGTAGAAGATCAAACAATCAATCATAATAAATCACCTCAAATTAAAATTATAATAAAATTTAAGTTTTTAACAGAATAATTCAATTCAGAGTAAAAAGCGTGGGGTGCATTTTACTGCGGTTCATAACTATCCTCTCATAGATAGTTGCCAATAGAATGATTGTAATATTTAAAATATCAAGCACCCCACGCTTTTTACTCTGAATTGAATTATTCTGTTAATAACTTAAATTTTATTATAATTTTAATTTGAGGTGATTTATTATGATTGATTGTTTGATCTTCTACTACTGTAATATTAAACTCTGTCATTAAAAATTATTTCCTAGTTTTTAGTTCGATTAGCAATAAAAGCGTGTTTTTTTAGTTTTTTAAACTATTATTTATTTTTCATTAGATAAAATAAATTTAATAAAATTAATCAGTCTAATTTTTTCTTAATCAAATTAAGAACGAGCTATTTAAGAAGAATATAATAAGAATTATAACAATAATCTGAAACTTTTGTTCGACTGTCGCTCATTCAAATCAAACAAATTTCTATGTGACATTCTTTGGCTCCGGTGTCGGTTTGAGGACATAGGACTCCACCGGGAAATTTTTGTTTGGGTATTGTTATTACTGTTATTATTTTCAGTTTTTCTGGCGACATTGGAGTTTTGAAAAAATTATATTGTTTTTGGCATTTTGATGACGCTACAAAAAAAAAACAAAACTAGCAAAAAAATTGTGGAACATTATTTTGACAGAACTTCCTTCGCTCTTGAAGTATAAAGCCTTGTTTCCAATCACTTATACTTATACTTAGTAATTATAATTATAAGCTTGACAAGTGCCACTTAATGTAAGCGTTCACAACTGAATTATACTTAACGAATTATATTTAACAAATTATGTGACTACTTGTAATTAAGAAATTCTTGCAAGCTCCAAGCTGAACGTATAAGTACTAAGTGCACCAATCAGAAAAAAACATCGTGAGCATGCGTAGTTACGCACGTGTCTACTACGAAAGTATAACCTCATATTTGTTTAGATTTGGAGAGCAAAACGACATCGGTGTCAACGTATTTGTGTGGTCTCTGATCTAAAATTTACTATTCTAATAACAATATCCATCGTATATTATTTGGTAAGTAGACTATTACACTTTTTTGGTAGCTTTTTTACAAATACCTATATTTTACAAATTGTGTTTATTTTGTTTCAAATTAATAGTATATTAAAGAACGAGTTTCATAAGGCAAATATTGAGGCACGAATCCAAGTTTATAGAACGAGCGGCGAAGCCGCGAGTTATATAAAGGATGAGTGCCTCAGTGGCCTTATGAACGAGTTATTTATACTATTTTTTCTACCGCACACGTTTTTTCCCAAAATTTAATTGAAATTTGCATTTTTTTTAATCTGGGGACTTTTGTCGTGGTTGGTGATGGGTCGGTCTGACACTAACCACGAAATATTTGAGGTTCGAATTTTCACAACAACAATTGTAATTCGAACCAATTCGAGTTTTTGTAATTTAAAATTGGTTAAAATGTCTTGCGAAGAAGTTCCGCGTCCGGAAACATGGGAAATTTTAAGTTTAGATTTGCCACTGACATTCACCTGACATTTCTCGTCATTGCTGCCAATCTTACCGATCTAAATTACACCAGATCTATTAAAGAACGCCTTTCCGCTATTAACGAACTGCTGTGACGTCATTTGCGTGCGTTAATAGCTCTATTAGAAAACCAAAAAACGTGGACGGTAGAAAAAAGTGTTTTTACACATTATATTTCAGTATAATTCAAATATGAAGTGGACTTTAACACTATATACGAGTACTTTTTAGGTAAACTATAGTATGGATCAAAGCTTTGATGAGCAACTAATCTCCATCTTACCCCAATATCCTGCGATTTGGGATAAAAGTTCAAAGTTGTTTAGAAATAAACAAACAAAAAGTAACTGTTGGCAGGAGATAAGCAAAACTCTTGGCTGCACAGGTATATTTCACACAGAACTTTGAACAAATTTAATTTTTTTTTTTTTAGTGGAACGTGCTACATTCCGATATAAATCTCTTCGAGAGAAATTTAGGAGAGAAACTTTGATTCTCAGTAGAGAATATAAAAGTGGGACTAGCCCTTCTGGCCGAGAGGAATGGCCTCTATATGAGGCAATGAAATTCTTGGAAAGGCAAATAAGGCCAAGAAAGACTGCATCAAATATTCATGTAAATGAAATAGAGGAGGTGATGACAGTGTCTCAAACACAATCATCACTAGATACTGTCGACTTCGATGAAGATCAGGCACTGGATAACCAATACGAAGATTTATTGCTGCTTCCAGCAGCAGGTTGTTCAAATGTGCCGGAGGTAAACATTTCACCAGTTTCTGCGGCCATGTCAATGGCAACGCCAAGACAAAAAGCCAAAAGGAAGCAAGCAGATATTAGTAATGATGTGTCTAGCATTTTAACTCGACTTACTGATGTCGCAGAGAAGAGCGTGCAGGAAAAAGGCACCACCAGTGACTACCATCATTTTGGACAGTATGTTAGTGAAACTTTAAAGAAACTGCCAGACAGGGAAGCTGATTTAGCTATAGAAGATATTATGTCTGTACTGTTAACAGCCAAACGAAAGTGCAGAGGTGAAGCAACATAAAGCGATTGGTCATTTGTGATTTTTTTTTAAGAAAGTTATATTTACATGCTTTTATTACATAATTGTCAATATATTATTTCATAAGTTCACTGTTTTTCCTGTTTGCATAGCACGTTGGTTTTGCCATGGTAAACTTCCTGCTGGACTATTTACATAATCTTTTAACACATTCCTATACCTAAGGACATCTCCTGCTGCATTTCTTGCTCCTAAACGTTTTCCCGTAGAACAAACTGGTTGTAGAGTTGAATTTTGTGGGCAAAATTGTCTCCATTCTCCTAATTGTACACCATTTTCATCTTCTTGGTCAACGAAAGCACGATTGCAGTATTTTCTTTTATGGTCCAATAATTTATCCTCCCATCTTTTAATATAATTGTGTAAACACACAGTGGCTTTAATAATGCCATCTACATTTTGTGGCAATGCATTAATTGTTCTGTGAAAAATTCTCCATCTACTAACTAAAATGCCAAAAGCATTTTCTATGCATAAGCGAGCCCTAGATAAACGATAATTAAAGATTTTAGACGGAATGTCTAAATTTTTCCCTCCATAAGGTCTCATCAAATTTTTTTGTAGAGGAAAAGCTTCATCCCCAACAAAAAAAAATGGAAAAGGCGTTTCTTGGTAAGGGAGTGGCGCGTCATTGGGGAGATTTAATGAATTGTCCATTAATGCTCTTCCAAATGTTGACAATTTCAATATGCCACCATCGCTTTGAGATCCATATGCCCCAATGTCAACATATGTGAAAACATAGTCTGCATCACATACCGCAAAAAGTACAATGCTATATGTGTGTTTATAATTGTAGTAAAGCGAGCCACTCTCTGGTGGGCATTGAATTACTACATGTTTTCCATCCAAACTCCCACAGCAATTGGGCAGGTTCCACTTTTCAAAAAACCTATCTGAAATACATTTCCAAGTATTATTTGTATGTGGTTCCAAATATAGAGGCTGTAATGTACTCCAAAGGATTTCGCAAGTTTCTTTAATTATACGGTACACTACAGTTTTTGATATGCGAAAAGCAAAACTTAGTGATCCATATGAATCTCCTGTGGCTAGGAATCTAAAAATAACATCCAAATTGAATAAAATGGTATAAATATTGTATTATATATACCGCAGTGTTACAGCTAGTCGACAAGCTGGCTCTAAAGACTCACGTCTTGAGGATTTCTTCAGTTTGTTTCCCACTAGAGATAACAGATAATCAAATTGATCTCTAGTCATCCTTGTGTAACTAAAAAACATTTCAGGATCGCTTAAACGCATTTCGTTCATAAGATTATGAAAATCTCCTTTAGATTTCCTGCTCTGAAATATTGGTCGAACCCACCACCTCGGAGGTTTCCTGACTTTTCTAGAATCTTCATTCTTTTGGGTCAATGCACTTGCTACTAACAATCCAGCAACAGATAAAACAAAAGGGGTTATGTCTATATCCATAATAACTAAAAGAAAAACGTAACTTTGGCTTCAATGAAAGTTTAAAATTGATCACATACCTATCGGAATAAAGCTCTTTATACTTACTTTATAACTATTTATTCAATTGCTTATAATCAGTTAATAACCCATGTTAATAACCACAAAAACATTAAATTCTAGGTTAGGTAACAACATGCACAACAAGCTGTCAAATGTGTCGTAGTTGGTAAGGGAGGAGAAATGCGGCGTTTCGATTGGTCACCAACAATTTCTAAATTTTCAATTGGAACGGGTAAATTAAACTCCGGCTTGTTAAGTATAATTTCTTGAGTATAAGTTCTTAAGTATAATTTCATAATTGGTTGGAAACATAGTGTAAGACTGACAAATTCCAATCTCGGTTTTGTGGTACTGTTAACCTCAATAAATTGGCGTAATTAAGATCCCCGCAAGCCCTACGTCTTTAAATATGAAACATATTTAAAGCAGATAACTAACAGTAAAAAATGTAGACTCAATTTCTCTGGATAACTTCGACTGTTTATGTTTATACTTCGACCGAATTCGGCTATTAGCACGTTCAAGTTACAAGCGGTTAAAAGATAATGCAATCTGCTTGATTTTGTGTCCTCAACGCAGAGGAAAGGACTGATTAATTAATTCATACGCAGTGTTTTTCCAAAAACACTCCTAAATTTAAAAAAATTCAGCAAAAATGTAAAATGACGGAGAAATTTTGATTAACGATATACCATGTTTAATTAATCTTAAAATACTGGATTTTTTCCAAAAATTTGGATGATAAGGGTAAAAACTGAAGACGGACTCATAAATCACACAAACAGGAATATGTTACTTAATAAAATTTAAAGAACATTTGCTCCGCAGAATTCTAAGACGATGTCACAATTTTTTGGGAAGACCTTAAACGAACAAATTTTAACTAATGATTTACCATTTTTCGTATAACCTTAAAACATTTCAAAATTTCATACTTTCGCCTTTGCAATTTTAAAGTCAAATTATAAAATACCTACAATTTTGAATTTTTTCCCAAAAATCTCAATTTCTAGGGTAAAAATTTACCCTGCTTAAAATAATCTTAAAAATCTTATAAGTTTTCAGAACATTCGGTTTTACAATTTCAAAGTTAAAATGTAAAATGTTATACAGTTTCGATTTTTTCCCCAAAAATCTGGATGTCTAGGGTGAAAACTCGACACGGATTCATAATCCTATAAATTTAAATATATATAATACCAAAAACAAGGGGGTAAATCAGTAGTAAGTAAAATGGTACGTTTCACCCCACATTTGGTTTTTTAATTTATTATAAAGTTCTTTATCTTTTTTTTTCAGAAAACAGGCCAATTTTGACGTGAAGTTGTTTTTTTTTTTAAATGTCAGTCGGCCGTTTCTATATGAATCCGCTGAAATCATGGTCAAAATCTTTAGAAATCCACAACTTTTAAAAAATTACTTTAAAAATGGGGTGAAATGTTAAAAAAATGCATTAAAAAAAAATCACGACAAAAATTGACAAAAACGAACCAGTACCTTAAAATAGATGAAAAACAGATAAAAAAAATAAGGGTGAATCTTACCATTTTACTTTCTCCTGATTTCAATTATTTAGAAATTTCGTCTGATTCAGATGAGAATTGGATTTGAAATAACACACAGTACTTTTGGAAACGCCAAAATTTATATTTGGTAAATAATAAAGTAAAGAATAAATTCGGCAAAATTGTAAAACGATATTATTATTGTTTTAGAGGAGGATATCCGAAAAAAAAATTATTAACAATTTACCATATTTATGATAACCTTAAAACGTTTGCAAAATTTCAGAGCATTCGGTTTTACAGTTTCAATGTTAAATTGCAAAATGTTGCAATTTTGATTTTTTTTCTCCCAAAATTTGGACGTCTACGATAAAAACTCAACAGGGGTTCATAAACGACATATGCAAGAGTACCTTATTTTATAAAATTTAAATGATATTTATTACTGTAAATATATAATACACGATATTCATAATACACATATAAATTTTAACAATTGGTTCAGTAGTTTCGAAGATTATCTGTCTAATAAAAATCCGGGACGGCAGACAGACAGTGGCATAATCCGGTACTGTTTGGCTCCATAAACATAAACACTGGAAGTTAAGCATGTTATTATTACGGAAAGGACATTTTTTCCTCTTGGCTATCTGCTTTGAATATATTATACATCGTTCGTAGTTGATATTTGCGCCACCACGGCGCAGAGGCTGCGGGGATTTTATTTATGTCGCTGTTTTTTTTTTTTATAGAAGTTGACAAAACAAAAATCGCAAAATCACATTTTATAATTTTTCGAAGAAGCAGGATTAATTGGACTGTGTGCTTTTTCTTTGTTGGTTTCAGCCATTATTGTCTGTATGCATTTCTCTATTTTCTCCTCTGTCATTTCCACCCTTTTTCGATTGTTTCGATTTTTTCGAGTCAGACCTGACCTGATCTGACCTCACTTGGCCAAATTCCATATAGGGAAATAAAACGAGTTTGAATGTGATCATTGCAAATTGATCAAGTCAAATTTTGTACTTTGTGTCCAAATTTAAAATGCATGATTTGAAGTTTATCTATACCTGCAGTTTACGTTTAACTAATAGATACTTTCCAGCTGTTATTAACATTCCACTTACTTTTTCCAATAATTTTTTAAACATTTTAAAATTTTTAAACATTCTAGAAGCTTTAGAAAATTCATGTTCAAAATTTTGCAATACCCCTCGTATATCGCAGACCGAAAATCTTGCCGCAAAAAACAACCCAAACAGAGCCCATAAAATATTCAAAAACCTATCCTAAACCACTTAAACAAATGCAAGCACAATGAATCACTTTAAAAATTATGAACCGCGAATTTTTTCTTCCGTTCTTCTAGGAACGAAGAATAAGGAAGAATAAACCGAATTAACCTGTGGCAAGCCGGTCTGAAGCGCGTCTTTATAAATTTAAATGTAGAAAAAGCATCGACAATGGAACGACTTGATCTCAATTGACCTCACCTAGCTCGCCTAGTCTCGAACCTTAGCCAGCGCTCTGAGAGCTTCAGAATCTTGATTAGACTGTTTTGAATAAAAGCGATGCACAGTGTGATTGGAAATCACCTTGTTGATGACGTCACAGTGTTAATTATGCCCACTAACTATGTAGTATATGGTCTAGCTGCCGATGGTAGATAAAGCATCGTGGGCGTCGCGAGCGGACCTAATCGTAAGATCTGGCAAATTGGCCATGTCGTAGTTTAAAAAATCGTTTTATTGGTGAGGAATTCGCTTAGATGGCATTTCGGGCTAATAAATGTGAGCCGAGTCATTCTTCGAGCCGGCGGGGCGCATAAGTCTTCGTTTATACACATTCGGTATCAAAATAAAAGCAACAAAACCGTTTAAGTGATATATAGAGCTCTAAGTAATTGAAATAAATTGTAACTTTTCGTCCATTTCCGCCGAACTTTTTCTCTGCAATAGTGAAAGTTCATGTTTATTTATAAGAATGGCGCGTTTGGAATGGAAGTGGAGCTTTGTTTCCGGGTAAAACTCAAGCTAGATACTTTAAAAAGGGGGATGTACAAGAAAAAATGTACATGTGTGGAATTATATATAACAATGTGGATTATTACGAATTACTAGTACAAGATCATGTTATCAAATGCACCTGGACTCTAGTGTATAGCATTAGAATGTAAAGCATACGTGGGAACACAGTACGTATTCATATGTTGTATTATATGGTAGAACGTTGACGTTTATTAAATATAGAGTGTCCCTGCGAAAACTTCTGAGAGCGATATTTCTGCCATGGTGCCACATTTTTGACAACCAATAGCCTTTCTAGAGTTAAAAGCAAACATATGAGTAAAGCTCGGATTTATATGCAGAAAAAAACATGTAAATACTATGCGCATATGCGCAATTGCTAAAATATGCAAAAAATATATACAAAATATGCAAGAAAAATTACTTTTTTTTACACATTAATATTTCTTACAATACTAATAACTAGAGAGCGGATTTCTAGGTTTAATGCTTTTTGTGAAATATGTAAGCACTTCAAAACATTTTTATATTTGTAACTATGATACAATTTGGAGTCATTTGACACATTTTTTTTATGCTTATTTGCTTTTTTTTTCAATTTTATGCATATTAAAATTTATATGCTTATTTAATGCTTTTTTCGACGAATATGAGTTTTAATGCATATTTTGTTCAAATGCCCGCCTTGTCGGGATGACAAATACTTGTTAGTTAGCCGTATCGTATCGTATGCATTTTACCTGGACTTGACCATTGAAGTACACTTACTCAAGACCCTTTCTGTGAATAGGTTCCGGTCGTTTGGGTAATAAAATTTTATTATAGGATTGGAAAAATACTCCATAGACTTTATGACTTTAAATCCTTACTTCCGTTGATAATGAATTAAAACTTTTAACCAGATGTTCTTTTTCGGCATTTTGCGGCAAGACCGTTGAAGATTTTCTAGAAAAAAGGATTATTGTACCCAACTACCTACCTTAAAATTTTTCTAATGGAAACTTTTAAGTATAGTGAACCAAGAGTTATAAGGTTATATGTCCATCATAAAATCATCCCATTGTGTCGAAGTTAAGTTGTTTACAATAGAAAAGGTTTTAGGGTCGTAAATAACGTGTCCACTGCAGCTCGACCGGCTCTTGTGGTTTCGTTCAGGGGCGGCTTTCACTAAATATGAAAATCCACCACTCCACTATTTCTTTACTACCTGCAGCCGCTGAGGGTTCCGAAATAACCACTCGCTTTGAAAGTCGGCCCTGTTAAATATGAGCAAGAAATGTTTAGAAGATGATTTATTGCCAACCGGTAAGTTTAGTGCGAACCACACAAAGGGGGTATTTATTTGCTGTCAACTACTTTTATGATGGCCATATAACCTTATAGGTCTTGGTTCACTATAAATGAACCGTTTATTTCACAACCATCAGTCTATCGCATCTGTCGTAGTACAGTGTTATATGTGGTTCTCCTTTGTTACATGTTGAGTTCTTTTTGGTAATATTACTAGTATTTTAAAAGAATGCCGAAAGTAAAATCGACGCCGGATGAGTGGATAAGGGATTTTCCAGAATTACAATTAGAAAACAACAAAATATTCTGCAGAGCTTGTGTGAAAACCGTAAGCCCACTATTTTTTTTTTATCTATTTTCTTTTGTTAATCCTCTATATGTACGTTGTTTTAGATTCAAAGTGATAAAAAATATAACGTGACGCAACATGTCAGAACGACTCTTCATGTAGAAAGGAAGAAAATGTTTGAAGTTTCTAAAATTAAACAGCAGACCATACATGAATCTGTTGCATCTACTTCCACAAAAGATGAGCAGTTTCAGTTTAATTTCGATTTATGTAAAATGATGATCCAGTCCAATATACCTTTAAAAAAAGTGGAGAAAGGCCCTCTTCAAGAATTCCTTGAAAAACACTGCAATCGACATATTCCGGTTGAAAGTACTCTCCCAAAAAATTATGTAGGCCCAGTGTTTCAGCAAGTTTACAACGAAATTAAACATCGCATTGGAGGTAATTATTATTTATGGTTCGCTGTCGATGAAAGAACCGATAGTTGTGGAAGATACGTGGCAAGTTTAATTGTTGGAATCTTAAATGAAAATTTCCCTAGTCGAGGGTATGTAGTAAGTTTGAAAATGTTATATAAAACAAATGGCAATATGATTACCAGATTTGTAAATGACAGTCTTACGTCACTATTTTTGCCAAATGCCGTACCGGCGAATAAAATTTTATTGATGATCTCGGATGCAGCCCGTTATATGTTGAAAGCAGGGAATAATCTAAAAATATTGTACCCCAATTTAATTCACTCTACTTGCATTGCCCACGGTTTAAACAGTGTGGCTGAAGGAATACGTTTGCAGTTTCCTACTGTTAATAAATTAGTGACAAATGGTAAAAAGATTTTTGTTAAAGCCCCACTAAGAATGCAACATTTTAAGGAAAAATTTCCAAACATACCATTGCCCCCAGAGCCGATTATAATGAGGTGAGGAACATGGTTACAGGCCATTTTATTATGACAAATATATCAAAGAATTTGAGGAAGTAGTTACGGAGTTTAGCGAAGATTCTTCTCAATCGATTAAAGATTGCATAAATATTTTGGAAAACAAAGATTTGCGACAAGATCTAGCTTTTCTAAGAAGCAATTATCA
Organism: Zophobas morio; assembly: GCF_036711695.1. Classification (NCBI taxonomy): domain Eukaryota; kingdom Metazoa; phylum Arthropoda; class Insecta; order Coleoptera; family Tenebrionidae; genus Zophobas; species Zophobas morio. Next base: position 12,723,712 of record NW_026972107.1, read on the forward strand.
ATTCGTATGTGAGGTAATAGAAAAGTTAGAAAAACCCAACATGTTGTTGGTAGATGCCATAAACTTGGTGAAAGAATTTAAACAACAAGCAAATGCAGTAAGGGGTGATATTGGTACTAGAGTATCTCAAAAACTTGACGAAGTGTTAAATAAAAATGCAGGTTTCGGTGTTCTTTCTGACGTTGCTCGTGTTTTACAAGGCCAGAAGGTGGAAAATTTGGAGTTAGATTCAACATTAGTTGCAAAATTCAAACTTGCGCCAACAACGAGTGTGGATGTTGAACGCACATTCTCCAATTTTAAACACATTTTAAATGATTGGGAAAAAATTTTACAGTTTGGACAACTTGGAACATATTACAATCATAAATTGTTTTAAAGAAAACTGAAATACGTGTGTAAAATATAAAGTCTAGGATTATTGTAATAATATTTTATCCAAAGTTCTAAGAAGTGTTCTTTGATTTGTAATATGATTATATTTTTAATGTTTTTTTGCTTAAAATAAAACTTTTTTAATGAAAGTATTATGCTTAATTAACGTTTTTTTGCTTAAAATAAAACTTTTTTATTGAAAATGTGCTTATTTAAGTGCTTATTCTTAATTTTTTTGTGCTTATAAATCCGCTCTCTACTAATAACTTAGATAATACATATTTGGACTTAAACTACACGTTTACAGATTAAAACTAACTATTCTCAGATCCATTAGCACCTATTTTATTGACTAATTACTCTCTTGAAAAATATTATTATTTACATTTATCATAACATGTTTTTCTAGATTTTTTATTTTAAATGAATGTCTTCGATCATTCAAAATATATTTATACACTGAAAAACTTCGTTCTACATCGACAGATGTTATTGGGGCATATTTAAGGGACGACACATTTTGAGGATCTATATAATTTACTACATAAAAATGCACTTAACGTTAAAATATGCAATAAATGCAAAAAAAAAGTATAATATGCGTTTTTCAATTATCCGCGCCTTATTCATCACAAAGAACTTTAATTTTAATTGTCAAAAACGTGTAAAAAAAGCATACGGCAACAACTGCCACAAAAACGGAGCAAGTGGTTAACCCCTCGCTCCAAGGCGCTCGAATTAATGACGAAATTGAAAAAATCAATTAAACTCGTAATATATTAACGGCTATTACGGTTCCAGGATGAAGCTTAACCGGTCCGTGAGCAAGGCCATAAATAAGTTTTATTACGTTTAAATGACATTTGATACAAAATATTTCGGAATTATATTTACATAATTAAAAAATTATTATTTATAAGGCTCGGTACCCTAACACAAACTACTTCCAGACAAATTAATTAACCGGCTTTCTTTCCTCTAATGCCTTCTTCTAAACTTATGCAAATGTCGCACCGGTGGTCTCTCAATCACCATCCCTGCTCTCAGGTGAATCCCCAATGTAAACACGTGTAATTTCCTTATTTTACGCCCACTCCACGTCGGAGGGTGCGTCTTTTTTGTATGCAAATATGCCACGAAAACAAGAATGAATTAAGGGAGTAACGCAAGGACCCTCCTTCGTCGTCTCTGTTTCGTTCGGACCGAATGCGTGACTTAACGGACCAGCGGCGCGCCGAGAATTGCTTCCTGAGGGGTCACACAAAAAAACTGTGGTCACAGTTGGCGTCTGTCACAACGTTACCAACAACCACTATTTCTCTGATTACAATTATATATAAGTATTTATGTAGTTTTTGTATCTTACTGTAGACAACTTGGGGAGCGTGGTCCAAGACCCCCTTTGGTGCGCCACTGCCCAGCCGCATTGTAAAAGTATTACAATGCCCTACGCATGTACCGGCTGCACCTCCGGACCTGTATACAGGTATTGTTTATTAATGTGTCATCATCGCAACATATGTATTCATGGTTATGATTATATCACGTCGGTTCTTCTTTTTTCTTGCTATTGTTATTGTCTTCTCTCGTTGGGGGATAATTGTGGTGTTTTGCAATTCCTAAGTGGGACTTGGGCACATGATGAATAATTAATGTTGGACTGATTGCAGGTCTCGCCAGGTTGACGCAAATCCGACATGGGACGCGTGACAACAGATTCTTCTTTGCCGCATTTAGATGTTGATCGGCTTCTCTGGACGCAGAATTACAATGCGTTTACAAATAATGGGAGTTAAATCGAAAAACGTTGGACGTTCTGTAATTGTACACTTCGGCCGGTGACACACAGGTGGTTTATGGATTGTGTTTATGAAAATGGCATCGTGGGCAGATTATAAGACGTGGAATGTTAACGAAACGGTGCTGGAACAAAGGAGGTGTGAGAACGTGGCGATAAATAAAAGTCATATGTTGATGAGCGGTGCTTATTATTCTGGGATTATTTTTGCAGAAAAATCAAACGTTTTCAGTTTGTTTGCAAGTTTTGCTTTTGCTTGGTTTGTGATGGTTTCGGCTTTAAGTCAAACATTGCAAAATTTTAACAACGATTTTACAACAAAATTAGTCCACCAAGATTTATGTAAAACCGCTTGTGGAATGAATTTTCTTGGTGCGCAATTTCAAAAGTGTAAAAAATTATATTCGCTATCTGAAACGCAAAGCAAATATTTGTTACAGAAAAAATTAGAAGTTTATTTCAACAGAATTTTTTGCGATTTTTTTATTTTTCTTTTTTTTCTTGTTTCTTCATTCACTAAATTTTGCTATTTTTTGTATTTTTAGGTTCTCAATTTTTCAATTTGCAATTTTTCGTTTCGGTTTTTTTGTTTTTTTATGTTTTCAATTCGATTTTTCAATATTTCGAATTTATGATTTGTTTTTTCAATTTTGCCTTCAATTTAAAAAATTTTTCATTTTCTTTGTTTCTTCAATTTTTAAACTTTTGAATTTTTGGATTTAAAATTTCTCGAGTTTTCACTTTTTAATTTTTCAATTTTTCGGTTGTTCTTCCTTTTTCATGTGTACATATTTTAGAATTACAATTTTTCATTTCGGTTTATTATTTATTTATTTTACATTTTCTCATTTTTCAATGTTGTGGTTTTCTAGTATTTCATTTTTTCGATTATAATTTTTTTCTTTAATTTTTCAATTCCTCAGTTTTTCATTTTTCATTGTTTCTTTATTTTTTCGATTTGCAATTTTTTGGGTTTGAGTTTCTCGAGTTCTGAATTTTTAATTTTTCAGTTTTTCGATTTGCAATTTTTCGTTTCAGTTTATTATTTACTTTATGTTTTCAATTATTCGGTTTTTCAATGTTTTAATTTTATGACTTTTGCTTTTTCAATTTTGCGTTTCTTCAGTTTTTCTATTTGCGATTTTTCAATTTTTGATTTTTTTTTTTTTTTGAATCCTCCAATTTTGGAATTTTTTCATTTTTCGATGTTGCGGTATTATTTAACTTTTCGTTTTTTTCATTTACAAATTTTTCAATTTTTTTTTTATTTTTTAATTCTTGAATTTTTCATTTTTCTTTATTTCTTTAATTTTTCCATTTGCAGTTTTTCGAGTTTTTAAGTTTAAATGTTACACTTTGCAGTTCTTAAATTTTACAATTTTTCGAGTTCAGTTTCTCGAGTTTTCAATTTTTAGTGTTTTTCGATTTTCAATTTTTTGTTTCGGTTTTTATTATTATTATTTTTATACTTTGTTTTCAATTATTCGATTTTTCAATATTTTGATTTTATGATTTTTGTTTTTTTAATTTTGCGTTTCTTCAATTTTTCGGTCCGCGATTTTCATTTTCTGTTTCTCAATTTTTAAATTTTACAATTTTTGGATTTCAAATTTCCGGAGTTTTCAATTTTTAATTTTTCAATATTTCGGTTATTGTTTAATTTTTCATGTCTTCAAATATTAGATTTATAATTTTCCATTTCGGTTTTTTTTATTTTTATATTTTCTAGATCTTTCAATGAACTTCCACTTCTCGTTTTTTTCAATTTTTTTCTTGAATTTTTCATTTTTCTTCGTTTCTTTATTTTTACGATTTGTAGTTTTTCGAAATTTTAAGTTTAAATTTTTCACTTTTTCAATTTTCCATCTTTTCAAATTTTCAATTTTTAGGTTTTGCAATTTTTCGAGTTGAATTTCCCGAGTTCTTAATTTTTAGTTTTTCAATTTATGAATTTGCAATTTATCGTTTCGGTTTTTTATTATTATTAATTTTATACTTTGTCCTCAGTTATGTATTCGATTTTTCAATGATTCAATTTTATGATGTTTTGCTTTTTCAATTTTGCGTTTCTTCAGTTTTTCTATTTGCGATTTTTCAGTTTTTTTCACTTTTCTTGTTTCTTCAATCTTTCAGTTTTGCAATTGTTCGATATTTTTAATTTTTCAATATTTGAATTTGTTTCAATATTTAATTTTCTGTTTATTCAATTTTTTAATTTTAGTTTTTCGTGTCTTCAAATTTTAGAATTGCAATTTTTCGTTTCGGTTTTTTATTTTCTTTGTTTTTACATATTCTCAATTTTCCAATGTTGCGATTTTATAATATCTAATTTTTTCAATTACAATTTTTCAATTTTTGTTTCTTCAATTTGACGATATGCAACTCTTCGAGTTTTCATTTTAAAATTTTTCAGTTTTTCCAACTGTTCGATGTCTCAATTTTTAGATTTTGCAAAATTTTCGATTTAAAATTGCACGAGTTTTTTTGTTCAGGTTTTCGATTTGCAATTTTTCGTTTCGGTTTTTTGTTTGCCTTATTTTTTAATTTTTTCTATTTTTCAATTTTAGATTTTTTGGGTTCTCGATTTTTCAGCTTTTCGTTTCTTCTATTTTTGATTCATATGTAATTATTCTAATTTTAATTTCAAATGTATAATAATAATTATAATTTTTAAAAAATTTCACTTTTACAATGTTGCCATTTTTCAATTATAGGATTTTGAAAGTCTTTCATCTAATGGATTTTTCAATGTACAATTTTACAGTTTCTCTATTTTTCAATGTTTCAGTTTCTGGTTTGCAGTTTTCCACTGTTTTGATTTTGCAGTTATGCGTTGTTTTCATTTTTTTGATTTTTAAATTTTTTGTGATTTTTTTTAGTATTTCGATTTTTAATTTTTAGATTTTTCAGTTTCTCGATTTTTCAAATTTTCTAATCAAAAAAATGGAAGAACTACAAAATTGTGGAATCAAAAATTAAAAACCAAAAACTATAAAATGAAAAGTTTCAAAAATCTAAAAATTGGAAATCAAGAACTTGAAAAATTGAAGAAAGGAAAAATTAAAAAACTAAAAGATTAGAAATAGAGAAACTTAAAAATCGAAAAAATGATATATACATTGGAAAACTGTAATATTGAAAATGAAAGAAATTGGAAAATCGGATAATTGTAAATCCAAAAATTGCAGAAGAAAAAAATTTTTAAATCATACAATCGGGGAATTAAAAAATCAATGATTGAGAATTTGAAAAATTGAATAAACGAAAAATTATAAAATCGAGAAAACGAAAATGAAAAAATCGGGAAAATGGAAAATAAAAATCAAGAACTTGATAAATTGAGAAAATGAAAATTGAAAACTCGAAAATTTGCTAAATAAAAAAATTGCAAATCGAAAAATTTAAAAAACGAAAAATCATGAAACTGATTAAAGGATGAACGAAAATGAAAAATTGAAAACTTGTAAAATAGAAAAAGCAAAAAGGAAAAATTTTGGTATCAAAACATTGGCCGAAGGTAAAAATTGACAATCAAGAACTTGAAAAACTGAAGAAACAAAAAATTGAAAAATCGAGAAACTTAAAAATCGAAAAAGTGCAAAATCGCAAAATGGAATACGTAATGGAAAACTGGAGTATTGAGAATTATACAAATTGGAAAATCGGATAATTCGAAATCCAAAAATTGCAAAAGTGAAAAATTTTAAAATTACAAAATTGGGAAATTGAAAAATCAAAGATTGAGAATTTGAAAAATTGAATAAACGAAAAATTATAAAATCGAAAGAAACATAGAAAAAAATAGAGGAAATGAAAAAACAAACAATTGATATAAAATCGAGAAAATGAAAATGAAAAAGTCGGGAAAATGAAAAATAAAAATCAAAAACTTGATAAATTGAGAAAATGAAAATTGAAAACTCGAAAATTTGCTAAATAAAAAAATTTCAAATCGAAAAATTCAAAAAACGAAAAATCATGAAACTGATTAAAGGACGAACGAAAATGAAAAATCGAAAACTTGTAAAATAGAAAAAGGAAAAAGGAAAAGTTTTGATATCAAAACATTGGCCGAAGATAAAAATTGACAATCAAGAACTTGAAAAACTGAAGAAACAAAAAATTGAAAAATTGAAAGATTAAAAATCGGGAAACTTAAAAATCGAAAAAGTGCAAAATCGCAAAATGGAATAAGTAATGGAAAACTGGAGTATTGAGAATTAAACAAATTGGAAAATCGGATAATTCGAAATCCGAAAAGTGCAAAAGTGAAAAATTCTAAAATTACAAAATTCTAAAATTACAAAATTGGGAAATTGAAAAATCCAAGATTGAGAATTTGAAAAATTGAATAAACAAAAAATTATAAAATCGAAAGAAACATAGAAAAAATAGGGAAAATGAAAAAACAAACAATTGATATAAAATCGAGAAAATGAAAATGAAAAAATCGGAAAAATGAGAAATAAAAATCAAGAGCTTGATAAATTGAGAAAATGAAAATTGGAAACTCGAAAATTTGCTAAATAAAAAAATTGCAAATCGAAAAATTCAAAGAAATAAAAATCGTGAAACTTATTGAAGGACGAACGAAAATGAAAAATCGAAAATTTGTAAAATAGAAAAAGGAAAAAGGAAAAATTTTTATATCAAAACTTTGACCGAAGATAAAAATTGACAATCAAGAACTTGAAAAACTGAAGAAACAAAAAATTGAAAAATTGAAAGATTAAAAATCGAGAAACTTAAAAATCGAAAAAGTGCAAAATCGCAAAATGGAGTACGTAATGGAAAACTGGAGTATTGAGAATTAAACAAATTGGAAAATCGGATAATTCGAAATCCAAAAATTGTAAAAGTGAAAAATTTTAAAATTACAAAATTGGGAAACTGAAAAATTAAAGATTGAGAATTTGAAAAATTTAATAAACGAAAAATTATAAAATCGAAAGAAACATAGAAAAAATAGAGGAAATGAAAAAACAAACAATTGATATAAAATCGAGAAAATGAAAATGAAAAAATCGGGAAAATAAAAAATAAAAATCAAGAACTTGATAAATTGAGAAAATTAAAATTGAAAACTCTAAAATTTACTAAATAAAAAAATTGCAAAACGAAAAATTCAAAAAACGAAAAATCATGAAACTGATTGAAGGATGAACGAAAATGAAAAAAAGAAAACATGTGAAATAGAAAAAGGAAAAATTTTGATATCAAAATATCGGCCGAACATAAAAATTGACAATCAAGAACTTGAAAAATTGAAGAAACAAAAAATTGAAAAATTGAAAGATTAAAAATCGAGAAACTTAAAAATCTAAAAAGTGCAAAATCGCAAAATGGAATACGTAATGAAAAACTGGAATATTGAGAATTAAACAAATTGGAAAATCGGATAATTCGAAATCCAAAAATTGCAAAAGTGAAAAATTTTAAAATTACAAAATTTGGAAATTTAAAAATCAAAGATTGAGAATTTGAAACATTGAATAAATGAAAAATTATAAAATCGAACGAAACATAGAAAAAATAGAGGAAATGAAAAAACAAACAATTGATATAAAATCGAGAAAATGGAAATGAAAAAATCGGGAAAATTAAAATAAAAATCAAGAACTTGATAAATTGAGAAAATGAAAATTGAAAACTCGAAAATTTGCTAAATAAAAAAATTGCAAATCGAAAAATTCAAAAAACGAAAAATCATGAAACTGATTGAAGGATAAACGAAAATGAAAAATCGAAAACTTGTAAAATAGAAAAAGGAAAAAGAAAAAATTTTGATATCAAAACATTGGCCGAAGATAAAAATTGACAATCAAGAACTTGAAAAACTGAAGAAACAAAAAATTGAAAAATTGAAAGATTAAAAATCGAGAAACTTAAAAATCGAAAAAGTGCAAAATGCAAAATGGAATACGTAATGGAAAACTGAAATATTGAGAATTAAACAAATTGGAAAATCGGGTAATTGGAAATCCAAAAAGTGCAAAAGTGAAAAATTCTAAAATTACAAAATTGGGAAATTGAAAGATCAAAGATTGAGAATTTGAAAAATTGAATAAACGAAAAATTATAAAATCGAAAGAAACATAGAAAAAATAGAGGAAATGAAAAAACAAACAATTGATATAAAATCGAGAAAATGAAAATGAAAAAATCGGGAAAATCAAAAATGAAAATCAAGGACTTGATAAATTGAAAAAATGAAAATTGAAAACTCGAAAATTTGCTAAATAAAAAAATTGCAAATCGAAAAATTCAAAAAAAGAAAAAGAAAAATCGTGAAACTTATTGAAGGATGAACGAAAATGAAAAATCGAAAACTTGTAAAATAGAAAAAGAAAAAATTTTGATATCAAATCTTTGGCCGAAGATAAAAATTGAGAATCAAGAACTTGAAAAACTGAAGAAACAAAAAATTGAAAAATTGAAAGATTAAAAATCGGGAAACTTAAAAATCGAAAAAGTGCAAAATCCCAAAAGGGAATACGTAATGGAAAACTTTAATATTGAGAATTAAACAAATTGAAAAATCGGGTAATTCGAAATCCAAAAATTGCAAAAGTGAAAAACTTTAAAATTACAAAATTGGGAAATTGAAAAATGAAAGATTGAGAATTTGAAAAATTTAATACGAAAAATTATAAAATCGAAAGAAACAAAAAAATAAAAGAAATAACAAATGGAAAATTGATATAAAATTCAGTAAATGAAAAACAAAAAAAGTTGGTCAAAATTTTCGAAAAAGTTTAAATAAAGATATGTATGTAATATTAAATTAAATGTAAAGAAGCATGCTAAAATTTTGAAATGACGTCATTATTTTTTTCAGAATAGAAGAATAAATTTTCATTAAGGATTTACCATGATTTCGATAACCCTTGCCAAATGTTGTTACGCAATTAATATAATAATGTATAGAGTGAAAACTCATCACCAGTGCAGGAGTATCTTCATTTATAAAATTAAAAAAAATATTATTGTAAATTTTGGAGATGACGTCATCCTATTGGTGTGATATCCAAATTTTGTTTATTAGCGTTTCACTATCTATCTACATGATATTCCCAATGTACATACAAATGGTCCAGTAGTTTCGGAGATAATGTGTCTAATAAAAATTGGAGCAGACGACAAACAGACAAATAAATCAAAACGGGAGACCACTTTTTTCGTACTCTAGAGTCTAGAGGTCAAGAAACGTCGAGAAAATATGAAAGTGGCAGGTCGTCCGTTGGACTCGATTACTGTGAAATAAAAATGAACAAACTATTACTTTGATGAAGTTGATTTTGCAAATTTGCACTGTCCCGCCATAATAAAAGAAACTCAACAAAACGTTAACAAAAAATTCAAGCTAATGGACGTTCAAACAACAAATTATAACCGCATTGTTTGGATACTCTTAAACAAATTATCACGTTAATGTGGAAACCATCACTTTTAATGACAACTTTAAACTTTATTGAAATGTTATCCCATAACCCGTAATTATAATCCAAAGAATTATGTGAGTGACAATCGTTTTCGAAGAAAACACGCAAGATTTTTTATGTATGCATAAAGCATTAAACATGGTATTTACATTATTAAAACGTGAACACGTTTTTGTTCGATTACTCGCCTTAAACTGCTTGTTACTTGCTTATAAGTTTACAATAGAACTGCAATATAATAGATTTATCGAGCAAGTTAAACATCCTGAATCCGAGCGGTTAAGCAGCCTCATCTTCCACCAGCAACTCCCATCCGAGCGCAAGTTTTGTTGTGGTTTACGTTTATGCTCTTCCGTGGTTTTTGGTATTTGCGGACAAATCTAATTTCATTCTTGGAAATGTTCCAAGATTATCAGGATTATCACTGAGTTATTGGCACCGTGTCACACTCGGGCACGTATTTCCAGAACGTTGTTCGAATTCGCGCCGTGTTTGCATACACATGTACCTCACGCATATTAAAATGTATTTTTTAATTAATCGACCGCAGCTTTCACACAAACGAAGGCAATACGTGTTTTTTCGATAATTAAAACCCGATGTTGCGTATAAAACTGCGTGCGGAAAAAGTTTGTTTGTGCGGCCGGAGGCGTCGATTTCTGAGTTTGGATGTTTATTAATTTTTTTCATTTGGTCTTGCGACGATGGCCTGTTTCAGCTAGGGTGAGAAGGCCATTAGTCTATGTCAGAGACAATGTGGGACACATGGCGACATCCGTGTGCTACAAGTTCTGGTCCGTATGTTCAACCACACCTCTCGCATTGTCCGAGAAGGCACTAAAAACCACCTGAAAGATCATGCATGATGGCGATGTTGACACCTGCACACGCCAGCGCAAATTTACTTTTTTTTGTCTTATACTTACTTCCAGACTGATAGCTATCAAAGGTCCTATAATAGAGTCATTATTTAATTTCATGCTTCCTTGGCGTTTCACAGGTCCCAAACTACAAAAAGCAGTTTCTTATTAAGCCAGTCTCTGTTTCTGTCTTGGCCGTTTTTGATTACTTTTAAAATTTAACTTTTTAAAATTGATAAATAAAAAAATTTTGGACACAAAATTTGCGATTTGTCTCTGGGCATACAATTATAATAATTAAGGAATACAGAACATTAATTTAAATTTAATCATTCATCCCCTCCGACAATGGAACAAAAAGGTTTCATAATAATTATGTCATTAATAACAATCAGTATTTACAAATTAAAGTAACCAAAGTAACCTTAAATCAACACAAAAATGTCACAAATGTACTTAATTTTTATATTTTTACTTCTTGGGTGTAAGCTAAAGAAGTAGATTAATTAAGTCCACAAGAGTTCGAAAAAGTGGTTTCCCGTTTCCGTTATTCTGTCTGTCTGTATCAATTTTTATTAGACACATAATCTCCGAAACTACTCCGATTGTTGTCAAATTTTGTATGCATTTTAGGAAATCATGTAAATGGTCAAATTGGATAAACATCCCCACCACAATAGGATGACGTCAATTCTAAAATTTACAACAATAATTTTTTTTTTTTATAAAATAAGATACTCCTGCAATTGTGATGTATGAATCTGTAGGGATATTTTACAATTTAACTTTGAAACTCCAAATCGAATGGTCCGAAATCTTCCAAAGGTTTTAAGGTTATCATAATCAAGGTAAATCATTAACCAAAATTTCTTCTTTCGTCCCCTCCCAAAAAACAAATGACATCTGTATTTATTTATCTTCGACCAATTTTTTGATATCACAATTTTTCGTTTTTCCTTTGTTCTCTATTTTACAATTTATTGAAATCACGATTTTTCGGTTTTCATTTTCTTTAATTTTTCACTTTTTCCATTTTCAATGTTTCGATTTCATATATTTTCAAGATGTTGATTTTTATTTTTCATTTTCCCGATTTTTTAATTGTCATTTTTTCGATTTTATGTCACAATTTTTCATTTATTCATTTCCTTTATTTTCTCTATGTTTCTTTCGATTTTATAAGTTTTCGTCTATTCAATTTTTCACATTTCAATCTTCGATTTTTCAATTCCTCGAGTTTCCAATTTTTAAATATTTCAATTTTTGAATTTTTGCACTTTATCGATGGTGAATTTTCCTTTTCTTCAATTTTTCAAATTCTTGAATTCCAATTTTTAGATTTTTCAACGTTTTCATTTTATATTTTTCGTTTTTCTTCCACTTTTTTGATCTGAAAAGTTGAAAAATCGAAAATTTAAAAATCGAAACACTAAAAATTCGGAAAAAATAAAAAAATCAAAAAACTGAAAAAAAAACAAAAATTGGACAACCTAGAAATTGAAAAATCGAAAACTTATGGAATCGTTAAAATTGTAGAGTTTATTACTGTAACGTTGAAAAATCGAAAAATTGCAGAATTTGACACTGAAAAAAACAAATTAAATAATTGAAAAACCGAAAATTTGAAAAAAATCGCAAATCGAAAAATTGAAAACACAAAAAATTGAAAAATCGAAAAATTGAAATATCCAAAAGTTGGAAAATCGAAAAACTGAAGAATTTAAAAATAAAACACGAAAGGTTGCATGTCGTAAAATTGGAGAAATAAAAAAAAATGAAAAATAGAAGAAATGAAAAAACAAAAAATTAGATAATTGAAAATAATAATAATAATGAACAGTTCTTTATTAATAAATATTAAAATAAAGAAAATAAAAAACCGAAAAGAAAAATTGAAAAGAAAAAATTTGAAGAAATGGAAGATTTAATCGAAAAATTGAAAAATTAAAAATCGAAAAAGTGAAAAGTCGAATAAATGAAGAAGCTTTTAAATTGAATAATTGAGAAAATTGAAAAATTCGAAAATCATAAAATTGAAAAAGTGAATTATTATTCCATATTTACAATGGAAACTAGAAAAATTGTAGCTTAAAAATTAAAGAAAAAAAAATGAAAATTCGAGAAACTGAAAAATCTAAAACTCAAAAAAACGAAAAATTGAGAAATTTAAACAAAAATCGATAAATTCAAAAACAGAAAAAAATTGGAAAATCCAAAAAATGTCACATTAAACCGAAAAATTTTAAAAATAAAGAAAATATAACAGAAACGAAAAATTGTAAATCAAAAAACTGAAAACATGAAATTTCATTAAATTAAAAATTAAAATTCGTGAATAGCAAATTGAAAAATTGCAAAAGCTAAAGACTAATAGATGCAAAAGTTGGAAAATCGAAAAACTGAAGAATTCAAAAATGAAAACTCCAAGAGTTGCATGTTGTATAATTAAAAAAATTTAAAATGTAAAAACAAAAAATTATAAAATTGAAATATTCGAAATACGAAACATTGTAAAAAATAATAATAAACAATTCTTTATTAAATGTAAAAGAAAATAAAAAAAAGTGCAAATCGAAAATTTGAAGAAATAAAAAATTGAATCGAAAAACTGAAAAATTAAAAACCGAAAAAGTGAAAATTCGAATACATGAAAAAGGTTTAAAATTCAGTAATCGACAAATTGAAAAATTTTAGAATCTTAAAATCGAAAAAGTGAAAAAAAATTTAAATTATAATTATTACCGAATTACATCTTATTTAAAATGGAAACTAGAAAAACTGGAGATCAAAAATTCAAGAAAAAAATGAAAAATGGAGAAACTGCAAAATCTAAAACTCAAAATACGAAAAATTAAAAAAATAAAAGCTGAAAAATCGAAAAATTCAAAAACAGAAAAAATTGGGAAATCCAAAAAAATTCACATTGAAGAAAAAAGAAAAATTAGAAAATTAGAAAATTGGGAATTTGAAAAACCGAAAAAGTTTAAAAATAAAGTACATAAATAAAAAACCGAAAGGAAAAATTTTAAATCGAAAAACTGGAAAAATGAAAAACTGAAAAATTGAGAACTCGTGGATTCCACATTGAAAAATTGCAAAATCTAAAGACTAATAGATCCAATAGTTGGAAAATCGGAAAACCGAAGAATTTAAAAATGAAAACGCAGAGTTGTATGTTGTAAAATTGAAAAAACAAAAAAAAAAGGTGAAGAAATAAAAAATTTAAAAAATTGAAAATGTAAAAACAAAAAATTACAAAATTGAAACATTGTAAAAAATAGTAAGAATAAACAGTTCTTTATTAAATACAAAAATAAAGAAAATAAAAAACCGAAAAAGCAAAGATTCGAATAATTGAAAAAGTAAAAAATTAAATATCAAAACTCTGACAAATTAAAAATTAAATACTCCAGAACTTTTAAATCGAAAATTTGCAAAATCTAAGCAGTAAATGAGCTAGAAAATGGAAAATTGAAAAATCGCAAATCGAAAAATTGAAAAATCGAAAAATTAAGGAAAATCAAATATTATAAAATCGAATAATTGAAAAATTAAAACTTGCAAATTCTAAAAATTGAAAAGTTGGAAAGTTGGAAAATTGACAACCTAAAAGATTTTAACTTGAAAACGCGAAACATTGCAAATCGAAAAGTGAAGAAACAAAAAAAATGATAAATTGAAGATTTGAAAATTTCATGTCAAAAAAGCTGCGAGAGTGTTATTTACGCCACTGGTTTTCATTTTAAAAAGGTCAGAGAAAGCAGAAATCGCAAAAAAAGTTATAATTTCGGTGACTTTTTTTTCATGCATTAAGGCTTAGGTTTTCTTTATTAAAATTATCAGTAATTGAGGAATTGAAAAATGTTGGAGTTGTAGAATTGAAAAAGTGAAAAATTGTAAAAATTATAATTATTATTGCATATTTAAAATGAAAACTAGAAAAATTGTAGATCACAAATTGAAGAAAAAAAAAAGAAAAATCGGGAAACTGAAAAATTTTAAACTTAAAAAAACGAAAACTTAAAAAATCGAAAAATTCAAAACGAAAAAATTGCAAATCGAAAAAATTGGAACATCCAAAATTTAGAAAATTTCACATTGTCAAAAAGAGAAAAATTAGAAAATTAGGAAATTGAAAAACCGAAAAATTGAAAGAATAAAGAAAATAAAAAACCGAAACGAAAAATTGTTAATCGAAAAACTGAAAACATGGAAAATTCAAAAATCAAAAAATTGAAAACTTGAAAACTCGTGAAATGCAAAGCGAAAAATTACAAAATCTAGAAACTGTTGATCCAAAAGTTGGAGAATCGAAAAAATGAAGAATTTAAAAATAAAAACTCGAAGAGTTGCATGTCGAAAAATTGGAGAGAAACAAAAAAATGAAAATTTAAAAAATTGCAAAATGAGAAATCGAAGAAACGAAAAATTTGTAAAAATAATGGAAAACATCGCAAAAAAGGTTATAATTTCGGTGACTTTTTTTCATGCATTAAGGCTTAGCTTTTTTTTGTTGTCGGGAATAGGACTACAAACATCAAAAATAAAACCAATATTTTGCCGATGTTTCGTCCATTGACCATAAACTTCGTCAAGGCTCCAGCGGTATAACAATATGAACCTTGAAAAAGTCTATGGTCAATAGATAAAACGTCTATTCCTGAGACAACAAAGAAAAGTTAATTTTTACAATTTTTCAAAGAAGCAGGATTTGTTGGGCAGCACTTCAGAGCCGAGGTAAGTTCTGTCGAAATAACCTTCGACCAATTTCTGTGTCAACTAATTCTGAAAGTTGCACCTTGGCAACAGCAAAATTGAACTGATTGCAATTAATTTTTTCATTTTTAATTGAAAAATTCCTGGGATGGTTCCCCACGCGACTTGATGATGTAATCAGCAACATCGACGAAAATTTAAATAATTAAAATCTTCGGGTTTCTTAATTTGATAAAGAGGCGGTACGAAGTGACAGCGAAACAAACCGAAAACATTCATCACATGATTTATGCGAAGCAGAGGAACGCATCTTGCCTATAAATAGTTCAATGGGGTACATTTAGACTGCTCCAAACATATTTTGATATGCATTCGAGATTAGCCATAAATCAACAAGAAAGAAATAACGTTTTGAAGGAGTTGTCATACCGAAACTCGCCCCGCGTTTTATTTTAACTTTCCCAGTAAATTACGCCCGGTACTCCGGCTGATTTATTCGCATGTTTGTCCCATTTTTACAGTTATATGTTATTTCTTGAGACAGCGCATTTCCCAAGGTAGTTTACATAAGTCGCGGCTAAATTTATTAGGGAAACTCTTGAGAAAATCAAAGTTCAATTTATCCGGGGCACTTCCGTTGTGATTACAGTGCACCCAGATTGCATGCGTTTTAAGAGAAAAGATAAATCAAATCGAGACTGAAAGCTGGCTGGGGCCATCAACAACGAAAATGTGTTATCCGGGTACATCCTCCGTGTAACATTTTTTTTAGCCGTTCTAGCACTCGTGTTCTAAAAGTCGATCCTTTCACTCTTGTCATTGTGTTCTTGTAAATTATGCGACGGGGAAACACATTTCAAAGCTGTTGTTATCACTTTACACTTTCACAATTAAAACACATTTCATCCTATATGTAAATATACGTACTAAAGAGAGACATGATGAAAATAACCCGAAAGGTGGTCAGTCCTTTGTGGCAAACCCATATATTCGTTTTTTTAACGAAGTTTAATTATTTCATTAACGTAATACAGCCACAGCTCATTTATTTCTCTGAATTGTTTTAAGGGTGTGGTATTTCAAGCTACTGTAATTACAACAGAATTCAGTTTGTCGCTTTGTTCTTACTGTCGTATGTTTGTCGTGTGGGCAGATTTGTAATAAGTTTACATTCGTCTCGCTTTTCGATTACACAGTCATTTACTTCGTTACCTGCGATGTTATAATTCATGATAACGATTTTTTTCACATTTTGTCTCATCCACAATTTAAATATAAATTTTGTGTATCTGTAAAAAAAAATATTTAATATTCGATAATTACACTAGATGCATAAAAAATTCGGATTCAAAGGTGAATTGTTAAATTTTATTCAAATTCTGTGACCAGACTTCTGGTATAAATAGTGATAGTGATTTGATTTTTTTTTATTATTTATTGTAACGAAGCATAAGGACGGGCGATTTCAGGACAACCGCGCCGGGCCGACGATGCAAGAACGGGAATCAGTCTTTGGAATTTGTAGTGAGGGCGACACGACAAGGGAGAAGAAATAGACGAGTGTGCAGAGGACCATTTGTCCGTTTCTTCGGCTAGAGCACCTCAAGTGTTTCTTTTTCGGAGAGGAAGCTAGCGCCCGAGCAACCGCCAAAGTCCATGGCGTGAAAATGATCTCTTCAGCGGCACTAGTTGGCCAGGGCGCGACGCTGACGTACGCCATAACTCCTACTCAGACATCGGCGAAACTTCAACTATCACCGTCACCGTCAACGCCATTCGTCGTATTATTATGTGTATGTTGTTGATAGGTTCTAAAATAAGAATATTCCTAAATAAAAAAGAGAACCCCAAGTAAGCCAAATAAGAAGTACTTAGAAAGCTGTTTAACATACACATGAAAAGTATGAATCTCAAAAGAAGACCACAAAAACAGAAGCAAAGTACTGAAATTAGATTTATATGAAAATTCTAAGGAAAACGCAGAACGGACGGAAAAAGAAACTCTAATTTTAAAGAAATTTTGGAAATAAAATCCGCGTTACTCACGATAGAGAAAGGACACCTAATAAATAGAAAGGACAAAAATCATAAGAAAAGTGTACAAAGGGAGAACCACCAAAAAATAAACAAAGAAGCAGACCCAAATGCGGAACAAAAAAATGTACTCGTGAAATGAGAAATAGTTTGGGAAAAACTAAGACAGATGACACAAGTTAAAAAAAGACGAAGAGAATCATGAAGACGGAAACCTATATTCAAGCAATTTGACTTCGACATTATGATACGATCCATCTGGCGAAAGACTAATATAACCCCGAGAGCAGGAAAAATAGGTCTCCGTTTCCGTCTGTCTGTCGTCTGTTGCCGATGTCATTAAAGAGATAATCTTCGAAAGTACTAGACTGCTTCTTGTGAAGTTTTAGATGTATTTGGAGAGTGTGGTGTAGATGGTAAGCTCAGCTCAGGTCAGGTCAGGTCAGGTCAGGTCAGATCAGGTCAGGTCAGGTCAGGTCGCCATGGCCATGGCACTTATGAGGAAGACCATAGAGGAAAAATATATAGATCTGGTGCTAGCCCAAGGGCCAAATATAAAGGCACTTGGAACAAGTGATATGTAATGTGGAAAAGGGCCAGGCTATGTGTGGGTCCGAATAGAAGATATTCTGTATTACTCGTGCTATTTTTCTCCCAACAAGAGCAATCAGACAGCTTACAGAGAGATGTAAAAGGAAAAAAAATACAAACACAATAATAATTTCGGGGGATCTAAATGCTAAATCCAAAACATGGGGATCTAAATGCACAGACAGTAGAGGGAAGATTCTAGAGGAATTTATAGCCGAGACAGGGCTTTGGATAATAAATGTGGGCACTAGACCAACCTTTCACACTGAAAGAGGTTCGTCGGTCATTGATATTATACTAGCCACAGAAATGGTCGCGAAAGAAATCTCGAACTGGTATGTAGATACGACATTAGAGGAGCCTTTCTGTTGCATTTAACGTGCCATTCCCACCCAAGAACTTAAGTAACCACAATAACATTTTCTATACAAGGACTAAACAGACAAAAAGAATCCAAGAACTTGAAAAAACTAATAGCTGGATATTAAACACAGCGGGGTTAGAAAAAATAAAAAAACAAATAGCCGAATACTGGGATTTTCCAATAAATGCTGACTTAAACGAGAAAGTTCGATATTATAAAAGAAGTGTGCAACAATTCCCTGAGTAAGGCAAACAAAAGTAAAAGAAGGCCACCAATCTATTGGTGAAATGCAGAAATTGCGGAACTAAGAAAAACCACCATAAAAAAGAGAAGAGAAATGACAAAAACAGGAAGGGACATAAATATTGAAGATAGGAGAAAATAAACAGAAGTAAAGAACAAAAGTTTAGAAAGTGTACGCCAATCCCAGACGAAGATACCGTAGAAGCACAAATTAGGAAATTATTTCCTTCAAAGCCACAGATAAGGTGGGAGGAACTTGAATACACAGAGCAGCAGCCAAATTATTATCTGCTATTAGATTGTATAAACAGCTTATGGCAAAAAGGGGCATTTCCGACGGAATGGAAAATAGCCAAACTAGTGCTGATAAAGAAACTCAAGAAACCTGAGATGCAAAATAAGGAATATAAACCAATATGTCTCTTAAATAACATTAGCAAATTGTATGAAAGGCTAATAAAAACACGACTGGAAAACGAAATACGAGAAAATGGGGATCTGTCGGAACATCAATATGGATTCAGATGCGGGAGGTCAACTATAGACCCAAATATGTGATGCAGAGAGCTGAAGAGACAAACAAAGTGGGATATAAGAACAGGGGATTTTGTCTCTTAGTTACGTTGGACATTAGCAATGCTTTCAATTCAGCCAGATGGGAAATTATAGTAGAAGAACTGATTAAGAAAAAAATAGATAGTCATTTAATAAATGTGATAAAAGAATATCTGACAAACAGGCAAATAAAAACAAGTAGAGGACGGGTACAGGAAATAACATGCGGAGTCCCCCAAGGTTCAGTGCTAGGGCCAATATTGTGGAATGTACTGTATGCCAGAATTTTAAAAATAAAATGTCCAAAAGGAACTAGCTTAGTCGCATTCGCAGACGATCTCGCTGTGGTGGTGTGCGCAAAAAGTGAAATAGAAATGCAAGAAAATGCCAAAGACACAATCCAATTAGTGAAAAAAGAGCTGGACAAAATGGACCTAACAGTAAGTATTGAAAAGACAGACGCAGTTTTACTGTTGGGGAGGAGAAAACTACCGGAATTAAAAATAAAGATTTCGAAAAACTTTTATTTCAAAACACAAAAAAAAATACCTCGGATTAGTCATAGACAAAGACCTTAGAATGGCAGGTCATGTAGACCATGTGGTTAGTCACGCAGAGAAAAAAGCCCTTGCAATAATGAGACTTATGCCAAATATTGGAAGCCCCGGAGACATCACAAGAAGGATATATGCGACGGTAGCCAAATCGGGGTAATCATGTACGCAGCCTCCGTATGGATGAAAGTGTGGAAAACAAAAACCTACAAAGAAAAACTGGAAAGGCTAAACCGACGTTTAGCTATAAGGGTAGCCAGGGCATACAGAAAGGTTAGACATAGTGCAGTTTTGGTAATAGCGGGTCTGACACCACTAGAACTCCTGGCAATAGAAAAAGACGACTTAGAGAAAGGTAAAAGCAAGGAAACGAGCAGAAGAGACCTACTAATAAATTGGCAAGCGAGGTGGAACGAAGAAAGGTGTTGGACAAAAGAATTGATAAATAATATTGAGCCTTGGGTAAACACAGGACATGGAGAGCTAAATTACAATCTGTGCATGGTGTTAACTGGACATGGAACATTTAATACATACAGAAAAAGAATAAAAAAAGATGAAAGAGGTCTGTGCTAGTTCTGTGAAGAGGATGTAAAGGATACCCCCGAACATACCGTATTTGAATGTAAAAGATTCAAGGAAAAAAGGGTAGAGCTAAACACGAAAATAAAGGAGAGTATCACGAAAGAAAATATGACAAATATGATGATAAAGAATGAGGAAATTTGGAACGACATAAACAAATATATAAATGACATAATGAATATCAAAAGAGAGAAAGAGAAAAGTATAGAAAGAAAAAAATAGAGAGACCGGAGACAGGCCAAATAAATGTCTTATGGATGGTACTGGCTGTCTCCAGAAGTATGGGGAGGGGTTTTAGGGAGGTAAAAATCCCCCACTCCCCCGCGAATATGACATCTTCTCGCGGGGAGCCTTTTGAAGGTTTCCCCTCCTCTCCAAAGAAAAAAAAAAAGGTCAGGTCAGGTCAGGTCAGGTAAGGCCATTACGCTTACCGGTGGGCACTGGGCTAATAGGATACGCGGATGATTTGGCTAAGGACGTTCCAACACTGATCCGAAACACAAAACAGGCGGGGCTCCAAATAGAAGAATGGCTGCGAAATTGAGTACTGCAAGTGGCAGCAGACAAAACTAAGCTGGTTATACTTGCCAGCAGAAGGAAGCTAAAAAACCTTCATCCAGGATAGGCGGAGTTGATATAAAAAGCGATGATAGTATAAAATACCTAGGAGAGTGGTATGATTCAAGGACATGCGCATGACAACCCATCTGGTGAAGGCATTGACGAAAGCGGAGGAAGCCTTCAACAAACTCAGCAGGCTGATGCCAAATATAAGTGGACTGGGGTCGAACAGCAGAATTCGGCTTTGTAGCATCTATATGGAACACCGGCCTGGAAGAGAGTTCTGGGGCATAAGAAATGCAAGACGATGGAAGAGAGCTTCCAAGAAAGTTGGCGATCCGAATATACAGCGCATATCGAACTGTGGCCACGCAGGCGCTGCAGGTTCTAGCGGGAACACCACCACTGGACCTAATAGTGCATGAAAGGATCAGAATATACGAAGGCGCAGAAAGAAAAGCCGCACAAGAGGATACGCTGGAGAAGTGGAAAGAAAGATGATGTAGGCAGACGGGCAAATCGGTGTGAGCCAAGCGGCTCATAAGAGACCTTGGAAGATGGGTCAAGAGAAAACATGGAAGACTGGACTACCATCTGGAGCAACTACTAACGGGACAAGGTTTAAATTGGCAGCAAGTCCTGACTGTTGGTATTGTGGTGAAGTGAATATGCCGGGGCATGCATTCATCCGATGCACAGAGATTGCAGCTCAAGCTCCAACTGGAAGTGACACTCACACCTGAGAACTTGGTGGAGCAAATGCTAGACACAACGGAAAACTAGCGTTCGGTCACTGGGATGGCTCGAGAAATCTTGGGCTCCAAAGAGGAAGATGAACGCAGACGGAAACGTGAAAACAACGGAAGAAAGGGTGCAAAAAATGGCGACCAACCGCCCCTCCGAAGTAAAGGTAATATGGTTTCGAGAGGGATGGAGAACAGCTCGTAGTCGGGAAAAGGTTTTAGCCGGTAAGAGTCCTAGAACTATCAGGGAGTATCGAATGTAAGTGCCTGGTGTCGAGAAAAAAAAGATCAGATCAGAAACCCAAAGGAGAAGCCAGACTCCTACTGGGCGCGTCCCCCGGATGGCGGATAGGGGAAGCCCGTCTATAGACCTGGAACAGGGGAAAGTTGTGGAGGATCAGGCTGAAACAAACAAGAATTCTGGTACAATTAATCCTTTCATAAGGAGGGATAGCATTCGGACGACGCTGCCGCTATCGAGAGTAAGTTCAAGAAGCTCAATAATAACAGCGGAGGGGAAGAAAATAAAAAAAACGAAGTGAGAAGTGTAAATACGCTGCACAGTACCAAAAAACGAAAAAAGATGTCCCAAGATTTATGATGCAAGTGTAAATACTAATGGAACAACAGCCAAACGAATCATCGACAAAATCTGTAAACAGGTCGTGCAGTTGGAGAAAATTGTAGGGTCGTTGTATAATCCAAAGAGCGATTTAGAAACGGTAAAATGTGAGTTGAAAAGCCTGACGACGTGACTGCAGAAAGACGATTTAAAAACATGCATAGAAAGGATAGTCAAAGGTATGCCGCAAGGTGAGGCTGAATACCACGTAACTATTAGCTATCAAAAGTTGCGTAAAGAAATAGCCTATTTGAAAGAGCAAGATGTAAGACAATTAAGAATTTGGGAAGAAAAGCTGCTGGAACATAATACAAAAAAATTACTGTTAAAGATTTTTTGGGGGATGTGGCCAATTATGAAACTGTCGCTAAACTGTTAGGGAAAATGTGGTCGGAGGAAATATACGAAGCAATTCAGATGAAATGTGGGGAGTGGCAAGGTGAAAAAGAATGTTTGGAGGTAATAAATAGGTGCCTGAACAAAGGCCAAGTTCTCAAGGAATGGAAGATGGCAATACTGGTGTTGATTGAGAAAGAAATAAAGGAAGGAGAGAGAGTGCAATTTAGGCCTATCTACCTACTGAATGGAATGGGCAAGTTGTATGAAGGAATGCTGACCGATAGACTGAGGAATTTGCGTTCGGAGGCTCGGGGACTTAGCGGAGACACAGTATAGACTTAGGAGCGGTCGATCGACGATCGACGTCATGATACGAGTAGATGCATATGAGTAAGCTAGAGGAGCAAATATGGGTACATGTGGTACGGGTGGTTTTGCGTGATGGTGACTGTGGACGTCCAGAATGCCTTCAACACGGTATCGTGAATGTGGTGCGGTCCTACTTGAGCGATGGAGTAGGTCATACGGAGATGGGTGAGTTTGAAATGACCCCCGGGGTTGGTCCTAGGATCACACCTGGAAAACATTTTTTATGACGGGATATTAAGAACGGAGGTGATAGTAATAGGAAAAAATAAGGAGGACTTGAGATCAGGAAAAAAGAAGGGGAGATAGGAACCCGGAAGAACAGACATAAAAAGGAAAAAAGATTACATATCTGAAGAATCAACAATACACGACTGAGGCATCAGAGAAAAAGGGAAAAAATTACAAGGGAAAAAAGAAGGGAAGGATGGATAAAAAAGGAATACGGAAATAGGAAAACCAAGGAAGATGAGGAGAAAAAAAGAAGGGAAGAATAAGATAGAGAGAATGGGAAAGTGACGACCAACCACCCCCCTGAAGTAATGCTAACGCAGTTGGGGGGGCTACGAGAACTGTTGATCGGGGGGGGGGGGGAAGGTTTTAGGCGGTAAAAGTCCTAGCACTACCAGGGATGGTCGAAGCTAAGTCCCTGGTGTCCATAAGGGTGAATTCCCAGAGGAGTGGAAAGAGGCTAGAATTGTTCTAATCTCGAAAGGAAGCACAAACGGATCGAAAGAGAAGCAATAGCGACCAATTTGAATTTTCTAGTCTACGAGGCACTCATGAAAAAGAGACTGAACAAAGAAATTGAGGAGAATGGTGGAATATCTCCGAATGAATTCAGATTTTGAAAGAGCTTTTCGATATTATAACAAATCATCAGAATAATATCAAGACAATAAGAAAAAAAAGCTATAAAAAATAAAAAATATTGCTTGATGAAAACCCTAGATATTAAGAATGCATTAAGAATTGAGAAGAAAGATAGTACGTACAATAAGTAGCTAATTAAGTGATAGGACAATAAGAGTACAGGTGAAAGATACGAATTTTCCTGCGGCGTAGCCCAGGGACGATCCTGGGACCTACGCTCTGGAATTTGTACTTTCTTTAGTTCACTTAAAGAGCAGACTAGAAACAAACACAGAAATCAGGCTATGATGACACGGCCTTAATAGTGTCTCCCAAAAATCCCAAGGACCTTAGAAGAAAGGCAGAAAGGTTTCCAATTCACTTATTTTAGAGGTCACTTTCGATTATCTTAAACATTCAACAATTCTTTTTGATGTGACAGAATTTTTTTTTTAAGAAGATAAGAAACTAAGAAAGTACAAGGAATTATAATAGTCAAAGAAAAGAAGTTAAGCAAATATGTCGCATGAAAAAAAAGGATTTTTTAGAAAGACAAATAAAAACTATAGAGGAAGCATACCAGAAGAAAAAGATAAAAAAAAGAACTTTAAGTAATGAAAGTATAACAATGCCAACAAGAGAAGAGATAGAGGAGATCATAAATCAGATGAGGAATAACAAAAGCCCAAGAAGAATAAAATTAAACAAAGACTGGAAATTTGGGAAAGGAAGATACTTAGAAGAATCTTTGGAGGGAAACAAGCAGAAGGAGGATGGGAAAGAAGAACGAATGAAGAAATATATAATTTATATAATGACACAGTTATGAGCAATTTCATAAAAATAAATAGATTGCGATGGTTAGGACACCTAGAAAGAATGACCCGAGAAAGAGAAGTTAAGAGAGTGGAGTGGAAAATTCCAGAGGGCAAAAAAAAAGAGGCAGACTAAGGAAAAAGCGATAGAGGAAGACCTAGCAGAAAACAAATACAGGACTGGAGAAAGAACACAAAAAACCGAAGGGAATGGAGACATTCCTTTATTTTTTCAATATTTCTTCCGATTTTACAATTTTTCGTTCGTTTATTTCACTCTTCAAATTTTTCATTTTTCAATTCCTCGATTTTTCAATTTTTAGATTTAATTTTAATCTTTTTTTTATAATATATAGAGTTTAATTTCAACAACAGGATAGTTAACATGTTTTCAGTTTCTTGTTGGGAAAAAAGACTTCGTATATTAAGAAAAAAATGGACCAAAGATAAGCCCCGCCCACCCACCCATTCTCAATTGTGATGAATTTTTTATTCATCGTGAGCTGAAGGGTGGAGCTTAGTTATAAAATCATCCTTTCACTACAAAAAATTACCATTTGAAATATGTTTTTAAAAGGGTAGAATTTTCTATAGAAATTTTGGATGTTACAATTAAATTTCTTCCCTTGGTCTAATTAGGAATGAAAAACTCATCACAATCGAGATCCGGGTGGGTGGGTGGGGTTTAATCTTTTTTCTGTTTTTTTTTTAATATAAGTATAGGGTTTTTTTTAAAAACAGGATAGTTAACATGTTGTCAGTTTCTTGTTGGGAAAAAGACTTCGTATATTAAGGAAAAATGGACAAATTATAGTCCAATTGGACTGCGTAAGATATATGAAGAAATAAAAAAGAAAAACTTAGAATTAGCATTAGACAAAACGGAGGTGGTGATTTTGGACAGGAGTATAAAATTAAAGACTCTGGAATTGACCTTTCCAAATGAACAGCAAAGATAAAATCAAAGATATATTTGGGAGTATATTTTGATAAAAATGCATGAATCGCAAAACACGTCGAGTCTCTAGTGGAAAAAGTAGAGCAGTGTATAGACGGTTTGGCAAAAATTATGCCCAAAATGAGAGGGCCGGCTCTGAGTAAAATCCAGGATGGGACATTCCATCATATCATATGCCTCACCGATATGGAGAAAATAGCTTAAAATATGGCAAATATAAAACTAGATAAGCTAATAAAAGCCCAGAAGAAAATAATTTCATTATCACGTCAGCACACGTAACAACATCGACGGTAGTAATTGCCCAACTACTTCCAATAAACCTAATGGCCGAGCCAAGGAACAGAGTAATAAAAGAGGGTATAGAACAGAAAGACGAGATAGGAAATGCGGTCGTAGAAAAGTGTCAACGGAGAACGAAGGCCGGAACTAAAAAGGCATTGTAAACAAAAGATTGATTGAAGATGTTAAAGCATGGTTGAATAGAAGACTTGGAGAGGTAAACTACTGGACTACCCAGTTCCTGACAGGTCATAACACTTTTGGCGCCTTTTTGGACGAGATAAAGAAAGACTACATGACAAATGCGGAGTATGTCAGACCACAGATGATGTGGAACATACAATATTGTTACGAAATAAACCCATACGCCGCCCTAGTACGACACCTGTGGGTTTTCTAGTATGTGAAGTCGCCATGGATATTCCAGAAAGATCTCGATCACGAAAGCTCTAGAAGGAGAGTATGGGTTTAAATAGAGGCCACCTTCGGGAACGATTATTGTTCAGTTGGTTCAGTCAACACCGAGTCCAGTCAAGTTGCGCCGGAATTTTTTGTATTTAATCGCTGTGTAATTTGTTGTGTAAATTTCAGTTACTAATAAATAAATTGTTGAGTTAACCGATTTTAAATACCCAAGCAACATAACAATATTTTCTTGTGAAATATGGACAGAGCCGAGAGAATAATAGAGAATAAAATACAGAGAGAGTTAGATCCTGGTATGATGAAAGAGGAGAAGAATTGGGCAGTGAAGGAAAAATGTTAAGGTGCATAATGCAAATTAAAGAAAATGAGAAATAACGAAAGAGTTGGAAGACACAAGTACTTGCAACGAAATAAATGCTGTTCCAGGGTAGAAGATAACGCTCGTGAGAAAGGATTTTTAGTGGGTAGTCCCGTCCCGACCATCACTACGGAGAGTCTCATAGTCCCCAGTGCCACTGGGGTCCTGGGACTTACGTACTCCTCAAATGTATTTTACCCTCCTCCTGAAGAGGTCATGTCAGGTCAAGTCACGTCGTGTACATGGTCAATCGCCAAGCAGAATTTGTGTAATCATCCCCAGCACCAATTTGATGACGTTATCGCAAACTTTTGCAAACTAATCGGACTTACATTTTACAAAATTGTAATATCAAATTTTATAAATTATCTAAGAAACTGGAGTTGTATGATTCACCGGACGTTCGAGGGTATATAATGTGTCTTAATTATCATCTAAGAGAACAGAAAAAGGAAGTTTAATGACTCTTCGGCAAGTCATCTGGCAACATCAGGAAGATCACCAATCACAAAGTTACGTAAAAGTGGGATGATATAGAATTAGTAGTAGAATTAAGAACATGACTATAATCTTTATTTAGACAAAGAGTTTTCACTTATTTGCGATTTCGACATCTGTATTGTCTGCGATCCAGTCCAAAAAGTCCGTAACCCTCGTCCATCCAGACGGAAACCTAGCTTGACAATGTGTTGACACAAAAGCTGACACTCCAATCACCACACCGTCCGTAACAAGAGGGCTGCCAGAGTCTCCAGCGCAAACACTAGTTAGGTGCTCTCCTGACGTGCATAAAGTTTTAGGCGGTATTACTGGGGCAAATGCGTCCTGACACTCCCGGTCGCTAATAACCCTGACTACTATGTAATTAAGTACATCAGAAACCTTAAATTCATAACCGTCAGTCGAACCCCAACCACTGGCAGTGGCCACAGCATTTAAATAGTCATTCTCGACATCAGCTCGCGTCGGCAAACCAACAATTTGAATGGCATCAGTCAAACTAACAGGAGAATTTAATCTGATGACTGCTATATCATTGGCTACACTGTCTGACCCGTATTCTTCATGAAGTTTAATGTTGGCACCGGGAACTGTCTGCTTGACTTGAGTGGGTTCTGCAGCTGAAGTATTGTGAACACCCAGGGTCACGTAAACTCTTTCCGCTCTGAAAAAAAAGTTTTAGATAACTGGCAAACTACGGATGGTTGAAACTTACCCACGTCCACAATGAGTTGCTGTTAGGATGTAGTTTTCCGAAATAAGAGCACCACCACACATCCACGCAGAACTGGATGCAACAAATAGAAGATGAACCATGTAGGGAAGAGAGTGAGGGACAGCTTCGTGGCCGTTGATAATTCGGGGGCTGGGCTCCCATTTTACATTTTTGACAACAATGTCGGCAACCTAAAAGAAAGTTTTGAAATACAAGGAAGGGTGAGGTTTTTTTACCTTGGGACGGTTAGGGCCCGCCGACACTAAGGCTGCTAGTGCTAGGACAAAGACGACTTTCATGATGCCGGAACTGGGAGTAGATGGGAGTAGTTCTGGTATTTATAGGTATTTGGTCAACGGAATGTTTTTATCTCGAGCGAGAGATTATTATTTTTAAACTGCTAATTAACTAAGTAATACGTGAAAATGACAAGTGCGGATTAACAAATCCTCGAAATATTATTTTTTTATCTCAAATCCATTGTAGGTAGGTATGTTTTTTTAATGATAAGAAATTTAATTAAATTAATTGTTTTCGTTAATTAATTTTCTGGTTTTAGGTATTAGGGATTTTGAAATCAATCTTGCTAAATGATATGCTGGATTTTAACGGAGTGGTTTTTCGAAAATTTCTTTGACAGGACAACTTGATGAAAATAATGAAAGCAAATCGACCCCTGCGACCAATTTTTACAATTTTAGTAGTGATAAATTTATGTTGATGTTTTCAATAAAGCATAGATTGAATGGTGTTCTATGATCCTCAATCACCACCAAACATTTTATTAACCGAATTACGACTATTCAAATGATTGTCAATTGCCTTAAACGAACTTCTACGACTCGGAAATTGAATTTTTATGTCCCATCAAGTAAAACGACGAACTCTGATTTCACCCTGACATTGTCTAATACATTCCTCCATCAACGCATAAAACCAAATGGATATCAAATCTTCAAACAACTGTATATAGAACAAAGATATTTGATTACTACCATCAAAGAAGAGAATTCGCTGACGTAACGTCCGCAGCTGGAAACGCATCGAAAGCACAGAAAAATCGGAAACATCTTATTTAACCTGATATGTATTGTGTGGAATAAAAACATAGTTAACGTGATGACCAAAAAGGATTAATTTAGCATGCAGTTAGGAAAAAATGAACGCTGTCACAACACAACGGGGCTAGTCTACGAGACCGTTTTTTATCCAACCCTTCCATCCATGAGGAAGAGTGCGTCATTTGTAATTGTTCCCCTTGCGGTGCATTAATTTTGACAACGATAGTTAATTCGACTTGAAAAGACCAGCGGGGGGCACATGGGGAAAATTTCACTGCGTATCGAATACCAAAGAAGATATTGCTGATGTTGCTTTAGTAACATTCCGGGAACAAATTTAAGACAATACGGGCCAAGTGGTAATTTGGAATGGGATGCGTCATTGCATTGTTTTTGTTGCTATATATGGTTAGCGGGTGATGAATGAATGCATAAGGGTCATTTGTATACCGCAGACGCGGTACCTCCCAAAATGTGGGGTGTAATGTATTCCACTATAAAATTATAAATTATTTCACCCGTGTGTGTGTAAAGAATAAAACTGATAATGATGCGGCACAATAGTTTACGAACGGCCCACACTCCTTATAAATTCATGACGAACAAAGAACGACTGTCACGTACAAAGGGCCATCGAATAATGAGGCAGACGAATCGACGACTGACCCCTCGAAAAAATGTCCCCAAGGGCAATTTTGCTCCCAGTATTGTGAATACTGAATTAAGGGGGGATAATAACACTAATTTCGCAAACGCACACCAAATTGCGATGTTCTCGACAGGGCATGTACTTGTTTTACGACATGTGGCCAACGACGAGTGACAACACTGAAGGAATTTTCAGGAAGGGAAATCTACCTTAAATTTTAGTGCACTGACTTAGTGAACACTCGATATCACACTAAATAGTATTAACGTGCGGCTAACAAAAACCGACGTCAAGTGGATACTCGACGTTGGAGTGTTTTTTTAATCGGGCGCTAACCTGCTCGCGTGTAGCTTGTCAAACTCAAATTTAGCCAAACCGTTTTGTTCAAAGCTTTTGTATCAAGCGGATAGTTTTGCTTCAAAGGCTACTTATAACATGAATTACTTCTATTTATAAATTTTACTTTTGTTTGTAGCAGAATTTAAAATATTTTATTCTGCTTTCTGATGCAAATTAAATGCTAAACAAGAAAATGACAACACAAACTTTAAATTCAGGCTCTTTGTTTATAATAGCAAAGAAACAATTACGAGTAACTTAGCACTTTATATTTTACGTTAAAATAACGACTTATGATAATTTCTTCACTGTTGACAAACTCAGTTCAATGGAGTAGAGATATACTTTATAAAAAGAAAATTTATTTTATTTTATTTGTGGCTAGGATAAAATCGGATATGTTCAATCATGGTTTAAAAATGTTTATCCTAGCAGTTGACACTAAAGATGTGTGGTTTATGGTTTATGCTACAAAAGTTTGGTACTTCTAGGAACTGTTTTAGTGGTTTTACGGGTAAAAATATCAAGATCTAATACGCTGTGACAAGAAAATAATTTATCATTGTGTACAACTCATCTATTGTCTTGTAATTTTTAAGTTCGTGGTGCGATCAACACCGTACCTCCATTAAGACTGTTAAAGATTTGGATTATAGCAATAAATCTAAATTCCAAGGTTTGGGTAAAATTAATTGTTGTGAATTAATCAAACGTCACCCTGTAGAAAAAATTCCCTTTCGTGTTCTCATCTGGCTTAAAATTTTTATCGTTTTTTTTCAGGTGTGTCAAAGGCATTTCTGAAAATTAAAATATGACTCACTGAAACAAAACGAAAAAAATTGATTGATACAATTACTAAAACCTATTTCTTTTTTGGTTAATAGCTGCTGTTCAGCTTCACAATAATATTTATGTAACCAGTCTGATTAAAAAAATGTTGTTTTGATCATTAGCTGATCTATTCGAAGCGTTTGGACTACTATTAATTAACGTCAGAAGTCAGTGGTACACAGTTAAGCCAAAATGGCAAAATTAATTAAAGTCGGATATTTATTCTTTTAATTTCGTATTTTACAGTTCGTAATTAACATATGTAAGTAATGACTTTGTAAAACGGAATGAATGCCACAATCGATACCTGTCAAAACGTCAACATCATGCTGTTTGGATAGATTGGATAGGGTGAGGTCGCTATCAACATTTTATCTGGTTTTTATTCGCAAACTGTTATTGGTATTAAACGATAAAAGAAGAAAGAAAGTACACAAAAAAAACAAGACAACTTCGAAAAATCAACTCTGACTTTGAGAATTTTTTTTTCATCTTTATAGTCAGTTTTTCCATATAATTTTTTTTTTTTTTTTGATAACGTCATTAATATTTTAGCAAGGGCCACATATATCAATTTAGTTTTAATAATAGATTCCTTAGAGTTTACATCATTGAAATTTAGAGAAGACTTTCACAGTACATATTTGGAATATTTTCACAAATTCAGTAAAATGTTTAGAATTTCTAGAATTGAGTAAATTTTTGAAATTTCCAGAAGGTCCAGATTTTCTAAGTGGTATAAAAATATCAGTCTTCGGATATGCCAGAACTTAATATTTTCCTCAGTTTTCAAGATTTCTAAATTTTTCACACTTTCTAGATATTTCCAGATTTTCTAAAATTAATAGACACCAAGAGTCTTTAAATGTTTGAAATTTTTGGAACTTCTGGAATCTTTAGAATGTCTGAGATGTATAAGATAATAATTAGGGTGTTCAAGACTCCTAATACTTGTGGAAATTATAACAATTTTATGTTTTGTTTAGAGTCTTTGGAATCTTTAAAATTTTTGTCATGTCAAGAGTTCATACGTTATTTAAAAATTTATAGAATTTTTGAAATATTTGGAACAGAATTTTGAAAACCTTTTTAACGTTTGAATTCTTAGAGTATTTAGAATCTTTAGAGTTTTTAGAGTCCTTAGAATTTTAACAATATTTGGACATTTTGAATACTTCAGAATCACTAGAAATTTTATAAAGCTTAGAATTTTTATAATTTCTAGGAACATTAATACTCCCAAGATCTTCACAATTTTTAAGATTTTGTTTGATATTTCTACTATTTAGAACCTGAAACTTTAGTTTATTTAGAACCTTTGTTGTCTTTACAATTCGCAAATTCTAGTGTATGGAAACTTTAAGATTTTTGGAAAGTGTCGAGTCTTTAGAATTTTTGAAAATTTGAAATCTTTTAAATATTTCAAACATTTGGAAACTTTGAAATTTTGAGATTTAATATTTTTTTATTTCCTTTTAATTTTTGGGAATTTTTGTAATTTGCAAATTTTTCACAATTTTCAGAATGTTCAGATTTTCCAAATTAGCCAAATTTTTCAAATTTTCCGAAATACACAAAATAACCAGAATTTCCATATTTTCCAAAATTTCTAAGATTATCAAGCTCCAGTTATAGCAGAATTTAGAAATTCAACCTTTTCCAAAATTTTCAAGATTTCTAGGTCTACCACATTGATCCCACACTTTCTAGTTTTTTCAGATTTTCTAAAATTTATAGATCTCAAGTGTCTAAATCCTTGGAATTTTTGGAGTTCACGCGATCTTTAAAAGTTTTAGAATAGTTGGCTTTTTGAAATTTCTCTAGAACCTTTACAATCTTTCAAGTAAAATTTTTAGAGTTTTTAGTCTTTAGACCTTTAGAACCTTTAAAATCTTTAGTCTTTAGACTCTTTAGAGTCTTTCCAATCTGGAAATTTTGACCACTTTGGCAATAATTAGGAGTTTTATAAAGCTTAAAATTTCTGCAATTTCTAGGATCTAGGTGCGCCCAGGTTCTTTAAAATTTTTAAAATTTTATTGGATCTTTTTTATATTTATTTAGAACATTAAAACTTTTGTTTATTTAGAATCTTAAGTGTCTTTATAATTCCCAATTGCTAGTGTATGTAATTCGTGAAAGCTTTTATACTTTTTGAATTTTTCAAACCACTGGAAACTTTAGAATCTTTAGAATCTCCAGAACCTAGAATCACTAGAATGTC
The DNA here is from genome assembly GCF_036711695.1 of Zophobas morio. NCBI lineage: Eukaryota > Metazoa > Arthropoda > Insecta > Coleoptera > Tenebrionidae > Zophobas > Zophobas morio. Next base: position 12,756,468 of record NW_026972107.1, read on the forward strand.
TATAATCTTTCCAGCTTTCAGATTTTCATTATTTTTAGATGTTTCAGTATCTCTAGAATTTTAAATAAATATTTTTAGATCTTTAGGATTTTTATCATCTTTCCAATTTTTAAATATTTGGATTCTTCGGAATTTTTTAAATCCCTGAAATCCTTTTAGAATTTTTAAATTGCCCGCTGCTCTAGCTCTTTTTAATTTTTTGAAATTCCTGAAATCCTTGTAGTCCTTAGAGTTTTTGGCATCCTTGAAAGCCTTAAAAACTTTGAAAGGGTTAGAATTTCACAACATTTGGAATCTTTCCACAAATTCGGTCAGAATTTTAGAATTTCTGTAATTTCTAGAATTAACATTCTGCATATTTTATTTTTTTGAGATGACGTCGTCAATTTTTTGGAAGGGGCTAAACGAATAAATTGTTTAACGATTTATCAAGATTACGATAACCTTAAAATATTTACAAGATTTCAGAGCAATCGGTTTTGCAGTTTCAAAGTTATATTGCAAAATATTGTTATTCAATTTTTTCTAAAAATTCTGGATGTCTAGTGTGAAAAACTTTTTATTATAAATTCTGGAGATGACGTCATCAAATTGGTGGTGGAATGATTAGACAATTTTTAGTTAGCGTTTAACCAGATGCTGTCTGATGTAGATACATAATATTCCTAATATACATACAAAAAATGACAACAATCGGTCGAGTAGTTTCTGAGATTACTTGTCTAATAAAAATGGATACAGACACCAGACAGACAGACAGACGGACAGACAGACAGCAGATAAAGCAGATAACCAACGAGAAAGTATTTTTTTATTTCAATACATACTTCACTTCGTTTGTTTATGTTTATACATCGCGAAGAATGCGACGATTAAGCACGAAGCAAGCTGCCTTCTCAAAGCAGAGAAGGCGACTAAAATTATTAATGGGGCAAAATCTTTTGAATATTATGTCGGGTAAGTAGCTATTATTGTCATAATTCTTATTTTATTATTATTAAATACAGGGGGCGCAGCATTATTTTATTTTCAAATTTCGAGAAAATGAGGTGAATCGTTCTTGATTTGTTGAATAAATAAAATTGTGTGCTCTTATACTAGTATACATTGACACAATTTGGATATTTTTGCCAAAATCTGAATGGCTAAGGTCAAAAATCAAGATGGATACATAAACCACAAGTAGAGGAGTATGTTATTTTATAAAATTTAAATGGCGTTTATTAAAAAAATGTTGGAGGGACGTCATCAAATTGTGGATAGCGCTACCAAGTACGATTTGACAACAATCGGTAATATAGTTTCCAAGATAATTTGTTTAATAAAGATAGACACATACGACAGACAGACAGACAGATGGAAACGGGAGTCGATTTTCCTTCCATTTTCTTGACAGACAAATTTTATTTGGCATTCCATCTACAAGTTATTATTAAAATATTCAAAATTCTACAAAAATGTGTCCAAATAATTGTCTCATAACAAGTGCGATCAGTTAATGTTTAAGAACTGCAAAAGTTTTAAGCACGTGTTTTATGATAAAAACATGTTTTCTACAAGCGCGGTTTCTGAAAAATGAAACATTATTAAATTTGTGCTTGTTTCAACTAAAAAATTCGCTTTAAAGCACGAAACAACCTGACATAAGGTTTCTTATCACAGCCCACACTGACTTTGCGTGTAACAAGATTTTCCGTACACGCTAGAAAAAAAATCACAATTCTTTTATAATTTTTTCACAATTTCCTTTCGAATTTCACGTAATGTAACTCTTATTGTAGGTCGACAAAATTATACAACCAAGATCAAAAGGAAAGCGTGGGCGAAATGGTGAAAGAGATTTTTTTGGAACGATTATTTTAAATTCAAATGTGAGTCGCAACAAAATTTTCAACAATTTATCATCATTACAAAAAGTAATTTTCAATTTACCAAGGGTGGCTTTTTTGGATGGGTGCGATGTTGGGTTATTACCTACACTCTGGAAGCAATTACCCTGATATTGTCACGGCCCACGGTTTCATCTGAAAGTAATTAATTTTTTCGGTGCGATTCCGAGTTTTTGTTATTTGTGTAAGGACTTCATTTAGAATTATAATTTGCGCTCGAGAAAAAATACAGTTAAGGCGAAATCCCACGCGGGCACCCAAAGCCCATTCCGATTGTCTTAGCTGACACGATTCCCTCGACCACCCATGTTCCAACTTAATAAACAATAAACAATTTGTTTTAAAACACTTTCTTCTCGCGTCGTGATTTATCGAAAGCTATTACTCGGTGTTGACTGACAGTTTCTAATCCGGAGCCCGAAGCACACGTGCCAATTTCTCCGACCTTAGACTAGAAGAACAATGATGGGCTGGGCCTCATTTCAATTTTTATTACCTCGACTTATTGTTACAAAGGTGGCCAGGACTTGTCAAACGCGGCCATTAGCAAATCCAATAATAATTCGTGCTTTTAAAGGTTTCTGTTGACATTAGGTCACTTAGTTAATCCTCGACAGAAGAAGACGGTTTTTAGGTGAATCCGTTTAAAGGTTATGAAAGTGTAATGTACGGCGATCTTTGAAGGCAGACTTTGTTTACACTTTGGCCGAAGGTAAATACTGCATTAATTCGCCTCTAAGATGGGTATTACGGGGAGCTTTTAAACCAAATTAATCGACCAAATTAAACAAGGGATCAAAGGGTTGCGATTATACGAGTACATAAATTAATTTAAATGCGCGTTTTTTGTTTGCGGTAATTCACTTTCCACCAAACTAAATCCGATATTATAATTTCAAACATTTTCAGGCGAGAATAAAATGAAATCCCCGTTGAAAATGTTTTCCGAGCGCGAAATCAAATTAAATTCTAGCTGTACTCATCATAGGTTTATTAAAATTAAGTGCTTCAAGTCAGGCCGCCAACACTGTTTGCACGTTGTTCCATATTCTGGTGGGCAAAACTCCTGCTTAAAAAGGAAAGTTTTGGCGTACGCCAACTGTACAGTGAATTACTATTTACTTGCACGGGAAAATGCAGCGACTACACACTAATCAAAATTTGTCGAAAATTTGTCAATTGGTTGTATTACTTATTATTTCAAAATAATTTATTTACCCTTCTTTACTAGTGGTCCCTACATTTTTAGTAAAGCTAAAACAACGACAACCAAAAAATGACATTATTTTTGCAGATTTATGTTAAATTGCCCAGACCTGTCTTGTAATCCTTTATCAGGATCTTTATAACTGTGAAGTGTGAATAATTTCACAATTGATGAAGTATGAACTGTGTAAACATGGTTGTCAGTGAACATAATAGGAGGAAGGTGTTGCTTCATATCATGTTATGGCAGTTTGAGAAAATGTTATTTCATTGTTTAGCATTAGAAGATTACTTTTTTAAGATTGTTTGCATAAGTCAAAGCACTAAAGCAGCAACCGATCTTCTAACAAATTTGTTGCTAAACTTTAAATGTGTCTGGAACTTAAGAGGATTTGCGTTCACACTTGGGAAGATGATGACTCCAGTTGAGCGAATCTATTGTCTGTATAATTTCTCTGTGTTTGTGATAATTTTTAACCAAATCTGTAACGTTTCAGATTTATAAGTGTCCTAACAAATGTCGAAAATGTATTGTGTTGTAAATAAATGTACTGTCTAATACTTTTAATTTAAACTTTGGTAAAATATAAACGTAACAGGTTAATGAGGAAAAAAACGACATTGTCTACTTCCTTAAATAATCATAAAAATATGTTTAGTCATGTATAGTACATAACTATTAATATTTTTAGTCATTGTTTGTAGGCAGTTCTAAAAATAACCTCATATTTTCCTAGATTTACTAAAAAATATTTGAGATGACTTCATCAATTTTCTGGAGGAGATAAAGTGATTTTTAATAGTTTCTTTAATTAAAACTAATAAATTGTATTTTTTTTTAGGTCGACTTGTAACAGAATAGTTGAAAATTATTAACTAAGAATTTCCTTAAAATTTCGAGTAATATGACCCTTAATTCTTGTTTTCCTTATTGCACATTAGTAAGTGTGATTTGCTTAAAAACAATTTGACATGACGCCATCAGTTTTTTTTTAAATAATAATAACTAAAGAAATTCAGGTTATTGATTTATCTTTTCAGTACAATTCTCATCAGTTCAGTAGTTTTGAACAATATCTATCTTTTCATCTTCTGTGAATTCAGACCTCCATAAAGGCAAATATAACCAGCGATCAAATAAAAAACACCTCTATAGTTACTTCTCGATGCTCAAATGTTTTCTGAACATATGGCATAGCCATCATTGTAACAATAATTTGAGGTTAGATCGATAATTCGAATAGTGACAAAACGAGTTTGACACTGACTGTAGATAAATTATAAAATTTCATTTTGCGAGTTTTACTCGTCCAGTGTAAGCTAAGGTATTCTAATACGGTCCAACGGACGAATAGCTAGTTTCATGTTTCTAGACGTTTTATAACCCCTAGAGTAGAAACAATAGGTCTCCTGTCTCTGTGTGTCTGGTTTTTATTAGACACATAAAATCTCCGAAGCTACTGGACCAACTGTTCTCCAAGATCTTTAAAATCTTTTTAAGCAAAACACATTCTTTAAAAAACACGATATCAGGAGCCCCCAAAATTCGTTAACATTCTTTAAAAAATTGCTCTAAGGTTATTTAGACAGAACATCCTTTCGATCCTGAACAGTCCAATAAATTTCTCTTCTTTAAAAAGTATATATATTTTTTTGTGATAACTTCAGCTGAGTTTAATAAAAAAAAAACATGCGATTCGAACGCATTTTCGGGTTACAAGTCGGAGACGTCCATCCGCAAGCTATTCAGATAATTATTCACGTGCCCCTTAAGCCAATACAAAAGTTTATTATACAATTTTGCAAAAATCTGAGGAGTATGTTATTTTGTAAAATTTAAATGTTCACTCAAAAAAAAATTGAGATAACGTAATCATTTTTTTTTTTTGTGGATGAATAGACAAAAACACGAGCCTGCGACGCCTTTTCAAATTATTTCAAAAATAAAACATGAGGTGTAACAAAATTTTTTCATATTAAAAAAAATTATAATTCTTCCAAATAAGACACCAGGAGATGTACGGAACAAAATCCATAAAAATTTAAGACTACCGCGTGATAAAAAATTTTCAAACAATCACCAAATGTGAAAAAATTTACCAGATATATATACTTTTTCGAAAATACTGGTTTATTGGACTTCAGGGGCGAGGGATTTCTGTCGAAACAACCTTCAACCACTTTTTTCAATGTGAAATTTGTTTTCAATTCATCAATTTTTTCAATTTTTAAGTTTCCCAATTTTTGGTTTTTCAGTGTCTCAATTTTTCGTTTCTTCAGTTCTTCGATTTACCATATTTTCGATTTTGCTATTTTTCGTTGTTGCAGTTTTTCGATTTTTCGATTATTTCCGATTTTTCAATTTTTGGATTGTTAATTTTTCGACTGTTCGGTTTTTTGATTTTTCAACTTTTCGAATCACAAAAATTGGAAAAATTGCAAAGTTGAAAAACAAAAAATTAAAACACGATAAAATGAAAACTTTGAAAAATCTAAAATTTGAAATCAAGAAATTGAAAAATAAAATAAAAATAAAAATTGACAAATTTAAAAATCGAAAATGCGCAAAATCAAAAAAACCGAATATTTATTGTAAAATCGAAATATTTAAAATTACAGATATCGGGAAATCGGAAAACGGAAATCCAAAAATTGCAAATTGAAAAATATTAAACTGGAAAATCGAGGAACTGAAAAATCAAAGACTGAAAATTTGAAAATTACATACGTAAATGAAAAATTGTAAGATCGAAAGTCGCATTGACAAAAAATAAGGATGAGAAAAAACGAAAAATTGTGAAATAAAATCGGGAAAATAAAAATTAAAAATCAAGAACTTGAAAAATTGAGGAGATGTCAAATTGCAAAATGAAACATTGTGATTATCGAGAAATTGCAAAATTAAGAACTTCAAATCGAAAAATTTAAGAAACGAAAAATTGAACAATTTGAAAGTCGAGAAATTGAAAAATTGAAAAAAGTGAAGTTGAAAAAACAAAAAATTGTGAAGATAAATAAAACCAGATTATTTGAAAAATTCTAAAATTTGATTTTGATCCAATTATCAAACAAAAAAGAGTCTATGGCGCCTTTTCAAATTATTTCAAAAATAAAACATGAGGGACTGCAAAATTTTTTCATAATAAAAAAAAACATCAGCGACCTATAAGACCCTTTTATGTTTTTCAAAACAGGGCGCCAGGACCAAATCTATAAAAATCTAAGAATATAGGGTGATAAAAATATTCAGACAATCAACAAATCTGAAAAAGTCAACCAGATTTTTGTAATTTTTCGAAAAAGCTGGTTTGATTTATTGTAGTACTTCAGAGCGAGGGAAGTTCCGTCGAATAATTTTCAACTAGATTTTTCCAAGTGAAATTTGTTCCAGAATCATTAATTTTTTTCAATTTTTAAGTTTCTCAATTTTTCGATTCTTCAGTTCTTCGATTTGCGTTTTTTTTATTTCCCACTTTTTTGATTTTGCTACTTTTGGTTGCTCCAGTTTTTCCATTTTTAAATTATTGCCGATTTTTCTGTTTTTGAATTGTTACTTTTTCGATTATTCAATTTTTTCATTTTTCAATATTTCGTATCACAAAAAATGGAAAAATTACAAAATTGAAAAATCAAAAATGAAAAACGATAAAATAAAAACTTTTAAAAATCTAAAATTTAGAAATCAAGAACTTGGGAAGTTGAGGAATCGTAAAAAACTGAAAAATTAGAAATTGAGAAAATAAAAAATCGAAAATGTACAAAATCGAAATAACGAAATATTTATTGTAAAATCCACATATTTAAAATTAAAGAAATAGGGAAATCGGATAACTGGAAATCCAAAAATTGCAAATTGAAAAATTGAAAAATTTGGAAGTCGGAAATTGAAAAATTGAAAAAATCGAAGTTGAAAAAACGAAAAATTGTGAAGATAAACGAATTAAGATTTTTCGAAAAATCACAAAATTTGACGTTGATCCTATTACAAAAAAAAACGCCCAAGAACTTACCAAGCCTTTTCAAATTATTTCAAAAATAAATGTTTTCATAATCAAAAAAAAACATCAGCGTCTTCTAAGAGTCTTTTAAGTTCTTCAAAACAAGGCACCAGGATGGATATAGAACAAAATCCATAAAAATTTAAGAATACAGCGTGATAAGAAATTTTCAGGTAATCAACAAATGTGAAAAAAATTACCAGATTTCAAAACTGGAAGTGCATATTGAAAAAAAATCTTGAAAATTCAGTAAATTTATCTCAATTTTATTAATTGGGTAAACCAAAAATTACAGGCAGAAAGAGGATACCCGGTTTTGGACAGTATCAGCTTTGGAAAGCTCACTTTCGAAAGAGGTATTTTCAGAAATTTAATAAATAAGAAGAACTAAAAGCTCTCCAGAGAAGAGAACATTACTCAAGGGGACCATAAGAAAGAGACTCATCTGACCTAATACGGTTCAAGACCTAAACACTGTGTTTTTTTATTAACTCTATTCATAAAATCTTTAATTTCTATAACAAAAATTGAAAAGATATATGAATTAGGTAATTATTTAAGACAACAAAAGTTCAACATTTTTGTAATCCTTCAAACATGTAAAATCATTAACAATTTTTTAAACGACAAAAACAACTCAGGAATTTTGCAAGGCTTAAAATTGGAATGTTCGGAATGTACTCTTGTGTTTGATCACCTGTTTTCTAACCTCAACGAACATGAATTAAACGTAGGTAGAATATTACATAACACACTTCACACGAACGAAAATTTATGCAACAGGCACGAAAACAGCTTTATGCAAGATTTGGGCATTATTTTTCCTACGTTTCTAAAAAAAACACGCTGTCTGTTAACAATTTATTGTTATGTGTGAATAATCTGATTCCATTTTACGTCATTCTACTCTATAAATCGATTATTATCATTACTGATGTAGACCTCAATTAGCACAGTTCTAACAAAACATTCATAAAGGTAGCCAAATGGTTACAAATTAAAACAGAAGATTATTTTTCGACTCTATTCTCGGTTTTAAAATCCACGACCATATCCCCCTGACTACCATACACATGCGTCACTTCCCACTTCACACCACAGCTCAGTAGTCAACCTGTCTAAAAAACGTCCCGGGAAGTGCCAATCTCCAAAAATTTCCGGTTAACAGCCCGACCTCGATGTCAAAGCCACCGAGCGCGACTCCATCATTAATCAAAATTGCTTAAATCACCAAATTCCACGAAATCTCATCATCATCCCAGATGATGTTTCTCTGCAACCGCCAATTTGAGGTCAACCCTTTTTGCGTCGCGATCCCGTCGAACACTCCGAACGAGAAGCGAAAGACTCGACCACAAGGAATCGATTAATATCAATCCAAGGTGTCAAGTTATTTGTATAAATTTGTATTTGTCAGGCAGACGGGCACCAGGTAGCTGAGCTCGCTTGTCTCTTCCAAGAAACTGAAGTTGCACGGGCTTGGAAGCGAGTTTGTTAGGAAGACTGTTAAGGTCTTACCGGATTATAAAACATTGAATTGTGTGACTTGAATTTAATGGGTTGAAACAACGACTGGAAAACGGATTAGAGAGGCGATGGATGTCGCGAATTGTTGCAGGAACGGCAACGTTATGGATTGGCTCTATTTCATGTGACACTTCGTGGTTACTTTTTATGCAAATTGGTTTTCAGTGGCTGGATTTTGTGCTAAGTGATCTTTGCTGCCACGCATGAGAGAGAACCTTTTGTTTATGGCGAGTTTTAAATTCGATATTTTACTGCTGGTCTTGGAGAATGTGCCATCATATTGTTGTAGGAGAACTGAAAAACAAAGAATGGTCGTGTTGTTTTCACGCTGGAGCGATAAAAAGTGTAGGTGGAACGGCGGTGTAAGAACCCTCAAAATTCATAAAAATTTTATTTCTAGACATAACAGGCGTGTTTTTCGAAAGCAGATTTCTGCAAGCTTAGATAAGCAACTATCTAGTAGTGAAATGTCGATAGTTTAAAGATTGTTGAAAGCACTGAGAGAATACTGATGGGACTTAATTAGTCACAAGTTTTACCAGATCCTGTAAGAACAGAAAGCTACATCAGCTCTTACGCTGATAAATTTCCAAGTAAGGTTAAATGTCTAAGCCTACAAAAACGGAGCAGGCATGCAGGAAATCGGTTAATAAGTTTTTTGTTATGAGGAAACGAGTGCTCAATTGTGCATCACTAACTATTTGCTGGTGGCAGTAACTTAAAAAAAAATTGGTCGAAAGTTATTTCGACAGAACTCCTGAAGTGCAACCCAATAAATTCCGCTTCTTTGAAAAATTATAAAAAAATCTTGCGATTTTTGTTTTCTGATAACATTTATAAAGGAAAAATCAGCGACTTAAATAATATCCCGCAGCTTTTTTGACTTGAAATTTTCAATTTTTTTGTTTCTTGAACTTTTCGATATGCAAAAGTTTTCAATTTTTAATTTTTCAATTTCTCGATTCTTTAGTTTTTCGAATTTTAGATTTGAAATTTTTCGTTTTGGTTTTTTATTTTCTTTATTTTTTCAATTATCCGATTTTATAATTTTTTGTTTCTTTATTCTTAATTTTTTCAATTTTTCGTTTTTTCCATTTTTTGATTTTCAATTTTTCAAGTTTTCATTTTTTTGTATCTTCAATTTTACGCTGTGCAACTCCTGGAGTTTTCATTTTGAAATTTTTCAGTTTTTCGATTTCATAATTTATTTTTGTTTCAGTTCGAAATTTTTCAGTTTCATGATCTTTCAATTTTTCGTTTCTTGAAAAATACACGAAACTATGTTTTAAGTTTACTAAAAAATAAAGAGATCAAGTGATGAACGAGTATTTTTAATTTCCAAGCATAAGCGAAGGACGTATATATTGTAATCGGGTGCGACTCTCTACTTTTACGTTTTCTCGACCTTTCATGACCCCTAGAATACGAAGAAATAGGTCTCCCTTTTCCGTCTATCTGTCTGTCCGTCTGTCTGTCTATCTGCCCTAGCAGATTTTTATTAGACAGATAATCTCCAAACGTACAAGGCCGATTGTTGTCAAATTTTGTATTTATATTAGGAGTATCATATAAATGTAATTTCGGAGGCTTTCACGGTCGGAATCAATACATGATCGTTTTCCGGGTTGGAACCGTGTTAAGTGAGTTTTTGGCCTCTGGTATGGTTGACATACTGAGTTACCGTGCTCTTTTGCCTTATTCTTAACCCTACTCCTGAAGATGCCACGAAAGTGTGCGAAACGTTGAGCCCAAAAACTCAATTTACACGGTTCTAACCCGGAAAACAATCATGTATGTATCATGTAGATGGTAAAATGATAACCAAAATTTATCTAATCCTCCCCACCAATAAAGTGATGACGTCACTTCAAAATTGTATATGTACTTACTATGGTAAGTGGTCTTAAATGGTATAAAATAACATAGTGTAGAGTTTTTACCCGAAACGTCCAGATTTTTGGAAAAAAAATTAAAATTATAAAACAACAGTTTGCTTTGAAATCTTGCAGATGTTTTAAGGTTATGATAGCCATGATAAATTTTTAATCGAAACATATTTACTTCTTCCCTCCAAAAAACTGATGACGTCGACTCAATTTTCAATCAATTTTGCCGGATAAATCCTATCTAATATGTAGAAAATATGATGAGTCTGTACTTGTAATTCATCATTCCATTCATATTTTTTAGATTTGCTTATACAGGGTGTCTCAAAAAAATTAATAACTGAGTCAATTTATTTTCTTGAGTAAATCAAGAATTTTAAAACTGAATACTTTGAGATTTTGCAAACGTTTTGATGTTATTGTAGGCATGGTAAATTTTTAAGTAAAATGTGTCTTCAAAAAATGAATGACGTCATCTGAAACTTTTGCCGAATAAATCCTATCTAAAATGTGCAAAATATGATCAGTATATACTTGTAATTTATCATTGCATTCATATTTTTTAAATTTGCTTATACAGAGTGACTCAAAAAATTAATCAATCAATCAATTTATTTTATTGAATAAATCAAGAATGGCAAAACTGAATACTTTGGAATCTTGCAGACGTTTTAAAGTTATTGTGAGCATGGTAAATTGTTAATCAAACCATATCTGTTTATTCCCCCCAAAAAATTGATGACGTCATCTTAAAATTTTGCCGAATAAATTCTATCCAAAATGTGTAAAATATAATTTATCATTGTATTCATATTTTTTAGTTTTGCTTAAACAGGTGGGTCAAAAAAATTAATGAATGAGTCAATATATATTATTGATTAAATAAGGAACGACTCACTCCATTTTCTCAGAAGATTTTGGGAATACAATACTTGTCCTTGTTTTTCTTCCACTGGTAATACGCTGTGACTACTTTTCTTTTGTGCTGTGATTGGTATTGTCCATGTTGATGACGTCGTTACAAATTTTTTATTGGTCAAATTAAGAACGAGTTACCCCATTTTCTCGAAAATGTGAAGAATACACACGTCTTTATGTAATAATGATAAAATAAGAATTATAATATTCAGAACATTTTGTTCGATTGTGGTTTAATTAATAATTTTATTCTTGTGTTTTAAGAAGACAAACTCATTCCAATCAAACTATTTTCTACGTGACATTCTTTCGATGTATAAACATAAATAAACACTTGAGCGTCAGATTGCTATTACCTAGTGTTGACGGCCAAGAGTTGTTAGGGATGGATTATTTTAAGATCAACATGGTGAGTCATCATAATCTGACAACGGACTGTCAGTCAGTGGCGTAACATGCACACTCCAGAAGGGGGTGGTTTTTAAATTATTTTTGGTCAACCCGTTAGCACGAATGCGGATGAATCTATTAGGCACTAATCTAAACCGGTACAGGTACCCATCGTAGGTAGAAAAAAGTTCACTATGACAGAGAAACGATGACAGATGCCTCTAAGGGTGCGCCTAGTCGAAAATGCTGGATATCTTTCGACCAATTTTTTACAATATGCTTCTAAGCAGTTATTTGTAAATCCAAGATAGTTTAAGTCATGGGTAAAAACGTTATTAAAATAATTTCCACATATTAACAGGAAGTGCGTTTGCAGTTCAGATTTTTCTATTATATTTTGCACTTTTTTAAATGTGTTGCACTATGTTGTAGTTTGAACGACTTCTTGTTTAATTTATACTTATTTACCATAGAAGAAAAAGTATGTATTTTTTTTCATTTAATGCCATAAATATTATATCTCATTTTTGTACTGAATTCACATAAAATTTTTGTCTAATGAATTAATTTTTTTACTAACAATTGTCTAATTTATTATTGCTCTAATCTAAATGAGTTTAAAGCATTAGAACGTGTTGGTTAAAAATACGTAATAACAAGCATTAATTTATTGCAATAATTTAAATGATTGTGATCAATGACCTGAATTAAATAGCTTTATATTAATTTAGAAAATTACAAGAAACTTTATTAGTCGTGCAACAGTTACGACTACAAATACCTTGTTCGACATTTTTATTATTGAAACTGAAAGCGGATTACTACGTCCTATTTGAATTTCAATAAGAAAAAGATAAATAACTCTAGTGTAAGGGTAACAGAGTTCTTTTAATTTTGACAAAGTGTTGTAAAACTCTACATATTGTGACATTTGGTATGTTATTGTTTCTGTCTTCGTCGGATACACTGTAATTGCATTGTATGCAATGGCATTATAGGCACGGAAACGTATACCTGCGTCGAGGTGTTAGGCTTCTCCACCTCCTCTTTGCTGGTTTCCATAATCCCATAAACAATTTTACAATTTTGCCAAGTAAATTGAATTCAAAATATATAAATTAATACGCTTTACCACCTGTCGTCGATTTTTTTTCTTTTTAATCATGTCGGCGTCCGCTGATTATAAAAGATTGACGTAATTTTATTTCTTTGATCTCCACCAAAAACCACAACTTTTCGAAGAAGTGAGATATTGCAGGTGTTTTAGTTTTTTTTTTTAAGAAATAAATTTTTGTAGAGAAAAATGGATTTTGCAGTTAAGCCCCTCCTTCCGACTTACGACGAATGAAATAAAATCGTCACAACTGAAATCGGGCGGGTGGGCGGGGCTTATATTTAGCCTTACTTTTTTAATATATCTAATCTTCTTTTCATACCAGAAACTTGAAACATGTTCAAAATTGTAAATTTGTGTAGAGAAATATGGATTTTTATTAAGCTCCACCCCTCCGTCTGACAATGAATGAAAATTTCATCACAATTGAAATTGATTCTTTTTTAACAAGATTTGTTATATCTGTTTTTGCAGGCATATGTTATGTAGAACTGGTTTATTTAAATTTTGTACTCGTTGTCAACACAGATAAAAATTGGATTTTGTATTAAGTAAGTGTGGATCTAAAATTGATGGTAAATGTTTTGGTAAACTTCAAAATGATAAATTTCTGTAGAGAAATATGGATTTTGTAATTAAGCTCAGTCCCTCCGTCTGACAACGAATGAAAAATTCGTCACAATTGAGATCGGGTTGGGTGGGTGGGTCTTAATCTTTGGCTTTATTTTTTTTATATAGTTTTCTTTCTAATTATATGAAGGGGCTTCTAGACCACTTTTTGAGTCGAAAATTTGAATTCGTGCGCAGGCTCCGGTTCTGGGTCACTTGATTCTGCGTATGCTCGGGTTCTAGACCATTTGTTGGTGGAAGGAATTGAGTTTAGGCCGACTTTGCCTAACTTTTCTCTCAAAAAGTGGTCTAGCACCCCCATAATTAAATAAAATCACAAGTTTCAGTCGACAATACAGGATCAAAGCAGGAAACCTGATAATACTATTTAAAAAAATACGTACAAATTCTTCAGATTTTGATGAATACGTTGCAGAAGACTAGATAAAACGAACATCACTAACATTATATTAAACTATGTTTAGATGAGTATAAATGGAAAAAGTGTGTAAATATTGTACAGAAGTGGAATTGCTCCGAATTTAATAAACAGATTAGTCAAAACAGCAATCTTTGGGTTTTATTAATCCCAACGCGACTCAAACTTTCGTGGAAAGACGCATTACATGCAGCTGTCGTTATACATGCATGACAGGATACGTGGAATCATTTTGCCTTTCATAATGATTGATGATAAAAAACAGTGAAACTTATTTGAGGAAAAAGTACTTTGAAAGTTGGCGTTTCTCGCTGTAGCAAGCAACTAACTGCTCGAATCTTTTTATTGCGGCGGAAGAGACAAGCTGTTCAGTTTTGCCCGCATCCAAAAACACGATGATTGTTTAGATGGCGGTTTACAGCGCAAAATTTCGCTCGAATTTGTGTGATGTTCGTGTCCGTGCACTCACAACAACTTTACGATCTCGCCTTTGTGAACGGGCACGAACAATTAGAGCCCATGTTAAATGTGACGAATGCCGCAGTACTTAGTACCAATTTGTCATCGGCTGATTTAAAGAAGGAATCTGGCGGTTTCGAAAGAGATAATTGGTTGGAAGAAGTCGATTTTACGGCAGTCCGCATCAATTAGAACACACTTCACGCTAATATTTCTCTCATGTAAATAAAAGGTCTTAACGATCTCACGTATGAGCTTCAAGCCGCGTTATTATTTACTATTTATACAGACGTCCTACGCGGGCCAGTTATGAATAATCATAAGACAATCGTAACTCATGCCGGAATCCAATCAGCAATTAACTATTTATGTGATGGTGATGACCGGATTACGGCCGGTATGATTGGATCGGGGCCCAAATTAACAGCCCAAACCCACACTGCGTATTAAGTGCGTTAATACTGAATAAATATGGGATATGTTCGAAAAATAAAAGGCGAGGAACGAGTATGCAACAGCGTGCATTTTAAACGAGGCGTACGGACATATTGTTTCAGAGCGAATACCGGAGCCAGAGTTAATATTTTACATAACTAGCTTCAGGAATATTAATAACGCCGTTCCCTGACCGCTTCTCGGAAGACGGGAAAACAAAATTATTTTATTTTTACCGTGCAATTAGCGGGGCTTGTCAGTGTGCAATTTTGCAGGCAAATTTTGGAAGGGGGATTATTTTAAACGCATACGTTGGATAGCACGGGAAGTATTTTTGTGCATGCTTTTGTGGGGACATTTCGCCTTTGTACGACCTGTTACGGATTTGTGATTTATTCAACACCGATTTTAATACAAAGTAACGCGAAAATATTCCCTTTCACTGTTACAGAACATGTAAGGTTTTTGCCATAACCGTGTCCACAGTGTCCAGCTACCGGCGACTTGCCACTTTCACGTTTTCTCGACGTTTCATGACCTCTATAGTACGAAAAAAGTGTTTTACTACCGTTTTCCTCTGTCTATGTGTCGTTTATATCAGTTTTACTAGACACATATCCAATCTCCGAAACTACTAGGCCGGTTGTTACCAAATTTTGTATGTATATTAGGAATATCATGTAAATGGTAAAATGCGAACCAAAATTTGGCTAGTCATCCCCACCACCAATGAGGTGACGTCATCTCCATTTTTGATGTATGAATCCGTGTTGAGTTTTTACACTAGACATCCAGTTTTTGGCAAAAAAGTCAAAATTGTATAACAACACTTTGCAATTTAACTTTGAAACTGCAAAACCGAATGCTCTGAAATCTTGCAGAGGTTCTAAGTTTATCGTAATCGTGGTAAATCGTTAATCAAAATTTATTCCCTCCAAAAAATACCCACCCTATTTTTTACACAATTCTTTGCTAAAAATAATATTACTAATAGTAGTAATAATGATTATTTGATCATCACTTGATCTCTTTATTTTTTAGTAAACTTAAAACGCAGGTTCGCGTAATTGTTTACTATCAGGCGAAAACCATATTTAATTAATCTGATATCAATTATGTTAATAAGAATATGCTCCTCTACATTTTATTAATTCTAGTTTTAGCGGTAAGAAAAAAGTCAGAGTTCTCAACTATTGTACTACTATACTGGTGTAATATCATATCATAGTGCAATATAAGATTGTTATGATGATCGGTGAAAAAAATTGACGTGGGTAAAACTCAACAATTTTATTTCTTAGTAAGTCCAATTTACACGACTAACTATACAGCGATTATGGACAGAATAATTCCGACTCGACTGGAATGGATTTGACTAGACTTCTCCCATTGTCTGGCCTACCCTCCTGCTCCCGACGGTGGCTCCCATTTAAACAGTCGCGCGGTCCTTCTCGAAGGTCTCCGTCACTGTTTCTAGTCTTGTTCTCGAACACCCACCGCAGGCTTTTCTTTGGCGAACGATGAGTCATCATCGCCGTACATACTAGAATTCATAGGCGTCGTAACGGGGCGGTGTATGGGTTTATTTCGTAACAATATCATCTATACTAAATAAACCGAGCTCAATAACAAACAACGAAACGAAAATCTGATTTTTTGTATGAAAACTAATGATTAACTGAAAAGCAGAAAAATGGAGAAAATTAAGTGTTGTTTAGCAAATGAAAAAGAATCGTAGTATGTATTATATCTACGGGAACACATTTGAGGTTCATAAAAATTTAATTTTTCAAAAATTCGTCAAAATTTTCAGTTAGAGATCAAGTATAAAAAAACTTCTACACCGTTTCCATTTCGTCGTAAGCAAGTTATTTCCACATCAAACACATCTCTAAAAGTCAATTTCCACAAAGGTATTTCATTTTACAAAAATAAAAGTTCCCCACCCACCCACCCAATTTTTAATCGGCCGTCTATTACAAAAAAAAAAACTCGTCTTCATGATATTTTCGTAAAAAAAAGTCTTTAATTACAAAAAAAACTTCTAATAATGTAATCATGGTTTTTTGTATATTCGAATTTTTGAACTGATTAGACATTTAAATATTTTTTTTATCAAAATAAAAACTAGTCTTGTCATCGAAAAAATTGAAGTAAACATTGTCATGAATATTGAGATTAGGAGGTTGTCGAAGCTAAAAAATCATATCTCAAGACTTTCTAAACAAGATCAGTGTAAAAAAACATGCTACAGATACATATAATTTTGAATTTAATTTTTCAAAAATTCGTCAAAATTTTCAGTTAGAGATCAAGTATAAAAAAAATTCTGCACCGTTTCCATTTCGTCGTGAGAAAGTTATTTTCAGATCAAACACATCTCTAAAAGTCAATTTCCACAAGGGTATTTCATTATACAAAAATAAAAATTCCCCACCCATTTTTTTATCGGCCGTCTATAACAAAAAAAAAATCGTCTTCATGATATTTTCGTAAAAAAGTCTTTATTTACAAAAAAAAAAAACTTCTAATATTGTAATCTATGATTTCTTCTATATTCGAATTTTTTTGCTCATTATTAGACATTTAAATATGTTTTTAATCAAAATAAAAACTAGTCTTGTCATCGAAAAAATTGAAGTGTACATTTTCATGAATATTGAGATCTGGAGGTTGTCGAAACTAAATAATCACACTTCTAGACTTTCTAAACAAGATCAGTGTGAAAAGACGTGCCACAGATACGTATAATGTTGAATTCGTCAAAATTTTCAGTTAGAGATCAAGTATAAAAAAAATTCTGCGCCGTTTCCATTTCGTCGTGAGCAAGTTATTTCCACATCAAACACATCTCTAAAAGTGAATTTTCACCGAAGTATTTCATTATAAAAAAATAAAAGTTCCCCACCCACCCACCCATCTTTTCATCGGCCGTTTATAACAAAAAAAAACTCCTCTTCATGATATTTTCATAAAAAAGGGCCTTTATTTACAAAAAAAACTTCTAGTAATACAATCCATAGTGTCTTGTATATTCGAATTTTTGAGCTCATTAGACATTTAAATATTTTTTGTTATCAAAATAAAAACTAGTGCCACAGATACGTATAATTTTGAATTTAATTTTTCAGAAATTCGTCAAAATTTTCAGTTCAAGATCAAGTATAAAAAAAATTCTACAGCGTCTCCATTTCGTCGTGAGCAAATAATTTCGAGATCAAACACATTTCTAAAAGTCAGTTTACACAAAGGTACGCCACTATATAAAAATAAAAGTTCCCCACCCACCCACCCATCTTTTAATTGGTCGTCTATAACAAAAAAAAACTCCTTTTCATGATATTTTCGTAAAAAAGGTATTTATTTACAAAAAAACCTTCTCGTAATGTAATCTATATTCGAATTTTTGAAGTGGTTAAACCTTTAAACAGTTTTTTGATAAAAATAAAACCTACTCTTCTCATCGAAAAAATGTTAGATATATAGTTTTTTTTTGTTGAGATCGCTCGTTGAGCTAAAAAATAATACTTCTGAACTTTCTAAACAAGATCACTGTGAAAAGACGTGTAATTTTTAATTTGATTTTTCAAAAATTCCTTAAAATTTTATTAATCTTGAAAACTGTGTGTTGTTACGGTCTGTAAATGCTATAATGTATTTAGCTAAACACTGTCAACACTAAAAATCGAAAAGTCTGGTTTGTAATTGCATACTGATTACCTGAGTAGATTGTCTTCAGGTACATTTGATTCATAGAACCTTTGTTCTTTTCACAAAAGCACTATGAGAGGAGACTAAAGCTTAATTTATCATTAGCGTCTTCCTAAATGGTTTATTGCCATCTTGAAAGTAGTGTTTACAATTTGGTGAATATATTGGTAATTTTTGCTACAAATAAATCGTGGTTCTCGTGCTAGAGACAATAGCTTCATCTTTATTAGTAAATCTGTACTGTGTTGTGCCTAGTTCTGTAAAATTAATTGTCTGCAGGGAGGCCAAGGCCAACAGTAGTAGATAATAATTATAGCTAACAAAGTATTAAGTCTGTTTTGAGTTGTCGAGAAGTTTAATTTTAATACAAACAGTATCAGTGGGCTTATGTTAAAAAATAATTTATTGCTTGAGATAACTTGAGGACATAAAAGCGAAAGTCCGAGCAGCAATAAATCATAACTGTAGTCTATATTCTTCCTCTGGCTAGATCCTTGTCTCTTGCAATGCATCTTAATTTAGAAACGAGTTGTCATTTTTCTTTTTGTAAATGAGAATATTTGCCTATCAGATTATCTCCTCCTTTAATAAACACATTCTGATTTTTGAAATAGTTATTATCATATTAAAAAGATAAATAGAAACATTAGCATCGACTAATGGCCTTTTTTGCCCGCAAAAAACCCGCCATCTGCGTACTCCCATCCAAACAAAAGCAAAAATATCCTTCAATTACTTTAAACCGACCCGGTCCTCCGTCCCAGGAATTTTTCTTAATGGTATTCTCCTCTTAAAACCCCCAATAATTCGAACGCCAGGTATTAAATAAAGTCCGTTTTTATTGATTTTCGAATTTCGGTAAGCGTTTGAGCGTCCCGGTCCTCATTGCTGAGATCCTTTCAATGAAATTAAAATTTCTGTAAGCCATAAAACGTCCCACTTTGTGGGCACAACTCGAGCCCGAATGATTTGACGGACTTACGAGCTTGTTAATCACCCGATCTCCTCGTCCGGCATCATTTTTCCAAAACGTCAAGACGTTTCGACGTCACCCAAAAAACAAATCGGTTTTGTCACGTTAAGTGGGCACGTAATTTTGGAATTCTTTCGCCTAAATTAATGTTTAGTCACGTATGAGATGGTCAGCGATCGAGCCGATCCATACCTGGCCTTGTTTATAATATTTTATAATATTCGGTGGGCCTTCATCTAAATGCATGAGGCATCAGGGCCCCCCTCCGGTACCCCTCGAAGACGGAGTCGGCTGGGGCCCCGCTGCTTTGTAAATAATCATTTTCTACTCGCATTAATGTTTGTTTGACTAGCTGGAATCTTTGTAATTTCGAATCAAATCGGCCTGTCTGTGATTAACAGGTGAGTTATTACAGACACGCGGAAGTGGGTGTGGATTTTATTAGTTTCTTCTCATTATTTGTAAAACTTGACAAAAGCAAATTTATAAAAATAAAGAGTTCACGGCCTTAGGGAAAAAATTCAAGCCCACAAAAAACATTTCTGTGCGGACAATCTGAAAACAAATACAACGTCTTATTACATTAGATTATTAGCAAGCGTATATTTTAAACATTTAAGATACACTATCGAAAGATCGTATAAACTTTTTGGCTTTTGTTTTGTTCTTTGATGTTAATTGAAGTTTAGTATCGCAGACGTTACGAGTAACACATCTAAATTTCGTCGCTTTAAAGCTCTCAACTCAAAATAAGTTCTGCAAAGTTTTATTTGACGCCATGACCCGCCAGCATGCAGAAAAATGAAAAAAGTTAATTCAACTCGCTTGACCTCCAAACAATAAAAGTTGGCTTCAAAGCAAACTTAAAAATCGTCTACAGTGTTGGCACCCGTACGTCGTTCGCTTCTTTCAATACCCTCGTAAAAACTCTAATTAAATTTAATTAGACTCCATCGAACCCGTACACTAGCCTCTCTATAAAAGCTCCACGAGCAGGTGGTTCCCGTAACAAATTTCCTGGAATCAAATATTTCTCTCATTTCCTCCTCGTTTCGTGACATAGTGTTTTGACAGACACATCCTCGTAGGCAGTCGTCGCGGTCAAATGTCCCTCAGCTGGTGACATATTTTCCAATGATGTCGTCTCTCTTCATTAACATCCCTACACATGTGCGGCTTTCGCAATGTCCGTTGTAAATTCGGGATAACGGGGCGGAAATGAAGAGGCAGCCGGGGCGTACCGGGGCGGCAGCACTAATGACCAGGGGTGGCCCCAAACAACAACCAATTAGTATTTTTTGTTGACGGTATGTCGGCGCGCACGAAAGCCGGACCTGATTGAAGGCTACTGCAACGATTTCGAGCTAATGGTAACGATGTTAGGAGATACAGAAAAAAGATCGGATAATTATCACAGTATTTTACAAAAGAGGGGCTTTTACTACATGTGCATATAGGTGTCCTACATGCCCATGTTCAATTTTATTGGCAAATAATTTGTGTAACGTCATAAAACAAACGTTTAAATGACAAGCGAACAAGAGTAAAAAATGGCCCAATATTCATAGCCATTAAAGGATAATAGTAGGGTACAGATAATGTTTCAAACATACAATGTCTTCGTAATAAAGTCGAGTTATCGAGTGCTTCGCTAAGTGACTTAAATGTGCACTGTATATGCCTCACCGAACATTGGTACTAGAACTTTTAGGTATTTTTATCCCATTGTACAACTTTGTGTAATTGTGGTAGCCGGTATATCGATCTGCACTCTAAAACACTGAATGATTTTTAACTACTTTTTATGAGACAAAATTCTACTGTCGATAATGTCTTTACGAATATATTTCATGATCTTAACGTGAATCCAATTAATTACCTTGGACTTATCTAATCATAAGGGCTTCTGACAGATGTAGGCGTTTCAGTAAATCACGATACCAACAGCAATCCCAACGATAAATTCGCTGTTTACAGTAAACAAAAATTGACAAATTGGTTTACTTTCGAATTTACAAAATTAGAGTAACTCTTAAATTTGTCGTAGAAATATATTTTACTTGCTTTTTTCGAACACTTTCTTCGCTCTTCCACAGGTGTCGTCTTCTCTGTGGTCGAAGATTCAATGTGGGTTTTCACTGTCGTATCGGCTCGGCTGTCACAGATTAACCCCTCCCCCGGTACCCTTATCGCGGCTTTCAGTATACATCCTTGAATCGTTCTGGAATTAGATCCCGATAAATTTGAAAAAAGTATCCTTCTAAATATTAAACGGATTGATTATCCGGGCTGCAAATTAAGTAATAAAACTAGAAAGACTAAAGAAATCGAACACTTAAAGCCACAATGCGCATTCTTCAACTGTTCTGGAGTTGTCTAGATATAATAAAAAAAATTCGAAAATGATACTTAGATACTTCTAAATACTAAATGCATCGTGTATCCGAACTGCAATATGTATCTTTTAACCGTTTGGAAATTAGGTTTCGAAAAACTTGAAAAAAAAACTGATTTTTAATTCGGTCTTACATGTCCTTCTAAATATGTCCAAAACCGCAAGATCCATTCTTAAACTGTTATAGAGTTGAGTTCTGATAAATTTGAAAAAAATAGTGTTTTTTTAATTCGAAAATGGCACTGTCTTTTATATTCTTCTACATGTTTTGATGATGATTCAGTATTCGACCTGAAAACTAGCCCGTAGGACTAGGAAGGTTCAAGGAATCATAATACCTATTCTAAGGCCGTTTGGGAGTTAAGACCCGATAAGTTTGAAAAAAAAAACAGTTTCTTAATTGGAAGATCGTCTAATACTCGTATTTTCTTGTAAATAGGTACTACACAGTTTCACATTCAAAAATGACACCTTTAATGATCTAAGGAGCCCTCTAGACACTTTGAAGGATACCACATACCTACATATTGATTAAGAACTAATCTTATAAAATACATAAACAACAGAAGAATGGTTAGTGAAATTAATTAACTTTAATTAAACACAAATATCTTATTTACAAAAAAACTTGTAGTACGTAATATAATCTCTGATTACTTGGATACGCGAATTTTTGAGCTCGTTAGATATTTAAATATTTTTTTAATAAAAATAAAAACTAGTCTTTTCATCGAAAAAATTACGGTATACATTTTCATGAATGTTGAGATCTGGAGGCTGTCAAAGCTAAAAAATCATACTTCTGGACTTTCTAAATAAAATCAGTATGAAAAGACGTGCCACAGGTACGTATAATTTTTATTTTAATTTTTGAAAAATTCATCCAAAGTTTCAGTTCGAGATCAAGTATTAAAAAAATTCTACACCGTCTCCATTTCGTGGTAAACATGATATTTCTAGATCAAACACATCTCTAGCACCCAGCTTCCACAAAGATGTTTCATCGTAATAAAAATAAAAGTTCCCCACCCACCCACCCCTCTCATAATCCGTCGTCTATAACAAAAAAAAAAACTCCTTTTCATGATATTTTCCGAAAAAAAGGTCGTTATTTACCAAAAATTCTAGTAATAATATAATCTATAATTTCTTGTACGAGTATATTCAAATTTTTTAATTCGTTAGACCTTTAAATATATTTTTATAAAAATAAAAATTAGTTTTCTCATGCAAACAAATATAGGTACACATTTTCTTAAATTTTGAGATCTTGAGGTTGTCGAAGCGAAAAAAATCATACTTCTAGACTTTCTAAACAAGATGAGTGTGAAAAGACGTATAATTTTTAATTTAGTTTTTCAAAAATTTATAAAAATTTTAAATACATATCTTGAAAACTGTGTGTTTTTACGGACCAGAAATACTAAAATGTATTTAGCTAAACACTGTTGACACTAAAAATCGAAAGGTCTGGTTTGAAATTTCATACTGATTATCTCATAATGCTCAAAATTTTCAGTTCAAGATCAAGTATAAAAGACATTTCTACACCGTTTCGTCGTAAGCAAGTGATTTCCAGGGCAGACACATCTCTTAAACTCAACTTCCACAAAGATATTTATTTCATTATACTAAAAATAAAACTTCCCCACCCACCCATCTTTTAATCCTTCGTCTATGACAAAAAAACATTCCTTTTCATGATATTTTCCTAAAAAAGAACTTTCATTTACAAAAGACACTTCTAATAATAGTATAATCTATGATTTCTTGTATACTCAAATTTTTTAATTCGCTAGACTTTTAAATATTTTTTGATAAAAATCAAAATTAGTTTTCGCATGGAAAAAAATATAGGGTTCCCATTTTTAAAATGTTCAGTTCTTGAGGTTGGCGAAGCTAAAAAATCACACTTCTAGACTTTCTAAACAAGATCTGTCAGTCTGAAAAGACGTGCCCACAAATACGTATAATTTTGAATTTAATTTTTTAAAAATTCGTCAAAAATTTTCATTTCGAAATAAAGTATAAAAAGCTGTATACACCCGCTCCATTTCGTCGTAAGCAAGTTATTTCCACATCAAACACATCTTTAACACTCAACTTCCACAAAGATATTTCATCATAATAAAAATAAAAGTTCTCCACCCACCCACCCATCATTTAATCCATCGTCTATAACAAAAAAAAAACTCTCTTTCAGGATATTTTCCTAAAAAAGCTCTTTATTTACCAAAAAAAAGAAAAAACTTCTAGTAATATAATCTATGACTTCAGGTACATGTATTTTTCATTCGTTAGACCTTTAAATATTTTTTTGATAAAAATAAAAAGTCATTTTGTCATCGAAAAAAATGTAGGTATATATTTTTTTTAATGTTGATGTCTTGAGATTGTCGAAACTATAATACTTGTGGACTTTTTAAACAAGATCACTGTGAAAAAACGTATAAATTTTAATTTAATTTTTCAAAAATTCGTCAAAATTTTATAAATATTGAAAACTGTGTGTTGTTACGGATCGCAAATGCCATAATGTATTTAGCTAAACACCGTTAATACTAAAAATCGAAAGGTCTGGTTTGTAATTTCATACTAGTTATCTCATAATGGTCAAAAGTATCAGTTGGAGATCAAGTATAAAAAAAAATTCTACGCCGTCTCTATTTCGTCGTAAGCAAGTTATTTCCAGATCAGACACATCTCTAAAACTAAACTTCTACAAAGATATTTCATTACAATAAAAATAAAAGTTCCCCACCCACCCACCCATCTTTTATTCCGTCGTCTATAACAAAAAAAAACTCCTTTTCATGATATTTTCCTAAAAAAAGCTCTTTGTTTACCAAAAAAAAAAAAACTTTTAGTATTATCATCTATGACTTCTTGTATGTATATTTAAGTTTTTGAACTTGTTAGACTTTTAAATATTTTTTTGATAAAAATAAAAACTTCGTCTTCTCATCAAAAAAAAATAGGTCCATATTTTTTTTAATGTTGATGTCTTGAAATTGTCGAAACTAAAAAATAATACTTGTGGACTTTCTAAACAAGATCACTTTGAAAAGACCGTATAATTTTTAATTTAATTTTTCAAAAATTCGTCAAAATTTTATAAATCTTGAAAACTGTATGTTGTTACGAATCGCAAATGCCATAATGTATTTAGCTAAACACCGTTAATACTAAAAATCGAAAGGTCTGGTTTGTAATTTCATACTAATTATCTCATAATGGTCTAAAGTTTCAGTTGGAGATCAAGTATAAAAAAGAAATTCTACGCCGTCTCCATTTCGTCGTAAGCAAGTTATTTCCAGATCAGACACATCTCTAAAACTCAACTTCTACAAAGAGATTTCATTACAATAAAAATAAAAGTTCCCCACCCACCCACCCATCTTTTATTCCGTCGTCTATAAAAAAAAAAACTTTTTTTCATATTTTCCTAAAAAAAGCTCTTTGCTTACCAAAAAAAAACCTCTAGTAATATCGTCTATGACTTCTTATATATTCAAATTTTTGAACTTGTCAGACTTTTAAATATTTTTTTGATAAAAATAAAAACTAATCTTCTCATCAAAAAAAAGGTAGGTACATATTTTTTTTATGTTGATGTCTTGAGATTGTCGAAACTAAAAAATAATAGTTGTGGACTTTCTAAACAAGATCACTGTGAAAAAACGTATAATTTTTAATTTAATTTTTCAAAAATTCGACAAAATTTTATAAATCTTGAAAACTGTGTGTTGTTACGGATCGCAAATGCCATAATGTATTTAGCTAAACACCGTTAACACTAAAAATCTAAAGGTCTGGTTTGTAATTTCATACTGATTATCTCATAATTGTGAAAACTTTCAATTGGAAATCAAGTATAAAAAAATTCTACGCGGTCTCCATTTCGTCGTAAGCAAGTTATTTCCAGATCAGACACATCTCTAAAACTCAACTTCTACAAAGATATTTCATTACAATAAAAATAAAAGTTCCCCACCCACCCACCCATCTTTTAATCCGTCGTCTATAACAAAAAAAAAACTCCTTTTCATGATCTTTTCCTAACAAAAACTTATTATTTACTAACAAAAACTCTAGTAATATGATCGATGATTTGTTGTATATTCAAATTTTTTAATTCGCTAATCCTTTAAATATTTTTTGATAAAAATAAAAAATTGTTTTCTCATCGAAAAAATTTAGGTACATATTTTTTTAAATGTTCAGGTCTTGAGGTTGACACAGCTAAAAAAATTACACTTCTGGGCGTTCTAAACAAAATCACTGTGAAAAGACGTGCCACAGATACCTACGTATAATTTTTAATTTAATTTTTCAAAAGTTCGTCAAAATTTTATAAATCTTAAAAACTCTGTGTGTTAGCAAATGCCAAAATGTATTTAGCTAAACACTGTTGACACTAAAAATCCAAAGGTATGGTTTGTAATTTCATACTAATTATCTCATAATGGTCAAAAGTTTCAGTTGGAGATCAAGTATAAAAAAAGAAATTCTACGCCGTCTCCATTTCGTCGTAAGCAAGTTATTTCCAGATCAGACACATCTCTAAAACTCAACTTCTACAGAGATATGTATATCATTACAATAAAAATAAAAGTTTCCCACCCACCCACCCATCTTTTATTCCGTCGTCTATAACAAAAAAAAACTCCTTTTCATGATTTTTTCCTAAAAAAAGCTCTTTGCTTACCAAAAAAAAAAAAACTTCTAGTAATATTATCTATGTGTTCTTGTATATTCAAGTTTTTTAACTTATTAAACTTTTAAATATTTTTTTATAAAAATAAAAAGTAGTCTTCTCATCAAAAAAAAAGTGGGTACATATTTTTTTTAATATTGATGTCTTGAGATCGTCGAAACTAAAAAATAATACTTGTAGACTTTCGAAACAGGATCACTGTGAAAAAACGTCTAATTTTTAATTTAATTTTTCAAAAATTCGTCAAAATTTTATAAATCTTGAAAACTGTCTGTTGTTACGGATCGCAAATGCCATAATGTATTTAGCTAAACACCGTTAACACTAAAAATCGAAAGGTCTGGTTTGTAATTTCATACTAATTATCTCATAATGCTCAAAAGTTTCAGCTGGAGATCAAGTATAAATAAAGAAATTCTACGCCGTTTCCATTTCGTCGTAAGCAAGTTATTTCCAGATCAGACACATCTCTAAAAGTCAACTTCTACAAAGATTGTTCATTACAAAAGAAATAAAAGTTACCCACCCACCCACCCATCTTTTATTCCGTCGTCTATAACAAAAAAAAAAAACTCCTTTTCATGATATTTTCCTAAAAGAAGCTCTTTGCTTACCAAAAAAAAAAAAAAACTTCTGGTAATATCATCTATGACTTCTTGTATATTCAAGTTTTTGAAATTGTTAGACTTTTAAATATTTTTTTGATGAAAATAAAAACTAGTCTTCTCATCAAAAAAAAATAGGTCCATATTTTTTTAATGTTGATGTCTTGAGATTTTCGAAACTACAAAATAATACTTGTGGACTTTCTAAACAGGATCACTGTGAAAAAACGTATAATTTTTAGTTTAATTTTTCAAAAATTCGTCAAAATTTTATAAATCTTGAAAACTGTATGTTGTTACGGATCGCAAATGCCATAATGTATTTAGCTAACACCGTTAACACTAAAAATCGAAAGGTCTGGTTTGTAATTTCATACTAATTTTCTTATAATGGTCAAAAGTTTTAGTTGGAGATCAAGTATAAAAAAAGAAATTCTACGCCGTCTCCATTTCGTCGTAAGCAAGTTATTTCCAGATCAGGCATATCTCTAAAATTCAACTTCTACAAAGATATTTCATTACAATTAAAATAAAAGTTCCCCACCCATCTTTTATTCCGTCGTCTATAACAAAAAAAAAAACTCCTTTTCATGATATTTTCCTAAAAAAAGCTCTTTATTTACAAAAAAAAAAGAAAAAACTTCTAGTAATATCATTTGTCTTGTTGTATATTCAAGTTTTTGAACTTGTTAGACTTTTAAATATTTTTTTGATAAAAATAAAAACTAGTCTTCTCATAAAAAAAAATAGGTACATATTTTTTTAATGTTGATGTCTTGAGATTTTCGAAACTACAAAATAATACTTGTGGACTTTCTAAACAAGATCACTGTGAAAAAACGTATAATTTTTAGTTTAATTTTTCAAAAATTCGTCAAAATTTTATAAATCTTGAAAACTGTATGTTGTTACGGATCGCAAATGCCATAATGTATTTAGCTAACACCGTTAACACTAAAAATCGAAAGGTCTGGTTTGTAATTTCATACTAATTTTCTTATAATGGTCAAAAGTTTTAGTTGGAGATCAAGTATAAAAAAAGAAATTCTACGCCGTCTCCATTTCGTCGTAAGCAAGTTATTTCCAGATCAGGCATATCTCTAAAATTCAACTTCTACAAAGATATTTCATTACAATTAAAATAAAAGTTCCCCACCCATCTTTTATTCCGTCGTCTATAACAAAAAAAAAAACTCCTTTTCATGATATTTTCCTAAAAAAAGCTCTTTATTTACAAAAAAAAAAGAAAAAACTTCTAGTAATATCATTTGTCTTGTTGTACGAGTATATTCAAGTTTTTGAACTTGTTAGACTTTTAAATATTTTTTTGATAAAAATAAAAACTAGTCTTCTCATAAAAAAAAATAGGTACATATTTTTTTTAATGTTGATGTCTTGAGATTGTCGAAACTAAAAAATAATACTTGTGGACTTTTTAAACAAGATCACTGTGAAAAAACGTATAATTTTTAATTTAATTTTTCAAAAATTCGTCAAAATTTTATAAATCTTGAAAACTGTCTGTTGTTACGGATCGCAAATGCCATAATGTATTTAGCTAAACACCGTTAACACTAAAAATCGAAAGGTCTGGTTTGTAATTTCATACTAATTATCTCATAATGGTCAAAAGTTTCAGCTGGAGATCAAGTATAAAAAAAGAAATTCTACGCCGTCTCCATTTCGTCGTAAGCAAGTTATTTCCAGATCAGACACATCTCTAAAACTCAACTTCTACAAATATATGTCATTACAATAAAAATAAAAGTTCCCCACCCACCCACCCATCTTTTATTCCGTCATCTATAACAAAAAAAAAAACTCTTTTTCATAATATTTTCCTAAAAAAGCACTTTAAATACAAAAACGAAACTTCTAGTAATATAATCTATGATTTCTTGTATATTCAAATTTTTGAACTTTAAATATTTTTTTGATAAAAATAAAACTAGTCGTCTAATCAAAAAAAATTTAGGTACATATTTATTTTAATGTTGAGTTCTTGAGATTGTCGAAGCTAAAAAATAACACTTCTGGACTTTCTATACTAGATCACTCTGAAAAGACGTATAATTTTAAATGTCAAAATTTTATAAATCTTAAAAACTGTGTGTTGTAAACCGACCGCAAATGCCATAATGTATTTAGCTAAACACTGTTGACACTAAAAATAGAAAGGTCTGGTTTGTAATTTTATACTGACTATCTAATAATGGTCAAAATTTTTAGTTGGAAATCAATTATTAAGAATATTTCTGCACCGTCTCCATCTTCCTCGTAAGCGAGTTATTTCCATATCAGACACATCTCTCAAACGCAACTTGCACAAATATATTTCATTGTAATAAAATAAAAGTTCTATTAACATAGGTATGTATATAAAGTACGGCAAAAGATAAATGCAAATAACTCCAATTATGAGTACTGCCGCTGTAAAATCTCCCGTTGCTTTCGAAGCTGTCAATCAAAATTAGTCGCTACCCGTGTACCTTTCCAGGACCGTATTTGTTCTCTAGTTGTCTGTTTTTTTGCAGGTTGCGGTCTAAAGTACCAAGTACCCCTCATGAAATAATTGACGGCGTTTGCATTTATCTTTTGCCTTACTTTAAATAAAACAGTTATTCGAGATGTCCCCTTTTAGCTAATTCACCCTGTATATATTTTCTTGAATGCTAACATTTTGAGGTTATTGAAGCGAAAAAAGAACACTTCTATATTTCTTAAACAAGATCAGTATGAAAGGACGTGCCAGAAATATATAGATTTTTAATTTAATTTTGGTCAAAATTTTATAAAGCTTAAAAATTGTTGTTACGGACATTAAATATACCCTAATGTATTTAGTTAAACACTGCTGACACTAAAACCTGAAAACAGGAATTTTTGGGACACCTGTATAAGACCTGGTATTGTTTATAATTTACATCAATGAGTTACCTGATTTCATTCCAAGCAACTGTGCAAACGATACGCAGTTTCTTGAAAATAATTAACTTTATAAGATTATTCTTTTTGTTTTTTTATTTTTTTAAGATGCCTGTTTAACTAAGGTGTGTAAAATACTTCTACATGTATATATAATTATATAAATACAAATGGACATTATTATTATAATGAAAACGATTGTTCTTTTAGTGTCAGCAGATATTTGCCTGCAAAGTGTCGCTTATTCTTTCCGAGACAATGAAGTAATGGCATTCTTACAACTCGGCTCCGAGAAAAGCAGTATTTACGTTTTATCGTCCATAGGGCTTTCGATTCATTTCTGGCGCGACGGTGGCGAATTTACTGCGTCTCGTAATAAAATTTTATGCAAATTGTAGTGAGTGATGTAGTGTAGCGAGTAGCTCAGGAGGAAAAAAGTAATCTAAACAACTGGGAGGCGCAGCAACTTTCTAAATGAAATATGGCGCGGGCCGGGGGCGCGGAATAATGAGCTCCATGAGCGAAGGGTGCGAAATATACTAAGATACAAGTTAATTGAGAATCGTAAAGCTCCGAGCAACACAATTACGTTCTTTTGAGCCATTTCCAGAAAGTTACCCCTCCATGATAGATGTCCGTAACGCGAGCTTCTGTTCATTCTTCCGATAAATTTATGGCCGTTAGTGAGCGGGGTGCATCTCCTAGGTGGAGGAGTGTGTGCCGGAGTCTGCAGCCGCGGGCTAAGAAAGCAATTATAAAACGTGGATGGGACACGGCCTCGGCGCGTTTAAGCGAGTGCTCACTGCTCTGGATGAGCAAATACATCAGGAGGATCAAAAGATGTTCCGAGCACAAAGGGGTCCTTATTCAAACGCGAAACCCGATTTGGGTTATCTGCGCCAGCCATTCCTGCCTCCTTCCACGATTTGGACGCCGCCGACGATACAACCCCATCCCTGCAACCCTTCCAGACGCACCACCAGCCGACGACCGATTTGTTCCTCATCAAAAAATCACCGCCGCCGAATTAATTAGCTGCGATGAATGCACAATTAATCCGCGCAGAGGCGCCCTTTCAACACCCGATCCGACAGAATAACGTTTAGTCGCTCTGCAAAATAGGCTGTTTATTATTGAGGGATTATTTTTGCGCAGGAAACGATCCCAATGTAAATAATTTATATTCAATTCGGGATCGACATTAATTCCAATTATTAAATATACAAGTTCGTGCACTGGAAGTTTTATTCACCTCGCGAACAAGCACCATCATCACGGATTACGCCTTCCATTAATATACATTTTTACTCAGAATCGGCATTATTTCCCCACAAAACTGAAGCGCTTTAAACATTTCTTTCCAAAAAATTGATTGCAGATTGTAGTGTGTTATACGAGTTTAATTTAAAAAGTTCCTACGTCTCCTATTCCCTCCTACTTTTTTCCTCCTAAGCCACTACGTTGCACTATATCACTCACTACAATTTGCATAAAATTTTATTACCAGCCGCAGTAAATACGCCACCGTCGCGCCATGAAAGAATCGGAAGCCTCATATACGACAAACCGAACCCATAAAATCTGAAAATTTCATGTTTCAGATGCATTATTCGGGGCTGCAGTTGTGTATAAAGTCTACCGGGCTCCACGGAAGGGTAGTTAAAGCAAAATAAAAAGCCACGGTAAATATTGAAATGGATATAGCCGTACTAATGTAAGCGGATACCGAAATTGTAATTTATTTCCAAAATGCCCCCGTAGCCAGCAGCGTTTCACTCAGCGGATGTTATTTCTCAAACATCTGTCGTTCAGTTATGTTTTCGCACGTTATGTTGATTTTACATAATAGCGCAAGTGCATTTTTTCGTAACTTTTGTTGCAGAGATGCGCAAAATCACTTGCCAAAACCGGCGGGAAGCGAGCCGAATTATTCGCAGCCACAAATTTTATTTCGGGCACAGAAAAATCGTAAATGTTTTAGGTCGGGTGGAATGGGGTGGGAAATGCATTGGTTCATTAGTCAAAACCGCAATTGAGAGGACTCGGTGCAGTGTTGGAATGAAAATTTTAAAATTAACTGGCTGGATTTAGCTCGTTGCTGACTTGTACAGCGATGAATAAAATATCAAATCCACCAACACAGATTATCAGTTAAAAAACAGGACCCTTTTACCGTTTTCGTTATACGTCATTCTAAAACAATGTAGCCAAATTATGTATTAACACCTTGTCTAAGATACTCAAGCAGTTACCACGTTGTGAGCTCTGTTATATACTGGACACAATCTGTGACGTTCTTCACACAAATTCTACTAGCCAACAAGTATGAAACGACGACAGTACAGGGTTATATTCAAGACCCAATTTTCAACAAACTG
This sequence comes from Zophobas morio, assembly GCF_036711695.1. Lineage (NCBI taxonomy): Eukaryota > Metazoa > Arthropoda > Insecta > Coleoptera > Tenebrionidae > Zophobas > Zophobas morio. The sequence goes on from NW_026972107.1 coordinate 12,789,042, forward strand.
AGATACCCAGAAAGATACAATTATCAGTCAAGTAAGCATCAATTTATTCTCTGGCCTGGACTTTTGCTGATCAAATGGAACAATCTATTTTAGTTCAAGCACATCTTACAGTATAAATACAAGATCGAAAACGTGTCTTAACGATTTATAAGTCAAAGTGTAGATATGCTCAGCGTCTATCATTCATGTTTCTTTATTAAATTTTTGTATTTGTTTTTTCAACACATTTGTGACAAATTTGTTTCAATTGATGTCTTTTCTCTAAGAGTTATGTACAATTTTATTCAATACATTTGCCCGAATCCTAAATTATTTCCAGACAACGATTCTGTGATATATTTTCGCTGTGTACAGAGTGATCCATGGCTTAGATCACATAGAACAACCACACACTGAACGATAAATTGTAGTTACAGACCTTTTTATATTTTAAACAGTCGAAAAAAAATTAGTCAAAGAAATTCCTTTTCGATGGTGTGCTTGATTCAGTTTGATTCGAAGTCAGAGCTTTTATACAAAATCATTTCACCAAGGCAAGTAAAATCTAAATTGAGATAATAAATAAACATGTTATCATAATTTAATGATTCTAAACTAGTCTTTCATTCATAGTTTCGCTGTGGAAAATGCAATCAAAGTTGCAGTGGGTAAATTAAAAATGCAGTAATAGTTTGAATTTTTAAGTTTATGTCTTCCTGGAAAATTAAACACAAATTGACGTTTTGTCGACTATTTTAGGATATTATATTTTCTCTAATTTATTATTCATTTTCTGGACATTTATGTCATCGATCAACGGTGACACCATATTGCGAAATACAATACGCATACTTGACCGTTCGGACAGTCTTCTCGTCACGGTGGCCTAGAACTGTGGCTCTCCGCATGATCCGCTGGTCGCAATCGCGTCAGTGACTGTGGTTCCGTAAGCTCTGCTAAGGCTAATCTACTGGCGGGAAGGGTATAAGATTGCTTAACCTCTGCAAACAGGGTCGGGTGGAACCTGCTGAACCAGCGCAAGATGAACTCAGACCAGGGCCGGAAGCCCGAAATTTTACTTGATTTAAAAGTATATAAACTTTGAATTCAAGCGCCGGCCACTGGTGCCTCTGGAAAATTCCCGATGGCCAGATAGCTGAATCCGCCTCTGTACGTGATGTCTTTGAAGTAATTTAAAAGAATCAATTGTATTTTCTTTTTGAAGTAATTTGAAAGAATTTCAAGAACTTCGTCTGCAAGATTTTTTAAGTAGTTTGAAAAAATCACAGAGACCACGTTTGTGTTGTTTTGAAATACTTTGAAAGAATCTCGGAGACAACTAGTACCCCATTTTACAGTAATCTGAAAGAATCTTGAGAATTCCTCGTGCCTCGTTTTTGAAGTAGTTTGAAAGAATGCCGGAGACCCCTTTTATTTTGTTTTTAAAGTAGTTTGAAAGAATCTTGGGCGTCCTTTGTCTTGTTTTCGAAGTAATTTGAAAGAATCTCGGGAACATCTTGTGTCTGGGTTTTGAAGTGGTTCCAAAAATTTTGGGAACATCTTTTATTTTGATTTTGAAATAGTTTAAAAGAATTTCTGAAATCCCTTGTGTTTGGTTTTTGAAGTGGTTTGAAAGCATTTCAAAGACCTCTTGTGTTTGATTTTTGAAGTAGTTTGAAATCATTTCGGAGGCCTCTTGTGTATGGTTTTTGAAGTGGTTTGAAAGAAATCTCGAGGACCACTTGTGTCTGGTTTTTGAAGTAGTTTGAACAAATTTTGGGGATCTCTTGTGTTTTGTGTCTGAAGTAGTTTGAAATAATCTCGGGGAGACCTTGTGTTTAGTTTTTGAAGTGGTTTGAAGGAATCTCGGGAACACATTTTGTCTTGTTTTTGCAGTAATTGTTGATTGTTTGTATCTAGTTTTTGAAGTATTTTGGAAGAATCTCGAGGACGTCTTGTGTCTGGTTTTTGAAGTAGTTTTAAACGAATTTCTGTGACCTCTTGTGTTTGGTGTCTGAAGTAGTTTGAAAGAATTTTAGAGAACCCTTGTCTTATCGTTGAAGTAATTTGAGAGAATCTCGGGGACCACTTGTGTCTTGTGTTTGAAGTAATTCACAAAAATGTCGGGACCATTTATGTTTTGTTTTTGAAATAGTTTGAATGAATTTCGGGGACTTCTTGTGTCTAGTTTTTGATATATTTTGAAAGAATGTCAAAGACCCCTTTTGATTTGGTTTTGAAGTAATTGGCAAAAATCTCGGAGATTACTAGTGACTGCTTTTGCAGTAATTTGAAAGAACCTTGGGGATTTTTCGTGCCTGGTTTTTGAAGTAATTTGAAACAATTTCGTAGACCCCTTGTATTTTGTTTTTAAAGTAGTTTGAAAAAATCTTAGTTGTCTTGTTTTTGAAGTAATTTGAAAGAATCTCGGGGACACCTTGTGTTTAGTTTTTGAAGTGGTTTAAAAAAATATCGAGAACACATTTTATTATTATTATTATTATTAAGTTGGTTGGTCTACCGGCTCTGAGGTCCAATTACAGACCAACACAGGTAGGTAAAAGATGGGCTAACTCCCGTTGCAGTAGCTATAACTACTACTTGGGTTAGACTTAGAATTTTATCTTGTTTTTGCAGTAATTTGGAAGAATCGTACGGACTGTTTGTATATAGTCTTTAAAGTATTTTGAAAGCATCTCGGGGACCTCTTGTGTCTGGTTTTTGAAGTAGTTTGAACAAATTTTGGGGATCTCTTGTGTTTTGTGTCTGAAGTAGTTTGAAAGAATTTTAGAGAATTCGTGTCTTGTTTTTGAAGTAATTAGAAGGAATCTTGGAACCCCTTTTATTCTGTTTTTGAAGTAGCTCGAAAGAATTTCGAAAACCCCTTTTGTTTTATGTTTGAAGTACTTTGAAAGAATCTTGGGATATCTTGCCAAGCACAATCCTAAGTCGGTGGAAGGAATTACAAAATATAAGGAATATAATACCCGAAACTAGTTGGCAAAATGTTATCAATTTGTAACGAAATTTTCTTTGAAAACAACAAACTTTAACATTCATGCCATCCAATTTGGCCGCAACAAACCTACATTTTAATGAAAAGGGCAACAGTTAATTCACAAAGAGGATCAGCAGGAATTTAAGGAATCAGGAAAATTAATTTTACCATGTAGTTGTTCCATATGTTCAAAGTCGTGGAGCACCTTGTACATTACTCGTTTTACCATATTATTTCATTGTCTTCCTAAGAATATCCCCAATGATTATTAAACTTGTTCTATTCGAAGAGTTAGTTGGTGACTTATTCGGTCCTGTGTTTCGCGTATTGTTTTACTTTGTTTAGACGAACGACATCTTATCGTAAATAATAACGATACTTCTTGTTTTTTATTTACAAAGTCGAGAACATCGGAGTTTAGTTTTTTCCAAAGTGGTGAATACAACTAGCAAAGACTTGAAATTCGCCGAATCCTTCAAATGTCAGCATAAAAATTGCAGTGCCTTAACAGTCCGTATACAGGCCCTCAGGCCCAAGCTCGATTTCTCTGTACGTCCGTGCATTGCCAAAAACACATAAAAAGGCGAGGGATGTGCCATCGGTTTTCCTTGGGGTGGATAGCTAACAATAAGATATATTGCCACGGAACTAAACCATACAAATTGCATACCATCTTTGTTTCTGAATTTATGGCTTTTGTATTAAATGAAATGAGAAAAGCAACTCAAATTGATGATAAGCAATATAAAAAAGCTGCCGCGAAAGCTTCCTCTATATACTCCGGTTCATTGGCTTTTATACCGGAATATTTCCAATTTCACAAGCACCTTCCCGAGACAACAATTTTTTATTTGCTTTCGACCAACCCTCAACGCGCATACATACATTAAACGTATAAAAGGGAAACGCATAACGAACACGAAAATTCAATTACTTATCACATAGACAAAATAACATCCGCGCCGAAATAAGTAGGATACATTTCCCTTGGGGAAACTCTTTCCCAGAATATCTGAATTACAAAGTTTCATCTTATTTGTAGGCATCAAAACCGCGCTCCGTGTCATTAGCCCGGACAAAACTAATTTTTTTGATGGGTGCACTGAAAGAAAACAATACATTTTTGAGTAGATGTTACTTCTAGCAGGTTTACTTTCGAAGAAATAATTTTATTGGTGTAAACACGCTTTTATCGGCGGTATACCGTACCGGCGCCCCTGCTGGAGCCCCCGCAAATCACATAATCCCTACGTCTCTAATGTGAAAATATGTTCGGGGGCGTCATTTTTATATCAGGCTCCATAAATTCGCCATCAGACAAAAACCCTTTGATTGATATTTATGTTATTTCCGCCCCTAACGAAACAGAAAGGACACGTATAAATAAAAGCAGTCTGGAGAGACGGCAGTATTTCTGGTGCTGTTCCCAAATGCATCTCGAGACGCAGCCGAGAAAGGTCATCCAGGAAACTGAAGGGATGGAAGCTAAGGTCAACCGGAATTCTATTTATAAAGTGAAATGTCGCAGATGGCGATTTTTCACTTTTCGGCGGAGGAACATGTCGTTTTCGTAGGAACACAACATAATTAACATTTCAAGGGTGGCAGCCCTTCTTATGTATTCAGTTTGAGATGCGGCAGGTACGCAGGCGGCTTAATGACGTTTCACATAAATTATAATCAAGTGAAGATGATGCTTTGAATTAGAAAGTGCTGACTAAAACATTCGCTGCTTCTTCTTCTTCCGCGTGCACGGGGAAACTTGAGCAACCCTCTCAAAGTATTAACCAAGTTTAAATAGTTGTTGAGTAGTTACGTTTATAGTTATATTCGTGGCGGAGGGTGCTTTACAGGTAATGGAATTGGAGAGTTTTTGTCTCGGGGCTGGATATAATTAAAGCCTTTTATCAAACATGTTGTTAGCGACTCTCTGAAGGATTTTATTATTATTATAAACACATTAAATTGTAATTTAAATTTTGTTCAGGTTTCTTATGGTTAATGGACGTAGTTTAAAATCGTTTAGGCTAGATTTTAGAAATTACGTTTGATGTTTAATATCACGGATGTTAGGCAAACGCTCATAATGCATGCTCAAATTGTATGTTGCTAGGTACGTAATTTACCACTACAAACGAAGATTTAAGTAAATTGTTTTATGCCAGGTCTGCTTATCGTTATAGCAAGTTGCGTCATCCTGCGAAACACAGATTATTTTGCGGCAAATAAATCCTACAAGTTTTTATAACCACTTAAAAAAATTATTTCCTATTTTCCAACTCGAACCACTAGAAGGTGTTGAAGATTCATCTATATCATCATCATCCTCACCTTCTTCTATCATCCTTGCCTTCAACAAAATCTCAGACTCCAGTAAAGGTTCATCATCATCAGGAACATTGGCAGGAAAAAAATTAGTCGAAGGCACCGTGTAACAGATTATCGATTAAATAAAATGAAAGAGGTGCTACCATAATATTATATCCAGTAACAACCGTTTTTTCAAGAATTTAAATTGTTCTTTTGCTATTGTCTATAATAGCCACCGGTTCTCTACGACGCAGTTACAGCCAGTTTAATTTGCCACTTGATTAGTGACAAAAAAAGTGGTCCGTCATTTTACGCATTATCACCAACCTAAAATAATTTTGTGCTAATTCCAGTACCCCAACTGACATTTAGTGCTTTCCTGACTAGTAGTTAACTTTAAGTAGAGGTTTGATCGACACCTTTGAGCAGACATTAAAAACCGGACCTTCTCAAAAAAACCCAAGTTCTAAGTTAACCAAGTTAGTAACTTGGCTTTAGGTAACCAGTTATTGCCCAAGTCCGATACCATCATTACCTAGCAATTAGTATTCTAATACCCGGCATACAATATTCATGTCGGTTTCTCGGGTCTTTTGACCTTTCCTCGTCTTAGTGTTTCCAGCTTCGAGCTAATCCCGTCAACTGTCACATTAATTTATTAATTCCTCGTCTCATTACCATGTTTTTTCCTTAATCTATAATTCCGCGTCACCACGGCAATTATTCTTCCGACACAAGATTTGTCAAATCAGGACCGTGAACGCCTTTCAGACAGTAACTGATAGAGCATAAAACGACGGTGCCTCGGAATATTAAAGCTTCAAAAGGATGTGGTGTTATTTTTTTTAATAGGCGAGTGGACACGTTTCGCCGCGATATGATCAGGAATTAGTATGCAAACACAACAAACCTAATCGTTACGGGAACAATATTCATTTTGAATTCTCGTCGTTTTTTCGACTAGTAGAGCACACCTCTTTCTACCTGCATGAATTTTAACGTTTCGGTCCCATTAGCATTACCAGTTTCGGTTGATTTTGGTGCTTGGTCTTTGTTCCTTGCGGTGCTAGAAAAAGAGAGCCAGTCTACGTGGCGCAACTCGGCTCTATTTTAGATTATCCGTTGATGCATCAGACTGAAGATGTGCCCGGAATAACAACGCGGCAGATTATTTTATGAAACAAGGAGTTTCTTTTGTACACATGCAAAGAGAACTCGGGAGAGGGCTGCCTTTGTGCTCGCGTTGTCTGAGGAGCTTTTTATTAGCTGTTTGAGGAAAATTCAGAATATTTGCGTTATTGAATGCACGCAAGAGATGCCCGTTTAATGTTTTGATAAATCTCTCGTTATTGAGCTAATAAAAATGTTTCCTGATGCTCTCGGGTAGATGGCGTGACGTCGCCGCCAAATAATATTATGAAATCCAATATTGCATTAAAGTTTATAGGACGAGTGCGCGCGTTGGGAATCAAAGAAAACAGGAGCTGTATTCAAACAACCTTCTTAAGGCGATGGCGACCATTTTGTCCCTGTCTTTGCATAAGAATAGCCCCATTCAGATATATCGACGCTAAACATTTGAAGTTTGAATCTCCTTTACACTGAACGCGTATTTGAATATTGAACGGACACGCCCCTTTGGGAAATAAGAAAGTCTTCCGCGCCGACAAACTTTCCATCGGGAAAAAATCACGCCGGAGGAGCGATTTTTTAATCAGGACTGTCTTTGATCCTAACCCTATCGAACGCGCGTCGCTACCAAAGAATACGCCCAAAACAGTCACAAATACCCAATCTTCCCTTACGTGTTTCTAGATCATTTTGTGATACGTATGAAAAATTAACATTAAAACAACCTCATTCATTTACCTGTTCACTCATAACACTGGAAAAGTACGATATCTGTTGTGGCGTGTGTTGCTAGACACGTCAAAAAATTGTGTGTCGTCCATTTTTCCTAGTTTATAGAATATCTGTTTCACGATTAGCTGAATACATTAAAATTTAAAATTTATCAGAGACAGACGTTGAACTACAGAACATAAAATATATAGGTCCCCTATTTCTGTTTGTCTGTCTGTAACTATCGTTTGGATGTTTAGACACTAACTAAAAGTTCATTCCAAAAAGATGCATCCACAGCATATTCAATATTTCATTTTGATAATTATGGTTTACGGAATATGCACTTATGTATACAATTTTCTTCCGGTGACCCGGGAAGAAATAACAAATAACAATTTATTACATATAACACATTTTTACATAAAGCATAAACACGCTATAAACTACATGTTTTTACTGGTACAATTAACAATCAGATATTTTTCCAAAGTTTCCATTTTAAAATTCGTTTCCTATCTGTCATTAACATTTTGTATGAAGAAAAACTTTTCTACGTATGTGTACGCACTAATAACCCCTGGAACTAATTCTACATTAATATCTAGTGTTTTCTAGGAACTTGTAACCAGTGTTTTCATTAATTATTATCATTAGTTTGACATAACTAAAACCTTCTCTGTCGGAACAATATCAGGAAGAAAGAAATTCATGAAAGATTCAATAATAAATCTTAATACAATCAGATCGTTATTTTTTATGTTTATTTGCATGAAAATAAATAAGATTTACTTGGCCCTTTATCACTTAAAAAACCTACCAGTTGACTGGCAATATAACGCCCACAAACATCAGAAGTGTCGTCCATTACAAAAATATAAATTGGTTTTTTACAATTTTACTAGAAATAGTCTTATTGTAAATATCAAGCTTACATAATTTTTTCTAAGCGTACTATCGTCCGGTATAACATTTTTCCAATATTTTTCAAAAAACGCTTTGCAACTTTTTAAGGCAAATATTGGCACTAAGCATCGCTTTACATAAATCTGAAAAGTGTCGACAAGAGATTGTTTCAAGGAAATTTGCGACAATTTTGATTCGTGGAGATTTTGACACTTTTTATAAGCTCTGTTACAACATGTTTGTAATATTTGGGACTTGTTATCTGAAAAATAAAATCTTTTTTTATATTTCAAGACAAAAACAAGTCTAAACAGTCGTATTAAAAAATCTGCAATATAAATTTAAAAGAAGCACTTATCGTTTTCCCACATGCTTTGTAGAAAACATTTTCCTTTTTCCTTAGTTGAAATAAGTTCAGGATAATATTTTATCCACGAAGTTACTAAAGTTGTTTTCGCTTTGGGCATTTCAAGAAGTTGAAAGATTCTAAGGGTTCCTTGATGTCTCTTTTTTTGAGAAGCTTAAAGAATCTCGGGCGTTGCAAGTGTTATTTTTTCTAAAAGGCGAAAGAATTAATCTTGAGTCCCCTAGTGTTGACAAGTTTCAAGAACCTTAAGGACTCCTAGTATTATTTCGCTAAAACGTAAAAGAACTTTGAGGTCCCCTTGTGTTTTTTTTTTTGACAAATTTAAAGAATCTTAAGGGGTCTAAGTGTTATTTTTTCTAAAAGACGAAATAATCTCATAGGCTTCACGTGTTATTGTTTTCTAAAAGGCGACCAAATCTCTATGTTCTCTGGTGTATTTTTTTTTTAGAAGATGAAACAACCTTGGAAGCCTCCAGTGTTAATTTTTTCTAAAAGTGAAAAAATTTGGGTGTCCCCTAATTTTTTTTTTTTTGGACATGCTTAATGAATCTCGGGGGCTCCCAGTGTTGTTTATTTCAAAAAAGTAAAAGAACCTCGGGAGCTCCAAATGTTACTTTTTTCTAAAACGAGAAAGAATGAATCTCGTAAGTCCCCTAGTGTTGACAAGTTTAAAGAACCTCAAGGACTCCTAGTACTATTTTTTTTTTAGACAAAAGAATTTTGGGGTCCCTTGTTGTTTTTTTTTGACAAGTTAAAAAAACTTAAGGAGTCGAAGTGTTTTTTTTTCTAAAAGGCAAAAGAATCTCGTAGGCTTCAGGTGTTATTGTTTTCTAAAAGGCGAAAAAATCGCAATGTTCTCTAGTGTGTGATTTTTTTTTGGACAAGATGAAACAACCTCGGAGGCCCCCTGTGTTATTTTTTTCTAAAGACGAAAGAATCTCGGTGTCCCCTAGTATTTTTTTACAATCTTAAAAAATCTTGGGGGTTCCAAGTGTTATTTTTTTCTGAAATGCGGAAGAATCTCGAGGTCCTCTGGTGTTTTTTTTTTTAGAAGCTGAAAGAATCTTGAGGGTTCCAAATTTTATTATTTTCTAAAAGGCGAAATAATCTCTTCCCGAGTGGTCTTTTTGACAAGCTTAAAAAATCTTGAGGGCTCCAAGTGTTATTTTTTCAAAAAGATGAAACGATCTTGGGGGTTCCAAATGTTATTGTTTCCTAAATACGAAGAAATCTCTATGCCTTCTAGTTTCTCCTTTTTGGATAAAACAAAACAATCTCGAGAATCTCCAGTATTATTTTTTTCCAAAAACGAAAGAATTTGAGTATCCCCTAGTATTTTTTTCTTGGAGAAGCTGAAAAAATCTCGGAGGCTCCTAGTGTTGTTTTTTTCAAAAAGCAAAAGAACCTCGGGACCTCTAGTGTTACTTTTTTCTAAAAACGAAAGAATTTGAATATCCCCTAGTATTTTTTTCTTGGGGAAGCTGAAAGAATCTCGGAGACTTATAGTGTGGTTTTTTTTTTAAAGCAAAAGAACCTCGGGGCCCCAAAGTGTTATTTTTTTCTAAAAGGCGGAAAAATTATTCTTGAGGTCCTCTAGTGTTGACAAGTTTAAAGAAACTTAAGGACTTATTATTTTTCTAAAAGCGAAAAGAACCTAGGGGTGACCTAGTGGTATTTTTTCTAAAAGGCGTAAGAATCTCATAGGCTTCAGGTGTTATTGTTTTCTAAAAGGTGAAAAAATTTCTATGTTCTCTAGTGTGTGTGTTTTTTTAAAAGTGAAACAACCTTGGAAAACCCCAGTGTTATTTTTTCTAAAAGCGAACGAATTTTGGTGTCCCATAGTATTTTTTTTTTTTTTTTGAGAAACTGAAAGAATCTCGGTGTCCCCTAATATTTTTTTACAATCTTAAAAAATCTTAGGGGTTGCAAGTGTTATTTTTTTTCTGAAATGCGAAAGAATCTCGAGGTCCTTTGGTGTGTTTTTTTTTTTAGAAGTTGAAAGAATATCGGGGGTTCCAAATTTTATTATTTTCTAAAAGGCGAAATAATCTCTGGATTCTCAAGTGTTCTTTTTGAAAAGCTTAAAAAATCTTGGGGGCTCCAAGTGTTATTTTTCTAAAAGATGAAACGATATTGGGTGTTCCAAGTGTTATTGTTTCCTAAATACGAAGAAATCTCTATGCCCTGTAGTTTCTCCTTTTTGGATAAAACAAAACAATCTCGAGAACCTCCTGTGTTATTTTGTTTCTAATATACCCTAGTATTTTTTTCTTGGAGAAGCTGAAAGAATCTCGGCGCCATGAAATGTTATTTATTTCTAATTTCTAATTACTAAAAGGCGAAAGAATTAATCTTGGGGTCCTCTAGTGTTGACAAGTTTAAAGAATTTGAGTATCTCTTAGTATTTTTTTCTTGGAGAATCTGAAAGAATCTCGGGGCCATCAAATGTTAATTATTTCTAAAAGGCGAAAGAATTAATCTTGGGGTCCTCTAGTGTTGACAAGTTTAAAGAAACTTTAGGACTTATTGTTTTTCTAAAAGAGAAAAGGACTTTGGGGTGACCTAGTGTTATTTGTTCTAAAAAGCGTAAGAATCTCATAGGCTTCAGGTGAAAGTGAAAAAATCTCTATGTTCTCTAGTGTGTGTGTTTTTTTTTTAAGATGAAACAACCTTGGAAGATCTCAGTGTTATTTTTTCTAACAGCGAACGAATTTTGGTGTCCTATAGTATTTTTTTTTTTAGAAACTGAAAGGATTTCTGGGGCCCCTGGTGTAGTTTTTCAAAAAAACAAAAGAACCTCGGGGCCTCCAAATGTAATTTTTTTTCTAAAAGGCGAAAGAAATAATTTTGGGGTCTCCTAGTTTTGACAAGCTTCAAGAACGTTAAGGACTCCTAGTATTTTTTTTCTAAAAAGCGAAAGAACTTTGAGGTCCAATAGTTTTTTTTTTGTAACTTAAAGGCGTTAGTGAGTTGTAGAAGGTATCGGTAATGACCGATAGGAGTCGGTGGTGGCCGATGGGTTTCATATTGTATTTTTGTCGCAAACATTACTTAAAGACTCCAAGTGTTATTTTTTTCTGAAAGGCTAAAGAATCTCGAGGTCCCCTAGTGTTTTTTTTTTTTTTGAGAAGCTGAAAGAATCTCGGAGGCTCCAAATCTTATTATTTTCTAAAAGACGAACTAATCTCGGGGTCCCCGAATGTTCTTTTTGACAAGCTTAGAAAATTTTGAAGGCTCCAGGGGTTATCTTTTCCAAAAAACGAAAGGATCTCGAGGATTCCAAGTGTTATTGTTTTCTAAAGGTGAAGAAATCTCCCTCTAGTGATCTTTTTTTTTAGAGAAGACAAAACAATCTCGAGGACCTCCACTGTAATTTTTTTCTAAAGGCGAAAGGAACTGGGGGTCCCCAACTATTTTTTGGAGAAGCTGATTTTTTCGATATAGTGTCACACAATACTTGATGACGTCATCTCAAAATTTTATTTTAAGAGGATCGTCACCATCTAAGATTTGCTAAGGAACTCCTATTTAAAATGTGTACATATATGCCTCTGTACGTCACCGTTAAATTGTCATATATTCCTTCGAAAAGGACATAAAAAGAACAGAATAAGTATGACAGTCTGAAATGCGTAGATACATAAATAAGGTGATAAAAATATGGATCTCAATTATTAATGACAATCCTTTATTGATTTGTTTTAACCCTGGCAACTACCATTCAGAAATGTATCCCTCCTAAACCGGCTGTTATTTTTCAAGTCGTGGCGCCGCAGACTCGTCTCATCTCGTAAATAATTGAGTAATATTTTGTCCATATCGCCGTGGAAACCCATCCATCGGAAGCCGGTCCTGATTAAAGTCCTCGACCGCAATGGGCAGTACATCCGATTCAACCAACTCGAAATTCATCCGGATTATTTGGATAGTGCTATAATTCAGTTCCTTCCGAATGGAAGTAATGCCTTACCCGCTCGCTTTTATTCCGGAAAAATCGACGATTTTGATGATACCGACTTACCTAAAGTACATGTAAGACTAGCTATATTTCCGGTGGCTCTGACGTCACAAGAAATGGGGTTCTCGACCCTTTATTAATTAGCGGTCATCAAGCCCCCATAGACTCATTAGTGGGCAGCGCTTGCACGAAGTGGATTATTTTACGGCCGGTTGCACCCTTTGCACATGAAATGCACGGACTGCAAGTCTGATTAATAAATCCAAGTCTGAAAATCCTCAGTCAAAGGAAAAGCCAAAGAGATTTCAACAATAAAATCTCTGCACGGGTTATTTTTTGCCGAATGTGATGTCACAAAGAGTAGCTGAAACACGCTCGTTTTTTGGCCATGAGCACCTAGGGTTCCTATAGGTTGTACGAACGTTAGAGCAGTTATGTGTAAACACAACACACAGGAACTCTGGTTTGCGGTCGCTTATCGCGTGTCTCACCCTCTGCACCCGCATTGCACAGGCTGCAAGTCTGATTAATAAATCCGCGGATGTCGTGAAAAACTTGTGCGCAAAGGAAAAGAGAAACGAGAATTTCAAATATTCCCCCAACACCTTCGCCTTCGCGAACCTCTCCAGAGAAAACATTATCTTTCCCTGAAAGCGAGAATTTATCGCTTTTAAGTCGTTAAATGCGCATTTTCACCGAGTTGAGCCGAGGAGAAGGGTAAGTATGTTACAATTGATTTTCCTTACGGAACTTGCATTATAGCGAATAAAACAAACTGCGGAATAACTCGATGGAATATTCTGGTTTAGACAAGCGATACAGTTGCCGAAACACAACAAAAGCTTAATCATGTACATAACTCCACATATTCAATTATTTATAACTTAGAAAGTTACTTTGCTTTCGTCAGATTATCTCAACTAACTAATGCGTGCTCGGAGCGCCATTCTGCTCGCAAAACAGTAGATGAGTTTTATGAATGTGCTGTTACGCCACAAACTTGCTTGGATTAGAATCGTTCAACAACTTTATAGACGTAATATGCCCAAAAGTATATTATTCTACTTCGCAACGCCCTTATAATGGCACCAGACTTAACTGTTGGTTATGAGGTGATTTTCTCATGTTAAGACAAAATTATATACTTTTGTAATTAAGAGTTCATTCGTTAATTTCAGACGAAATTTCAGCGCGTACTGAACTATCGTGTTACAGGTAGAAACAGTTAAGTTTGGTTTTTAAGTCATTGGTCTCAGATATCACGAATTTTCAGTCTATATCATAGCATGGTACAAGTTATATTATAGTTTCTATAAATGATTATAGGGTCGAAGTAGGTCATGGGTGTGTGCCGCCTATCACTTTATGCGAATATTACTAAATCCCCAAAGATTCACGACAGATCCCAGACGCAATAAAACTAATTCATTACAATAAAAAGAAAGAAATTTATTAAGGTTAAACGTCATAGTAACACATATTCACTCTCTTTTTCATTTCAAAAATGGTCTGCAGGAACTCCTGACTGCTGAGACAATTATCAAAGATGTTACTGGATTCTGATCGAGTCATCTCAAATCCACAACTTCCTCAGATACTGAAGGTCTTCCAGATTTCCCTTTGTTTACACTTCCAGTTGAAAACCTCAAATTATCAACAACGTCCTCAGATACTGAGGGAAGGAGATTTCCCTTGATTCAGTTCTGTTCATTATATCTCTTCTAATGTGAGCTTCTAACGATTATTTCTTGAATTTCCAAATCAGGATATTTGGCCAGATATTCTTCCTTACAAGCGGTTTCAGTCTTCGCTTCCTATCATAAAAACACTTGAAAAACGTTAGAACAATAAAAGCGATGACTTTAACTGACATGTTATAAATGACATTGATGACAAGTGAGAACTGTCATAATGAGGCATAATTTTGGCGAAGTGGGATTTTTAAAATCCATGGCCAACTGTGCTCTTAGAATCATTTATAAAAGCCCTGTATTGGAACAACATGTACTTAAAGGGTAATCGACCTCCATCAATTTATAAGTTATATATAAGTTTACGGAGTTGGTGTCATTAGCTTTAGACGGTAAATATTGATTTTCATAAGCATTTATATTTACGTCTGCTTTTAGAAAACTTAACAATATTTAGTGTTCATGAGAACTAGTGATTTTTATTAAAATTAAAGACGCAGCACAAACCTCGAACAATATTGCGCCTCAAACCGAATTTTCCCATGAATATGCCGCCATTAATTAAATACAGACAACAAAAACATCTCATGGGACTTTTCAGCATGTGTTTAATTATTTTTCAAAGTACGTGATCGATTTTCAAGAAGGGAAAAATAGTTAAATTTTAGTTAGTAAAATTTTGAGCATGTATTTTGTATGTATGAGGTGACGGAATTATAAACCAGTAGATAGACTACAAATATATACACAGGGTGAACCACTAAGCGCGCATTTTTCGATTTTTTTTAATTCTTTTTAAAAACACTCCATATATTGTGTAGTTGATACCACAACAAAGTGAGTATTTTTATTTCTCATTCTACAAAATATTGTAAGACAAACATTAAAAATGAGCCTAAAAAACAATTTTAGAGTATAGTCCTCCAAGAACCGTACAACTTTGGTCTTTAACTTTTTTTCTATCTATAATAATTAATGAGATATCAAGAACCGTGCCCTTAGTGACTCACTCTGTGTACACTGTGTTGCATACTATAATAGTGAAACTTAATGAACTTGTTTTTAACGATGACACTAGTTTTTGAAACGAGATCATAGCATTTTACCATCTTCATGACACTCTCGAGTACATCTAAAATTTTAACGTAGTCGGTTCAGTAGTTTTTGTAGTACCTATATATTGTAACGAAGCAAATTTTGGCGGGGCAGAAGCGGCCATAAGGATACCAGAGGCAGGCGTTAACTCATGACAGCCGCGCCAACGCGACACCAGAAATCAGCAGTTCAGCCCTAGACCTTAGGGAAGAGAAGAAGACAGAAACGAGAGTTTTTACAGATGGACTCGCACCAGTTCGCCGCCTCTCCAGGATCCAAAGCAGCCCTGACTAAGGAGGAGTCGCCGCCAGGAACCAGATTCTATTTCTTTTGCGTATGTTTAATTAGACATCTTTATCAAACGAAAATGTGTTTGCATTTTTAGTTACAGATACAACAATAAAGTCGGATCGGACATCATCAGTGTATGTGATAAATAAAGCAAAAGTATTAAGAATGATATATCGGACAAATATGTGAGCTTGATTCTTGAGCACTTAAACTATAGAAGAAAATGAAGAACTGAGCTTAAGACACGTAAAATCGCTGTAAATTAAAAAAAAAGCCATTAAAGATAAGTTATTACGGACTCAAGATTTATGTCTACAATAAATAGTATGAAAAAGAGTGTAGTAAATGGCAAAAAGTTCTAATGGTTGACCGAGATCTAAACCAACAAGAGCTTTATAGCTTGAAGTGTCTGGCGAACATTTTAGCAAAAGAAAATAGAAAAAAAGTGATACCTCATAATGCAGTGAAATAAAAACAGGTGAATATAAGGACAAATATAGACAAGACAGTCAGTTTTTAATCAATATAAAGGTGTTACAACCAGCAAGTTCAATATCCAATTTTATTTTCGTGTTTGTAGAATAAATGTCGTGGATAGTGAAATTGTAAGGTGGGTATCAATTGTTAAGGCTATTATTGCCGTGTTGTTAAAGAACCGAGTTAATTTTAGCTACATAGATACTTGGATTTCTTCAGTCAATAATGCAGTGTTCTAATTATAGAAAGTTAGTAACTAAGAATATCCTGCTAGCAATATAAATAAATGTGCGTGTAATGTCAACTGATGGAAGATTTTAGGGATTATTGCAACGTCGTTGTTGTGTGTTTTATTTAGTTTTTGTTTGTCGTCCCCTAATAAATAATGTATATTTCTGGACCACCTGTGAGTTACGCCACTGATCCCGGTCGTAATTAAACGAGATTAAACAACTTTAAGACCGATAAACCGTAAAACAGGAAGCGTCCAGTAGTCGACTTTCGCCATTAAGTCGACGAAAGATGACAAAGAATCGAATTAAAAAGTGATTAAGTTAGAATTTTAAGTGAATTCTAATGTAAAACATTTTTCAAAGAGCAAAAACAAAAAAAGCGGGACCCAGGAGAAATTCCATTTGTTGTTCTCCGAACGTTAATCCCGATTTAAATTTATAATGAACGAGATTATTTATTCAAGAAATTAATGAAATTTCTTATTGGCATCCTATTGATTTCGAAAATTCATAATTCAAATTATCGAACAGCGGCGTCTCTTTCAATCAATTACGAGATGTAAAAGTATTATTACACAATGTTTCAAACTTGTCATAGATTTAATTGGCCCGAGATTGACAATGTCGATAAACGAACCACTTCGTCATCGATCCTCGTTTTTGCCCACATGATCTTCCCCGTAGATTAAATATACGACTCCTCAACTAATGTCTTTAATTAGCCAAATCAATTACGCGACGCCATATTGTGGCAATTACGCGAAAAAAAGAGGAACCAAGGCTTATCGCCGATGACCATCGCGTTCTAGCCACCGGACTAATTGCATCTACCAGAGACGGACTGGTGTAATATAAACTGTCATTGAAGCTTAATTAGACGAAATGGGTGTCGCCGAGCAATCTATTAAACCTCGTTGTCCGACATTAACGGCCCGCGATATTTCACTGTCACGGAATATCAATTTTTTAAAGTGTATAATAAATTATTCGGAAGGCCCCGTAAAAAATATTGAGCTGCCAAAGTAATAAATAAACAACGCAATTAAGAGAGCAAACAAGAACCCGAACATCCGCACAGGCGATCAGGTGTTACCCTGCTTTTGTTTTCCAGAATGAAAACGGCTTCTGCAGAACCGACGCCGAGACAAATAACGAACAACAATGAAATTTTGCCGCGACAAAATGACGAGAGTCGAATATTTCGTTTTAAATGCGTTTTTTATGTCCCTCGTAATTTATTCCATCAATTAACTTTATAATGGCAACGTCAATTATGGAAAGGCCATTAATCTCCAGCTCGTTCAAATTCCTCTAAACGAGCAAATTCGAGCGGCGGTGTCTTGCGGTCTAACCTTTTTTAATTATTTGGGCCAAACCGCGGCAAATAAACAACAGATTTTTCTGTACTTCTTATTACAACCCGCGATTTTTCTTCCGCGAAATGTGTTTGTAGCGATGAAACCCTAAACAATTCCTTCGACGACAGCGAACGTAGAACAGTCATACCTTCTTTAGTTTACACGGTCGATAAATTTAAACCAGGAAGTTAATCACGAGAAAGAAACACAGAAAATAAAATTTCATGTCAACGAATGAAACGGAATAATTGAATTGAAAACTACCGTGATGTGGACGAAGATTGCGTTCCCGATTGTCGTGAACTGGATTCGCGGACTATGTTTTTGATATTATGGATAGTTTTATCAATAGTCGCTTATTCAACAGTTTTTTCGCAAAGTGGAAATCATGTTTGAGTTGAGAAAGTTTATAGGCAAGAATTTTTCAAACTAAGAGTAAATAATAAAATTTGGTTATCAAATTTTAAATTTTTTTATGATAACTCGTATGTGTCATTAATTTTTTAGATGGAATAAATATATCACTTATTGTAGAGTGTTTCTAGAACAGTGGTTCGCAAACTTTTATTATTGATGACACCCTAAAATTTTAAACAAAATTTGGCGGCACCCCACCAAGTACAGTTTTAATTGTAACTAATTTATTATCAAAAACACTTTATCACATGTTTGTATAATATGTAATTGATGTTAAGATTGTTTTATAAATATTTGTTAGCCATCTTACTTCAGTATGAAGAAAATTAACATGTTCAGAACACATTTTCCATTACTGAACAGTTGTACCATATTAATAAAATCAGATCATCAATTATTATTTTTTAAAGTTGGTTCTGTGCTTATATTTATAAACATCATTATAAAATTTTCGCGGCACCCTCTTGGGGGATCCGCGGCACCCTAGTGTGCCGCGGCACCCAGTTTGCGAACCACTGTTCTAGAACTTCGATTACGGCGGTTTTAATAATGAGGCGCTTTCACGCCATGGGGGCGGTGTCTTCTGAGGGGGCGGTTGCTCAGGCGCCAGATCCCTCTACGGTAGGGTTCTTCAAGGCGGAGAAACGGATCTCCATAGGTCTCAAAACAAATAATACTCCAGTTTAAGTTTAAATATAGGTAATCTACCAAACAATAACAACTAAGATATGAAATTATGAAATAAAACAGCTAACAGAAAAAAAGAAATATAATTCGGTCACGATCGTTCTACGGCCTCGCTGGCGGCGGCAGCTCACTGGACGTGGTCGCTTCGGAACTTGGGGAGGCGGTGACGCTGAAACGGGGATCGGACGGGGACGTACGTAAGACGCTAGGGGGCGGCGAACGGTACCTATGAATCGGTACGGTGGCTGTCACCGATTAACTCCCGCATCCGGTTTCCTTATAGTGGTTTCCGGCCCGCCAAAATTTGCTTCGTTACACAAGTTTGGAAAAATATGTCAAAGTTGTCGGTATTTTGTAGTTTTTAAGTTAAATTGCACATGCAAAAATTTGATTTTTTCCACAAACGAGCATCATACATAAGGGAGAAAATTGGCGTGGATATTTATAAAAATTTTAATGATTAAAATATGTGAAACGAAGATATTTCGAATCCAATAATGCAACGCTAGAGATAAAAATAGAATTTTAAGACAATGTCATTAAAATTTTGATTAGCATTTTACAATATGGGCTATATTTTTAAGTTTTATTGAATAAAATATGTGAAACGTTACATAAATATTTCGAATGCAATAGTGCAACCCTCGATAGTGAAATAAATTTTCAAACGTAAAAAATAGTCTCTTGCTATTAGACCCCTAAAGTACAAACAAATCCAAACTTTAAGAAAAAAATATAGATAATACCATTCACAGTGTAAAAAAAAAAGTGGACCACCACGCGTCCTAACCATTTAAATTAATCAGCAATTGGTCAACGTTCCTCGCATATTACTATTAATCATAAGTACAAAAAGAAGTGTTATTGTGAAACATTTAAATAGCATTTATCAAAAATTTTGAGGTAACGTTATCACATTGTTGGTGCAGACGTTTAGACAAATTTTGGTTTTTGGTTTACTATTAACACGATATTCCTGAAATACCTATAAAATTTAACAGTTATCCATCCGGAAATTATCTGCCACCGATAATAATTACTACAAGTGATAATTTCAATGAAAGTGTTTTTATTTAATTTTCGAAGGGTGCTCGAAAAATGGTCAAAAAATTCATTTATATTGAAAATTTAAAATTTTTGAAAAGCTTCCTGAAAATCGTTACAAAATTCTGAAAAACAGATTTTGTTTTTAAATTGTCTGTTTCGAAAATCGTGTCCCCTGACTATAAACACTATATTTTTCGAATCTGCACGTCAACGTCTATATCCGAGAATTTTTTAGAGGTTTTTAGGCAACTTTTCCTAGAGCTCCATTTATCAAAATTTCCCCCTTATGAAATTTTCGACCAACTTCGAAAATTACCTAAAGAGATTTTTTTGTAGTTTTCAGAAGCCAGAAGCTATTTTCGGCTTTATTTCTGTGAAAATCGCCCTGATTTTTCCAGAATTGCCAATATGATTTTTACCATTTTCAAAAAATTTGAGTTTTAAATTGTCTGTTTCGAAAATCGTGTCCCCTGACAATGAACACCCTATATTTTTTGAATCTGCACGTCGACGTCTATATCCGAGAATTTTTTGTTGATTTTTAGGCAATTTTTCCTAAAGCTCTATTTTTAAAATCGTATGAAATTTTCGACCACTTTCGAAAATTACGCAACATTTTTTTAGAAGTTATTTTCGGCTTCATTTCGTCAAAAATCTGAATCATTTTTCGAAAATTGTCAACATTGAGATATAACAATTTTAGAGTTTTCAATAAATTTGGCTTTCAAATTGACTATTTCGAAAACCATGTTACTGAACAATAAACACAGTATATTTTTTGAATCCGCACGTCCATATTATATCCCAGAATGTCTTGTGGATTTTTAGACAACCTTTTCAAAAGCTCAATTTTTCTCCCCTTATGAAAATTTTGACTTCTTTAACCACCTTCCAAAATTACCTAAAGAGATTTTTTTGTAAACTTCGGCCTCCATTTTTATTTCTTCAAATTCTCTATCATTTTTTCCAAAATCGCCGAAACGAACTATGACAGTTTTTTAATTAAAAAAATAATAATAACTCTAAATGAATATTTCTCGTACTTCGAGAACATGAACATGTACTTTTCAAGTTAATACGTAGAGATCTAGATCCCAGATTTTTTTGTGGATTTCTAAGCAAGTTTTCTGAAAACTCAGTTTTTCAATACCCTCCCTTGTGAAATTTTTAACTTTTTTTTCAACCATTTTTGAAAATTACCTAAAGAGATTTTTTTGCAATCTCAACCTCTAAAAGATTGAGATATTTTCGGCTTCATTTTTTCCAAAATCGCTAATACGAAAACTGACTTTTAGGATTTAAAAAAAATACTTTCAAATTTACTATTTCGAAAATCGTACTCCAGGAATATTTGGACAACTTTTCCATGAACTCAATTTTTCAAAACTTTCACTTGTGAAAATTTCGACCTTTTTTGACACTCTTCGAAAATTGCTTTGAGATTTTTTGTAAATTTTGAACTCCAGAAATTATTTTCAGGTTCACTTCTTCAAAAATTTCTACATTTTTTCAAAAATCGCCTACGAAATATGACAATTTTAGTATTTAAAAAAATATATATTTTCAAACTGAATGCAACGAAAATCTTCCTCTGGCTAATTTGAAAAATATAGCATTGGTCAGCATGCTCTATTCCAGATTTTTTGTACATTTTTAAACAACTTTCCCGAAAGCTCAATTTTTCAGTACTCTCTCTTAAGAAAATTTCGACGCTTTTAGACCAACTTAGAACATTTTTTTGTAGATTTCGACCTCCAGAAACAATGTTCATTTGTTTTCAATTGCCATTTGCTAAAATCAGTCTTATCTTTGCAAGTACCAGCCCTGCCCACCCGCATTTTATTTTCTCAGAGGGCATGTCATTTGCCAAAATCAGTCTTATCTTTGATGATCCTGGACCAAGATTTAAAAAAAATGTCATAAAATTCGGTTAGAAAAGGAAATTTTTCAAATGTATTTTGAATATTGTCAGTCTTCATTTTATCGAATCTGAAGAATTTTTGGAATTTTCGAAGAAATGAACCCTAAAATAACTACATTAATAGGAAATCATGAAAATGTCTTTCGGGAATTTTCAAAGGGTGCTCGAAAAAATTGAAAAATTGTGATTTTTGAAAAGTTGACCAAAAATCGTAAAAAATTTTTTAGAAATACGTTCCGACGAGTTGATTGGAAATATATAACTTGTTGATGGTTCAGGATCAAGATTTTATAAAAATTCTGTAAAATTTGGCTTGAAAATGAAATATTTTGAATAGGTGTCCCAAAAACGTTATGAAAAATTGTGATTTTTGAAAAGTTGTTAAAAATCTTCAAAAAATTCTGAGAAATACATTTCGACGAGCTGATTCGAAAAATACAACTTGTTGATGTTCCAGAGCCAATATTTTCGAAAAATTCGGTAAAATTCCATTGGAAAATTAAATTTTTCAAATATCTGGAAGTCATTTTTCATTTTATTCAATGCCTTCAGGTAATTTTCGAATGGTGCTCGAAAACTGGTCAAATGGAAACGGGGGACCTAATTTTTCATAGCCTAGGAGTCTTGTAACGTCGAAAGAACATGAAAGAAGCCATTCACCCGTTACAAGAAGAAATTAGCTAGGTTTTGAACGGTAAATTAATTATTATCAATTAATATTTATAAATGTAGTAAATACATTTTTCCATTAAAATTGGTTATCTAAAAAATCAACCTAAATTAATTATGTGCCCAACCACAGTACTGAAGACACATTTTCTATTATTTGCCGTGAGTGGACGAGAATTTTTCCAGAACAATAATTTTATTATTTATTTTATAACATTTAACTGGAGACAATTTCATATCAATAATTGCGCTTTGAGTACAATAATAATTGTTGTAAGTATAATAGGGTAAGAGTCTATTCGTTTCGTATGGCGTTTATTATTATTAACATAGTTTTTAACAAGTTGTACGTTTATTATTTTTTAAAACTAATAAATCATGGTTATCTTGTACATTACACTTGCTACATTTATCCATAATTTTTAATTTTTAAGTTTCATTTATCATGTACTATCATTGATTCATTTATTGGTATATTTTATCTTAGGCGGCCTTATTCATTTCTTATCAGTTATTTCATGATTAATGGTATATTTAATAAAATAACCAACGATTTGAGTTTCCAGTTGAACAAACTTGCGTACATAAATACATTTAAAATTTCACAACAATTAGCCCATAACTTTCAAAAATTATGTGTGGAGCAAAATCGCCAACAGACATACACACGACATACAAACGGAAACGGGAAGAGGCTTTCCCTGCACTAGTCTTTCATAATTAAAATACATTTCAAGCCAAATGAAGGTTAAATATGTTTTGATTTGGCAATAGTGTTTGAAAAAATCCAGTTCGGTTGAGAACAACTGGTTTCCTGGAATTAGTTATTCATTTTGCACGAAAAGGTTTTAATTATGCATTCTGATTTATTAACAATACAGTGGTGCTGAAAAGGAACAAAATTTTGCATATCCACCTAACACGTTGAAATTGCGCTGTTCTGCATATGCATAACTACTACCAGTAGTAGTAGTAGTGGGAGCGAACACTTTAATGCACTTAACTCCACCAACACCAGAACGAATTTAATCGTTACAAATTGCAGAAACCTTTTTATTTACACTGCCGGACTCGGAATCGTTGTCACACCGTCTGCGCCAAAAGCTCCTCTTTGTCGAAAACAACAAACTACTTTAGATACATGCATTCGCCGCAACTTACTGAAGTTGCCTTTTACTTAACCGAGCATCCCGCCTTGCACTCCTGCAATTTAACTCCGCAGCTGTATCTCGGGAGATCGGAGAAAGTAATTGACAGTTACTTACCCCGTATGTGGCGTAAAGTTTTTACGAGCTTGAAAGGAACAGAAATAATTGTTAATAATCCAGCGGTTTTCCGGGTGCATCATAAGTTAGCATCCCCGCGAGAGCCGTAGAGGGCAAATGACGTCATGACCGGTCTTGGGATTGGGATTCATCTCTGGGGATTATCTCGCGCCAGATGCGAGACACCCCCTCGTCAGTTCAGTCAGAGTAACTCGATATAACTCCATACGTGACGAAACTTGCAACTTGGGGTCGCCGAGCTGCACTTTGCACTTTGGAGTTGGTTTAATGCTCGCGGAAGTTGTGGAGTTTATCTGTGGCAACTTCGATTTAAGTCTGGATGTGTCTATGGAGGAACGATCGGACGTATTAACATTTCGAGAGATGTAGAGATGAGTGGGAGCTAAAATGGACCGTGGTAATCCAGAGCGTGCACAAGGAATGGCGCTGCAAAGTGGGTTAAGTGTGCAAGTAGTGCGGAAACTTTGAAAATGTTGTCTTGTTGAAACTATAAAAGAGGGCCATTTAATAAACAATAGTCGTCTGCATGTCCGGCGAAACTAGAAATGGGGCGATTTTTGTTTCCTGAGCATAAGTTACGGAACTAATGGAAGTAGGGTGTCACTATACGGGCAAATTTTATATGCGACATCAGTTTTATAAATATTCTCATGCTTTAATTAAGAACGTAGTCTTAATTAAGAATCGTACTGGAAAGGCTCTAAAATGAAGACCATGACAAGGAGTGGATGGGGCCATCTGGAAATCTGGAATTTTTCAGAGGCGCTAGTAGACGTAGAATACCAGAGCGCCAGGTACCCGAGTCCAAATTGTATATAATTTTAAATGAAGTAAAATTTCGGCCTTGCAGGTGCTGGTCTAAATTTTTCCCATGTTAGTTCCGCAGATTCCAACCGTCCCAGCACACTCAGATTCTTTCAAACTACTTCAAAAACAGAACAAGGATTTTCTAAAATTCTTTCGAATTACTTCAAAAATAAAAACAAGTGGTCCACGGAATTGTTTCAAACCACTCCAAAAACTAAATACAAACAGTCCAGAAGACTCTTTTCAAATGACTGCTAAAACAAAAATGTGTTCCCGAGATTCTTTCAAACCACTTCAAGAAATAAACACAAGGTATCCCCGAGATTCTTTCAAACTATGTACTTCAAAATCAAAACAAACGATGTCCCGGAGATTCCTTCAAACCACTTCAAAAACCAGACACAAGGGGTCCCTGAGATTCTTTCAAACTATTTCAAAAACCAGGCACAAAAGGATCCCGGGATTCTTTCAAACTACTTCAATAACTAGACAAAAGCAAAAACCGAGGTTCTTTCAAATTACTGCAAAAAACAACACAAAATGGGCTCCAGAGATTGTTTGAAACTACTTCAAAAACCAGACGAAAGAGTTCCCCGAGATTCTTTCAAGCTATGTACTTCAAAAACAAAATAAAAGTGGTCCCCGAAATTATTTCTAACTACTTCAAAAAGTATAGACAAGGTATCCCCGCGGTTCTTTCAAACTACTTCAAAATCAAAACAAAAGTGGTCCCGGAGGTTCTTCCAAACTATTTCAAAAACCAGACACAAAAGGTCCCCGAGATTCTTTCAAACTACTTCAAAATCAAAACAAAAGGAGCTTGGAGATTTTTTTAAATCACTTCAAAAACCCGACACAAGGGGTCCTCGAGATTCTTTCAAACCACTTCAAAAACCACACACAAGGGGCGTCTGAGATTCTTTGCAAAGTACTTCAAAATCAGACCAAAAAAGGTCCCCAAAATTCTTTCAAACTGCTTCCAAAACCAAACACAAGCAGTCGCCGGGATTTTTTCAAATTATTGCTAAAACAAGACAAAATGGTTTCCAAAGATTGTTTGAAACCACTTCAAAAACCAGACGAAAGAGCACCACGGTATTCTTTCACACTACTTCAAAAACTAAATACAAGCAGTCCCCGAAATTCTCCAAATTACTGCAAAAACATTACGAAATGTGTCCCCGATATTCTTTCAAACCACTTCAAAAACTAGACACAAAGTATCCCCGAGATTCTTTCAAACTACTTCAAAATCAAAACAAAAGAGGTCCCGCAGATTCTTTCAAACCACTTCAAAAGCAGACACAAAGGGTCTTCGAGTTCTTTTTAAAACTACTTCAAAATCAAAGAAAAGAGTCCCCGAGATTTTTTCTAGCTACCTCAAAATCGAAACAAAAGGGGTGCCGGAGATTCTTTCAAAGCACTTCAAAAACCAGACACAAGGGGTTCCCTAGATTCTTTGCAAACTACTTCAAAAACCAGACACAAGAGATCCCCGGGATTCTTTTAAATTACTTCAAAAACTAGGCACAAGGTAAAATGAGTTTCAGAGATTGTTTGAAATCACTTCAAAAACTAGAAGAAAAAGCTCCAGGAGATTCTTTCAAGATACTTAAAAAAAATAAATAAAATTGGTCCCCGACATTCTCTCTAACTACTCCAAAAACTAGACACAAAGTATCCCGGAGATTCTTTCACACTACAACAAAATCAAAACAAAAAAAGTCCCCGAGATTCTTTCAAACTATTTCAAAAACTACATACAAGTATCCCGAGATTCGTTCACACTATTTTAAAATCAAAAGAAAAGAGCTCCCGCAGATTCTTTCAAACTACTTCAAAAACCAGACACAAGTGGTTTCCGATATTCTTCAAAAACTACATAAAAAACAAAACAAAAAAGGTTCCGGAGATTCTTTCAAACCACTACAAAATAAAAATAAATAAATAAATAAAAGTGGTCCACGAAATTCTTTCTACTCCAAAAACTAGACAGTAGGTATCCCGGAGATTCTTGCACACTATTTCAAAATCAAAACAAAAAGAATCCCCGAGATTCTTTCAAACTACTTTAAAAACAAAAAACTACACACAAGTATCCCCGAAATTCTTTCACACTACTTCAAAATCAAAACAAAACGGTACCCGAGATACTTTCAAACTAGTTCAAAATCAAAACAAAAGAGGTCTCAGAGATTCTTTCAAATCACTTCAAAAACCAGACACAAGAGATCCCCGGGATTCTTTTAAATTACTTCAAAAACTAGACACAAGCAGTCGCCGAGATACTTTCAAATTACTGCTAAAACAAGATAAAAGGGGTTCCAGAGATTGTTTGAAATCCCTTAAAAAATTAGAAGAATGAGCTCACCCTATTTCAAAAAAAAAAAGAAAGAAAAAGTGGTGCCCCAAATTCCTTTTAACTACTCTAAAAACTAGACACAAGGTATCCCGGAGATTTTTACTCACTACGTGAAAAACAAAAAAAGATTCTTTCACACTACAACAAAATCAAAACAAAAAAAGTCCCCGAGATTCTTTCAAACTACTTCAAAAACTACACACAAGTATCCCGAGATTCTTTCAAACCACTTCAAAAACCAAACACCAGTGGTCCCCGAGATTCTTTTAAAACTACTTCGAAATAAAAAAAATAAGTCGTCTCCGAAATTCTTTCTAACCATTCCAAAAACTAGACAAAAAGTATCCCGGAGATTCTTTCACACTACTTCAAAATCAAAGCAAAAAGAGTCCCTGAGATTCTTTCAAACTACTTCAAAAACTAGATACAAGTATCCTCGAGATTCTTTCACACTACTTCAAAATCCAAACAAAAAAGGTACCGAGATTCTTTCAAACCACTTCAAAAACAAAACACAAGTTGTCTCCGAGATTCTTTCAAATTACTTCAAAAACAAGACAAGGGATACCCGAGATTCTTCACAAACTACTTCAAAAACCAGACACAAGAGATCCCCGGGATTCTTTTAAATTAGTACAAAAACTAGACACAAGCAGTCGCCGAGATTCTTTCAAATTACTACTAAAATAAGATCAAATGGGTTCAGAGATTGTTTGAAATCACTTCAAAGACTAGAAGAAGAGCTCACCCTATTAAAAAAAAAAAAAGAAAAAGTGGTGCCCCAAATTCCTTTTAACTACTCTAAAAACTAGACACAAGGTATCCCGGAGATTCTTACTCACTACGTGAAAAACAAAAAAAGATTCTTTCACACTACAACAATATCAAAACAAAAAAAATCCCCGAGATTCTTTCGAAGTACTTCAAAAACTACACACAAGTATCCCAAGATTCCTTCAAACCACTTCAAAAACCAAACACAAGTGGTCCCCGAGATTCTTTTAAAACTACTTCGAAATAAAAAAATAAGTCGTCCCCGAAATTCTTTCCAAAAACTAGACAAAAAGTATCCCGGAGATTCTTTCAAACCACTTCAAAAACCAAACACAAGTGGTCCCTGCGATTCTTTTAAAACTGCTTCGAAATAAAAAAATAAGTCGTCCCCGAAATTCTTTCTAACTACTCCAAAAACTAGACAAAAAGTATCCCGGAGATTCTTTCAAACCACTTCAAAAACCAAACACAAGTGGTCCCTGCGATTCTTTTAAAACTACTTCGAAATAAAAAAATAAGTCGTCCCCGAAATTCTTTCGAACTACTCCAAAAACTAGACAAAAATTATCCTGGAGATTCTTTCACACTACTTCAAAATCAAAGCAAAAAGAGTCCCTGAGATCCTTTCAAACTACTTCAAAAACTAGATACAAGTATCCCCGAGATTCTTTCACACTACTTCAAAATCCAAACAAAAAAGGTCCCCAAGATTCTTTCAAACTACTTCTAAAACAAAACACAAGTTGTCTCCGAGATTCTTTCAAATTACTTCAAAAACAAGACAAAGGATACCCAAGATTCTTTCAAATTACTTTAAAAACAAAAAAATGTAGATCTCCGAAATTCTTTGAAACTATATACTTCAAAAACCAGGCATGAGGAATCCCCAAAATTTTTTCAAATTACTTTAAAATCAGGCACTAGTGGTCTCTGTAATTTTTTCAAACTACGTACTTAAAAATCAGTCAAACGAAATTCCTGAAATTCTTTCAAATTACTCCTATTTCAAAAACAAAACACAATTGGTTCTTTTGAATTGCCTCAAATACATCACAGGGAGGAACGGATCCGCAATCTGGAAGTCAGAAATTTTCCAGAAGCGCCAGTAGCCGTGATATACCAGAGCGTCTGCGCTTGAATCCAAATTTTATATATACCTACTTATCCCACTTGACATATAATTAGTAAAGCTTTTATGACTTTTGGCTTAACCCAAACCACCCTTAGAAGTCAACCTGACTATATATTAAGCTGCGACAAACAAATTTTACAATACAATACAGTGGCATAGCCAGTTTGACTTATAAGGGTAGTTTGCGATAAGCGGCTTAAGTCATAAAAGTTTTACTAGTTATATGTCAAGTGAGTTCAGTATACCATTGAATGAAATAAAATTTCGTCCTTCCGGGCGCCGATCTAAATTTTTCCCTTGACCATGACAAGTGGAAATCAAGACATAGTATATCGTAGCTTAATTCGAAAATTCTAACTAGTACTACTATAGAATAGATATGTTAAATTTTTAAATATAGTAGCATGTAGCGCATTTTGAGTTGTTTAAGATTACTTACTTAGTAATGTGTAATGTCAAACTGAAGACATTTTTATTTGCAGTAAGCTCTTAATAAGATAAATAGGCGGTAGCTTTGGACCGCGGTACGCAAATCCCAAAGTGGCCCGTGATTAATAAATAATTCATGATGTCATAATAAAATAAAAATTGATTTACAAATAAATTAAGCTTAAAATGTCGTTGTTAAACGAAGCAATCAGCGTTCTCGATCTAAATGGGGTGAAAAGAACAAACAAGTTTCGTCGGTGGACGCTTAATTTGGCAAGAGTTTTTGATATTTTATATTACGGAATGTTTGTGGATCGAAAAAATGCGATCGAAATGACTGATAGGAGCGAGTTAAAAGCCCGGTACTTTGTGAAATGAAGCCATCATTCCCTGTCACTTGTCAAAGAGGAGAATCTATCCGAGTTCCCAAATAAGCAATCGGTTGTCTCTGCCACCTCCGACTCATTTAGATCCAATCTCTTATTACGTGCATAAAATATCGTCCGCGGAAATGACGTCCAAGCACGGAAGAGCTTTCCATATAGTGCACACAAACGTACGTCCACAGCTCAATCAGCCACCGTCCGCCAAACAGATATTATCTGCCTTGATATCATTATTTTCGTGTAATTTAAATCGTTGCGTAATGGGTGTGTATGGAAATAAGGCCATTAAAGCATAGGAGTCTCTTGATTTATTGCTCCGAGGTAATGGAGCTTCATTTACCTTGATTAAAACGCACTCGCAGCCGTCCGGACTGCATCTCGCCGCGAAAGAGCAGCTCTTCTTGTTCTTGCACAAACTCTTTCTGTTTGCTTTCGTTCCCAAAACGCCAAAGCTCTCCGCGTTCCTGCTGGATTATCGCCGCTTCAATCTGGAGGTGTCAGGTGGTCGACTCGCAGCCATTTGAATCGTTCATTATTTTTATCGAGAGACAAAGCTCCACGCTGGATTTGTGACTCACATGTTACGATTAAATCTCTAATCGAGATTTGATCTCAGTTTGTTAAATTTCAACGAGCGAACGAGACCAGATATCGACGACCGAACGCAGCAATTAAAATTTCGCAATTAACACTTTCGAAAGACCAAAAAACAATATTTTATGCTGACAAGTTACGCGATATCGATAATTGTTTGCATAAATATTAAGTCATAGTGGGCTGCAGGTTCGGCAGAATTACTTAATCATGGTGTCATTACGGGAGCCAAGAACAATCAACCATATTAGCTACTTAATGTATTGGCGCAAGGACGACCTTTCGGCTTGATTCGCTGCGTCTTGGTCGGGCGTTTTCGATTCTACATTAAATCTCTGATCCGGCTCAAAGGACCACTTTTTTTTAATAACAACTACAATTTCTTGAATGCAAGGTGTAATCTGTAGTTTGAATTAAATGATGCTACATATTAAAAAACCACTTCTATTATGTAGTTCAAACGACCCAAAACCGAGACAATAAACAAAACCAAATATAGTGTGCGAGTTGAATGCATCATTTCAGATTCCACATGCTTGTTATTCACTTTGTTGCACTCGTTAGCTAATAATTGTTACAATTTAGTACAGAATTTATGTAACAGTGCTTCTGGTCTTATTAAAGTTTAAACGAGTTTACTGACAAGTACACCGTGACCGAAATGTCTACCAGTTACACGAATTCTGTTAAAATCTTCTCACAAAACGCTAGTTTTGTGTTTGATGATACAGAGCAAGTACTCAACTTGTAGGTCGATTTGGTGTATTGTAGGTATAGAAGTAAAGGTCGTCTGAATAAATCAAAATGTGGATGAATGTCAATTTGAATTTTTGTTAGTTCTGTGTTTGTTATTTTGTTCTTTCAAAATAAATTTAAATCAAAAATAACAAGCAAAAGGTCACATGTAATCTATAATTATGGGCATGGGTCAGTTGTGCGCCATGGTCAGAAATATCTGCATATAATTTTAAGGGTTAATACAATAAAGAATTGTTGCCTGTCGTAGTAGTTTACGTGGGTACTAGTCACATTAAAATAAATAAAAACTTAAAAAGCTGAAAATGTTTTATTGATCTTTAATATTCTACCAAAAGGTTCATTGGAAACAAAATAAAACAGTTAGTTAAGAAATAACTTATTGTTTTAGAAATCTATCGAAACATTTTTCAGAAAAACAGGTCTTCTGATCTTTTCACCCCTCCACTGCTGGAGTTACTATGAAATACTTATAGACAATGACAAACCCATATAATCACATGAGGTATTAAAATAACCGCGGCGCGCAAGTGTCCAACACCCCATAAATATAATGAAATTTTAGAAGCCATAATAAATAATTGTTAAAATCCGAAATACCTTTGTTGTTTTGAGATTTTGAGGTTATGTTTAAAGGAAAACTACTTAGGATTATGGTAGTGATAATTTAAAATCCTAACCCTCTCGCTGATTGCTTGAAAGGAACAAAGGTTCTACTAATCAGACATCCATGAACACATTTTAGTCAATAAAATGCGTCCTGTTTAAGATATATTTAGACCAATCAAAACACAGGAAAAACTAATTTAATTTAGTCTAAAAGGTATTAAAACAAACTAAAAATCGAAATCGTCGTCATTGTCACTGCTATCATTTAGATGATAATGGGATACAATGAATTGAGATGTAAGTTCCAGTTTTTTTTTTCTATTTTTATCACATATGCTCTGTACATTTCTCCCATAAGTTTTTGAATTTTATTTTTTTAGTTTTTCAACACTAGTACAATTTGAAATAATTTTTCCCACGAAAGATCACTTGAAAATGAATAATTTTAAGAGTTACTAGGTATCTAGAATTAGTACCAGGAATTTTTATATAAATTTCTTTCCATATTGTTTACTTTTGTTAATATCTAGAAGACGTCTAATTCGTAAAACCCTTAATCTTGATCAATTTATTGAGGGCTTCCAATAATCACTTCTCGAAATAGTTCACTATTTCCCGGACTCTACGTTACATTGTTTTAAAAAATAAAAATATCTATAACACGTGATGTTAGAAAAAGCTGATACATTTTTTAGTTTTTTTCAAACTTGACATCCCGTCCACCCGCCCTCTCTTGTCTTAGACGGTATCTCATTTGCCAAAATCAGTTTTATGTTAGAAAGTACTAGCCCCGCCCAGCCGCCCTCTCTTTTCTTAGAGGTTACTTCATTTGCCAAAATGACTCTTATCTTAGCAGGTACTAGCCCCGCCCACCCACCCTCTATTTTCTTAGAGGGATCTCATTTACCAAAATCAGTCTTATCTTAGCAGGTATTAGCCCCGCCCACCCACCCTGTCTTTTCTTAGAGGGTATCCCATTAGCCAAATTAGTTTTATCTTACCAGCTACTAGCCCCGCCCACCCACCCTCTTTTTTCTTAGAGGGTATGCCATTTGCCGAAATCAGTTTTATCTTAGCAAGTACTGAACATCTTCTCTAGTTGGTTATACTTTAATGGATTTTTCTTTCGTTGATTTTGTTTTTGTTTATAATTTATAAATACCTTATTCATTTTTTTTTAGGTTTATTTATTAATGACTACTTGTTGTTCTGATTATTCTCATAAAAAAATAAAAGGTGAATTTCAGTCACCATCGATACCAAGAAACCTGAAAGTAAGCTGGATCTATTCATGCATTAGGTGCGTGCAGTGTTGCCAATTTTACTCTTATAAAATTACGGTTTTTTTTTTATTATTTTTTGGGGACAGTCGAAACTCCCGTACATGCCGTACTGAATCCGCCATTTTCCAGACACCCGGTATACGAATGTTATTTTATAAAATTTAAATAACCTTAAGAAATCATGAAACGTCGAGAAAACATGAAGGTAGTCAGTCGCCCTGGACCCTATTACAATACTTCCCGGGTTTACACTCGAGAAGTAACAGAAAAACTTCCGGAATTAACGACTGATAAAATTCGTCACCAGAGAATTCAAAAGAAGTGACAATTAAGTCTGAACGAAAATGATCTTTAAATTACGGCCGCAAAATAACGTCTGCATTCCTCAAGAAAAACCGAAAACTAAATACCCAGAACAATAATTCTGTTCTATTCTCTAACACAACTATAAGCTCTAACGCACTTGCGTCTCGTCACAATTATTCTACCTTCCTTCAATTCAACACTGTTTAATCACATTCATTTTGCACTGGCTACCATTTTCACCTGAATGTACTGTTTGATAAGGGTCAGGATAGTTTAAATTAGTGTCATTAGTGTCCAAGCTGTCGCCTCTCTGGTCGATATAGTTTTGTTCTTGTATATTAATGGCTGCTAGACCTACGCCAGTTTTTCCACGCCACATTTTCCACATTTTTTTGTTTCACACAACTCCGTAAAAGTTTTACGTCCACACTTTTACTACTTCCGGTATTCCTCGATACATTTTGTGCAATACACTTATCTACTCAGTCATTATTTTCAGCACTAAACCGTAAAAGTGTCATTAAAAAAACATTCGGTTTAGCGGTCGTCAAAAACGTTATGTTACTTAGCAACTTATAACAATCGAACGATGACAGGATGAACTTTCGGTAAACACAGAAAAAATTTGAGGCTTAAAACTGAACAGAGAACGAAAAGAAGCAAATTAATTTTTAATAAAAAAAAATGTCTACGGAATTAAAAGCCACTTCAGAGTTTGAAAACTTGTTACTCTGTAAGCAAAGACATCAGATCGAGGTAAGTAAACGCAAAAAAAAATCAATAATCAAGTGTTTTAACTTCAGGATTAGGGTTTGATGTCCCCGAGAATACTGGTAAATATTTTGCGACAATTTATTAGGGCCTTAAAGCAATGCGTACTCAATATTTTGTCATATCGGGCGAGCAATATAATTTGTTATCGAGGCATCTTTGGAATTGAAATACGTCTAAAACAGTTTTAATTGCCGATAAATTTTAAATAGGCAAAAAGTAAAATCCTTATAAAGTGATTTTTAATTTTGATCTAAATTTGACATCAGTTATCATAACATCTGGAATTTGATATTTAGGATATTTATTATATTTGCTTACATGTTTCGATAGTATCAAGTATCATCATCGGAGCAAGCAACCGTATGGTATATTGTTAGTTTCTCCCTCCTCTTCCACCTCTCTCATCTTTTTATGGTGACTAGCGCTTTCATTTTATAAATTTATTGCTTCTAATATTATCCACACACGTTTATTTGTAATTCATGTAAGGTGTTAATTATTTAATGTTAAAAATTAAATTCCCCGTCTACAGCGCAATCTTCATACGGAAGTTGTCAAGCTATAAATAACCAGGCAATCTTGTAGGTCTTTGGTGTTTAGTATTCAAGCGATATCTCTAATGATTCCTATTACTTTGTCATTACAAGCTAGTTAAATACAGTTAACAATTAAGTGAAATTATCTTGGTATTCTAAGTACAGACGTTTCGCTTGGTCGTACCTGAACGCATGATTACCGACCAGGTGACGCTATTTCAATATATTTCCCGCAACTCAATACCAACTAATAAACTCATAATATCCCCTTCAAAACATAATTCCAGCAACATTTCAACGAACAACAGCGGCACGTATTTTAAATCTATCATCGCAAGCCTCATCGAAAACTAAAGTAAACAAACAATTAACGCTCAAAGTTGCAATAAAACTTTGTTTACATCGTGTTTGATTTTACGGCAGCTGTTTCCTCGTGTGAGGCTTTTTACCCAACGGTAGCACGTGTCTTCTTA
Organism: Zophobas morio; assembly: GCF_036711695.1. Classification (NCBI taxonomy): domain Eukaryota; kingdom Metazoa; phylum Arthropoda; class Insecta; order Coleoptera; family Tenebrionidae; genus Zophobas; species Zophobas morio. The sequence continues at coordinate 12,823,795 of NW_026972107.1, forward strand.
AATTCGAGCTAATAATTCGATCTCGCACGACTCAACCGACTGTATATTTTCCTCGATTTCCTAGCTAAACCGTACAATTCCATTACACTCAATACCATTTCCCCATTTCCATCGATTCCCTTACCTCGAGTGACGGTAATGATTGCAGATCTACACAATTTCAATTTCTTAACCGAAAGAAAGTTTTTTCTGTTTAGAGGACAAGATTTCCCGAGCGGATAACGTCACGTTCGGGAGGTTTTCGGTTCAAGCTTCTTTCTGACAGCTTATTAAGATTGATATTGTTTGAAGAAATTACGCGGGAAGGGGGCTTTCCAGAACGAAATGCCAGAATCTGGAATTGTGCGATGTAGTTGGATGAAACTGGGGTCCTAATGACTTTAGCGGAGAACTGCGCGAATGAAAATGAACGGGATTAGAGTTGGCTGCGGTGTACGACTTGCGTAAAATTCTTTGACGTAAGTGTCTTAAAAGAATGTTTGGATGTAGACGTGACAATTAATCTTAATCTTTAAAGATGTCGTGACAGCAGTGACAGTACTGCCAACTTAAGTTTTGAATTCACACCTCTTTTAGGTTCCAGTTGGTGTGTTGTCCAGAAGCAGTGTAAAGAATTTGGGGAAAAGTGGGTTTTGAGAATGAAAGACGTCGTTCCACTGATAATAATTATAATAATTATATTTACATTTAGCCATGGAACTGACTAAGACCATGTTTAATAGAAAAATAACTTATATGATATATAATAGATAATTATAATACAATAAAGTATTTACAACGAAATTAATTTAATGATCGGTTAGATGCGGACGTCGATGGGCTCGAGCTTAAAATATTCATGAAATTATAATTTTATAGCTTTGGAATATTAGGTCGATTAAGCGAATCAGGGCCGGGATAGATGTAAAAATCTCGAGCACGACGAGGCCCGGTCGTAAAATACGAGACAAAGAGCACATCTGATGTATGAAGCTAACTAACCAACAATAACTACTCAGCTACTGTCCAAATATTGACAAATACATTATTGAGTTTCCAATAAGATTATCAGCAATTTACAGGTCTTAAGTTCTTCACGGTTTTTGGACGTCCTAAAATTGGGATAAATTTATGTACAAAAGTCTAGGCGTTAAAAGTCTGCAAATAAATTAACTAAAAATCCTTAATAAAAAAATAACACAGTCGTTCTCTCTTTCGAATCTACATAACTTTGAAAATTGCTTCGTCTTGTCTTGCGCAGTAGAACTAAATCAAATTGGTTTCACAAGAACAGTCTCAAGCAAACAAACTTGCACTTTCGACATTATTGGCGAGTAAAATGTTCGAATTTAGACTAGTTTTTATACACATATACACTTATAATCATTTTTTAAGAGTCCCGGTGCTTTCACTCGCGTTAACACTAGTCAAAATTTCACTCTTTCACATAAAACTTAGGAACTTTTTTTAATCATCCTGTTTGGCGCGAGTTGTTTTGATTGCGTCACAACTATGTCGTCACACTTGAACTTCGTGTCGTGCAGTCTTTTCCGATTCACTTAAAAAATTGCTGTTGTGGGCACCCTGGAATGTGACTTCCGGCGTCTCACAGTTGCCGTATTTGGTCTCGTCCGCAGACATCACAGATATTATTGGTTGGAAGCCTGAAACAATGCATTACTGTTAGAAAAATACAGTAAAATACAAACAACGCTAATCAAACATATTTATTATGTGTAAACATTCACACAGTAACGCCACGGTTATTATTTTTTCACGAATACAGTTACCACTCTGTAAATACGCACTATTCAAACGTAAACAATGCGCTTGCTATTTTACGCTAAATTCCCGAAATTCACTAATTTGCGATAACGGGACGCAGTAAACGATGTTCACTTAAAGTCGGGTCGTTTTTCCAACTTTTTAAACCGGCAATTTTGATTTAATAATAATATAAAAAGAGAGAATTAAATAACAATAACTTATGGTAATAACTGTCCGTATTAACGGCTTCAGAATTTGACGATCTACCAATATGGAAAATTATTAATATTCAAATTAGTTCAAAGACTGGTCAATTTAAAAATCATTCACTCTTTATAACCGATAATAATCATAATATTTTAATATCGTCATATAAAAATGATTTATACCTTGTTTTCACGTCAAACTTCAAGGAAAATTTTGGACAAATCGTGCCAAAAGTCTCGTCTGGATATTTATTTCAGTAACAAATAACGGTCATCAAATGTATACGCACATAAACATAATAAATGGACAAAAACAATTCTTGCAATAAATTATAAGTTTTATTTTCCACAAATTTACTCTATGTTGGCGCTACGATGTCCTCAAAATTTTGAAAATATTTAATTCTTAAATGATGATTGTTATAATATATAAACACTTAAATTAAAACATTGATCTAGGTGGTCACCAATTCATTCGTTCATTGAACTCTTTTATACAAAATAGCTCGTTCGAAAACCTCACGACTTTCTTATGGTCCGATAGTTCTAACATGATGCACTTTATTTATTTTAATAAGCTATAATTGGTCCAAATTTGTGCTCGGAATTTAAAAGTTGTCAAAAAGATGTGACCTGTTTTACAAGTATGACTATCCTGTACATCGGACAACAAAGATGCTTTTCATTTGAGTCAACACTTAGGTACCCGATAAAAGCAACTTTGAAATCGCCTGGGTTATGTGTGTACATATTTATAAGCTTCAGCTTCCCCGTACTTGTACAAATAGCAGTAAAATTAAATAACTTTATTCTGTGAGCGCAGCAGTGGAACTATCCATGCATCTCAGCAAAACAAACGATTTTTATTCCCGCAGCATACAAATTTCTATTTAAATGCACAATAACGCAGCGGTGCATAACTTTAAAATTGTATCCAGGAACAGCGCGTTTTCTCTTAGCATCACTTCAATTATTAGTGCTCCTATCGATCTATTACCCGACATGACAAGTAATTTGGGCCAATCGCCCGCGGTCAACAAAGTGAAGTCAAACAGAACATGCGAAGGGCTGCTTGGTCGCTGTTTACCCCTCTTTAAGAAATAAACTCAATAAGGCGATTAATTGAGGCATGTGTCGCTTGTCGCAGTGCGGTGCATTACGTCAACACAAATACTCGCATGTCTCATTGTGGAATCTCGGAGTTATAGTCGCGTGATTTAACGAGTTTTTAGGAATATGAAATCGGTCGGGGAAGCACCGATCACGATAGTTTGTCGAGGGTTACAAAATGAAAAATATTCCAGCCGGTGCGCGATACATGCGGCAACGACGCATGAAAAAGGGCATCAATCTATCAAGTTGCGTGAAGAAAAAGTGATTCCACGCATCCTCGCGTGATCGTCGCCATTACAGAGACAAGAACTAATGTTAATTGGAAGTTTACCTGTAAACACAGCTACGTTCAAATAACGTTTACTATAGGTGGAGCGCTGCTTGAAATTTTCAACTTCGTTTTCTGGTAAGTAGAATCTAACGTCGTTGCAGTCACTTTATTTACTCGTTAATTACACATCTCAAGACAGTGAATAGTGGTGTCCCGCAAGGAGGCTTGTTAGACCCCTTATTTTTCATAAATTGCATTAATGATCAAATGATTAACTAAGGTAAGAATCACGAAAAATGTGTTTACCTGTGTATCCGGTGAAGTCTTCAACGAGCTTGTGGCTCCGGATCGACGTCGAGCCGGTGATCATGTTATCTATGGCGTTGCCGTACCTCCTCCGACACCTCCAGAAGGCCACGCCGAGTACCACGGCGAAGAGGAGAACGGCGAGGCCGGCGCCCCACATGGCGTCGCTGCTGTACCACTTGGGCTTGACGTTCTCGCCCTGGAACGCGCTCACCAGCACCGACAGCAGCGGTGACTTGAAGTCGATGTCCTCCGGGATCTCGGCGGACATCAAGTTGAGGTCCTCTTGGCTCTCCGTGGAGACTTTCTGGGCGCGGCCCGTGTCCAGGTCCATCATTTCGGACTTGAGATTTTCAACTCCGGGGATGCGCGAGACGAGTTCAACTTGTATGTGATAGACTGTATCGGGCCAGAGGGACAAAGTGACACAAGTCGAGTCGGTGAACAAGTTCCCTTTCAGGCCGCCCCCGTCCACTTCCCAAGTCACCAAGTAAACGCCGCGACTGGCTTTCGGTTCCCAGGCGATCTCCCCAATCACCAAAACTTTCTGATGGATGAGGGACACCTCCCGCAACACCCAGGGGGCGTCGGCGTCGGTCGTCGTGCTTTTGCTGGTCGTCGCCTTGATTTCCGTATTGACGGTCTTCTTTTTCTTCTTGTTCTCCCGAAAACTGGCCTCGTCGGGGCTGTAAATCGTCACTAGGCCTTGCGGGTGGACCACGAGCACACGCAGCATGGCTCCGCGCTTATCGGTATTGAGGGGCACCCGAGTGGTGAGATCCAGCGTCTGGATGATCTGCCGCCAGACGCCGCCTTGGCTTTTGATCATCACCACGTACACTAACGGGGTCTTGGACTCGACGGAGGAGGGTCGCGGCCACCGCGCCAAGGCTCCAGACACTTGGATCACGCCCTCCCCTTTGGTGTGGATGACCGGTTGCGTCTGCTGGACCTGCGTGGAGGCTTCCGCGTGGAATCTGCAGGCTTCCTGGCAGCCGGGGAACTGCAACGAAATTTCGCTATTAGTTTCACCGAGATAAATATCGACAGGCTGACAATCAGTAATTATTGGACATCTAATTTACATTCGGACAGCCATCGAGGAGTAATCGCGAGATAATTCCAGAAACTTAAACCGGTATAATTACGAGCGTACACCTGAACTCAATTAGATGCGCGCTGGACGAGTAAGCAAGTTGCCATAAAAGCGCGCCGGGTTTGCGGAACGTCGGGTTTAATAATATCCAGAACGCCCTGAGCTTCAGCTATTAAAAAAGACTATGACACTAACGGGTGGTTTTTGCTGCCACGGCCAGGAGGAAGAGGTCGGAGGGAATGTTATTAAATGTCCCAGTAAGCTGCAACGAAACGGATAAAACAGCGTTTTTGAAAACAGGCTGAGGACTCTTGTAATTCCGACGGCCAGACTTCCCAAAATTGGGACCACTAATTTGCGCAAATTAAATAATTAGAAGCAATTGCGGAGATAAATACAGATTAGGTGTACGTGCACCTGCATTTCCACCGTTGCAGGTTAAATACCTGCCTCCAAAATTGTAGACTTTTTGTTGCGCACGAGTTTCTAGGGGTCTGGTTACGGTCACGATAGGCTTTATTTAGCAAGATTATTAGGGCCATACTTCCAAGGTTCTGCTATTTCATTTCCAATGTAGGTGTAGTACTAAATAGGTTTCTCGAACAGTCTGATCAAAACACTCAGCAAAGGTCAGCACAAGTATTATGATTGGTTATACTTCGTACCCGTATGGTAGAAGTCTTGCCTGAATGCCGGTCATTTCCGGGTCAGTGGTGTATCTTACAATACGTTAATGTGTTATATATAGGGTTTCTACTCTGCTTACACCACTAGAAATCGGAATTTGTGTAAACTGTGCTCTTTCGTGTACGAATTAGCACCACTTCCTGCACTTGCTGCAGCAGGTCGTGATTTATGCGTAAGTGGCCCTAATCAGGAAACGTTTGCACCTACGCGGCGGTGCCGCGCCGCCCCCGGCAGTTATTAAAAATTCGCTTTTGTAGTTAGCGCTAGGCAAATCCTTTGAGCAAAACTTTTTCATGCGTGTCCTGATTTCTGGTTTAATTGCGGCCGGATTTATCTGCGGGCTGCAGCCGCCGCCGCCGCCGTCTCCTGTCGAGTCGTCCTTCATATGCATGAGGGCGGCTTAATTCTTCGCAACAATAGAGGCGTCGATCCCGAAGTTGGCGAAAACTGGGAAACACACTTTATTTGATTAAATGCATGTCTGGATAGAGAAACCGCATTAGTGTGGGAATGCAAAGGCAATAAAGAGTCGGAGAAAAATAATCCACGGACTGGAGGAACACAACAAACGTTTTAAATGTCGCATACTTGCTCGCACTTTTATGTGCTCTTAATTAACTATACGTTTAATGAATACAAAAGCCTCTCCCTGAGCAGGACTTTAGGAGTTTATTCTAGATGATAACGCACTTGTACGTGTATTTTATCGCCTGATTTGCGAGCGATTAATTGCATAAAGTGGTGGAATAATTATTGCCAACAAGCACTTTCTCTCGTCAAGATCCTGCTTGATTTATGGCGAAATCGAAACCGATTGAGCTAGTGACACGAGGGGCAGAAATAATGCGGTTTATGGTCTTACGTGTGCTAATTCGACCAAAGTTTCTGCGGGCAGTGATTTTCAATTAAAAGTGAAAATAAATGAATGTGAGATTTTATCAGTTGTGTAACAGTTAATTAAAAATTATGAAAGTATGCCATCTAAACTTTAATATGGTTAAAAGTCAAGAGTGCGTCATTAGCATGATTGTTCCTGGTGATATTTAGGCTTTTACGTTTGAGATGCGCGGTATTAATGAGCGTTTCAGAAGGTGAAAAATTAATTACATTCACAGACATTAAGCCAAAAGTTACGACATTAATCCGAACTTTTTAGACACAAATCTGCACAAGATATGTGTGTGCAGCAGATGATACAGGCAATTATTCATTCTTACGTAACATCATCTTCTAAAACATACTCCACTACCAAATTAAATAATTCTTGCCAAGATTAAAGAAAATGCGCTCTCATTTTTTTCTGTCGCATAAATTATCGTCAAATTAGAACATAATTTGTTAGAAGAAATATCTTATTCGATCTCCTATTGCAACAATTATCATAAACTATAGGTTACGCCCAGATATCATTATATTGCAACGGCAACTTCCACAGTTTAGCTTCTATTAATATGTGTAACGATTACGAAATTACCATGCAACGAATGGTAAGTCAAAGATTTTTTATCAATTTACACAAAAAGGAACAAGAGAAGCCTACTGATAATCAGAAACTGGTACACTTGTCAGATACATATTTCTTATTCCATTGATACAAGAACATGATACGGTTTAATAACTGATAACAGCGGAGGAAATCATGAGGAGGCGTTTGTAACAGGTTATGGGAACAAGTTGATGCAATATTTGATCAAAAATGACCATATCTCTATCGAATTGATACGATTTTTATGATCAAGAAACCAAACAAGGTGCAAGTGTTAAATTGTTTTATTTTTCAGTCTGTCTAACCCTCTTGTGTGGCTTCAGCTCTCGTATTTTCCGAGTTTCCAAATGAAGTTGGTCTCATTTAAAAAACAAAAAATATCTTTTAAAAAGCGATTTTCTTTGTACTCCTTCATTACAAGGTAGAAGCTGAAGAAAAAAATTGCATGTCACCCTTTGAAGAATTATCAAAGCGGAAATAAAATCACGAAAAAGATAAATTTCAAAACCTTAGACGAGTTAGATGTAGAAATTTACGAAATGTGTGACAAAAATGTGGCACCTATTTTGGCACTGTCGCCTAAGAAACTGGTCGAACAAAGCTTGGTTGTGGAATCAGCTTGAGAGCCTGTCGAATGTCGCGTTCCGGCTTTGTGTTCCGGCGAAACCTGAAGACGCTTTCATTAGCTTTGTTGATTTGTTACGAAATTAAAATTCTTATCTGTGGAAAGGTCTTCATTCTTGTAAAAAATCAGTTTTCATGCATAACAATTCGAATCCCTGTCTGTGTGGCACAAAGTCACGCTACTGTTGAATGGGTAGGTGGTTGGCATGTTTTGCATATTCAATTGTCATTGTTTCGACGCGGCTCGAATGCAGATAATGGCTTTTGCATCTCAAAGAAAAGATTAATAGATTTAATTTAATATTGTCTAGTTGGAATGGAACGAGGGCTTCGTGGCGGGAGCTTGTGCCTCGTGTTTATTAACTTTGCGAGGGTATAGTATCGGAATTTTAAAAGGAGAGGGCGCGAGTGCTTTTCCGGAATGGGATTTAAATTCTGCTCTTGCACGTCGAAATAGCAGGGGTATATCTCACCGGCCCCGGCAACGTTCAAATAAATAACTAATATTTATGTTCCGTGTAATTAAACTTTCATTATATTCCGGTTTGTAGTTTTGTATCTCCCGGTGCAAGTTATCTCCCGGGAAACCTCACGAACATCGGATTTTAAACAGCGTAATCTAGACGGAATTAATCAATAATTCAAACACTCGCATTGCATGACAATTCTTCATTATCGGCCGGTGAATGCTCCATTATGTGAAACGATACAATGCGAGCCATTATATTTGGGCAGTTACACCGTCGAGAGAAACTCCAACTTGTTACGTTCCGTTTTAATTTATTTTTACGCCTTCGGAACCCCGCGTTCAATCCTCGGATGATTAATGTTCTTTTTCTACTAACGTTTAATTCACAATACGTAACTAAATACTCACACATATCTCCTTCTCTTCGCACATGGCACCCCAAACTTGGAAGTTGGACTGCAACAGCTCGCAGTTTTCCCAACACTGTAACAAGAAAAAATTATTTACAGTTGCTGTCAGGACATGTTTCACTTTTTATCGGCGACAACTGCGCTGCTTAATGACGAAAGTGGATATTAAACGACCAAATAAACACAAAACACATGACACGACCGTACCAACATACACACATGTTCCAAAAAATTACGACCTCATCACCGCAACAGGCGCACCATCTCATCAACAATCATTACGCCACGGAACACCCAAATCGAGCGCACAAGGAACCAAAACCGACGACAAAAAGAATGCTGAAATATTAAAGAAGGCCCCGCGCTGCAATTTTATCAATAATTCCATCAACGAAACAAATTGGAATGAAATTATTCCCTCCAAGTGTATCATTAAGAAAGTTAAAACTTTGTGTGTCGCGAAACTCCCTCTTCGCATACGAATTCCTTTTCCTTTCATTCGATCGCTCCCCCTCGTCTTGCCGCAAGAAAAACTCGCAAAAAGCCCAACGATCATGAATTCATAATTACCTATCCTACCCAATAAAAACGGCGGATCAAAACATTTGAATGAGAATGTCAACTTTGCGAAACAGGCACAGGCACTTTTCAACCAACTACTCAATATTTCCTGCGAAATGATGATAAGATATGAAAAATAGCGGTTTTATGAGCTTTGTCCATTTCCTGCTATAACCAACCCCACAACATTATGCAAATTGGCGCACAAATTTTTTTTCACATGCCACGATATCTTACTCGCTCGCAACGCCAACATAAAAACATATTTGTCGTATTTATTCGGTCCTACTTCTGTGGAAGCCCAATGAATATAAAAATCCGCTCAACTATAGTTTCGCCGGATCGTTCACGACGTTCTAAAAAACGAAATCGCCCGGAAAATAGACCTACTCAATGAGGAAGAATATAAAAATGGAGAGATCTACAAATAACAACCTATACTCACTCTCCCTTCTTACTTACTTCTTACAAAACAAAACTCAAGGCAAGTTCGAACATTACGGCTCAACCAATTAAGTGTTACCAACTGTTAGTAATAACGATATATCTACATAGTTAACTATTGTAGCAGTAGTGGTGCGGATATCTATATGTCATCCGTTCTAGAGAAGGGACATTTAACACACATTGAGGGTTAATCGCCTCCCCCACGAGCATAGCAGTGTCTTTCTGCCAAACATCTGTCAATATCCTGGCTACTGCACAGGAACTTTCGTAGACAGAACCAGGAAAGATCTGTCAAGCACTTTCCAACTATAAATGGCGGTCCGTCAGCGCATCTTTCGATGATAACATCGTCACAATTCCACCGAGTTTCAACAAGTTGAATGAAGTATTGGCGCCTTATGTTACGATTCCGTCCGCAATTGCAATGAATTCGACAACAGTAAAGAATTCTTAATAGCATCGATCAAATCTTACCTCCCTTAAAGAGGAAGCAGATAGTCGTTGAAAAAAAAAAACTATTTAGATCCCTGTGTGATAAACAGGACGCGGAATAAAATCTCACTGCTGGAATCGCTCAGTTGAAGTAAGGTATGTTTTACGGCGCTTTGATCTGGTCCACAAGACGTCGCCAGTGGGTCTCACTAGGAGTGTTTACGGCTGCTAATACTACGTCAAATAATAGTACTCGATACCCTTTTTAACTTTTCAACTACAGAACCACAGAATTGTTACGAGTATGTTATATTATGTTGATTCTGAGATGATGTAATCAAAGTGTCGACGCGGCGGCACTGGATCGAGCGCGTGACATTTTATTCCGCGCCTTGGTGATAAAACACGAGATATCCTAAAGATCAATTCCCAGGGCCCTTACTTTTCATTATTTTCATAAACAATTTTTCGTCATCCACTACTGCCAATAACGCTGCGAACAATGCAACAAACAGCAGTACAGATTTAATTAATTGTATTTGAACAAAAGAGCTTAATCTTAGCAGAAAAGTAGTTTTCAGCAAACAGATTGATAATGAATTTAGGGGTTATATTTTTCCCAAAAACACGAAAAATGTCAAAAGTACCCGAAAATTAGAATGTTTTAGGTGTGATTATAGGCAATCGTAACAGATATGGAAAAATCATTTTGACAGCGTTCAAAGAAAAAATGAATGGAATATCCTACAGAAAAGTGATGTGGAAATATAACGGGTGCTCAATTCAAAAAGTTATCAAGTTGGTGTTGTTTGATAGCAAAATAAGTATCGAGAAAGGTATGCGTTTTATATATACTACTGTGTATAAGTGACATATGACACGTTGTTGAAAAGCGTTAATTTTATTATAAAACAAGTCACCCGATGGATTACAACACTTCCTTAGCTTAGGTTCGAGAAATAAAAGTGAGGTTAAGTTGTAAGTCCACGTTATTACCTGTCATCGATTCAGTTTTAGATTTGTTGCAGACATGCTTCACAATCTGGGGCGTGAAAGGCCAAGATTTCACTCTACTTAAAGGTAAATAAAAATTGGATCCGGGCACCGGCGCTCTGGTCTACCATGGGTACCGTCTGGAAAATTCCCGATTTCCAAATGGTCCCATCTGTCCCTACTCGTGATGACTTGTCTTTGAAGTAATATGAGAGAATCTCAGGGACCTTTGATTGTCCTCTTTTTGAAGTAAATTGTAAAAATCTCGGGAACCCCTTTTATTTTTTAATAGTTTGAAAAAATCTCGAGGATGCGTTTTGTTTTGTTTTTCAAGTAGTTTTTAAAGTATCTTGGGGATCCCTTGTCTTGTTTTTGAAGTAACTTAAAAGAATCTCGGGGACCCCTTTGTTTTGTTTTTGAAGTGGTTTGAAACAATCTCGAGAACCCCTTGTGTCTGGTTTTGGAAGTAGTTTGAAAAAATCTCAGGGAGCCCTTGTGTCCGGTTTTTGAAGTGGTTTGAAAAAATCTCAAGTACCACTTTTGTCTGAGGGTTTTTTGAAGTAGTTTGAAAGAATCTCAGCGACTCCTTTTGTCTTGTCTTTGAAGTAATATGAAAGAATCTCAGGGATCTTTGTGTGTCCTCTTTTTGAAGTAAATTGTAAAAATCTCGGGAACCCCTTTTATTTTTTAATAGTTTGAAAAAATTTCTAGGATCTGTTTTGTTTTGGTTTTGAAGTAGTTTTAAAGTATCTTGGGGATCCCTTGTCTTGTTTTTGAAGTAACTTAAAAGAATCTCGGGGACCCCGTTGTTTTGTTTTTGAAGTGGTTTGAAACAATCTCGAGAACCCCTTGTGTCTGGTTTTGGAAGTAATTTGAAAAAATCTCAGGGAGCCCTTGTGTCCGGTTTTTTAAGTGGTTTGAAAAAATCTCAAGTACCACGTTTGTCTGGTTTTTTGAAGTAGTTTGAAAGAATCTCAGCGACTCCTTTTGTATTGTCTTTGAAGTAATATGAAAGAATCTCAGGGATCTTTGTGTGTCCTCTTTTTGAAGTAGTTTTAAAGTATCTTGGAGATCCCTTGTCTTGTTTTTGAAGTAACTTTAAAGAATCTCGGGGACCCCTTTGTTTTGTTTTTGAAGTGGTTTGAAACAATCTCGAGAACCCCTTGTGTCTGGTTTTGGAAGTAGTTTGAAAAAATCTCAGGGAGCCCTTGTGTCCGGTTTTTGAAGTGGTTTGAAAAAATCTCAAGTACCACTTTTGTCTGGTTTTTTGAAGTAGTTTGAAAGAATCTCAGCGACTCCTTTTGTCTTGTCTTTGAAGTAATATGAAAGAATCTCAGGGATCTTTGTGTGTCCTCTTTTTGAAGTAAATTGTAAAAATCTCGGAAACCCCTTTTACTTTTTAATAGTTTGAAAAAATATCGAGGATCTGTTTTATTTTGGTTTTGAAGTAGTTTTAAAGTATTTCGGGAACCCCTTGTCTTGTTTTTGAAGTAACTTAAAAGAATCTCGAGGACCCCTTTGTTTTCTTTTTGAAGTAGTTTGAAACAATCTCTAGAACCCCTTGTGTCCGGTTTTTGAAGTGGTTTGAAAAAATATCAAGTACCACTTTTGTCTGGTTTTTTGAAGTAGTTTGAAAGAATCTCAGCGACTCCTTTTCTCTTGTCTTTGAAGTAATATGAAAGAATCTCAGGGATCTTTGTGTGTCCTCTTTTTGAAGTAAATTGTAAAAATCTCGGAAACCCCTTTTACTTTTTAATAGTTTGAAAAAATATCGAGGATCTGTTTTATTTTGGTTTTGAAGTAGTTTTAAAGTATTTCGGGAATCCCTTGTCTTGTTTTTGAAGTAACTTAAAAAAATCTCGAGGACCCCTTTGTTTTCTTTTTGAAGTAGTTTGAAACAATCTCTAGAACCCCTTGTGTCTGGTTTTGGAAGTAGTTTGAAAAAATCTCAGGAAGCCCCTGTGTCCGGTTTTTGAAGTGGTTTGAAAAAATCTCAAGTACCACTTGTGTCTGGTTTTTTGAAGTAGTTTGAAAGAATCTCAGCGGGTCCTTTTGTTTTGTTTTTGAAGTATTTTGAAAGAATCTTGGGGATCCCTTATCTTGTTTTTTAAGTAATTTGAAAAAATCTTGGAGTCCCGTGATTAAGGGTCGATGGAACCTATTGAACCAATCAGAGGAAAATTTAGACTGAAATTTCACTTCATTTAAAAGTATAGGTATAAAATTTGTATGCGGGCACCGGTGAGAAATGAACATCAGAAACGCTTACGAGCAGAATAGGACCAAGACAGGGATGTGTACTGAGTTCCCTACTGTTCAGTTTTATGTCAGATGAAGTAGTCAAAGCGTGTAAGAAGTTAAGAAAATATTAAATAGGATAATGAAAAATGAACGTAACAGAACAATAACGGAACTGTGCGAGACTGATGATCCAATCATAATAGGAGAAATGGAAAAGCAGTTTTAACGAGCGATATTGACATTTTAATGAGGAACTTAAGGAAAAAAATACGAAGATCAACTTCAATAAAACTACAACCATATTAAAACAAGCTTCCTTGGTATAAAAGAAGTCCCTACAAAGATAAAAAAACATGTATAGCCAAGAAAATCAAAACTAATAGTAGATAACAAATAAAAGGTAAAAAAAAAACACATCGACTAGAACAGAAATTAAGATTTTTACGCAAAATAGAAGCCAAAACAAGCAAAAATTAGAATTGAGGTCTTTAAAATAAATCTTTACATAGTACCAGGTGAAACGACTATAGAGTAGGCAAGTTCGTTGGCCAGGAGAATGGAGGAGGAAAGGCTAAATAATAAAACAAGTGCTCGAAACGAAACAGGGAAAAAAAAAGAGGTGAAAACCCGAAAAAACCGTGAAGTTTGAAATTCGAGAAGCTGCAGAAAGATATGGAAACTGGAATGTGGAACATTGAAAAATCACATTGAAAGTTTGGCTTCAAGTCTGAACTCTGTTATTTGTCAACTTAGAAAGCTTTTGAACATCTTGGTACGCAACTTTTATACTACAAGATAAATTTTGAAAACTTATTAGGTTATGCTGCAGTATTTTTGGAGAACTCTTTCCAAGCAATAAGTTTTCATAATAAAAAAAAAATGACGTCTGACTGCAAAAAAATCGTTTTGACTCCATACAAAGACTCCGTTTACTACCGCTGTTTGGATATTTGTTCTTCACGTCTTAATCTATAAACAAAAGTAATTACGCAAATTATATTTTGTCTTTTCTACATTCTGTACACTTTACTGGCGCTAAAAAAATCTACTTTTCTGTTGTGTTATAGATGTACACATTTCTTTGTTCCCTAGTTGTTACGTTACTTATAACTTTACAAAGTGTTAAGACATGCCACCTACATGGATATTTGTTCTAGTGTTCTGGAGCAATAAATTACTATTACTACGTATTTGAAAGAATAACGATCCAGATTTAAGGCATAAATTTAGGGTTTGTGTATTAAGACGTGTAAGAATATTTCCTACAAAGGAATGTCTATTCGTAGACGCCTTCACGTCTCATAAATAGATCTTTGGTTATAATCATTAATAATAGATGTCTTAATTACGGTCACTTTTGGGAACGCTATTAAACGAAGTGAAATGTGCCCGAGAGTGAGCTTGAAAAATGAGCTTCGGCTTGAAAAAGTACCCACATTATTCACTTTGAGACGATTATCGTAACGTATATTCCATTCATAAATTAAATAAACGTGAAAATATGACTGCAAGTAGTGAGACAGGTACTGTTTAGATTTTTTCCGCGCGTAATGATAGCCTTGTCTGTGTGGCTTGCTGGTGCAGATAAGTTGAGTTATAGCAACGTCGTCTGGAGGAGATCGCAAAAAACACAGCAGAGGAGAGTAAATGTTCCAATTTGAGTAATTCGCGAATCCGCCTCGTCCAATTAGTTCCCGTCTTTTGTACTTGTGTCAATTAAATCCGTTCCGCGTCGAGCTTTTGTGCCAATGTCACTCTTGGGTCCGGTATCAATAATATTTTGTTCTTTCTGTCACAGTTGTCTTCGGTAACGAGATGAAGAACGTCGGTCCATTCGATGCAACGGATCACATTGTTACGGAGAGAAATAGAATCACCGCGTCACGATTTTCACGGCTAACTATTAAATAAGATGATAAAGTATAAATGCTGTACGATCCGATATTCGTTTTCTATACGCAGGTCTGGAGCTTGATGGAACCGAGCGAGACGATGAAAACCGTCGCGTTAAAAAGTTGTTTGGAGGTAAAACTCAATTACTAAGTGTCATCCGCAACAATAGGTTCATCCTTGAAGAATCAAACCACACAAGCAAACGAATGTTGCTTCATTTATTTATTTTCATGGTTAAAAGGTCTCTGCTTCTAGTTATCTAAACAGGCGATCGCTTAAAAATGCAAATATCGACGATAACAATAGCCGCTATATTGTACGAAGCCTTTCAGAAAATTTCTGAGCCTTCAATGTAGACGTTTAGGTAAATACAGGCTTTAATGCGGAATAATGAGCGGTTTGATGCACTTTGTGCATCTAAACGAGCATCTTCATATGAAGGAGAGTGCTTCATTCTGGTGGACATTAATCCCAGACTAAGTCTGATCAAAAAACGTCAACATTACTTTAATGATCCGTTCAGTGAAAAAGAAAGGCACGTTGACCGACGAAGGCGGCATTTACCAGTCCAGAAGCACGGATCTAAATTGTAATCGTAATAACCCAATGACAATCTAAGAGACCAACCACAAGCTCTATAATTTGAATCGGAGAACAGCACAAGATAATGTATTCCATGTATACGATTATGATTATTACATATTGTATTGTCGCCTAGCCAGATCATTCAGCTGATACAGGACTGCTTCAAGACTCTTATGATTTAGCCGAGACTATTAAATACGGTAGCGTGGACGGATTTCGCTGCGGGTAACCGCCGATCCAATCACACACATTGTGTTTAAAATTGTACTATTACCATGGAGGATTGCCGCAGACGCAAAAACGCGGAACTGGACCAAGCCCAACATCCCAATGGAAAATGTGAAGACTTCTCTTCCGGGTTTTAGCGTTCCAGACTACTAAAAAACAAAGTCAGGTGCTCATCTCGCAACAGTAGAAGCAAGTGAAAGTGAGATTTTTTTCGTATTGATGTACCTTGGCATTTGAAGAAGTTTTATTCAGGTTAAATACACTATTCCATGATAGGTGAGAAGATAACTCACTTATTTGTCATTTTTAGCTTTTAAATCTGAGTTGCACAGTCCTGGTAGCATTGTTACAAAAGACAAACTACAAATGCACAGCTCAAAAATAGTAGAAGTAAGTATTTGCTCATTAAAAACGATTTAGAGGTTGTTTGCTATTCCAAATTATCTTTTTTTGCACATTAGGACAGAACAATCAACACTATTAAATACAATAAGTTCTGCTATAACTCAAAAACTAAAAGTCAACATTTTAATGTATCTAACACTAATTTATATTTTCCAAAATAAGTTTCGAAATTCCACATAAATCATAAGACGTAAGAATTTCAGTACTAATTGTCTCAAAGTTTACGATCAAGTAGTTAAAGACATAATTCCAGAGAGCTCAAAAGAATTTGAATAATTCCAAATGAATCACAATAATTACAAGAATCTCTGAAAAGATCCAAATAATTTCACTAATACCGAATTTCACTTAAGTGCCAACATAGCTCCCAAAATTCCAAAGCAATTCAGTACATACATAGTAAATATTCCGTACGCCAATTAATAATTCTCTCATAATACAAAATACTTTCCTCGCCCTGAAGTACAGATGAAAAACTATAAAATTTAATTTTGTTCATTTTTTCATGATAGGTAACTTCTATAAGTAAAAATAAAGATATGTATCGACTGTTAAATTACAGGTAAGGAAGCATGCTGCGAGTACGTTTCAAGTGACTATATCCATAAGAAAATTTTGTATCTACACTTCACCAAGGACACACATCAATTTAAATAGGTGTAATACCAATAATAACAGTACTACATACAACGAATAAAATTTTATTGACGTTTAACAACACTCACGATGACCTTATAACACTTGCAAGATTCTAGACCATTCGGTTTCACAGTTTCAAAGTTAAATTGCATTATGTTATTATACAATTTTGATTTTCTTTTTTCAAAAATCTGAATCTCTAGAGTAAAAACTCAACACGGATTCATAAAGCACAAGTGCAACAATTGGTCTGGTAGTTTCGAAGATTATCTGTCTAATAAAAATTGATACCGACGACATACAAACAGACGGAAACGGAAGACCACTTTTTTCGTACTCCAGAGTCATGAAACGTCAACAAAACATAAAAGTAGCCAGTTACAATATTTCCTTAGCCTACTATCTCCGATAATTCGAGGTCGGTGCTTCCGATGAGAATTTAAAACTAAACAATTTTTAGCTACACTGTTTTCCACACAAACACATGCTAAAACAAGAGAGAAGACATGTTATATCGATCTGAACTTCCAAAATAACTTCTACTAATTGCAATAACTCCAGTGAATTTCAAAAAATTATTTCTCTCCTACAATGAACATAATGAACAAAAAAAATTAAGACCACTTTCGATGGATTCCAAAGAAATAAAGCTGAATAATTTATAATTTGTACAAAATCTAGTGAGTCCAAAGCAATTCCAGAACTTAATGTATCTCCTAAAGTAGTTCTCTTGAAGTATTCAAAGGAAATACATATTGTTACGTTGATCGGTGAATAAAATCGGCGTGGGTAAAACTCAACAATTTATTTCTCAGTAAGTCAAATTCACCCGTCGAATTACGATTATGTACAAAATAATTCCAGCTCTTGTTCGGACTATTCTAGCTCTCCCGACGGTGGTTCCCACTTAAACAACACGCGGTCCTTCTCGAAACGCCTACGTCACCGCTTCTAGACTTCTCTCAAGCTTTTTTCGGGCCGCCATCGCCGACAATGAGTCATCGGCGACGTACATATGAGAACCCATAGGCGTCGTATCGGGGCGGCGTATGGGTTTATTTCATAACAATATTGAGATATACGTATTTCACGCTTTACAGAAGATTTTACTTCCCGAGAATAAACTTAGGAAGCAATAGGGTCCATCCTGTGAATGGCTACTTTCATGTTTTCTCGACATCTCATGAAGCCAATAGTATGGAAAATAGGTCCCACGTTTCCGTCTATGATTGTTGTTAAATTTTATATGCCTACGTATATTAGGATAGTAAAAGGCTAAACAAAATGCGTCTAATCACCACCACCAACAATTTGATAATATCAACTCAATCTTTTTGTATTTAAATTTGATAAAATAAAAATTAACAGTCTTTTGTATTTGTAGTTTATGAATACACTTTGAGTTTTTATCCCTGGCGTTCGCAAAAAAATCGCAATTGTATACTAACGTATTATACGAATAAGGCCAGGCTCTCAACTTTGTTGATTAGAGGGCTACTAACACTATTCCCATGGAGCACTGTCTTTTTACTTTCCTACTTTTACGTTTTCTCGACCTTTCATAACCCCTACAACACTAAGAAATAGGTCTCCCGTTTCCGTCCGTCCGTCCGTCCGTCTGTCTGTCTGTCTGTCTGTTTCTCTGTCCGTCTGTTTCTCTGTCCATCTGTCTGTCTGCCGTCAAGATATTTTTTATACTGCGATTGGTATCATCGATATTGTTCTTTCTAAACAACTGGAGCAACTTTTTTCGTAAAAAAATTGTTTATAATGGAAAATACAATAGATGCGATCACCCAAAATTCATTCAATTATAAATATGACGATTTTTACTGAGCGCACGTTATATGTGGCAGGAATTTTTCATGAAAAATGCGTCAGTTTCATGCGAGTTCAATTCTGTAAATTTTAAGCTATTTGAGAACTACAATATCGTTGTTGTAAACATTTCAGATTGAATTTGATTTCCATTTATTATGGGCTACAATGATTTTTGAAGCACTACTATCCAGGAATCGGCAAAATAAAGCTCGGTTTCGCTATTATTTAATGCAAATTAATCTCACTGATCAATACAGAGGAAACATTTGGGCGTATAGGCAAAAATGGAAAATATGTACATTTTTTATTCAATATCGAATGAAATCAAGTTATTAATTCTCTACCCACATATTTTACTTCTGACCTTTTTACTAAAAAACATTTTATGAACCGAAAAACTGTATTACAATTTCCAATATTGTATGTATTTCATAAAAAATGTTTCCTTATAATGAAAATTTTGTCCTGAATTTGTCTGCTAAAAAAAATTTAATAATTTTTATTTGGAGCAATCGATAATCGAGTCTCCGTTTCGTGTCATCGGTGGAGAAGTGCGAACTGACACAACGCAGACAAAATATAAAGTGTGTTTTCGTAACATAATGTTTTCGAATCAAAGGTAGTGGCGGAGTATGGATAATTAAAGTATGACATTCAGAAAAACAAGACTACAAGTTTTTTCTTACACTGCCATTGGTTTATCTATAATGCTTTTTAAACAACTGGATTTATTTAATTGTACTTGGAACGAAGCAAGTTGTGTCTAAAAACATGGGACCAATTATTACTTTTCAACTTAAACTAGTGTCTTTTGTTAAGATAATTTGTGTAAACGAGTCCATCCTACTTTCATGACCCCTACAGTACGAAAAAAGCAGTATCCCATTTACGTGTGTCTGTCTGTTTGTCTGTCTGTCTATCTGGTGTCTGTATCCATTTTTATTTATTTCCGAAACTGCTGGACCGATTGTTGTCAAATTTTTTTAATTAACTTTAGGATTCTTACTACCGAATTTTATCATTTTTCTAAGAAACTGAGCTTGTTAAATGAAATCACACAACTAACTTGCTTATTTGGCGTCAAAATCAATAATATATCTGTATCTTTTACCAAAGATATTGTGTTCTACGTGTTCGTTTTAGTCGAGTTTAGTCCTTGAGAATGAGCGTATCACGACGCTCCAGCATCAAAAAACGGATGCGTTATTAGAAGCGTGAGCGTTCGTTTGATTTAGTGGTTCTGCAGCCTATATTATAAGGAGCGGGCCAGATGTAAACACGTAATGATCCAGTTGAAGATGATGGCTTTCGGGTTTGCCGTCGGATGACGGGTCAGCGAGTGTAGAGATAAATATTTCGAATTCGAGCCTGGGCACTTAATTGAATTACGCTCATCTAATAATACCCACATTGTTTCAGAGATTTAAGCCGTCTAAAAAGTGTAATTGAAATGAATTATGCCCACATGCGAAGAGAGACTGTGCGTCTCCGCCCGCAGTGCTCCATCTTGGTTCGATCGGTTTTCTTCGAGTGTGTAGAGAAGGAGCGATCGATTACGTGAGTTATTGTTTCTTTAATACCGATCCAACAATCAATCTTTCACACATGAAGAGGTCGTGAGTCCAACAGAGAAATTAATCATTCAACTTTAGTTTATATTCAGTATGTAAAAGCTACCTACTGATCGCTTGACGGCTTTACGTATGACCCGAGGGGTTCTCTCCATAATGACAGACCCATCTATGATGTAATTCGTTTTTTTACATCTACTGGAAATTTAATTAAATTCCAGACGCAATACGAATTTGTCACTGTAATTCTGGTCGTGCAGCTGTTTCAAAAAGTAATTCCTGTAGGCGTCCGGTAAAAAAATATTTGGACAGACCGTGTAATCGGGCGTTCTTTAACCGAGAAGCACAAAATCAGATTTAATTTGAAAAAGTGCAATTACGCCCAGCCTTCGGATTAATGGAACTTCCCTCCGCATTGACATACAATGCGATGGCATTTGCGATTCGCCACCATTCACTTCCCATAATATAAACAAAAATTTATAATCCGGTTTCGCAACTCCAATTGCACGCTCACGTTCCACGTGGATTAAGAACTATGTAATTTCGACGAGCTCTTCGGCATTAATTAAGCCGCCGGAATTGGGTTAGACGCGTCTGCCTCGGCAACATGATTTTTTTTAAAACCCGATTCAATCCTGCGACATCGTCGCCCCATTTCATCCTCTAATCTGACAAAGACCTAAACAAGATTCGATTTCGCACTCGAAAGATCGAGCCGATCTCTTCACCTCGGATTCTTGCAACTTTGACACCTTTCCATTGAGATTCTTTTTTCTTTGGGACTTTAGCGGCTATTGTCCGGGCGACACCTGGATTCCTATTCAAACTCTGTTTGGCACAAATAGCTAAACTGAAACGTTTTTCGAAAACACTCTGTCGAGCAGAAAATTGCGACAGCCAGGTGTTCGGAATAATTGTGGGCATTTCTGGACAAATTGTACCAAAATATGGGACCCTTTGCCGTCAACTGTACCGCACAAATTGGGCAATTTATCGGAAAGCGGTGTCACAAGACGGCAAAAATTTGCATTTTGTTTGTCGCTTCTCGACGACCGACGAATACTAAACTCGGATTATCAGGTAAATAAGTGCATAGTGAGAGTGTTTACTAGTCTTGCTACCGCTTTGTTTGTCTTAATCCCTTGACCCTTTCCAGGTAGGGCCCTCAAATTACAGGCAAACACGAGACGCGTTAGTTTGCACTACTGACATCGGCTTACACTCTGATCAGGATAAGATTCAATTTTTAACGATTAAGTTCATTAACACTAGGAAGTCGCTAACGATGCGATCAAAATAAAATCTAACAGTGCTTTCAAAATGTAGAAACTATGTGGAGCAAATTTAACGCTGACTTAAGACAGCAATCGCATCAGATTTAGGTCGGCGTTATTATTGACTATTACTTATCTGATCGTTGATTTATTGTTATTCACCGTTAACATTGAAACGTTGGTTCTAGTTAACTTAATTTCGTGCCATTGTGGAGGTGTTAATTTACGTGTTAATTAACTCATGCTGACGTTATCAAATAGACTCCGGCACGGTTTTTATCGCGTTTAAAACTAGTGCAGAACAAATCTTGTCTAGGTGACTTCCGCAATAACAATTTATGGAGTTCTGAAAAGGAAAAATGGCACGATTTTCATCAAGGCCAACTATATACGTGCGAAATCAGAAAAATAATACATGACAAAATAATTTCAACGTTCAATTGTTTTTTTTAATGAATCTAGATAACTTGATATTTGCTACTTTAATGCAGTGTAGCGCAAAATTTGTAACCTTCAACTGTATACTTCGTCGAAGTATATAGTGCGGTTATAGCTTAATTGCTACCCAACTTGCGGTAACTTTAAAGAGTTAATCAAAATGAGCACATTCGGACGTTTGTTGATTCAAGAAATTGATTAAAAAACCTAAGAAATGTTACTTTTTCTTGTGTTTTCTAGCTTTTCTGGCACTCAACGAACCAAAAATACCAAGGAAAGCATCAAATTGTAGCTAAAAATCTTATTTTGCTCGAATTACATGGTTTCTGAAGCATATTTCGACTTATTTTGACGTTTGTGATCGACATGATGTACTTACGAGATCCAGAATATGCTTATTTTGCGAAAAGGAGACGATTGTGTTAAGTTTCCACATTCTGGCGTTTGTAGATTGAAGAAATTCGTTAAAAAACTTGAGAAATGTTACTTTTGAAGCTTTTTCTTGTATTTTCTAGCGTTTTCGGCAACCAGTGGGCCCAAAAATACCACGGAAACCATCAAGTTTTCGCTATAAATGTTATTTTTGTGGAATTTTATGAGGTCCGAAGTATATTTCGGCTTATTTTGACGTTTGTGATCGACCTGATGTACTTACGAGATCCAGAACATACGTACTTTGCGAAAAGAAGACGATTGGATTAATGTTCCACATTTTGACCTTTCTAGATTCAACAAATTCGTTAAAAAACTTCAGAAATGTTCTTTTCAAGCTTTTTCTGACGTTTCCGGCACCCAACGGACCCGAAAATGCCAAGGAAACCATCGCATTTTAGCTATAAATCTTATTTTTGCCAAGTTCTGAAGCATATTTTGACTTATTTTTACGATTTTGATTAACATGACGTACTTGCGATATGTAGAATCGACTTATTTAGTGAAAAGGAGACGACTGGGATGTATTTATCGATTTTTATGAGGGATCCACTGTAAAAGGCTGATGAAGTCACAGTCGCAAAGTTCATTCATTTATTAATGTGCTGCTTTATTTGACTTTCTGTTAAATTAATCGATCTGTCAATTATTTGTCAAAAAATAAACTCACAATGTTTTCAAGTTTTGATAATTTTTTTGTAAAAGTTAGTCATCAGTACTTGCTAAGATAAAACTGATTTTGGCAAATAACATACCCTCTAACAAAAGAGAGGGCGGGTGGGCGGGACTAGTACCTGCTAAGATAACACTGATTTTGGCGAATGACATGCCTTCTAAGAAAAGAGAGGGCGGGCGGGTGGGGCTAGTACTTGCTAAGAAAAGAGTGGTTTAAATGACCTATTGTAAATCCTAAGAAATGTAATTAAATTATTATAAGAAAAGACACTAGAGGCTCCAAAACACTTTCAAATTCTTTCCAAACAGGAATACCTAGAACCTCAAAATTGTTGAATTGAATAAATGTGTTGTTTAGTTGTTAAACGTAGCAGAAGAACCAATTTTAAGATATTATAACTCAACCCAAATTTTGTGGAAGGATTTTTTTTACGAAGTATTTTTCCCCGACTCAGATTATTAAGAGCGTAGCGGAGAGTTAATCCGCCATTTTCCAGACATCCGGTATAGCACAATAGCAGTTTAAAAAAACCGTTTATAAAACTACCACCATCATTTTTATTTTATATAATTTGGGTGAAATTTGTCGACACGTGTTTTTAAAAATCAATATCTCAGTTTGTAAATTTCGGAAAGCGGTTTTCACCACTGTTTTTAGCTTATATAACTCTGGATACTACTCAAAACACATAGACTTTTTTGTCGGAAATGAGATACCTACAGTAACAGCGATTTTTTCGACAATTTTTTATTTTATTGCATCTTATTGTAGACAGAGCTCTGTAATCTGTATGCTGAAAACAGTGGCGAAAATCGCGTTCCGAAATTTCCACAAGTAATTGAGATATGGATTTTTAAAAAACACGTAATGAAAAATTTCGCCAAAATGCGAAGATGATAAAACTGCAAAAAAAAACTGTTCTTTTATTATATACCTATGGGAAAACTGTGGATAGGTTATATTAAAAATTTCATACTATCAATGGTGCCAACGTAAAATCACGAAACAATGATTTAATGGTGATGATTGTTAAAGAAACAACGTTGCTTCGATTTGATTAGGACGGACTCAGGTTAAGACTAGAAATGAGTCTTCTTCACCTTTAAATTTAAAATATACCGACATTGTCTACCTACTCTGTTATTTATTGTAGTTTGAACGAAAAGCAAAAATTTCCATTTGGGTCAAGGCTGGCGGTTCTTGGAAGGCGGTTGTATATGCAAAACAATAACACCCCGAATATTTACACAGTCCTTTGAAAGAGTTCGCAAGAAGTCTTGCACGGTGTGTAAATTTAAAACCTGAATAACGAGTGGTGCGCTATAAAAGCATCAATAGGGTAATATACAGGCCATAAACCGTTTCTTGAAAATGGCCGATCCCGTCGTAAACGATTGTTGTATGTATCAGTTCTGGCCGAGTTATAAACCTATAAATCATGAAATTAGCGAAAATGGCCCCAGAGTGATTTACTATTATCCAGACCGGCCTGTACACCCTTTCAACCGTGTTCGAGCATATCGCAAACGTGCATCTAAAATTGCCGGGGCTGCATACACACATAAAAAGCGTATTAATCGTGACGAATTACTTTTTAAAATTTCGAGCAGACTCGTCCGAGGTGGCTTTGGAGCCTGTTGCGGCAGCGGTCGGGGGCGGTACGTCATAAAAACAGAATGTAAGACGCTGTAAAACTCAGTGGCGTAATTTGGTTAAAATTGCGGCTTTTAGAGTAACAACACGACGTCCAATCCCTCAGACATGTCTTGGGCGCTATCGACGTCGAAAATGACAAAAGTTAGTTCGTCGGCTAGAGCAGCAATTCGTCTTCGGCGAGTTATTTTGGAAAAAAGGCCGATCGCGCCATTGTCGAGGTGAAACGGGCCAGAAAATGCGCTAAGCGATGAGTAACTGCGGGGTAAAAAGGTAAAAACCGAATTATGTTCGCGAATAATGGAATTCGGCTGTAAAATTTAATTGTCAGACTTCCACATGCAAAGATGATGAATTCGCGGCGTGCTTTTGTCGAAAAAGTGTTCAGAAGGAGCGGAACTTCGCAACTTCTAATGGATTTCGGAGCTTAATGAAACCAACTTCGGCACGAATTATCGAAAAAATGCTGACGGCGGACGAACACAGCGACAGATTAAAATTAAAAATAGAACGAATGCACGTTTAAATTAAAAACGCATCCAATTATTGCTCGAAATGAAACTGTGAAACGAAAATAATGGCGTTTTGCCCCCGGTTTTCATCGGATGCAAGACAGATTTATGGGAGCCGCAATGCATCCAGTCGAAATTTCAACACCAAAGCGAATTAATTTAATTGCTTTCGCATCATTTTATTCTTTGAACGCGAAATGGATGGCGATAACCGGGAATTTCGCGAGTAATTGGAAAGACAACCGACACACTGTCGACCGTATTGATTCTGCAAAGCTGAAATCCTGAAATCACGCAACGAACTTCAAAACCTTTAAATCGATGCCACCGCGTACTTCCACATGCTCAGTCATTTACATTTTTCAATCAACTGCGAAGCTGCCGGGAATAGAAATTGGATTTCTAGCCTTCTTCTCATTAAACTTTCGTATGCAAACGTTATTTACATCTCCTCTTCGCTATTCATTTAGGTACTCTAAAAAAACATTTTCATAACAATTTACACAATACACAATAAAAAGCTGGCATTGCGATTTTTTTTATACAACCGTAATTCTCATGAAATTACACCAACCATAGTTTCCGAAAGTCGCATGCGTCATTGCTGACTACCGACTCGGAAGGAGAAAAAAATACCGAAACTTAATGGAGAATAGAACAGCTGAAAACTACGCTGAAAATTCCACTGAAAATAAATACAAAACTTCTACCTACTTACAAATTCTTGTAGAAAATAAATCAGCTAGCATGACTTGCTGTTAGTCAATTTGCGAGGAAAATCAATTCGGTTGCTGAATGAAATAAAAAGCCAACGGCAACGAATGTGAGGTTATTAGATATGTTTCTGCGAGAAAATGCACATCTCATTAAATACACCTGAATGTTAAAAAATTTGAATGAATAAATAACAAGTTGAACATGATTTCTTTTCCACGTGATTGACAGAATTAAAATATCCAGAATGCTGGAACGTACTGGAAGTCGTCAATTTCGTGCTACGTTTCGTTTTTGAAAAATTTTGTTGTCTGCTCTATTTTGAATTTCTATAACTTTATTTTGGCTAAAATAACTTGTCTGGATGCACAACTGGTACCTGGAGTGCGCTAATCCCCCGCCTGAACTCCAGTCCGAACTGACACGAGCACCCATTGTAAACTTTGCATAAATTTTAGCTGCTCCTTTTTAAATGAATAATTATTAAAATAACTTTTAATGCATTTCGCTTCCTAATCCAAAATAGATTGAATTTGTTCCCGTACTAACCAAGCCTAACTAGAGTTAGGTAGATATTTGTCGGTGTCGGATTAGTGGACGCCCGACCGGGACCGCTGTCATACCGTGTCTGTGGCAACAAACCAATAAAAATCGTGAGCCCGGAAAGTCTCGGTTGTATTTTTTAATCATCTTCCCTCTGCGCATCATTCCCAACACCTTGCCGACCCCCTATCGCGGGGGGTTGATTAAGTCGGCCGAAATCCCGGTAATAAGCGGCGATAAATACACTTGTCTTGGCGGGGGTTGTTTGTACGCCGCCCCGCTGGGAATTGAATATTTCGGGGGCGACTTACCGCAGAGAACCTGAGAATTTGACAAAAACTATTTGTCTTGATGTCAGATTTGTCGTTGGGAAAAACGACTTGGTTGTGTTTTTATCGCCTCCGTTCTCTGGAGAAATTGCAAATTTGTTTTTTTATGTAACAATACGATGCGTGTAGGCGTTCGTCGATTTATTTTATTTTTTCGCGCGCTTACGTT
This sequence comes from Zophobas morio, assembly GCF_036711695.1. Lineage (NCBI taxonomy): Eukaryota > Metazoa > Arthropoda > Insecta > Coleoptera > Tenebrionidae > Zophobas > Zophobas morio. The sequence goes on from NW_026972107.1 coordinate 12,850,768, forward strand.
CGTTTAATATTTGGAGGCGGAATGGAAGCGATCTATTTTTCAATTTAAGTTTATGGGGTTCCATATCCTGTTGGCACCGCGAAGTGGGTATAGTTGGCTAGATAAGTCAGTCGCGGCGGGGGTTAATAAAAAAAATACAAAAAGTGTAACACCGGATTGCCCCAGCGCGAGTACTTTCTGATATTAGATATTAGCCGGCACTCGATGGGGGAGGCTCGCAGTAGAGTCGGCCATCGCAGTGTTGGTCGAGGTTTGCAGTTTGAGCGAGTGTAGTGTTGCAGTGTTCTCGTGCACTTAGCATGTGACTAAACCTCCGTATCGCCGAGGCGTTATCACGCGAGGATATGGGATATCCTGGCAATAAATTATCCTGAATACTATATGCGGGGGACTTCACCCATTCTAGACTTCATTATACCATTGACACATGCGTTTGTCATGCTTAGACCAGACGGCACGCAATAAAAGATGCACACGGGATTAAATCCCGTTCCCCAGCAGATCCCGAAAACAATGCTGGAACTTGGAGGGATCAACAGGAAACGCATTTATCTAATTACACAGATGGATGGAGAGATGGCCGACCCTCGACATGATTCATGTTTTTATAATAATAAATAACAAAAAGATGATTTTTATTTTATGATTATGGTTAAATATAGCCGGGCGCAGCATTACTGCATTCAAAAACTACGGTTGCTTGATTTGGTGTTTTCTTGGGTCCTGTTGTATTCGTTGCCATTGATTCGGGGAAGCTATGAATTATTAGCTTTACAGACCGTCATGACACCATTGGCACATGCGTTTGTCGTGCTTGGACCAGACGGCGCGCAGTAAAAGATCACACGGGATTAAATCCCGTTCCCCGGCAGATCCCGAAAACAATACTAGAAGCTGGAGGGATCAACAGGAAACGCATTTATTTAATTACACAGATGGATGGGTAGATGGCCGACCCCCGACATGATTCATTTCTCGAAATCGCGAAATTGTCCACTCTAATAACTGTAGATGTATTAAGAGATCTCGTTATCGAGAAACAATGCGGGCATTGTCTTTCTTCGGATTGAACCTTAGGTCAGGGCGGCCTGCGCCCGGTTGGCGGATGCACGGCGAGAGACAATCAGCGACGTTCCCACAAAGGACGACTCTGGAAAATATGGATTTATTGCACATATCTACGGTGGGTGGCACACCTCATGCCCCTTGGACGGATCGCGAGTGCTCACGACCGCGCGCCGACCGACTCGTGAGATATCGGCATTAAGTAATGACCACAACACGATCACGGTCACTGTAATTTGTTGAACCCGATACCTTGACTCGATTTAACCAGCCAGCAATAAAAAAATAATTTAGTTCAGGTACGGTCTGGAATTACCTGCACCGCGGCTGCACTGCGTTAGTTCTGCAAAGCTTCATAAGCTCTTGCAGCGATGACCATTACGGTAAGCTGACCCCACACACCCTCATGGGAGCATGACGTGTGTGGGCAGGCTCCTCTGCTGAAAGCTATACTTATGCAACTAAATACCAACTAAACGCAGAAAAAGACACTTCAGCTACAATTAATTCATACGTCCGGTCGGCAAAAATGCCGTCTGTGGAGACTGCTTGCTTATATTCAACCCCGCTAGAAGCGACACGCGATTTGCATATACGCTCTTTGCCCGGCCCACACGTTGTCAACACTTGTGTGCCGGGCTTTTTTCACTTCTGCTGTTGTTTGCAACCAGTCATGGTAGCGAGCGGATTTCGGCTGATCACGGAACATTACCCACTCCGGTGTGGTAAACTGGCGAGCAATTATTCCGTCTCGATCTACCAAGTTACGATTAAAATCCGCAATTTAGGACTAACCAAGTGCATCTGGAACCATCTCTAATTTGGGCGACAAAAATAGCCAAAGAAAAAGTTTTTTCTGTCAATTCGCCAGTAACATTTAATTAGTAAAACTCTTCTGGTGTAATGATTTAGTTTGATTGTGAAGTCATCGTGAATGGGTTGTAGTATATGTTGAGTACAATGGTTAAAATCTCAGCCATTTCCTGTAAGTAGTGGTAGCCCAAGGTTCAAATCTAGGCCCTCTGCTATTCGTCATCTTCTTTAATGATGTTGTCAGTTATCTACAGTGTAAAGCTTACTTGTATACTGATGACTTAAAACTTGTTTACACTATTCGCACTTCTACTATAAATGACAATTCATTGATTGCTTGCTTAAGACTAGATAATTGTATCATGCATCGCCTTAATATTGATGTTTTATGATAATTTTACCTGCAAATCAATTAAACATAATTTACTAGACATTTATTCGTCAAACATGTAATTTAGTATTCTACCTGCCTATGCATATACTTTGACTTTGAATGTTTTATGTTCCTGCTTGGACATTATCATAAGGAATAAAAATAATAAAAGCATTCATTGGTCAGAGTCTAGAATATACCTACTTATTATGATTGTGTTTTCAAAAGGTTCCTTGAAGGTGTAGCTTCAACAAATAATGTTTTAGCGTGAAATTAATCCTTAATTTGTACTTTTTTTTATACACAAAAATAAAAATAAGTTGATGTTATAAAGAAAACCTGAAATAAGGAGCCCACTCACACAGGATAACAATAAGCAGCAATTAAAAAGTTTGCAAAATTCTGCTTTGTCTTAAAAAACTGAAAGTAATAAATTAAGATCGATTTGCAGTGTTTCCACGCTCCAGCCGAAGTCGAATTTTTCCTCGCTATATATCCGCCACAAGCGTTCATTCCACGCTCTTAGATGATGGATGTAACTTCCACTTCCCCTGCCACTTCCACTTCCCTCGACCTCCCAATTAAAAATAGACATAATTTCCTCGGCATAAATTTTGCTGCGAGATCCAGCAACGTTCCACAATTTGAGTGTAACTATATTAAATTGGCGTAGATTGGATCGAGTTGATGAGCATAATGCACAAAGTCGTGGCTGTACCTCCCAACCTATCGCGATCTAGCCTAGACACGATGCGAGCACTCACAATGCCACTTCTGTAATTACAGAAACTTCAACTAAACTCCAGATAAAATATCGGAGATACCGTAACAACAATCTCTAATCGGTTCTAACATCAGCTGATAGGTGGATAGCGAGAACTGGCTCTCTCAACCGGAAAACTCGCCACCATTAGTAATTATCATCGGTTTTAGAGCGAAGAAGCAAAAAGAGAGGTCAGTGGTGTTATTCGCCGAAGGGAACGCCAAACGAGACACACCCCGTGAACGGGTGATAAAAGGACGACCAAAACAGACAACGACACTTTTCTGTTTAGAGAGATTTAGTGGTAAAGCACGGCAAATCCTTGAAGCATCTTAGAACTGTTCACGTAAAACAAACATTAATTTGCTTGAGTAATAAATCAAAGAAAGAATTCATCTATATGGCGTTCGAAAGGTTGAGACTGAAATCTGAAACAATACGAGAACGTAGGTGGTGATGAAACGAATGTGTGGAACATTTTTTTATTGTGAAATTCAAGAATAACAGAACCGTAATTGATAGACGCTGTTAGCATCAGATACGAATTACAACACCAAATTCGACTCTTATCGAAAATCTCGCCTATTAAGTCAACACACTGAATAGAATAAATGATAAAGGTTATGTTGATGCATCAACAGTGCGAGATATACGGGCCATTTGTCAAGAAAAGAAATATGAAGTAATGGAACTAGGAAAAGGAACAAATAAGACCTGGGATATTTTTACTACAAATTATATTTATCATTTTATGAAAGTTAAATCGTATTTTAAGTTGTCATCATTACAAGCCGATTTATGGTAAAAGTTTGACTATAAACTGCTTCCAAGATGACAAATGACAAATTAGATATTGAAATTAGTATTAGGATTCCGTGTTGCTTCTTCACTCCCAACATTAATAACGCAAAAATTGTAAATTAATAATAATAAAGTAGAAGATTTATTGAGATTTACGAAGCAGAACGTGCCCATTAATGGTGGCCCCACTAATATAATAAATTACGCAAATCACACTGAGAAAATAGAAAAAACCCGTTAAAACAAAAGGCGCAAATGCGCATTTATTTAAACAAATCCAAAGCAACAGTCGTTAGTGTGAGCGAATTTAATGAATTGTGGTCGTAATTTAACATCACTGATGCGGTGAATTACTTTCCGTGGGGACTTATAATTACTTTTTGCACCAATCTCCCAACCGATTAATTCTGCGTCAATGGCAAATTCCGAGCATTCAACAACATGATTTTAATCAATTTTTTGATTTGGAAAAAACTAGCGCATTGTTTGACTGACTTTCGTGGAAAATCCATTTTTGCTGAAATTTCAATCATCGACATACATTATTTAAAAGCCCCGGATCAAAGTTGGTGCGTCTACATATCCGTGTAGACAACGATTATAAAGTTGTCGCTGCCATAAGTTGACAAAAACTTTCCCCAAATTTGTCGTCACCCTCTGGATAAAGATCTGGCTTGCGTCTAACTGTCGGGCGCCCAAATATTCAGCGTCCTCTAGTCGGATCGCTTCAAGACGTCGCCGAAACAAGAATATCAAATGTTGCTCCCGCAAGAACATTCATTACAAATAATGTTTTGTTGCGGAAGATAATGATTAAGTGCTGCTGCATAAACAGTCGACGAAGGCAATTTACGAAGTAACAAAACCAGACGGCACTTAAAGTCGCCATAAAAATCGCCCGGAATAAACAATAAATTGTATAAACTACATTTTCTAATATTTATTTAACGATCCTGATGGTCGTTACGAATAAAAATTAACAATTTTTTATTCTATTTTATTAAATGATGATTACAAGACTTGAAACTATTCTAAGTTCGAATATAATAAAATAACGTTAGACTTTTCTAAGTCCGGACAAAATATAAAAGTAAAATATTTTATGATAAGACGGGAACGGCGTTACGGTATGATGTGAGACTTTTGACTGCAGATCACGACTCGAATGTTGAATACTTGAGTGTCGAATACTTGAATGAATCTTCTGCTCGTTCTTCTCCCTTATATACTGAGGTTTGACCTCCTTTGGCGAAGATAAGCTGCACATGGGCTGATGTAAGAGCTTGCATCAGAATTACAGGTCAACCAAGGGTCGAGGGTTGATAAGGAGTACAAAACAAAGAAAGTTCATTGCTCTAAGACGAATGTGCGTTGCATCTAGAAGTAGGCCAGTGATAACGAGTGCGTTAGCCTCAGGGTTAGAGGTCACTTCGGCAGGGTTGATAACATAAGCGAAGAAGGTTCATTGATCTAAGACGAAATGCGGTGCATCGGGAACCAAGTCGAATAAAATGTTAATAATGGAGTCTTCGGACATAACACCTCCCTCCGTAAGTCTCTTCACTCCGAGAAGAGTATCATAGTCTTCATTTAGTTGAAATCGATGCCAGTGGGATGTCGCTTTGATGGACAATTTCTTCGGAGTGGTCATCGGTTTCGATATGAATTGACGATCTTCATGACACATTGGAGTAGATGAAGATTTGAGGACAGCAGGAACCTGGTTGTGGTGGACTGAAACCCGTGAAGTATCCAGTGGGATCTTTAAGTAGTCCAAATTTAAAACATGTTATATAAAGGAGATATAATCACAATAGTGATCACATCGAAGGTCCTCAAATGTCGAATAAAACTGGATGACATCTTTCATTTGCTTGTAGCTTGGTCAAAACTTTGACTTCACAAGATGGACTCTCATATAGGGATGGTATCATCTCGAAATATAGTAGGGTGTCTTCTCCAAGTTCTTTACATCGTTCTATACTGTTTATTTTCAAGTAGTGCCTATTATTCTCAGCTAATGCAACATATCTTGATTCCGAAATGATTGCATGAAAAATTATCTTTAAATGGAATCGAGTATAAAATAATGGTAAACAGTATATTTTTCCTTTTGAACTAATGTAATCCTCAAAACAAAATTAAATCTTTTGTTTGTTTGCTAAAAGCTTCTAAATGTATTAAATCAAAAACGTTTGATAGATGTGAATATTCGCATCCAAAGTTGCAAATGTTGAGAAATTAAATTCAACTGATTCCAAAGAATTTCAGCTTTGATAATTGAAGGATGCAATATCTTTAGTTTATCAGAAGTAATACTTTCTAAAATGTCACATAATTCTGACTCAATTAACATAAGTGATTCAAGCAACTGTTCGTAAGTATGTACTTGAATATTGAAATGATAAGTAATGTCTACGATCTTATTGATTTCCTTTTGGACATTTTTTTTTTGTTTTAAAGGTTCGTTCATCAATTCGCAACTTTTAGACAGTATAGTTAAATTTACTAATACTCGAAGTGGCTGCTTGTATTTGATTTCTTAAATATAAGGTTTCGCGATCGACCCTTTCTTATTTGTTTATCAATTAATCAATATATCCTCAAATTGCAGGATCAAGATTCCGTTTAATTGTTTTCCAAATTGCATCTAAACCGTGTAAAATTGATAAAATATTTTCGTTTTCTTAAAACGCTAAAACAAGCAAGTTTAAATTAATTTTCAATTATCGTTCATTATTCTGAACATTTGTTGGTGTAATGAAAGAAAACCAGTGGTGATTTTTGCAATAGCAAAAATTATTATCAATAATTCTTAATAAAACTGTAGGTATAACATCCAAAGTATCGATAGTTACTTTCAAATTATCCATTCGGTTCAAAGTTTCAGGCTTTATCATAAACATAAAATTTCTCTTAAACCTTGTAAAAATAATTGATAATGTCCTGTTGCAAACATGCTTGACTTAAAAATAATTAAATAACTAATAACGATTTATTTTAATCAGTTTTTTATTATATATTTTTTTATACTAGTAGTTTCAGTTTAAGATTTTTCTAATTCTCAATGTAAATAAAATTATTTCACTTGTTTTACAAACTCAATATTATGAAAATTATTCTTTAAAATATTTAAAACTACTTACAAGTTCAAATACAATAAATTTGAAATGAAATAAAATAAATTATTTTATTAATGATGCATTGCAATTCCATCAAGCAATATTCTTTTTATACAAATTATCCCTTTGTGTTTTTGTTTCCTTTCTATACTTACTAACTCTGGGAAATAAAGATTTTTTTTAATTTTTATTGTAAGTTACTTCAAAGTAAAAGGAATTAAACTTATTTTAGTTAAGTAGATTTACAAAATGACAAGTTTAACTTTACATGATACATAGGTAATATTTTCCATATTTTCCTTCCCAAACATTTTCTTTTTCTGAATCTTCTAAGAAATATTTCAATTTTTCAAAAATAATTGTAAATCAATAACAGTAAAAGTAAATACTAGAATTTAAATAGAGCTTCCGAGAGTTTTCTTAATTTTCATGATTTAAAATTTTGAAATGGTAACTGTAACTTTAATGATTTATTATAGTGCTATAAAAAAGATCTTTTGTGTATACGTTATTTGTTTACTTTTTTTTTGTTAATTGTAAATTACCCGAAAGTAAAAGGAAGTAAATTTGTTCTCTTAGCTTCACTTCTTAGAGTTATGAAATAACGAGTTTCATTTCAATGTGATTAATTATATTGTCGTCAAACAATACTTTCTATACCCAAAGCTTTTCTTTTTATTTTAATACTTTAATAATTATTTTAGTTTTTCAAATAAGTATAATTGTAAATTATTAATCGTGAAAGTAAATACTAAAATTTAAATACAGTTATAATTTTATTAATTACAAAAATGTTTACCAAAAAAAATAATGATAGATAAATAATAATTAACGTTGTTTAAACCTTTTGTGTGTATTTATTTTTTCTATTTTTTTTTTATTGTTTTAATATTTAATTAATATAAGCTAGTACTTTCACTTAGGAATTTATTTTCCTTTTGAAAACTGAAACGTCTATTATACGTTGAATAAAAATTAGAACAAAATCTATCTTTGTTTAAATAAGAGCTTTTGTTATAAATCTGTTGATCTTTTCTTACATTGTTGCTTGAAAATAAGTTTCTATTTAGAAACGATTGTTTAGATCTAAAATTTGTTCCATAAGACCTGTTGTCTATTTCAGTTGCATAATTTGGGTAAAAATCTTTCGTAAAATTAAAATTATTCTTTTTATTTCTGTAATTATTACTTTCCGTTGATCTCAAATAAGTAAGTTTATTAAACGATTGGTTTTTAGTCTGAGAGCGACTGAGATTTATAAACTTATTTTGATCATTATTACTCTGCTTTCGTGTAATGTAATGTACATTTATAGGTGAAACAGAATTAAAGCTATTATTAGCGTTATAATAAAAGTTACGATTTTTATTCATGTAAGCGCTTTTGGATTTAAAATCATTATAAGGATTTCCTGTTAAATTCTTAAAATTATTCCTTCTGTGGAAATAGTTATTATATTTTTGTGGTTTAAAATCTTTATGATTTGAACTTCTATAATTACAACCAGTAGTATGTGCCACAACTTGGGATGGATTTGAAAAACGTTTGTTACTTGTATAATTTCCATTTGATCTCAAATATTGGTTAAAACGAGGTTTGCGCACTTGCGACTTAAAATAATTCGCAGAATTTTTATCATTTTGGGTAGTAAAGCTTTTTCTCGAATTCCGAGGTTTTTCGTGATGTAAAACATTTTTCTTTGTTTGTGTTTCACAATAAACTAATAACGGAATATCCTTAAAATTAGTTTTTAGAACATTATTCTTAAAGTCAACGACACAATCGTATGAGGTGAGAAAATCTAAACCTAAAATTGCGTCAAATGCGATTTTGAAATCGGCGATGTACATTTTAAACTCAGTATTTGTTTCATCGAATTTTTTATAAAAACTTTTGGTGATATGAATAGGTTTTGGAGCAATTCCTTGAATTTTAAAATTTTCATTTAGTCTTGAAACGTTACTAGGTACAGAACTTGACCTCATTATTGATAATGCTGCTCCAGAATCGACTAAATATGTCTTGTTATCGTTATCTACAATGTACATTAGTTTTGAACTATTTTTGTTCATTATATTGCAACTTAAAATTTCATTATGACTTTGATGCACTTTAGATGGTTTACTTTTACCTTTAGATTTATTGTACATCGAATTACTGGAAAGATTTAAATAATTAATCTGATTATTTTCATTTGTTCGCTGATTTGTATAAAAGTCTCGTTTTTTATTTTGATTCAAGTCTCGACAATTTTCTATGTTAGTGAAATTATTTTGTTGTAAAGTATTTGCATTAAAATTTTTATTTTGCATACTTCGTGTTTCTGGTTGGTTTAATTCATTTCGTATACGTTTATAACAAGATCCGATCATATGTCCTGGTTTCTTACAGTACGAGCAAGCTTTTATAGTTGTTGCAGAAGAAGAGTGATAATTTTCTTTCGGTACTATTTTATTATTTAACGATTTTTGTAGTGATGGTTTTAGTGATCTAAAAGTTTTTAAGTAAGAGATATTTTCTTCTTCAATTAGAAATTGTTCGGCTTGTTCGAGACAGTTAGGTTTTTGTGAACGTAAAATACTACCAAGAGGTTCGGATAGACCGGCTAAAAATGTTTTTAAAGCTATTTTTTCGTGTGATGCATTTAATGCGTTTCGGGATGCATCATTTAATTCATTATTTAGTGCGACGCTGCTACGAATTTTTGTAAGAAGGTCTTCAATACGCTGCACAAAATTTCTTGGAAGTTCGTTTGGGTTTTGATAACAAGAAGTCAAATCACGAAGTAACCCTTCGGTATCTCTGCAGTCACCATAATGACCTATTAATAGTTGTCTAATATCTTCCCAATTATTAAGTTGCCTTGATGAAATAAATTTTCTCGCGCTACTGGTTAATTTACTTTTTACAACGAAAAGTAGTGCGTTTCTGTGCTCGTCTTGTACATTTTCAAATGCAAAATTTACCGCTTCAATAAAGTCGTACAAAGTTGCTTGTTCTCCGTCATAAGTTGGTATTAATTCTTTTAAATCTTTTAGAGTAAAATCTGCCATTTTTCTTTTTGTAATTAAATTAACTTAAAGGAAAAATATAAAGAAAGGCAAGAATTATTTCATTAAATTGAGAAAAATTGAAGAATAACAAGGAATTTTTGAATAAATCGAATAAATGCAAAAATACGAAATATGTTGCAAAAAACCAAAAATAAGAGACAAATACTACTTACAGTAATAGATAGATGCTCTTCATTGAACCTGGAATCCGGAAAATGAAAACCCTAGATACCAGTCTTCTTTCTTCGGGATTTTCGAAAATTCTTTCTTCAATTTCGCCTTTTCTTCGCTTTCTTTCTGGATAGTGTTCAAGAATCTTCTCGCTGCTTCTTCCAGATGATGAACTACGTCGAATAGGTTCGTTTCTCGCTTAAATTCGAGTTTGCGAATTTTTCGCGACTTGCAAAAATTTTTGCAAATCCTACCGACTGCGCCACTTTAACGATCCTGATGGTCGTTACGAATAAAAATTAACAATTTTTTATTCTATTTTATTAAATGATGATTACAAGACTTGAAACTATTCTAAGTTCGAATATAATAAAATAACGTTAGACTTTTCTAAGTCCGGACAAAATATAAAAGTAAAATATTTTATGATAAGACGGGAACGGCGTTACGGTATGATGTGAGACTTTTGACTGCAGATCACGACTCGAATGTTGAATACTTGAGTGTCGAATACTTGAATGAATCTTCTGCTCGTTCTTCTCCCTTATATACTGAGGTTTGACCTCCTTTGGCGAAGATAAGCTGCACATGGGCTGATGTAAGAGCTTGCATCAGAATTACAGGTCAACCAAGGGTCGAGGGTTGATAAGGAGTACAAAACAAAGAAAGTTCATTGCTCTAAGACGAATGTGCGTTGCATCTAGAAGTAGGCCAGTGATAACGAGTGCGTTAGCCTCAGGGTTAGAGGTCACTTCGGCAGGGTTGATAACATAAGCGAAGAAGGTTCATTGATCTAAGACGAAATGCGGTGCATCGGGAACCAAGTCGAATAAAATGTTAATAATGGAGTCTTCGGACATAACATTTATGGAAGTCCAGATTTATTTTATTGCCTTACTTTATGACATCAAAATCCTGACATTTTTAAAATATTATTTACTACCTTCCCAATTCATAAAATCAATTCGGAACTGTGTAGCGCCATAAAATCGGGAGCCCTTAATTTATGAAACTGTCAAAAAGGTACAGTACTCAAGGAGAGCAATGACGGTGTCGTAAAAACTGCTTACGCTCTCACCCCCTGCCGCACGGTAGTGTCACTTTTATTGCCCGGAAAGTTCCGTATTTAGTAAACTGACCCAACGGGGGGGCTTGGTCAGCCTCATCCCCCATAAATATGCCGATTTATTAGGGTCCAACACTAAAAATTTGTCATGTTTACGAGCGGGTCGAAAGTTCACAGGAAATATTCCAAAATTACCGACTTGGATGACCATTGTTTCGAATATCGGCAACGACAAATAACATAAAATTTGTTACGGCCTGATTTACGGCTCGATGCGCGCTATGCGGGCGTCCCTGCAGCCGAAACGGCATTTTTCTAGATTTAGAAGAGGCAAAGGGGTGACCTTTCCAAAATATAGGAACAATACACAACGCACAATTTAAAATATCAAAAATAGTTCATTCTGATGAGCGCATAACCGGTTATTGTCGTGAGAATTTTTTAGCACTTGGATTGCAGATGACAGCAAACTTCTAACTGATAATAATCTCTTGTAACGTCCGAGGGCGCTTAAAGTCTATATAATATCGAAATACTTCATCTGTACCTCATTGTTGTGAAAAGTAAAAGTGTCAGGGGCCAAAATGTGTTGTACCTGGTTGCATTTTTGACCATTGTGTGATCTTTATCGTACTTTTATATTATTATGCAACACGATTTAAATCTGGCGTCAAAAATTTAAGCAATGAACTAAATACAATGAAAAAACGAATATGACGCTAGCAGGAACACACCTCGAGACAGGCGTTAATAAAATAAGTGCCGGGGTCTATATTTAGCTCCGTGCTGATTATTTTATGTATAAGTGATCCCACAAACCAAGTCGTAAGTGCGTCAGCACGTTTACATGCAGCCGATACCTTTTCAAGCTTAAATCTTGCCCCGCAAAGGAGAATCAATAAAACCGTCCAGACTATTTGATTTTCCCCATAGCTCGACAGACCAAACCGTGGATTTATGAAATTTGCCTCCTTCTAAATTGCATTTCCGCGATCTTCCCAGGACCAAGTCAGTTTTCCTATCGCATCAGCCTTTGTCCATGTATCAGAATCGAATAAAATATGGGTTTAATATAAAAAGGTGTATTTCCTGTGCACGAACTATTACTGTCACATGCAGTGCATTCGGTACGAAACGGCGGAAATTTGTTTCAGTGGTGAATGTAGGCACTTAGGGCGCCCGCTTGGACTGATAAATGTGCGGTCCTCGAACCGAATCCGATATAGAAAACCGCGAATTGATTGTATTTGATCTCATTTTTCATCGGGGTCCGTATTTAAAGCCCGGATTACGATTTATTAGGACGTTTTTATATCAGCGACTGGAGTCAGGTACAGTCACGAGACTATTACGGCTCTGTTATCATCAGGAAAGGCCGCGGAATTGGATGGAGTCTTCTTTTCCGCTGAATTGTAAACCTCAAGCAGGGCTGGCTTCGGCCGATCTGATCAAAGCGCGCTTTACGACCGGATAAACACTGGACTCTTCAAGAAGAAACGTAAGTGGATGGTAACTCGGAATCCTGGTTTTAGTTCCGGATAATCAGTTTTGGCCACACCTTATAATGGCTTCGAGTTTAAAAGATTCAACAAATTAATACATGGATCGATTTATGTAATTGTTACTAAGCGAGAGAGAAGCTCAAATTGTACAAAATATAGGTGTCAACTAACTAATAGTTCAGGAAGCGATCCAATCCCCAGAAGCTCGATTTGACAAAAAACTGTACTTGTGATTCATGAATCCGCCTCGATTTTGTTATGAAGGACCCTCTAATACTTTGATCACAAAATTTCGGTATGGAAATCTAAACCTACGCTTGCGTATTATAACGTCTACTGTTGTCTCGTGACGTAAAGTTGTAGTAGTGGGCAGTTACTGGAGCCGACCCTGCTCTTAGAACCGCGGATCGAATTCGTGTTCATGATTTCAGCGGCGCACTCTTAATGGCATTTTTAGGTCACGTACGGTGCACCGAACCGAATACCCTAGGGCTGTAAAATGCAGGTACAATGCAATTTATGGACTTAATAACGAAACTCTAACCCCTGTATACGGTTCGTGTGCCAGCTTCGAGTGTGACAGTTGGATATTAGCTGCTCGCAAGTTGGGTGTCTCAATTCTTGGTGGTCTGGCTTACAAATAGCAAACAATAGTGAGAACGCTGAAACGGTCCATAAATTTAGCGTTGTGCGAGTTACTCTGTTTTCATTTTTTGACTAGGGTGACTAGAGTCTAAATTAGGCTCTTTGATGGATGGTGATGATGATTCACAAATAACGATCTTAACGTGCAAGCGGACATCAGTTAATTTCCCCATTGTTGTTCTAGTTTCCCATATGTTCAGTTCCAAACTGTCACATCTGCAGCAAGTGCCTGGTAATGAGGCTATTTATCATTATTGACATGTTTTGACTGAGTTGTGTTTATACATGCTGCTGTTGCCATTTTCAAAACATACAATGACACTTAAAGGGATTTATGTATTGTTTTTGAGGCACTTAAGTCCTGGTTGATTTATGTGGTTCAAGTAGGTGATAGACGAAATGAATTTGGGCATTTCCATTGGTGTCAAGGGTTCACATTTTCACGTGATAAAAAGATAAGAAATCGGTGGCCCAGAAATTCAACTTGTAACAATATCCAATAATCATTATGACGTAGCGGTTAGGCCACAACATTTTCTGGTATGCCGATAAAAATCTCTTAATTGACTACCAGTAGAAACATGGACAGATCACATCTATTGATTATTTATTACAATGAATTAATTGCGAAATTTCATTAACCAATTAAAGAGAAAACATGTTCGGAGCTGCCATTCCGTACTTATATTAGATTGACAGAATATTTTATCCGTGTATAGCAACTGGAGGCTCCAGATGGGAGTCGATTGCAGCAGGTAGTCACATGGACGTTACTAGTGCCTGATGAAATGAGGAACTGTCAATCAATTTCCTTCTGAGAAAACAAAACAGTATGTGCAGCTCCGGTAATGCAATTCTTTAACGAAGATAAAAACGTCACAACAAGAAAGACAAGCGGTGAGGCAATCTTAGGTTGTTATTAGATACAGCTACTAATTTATTAACCTCCACCTAACAATCTCTGATATGCGTTGGATCAAGCGGGGCAAAAACCTTGAAGATAAGGTATCGTATGAAATAACATGGTAGTAAGTTGGACTTGGGGCATCTTTGACGCCGTCATGCATTCTTGTTAAAGTGTAAGTGGCAATGATTGTGGCCTCAGTTCTTAGCGGAAAGATATTCAAATGCGTCTCCTTCCAGATGCACTCTGCGACTCACATATTACCAGATTCCGCTTTTAAGTTTCATAACAGCTCTCGACTTCGACAAAGAGCCAAAGTTAAATTGTGGTGATATTTACAAGAAGCAGAATCAGGAAGCGGCAACTTAATCAACTTTTCGGGATTTAAATGCGATACGTTTCCGCCAGCACAACACCAGACAAAGACGGTGTTAAGCTTGTCGTTGTTTTTAGTGTTTGCGAGTAAATGAAATATCCGACAAAGAGCCGATAGCGTTTTATCGAAAACAGATGGTGTTAAATGAACTTATCCTCGAGCAAATGAAATTATAAGGTGCAGGCACAATTACAGTGTTACTTAAGCGGTTCCGTCGCTACTGCGAAAAGATCGAATCGATAATGGCGACGATTGTTTCCCAAAGTATAGACTTGTCGAACGCTCTAAATAGAGACCTACTAATCTGCCCATTTATCTAATTGAGGAAGCCACGAGCTACCATCGAAGGACCGTTATGTATGACGATCGAACGCTTTCTTGCGCGAATCAAAGAAATTAATGAATATTGAGCTCGAGCAACGAGAAAAAGTTAATAGACAAACAGGTGTAAAATACGTGGAGCGTGAAAATCGAGCATTTCGGCGGATTTAAATTCCTCGGACCAAGGGAGGAAGAAATATAACAAAAACAAAACCGGCAAGACTCGTATAAAACATCACGTTCCGAGACGGGAAAAATCATTACTGGACTCAACAGAGGTGAAAATTACGTTCTTCGTGAACGCTGCCAAATGCCCGCAGCGCACTTTACAACCCGAAATTTTGGTGTGCGCTCATGGTGGAAGCCGAAGTTTTTATGGGTTACAAACACTTCAACATAAAACTCAACCCGGCGAAAGAAAAAATATTAAGCGCAACTACACCATTTCACAGCTTGTGAAAAAAATCTGTGGGTTAATTTAGGGAAACGCAACTTCACTCGTAGAGGCCGAACCTCACGGGACGCGAGTGACGCAGAATCCAATCCGGACGGTCGGTGTCATAACCTCAAAACATATTTTCACTTCCGGAATATCAAGGGATATCATCTCATGAAAAAGTTTAAGCAGTAACTGAACTCATTATTTTAGGGTAATCCGATGAAGAATGACATTGATGCCTAAAATAATGGTGTTCCATATAGATCTTTTTTCTACGGCTATAGTTCCGGTTCTGAAATAGCGAACAATGACAGAAAATATAAAGACCATCATTAGTACTAAACAGTCAACTTTTGCAACTTGCTGTACATCGCCATAATGATGTCAGTTCCAGACCGCATTGAAATTTTATTGAATATAAAACCAATCAGGAGCTTGCTGTTTTAGTGCAGAAGACAATAAAATTAACGTTTATATGTCGGTTTATGTGGCGGTGTGCTTTTAGAAAAAAGAGACCGTGTTTTTTTGGCGGTACTTACCATGAAGCAATCAGGTCCCTGCAGACACATGGACTCCCCGTTAGGGCCGTCGTTGGAGAACTGCAAAGAAAGCCGGAATTAATATTAATGTTTGGATTTGGACGCGGAGATTAAAAACTTCATTAAAATTTGCATTTCAATAACATGGTGGAGTTCGTAAATCCGCTGCCACCAACACAATGGTCCGCCTCCGGCTCTCGGTGCGCCGTTTTCAAAGAGCCACACATGCACGAAAACTAAAATTGAATTCTCGTAAATGAAGTCAGCCGCAAAAAAGCCCAAAAACCTTGTCCCATAAATATTTTATTGCGAGCTAAATATGTAATTAGCGTCTCATAGCGCGCTGTTGTGATCGGATAAGAGCTGGAGCGCGGATTATCCAGATACCGATCTAAATGGTTTGAGATGCGCTGGGAGAAATCGTGATTACACCCAGAATTTGGAATCCCTGTTCACTAAGCCAGCTTATACAAGCTTAGAACGAACTAGAGGGATTGTTTTGCTTGCCTAACACGAAACGTAATACCGAACAAACAACGAGTTTCACGTATTCTTCCGAGAAGGTATTTTAAAAATTTCTCGTGTTCCAATAAAACACAAAACGTATAAAGGAATTTGACTACGACTACGAAAAAATTCTCGTTCGATCTGCTCGGAGACCGGTGATGCTCACCTAGAGGTTTGGAAGCGCACACATTTCTGCTCTTCCGACGTTCCATAAATATTCAGACGCTATAATAATGCCTTAAATATTCATTAGTTATTATAAACACGTCACATAAATAATTAAACATTTACTGAAAACTGCGTGACGATGGTGTAATTAAGTGCGAGCGGGGGACGACTCTATAGATTATAAAAACGACCATTACTATCAGCACACCCAAAGACACCAACGCGGCTGGCCCACAAAATCCAATACGGACCTGACGACACTCACGGAATAATATTGACTTTAATCCCGACAAACTCAAATATTTCTTATTCAGAGGGATCCGGGCGAAAATTACAATTTCATTCCGAGGGTAGGAAATCTACATAGGCACGAAAAATCGACCAGAACAAGAGACTCCTCAAATTCGATTTATCCACCTGAGAAAAATTAACCAACTGCACTGAGGGCTTCACAGATGTACTTTCTCGGTGAGAAGGCAGGACTTCTTTCACACTACAGTGACTCCTTAATGAGCGTCTTAAGCCTCACACTAATTAAAAATATAAATTACTATAAGAATATCTGTGAAAGCATGTTCTTTATGTAAAGCTTCAAGGAAATCCCATCAAAGAAAGTTTTTAAAAAGATGTTTAAGTATGACGTTCCAAATGCAAAATGCGCTTGCATATTTTTCCATACAAAAATAAAAAAGTTTTGAAGTCTTGTTACGTTTACGTGCATGAGTTAATACGCATCATTCTGTTCCGATTTGATGCAGCTGAAGAACCAAACTTTTTTTTAAGTTAACGTTGAAAATTAATAATCGGCGAGAAGGAACAACCAAAAAAACAAAACGCAGGAACCTTTTGAGTGGGCCATTCCCACATAGAACACTATAGAGATCGCTCACTCCTTTGGCATCAAGCTAATTATATTGCAGAATCCTATTCATGGCAAATAAAGGACATTAACAACGCTCCTATTGCCGAGATCTTTGTATAATTAAAAACACTTATCTGTGTGGTGCAGCTGCCTATCCGTCGTTGATTTAAATTTCCGCATTTTTAATGGGTAAGGCTTGGGTAAAATTATGGTCTATAAATTACCCGCCACCGTAATACGGATCTAACCCCAAACATAATGCGGACACAAAGAGGACTTTATTGCTGTATCTAAAGATCCTGCCCGTAAACAACCAATCCATTTTTACATTTAAAACCTAATCTTGTACTTTGTGTGTTTATTGCTAGAACGGAATTACTCAATAAAATCGAATAGAAATCCGCATTCATGTTCTAGCAGAAGCAAACGACTGATTTATCGTCGTTACTAAAATACAAATTCAAATAAATCACCGTATAAAAAACAGCAATCGAGAAGTTCCGTCGGCAATAATTCCCTTACAGATACTGATGCATATTGGGGCCTAAAAACAATACAGCGCTATCTGATTGGCATTATTCCACCAAATAGCTCCCCAAAATAATGATCTTTAGTCTCTCGTTAGTGTGTCATCGCTATGGATTCTTCCCGGGTCGGGTCGCTCCATCTCCTGCTGTAAAAAATATTTGGCGGCGTCGTAAACGCACCCTTTTTATGAGGTATGGGGACTTCAATTTTCTCCGGTGACAGGGGCGGATTAAGGGCTCAGCGGCCTCACGCAAAATATGTGTCACGATAGCTGCTTGACGTTGACAGAGTTAATGTGCGTGCTAACGAACCCCAGACAAACGCAAACCAAGAACTCAAAGCTTAATTGCGCCAAGAAACAAGCACTACTATCGACCATTTCTACTTCTATTTATATAGATTAAGCCAATATAATGATGTTGTCATCCAGGTTTTTCTTCCCTCTACGTCCACACATTTTGTTCTTAGACATACCATGACAGTTTTTGGCAGCGATCAACACAATATTTTCCACCACTCCAAAACTAACCGCAAATTGGTCAACTTTCATCTTCAAAATTGGTCTGTAGTAGTCCTTCGAGCCGGATTTGTATCAGAAGTCCACATCAGAAAATAAGATAAAAACCTATTTTATGTGACAAGTACGATACGAGCCAGCAAAATTAAGCATCTCTGGGGCTCAAATGTAAGAATGGAAAGCGCGGATCATCGTAAGTAAACTAAATTTTGCAACGATTCAGTTCGGTGCAGTATAGGTGTGGCTACTATTATTTACAACTGACGCTTTTGCCTTGTCACTGACGTGGTTCTCAAAGATCGGGCGTGCTATCGCAGGAGTGCGTTTCAGTCCGGGTCTGTCGGCGGCCGATTTTCCTTTTTTCCTGCAAGGGTCCGCAGTAAGGCGTGCGGCAATCGAATTCGAGTCGGAAAGTCACGATTCGTAGTGACTCTCCCCATTATAATTAAACATGTCTGTAAGTTTAATCAGTGCGAGCGAGGAGAAGTGTCGTCATCCTTTTCGTCGTGGTTGGTACGTCGAAGGTGTTTGTTAGCTGAACCATTAAGGCGATGGTTGCATGCCCACCATGACCATCTACGATCATACGCGCCGTGTCATTGTCGTGAGAAGAGGTTTTAATTGTTTTTAGTGGCTCGGTCGGCGCATAATTACACACACCGACTCCGAGTTTAAAAATCTATATCACGTTCCGGGGTTGTCGCATACATATGGAAGTTATGCGGGACGCTATTTATTCACTACGATTATCTGGTATTGTACTGTAAGAATGCGCAGATGCATCGAACGGCAACGTAATTGAATTAT
Source organism: Zophobas morio (assembly GCF_036711695.1). NCBI lineage: Eukaryota > Metazoa > Arthropoda > Insecta > Coleoptera > Tenebrionidae > Zophobas > Zophobas morio. The sequence goes on from NW_026972107.1 coordinate 12,870,110, forward strand.
TTATTTGTCCATTTAAATTACCTATAGAAGTGCTGGATCTTCCGTGGAATGTTCTGTGTATGTAGTTGACGCAACAGTTTATCGCAACATAATAACACCGTACTACCGCTGACATTTGAACAAAATGTCTGCAAAATCTCATGGGGATATCTTGAAAGAACATTTTCAAACGGAAACTAAAACTCCATTCTTCATATGCAAAATGCACGCGTTACCTCATAGCCACAGGAACTTTCACAAATATGCAAACTAATGTGCTTTAAATCTTCGTGTTAATGGATGCCGCTATTGATTTACACAAAGGCACCGCCACCATCAAATGGAAAAAAACAACTTTTTGCAACATAAAATTGGAATAATGATTTAAATGTGACGATAACGACAATCCCACTCACTTCATCGCAATTACAATTAATTTTATTGGCTAATTTTCTCCCGGCTTTGTGCATCAAAACCGCTAAGATTTTAACTGTAAAGTAATAAATTAGCTCTTTATGAGCTATATATTTTTACAATCGCAACTTTCATAAAATCTTTACGTTTCCCTTCGGACGCTGTTTTCAACTGTCGATGCTGATAACAACGAAAAACCGCACTAAATTCAATCAATTCAATCAAACAATGCCGGCATTTCGCTCTTACGTAACAATGTAGTTATAGATAGTTTTCAATTAATAAATAACTTTGTTACGAATGTAGTCATAAATATGAAATATGAAACCTGTCCGCACAAAAACCGCAACTTTTTTAGAGTCGCGGTAATTCGACATGTCAGCAAAATTTAGAACAATAACTCATCCATTTTATATTAATGGCTATCGATTTGCTATTATTAACCCAAATTTCTGAAGTTGTAACAAAATGATATTTAAATAATGTATTTAAAACCAATACTTTGATACAAATGGACGCAATTTAGTATCAACTATCAACGGCATCAAAAAGCCATTACTAAACTTTTATCTAAATCGCTGTAAACAATAGGTGCTATTACGTTGCACTATAACCGAAAGTGGGTGTAAAACGCACTTATAACAACACAATTTGATCAGTCAAAGACCGTGTGTGGTGAATAATTTTATGTCGTCAGCGTCAACATCAATAGGAGAAATAACAACGGTCCAAGATTAGATCCCTGTGGTACTCCAGAAATCGGTGAGTCGAAATAGAGGGTACACAATGATAATATTTATTATATACTTGGTGCTACAGAGCTTTCGGGACTGCATTAATCCAAAATAAATTCCACTGCATCAAAATCGCTTGAGCCCCTATCGCCCCAATCTCATCCGCGCCCCGATAAAGCTCCGCCGGGCGAATAGCCCGATTTGATTACCGAACGATGAGCCCCCAATACAGATTTCGGGAGGGCTGCAGTCCCACGGCAAGGCCGGTGTGCGATTTTTGCGTTCCTGCCAAAATATCGTCATCAATCAGGCTGCGAATATCCGCGAGCTGCTGTTGGAAGTTTGGGGTGTCTCGGTTAAGGGTCTCCCTCCAGTTTCTTTGTACGAGGGTAACTGACCGTGATGCTCTTAATTCGGTTTAACGTCATGACTCACCTATGGATCCGACGACGACAAAAGAACTGTTGGCCTAGTGCCAGTTTAATATATCTGTTGAAAACGTGCGCCATGTGTATGCATGCACGAGGGTAAACAATCTCCGCAACGCAAACGATCGGTGAGCGCGAACTTACATCAATATCGGCGCGTCACAAGTGTTTATACTGCAGGGAACGAATTTGGCCGCCGTCGCCGAAGAGTACGGGGATGCCCTAACCGAATTACGGGGTTCGAGCGTCGCCATGGCAACCGGAGCGATTTCGTCACAGAGTGCCCTAAAAATGGCCGGTTGCGAAGTGTACCTGCCGCTATGGCCTATAACATCCGAGTATTGTCTGGAATCGCACGAGCAAAACGTATTTTCACGGAAGTTGCAATATTTACAAAAACATCATCATAAAAGTAAGAGAAATATGTGTTATAATCTGCCGCATATAAAGTTCCCGAAGCTAACGACACTTGTAAAATTACCATTTAGTTTAATTTAACACTCGATACATCATTCGTTAGAACCCATTGTTGTAAATAATGGACACTAAACCTATTAACAGTAAATTAATAATTATTTTACGAATAAACTAGTAAAGGGAGAAAATATATTATCAGCACATGCTTAACTTCGACTTTTTAGGTTAAGATATACATCGAAGGAATGCGACTATTAAGCACGTACATGCTAGTGTCTTCTAACAACAAAGGAGAGAACTAATTATTAATTAAGCTACAATGAAGCAATACGTTATGAGCATTATTTTGGGTGAGTAGCAGTTATTGTGATAGTTATTGACTACAAGTTATGTGAAACTAAACTGTCGCAGTTCGCCATCGCCAATTAAATTTGTTCGATTTGCGATAAGCCCGAAAGCGTCCCCGTAAACTTTTTGCCCATCACTCCATCACACCGCTCCGCGTAAGAATGGAATACAAGGCGAACATGTGTTCCTTTTGTGCGCTGAAATATGGTGCGCGTGTTGGTATAATTCCCATTAAATGTTAATGATACAAAGGAATGTCACACAATTTAATGTAAACATGCGGTACCATTTCAGTGCTACCAAACTTTGTGTAAATTCGACAGCAAAGTACCGCGCGGATGGCTTTATGTTGCGGACGAGCTCGCCACCGAGCAGCCTTTTAATCTAAATTCCTTTAAACCGATGGGAATTGTTGCGACGCGTTTGCAAAAAGTGCTTGATGAACGGCGGTCGTTCTTGTCAGGTGATGTTTTGGGGGCGTAAGCGTCTAGCTGCGAATATTATTAACGTTACGGGTACACATGTTGCTTACAATTCTCTAATTTAATGTGTTGAGTTAACGCCGCAATGCCACTATTCAGCGGCGAAATGGCCGTCTTTATCTGACAATTGCAACCGGCCATTGTTGCGGACGTCGTCGGTCCACTGTTCAAACGACTCAACAAGACTTGAATAGTCCGGCAGTATTTTACGTTTATAGGTTGTATTTACAGCAAGGTGGCACGCAACTCTGCATATGACAAATTCAAATGTGGAGGTTTACGGCAGCTGTCCGGCTAGAAGGCCGAAAATTTTTGATGATTTAGTAGGGGAGAATTTGCAAGTTTTCGTTTCACTACAACAATGGTTTTTTTAATCAAATCGGACTATATGGTGTGATATATGGGGAAATACCCAGACGTCAATCCTGGTCACTCTGGACAGCAATGACGTCGAATTTAGAGCTCCTGTTATTTCTCACTTGGCAAATACACGTTAGACGTAATAACTAGGGTTCCTGCATATTAACATAAGAGACACATATTTTATAGCGTTTGCTTGTTAAATTCGTGTAACGCAGTAATCAACAGTAGAAAAAAATGTACAAATGATCAGCGCTTCTCCTCAAGATCAAAAAAAATTTAACACAATTTCTCTAATGGTATTACATATTTATTCAAATTTCTCTTGAAACACGTCGAAAATTAAGATTTATGAATCCAGAACGGACTCACATTATCTTAAAAATCGTTGCAAAAATGTTATTTAAACATTACATTGTTTGCTCAGTATTCGCTTCCTCGATGTTTACATTTCCGCTATTGCTAAAGTGCATCAGAGCACATGTAATTGCGGCAGGTTGTTTCAACAACCTGATGGATTCAATACAACAAAAAGCAAATTTCCAACGAAAAATAACTATAAATTTGAAATACACATTCAAGTAGTCCCAAAAAATGCGAGATCTGGGGATGGAATAAACAAAAAATTGGTCGAAGATTATGTCGACAAAACTTCCTTCACCCTTGAAGTATAGTCCGACAAATTCAGCTTCTTCAAAAAATTATAAAACTTGATTTTGCGATTTCCGGAAAAACATGTAGATTTCTATTCTCAGTTTCTCATCCCATGCTCAACTTCGACTGTTTATGTTATGTTTATTATATACCACGAAAGAATTCGACTATTACCACGTTCAGATTACAAGTGGTTAAAAAGAAAATGAAATTAAGCCTTAAAATATGTACAAGTTTTCACAGCATTCAGTTTTTGCAATTTAAAAGTTGTATTGTAAAATAGTATTACACAATTTTGATTTTTTACAAAAATCTGGATACCTTGGACAAAAACTGAACACCGATTCTTAAATCAGATATACAGGAATATGTAAATTCGATAAAATTATAAAATGACGTCATCATTTTTAGGGGGCATAACCATCTATACGTGTATATACATATGTACATGATATTCCTAATACACATATAAAACTTAATCGATCCAGTAATTTTGAAGATTATCTGTCGACAGACGGACGGACGGAAACGGGAGACCCATTTTTTTCATACTCTAGGGGCCATGAAACGTCGACAAAATATAAAAGAGAAGCAGCCGAATACATTGAGCGGAATTCCTAGTTCACTCTTCATTTTGTCCTCTTTGAATGCTCAATATCTCTTCTAGTTTATTTAATTTCTAATCTTACTTCTAAGCATCCAGACATAAAATTTTACGTAACTTTTCCACCTCTATACTTATCTGTAACGTTTTAACAAAGTTTTTGGTAAGCTCTTCCTGATATATCGGTAACAATGTACATGGAAAGAATTTTTCTAGTTTAGTTCTGTCTCATTTTATTTATTTCTCTATCTAGCGATTTCCATCATCGGCACCTCATGACAAATTGTTCGGAAATAATGATATGCAAACCGTAAGTACCATTCATGTGCTGTGATATTACGCATGATTTTCTGTCATAAAACAAAATTAGCCTGAATTTTTAATGTTCCATAAATTTATATTATTTCCATTCGTGCAAATTTATAGTTTGACGGTTATTAAACGTAACAAGCGCTCTTAAACACATTTTTTACACAATTTTCACACATTTCAATGAGGAAATGTTAAAACTACTGATGTGTAACGTCTGTCTTACGAAAGATGTACAGAATAGACCTTGCTTTCTATTAAGTGGTCCATTATTTCTTGAGAGACGTCATTTCATGCACGTTCAATTTGTCGCCGTAGCTCGTCCAGACACAGGAACATTAAGATTATCAATTTTCTTCCAATCATTTTCCCATACTTGTTCGACAGACACAAATCGGGAGATCGAGCTGGTTGGTGTCTTCACGTGTTGACGAATACTCAGCTACTCGGAATATATACAAAAAGGATGTGGCAGGCTACCATACCTGGATTCAACCAGATTTCTCCTTGACGTCTTACTCTCCTCCATCAACCATCTTGAACTCAAAACAAAAACGACCCCATGATGCTACCTAGCAAGGGATGTCTTCAATATGGACGTGATCTTGTTCGTTGATAAACAGATCTGAGAGATACCCTTTGGACATTGTGATCTAAAATCGATCTTTTGAGGCCATAAGTCACACATGATCTTGTTCTTGATTGGATCTTTGGGGGCATGTGCCACCATAAAACTGTAGATCCTTTTGAAACTAGCTCTCATGAATCTTGTTAAGGTGGCATTATGTCTCGAAATGAAAATCCCCGAAATTTTGATACAAAATACGTAGATTTCTGATAATCTTAAACGAAGGAGTGTTAATCATTTCCATGCAAACTAAAACCCAAATGGACTCAGCGTAATTAAAAATCTCAAAACTTTTGCAATTTCCGCCTTTCCTGTCCCTTGGATTGTTTCGTTGGCTAATGGCTGTCTCGGCTACCTGCGCCAGCAAAATGCCTTTTGTGTGTCGTCTCTGTCCAAAAATCCAAATATTGTTCGTATTCCAACATTGTGTAAGATTTATGGCGGCAAGTCAGCGTTTTGTTGGGCAATAAATATGGCATCCCTTGTAGAGTCCCGGTTGTGAACGCAATCTAAATATTAAAGTCCCGGCGCTGCCCGAGTTGACCTCAGGAGTGAATATCAAATGTAAGTTGACCTCCGACATCTCCGAGATATGAGACCTAGGCTAGATACGAGTCATTACCAATTCAAATATGTTGGCTGTTTGTTTAATGTAGCGCGCAGTAGACTCAGAGTACATTAAATTCGGGATCGAAGAAGCATATGCGACATGAAACCGCTTTAATTGCACGCCGCTCAAATCTGGCGACTTTTCGAGCAAATGAAAATCTGCCGCAATTACCACGCGGACGCATCGATACAAAAGCTTTTACAACATCAAAGCTCGGTGGAAATTATTTAACGAATTTAGCGCGGATATATGTATGCATTAGCACGTTATGTATGTCCGCATCAAATGCGGGTTAACTATAGAAAATCATCAAAGGGCCAGCGCGACAGATGCGAATTATCCTTTGTGTCCCACACACGACCAGATTTCACCCCGGGCCAACAGCCCTCGCTGTGTTTACATATTATTGAGAAGTTCTGTATCAATTTGGATACATTACCGGCTTTTCCGAATATGCGCCGCTTTGTCACTATCATACACAGGCCTCTGGTCCTTTGTGGGGCTGAAACGTGCCACCACCCATGCGGATTGGTTGTGGAATTAATTTAACATCTTTTCACAACAAACATCCGGTCAGATGTGCCAGACTCAGTGTTAACCCGCCGATGTTACGTCATGCAAACTGCACACACCATTATATTACACTATTAAAAACTCATTTGATCGTCCGAATAAACATCTACAGTGTTGAAACATAATTCATAACAGGTCTTTTTCTGCAAAAGAAAAACTGCGCTTTTATTCAATCCCAGTCACATTAGTATTCATATTTCTCAATACATAATGGCCGGAATAGTTTGGGCGTGTAAAATGTCACCCTAATGAATTCCGCGACCAGCTGTGAAGCATTTTTATACATGACGCGTTTCGCTGCATAAATTTCGCGAACGACCGCGGTGCAATATGTAACATACCCACACGATTCTTCAGCCTCATTATAAATAGTTTAGACCAATGCTCTCTTCATCCCTCTTTGTGCTCACGTTCCGTCAGCTCAAGCGACCGCGCTTTATGACGACCTGCAGGAACCGGAACCAAGCTTTCCTTGCTACCGCAGACCTACTACCATCCAGGAAACTAACGACATTTGCAAGTGACGGGGAATTTTAATAATATCTGGTAATGTAAGTTATATGGCGTGTTTAATACCAAATGCTCCCGATGTGCCAAAAGGTCCACACACGGACCCCATCACTCTTCATCCACCACCGCATGCACAGGGATTAGTCAGACCAAAGCGTGCCGCACCTGCAGATGGAGCACCAGTACTACACGAACTGCAAGCTATTACATAAACTGTCCAAAGTTAAACCACCTCTGGATGCACCAACAACTTGATGACGTCACCTTCAAGTTTTGCATGCTGAATGCTATTTCAATTTTAATTAAGAAATGTTTGTACAATTAGTCACTATTTATTTGTTATATTATTTATCTGATTCGAAGTGTATATAAATATTTATTTAATTTTTGGACCACTTGTACTTATGATTTATGAATCCGCCTTGACTTCTTTCTTACACTATGAATGGTATTAACCTATAGGAATTATCATGAAAAATATTAAACTTTGTGGAATTGTACACGAGGGAAGTTCTGTCCAGCTAACCTTATACCAATTTTTAGATAAAGCAATAAATGCTGAAATCACCAATTCCTGCGTAATTTTGCGTAGACCTGAACGCAGCAAATTTTGGTCCCCTAACACCGTGATCCTTTTTAGATATCGCCCTATACTGCGAAGACCGCCTAACTTGTTGGGGTGATCGGGTTAAAATTTCCTGGGGTGACGTTCCTGTAAAACAATCGTTACAAGCGTCCACCACCACGTTTCAACCCTTCTGCTGGCCATTAAAATTATTAGCTGGGGTTTTAGAGTGGCGCCTGGTCTCTATCTGTTCCATAAATCCTTTGATCCTAACTGTATAAACAAACGTTGCCGGCAATAAAGATTTTATGAATTTGTTTTATATCACGCATCGTTTTCGTGCGGAAAGTGGCGTGAATTGAGCTTTCAGACAAAGCTGGTGGTGGAAATCAATTTGAAATTCTTGAGTGTTCTTGATAAATGCGCTAGATTTATAGCGTTATGGATAAATAGCGTAAGATGGTTGGATTGTGTTGCTGGAAGAACCGATGTGTTATTTCAAGACAGAACTGAATTTTGTGGAGGTCGTTAATTTATTGTTATTTAGTGATGAATGTGGTCTTGTTGCAAAACGCATATATTAACTCCGGATGATAAAAAATAACAACTGCATTCATAACAGTTTAACACTAATATATTCCGAGTGTTTTTGTTTGTGCATATGAAGTAGTCTAGTCGCATTTTCATCATTTTATAATAACAACTTTGCTGCGCAAAGTGGAATGCAGTCAATAATACACCAACTGGCTTCTATACCGCAAGTATCAACGCTTTGTACCGCAGCAAAGTTCTTAATCATAAGTTATTGTGCATCTATTATATTCCAGTGGTGATACGCTTATAGACTTTGACTAGGTAAACTAAAGCGAACATTAGCATAACATAATCGTAATAATTAATACGGTGTATTCTTCCTCAAATACTAGAAACAACTTTCTAGAATTTAAAATGATGGTGTTGATCGCAGAGAGTAGAAATAATATTTTGTTGACGTGATGTAGTCAATAGCGAATCAGTGCGGCGGTTTAATAAGTGCCTACGTCAACTTAGTTCCTAATTTAGCCTTAATCTCTTTTTGCAAAGGGCATGATTCTCTGCCTTCCGCTAGTGCTCATTAATCTCAACATTAATACATCCTTAACCGAGCTGGAACCAGAACCACCTCCATTTAAATTTAGTTTTAGACAGGGGATTAAAGTGGGATAGGAAGTCGCTAGGCGTTGCTTGATGGTCGTGCGGTGGTTGTACAGGCGGGTCGTCGAATTTAAATAGTCGCTTTAAATAAATATCCAGCGGAGCAATTACGTATGAGGCATGCGAGAGCGTATCATGCTTAAGACTCCATAATTACACTTGATTGTACAGCGACATTCTTACGTGTAAATTAAACGAGAAGAGCGAGAGTGACGTACTAAATCGGACGGAGCAATATAAATCCAATCAACGGGTGTATAACGTACCTGCGACGTCACAATTGTTTAACTTAAGACGAGTTAGTAACGAGGAATCGAGGCGGCTTTGTTCGACGCCGATGGATTCATTTGTTTGTGTGTTCCGCGACTTCGGTTCTAAACAAATTAAGGCGGAAAGGGGGCGGAGGAGCACGAAGAGTATGGCAAATCTAAAGGCACAATCTCACGATCCTCTAATCCGCTGATACAAATAACGATCGACAGCACATCAATAATTACGCGGACTACAGACATATAAAGAAGTACAACCATGTTGCGTCACGTATGGTAGAGCATTCAAGAAATAAATCATAAAATATATACTTGTGAAACTTGAATTAAGCTGGGATGACAAATAACGCAAAATAACACTAAATATATCGTGCGTAGGTGTCGATCTATTATTGCGAAGTCTGTAGTATCGAATCTTGTTATCCGTAGATGTGAATAGTGGGACTTAGAATTACGATATTCTGGATAGGAGAATTTTTTTGAAATAACAAAATTCGGGATACTAGAATAGGCCTTATGTTACGCATCGTCAAAGGATGTCGGAAGTTCTGTACGCAAAGCACGTCTGCTTGTCTATCCCAATATAAGTCATGTCTAAAGTTTAACAACTTTAACGTGCTGTGCCCATCTCCTGTGCCAGTAAACAGTTTTAAGAAATTATTATGGCACTCCGTGAAGTTACCATGCTATTTCACAGCACGATGAGTTGTGGCTCAGTCAACAACATATGGGGATAAAAGAAGTTGTAGGTTAGTAATTTGGCTGTACCGATATTGGTATGTTCAATGTAGCCATAATTTTGAAAAAATTAGAAGCGTCCTTTCTAATATACTCATTAAAAAAACGTACTTAGTTTTTTCGTATAATTACATATAAAATTTAACAACAATCGGTTCGATAGTTTCGAAGATTATCTGTCTAACAAAAATGGACACAGACGACAGACAGACGAGCAGACGGAAGCGGAAGACCTATTTTTGATATTCTAGGGGTCATGAAACGTTAAAAAAATGATATTAGTCACAAGTCGGTTGGACCCTATCACAATACTTTCTTAGCTTACGTTCGAAAATTAATAATGGTAGATTAATAAACCACAGGTATGGAACTATATTACGGTGCATATTTTAAATTGGATTTATTTGGTAAAAGTTTAAGATAACGCTGCCAAATTTTTCATGGAGATAAACAGACAAATGCGCTTAGCAATAAATTTTATCATATACAAAGTAAACCTTACGTCTAGGGCCAGTTTATACAATATTTTAACTCAGATTCGATAAAGTGTATCTGAATTTTGAATTTTTGAAAACGTCAGTTCGTTTACATGACACAGGCATAATTACTATGTTATAATTAAAAGACAACCAGATGGAAAGACCGCCAGATAAACATACAAACAAAATACAGGCGACAGACAGACGGAAACTGGAGGCCTGCGTTTTCATATTTTAGAATCGTAGAAGGGTGTATTTTATTATGGTTTGCTTTTAAACGCCATTTTGGGTATAAAAATACGTCATACTGCTCGTACAGGGTTTCTATAAATGATTATAGGGCCGAAGTAGGTCATGAAAACGTGCCGCCTCTCATTTTTCGAGTTTGAATCAACGAGAATGACTGTAATTCGCATTTGAAAAACGTTAAAACAATAAAAACGATGACTTTAAATGACAAGTTACAAATGAAATTAATGACAAGTGAGAACTGTCATAATGAGACATAATTCCATAGCAAACTACGCCCCTAGAATCATTTACAAAAACCCTGTAAAATTAGTCCAAATACAGAATTTAAACAAGAGCCTCGCTCGACTAATGAATTATCTGCATCCCGTCACAAATTGGTGTCAGAAGTGGGACAGTCACAAGAAATTGACTACTTATCCAAAAGAACAGACTGCGACGTGGGTAGGTAGATATTCTTTTTTTAAGTAAATTTTAGTAGAAAATGACCAATCCCGACCGAGTGATCAGAGTTGAAAGAAATATTGTAGCAATTATTTTCCGATAAGAAATTCTAGACGCAGTTAGTGGAAGAATGAAACATTCGCAAACAATTTCATATATAATAGAATTCTAAATTTCTTAACACGTATTTTACATTCAATTGTTGACAAATCTACCGAGGAAAAAATGGCGAAGGAAAATTATCCAAGAATTAGCGCCACAAAGATTTATTTTACATTGCAGAGGATATTTCAAGAAATTTACGCATTCGTAATCCAAAAACACGTTCAAATGATTTTGAATTTGCTCTTTGTGAGAAAACAACATTGAACGAATAAATAATAGGGAAAGATCATATATATAATCATCAGCATGCGGGCTTTCTAAAAATTAAACATAATCAAAATTATTATAAGAATCCCACTTCTGACACCAATTTGGTACGGGACGTAGATAATTCACTAGTCGAGCGCCGTTCTTGTTTAATTTCTTTATTTGGACTAATTCTACAAACAGTATGAGTAAATTATGGCAGTATCTTACACAAATACAAGTTTTTTCTAAATTCACGAACAAACCAAAACATAATAGAATTTCCGTTACGTTTTATCTAGCGGGTTACCAAAAACGCCAAATCGTATGCCAATATAACGCTGCCGCCCCCCGTTTTCTATCTCTCGCGAAGCCACACGAGCTCGCGTTTGATCGCGGTCTGCCTCATTCAAACAGAAAATTGCGGCTTGTTCTTGTAAAAATTTTGCTTCCATCAAAGCGGGTAGATTCGTTGTTAGTTTTGGGGTCGGTGCGGCAGAGCGTAACAAGAACGGCGCAATTACGTGTGTGGTGGAGGAATAGGAGTGCGGAACGGTACCACGACTCCGCGTGTTCTGATTGAAGTACACATTTAACACGAACTAACCGCAACGATTTACGTCCGACTCTTTGAATAAACACAGCATTGTCGAATCGCGAACTACAGACGAGCAAAAAGCACGTCGTAACGGTCCGGCCTCGAGTTCAACTCGATGCAGATTCACTAGAAAAAAGCCGGATCCGCAAAGGCACGACGTCGTTTCCATAAAAATTCATGGCGCGGCAAAAGATCCCATACAATCATTCTGCTCTTGCTCCAATTACGGGGGAGACAATCATGACCCGTTTTACACTTTTCGGGTCTACATCTGTTTCGGAGGGTTAGATGGTTTCCAGGACGGAGAGACGGCAACAGCGAGTGCTGCTCTTGGATTATGCGCCAATGACAACCATTAATCAGAGCTGATGGAGAAAGGAACAATGTTGAGCTTGGAAACGTCGTGTTTTTGCTTCTTGACTAGCAGGTGAAGGGTTAAAGAACTAGTGCAAATTGGAGGTTGGGAGATTGTTCGAAAGTGCACCCGATGTTTACGGGCGAAGAGCGACTTTTTGTAATGACCATTTAAGTGCTAAGTGTGCCTTCGAACCGTCACAAGTTCACAGGGCTTTAATTGGGTTCCGCTGTTACAAATTCCGTTGGAAATCAATGGAGATTCCTCCATGGTTTAAAACAGAGTCAAGGATTTTAGTAATTTCTTTTGGCACCTAGTTACAGGTATTTAAGAGGTCCGTGTTTTTGTGACTTTCCTTCACGAAATTTATTTTAAACACTGAACAGTGAATTAAAGTTTGTGATTACACAAATCACAATCACTGTTAAGAAAACCGTCTGTAAACATATTTGAATTAACTGTTTTAATGGTTTAATTATGTTAATAGGGTTACATTACAAAAGTGGCCCGAAAGGAACTTATCCTCCAGAACACTTCAAAACAATTTATTAATTAAAATTCTTATATAACAAACTTGTGGTAACGAACAGTACGTGAGTATTTAATAACAACAATCATAATTGGACTAGCTGTCCTTTGTTTTTAAAATGAGTCGTAACATAAAAAAAATACAACCAGTGTTCGAACCACTTTTGTGGTCAAACAACTTTTCTCACAGTAGCAACGTGTTTCGCAATGAAGTAAGTTCTTATCATCAGTTCCATTAAAAACTAAAACCATATGCCGTCGCTACTGTAATCACTATTAGCTTTATCTACTCTGATGGTGTCAATCTTATTGGCGAAACTGGTTGGTTTTTTGTGTCTGCAGTAGCATTTTCAGCATATTCCTCAACAGAAAATAAACTATTGTTACGAAAAGCAGAAATAAATTGTTTATGTGATGACGTCAAAGTCAAGTAAATCATATTTCATTTAGTAGGATTCAAATAACTTGGTTTCTGCTTTAATAAAGAGCCCAGATTTGGTAACAACAAAATAGAGTACCGCCTCATTATTACGCTAGTTGAATAGAGCCAGGTAAACTTTCCAAGTTAACACCACTGGATTTATTTTTGTGCGACATAAAATATATATGACTTCCTTGCCTTGTGTGATAGTTTCATATACCATTTTATTTATAATATGAATGAAATCAAGCAATGAAATTTAAATTGTTCTCAGTAGCTGCAATTCTGAAGCAACATGCATAATAATACGCATGTTGTGTTTAGCTAACCAAGAATTTCACATCCTATTGAAAAACGATTACATGCACGTTGCGCTAAATTTTCCAAAACAGGTCTTGCTTGTTGCAAGACTTTATCTACTACTATATGGTTGTAACTTCGAAAACAAACAGTTTTTGAATCGAGTTAACCTCTTTCCGTACATATTTTACGTGGGAAATAATTTTATTCCACAAGAACAATATTACTCGTAGGTAAAAAAGCATACTATTTTAGGATTTCTTATTAACTGCAATCACGATGTTCTGCGTTCCACGTTCAATCTGTTATTCTATTTTCTCTAATCTGAAATAACCGTAAACCAAATGAATATAGAGGCGGAAACAAACAAAATTTTACGTTGCACAGTGATTAATTAGTGAACGTCGTTCCCCGTTCCGTTAGAGTCGGGTATTAGATGACGCAAATACATTCTGTGAGAATCCGTCTTTGTAGCACAACGTCCGAGTAACTTCATTTAAGCTCCTTTAAAATTAGATCTACGATGAGCGATTAAACCGCACTTCCTACTCGTAGTCATTTCTCTGTTAATTTATGTTGTTATTTAGAGAAATGTAGCGTAAGTAATAATGGTGGTAGAGAAAATATTGTGCAAACATGTGTAACATTGGCGAATGCGGGTATGGCAAACAAGGGACTATTATTAACGAGTACTTGTTGTTTTTCACATCTATACAGCAAATCGAAGTTGCAAAAAATTTTGAGCATGAACGTGTGCAACTTTCCGGCCTATCCCCTATCAGCTCCAATAGTTTGTTTTAATTACCGTAGCAATAATAATCTCCGAAAGCGTCTAGATAGAGCAGACACAAAGCGCCGACCCCAATTTGTACAGTCAGTTCCGCAGAACGAGAGCTCATAAAGTCCCATTAACAATGGGAAGGCATCAGGTGGGCCCGCGCGAAGTCGTTTGATTCGTCTTGCCAATTAAGATACACCCAAGACGAGGCGGTGACGATCTTGGTTTATGGCCACCGTATGGCAACCAGTCCTAGTCCGGCCCACTCTTTATGACCCATAAACTAACGCAAGTTCGCGCACGGTTTCTTCAAAGTATCCAGAAACTGTTAAACGCAACAATCAGAAGTGCCACCGACTTCTAATGACGCTTTTACTGTTATGGCGCTCTTAAAACGGCGATAAGCGTTTTATCTTTAGGATTGTTGAATCGTCGAGATAAAAAAATCGGTAGGAATGAAAGCCATGCCACGACGACAGCTCGTTCATTAGGCCGAAAACTGATAAACTCGGATCTGGAAAGATGTGCCCCCGGCCGTAAATTCGGTCTGTCAATTCTGCAGGCAGGGGAGAGATTATGCGGACAGGGGCGGACTGAGGCACGCAGGATTATTGGGAACACAATGGACGAGGATAAAGACGGAAAATTCACTGCTGGCATTTTTTTAGGGAATATTGTTTTTGACATCACTGTCTGGAAGACGTCGTTACATTATCCAGTGAATTAAATATAAGACAAGTTGAAGTTTATTATATTATATTGTTAGACGAATCTACGTTCCTTAATTTTGTAACTTTCATACAATATAACGACTCTGTTCCGTTTTAGACGACATTACAAATCCGATGAGATTAATAAAACAACGCAAACATTTTTAATTTTGATTAGCGTTCTACCATCTACACCACACCCCTATAATTCATCTAAAATTTGAGGGCAATCGGTCCAGTAGTTTCCGAGAAATAAAAACCGACACAGACGATAGACAGACACAAACAAAAGGCCACTTTTTCGTAGTAAAAATATATTTATTACAACTAGTAACATAATTCAATGTGATTAATTGACTACAAGACTTTGTTTTAATTTTGATGCATCTTTCATATATTCCAAAGTTTTTTTCTTGTTGTCACGGTTAACCTTTTTATTATTACTTTTATATCAACGATACATATTTTTTGAAGAATAAAAGTGTCAGTAAAACAGATAACCATT
The DNA here is from genome assembly GCF_036711695.1 of Zophobas morio. Taxonomy (NCBI): domain Eukaryota; kingdom Metazoa; phylum Arthropoda; class Insecta; order Coleoptera; family Tenebrionidae; genus Zophobas; species Zophobas morio. The sequence continues at coordinate 12,885,644 of NW_026972107.1, forward strand.
AGTGTGGGGAAATGTTGATGTCCGCTGCTTATTTTGAGATCTAGTAAAAAATATACGTATATTGTCCTCAATATTTCAACGTTGTAAAGTTTTTCATGAACGCTTGTTATTTATTCATTTATATATGTTTTGTACACGTGTGTGAAAAAAGTGTATTTTTTCATCCGTAATATAATCAAGTATTTATTAAATGTTTGTAACGAAAGTTTCGTTCAAATAATTACACAATCAATATAAACACTTACTATAAAAAGCAAATAGTTTTATCTCAGAGGCCACACACATACTATTCTTAACTATAAATGTCGCAATTTTTACACCTGTAGGTAAAATATTTAGTTCTGGATGTGAAATAGTGAACACTGACCACATTACTTTTAATGAATTAATGCGGAAATCATCTTGAACTGGTACATTATAGAACCAATGAGTTACAACATGACTTACAAAATTTTTAGCTTTTACAAAGCAAACTAAACGTTATCTTCTACACGTCTCGTTCCTATAATATTCAGTATTTAAAAAAATGCTCAAGTAAATCCATCAAAAAGCATTTAATCTATGTTCACTACATCAAAACCGGAACTATAGTGACAATTTTGTGTACATTCTTAAAAAATTAGTCTAAGTTTATTTAGACAGAACTTTCTTCGCCTCTGCAGTGAAGTCCAACAAACCCCGCTCTTATAAAAATTTGAAAATTTTATTTTTAGATATGTAATAAGTAATAATCGAGTCCATTGGACGACTTTATTTAACTTTGAATCTGTAAAACCTGTAAATGGTTTGAAACCTTACAAACGTGTTAAGGTTTTCGTAGTCATGTAGTTAAGTAAATCGTTAATCAAAATGTATTCGTTCATCCCCTACTAAAAAATTAATGACGTCATCACAAAATTTTTTGGGAATACAGTAATGTATTATACTGCATCTATCTATCCAAATTGACATACGTGTCCTTGTAAAAATATTGATGACGTGAATAACCTTAAATAGCCTAAAAACCTTGAAAAATCATATACAAAAAACATGAACTGAGTGTTTTAATTTTCATGTTTTGGATATAGACTTGATGTATGTTCCGTCCTGTCACTGCTCTCAGCAATTTCATTTACGCTTTGCAGCGTTCCATAATATAGAGCAATTTCACACACATTTCACTCAGAACTATCGTATGAAGAGGTTGGGTGTTTCTATTACACCGCCTGCATTGAAGCTAAGCAATTTCATAGTCGGTCAATTCAGAATTGCTGCATGAAAATCATGAACATTGAGACATTTTTCTGCAAAACACGATACGACCGATACATAGAATGTCGCGAGCTTCGTTCACTCTATGAACAATTTATATCTAGTACGACCCTGCTGGCGTCTTACCCTAAATTGGTCCCTCAATTCTGGCAGCCGGAGCAAGATTATTTAGCAGCGCGTTCGGCCGATTCTAGATATGGCGGCGTGGACAACTGAATGGTAGTAGAGCACCCGGCGGTGATGGACGATAGGCGGAGGTAATGACAGATCCGGACTCAATAGTCGTAAATTACGGACCGCGAGCGACAGGTAGCGTTTGTTAGCGCGGCCCAGGGGTAAATATGTATAAATGGTATGTCTAAACCGTGTGTATGTACCACGGTACCGACACGACACACAAAACGCATTAGGAGAGCACCTACCGACACGCACTCCCAACAAAGACCGACTTTGCGCAAATGACTCGGAAAAGGAGATCGTTAGAGTTAACGATACGATAAGACTGCCGAGAATGCTGTGAAATATCGCACGGGCGCGACAACTCAGGCTTTTCAAATGATAAACAATGCACGCCACTGGTAGCAGGAACCGATCGCTATCTGCAGGTTTTACAGATTCGCAAAAAAGAGCGCTTTGAGCTACTAGAATTCTTCCGAGATATCCGATTTCAGAGTGGCGAAAAAAGTGGGACGGTAGCAACACGAGCCAAAATTAATTTTACGATTTCAAAAGAGCAATTAGTAGTGGAAGCAGAAAGAGGCGTGACGGTGGTTTTTGCGCCCTTTTTGCGGCAATGACGCAAACACGACCGTTTTTAAAATTGTGAAAGAACCAAATCGGGACAGTCGACGGGCAGCCGGAAGATTGATGCATTGACCGAGGAAATTATGACATCCTGGTCACAAAACAACACGTGCCAGACCCAAGTACACTAAATCAGCCGTTAGTTCTTTACTTACACCCTAAGGTGTAATTTTCTCTTGTTAATATGCGTAATTCTAACTGCAACTTGGGGTCTATTATAAATCCATGTTGACTTGTTACCCTAGACATTCAGTGTTTTGAAAAAAAAAATTAAATTTATAACAATATTTGTACTCCTGCAGTTGTGGTTTATAAGTCCGTATTCAGATTTTTGAAAAAAAATCAAAACTGTATAGCAATATTTTACAATGGTAGTCAGGAATCCTGACATGGAAATCTGCAGTTACTGGATATAGCTTTTATTAAACACTTCCTTTTTGAACTTAACTGCTGATAGGTGTTAAACAATTATTTTGATTTTATTACTATCAAGGCAAAATATATATTAAAAATCGACCATGGCCTAGAAATATTAACATAAATAACTCCAAATCTACCAATTTCTAATATAATAATCGACAGAAGCTTAGAACATTAAAGAAGCTGCAGTAGGATGTACAACAGATCTACACTAATATCATTTTATCACAGAAAAAAAAGTTACACCTCCTCTAACGAGTTCTCTTAAGGTTCCGCATCAACATTTTCCCATTAGTTCCTAAGTGGGATTTATAAACTTGCTGTTGACGCTGAAATTCCCGCTGACGTTGCTATTAGAGCTGAAAAATTGTCATTTATAAACTCCGTTGCCACGTTGTCGTCGATAAAAACTTTGATGTTCAACTTTTGCCGCAATTGAAGGGATTGTAGAAGCAAAGTGAGGATTTAAATAAGTTGACTACTACAAAAATTTACCATTTTAGACATGTTTTGAGTCTCTTGTTGTCGAAATAAGTCTACACATGCTCTGAAAAAAGTCAAAATGTAGACCCGCCCACCCGCCCTATCTCATGTGTGATGATTTTTTTATTCGTCGTGAGCCACGAAGGCGGAGCTTAACTGCAAAATCTCTCGTGCTGTTCAAAGAATACTTGGGGCGGGTTTACATTTTGCATTTTTGTTTTAATATGTGTAGACTTCTTTTCACAACATAAAGCTATTATTGCCCCGCCCACCCGTCCCACCTCAATTCTGATGATTTTTTTTATTCGTCGTAAGCCGAGGAGCGGAGGTTAATTATAAAATCCTCATTTTTCTAAGAGAAAATTACAATGTCATATATGTTCTTAAGTAATCATGTTAGACAAAGAAAACTAAATGTATTAATTAAAAAAGAAAACCAAAGGAGAAGCCCCACCCATCCGTCTCGATCTCAATCGTGATGAATTTTCCATTCGTTGTCAGACGGAGGGACGGAGCGTAATTGCAAAATCGACATTTTCCCATACAAATTTACCATTTTAAACATGTTTTAAGTTTCTTGTTATGATAAAAAGACTACATATATGTATATATATTAAGAAAAAAGGGCAAAATGTAAGCCCTTGTAGTTATAGTACCTAATCTTGTTGATTTAAACATCGAGAACTATCTTTAACAATGCATAAGTAGTGACATAAAGCTACACTGTAGAAAATGATGGCAGCTATTTCAAATACGAGGGTTTCGGTGAACAGATGATTAAATGGCTTAATAATATTAGTGAACCTTATTATCTCTATCAAAATTTAATTTTCGTGGAATTGGTGCTATCAACCAGAAAAATGTCCCCCTTACTTCGGGGGATTTTCCTTCAAGTTGGCAGCACTGTACACTACCGCAGTTTGATTGGTTGAAAACCCACCTTTCAACGGCAACGTTAACGGACGAGATAAACGACGCATACCTTCGCTGCGTATTTATCTTACAACGGCAACGTCAACGGCGAACGGCAACGTCAGCGACAAATTTATAAATCGACCTTTACGGAAGTCCGGTCGGCGCCATTTCTCCCCCCTCGGCGCAACAACAGCCTTAATACTCCAGCAACATGTCTGGGAAAAACAATAACGTCCGTTGAGATATCACCGTTACGTAAACCCCATAGACACAGAAGCTTTACCCACACCGTGCTGTTTGTTTTCTTATTCACGGAAAAGATAAGTAGTAAGCAAACACGCTGAGCTGATAGAATATGTAGCTCATTTTTCCCGTCTACTCATTGATAAGCCACTCCGCGACATCGTAGGAATTTCTTAAGCGCACAACTCCTCACGACGGTATCTCAGGTGTGATAAGCCCGCACAACCCGCTAAAAAACAACGCCAGCCCCTGGCTAAAAATTTCGCTTTCGAGAAATGATCCAATGTCCTAGATTCAAACGATGCGGCACACGTAGAGATGAGAGAAAACTCGAGTTCGGCAACATCGGCATCTTTCTGTCTTGAAACGCCGACGAATTCCCGATCCATGTGTGGTCCGTCGCACGCACCAACCTCATTAACCTCGTCTTGTCCTTCGCGCCGTCCACAGGAACTCCCATCGGTCGCAAGAGACGATTCGTTGTTCGTCATCGGCCTTCACCTTCGGTATTGCACTGGCAAATCGACTGCGTCATCTTCCTCCGAAAAAAGAGCGACCGTCTTCTATGGATGGCGCCTGGTTCGAGGGCATGGTTAACTCAAACTTTGCCCTCTTGGGATTCGCCGGAATTCTTGAGGAATTCACGGGAATTATATCAAGACTCGTAAGATCCGTGCTCGTTATGCAATATATTATTCATCGAAGCTGGCAGGTATCTACTAGAGGAAAGTTGCCCTATATGGAACAGCGTTTTTGTTTAAATACAAAATCAATATAAGAAACATAATTCCAATCGCTAATTTCTGCAGAATGGATGAAATTGCTCTGGAAATATCAGGACTATAGTGGGAATACTTGGAATAGTCGGAATTAACAAAATTGATTGGCAATTCTTTGGCACTGTATTATATTGCGCATAGTTGGTGGAAGTATGGTCCCTCAAATCCGGCGTTTAAACATTAACTTGAGCCTTGTTGCCCGTTGTGTGCGTAATACCAGCAGGGTATATTTTCTGAAAAACTTTGTCTATGTGAGTGGTCACCGGGAGACATTCCGGGTCTTATCAGAGTGCTTGTTTCGTGGCTCCCCGAGATGTGGGTTTGTGGTCAACACGAGCACGAACATTCCTAATGATCTATTTTGGAGGCAGCGTCTGTGCCTTCGCCCATAATGAGGAAAACGGCGCCAGGTCCGTCGCCACCTCCTTTGTACGTTGGCGGGCGCATTTGGCCGGATTGTTCGTTAATTCATTCAAAGTCCACGTATCGTCCATTGTTTTTGGGACAAAGGCAGCTGGCCCTGTTATTTCGCCAAATAAAATTTCAATCGTCCTGTTAGGCTCGGATTCATATTCATGAAGGCCCCAATAAAATACAGTTTATTTAGCATCGCTCGCAAGATTTATGTGTTGCGAATTTTCGCTGTTGCGTTCGTGTTCCGAGAAGATGTATAGCATTCAATGTAAATGGGGAGAAGAATAATACTGATTGCATGTGAGCGTGTGTGATGGCATTGTTTCGTCAGGAATCGCTTCTTGGCTCCGAAAGGGGATGGTCGACGACGCAAAAAGACGAACGAAATAAATCGGACCAACGTATTAATGGTTCGATTGGTTTGATTGATTCGTGGCAAAGTCTCGTTATTTATTCTCGTCTGCTGCGTGCGGCGCTTCGTTATTCTCTTTGTGCACTAGTTTGTTTTAGACCAGGTGTTTTAGCGGTGATGAGTATTATTTATTACGGAGATCTGACAGGTTATTTTGTTCGCGGGGTTAATTAGATTTATGATGTATTCGGTTCTGTTGGTTTAAATGATTCGGCCTGGGTGTGGTAATGCCGCTCGCTGACGGTCGAACCTTTCAGGAAGGACGTGCTCGAGCTCTTATCTTACAGCACCATCTACTCCATGTTGGAGCACCATTACTTCGGCCTAAATATGATGAATAACGCGGGCTTGCATAGGCGACCTGTCTAGCTCTGGTGACCGCCGACCGATGCTCCCTTCGCCGTCGCATTGTTTCCAAATCAAACATTTTTGCACGATCCGAAAATCAAATCTCGTCATCCGAAACGGGAAATGACATATTTGACATCTGGTACCTACTCATAAATTGATTTATATAATCGTGATGAAAAATAAAGTCTCTTGCGACACATTATTCTGGTCTCTTTGAATATTCACGTTAATTTTTATAAATATCAAAAAAATACTAGGTATGTTGTACACAGCTGAGAGAAATGTAAATATTTGGAACCATTTTTTGCAATTTTTGTATTTCTTCTACTGCGGGGACGAGGGAATTTTTGTTTAAATAACTTTCGACTAATCTTACTAGAGTCCATAAAAAATCGTTTCGGTAATTATGATTTACAAACTGTTTAAAAAATTAGAATTATAGGCAGAGTCCGTATTTATTAGAGTCAGTTCTCCCACTAATTTTCACAGTGCGATTAGCATGGTAAATACTGAAATTACTTAAAAACAATTCTTCATTAGCTACTTTATCACATAACCAAGATTCTTTGATAATAACGTCATAAACGCAAGAATAACCTTTAAAGACAAAATCTTGAAGCCTAGTCCACATTTTAGAACCAAAAATTGATTACTTTCTTGAAATTTAACTTTTCTCTTTTCAATACATGGGGTTTTATTTTGTACCTCAAAATTATATGGGTTTCTCCATTGGCAATTCTCTTATTAAATTCTTTTCTAATGCGACTATATTCGCGATTAATGTTAAATCGGGCTTAAAATCGTAATTACGGTTATTATTTACTTACACCAATGAAATCTTCCCAATGCTGTCCGAATTTAAGTTTGTCCATCGGACGACTGGCTACTTTCATTTTTTCACGACGTTTCACGACTCCCAGAGTATGCAAAATACATCTCCCGTTTACGTTTGTCTGCCTGTTGTCTGTGTTCACATTTGTTGGACAGAAATTTGATTTGTATGATCGGAATATCGTGTCGAGTTGGTAAAACGCCAACTAGAATTGATCTATCATCCCCACCAACAATTTGACGAAGTCACCTGAGAATTTTGAATGGTAGATGCTGCTTAAATTTTATAAAGTAACATACTCCTGTACTTGTAGTTTTTGAAGCTGCCATGAGTTTTAACTCTCGGGATCAAATATTTTACAATAACTGTTGATACTGCATCGAATTATAATGCTTACTATATTTTTTTTTCAATGCAGAAACAGATTTAGAAATGTTTACAATACAGCTCTTGTTTACAACGCTGAATAAGAATTTGTTGTATTGATTAAACTGTTGGTTTTTGCGTGGATCAGTTACCTTGTTACAGATAATAATGAAGGACATTTCCTATACACCCAAGCTGATAACGAAAGAACTAAATCAGTACATTCTCAGAACCACTAAACACAAACGTAATCATTGTTTAGTTAAAGTTGAAAAAAATCGTGGACTGTCGATTATCGGTTAGTGATTTTCGGCGTTAACCAAAAAATCCAACATCATGTGATAACTAACTGTTACAATAAAACCTGAAGTTTCTGCGTTAGAATAAATTATACCAACTGCTGTAATTTATTATGACATAAACAACAACGCAGAGAACCGGCTAAAGTGAACGGCGTGAAAAAAAAAAATCACGGTGGGTTTAGTTAGGATCTTTTTCTTCCCTAAGTTGTTTCTTCCCAAATCGAATATTCGTGTGGAAGCCCCAATTGCATCGACCCTCCGCAGTGTGTCCTTGTCGCCTTGAACTTGCAATAATTCCCTCATTGGGGTTGGCAGCAGTGTCTTCTGCGCAGTTCGGCGCCCATTAGATTTTATCTGTGCGCTCATCGCATAGCGATCCGTCGCTCCCGAAATTAATAAAATTCGAGAAATGTCACTGCGGTCCGTGAGGGCCTTCCGACGCAGCGCTCTGCGTTGGCCCCGTTTCAATTAGAAAATAATTAGACTGAAGTAATCAAATTAGCCGATGGGCTCCGAGAAAATATTGCTTAGTAATTTAGCAATTTAGTTTTTGTGTGACGACCGCAGCCGATACGATTACACGGCCGTAATGGGAAAAATCGGGCCGCCGCGTACTACCTATCTAGCCTGAACTCGGCTGCAAAAAATAGCCCAAATAAACCGCAACAGCCATCAATTCCCATCTCGGTAACCGTTTACGCCGAAATTACGCCAATAATGCTGCTGCAGTTTGAAAATTCGCAAGACCTGTGAGTATGCAAATTTACAGCTGCATTCACCTGGGCCGCAATGGCGTGAAAGGGACTTAACATAATGCAGAACAAATTATAATATCCGATATGTAAATATTTCCTCGATTGCATGAATAACGTATGCGATGGACGGACACGCTTTTTCGTTAATTGTTTCGATGCGATTCATGAAATATGGGCACGGCGTAAATCTCACCTGGCAGCAAAAATAATCACTTCTTAAATTAAGAGTCACGTAGCTGGCTTGGGAAAAGGGTAAAAATAATAACACGACAACGGCAAGGTTACAATTTTTGAACCCTAGCTAGACCACATTTATGACTAACGCACGGATTGTATGCAAAATACATATTCACAAAAATAAGCTGAAGAATTCCACTAATGTGAAGTCACAAAATCTGCTCGCAGAATCTTTCTCCAACACCCAGAAGATGACAGATCAACAAGAATGCTGTTTCGAATTGTGTGAAGCAGTCAAATTTTAGGCGATAATCTAATTTATTTTGGCACCCGATTCATGTGGACGTTATGTCACAAATTTGTTGATTGGAACTTTGACCAGTGAAAAATCTAGCACTTCATATTTGATTAGCACAAAAGCTTTGGAAAAGACAAATAATAATACCACTACAAGGTTTATTCATGAAGGTATAACGAACTTTTCTCTTCCGGAACCAGTTCCAGTTGGCAAAATCATATTAATGTAATCAGATATTGCTACATACATGTGCAAAGCTTCATCCAACCTAAAAATATTTTTCCTCGCTTAATCCATATTACATGCATTGCCCAATTTACTGTTACCTCCACAATCTATTGATAATTTTTGCTAAAAGAGAACTGTCATCTCACTTGGCAGTTATTTCAGCTAACTTTTCCATAGTTGGAGATACAATTTTAAAACTTGAACGTAAGGATTTAGCACTGGTAGATTCCATTGAGCTAGTAACAAATTGTTTTCAAAAACTATCCCAGTTTAAATTTTTTTAAAAATTAGAAAAACTAAATTTTTGAAGATATGACAGTCGGAAGCGAGAGACCGTCGCGTGAAAACCAAAATCTGGACGTAAGTGAGCGTGTTATTTTTGGTCCACAAAGAATACTGAGCTCGCCTGAAAAAAAACTAGTTGTGCGTCGAAATTACCGCTTAGGCCTAAATTGCGCCATTAACGCGCTCCGGTCGAAACCCAAGACCTGCGAATATGCAAATGGCTGCATATTCAGGCCGCTGCAGTAGCATGAAACGGCCTTAACATAATGAAATTATAAAATATCAATGTTTTAATGGCATTACACCACTTTGTATCATTATTAGCATGAAATCTGAATTTTAAATTCGCTCTCCGTCTGAATACATTTTTTGAAATGTGCATATTTTGACTCGAGCTCTTCTTACAAGTTGATAAACCCGACAGCGGAAATGAACACGTTCTATTATATGACGCAAAAATGTAATTGCAGCCTTGATGCACGTACTTAATAAAGCCGTTTGCGACGAGACAGTTCTGCCTGGAATATTTCACCCCAGATGCAGCGACCGTGCAAATTTAAATTTTCTTCGGTGCATATGGAATTACGTATACTTCGCGATTTAATTACAATTAAGTCGCTCTGAAGCGCACACTGCAAACGAATCTGTTTTAGAAATTCAAATTTTCTAGCGACTTGTCACGTGGCTCGCTGTCAAACTCACTGTTTCTTTATTGTTGTGCTTAAATTGCAAATCTAGTTTACGTCGTGAGATTATTTTCGCCGTAGACTAAAACGTTCAGTCTTCTACTAAATTAATCTCGAATTCATTGTAAATTCCCCTCGTAACTGAAGTCCTTGGAGAGGACTCCGGGTCCCCCTTCCTTTTATTAAAAACGGGAGCGGAGGAGTCACGCAATAAACATCATTCAAAAGAAATAACAAACTTTATAAATAATAAAAGTTGCGGCCGTTTTGCTCCAATACGTCGCTGGATTAGCATACGAATTGGAACGTTTCGCCATACGAAAAAAAATTCTACGTCTACTTCGTGATGTTAACCGATACAAAAACCTACATGGGCTTCGCCTCAAATGACAAATGACTCATTCCGGGCCAAATCTATTGAATAAAATGCAGTCATATACAAAATCAACTTCGAATGAAAAAAGAAGTTTGCAATAATTCGTGTTAACTCACAGGATATTCATATTGTATTCTGAAAACTTATCCAGTCTACGTCAGTTCCTCAGCGACATAATAACATAAATTTAAAACTACATTCTCAAAGCGCAACAACTAACTTTGCGATAATTTCGTCTAACCAAGATTTCGTAAAGAAGATACCAAACATTTCTTTGTTAATTGTTGAAAAACAAAACATACTCCGCCTGAAGTGTTTTACAACATTTTCCTCTCTATCTTGATAACTTAATCTTCAACGTCTTGGTATTTTCGCAAGACATATAGCGACTGAAAGTAGTAAACTAGGCATACCGTAACAAAAGAAACTAAAATTTACATTAAATATTCAAATACATGGAGAGAACTTGTTGTAACAACGTTGAGGTATTAAATATCCCTCAAAGTTTTCGAGTTTTCAAACTCAGTGAAATTTGACTTAACTCACTTTCAGAATAGAAGTTTCAAACGAAAATCTATTCCTTCCATAAAATGCTAGACACAAGAGATTCGAGAAAGAAACAGAAAGAAACTCGTTTTATAAACGTTACTAACATTACTTTAAGTAATTAATTAAGCAACTTAAAAACTGTTACTTTATATGGAATAAATTACGCGTGAACAAAGAATCTAGTGTTCTTATTTGTTAATCACCTCGGTAGCTTTTAATCTTATTACTATTAAGCATAAACGTAGTCGTTCCAAACATATTGAACATTTTTTTCCAGAAATTGCTAATCGCTCGAAATACGGTGTCATTAACAAAATTCGTCCTCTAGTTGGCAATGGATGTAAATCTGTATTTCTCATGTCCATTTTAATCCCCGTCAATTTTGCATCAACAATTTTAGTATGAAAAGAAAATGTGTTTCGGATTTAAATTATTCAGAAGCTGAAGTTGACAGAAAGTCCTATTCACCTAGAATTTGAGAAAAAATTATTGATGATTGTAAATAAAAATAGGTTTAACTTGTGTTTATCAGGGGGCTCTAGATTCGAAAGATATTGCCAAAGTTATGACCATAAATAATAAAAATACACCAACATTATAAATTATGCACAATAAGTACACGATTGTACAAAAACTGAGCAAATACAGTTTAAAATAAAATTTTAGAAGTTGAAAGTTTTCCGAAAAAAAAAACAGGTTCAGCAGCGTTTCCAAAATTTGTAACTTCAGATTTCGATGATGTTTAAAATCATCAAGTTGGCCTTATATTTTTTTTTGTACTTGCAGCCATTTAAACCCAAATTTTAATCGATGACAACTGCAGTGGGAATGATGCAACATAACCTCACTTTTCCGTGTATAAAAATTAACACTTTTTCAAATGTATTGGAAATATCAGGTGAACAACATAGTTTGTAATCTAGTCATCCTTGGAAAGATTTTGCATGTCGATGATTAAGCCATACTGATAAATGTCAAAAAATGACAAATGGAAAAGAAAAAATGAGACAGTTTTTAATAAAGTGCCATTTTTTACTTTATTTAAAAAATTTTAGATTTTACGGTCAAAAGAGAATTCAATTACTATTTTACAGTAAATAAAATACCTCAGTGAAATAGAGAACAGAGGTGGGTGGAGCTGAGTTTAGCTTCTTTCTATAGTCTTATAAGCAAGCAGTAGCCCCGCCCACTCACCCCTCTTCACTCCAGTAACTACTCTTAATATTGTTCAGTCTTATCTTAACAAGTACTGGCCCCGCCCACCCACCGTCTCTTTTCTTAGAGAATATGTCAACATATGAATATGTCTTGTATAGTTTCCCCAGCTCTAATTCGGTTTAAGTTATTATTATTATTATTATTATTATTATTGTCGTCTTCTCACAGACCGTAGTCCAATTACGAGAAGATCTTAACGAAGATGAAATTTTTATACCGAAGACTGTTCTAACCCAAGAGTTGAGACCAATTATTGATTTTATATATATCCTTTTTCTTTTCGCAAAAAATGTCAAAATATTGATTTATTTTGTTATAATTATAGCACATTCTATAAACTGGAGAGAATTTATAAATATCAATGCGCGGCGTCGGTAAATAAAAAGTGTTACTGCTTCTAGTCCTCCTACGTGAAACATCGAAGGGAAGCTTATTAAGTAAATATTCGCAACAAACTTCTCCATGTATTAGTTTATATAATAAAGCGATTGAAAAAATGTTTCTTCTGTCAATAAGCGATCTAAATTTAAACTTACTAAGTAGTTCTTCCTGAGCCACATGTCTAACCGGATAATTTCCCTCCAACTTATAATGTGCATATTTCAGATACTTCCTCTGAACTTTCTCCAATTCGTTTACGAATTTTTGTCTGAATGGAGACCATATTACGGTAGCATATTCTAATTTGGTTCTTACGAGTGTCATATACAATTTATTTATGATAGATAGATCACTAATATCTCGACTGTGTCTGATGACAAAACCAAGGACCTTAACCGCAGTTGAAACTATTTTGTTATAATGCTGATGAAAAGTTAATCCGGTATCAAACGTAACTCCCAAGTCTTTTGCATATTCCAAGCGATTTAAAACCACTCCATTGATGCTGTAATCATATGATACGACATGATCTTTATTTGTAAAAGAAATTATGTAGCATTTATCCGTGTTTAAGTCTAATGCATTGTCAGTACACCAAGAAAACGCTTTAGAAACATTATTTTGAAGATGGAGAGCATCCTCAATGCTATCCACCTTCAGAAACAGTTTCATATCGTCTGCGTATAACAAAGTAGGAACAGTAAGCTCATCCACAATATCATTTAGATATAAATTGAACAACAGCGGGCCCAACACGGATCCTTGAGGAACACCAGAAAACGCAACATAAGACTCAGAAAACAAACCATTATAAGTGACGCATTGGGTTCGATGGGATAAATAAGATTCAAATAAGTGAATTAAATCAAAAGACAAACCATAATGACTAAGTTTCAATATGAGATTTTTGTGATCTACCCTATCGAACGCCTTTGACAAATCAGTAAATATCACATCAACTTGCTGCCTACTGTCAAAAGCCTCACATATATATTGCGTAAAGCAGGATAAGTTGGTTACCGTCGATCGTCCTGCAACAAACCCATGCTGTTGATTCGAAATCAGATGTTTAGTGTGTTCCGTAATAATCTTAGAAAGTAGAATCTCAAAAACTTTCGCAAAGTTTGAAATAAGACACACAGCTCTGTAATTCTCAATTTTAGATTTGTCACCCTGTTTAGGAATGGGAATAACATGTGATTTCTTCCATAAATTTGGAAATTTAGACGTACTGAGTGACAAATTAAAAATAAAAGTCAAAGGAATTGAAAACGTTTCAGCATATTCTTTGAGAATAAAGCTAAGTACTTTGTCAGGGCCTGTTGTGTAGGTTGAGTTAACCGATTTAATCGCCTCTACAATTTCACCTCTGTTAAATTTTTTAATGTTGAGCGTGGAAGCACTGCATAAGTTGTAATTAGAATTCAAGCTACAAGAAACAGTGGAAGATATTTTATAAGACTTTGCAAAATGAGTAGCGAAACCGTTCAAAATAGAAACTGCATCATCCAAATAAACATCCTGAAAATACATACGCTTGGGAATATTATTATCTCCTTTTTTTGATTTAATATATGACCAAAATTTTCTAGGATCCGTATCAATTTTGGCTATGCTATCAGTAACGAATGTATTGTAATCATCTTTTATCATGGATTTCACACGTTTCCTAAATGATTTAAATTCTACTAGCAGAGACTGATTATTTGTTTGTTTATATTGTCTCAATATTCTCCACTTTTTGATAATAAGTTTCCGAAGTTGATTACTATACCAAATTGGAAATTTATTTGACGACTTCCTGTAACAGCAAAGAGGAACACATTTACTAAGAATGATATAGAGCTTGTTATAAAAAAGATCACATGCATCATCAACATCATTACAGCAATCCAAAAAGGACCAGTCAGCCTTTGCCAATTCGTCGCCTAATAAAGACATATTAGCCTTCCTAAAGTTAAAAAACTTATAACTATTGTGCACATTATTCTGCATAAAGTTTTTAGATTTTATATCCGAACTGGCTACATATAAGTTTAATGCAGGATGATGCAAATCTTCTTTTAACATTGTGTAATCAGCTTTCGATACCACACATTTCAAATTAGAGACTACCAGATCCAGATACCTATTATTAAAATTTGGATTGAAATTTATTTGTTGGAGTTCGACAAAATCCAAAAACTGTAGGAAAAGATTAGTGATTACATCACTACTAACAGTACTTCCTGGCAAATACTTACTGATGTTAAAATCACCTACAATTAGAACTTTCGAATTAAGAGAGAATATAATGTTACTAAGAGAATCAAAAAATAATTCGTAGTCATTATTATTAACATCTGGTGGAACATAAGTCGCTATTAGGTAAAATTTGACATTACAAAAAATAACTTTCACAATGAGCAAATCTATTGAAGAAGGTATGGGCCAATCAGCAAACTTTGATAATGGAAGTACTTCAAAATGTATCGATTGATTGAAAGCGATTAGAACACCTCCACCTCTAGATTTATTTAATAAGTCATATTTTCTATCTGCTCTGATAACACTATATTTACTAACAAATATTTCCGAGTCGTGTACCGAATCATTTAACCATGTTTCTGTTAAAATAATTATGCCATAATCAGACAAAGCGGATTCATTGAACAATGTAACTAATTTCGTATTAATACCACGAACATTCTGGTAATAAATTAAGTTGTGTAAAAGTTAACTTATTTAACAATAGATTACAACTGCGGGTGATGGCATAGTCATAAATAAGGATTTAACCACGCCGTTACCATTATACTTAGTTAAATCTTTATTCATAACTGTCCCATCACTGGCAGTAGTAATCTATTGTTAAGGAAGTTAACTTTTATACATTATAAAACCGAATTAGAACTGGGGAAACTATATAACTATTGAATATTTTGTGGATATTTCTGAAATGATGTTGACCACAATACAATTTCATCAAGCAAAATCTTCAAAATCAATATACAGGGTGCTCAAAAAACGGCGTACCAACTATGACACGTTGTTGAGGATAAATGTAGAAAATAGGTATAGCCCTTCAAAATTTAACTTTTATTTTCAATATTGCACCATATTCTAAGTCACCACTTAGTGTTGGATACATGAAATCAATTAGACTTCCATTATTAAATATAATTTTGGACGTCTTGTTTTCATCCAGTTTTCATCATTTTATAATATAACAAAATACTTAAAAATTGTTTAGGATGAATTGGACAAGTGCGGCTAATTTTTAAAGTTTTTTGATTTACCGGTCTAAGGTAACAAATTTTTTAATAATTTTTCCCGAACTTAGACTTGTGAACTTAATAATGTACCGTTGAGTTGGTCTGCCATTTCCTGTATAGTACAATCCGCCAAACACTGAACAATGTTTTCTGCTCATTGGAAGGTACCAATAAAGCGGTATTATTATGGCATATTTTACAGTCCTAACTTCCTTTCCGATCGCTTATCTGAAAGAAACAAAGGTTCTATGAATCAGATGTTCGTGAAAACCGTTTAGGTTGGAATGACTACGTTCTCTGGTTGGCGGACTCCACTTTAACAGAGATTAAATGCGTATAAGCATTATTCGTCAAAAATGAATAAAATATGCAAAATAAATTGGAATAATCAAAATTAATTAGCATCAATAGCTTTTATTTATTTATTTATTTTATTTCGTGCAAATTCTACCAAATTTGGTTGTCACATTAGCACCAATCGATATGCAAATTATCTCTATTCCAGTCTCTGGTTATGAATTGCTTTCTTTTTTATGAAAACAATATTTTTATTGCATATATTGCAAAAGAATAAAACATCAAATTTACACGAGAGCTAGACAATATGTAAATTTTTAAATCAATGATACAAAATTAATTTTGTCAAATTACAATGAGTTTTCCTGTATGTACTTTTTGTGGCATTAGTTTTACACGAAACACACTAAAATATACAGAGTATTTTTTAAATTTTGGCAAGGTGTTGTAAAAATCCAGACATTTGAAATATGTCTGTTTCTATCTTCGTCCGATACACTGTACTTGCGCAAATAAATAATATCCGTACTTCTTAGCATTTTAGGGACGAGTACATTACCTGCGTCATTGCAGTATGTCGGACGAAGGCAGAAACAGAAACTTATCGTTTTACAACACCTTGCCAAAATTAAAATAATTCAAATTTTTTTTTAAAGCGTCCACATTTTTCCCGAATCTGTTTCGCGTGTTAGGATATCCAATTTCCAGCTTTCTTTAGTTTAAATTTCATTCCAACTCCAAGTTTCATGTCGATACATTCTGGTTAAATACGTTAGAGGATGAATTCGCTAGTAGAAAAAGATCGGCAAGACGATGGAGTCGCAATTCCTATTCTCTGAGTGATTCCGTAACGTGAAATGGCTCAGTTACGGCTCACAACGAGTCTGGAATTTTTGCTGTCTGGTAGCTCTAGAAAACAAGCCTACAATAATTTTAAATTATAATGGTAGAAACAAATGTTTAATTAATGTCGCCTTTTCCTTTTTGCGCCTCTCCCCGCGTCCCAGTATCAATTTTTAATGAGCCCGTCCCTTATACACGGCCGCATTCGTAATAATTTAATACACCTCAATACATTTTCATAAAACGGTCGTATCTTAGTCGACATTTTTGCTGTAATTCTGGTTTACAGCCGTATTAAATCAGTATTTTCAAACGCGTTCCGTTTAGCGCAAACTAATATACAATTCTGCAAGTAGAGCCATAAAAAATTCAAAATCGCTGCGAGTATTTAAATTTCGAAACTCAATAAATTCGAACGGATTACGCGTCGGCTTTAAATACAGCCGAGGATTAAGTTATAACTTGATGATTGAATTCCCTATTTATTGCCGGATTTCGGCGGTTTCGAATCATTACCAAGACGCGATTCAAAAAGACTGATATTTATTGGCCCACCTTCGTCAATTGTCACGATTCCGCAGTTTCGATGACTCCGTCATTCCTATCGGTCGGTTACACTCTAACGACTTCATTTACATACCGAAATTAACTGTCAATCATCACGGCCAACAAAAGAGAACAATAATTGTAATTTTATTAACGCGATTTATTGTGGAGTCTATTAAATGGCGCGTTTGGATATAACGACAGTAATTAAACATTTTACATAATAACCTCGACTTGTACTAATTAAATGTTCAGCTTTTGATTGGAACAGCGCCACCGAGTGTCTAGAGACCAGAATGCGAAATTAGCGAATACAACTCCCCTGTAACAATATGGCGTGCTAACGAATGCGGACATGGCTGACATTGTCGGCCACAGACTACAGGTGATAATTAACGGCGTTTGGGCCAAAGCTCACATTTCTCTGTCTTAACAACTTCAAATGTTAGCTTAACTAAACAACCGCCAGCTCGCTGGATTTTTAAATTTATTCATTACCCGCATTCAAAGACGAATTAGAAGCTTAAGAATTCCAATTGAATAATAAATGTGTCTTAGTGGATGGGAATTACCAACCGGCGCCACTTTTACGAGAAAAAATATGATGTATGGAGGCTTGTGAGATTAAGCACAGAGTGGTTTTATTTATGGCGCACCCTGAGACATCTAGTTACAAACGCACAAACCACTACTTTTTACGGCTTAAATTTTAATTGCTTTCAAACTGAATATGACTGGATTTTACTTGTAGAAAACTGTGGAATGTAACGCCAGTATTTATTTCGTGCAACACTAAGTCACTTTCGTCTAAGGTGAAAATAAAATTACGAATTCTTTGTGTTTTTGTTAAGTCTGTGTAAACCGTGTCACTAATGATTTGAGTTCACTCGAATCAATTTGTCGAGGACTGTGTAATGTGTGATTTCCATAAAACTGATCAAAATCCAATCGATATCGTGTTTACACAGTCACAGGTAAGTAGAGCTCAGATTAACATAAATCGTTTATTTCCAACTGAAAGAGTTTCAATTCTGACAACCCTCAGAAGCTAATTTTACTACACTTCTTAGAATGTTGACACGAAGTTCCAAAATAAATCCCATTTTAACATTTTTGATTTTTTTGGATACTGATAAGCAACTTTCCCAAAAATTTTGGGTGGAAATGTAAATTTACTTCATTTTCAATAGAAATTACATGAAACTAATACTTGACGCACTTATCAACAATGAAAAGATTCCCAAAAAGTACTTGACTCAAAATGTCAACGTGTTTCACTAATAAGTTCAACATACTCAGGATATTAATGTCAAAGTTGAACGCCAACTAAGAAAGCAAATAATCAATCACCTGCATATACCTACTAAAATTATTGTTACACGTAAACAACGAACGTCTGTCTGTTTGTTATTTGTGTTAATTTTTATTAAACAGATAATCTCTGAAACCACTGAAACGATTTTTATCAAATTTTAGACGGTGAAAGGTGAAACGCTAAACAAAATTTGTCTTATGAATCCGCCTTGATTTGTATTAAAAATTACTTTACAAAAATGTGTGCCATATTGGTCGCATTTCATGTCACCGATATCTCACGCATGTAAGAGACAAGTGGGTCGCAGTCCGATGATTTGACTGGAGCTCTGCGCGCGTGGATTCGAATCCCATCCTCACCGACTTTTTTCTAAGAGATGGAATGAGTTTGTATATTTGACTTACACAAGTTCTGTGCAAATAATTTTTTGCGTAAGAACTAAAGTTGTGAACTGTTAAGTGGCTTTTTAAGCGTGCCGTCAAATTATCTTTTTTGGATATTTTACGCAATTAGGTCATAAATTCCGTTAGAATATTGTTAGAAAGAACTTTTTTGAGCTTAGAAAAATCTTTTTCCGTCGTTAGAGAAAAAGTTCTACAGACTTGATATAAATCAAAGTCCAAAAGCAAGTTTTCGACATCTGAGTACAAAAAAGTGACAAGTCAGTCTAAAAAAGTAATTTTGACATTTCAGTACGAACAAGTGGCATATCGTGGACATGATTGAGTCGTCTAAAAACATTATTACTGACCTTTTTATGAGTAAATTGGAAACGAATTTCGCGGGATAAGGAACAAGTACGGGAAAAAATAGTATTTTGATCGAACAATTATGTATAACAAATAGAAGGAAAAACTATTACAAATTTTAGGAAAGAGCTTGAATCTTCTTTTTTTTTTACAGCTGCATCTTCTTATTTACCAAGAAGTTGTAAGATTTACAAAGTACTGAGCATGAAATATGTGCGTGTGTATATTTTCTTACTATAGTCCTGGCAAACAGAAGTGACAGACCTAACTTTCAAGACCGTAATAGGATTACTATAAAGTATGAACTTCTGTCAAATAATGTTTATTACCCATCTATTAAATATCTGCACAGGAGCGAGATGAAGATGTCTGAAGCGAAGCGGCATTGGAAACAGGGCCAGACTAGATAGAAAAAAAAGGGTACTAAACATTATTTGGCAGAAGGTCGTATTTTTATAGTAATCCTACTGCAGCCTTAAAATTGGGACTGCCACTTTGATTTACCAAGACTATAATATGAAGGATACAACACGCTAAAGAAATATTGCAGTCGAAAATATATTGTACAAAAAAAAGTCAATCATTTCAATCCTCAAAGAGCCCATATAGCATCAAACATTTGGTAGATTTGAAAAATCAACTATTGTCCATAAAACAGATCAAAAATGGACACAGAAATCATGCTGAAAATTTGAGGACTTGGTAACTTTAAATTTATAAATGTCTGATAACCTTGACAAACATTTAAAAAGTGTGGAGTTCATGAAGAAGCAACACTTGGTACTTTTACGTAGCCACTGATGTTTTCCGATTTATATTACACTGCTATGAAGAATGAGAAAAAAATTAACATCTGGTTTTAATGTGATCATTGGAACCATACTGCTAGATCTAAAATTTAAACCGTTTTAGGGTTTACCTATCGCAGTTAACGTATGTGACAATGAAATAAAAAAAAAGGGTGAAATTGTGGATATATTTTAATGTTATATTTCTGAGTCAATTTTATGAATTAATAAGAAACAATATAAATTTAAAACTTATAGGTCATAAAATTTGTGAAAATACCACAATCTTTGCGTATAAAATTAAATATTAGAAAAATTTAAATACAAATATTTAATTAAAGTCACACTTAAGACAAACGTCATTTCCGATAATCACTTCAACATCGATTCCTCTACAATTTTGACTTCTTTACGTTATATTAGTTCTACTGCAATTTAACCACACCAGAAGTTACTCATTTGTTAAATGTGCTTTATACAAACTAATAAAAAGCTAGTTCTAGAAAATAATAGCAACGTGAACAAATGAAATACAACTACACTACTTGGAACCGACGCTGTAAGTCTTGATGTGTTAACTAGCCAATACTAAACAGGTCACTTCAAGTGCTAAACCCATTCTTCCCTGCTTCTAAAAATGCTGATTCTACACATGCGATAAAAACAATATACCCCCTTCGGCAAGCTATTCGCTTTCGAGAACCTCGGTTCCTAGTATTCCTCATTCTCTGAACACGTTCAAAGCCTTCGTCTACCTCAAAGAACCTCCAGCCGTACCATTTCACACAATGTTCCGCCTATAACGCCCAACTGGAGCACGGTAGTTACGGCAATCACACTTACAATCCGAAATTTGCCCGCTTCTTTTCCATTACATTTCTTCCAAATACGTCTAAATCCGATTATTACGCGAAATGGAACGCCATTTACGTGTCATCGCAACAAGAAAACAAATTGAAACGAGAACGTAATACCAAAACAATTTCCATTTTTTCCTCCGCCCGGCTAATTTCTGCCCGAATTTTGACCGAAAGCGTTTCGGATTTTTCAGATCGGTCCTCCCGATACCGCAACGTCTCAATACCCCGAATTTTTCGTATTAGCTCTGCCCATTTTTCAATCATGTGCAAGCAGATAAAATCTGGGACCTCCGCTCTTCTTGTTTTCTAATCGCCTGACCTGCTCCTCGAGCTCGGGACCAGTTTTACCTGGCCGCGTAATGATCGGGCCCGATTTTAATTTCTGTCGTATTTAACTGCAATCATTCTGAAATAAGGGGTCGTGCAATAATGAATTATTAGCTAAATTGACGCTCATCCCGCCGCAGTTTTAATGGACGGTTTCTGGTCTGGAGCTTTATGAGTGAGTGCAATGGGACTGCACGAATTTCGGCCGAGCTTGCAAGAAACGGCCCGTATAATTATAGTTTCAACAAAATCCATAACCATCGATATCGTGTTGCAAAAAATATGGTAATTTAATTATATGTGCAGCTCGAAATTGGCGGTTCGAGGCGGCTTGATTATCTCAAATTTTCGATAATCAATTTCCACCATTTTGACACGTTTGCTAATATCATAGATTTGTCTTAATTAGGGCGATTGATTTTTGAATAGGGCCATTTCGATTCTGGGGGAGGGGTAAATGAATCAATTTGATCCTAATTTGACACGTTTGCCCGAATCGCGTGCTTCATCCAGAAGCTAGAGCTTTGTTAAGTCGCTGATGAAACGTACGAAAGGTAGCGGTGCCAAACAGCACCCTTGACACAACTCCGGAGAACGACTAAAGTGAATTTTCATAATTTGGCTGTGATTGAGCTTTACTAAAAAAAATAAACATAATTTTATAAAAGCAGGGCTTAAATGAATCAATTTGCTTTTATTTGACAGGTTTGGCTGGAATCGCGTGCTTTCTTGGAAAGCAATCAAAATGTATACAACGAAATTGGAAGAGTAGGTAATTCCTGTAGGATAATTAGGGCGGATTTGGGCGCGTCTGGAGGAATAATTACTCGTAAGAAAAGCGCAAGTCAGGAAGACGTGGACAAAGTGTTGTAAAAATGTCCGGCATCAGGCACTAATGGAAAACCGACGAGTCATCGCCAATATATATTCAAATTTAAATCCTCTCGAAGCAGAGGGGACCCCAATGCATTTCTGTGCACGGAATACAAAGATCAATCAAAAGCACTTTGCCCGCACGCACTACTAATGAGAAAAACGCTTGTGTATTATATGGAAGAAATTTCTCGACGAGACAAAGTGGTTTGTTCTCTAATGAAGGTTGTGTAGCTTACTGGAAACTTTTACCTGAACTGTCTGTCTAAATTGCTGTCGGCTCAATTTGCCCGAGGCAAACCGATTAGGAACCCACCGATTAAGTCAATTTCGACGGAACTACACAACAAAAACTGTATCCAATTTTATATTACCCGCGAGAAAAACTCACATACAAAGTACGCATCAGGATTCCTAGATTGCCTCGAAAAAAATTAATAACTTTCTAACGCATTCCGATAGCATCGCACTATCGCTGCAAATAGGCAATTTATCATTTTAATTACCGGGAAGCGCACCAGTGCACGTCATTAGCTCCAAAAACGCCCTCAAACAATCGCATTCCGCAAAATTACACCACTTTGCGCGGCTAATGCGGGACTCACTTCGAAACACCAAATAACGCATCATTTTTATAGACCACAAGTCCGGAGTCGTTCGTGCCGACGTCTGCTTTATCAAGATGTAGACTCTCGTTCGGCGATTGATTTCACCTAGATCCGTCCCTGGAATTGATCCAACTCGACCAAAACTCGCGTTTCGATCAGATTTGAGTCTTCGAGGATTACAAGGATCACATATAAAGTGGAAAGTCGGGTCAGTGGTTTTTGTGGGGTTTGCTTTTTGAATCGCGAAGGGGTCGTTTGCATGCTAGTAACTAGATATCGAATCATTCGGAGACCGATCGTCGATCAAACGTTGGACGTAATCTAATTCCAGTTAAAATTTATGCGATTGTTGCATGACACGCGTCGCAATGCAAATATTGCTGAATTACTGCATTTTAAAATGCATCGTTGTGTGTGGAGATGATTTACGAACGCAAATACGCCGACGCTTCCTTCAACCGAACTAGAAAACGAAAGCCGGCCAACTGAATATAAATATTTGTAAACAACGGGAAAATTGAGTTGGAAGGCTACACATCGAACTATAAAGGGCAAGTTCCACGGGACACCAAATACTGGCGCTTTTGCACTATTTCGACAGCGACCAGCCACGTGCCGCTTGCAAAATGTTGCAACCGTTCCAAAACGTCAGAATCAGCTCTTGTACAGTAGAAAACATAACATCGTTTATAGCGTTGGGAATAAAAGTAGACTTAGATCGAACCTTCACAAAACCCCAAATGGTATACATTCTTATTTTTTGCCAAACTAAATTGTCTAAATGACAATCCGCCCCTAAAATTTATTCTGAAAGTAATACTAGGTCAGAAAACTCAGACTCAAGAGTAAATTGCTCAAACGAAGTAACCACGAAATGAACCCAAGATGGCACAGGAAACTGAAAATGGTCAAGTAGGTCACCAAGGCTGTCTTAAAGTCGGTATATATAACGTCCAATTCTATGCTGACTGTTAAAACAGAAATTAGAAAAAAATGACGAAATTCGTAGTAACTGAAGGACCATCTCTATAGTCATGTTGATGAATTGAAATTTTCGATTTCAAAAAGTTAGAAGACTGACTTGTTTGCAAACACCAAGTAGGGCAATTTCTGTGCAATTTGACACTTTTTCGTTACAAAACTTGGAACTTGGTCTACACCAAAGGGATATCCTCCTCTGACACATTTTCGTTAACGTTAGGAATTAATGTATATATTTTGGCAATACCACTGAGAATGGAACCTTGGGTATTCAACTGCATTCTGATTTTAACCATAATGGACAAGAAAACTTCGTGAACATAGAGATTAGTTCTGTTGAAATTACATATTCCACAGTTTCGGGTATCGAAAGTTGTTAAATTTGACCACGCGACCCAACACAATCGACAGCAAAAGGTGATCACTATCAGCCTTAACCTGTTTTAAGCGAAATTTTAATTGATAAAAGTGAATCTTGTGGATGTTATGAATATGACGGCAGGAATGTGGTGTACCGAAAAAACGTCCAAGATTTCAGCAGAGATGTAGGGAATCAAAAGCAGCAAGTTTTGGGAGTGAGGATAATTTGAGATCCAAATGCGCACGGCGTCCAGGGAGCGCGAAATCTCCAGGCCGGGACCCGTTAATATTTATCGTCGGCTTTTGGGCTTAGGTTCGGATCGTGTCGCGGCCCCTGCCATAACCTAAGATTTTTCCGGGGCGCTCCGGTTTTGTTCTTTCCTATCTTTCGATCTGCGATCGCAGTTCGTGACTGTTCCTATCAATGTTGCTGAATCATATCTGTGCAGCAGGTGCACTTTATTACAAAAAAATCGCTTCCTTTGTTTCACAGCCACCACGAAAAGCAATTTCCACCCGAAGTGCGACTTTGGGTCCGGGGGATGAGACAATAAAAGTCCGGAATACAAATATGGCAGCTTACCCTTTCAAGACAAGTAGCTCTGCATTGTGCGACCCTTAGGGGACTTCCTACATCCTGCTCTCCGCCAATAAAAATGGCCATGCAAGAGGTGATGGTAGCCAGGGTTAGGACCGACCGCCAGAACAGCGCCATTTCAAGCAACCAAAACGAACACAAAATCAAAAATCAAACAAAATCCGTCGCACTGAATACAAACACATCCACAACAAAAAACACTGGCAAAATCATAAAGAAACGAAAAAGGGAGGGCGCACTGCTCGTTTCGGCGGTCTCGCGTGTATCTTCAGCACAACTTCGCGACGGAGTGGAAACGGCTCTCATGCGACCATCTCGGGCCACGAACTGAACTAAACTGAGCGCGGATCGGAACTGCACTGGCGCTCCGACCGAGTCGGCTGAGTGGGAAGTCGGCTTGCGTTCGGGCAAGAACGGTCCTTGCTCTTCTCTCGGGGGTTGCAAGGGGTTGATTCCGCCTGCCGCACAATACCCCACCCTCCCACTATTTGCAGATCGAGTGCGTCCTCAAGGTCCGAGGCCGAAACGTCGCGGCAGCGTCGCGCTACCACTGACAGTTACGCGAGATAAGAAGATGGATGGGACTGGACGCGATAAATTCGGCTTTCGTCCACCTGGAATTAATCTATTTGCCGAAAATTCGGTTGGCGGATAAAGGTGGTTCTTGAGGAGACCACACCCCGCGATTTTACACACGGCCAATTTGATCTTTATAAATTACTCTTTCTCATGAATACTTATTAAGGAACTATGAAATCATCATGGCTTGTTGGCGGAAAAAAATCGACGATGGCGGACTAGCAAATATTTAAAATAGTAATAAACTTCAAAGAGATATGAACGAAAAAACTGTGGTAAATTCTTCGGGAATTTAAACACAAGGGAAACGGCTAATTATGAGTTTTACTAGTTATCGGTTTTGTCTTTGTCGGGCTAAAACTCAACCAACGAACTTAATTTACTTCAAAATTTCGATCATTATTAGTGGAAAACTGGAGCGATGAAATAAAAAGTCTGGCTGCCATAATTAATTATTTGCATAGAATTAAAGTTGGTAAAATGAGTTTTGTGAATGTAATTAGATTTTCTTCGTACTTTATGGCATAAAGTTATTATAGTCACTGATAAACACTGAAGCGTTCACGAATTAAAGGATTTAATATAAGCCGGAATTAGATCGCGTACTTTTACAACTTTTATGTTGTAATATGAAACTTTATTAATTTGTTTTTTCTGTGTGTACTTGGAAGTGCAAGGTCAATAAAAGTCGACGAAAGTTGTGTTCCATAGTGGATGTTGATACTTGAAAAAGTAAGTTTTTAACACTTTTGTTAAGCATAAAATGACGTTCATTCCATCCAAGGATTGAAGATTTTTAGAAGAAAAATGTTGAAATCGGATTTAGACCGTCTTAGTCGTGCCTTGAATCATAATTAAGTGTATATTGTGTTTTAATTGATGGATTTCTTTTGAACAAATTGATACAATTATCGAGGTACAAGCAACATTTGCACGATTGCCAACTGCGTGAAAATATAATGCAGAATCTCACAAGTTCGTGTCTTGAAGGTAGACAACTTTTAGGTTTGGTAGAAATATAATTCTCCAATATGAAAAATTAGTGTAGATATATAAGGTTCTCAAAATAATGTTTTTCGTTTTTTTTTGCAAACTTCATAGTAAAAAAAAATTAATGGCAATATTTCTGTTAAGTTCAGTTGTTGAAAATTATTTCTTACTTTCGATACATTTTTATTTTAACTTTTCTGTGGTCAAGAGCCCATTTTATTTCTTCTATATTTGGAGTCACAAATCAATGTTAAATACACTCAAAGTTAGTGCTACAGTTTGCTGAGTAAAATAGGACCTTTATTTTTCTCTTCTTGTTCTAGCCCATTAAAAACATATCAAAGAGTGATTTTACCTTAATTTTGAGGTAAAATAAAATTTCACCAACGATTTGACCTTAATTTTAAGGTGAAATTTTATTTTACCTAAAAATTAAGGTATAATCACGTCTTTATTGTGGGTAATTATTACATTTACGTATGGTAAAATTACACTTTTTTTACAGGGCTGTATTCCAGTTTTGTTGAAATTTTTACCAATGAATTTGTTCAAAAAGATCGCAATATATAAGGTAATTTTTAAAATCTGTGTTAATATTGTAGAGAGATAAATAAACATGTAAACATCGTTGTAGAATATATAAAATTGGGTCTTACTATACAGAGTGTTTTTTAATTTAATTTCAAAAGGAGTATTATTACTACATAATATTTCGCTTCCTGTTGTCTTTTTTTTTTTGTTAACTATTTTTTATATTTAAAAAGTTGAAATCTGTTGCGTTTTCTTTTTCTTTTTTTTTAAGGGAAACACCAACATATTGAAAGAACGATCAACACAAAATAGAGTAAGATCAAGTATAAAATACAGGGTGTGATGTTTACAAAAGCTGAAATATCGATATCTGAAAATTCTAAAGCTTTAGATTTTTTTATAAACATACCCTATTTTAAAATTAGATTTAATTGATATCACAACAAAGCGCATATATTTATTTATCGCTTCATAAAATACTGTAACACAGATCTTAAAAATTGGTTGAAAGTTATTTCGATAGAACTTCATTTGCCCCTAAAATACAGTCGAACAAATACAACTTCGAAAAATAATTATTATTATAATCAATTTTAACTTAGAGATTTTTTTTATAATCAGTTTTGGCACCCTTGGAATCCTCGAAATCTTTGAAATTTGGAGAAAACTTTGAACTTTCACAGTATTTGGAATATTTTCACAAATTCAGTAAAATGTTTAGAATTTCTAGAATTGAGTAAATTTTTGATATCTCCAGAAGTTATCGATTTTCTAAATGTTATAAAAATATCAATCTTCGGATATGCCAGAATTCAACATTTTCCTCAGTCTTCAAGATTTCTAGGTCTTCCAGATTTTTTACACTTTCAAGATTTTCGAAAATTAATAGACCACAAGAGTCTTTAAATCTTTGAAATTTTTTGATTCTTTGAAATATTTAGAATCTCTGAGATGTATAGGATAATAAATTAGAGTGTTCAAGATCCCTAATACTTGTAGGATTTATAAAAATTAAAGAAGAAGAATTCTTCAGATATTTACTATTTTTATTTTTAGGATTTTTGTTTTGTTTAGAGTCTTTGAAATCTTTAAAATTTTTGTCATATTAAGAGTTCATGCGTTTTTTTACAAATTATAGAATCTTTTAAATATTTGGAACAGAATTTTATAAACCTTTTTAAACGTTTGAGTCCTTAATTTTATAAAGTTTATAATTTCTAGGAACATTAATATGTATTTCCAAGATTTTTTTTGGATGTTTCTTCTATTTAGAACCTAAATTTAGTATCTTTGGTGTCTTTATAATTCACAAATTCTAGTGTAGGTATGAACACTTTAAGATTTTTTTTTGGTTTCTTTTAATTTTTGGGAATTTTCGTAATTTGTAAAATTTTCAAAATTTCTAGAATGTTCAGATTTTCCAGATTAGCCCAATTTTTTAGATTTTCAGAAATACACAAAATGACCAGAATTTCCACATTTTCCAAAATTTCTAAAATTATCAGGCTCCAGTTATACCAGAATTTTGAAATTCAACCTTTTCCAATATTTTCAAAATTTCTAGATCTACTACATTTTCCCACAAGTTCTAAACTTTTTCAGATTTTCAAAAATTTATATATCTTCAAGTGTTTAAATCTTTGGAATTTTTGGAATCTCTGGAATCTTTACAGTCTCCAAGATTTATAAGATAATAATTAAGGTATTAAAGGCGTTCAATGCTTTTAGGATTTATAAAAATTGAAGAAAGCATTTTAAGAGTTCACGTCATTTCTACAAGTTTTAGAATCTTTGGCCTTTTGGAATTTCTCTAGAACCTCTAGAATCTTTCAGAAACAGAATGTTAGCGTTTGACCTCTTAGTGTCCTTAGAGTCTTTAGAGACTTTAAAATCTTTGGTCGTTAGAGTATTTAATCTTTAGACTCTTTAGTCTTTCCAATTTATGGAAATGTTCAAGACTTTGGGAATTACTAGGAATTTTATAAAGTCTAAAATTTCTGCAATTTCTAGGATCATTAACCCCCAGCTTCTTTAAAATTTTTAAGATTTTGTTGGATCTTTTTTATATTTAGAACATTCGAACCTTAGTTTATTCAGAATCTTAAGTGTCTTTACAATTCGCAATTTCTAGTGTATGTAATCCGGGAAAACTTTTGTACTTTTTGCGTCTTACAAACCACTGGAAAGTTTTGAACCTTTAGAATCCTTAGAATCTTTAGAATCTAGAATCATTAGAATTTCTAATATCTTTAGAGCTTTCAAATTTTCATTATTTTTAGATATTTCAGTATCTCTAGAATTTTAAATATTTTTGCATCTTTAGGATTTTTGTCATCTTTCCAATTTTTAAATATTTGGAATCTGTGGAATCGTCGGAATTTTTAAATTTTGCTTAACTATTTAGCATGATTACGATTACCTTAAAATATTTACAAGATTTCAGAATAATCGGTTTTGCAGTTTCAAAATTATATTGCAAAATATTGTTATTCATTTGCTAACTTTTTCCAAAAATTGTGGATATCTAGGGTGAAAATTCGACACGGATTCACACATCACAAGTGCAGTTATTTTGTAGAATTTAAAAACACGTTTTATTATAAATTTTGGAGATGACGTCATCTCATTGGTGGTGGGGATGGTTAGCCAAATTTTAGTTAGCATTTAACCATCTACATGATATTCCTAATATATATACAAAAAATGACAACAATCGGTCCAGTAGTTTCGGAGATTAGTTGTATAAAAAATGGAAATAACCAGACAGACGGAAACGGAAGAGAATTTCAAAAATAAACCGTGGTTATGAAGCCTGCACAGAAGTTAATCATGTCCTATGATTCAAAAACAAAACACTCTGTATAGTCGAAAAGTCTGTAACTTTTTTTCTATGTCTAATAATAATTATTACAGATATAGAGGACTCCGCCTTAGTGGCACACCCTGTATATACAGTGTAAAATGTTGGTTGCAAATTTATTGCAAGAAAATGAATCGACAATAGAATAAAAATTCAGTGAGAGTTAATAGAACTATAATTTTATAAAAATTGTTTTCATAATTAAAGCTGACTTAAGAATCTTGTAGTTATTTCATTGTGTACTGATAAAAGTTATTCGTAACTTACTGATAGCAACATCAGAATCGTTGTGCTTGGTACTTACTTCTCGCGACTTAAAAGCTTGCAATCTATGCGAATGGTTAAGTGGGTGCTTTGCAACAAATACACACAATACTTTTCCTACGGCCATCATCTTGTTGGTCTTTACTACATTTTCCTCTAAGTAATGCAATGAAATTTAATGTTACTTTTTGCACCTTCAAATGGAAGTCGAAGTCTGGAAACGAAAGCAGCTTGCTTAAAAGCTGTAAAATGTGTACTAGTTTATTCAAAAAAAGAAAAACAATAATTCTTGAGAAAATGTAAGAGATAAAGAGACACACTTGCTTTATTAAAATCAATACATATAATGAATGTTATCTCATAATTTTTTATTACTAAGATATTGTAGAAAAGAGGACTTCGTTGTGAGAACTTCATTATCGTGAGTTAAAACGAATTTCCACACGTACATAAATAAATAACTATGTATTATTTTCGCTTATCACCACGATCACGCATCATTCATTTATTTTCTTGTGCATTTACATTACTCGCTTTATCGTGCTTTGTATTCCATTATTGTCAAACCTACATCTAATTTTAGTGTGCACTCATAATTAGTACTGAGTACTACATTAGCTTAATAAACCCGTCACACATACCTACTTTTTTCCAAAAACAATTCTTTCGCCAAAACTAACGAAACACTAAACGTTTAATTTGTAGCGGCAAACTCGACTCACTCGCCGATTTTTTCTTTGTTGTGGGATTATTTATTCACTGTCAAAACTGTTTGTTTTCGTCCGCTGACAGTGCATGTATGTTATTTTTCTCGAAAAGGTGGAACTTGAACGCTCTGTCGCCTTTATAAACAACTAACACTCGACTCCTACAAGAGACACGAAACATGGATTCTACAGTCAGTAACTCACAGTCACATGGAGTTAATTAGATGGAAAATTGTATTCGCTTTCGTGAACTTTTTCATCTCTAAAATATTCCGAAAGATGTTTTAATTGTCGACTGGGAAGTGCGTGGTGATAAATCTCTCGCGTTGCCGTTAGAGTTGATTTATGTTATCATTTAGGAAAAAATTGGTAGGAAGAAACTAGTTTCGTGCAAGTCTTGAAAAATACAGACGACTAATTATTGAAGTTTCAAACGCTTAAGAAAACTTTAGATTTATGGAACTTTGTCAAACTGACATTAAATATATGCGACTATTTACATTTAACCGTAAATTGAATAACTGATACGTGCCTATACGAACCTAATTGATTTTTACGACATTAAAATTAAGCTTGAAACGTATAGGTACGTAATTGAATGAGGTTGATTTCTTGCGATTCTATGGTAATTATTTGATTGATGTTAGTGATTATAAAACAAATGGAGAACAATGCTTCCACCTTATTGTGTTATTGTTGAATCATTATTAGTTCATATGCCGATTCCAAGTATTGCATACCGAACTGGCGCACTTTTATTCCTAGTGATCACATCTACAACACCTTGCACAACACCTAAAACTCGATTTGATTATTTGAAGAAACCGTGTTCAATTAATTGTAACAGATAACGATTTTTGTAACCTCATTCTTTATCCAGGAATACTTTATAACATTATTGTTGATGAAATTTTTTAAACATATTTGCGTATTTTATTTTTTTAAATCACTCCCTTTTTCTAGATTTGTTTACCTTTATCGTGAGGAATTGGATCCTTTTGCAAAACATTTATATAATTTATTAAAAAATATAGCCCGATGATCAAAGAAAAGGATCCTTGCCAAACGTTCGCCCGAAGAATTTCAACATCAGCTATCGTTTATAGACGGATATTATTTCTGATGTTTGAAAGCTTGTTTTGTCATAAACCCAAACACTAAAAAAATAAAACCCCGATAAATTATCCACTTTCATCAAATTTAATTTCAGAAATAGGTGGCAAAGCCGTTTCCTTGTCGATGTAGACACGTTCATCCCAGATAACTCAACTTTTATCTTACGAGTTACAAACTTGCCACCGCTCATACCGAAGATTAAAGCGACTTGGTGCATACGCTTTGCGCCACTGCATCCATAACCTCAAGCTTTTGCCCTTTTTTCTTTGCCAAAGTTAATTTTACCGAAAGTCGCAGGTGACTCAAACAGCTCATCTACTAAATAAATAAACTAATTTCGTCTCTGCATGCGTGATGGTCGTGTCTTGTCTGGACTCTGAAATGGACACCATTTTTATGGTTGCGGTATCTTATCAAAATGCAAAGTGGACACGGAGTTAAGCTACCAGAGCCGTGCTACCAACGAGAGAAGTGGGTGATGAATTCGGTGTAATAAAAAATGGACGTTTTTAGTTTTGATAATAATGCGAATAACGTGTCGTTGTGATACAGATGTGAAGGCCGCGGTTTCACTTGCGGCTAGGGGAAACCGGGCCCTGATGGAACGCGGTCATTACAAAAATATAACTACACACAAAATTACATATACATAAAAGTATTTAACTGATAGAAGATATAAAAAATAACACTTTTTCATAAATTCACAACTTCGATGTTATTATGCGCCGTGGAACGAACTAATTGTTGTTGAAAGTGAGAGGTTCCAAAGAATTGATGGTCGAGTCGCCTGGCAATTATCTCACCGATTTTCATGCGTTAATCTTAATAGAAAAGCGGGTGAGGCGAAAAAATGTAACTACATTAATAAGAGAACGTATTTAATTAATTAAAGCAGTATTACTTGCACAATTTTATACCTTTCAAATTACGTATATTGCTGTAATTAATTTTTAAATACGTCGGCTGATTAAATCTGAGAAAAGTTAGAAACTGGACTGGTATGAACTCATTCTTGCGTTTTGTGATTATCACGTCCGTTGTGTTGTGGCTTTTTACAACTTGAGTTAAAGGTTACGCTACTTAAAGCGAAGGTGGGAGGCATAATACCACTTTTTGTAATGTTTAGGTTTTTCTAGACTATAATAATACCGTGATAAAAATTCTTTTTAGCGAGCTTCCACTTGTTCAGATTTGTTTTTCGGACCTGAGTGCTCAAAATCATTAAGCAAATTTTGTAATACGCTTCCACCCCGCATCGACCATTCATATATAATTATATGCAAATATTGCTTTTATCTCTTCCTGTGGTCAAACCCACGAACATTTTTTATCTCGTGTTTATACAACATCATCATTCAGGCATTATGGGGTGTATTCTCTTTTATTTATTTTCTCTCGTTGATGAATGCATTTGGAATAAAAATGATACCCTGTGTTTTAAAAGTGGCCCAAGGGGAACCCGTATTTTAAACAACCATTAGATAACGAAATTAGTAGTGGGCAGAACTGAAAATTTCGAAACAATAACAAAAAAATATATAATCCTTAAAATTTAAATTGTAAAAATGTGATCCAAACAATTCCAATGATGCTTTAAATGAAATAAGAATTTGAAATAAATATTTCAGCAGAAATCACAATGACAAGATCAAAGGAAAACAACACACACATATCATCAAACGTTAAAAATGTGGCAAACGCGGTCAGAAAGCTAACACAAGTAGAACAAACCTAGACGAAAATAAAAGAGAAAATTCCATACATTACTTAACGTCTTGATATAGTCAATTGAGTCGATCAAAGACAATTAAATCCTGCGTTTGGCATGCCCACCAAAGTTGGCAACGACTAAAGTAAAAATTGTTGTATCCGACAAGAAACAATAACAAAGAATAAATGTCAAATTGAAGGTGTGTTTTATGTCCGACAACTGAAAATGAATCTTCTATCAGTCAGGAAGATAACGGCTTTGACGTAGGTATTCTTTACCAAAACACAAACATAACTGTTGTCTTCGAACCGAGACGTGGTTATAACAGCAGATCCTATCGGGGATTTATATTTTATTCGTGATTGTGTTACTAAAACAAATAACGTGAGCGTAGAACCTACGAAATTTGCAATGTGGTGTCGTCGACTCGGGTTTTTAAATCTTCAGGATGTACGTGCAGTGAGTACCGCTTGGAATGGACTGGGAAAATTTCCTCAACTCCACTAGAAGAAATGAACTTTTAGAAAATTCATACAGATATAACACAAAGTGGATATGTTTTTAAAAATTTGAGGACTTCCAAGCTATGGTTGAAAAGTAGACGCCGAAAAGAAGAAAATGAGTACAAAAGATGAAAGATGAAAATAGTAGGTATTCATGGAAAAATTATAGTACATACCTACTCAAGAAATGGAGTTAATGAAAAGAATAATCCATTTCTGTCAAGAAAACGTTTTTTGAGAAGTAGATTAAATAGAATACTCGTATCATAAGTTTTGGTGCTTTGATTCCTCATTTAAGATAATTCAAATAGAAGCAAATCCGATTCCAAATCCAAAAGTTGCATTTTTGTAGACGACGTTATTAAACTTAACTAGTACCAAATATGGATCCCATTTGATTAGAAGTTGTAAGGGTGTAAAAATTAAAAGATGAATTGGGAATCGCTCAGATCAAGAAGGTCAAGATAGCAACGAAGATGAAGACGAAATTGGTGTTGACGAAAAACGGATTGTCAAGATGAGAAAAAAAACTTGTCAACCAGAATTAATTTATTCAAAAAGAGGACTTGACGATGACATTCATTTAATAGATGATAGTTTTCAAGGTCCTTTCTCACAAAATTGATGAATGTATTATTGTATAGTCTTTGCCATTTCTATTGAAACACCACTTGTTGATCGTAAAACTGGCAACGTTCATATTCAGACAATTTTCTAACTAAAAGCCGTTGTCAATCAATCGAAAGCTGCAGGGCCGGCTCTAAGGGACCAGGCGCCCCGATGGAACTTTCTGTTCAACGCCCTTTAAAAATTGTTTGTAAAAAAAACGAACAAAATTTTGTAATCACAGATCTTTGTAGAGAGATACTTTTAATTAACAAACATACATAAAATTATGATGAATCAATCTTAATATATAAAAGTGTTTGTCCTGACTGACAGACTAACACATTCATCAACGCAAGCCTGAACTACTGAAACTACAAATATGAAATTTGGACAGTAGGTTCCTTTTGTGTCATAAGCACCCATTGAGAAAGGATTTTTGGAAATTTCGCCCCAATGGTACAAAATTTGTGTACCTCAATGTTAATCGAAATTTAAATTTAAAATTAGTGATGACAAACAGCCATGGAATGATACACAGAACCAAATTCGACTACGAATCGGAACAGTGAAAAATATAACAAAACTGTTTGAACAACCACCACAACCAGCCGACTAGACTTGGAAGATAAAATTTTTAAGTTTATGCCGACAAGGGTAGTTTTATGGTAAAAACAAATGTCACAAATGTTAGAAAAACATTTAGTTTTGGTCATACCACTGTCTCGTCAAATTGTTACCCAGATAATAATCATAAATCCGGTATTTTTTGTCGGTATTGATCTAAAGGTCCAATCACCCAACCCAAAGACACACTCTTTTTCAATTACTTACTATAGTCAGAAAATGCCAGGAATTGACTTCTTATGACTTATGACCTATTTTGGTAAACCACTCCCCATAGTGGAATTTTAAAATGTAGCTTTTTCTGAAAAGTTTTCGATGGGCGCCTTGGTTTGTTCCTGCTATGATATTTTGTACGTAGTGATTCAATGCAAATCTAATATTAATTTATTTCTATGGAGTTAACACAAAAGCATAGGCGCCGCCCGGCGCCCCTTGTCATGGGCGCCCCGATGCGGTGCATCTTTCGCTTACCGTGTTAAGCCGGCCCTGGAAAGCTGTTACCAATTGCTAAATTTTAAGCAAAATCAACAGGTGGTGTTTCAATAGAAATGGCAAAGACAATAGTGACATTGTATTAGAACCATGAACAGTTAAAAATCGTAACTTGAACATTTAAACAAAAATAACACTTGTTGACGAATTCGATGATGTTTTTTTGACTTTTTTGACCCTCGTGAACACGAATCAAAGCTCAAAAAATGTCTCCTGGAGCTCCCGATTTTTCTTTAATTTTTTAAATGCTTGACACTTCCGAAAAATAACGCCGATAGATCAATGCATTTTCAGTAGTTATAAACAAACTTTAAAATCAATCAAGACGACTCGAAAAAGTCCTAGAAATCAAATCGTAAAAACCGATTCCGGACTTATGAGCCGTCAAATTTTAAATTTGGTTTTTGAATATGAAAAAAAAATGTCACTTAAAACAGTAAAAATATAAAAAATAGTGATGCCAGAAACGAACCTGATGGTGCAAAATAAGTCTAGAAACAAAATTTCAGTCAGATCTGAATTCCTTCTGACTACATTTTTTCGAAATTTTGCGAAATTTTTAGGATTGTCAAGCTATATCGCTTAAATGGACTCCGATTTGTCTGAAAATTGCTTTATTTAGTAACTAGACCCTTCTGAACAAAAGTCAGAACCCAAAAATGTTGTTGGAACCTGTTATCTTTTTTTCTGAAAGTTTTGAATGTTCGATACTTCCAAAAAATTACACCCTCCGAAACATCAGTTTATTAATTTTAAAGGAACCTAGAATCCGGGCTGAAAATCATCCAAGACAACTAAAAAACTTCAAGAAATCGAACTGCGAAAACCGGAACCCGGAATCTTATGACGTTTCGGACTTGTGAGCGGTCAAATTTTAAATCTGGTTTTTGAGTATGAGTCAAAATTTTGAAAATATTTAACAATTGATGCCAAAAGTGGACTCAGCGGAACAAAATTAGTCCCGAAAACGCATTTCAGTCCGTTGAGAACTTTTTTTACTTCATTTTTTAATACAGCACATTTCAGGTGAAGCTCAATTCCTTTCAGTTCAAGTTCGGTCCGGTTCTAGTTTAATTTAGCCCAGTTCACTTCATTTCGGTTGTGCTTGAGTGCAGTTCCCCTGAACTGAAAGGTTTCGTTCAATTCAGGTTCAGTTCACCTGAAGTTCTGTTGTGTTAACCTTGAATTTAAGTTCTATTTTGATTCAGGTTCAGTTTCAGTTCAGTTTAATTTTCGTGGAGTTCGAGCGCAGTTTCAGGTCAGGCTTAACTCAATTCAGTTTAGGGTAGGTTGGGTTCCGCTTTCAATCAGTTGAGATGTAGTTTAGATTCAGTTCAGATCATGTTCAGTTCAGTTTCGGTTTAGTTTACTTCAGGTCTAATTCCGTTGAGTTCAAGATTAGTTCATTTCAGATGAAACTCAATTCAATTCAGTTCAGATTGGATTGATGCAGTTCAGGATTAGTTCAAGTTCATTTCTGTTCAGTTTATGTTTAATTGAGTTCAGTTCAGGTTAGAGTAGGCTTATTTCAATTCAGGTCCCGCCCACCCGCTTTCTATTTTCCTAAAGGATTTATCATTTGCCAAAATCAGTCTTATCTTAACAAGTACTAGTCCCGCCCACCCATCATTTATTTTCTTGGTGGGTATATCATTTAATAACACCATCCCATAGATCCGCTTATCTAAATGAACGTAGAATTCGGCCTGAAAATCAACCAAGAGGACTAAAAAAGAAATCAAATCCTGAAGATCGGAACCCGGAATCTTGTCGTTCCAGACTAATAGACCGTCAAATTTTAGATTTGGTTTTTGAGTGTGGGTTAAAAAAGATTTCGTTTAAAATAGTGAAAATATTTTAGAACTGCGAGACCAGAAATCGACTGAGTGATGTAATATTTGTC
Organism: Zophobas morio; assembly: GCF_036711695.1. Taxonomy (NCBI): domain Eukaryota; kingdom Metazoa; phylum Arthropoda; class Insecta; order Coleoptera; family Tenebrionidae; genus Zophobas; species Zophobas morio. The sequence continues at coordinate 12,923,457 of NW_026972107.1, forward strand.
GAGAAACAGAATTTCAATTAAATCGGATTTTTTTTTTTCAAAATTTTGTAAAATGTTCAGATTGTCACCTAAATGGACCCCGATTTACCTAAAAATTTCTGTCTCCTTAGACCCTTCTGGACAAGAATCAAACCTTAAATATCCGATAAATCCATTTGTCAATTCCAATCCGGCCTGAAAATGAACCAAGATGACGAAAAAACTTGAAGAAATAGAATCGTTAAAACCGAAACTTTAAACCTTATACAATTCCGTACAAATGTTCAATTTGGTTAAAGAAATATTGTTTTTAAATTAGTGAAAATATCCCAAATGATGCCCCAAACGGGCTCAGCGTGCAAAATTAAACAGGTCAAACGATTTTATGACATTTGACCTTAATTGTACCAGTCTTCTCATCTGAACATTTCTTTATCTAACTAGGTAGTACTGCATCGGTACTACTTCTACGCACAAATTTTTAAACTGATCACGTCCTCTGAATAACCGCGATCTCGCCTCTTATTTTAGACTCTAGCTGGCGCTGCACTTCATTAAGTTTAAAGTGAGCGTGCAGCAAGATTTGGAAGGGCTGTTCTTGCACATTAGGGTGGATGGGACCGAATGTTCAGATGAGAAGACTAGTACAATTAAGGTCGAACATCATAAAATCGTTCGACCTGTTTAATTGCACAAACGTCTTCTCATCTGAACATTTCTTTATGTAACTAGGTAGACGTTTAAAGAAATATTGTTACGCAACTGAAAAGTATGTGTTCAGTGAGCTGTTGTGAGCGCCACTAAGGCAGCCAATTTTAAAGTCACCATTTCCAGTGAGAGTTCACTGATAGGAGGAAGAGCCCTCAGATACTGAAGAACTATTGAAGCGCAGAGCCAACTAGAGTCTAAAACAGGAGGCGAGATCGCGGTTATTCAGAAAACTTTTAAAAATTTGTGCGTGGAAGTAGTACCGGTGCAGTAGGTACTACCTAGTTAGATAAAGAAATGTTCAGATGAGAAGACGTTTGTACAATTAATCTAGAAATCGAATTTCCTAGATTGTCAAGTTATGCCGCTTAAATGTACACCAATTTGCATAAAAAATGTTTTTGTAGTAAACAAGAATCAGAGCTCAGAGGATGTCTCCGGAACTTTCTGATATTTTCTGCATGCTGGATACTTCCGAAAAAAACATCTTTCGATGAATCCGTTCGTTGGTCAAATTTTAGACTTTGATTTTTGAGTATGGGATAAAGAAAGATTCCTAAATAAAATACCTTTCGGTAAATGAAGCTAAATGTTATGAAGATCGAACGGGCATTTGGAACGATTATGGACATCAAAAATCCAGGAACTGACGAAGAAATTGAATTCGTATTTTTGTAGACTACCATATTAAATGAACTAGTACCAAGTATGGATTTGGGTTAAAAAATAATTAGAAACTGTAAAGGTGTAAAAATTAATTAATGTTATGAAGATCGAACGGGCATTTGGTATGATCAGATGTATCAAAAATCCAGCAATTGACGAAAAAATCGAATTTGTATTTTTGTAAACTATGTATTTTATTACACGAATAAATACTAAATATAAATTTCAGTTAAAAAACAATTATAAGTTCTAAAGCCGGAAAGACAAAAGGATGAACAGTAAACTGGGGAAAGTTCAGTATAAAAGATTAAGGTAACAACAAAGATGAAAAGGAACCTTGTGTTGACGAAAAACGGATTGTCAAAGTGAGAAGAAAAACTTGTCAACTTTGATCAGAACTAGTTGGTTCAAAAAAAGGACGTCAAGAAGCTTTTGAAGGTAAATGAAGGTAAATGATATAACAATGGAAATGAAATGGCTGTGGACAGCAAAAATTTTGCAATTGATGAAGAAATCGATGATTTTGCTTCTGAGATTAAGTCAGGTTTGAGCAACAGAAAGTGGAAATTGTTTGATCGGCCAGCAAACAGCATTAAAAGTAGCTCGTTGTTATTATATAGAGGAAAGCTCTTTGACAAGCCAAAAAAAAAAAATGTATCCACACAGAAATCAAGAAGAAGCCTTAAGAATTAAAAAAAGAAGATCTGACAAAATATCTTATCAAGTTTTTAAAAATTAGAGATCCAGGAAGGTCACTATCAACTAAATATTCAGTTCATTCAAAAACGGAATGCCGAATTATTATATAAGGAATTAGTTGAAATTCTGCCGTATTTAGCTGTCTCGATATCGCTCATCTAATTATTCTTCTCCGCTATTCACCAACTGTCATGGTCGCCACCGGACAGCTGCGAAGAGGGTTCTGCGTTACTTGAAAGGAGCGCTGAATGTTGGCTTAATTTTTAATCACTCGGAGAATCAATTAATTGATTAGTTGGCGTTGATTGGAGAGAATTTCCTGTAGACAAATCCTGGCAGGTTACGTGTTTATCCTTGATAGAAGTATGATTTCTTGAAAATTAGGAAAACAAAAATGACAGCCTGAGAATGACAACGTTTTTCATAAAACTGAAATTATTTTATGAAACTTACCGGAACATGTCTCTGCAACAACAATCTATATTCATATAATTGAATTTCGAGAAAGTTGAAAGTTTCGATAACAAAACATTGATAATATGCCATTGATCGGAGCTGATGACATCATCATATATATTTTAATGTAATGTTTGTAGCTCGGACGAAAAATCTTTTGTATGCAAATAGCACTAATCCCCATGTAAGTAGAGTACAAGACAAGAATTTATTGTCAAACCATGGGTAAAGAAATATCTTATTCTGAGCACTGCAAATCGACTTTGCTAATTTTGTTGCTTTTTTACTACATTCATAATCGCTTTGAAGTGCATATAAATTTCAGAGCAATGGATTCGATAGTTTCGGACTGTTTGCCCGATAAAATCTATAAACCGGCGGTAGCTGACAAACGACACCAACAAACAAACAGGCAGACAGACGGAAACGGGAAATCGGCGTCTAAATATTCTACAATCTGTGAAACTTCAAGCATGAAATATTTATATAAGTTAAGAAAAAGTTCCTGAACTGTTCCGCTTAAAAAAAACAGAATTGTCAAATATATCTATCGCCAAAGAGATTTTAAATGTACCGACTTCAAAGCTCGAATTGTTGTTAATAATTTCCTGCGTTCAAGTTAATGTTTCTAAACGGAAGCCAGTGTCATTATAAAACATCGATAAATAAAAACTAGAAATCAAAGTCCGTATCCACTTAGTATATTTTGAAAAACAAAACGCTTACAGATCACGAATGCGCCATTAAACTTGTATTTAACCGTGCTGCGGCGAGAAAAAATTGCTGGCACGGCATCAATTAAAAGCCGAAACTATTTTATAATATCACAACCCGAATAATGATTGTTGGTGAATTCCTTTGAAATTCGAACGAGCGCATAAATTTTGTGCCAAAACATCTCGTCTGAATTATAGTTATTATAAATTGGGGTATCAACAGCCACATTTAACTCAATTAATATTAGCAGCGCTGAAGCTCATATACTGTAATTTCCATACAAGTGCTTATCTTATGTGTTATAAACAAATATTAGGTTACACATTTAGCGATGGGATCTGTTTTGCCGTCATGAAGCGCTTTTGCGGCGTTCGGATCCTGTAGCAGCATCGATTTTACACAAAATACAACACGATACTGCTTGCACCGGAAAATTAGGGCACAGGACCAATAATGCATAATTTAACAAAATGTTGCGTTAGCACCGAGATAAAAAATGCGGCTGCCGACCCAGTTCGCCCGACGCAACGAGAATTCCTTTTTTCGACGGCTTAAATAATAAAACGTTATTGATAGCTATGCAACACGTTTCGTTTTTTCGGAAACGGGATCGTTAATATTTTATGTCTGTCGGGAAGGAAATTCATGGGTGTATAGCGAAAGAATTCTTGACGAATTAATGATGCCGAAAGTTTGCCTCGAAGTGTTGTAATTCGAAAATTCTTTAAATTAAAAAACGACTGCTTTGTGTGTTCGAGCATAAATCCAGCTTAATAGGGAAAAGAGAAATATGATCTAATCAAAAATTGATAGTGTCGCGCTAAGATAGATAACATTGTTTGTGGAGAATAAAAGTTGGTGTTAGCATTTCCGGAAAACTTGAAACTCCGAAGAATTATTAGCGTCAGTGTTTTTTCTAATGAAACTGCAAACGATACTCTTGAGTAAATAAAATGGGTCAAAATTACTACACCTATTAGTACCTGTGGCAAGATATAAGAACATAATGAAACGGAAACCATAAAAATCATCCAAGTTTAAGCAATTAAAAGTGCAAGGGATAAAATTAAAGCAAGTTATTTATAAAAATTCTAAAATGAGAACGTTGCAATTAAAAACTAAGAACAGCAATTTCAAGCCTGAGAAAACCACCGAGCCGTAACGGAAAAAATCATTTTTGCAGCATTATTTTCATCATATGGCAAATAAAACAGTTCAGTCGCCCAGATTGACCCATAAAACATGATTAGTAAATACCTTTTCTAAGAACCCTGCCCATTACGTTGGTTTTCTGTTTTATGGCCGCAATTGCTACCGTAATTATGCATACTTTATAGTCTCAAACCAGATTTACTAAAGCAGTTCAATCGCTACAAATAAAATCGATATCTGAATACTCCACAATCACCCATAAACGGGTCATATCGATTTTTCTTTTGCTCCTGAATTGGTCATTTGTTGATCGCACAGGTGTGCTCATTTGAATGTATGGGCGTCATAAAACCGTCGATGCCCCTTCGTGAAATTATACGAGTCGATAAGAACCGGTGACAAATTATTTGTGGAATTGTGACCAGTTGAACGTGTTATCGGTTAAGATCGCGTATTGACGGCTTGCATAATTATGTACATTTAATTTGCATATCTTGGCTATTAGTCGGGTATACAGTTATGTTGGAGGCGCTCGCCGATATCGTACCTACCGCAAATAAATAAATTTTAGTTCGATCGGTTTTACTCTTACAACAACACAAATAACTAAAAAATTGGGAAAATTAATCTTGGTCCAAAATCTGCAGGAGATGCTTGAGTGAATTAATTAACTGTCGCGGCAGGTTTCTCAATGGATACAAAATTCTGATTGTTGCTTCTACTGATCTACAGAACTAGTGAACTCAAGCACTACAGTGATTAGAGGCTCGATTAAAGGCATCAGATCCGGTTATGGAACCAGGGATGCAACGCAAAGCGAACGAGAGCAATCTATAACTATACCATATCTTGCATATATACTTAGTTCAAGAAAACGGTTGCTGTTATTATTATTGAGCATACTGCGCAATGAGTGAGGACTCAGAGAAATTTTTAATATTTTTGGCCAAGATTGTTTCGTGTACTGCATTAAAAAAAAATCATTATTAGCACGTTCCGATAACAAAGATCTGCATTAGAAGAAAATGAGATTTGATTGATTTTATATCTTCAAAACAGAGGAGAGGACCAATTTAGCCGTGACATCAAACGGTTATTTTTCTCATATCCAGAGTAACACAAGCACGCAGATATTTGAAGTTTGGTTTATGATCACGAAATACTTATGTAGAGTACTTTATTAGGGTGATAAGTAGATAAATATATGAACATGTGTGTTACGGAAATTAAAATTAATAAATCACATAATACATATGTTATCATAGATGGAGTTATCACAGGTTGTTCGTCCCCATTGATATTATATTTTTTAAGCTTATGTTAATACATAAGCTTAAAAAATAATCCGTGTGCTCTATTTTTGGAATTTAGTTCACGTAGCATCGGAGAGGCGATTGGTTCTGTTACCTTTCATTGCCATAAATTAATCAGGAAAATATCTCTCTAAATTCAATTTGGCCTTATCCACTCGGGCTCAGGATGAGGTAAATTCGGTTGATCTTGGTGGGTTTTTTCGTTCTAAATTCTAGGCGAAGCCGGAAAAAAGGTTGTTGGGACGCGTTTCCGTTTTCCCACTCAAAAAAGCAATTAAACTGTCAAGATACACACGTATCCGATTAATTGGTTTCAAAGTTGATTTAATTGGTGTTTGATACGGGAGGCAACACCTCTAAACCAAAAAATCTTTAATTGGAGTTTTAATTTTCGCAGTAACAAAGCGAATCGCGTCGACTACACCGAAATTAATTAATAGTCGATATAATATAAATCGGGCCAATTAAATGCGCGACGGTAATTGTACCGAAAAATATAAAGACGGAGACGGGGCGAAATGCGCGATGACGTTAATTAGCAATTCTATTGCTTCTTAAAAATCTCACCGAAAATATATTGAGGTATCGATCATTTTCGTTGGTTTAGTTAATTGATTACGTTTCTAGTTCATTAGTTTCATGAAATTTATTACTTTAGTATGCATTAAGCGGCCCACGGTCCACAAAAAACCAATAGAAAATACAGTTAGACGAAATTTTTCAATGGCGTTGTAGGTGGATAGATCAGTAAGTTTCTCGACGATGCTGCTTTCCCTTTGCCATCTGGTAAAAATTAATTACGTACTCACGATACGTTGCATCGGGTTTACGGAGCGTGGGCTTCTGTTATTATAACTATCGGTATTACGAATTATGTAAATTTCTGCGCTACTTTACCCACAAATTAGCGGTTTTGACGTTTTAATTGTCGGATTTTAATATGGGCCCAGTTCGTGACGGGCAACCCGAAACGGTCACATTTACATGTTGCTGACTTGAATTCAATAAGCCCTCTTTCCCCGCCACTGGCAACCAGACACAATGTTTTTTCAATCAGCGCAGCCCAATCTGTCAGCGGAGATATGTCGCTGACGAGAAAAAAACAACCGGAGAATCAGTCATCTATTTACATCTATAATTATGGAGGGTTTTGTGGTGATGAATTTGTTTGCAATACTGTTAACCTATATTTTACTATCGTTAGCGCTTTTGATCTATAGTGTCGGTGTACCTCGTTAACGTGGGCGGTCATATGATGTACGCAATGTTTAATGCATTCATACATTTGCTCTTTGATCTCATTAATTTAACTCTCTTTTTTCTAGATAATTATGTGCATCATTTTCTTGTACACAAGACCACTTTGCCAATAAAATTAATACATAGACTTATAGGAAACAATGGTGCTGTGAAGCACCATTTTGTCGCCAAATAACATTTAAAAAAATATGGAAATATAGTTCACCTTATAACCACTAACTTTATTGTGTATAAAAATTAACTACTTATGTATTTTTATAGATTCATCTAAATAGCAAACGCAGATATCGACACTCATTTCAACGTCCTACCACCGTTTCAACGTCACCGCCTCCCCAGGATCCGAAGCAGTCCCATCCAACAAAGAATCGCCGACAGAGAATGCATTTCTTTTTCTCTGTGCCGAAAGTTCTGTTGTAGATAATGATGTAGATGATTTATTTAGATATGTAGCTAGTGGCAAAAAATAAACCAAATATGTTAGTAATTTTAACTGGGATATTACTTCTTGCGTGGTCACAAGACCCACTGGAGATCCTCTTCTCCGGCTAGAGTACCCCAGATGCTGGCCCCCGAGCAACCGTCCCCGTAGAAGGCGCCAATCCCGCGCCTGAATGTGACCTATTCGCCCTCCGAATTTCGTCGCAGTGATTTTTAAAAATCTCCTGAATGATCATTTGTACTTCACAAATTTGTTGGGAATGATAACGTGTTTAAGTCACAAATTTCGTTTTTTTTTTCAATATACGAACAATTTGCTTTAAGTGGGATTTATAAACTTGCTGTTGACATTGGTGTTCTCGCTGATGTTGCTTTTAGAGCTCAAAATTGTCATTTATAAACTCCGTTAGGAAGTTGCCGTTGAGAGTAACTTTGCTGTTCAACTTTTGCCGTAATTAAAGGGGTTGTAGAAGAAAAGTGGAGAACTTAAGTTGATTACCACAAAAATGTACCATTGTAGATATGTTTTAAGTTTCTTATTGTCGAAATAAGTCTATAAGTATTAAGAAAAAAAAAGGCAAAATGTAGCCCCGGCCACCCGCCCTACCTCACCTGTGATAACTTTTTTTTATTCCTCGCGAGCCAAAGGGGTGGGGCTTAATAGCAAAATCCTTATACGATAAATAAAAAACATGTTTTTGGGTATCGTGTTCTTCAAAGAATACTACGTATATTAAGAAAAAAATAAAGCCAAGGATTAGGCCCCACCCATACCCGCCCCGATCTCAATTCTCAATTGTGATGAATTTTTCATTCGTTGTCAGATCGAGGGGCGGTGTTTAATTGCAAGATCCATATTTCTCTACAAGAATTTACCATTTCAAACATGTTTTTAGGTTCTTGTTCTGAAAAGATGATTACGAGAACAATATAAGTATATTAAGAATTCCTGCCCTGATCTAAATAGTAATGAAGTTTGCATTCGTTGGCAGGTCTATGGGCATAATTGCAAAATCCATATTTCCTTACAAAAATGTACCGTTTCAAACGTGTTTTAAGTTTCTAAGAATTAAAAAATCAGTACAATTTAGATGGGGTGGGTGGGCGGGGTTTATATTTTATATTTTTTTCTTTATATGCATAGTATTCTTTGAACAACACGATACTCAAAAATATGTTTTTAATTGCTTGTAAAGAAATAAGTATTTTGCAGTTAAGCTCCACCCCCTTGGTTCTCGGCGAATAAAAAAAATCATCACATTTGAGATAGGGCGGGTGGGCGGGCTTACACTTTGACTTTTTGTTTTAATATGTGTAGACTTCTTTCCACAACAAGAAACTTAAAACATGTTAAAAATGGAAAATTTGTATAAGGAAATATCGATTTGACAATTAGGCTCCGCCCCATAATTGCAAAATCTATATTTCCTTGTAAAAATGTACCATTTGAATCATATTTTAAGTTTCTTGTTGTGAAAAGACGGTTATGTATATTAAGACAAAAAAGGCAAAATATAAGCCCCGCCCACCCGCCCTACCTCAATTCTAATGATTTTTTTTATTCGTCGTGACTCGAGAAAGGAAAGCTTAGTTTTAAAATTCTTATTTTTCTACTAGAAATAAAAAACATGTTTTTGAGTATCGTGTTGTTCAAAGAATACTACGTATATTAAGAAAAAAATAAAGCCAAGGATTAGACCCACCCATACCCGCCCCGATCTCAATTCTCAATTGTGATGAATTTTTCATTCGTTGTCAGATCGAGGGGCGGGGCTTAATTGCAAGATCCATATTTCTCTACAAGAATTTACCATCTCAAACATGTTTTTAGGTTCTTGTTCTGAAAAGATGATTATGAGAACAATATAAGTATATTAAAAAAAAAAGGCAAAATATAAGCCCCGCCCACCCCTACTTCAATTGTGATGATTTTTTTTAGTCTTCGGGAAACAAGCGGAATTTAATTGTAAAATCCTTATTATTTCTCTACAGAACTTACCATGTAAGACATGTTTTTGAGTATCGTGTTATTCAAAAAATATTATGTGTATTAAGAAAAAATTAAAGCCATTCCTGCCCTGATCTAAATAGTAATCAAGTTTGCATTCGTTGGCAGATCTAGGGACAGATCTTAATTGTAAAATCCATATTTCCTTACAAAAATTTACCATTTTAAAAGTGTTTTAAGTTTCTAAGAATTAAAAAATCATGACAATAGAGACAGGGTGGGTGGGCGGGGTTTATATTTTGCATTTTTTTATTTATATGCATAGTATCCTTTGAACAACACGATACTCAAAAACATGTTTTTATTTGCTTGTAAAGAAATAAGTGTTTTGCAGTTAAGGTTGACCCCTTGGTTCTCGGCGAATAAAAATCATCACAATTGAGAAAGGGCGGGTGGGCGCGCTTACACTTTGACTTTTTGTTTTAATATGTGTAGACTTCTTTTCACAACAAGAAACTTAAAACATGGAAAATTTGTATAAGGAAATATCGATTTGACAATTACGCTCCGCCCCATAATTGCAAAATCTATATTTCCTTGTAAAAATGTAACATTTGAATCATATTTTAAGTTTCTTGTTGTGAAAAGACGGCTATGTATATTAAGACAAAAAAGGCAAAATATAAGCCCCGCCCACCCTCAATTCTGATAATTTTTTTTTATTCGTCGTGAGCCGAGGGGCAGAGCTTAATTGTAAAATCCTTAATTTTCTACGAGAAATAAAAAACATGTTTTTGAGTATCGTGCTGTTCCAAGAATACTATGTATATTAAGAAAAAAATAAAGCCAAAGATTAGGCTCCACTCATACCCGCCCCGATTTCAATTACCATTTTAAACATATTTTACCTTTCTTGTTGTGAAAAGAAGACTACACATATTAAGAAAAAAGGGCAAACAAAATTATTTAGACCGAACTTTCCTCTCACTTGCATACAAAAATTATTGCACACATTTTTGTATAAAGATTGTGATGAAAATCAATCAAGGCGGATTCATGAAGCACAAGTAAGGGACTAGGTTATTTTATAAAATTTAAATAATATTTCTTACGCAAAACTTCCAAGTGACGTCATTACGTTAGTGGGGAAGATGATTAGACAAATTTTGCTAAGCGTTTTACGATCTACAACATATTCTTGACAAACATATAAAATTTGGTAGTAATCGGTCCTGTAGTTTCTGTTTAATAAAAATCGACACAGATGACAGACAGGCGGAAACGGGATACCTATTTTTTCGTATTCTAGGGGTAATGAAACTTTGAGGAGACATGAAATTAACTGGCCACCGGATGGACCCTCTTGCACAATTTCTTTAGCTTACAGTAGGGACAAAAGGGTTATAAGGGCAAATAGTAAACCCAGAAATGTTTTGAAATTATTTTCTGTAGTACAATAACGTACTGTATACTGTTTCGGGTTCCAAATTTATTAATGAAATGTTTTGAGACAATTTTAAAAATAAAACTCGAGAAAATGCACGTATTGAAGCATATTATTTTGTACAATTAACAAAATTTTGACATGACGTCATCAAGTTTTTGGAAAGGATGAACTTCAGAGCAACTTGTATAGTTTCTCCAGTTGTAATTCGGTTTTATGATATTACCCCATTGTGTAAATGTTAACTTCCTTAAAAAAAATTACTGTCCGGCAGCCCTGGCTTACCTCCACAAATGCATCGCCAATACTAGCTTTAAAGTGATGTGGGGAAATATTATAAAAAATTCTCCATGTTAATTCCCTATGTACTCCTGTATTTTTTTAGTATCTTTCACGGAACTCGACTTTTTTCTAAATAATTGTATTTCTTTGCATGTCCCTCAATTTCCAATATCATTATAATAGGCAAGAATAGAAGCATTAATGACGAACCTAAATGCTATTAGTTCAACTACTTTATAAGTTTCGACATAGATATAGCAAATTAGGTTATGAATAAGTTTGGTTTTAAGAAACAGGTCCTTGAAACTCCCACATTTCAAAGAGGAAAGTTAGCGAACACATAATTTCATTTCCCCCTGTTAATCACCAAGGGTTTGAAAAACTTTTCTGATGATTTAATAACGACAATGATTAAAGTTTTTTCCAGTCAGGAACACATTTGAGAAGTAAAAAGAACCGATTCGAGGAACACAAAATTAGCTATTATTTGACATAGTTTTTAATTTCTATATAGCTCAGAATGTCTAGAAATATTACGATAGTGTGTTTAAATTTAACGTAGTAATTAAATTTATCTCCACTTTGCCCTCCACACATTCGTGGAGGGTGAACTAATAGTGCAACGAATCGTTTAATTTTAATTGTCCTGATTACGCCAAGGCTTGTCCTTTTACTGTATTAAATGTGGCAGTGGATGTAGTTAATGAACAGCACTAACACAATTTTATTAATTTAAAAAATCGACCAGACTGAAGTAAATTTGAGTTTGCTATCTAAATTCCAAACGATTGCGTGGACAGGCACGCACAGGCCATTCCTACAATTCTCCTCATAAAAAAATTCTGGCAAATATACAACAATAAATTGCATCTCTAAGTACTGTATAAATTTCTCAGCAAAGTATTTCAGCCGCCTGAAAGAAATAACTTAGGTATGCATGTAGGTTCACAAAGAAAATATTCGAGCAATTTCTCAGAATTTGTGCAAAATTTATGATAAGCTCGTTTTTGCCTACTCTTGTCGAGAATCCTCGCTCATTCCTCCTATTCAAAGCACCAAAACTTTTAATCGGTTCGAATTCGAACTCGCCACGAACGGCTCAATCAGGACGTCAAAAACTCAATTATTTTGGAATTCTTCACGGATTACGTTTCACTTAAAAATGCCCAACACACATAAATCAAAATCCCAACGTGTATAGCAGGTCGAAGTTATAAATTCTCAATCGGCGTTCCGTTTAATACAAACAGAACCGAGTGCACGATATGAAATTTGTCGCTTATTGTTTAGGCAAGCGTAAACTCAATCTCGAATGCGGAGAGAAAAAGCGAAGAGACGCCAACAGGAGCCTTCTGACAGATGAGTCATGAGACCAACTTAAATCTAACGAATGTTACAAATCTAAGCCTAGCAGTTGGAAAACGATACCTCCGCGTCTTAAATCTCTTTAAGCCCACAATAAACTTGGAAAATCCGCCTAAGTATGACTGCACGCATCGCTTCTTCTCCTTCAAACGGAACTAGTTTTTCAGTGAGCAACCGCCATCTATGACGGGTTCAACGCACTAACGCCGTCCTGGTGGATGTCCTTTTTTGTGGATTTTTTACGCTGGAGTGGATAGGGGCCCACTTGTTAAATATAGGCTTAGTTGAAAGGATTTAACGATAGTGTCACCTAACAGAGCACATAAAGCTGTTACGCGGCCGCATTTAACGGCCCGGCTCTAATAACTCTTCCACACCTTCGAACTATTTATTGTATCTATATTTTAGACAAACTGCCAGAGGAAGGTGTACCAAATAATTACTACACGATCGCTAAATGCGACGGGCCTGTTGTGGGACCCTTGCAGCAGCCATTCTCTGACATTTTCTATGCAAACAAAAGGGTTCTCCGCCTCCATCACGACCACCATTCAACCATCGGCTAAAAATCACGCATTATTAACATAAATTCGTTAATTGCGTACCTCTTTTCATCATAATAGCCTATCGATGGCTGCAGAAACGATAAAACGTTTAGGCATTCGATGCATCGTGATATCCCAATGCTTACAATAACAACACATGAAATGTTGTTTGTTTTTGTTGCTCATGATTAAACTACAATTTTTAACAATTGTCTCAACATAGGATAATGAAATCGATGTTATTTATTCCTAGTTACTTATTTTGTTATTTTTAGCATTACTATTATCCACTATATTTCCAGCAAGATAAAATAAATATTTAAGAAACATCAACAAGAAATATTAGGGCGTTGACTTTTAAGAAGGAATTTATTGTAGAATAAATTACTTGCTTGTAAAAGAATACACTTTTGGAACACTGTAAGATTATACATGTTCAGAAGAGGTATAACAATGTTCTCCTTTTTTCTATGATAAAATTATATTAATATAGAGGTATACCTACATTTTTCAGGATCCAAGCCCTTGAAAACAGTTCAATCTACCAAAAAAATATATAGCGTAAAAAAATGCACCATTGTCTATTGTTTTTTCCTCTTTTTTTGTGTGTTAAACATCATAGAATCCCTTGAAAATCCTCATGCTGACAAAGTGACGTATTTTAAAGACCCCTGTCATGTTAAATATTTCTTAGAAGTACCATTTATTTAAATAATAATGACTTTATTAAAATAAAAATATACCATAAATTAATTCCAAATACATCAAATGATTGTAACAGTTGTGGTGACCGAATTTGAATTAAAATTTTGCGCTGACAAAAATTAACAGCGGCAAGAAAATCGTTAAACATAGACAACCATGTACACGTTTAGTTCTTATTCTGGTAGTGGGTAGCTCTGCTAGGGAATGTTAGTTAGAGGGTTGGTAGTGAGAGGGGTGCTTGCTTTGTAGAGGGTGGAGAGAGTTAAGTTAAGTTTAGTTGGTTTGGTAGTTAATAAAAATGGAGAGCCTTTGTTAAACGAAAATTAATCGTAACGACAAAGACGCCACAGTTTCCCCAACACGCGTAGCTAGTTCTTGCTGTTTTTCCAAGCGGAAATAAGCCAATTTTCCACCGATGCTAACATTTGGTCTAAATTTGACTCATTGTTTGTACATTCACAGTTCATGTTAGGATTTTAATCGTTAACTGGTTCTAACACAATTTAACAGTCATAAGTTTGTTCAGATAAAGGTGCTTGCTAGGAGATTTCATAAAATTTACTTGGTCAGGGCTCATCCTTTGTTTACCTAGTTACGAATAAGTTTCTGGATGCTTATACTCAAGTGTTACGTTATAGCACTTCTTAATTCGCCACACAAGATTGCTAATAGTTCATTTACGGCAATTAAAATTAACCTAACGTTATCCCACTCTAGGAAAAGGACCGTGAAAGTACGATAGAATTCATAATATCGTGGACTGAGGTACGGAGGGGATTAAAAATTTTTCCCTTAGGCAGTTATCATCGTTATTATCATGATATCATCATCACATCATCGAGACACATTTTTTTCGTAATGTGGAAAATTACATCACCGAGAAGCTTTTCTCACAACACCTGATAAATTTTGTGTTGCTTATTTATCATGTGTTTTGATTGAGATAAACTGAGGACAGTCCACAATATAAATTCTCAAAGCTAATGGTTTTAAGTAGCCAGTCACTTGGACCAAAGCATCATTTAACAGAATGTAAACTCTTCCTTTGAATTGGTGATAAAATGTGGCATAATTTCACGTAATGTAAATTCTTTGTTCAAATCGTTGATAAAGTGTGGTATAATTTAACGTAATGTAAATTCTTTGTTTGAATCGTTGATAAAGTCGGGCATAATTTAACTTCAGGTAAATTCTTTGTTCTGGCAGCGGCCAAACTAGAGTATTTTCAAACTGAGAACATGTTTGAACTGAAAAAATCTTATTGAACAAAATTAACAACATTGCGGCTCATGTGGGACGTGAATTTTATTCCTTTGAGTTAGTTCATCCCTTGCATAACGTCACAGGATTGACCGCATTTCTGGGACACATAATTTTGACGCATTTTTTTGACGACGCATTTGTCCGACGCCAGTTTAAACCTCCAGCTTGCCTGCTATGGTTTTTTATGTGTTTGTTTGGGGGAATGTAAAACGATGGCCCACAATACAGCTGAATAACTTCACTCTTAAAAATTAACCGATAACTCGAATGGACATGAAACATTAGACTCATGTAATTCTGTTATCTTTTCCATTTTTTTCTATCTCGAAATTTTAACTTCAGTAATTTTCTTTGTTGTATCATTTAAATTGAACGTAAATTTTCATGTTCTGCAGTTCCTAATCTCACGTAAGTTTTTATCTGCACAAGTTTTACTTCACAGCAGATAATTTTGTTTTTATAAATCTTAGTTATTTTTTTTTTCATGTAAATATTTTGTTGATTAATATTACCATCATATAATTGTCTGATGTCCAATCTTAATCTCTTACGCCCCCTATGAGTATTTTGCTGTGTTCCAGAATGAAATTGGGACAGTTCGATCGCCACAGATAAGAATTTTTTGCTGTTTAAAATTTCTCGAGAGTGTTAAATGTTGTTTATTGCTATTTTTGAAACTTTAACACTTGTTCAGTTGTGGTTTAATGTCAGAATTATAGAGATTGAACATTTAAATGGAACTGAGGTTAAATAAAACACAGAAACACATAGCGGAAGCGGAGTGCGCGGTTCCTTGTCGAGCTGGCGGTCGCGCCATCTGCACAAAAGATGCTGGTCTTGATGACGTGACGCTGTCAGCTTATTTATAGCCGTAATTTCCAGCACTGGATCGAGCGTCTGAGATATTATTCCGCCCGTTGATTATCACACAGTATTGGTGGAAAATCAATGGTAAAGAATTCTTAACAAAGAAAAAATTACTGAAAAAAATAGGTTTGAATCCAACACGGTTTGCCCAATTTAATAAAATAAATAAGTAGATGAATAAGTAAATCAATACTCTTCAATATCACCTTACGATGGTTTTACGACCCATGTCCGTAATTCTCTATCTCTTTGACTAATATCAGCTCAAGTAGATTTTAAGGTGAACTGCTGCATTTAGGGCAACATTTTTGGAGGACCTTCGTGTTGAAGACATCTCGCCATTTTGTTTCGCAACGTGTGATTCCCATACTTTATTCACCCCAATGAATCGAAATATTATTAAGTTTTTAAAGTCTTGTAATATGTATTCAGAATATATCACATCCGCTTAATTTTGCTGTGGTTTTAGAGTGGTGTAACATAATTACTAAACACGATATTTTATTAAAAATCTATCTACGTCGTGTTTCGGGTGAAGCTAAACTGTTGCGGCAACTTTTAATGAATGTGGAAATTAAAATAATGATTAAATGAAAACTGTTAGAGGTCAGTGGCGGGAACGGATCGTGCTGACAAAACCCAAATTGCTGAAATGCAACATTGCATTTCCGGGTTTAGTGTATACGTTAAGTTGGCCTGTATTTCCATTTTATGCAAAACGACAAAACACGGCTGTTAATTTTATAATCATAAACCTGTAAATGTCATGCTTCTCAGTATAATAATATTACGTTCCAATTAAACTTTGTTAATAACTTTTGCTCTTAACCATATTAATAATTTATTTCGTTCTCAGATCATGAAAATGTAATTCCTGAAATATGCAGCAGTTTTACTTTGGGTGAAAACTAATGACTCGATATTAATTTTTTTTTGTAATACGGAAAAACGTGTTCCTAAAAGTTAACAAAAAGGTAAACGGGGAAAAAGAAAGAAAATAAAAGTTGTATTTTTTCAAATGGAACATTGTATGTATTTTTACAGATTAATAAGTTTTTTATGAAAGAAGACAAAAAACGATGTCAGTTGCAAGGATACTCTTATCAATGTCTGTCGTCTGTTGTTTATCTGTTATCTGTCTGTGTCCAATTTTATATGTATGTTATGTACATGATCCATATGGTAAATCCTTACCAAAATTTGGTTGATTGTGTCCACCAACAATTTGATGACGTCGTCTCGAACTGTTTGTAGTAAACTCCATTAAAATTTTATAAAATAACATACTGCTGTACTTGTAGTTTATGAATCCGCCTTGATTTTTTATCCTAGGCATCTAGATTTTTGCAAAAAATCCAAATTGCAAAATCGCTTTTTATACCAGTATGAGAGCACCGGTTATTGATCAAATCAAATAACGATTCACCCCATTTTCATGAAAATTTGAAAATACAGTAATAGCTTAATTAATAATTTTAGTTGCCCCTTCTGTTTTGAGGAAACAGCTTGCTACGTGCTTAATCGTTGCATTCTTTCAATGCATAGACATAAGTAATCAAATTTAAGCATATATTGATAATGTACATATTTTTCCAGTTGGTTGTGTGCTTTAAATTTATTTGCCATTGTCAGTGCTTGTGCAGACTGTGTTATTTACGCCACTGCATAGCATGCTTCTTTACCTGTACTTTACAGTCCACGCATATATATATTTTAACTTAGAGGGGTTGTCATCAAAAAATTGACTTTTTTTTTTTCAAAGAAACCACACCATTTTTTACACAAAAACACAGATATATTGATCAGAAAAATTTAAGACTGATAACACTTTTTTTCGTTTTTAATGAGAAATATTAAGAATCTAAATTTTATCCAAAAATTAAGCAATTTAGGTTGAAAATAACAGAAACAAAATTAAACAGAAAAAACAAACTTACAAGTAATCATAGGTACTATCTGATCCAAAACTAAACCAAAAATCAAAAAAGATAAAAGAATCAAAAAAATTAAAGTAAAAATTGGAAAAAAATATTCTATAGCGGAAATGGTAAGACAAATTACAGCAAAAATTCGAGTAGTACCTTACGAAGTTGAAAATACTGCCAAGAAAACATACAAGAAACAGTGGCGACAAATGCCCCAATTAAGAACAAAAAAATTTGATTCAACAAGTAAGAGGAAAAAAAGTTATAGCTTGAGAAACAAATTTGGAATACAATCGTTTCTAGAATGGAAATGGTGCGAGAAATTAAAACAAAAATTCTTAGGTTGTACTGTAGCGGCACAATCATAGCTAGGTAAGCGAAGTAAAGATAAGCCGCTCTGTAGCCTAGTGGTCAAGGCACTCGCCCGGCAAGTGGGAGATGTGTGGTACGATTCCCACCGGGGCAGCAAATATTTTTCGTCGCTTACCTACAGTACCATCGAAGTTGGAAAAATTAGGACCGACAGACCACATAAGTAGATCGAAACATGAAAGAAAGAGTAAAGATTAGAACCTTGATCGAGAAGAAAAAGAACTCTATTCAATACATAAGAGAAAAAAATTGAGAAACATCACTTTTGAAATGGAAATGGTTTGAGAAATTACGCCAAAATTATAAAGTTGGAAAAATTGGGACAGAAAGAAAACAAAGTCGAAACGTACAAGTAATGGTAGAAGTATATCGATAAAGAAGAAAAAGATTCCAATTGAACACGAAAGAATGAACTACTTATAGCTTGAAAAACAAATGCAAAAAAATGTTTCTATAATAGAAATGGTACAACAAAATAAAGCAAAAATTCTTAGGAAGTACCATACGAAGTTGAAAAACTACGTGAAAAAAAAAATACGTAGAAGAAATGCAATTATAGTGTACAACTTTCAATCTAAATACCCTGTGTAATTTGCCTAATTTTTCATGGCCATCTCGTTCGGACGTCTTGTATGAAGAGATAAGCACAAGCAAAGTTTGACGGAATTTATACGACTGCCCTAAGAATGTGAACCCACTGGAATCGGTAGAGTCTAGAACGTTCTGGAAATGCTGAACTCAAGAGCCTGAAGCATTCTAGAAAAATGGGTAGGATTTGAGGTTGGTACAAGTTAAAAAAAAGCGATTGTTCGAAGGGAAATGTTAGTTGGAATTATAAAAGTCGTCCAAAAAAAAAGATGAAAATTATGCTAGAGATCACATTAATAACATTACAACAGAAGAAGAATCACGAAGGTTAGTTTAACATGATTCAGGTAATTGGATTTTGATTTTGATGACCGTTTTGAGTACCTCGTTAGGATTTCTCGCAATTTTTTAATGTAGTTGTAAAATTAATCACTTTTGTTGGTCATAAGTAAGATGACTAAAATTTTTATGTAGAAGCAGTAAAATAACCACGTTCATTCACGTATTATTACCTTCATAGGTATGAGATTTTGCTTTTTTAATTCCTGAGGAAGTACTGTAACAGAGTGCATCGAGCGACTATTTTCATATTTTCTCGACGTTTCATGATCCCTAGAGTACAAAAAAGTGGTCCCTGGTTTCCGTCTCTCTTTGTGGTTATTTGGAATGACATGTATATGGCAAGTTATCAAATACTTCCTGTTCTGAGTTAATGGTTTCTTCGATTAATGCGTTAGTATTAATGCAATGGTTATTGTGAGTGACACATTTAGACTTTTACTGATCAAATTAAAAATGGCCCATCCAATTTTCCTGAAAATTTGGGAAAAATCTACAAAAATCAGGCAAAATAACTTACCTACATTTAGTTTACTATAGACATATCTTTATTTTCACTTGTAGAGGTTATAATAAAAAAAAAATTTCTAAAAATCAAATTTTATAAATTTTCGAAAAAATTGGGTAATTATTATGTACTATACTACTATTTTTTTTTATAATAACAGAATATTATTTTTTATGATTTGATTACAACTTTAAAAAATTTCGAAAAGAAAAATTGTAGTTTCAAGCTTTGAGTGGATCTAAATTTTGTACATTAACGTATTTTCAAATTATGGAGACAGTACAGGAAATATTTATTATAATATTTAACTCCGTTACATGATGGAAAAGTCGATTTTAAGTTTAGATTTACTCTTAAAAGGCTTCTCTTCCAAAAAAGCATCCCTTTTAGCAAAACATTTTGTTTTTGGTCATTTTTGCCCCACCTTCCACTCGTAAATTCCCAACCGGCCGCGCTACCACCTCCTGAATCACGTTCTGAAAATTACCATATCGCAATACCAACAATTAGCCTTCTCCTCAACACCACTGCTCCTGCACCAGAACATGTTTCTCTTTACGGAAAATTAAACGTTTTATAGGCATTGGGCGCGATATTTTGCCTTATTAAGCACGATACTCGTCCTTAACAGCTCTATTATTATCTTTTTGTTCTACCAGGCGACTATTGTGCGCGCATTTTTATTGCACGTACCTATTTCTCGAGACACAATAATACAAGCGCTCTTTAAATATACCGCGTCAACTCTGGCCATAACTTTCAACTTATCACGCCCATAAAACTCCACCGGAAAATTGCTCGCACTGAGGCTCATTTTCGATTCCAACAAAACGATTCTGATGGAGGCCAAGACGACAAATGGACAGACGCGGACTCGCCGACTTTACGGTCGGCGAAAGAGCCATTCGCCGGCAAGTACTAATTGCGGCGCACCCCAAGGGTTCGCTGTAGGGCCGTCATTATGTTCGCTTGATAGATATGATCGCTTCGTCTCTGTATGGTGGATAATTTGTATGTCGCCACGGTTTCCTAGCAGCCACTTTCGTTATTACAATAATAAATTGGAGGGAAAAATGCGTGCGCAGGAAGTGAAATATCGTTATTATTATTTTATTATGCGGAGTACTGGATTGCAATTGGAAATTGAAGATTACTATTGCAGATCTCTAGTTGCACTTTAGTTGGAAATGCATCAGTAACTTGCTGCAGTAGGTATAACATTAAATTTATTCACAAACTATGGGATAACTAACTAGTCTCCTAACAACAGCAATCAGGGGTTCAAAAGAGTTCGTTGTGGTGTTTCTAACATGTATACTACACGTTTCAAGTAACAATTGTGAAGGTAGCGATTTCAGGCTTCACAAAATATTTAGTATTATTGTTACTTTTGCAATTATTCTAAATTGTGTTTTTAATTGACGTTGAAACTGAGTTGACTCTGTGAAAGTTTTTTAGCAATGTCGGTTTAAAATCGAAATTATCCGTGAGATATTTTTTTCGCGATTTCTTTGTTCTCCTGTTGCAGTTGCAACCAACTACCACAGATCTAACGGACTATTTATCGCTGCGAAATGCATAGGTTATTTTCAATTATTCGGTAGGCGAGTTTTACTTCTCCCACGAAAGCACAGAGCTGCAGAATATCCAGATTTTTATTTTACTTTAAGCCACCTGGACACTCTCAGGAACCAGTGACCAGTTTTTCTAGTACCTACAGTTTTGTTTCTCAAAATCAAACAAGCAAAAATATTTGAAAATACAGATTAAACTAAACAGATTAAAACTAATTATATGATTCTAGTAAAACCCTTATATTATTTTTTAGGGTCTGTATTATAGTGTGTAAGCTAGACTTATAATAAAATTTCATAACATTAGTGTTACACAATAGGAGTCTCAGTTCCGTTAGAATTTTATTGTTAATCCACCGAAAAAATCTTTATCTTTAAGACCAGTACAGTTATTATTTACAACATGGGAACCGATAAGTCAGTAGTAATGATCTCATAGTAGCCTGCCCGACGAGAAATTTATTATTTATCGTCTAATAAATAAAATAGCAATAAATAAAGTGGCGAGTGCACAGCCATCATACCACCAAGAGATTCCGCAATTTCCCAAGCACATAACCGTAACAACGTCAAATTATATGTAAACGGTAACAACCTTTAACTATGTGAGTTCTAATAAAAAAATAAAAATTACCTACTCACAGCCATTATTACTTAATATTAATTACAGTTTTAAAAAATCGTTTTCCAGGGAGTGAGCGCTCTAATGGTAACGACTTAATTCAAGAGAAATTTATGACATCCTCCTCTATTGCTTGGGTTAAAACGAGTGTACGAAATTACCCACCAAAACTTCTTACTTACTTTTTTCCTCGAACTCGTATTAAATAAATAATCGCCGTATATTAAATCCCCGTTAATTAAACGAGAGCAATTAATGGTGCGGAACGGAAAACATAAACTAACTTTATTTCCGATAGGCTACACCCCCTTTCCTCCAGAACATAAACATAAACTCGAATTTCTCGTGTGCTGCGATAATTATTCATTAGGCGGTTTCATTGCTTCAATTATCGATGACGTTCGAAGATGGTCTAAGTAGAAGCACAAATTCCTAGTGTCCACAGGAGACTAACTCAGTCACAAGTTTAGAAGCTTTTTTTGAAATATTTCTGAAGCAGGACAGAATACTGAAGAAAAATTAGTACAAACAAATAATGTATAATACAAAATTAATTAAATTTCATTTTCTTGTAACGCAGATGCTTGTTGTCGAACGTGCAAAATTACACATTATTGCATTTAGGAAGAATAAAGCTACAAGAAATAGAATTAAAATAAGTAAAAGCACACAGTTGTGTTAATTTCTGACTAACACCAGGGTTTTTATTTAGTTAATAAACTCTATTAGCCAATTTTATTCCCTCTAGAGATAACAATTTTGCAAGAACCGTTGGGATGACATAGCCTGTATGTGTATATCCCAACATGATTATATTTTGATCAGTTTAGTTAAAAGAAAAACGTTACTTTGTAAACGATACAATGGCCGCTTGAAGCAATTGGATTTTTTGTCGTTACACCGTGAACATAATGTGGATGGGTAAAATGTGTATTCCTTTGTAACATGAAAACGAACACGAAATCATTTTTGTGTGGAAGCTTATTCTGTGGAAGAAATCGAATAAATATGTGGTTTATAACAGGATATAAATTAAACGTTTTATGCCTAAAGCATTACAATAATCGGACTTTCTGTATGCAAATCTAGCAAAGAACTGTTCGTGCAGTTATTCCTGTGAAAGAAAGACAAAAATAATAGCGCGGTGCGCTGGATAATTCATGGCTCGTATTCACATCCCAAATTATAAAAGAGAAGAAATACGAGCGGCATATTAAATTCTAAGATATTAATTTCATAACCAAACGTAATGCAGTGCAAGGCAATTTTCGTGCAAGTGGCTCCGAGCGCCCGAAAAATGTCAATTTTTCCTTAAATTAACTTTGATACAAAACATCCTTCCGTTTTAATAATTGAAGAAAAATTCCACCGCTCCGAGTGTAATTTCCTCCGAAATCCTAAAAATCATGATTCACTTCCTCGTCATCAAATAAATAAATAATTCGATTCGGGTCTCCCTATCGGATTCGTTGTTTACCTGATGGATAAAGCGGTCGGAGCGGGGACACCAGCACTTCGGAGCCGGAAGCGAGCTCCATGTTCCGGTGAGAGTGGTTGGTAATGCCCATAATTACCCTTTAATATGGAAGGATCACGCTGTTAGACGCGGAAGTCGCTTGGAGATGGGGTTTAAATAATCTATTAACAGACAAATTTTTCATTGTTTGCTCGAAACTCCAACTTCGGGGCTGAGTCTTCCGCAGCCGCAAACTTCCACAACTCTCTTCAAGTAATAACATCTTCAAATTAGAAACATGTTTAACGATTAATTGGAGACGCGCCGGGCATTCTCTAAGTAGATGAGCAAATGACCAACTGCGCCGAAGAAAGCCCTGCGAGAATTAACTGCGCCGTTCATGTCTACTTTTGACATGGTAGGAGAAATTATATGTGATAAAAGATCACCGGAAAAAACATAATCGTATTGGAAATATTTAAAGAAACACCATACAACCGAAAATCACAACATCGAGTAAACATGAAATAAATAAGAAATATTCGAAAAAAAAATACAAATAAAATGAACTGGACGAAAATGTACTTTAGTAATTAATGTTTATCAAATATTGCTATTTTCATTTCTACTAATAAAACTGGAAAAATGATGGTGAAATAACGACTGAAAATAACTACTAATAGCAATAAGATTTGATTGCCCATTGTTATGAAACAGCATAAATTGCCTTTTTAAAATTTCACCATAACACATTTAATACACAACACAAATTAACCTCATCTGATGTGTGATTTAGAATTAAATGAACTTGACTAGAATGATTGCAAGCTAATCAAGCTTATTACGACGCGCTAAAACAAAGCCAGTTGATCCTTGAGACGCTTGAATAATACACACCGACAACGTCACGTATGCTTTTAAGTAGTTGCTGCGTTTCTAATGCTGTGTTATGCGTATATAAATTGCCGCCAGATGTTTAAAGTGATGTACCGTATACAGTCTTGCCATTAAAATTATACTTGTAGCTGTATGTCACAAAGTTAGTGGTTTTTAATCAGTGGCGTCTCGTGTGAGGAGGCAATCTCAACAATTAAATGCCATCCACCAACAAAAAATTTAACTTTATAATTATCTTATTAAAAAAAAAATGTCTGTAAGAAAAAGTGGTTGTTTGGAGAGAACTTCCCCGACCCCTGAAGTGAGCCCAATAAATCTTCTTTGAAAAACTATAATTTTTTTTGCGATTTTTGTTTTCTGATAACCTCTGTAAAGTAAAAATCGGTGGCGCAAATAAAACTCCCGCAGCTTTTTGACTTGACTTTTTCGATTTTTCAATTTGCATATTTTTTTTCAGCTTTTCGATTTGCAATTCTTCGAGTTTGTAAGTCTAACTTTTTCAGTGTTTCAATTTTCCAACTTTTGAATTTTTCAATTTTAAGACTTTACCATTAATCGATTTGAGTTTATCGAGTTTTCAATTTTTCAATTTGCAGTTTTACGAGTTTCAATTTTGAATTTTGCCTTTTTTTGTATTGTTATTTAAATTTTTCCTTTTTTCAATGTTTATAATTTTTTGTGTTTACAATTTCAGTTTTTTTCAATTTTTCGATTTGCAATTTTCCAGCATTTGGATGTTTCAATTTTTAGAATTTGCAATTTTTCGATCTGCAATTTCACTAGTTTTAAATTTTTTATTTTTCCGTTTTTCATTTGTTCAATTTTTCAATTCGCAATTCTTTGAGTTTTTAAGTCTAAATTTTTCAGTGTTTCAATTTTCAAACTTTTGAATTTTTCAATTTTTGATTTTTTGAGTTTCTCGTTTCCTAAATTTTTGTATTTTGCGATTTATGAATTTGAAGTTTCACCAGTTTCAATTTTGAACTTTTCAACTTGTCGAGTTTTCAATTTTTCATGGTTTCAGTTTTTCGATTTGAAATTTTTCGTTTTTTTTTCTGTATTGTTAAAATTTGTCTCTTTTTCAATGTTTCGATTTTATATTATTTTGTTTTTTCAATTCCAATTTTTTTCGATTTTTCGGTTTATGAATTTTTTTTGTTTCTTCAATTTTAGACAGGCAATTCTTCGAGTTTTCATTTTTAAATTTTCCAGTTTTTCGATTTCCCAACTTTCGAATTTTTCAATTTTTAGAATTTGCAATTTTTCGATTTGCAATTTCAATGTTTTTCATTTGTTCAATTTTTCAGTTTGCAATTTTTCGTTACGGTTTTTTATTTTCTTTATTTTTTCTATTTTTCTGATTTTATAATGTTTCAATTTTTGGATTTTTAATTATTCACTTTCCAATTTTTCGATTTTTCAATTTTAGATTTTTTGATTTTTCGTGTTTTCAGTTTTAGATTTCAGTTTTACAATTTCAAAATTTTTCCAATTTTCAAATATTGGTTTTTAAGACTTTTTCATTCTTTCGACTTTTCAATTTTTCGATTTTTAATTTTTGAATTTCTCGATATTTGATTTTCCAATTTTTCGAACATTCAATATTACAGTTTTTGGGCTTTACAGTTTTGACGATTCTATAATTTTTAGATTTAACAAATTTTGGGTTTTCCAATTTTTCAATTGGATTCGTTTTTTTTTTCAAAATTTTCGATTCATTAATTTTTTCGATTTTTAAGTTTCTTGATTTTTAGTTTTTCAATATTTCGATTTTTAGTTTCTTCAGTTTTTTTTGATTTTATACTTTTTCGATTTTGCAATTTTTATTCTTCAATTTTTCATTTTTCCCGAATTTTTAATTCTTCGATTCTTTATTTTTCGACTTTTCAACATTTCAAACAAAAAAAAATGAAAAATCACAAAATTGTAAATTTGAAAATTCAAAAATGAAAAAACGAAAAGGTATAAAATGAAAACTTTGAAAATTCTAAAAATTGGAAATGAAGTACTTGAAACATTGTATGAAGGAAAAACTGAAAAAACGAAAGATTAAATATTGAGAAACTTAAAAATCGAAAAAGCGTAAAATTAAAAAAAAAAAACAAAATATTGTAAAATCGAAATATTGGAAATGACAAAAATCGGAAAATGGGTTAATTGAGAAATCCAAAGATTGCAAAATAGAAAAATTTTAATATTAGAAAATCGAGGAAGTGAAAAATTAAAGAATGAAAATTTGAAAAATGGAATAAACGAAAAATTATAAAATTAAAAGAAACATTGAGAAAATAAAGGGAATGAAAAAAACGAAAAACTGTGATACAAAATCGAGAAAAAAAAATGATAAAAATCGGTGAACTTCGAAAATTCTAAAAATTGGAAATGAAGAACTTGAAAAATTGTAGGAACGAAAAATTGAAAAAAAACAAAATATACAATCGAAATCCTGGAAATGAAAAAAATCGGAAAATGGGTTAACTGAAAAATCCAAATATTACAAAATAGAAAAATTTTAAAATTGGAAAATCGAGGAAGTAAAAAATTAAATAATGAAAATTTGAAACATTTAATAAACGAAAAATTATAAAATTAAAAGAAACATTGAGAAAATAAAGGGAATGAAAAAAACGAAAAATTGATGAATTGAAAGATTTAAAACTGTGTTACTAAAAAATCGAAAAATCAAAAATTATAATATCTAAAATTGGCAAAATTGAAAAATTGCAAATCGAAAAATTGAAGAAACGAAAAATTAAAAAATTTGGAAGATGAGAAATTGAAAAATTGAAATAATTTACAAAACCCTACACCGAAAGGTAGATGGGAGTTGATTATATATATATATAAATAATTTACAAAAATGAAAAATTTTGAAACCGAAACACTGAAAAATTGAAAAATTGCAAAATTCAAAATTCAAAATTCAAAAACGGAAAAACGAAAAGGTGTAAAATGAAAACTTTGAAAATTCTAAAAATTTGAAATGAAGAATTTGAAAAATTGTAGAGACGAAAAATTGAGAAATCGAAAGATTAAACATTGAGAAACTTAAAAATCGAAAAAGTTCAAAATTATAAAACAAAATATTGTAAAATGGAAATATTGAAAATGAAAAAAAACGGAAATTGGGATAATCGGGAAATCCAAAAATTGCAAAATAGAAAAATTTTAAAATTGGAAAACTGAGGAAGTGAAAAATTAAAGAATGAAATTTTGAAAAATTGAATAAACGAAAAATTAAAAAATGGAAATAAACTTTGAGAAAATAAAGAGAATGAAAAAACGAAAAATTGTAATACAAAATGGAGAAAACAAAAATTGAAAAAAATCTGTGAAATGAAAAATACAATCAAAAAAATTTAGGAAACGAAAAGTTGATAAATCGAAAGATTTAAAATTGTGAAACTGAAAAATCGCAAAATTAAAAATTATAATAACGCAAATTTGTAAAATTGAGGCACTGTAAATCGAAAAATTGAAAAACTGAAAAATTGTGAAATTGAAAATTCAAAAATAAAAAAACGAAAAGGTGTAAAATGAAAACTTTAAACATTCTAAAAATAGGAAGTGAAGAATTTCAGAAATTGTGGAAACGAAAAATTGAAAAATCGAAATATTGAAAATGGAAAAATTCGGAAAATGGTATAATTGAGAAATCCAAAAATTGCAAAATAGAAAAATTTTAAAATTGTAAAACCGACGAAGTGAAAAATTAAAGAATGAAAATTTGAAAAAATGCATAATTGAAAAATTATAAAATCCAAACAAGAATTGAGAAAATAAAGGGAATGAGAAAATGAAAAATTGTGATAGAAAATCAGGGAAAAAATTGAAAAAATCGGTGAAATGACAAATACAATAAAAAAATTTATGAAACGAATTTCAATTTATAAATTGAAAAATTTAATCTGTGAAACTGAAAAATTGTAATATCGAAAAATTGAAGAAACGAAAAATTGAAAAATTGGGAAGATTAGAAATTCAAAAATTGAGATAATTAAAGTTGCAAAATCGAAAAATTATGAAATCGAAACTCTGAAAAATGGAAACAATTGAAAATAAAAAAAACGAAAAAAAAAAGAAAAAAACAAAAATTGTGATTTCAAAAAATTGTAAAATCGAAGTAAAAAGAAAAACTAAGAATTGTGGTTTCAAAAACTTGGTCGAAGGTAAATAAATCCAAATTTCTCTAAAAATTACAAGAACTAATTTTGTGAATTTAATTTTTTGATAATAACCCTTACATAAGTGAAAATAAAAATATGTATTGTGACGTCACTCCCGTCTGACGTCAACTACAGCACCGGCAGCTAGATTTACTCGGGGCAAGGCCGTGGATCTTTATTATTTGGGGTGGTGACAATATTTTGGGCGCCAGTCGACAGAATGTCGACGAGAAAATGAAAAAAATAAAGTTTAGACGAAGAGGGAAGAAGAGGTAGTTGAATGACAGAAACAACACCTACTCGCTGATATGTATATAATTTTGAAACTGAATTTCCAAAATGACTTGCTTTAAATATGCAATAACAATATAATTTTGAAACTGAACTTCCGGAATGGCTTACTCTAGATCGGCACTGACATGACGCTTAAGCGTGTAACGACCCTTAAGGTTTACAAAGTAGGGTAAAATCAATCTGTACCTTGATTCTTGATTACCTTATGCGCTTACGCCACGAAAACTGATATTCCCAATGCCGCCACTCTTGTATGTTATAATAAATTTCTTAACTGATAATAAATACTGGGATCGGAACCATAAATAGGTAAGTGCCTTCTAAAATGCTCCTAATTGATTAACGTACTTACTAACAATTGTTGATTAAAGCTACGAATTAATAACTACTAAGCAAAACCATAACTTAACAATTATAACAATTATAACAATCACATTTTGTGGACCTCTTTGCCACCATAAACCATAAATTGTACAGTAAATACCTCCAAATAGTTGTTAGGGGATGGTATCTCGGGCTAATCGCAAAAAAAAGGCAGCTACCACATCCCACGGCTATTTCAAATTGACTCTTTTGACTCCAGAGCCTGGTAGGGAGTCACCAACATGACACCAATGACAGCACCAAGATATCAGACGTACCATCGGCCCATAAGATTCGGGATCTCAACGGAACCAGTCCACACAAAAGCAGGGGTGTATAGCAGCAACACTATGATGGTTCGCACTCTGACTTCATGGCCAAAATTACACCAAATGAGACATAAAAAAAAGGACCTAGAGAATTCCCAATGATTAGAAATCTATTTTAATTTTACCAAATAAAAATGTTACCTAGGTGTTATTGGTCCTTTTTAATCACTTAATTTTAGTGTGTAATAATTGTAAGGGGATTTTATTAATAAAATTCAGCCCACAGAATTACTCGCTACCATTTTTAAATCTTTATCAGAACCCCTCTCTTTTTGTATGTCTTTTTCCACTGATCCTCGCGCCTTATCAATTACACGGCCAAGCGTCATGTCAGTAAAAAAGAAGCGCAAGAATTTGAAATTAGTAACAATTACTTCGTGATTGTTACAGTATGTAATCCAATACAAAATTTTGTGATATCGTCATCAACATTTTCACAAGCACTCGTATAGTAATTTGGTTAGACGCTGTAAAATGCTAATAATAACAGTACTGTATTCGCAAATTTTCTGGAAAATGGTGTGAGTCGTTCTCGATTTAATCGTTTATAACCTGCCTTATTCATTAATTTGAGTAATCCTATATAAGTAATTGTAAAAATTATGAGTGAATTGATAATCCACAAATGTTGAGTCATAATATTTTGCATATTTTAGAGGGCAAAATTATTAGATGACGTCATCAATTTTTTTGAAGAGGATAAACGAATAAATTTTGATTAACCATTTATCATGCTTACGATAACCTGTAACAATTGCCAAGATTTCAGAGCATTCGGTTTTGCAGTTTCAAAGTTAAATTGCCATATGGTGTTACACAATTTTGATTTTTCCCAAAAATCTGGATGTCTAGGGGTCTAAAGTTTTACCATCTACATGATATTCCTAATGTACATACAAAATTTGACAACAATCGGTCCAGTAGTTTCTGAAATTATGTGTCTAGTAAAAATTGATACAGACGACAGAGAGTCAGGCAGACAGATAGATGAAAACGGGAGACCACTGGACCACTATACTTCCATAGCTTACGCTCAGGGAGTTAAAATAAAGAAGAAGGTGTCATACAGTAAAACATTTAGAATTGTTTGTAGACTCTTTGACAGAACAGAGTCGTAAACATCAGAACTTTTATATACATACTCTAATTATTAGTATATAGTATAATTAATAAGTAGAACATTGAAATCAACGTGTAAACAAATTTAGAAAGTGGTACACTTTTTGTGTTATATCGTTCATCAAATTTGATGATTTGACGTTAAAAATCAATTTTGCCGACTCTTTCAAATAAGGGGTAGATTTTACGTATTTTAATGTCAGTCGCGTCCCCTATAATTGTCATTTGAAAGACTTCTAACCTCTGAAGTCCACCATCACAACGAAGCGCAAAATAACCGCGAACTTGAACGAACAGTCGTTTATAATAGTCACTGGTCGATTTATCGACTAATAAGTACGTAATGACAGCTAATAACGGATTTATATTTCCTTCGCTTGCCATAAGGAAATACTTTCCACGGTCGAACACAATCCGACATTTCTATTTAACCACACTAATAACAAACGTCAAAAGTGACATTTATTAACTAAACGCAGGCGAAAATTATTCAGCACACTTTAATCACGAATTATATGGACTTACTTAACCCACATTAATATCTTTTTTGCCAGTCCTCTCCTTATTTACTTTATTGCCAATATTTCAGCAAGACAAATTAGAATCAGTTTTTTGTTTTTACCAATCTTTAATAATGGGCTAATTGGTTCTTCAATAAATTTTCAACTTGTACACATAAATTTCTTAATGACCGCTCATAAATCAAGCTATTTCCACACCATTACGTATGCAAGACGAAGTTGAAAACCTCAACACGTCCCACCGGCAGCTAAAATCAGATATTATCTGTCAAACAGCTTTTGACATATTTGACAGCGATTGTTTCCATGTTTACTCTGTTGACTCCCGTTGACATAAATGGTGCACGCATAAATGCGAAAGATGGAAGAGTTTCGTGGAGGCAGGAAAAGTGGCGGCGAGCAGGAACGGTCTCAGATTTGTGTGAACCCCGACAAGTTTAAGATCGTAGCAGGTAGTTGCAAATTACTGAAAAAATAATTTTGTTTCCTTTGTTGTGTCCATTACTATTGTTTGGTGTCAAAAAATCAGAGCCGCAACTCTGGAGAAAATTTTATAGAACTCAGTTGGATATGAAAGAGTGCTTTGTGCTGTCGGCCTTCCGGTGTTCGAAGCCGTCCCTGGTCCCAAAGTAAACCCGAGTCCTCGCGCCCCACGAAATTAATGAATTTCTCACTCGACAATACATCACTGCTGGAGTGTTTCTTATGGCAACAGTTCGATTGTGAGGCAGTCAGAAGTCATTCTTTCCCTTCTTGGTGGGTGGTGTACGAGTGTTTTTTCTCTCTTATACGGGATACCCGACAAAAAGTTCGCTCCGGAATAAAGAATAGTCCCGGCATAAAGAGGTAATTAGCAGTCTCGGTTCCTGTCAAGTAGCTTTACTCTTTCAGCAGAACAAGGCGTGTGTTTTCTGAAAGAAACAAAAGATAAAGATCGCCTCAAAAAAACGTCGTCTCTTTCACATGGAGATTTTTAAGGAGTGAAACTCATGGACGGGCAAAAGTGAAAAAATCGCGCATGGGAACGCTGATTAGTTTCTTGCATGTCGCGCCAGATAATACCCTCCGTATAAGAAAACTTACTTGAACCAAGAACGTACACTTTAATTCACTTAGGTGCCTTTTCGAGACAATGGGAGCGGAAAAAGGCCGTGATGTGCACTCATCAACAAAAGTAATCACTGCGTTTGTTGATACTGTACACCTACGAAAAATGACAGCTGTAATCAGCGCCTGATTGGCCGCTGTCATCACATGACGCCCAGACACACCCACGATAGGTTCCAGCGCTGATGTATGTGCTTTTCATTAATGATGTCCAAACGTGTACACTATTAATTTGATAAATAGATGGTTCTTTGTTTAATTTTAAATTATTCAGAGAACTCTGACCACTTAGACGTGTCGGGCCATTTATTGAAACCGAGCATATAATAAATCTAATAGCCGATCTTATCCGAGTGTTTTATATATTATACAATAGGAAACAGATAGAAAAATGCTACCTCCAAATAACCAGAACTTCGAATATTAACATCCAAAGACAAAGCACGATTCTTATCGTTTAAAAAAAATCTCTATAAAATTAAAAAGCAATAAATTTTACACAAAATATGCAACATTAATTTCTTATTAGTTGCTTAATAAGGCTGCGAAAAATGATTATTATACATACATAGTGACTGAATAACGCGAAAAATATAATAAATGTTATGGAAACCAGTTGCTATTGTGTTCCATTTTTTACTCTTTGAAACGACAATATATGTACCGAGACGAGTCTGACTATATTAAAAATACACTCTACAACATACCAGTTTTATATTAAATTCATTTTAGTGATTTAGACGTGAGAATGGTTTAGACGATTTTCCTCATGGAACACGATATTTTTAGTTTAGTTCTTTTTTACTGTATAAAAACTCCACAAACTTTTTTTCCAAAGCTAACTAATTCTTCACTCCAACAGTTTTTTGTTTTCGTTTCTCAAGACGACCATCACCAAAACGATCTCGACTCATTAATATATACAGGTACCCTACCAAAAACGAAACATACTGCTTGTGGGTATATTTATTTTGAGTTTTTTAAAAACTCTAGGATAAGGGTAACATTGTTACTTCTCGAGCATGAGCTAAGGAGGTATTGTAATCGAGTCCACCGGTCGACTCCCTACTCTTATGTTTTCTCGACCTTTCATGACCCCTAAAGTACGAAGAAATAGGTCCCCCGTTTTATCGCTCTTTAATTTTTTATTGATTAAATTAAGAAATAGTCACCCCATTTTTTTCGATTATGGCTTACTTAATTAATAATTTTAATTCACTGTTTCGAGGAGACAAACTCATTCAAATCAAACTAATTCCTACAAAACATTATTAACTGTGGTTTTTATTATTGCTGAGAGGGCATTTTTACTTATTGAGCGTAAGCTAGGGAAGTACGAGTAATAAAGTTCATCGGACGACTTGGTACTTTATCGACGTTTCATGATCCCTGGACAAGGCCGTAGCTTGGGCGAGGGCAGGGGATGCTGAGCTAGACAAGTTATAATATTTTTAGTAATAGATACATCATAAACGAACAAAATTATCTTACAAATTTGCTCCAATTTTTACTTCTCGAGCATTAGCTAAGGAAGTATAGTAATCGAGTCCATCGACCGAATTGCCACTTTTATATTTTCTTGACGTGTCATGACCTTTAGAGTACGAAAAAGGGGGTGTCCGGTTTCCGTCTATCTGTCTGTCTGTCTTCTGTCTGTCTGTCTGACTGTTTGGTGTCTGTATCCATTTTTATTCGACAATCTCCAAAACTACTGGACCGATTGTTGTCATATTTTGTACGTATATTAGAAATATCATGTAGATGGTTAAGTGCTAACTAAAATTTGGCTAATCATCCCCACCACCAAAGGGATGACGTCATCTCCAAAATTTATAATAAAAAGTTTTTTTAAATTTTTACAAACTAATACGCCTGCACTTGTGGTGTGTGAATCCGTCGAATGTTCACATTAGACATTCAGAATTTTTGGAATAAATTCAAAACTGAATAACAATATTTTGCAATATATCATTGAAAATGCAAAACCGATTGCTCTGAAATCTTGTAAATATTTTAAGGTCATCGTAAACATGGTAAATCCTTAAGCAAAATTTATTCGTTCAGCCCCTTCTAAAAAATTGATGACAACATCTCAAAATTTTGTCGAATAAATCCTATCCAAAATGTGCAAAATACGATAAGTCTATACTTGTGATTTATCATTGCATTAAAAGTTTTTAAATTTGTTATACAGGGTGATTCACAAAAATTAATGAATTAGTCAATTTATTTTATTGATTAAATCGAGAACGGCTCACTCCGTTTTCCCGAAAATTGAGGTTTCATGACTCCTAGAATACGAAATCATAAGTCCCTTATTTCCGTGGTTTGTGTCAATTTTTATATGTATATTAGGAATATCGTGTAGATGGTAAAACTCTAAACAAAATTTGTTTCGATGACGCCATGTTACAATTTTGCCGAATAAATGTAGAATATGTACAACGTTAATTCTAGAAATTACAGAAATTCTAAAATTCTGAGCGAATTTGTAAAAAGATTCCATATGTTGTGAAGCTTTCAAAGGTTTTAAGGCTTTCAAGGATGCCAAAAACTACCACAAGGAGTTCAGGAATTTTAATGAATTAAAATAAGCTAGAGAAGTCGGCAATTTAAAAAAGGAATTCCAGGGATTTCAAAAATTCCGAAGATTCCAGAGATTCCAAATATTTAAAAATTGGAAAGATGATAAAAATCCTAAAGATCTAAAAATATTTAAAATTGTAGAGACCCTGAAGTGTCTAAAAATAATGAAAATTTGAGAGCTCTCAAGATTAGAAATTCTAGTGATTATAGATTCTAGACATTCTAAAGATTGCAAAGTTTCCAGTGGTTTAAAAGATTCACTGATTACAAACACTAGAAATTGCGAATTGTAAAGACACTTAAGATTCTAAATAAACTAAGGTTCTAATGTTCTAAATATAAAAAAGATCCAATAAAATCTTGATGATCCTTGAAATTGTAGAAATTTTAGGCTTTATAAAAGTCTTAGTAATTCCCAAAGTACTCAAAATTTCCATCGATTGGAAACACTCTAAAGAGTCTAAAGACTAAATACTCTAAAGACTAAAGATTTTAAAGGCCCTAAAGACTCTAAAGACTCTAAGGGGTCTGTTTCGAATACTTGAAAGATTCTAAAGGTTCTAGAGAAATTCCAAAAAGCCAAAGATTCTAAAACTTGTAAAAATCGCATGAACTCTTAAAATGCCAGAGATTTTAAAAATTCCAAAGACTTTAAATGAAACAAAAATCTTAAAGACCTAAAAATCGTAAAGATCCGAAAAATGCTTTCTTTAATTGTTAAAAATCCTAAAAGCACTGAAGCCCTTGAACACCCTAATTATTATCTTATAAATCTTGGAAACTGTAAAGATTCCAGAGATTCCAAAAATTCCAAGGATTTAGACCCTTGAGAGCTATTAATATAAGAAAATCTGAAAAAATGTAGAAAGTGTAGGAAAAATATGGTAGACCTAGAAATTATGAAAATATTGGAAAAGGTTGAATTTCAAAATTCTGGTATAACTGGAGCCTGATAATTTTACAAATTTTGGAAAATGTGAAAATTCTGCACATTTTGTGTACTCCGAAAAATTTAAAAAATTGGGCTAATCTGGAAAATCTGAACATTCTTGAAATTTTGAAAATTTTGCAAATTACGAAAATTCCCAAAAATTAAAAGGAAATATAAAAATATTAAGAGCGAAAATTTCTGAAATCAATCTTAAGATTGTAGATATTCTAAAAGTTCCAAAGTTTTCAAATGTTTTAAATATTTAAAAGGTTTCAAACTTTTCCAAAATTTTAAAGGCTCTGCACATTCTAAAAATCTTAAAGTTTTCATACACTAGAATTTGCGAAAAATGAGGACACCAAAGATGCTAAATAAACTAAAGTTTTAGGTTGTAAATAGAAGAAACATCCCACAGAATCTTAAAAATTGTAAAGATCTTAGAAGGTATTAATGTTTATAGAAATTATAAAAATTCTTCTAAACTTTATAAAATTTCTAGTAATTCTGACGTATCCAAATTTCCAATGATTGTCGAGAAACTAAGGACTCTAAAATCTCTAAAGATTCTAAATACTTTAGGGACTCAATCAAACGTTAAAACGGTTTTAAAAATTCTGTTCCAAATGTTTCAAAGATTCTATAATTTGTAAAAAACGCATGAACTAAAACATGACAAAAATTTTAAAGATTCCAAAAACAAAACAAAAATCCAAAAAATCTAAAGAATTCTTCCTTTAATTTTTATAAATCCTACAAGTATTAGGGGTCTTGAACAACCTAATTACATTTCAAAGCTTCTGAAGATTCTAGAGAATCCAAAAATTTCAAAGATGTAAAGACTCTTGTGGTCTATTAATTTTAGAAAATCTGGAAATATCTAGTAATCGTGAAAACAGAGGAAAATGTTGAATTCTGGCATATCGAAGACTGATATTTTTATAACATTTAGAACATCTGGAACTTTTGGATATTTCAAAAATTTACTCAATTCTAAACATTTTACTGAATTTGTGAAAATATTCCAAATACTGTGTAAGTTCTCTAAATTTCAAAGATTGCCAAAACTCCAAGGAGTCTATTAAGACTAAATTGATACATGTGCCTTTGCTAAAATGTTAATGACGTTATAAAAAAATATATATGGCAAAACTGACTATAAAGATGAAAAAAAAAAGAAGTTGGTAATAATTTTTCGAAGTTGTATTTGTTCGACTGTAATTTGGGGCTAGGGAAGTTCTGTCGAAATAAATTTCAACCACTTTTTAACTCTATGATGTAGAATCTATTATAAATATTAAATACTGGAAGTGAGAAAGAATTCAGCTGAATTTGAGTGTGAAATATTTCCCCACGATTATGCCGTTCCAGAAATAAACGTATTCGTTACCGTTAAAATTCCAATAATAGTTTTCTTTTAAAGTAACTTAAAACCTGTCTTTTGCAATTTTTTAATCCAAATGAGTCATTATATTACGATTAAATTGTGCTCTTATAGAAATAGTGCTATAAAACAGTTCCATAAAAGTTTGAACAATAAAATACACAATAAAAAGTTATTCGCTCCCTGCAAATATTTTTTATTAATCAAACGTAGTATTTCGTATTTTATTTTTAAAACCAAAGTAGCAATAAAATTTTGTTTTTGTAATAGGTTCCTGCGAGGAGTTCCCCGGAAAATGTAACAATTTAATCGGGTCGTCCTTAGCTTTAAACATTTTTTTGGAAATTTAATTCTGTTTGAAAGTAAAACTGAAATTTGAATAAAAAAAGTCATAAAATCCGATACTCCTAACAAAACGCGTCCAGGAAATTCTTTACGGTTTGATTTAAGTTATGTTTTGGAGAAATAGCCTATGAATAACAAACCTTTCATCATAAATTATCAAAGTTTGTTCAAAATGTGTGAAATCTGAAACCGGCAACGTGGTGGCAATATATTACAGAAGAAACCATACACACAAACTATGACACGCACTATTCGGCATCTAAAGTTTCAAGAAAAGCATCTTCGCTTATTTTAAAATAATTATCAGTTAGCAGCAATTTGTCGCTTAATTTTTTACAAGAGGAAAGTGATGGGAACGTTTTAATTAAGTAGTCATAAAAATTGACTTTGTGAAAGGTAATAAACAAGCGTGGGAGATTTTCGCTGGAAAAATAATTACCGTCATTTGTAATAACTTCAGAATTAATTTTGTTTACGTAACTCGTAAACATTGTAAGGTACTGTAACTTTTCAATTATGTTACGGGTACTGTTCACGTAGCGTAAAGCTTAACGCTATTAATTATCATTATCATCTTTCCGTTAAAACAGTGCCGGACTTGAAGCAACGGAAGAGTTTGGTTCGTAATTTATTGTAATTTATGAGAAGAATTTGTGGAAAAGAAAAAAATTCCATCAATTCAATGGGAAAAAACAAATCTCCATGTTTAAACAATTTGTTTTCTGTAACGGTTTTTGCTTTATTTTGCATATTTTATTAATGTGCCACAGCCGCATCGATAGATGCACGCAATAAACTGACTAATCAAATAATCTATAACCAATTTACGTTTCTCCTGACTCCGAATATTGTAAAATAATTTCCAACAAATTAAAACAAAAAAAATTATACAAAATTGGGTTTTTTTGCCGATATTATCTAACACAAAGCACAACTTTCGTGGACTCTGTAGCTTCGTTAAATTTTTATTAGCAAGAACTTGCCTTTAGGGTTAGCCACGTCTCTGAAAGATAATAAACCGAATCTATCTCATGCAGGTTCTCTGCAGGGAGAGTTTACTTTATGAAAGTTGACTTTACATATGTACCAGGTGCAGAATATCAAGACGAGACAGGTTAATATTCAATTTTGAGGTTGTATGTTGTGCACGATGCATCATCTTCCACAACTTCACGTTGGTTTAAATTTAATTGGAATATTTCTCCGAGATTACAACGCTCGACGCATCCATGATTTATACCCGTAATTCAGTGAAAAAACGCGAATAAATCTAAATAGAATCCAAACGATGTGACAGCTTTCAAGTCAAATATCCTCGAATCCAATCCCAGACACCGTCTAAATAAGCTGCCGATTACCAGCTACCCACTTGAAAATCTAAGAAAATACGCGATCGTGACCACGCATACGATGGAAGTCATCTTCTTGGATAAATAAAGCAGTGGCGTAGCTGGGGGTCATGACAGGGAGCTCCGCCACAGCCAGTTTCTGTCTTTATTGACCCGTCATTATTCTCGATTTTCTTAACAGTTGTTTCGTTGTCATCTTTGTGTGTACTTTTCAACCTTAACTTTTTGGCGATTCAAATTTCTGTTGACGCTTTCTCAGGGACCAAATCTTGAAGTACGCCACTGCACCGCAGTGGAGACGAAGGAG
The DNA here is from genome assembly GCF_036711695.1 of Zophobas morio. Lineage (NCBI taxonomy): Eukaryota > Metazoa > Arthropoda > Insecta > Coleoptera > Tenebrionidae > Zophobas > Zophobas morio. The sequence continues at coordinate 12,962,346 of NW_026972107.1, forward strand.
GAGGGAGTTGATTTATTTTTGGAATTTTATGCAGTGGGAGGCGTACACTTAATTACACCCATTTATCATCGATAACTGAGAGCGCGACAATTCCACTTTATAACCCATCATCCTGTTCAGCAGCATTGGGTATCAATTGGGAGATGCGTTGAATTACCAGTTAATCGGAAACGGCTGTGAATACGATATGCGAAGTATAGCTTTACAACAGTAGTCAAAGATTACTTGCTTTGATCGCGATAAACAGTGAGTTGTGTTGGTCGTCGAGGCCACCTAAAGCGTGCTAAGTTACACAGCTTATCCGATTTTGGAAAGTGTTAGGACCTTTACAATATACAGTTTTTATCAGTTCGCTGTCAACGATTTTATTGCATATACTTCTTGTTAACAGTGCGACGTATCGCCTGTATCCGCATGGTATAGCACAGCTTTTTAACATGTGTTATTTATATACCATGTGAATAAGTATTAAAAGCGACGTAATGGTTCGATACATTGTTGAACTTCCAGTAACTGAAAGTAGTGCGTTTCTGGTATCAAGGTGTTAAATTTTACTAAAGCAAGAATAAGAAGACTAGATGCGTTACTTACAACTACTGCTTTAATAAAATTTCAATTTTTAGTATTTGTTGAAAATATATGTTAATGTTGATAAGATTTGATTCAGAACTGAGTGTTCAAGCAACTTATATCCGAAGATTTTTTGCTTTGCTTTACATTACACGCTGTTTTTCAGTTATGCAACTGCTGTAACAATACTACGGAAGTTACTAGCGAACGCATCTAATGTTTCACAGCAAGATCGGATACGTAATTTTCCAATTACATGGTTAATGAAATTAACTCCCCATTGTACTGTTAAGCACGAAATGGTATTTGAATGTGAGTTATTTGGATTTTTAATTTTTACCACTACTACTACTAGTCCACATTTCTAACGGTGAAACAGCAACTTTATAGTAATAGTTTTAATTTGAGGTTGTAGAAAAAGCATAGTTTGGGACCCGTTTATAAACTTCTCTAGACAGTCGTTTTTTAAACACACACATAAAATAAACTCGTGTCTAAAGAAGCGTTTATAAAACTTCTTAGATAACGCACTATTTTCCTTTAAAATAAATTATTTCCTCTACTCCCGTGACTAAAAGCTTGTTTAGCGTACATGTAAATGCATGGCGCAAACCGATGTTTTAATCACAGTTTCATAATTCGCGACTTTAGATTCTTTAAACACGGGCTGAAGATATGCTCCAGCTAATTAGTCATATCTTGAGCGCGTTCGGCAGTTTTCGTGTTCATTAAACACGGCTTGGCTAAAAACAATCGGAAATCTAGTTAGTTTCGAACTAACGTTATTCCCATCATTTCGGGCATCACTCAAATCAAGTAGAGTGTTTAATGCCTGTAAATAAAGATGGATGCAAACTTTACTAAAAATGAAGACATTTTCATCGAAAATTAATGAATGAACCACAGAAACATGAGCTATAAGTGAGGAGTTTTTTAAAATATTTTGTTCGCATACTTTCATATAAACTTTTCAAGAGACTCCTTTTTTAAACATTCTCTCCGCTCGTGCCTAAATGAACTGCTTACTTAACTTGTTACATAATATACTATAAAGGTGTAGTTACTTAAAATAAATTAATTGAAAAAATATATGTTGTTGAAAAATTCCATCTTTAGTGGTAAAAAAAAATACGTTTTTAAACATTCTTAAAGTAAAAATAAATCCTTCAATACTCTCCGTTACTTTTTTATTGTATCAGATTTTTCTTTAAAAAATTCAACTTTACTGAGTAATATTTTACATTATGCATATGGAGATGCGATCAAAGGCAGCCATGGATTTTTGACGACCTACCTGATCGTGGCATTTTAAACTCAAACTTTCAAATTGACGATTATCTGACAAGACGAAAAAAGACAAATCTCCAAAAATCATGGATGCCTTTAATGATGTTTGTAACTGCTCTCTCTATACCTTGGGCACTTCGGATGGTAGTGAGGGCACACTCTAAAAAACATAACTTTATCGTACGTAAAGGTAATAATTATTATCTATATGAAAGAACAGATTTTATTTTATTTTAATACAAGATTTTGGAATTTGGTAAATTTTATCTCTTCAGTATAAATTTATACAGTAATTAATTAAGCCACAATGGAACAAAATGGTCTGAAAATTATGTTGGGTGAAGATCTGTTATGATCTTTATTATTTTATTATCATTAAATATAGGTGGAGGCGACATTACTGTACTCTTATATTTTGAAGAAAATTGGGTGAACCGTTCTTGATTTGCTTAAAAAAAAAATCCAAAGCTGTGTTTTTTTTTTAATTCGGAAGTCCATGGAGATTTTTTTGTAAATTATTTAAAACAATTTTGAAGGACTTTGGTGTTCTATTTTTGGAAAATTCCGACTTGACCTATGTATCTGTTTTTGAGTTAATTTTGGGATCCCCTTTTTTTTGAAAAATTTAAAAAATCTTGAGATTCTAGGTATTACTATTTGTAAAGAATTTGAAAGTGCTTTGGAGCCTCTAGCGTCTTTTCTTATACTGATGTAATTAAATTTACTAGAGAATAATTATGTCATTTGCTAAAATCAGTCTTGTCTTAGCAGGTACTATCCCCAGTCGCCCGACCTAAATTTTCTTAGAGAAATGTCATTTGCCAAAATCAAAAATTTGTTTTAACAGGTACCAGCCCCATCCACCCGCTCTCTCTTTTCTTAGAGTGTATGTCATTTGCCAAAATCCGTCTTATCTCAGCAGGTACTAAACCCGCCCACCCGCCCTCTCTTTTCTTAGAAGGTATCTCATTTGCCAAAATCACTCTTATTTTAGCAGGTACTAGCCCCGCCCACCCGCCCTCTCTTTTCTTAGAGGGTATCTCATTTGCCAAAATCAGTCTTAACTTGGTAGGTACTAGCCCCGTCCACCCACCCTCTCTTTTCTTAGCAATTAGTTCTGACTAACTTTTACAAAAAAATATCAAAATTTGGAAACATTACGAGCTTACTTATATGCATAAGGCAGGAATATTGAATACCTTCTCTAGTGTTTAGTGCTTTAATAGATTTTTATTATGTTGTTTTTGTTTTCGTTTATAATTTATAAATGTCTTATTGAATGTTTTTTTTTTAGTTTATTTACTAATGAAAAATAATAGCTTATGAATATTGTATTTCTTAAGATAAGACTGATTTGGGCAAATGATAAATCCTCTAAGAAAACAGAAGGCGGGTGGGCGGGACCTGAATTGAATTAAGCCAATTCTAATCTGAACCGAACTCAATTAAACATACAATGAACAGAAATGAACTTGAACTAACCCTGAACTGCATCAATCGAATCTGAGCTGAATTGAATCGAGATTCATCTGAAATGAACTATATCTTGAATTCAACTGAATTGGACCTGAACTAAACTAAACCTGAACCGAACTGAACAGAATTAAGTCTAACCAGACCTTGAATTAAACCAGAACTTAACCGAACCTAAACCGAACTAAACATGATCTGAAGTGAACTAAACCTAAACTGAATTGGACATGTACTGAACCTGAACTACAATGAATTGACCGAACCTGTACTGAATATAAACCACGGTGTATAATAAGTTAGGTGTTACGACGAAGCGTATTCACCGTACATCGAGTTGACGCCGGTTTAGTCACGATGAGCGGTCGAGAGAGACAGACAGCGGCGGCCTGTAACCTCTCACTCAGATCTGTTTAGCAGCATTTGGCGGGCTTTTTCCCTCTGTAGGTGTGACAGATTTTGCTAGGTTTTCTCTGCGATTTCTTACTTGTTTTTTGATTTATCAATAAAAATGTGTAGAAACTGTGTTGTGCCTAATTGTTCTAGCGGATACAATGGTAATCCCGAAAAAGTGTCGGTGTTTCGGGTACCTAAAGACAGATTACTGGAATGGCACTTTTATTGCAGTAATGAACGGCTGCTTTTGAACAACACTTTGCACTAAAAAATACTGGTCGTCGCTATAGTAATAGTAGGCATTTTATGTTGAATTTTATTTTTACTTAAAACAATTACTCCCTTTTTATCGGTTATGTGTTATGTTTATTTTCAGAGGGTTTTTGAATGCGATATGTATTTTTTCTTTACTCCACATAAACTATATTTTTTGCAGAGATTTCTCGGCACAATTCGACAAGCAGGTTGTGCCAATGGACATCCCTCATTTATAACTTTTTTGCAGCTATACCAAATGTTATCGGTTTATAAATTATTAAAACCTCCGAAATTTGGCAATTGCACACAGATGCAGGAAAACAGTAATGCAATCATTCGTCATCATTTAATGACTTCAAAAATATTTTTGAAACAAATACCAGAATGCGGAAAAAATCATGTTGAGAAAATAAAAAGGAAAATTGAATATATTTTAGATACAGATTCGCCGATTAACGAATTAGGCGAACAACTATTTGAAGATGTCACTACAACTAAAATTGTTGACAACATCATTTATTACTTAGCTGGATTTGTCGCAAAAAAATTGTACAATACTTCAAAATGTAATATTTGCCGTGAACAGTTATATAACAAAGAAGATCCATGTTCTAGTACATCTGAATTTACTAGTACAAAATCCAGGGAGTGGTTAAACCATCCAGATTTGTTAATGTTTAATATGTTCCGATAGGTGGAAGGGATACTTATGAAATATATCGATTTTGTGGATGTATTCGATGCAACAATTGAAGAGCTATTCGCAACAAAAATTTTTATGACTATTTACTTTCCTTTTTATTGTGAAGAGCATAGAATGGAAATATTTTCAAAGGCAATATATTTTTACACAATTATGCTAATTAAACAATTTTATAAACACGAACAAGAGAAAACAACCAAGGCATGTGCAGAAAAAAGAAAAGAGTCTCGACTGCAGACTACGGAATAATGGTAAATTTTTATTTCTCAAACAGTAAAGCAGATAATGGTTAATGGATATTTTTTAGTTGCCTTGTGAAACGAACAGAAGTGAGTGAAACTAATATAATAGATATGTGAAGGCGAAAAGAACTATCTTTAACAACGAGTTTACATTCATCTTTTTAAATAAATTATTATTTTAACAATGTTTAAAGTTTTTATTTTAATACAACGGATAATTAATTTTGATGATTTTTTGACCTAAATGGCTTTAATTCCGACAAATACTTCTCCCGTCTCTTTCCCGTCAGTGCGATTAAATGATGGCCGCCCTCTTCTGTTTCTCTCACTCCAAATCTGTGACTAGTTGGGGACACGTTTCACGCGCTTGTCGGAACACCTAACTTATTATACACCGTGATATAAACTAGATCTCAACTGATAGAAAGCGGAACCCAACTTAACCTAAACTGAACTGAGTGAAGCTTGACCTGAAACTACGCTCGATTTCTTGAAGTTTTTTTGTTGTCTTGGTTGATTTTCAGCCCGGATTCTAGGTTCCTTTAAAATTAACAAATTGGTGTATCGGAGGCTGTAATTTTTTAGAAGTGTCGAACAAAATTTTCAGAAAAAAAGATAAGAGGTTCCGACAACATTTTTGGGTTCTGATTTTTGTTCAGAAGGGTGTAGTTCTTAAATAAAGTAATTTTCAGGCAAATCGGAGTCCATTTTAGCGATATAGCTTAACAATCCTAAAAATTTCGCAAAATTTCGAAAAAAGGTAGTCAAAAGGAATTCAGATCTGACTGAAATTTTGTTCCTAGACTTATTTTACACCATCAGGTTCGTTTCTGGCATCACTATTTTTTATATATTTTTTTCATATTCATAATGTTGTATTAAAAATAATAATGCACAACGATTAATGACTACTGGTTGTTATAAAAAAAATAAAAGGTGGATTTCAGTCACCATCGTTACTAAGAAATAAGAAATTAAGCCAGGGGTATTCACGCATTAGGTGCGTGCAATGTTGCCAATTTTACTTCTATAAAATTAAGTTTTTTTCGTAACCTATAGTTTTTGCCATTTCTAATCAACAGGTGGTGTTTCAATAGAAATGGCAAAGACATAAAGATTTTTTTTTTGACTCCCGAAACTACCGTATATTACGTACTGAAAAGTTAATCCGTCATTTTCCAGACACCCGACATTATTTCATATAAAATCGGTAATATTAACTATGCAATATAATGAGCGTCATCAAATTATTGCTGAAGATAACTATCCAAATTTTATTTAGACAGGCACACAAACAGACAGACAGACAGACAGACAGACAGGCAGACAAACAGACTGACAGGCAGACAGGGAGACATATGGAAACATATGAAGACCTATTTCTTCGTACTGTAGGGGTCATAAAAGGTCACTTACAGTCGAGAAGTAAAAATGGACAACAATCAGTACAGTGGTTTCGGAAATTATCTATATAATACAAAATCGGACGGACAGACGGCAGACAGACGAACAGACAGACGGACAGAAACAGGGCCTGTTGTGCTCTATAGGTCATGAATCGTCGAGAAAGCATGAATGTAGCCAGTCACTCCGTCGACTGTAGTTCCATGTTTTGTTATACTACTTTTATTTTGCTCATTCAATATATTTAAATTTGTTGTGATTTTTAAAAAATCAGTTAAAGAATTTGATTTTTCCTTTAAAAGGTCCACATTGAAATCCCCATCCCAAACCACTGGTATAGTTTCCCCAGTTCTAATTCAGTTTTATGAGAGTACCCCATTGTGTAAAAGTTAACTTCCTTGACAATAGAATACTATTGGCGGTGATGAGACACCATGCCGGTAACCATTATACTGTCCCATCACCGGCAGCAGTAATTTATTGTTAAGGAAGTTATCTTTTTTACACATCATAAAACCGAATTCGAACTGGGGAAACTATAACTGAGGTAAGTCCCGACTGAGCAGAGCAAATGTTCATGGATGAATTCCACGATTTTGTGCAGGTTATATGTGATGTAAATGGCAAAAATTATGATTATTTATCCGTTTCGTGCTTCACATTTTGCCGTGGACAAATAAATAACTGCCTTTCCCGGACTCACTCGGCTATCAGTCCGAATTTACTCAAATCAGCGTTTCATCCCGAAGCCTGACGAATTAGAACTCAGACTCATTCAATGCGCCGAATTAAATTTTCACTTCAATAAAAACGGAAAAAAAATGAACACATAACACACAATTAATAATGTTGCAAATTTTACAGGCCCCCAAGTTTTTGTCAAACATGTTCCTTTTTTTGGGAACCTAATTTTTTTCACAGGAATAATAATAATAATTTTTTTTATCAAGAAGAAAATTCCCTATCACAGAACGATACTACACAGTGTAATAAAATAAGAATAACAGGTGCATGTCGTAATGTTCTGATATGGACTCTCGGGATGATGAACCATTATATGAAGATTGTCAAGGCACATTAAAATCTACATTGTCAAAAAGACCTGCACAACATACTTGATTAGCAACCAGTTTTGCAGTGAATATCTCTCCCAGAGGACAATGTCAACATCAAGTGACATTCAAGATATGCCATATCAGTACCTTGTTCCGGTGATATTACACATGTTATACATTATGTTCATTTGTTTTCAGCGATTAATGGTGACCTTAAAACAATAAGCATTCATGTGTAATGTGTATTAAATACAACAAATAAATATAAATATTATGGCAGAGCCAATATGATTTATTACAACGTAGTGTTTACTTCAAGAAGAATGACCAACATAATAGGCAATCAATTTTATTATTATAAGTTTCGATGATTTGTTGATTTGCTATGCAGTTTTATTATTCCTGCATCAAATGTCGTAAATAACCGTGGCTATATTGGAATTTTCCTTCTTTTCTGAATTAAAATATCAAATACATAACAACAATAAAATACAAAAACTAATTTATTTGCAGTTACACAGGCCATTGTTTTAGGAGAACGTCTGCTGCAATGCTACTGTTCAGTTTTTTTTATGGTAGGCATGCATCAAAACGATCCTTCACTACTTGTAACAAAAATAACTTCAGACATGCACAAATATCGTAATATCAATATTTAACGAGAATCGCTAAATGCAAAAGTAATCATTTCCCAGCAAACGTTGGTCTGGAATTCGCCTTGCCCGCGATGTCAACTGCCCCGCTCCACTTCGTATTAAACCTCGAGTTTTATGATCATCTCCCATATAAATTAAGCAGCTCTTGAAGTCGCGATTCTTGCGCACAATACCTGTTCATATACAAAACAATCGTTTAGAATCGCTAACTGGGCGAACGAAGTGGAGTTTGCATAGTAAATGCTTATTAGTTTCCCGTCTTAGCTTACCTGCAATCCTTTGTTAAGGAAATTTAAGACTTCTTTGTGCGAGTTGCGAGTTTATTCATTCTGTATCAGCCGCTCTACATACCCGAACTCATTACAGCCGACGAAAGTTGGAAAAGCGGCAATAAAGATTGAATATTCGCAGTATTTGCAGCGGCGTTTTTGCGTCTATGAAATCTAAATCCAATACGCCGCTTGTAGCTTCACTTTTAAACCAATTTTCTTCTTAAGTCGCATTAGAGGCGGTATCAGAGGTAAGCGCAAGGTACAAAGAAATGTGCAATGTATCGTGAAATTAGAACCGGCAAGAATAACCTATATAATCCCTTTCTTAAAATTTTCCAAGCGCATTATAAAGGTAACCTTCGACAAGGGTGAGCTGCGAACCAGATGCAACATGGAACGCACAAGCATTGATTCATCCTGAGTAACGGTTTCGTCGTCTGCAATTTTGATATCAAACAACGCGTAAAAAGCACGAACAAGACAATTTGAGGATTTAGCTTAAAGGAGACGATAGTTCAATTTTTCGCTTTGGGGCTTGTGCGGTGGCGGGCTCTGATGTAGGGAGACAACGTAGATTAGAATAATTGATTGGGTTAATTCGTTGTTAATTAGGTAATCTTTTTCGGAAGGAAGTCCTGATCAAAAAGTTGAGCACTAACTTATTCAGGTGGTGTGTATTCAAGTAAGTAAGTGTTGTAAGATCACTTTAAATGTATAGTAATAAAATTTTACAACTTTAGTCAAAGAACCGAACCCGCAAAACTCTAAAACCATAAATTATACAGGTGACCGTCTGCTTGGGACAACACAGGACCGTATTTGTAACCAACGAAACCTCGTGTGACAGCTACTTTGTAATTTTGGTTACAAATTTTGTTGGAAAAAATCAAACGACTTTATTATATTATCTTTGATAAAACCAGTAATTCAGCAACAAAGCAAATTAGTTAACCGTTTTGTCTGTTACAAAATAGGCCCTAAAATAGGAAAAAAACTTGGTCATATCTTATTAGTCAGAACATTACTTGTCTCTGAAGTAAAATTAAATCAATTCACTTGTCCCAAAAAAAAAAAACAATACAGATAATAGCAACTGTGGTGCAAGAGGAAACCTTATGCTTGTTTTTCTGAATTCATTAATGTGTTCTACTTTAATCACAACTCCGCCAGTGCCTTTGTTTCGTTCGCATTATGTATGAAAACACTCTGTTGAAATGTATATTTGGTCTGGCGCGGAGTGTCAGTTCTCACTGCTCCATGGAGACTCAGTTAACAATTGTTACAAAAATATGAATTAAAATCTTATTTTTGTTTAGTTTTATTTCGATTTGTTTTGACGATTTTATCGACTTCACGCATTTGCGATATGCAAAATCCACTATTTTGCGAATAGGAGATGATTGAAAACATTTTCCAGATTCTAGTGTTTATAGATATAAGAAATTCGTTAATAAACTTCAGAAATGTCACTTTTCATTTCAGTATGGGTGGAGATGATATAATGAATTTTAGTTAATTTTGCCATCTATAGGATATTCCTAAGATCCATAAGGTTTGACAAAAATCAGTCCGGTAATTTCGGAAATTATCTGTCTAATATAATCGACACAGATGGCGAACAGATAGCAGACGGTACACAAAGAGATAGACGACAGCGGAAGACCTATTGTTTTGTACAACAGAAGTCATGAAATGTCCAAAAAACATGAAAGTAACCATTCATCAGATGGACCCTACTACAAATACTTCTTTAGCTTACACTCGGAAAATAAAAAGTTAGAAATTGTAAATTTGAGGTGAGACAAACTTGATTTTAAGATTTTCAAAGAGTCCCAGAAGTAAGTATAAAATGATGTTGGAAAAGATGTACAGAAAACATGATAGAAAGATTCAACAGAAGACGTACGGGTGTTTACTAAATATGCAGCAAAAACTGAGGGGGTCATTTCTTGGATTATTTTAAGATTTTTTTTTCTTTCAATGATTTTCGGAAAGACAAAGAGACAAAGCGTCCTTCCGAAAATCGTCCAAGGAAAAACACCCTGTCCCTTTTATAGTAAACACTCTGTATCTGCTAAAGCAGTAACAAACTGGTCGAAATTTATAAAGATAACACATGTACATGCAAATACAACATAACAGTTAAATCAAGTTTGATAAAAAGATAAGAGGAATGATGTTAATTGGAAGCAATGCAAGGAATTAATATTATATTTTGCCTTTTTTCTTTAATATGCATGGCCATCTTTTCACAACAAGAAACTTGAAACATGGTTAAAATGGTACATTTTTGCACGGAAATATTGATTTTGCAATCGATATTTCCTTATACAAATTTACCATTTTAAATATGTTTTAAGTTTTATGTTGTGAAAAGAAGTCTGCATATAATAAAACAAAAACACAAAATGTAAGCCCACCCACCCGCCCTCTCCCTATTGTGATGAATTTTTTTAATCGCTGTGAACCAAGGAGGCGGAGCTTAACTGCAAGATATTTATTTCTTTACAAAAAATTAAAAACACGCTTTTGGGTGTCGTGTTGTTCAAAGAATAATATGTATATTAAGAAAAAAGGGAAAATATAAACCCCGCCCACCCACCTCATCTCAAGTGAGATGATTTTTTTATTCTTAGAAAGTGAAAACATGTTTAAAATGGTAAATTTTTGTAGAGAAATATGAATTTTGCAACTAAGCGCCGCCCCTCGGTCTGGCAACGAATGAAAACTTCAGTACGATTTAGATCAGGGCAGGTATTTGTGCAGCATAGTATTCTTTAAATAATAGGATACCCAAAAACATATCTTACAAGAAATTTAAGACATGTTTAAAATGGTAATTTTTTTAGACAATTATGGATTTCGCAGTTAAGTTCTGCCCCTCGGGTTACGACGAATAAAAAAAATCATCAGAATTTAGATAGGGTGGGTGGGCGGGGCTTATATTTTGCCTTTTTTCTTTAATATACATGGCCATCTTTTCACAACAAGAAATTTAAAACATGGTTAAAATGGTACATTTTTGCAAGGAAATATTGATTTTGCAATTATAGAGCGGAGCCTAATTGTAAAATCGATATTTCCTTATACAATTTACCATTTTAAACATAGTTTAAATTTCATGTTGTAAAAAGAAGTCTTCACATATTGAAACAAAAAGGAAAATGTAAGCCCGCCCACCCACCCGCTCTCAATTGTAATGATTTTTTTTATTCGCTCTGAACTAAGGAGGTGGAGCTTAATTTGAAGTCACTTATTTCTTTACAAATAATTAGAAACATGTTTTTGAGTATCGTGTCGTTCAAAGAATTTAAGAAAAAAGGGAAAATATGAAATCCGCCCACCCAGCCCATCTCAATTGTGATGATTTTTTGATTTTTAGTGCAAATTTTGATAATTATTGTATTCATATTTATTTATATTATTTTTGTATTATTACAGCTACTTTGACATTGCGGTGAAGTGCATCGGCATTTTGCCGCCTTACTTCAATTTAATAATAATAATAATAAAATTAATGCAGACCTTTTCATAACTCAATATCCCAATTAATCGACCCAAGATAATTATTCAGCATATAGTAATCACCATTATCAAAATCAACTACTTCGCACTCTGAGGGAACAGTCTCTGATATAGAAAAACAAGTAGAGGACCATGAATATGGAATGTGATGAAAACTTTCGTCGAAAGTCATTATTGACTTGCTTCAGATTTAAAAAAGTGTAAGTAATTATTCAAGCAACATTATACTCAGGGTGTTAAAAAAAATGTGCGGACAGCATAAAATATTCAAATATAATTGATTTTTCAATTTTGTTTATTACTGATAGGTATGTTTACATTAAAAATAACATTATTATTATCGTTATTAATATTGCATTTTTGGCTACATAATTTGACACCGCATCTGTCCTAGTAATATTGAACGTACTGTTACGAAATAAACCCATATGCCGCCCCGGTACGACGCCTATAGGTTCCCGAGCTTCCTAGTACGCACGGCCTTGATGGATGGGTCATCATCAGTGACGGTGGCCGGGCGGCTTTCTATAAAGGCAAGTCTGGAGCGGGGTACCGGAAGTCTCGATTGCGGGCCCAGAAAACCCTCGAAGCGGCGTTCTCGATCAGTCGAGTCGAGTCCAGCGAAAGTTGAGAAGCCAACCAAGTTGCGCCGGAATTATTTTGTACATAATCGCTGTGTAATTAGAGAATTAGACGTGTAAATTTGAGTTACTAAGAAATAAAATTGTTGAGTTTAACCCACGCCGATTTTAATCACCGATTATCGCAACAGTACAATCAGCACTTTGCTAGACCTAACATTACCATGACCAACAATTTCATGGACACCTAAAAAAAAAATTGGTATTTTTTTGGAAGCCGTTTAAACGTTACATTTGCCTCTTCAACATTTCATGGAAAAGTATATTTTCATTGGCTTGTTTTACTCCTCATTAGCTTTATCGTTTATTGGTACAATAACTCCATGACATGTTGTTAAGGACACATCTCCCATTTGCCGGGCGGATGCCTTAACCACTAGGCTACAGAGCGGCTTATTTTTATTTCGCTTACCTAGGTATTATTGTGCCGCCACAGTTTAATTTGAATGAGTTGTCTACTCAAAACAGAGGACTAAAATTATTAATTAAGTCACAATGGAACAACATATTTTGAATACTATTATTATTATTCTTATGTGATCATAATAAAAAAAGTAGGTGTTCTCACATTTTCTGGAAAATGAGGTTCTTAATTTGATCAATAAAAAATTGGTCGAAGGCTATAAGTATAATTTCACAAATCCAGTTCTTTAAAAAAATTATAAAATTTGATTTTACGATTTATTCCCTTAACTTGTCCTTTAAAGACGATTTGATCTTGGGCATTTTTAAAAATGGCACAAAATACTAGATGGGAAAAAATTTTTAAAACATTTTTACACTTTTGAACGTTATTTAACGAAAATCCAACACGAACTAATTGGGCATTTTTAAAAATGGTACAAAATACTAGATGAGAAACAATTTTTAAAACATTTTTACACTTTTGAACGTCACTTTACGAAAATCTAGCACGAACTACTTGATACAGGAAGAGAACTCGAAAAAAGAGTTGTAGGAGGGCTTGGTGTATTTAGCACATCAAAGTTCTTCCTAGAAAAGCAAGAGGCAACTTGTGTCGAGGTCTGTAAATGGGTGTTTTAATTATTTTAAAACCCATCTAGGTACTTAGCTATGCAATAAAATTTATTCTTTGATCGTTATTGAAGATATGATTGCTGTACTTTTTGAGTGATGGTTAGAAACGGGGTTAATTCCAAATATTCCCCTGAATGCAATGGTTTTAATGAACACACTTTCGACAAATCAACAAGATTCCGATTACCAGCACAAAAAACAAGAGATAATAGATTTTATGGAACTAGAGGGAGTTCTAAAACTCGACGATGTTACATTAAAGAACCATCTCTTAATAAAAATCGACAAAAATACTCTTCCTAGCTAAAATTTGATGGTTTCGTTGCTCTCTCCGAGCCCATTGGGTTTCTGATTGGCTTAAAACTACAAGAAAACACTTCAAAAGTGACGTTTCTGAAGAATTTTAACAATTTTTTTGTATCTACGAACGTCAGAATGCATAAAATTGACTCGAACGTCTCCTTTTCCTAATCTGAGACGATTCTGTATGCTCTAAGTGTGTTTCGTCACTCAGAATCATAAAAAAATTTTGAAATATAGTTCAGATTTAATAAAAATCGACAAAAATACTCTTCCTAGCTAAAATTTGATGGTTTCGTTGCTCTCTCCGAGCCCATTGGGTTTCTGATTGGCTTAAAACTACAAGAAAACACTTCAAAAGTGACGTTTCTGAAGAATTTTAACAATTTTTTTGTATCTACGAACGTCAGAATGCATAAAATTGACTCGAACGTCTCCTTTTCCTAATCTGAGACGATTCTGTATGCTCTAAGTGTGTTTCGTCACTCAGAATCATAAAAAAATTTTGAAATATAGTTCAGATTTAATAAAAATCGACAAAAATACTGTTTCTAGCTAAAATTTTATGGTTTCGTTGCTCTTTCCGAGCTCGTAGGGTTTCTGATTGGCTTAAAACTACAAGAAAACACTTCAAAAGTGACGTTTCTGAAGAATTTTAACAATTTTCTTGTATCTACGAACGCCAGAATGCATAAAATTGACCCGAACGTCTCCTTTTCCTAATCTGAGATGATTCTGTATGCTCTAAGTGTGTTTCGTCGCTCAGAATCATCAAAAAATGTTGAAATATAGTTCAGATTTAAACTTAGTAAATTCGGAAAATTTTGCAAAAACGTACTGTTTCTTCGTGGTACAGGTCCTAATTAATAATTTCTGTTAAATTTTAAATTCAATATCTTTATGACATCATTACACCTAGACAAAGAACTCAAGTGACTCGACAGTTGCAAATCGCCTCTCACCCAGCTGGGGGTTTTAAACAAGGTTCAAACACACTGGATCCAGAGACCTTTACACACCGATTCCTCTCTTTCTGCAAATGTTAACGCGTTCATAATTTTCGATAAAATCGAATACTTTTAATGACATTAAGCCAAAAAAGAAAAAAAGGGTTCCAGGGCGTCTTGCACCAGCCGTCACTGAAGTCTGTGGTAGCGGTTAATTAACAGATCCAATAAATTCCGTCGGTGTTCCGCATGACTGAAGATTTGCATCCACACGGCCAAGCGACTTTTTTTTCAACAAGACCAATATTTACCAGTTTTAGATATATCTGACTTCATAAACAATGTTATTTAATGACGCTCGAGTATACCAACTCCATCTCCTCGCAAGAGAAAAGCAAATAATCGTTCAGCTGATGGCATATTTACTGAATAAATTAATATTTTAAAACCGAGATATAAAACGAATGTGTACACAGCTCGTTTCGCGACGACGTGTCATCGGGAATACATTTATTTTGCTATTGTAATCAGCAATTAGCTAATGCATTTGTAATTAATCACAACAGAACGTCGGCGATACGAAAATATTGTTGCAAACACAAGCGTGTCTTTGACCCAACGAGTGCACTCGGAGTAACTTGTGTATTCCATGGGTGCACCATTGTTAAGTACTTAATGCGCCCATTGTAGAAATAAAACACCATACACTAGTGCATAATGGGGTTTGCTAAAGATTTCATCGAAAACGCCGTTTGAAAATGCCGCCGTATTTATTTCAGCTACCATTTATGCATTATTAATACCACTTTGGTTATGGCGGCTTTGCTTTTTATCATGCAACCCTTAAACAAATAACAGATTTGAGAGGTTCTAATGTCTGCTTACACAAAACGTTGCGACTACTTGGGTATGGGCTGAAATTCGGAAGAAATTCGACCTTGTTTGATTATTTGTCTTGGAATTTTATCACTCTGGTCAGGACAAACACACATTTATTTTGTCTAAAAACATAAGGACTGATTTGCCAACAGAGACTAACATGAAGTTGACTAAGTTTGTTACCCTTCTGTATTCCAAGTGGCAAGCAATATTATCTGAAACTAAAAAAAACTTTGGTTCTTTCCTTGAACGCTTGCACTTCTAGTGTTTAAGAAGTTTAAGGAAACAAATAAACCGATAAGATCACAGAATACAGAAGTGCAGGTTTCCTATATGTCTGTGGTGTGCTTGGATACGTACAATTTGTGTTAAAAATGCATAAGAGACCAAAAATTGGTCGAAGGTCATTTCGACAAAATACCCCTCGCGCCTGAAGTATGATACAGCCCAACAAATCCCGCTTCTTTAAAAAATTAAAAAAAAATTTGGTGATTTTTGTTTTCTTGTAACCTCTATAAACTTAAAACCAGTGATGTAAATAACACTACCACAGCTTTTTTGATTTCAATGTCGCAATGTTTCATTATTTTTCTTCAATTTTCCGATTTGCAATTTTTCGAGGTTTCCAGTTTAAAATTTTTCAAGTTTTGAATTTTTCAATTTGTAGATTTTTCAATTTTTCGGTTTAAAATTTCTCGTTTTCTAATTTTTAATTTTTTAATTCTTCAATTGCGGTTTTTCGTTTCAGTTTCTTCTTTATTTTTACAAATTTTCCATTTTTAAGTGTTCCGATTTTATAATTGTTTGTTTCTTCAAATCTACGATTTTTACGCATTTGATTCTTATGAAGAATATTTGTCTTTTAAATTCAAGTGATGTCATCGTGTGCTTACTTGTATAGTTTTGGAAATTTCATTGTACCCTATAAAATTTTATTGGCAATAACCAGATGGACAGTAGTACAATAGCAAGAGATATTTACAACTTAAGTTGTCGCGTACTGGTAATCCCGAGATGTTAGAAACCAGAATAATCCAGGTCCGGGCAGAGACCATCGTTACTCATGAACGGAGATGCCCATTATTTTATGAGTACAACTACCTGCCAAATGTTCTCAGACAAATTCGAGTGAACTGGTGTGAGCCATAAATATTTCTTACCATTGTACTACTGTCCGTCTCGTTATGGTCAATAAAATTTTATAGGGTAGAATGAAATTTCCGAAACTATAATCGGATATTTAAATATGTTTATTTTCTGACCTGTGCAAAACAAATTGGTGTTGTAGCATTAATAAACTTTATGTAGGATATTTTCAGTTGTCTAATTTTCCAACTTTTAGATTTTTCAATTTTTCATTTATTCGATTTTTCAATTTGCAATTTTTCGATTAGGCTTTTATTTTTTTTTATTTTTTTCAATTTTTCAGATTTTCAGTGTTCTGAATTTACGTTTTTTTTTTCAATGCGAAAAAAGTTTTTCGGTTTTCAATTTTTCGGTTTTTCAGTTTTTAGATTCTTTAAT
Source organism: Zophobas morio (assembly GCF_036711695.1). Lineage (NCBI taxonomy): Eukaryota > Metazoa > Arthropoda > Insecta > Coleoptera > Tenebrionidae > Zophobas > Zophobas morio. The sequence continues at coordinate 12,979,513 of NW_026972107.1, forward strand.
TTTTCGAATTTATTATTTTAGGAGTAGTAATTATTATTTTTAAAAATTTTTCCTTTTTTCGATTTTGCGATTTTTAATTTTTGAATTTCTCGATCTTCCAGCGTTACAATTTTTCGACTTTGTAATTTTGACGATTCATAATTTTTTATTTTACAGTGTTTGGGTTTCCCAATTTTTCGGTTTGATTCTTTTTTTTTCTTTCCAATTTTTAGATTCATTAATTTTTATTTTTTCGATTTTTAAGAATCTCGATTTTTAGTTATTCAATTTTGCATTTCTTCAATTCTTCGATTTGCAATTTTGCGTGTTTCCACTTTTTCAGTTTTGTAATTTCTCGTTTTTTCAGTTATTCGTTTTTCCAATTTTTTTTTGTTTTCTAATTTTCCATTTATTCAATTTTTCGATTTGGTTTTTTATGTTCATTATTTTTTCAATTTTTCGGTTTTTCAATGTTCTGATTTTATACATATTTTTTCAAAGCGAAAATCTTGAGTTTTTTGATTTTTCAATTTTTCGATTTGCAGTTTTTCGGTGTTCAATTTTTCAGGTTTTCAATTTTTAGATTCTTTAATTTTTCGAATTTATTATTTCAGAATTTTTGGTATTCTCGATTATTTAGTTTTTCGTTTCTTCAATTTTTGACTTGCAATATTCTTAGTTTTCGTTTTAAATATGTAATAATAATTATAATTTAAAGAAATGTTTCACTTCTTTCTCGTTATTTAATTTTTCAATTTTTCGATCTTCTAGTGTTACAATTCTCCGACTTTATAATTTTGATGATTCATAATTTTTTTACTTTACAGTTTTTGGGTTTTCCAGTTTTTCGGTTTGATTCGTTTTCTTCTTTTCAATTTTTAGATTCATTAATTTTTATTTTTTCGATATTTAAGTTTCTCTATTTTTAGTTTTTCAATTTTTCGTTTCTTCAGTTCTTCGATTTGCAATTTTGCGAGTTTCCACTTTTTCAATTTTGTAATTTCTCGTTTTTTCAGTTATTCGTTTCTCCAATTTTTTCCAATTTTTTAGTATTTGGATTTTCAATTTTTCGATTTTTCAACTTTTTGAATAAAAAAATGGAAAACTGCAAAACTGTAAAATTTAAAAAATCGAAAATGAAAAAAGGCAAAAATATAAAATCAAAAGTTTGAAAACTCCAAAAACTGGAAATTAAGAACATTAAGAAAAATTGAAAAATCTAAAGAATAAAAATTTAGACACTTGATGAAAAATCAAAATCCAAAACTTGAAAAACTGAGTAAATTAAAAGGTTATGAAACCGAAACATCGAAAAATGAAAAAAATCGTAAAATAAAAAGAATGAAAAAATGAAAAATTGTGTTATCAAAAAATTGGTGAAAGGTAAATAAATCCAGATTTTTCGAAAAATTATAAGATTTGATTTTCGGAATTTTATTTTTTTATGATAAGCCTTATAAGTTCATAGATGCAGTGTAATACTAATAATAACAGTACTGTATTCTCAAATTTTCGGGAAAATGGTGTGAATCATTCTTCATTTCAATCAATTATTAATTTTTTTGACTCACCTTGAATAAGTAATTCCAAAATCTATAATAAACACCAATTGTAGAGGCATAATATTATGTGTATTTCAGAGAGGATTTATTCGGAAAAATTTTGAGATGACGTCATCAATTTTTTGGAAGGGGATAAAGGAATGCATTTTGATTAACGATTTACCATGATTACCATAACCTTAAAACGTTTGCAAGATTTCAGAACACTGTAGTTTCAAAGTTAAATTGCAAATATGGATGTCAAAGGTTAATACTTAACACGGGTTCATAAACCACAGGGTCTTATATAAAATTGAAGTAATATTTACTAATGTAAATTTTTCGAGGTGTACGTCATCCTATTGTTGGTGGGGATATTTATACAAATTTTGGTTAGCGTTTTACTATATACACGATATTGCTAATGCACATATAACATTATATACATACAAAACATCAATCGGCCCAGTAGTTTCGTATCTGTCTTATAGAAATTCGGACAAACGATAGACAGACAGACGGAAATGAAAGATCAATTTTTTCGTACTCTACCGATCATGAAGCGTCTAGAAAACATATAAGTAGACACCCGCGTGATGGACTCGAATACAATAACAAGAAAATACAATTTTTAACATTTATTCCACAAAACCTTGTTCAAACTACCGTGTGATTTTTAAATTTATGCTCTAGTAGGCCATGACGCGCACGTCAGTAGCGCAGTTGAAACGGCTGACGTAAACGTCATGGTCAACTAGAGCAGAAGTTTAAAAAAATCACCCGATATGAAAGAGCGTCGATTTATTAAACTAGCCCATTTTATCAAGCTGAAGGTGATTTAAAACTTAGTTGGCAATAAATGACAAAAAAAAAACTTTAAGGTATATGATACAATAAACTATTCCAAAAAACCGTAAGAATTCTATTTGGAAAAATATAAACATTTTAAAATTTGACAACAGGAAATGTTGAGAACTAATATAACTAACTGCTGATTTGACTTTGTTTAAATATCTCTAGAAATCCGCTAAATTTAAAGAAACAAAAGTACAACACTAGGCGTTAGTGGTGTAAAATGTAAACGTAGAATTAAATTTACCGAGTCAACTACGGTCCAGTTTTACTTGCGTAAATATAACTTTACAAATTGGTTTCGTCCACATTAACTTTTTTCTTAATTGGCTATTATCTTAACTATACAAACAGTTCAGCACACTTAAATTTAACAATCTTCTTTTTACCAAATAGGGATTCATGAATCACGCCGGGAAATGTTCGAATTGTAGGTTGTTAATTTAAAAATCCGTATTTTGCGTGACACAAGAAGGGCAATATTGGTCGTTTGGAGTAGATAAATTATTATTTATAATGCCCCAGTAGTTTAAAATTCCTCACAGAGCCTGCAGTTCGCCATGGTTTATTGGCTACGACTATGGGAAATTAAACATCGTGAGTTATATTGGGCGATAAAATCAGCAGAACAATACATGAAAATACATCGGTTCAGGTCCGCCATAATTAAAGATGACTAAATTTTTACCGACAAATATAACAACGCAGCATAATATTCAAATTGTTTAGATTAAAGTAGAGGAAACGCGAAATTCGCAAAACGCTATTACCATATTTACATTTTTATTGCATTTTTAATGAAAACGAATAAATGCGGTGATGAGAAACATTAAAAAAATACTCATGGCTCCGGGAATAATTGAGGAATTATTCCGACGGCTTCTTCGGCGCAACACCATGAATAAAGAAGACATTTTTTGCGCAATTACGGATTTTACAAATAGATTGCCACCTCATCGGGATTTATTATCAACAGATGGAGTAGGCATCGGATGACTTAAACAATTTTAAAATTAAACCAGGGGGAAATCCGGGAGAAATAAAAAGAGGTTTAATCGCTTGTTTAAGAAATATAAAACTATGTTTATTTATAAATACTAACTTTAAATAACTCTCAATTGTGTTTTATGGGTGCATCATCGTCATAACCGTTAACACACTCTGTATCTGTTTCATTTAGTATCCATTTAATACAGGGACACGGTTATTTACGTTCCGTGGGTCCCATTTAGGCTCGCATTTAGGTCTAAATCTACACAAAATATTTTGTAGTGTCATTGGATCAGATAATTTTTATTATTTCTGCAACGTATTATTTAAAGTCGTTAAAAAAACGCCACTGCTTCAAATCAGATATTCCGAAAAATTATTTAACCGCCTGTTCAGAAAATACCTTCAACAAGACGATTCCGCCCCCAGACCCAGCAATACCATCAAACTCGATGCCTTGGATTAATCCAAAAGGAACCATAAAAGTCTGCACCACACAGCGCGAGTTTTCTGTTAGACTAAATGGTTATTACTCTTCCGGGATACATTAAAAGAATTTAACGTTTGGCCACATACGCAACTCTGGCTGTTACTGCGACACACCACATTTAAATATCACCGCATTCATAATTAAAAAAGTAACAAAAAACACCCCGAAAACCACTAATTATGTGAATTAGACTCGCTCACCCCTTTTATTTTGAACATTCTGGGGAAAAGTCAAGCACACCGTGTGCGTTATCCTCGGTTTCATTTCACGCTGGATTTTAATGAACAACGAAACTGAATTAGAGCAGTAAATTACCAATGTATTTTCGTAATTCTTTAAGTTTGTGCTTTTTTGGTCGGTTCTATTGAATGCAAGATTAATGACGGTGAAAATAGAAAACTCAGCAACAATATAGTGCGGGATTAATCTCGACGCCGTGACACCTATACAAGACAGGAACGGACTCACCCAGCGAAGAAGTTTCCGAAAAGTTTTGTAAACCGAGATGGCGTGGGTGTCGTAGGCGCCAATCTTATAAATAGGGAATAATTGATAAGTTTCTGTGGATTGTGCGGAGAAAGTTTTTGCGAGGAAATTGATGACATCAGATTATTTGCATAAGAAGACAAATGAGAAAATATAGGCTAGAACGTAGCCAACAAATATGTATTTGATATTCTATCTAAAAATGTCTAAAGCAACATTATCTACGTTTTAACCTGTCAATATAAATTACGTCCTTTAAATTCCACCAGTCGGAATATCGCATTAAATTATTGATAACCACCTTCTTCAAATATAAATCCTATTTACTCGTTTTGTTTATTTTATCTTATCGCAGAAATACCAATCACAGGTAGACTTCAAATAGCGTCTACTACACTGATAAATAATGTAATAAGCAAATATAGCAGAATTTTGCGCTAAAACATTTTTGCCTTGTGTTGCTTAGTAATGACTAATGAAACTCATCCTTATTTATTAAATAAAGACGAGTGAGAAATACTTTTAGTACTACATAGAAACGAAATGTTACAGGTGTCCACTTCCTCCAGGAACTCTCAAAATCCAAGTGTCAATGAAATTTTCTTTATTTGCTCCGATCTCTAGGATATCTGTAAGGGTTTGAGAATACAATAAATAAATATACATACATTTTTCAGAGGGTTAACAAACCCTCTCAACTCAATTTGCCTTAAGTCACGACTCGAAGAAAAGTTTGTCAAGTTTCTTCTTTGTTTGCTAATTAAATTGCTTGTTTAATTAATGCTAATAAATATTTGTGAATTAACTTGTTAATATCACTTACGCGCTGACGACATTGACTCATAAATGTAGTGGCATTTGCGTGTTTCCACTTTAATACATGGTAATAAAGAAGGAACGTGTTCTTTTTCACCTGAATGTGACGCCAATTATTTAACTAAACCTTTGTTGTTTGAATTTATGCTTGTTTGCTATTATTATAAGAACTTGTTGGTTGTTATGGCGACAGCTATAGTTAAACTCACGCATACAATTAATCACTCACACGGTATTTGACATTTATACGGTGAATTAAAAAATTAAGATTTTGTGGGACGATCTAAAGAAGTGCTGAACGCTAAAACAGCAATTAATCATTAAGAATGACACTTGAAAACTACTGTAAATATCGCAGAAGTTAGAATAGGGCGTGCTTGTAAACTAGCGCTCATTTATTTTCATAAAATGACAAGTATTAAATTCATAGCAGACAAATTGTTGTCAAGTTTTCGACGGAACTGGCGTTGAACAACTTGATTTAGAGCAATATATTAAAAGTGTGAAGTTTGTGTACGATTAAATACAATAATCAGTGTCACCACATGAAAATAAACGAGCTATACATATGTAATCCGACAATGTGATAATTAACGTAGAGTGTTTAATTTAAATCTGTTATTTTTAATAAAACTTATTAATGTTGCCGCTTTTTATTTATTAGTTAGCTTGTTTAAACAGTTATCCAAAGAAATAACGGCGTACACCCACGCTTTAAACTTTGTCACTTAATAATAATTTAAAACTTATTTTAATATGGGATGGAATCTCTAGAAATATTAACTTCTGTTTAGTGGGAGTGTTGTCCTTCGGAATCCGGCCCTGAAGTCGATTTCCAGCACAGAGATCGAAGGCGCGATAAGGCAATGTTGTGAATTAGTGAGTGATAGTCATTCCTTTTGGATTAATTAATTATTTCAGTAGGATATTTATCGAGTCAAAACTCCAAGAGGAAAGATAGAAACTATTTTGAGATAAGCAAGCCGTAAAGAACATGTTCATTCCGTGTAAAGTTTAATGGAGTGCTGTTTTTCTCGATGGAATATTAATTAAAAAGACATCTAACGATAAAAAAATTCAGTACCTAATCTTCAACATCAGCAGGATTCATTGTATATTCAAATTTTAATTGGATGTAGTAAAAAAAGTATTTATAGGCATGATTTTTGAGCACGCAATTTCAGATAAAAATGCTATTCTGTCTGACTGGCTAAGGTTAAAAGTGTATTAAGGTCGTTAATTATTTACGGCCGTTTTATGTTATGGTTGCATAAAACACAGCAGGACTAAATCGTTTTTTGCAAATAAATGAATGCAAATAGGTTATCCGTGACCCGGAATTTCTCAAGAGTCTTTTTCGGTCTGGATTAATTGGACTCAGACGACTTTATTAAATAGTTTGAATATTCGCCTGGATTTTTGGAGCGACGCTTTATGGACAAAAAGACTTATGCGTCATAATTACTGAGGTGCAAGAAACCATAAAACGAAGCGACACGTTCAAAAACTCCACATTTAATGAGCCAAGAGTTAACAGTCCAATAAAACGGCTCACAGTTTTTGCGGTTGAAATGATTTACACGGGTTGCACCGACTTAATTACGAAAAACAATATATTAGAATATTACGTGCCTGCATTTAACGTTACATACCCATCTAGCTCAAACCTGAGACGCCGCGAGTATCTGAATCAGTCTGAATCCTGCTAGTGTTGTAGTTTATTTTACAACGTGCTCGGAAATAACGTACAGTTCTAGAATTCCACTGTCAAATAAAAAGGTAAATATCAAGCATTTCTTCGCAACAGGCAAATTAAAGTTTGGTTAATTTCCTCATACCAGTTTGAAGCGCTGCATCATTTTGGTATTCAATAGTTTTGTAGCTCTGGACCTGGTGCTATACGAATGCAAACGTACAAATAGCCATTACAAAGTTTTAAGTCAAAGTTTAACATCCAACTGTACTAATTTGGACTGGCATTTCTAAAGCAAAACATGAACTGAAACGTATATTATCACTTAAATTCATGCGAAATTCTAATTTAAATTTACCACACATACAATTGGCAAAAACAAGTTCTAATTTTATTACATGCAAGTGCACTTGGACTTTTTAAAAGTGTTGAATTCATTTGGCGCAATATCTGGTTTTTCATTGCGCTCTTCCTATGCTTTTTCCGAAAAATTTTTAATCATATTTTTTATACTGGGTGTCTGGGAAATGGCGGATTAACTCTTCAGTACGTTATGTATGGAAATTTCCCCCAAAAAAAAGTAAAAGTTAGTCAACTGATTTTGGCAATGACATACCCTCTAAGAAAAGAAAGGGTTGGTGGGCGGGGCTACTACCTGCTAAGATAAGTGTGATTTTGGTTAATGAGGTACCTTCTAAGATTAGAGAGGGTGGGTGGGCGGGGCTAGTATTTGCTAAGATAAGGCTGATTTTAGCAAATGACGTATCCTCTAAGATATTTAACTAGATTATTCTAAAAAAGGCACTAGAGGCTCCAAAACACTTTTAAATTCCTTCTAAACAGAGATTCCTATAGAACTTCAAGATTGTTTTAAGTTTTTCAAAAAAAAAAAAAAAAAAACATCCCAAAATTAACTCAAAAACAGGTCAGGTCAGAATTTTTCAAAAATAGAACACCAACTGCTTACTCGGTTTTTGCTGATTTGTACCTTCGCTTTATATCATCAGGCAAACATTGTTTTTGTACATTCTAACTGAAATGGTAATTCAACATGGTCATGAGTGAAATATTAACTAAAAATTTTATTACTAGTTATTGTGATAACGAATTTTAAAATTATTATAACTCCACCAAAATGTGAGAAGGATTTTTTTTACTATTTTTCCCAGACTCACCAGTTGATTGTTAAGAGTGTAGCGTAGAGTTAATTCGCCATTTTGCAGACACCCGGTATAGTATTGTAAATGATGCACTTGATAATAGCTAATTATATATATTTTTTTGATTTCATAGCTTCTAGAACGTGAAAAAGTAGGTCTTCCGTTTCCGATTGTCTGTCATTTTTGTCCTTTGTCTCTCGTTTATCGTGTCCTGTACTAATTATCATGAAATTTTAGACGTACTTTAGGAATATCGTAAATTTAATAAGGTCGCTCAAACTTTGGAAAGAGAAATCCAATTTTTTGATTTTTTTTCATTAAATTAAATTAAACTTATTCATTATCGCACAGATTTTTCTCGAAATCATTTTGAGTTTTTTCCGATTTTAAGCTGGAGGATTTATAAATATTTGACCACAGTTCTTGTCAGAAATAAGCCGAAAATTAAAATATAATTATACAGGATGTATCAATGATCTGCTACTGATAATATATTTTTTGACGTCGTCTAACGGAAGTCATCTCGGACTACAATTTAGAATAATGTTCAAATGTATAGATATTTCAAGTAAATATTCACAACAAAACTATGTTATTGGAAACGAAACATTTTATATTATGTTTACAGATTTGAATTATATTATATTAAAACAAAAAAGAAAAAGACGATATCAGTTGTAAGGAATTTTTCATCATCAGTTTTCTAGTTAATAATAATAATAATAATAATAATAAGAAGAAGAAGACTTTATTGCCCAACAGATTAGTATCCAATGACAGGACAATATATTACAATTAAATTAAGATACAATTCAAAGAAAAGAAAAAAATCATACATAATTAAAGAAATAATTACAAAAATTACAAAATACAGTGCAGTGCTCTCTAAATCTGAACCCTAAATATAAAATAAAAATTAAGTAATATAATATCATATTGCTTTAAACAGTACTGTTCACATCACTAAAGTTGCGTAAAATTGCACTAATACTTGAAACAAATATGTCACAACGGTCTGCTACTTGATTCATAGATTTGCACATCCTGTATACTGGTGAATTTAACCCTACATTAGTTCTACAATGGGGTAATTTGAACGGATCTGGATTTCTGCTATCAGGCCTAGGGATGTTAAACGATAATTGACACAATAAGTCACTGCAGTCAATGGTGCCCGCTAAAAGTTTTTTCAAAAAAATTACACCAGCAGTATTACGTCTGGAGCGAAGGGACTCAATATGATATTCCGAGAGCAACAGTTGTTGTGAATATCCATTTGGGTTAATGGCATTTTCGTGGAAAAAAAGATATAAGGTTTTAAAATTTCACATTAATTCTACAATTTTTAAACGTGCACAACCATATGAGAATATCCTTGTGTGTGCGAACTCCACTTATATTAGTATAAAATAGAATGCTATACAATTTCGATTTTTTTGCGAAAATTTAGATGTCGCTGGGAAAACCTCAAGGCAGATTCATAAACCACAAATACAGGAGTTTGTTATTTTGTAAAATTAAAATCCACTTACCATGAAAAGTTTTTTATCATATTGTTGCTAGGGATTAGACACATTTTAGTTAGCAATTTACTATTTACACGATGTTCCTGGCACAGACACTTTTGACAACAATCTAATCGACACAGACAGTCAACAGACAGACAGACGGAAACGCTGGATGGACCCACTACAATACTTTCCGAGCCTAATACGCTCAGGAAAGAAATCTAAGGCTAAAATTATTTTCTCTATACAAAGTATGTATTCTGTTTTTAATATACCCTATATATATTTTTACATATTTTGATTGGCCTACTCTTAGGCATTTATAACTACAATTTATTTCTGAAATTCCAGTCTGACGTTACCACATTATTTCAGTTTTCTTGACATTTTTTAGCAATGAAGGTGTTCACAAAAAACGTTGCAATAGGGTTAAATATATATGTATTTTGTGGAGAAATAATTAGAGCTACACGCTTTACAGAGTTCTATAAAAAATTGAATTTTTACTATTTTGAAAAATCCATGTTTCATTTTTTTTAATAGAACACCCTGTATTTGATTTTTTATACTGTTTTGATCTCTTTCTTTTTTATTATTATCTTATATTTAAAGAGGTTGATAACTATTGCAATCTTTTATTTTTTTACGAGATACATTGAGATATTCCAAGAAAAAAAACAAAAATAGAGTAAGATGTAGTAATAAAATAGAAAGTGTTCTAGTAAATTTTGATATATTAGAACTTGATTTAATTGGTGCCACAGATTTTCAGAATAACGTTATGGCGATTTTTTTAAATTTTTGCAAACAAATCAAAACAACAAAAAAATTGGGATAACTTGGCAACGTCTCATTAGCATTTCAAAAATAAATTATGGTTAAAAAGAGGTTAGAGGCTAATGAGAGTATGTAAAAATATATAGACAGTTCTATTTAAAAAGCTAAGCTGTGTACTGTGCTTGAAAAACAAAATATTCTGTATAATTGAAAATAATTATAATATATGGTGCTCAAAAACAGTTCAACTTTAGTGTGTGACTTTTTTACTTGTATTGGTATTGTAATCGAGTCCGTCCGCCGACTCTATACTTTTACGTTTTCTCGACCTTTCATGATCCGTAGAAAACGAAGAAATGGGTCTCCCGTTTTCGTCTGTCTGTATGTCTCTCGGTCTGTCTGCCATCTGTCCGGATTTTTTCTATTTCTATTAATTAATGAGGTATAGAGAACCCCGCATTTATTTACTGACACACCCTGTATATGTAAATAACTGAACAGGGTTAAATTTACTTATACAGGGTGATCAATTTGCAAATTGGCAGTTTTTCACATAAGACATTCTGTATTTTATAACACTTTCGAATTTGTTAAGCTTTGTTTTGATACTAGTGTTGTTAGCGTTTATCACAAACATAATTTCCAAAAACCATTTCGATAAACCTCAACAAATTTGGTTATATATCAGAAGAAAACTTTCTTCTTCAAATATGAAAAAACGGAGATACAAACAAGTCTGCATTGGTCAAATTGCTTGAAATCTATTTAGGGATTTTAATAAATTTTTTAGTGCTGGAAAAGAAAAAATACTTAAAAAATTCAAACACGTAAGATTTTTTTACAGTTTGTGGTTTTTTGTTATATCTATAGTGGTGGATATTTTCACAATATTAAACGAAATCTTTCCTTAACAACTTAGTTAAAACCAAATTAAAATTTGACGACCCATAGGTCTGGAGCGGCATAAGATTTTGCGTTCCGGTTTTCGTCATTTAATTTCTTGATTTTTTTCAGTTGCCTTCGTTGACTTTTCGGTCGGATTCTAGGTCCGTTTGAAATCAACAAACATTGATTTGATTGTGTCATTTTTCGAAAGAGTATAACGTTAAAAAAAAAGTCAAAAAAAAATTCAAGAGGTCCCGAAGACAGTTTTGAGATCTCATTCTTGTCCAGTTCGTCAAATTAGTAGAGAAATGAATTTTCACATAAATTAGAGTCCATTTAAGTGACATTTTTACAATACGATCCTTTCAAAACAATGAAGTTAAAAACCTATTGGATAGGATCATTTTGTAAAACTGTTGTTTAAGTAAATATTCAGATTTTTTTCGTTACTTTTGACGATGCAAGAAGTTAATATTCTGAATAAAAATATAGCGGATTTATGATAAATAAGTTAAAAGAAGTAATAAATTTATCACACTGCAACTACTTACAACCACTTTCATGTCAATACATTTCTGATTTTTTCCTTTTTTATGCCTTTTTGTGAAGAATCCTTACGTCCTGGAGAAAAATAGAGTTCATATTTGGATTCAGCACACAAAAACATAAATAGGCCTGTGTAAGTATCGAATTTAACCACGATATATAGATAAACTAAATCATACACTCTTCAATTTTTATAGATGTAAAGATACGGTAACTAAAAAATTTTAAAAATCAATAGACGAAATTGTGTGACTCAGATGAATACAAAAATACATTCAATAAAAGTACAAAAGTATTTGTCCACATATCTTCTTATCCTAGATCATCCACGCCAGTATTAATCCAGAGCGATAGTTTTATCCACGCCAGTGTTAATCCAGGGCGATGGTTTTAACTCATTGCTGAGGAGACACACACCGATTTTAGCGCAATACCGCGACTAGACGCACGGTTTCCATGGCAACGGTGTAAACAAAACGTCTAAATAAGGCTTAATTTGGTCTCCGTCTCCGCTTTTATCAACACTTCATCAGCAATAACATATCATATATCCAAGACACAACATCTTTAGACATAAGTGGATGTAAGTTTTGATACATTTTATACAAGCGGAGCGAGATAAAAATTAGTTTTGATAATTATGACACAAATTTCCGGACAATTTTTTAAATATTGAAAATTACTATTTTGCTACGTTCAGTGTGTTTGTAGACATTTTAATTTTGGGGGGCACGTGCCCTTGTGCAACCTGGCACCAGTCGCCCCTGTTAAAGAAACTAAATTCTTACAAATACATAGGGTGTTATGTTTAAGATAATACAGCAGAGCTGTGGTGTAGGAAGCACTCTGTATAAGTAAAGATGATTACCTTAATTAGTCAATAACCCTGCCATATTATTGCAATCTGCGAAACTTTATTTCAAAAATTTGCCGTTTTCTTTGAGGAGTGACGGAAGTATTTGGAGATCATGTGGTGTTTAAGTTAGAACCTTCCAAGAAATTATCAGAGGAATCAAAAAACCAAAAAAAAAGAAATATGTTTTTATCGCAAATTTTGTAAATTAGTACACGTACAATTTATGAGATTATTCATACCTACGTCGGAATGACTAAAGCTTCAGTGCTGCGAATTTAACGTGTGATCAAAATGCAAACAACGTAGTTGACTCGAATTCTTGCAGGTTTAAAAGCACAGTAGCATAAATGACTGACGAAATTAAATTCAACGGGATCTGGACCAAGAAATAAAACATGCACTGTGTTTTCGGGGGCAGTCATGAACGAATTCTAAAATTATTTTGTAAGTATCTTCCTGAGAGTGGTAAAATCGTTGCTTAGTGTTACACTAATGTTGTCTCTTTTTAATATTTGAAATATCTGATCTTTTCAAACTGATGAAATTTTTTTATATACGTATATAAAATTCTTTTATATATGTATATATCTATAGATTATTTCGGGTAATAATTTACCATTGTTTTAGACGTTGCTGATTACCCCAATTAACATTTTCGTGAACTTCAGAGGAACTAACTTCATATAGTTTTTTAATAAGGATTCGTATCTTCAGATCTGTTTACCATGCTTCTTACAAACCTGCACATAAGTGGAAGCACACTCCGCATCCGAAATAATCTCAAAGAGGATTATTAATATCGTTGAAACGGTACCGAATGTTGGCCACCATGCAAAGCACCACACTCAAAGATGTGAACAGGACTAGAAGCATCGCCGGATTTAATATCCCTTTTAAGCGTATCCAGTCTGCTGAAATATTGTGCATCCGTGCACCCATTAGCTAGAAGGTTTTCTGTGTTCGCAACGCTACAATTAATAATTATTAGAAGCGTTCGTGTTGGTTATTGGTTTATCAAGTTTGTTATTTTCTCTTTGTGCCGGGGTCGGATCGGAGCTGGTTTTTCCGGGCCCGTTGTCCGGTCTTCCTGTTTGCTCAGCACCGGAATGACCGTTATTAGCGTGTGCTTTCTGTGTGCATAGTTGCGCCGTATGTATGTGGTACCGCTCTCTCCGTCGATATTTAACTTGTGTGCGCTAAAAACACAATAAGACGGGGGTTATTTACTCGAGCGCCCCGTGTCCCGACTCTAATAAGGCCTATTTAAATACACTTCCGCCATGTTTGTCCTGTAAATACGAACCGGCGCGCCGTTTTCATTTACTAATTTCTAGACCACACAGTTCTGCCGGAATTCTGTTAATTGCTTTTAGAGTTTGGATTGTTTAACTACAGTTTAGTCCGGGAGGCTTTTTCGACTGTTGTTTTAATTGTTTCATTTGAGGGAGACGAGCGTTTTAAGGAACGCATGCCGGGCATGCTTGGAACTTGCGGGGGCGGGAACGGAAGTTGTACGATTTTAATCATTTTCGAAAATATGGAAGAACTGATTACAATCTGGTACATAAATTCCGTAAATTTTTTACTTCCTGAGCGTAAGCTAAACGTTTCATGACCTCCAGAGTACGAAAAAAATCACGCCTCCGTCTGTCTGTCTGTCTGTCTGTCTGTCTGTCTGTCTGTCGTCTGTGTCAAATTTTATTCAATACATAATCTCCGAAACTACTGGACCAATTATTGTCAAATTTTGTAAGTATATTAAAACTATCATGTAGATGATAAAACGGCAACCAAAAATTCTTCTTCAATATCTATATACTTACATACAATTTATTTGGCACAGACTGGACAAAAAATGTAGAAAAAACCCAATTGATTTTAACAGTGCTGCTTTTATCGTCAATAAAGCAATATGAATTTTACGACAGGTTATATAGCGAACTTAATCAAAAATAAAGTACAAATACAAATAAAAAAATCCATGGCGCTTTTTCACAAAGAAAGATTATATCGCAATGTTTGCAACCAGAATAAATCCACATAAATCCCATTCCCACCATTAGTCCGACAGCAACAATAAAATTGTGATTTCGTTCGTATTTCGTCGCTGCTTATAAAAACTGTCATATTTAAAAACACATTAAATAAATTACTTTTTAAACACGAAACAGTTTTTAACAGTATGTGCGCCAACGCAGTCACAAAAAAAACCATCAAGCAAAATAACGAAAATAAACTGCTCCTTAAAAGAGGGTAGCGCGTTGAGAGTTTTATTACTTGAAAAAAATAAATAAATAAACGTGAATACAAGGCAGCCATTACGGAACACGCGTAGAAAAACTTACAACTGAGCCGTTTATTAAAAAAAAATAATAATGAAATACTTCACAGGGGAGCTTTTAATGGTCCCTTTTTTGTAGCGTAACCACACTTGGGCCAACATTCCTGCAGGGGTGACTGAAACGAGAAGGAATTTAAATTTTGACATAAAGCAGACGGCCGTAAAAATTTATATTAGGAGCCTTTAAAAAATTAATAACGCAATATTCGTGAGGTACCGATTTATTCAGCGCAGGTGAGTACACAAGGACTCGTCCACTTTCATTACCTGAACGTTTCCAAACATCCTGTACTTTGTGACACAGAATCCGACCCTAATAAGCCGGGTCTTCTAAAACCTTGCACACACAAAGGCAGATGACAAACGACAATAATGACAATTTTTATGCCTTCGACTTTTTTTACTGTCGCGCTACTGTGGGGTCATATTTAGGATTTTTAACTGACAGCTCCATGCCATACGTAAGGGTATTTAGGAAGCTCTGTATAATAGATCTGCGCTAACACAAATAGGGCTATTAGGGGAATGGGTACCAAATATCGGGGATTACCTGGCGATAAGTTCGGGTATATTTCAGAATTAAAGGGATTAGGGCGCCGATGATTTATTCATCCGTGGAGGCCGAAACACGACTTCATCGCCCGATAAAAATTGTCGATACATCTGGAAACAGACGCGTTAAATTATTTTTACGGTTAGATCAAAGCGCGGTTATTTATGCGTTCGCTGAGGGTGATTATTTGTGTTTACCTGTTTAAAAAGAACTTTTTATTGTTGGAACGACGCGTGTTATATCGACGCTTGTTTGCAAACAGTCCAACACAAATCGGTAAATGCGACGTAAATGAAGCTAAATGAGTGGACATTGTTAAGCTACATATTAAACACACTTCATTTATCATCTTGTTGCGAATTTTACATCGATTTTCTTACAGAGTAAAGCGTGTTCGGTCGTTTACCACCCACAGAATCTGCTTTTATCCTTTGTAGTTTACACACAGCCATATTGTCATACTTATTTAGTATAATCAATTATATAACTGTCAAATAACTGCGCTTTTTCAATAACAGTCTCAGAACTGAGGTACCAATTTAAAAAATAATGCGTTTCATTGTTTACATTAAACGACAGAAAGACACCGTTGGCGTTGCTAAGGTCAATGTATCGTTGGAACCAAGCCGACTGTATATTTGAGGGCGAGGGTGACGTTAACCAATCAGAGCAAAGTTTTTTATAAATGTTGGAGCTGTAGCCAAAATTTCCATTGACCTGTCGTAGACATGTGCAGTTGTTGGTATATTGGGGGAACGTTTTAATTTTTTTTCTATTTTAGTGGTTTTTGTGGTTTATACTAGATATGCAATCATTTGAAATTGCAAACGAATGTTGTTATAAAAAATCTAATATATGTTTAACAAATACCGTTGGACATGTGGCTGTCAGATAACACCGTTTGTTTTATTTTACATTCATTCCCTTTAGTACAATTTGCTTTGGATAACAGGAAGTTGTTTAAAATGACGTCGTCAATTTTTATCAAAGGTTTAGTGGAAAAATTTTAGTTAGTGGTAGAGTGGAAATACAATGAGAAGAACATGTTGAATTGTCTCTTACCTACACTTATGAGCATAACATTCCAGAGTTATATTTTGTTTAATATTTTTTTAGATAGTTCTATTTAGGCAAGCAATTACCGTCAATATTCACTATTTGGCGGACTCTACTTTAATCTCGGGGAATCGCAAATCAGAAAAACGAACACTAGTGACGGTATAGTTCAGGAAATTTAAAAAGGTAGATCTAACTTTTGAAGCCATCATAAGATTATCACAAAAGTATTAACAGTATGCGTTTTCAATGTTGGCAAGTGTGTTTATCTCAAAGTATTTCAATTCTAATGCTAAACCCAGCGATGATGTCATCCACTGTCCGGAGGAAATGAATAAATCAGTTTTAGTTGGCGTTCTGGAGTCTCTAATTTAATTTTAGTAACATTTCAAAGAAGTCTCTACTGTAATATATGCGATAAAGATGTATGCGAGATAACCCACTTATTACGTAGATTTAAAAATAAAAGTGGATTCATATTAAGGGGCATGTGTTCTGGCGTTTCTAATTTAATCTTCGCAAAATAAAGAAGTTTGTTTTGTAATATTCGCAACAAAGTAATTCGAGATAATTCACTTGAGTGGAGTTCAAATTAACATACCACACATTTAAAGTGAATTTTATTTAAGTTAAAACTTCTAGCACCAAAAACACTTTCCTGGGTTAATCACTGAAAAAATCCTTTTGAACAAAAAAACACTCTAACTTTAATGGATGTTCATTTGAAGAAATCATCAGTATTTTAATAATCCATACTGTTGCGTATAACTGACATTTGAAAAACGTTAATTTTATAATCCGGAAAACTGAGGTTATTGTAGAAATACTTCGCAATGTTTACAAAAAATCAAGGTCAACTTGATAAGTTCTTCAACTAAACTCCAGATATTTTTAATTGATGACAACCATCTCGGGTGCGTTTCTCAAAAGGTGTAGTGAGTAGTTTAATTTCTTTCTTGACTGTGAACGTTGTCAATTAGACTGTTTCAAAGAATTTTAATTTAAAATATAGCCATTAAAAGGGACACTCGGACTCTCATTGGCTCTCACCCTTACCTGTTCCAGGATAGAAGGGACGACCGCTATTTAAGAGCTGCGCTCGTTGCAATGCATAATTCCAACCCCCACTTAGGATTGTGCTTGACGTAATCGTCGCCACTCCTCGTACAAATACACTTACGGTCAGACAATTCCCTCTACGAAGAGAGGATTGCGCAGAGAGGAGCAGTTCTACCCCATCCGTGACGAGAGGATTGCGCCGAGCGACGCACTTATGCCAGCCCCCTCGAGTTTGCAGTTGTGTGAATTAGCGTAGTTCCATCTAAACCCTGACGTCCATCAACCCCATATTTGACTTGTACCTATATCTACAAAACAATTAATTGCTTGTACAACTCCTACAGTACGTTAATTATGAAAAATGAGTTCTTAGATTTTAGAGTGAGTGAAGACCCTAAAAATACAAATTCCAAGAAGTTGGTTGTTCTGTGTATTCGTATTACTACGTCTTTAGTCCCAAAAAGTTTTAATAGTTTTGAAGAAAAACACTCTGAACTGCAGAACATATTTGTTTGTAAACTGTTAAGGCTATGAAAGTATAAACTGTTTTACCTGTGTGAAAATAAAAAGGAAGGAAGTATTGTAATAGGGTTGATCGGACAAATGTGTACTTTCATGTTTTCTTGGTGTTTCATTACCCCTAGACTACAAAAATTGATCCGCCTATCAAAATTTGTCTAACAATAATTTGATGACGTCTGTTCATAATTTCGCATAATAAAGGTTATTTAAATTTTAGAAGTATATAGTATTCCGGTAAATTTTGTTTATTATTACATACATATTAATATTTTATTGTTTAATTTTTTCTCTTATTTACAGACATAAGTGAAACTCCGACAAGCCGATTCCACAGATAAAATTCTCAATTCTATTTTTATTGATTATATTTTTCCGCAATTTTGTTATTATTAGTATTTCACTACACCTATTCAAACTGATGTAGGTGTCTGCTAAAATGTTGATAATGTAATGACAAAATTTTGTTGTGTTTTAGGCAAGTTATCCAACAAACAGAAACTTCTCTGCTTCCTGTTGATCTGAGTTTATGGTTTTTTAGAATAATACATTTATATCAATCCAAAATTGGGTCCGCGTACTTCTTGATAACAGAAGAGCGGTTAACAATCCATTGTTGTCTTTGATATTTCGAAGTGTATTGTTATCCCATTTGATAACAATGTTTGCCTGATATAAAGCGAAGGTATAAATCATGTGCAACCATGGTGTATTAAGTATTTTGGACGCCATGGAGATTTTTTTGTAAATTATTTAAAACAATTTTGGAGGACTTTGATGTTCTATTTTTAGAAAATTCTGACTTTACCTGTTTTTGAGTTAACCTCGGCACCCCGTTTTTTTTTTTTGAAAAATTTAAAACGATCTTGAGGTTCTAGGTATTCCTGCTTGGAGAGAATTTGAAAGTGCTTTGAAGCCTCTAGTGTTTTTTTCTTAGAGGGTATCTCATTTAGAAAAATTAGTCTTATCTTAGCAGATACTAGCCCCGCCCACCCGCCCTCTCTTCTCTTAGAGGGTATCTCCTTTGCCAAAATTAGTCTTATCTTAGCAGGTACTAGTCCCGCCCACCCACCCTCTCTTTTCTTTGAGGGTATGTCTTTGCCAAAATCAGTTTTATCTGAGCAAGTCCTAAAGCTCCATTTTGAAACAGAAATTCCGAAAACCATGGTCTGAAACCAACAACAAGTATTGTTTTTAGATTCAGCTCGTCGAGATCTACGACGCAGAATATAAAAGATTTTTGGAAATTTTTAGACAACAATGCTAAAAGCTCAATTTTTGAGAAATTCGAAAATGTTGATCTTCACAAAATCGTCGAAAATTACCACATAAGTTTTTTATGCATGTTTCAACTTCCAGAAATTGTTCCTCTTCCATTTTTTCAAAAAAAATCTACCATTTTCCCAGATTCATCAAAATAATAGTGACAAATTTTGAGATTCCTAAAATCTTGAATTTGAAACATAATCTTTCAAAAACTCTCACTCTAAACCATCAACAAGTTTTGATTTTCGATTCAGTTCGTCGAAATCTACATCCCCGAATTTTTGAGGATTTTTAGATAACTTAGCTGGAAACTGAATTTTGCAAAAATGAAATTTTTGATTTTTTTCAGAGCATTGTCGAAAATTACCAGAAAAGATTTTTTTGATCATTTCGATCACCAGGAGTTATTTTCGGATTCATTTCTTCAAGCTTCTACAATTTCCCAATAATTGTCAAAATAATGACAATTCATGAGATTCCTAAATTTTCCAGTTTGAAACCGAAATTTCAAAAACCTTGGTCTGAAACGATCAACAAGTATTGCTTTTAGATTCAGCTCGTCGAGATCTACAACGCAGAATATAAAAGATTTTTGGAAATTTTTAGACAACAATGCTAAAAGCTCAATTTTTGAGGAATTCGAAAATGTTAACCTTCACAAAATCGTCGAAAATTACCACATAAGATTTTAATGCATGTTTCAACTTCCAGAAATTGTTCCGCTTTCATTTTTTCAAAAAAAATCTACCATTTTCCCAGAGTGATCAAAATAATAGTGACAAATTTTGAGATTCCTAAAATCTTCAATTTGAAACATAATTTTTGAAAAACTCTCACTCTAGACCATCAACAAGTTTCGATTTTCGATTCAGTTCGTCGAAATCTACATCCCCGAATTTTTGAGGATTTTTAGATAACTTAGCTGGGAACTGAATTTTGCAAAGATATGAAATTTTTGACTTTTTTCATAGCATTGTCGAAAATTACCAGAAAAGATTTTTTTGATCATTTCGATCACCAGAAGTTATTTTCGGATTAATTTCTTCAAAAGTTCTACAATTTCCCAATAAATGTCAAAATAATGACAATTCATGAGATTCCTAAATTCTCCAGTTTGAAACCCAAATTTCAAAAACCTTTGTCTGAAACCACCAACAAGTATTGTTTTTAGATTCAGCTGTCGAGATCTACAACGCAGAATATAAAAGATTTTTGGAACTTTTTAGACAACAATGCTAAAATCTCAATTTTTGAGGAATTCGAAAATGTTGATCTTCACAAAATCGTCAAAAATTACCACATAAGATTTTTATGCAGATTTCAACTTCTAGAAATTCTTCCGCTTCCATTTTTCCAAAAAAAAATCTAGCATTTTCCCAGATTAATCAAAATAATAGTGACAAATTTTGAGATTCCTAAAATCTTCAATTTGAAACATAATCTTTCAAAAACTCTCACTCTAAACCATCAACAAGTTTTGATTTTCGATTCAGTTCGTCGAAATCTACATCCCCGAATTTTTGGGGATTTTTAGGTAACTTAGATGGAAACGGAATTTTGCAAAAATATGAAAATTTTTACCTTTTTCAGAGCATTGTCGAAAATTACCAGAAAAGATTTTTATGATCATTTCGATCACCAGAAGTTATTTTCGGATACATTTCTTCAAAGGTTCTACAATTTTCCAATAATTGTCAAAATAATGACAATTCATGAGATTTCAAAATTCTCCAATTTCAAATCGAAATTTCAAAAAACTTGGTCTGAAACCATCAGCAAGTATTGTTTTTAGATTCAGCTCGTCGAGATCTACAACGCAGAATATTAGAGACTTTTGGAAATTTTTAGACAACAATGCTAAAAGCTCAATTTTTGAGAAATTTGAAAATGTTGATCTTCACAAAATCGTCGAAAATTACCACATAAGATTTTAATGCATGTTTCAACTTCCAGAAATTGTTCCGCTTCCATTTTTTCAAAAAAAAATCTACCATTTTCCCAGATTCATCAAAATAATAGTGACAAATTTTGAGATTCTTAAAATCTTCAATATGAAACATAATCTTTCAAAAACTCTCACTCTAAACCATCAACAAGTTTTGATTTTCGATTCAGTTCGTCGAAATCTACATCCCCGAATTTTTGGGGATTTTTAGGTAACTTGGATGGAAAAGGAATTTTGCAAAAATATTAAATTTTTTACCTTTTTCAGAGCACTGTCGAAAATTACCAGAAAAGATTTTTTTGATCATTTCGATCACCAGAAGCTATTTTCGGATTCATTTCTTCAAAGGTTCTACAATTTTCCAATAATTGTCAAAATAATGACAATTCATGAAATTTCAAAATTCTCCAATTTCAAATCGAAATTTCAAAAAACTTGGTCTGAAACCATCAGCAAGTATTGTTTTTAGATTCAGCTCGTCGAGATCTACAACGTAGAATATTAAAAATTTTTAGAAATTTTTAGACAACAATGTTAAAAGCTCAGTTTTTGAAAAATTCGAAAATGTTGACTTTCAAAAAATCATAGAAAATTACCATATAAGATTTTAATGCAGATTTCAACTTCCAGAAATTGTTCTGCTGCTTCCATTTTTTCAAAAAAAAATCTACCATTTTCGCAGATTGATCAAAATAATAGTGAAAAATTTTGAGATTCCTAAAATCTTCAATTTGAAACATAATCTTTCAAAAACTCTTACACTAAAGCATCAACAAGTTTTGATTTTCAATTCAGTTCGTCGAGATCTACATCCTCGAATTTTTGAGAATTTTTAGATAATTTAGCTGGAAACTGATTTTTCAAAAATTTGAAAATTTTGACCTTTTCCAGAGCATTGTCGAAAATTACCAGAAAAGATTTTTTTTATTATTTCGACCTCCAGAAGTTGTTTTCGGATTCTTTTCTTCAAAGGTCCTACAATTTCCCCAGAAATGTCAAAATAATAAGGACAATTCATGAGATTCCTAAATTCACCAGTTTGAAATCGAAATTTCAAAAACCTTGGTCTGAAACCAACAACAAGTATTGTTTTTAGATTCAGCTCGTTGAGATCTACAACGCAGAATATAAAAGATTTTTGGAAATTTTTAGACAACAATGCTAAAACCTCAATTTTTGAGAAATTCGAAAATGTTGATCTTCACAAAATCGTCAAAAATTACCACATAAGATTTTTATGCAGATTTCAACTTCTGGAAATTGTTCCGCTTCCATTTTTTCAAAAAAAAATCTACCATTTTCCCTGATTGATCAAAATAATACTGACAAATTTTGAGATTCCTAAAATCTTTAATTTGAAACAGAATCTTTCAAAACTCTTACTCCAAACCATCAACAAATTTTTATTTTCGATTCAGTTCGTCGAAGTCTACATCCCCGAATTTTTGGGGATTTTTAGATAACTTAGCTGGAAAGTGAATTTTGCAAAGATATGAAATTTTTCACTTTTTTCAGAGCATTGTCGAAAATTACCAGAAAAGATTTTTTTGATCATTTCGATCACCAGAAGTTATTTTCGGATTCATTTCTTCAAAGTTTCTACAATTTCCCAATAAATGTCAAAATAATGACAATTCATGAGATTCCTAAATTCTCCAGTTTGAAACCGAAATTTCAAAAACCTTGGTCTGAAACCATCAACAAGTATTGTTTTTATATTCAGCTCGTCGAGATCTACAACGCAGAATATTAGAGATTTTTGAAAATTTTTAGACAACAATGCTAAAAGCTCAATTTTTGAGAAATTCGAAAATGTTAACCTTCACAAAATCGTCGAAAATTACTACATAAGATTTTAATGCATGTTTCAACTTCCAGAAATTGTTCCGCTTCCATTTTTTCAAAAAAAATCTACCATTTTCTCAGATTGATCAAAACAGTAGTGACAAATTTTGAGATTCCGAAAATCTTCAATTTGAAACAGAATCTTTTAAAATCTTTTACTCTAAACCGTCAACAAGTTTTGATTTTCGATTCAGTTCGTCGAAATCTACAGATCCCCGAATTTTTGAGGATTTTTAGATAACTGATCTGGAAACTGAATTTTTCAAAAATATGAAAGTTTTTACCTTTTTCAGAGCATTGTCGAAAATTACCAGAGAAGATTTTTTTGATTATTTCGACCTCCAGAAGTTGTTTTCGGATTCATTTCTTCAAAGGTCCTACAATTTCCCAATAAACCTACAATTTCCCCAGAAATGTCAAAATAATAAGAACAATTCATGAAATTCCTAAATTCTCCAGTTTGAAATCGAAATTTCGAAAAACTTGGTCTGAAACCATCAATAAGTATTGTTTTCAGCATAATTTTAGCTATTTTTTGAGATTCTTAGACAACAATGCTGAAAGCTCAATTTTTTAAAACTTTGAAAATTTTGACCTTTTTCACAGAATCCTTGAAAACAGATTTTGGTGGAGATTTCAACTTCCAGAAGTTGTTTTGGCTTCCATTTTTTTAAAAGTATACCATTTTTCCAGATTGATCAAAATAATAGTTATAAATTTTGAGATTCCGAAAATCTTCAATTTGAAACAGAATCTTTTTAAATCTTTTACTCTAAATCATCAACAAGTTTTAATTTTCGATTCAGCTCGTCGAGATTTGTATCCGAAATTTTTTTGGGCACTTTTAGATAATTTTAGCGGAAACTGAATTTTTCAAAAATATGAAATTTTTGAGCTTTTTCAGAGCATTGTCGAAAATTACCACAACAGATTTTGATGCTGATTTCAACTTCCAGAAGTTGTTTTCCCTTCCATTTTTTTAAAGTCTACCATTTTTACAGAAAAATAAAAATAATGGTTATAAATTTTGAGATTCCTAAAATCATCAATTTGAAACAGAATCTCTCAAAACCCTTTACTCTAAACCATCAACAAGTTTTAATTTTCGATTCAGCTCGTCGAGATTATATACCTATCCCTGAATTTTTTGGGGATTTTTAGATAATAATTTATCTGGAAACTGAATTTTTTTGATCTTTTTCAGACCATCATCGAAAATTACCAGTTTTCAGATTCATTCTTCAAAAAGTCCTACCATTTCCCCAGAATTGTCAAAATAATGGCAACTTATGAGATTCCTAAAAACTCCAGTTTGATACAGAATTTTTCAAAAATATGAAATTTTGACCATCTTCTCTAGTGTTTAGTTGGTTATGCTTTAATGGATTTTTTTTTTGTTGGTTTTGTTTTTGTTTATAATTCATAAATGTCTTATTATGTTTTTTTTTGGTTTATTTATTAATGAAAAATAACGGTTTGTTTTATTAATAATAATAATAAATAACGATTAATGACTACTGGTTTGTCTTAAAAAAAATAAAATGTGGATTTCAGTCACCATCCCCTACTAAGAAATCAGAAAGTAGGTAAGCCGGAAGTATTGACACATTAGGTGCGTGCAGTGTTGCCAATTTTACTTTTATAAATGTACGTCATTTTTCATAATATACATCATAAAGAATTTTTTTATTATTTTTTTGGGACTCCCGAAAGGCCCATACATAACGTATTGAAGAGTTAATCCGCCATTTTCCAGACACCCGGTATGTAGAGATAAAATTCCTTATTTATGTAAAAGGACGAAAAAACAACAACGAACAAGAGCAAAGTGGATTTTTTTGTCGACATGTAGAACACCAGATTTTTTCTATAGCCCCTATAAAATGTTAAACAAACTTTAATAATATTGCGTAAAAAGAATTTTAAAACAGTATGTTCTGGCTGAATTTTTTCTAATGTCTATTGTTACTTGAATAATAATAATAACAACACTGGAACGTAGAAGTTGTAAATGTAGATCGAGCTTCAGATAAATAAGAAATTTCGTTCCTTCTTAAAATTACTAATATAATTAAAAACTTCAGCATTTTATTCGTACAAAGAGTAATGAGTTAGTCTAAAATTAGTTAGAACCACTTTACGAAGTAAATACGTTTATCCGGTCATTCAACTACAACAAAATGAATTAATTTAATTACAGTGTAATAAAAATTCTCAAAACTATAAATTTTTTTTGAAAATATTGTATTCCGGATGTTGCACACTAATAAACACTTGTCTTTTCAATTCGAAACATTTAAGACTTGACAAAAGAAGAAAAATATGCTTGTTTTTCAAAAGATTAGAAACAGTATAAAAGTAAACTGAACATAATCCGAAAAGAATCGGTGTACAAGCGAAAAATAAATAAAAATATCTTTTATCGCATGACAGTATACAGATCACCTGGATCGCATCAAACGATACACATCAAAAACCGTTACATTTCCCCCTCTTGATTGCCTCTGTAGTTACACTGTCACGTAAAATACACTCCTGTAAACATGCACCTTTTCCGTTCATATACTTAGCCTCACTTGAAAAACGAGTTTCGAAATATGTAACTTTTTTCCGATATCATAAACCCTTATTAAATTACACAGTTCAACAGCGCAAAAAGCAACGATGCGTAATTACTGCCACAAATCAGAAAAAATTCCGGGCCTCGGGCCTAATATAGGTTAATAATCGTGACAGCGGGTTATAAAAAACGCGATAAGCTGTGAAACCGTTTAGTTTTTGGCAATGTGCTTCTGGTCTAGGTTGGCTATAAACTGTCTGAAAGCGCTTCGTTGACAAGGCAATTTCTCAAGCAACTCCTTAAAATCCTGGCGGAGGAGCCGAGATTTAATACGTTCAATTTGAAACTTAGACACACAGTGAGTGCGGAGCAACGCCAAGATAAGCACGCTTTCAAGTCGTTCCCGAGGTGTTTTCATAATGTTTCATATATTTTTTTCGGGAGCGAATTTTTCCTCAACCTTTTACTTTATGAGTTCAGACATAGGAGATAACGCTTCAGCTTCGGCTGAAATGAAATAAGCGAAATTACTCCCGCGTATGAAAACATCAGAAACGGAAAATTTACGAATGAGATGAAAAAGTTTAATAATGAGGGGCAGGGTCTTCCGGAAATCTCTTTGCTAATGGGTCTCAGATTATTTTGATATTACGGGATGAATAGGGAGGGATTTCTTTAACGCTGCCTTGTTCATGCTTTCGAGTTCCAGAAAAAAATTGATAGAAAGTTATTTCGACAGAACTTCCCTTGTGTCTGAAGTATAGTCCAACAAATCCCACTTCTTTGAAAAATTATACAATTTTTTGCGATTTTTGTTTTCTGACAAGCTCTATGAGGTTCAAAGTAGTGGCAATTTTTTGACTTGAATTTTTAAGTTTTCTATTTTTCCAATTTTTCGAGTTTGAAACTTAAATTTTTAGTTTTTCAGTTTTCCAACTTAAAATTTTTTCAGTTTTTAGATTTTGCAATTTTTCGATATACAATTTCTCGAGTTTTCAATTTGTAATTCTCAATTTTTTGATTTTTTAATTTTTCATTTCTTCAAATTTTCAATTTGCAATTTTTCGTTTCGGTTTTAATTTTCTTCGATTTGCAATTTTTTTATTTTTCTTATTTTTGTGTCTTCACTTTCACGATATATAATTTTTTGACTTTTAATTTTCTAATTTTGCAGTTTTTCGATTTTCAAACTTCTAAATTTTTCAATTTTCAGACTTTGCCCTTTTCGATTTGCAGTTTTATGAGCTTTCAATTTCTTTCAAAACCTAAAATCTTAAAAATTCAAAAGTTGGAAAACTGAAAAATTGAAAAATTGAAACTCGAAAAATGGAGAAATTGCTAGTTTTCAAGTTTAAACAATCTTTCGATTTTTCATTGTTCCGATTTTATAATTTTTGTTTTCTTATTTCAAATTTTCTGGTTTTTCGTTTGTTCAATTTTCAATTTGCAATTTTTCATGTTTTCTTATTAAATTTCTTCAAGTTCACGATATGAGCCTTAATTTTCAAATTTTTTAGTTTTTGGATTTTCCAACTTCTGAATTTATTGGTATTCAGATTTTTCGCTTTTTCTATTTGCAATTTCACGAGTTCTCAATTGTTAATTTTTCAATTTTTTGATTTTCCAATTTTTCATTTCTTCAATTATTCAATTTCTAATTTTTCGGGTTCCAATTTTTCAATCAACTTTTAGAATTTTAATTTTTCGTTTTTCAATTTTAGATTTTTCAGTTTCGCAATTTCTATTAAGTACATATGTACTAATTATTATTAATTATAGGTAGGTAATATTTAAAATCGTTCACTTTTTTAATTCGATTTTTCCATTTTTCGATCATTCAATCTTACAGTTTTTCGACTTTACAATTTCGACGATTCTATTGTTTTTCGATTTTACAAATTTTGGGTTTTCCAATTTTTCGATTCATTAATTTTTTTCGCCTTTTAAGTTTCTCGATTTTTAGTTTTTCAATCTTTTAATTTTTCGTTTCTTCATCTCGTCTTTTTAAAATTTTTCGATTTTCCACTTTTTCGATTTGGTGATGTTTTCAGCTTCCGATTTTTCGATTTTTTTAGATTTTTCAATTTTTCCATTTTTAATTTTTCGATATGTTCAACTTTTCGAATGAAAAAAAAATGAAAAAATTCGATTAGTTTTTTTCTTCTTTCCGATTTTTCGATTCATTAATTTTTTTCAAATTTTAAGTTTCTCCATTTTTAGTTTTTTAATATTTCAGTGTTCAATGTTTTAGTTTTTCGTTTCTTCGGTTCTTCGATTTGTAATCTTTTTTTCCACTTTTTAGATTCTGTAATTTCTCGTTTTTTGAGTTTTCGATTTTTCAATTTTTTTTCCAATTTTTCAATTTTTCGATTCTTAAACTTTCGATTTTTTTCTTTCCAACTTTTCGATTCATTAATGTTTTTCCGAGTTTTAAGTTTATCGATTTTTAATTTTTCGTTTCTTCAGTTCTTTGATTTGCAATTTTTCGATTTTCCATTGTTTCGATTTTGTAATTTCTCGTTTTTTGCGTTTCCGATTTTCCAATTTTTTCCAATTTTTGAGTTTTTCGATTTTCATATTTTTCAATTTTTTTTCTTTCGAATTTTTCATTAATTTTTTTGTAATTTTTAAGTTTCTCGATTTTTAGTTTTTCAATGTTTCAATTTTTAGTTTTTCAATGTTTCAATTTTTCGTTTCTTCAGTTCTTTAATATGCAATTTTCCAGTTTTCCACTTCTTCGATTTTTAATTTCTTGTTTTTTCAGTTTTGTCCAATTTTTCAGTCTTTTGATTTTTAATTTTTCGAATTTTCAGTTTTTCGATTTTTCAATTTTTCGATTTTCAAACTTTTCAAAACAAAAAATGGAAAAACTCGATTCGTATTTTCTTCTTTCCAATTTTTCGATTCATAAAGTTTTTTCGATTTGTAATGTTTCAATGTTTCATTTTTTCGTTTCTTCAATTCTTCTATTTGTAATTTTTCGATTTTCTACTTTCTTGATTTTGTAATTTTTCGTTTTTTGGTTTTAGATTTTTCAGTTTGGTCCAATTTTATTTAATTTTTCGAATCAAAAAAATTGCAAAATATGTAAAATTAAAAAATCAAAAATGAAGAAACAATAAAAAATAAAATAAAAACTTGAAAATTGAAAAACTTCTAAATAGTGTAACATGAAATATTGAAAATATTGGAAAATCAGATAATTGAGAAATCAAAAATTGCATAATTAAAAAAATTTATACTTGGAAAATTGAGGAATTAAAAAATCAAAAACTCAAAATTTGAAAAATTGTATAAACGAAAAATTATAAAATCGAAAGAAACGTTGAAAAGACAAAGGAAATAAAAAAAGGAAAAATTGTGAGTTAAAATCGAGAAAATGAAAATTAAGAAATAGAAAACCTTTCTCGATTTTTAGTTTTTCAATCTTGCAATTTTTCGTTTCTTCATCTCTTCTAATTAAAATTTTTCGATTTTCCACTTTTTCGATTTGGTGATGTGTTTCAGTTTTCGATTTTTCAATTTTTTTTTATTTTCCAGGTTTTCCGATTTTTTAGTTTTTGGAATTTTAATTTTTCGATTTTTCAACTTTTCGAATAAAAAAATGGAAAAAATCGTTTCGGGTTTTTCTTATCAATTTTTCGTTTCATTAATAATATTTTTCCGATTCTCAAGTTTAGTTTATCGATTTTTAGTTTTTCTGTGTTTCAATTTGTCGTTTTTTCAGTTTTTCGATTTTGCAATCTTCCGATTTTCCATTTTTTAGATTTCGTGATATCTTTCAGTTTTCGATTTTTCATTTTTTTTTAGATTTTCCACTTTTTCGTTTTTTAATTTTTTGATTTTTCAATTATTCGATAATTTCAACTTTTCGAATAAGCAAAATGGAAAAATTCGGTTCGTTTTTTCTTCTTTCCAATTTTTCGATTCATTAATTTTTTCGAATTTCAAGTTTCTTCATTTTTAATTTTCCAATGTTTCAGTCTTTCGTTTCTTCAGTTCTTCGATTTGTAATTTTTCAATTTTCCACTTTTTTGAGTTTTCGATTTTTCAATTTTTTCGAATATTTCAATGTTTCGATTCTTTAATTTTGGATTTTTTTCCAATTTTTCGATTGATTGATTTTTTTATTTTTAAGTTTTTCAATGTTTCGATTTGTAGTTTTTCATTGTTTCAATTTTTCGTTTCTTGAATTTTTCAATATGAAATTTTTCGATTTTTAATTTCTCGGTTTTTCAAATTATTGATTTTTAAACTTTTCAAATCAAAAAAATGGAAAAACTCGATTCATTTTTTTTCTTTCCAATTTTTCGATTCATAAAGTTCTTTCGATTTTTAAGTTTCCCAATTTTTAGTATTTCAAGGTTTCAGTTTTTGGTTTCTCCAATTCTTCGATTTGTAATTTTTCGATTTTCCACTTTTTTGATTTTGTAATTTCTCGTTTTTTGGTTTTCGAATCAAAAAAATGGAAAAATTGCTAATATTTGTAAAATTAAAAAATCAAAAATGAAAAACAATAAAGAATAAATTGAAAACTTCAAGAAACATAAAAATTGAAAAAAGAAAGATTAAAAATTGAGAAACTTAAAAATCGAAAAAACGAAATATTGTAAAATTGAAATATTGAAAATTCAAGAAATCGGAAAATCGGATAATTGAGAAACCTATAAATTGCATATTTAAAAAATTAAAAGTTGGAAAATCGAGGAATTGAAAAATCAAAGACTGATAATTTGAAAAATTGTATAAACGAAAAATTATAAAATTGAAAAAAACGTTGAAAAACAAAGGAAATACAAGAAGGGAACTAAAAATGAAAATATAGAGAAAATAAAAAATTAAAATAAACTAAGTACCTATTTGAAAAATTGGGGAAACGAAAATTTTAAAAATCGAACAAGTAAAAATTGAGAAACTGTAAAATCGAAAAATGAAAAATTGTGGTAACGAAACATTTCAAAATTAAAAAACTCACAATTATACAGTCATAATATTTTCCATATTTCAGAGAGGATTTATTCTTCAAAATTTTGTGATGATTTCATGAATTTTTTGAAGGGGATTAACGGATACATTTTGAATAACGATTTGCCATGATTATGCAGCTTCAAAATTAAATTGCAAAATGTTATACAATTTTGATTTTTTTCCAAAAATCTGGATGTCTAGAGTAAAAACGGAACATGGATTCATAAACCACGCGTGAAAGATTATCAATAATCGGTCCAGTAGTTTCGGAGATTATTTGTCTAATAAAAATTCGGACAGATGGCAAACAGATAGAAAATGAAGTCAATTACAATCATTTCTCATTGAACCAATAGTAGAATCGAGTAGTTTATTTTATTTAAAAATTATGGATAAGCCAAGAACTGTGATTTACTTATTCATTACATTTCCATGCAAGTTTCGCTCGTTGCACGAGCTCTAACCTTTCCTCATGTTTAGATAGCGTAAATCAGGTCCGCCGAGCCCAAACCCTAATTTTTGCTTTTTGGCATCAGCTCCGCGTGATGAAGTTATATACGTTACATACCGGTAACCCATTCCGTGGGTGTTCCCCAGAGAGCAACCGCCGGTCCCTTCCTATTAATTTAAGAAATATAATGTGTTATAAAAAAAAATACTTGTGACAGTATCATGGCAGCGATCTATGGCGCGCCGTTACAAATTTGGCACTAAGCGCCCCCTCTGTGTCCGGAAAAATTTCATCGCGCCTCCGGGATCTCACATGCGTTTGTTTCCAACATGGTGTACTCGATGTTCGCGTTGTAAACACATGTAAAATCCGCTTTTGCTCGAAGAAATTTGCATTGAATTTGTTTCGCTTTGTATACCTTTTTAAATCGGACGTGAACGGACCGAATTAATGTCTCTATTTAGACTTTTGTGCGCGTTCTCTATAACGTAACACAAGAATATTATTATAGAATTGTGTCTGAAACAAATGAGATGTTCCCGCCCACGCTTAAATATAATCACGAATTTATCGATTAAGGTCTAATTAATTCGCTCGGGCTCTAATTAGACCAGCGGCTTTTCGAACGTTTATCTTGTCATTAGCTCACCTGGATATGACCAGCACGCCCACCGGTAATAATCAGACCGAAACATATTCACAATCGTAACGAGAATCGAACGCCCATAAAGATGGGCAAAGAAATTTTGTTCCCCTTTGAGATGTTCCGTTTCCTCGATTCCAAGCGAAAAGAGAATATTAATTGGTGACTCGTCTATTTTAGAAGACGTTCGAGAGATTCGTTGCAGTTAGATCATCTATCAGATCATGCATCAACTTTAAATACGCCAAGGAATTCGATGAATTTCCGCTCCAAAAGACGCTAAAAATTCGATTACATGTGATGTGGTGTTCATAAAATAGCACCTACGATGTGTTCATATTCAGTTTTACAAAACGTTAAGTTTTATGGGATAATAGTTTATCGGTTTTTTCGTGTTTGGAACTTGTTTGTTGTAAATTAGAGGTGATGGTCATAAAAATGTGATATGTTGTAATTTATTGATGTACAGTCTTTAAACTAACGTAATGTGTATGTTTTTTTAGTATGAATTTCTGAACACCTTGTTAAAATGGAAGGTAATGTGATATGTTCATCACCTAGAGACACATTTTGTTTTGAAATTTAATTTTACAAATTCGTGGAAAAGACTACAACGGTTTTAAAATATAGAAAATGTTTCTAACAGTAGAAGAAAATTAATTTCGTTCTTTAAAGATCCAAAAAAGCTCAGATTGTAATGTTTGCCATTATTCATTTAATTGATAATTAAACTCAATAACGAACACTGTTAATGAGAGAAATAATTCATAAATGAATTTATGAAAATAATCCAAGCGTAGTTCACGTTAGAAGTACGCTTTAAAATTAATTAATTACCCAGAGAGGGTAAAAACTAACACGACTATTTAATGTGCGCAAATAGTACTTTTTGCTGACATTTGCCATATAATATGAATCTGATTACTGTAACAGCACTTACACCACGATTTTAGGCATCAATTTCCAGGGAATGGCGTAATTGGATGCACTTAAACATGCAGTTAAGAGGATTAATGTGAGTAGTTAGAGTAGACACTATTTTTGCCAGATGGTCTTAACTCTTAATTTTACACAATTTGCTAATGGCAAATTGTAACCATTACAACTTTAATCGAAAAGTATGCGTCTAGTTTTACAGGGTTTTTATAATTTAAAGTAAACGTTTTTATTCTTTCCACATTTCAAGTGTGAGTTATAGTAATTCTCATTGATCCAAACTCAGAACAACAAAATAATTATTTTCAAAACTCTTGGGGCGAAAATTTTCGTTATTGTACTAGGAAGCGAAAACCATAAAAATGGTTTATTCTGCTGAACAAGACACTTTCATTGTTACATCTTATTATCGCAATGGAACATTCGTATACGGAGATCTCGTGAAGTTGTTGATGATTTGAGACGACTTAAGCAGAACCCACAAGCATCTTTGACAAGATTTCTTCAGCTGTCAGGAGTTCCTGTTGCAACCTAAAATTGAACAATGGGTCCAAAGTATTGACGAAAAGATGTTACAAATCATTTTTGAAATTAAAAAGAGAGTGAACATGTGCCTTGAACAAAATGGTGAACATTTTCAACATTTACTGTGATGTTTAACTGCAATAAATTTGTTTAATGATTAAGAAATGAAGCATCTAGACAATCAGTTATACAGATGCGTGTGGTGTTTGTCGTGAGTCCTTGAGCATTTGGTAGAGTCCAAAAATGAGAAGCGGCACGTTTCCATGACCTACTTCGACCCCATAATCATTTATAGAAACTCTATAGAACAGCTGCAAATGAATGGACAATAAAAAATTCTGTTAATTAATTACGCTCTTGGCCTGGAAAGGATCACAAGTGTATTGTTTTGGAAACAGAAATAGCCTAAAAAATCATGTAAGG
This sequence comes from Zophobas morio, assembly GCF_036711695.1. Taxonomy (NCBI): domain Eukaryota; kingdom Metazoa; phylum Arthropoda; class Insecta; order Coleoptera; family Tenebrionidae; genus Zophobas; species Zophobas morio. The sequence goes on from NW_026972107.1 coordinate 13,013,182, forward strand.
TACAACGGAAAATTTACTGCTTTAACCTTTTAACAGAACTTACAATGTTAAGTGTGGATGTGACAGTTTTTTTTAAATACAAATTCGTTAATTTCTACCGTTTCACAAATTGTACGGCTGGTTACATTCAAAGCCGTTATAAACTCATGAACTTCGTTGAGTGAAAAAATTTCGTATTTTCACCTCTAGAACTGTGTAAAGCTACGGAAATAATTCCTACAAATTTCAGTAATTCCCTTAAAATCCAAATAAGTTTCAAAATTCTGAATAATTCAGTAAACAGGATAACAATTCTATCGAAATACATAATTTCTAAAACAAACAATCAAATTGTACAAACAGTTACAGTTTAGAAGCCCTGAGTTTTTACACAATTTCAATTCCTCTGAGATTTTCAATATATAATTCTAAGAAATTTTCATAATTACGACGAATTTCAAAACGTTCCACTTCGTCGTAAAGAATTCTGCTAACTTTTAAATATAAATGAGGAGCTGTCAAAAGAAATACTTCCCTCAAAGAATACCGTAAAATTAATAAAAATACCTTGTAATAGCACCCGATTTTGCAATTTCAAAATTAAGATGTCTACTGTGAAAACTTAACACGGATTCAGAAATCACAAATGCAGGAAAGTTATTATATAATATTTAAATAACATTTTACTATGCAAAATTTTGAGGTGACGTCTGTGAAAATTCCTGTGATTTCCAGAGAATTCCACTTTTTTGAGTTTTCGATTTTTCAACTTTTTGGAATATTTCAGTTTTTCGATTTTTAAATTTTGGTTTTTTCTTTCCAATTTTTCGATTCATTGACTTTTCTTTAATTTATAAGTCTTTCAATGTTTCGATTTTTAGTTTTTGATTGTTTCAATTTTTTGTTTCTTCAATTTTTCAATAAGCAATTTTTCGATTTTCCACTTTTTCGATTTTTAATTTCTCGTTTTTTCGGTTTTAGATTTTTCAGTTTGGTCCAATTTTCAATCTTTTGATTTTTAATTTTTCGGTTTTTCATCAAAAAATGGAAAAATTTCAAAATTTATAAAATTAAAAAATCAAAAATGAAAAAACAAGAAAGAATAAAATGAAAACTGAAAAATCTAAAAATTGGAGATCAAGAAATTGAAAAATTGAAAAACGCAAAAATTGAAAAATAGAAAGATTAAAAATTGAAAAACTTAAAAATCAAAGACTGAAAATTTGAAAAATTGTATCAACGAAATATTATAAAATTGAAAAAGACGTTCAAAAAACAAAGGAAATATAAAAAGGGAAAATTGTGATATAAAATCGAGATAATGAAAACGAAAATATAAGCAAAATAAAAAATAAAATAAACAACTTGAAAAATTGGGGAAACGAAAATTTTAAAAATCGAAAAATTAAAAATTGAAAAACTGCAAAATCGAAAGATGAACAATTGTGGTAACGAAAAATTGAAAAATTATAAATCGAAAAGTTGAAACGAAAACAATAGCCCGCAATTATAGAGTCATAAAATTTTGCGTATTTTTGAGAAGATTTATTCTGCAAAATTTTGTGATGATGTCATCAATATTTGGAAGGGGATTAACGAATACATTCTGTGAAAATTCCTGATTTCCAGAGAATTCCAAACATTCTAAATTCTAAATTCTAAAATTTACGACAAAACTTTTGAACCATACGGTATAAGAGAAAAGTATTTTCGATACTTAAAGTTGATACTTTTTGCAATTTTGTATAATAATAATCATCTTTACTGGGATATATCAAAAGCAAGAAAATAAGAAACAAAGTAAAATGCAGTAAAATAGTGTGTGTTCCATCTGAAAAAAACTAACATGGCGCTATTTGAATACTATAATACTTATTTTAGATTTTTTGTAAATACTCTGTATATTCAGATTAAGATAATTATCACAACAAAACATTTGCTTATGTTTACTTTTCTATAAAATATTACAACACAGTCTTCAAAATAACCCTAATGCAATTTTTATAAGTTTTTGAATATACAAAAAAAAATCAAAACACAATGGAATAAGATGGCAACCTCGCACCGGAATTTCAAAAATGAACAAATTATGTAAAAATATTTAGAGTTTTCTGTTTAGAAAACCTAAGTTATATGTTACTTCTCAAAAACAAAAACTTCTGTATAATAAAAAAATAATTTTAGTGTATGCTACTCAAACAGCCATAAAAATTTCTCCTGTCACTTTTTTCTATATTTAATAAGTAATGCGATATTGAGGACGCTTATTTTGTATATAAGCTTCTTGGGTACTATAAACCTAAATTATTTTCAAGTACACAGAGTGTTTTGTTTTTAAAATACAACTTACTGTTTTAAATAAAACACACTGTGTACATATGTTTACGTACTGTGATTGGCCTTGTCGTAGGCTTTATAACCTCAGTTCATTTTTGAAATTTTAATGCGACGTTACTACGTTATTCCAATTTCCTTAAAATTTTTTAGCAATGTAGGGATTAACAAAAAAATTGCAATCAGATTATTTCAAAATTAAATTAAATTTTAATAAAGCGAATGTATATAAAATATTCACAAATATTACATCCTGGCAACTATTGATATTTCTGTTTTTTTTTTTTTTTAAGAACAACCCTGTATTTTATTACTGTATCTTAGGTACTCTATTTTTTGTGTGGCATCGAAACTTCAAAAATAAACCACCTAGGAAAAAGCCAACGAGAATATATAAAAATATATGGAATATTCTATTTAAAAAAACTAAATTATGTATTTTATATGTATGAAAACCAAAACACTACATATGTATAATTGAAAATAATTTTAGTGTATGGCACTCAAATAACCGTACAAATTTGATCTTTGACTTTTTTTGTCTATTGTCACATTAGGTTTTTTGAGTTTTAAAGTTTTGACATTCCTCTCTTCGGGAAATGGCCCAGCCGCGAGTTACGGCGGGAGACCGGGGAGACCATAATGCTGAGCTTGCCATAGATTGATGAACTGTGATTTTGCAAGCTCAGCACGAGGGAGTCTTTCTGGGCTCGTGCCGGAGCTCCGGAAGGCAGAGTGTGTGTGGTGGCCCACGGCGACAACACGAGTATTAGGTGAGTAGTTCCCTTTTTTTTGTAAATTTATTTTCGGTTATTTCAAATAAATAGATCTTAAGTTTTTTCTAAAATTTTTGAAGTTTTATTTTTTCGGAGTGTGGGTTCTTTTTTTGAAGATTTTTGGGGGCACGTGACACTATTCTCAAGAATTACTGAGATCTCGAGAACTCATGGTTAGTGATTCACCCTGTATATGTATACACCGCCTATGACGAAGAATATTCCAGGGACGTTGATACCGCTCTAGAAACGACTGTTGAATGTTCTGGTAAAGGAACGTTCCAGGAAGAGAACTAAATCTTCTAGGAAGAAATAATGTTTATAAGTGATTATTGGGTTGTGGATTAGAAGAATTATACCAAATTGAAGAAAAAATGTGGTTCTAGAAGAGTTTTATCAAGAAAGGGACAAATTGGAAGATTTCAGTGAAAAATGAAGAAGTTTAGTTTCAGCTGAAGATTTTCAAAATCCTGTTTAAAATAGATAAAAGAATTTTGACTGATTTTGAAGTGGCGTTAAAGTAAAACTGACAACAGTTGACGGAAATTTTAGAGAAATTTTATTCTTCAGAGTATCAATAGTGTTGAAAAAAGATTTAAAATAAATAGAGAACAAACATGGATTCTAAATTTCTAAAAGTTTTCCAAATGAGAAACCAGCAAGTAAGTAATAACATTCCACTTCGTAGTAAAGAATTCTACGAATTCTAAAATATAAATGGGAACCATCAAGTGCAATAGTTTCCTCAAGGAATACAGTGAAATTACACAAATTCATAAACCACAAATCCAGGAATGTTGTTTATAATATATAAATAATATATACTACACCAAATTTTTAGGCGATGTCATTACATTGTTGGTAGAGATGATTACATAAATTTTCGTTAGCTTTTCACCTTGTGCACGATATTCCTAAAATATATATGTATAAAATTTGACAACAATCTATAGAAATTTCGGAGATTATCTGTCTAATAAAAATCGACACAGACGACACACACAGAGAAAAAAAGAACCCTATTATAATACAGTATAACTTCAATAATCAGAATTAATTGCGGAAAAGGTGTGTTCGGATTAGCGAAATTCCCAAAAATTTGAAAGAGAATTGAATAACAACTTCATACATTGTTAAAAACAAACTTAATTTCATAAAACAAAAATAAAGTTTTCTTGATCAACAATAGATAAATAGATACATTCGAAAAAATATTACTCCGTGACCCTAAACACTCTACATTTTTGGAATCAGCACGTCAAGACCTATAACCCTGAAATTTTTGAGAATTTTTAGACGACTTCTTCAAAAATGAAATTTTTCACTATGTATTTCCCCTTATTCACTTCCTGCCTAATCTCTTCGACAACTCCAACCGTTTTTCCAGAATCACCCATTGAAATATGGCATTTTCAAAAAATTCTAAATTCAGTCCGAATATTTCTAAAATATTGCTCCGTGACCCTCAACGCGCTACATTTTTGGAATCAGCACATAAACATCTATGACCCTGAATCTGCTTAGAATTTTTAGACGACTTTTTCAAAAATGAAATTTTTCACTACGTACCTAAATTTCGACCCATTTTTGACAATTTTCGAAATTTAACTAAATACATTTTTTTACTGATTGTTTTGAGAATTTTTAGACGACTTTATCAAAAATCAAATTTTCCCTTATGCAAATTTCGACCCATTTTTGACGATTTTCGACGATTTTCGAAATTTAATTAAATACATTTTCTTGTAGATTTCGGCAGAAGTCACTCTCGGCCTCATTTCTTCAATACCTCCAACCGTTTTTCCAGAGTCGCCCACTGAAATATGCCAGATTTTAAAAAATTCAAAAACTTCGAATTTCACTCCGAATATTTCGAAAATATTTCTCCGTGGCCCTAAAAACACTACATTTTTGGAATCAGCACGTCAAGACCTATAACCCTGATTTTTTAAAGAATTTTTAGACTTTTCCAAAAATGAAATTTTTCATTATGTATTTCCCCTTATTCCGGCCTCATTTCTTCGACACTTCCAACCGTTTTTCCAGAATCGCCCATTGAAATATGGCATTTTCAAAAAATTCTAAATTCAGTCCGAATATTTCTAAAATATTGCTCCCGTGACCCTCAACACGCGACATTTTTGGAATCAGCACATGAACATCTGACCCTGAATCTGCTTAGAATTTTTAGAGGGCTTTTTCAAAAATGAAATTTTCCAGTACGTACCTAAATTTTGACCCATTTTTGACGATTTTCGGAATTTAACTAAATACATTTTCTTGTAGATTTCGGACCGCAGATATAACTTCGGGCCTCATTTCTTCGATGATTCCAACCGTTTTTCCAAAATCGTCCATGGAAACATGGCCATTTTTAAAAAAATTTAAAAATTCCAATTTCTCTCCCAATATTTCGAAAATATTGTTCCGTGTCCCTAAACACACTACATTTTTGGAATCAACACGTCAAGATCTATAACTGATTGTTTTGAGAATTTTTAGGCGACTTTATCAAAAATCAAATTTTCCCTTATGCAAATTTCGACCCATTTTTGACGATTTTCGACGATTTTCGAAATTTAATTAAATACATTTTCTTGTAGATTTCGGCAGAAGTCACTCTCGGCCTCATTTCTTCAATACCTCCAACCGTTTTTCCAGAGTCGCCCACTGAAATATGCCAGATTTTAAAAAATTCAGAAACTTCGAATTTCACTCCGAATATTTCGAAAATATTTCTCCGTGGCCCTAAAAACACTACATTTTTGGAATCAGCACGTCAAGACCTATAACCCTGATTTTTTAAAGAATTTTTAGACTTTTCCAAAAATGAAATTTTTCATTATGTATTTCCCCTTATTCCGGCCTCATTTCTTCGACACCTCCAACCGTTTTTCCAGAATCGCCCATTGAAATATGGCATTTTCAAAAAATTCTAAATTCAGTCCGAATATTTCTAAAATATTGCTCCCGTGACCCTCAACACGCGACATTTTTGGAATCAGCACATGAACATCTGACCCTGAATCTGCTTAGAATTTTTAGAGGGCTTTTTCAAAAATGAAATTTTCCAGTACGTACCTAAATTTTGACCCATTTTTGTCAATTTTCGGAATTTAACTAAATACATTTTCTTGTAGATTTCGGACCGCAGATATAACTGCGGGCCTCATTTCTTCGATGATTCCAACCGTTTTTCCAAAATCGTCCATGGAAACATGGCCATTTTAAAAAAAATTTAAAAATTCCAATTTCTCTCCCAATATTTCGAAAATATTGTTCCGTGTCCCTAAACACACTACATTTTTGGAATCAACACGTCAAGATCTATAACTGATTGTTTTGAGAATTTTTAGGCGACTTTATCAAAAATCAAATTTTCCCTTATGCAAATTTCGACCCATTTTTGACGATTTTCGACGATTTTCGAAATTTAATTAAATACATTTTCTTGTAGATTTCGGCAGAAGTCACTCTCGGCCTCATTTCTTCAATACCTCCAACCGTTTTTCCAGAGTCGCCCACTGAAATATGCCAGATTTTAAAAAATTCAGAAACTTCGAATTTCACTCCGAATATTTCGAAAATATTTCTCCGTGGCCCTAAAAACACTACATTTTTGGAATCAGCACGTCAAGACCTATAACCCTGATTTTTTAAAGAATTTTTAGACTTTTCCAAAAATGAAATTTTTCATTATGTATTTCCCCTTATTCCGGCCTCATTTCTTCGACACCTCCAACCGTTTTTCCAGAATCGCCCATTGAAATATGGCATTTTCAAAAAATTCAAAAAATTCTAAATTCACTCTGAGTATTTCTAAAATATTGCTCCGTGATCCTGAACACGCTGCATTTTTGGAATCAGCACATGAACATCTATGACCCTGAATCTGCTTAGAATTTTTAGACGACTTTTTCAAAAATGAAATTTTCCAATACGTACCTACCTAAATTTCGACCCATTTTTGACGATTTTCGAAATTTAACTAAATACATACATTTTCTTGTAGATTTCGGGCCGCAAATGTAACTGCGGGCCTCAGTTCTTCGATGATTCCAACCGTTTTTCCAAAATCGTCCATTGAAACATGGCAATTTTTAAAAAATTCAAAAAATTCTAAATTCAGTCCAAATATTTCTAAAATATTGCTCCCGTGACCCTCAACACGCGACATTTTTGGAATCAGCACATGAACATCTGACCCTGAATCTGCTTAGAATTTTTAGAGGGCTTTTTCAAAAATGAAATTTTCCAGTACGTACCTAAATTTTGACCCATTTTTGTCAATTTTCGGAATTTAACTAAATACATTTTCTTGTAGATTTCGGACCGCAGATATAACTGCGGGCCTCATTTCTTCGATGATTCCAACCGTTTTTCCAAAATCGTCCATGGAAACATGGCCATTTTAAAAAAAATTTAAAAATTCCAATTTCTCTCCCAATATTTCGAAAATATTGTTCCGTGTCCCTAAACACACTACATTTTTGGAATCAACACGTCAAGATCTATAACTGATTGTTTTGAGAATTTTTAGGCGACTTTATCAAAAATCAAATTTTCCCTTATGCAAATTTCGACCCATTTTTGACGATTTTCGACGATTTTCGAAATTTAATTAAATACATTTTCTTGTAGATTTCGGCAGAAGTCACTCTCGGCCTCATTTCTTCAATACCTCCAACCGTTTTTCCAGAGTCGCCCACTGAAATATGCCAGATTTTAAAAAATTCAGAAACTTCGAATTTCACTCCGAATATTTCGAAAATATTTCTCCGTGGCCCTAAAAACACTACATTTTTGGAATCAGCACGTCAAGACCTATAACCCTGATTTTTTAAAGAATTTTTAGACTTTTCCAAAAATGAAATTTTTCATTATGTATTTCCCCTTATTCCGGCCTCATTTCTTCGACACCTCCAACCGTTTTTCCAGAATCGCCCATTGAAATATGGCATTTTCAAAAAATTCTAAATTCAGTCCGAATATTTCTAAAATATTGCTCCCGTGACCCTCAACACGCGACATTTTTGGAATCAGCACATGAACATCTGACCCTGAATCTGCTTAGAATTTTTAGAGGGCTTTTTCAAAAATGAAATTTTCCAGTACGTACCTAAATTTTGACCCATTTTTGACGATTTTCGGAATTTAACTAAATACATTTTCTTGTAGATTTCGGACCGCAGATATAACTTCGGGCCTCATTTCTTCGATGATTCCAACCGTTTTTCCAAAATCGTCCATGGAAACATGGCCATTTTTAAAAAAATTTAAAAATTCCAATTTCTCTCCCAATATTTCGAAAATATTGTTCCGTGTCCCTAAACACACTACATTTTTGGAATCAACACGTCAAGATCTATAACTGATTGTTTTGAGAATTTTTAGGCGACTTTATCAAAAATCAAATTTTCCCTTATGCAAATTTCGACCCATTTTTGACGATTTTCGACGATTTTCGAAATTTAATTAAATACATTTTCTTGTAGATTTCGGCAGAAGTCACTCTCGGCCTCATTTCTTCAATACCTCCAACCGTTTTTCCAGAGTCGCCCACTGAAATATGCCAGATTTTAAAAAATTCAGAAACTTCGAATTTCACTCCGAATATTTCGAAAATATTTCTCCGTGGCCCTAAAAACACTACATTTTTGGAATCAGCACGTCAAGACCTATAACCCTGATTTTTTAAAGAATTTTTAGACTTTTCCAAAAATGAAATTTTTCATTATGTATTTCCCCTTATTCCGGCCTCATTTCTTCGACACCTCCAACCGTTTTTCCAGAATCGCCCATTGAAATATGGCATTTTCAAAAAATTCAAAAAATTCTAAATTCACTCTGAGTATTTCTAAAATATTGCTCCGTGATCCTGAACACGCTGCATTTTTGGAATCAGCACATGAACATCTATGACCCTGAATCTGCTTAGAATTTTTAGACGACTTTTTCAAAAATGAAATTTTCCAATACGTACCTACCTAAATTTCGACCCATTTTTGACGATTTTCGAAATTTAACTAAATACATACATTTTCTTGTAGATTTCGGGCCGCAAATGTAACTGCGGGCCTCAGTTCTTCGATGATTCCAACCGTTTTTCCAAAATCGTCCATTGAAACATGGCAATTTTTAAAAAATTCAAAAAATTCGAATTTCACTGCCACTATTTCGAAAATATTGTTCCATGACCCTAAACACACTACACTTTTGGAATCAGCACGTCAAGGTCTATAACTCTGATTTTTTTGAGAATTTTAAACGACTTTATCAAAAATCAAATTTTCCCTTTGCAAATTTCTACCCATTTTTGACGATTTTCGAAATTTAACTAAACACATTTTCTTATAGATTTCGGGCCGCAGAAGTCACTTCCGGCCTCATTTCTTCTCCAACTATTTTTCCAGAATCCCCCACTGAAGTTCGCAATCCGTTTCAACTAACCTCTGTCCGAATTACTGGATGTTCGGATAATAACGGTTTCGGATTATAGAGAGCTTTAAAATCGGCCACATTTTTTAACAAAAGTTTTCTGTAATAAAAAATTTGAAAACAACAATTTGAGAATTCCATAAATTCCACAGAATTTCAAAAATTCTTCATGTTTTTCAAAGTGAATTTTCAAACCGTGTAATGAGTACCTACGTAGTGGACAGCCCATGAAGGTGCATTGTATTTAATTGAACAAAACATAACACCATTTAAATCAGGGTCACTTTATCGATCCTTAATTAACTATTAACTGGTGTTACTCTCTAGAGAAACGAATATAGGACAGCTGGTTTTCTTAGTAAATAACAAAGATTAGAAATAATGGATGGTGCTACAGTTCTATAATTACAAAAAGTAATGAGCATTGTACTTGAATACTTTTACGAATAATCGTATAGACCATCCACAAAAATAGTGGTTTTATGATTTTGGCTTTTCCGAACCTCGTTTGCCAGGAAAAAGCAACATGTTTAGGACAAGCGTGACCGCCTACCTAATTTGCATCTAATGATGTGTGTTCGTTGACAAGTCACCACCTTTATTAGCAGTCAAAGTCGTAAAACCACTATTTTCGCGGATGGTCTATAATGGAAGTTTTAATAGTTTTCGTAAAATCTATGTTCGTTAAACCCATTTAAGCTTAAAACTCTACCTGACAGTCAATTAGGTAGAATGTATTTGGAAGTTCTGTCTGCGAGTTATCGGCAAAATTTTAAGGAGATTATGATAACAATGGACAAAAAAGCAAATACATCCTAAGTAGTTTTGACGTTTACAAATGCAGTTTCTTTATTAAGTTTCACTAAAAGCACACCGAGAGATTTAGAAATCTGAGAAAAGGAGAGAGTTTGCCGCATTGTAATAGAACTAGTGTGCTTTCGTTAATAATAATTATAGTTTTCATTATGTTCAATCAAGACCAAAATAAGGTTTTGACTTTTGTACGAATATTTTTCTAAAGATATTAATGAATCCTTAAAAAATCTCAGAACAAAATGGAAATGTGTTCTTTAACTATTGGTTGTTTCAGTGTAGAATTTTAAACACTGACAAATTGTATTATTATTTTATTTTATAAAATGTGTAATTGTTTTTCACCCTTTTCCACCTTTCAATTGCTTTTTTCCTTGTAAATATTAAGCACTTTTGCCTATGGTGAGGTTACATTACAATGCCATTAACGTGTTTTAGAAATTCAAAATGAAAGAACAAGGTCGGATGAACCTTTTAGAGCACCTGTTTTATTTCTCTCATTTCAAGAATCGAAGACAAATCCAAATGCATTTGAAGGTTGAGTAAAAAGCAGAATAAATTAACACAGCTGTTCAAATGATGCCATCGTCAGTCTTGCATGTATGTCAACAATTTACCTTCGCATAATACCCACTTCACTTTTATATCACAAGATTACATCATTCCAACATCTAAAACAATGTTCGAAGTTGTTGACCCACAAGTTAACAGCCTTTGTTTCATGTTTAATCACATAAACAAATTTTTATTACTCTTAAATCATCAGACGTTCCTCGGGGTGTCGACTTGAGTTTAGTACCTTAATCAAGCGACTTTTATTGACCGTCCATCCCAAAAAACCTCATTAGCATTTTAAAGAAACGGACTTCGCTTTGCATTCTTCGGCAAAAAGGTCCGATTCAGAGCAAAAAAATCGCATAGAGCGCGTGAAAAGAGAGGTATTTTGGTACGGGAGCTCGTCCGACTCGCCGGAATGCAAGTTTTATTGAATTCTCGTCCCATTTGGTGCACATGTAATTTACGTACGGGATCCGAACCCCCGATATATCATTCTGAAAGTGTGGGAGGTCTGGGAACACTGTCGCATTGTTTTACAACAAAAAACTAGTAGCCGAGAACGGCAATTTCACAGAACTTCTAAGAAAATAATCGGCTTGTTATTTGGGTTTTTGTCAACGGCTTGCGCTCGACAAGACGGCGCTCTTCACGATTTGTCAAACTCTTTGGGTGAAATATCGCCGCCCGGACCACCCCAATGGGTGCCGCTTAGGTAAACAATGCGGAAAAGCGAAAAATTGTTATGAGACGACCTATCGTTTATTATATCTTAACTGGGTTATCCCCGATTTTCGTAGCATCGATCGATTATTACGCGTTATTAGTTTACAAGGACTAGTAAATACTGTTTACCTAATTTATACAGTAATAATTCACCGTCAGTGAATATAAATTAAGATCAAGCACCGAAAGCTCAACACATTGTCGGCGTTTCAGCAGCTACGCTGTCGTCTTCTCGAACTACTACACCACCAAGTAAGTATTAAATAACAACACTTAACGTAAGAAAAACTTACTGCGCACCTGACATATAAATTCTTAAATTTCTAACAGCACGGCTAATCACTAATCTAATCAATAATCAGTGAGGCTTTGTATTATTTTCATCGTAAATGAATTGTTAAAATTATCGTGATTCTTAAATGGAAATTACGCATGGAGGTTATTTATCATAATTTTTTCCCTCGTAGAGTGTAATCAAGCGATTACTGATTTACATTATCGCATGAAGAAAAACCATTGTTATTTATTTGACATTAAATTGCTATTTGTGAACAATATCACCAAAGATATGCATCATTAAGTGAGTAACTATCGGTGTGGTAGAAAATAAATAAACAATCGGTTTTATCATCTGCCTACATACAACCGTGTTCCACAATACAGCTATTCTTTTATTTATTGTTTGAAACAAAACTTGTTGGTTATCGTTTGTTCAATTTGATTTTTACTTCACGTAAGCTAATCGAATCCATCGGGCGACTAGCTACTTTCATGTTTTTGCACGTTTCGTGACCGCCAGAGTACGAAAAAGTAGGTCTCTCGTTTCCGTCTGTCCGGATTTTTATTAGACAGATGACAAATTGTGTATGCATGTTAGGAATATCATGTAAGTAGACGGTAAAACGCTAAGCTAAACTTGTTTGCTTATCCCCAGCAATAATAGAATGACGTCAATTCCAAATTTTGCAATGGTAAATTTTCCATTTGTGGTGTATGAATCCGAGTCGAAAATTGTATAACATTTTACAATTTAACTTTAAAATTGCAAAATCGAATGGTTTGAAATTTTGCAAACGTTTTAAGGTTACCGGAAGTATGGTAAATCGTTAATCAAAATTTATCCGTTCATGACCTAGCAGGAACGCCATATTACAATCTTATCGAATAAATATTATTTAAATGTTAAAACTTAACATAGTCCTGAACTTGTGTTTATGAATCAGTGTTGAATTTTCATCCTAGACTCTAGATTTCTTGAAAAAAAAACAAAATTTTAGACAATTTTTCCAATTTTCGATTTTTCAATTTTCCTTCCATTTTCAACTTTTCAATATTTGGAAAAAAAAAATCAAAACCGTAGATACTACGATCTACATAATTTTTCAGTTTTGGGATTTTTCAATTTTTTATTCTTCAATTTTTCAATTTCATGATTTTCAGTTTTTCTATATTAGTGTTTGGATTTTTCAATGTTTCGATTTTTCAATTTTTTTGCCAATTTTAATTCTTTACTTTTTCGATATTTTAGTTTTGGGGTTTTTCAATTAAAACATTTTTTTGATTTTTTGATGTTTCGATTTCTTTCGATATAAAAACTTTTTTCACTTTTCGATTTTTAGATTCCTCTATTTTCCAAGTTTTCAAAATTTAAATTTTTTTAACTTTCCAATTTCGAGAGTTTTCAATTTTTAGATTTCTTCATTTCTCAATTTTTGATTTTTCAATTTTTTTATATTTTAGTGTTCGGATTTTTCAATATTTCGATTTTTCAATTTTTCTTCCATTTTTAATTTTTCAATTTTTCGATATTTTAGTTTTGGGGTTTTTCATTTCAAAAAAAATCGGTTTTTTGATATTTCGATTTTTTGACACCCTGTCTTTCGATTTTTAAAATCATTTCACTTTTCAATTTTTACATTTTCATTTTTCAACTTTCAATTTATCAATGTTCAACATTTCAATTTTCTAGTTTCGATTTTTAATTTTTCTTCCATTTTCAATTTTTCAATTTCTCGATATTTTAATATTGAGGCTTATCAATTAAAAAAATATCGATTTTTTCATATTTCGATTTATTGACGTCTTGTCCTTCGATTTTTAAAATTTTTTCACTTTTCAATTTTTAGATTTCTCCATTTTTCAACTTTAAATTTATCAATTTTTCCACATTTCAATTTTCAACTTTCGATATTTCAATTTTTCAACATCTCAATTTTTTTAACTTTTCCATTTTTCTATATTTACGTGTCCTGATTTTTCATTGTTTGGACTCTTAAATTTCTCGATTCTTCAAATCTTCGATTTCTCGATCTCTTCATTTTTTGATTTCCAAGTTTTCCAATATTTCAGTTGTACGATTTCTCAAGTTTCCAATTTTTAACATTTCTGAATTTCCAATTTTTCAATTTCTCAATTTCTCTATTAATCTTTTTTTTCTATTTCTCGATTTCCCGACTCTTCATTCTTTCGATTTTTCAGTTTTTCAATTCTTCAATTATTTTGAAGTTAGATATTTTTCAATTCTAGATTTTTCGATTTAGCAAGTTCTCAGTTTTTCGATTTTTCAGTTCTTCGATACATATTTCTATTTTCAATATTTCGAATTTTTCAATTTTCGATTTTTCAATTTTTCGATTTTTCGATTTTTCAAATTTCAGTTTTTTGGTTTTTCAATTTTTCGATTTCTCGAGTTATCGAGATTTCGATTTTCTTATTTTTTTATTGTTTATTTTCTCGATTTTTTAACTTTTGGATTTAACCATTTTTTTTATTTTGAATTTTTCAAATTTTCAATTTTTAACTTTTCGATTTTTCGATTTCTCGATCTTTTAATGTTTCGAATTCTCGATGTTTCTGGTTTCTGAATTTTTCGATGTTACGAATTTCGATCTATCGATTTTTCGATTTTTCAGTTCATCGATGCATATTTTAATTTTTCAATTTTTCGAATTTTTGAACTTTCGATTTTTTAGTTTTTTGATGTTTCGATGTATCGATCTTTTCATTTTTTGATTTCTCGATTTTAAATTTGTCAGTTTTTCAATTTTTCGATTTTTAAAATTATTTATTTATTTATTTCAATACAGTGCCCAACGGACTTAGAGCCCATATCGATTTATCGATTTTTCAAATTTCGGTTTTTTGGTTTTTCAATATTTCATTTTCCCGTTTTATCAAGATTTTAAATGTTTCAAATTTTCAAATTCCTCAATTTCTCCATTATGGCCAATTCCAATTTCTCAAATTGATGTTTCGATTTATCGATGTTTTAGGTTTTTGAATTTTTCGATGTTTCGGTTTTTCACTTTTTCGATTTCCCAATTTTTCGTCATTTCAATTTTGGAATTTTTCAATTTCTCGATTTTTCAGTCTTTAGATTCAATTATTCGATTTTCAATTTTTCGATTTTTCTAATTTTGGACTTTGATTACTCGGTTTTTCGATTTTTCAATTTTTCAATGTTTGAATTTTCCCATTTTTCCAGTTTCAGGTTTTTTGAATTTTTCGACTTTTCGGCTTTCGATTTTTCGATTTGGCAGTTTTTCGATGTTTCGATTTTCCACTTTTTCGATTTCCTAATTTTTGATCATATCAGTTTTAGAATTTTTCAATTTTTCAATGTTTCAGTTTTTCGATTCAATTATTCGACTTTTCAATTTTTCGATTTTTAATTTTGGATTTTCAATTTTGATTTCCCAGCTTTTCAATTTTCCGCTGTTGGAATTTTCCATTTTTTTAAATTTCAGATTTCTCATGTTCCAATTTTTCGATTTTTTGATATTTCGTTTTTTAGATTATGTAATTTTTCAATTTTTTGAGATCTCAATTTCTCGAATTTTCTAATTTTCAGTTTTTCGATGTCTCTATCTCTTGAATTTTTAAATTGTTAATTTTCCAGTTTTTATGATTTTTCAATTTATTGATATTTTAAATTTTACATTTCTCTATTTATTTTTTGATGTTTCGAAATTTTTACATCTCTTTTTTTTACATTTTTCACTTTTTAATTTTTAGATTTCTCCATTTTTCAAGTTTTCGATTTCACAATTTTTCAACGTTTCAATTTTTTGATTTCGTCAATTTCTAGATTTTTCAATTTTTCGATATTTTAATTTTTAGATTTTTCGACTTCTCGGATTTAAATTTTTGCCTATTTTAAATTTTTCAATTTTTAAAATTTTTTACGCTCCCAATTATTTTTTTTTTTTTCAAATATCGAATACTGAGAAATTTTCGATTTTTCGATTTGTCGATATTTCAGGTTTTTGAATTTTTCTATGTTTCGAATTTCCATTTATCAGTTTTCCGATTTTCCATTTTGCAGTTTTTCGATGTTACGATTTTTTCGTCATTTCAGTTTAAGAATTTTTCAATTTCTCAATTTTCCAGTTTTTCGATTCAATTCTTCAATTCGTCGATTTTTTAAATTTTGGATTTTTAATTTTGATATTTCGGTTTTTTGATTTTTCGTCTTTTCAATTTTTAAATTATTCGATTTTTTAAATTTCAGATTTTTAATGTTTCAATTTTTTAATTTTTGATGTTTTGTTTTCTCGATTTTGCAATTTTTCGATATTTTAATTTTCGATCTTTTCAATTTTTAAGTTTTTTCGAAATCTCGATTTACCGACATTTCAATTTCTATTTTTCTATTTTTCGAATTTTTAAATTTTTGATTTTTCAGTTTTTAAATTTTTTTAATTTATCAATTCTTTAAATTTTATATTTTTCAATTGAAATTGATATTTCGATTTTTTGACATCTCGGTTTTTCGGTTTTAAAATTTTTTTCACTTTTCGATTTTTAGATTTCTTCATTTTTCAAGTTTTCGATTTCTCAATTTTTTGAACTTTTCAATTTCTGGATTTTTCAGTTTTTCGATATTTTAATTTGTGGATTTTTCCACTTTTTGATTTTTAAAATCTTTTCATTTCCCAATTTCTCGATATTCGCTGTTTCAATTTTTCAATTTTTCAATTGTTCAATTTTTCGATATTTGGGTTTTTCAGTTTTTTGACTTTTCAAAAACCATCTACTTTAAATAACCTGTGGAATAGAAATCCACATATTTCTACTGTTACACTAAAATACTACATTTAAAATTTTATATTTTGTATTTATATATTACGAAAAACATTTTTTTTTATTCCAAATGAGATTTATTCTTATTTTCTTTTCACACAAAAAAAAAAAAACTTTTCAATACAGTGGAACGTTGAAACTCTGTCAAGGACACAAAATATAGACATATAAATCACAATGACAAAGCGTGCGTTCAAATGAATGTTTAAATTCAGAATATGGTTCCACGACATAATTCTATGCATATTAAGTAATCTAAATGTTGTTATGGGTTTTGAGGTGTGCATCCACTTAGCGCACCGGTAGTATCGACCCTCAACGCTCCACCAAACGCACGCACGTATAAAGTAATATCAGTTTTAAATTTCACATTAACAATCTCCACTAACATAAAAATTTGTTCCCCAATTTCGATCAACACGTCCGATGCCGATAAGTGAACGCGCACCTTTAATCGCCGGACCGCTCCGTAATTAAGTCGAACACTCCTTTAGTAAACATCCAATCCTCTTCATCTTTCCCATTTTTCTCAATTCCTTCGCAAGTTTTTCACTTCTCGTCAAAACAAATATTAGCCTTCCCGTTCTTCCACAGACGTCTCTTCCTACACCCCCGTTTACAATAAACAAAGAATCACATCCACAAGATCAATAAGGTCACATCGGAATGTTATTGTTCCGAGCGGAGAATAGTGTTGTTATTATTACGATCTCCAATTATCGGCTCGACACGTTTCGTCTTTATCCGAGATTAGATCTTCGGTCAAAGTGAGTCCTGGTCGAATGAAAAGCGAGCTACAATTCCGAGAAAATCCGTGATTTATTAACATAAACGACGTGATAGATGGGTTAAGCCCGGTATCGGAACACTTGCCTCAGAATATATTAATTGAGGGTCGTACGGACATGGTCGGCGCTGTCAGACGGGACACGGGGTCAAACTCCCAGTACTATTTTAACATGGAGAGCATCACTATTAATGTCAACTGTAAATATTTACCCGGGCCGTTACGTATTTATGTCAAGTGTTAATTTGATACAACGTGCGGTACCTGTCTCAGGGTCGGCTCGAGACGCAAAGGCAGCGGTTCTCAATCGTTTTTGAACGACACGCACAACCAGCACACTTACATCTTTTTCATTTTATGAATGTGATTGAAAAAATGTTGCTTCATTCACCTGAAATTTTTAGGAACAAATGAATTATAATTTAAAATAATCGATTTGGTAGTTTTGTAGATTATCTGTACAATAAAACCCCTAAATGTTGTATTTTTCCAACTGTGAAACGCACAGTTTAAAAATAATATGTATCATCTAACGTCGTTGTTTACAATAAAAAATAATTCTAACGAAATGGAGTTTAAAATCGAAGAATTTTTAATAAGTACGTCGTAGATTTAATGTGAAAGAACCGATAATGTTATAGATAGGAAAATAATGCCCTTGAAACACGTTCACCTACTTAAAGACCATTTTATCATAGTGCTTGTGGTTACAGGCAAACAAATCCAATTTTTCAGATAAACTGTAAACATTTACAAAAAATAATATTCTCTTCTCAGAATTTAAGATTTAAATTTATAAAACTAAATTATGTTTTTACATTATTTCGAATTTATATGTAACTACCTGCTATTTGAAGAAAATGTGCACCGCGGTTCGAATATGACTCTTGAGAGCGGGTGCAGGTCCGGTCTTAGTTATGTTGCTTTATTTTTATTATTTTATAATTTAGTTATAATAAATAATGTTTAAACTCATTGATTTAAGTTTACTGAAACAGAACTTCCCTAAATAAAGACTTAAAAATAATATCATTGTCGTTGAATTGATCAAGAATAACGCTTTTTTTTTAATCCGTCTCTGGAATGGAGAGCAGTACGTACAGGAAGATTGCAAGTAGTCTGTTGTTGATTTACAACTGGGAGTTTGCTTTATTATATGACCCATTGTTAGCTTCACAATATCCTAATTTTACAACTTATTTGGGTAAAACAATGTTTATTTATTTATTCAATTGGAAGACCTAATTTACAAAAAACAGGTGACTAAATATAAATTGTACACTAGAGAAAAACCAAACAAACAGACAAATACGGAAACAAACATAACTAAACCTGGAAGTAACTATAGAAAATAGTCAAAGGTTATCCGACGTTTTTCTCGCCCCTGAGGCACAGACCAATAAATTCCCCTGCGTTGAAAAATTATACAATTTGATTTTGCAACATTTTACTTATGATAATCTCTATACATAAAATGAAGATAATAGCGCTTATAAAAGGTTGTTATAAGTTTGCATTTTTATTGGAAAATTTGGACGTCTAGGGAAAAAAATTAAGGCGGATTCATAAACTACAAGTACAAGAATATGTATGTATATATGTATTTTACAAAAGTTAAATGGCATTTACTAAAAAAAAATTGAGGGACGTTTTCAAATTGTTGGTGACACAGAAGACATACACACGGAAACGGGAGATCTACTTTTCATACTTCAGGGGTCCATGAGGTTACGCTCAGGAAGTAAAAATTAACTTTTATTCAATCACTTTAAATAAATCCTAATAAATTACGTTTAAATGTTAAACTTCTTATTATTAACAAAACCCTTGTAGAACTTTTACTATAATTATCTTTTGAGAAACTCAATTATTTCTTCTTCTAGTAAAATAACTATGAATCTCATAATCAATTGTCACTTTTTTAAAAATAAGCGCGCGTTCTTCGGTATCTCATTAATTATATTATTATTAGAAATAGAAAAAAGTCAAAGACCAAAGCTGAATGGTTATTTTTAAGACTACACTCTAAAATTATTTTTATCTAGACAAAGTGTTCTGTTTTTAAGGCGTAATACAAAACTTAGTTTTTTTTTTAAACGAAATAACCTATGTGTCTTTACATATTTCAATTGGCCTCTTCTTCAGTTGTAGAACCATAGTTTATTTTTGAAATTCCAAAGCGACGTTGCCACGTTTTTCCAATTTTTTGACATTTTTTGACAATGGACAGATTTTCAAAAATATCACATTTGGGGTATTTTTAAAATCTGTGTTACAACATTTTATGGAGAGATAAAGAAAGTTACGCGTTTTGTTGTAGTATAAATGAGATTAAGTTTTTTCATTCAGAGTTTTTATAAAACATGTTTTAATTATTACTATTTTCAAAGATCGATATTTCAGTTTTTCAAATAGAACAGCCTATATTTTATTCCGGCATCTTGTTCTACTTTTGTTTTCCTCTTTCTTCTTAGTATTTTCTATATGTATTTAAAACTGATAGTTACTGCGATTTTTTAAATGTTTAAGAGACACATTGACATATTAGAAGAATGAGGACAAAAATAGAGTAAGATGCAGTAAAAAAGTACAGGACGTTCTATTAAAAAAAAATGAATTTAGATTTTTCTGTTAGACACTCAGTATATTTAAATTCGATTTAATGGACACCATAACGAAGCACATACCTCTGTTCATCTTTTAACAAAAAATTGTAAGATTCACTTTAAAAATAAAGCTATTGCGATTTTTTGTGAATCCTAAGAAGAGGTCAGTCAAAATATGTAAAAATATACCACATGTTTCTTTTATTTGATACAATCCCTGTATTTTTTTATTTTTAAAGATAAACGTATAGTTCTTTGAACAAATTTGTATCATTTTAAAAGATCACTTATGTGAACTGACATGAGTGTCAATTTTTTAAGCTACTAGCTTGTCTCAATAAATATGAATTTTTCGTCCATTTTATTGAATAACTTTTTAAGTACATATTTTGATTTTAGAATATGGTTGCTTTTGAGTTTTTATAAAAAAATCAATCTTTCCATTTATGAAAATATATAACTAGTGTTTCATAAAAAAATTGATCTAAAGAGTTTAGACAGTACTTCCCTCGCTTTCAGAACCGTGTCTTTATGTCTATCACAGAGTTCTGTGACGGAATATTTCAAAAAATTCGCTTTCACTCTGGAAGTCTCGGTTCGTTCGTAATTTGATCAATAATAACTTGACTGATTCATTACTTTTTTTGAGTCACCCTGTATAAGCAAATCTAAAAAATATGAATGCAATGATAAATTACAAGTATAGTCTGATCATATTTTGCACATTTTCGAAAGAATTTATTCGGCAAAATAAATTGACTCAGTCATTCCTTTTTTGAGACACCCAGTATAAGTAAATCCAAAAAATTTTAATGCAGTGATAAATCACAAGTATTGTCTCATCATACTTTGCACATTTAAGATAGGATATATTCAGCGAAATTTTGCTGGTGATGTCATAAATTTTTTAGGGAATATGCACAAATACATTTTGACTAACCATTTACCATGCCTATGATAACTTTAAAACATCTCCAACATTTGAACCATTCGGTTCTATAGTCCTTGATTGAATCAATAAAATAAATTCACACTTTCATTAATTTTTTTAAGTCACCTTGTATATGCAAATCCAAATATGAATAAAATGATAAATCACAGTTACAGACTCATCGTATTTTGCACATTTAAGGTAGGATTTATTCAGCAAAATTTTGAGGTGACGTCATCAATTTTTTAGGGGGGGGGGTGAGCAAATACATTTTGACTAAAAATTTACCATGCCTTTGATGACTTTAAAACATGTCCAAGATTTCAATGCATTCGGTTTTGTACTTCCTGATTAAATCAATAAAATAAATTGACGCATTGACGGTTAGCGTTTTACTATCTACATGATATTCCTAATATAAATACAAAATTTGGCAACCTAATATAAATACAAAATTTGGCAACAATCGGTCCAGTACTTTCGGAAATTATCTGTCTAATAAAAATCCGGGACGACAGACAGACGGACAGACGGACAGACGGACAGAAGGACAGACAGACGGAAACGGGAGACCTATTTTTTCGTCCTACGGACTCGATTACAATATTTCCTTTCTCGGAAAGTAAAAATAAAGTTGACGTCATTTCCGGTTTTACCGAAAATGATAATAAAACTGTGATGTTGCCACTACATAGATCTTTTAAAATGATATAAATTTGCTCAAAGAACTACAGGTTTATCTTTACGAATAAAAAAGTTATAGGGGTTATATCAAATAGAACAGACACCCTGTACATGATATTTCATTTTAAAAAACTGAGTTGTGTGTTACGCCGTAAAAACAGAACACTTTGTATAATTAAAAAATAATACAATTTTGGTTTTTGACTTTTTCGTTGTAAAATGCATTTGAAGTCAAAATTGTGAACGCACAATATCTTTCACCGAGCTTTAGAAAATTTTTAGGACAGTACATCTATCTGTATATATTATATGTATATTATTATATATATGTATGTCATTTCTCAACATCAGTCTTATCTCAGCAAGTACTAGCCCCGCCCACCCACCCTCTATTTTCTTAGAACATACGTCATTTGTCAAAATTAGTTTTATCTTAAAAAGTACTAGCAACACCCATCCACCCTCTATTTTCTTAGAGGGTATGTCATTTTCCAAAATCAGTTTTATCTTAGTAAGTACTAGCCCCGCCCACCCGCCCTCTATTTGCTTATACTAGAAATCTTTTGAAAACAACACGTTGAGTCATTGAAAGCTGCGCGACGAAAATCAACCAGTGGCGTCGAGATTTTTGTTCTTTTAGGAGTAAATCAAAAATATTGTTGCGGACGCAAATGTTGAAAATTGTCAAAAAATTAGTCTTATCTTAGCAAGCAGAAGCCCCGCCCACCCGCCCTCTACTTTTTTAGAGGCTATGTCATTTGCCTCGTCAGTCTTATCTTACCAAGTATTAACCCCGCCCACCTGCCCTCTATTTTCTTAGAGGATATGTCATTTGTCAATCAGTCTTTTCTTGGCAAATGTAAAGCAGGTTATTTTTACTTGCCAGTGTGTGGGGCGTATTCTAGGGACCACACAAATGCTTGGGTACTTAACATGGGTCTGGAACAGCATAAAAGACAATTAAAAATAGTAAAATATAATATGGTAGTGTTGAGGTAGCGGGGCGTCTCTCTGCATCCCTGGGTGGCGTATCACCCAAACCTCTTTCCCTACACTTTTATCTTTCCTCTCGCCTTCTCTCTTCTATTTACCAGAGTACCGATGTACTATTTTGGGAATTTTCTTCCCATCCTTTCTACTCTTTGTCGACACCCCAAACAGTGCAACCCTTCTTCTATCTTTCCATTCTTACTTTACTATCACTTTCTCTTCACGCTTCTTCTCTCCACTTTACCTCTTTTGCGAATCAGTACGATAATAGTAAGCCTACGCGAACCTAAAATATCGGTACGACTTCCGAATGTAAACAATGCGCCAAGATGGCGCATTGTTTACATTCTGACTTGCATTAAGATAATGCCAGTCAAAGACACGCGCGTACGGCCCAATTAAAAGTCAACTTTAAATACCGATTTATTAAGATCCCTTAAGACCGGATGAGAAGTGTCCCTAAGAGAGGGAGGATTAGAGGAGACTTCCATTTTGAAGGGATTTTCACGTCGTTTAGGTTTGCATTACTCAACAAACTATGGTTATTAACAGAGTTAGGCACAGCCGAAGTGATGGGGAATCACTCAGACAAATATTAAATACGATGGCGCGACGTCAGGCGATAAATTTGGCTGCCCGACTGTGCAGTCTCAACTTCAGTGGCGTTTGATGCAATTCAGGGTTTATCTGATCAAGATCATCACGAAAATTGTGATGGTGAACAGTCATTTTTAATTTTTAGAGCAGTTTAACATGTAGGAGAACTCTTATAACTGAGGAAAATCTAGAAAAATAGTAGTTGTTATTAAGAATTCCAGAAGTTGTAAGCCGCGACTGCAATAGCGCTGGCGATCGGACGGAAATGAGCATCACTTCCACGCTGCCGAAGTCTGGTTATTAAACTCGCTAACTACGAGGGATAGAGTATGAGGCTTTCTCAGAGTCCGTATCGTTACTTTTTTTGCGCCGCCATATTGGAATAGGGAGATTTTCCAAAATCCAAGTCGAACAACTCCAGGCCGCTGCTATCAACTTCCTGGGGCAGATCGCTGTTGCTTCGCCTGAAGATCGCCATCCCACCAGCTACAGATGTCCTTGGGTCTACAACCAGCTAACTCCTTTATCGTTCTTATCGTCTTTGAAATAGCGCAAAATTTGACGTTCGCTTTGGTTGAGACTTATAATTATTCTATTTCTTTGAGGTCAATAAATAGTAATTATAGATAAATTTCTTACACCTTGAAACGGTGTATGGTCATAATTGTATTCAACTTTTATTTTTGCATTATATTCATCTAGTTTAAAAGATTAATTTAATTGTTAAAAATCGAATACCTTAGTTCTTTCAGTTAATTTAATTGTCCCAATCTATTCTACAATTTTTATAAAAACATATGTATGACGACTGGAACTTATTAAATCGATTTTTTTTACTTTTCTACCCACCATCCTGGTCACCGACAACTATCTGAGCGGCCAATGTTACACCGGACACCAAACAGACAGACAGACGGAAAACAGAGTCTGCTTTTTCGTACGATAGGGGTTATGAAACATCGAGAAAACATAAAAATGGCCATTCGTCCAATGGACTCGATTACAATACTCCCTTCGCTTACGCTCGGGAAGTAACAATAACCTTATTGCGATTTTTTTTGTGAACTCTTCCACTGTCAAAAAATTGTAAGAAAATTGGAATAACGGGGCAACATCGTATCGGGTTTTCAAAAGTAAAGTCTAAGAAAAGGTCGCTCAAAATATGTAAACCTGAAAAATTGAGTAGTATGTTACACCGTAAAAACATAACACTCTGTATAGTAAAAATAAAATTAGAGAATAGTCTTCAAAGAACCATACAACGTTGATATTTGAGTTTTCTTCTATCTCTAATAATAATAATTAATGAGATATCGAGGTCCGCCCGCGTAGTGACTCACCAGAACTTTAGAAAATTTTTGGGGACAGTATATCTATTACATTTGAAATTAATTATCATGCCTCTGTTCTTTTTATAATACTTGTTTCTTGGTTTTATTTAATAAATGGAGAAGAGAAGCGCAGTAATTAAAATGTCATAAAGTAGTATTAATATAAATAGTTATGCGAGTTTGTCGGGAAAATTATTAGATATTCTAGAGAAGAAGTATAAGTAGGTCTCGCCTTTCCGTCTGTCTGTCGCCTGTCGTTTGAGTCGATTTTAATTAGATAATCTCCATAACTACCGGGCTGATCGTTGTCAAACTTTAAATGTATGTTGGGAATATCGTGCAGATGGTAAAACATCAACCAAAATTTGTCTAATCATCCCCACGAACAATGTGATGACGTCACGTCAACATTTTACATGGTACATACAGGGTGACTGCGAAATAAGTGCAAATATTTTAACCACGGCATCCCCCACCCTAGTAGAGCCGAAATATAGAAAAAACAAATTAAAAATCGAATGGGGCAAAACCCCCATGAACCACCCTTGATACGAAGGCACTGAGCCACCTTGTAAACAGAGTTGGAAAAACGTTCAAATAAAAACGACCTAAACACTTTCAGTTTCAATTAAAAGTAAAACCGACTTTTTGCTGCTTATCATTCGTTCATTCATTTACTCCTTCATCGTTAAAGGTCAGTGTGAAAGTTTTTTGGTAATTTTGATTCTGACGGATGTTTGGTCCTTGTCACAACGATTTTACATTGTTTATTGGAACAGAAATAAGAGCAACTTAGAATGCTACTACCTTTTTACAAGAAATGTTGAAAATGTTGTCCTTGACTACCCATACAGGCGTCAGAGCGTCGCAAGAGGTTTGTTGATAGGTAAAAAAACACCGGAGTAGCGGCTGCCACTTTCACTTGTTGAAGCTCTTCGATAATTTCTGGACACTGTTGATTTCCACAAACGAACTGTTTCATCCAACTGATACACATTTATCGAAAACCGTCTCTTGAAATCGACTTGTTGACGAGTATGTGGAGTTCCATCGGACAAGAAGTGAGTTACACAACGTGGACAATCAGCGGGCTCCAAACCCTGTACTTTGTCAACATGGCCGTATTCTTTTAATGTAGGATGCACTTTCTGTCCTATCACGGCTACGATCGTGAGTTTGAAGTTGAAGGTACCATGATCTCGGAGTTGTTGTACCATTGATGCAAATATTCACGCACACCAATTATCATTTCGACACAATCTGCATGGGAAAACTCCACCATAAACCGATTTCACCGACCGCTCGATGCTAACTGGCCCTTTTCGTGTTTTTCACGTTGCGATTAAAAAAGTACCTGATAAAGTAACTTTTTTGGTTCTTATCCGACTCGCTCTGTTCCATTCATTGTAGTAATTATGTAGGTCACAAAACAGTCCAGCGACGCGTACAACAATTTACATTTAATTTCAAATAATTTTTTCTAGACACTGCTACTACTTAGGACCGTGAATTTTACACAGTGACATAATCATATTCTGAGCTATTCCCCATTTTTTTTTTGCATGTATTTCGCAGTCACCTTGTATATGTAATTTACTTTTCATAAAATAACACTTCTTCCTATACTTGTAGTTTATGAATCCATATTGAGTTGAGTTTTTTTTTTCGTATTGTATTATTTATAATTCGGTTTCTTATTTGCATCGATCCCTATTTTACTCTGGCACTCCGAATTCTTTGAATACTTTTGCGGTTAGTCTTTTTTCGCAACATTTTAGCTTTATCGATGGGCTCTTTTTTGTTTTAGCTCAAATAGCACGAGAGTCTGGCGCCGGCCCTGCCTGTCTTCCAAGGATAACTCCGGTGTTGTCAATTAAGCAAACATCGGCCACTATCCATAAAGATTTTATAGCAAAACGCTCAGATATAGGTAACTTTATGACCAATACAAATTTATTAAGAAATCTTAAGTAAACAGTGAGTTAATTACAAAAGTGTTTTCCTCCTTTTTTGCTTCTGAAATAAAATCGACTTTTAAATCGAGTATAGTCGCCGGCGATTTATCAGCGGTTTTATCTTATGCAATCAAGTGTTTAGAAATGGCTGGTAAAAACTCCAAGAAATGTTTCATTTAAAAGTTTACTAACATTAATTTTCCCGTCCATCTTGATTTTACACATCATTTCCGCATTTGCAGTGACAAAAAATAATGAGTTCTCGTTTTATGCACACTTCAACGCTTTGCTCACTGAGGCGATGCAAACTATAACTTTATCCCATTTCCAGCAAAAAAGATCAAGAAGTGGCACTTTGTAAAAATCAATTTCCGTCCAAGATCGCAATGCTACTTGCATCGTACATACCACCTATGAACTACCTAAACATAAATTTTCCAAAATTTCCAAAAAATGTAATTTTTCTCGCATGACAATGTTCTGATGTTGGACTAAGTGAGTCAGTTTGGAAATAGTGTAAGAAATTTCGCCTTCTACCAGGCTTTTTCCAGTCATAAATAATTTATACCGTGTCCGTAAGAACAAACGGATAAAAATTCACATCATACTTAAGTGTGAAACGTGTTTTATGGCTTTGGCAATTTTATTTCTCATTTATTACTGGTTTTCGTTACATTCGGCTTTAATTTACACAATACACTTTCATGCTAACCAGATTGGAAATAACTTATCCCAGAAGCTCAAGTTCAATGTAAAGCCTCGCCCCGGATTATAATTTGCTTGCAATGCATTAAGCAGAAATCAATAAAATTTTCCCGATGGAATTCGCTGGAAGAATTTGTAACAATTAGAAAAATGGAACAGAATGGTTTTCAATCGCACAAATGCATTTTGTGCAGCTCATACACATTTCGTGACTGCAATGCTTTTTACGTTTTCTGTCGCTGATGAACACATCTCGTTAACTGGTACATACTACATAGCTTTAATACTCGTCATTTTTTAGCGATTTCCAAAAGTATTTCGCCGTGTGCGGTCTAATTTTACAAATTATTTACCACATACCGTAAATCTTTAAAACGGAATAACGGCTTCAATTAACGTCACAACGGAAGAGTGGCTACTTGCCAAACCGAAGTTATTAAGGATGTACTAAATTGATCATGCATGTACTACTATGTGTGTTCGGTGTTAAATTTTAGATTTACTGACAGACGTAGGGAGATATTTATAAAATCTGTAATGCGCTGTATGTTTTATCTCAAATGATCTGTCCAATTACCGTTTCTTTCCCAAGTGGCAATTTTGAAATGATTTTATCCATTAGTTTCAGAAAAAACACCCATGTGATATAGAATATGAATCTTCTAGAAAAATAGTAGAAAAATATTTAAAATTTTGAAATTATTCAGCGTCGTTTCTTTAGTCCAAAAAGGTTTTGAATTATCAAAATTGAATTAATGTTAAGTTATTTTTTCATTTACTTGGCTGAAAACGACTCTATTTGCTGAAATTTGAAAATTTCGTAACTGAAAAATCAACATTTATGGTAGAATTCCTTTAATTTTGGCAAAGTGTCTGGTATCTTTCTGTTCCTGTCTTTGTCCGACACACTGCATATATGCAGGTAAAGAATGCCCACAGGGTTGGTGCCTTCTACGGGAACGGTTGCTCGGTCGCCAATTCCGTCTCCGGCGAGGAAATATCTGGAATATTCTAACCGAAGAAACGGATCTCCAGTGCTGAATGGCCGTGACAGAAATAATATTCCCATTAAAATTAACGAAAATATTCGGCCATTATTTTCCGCGATCAACTACAAATCTTCATAAGAGGATCGGACTGAAAACAAATATTTGGGTAAACAAAGAGACCTGGAAATTCGATCGAGGTCGTCCTTTGGCCTTCCTGGTGGTGCTCCTCACTGGCTGGTGCCGCTTCGGATGCTGGGGAGGCGGCTACACTTAGGAAACCATTATACGCACACTTTTCTCTTCTTTTTCTCCACCACGTCCGAAGACTTACTCCTCTCACAGTCAAAGACTCAATACCGTTTCGAGGCATCGGGGCGACGCGGTTGTCACGAAATCACCCCTGCCCCCGGGTTTTTTATAGTTGATTTTTGGACTGCCAAAATTTGCTTCATATATCGTTTAAAGAATTTAAACATTTGCTTGACCATACAATTTTTACGTCCCGACCCTTAAGAAAGTATTGTAATAAGGTCCATTAACCAAAGGGCTACTTTCAAGTTTTTCGACGTTTCATGACTACTAGAATATGGAAAAATTGGTCTCCTGTTTCCGTCTGTCAATTGTTGTCAAATTGTGTGTATTAGGAATATTGTGTAGATGGTGAAATATAAATATATCAGACAAATATTTGTCTGATCAATCTTCATCAATGCCATTTCAATTTTATAAAATAATATACTCCTGTAGTTATGCTTTATGAATCCGCCTTGTTTTTGCTTCTTATTGCTATTTTTATTTCCAGAGCGTAAGCTAGGGAAGTATGTAATCGAGTCCATCAGGTGACTGGCTATTTTTATGTTTTCTCGACATTTCATGGCCATCTGTCTGGTTATCAGTCTGTCTGTCTGTCTGTCTATCTGTTTGTCTCTGTCTGTTGCGATTTAACTACAAAAGCGGAAGAGCTGAAATTTTGCAAACCTTTTAAGGTCATAGTAAGCATGATACATTTTTAATTAAAATTTGATGACTTCATCTAAAAATTTTGCCAGATAAATCCCAACTAAATAATACATTTATATAATATTATGAACTTATATTTATGGTTTATGAATGATTCAATTTTTTTAGAATTACTTACCTACACATGATGACTTAAAAAAAATTATGAATGAGTCAATATATTTTATTGATCAAATCAAGAACGGCTCACCCCGTTTTCTCGGAAATTTGTATATTGTTAGTATTACACTATTCAAATTGATACATATGTTCTTAGTAAAATGTTGGCGTCATTACAAAATTTTTTTACACAAAAACTCACTTGAAACAACGCATATCATGTCTCTTTCTTTGTACTTTAAACAGTCTAGACACAAATTTATTTTAACTGATAGAGATTATCGTAAAAAACAAAATTCACAAAATTAGATTTTATAATTTTTCAGAGAAGCTATATTTGTTCTGTGTAAATGACTTTAGACCATTTTTTTTTTGTATAAACCTCGTTCTGTTTTAGTCACATAATGTGTAGCTACGTATCCCTGGTCCTGTGGAAGGGCGTTCTACTTGCAGATGAAAGGTCTGCGGTTCGATCCCCGATGGTACTTTTTTAATTAAATGAAAACGGTTTTTATTATTAGCATTGCATGCACGTGTCGGAATTGACATTCCTGTCCTTAATGAAATCTTGATGGGAACATTTTGCAATTGGGGCAATTGTTAATCGAGTTTTTTCCTATCGTCAGTGGAAAAGTGCGAAATGACCAAATGTAAACAAACCAACAGAATATGTTTTCGTAACATAATGCGTTCGAGTCGTAGGCAGTGGCGGAGTATTAGTGAATTCAGAAAAACAAATTCTACTTTTTTTTTCTTAACTTTTATCTATGTTATTTTTTCTAAACAGAGGCGAAGGAACTTCTGTCTAATAACATAAGACCATTTTTTTAAATTCTATTCTTAATTTTTCCAAAAACAAATAAAAATTTGCAGTGTAGGATTCTTGCATAATATTCGATCGAGTTCAAGAAAAGTCAGTCGAAGCATTTTCGGACGTGTTTTTTTCGACTCTTTGGCATGTAGAGATACTAAAGACATAAAAAAATGTAGAATAACTTCTCTCACCCTTGACTTGAAGCACACTTGAGTAAGGCTAGTTTTTCAGACAATTTATAAAATTTTGGAGATTTTGAGTTAGTCAATAAAATTATATAATCGATGGAACAACGTTTTTATAAATGATTCTAAGAGCGTAGTTGGCCATGGATTTAAAAAATCCCGCTTCGCTGAAATTATTATAATTCTCACTTAATTAATATCATTTATAACCTCTCTTTTAAAGTCATCGTTTTGATTCCTTTAACGTTTTTCAAGTGTGGATAGTAATTCTCGTCGATCCAAGCTCAAAACAACAAAACAGTTGTTTTCAAAACTCTGAAAATGAAAATGTTCTCTTTGGACAAGAACAAGAGTGGATGTATTTTGCAACCACTTGTAAGTAAGAATATACCGTGATTTAATAATTAAAGAAATCCCCTTAGAGGCTCACATTAGATATGTAATCAACAAATTTGTTCGACTGGCAGTGTCAACAAAGGGAAATCTCGTGGAAGATCTTTAGTATCTAAAAAAGTTTTTGATGATTTGAGACGACTTTAGCAGAATCCGCAAACATCTTTGAGAAAATTTTCCTCAGCAGTCAGGAGTTCCTGTTGTACCATGAAATCGAACAATGGTTATTAACGAAAAGATAACAAAACATTTTGGAAATTATAAAGAAAGTAGACTTGAACAAAATAGTAAACATTTTCAACATTTACTGTGATTTTAATATTAATGTAAAGCATTTAGGCAACCAAATGCGTGTAGTATTTGGCGTGCGTCCTTGGGCATTTAGTAAGGTCCACAACTGAGAGGCGGCACGTGTTCATGACTTACTTTGACCCTATAATCATTTATACAAACCCTGTATAACCATATAATATGCATTACTAAAACACAAACAACTTTCCATCTTAAAGCACATTTTTTAACAAAGACTTACTTAGTTCATAAATGTGCGATTACGTTATTAACGTTCTGAAAAAATGAATAAATACATTTCGATCAAAACAAGGAAGGAGATGAAGAAGGAGAATGGACGTACGTAGGGGCAAGGGGAGAATCAATTATAGACTATGGAATTGTCAACGAAGAGGCGTGGGAAGAAACAGAGAGTTTTAAAGTGGGAGAAAGGTAGAATCAGACCACATGCCTCTAGAAATAAAAATCAAAGGACAAGAACAATAGTACGAAAAACAAGAGAGAAGAAACGAAAGAAAAGAATTCGAAAAAAGAATATGGGATGAAGAGAGAATTCAAAGATACAGGAGTAGAATAGAAAAAAAGAAATTCGAAGTAAAAGAAGATATAGAAGCTATGATGGTGGAACTGAGCAACCTAATTGTAGAAGCTACGGAAAAAAGAAAGATATACATATGGCAAGGGAGGAATAATGGATGGAACGGAGAATGTAGTGAGTTGAAGAGAAAAGCAAGGGAAAAATTAAGAAAATGGAAGAATAACAAGGGAAGGAAAGAAGAGTACCTAAAAGAAAGAGAGAATTATAGGAGAAAATGGGAAGAAAGAAAAAGAGAAAAACGAGAAGAAGAAGAGAAGACAATAAAGTCCCTGTAAAACAGAAGAACAAGTATGGAGATATATAAACAAGGAACGGAGAAGGAAGACTGAAGTCAACGGGAAAATCAAAATACATGAATGGAAAACACACTTTATGGAATTATTGGGAGGTTCTGAGGAAAAATGCTGCAAAATAAATAAAGGAATCACAACGACGGAAGAAATGTGGAGAGGTTCGGAAATAACAAAAGATGAAATAGGAAGACAGATTGAAAGACTGAAAAGAGGAAAGGCACAAGGAGGGGATGGAATCCAGAACGAAGCGTGGATGTTCGGGACAGAAGGAGTGAAAGAAAAGATATGGGAGGTGGTAAATGGAGTTTGGAAGGGAAAAGGGTTTCCTCGGCAGTGGAGAGAAGGTATAATAATCCCATTATTTAAAAGGGGGCAAAAAAGTGATGTGAAGAACTACCGAGGGATCACCTTGCTCAATACGGCGTACAAGATATATGCAACGATACTCGATGAGAGGTTACGAAAGGAGATGGAAGCAAGGGGGAAGCAAGGGGTATGTTACCAGACGGTCAGCCAGGGTTTAGGAAAGGACGTGGTACTATGGACAATGTGTACATCCTGCGGCATTTAATGGAAAGAGAAATAAGGAAAGAGGGTGGACGAATGTACGCATTGTCCATAGATTTCAAAGCAGCGTTTGATAGCGTGAATAGAGAGAAAATGTGGGAGTATTTGAGGAGAAAGGAAGTAGATGTATACTTGGTAACGAAAACGGAAGACATATATGAAGAAACAGTAAATACGGTGAGAGTGAATGGAATAGAGAGTGAGAGTTTTTATACAAATAGAGGAGTGAGACAAGGATGCCCACCCAGCCCCGCATTGTTTGCAGCTTATCTAGGAGATATAGATGAAATGTTCAGAAAAGCATAGACAGGAGGGGTGGTAGTCGGCAAAGAGAAAATGTGGTCGTTGGCGTACGCAGATGATTTGGTGATTGTGGTAAAGAGAAGACAAGAAATGAAAGCAATGATTAAAAGTTTGGAGAAGTATGTAAAAAAAGGAATTGGAAGTGAATGTGGAAAAAACAGAATGGTGGTGTTTGGGAAGAAAGTAAGAAAAGAGAAGGAAGAGTGGGCATGGAGAGGGAAGAACATTGAACAGATGAAAGAATTCCAGTACTTAGGATATACATTAATGAGCAATAACTCAGATAGAGCGCATATTCAAGAAATGGTCCAAAAAGCGAACAAAGTGATAGGAATAGTATGGGGAATAGGAGAGAGAAAATTTGGACATGATTATAAGAGAAGAATGATGATGTTTGATAGTTTGATCAAAAGTGTATTTATGTACCGAGCTGAGATTTGGGGATGGAGGAAATATGAAGAAATAGAGAGAGTGCAAGAAAAATACTTGAAATGGACACTGGGATTGGAAAAGTATACGCCGGAGTATATAGTGAGAGAAGAAACAAAAAGAGAGAAAATGAGAGTGGAAGCAGGTAAAAGGGCGGTCGGATTTGAAGAGAAATTCAGTGAGAGAGGTGATTGCAAGATATTGCAAGAATGTTGGAAAGAAATAAGAAAGGAAGGGGGAAAACATGTTTGGAACGAAAGGGACAAGTATTATGAAAGGGATATGCATGTGAAGAAAGAGAGAATGAGAGAAATGGGAAGGAGTATGAAAGAAGAACTGAGTGTAAGAGATAAGGCTATAGAGAACGTAGAGCGAGAATATCGGAGTCTAGATATAATGCAGACTATAGAAAAATAGTAAAGGATGAAGTCTCAAAGTGCACAGAGAGAAAGAGTATAAAGAAGAAAAGAATCATGGCGAGATTTAGGTGTGGAAATGAAGAGAAAGAGAATAATTTTTGGATGGATGAAACTGACAGAAGGTGTAGGATATGTTGGAGAGAGGGAGAGACAATAGAGCATATGCTGGAAGGATGTGAAGGATTGAGAGAATCGGAGGAAAGTAGGGAAGAAGTGCTAAACGAGGATGGAAGAGGACTGGACTGGATGAAAGAAGTATGGAAGATAAGGGAACTATGGCAAGGGGTGGGCAAGCAGAAAGAATAGAATATTTATTATATAACACTCGAATTTTTATTTTATTTTATTTATTTTTATTGTTATTGATTTATCTGATGTAGATTAAGTTAATTTGTACCCCTACTGGAAATATTATTAAGCCTGTAAGGCAAATAATAAATTAATACTACTAAATTTCGATCATTGTTCTGTAACCAATAAATCAATGTTAGTTTTATTAATATTAAAAAAAAAATCGTTTTTTGGATCCTCGGACAATATAAATGTGCTTCTACAAATTTTTTTTCGTGTACAATAAACCCATATCGCAAAAATATAAATAGTTATCAAATCACAAAAAGCATTTCTTCTATGAATTTATAATTTTTAAGTGAAATTATTCAAACATTTTTCATAATTTTCATTTTTTTCCAGAAGTTAAAAATACGTTGAAATAATAAATATTATAAACATAGAAATAACTGCATTGTTTTGCATATTCTGATTACCATTTACTTAAAAAAATTGTAATATGACCCTGCCCTATCAAATTTTTAGTGGATATAGTCACACAAATTTTCGTAAACATTTTACCATCTACATGATATTCTTAAAACATATCTAAAATTTGACAAAAATCGGTGCAATATATGTATTTGCGGAGATTATTTCTCTAATCAAAATCGACACAAACGACAGACAGACAGACGACAGGGAGATGGATCAATCCTGTAGTTTTGGGTTTATCGATTTAGTAGGGAGTAGACGACAGAAGACAGGCAGAAACTGGAGGTCTACTGTTTCATATTCTCAAACCTATAAAACGTTGAAAAATCATAAAATTTGCCATTCCGAAACGTACCCTATTACTAGTTTACGCTGGAAAATTAAAAATTGATAATTCAATACTATAGCAAAAAGATATTTTTTTCTCTTCGTCACTTTATACTTTAAATGTAAACTATTGTTAATAAGAAACATAATTCGGACAGTACCACTTCGTTTTGTTGGAGTAATACTAATAACGATAGCGATTTTTATGAAACTTTCAATTGAATTTTTTTTTAAACATGACCAGTGACTATGTATTTTTCTCCCTTGAATTCCAAACATTTAAATATATATATTTATTTTGATAATTCTACCTATTTTACGTAATTTATTATTTCCTAAAATACTGAATTTCCTAAATATTTTCCTGTACTTAAATAAAAACTAATCAGCAAAATTTAAGAGAAAAATCAAGAAAACCTACATAAAATTGAGCACGTTTTTTTTTGCAAATTGTGTCGATTCTACATTAACCGAAGGAACTTCGTTCCTACCTGGTGTCCCACGACACCACATTTCTTTTTTTTTT
Source organism: Zophobas morio (assembly GCF_036711695.1). NCBI lineage: Eukaryota > Metazoa > Arthropoda > Insecta > Coleoptera > Tenebrionidae > Zophobas > Zophobas morio. The sequence goes on from NW_026972107.1 coordinate 13,048,489, forward strand.
ATTTAAATAAAGGATGAATTTAAACGCATACACCAGGCATCCTCCAAAAATTGGGATTTACTGGCATGTTGTCAACATGTGCTTATCATAACAATAATAATTAAAGAAAAGCTGAAATTTGGTTAAATTTGGACAAAAACCTTTCACCAGTCCACCGTTCATTTGGGGATGGGCTATTTTGCTTTAACGTAATCGCACTGGCCACAAGTCTGATGAGTTGGTGTTCGTCCAGACTACTGTTAACGTAGTTCACAAGAAAAAAGGAGGGAGAGCCACTATCCACTATTACGTTTATGGATGAAGTGAAGTGAGGGGTAAGACGGAGCATTAGCCCCGCACTTGTCCATAAGGTTGCCTCTCTTTTAACTCTATACTCACTGACATGATTTAAAATTTTCACGTTTTATTGTTTTCAGGGAACTAATTTTCTTCCACCACTTCCTAAGCAACCCAATAAGTGTAGTGTCATGTAAAGTTGTAATTTCCTTTTAGTGGTGTATAATAAACACATTCTTGGATATTCAAATGAGTAGGTATCTAATTTATATTTGAAAAATATCGTTATTTTTCTTTAAGCTTCAGTGCAAAACACCACAGCAAGCATTTAATAATTATGCAAAATCCCCGTCCCAACAAAGAAAGATAACAAATATTTGTGTGCACTTTATCGCCTTATTCTTCCAAAAGTATTCCTGCTACAGTTCTTGGTCGAGCGTGCGTTCGCCCCGGTAAAAACGGCCCTCGCATTAACGGTAAGCCATAATGAAACGAAAAGATAAGCCGAAACCCCAATTATAAATCGTACATAAATAACCTCTTGCTGGCGAATCTTCCTTCGAATCAGTGCCTTCCTCCCACCGACCTCTCGTGCACCTGCGAAAGAAATCCGGCAGTGGTCCGGTCCTGCACGTCGGAAGTCGCGAAGAATCCGGGAAGTGTGCATGCAGAATGCGCTTTTCTCCGCCCTTTCGGCTATAAATATTTCCGCTATTTTTCAACTTATCTCTCGATAGAGAGCTGAGGGCCCGAGTCCGTGGCGTGTTTGATTTATGGATGGCCCACCTTCGGGCCCGGCGAGAACTTGCACCGTGATAAATGGGGCCCGTATCGCGCATATCGGCCAGGAACCGTTCAGCGTCTCAGTAATTACACGCCGTTGCGATAGGTTAGCTGATTGAACGTACCCGCTAGCCGAAGAATTGAACGCGTACTCCGCTGGATTTATGGCGCATTTCGAACGTTCGACTGCCGATAATGTCCCTCAGGACTATCGTGGAATTTCGCTGCTCTACTTTGATGCGAGACACCTCAGAATGCGCTCATTAGCGTGGAGAAAATGAGGAAAATGAAAACCCGAGCAGTCGAAATGGCCGCAAGTTGGAAGTGGGCGGGTTACGGTACGGAATTTCTGGAAGAATCAGCGAAGGGTTCTGGAAGAACATCGAAATAGCTGTCATCGCATTTTCATGTATTAAGTAAATATTAATGTTACTTACAAAGGTATATACAGGACATTTCGATGAAAAAGAACCAACTAAATCACTCTACTCTTGCTTTATTTTGAAAAAATAAACAAAAAAGCATGTCAGTTTTATATTTATTTAGTGAGACATTTTTTTCTCAAATTTAACAACTCTAAATTTAAAAACTGAATACATGTAAATCGTATTTTGATACTCCATTTGGCTTTATACACTATTTTTTCCCACCAATCATGGTGGTTGTAATTCCACTGTAGGTTAGTATTGTCCAGATGATGCCAACGTGGTTCGCGAAATGAGTCCACAGTTTTTGTAAGTTTGTATTTTCGGTTTTGTAATGTTATTCTTATAATCTGTTACAAGCTCTAATGGCTTGAACGGTTGCTGACAATTCTAAATGATTTTTTCCCTTAATTCTTCCACAATTTCTGGTTTAGTTTTGTCAGTTTTACAATACTCAAAAAAAAAAAATCAAATTGTGTGAGATCCAGTGTTACGGCTGGCCATTTAACAGGATTTCTTCTGTCACGACACCAAAAATTGATTGTATAAAAACTCAAAACCAAATTAATTAGTTATTAAAATAAACTCTCTCAGTTAAGATACCTCTATCTTCGACTAACTCACACCTCTTTATTCATCTAGGGGCCAGAAAGGCCGTTTCTGATCCTCCAGAACATAGTGTGTCTTCAACAATGTTCTCCTGCGCTTGAACCCTTAACTCAATCGCCCATTGTAGCAAAATCCTTTCCTGTATTTCTTTCACAGTTTTCTCTTACAAAAAAAAAAAAACTGTATACACTACAAATTGAAATTGTTCCCTTACTTCACATTAGAAACGTCATACACCGGAAGCATACTTGAAGTTTACAATCGCAGTTACATCAAGCCATCTTTGTAAGAACCTTCCCGGCTGATTCCGCTGTCAAACAAAAGAAACAACATTGAAATCGGTTGATCCGTTTGGGAGCTAGGGTGCCACAAACAAATCCACAGAGAGATAAAGGTTTCAATGTAAAAAGTGGTTTAAATAATTACCATCAAACATAGCTAAGAACCATTCCGATCCAACCAGCTTTCTAATAAGAAAAACCGCATTGAAACCGGTTCATCCGTTTGTAAGCTACGGTGCCATAGTCAGACATGCAGAGATACAAAGGAGTCAAAATTATAACACCCTTCTTTTTCAGTCGGTGGTTAAAAAAATATAGGGAATAGATTCAGACTACATATCCAATGAAACCAAAATGAAGAGAATAAAGGGAGACACGAACAAAGAAACATACTATAGAAAAGCAAATTAACACTAAAAACACCACCAAAAAAGGAAGAAAAAAAAGATAGGCAAATGGAAAATCTAATGAACATGATGATAGAACTATGCGACGAAATTCGGGAGGAAGGAAGGTCGTCGAGGAAGGTGGCGTGCCTCGGTGCTAAGCCTTGGGCCGACTAGTGCCGCTGAGAAAGTAACACGTCTGGCCTACCTAGGCTTATGCGGACACCTTCATGCCATCGGGAGTGGCGCCTTCGGTCGGGAGCGACGATGCTCGGGCGACAGCTTCCTTTCCAGGAAGAGAGTACCGAGGTTGCTCTAACTCCGGAGACCCTAATCTCCAGGTGGTCTGGTGAGCGCCCGCGGAAACAAGAAATATAATAAAACGGAGGAAAATTTTAAACAAGAATCGTGTTTTATTCTCTGCCACCAGCTACAAGGCTAAAATGATCTTACGGCTAAAACAACCTTAAAAAGGAAACTTTACAAAATAAACAAGAATAACAAAAAAAGGCCGGCACGGTCGTCGCCTCCTGGACGACGACTTCCTTCAGGAGGTGTTCTTCCTGGACCTAGGGTCTCGGCAACACTGGAACGGGCAACCGCGTGGGGACGGGAGGAGAGCGCGGCGGCGGAAAAAGACGCGTGCTTAACGGCGCCGGTACTGTTTTTGACTCGGGGGCGGCGACTCAAAACCGGTTCGAAAACGATCAGACGACCCAAAATTGTACTTACGAAGGTAGGAGGGTCGGACTGCACGATCTGCCACACTTCACAAAAACTTCTGAAAACAGCCACCGCACAGGGAAAAACACTTCTTCTCCCGCGAACACTTCAAAAAAGAATCCTCTTCCGGTTGCCTCGGCTCGCCGATCGCGGATTCGCCCCCAACTCTGTCGGCAAGTGTCCGCATTTCCGAAACGTGAAAATTTGTTTCGTTACAACTTATAAATGATACCAAATTATATCTAAAAAAAAATACTACTAAGAAGACTTCCAAAAGCAAATGAAGCTGATAAAACCCGAAAATGAAAAATTGATAGAAGAAAATAAACATATCAGACAAGAGACAACTGAAATGAAAGAAAGGCTAGAGAAAATGGAGAAAAACCAGATAAAAAAACAACATAGTACTGACGGATTTGACAATAGATATAAAGAACAAAGAAGACTTTCTAGAAAATAGAAATTCTATGGCAAAGTTCATGAAATAAAAAATACACGGAAAGTAGAAATCATCAAAGAAATAGAGAAAAATAAAAATCCGGGACGGCAGACACACGGACACACGGACAGATAGACGGACCGACAGACGGGCAGACAGACGGACAAACTGACAGACAGAGACGAAAACGAGAGACTTATTTCTTCGTATTCTAGGCGTCATGAAAAGTCGAGAATACCTAAAAGTAGAGAGTCGGCCGACGGACTCGATTACAACAACAAAAACTGAAATATCAACCCTCACAGAAACAAAAAAAGACGAGAAAGGAAGTATCATGTTAAAAATGGAAACTTATTAATATTCAATGGAGTAGATGCTAAACAAAGACCAATGATAAGAGTGGCTTGCTCAATAAAGAAAAACAATATAAACTCAACAAAAGAATGAGAAAATATCAATAAAAGATTAATGAATGTACAAAGAGAAATAACAAAAAACGAGATTACAAACCTAAAAATATTCTACAGTCCCGACGAAGATTCTACAATTCAAAAGAAAAAAGAATTTTGGGAAAAATAACAATAGAATCATGCAAAGGAAAGATGATTATAATAGGTGATATGAATGCAAGAGTAGGCAATAAACCAGAAAGATGGAATAAGATGATAGGACACCAGAAACAACAATTTACCAAAGAAACAATAATAGAGAAACTAAAATAACACAAGAAGTAAACAAAGAGAGAATAAAAATATATACAGTAAGAGATACTGCAATCAGACGAAAGTATATAGAAAAGATGGAAGATAAAATCAAACAAAAAGAGTGACACAAGAGGAACGAGAAGAGAAAAACAAATAATATGGCGAAGCGTACAAATTAAAAATGAAATTAAGAAGAAAAAATTAGCATAGAAATAATATCAGATAATAAAACGGCAAAGAAATATCAGCAGTATAAGAAACAGAGTATTCAACGCCAAAGAGGCAAAAAATGGAAGCTGGGAAATGTGGAACAGATTTTAGAACAAAAAAACACTCGAAAGATTAAGAAACAAGAAGGAAACAGTGATAGAAACAGAAAAAACAAAAACTGGAACATGAATGGAAATAAAACAGTAGAACAAAATTAGGAACAGACGCAGAAGAAGAATTAGACTACGCACTCGGAAAGTCAAACTAAAGAAAACGCCAGGTAGGATGACATGGCACCGGAAGTGATAAAATACATCAGAGAAGAATTACTTAAAATATTAAACATGCCCTGAGTAGAAAAGGAAATACCACAAGAATAAACAAATACTATGATTATCCCGATCCACCAAAAAAGAAAAAAAAAGACTGGGAATTACAGAGGGACAACATTATTGTTTGTAACAAAAAAAATCTATGAAATGATAACTGAGAAAAACCTCAGACGAAATAGAAAACATACAAGAAGTACAAAGCTGATTCTGAGAAAAATATACATGGTATCACATATTTACATTGAACAAAATAACAGAAAAAAGCATTATATAAAAACAAAACGATATTTTTAAGTTTTATAGATATGAGCAAAGTATTCGACTCCATCTTGAAGAAAAAAAAAATAATAGTAACATAGATTTAATAAGAACTATAAAACCTATACAAGGCAAACAACTAAACAAATTTGGACATTAAACAGAACGTTAATACCCTGTAAAACATTGGAGGGAGTAAGACAAGGAAAAGGACTGAGTCCACTGTTATTTAGCTGCTCACTAGATGATACAATAAAGGAATGCAAAAACAAATTTAAGAACTATTATATTGGATCTAATATAACTTAATCCCTGCCAACGTGAACATTTGTATACAGGATGTTCCAAAATTGAAGCATAAGCCCGATGGTACGTTGTTAAAAAGAAAAAAATGTTTAAAAAAATTCCTGAACCAAACTTTTGAAAATATCGAACTTCAAAGTTGAAGAATTAACGTCATAATTCTGATTTGTTTTAATGAACTGCTTATCTAATAAACAGTTAAATAATTAGTTATTAATAATTTGCTAAAATACGATCCACAACATCATGTTTTACTGTTGACAGATTTTATTTTTGACTATTTTGATCGGAATTTGAAACTGTCAGTTCAATTCACTTTAAACCATACCCTATAATTTTGAAGTTAATTCTTCAATTTTGTAGTTTAATATTTTCAAAAATTTAGGGGATTATTTTAAGCATTTTTTTCGAGTTCTTCAAACCCTTCTTAACAACATACCATAGAGCTTAGGCATAATTTTTGGGACATCCTGTATTTGCAGATGATAATATAATATTAATTGCAGACTCAAAAAAAATCTAAAAACAAATATGGATATATATGGAATGAACATACAAAAAGGTGTGGACTGAAAATGTATTAGAAGAAAACACAAATAATGAAAATACCCAAAATCAAGATCGAAATAAATAAACCATGGACATAAAAATAAACTTTAATATAATGTATGTACATCAAAATATGTACGTTTCAAGTGAGAGGTCCCTCGCCCTCTTTTACCATTTAAAATTTTTGGATGGGGGTTTCCAAAGGGGCAACGTAACTAGGTCAAGTCTAACATCAAAATGTGTCCCGTTCTATATAAAAATTGACCTGTTTTTGGATTTTTCTCAAAGTAAAGCAGCAGATGAAGTTATGTTGGGTGCCTCCTTCTGATTAAAATATAATAGTGTTACGAAATAAAACCATACGCCGCACCGGTAGGACGCTTACGGGTTCTAGTATGTACGGCGATGATGGACGACTCATTGTCGGTGACAGCGGCCGGACGGCGTTGTCCTAAAGAAAAGCCTAGAAGCGGAGACTGAGACCTTCGAGAAGGATCGCGTGGCTGTTTACATGGGAACTACCGTCGGAAGCAATCAGTAAATTCCAGACAATGGGAGAAGTAGAATCTAGTCAAATCCACTCCAGGTGTAATTATCGCTGTATAGTTAGTTGTGTAAATTTGAGAAACAAATCGTTGAGTTTTACCCACGCCGATTTTAAATCATCGAACAACGTAACAGTGGTGTCAGGAGTGGAATTCAAGATTAATAATTGGTTTTACGAAGATCTACGAGCATATTGGACAAGAATTCGGAAGAATTTATGTCTGTCGAGATGAGAACTCAAACTGACGCGATGTTGGAAGAACAAGTAAAACAGATGATCGCTATGCTTGTATATATGGACGCAAGAATGGAAACAATGAACGAAAAAATGTACGCAAGAATGAAAAAGGTGGACTAAAAAATAAATGACATAATCACCAACCTACCTGAAAACTTCCAAAGGAAAGTAGAAACAAACAAGAAGGTGTAAATTTGCGAAATAAATTGTTGACTTTTACCCACGCCGATTTTAAATCATCGAGCAGCGTAACAATATATTGCAGGTATCACTAGTAAGTATTATTTTTATTTCTTATATCCAGGAAAAAATTTAAGACACATTTATTTACAAAATATATATTCTATTGGACAATAGATTTATTATTATTATCTATCTTTATAGTGTATTTTTAGTATGTTTATATTTTGTTTCAGAACCCCTATTTTTTACCAATGCTAACCGACAGAGATGATTCTACAATCGTCACTAACCCCTATAGTCGAGTCATCAAATTTTGGTGAATGGAAAAATAACATTCTTAGTATAGTGTATGCATTGTGAGTGTGCTATCCAGATGCGTGCGAAGCAACTAACATCCGCAATATCCGTCTAATTTCGATTTACGAGAGCGTCATAAAAAAAAAACTGTGAAAAATACTACATATACTTCCAGCAGAAATTAAAACCCACATAAATTTTGAGTACAGAAACTTCTTGCATACTTCGCAACAAAACTTCAAATAGTTTTTTTTTTTAAACATAATCTTGAGATTGGAAAAAACGAAGCACAAAAAGGAAACTCGTGAACTGCTCCAAATCATTATAGAGAGAAAAATCGAATTTTGTCTCCAGGATTATGCAAATTATCTTACAGTGTGCCGCAGTTTCCGATTACTGGACAATACGACAAGCATTATCATACAGTTAAGAAGCTTTTAAGGCACTTTGTAACCGCTGTTAACGATTATTCAATGCCACAGAATTGACACTGATTTATTGTTACATATAATGTTGAAAAAGAATTCAAGTCGAGAAAAACCTCTTCAATAAGATTATGTTGAAAGGAGCTTGCAAAAATAAACTTTTTATTTGTAAGTAAATTAATTAATTATTGTAACAAATTTCCAGTCCGTTATCGTATCATGTTATAATTGTTTTAATATAATTTGTCAAATAGAAACAAATTATTGGTTGTCCACCTATCAAGCAGCAAATATAATGAAAAATTTTAAAAAGTCAGGTTGTGATTAACATCAATTTTAGGAATTTTATTTATACTTCTATTAAATTATTTGTTATCGCTCCTTCTATAATTCTAGATCATGTAGGTAGCATTAATTAAAGAAGAAAATGTTTTAATACCGTATAAATTAATTTAAAATTAGCATTCAGCTATAAAATAAGCATGTCCTATTTTTTATTGCTTTTTAATGTCGTGATTTTCTTTTCTAATTATGTTATTAATTCTTGCTTCTTCTTGTTCAGTTTTTATTTTTTACTGTCTTAATTTATATCTATTGTCTATTCCTTTCTGGCTGTTAATGTTGTTTGATGTCGCAGACATAACAGACCAAGACAGTTCTTAATTACACAAAAAACAATTTTCAAAATTAATACTAACAGGATGTGCTCCTTTTATTATTGATTCCACACTCACTCAAAAACTAATAAAACTTTCCGAACAAAGAAAATTAAGATTCACGTCCCAATTCAAAGTTTACACAATTTTAAACCCGGTAACAGAATTCAGAGATTTAAGAATGCCACTTGATAGGGTTTAGATAACCTCGTGGAGGGTCCAATGGCAACTCCGGAGACTTCTTGAAATATAAATGACGTTGATTTAAACTTTCTGTTTAAGATCCCCGAAGTTTGTTTTTACGTGCTTTTCGCTGGATTTTTATGGGATTAAGAAGAAGTCCTAAATCTTTCATAAAATAGAAAATGTAACATGTGCATTTCGTGAAAATTTGTCGCAGTGTCCCAATTTGTTTAGTTCACAGCGTCGTTAGTAAACTGAGTGCATTTGCGCAATTTCCATAACAAACCGAGTGGTGGGCGACCCTCGGCGTATTATGGGTGTATTTAGCAAATTTTATTCTTCCCTCGAACACGTGCAGCTTGTGAGGAAAAAATCCATCAATTTACACCATGAGAATCACGATTTATTGCAAGTAATTGTGTCTGGGGCTTTATTACGTTTCGTAAATGGCCAAGGGCGTGAACGAACTGCATTTAAACGGCTTCCAACCTGGCATATGAAAACTTCTCTGTGTATATAATGTATATAAATATAATCCCTAAAAAAGCCGTAAAATAAAGGAATTTAACGGCGAAACTTGGGCGTTTCTGTTTTTATGGCAACAGAAGCGTCGACACTAAAAATTTTATACTCATCTTCGGATAAAAATGAAAATTCGGTTTCGCCGGTTTTTATATCGGAAATTAAACGTAATTTTCACACACGGCGGAGGTAATATAATGTTTTGATGAAATTTTCACTCGTGTGATGGAACTTCGTTTTATGGAATGAAAGAATGCAATATTAAAACAGCCGCTCTTAACGTTTTATTCGATGTAAAAGCGTAAAAAGTAATTTTATGGCAGTGCAAGCTCTTCATTTTCGTTAATGATGCTATAATTTGTAATTATTTAACATCCGTGTATCCCTTGTACGTGCACCAAACAGCCATTTTGTATTAACCCTTTGCGAAATGAATATTTTACGTTTAATGGGCTATTAGCTGATCCCGAACATCTTGCTGAAATTAAAATATGGGTGCTTTTCGTTTACAAAATTGTAGGGTGAATGTAGCTCTAAGTTATTCCGGTGTTTCTTTACACGTTTCTGGGCCATTCACCGCGATGTTTGTGGGCTGAAACATATTCGATAGGAATTTCCTGTCTATTTAGGAGAATATGACAATAGGGAAAAAACTACCCCAATCAATCGAGAGAAGTTTGGGGCGTTACTGTGTTCTCTATTGAACTTTCGGTCCCACAATACAGGTACAGGATGTATAACTTCACCCTCCACCCTAGATAGCTAGCTTGCAATATTCTCTACTGTTTCCCTTATGCTACAAAACTTTCCAAAGGAAAAACATGCCGCTATATATCGTGTAAGGTGAGACACTTATCGCCCCTTTAAAATTCATTTTTAGTTCACCACATCCAATAAGTTTCATCTCGATTAAATAAATTCAAAAAATTACGATAAAACTATATTTTGTAATCATTAATCGAAGATCAAACTTTCATTTTCCCTAATTGATTAAAAACAATACACCTTATTTAATGTTATTTCTAAATAATGAACGCTTTAAGTTGTTTGGATATTTCATACATGTTTACCACACCTGCATTTGACACCGGAATCTTTTATCAATATGCAGCGTGTCCTCGTTCTGTTCCGGAACGTCCGGAAGAAAACACCCTTGCTATTTTTCCTGTTTTTCAATCGAGCTCCCAATCCTTCCCCAAAATTATTCCGCAAAGTGGAAGCATGTTTGTGTAAAAAGGGTTAATATTAAAATTTCCCCGGAAACAATATTCCGGTTTTAATTTACACACGCTCGGAATAAAAGCTTCGCCCACGATAATTCGTAAAGTTGACAGTGCTTTTGACCACAACAAAAAAATTCTTCGGAATATAGATAATAATGTTTTATGCAAACACGATTGGAGGGGGTGTTTTTATAAGAGGCGAGGGTAAAATAAAGGATCAGGCGAAGGCCGCTGGGGTCATATAATTTTTAGAGCTTTTTGCATTAATTATAACTGTGAGGGGATTTTTATAACAGTGTAAACGTTTAACAGCTGCTGCCGTTATATAAGGTAAATCTGATCCTTCCTTAACTCGGTTTCTCGTTTCTTAAATCGAAGAGCAAACAATTTGGCGGTTGAGACCCAAAACTAAAAGAGAACCTAACCAAATAAAACTACCCTAAAGTTTGTTACATTTGTACACAAACTTTAGATTTATCAATAAAAATTAAAAGCCTTGTGGATACGTAGAAAAATTTATCATCAATTGTAGCTCGCTACGAGTTTTTAGTGTCGCGGCTCCAGAAAATCTATTTGTTGTAAAACGGATGTAAAAAGATCATAATTTTAGTCATTTTGTGGGTTATATCGCGCGGAATGACGGAGTGGTTAAAAGACAAAAAGTCGGGTGATTTCCGAGTTAATAAGAATATGAAAGTTAATCATAAAATAAATGTCTTGACCGTTATGACGGAAAAAACTAAATCTTGGATTTTATAGCTCGTAATAACTTTTTTTATTTGATTTTACTTCACAGTATCTGGGAAACGATGATGTCAATAATCTTACGAAACGATGTTACAACCAGAAGACCGGATTTTAATTTAATTAAGTTCGACAGCCTTAAAATTATAGTTCTCGTGTCATGTTTAAGAAGTGAAGATATTAATATTTTAGTTATGATTTAGCCGCCTGATCTGCTTTTTTCTCGTCAAGTGGTTTTAAATTATCGTAAAGTGCACCCATAGGATGATTTGTGGATTTCCGTTGACGGACGAAATATTCGGACAATTTGTTAAAATGGAATATTTTCGGTAAGTGGTTAAATGAAATTTTGCATTTTTATTTTGATAGGTACAATGTAACACTAACGGAAGCTATATACTATGCTGAAAAAAAATTGGCGCATAACTTACTTTTTTGAGCTATGTAAACAGCTAAAAAATTAGAAAATATTTTAAACAATAGCCTTTCGCTGTTTTTCTAGTTAATTATGTATTACCAAATTAATTAATAATAGTTTTGAATATTTATAGCAAATGGGACATCAAGAACGTAAGTTCCATGTGGGAAGACTCCTAGTTTTAAAGTTGGGTACTTTATGAAAGCGTTTTCGTGCGTCCATATATTAGTTTTTTTGTGTTGAAAGATCAAATCTGGAGATGCATACTTAAAAAGTAGCCGATGATTACGTTGGCTAAAATATTACAAGAATTTCATAATAAATGTCCAACGACTTCTTAATGCCGTGCTCTATAACTTAATTAGTGAAAGGATTCAGATCGTATCATAAACTTAAAAATTAGAAGATTATTTTGGAATTTTTTGACAGCTCAAGCATGTCGAAGCCTGTAATTTCGCCAATTTTATACCGTTGAATCTCGACCGAAACAGTTCCTACATGCTAATTTGACGCAGCATGCATACATTTTAATTGTTTCTTAATAATTCCGGCCTTATTTATCATGAAACCGGTCCCATTTTCATCTTGATTAAACGTTAATGAGTAAATACCTACCTACCTCTTGAACTCCGCAATTGGGAATCGCGGAACTTTGCCAAATAAACCATCAAAACCTGTCTCTAATTAAAACGGATTAAACGTTGTGTCATGAGTGTCGTTTTTTCGGACTCGATTCGTTAGATTTTGTGGCCGACTCAAGGTGGAACTATGTCCATGCTAATAAAGCCTCGTATAAATCACAATCAGACAAATATGATTTTCATTCTGGCTAGACAATGCATAACCCAAGAGACACACAGACTTTCAAATTGCCATTGTAATTGCTAAATCAAGCCATCAGAGATTGACAGCCCTTCATAAATTATATCAATTACCGATTGATGAGATCGTGGCTTTGTGCAACCCTAGCTGAATTTCCCCAAATAAACTCAGTGATTGATGGAGATTCTTCCGCGTGAAATGCAACCACCACCTGTGCGATATTGGGCATACAAGGCAATGACGGTTTACACGTCACAATGACCGGATATGGACTTCTTTCCAATAATAGGTATCTACCTGCCGCCATTCAAAGAGGACGGCCTTTGTCCACTCCACTTTCATTACACGCAAAGGGACAAAAATTTACGTCCTGGTTTCGCTATAAATCACTGCAGAAATAGGCAAATTCAGTCAGTTGCGTTTTTTAAATTAAGTTTATTTTTGAAAAATATTCGAAGAAACTAGCTGGAGTTAATCATTTTTTGGATAATATCAGCTGGACTGCCCTTAACAACGACTTTTGTGAGAAAATAAAACTTCTCAATAGCAGTTCAAAGTTTTTTGTGACCCGACTATCCGATTACGGATTAATACCAAAGTGAGAGAGTATAGGTAATTTCAGACTAATTCCTGAGCTATTTTATTTTAATTGCACAAACGGTTTATAATACCGGTTTTATATCCGCATTTTATTCAAATTTAGACGCGAAAAGATATTGTGTGATATCAAGATACAATATTTTTTGCACTACTTTTAGAAATGCAACATTTTCCTATTGATATATTTTTTTTTTTAAAGTCAACTCGTCACCTTAGAACTGGTTTGCCGCATATCCAGATCGCGTCCGAGGGATTTTCGCCTCTACTGCTTGGTGCAGATTTGCCGCATGTCGCACTTGGGCGAAGCGAAACATAGTTTAGATTCAGTGCTGATTTGCCGCATGTCCAAGCAGAAATCGATACAGTACCGTTATCCGTTTTTACGTACTTCCTTGCTGTTTTGCTTTTCAGCGTTAGGTTTGGGGTTGGGAAAGAAATCGTATTCAACTTCACGCGCAGAACAATAAGAATAATGTGAAATAAATAAAAAAGAGACTTAACAATTTTGATGAATCTGAAATTAAAAAAAAGCAACTGTAATTTGTGCAACTCTTTTTCTGTTGTTATCGATGTTACAAATATTTTCAAATTATTAGATTCGAAATTTTACAAATTTAAATTTCAAATAGATTTGTTGTTCGATAAACAAATAATTTAATTTTTTACTAAACAGTAACATTTTATTAACGATATTTCTACATCAATAATCACAAATAATAGATACATTTTTAATTTTTTAAATTAAAATGTTGTAAAAGTAATATGAAAATTAAAATTTCGAAGCAAAATCTGTTTAGGTGGATTTTGCTTCGAAATTTATTACTGGAACGTTTACAAAAATCAGCTTTTGACATAAAATGCTTGCAAATTTGAAACAGAATTGGAATGTTTCTTGACAATCATGCCTAATACATTTTTGACTTGTATCTTTTAAAAAGAATTATTTCCGAATTTATAGCTATTTACAATTTACGACTTACTTCAAGAACAAATTCCGTATTAGAATTTTACCTATAATAACTAAATAGATGTATGTTGTTAACTTATATAAGGTACCTTACATCGAAACGAGTAATTTGTTTTTTAATATGACATTGCCTTTCTTTATCATTCTATTTGTCTAACAATTATTGTTGTGCAATTATACGCGTGTAAATAAAAATAACTTTACAATAACTTATTTATGGGTAAATTTTTTTACCAATTAATTTAACTGGATGGTTATATGTAATGGTAATAATAGCCGCATAAAATTCACTCACTGTTTAGGTATACCAGATATCAAAAGCTATTAAATCCAAATGTTATTGTTTATTTTTTTATGTCTCGAGCGCAAGCTAAGGAAGTATTGTAATCAGGTTCATCGGGCGACTGGCTACTTTTATGGCTTCTCAACGTTTCATGACTCCTATAATGAGAAAACATAGGTCTCGCGTTTCCAGTTGATAAAACGCTGACCAACATTTGTAATCATCCTCCCCATTATATAACGTCATCTCCAACTTTTACAGCAATAAATGTTATATAAATTTTAAAAAATAACATACTTTTTCATTTGTTGTTTATTGAGATTTTACCCTAAGCATCCAGATTGAATTGAATTACCATAACCCTAATTTCTTGAGATTTTGAAAACAGGACATACTACATACATAAAGAAAGTTAAAAGAATTTGAAGTAATGTAATGATACTCTTTTTACATCAACATACTATTATTTATCAATTAATTGGGCATCGTCCAAAATACTGTTCATAAATTATAAGTGCAGGAAGTTTATGCAAAAACATGCAAATACATTTTTTGCGTATAATAATATGTATTGCTTTATTATTAAGTATCTACTCATTTATAAGAATTATTAAAATTAGTAAAAAAAAGTATTCAAGTCTCTGTCTAGTTTAATACCTTACCTTATTAAAATAATAAGTTTAATCAATTATGTAGTTAGCAAACAATGACGTTTAATTTATACTTAGTAGGGTTCACGGCATGTTTAATTCGGAGTTATAATTTGAGAATATAATTTACCCGTTTATTTATTTTTGTAGTTTAGTAGTACTTCAGCAAATTTAGAAAACTGTATGTTATTTAAAAATACGTGACAAATCACGAGGCCAGGCAATCTAGAGATCTGACTGTTGGTTTGCGCGGGAAATACTGCATACTTTTTAGATAAAAGGAGTCTATGATAAGCGCACGTAGGAGATCATAGACAGAGAGCTAATATTTAGAGCTAATGTATTGGAAAGAAATAGGACAAGTTTACGTGCGCACACCACAGCCTCCCTTTCTTCTCTAAACAGTTTGGGATCATACCACAGTATCATAAATAATAATTGACAAAGAGTTCGCAAAGGAATCCAACGGAAATATTTATACAATTGTTTACAACTACCAGTACAAATAATTCTTTCATTTTCAACTGAAAAGCGTATAACTATATTAAGTACTAGATATTATGGAGTTAGGGGTAATCAAATAGATTTGGGTTGCAGTCAACATAATTGTCACTGATACATAAGACATGGAAACGAATGATTTATTTCCAAATCCAAATATACTGCATTTACAGTTTTAAGCAGTATCACTGCTAATTTTCTCTGGTTGCCCGACAATAGCTACTTGTAGTCAATATCCACGTAATGTAATAAAATACTGGAATCTAATTGTTTGAGACAACAACCTATTTTTACCCGAGTGTTCTTTATCAGTTTGAATATTTTATATAAAAAAATTACATATTAAGCTGCAATTTTAGTAGGACTGCAGCGAGTCAACGAGCCGCCTTTACTCCGCCAATGCAAAGAAAATATCATTTTATTATCCTTTGTAAAAGTAGTTCCTTTCTGTAAAACACATTTAAATTTGGTACTCCGTATTTCGTTCATAATTCACCATTTAACAATGGAAATTGACAATGCAATATTTGGATTCTACAGTTTTTAGGAAAAATGAATGACTGCAATGAGTTTTATCAAATGTAGATTTTATATAAAAATAAAGAAAAATAAGTCTCTTTATTTTAAAAATATTTAGAAAAAATCGAATCAAAACATCAATAATTTAACATTCATTGTTCGTTATACTTAGTTAACTACTTCACCACGAGATTTCTAATATCGTTTCAATTTTTCATTTATTTCACATTACGAGTCCTTGCCGTATTTCTTGTTCTGCGCGTGAAGTTGATTAAGAAATCTTAATCTTAATTATCTCTGAAAAATGTATCTATTATTATCTGTAATTATTGATGTGGAAATATCATTTCCACAAATACGAATATAGGTATGCAGCATTATGAATTTTGTTGACTAAAATTTTAGAGAAAATAAGGTCAATCATTTCCGAGAAATCATTAAACAAAAATGTTACTGTTAAGTAAAAAATTAAATTATTTGTTTAACGAGCAACAAATCTATTTGAAATTTAAATTTGTAAAATTTCGAATCTAATAATTTGAAACTGAATCTTTCTTAAAAAAAAAATTGAAAATATTTGTAACATCTATAACAACAGAAAAACAGTTGCACAAATTACAGTTGCTTTTTTTTAATTTCAGATTCATCAAAATTGTTAAGTCTTTTTTATTTATTTCACATTATTCTTATTGTTCTGCGCGTGAAGTTGAATACGATTTCTTTCCCAACCCCAAACCTAACGCTGAAAAGCAAAACAGCAAGGAAGTACGTAAAAACGGATAACGGTACTGTATCGATTTCTGCTTGGACATGCGGCAAATCAGCACTGAATCTAAACTATGTTTCGCTTCGCCCAAGTGCGACATGCGGCAAATCTGCACCAAGCAGTAGAGGCGAAAATCCCTCGGACGCGATCTGGATATGCGGCAAACCAGTTCTAAGGTGACGACTACCTTATTTTGATAATGGCCCATTTGCTTTTAGCAACCTAAATTGCACTACTATACACTTTTTGCTATTCTTTGTGTGAAAATAATTTGTATTTTATCTCTAAATTTTTAAGTTTTACACACAAAAAATTATTGGACGTTTGGAAACAGAAAGGCCAAAATTCTAGTTTCGAATCAAATAAACCAATTCTTCTAACCCGTTGGCTCAATTTTCGTGTTATTTACAATACTGACATCAACGTAAAAATCGTTACGACTCTGAATGATTTTTTTCCTGTTGATATTGTTTACATTTGCCGCAAACCCACTTCACGAAATAAAACCAGCTAATAAAAAAAAATACTTACCTCTGCTTTTAAATTACCGGTTTCAGGTCTCTTGTTTTAGTAAATGTAAAATCAGGCAGGATTTTCAAGACAACAACATAAATTAATTCTGTAAAAACTATTTTTTTGTGAAAATACCGTTTTAGAAATAAATTTGTAAATAACTTGCTAAAGTGTCTGACATCTCTAATTATTATTTTTTTATTCGAATGGCGCTTTGTTATTAAAAAAATAAACACTTTAAAAACTAATTTTTGTAAAATTAACGTAGAAATTTGACAATAGACTGTACTTTACCAATAAAACAACAAATTATTGCAAAATAAAAAATGTCTATCCTGTACTGTAGGGGTGATGCAAGCAATTTATTATTTGTACGAGTCAAATATAGGGATTGACGCAATCTACAACTTCGCGGAGATAAGTGCGTCTCTTGAGGCAGTTTTCTCGTCACGGATCCAGGGGAATTGCGGCTTTCTGCTTGATCCCTTCGTCATAGAAGGAATTGCGTCAATCGGCGTAATCGTGGCAGTGATCATAAGTGTAATTTGTAAACCCTCTTAATCTTTTTAAACCCGCATTTAGAGTGGGATAGAATTGCGGCTCTCTGTGTGATCCGCTCGTTATAGAAAAAAATTGCGCAATCAGCGTAATCGCCCCAGTGACCATCAGTGTAACATATATTTCAATTATTTGTTAATACTAATGAGAGTTTCCCTTTATGGGATATTTTTGCACACTTTCACTTTTGATGAACGGCTAATTTTAACACAGAACTTCATAAACGACGGAATTATGAACTTCGTACTTTGAATTCCGAATTGATTGGATTTTGGATAGAGAAACTAACAAATAGAGTAAACCTTGAAACCGCTGATGAAATAAACAATAATAAAGAAATTTGGAAGATAGCCATAAAAAGCAAAACTTAACCCGAAAATCTGAATGTCTAAGATAAAAAAACTTAAAGCGCATTCATAAACCACAAGTACAGGACCCCGGTAGCATATATTTTATAAAATTTTAATGGCATTTGCCATGCAAAATTTTGAGATGACGAATTTTGTTTAGCTTTTTAAGCGTTTTACCATCTATACGATATACCTGAAATACATATAAAATTTGACAACAATCGGTTCAATAGTTTCGGAGATTATCGTCAATTGAAAATCGACACAGACGACAGACAGACAGACAGACGGACACACAGATGGCAGACATGCAGACGGAAATGGGACCTTTTTTACTCTCAGGAACTAAATAACTAACTACACTAACACGAAAAGATCCCTAATTATGTACAACTTTAACAATTTTATTAAATTTTGTGATTTCTATTTTTCTTTAAATTTTTCCGTAGGGTTAGCATAATATTATCTAATCTCAAATAGTTTTAATAAGAAAGACAATTTCTTGACTTGGACTTTTTAGAACCGAATATTTAATAATTACTGATTCTCAAGCGTAAGCTAAGGAAGTATACTAATAGGGTCCATCGGACGAATGGCCACTTTTATATTTTCTCGACGTTTCATGACCCCTACAATACGAAATAAGTAGTCTTCCGTTTCCGTCTGTCTGTCTGTCTATCTATCTATCTGTCTATCGGTCTATCTGGTGTCTGTATCCATTCGTATTAGACACGTAATCTCCGAAACTGCTGGACCGGTTGTTGTCAAATTTTGTATGTACATATATTAGAAATATCATGTAGTTGGTTAAATACTAACCAAAATTTTGCTAAGAAAGTGAGACCTTCTCGAGGGCTCCAACTGTATTTTTTTATAAAGAAAGTGAAACCTTCTCGAGGGCCCCAACTGTCTTTTTTTAAAGAAGGTGAAACCTTCTCAGGGGCCCCAACTATTTTTTTTAATAATATGAAACCTTCTCAGGTTTCCCAATTGTCTTTTTTTTTTAATAAAGTGAAACCTTCTCGGGGTTCCCATCTGTATTTTTTTAAAGAAGGTGAAACCTTCTCGGGGGCCCCAAGTGTCTTTTTTTGAAAGAAAATGAAACCTTCTCGGGGTTCCCAAATTTCTTTTTTTAAGAAGGTAAAACCTTCTCTGGGGCCCCAAATGTATTTTGTTTAAAGAATGTGAAACCTTTTCGAGGGCCCCAGCTGTCTTTTTTTTAAAGAATGTGAAACCTCGAAGGCCACAAGTGTCTTTTTTTGAAAGAAAGTGAAACCTTCTCGAGGGTCCCAACTGTTTTTTTTTTTAATAATGTGAAACCTTCTCGAGGTTGCCAAGCTTCTTTTTTTTAAAGAAGGTGAAACCTTTTCGGGCGTCTCAACTGTCTTTTTTTAAAGAAGTTGAAACCTTCTCGAGAACCCCAATTTTTTTTTAATAATGTGAAACCTTCTCGAGGGTCCCAACTGTTTTTTTTTTAAGAAGATTAAACCTTCTCGAGGACCTCAACTGTCTTTTTTTAAGAAATTGAAACCTTCTCGGGGGTCACAACTATCTTCTTTTAATAAAATGAAACCTTCTCGGGGTTTCCAACTGTCTTTGTTTAAAGAATGTGAAACCTTCTCGAGGGCCCCAGCTGTCTTTTTTTTAAAGAATGTGAAACTTCGAAGGCCACAAGTGTCTTTTTTTGAAAGAAATTGAAACCTTCTCGGGGTGCGAAGTTTCTTTTTTTTAAGAAGATGGAACCTTCTCGAGGACCTCAACTGTCTTTTTTTTTTAAGAAATTGAAACCTTCTTGGGGGTCCCAACTATCTTTTTTTAATAAAATGAAACCTTCTCGGGGTTTCCAACTGTCTTTGTTTAAAGAATGTGAAACCTTCTCGAGGCCCCCAGCTGTCTTTTTTTTAAAGAATGTGAAACCTCGAAGGCCACAAGTGTCTTTTTTTGAAACAAAGTGAAACCTTCTCGAGGGTCCCAACTGTTTTTTTTTTTTTAATAATGTGAAACCTTCTCGAAGTTGCCAAGCTTCTTTTTTTTTAAAGAAGGTGAAATCTTTTCGGGCGCCTCAACTGTCTTTTTTTAAAGAAATTGAAACCTTCTCGAGAACCCAATTTTTTTTTTAATAATGTGAGACCTTCTCGAGGGTCCCAACTGTTTTTTTTAAGAAGATGAAACCTTCTCGAGGACCCCAACTGTCTTTTTTTAAGAAATTGAAACCTTCTCGGGGGTCCCAACTATCTTTTTTTAATAAAATGAAACCTTCTCGAGGGCCCCAGCTGTCTTTTTTTTAAAGAATGTGAAACCTCGAAGACCACAAGTGTCTTTTTTTGAAAGAAATTGAAACCTTCTCGGAGGTCCCAACTATCTTTTTTTAATAAAATGAAACCTTCTCGGGTTTCCCAAGTGAATTTTTTTTTTTAAGAAGGTGAAACCTTGTCGGGCGCACCAACTGTCTTTTTTTAAAGAAGTTGAAACCTTCTCGAGGACCCCCAACTGTTTTTCTAATAATGTGAAACCTTCTCGGGGTTGCCAACTTTCTTTTTTTTAAGAAGACGAAACCTTCTCGAGAACCCCAACTGTCTTTTTTTTAAGAAATTGAAACCTTCTCGGGGGTCCCAACTGTCTTTTATTAATAGTATGAAACCTTCTCGGGGTTCCCAAGTTACTTTTTTTTTTAATAAGGTGAAATCTTCTCTGGGGTCCCAAGTGTCTTTTTTTAAGGAATTGAAACCTTCTTGGGGGTCCCAACTATCTTTTTTTAATAAAATGAAACCTTCTCGGGGTTTCCAACTGTCTTTGTTTAAAGAATGTGAAACCTTCTCGAGGGCCTCAGCTGTCTTTTTTTTTAAAAAATGTGAAACCTCGAAGGCCACAAGTGTCTTTTTTTGAAAGAAAGTGAAACCTTCTCGAGGGTCCCAACTGTTTTTTTTTTTTAATAATGTAAAACCTTCTCGTTGTTGCCAAGCTTCTTTTTTTTTTAAAGAAGGTGAAACCTTTTCGGGCGCCTCAACTGTCTTTTTTTAAAGAAGTTGAAACCTTCTCGAGAACCCCAACTTTTTTTTAATAATGTGAAACCTTCTCGAGGACCCCAACTGTCTTTTTTTTAAGAAATTGAAACCTTCTCGGGGGTCCCAACTATCTTTTTTTAATAATATGAAACCTTCTCGGGGTTTCCAGCTGTCTTTTTTTAAAGAATGTGAAACCTTCTCAAGGGCCCCAGCTGTCTTTTTTTTACAGAATGTGAATCCTCGAAGGCCACAAGTGTCTTTTTTTGAAAGAAAGTGAAACCTTCTCGAGGGTTCCAACTGTTTTTTTTTTTTTAATAATGTGAAACTTTCTCAGGGTTGCCAAGTTTCTTTTTTTTAAGAAAATTAAACCTTCTCGAGGACCTCTACTGTCTTTTTTTTTAAGAAATTGAAACCTTCTCGGGTTTCCCAAGTGATTTTTTTTTTTTAATAAGGTGAAATCTTCTCTGGGGGCCCAAGTGTCTTTTTTTAATAAATTGAAACCTTCTCGGGCTTCCCAAATGTCTTGTTTTTAAAGAAGTTGAAACCTTCTTGAGGGTTTAAAGCGTCTTTTTTTTAAGGATTTTAAACCTCGAGCGCCCCAACTATCTTTTTAAAGAATGTGAAACTTGCTCGGCGATCCAACTCTCTTTTTTTTAAGATGAAACGTTTTTTTTTCTTACACTGTGATTAGTACTTTTTATATTGTTTTTACTCCATAGAGCTTATCACAAAAAAGTAAAACTTCACAAAATCAAATTTCATAATTTTTCAAAGAAGCAGGATTTGTTGGACCGTAGTTCAAGGGCGAGGGAAGTTCTGTCGAAATAACGTTCCACCAATTTTTTTATTAGTAACAATAAATTTACTGCACAAAACAATGCAGGAAGCATAACCAGGTAAAAGGAGAGATATAAAAAACGATGAATGGATATTATGTGGTAAATTGGCTTTCTTATAATTCATGTACCTGTCATTTATTCTTTGAAATTAGTTCGACCCTGACTAAAAAGGGCTTCCTTCTGTGGTCAATACAGTCCCACCGGTCCACTCACCCCTGCCCATTCATTCCTTCATTACGCGTAAATGCAACGCAACGAGAAAACTGTTCACGTTCTCGTTTTGCGGTAAATTATGTCCTAAAATGGCGTAGATAAACCATTTGACGTAGGTCGGAATGCATTATTGTAGTCATGTATATCCCGGTCACCTGGGACGGTCCCCCTCTTTCCATTCATCCGTTTCCCTTTATCCCTTCGTCCTGACCGACAAATAGTTCAGACAATGAAATTGTCCTTTGTACTGAGGTGTCGATTCACAAACGCATAGGAATGTTTTCGTTTTCTTCAAACTTATTGCTAGAAAATTGCTCTCTAGGTGTGAGAGCTACGTGAGGTGCAACGGAATTGCGCTCAGCTGGACCGGAAACCACCCTTTCTTTTATTTCAGGGAAGCGGAGGACAGAGTGTGAGGAATATTTTATAGAATTAATAAAACAATCGTCGTTGAGCTATATCTCTGGGTTTGAGTAGTCCATATTTTTAGTTTATCCAAACGTGCTTTTTAAATGAAGTGATAATGAATAGAGGAGAAGATTAAGACCGTTAGGTTTTATCTACGAAGTGACAGGGGCGAAATTTATGGGTTGGTTGGTTTTATTATACAGGGAGTTGTTAATTTTTAATTTCTTTATTAGCAGTAATAAAGGTAACTAAGTTAGATGTGGGTTCCTTATTACTTGTATGTGTTATGTAAAGGATATTGTTTTATGGTGACTCAGTCTGTGTTACAAAGAGTACTTAAACAAATGATCATAGTTTCATTGTTTTGTTAATTATGGAAAACTATCCCAACGTACTGTATGTTTAAGTTACTTGAAAAACTATATTTAGGAACGCGGCAGTTGTCCCGAAATAATAATTACGTTATCGTCTGGTCGTTAACCAAAAACTCGATAACGTTAATCTTCAAGTTGTATCATTTACCAAATGCTTCAAGCGACTGATAGGCACTAATGGAATTGGAATTACTAAAATTTTTAAGCGATTTTACATCCTCGTCCATTAGGTCTGTCATATACAATTTGTCTACAAATAAATAAGAAAACAAATGTATTTCTAATTTTTAAACTAAATACTAGTTTGTCATTTTGACATAATGCCACTTTCCTCTCCAGAAGTATCAATAATATTCACATTTCTTTGGTTATATTAATACCATTAATAATATCATTTTATCTTCTGTGTTCTTAAAAGTCATTTTAGTTAATGATGTTGCGAAAATAATTTGAAATAGCCATAACTTTATATAATAGCTAAACTTAAGTTTCTATAAAGTTGTTAAAAATCTGTAACTGAAAAGTATATAACCCCAGTTGTACCATGCTTCACTTAATAGGAATAAACTAAAAACTGGAATTAGCTATTAAACATTTATGGCGTCGAGCGTCTAAAAAAGAAAATCCAATTTGTCAAGTTCCCGTGAGTGCTTTTAAAACTCGTCATCTATGCCCGCGTCTCTGAAGCCGTGATAATTTCAGTATACGTGTTTCAGCGAAGTCTTCTAACTAAGAACAAACTTGAAAGCTCCAAAATTACAGAAATTGTCGTAATACGTACAAACAAATTTAACTTGAAAAAGCTGCGACGAATATTTTCTCACAACTAGGTCAGATGCATCCAGATCATCTCCGAATATTTTTCCAAGCGTTTCCTGTCACTCGTGACAGATGTATTACGGGTTGCGTTTGGCCATCGCCAGGCTCGCGATAAACATATCCGAGCAGCTTTTTATTTTCGGCGGAATCGTTTTTCCTTTGTGTATCTATGTGGGTGTTCGTATGATTTGTTTAAGTGAAAGCTCGGAAAGGAAGCGTCGTCACATGCGGAACGAGCTTAATAAAAAGCTCTCTGTTCTATCACACACATGTCGTCAGAGAACATCAATTTGAACGAATTTCTTTCAGGACAAAACCACGGCACGCACACCGCCAGACAACTTCCACCTTTATTAATTTTATATGACGTCGATTGAAGACTCGATGTTGAACTATTTTAGGTTGGGCCACGCTGGATTGCATTTGCATGTATATAGAATACGCAGCGGCAAATTCCCCGTGGACTCCGAATTCTGAATATTCTCTCACATTTCCGTCTTGATTTCCCTCCACAACAGCCATCATCCTTCGTAACCTTCGCGAGAATTTTCTTATTAATATCTAGCGGCATCGATCTTAATTCCATCATTAACTGGGGGATGTGGTTTTTGCATTCAAATGAGAAAAAATGGCGCCTCTTGTAGGCAGTTTTTGCATCGAGGTTAAATTATAATGGTGGAGGGTGCCGCCTGATTTACAGCTTGGTCCTTGCGGAGGCATCTACGGGAAATAAAATTTCTAATAATGTGTGTGTGGAATAGGGATACGTGAGTGTTGTCGAGGGAATTAGTAGAGTCGAGTTTGCACTTTAAAATGAAATGACAAAAATTTAAATTAATTGGTTTTGTTGCGAATTGCACTGAATCTGATATAGCTTGCGAGATGCATAACAAAAACTGTTTCAGAGTTATAATTCATCATAAAATATGTAATGCATTGTTCGTTATAAAGATAAAATGAGTTTGCTTAGTAATATCCTTATTACATATTGTTAACTAATGTTGCCACATCTAAAATTAATTATTCTGTTTAAATGGTGTGTAAAGAACCCTAAATTGTTGTAATAGGCCAGTACAAACATTTGAGTTTCCCCTTTAATTCCAATTGATCAAAACTGGCATTTTGAATGGTAACAATGAAATATTTTCTTTGTGCTTTCTAGATTGTGGTGTATTTCTTGCACTAGTGTTGTTATAAACCTACCCCCATTTCTCTTTTCCATAAAATAATATTATTTTCGTTTCTATTTGTTTCAAACTTGTAGTTTAGGTTCGATTTCTTTTAATGAAAATGTTTTTCAGGTATTCCCCTTAATTTTGCCTATGTATGTCATCTGTTGTTCAAATCATTTATCATAAATAAGTTAGTAAATCTTGTGTGTAATGTATCAATTTCGTTAAAATATTCAAGTTTTAGATGATCACAAATTTAAGTTTAACTGTTCCACAATGGACTACTAATTACTATGACTAATTTGATAAACAGGAAGAAAAAACACATTTTAATTAATTTATTTTTTTAAATCTAGATGTTAAAAGTAAAGAATAAGGGTGGATTAATAAATCACAAATACACAAGCATATTCTTTTCGAAAATTTAAAAAGAATTTGCACTTATTATTACAATTGAAAAATCAAGTTGTTAATAAAGACGAACAAACAAACTTTGGTTGGTGTTTAATTATCCACACGATAGTCATAACATATACATACGCAAATTCCACTGCATTAGGTTCAATTTCGTGCCTAATAAAATCGCTGACAGACGAACAGACAGACAGGCGACAAAGAAACGGAAAATGGAGATCGTTTTGTAGAAACCCGAAAACGTGGAGCAAACATGAGACTGAGAGATGAAAATTTGATTGTAATATCTCTGGTGTAAACTAAGGACGTATTGTAATAGGGTACACCCGACAAAGGGCTAATTTCATGTTTTCTCGAAGTTTCATACCTATGAAAGATTAGGTCTCCCGTTTCTGTCTGTCTTCCATCTGTCGTCTGTCGTTTGTGTCGATTTTATTAGACAGGTAGCCTCTTCAACTACCGGACTGTCTGTTGTCTAATTATCCCCACCTGCAATTTAATGAAGTCATCTCAAAATGTTACATAGTAAATGCTATTTACATTTTATAAAATAACGTACTTCTGAATTTGTGGTTTATGAATCCGTTTTAATTGTTTACTCTAGACACCCAGATTTTCTCAAAAAAAAAAATCGAATTTGTATAATAACAGTTTATAACGATGTAAGAAAAACTCACATCAACCAGGGAATGCCTCTGTGGTTAGAAGGTCGTGTTAATAACGCGAAGATCGCGGCTTTAATACCCTCATGGGCCACTGTTTTACAGTCTAACTGGTATTATCTCAGTTTTTATTTATTTAAGTTATATGGGTTCAAATTTTATAATTTTTTGAAGAAGCTAAATTTGTTGGACTGTAAATAACCTCACAAATTTTTACTTCCTGAGCGTACAATAAGGAAGTATTGTAATAGGGTCAATCGAACAATTGACTACTTGTATGTTTTCTCTCGTATTCTTTTGGATTTTTTCGGATTTACACTCATTTTCACGAATTTTCTGGAATTCTCTTAGCTTCTTTGGAACATGTTTTAGATCCTTTGGTTTTTTTGGGTTTTTCGCGTTCTTCCGATCCTTTTGGTTTCTTAGATTTCGAGATTTATTGGTCTCTGGCATTATCTCTTATCGTATTCTTTCAGATTCTGTCGGAGTTTCTCTGGTTCTTTTGATTCTTCTGGATTCTGTCCGATCCTTTTGAAATTGGCCGGACTCTCTTACACTTTACAATTTTTTCGGATTCCTCCAGATTATTTCTGATTTTTGAGGATTCTCTTAGATCTTTTTGGATTCTCTTGGTTTCGTTCCGGTTTTTCCAGATTCTCTTTAGTCTTCTCGGAATTTGACCGGATTTTTTCCGGTCCTGTCGGAATTTAGTGGGATTCTCTCATATTATGTCATATTCATTCATAGCTTTTCGTATTCTTCCGGATTCTTTGTTAATTTAGTTTTCGTTCCTTAGGTTTCCTAGGTTTCTCTCGCATTTTCTCGGATTCTCTCGTATTCTCTCGTATTCTCTCGGATTCTTCCGGATTCTCTCCGATCCTCTCGAAACTTAGTCGGATTCTCCCATATTCTCTTGTATTGTTTTCGTATTCTTTCGTATTCTGTTGGTTATTCTCAGATTCACTCGGATTCTTTCACCTTCCCCCAGATTCTTTCGGTTTTTTCAAATTCCTCCAGATTCTCTCCGACCCTCTCCGTATTCGACTGAATTCTCTATGTTCCTCCAGAAATTTGGTTGAATTCTCCCAATTTCTTTTAGATTTTTGAGGACTCTCTTAGATTTTTTCGGATTCTCTTGGTTTCGTTCGGGTTTTACCATATTTTCTTTAATCTTCTCGAAATTTGACCTGGTTTTTCCTGATCCTGTCGGAATTGGGTAGGATTCTCTCATATTATATCGTATTCATTCACAATTTTTCGTATTCTTTCGGATTCTTTGTTAATTTAGTTTTCGTTTCTTAGGTTTCCTAGGTTCTTTGGTTTCTCTGGCATTTTCTCAGATTCTCTCGTATTCTCTCGTATTCTTTCCGATTCTGTCGAATTTTTTCGGAATCGTTTGAATTTTTTACTATTATCTTATAATTTAGTCGAATTTTCTCGTATTGTATTCTTACGAATTTTTTCGTATTCTTTTGGATTTTGTCTGATATTCTCTGGTTCTATCGTAGTCTCTCGGATTCTTTCGTATTCTCTCGGATTCTTCCGGATTCTCTCCGATCCTCTCGAAATTTAGTCGGATTCTCCCATATTCTCTTGTATTGTTTTCGTATTCTTTCGTATTCTGTTGGTTATTCTCAGATTCACTCGGATTCTTTCACCTTCCCCCAAATTCTTTCGGTTTTTTTCAAATTCTTCCAGATTCTCGCCGACCCGCTCCGCATTTGGCTGAATTCTCTATGTTCCTCCAGAAATTTGGTTGAATTCTCCCAAGTTCTTTCAGATTTTTGAGAACTCTCTTAGGTTTTTTCGGATTCTCTTGGTTTCGTTCGGGCTTTTCCATATTTTCTTTAAACTTCTCGGAATTTGACCTTGTTTTTTCTGGTCCTGTCGGTATTTGGTAGGATTCTCTCATATTATATCGTATTCATTCACATTTTTTCGTATTCTTTGTTAATTTAGTTTTCTTTTCTTAGGTTTCCTAGGTTCCTTGGTTTCTCTGGCATTTTCTCGGATTCTCTCGTATTCTCTCGTATTCTTTCCGATTCTGTCGAATTTTTTTGCAATCTTTTGAATTTTTACCTATTATCTTATAATTTAGTCGAATTTTCTCGTATTGTATTCTTACGAATTTTTTCGTATTCTTTTAAATTTTGTCTGATATTCTCTAGTTCTCTCGTATTCTCTCGGATTCTTTCGCTTTCTCTCGGATTCTTCCGAATTCTCTCCGATCCTCTCGAAACTTAGTCCGATTCTCCCATATTCTCTTGTATTGTTTTCGTATTCTTTCGTATTCTGTTGGTTATTCTCAGATTCACTCGGATTCTTTCACCTTCCCCCAGATTCTTTCGGTTTTTTTTCAAATTCTTCCAGATTCTCTCCAACCCTCTTCGTATTTGGCTGAATTCTCTTTGTTCCTCCGGAAATTTGGTTGAATTCTCCCAAATTCTTCCAGATTTTTGAGGACTCTTAGATTTTTTCGGATTCTCTCATATTATATCGTATTCATTCACATATTTCGTATTCTTTCGGATTCTTTGTTAATTTAGTTTTCGTTTCTTAGCTTTCCTAGGTTCTTTGGTTTCTCTGGCATTTTCTCAGATTCGCTCGTATTCTCTCGTATTCTTTCCGATTCTGTCAAATTTTTTCGGAATCTTTTGAATTTTTTCCTATTATCCTGTAATTTAGTCGAATTTTCTCGTATTGTATTCTTACTAATTTTTTCGTATTCTCTTGGATTTTGTTTGATATTCTCTGGTTCTCTCGTAATCTCTCGGATTCTTCCGAATTCTCTCCGATCCTCTCGATACTTAGTCGGATTCTCCCATATTCTCTTATATTGTTTTCGTATTCTATTGTAATCTGTTGGTTATTCTCAGATTCACTCGGATTCTTTCACCTTCCTCCAGATTCTTTCGGTTTTTTTCAAATTCTTCCAGATTCTCTCCGACCCTTTCCGTATTTGACTGAATTCTCTATGTTCCTCCAGAAATTTGGTTGGATTCTCCCAAATTCTTTCAGATTTTTGAGGACTCTCTTAGATTTTTTCGGATTCTCTTGGTTTCGTTCGGGTTTTTCCATATTTTCTTTAAACCTCTCGGAATTTGACCGGGTTTTTTCCGGTCCTGTCGGAATTTGGTAGGATTCTCTCATGTTATATCGTATTCATTCACATTTTTTCGGATTCTTTGCATATTTTTTCGACTTCTTACAAATTATTATCGGAATCCGATTCTTTTGGATCCATTTTTTTTAGTCTTTCGGATTATCCTGAATTCTAGCGGATCTTTTTCGAATCTCTGGGACTCTCTAGGATGCTAAAATACCTTAATTTAATTTGCATTTCTTAGGTTTCCTAGGTTCCTTGGTTTCTCTCGAATTTTCTGGGATTCCCTAATATTCTTTCCGATTCTGTCGGATTTTCTCGGAATCTTTTGTGTTTTTTCCTATTTTCCTATAATTTGGACGAATTCTCGTATTCTCTTGTACTTTTACGATTTTTTTCGGATTTTTTTCGTATTCTTCTCTGGTTCTCTCGCATTCTCTCGGATTCCTTCGTATTCTCTCGGATTCTTCCGTATTCTTTCTGATCCTCTCGAAATTTAGTCGGATTCTACCATATTGTCTTGTACTGATTTCGATTTCTTTCGGATTCTTTCAAATTCAGTCGGATTTTTTCACCTTCCTCCGAATTCTCTCTGTTCTCTTCAAATTCTTGCAGATTCTCTCCAACCCTCTCCGTAATTGGCTAAATTCTCTTTGTTCCTCCCGGAATTTGGTTGAATTCTCTCATATTCTCTCGTTTTCTTGGCGCATTCTTTCGGATTCTTTGGAATTATTTTTGGATTCTCTTGAATGGACAATTTCCTTTTCGGGTTTGTTGTAATTTTCTCTGCTTTTTTCGGATTCTGTCGGATTTTCTTGTATTCTCTCGGTTTTTAGCGGTTTCTTTCAAATTCTTCCAGATTCTCTCCGGTTCTCTCGGAATTTAGTTAAATTGTCGTATTCTTTCGGATTCTCTTCGTATTCTTTCGGATTTTTTCAGATTCTCTCGTATCCTTCTGGTTCTTCGCGCATCTTTCGGATTATTATCGGATTCTCTTGAATTGACTTGAATTATTTCGTATTTTCTCGGTTTTCTCGGATTTACATGAACTCTCTTGACATTTTTCGAAGTCTCTTGGAATCTTTGGAAATTTTTCGGATTTTTTGGATTTTGTGAGTGTTTCGAGTTCCTTCGATTCTTTGGGTTGCTTTGATTCCCTACGTTCTTTGGTTCCCCTCGCATTATCTCGGATTGTCCCGGATTCTTTCCGATCTTCTAGAAATTTAACCGGATTCTCCCATAAAATAAAATTTTGATAATAGATGGCCAAAATAGTTCTTTAAATTATCAAAAATAGTCTTTTAAAAGTCAAAATTAGGTATATTTAATAATAAAAAGAAACTATTGTGTCTACAATCCGGGCTTTACAAATTATACAGAAAATCTGGGTGCCTGGAGAAAAAATTCGGCGGATTCATAAACCACAAGTACAAGAGTATGTTGTTTTATAAAATTAAAATTGCATTGGGTCCAGTAGCTTTGGACATTATCTTTCTAATAAAAATCAGCAGAGACAAATGACAAACGAATCGACCAAAATCACAGCAAAATTTACAAATCCGTAACTATAGTAAAAGTTCCAATATGTTAAAATATTTAAATCTCCGAGGAAAACCTACTTTAGCCTCACGGGAAAAAATGTGACGTTTTAGCCAGACAAGAAATAAATAGCATCAGTATTTTGCATAAATTTATAAAAAAAGCTCTTTGATTTACTATATTGGTATTGTGACACGAAGTGCATGTTGTAAACAATAAAAATTAGTTGCTGTGTTGGGAAACTAGAGAAAATCGATAAAATTTATGAAAAATACAGCAGAAACCCGAGAAGAAACTAGGGCAATGCAATGTATCTTGACGAGGTGAGAACCCCAGAATAACTTATAACTATCGATTTAAAAATATATTTGTAAACTACAGTTACACAGTAAAACACATACTTCGCTATACACGAACCTAAATTTAACTTTAAGCACTGCAAGTATTTGAAAATTTTATTATACTTTATTTCAAGGTGCACACAAATGAAGCTTTTGTTTGCCTGCAGTATAAACTCGAGGTAAAAATACCCTTTGAAACTGAATACTTAGGAAAGTTTTGTCTTTAATTAATCACTAAGATTGAATTGTGATGTGTGCATCGAAGTATAGAGTAACGATCGTCAATAATAATTAGTGTGCTTCATCGTCTTTTTGATGTTCCGTAAAATTTAATGGAAGTTTTTATTACATTTAAAACCAAAGTGAACTAGTGCACAAGATGGGTTCAAGCAAAATACATTTTTATTTCAGGATTAGTACAAGTCGTTAAAATAAAATACCAAAAAAAATTATAAGATGTACGAGTGAGTTGCATAAAGAATATAAATCCTCCTTTAATGCGATGCATGACTGCGGTTCCGTTAGCTTCTGTTAGAAAAAATAGCACGTGCTCTGTGTAACAATAACAATCCTTAATTTTGTAAACACAACTTTATTTTTAGTCTTTACAAAACAAAGGTTTGACGTCCGTCGCATTTCAATTCCTTGACTAATCACTTAATGACTTCGATCCATGTTCTCCACCTTTTTATTGCACTTCGGTACTCGCACCGAACAATTGACACGCCGCATTCGACCATCAATTACAATTTCGTCATTAAGTGAAGAAGTAGATGGTTGTTTTATTCAAATGAGGAAAAATGGGCCTTCCTACGAGCCTCTTCTTCGCACTAACTTAAATTATAATGGCTAAGGGGCCTGATTTACGGCTCCGTCCTTACGCGAGCCCCCCGGAAATATTTGTATGTATAACATTTCTTTCCTGTCGTCGGAAAAGGATAAAAACTGACGGAAACCGTAAACATCTCGCGGACTCCATTAAGTTTTCCGTGGAAAACGCTCACTGGGATGGGATTATAATGAAAACTGCTAGGAATTTGTCTTGTCTCGGTGTGAATTATGCAAATGCGGGCCGCCAACGTGGAAACGCGCGTCTTAAATTGCATTTCCACACCCATAAATAAAAGCGCGGTCTTCTCCCCGAACAGCAACAAAGCGAGTTTCCAATCTGAGGGTTTTACTCGGGCGCAAAAAGTGGCGGTAATGAGGAGATAATGCGGCGTATGGAACTTGGTGGGCAGGAATTAGCCCTGTTTTAAATAATCCACAGAGGCGCTAAGTAAACGGAAGAATGTGGTGGGCTGAATTCTGATTTTTACATAGAAAATGTGACGTTTGTTGACAAGTGGGTGACTTTTAAACTAGATTGACCAAGGTGTCGCTACTGTCAACAAGTCAAATTTATGTAAGATATTTTGTATTTACTACGTACGCAAAGGTCATCTCTTGAAAAAAATGGGAATCGATTTTCATTTGAATTCAATTTTTCACTTTTGACGTTTCGTGGGTTGAAACTTTTGTTATCTTGCCTCGTTTGATTTTAATTATTATTGTGCTGGATGGGGCCATCATACAAAGTTATTACAACCCTGAATTATGACTCCCGAAACTGCAATCCTCTCGGTGTAACCAGGAACGGATTGGACCATCTGGAAATGGGACATTTTGCAGTAACCGTGCGCCGGTACCCAAGATCAAATTTCTTATATTTTTAAACGAAGTAAAAGTTCGGCCTTTCAGGCTCCGGTCTAAATTTTTCCCGCGCTGTTTCAGCAAGTTCTATTGGCCCCTGATCAGGCAACTTCGAGATTTTTTCAAATTACTTCAACAACAAGACACATGGAATCCATGAGATTCTTGCCTCAAAAACAAAACAAGACAACATCGAAATTCTTTCAAACTATGTACTTCAAAAATAAAAACACCAGTTCCTGAGAAGTTTTTCAAATTATTTCAAAAACAAGACAAATGATTCTTTCAAACTACTTCAAAAACAAAACACAAGCGGTCCTCGAGATGGTTTCAAACTGCTTTAAAAATGAGACACGAGAGTTTTCCGAGATTCTTTCTAAATCACTTCAAAAACAAAACACAAGGTGTCTGCGAGATTCTTTCAAAGCTCTTCAAAAATAGGACAAGGAATCTACAAGATTTTTTCAATCTACTTCAAAAACAAAACAAAAAGGTTTCCCGAGATTCTTTCAAACCATGTACTTCAAAAACAAAAACGAGACTTTCTGAGAAATCTTTCAAATTACTTCAAAAACAAGACAAGGGAACCCCGAAATTATTTCAAACTGCTTCAAAAACAAAACGCAAGTGGTCCTCGAGATGGTTTCAAACTACTTTAAAAATCAGACACAAGGGTTCCCCGAAATTCTTTCAAATTATATACTTCAAAAACAAAATAACGGATCCCTCAAATTCTTTTAAACTATTTCATAGACAAAACATAAGAGGTCTCCCAGATTCTTTCAAATTATGTACTTCAAAAAAAAAAACACAGCTGGGGTCCCTGAGATTCTTTCAAATTATGTACTTCAAAAATAACATAAGGAATTCCCGAGACTCTTTCAAACTACTTCAAAAATCAGACAAATGTGGTCCACGAAATTCTTTCAAATTATGTACTTTAAGAACAAAACAAGAGGGATCCCGAGATTATTTCAAACTACTTCAAAAATCAAACACAAGGGCTCCCTGAGATTTTTCTAAATCACTTCAAAAACAAAACACAAGGGATCTCCCAGATTCTTTCAAATTACTTGAAAAATAGAACAAGGAATCCACAAGATCTTTCAAACAAAACTTTTAAAAACAAAACAAAAGGGGCAAAATCAAATATAAAGCTTCCCCGAGATTCTTTCAAACTACTTCATAGGCAAAACACCAAAGGTCAATGAGATTCTTTCAAACTACTTAAAAAAACACAAGCAGTCCCCGAGATTCTTTCAAAATATTTCAAAAATAAACCAAAGAATTCCCACGATTCTTTCAAACTACTTCAAAAACAAAACAAAATGGGTCCTCGAGATTCTTCAAAATTCAGACTTCAAGAACAAGACAAGGGATCCCCAAGATTACTTCAAACTATTTCAAAAACGAAACAAGAGGAATCTCTGGGATTCTTTCAAGCTACTTCAAAAATCAGAGAAATCGGTCCTTGAGATTCTTCTAAATCATTTCAAAAACAAAATAGAAGAGGTCTTAGAGATTTTTTCAAATTACTTCAAAAATGGGACAAGGAATCCACAAGATTCTTTCAAACTACTTCAAAAACAAAACAAAAGGCTTCCCCGAGATTCTTTCAAATTATGTACTTCAAAAACAAGACAAGAGATCCCCAAGATTCTTTCAAAATACTTCAAAAACAAAACAAAAGGGATTCCCGTGATTGTTTCAAACTATTTACTTCAAAAGTTAGACACAAGATGTACCCAAGATTCTTCCAAACTACTTCAACAACAAGACAAGGGATCCCAAGATTCTTGCAAACTACTTCAAAAATCAGACGTAAGAGGTCCCTGAGACTTCCAAATTACTTCAAAAACAAAACACAAGGGGTCTCCGAGTTTCTTTCAAATTACTTCAAAAATAAAACAAGGAATCCACAAGATTCTTTCAAGCTACTTCAAAAACAAAACAAAAGCGGTCCCCGTGATTTTGTCAAACAATTTCAATAACAAAACAAAAGGGGTTCCCTCGAGATTCTTCCAAATTACTTCAAAAATCAGACACAAGGGGTCCCTGAGATTCTTTCAAATTACTTCAAAAACTAGACCCCACGGGATCCCCTCGATCTTTCAAACTATTTCAAAAACAAAACACAAAGGGTCCCCGAGATTCTTTCAAATTACTTCAAAAACAAGACACAAGTTATCGAAATTTCGCACATTCTTTGAGGTTACTGTGAACACAAATTTATGACCTCATCTTAAAATTTTCTTATGTAAATCTTGCTTGAAATTCATAGTATCCTGTGTTCCTTTAATTTTGTATCCATATTTTTAATGATACTTTCAGGGTTATCGTAAAAAAAGTACTTACACTAGCTATTACAGCGGTTATGTACAGAATAACTCCGTGGTGCAACTGAATAATAATCGTTCCCGTAGGTGGTCTGTATTTAAAGCCATACTTTCCTTCTAGAAGTTCAGTAATCGAGGTCTTTCTGGATTGCCCATTGCGACTTCTGCTTCCAGGCTTTTCTTTGGCGAACGCCGCTCGGCCGGCGTCATCGACGATGAGTTATCATCGCCGTACATACTAGAACCCATAGGCGTCGTACCGGGGCGGCGTATGGGTTTCTTTCCTAACAATATTTTAAGTTTCTTGTTGTGAAAAGAAGACCACGTATATCAAAAAAAGGGCAAACTATAAGCCCCACCCACCCACCTATTTCAATTCTGACGATTTCTTTTTATTCGTTAGAAGCAATTGCAAAAATTCTTAAGTTACCATGTGGAACATATGTTTTAGTGATCGCGTTGTTCAAAGAAAACTATATGTATTAAAACGCCACCTATACCCGCCCCGATCTCAACTGTGATGAATTTTTCGTTTGTTGTTAGACTGGGGGGTGGAGCATAATTATTGCAAAATCCATATTTCCCAACAAAAATTTACGATTTTTAACATGGTTGAAATTTCTTGTTACGAAAAGAATATGTATTAAATAAAAAAAAAAGTAAAATATAAGCTCAACCCACCCACCCCGATCTCAATTGTAGGGAATTTTTCATTCGTTGTCAGTTCGAGGGGCGGAGCATAATTGCAAAATCCATATTTTCCTACAAAAATTTACCATTTTGGACACGTTTGATGTTTCCAAAATCACATCTTAGAATTTTTTCGAAAAAGCTGGATTTTTGTATTGTCTTCACGAGCGTCGAAATAACCTTCGACCAATTTTTTTGTTGCATAAAATTTGGACACATAGGGTAAAACTCAAAAGGGATTCATAAACCACAAAAACAGGAAACAGATAGAAACGGAATACCGATTTTTTCATACTTTCGGATTCATGAAATGTCGAGAAAACATGGAAGTAGACATTCGCCGTATTACAATAAAGTAAAGAGAATAAAATTACACTTGACTGAACTCTCAGACGTCTAACAATTTCAAATTAATTTTTTTACCGAATACATTTTCGGAATTAATATTGCAAACAATAACCTATAAACGAGGCGTGTTTTTTAATGACACAAGTCTTATAAATCCATAATTATTATGAGTGTTCATGATTACCAAAATTTCAATTTATTTCTTGATTTATGACCCCCTATAATTTGATTCGAAACAGCAACTAATATTGCTTCTGACCACAGGCACTGTGTTCGAAGTTGCTAAAGCGGTCTTCAAGTAGGTAAACATGTTTGAAGGGTGTTATTTTCCTATTTATGATATTATAGGTTCTTTAAAATTAAATTTCCGACGTATTAAAAATCCTTCAGTTTTAAAAACCATGTTCTGATTAATTGAGCAAATATCAGCCTGCTAAAACGAGAATGTAATTATAAAATAATATCGTTTCCATAATCGCCACAAAATATTTAAAAAATATTTCATAATGAACTAAATAGAAAAGAAAATAATGAACTTAAGAACTTTGTTGCATCAGTGTTATTATTATTTTTTTAAGTTAATTAAATACATATGTTGGCTTTGTCTGAAACACCAATAGGGCAGAAACCAAATTCCGGACCTATAATATCGTCAAATTTTATAAAATATACTTACAATTAAAAAATATTTAAATCTTGGGGAAAACCATGTTAGTGCTAAGGGAAAATTTAAATAAGTACGTTTTGGGAAAATATACATTAGAAATACTCAAGCATACATTTGGCGGAGATATGTTTCCCTCGTTCCCTCGACATTTATCTCAGCTGCAATTAAAATTAAAATACAAATAGTCGCTGATTTCCATAAAACAAATATTCATAGAGATATTAATCTTCGTGTGCTTTCTGAGTGCCTGGTGAAAAGCTGGGCCGTCAACAAATGTCAATACTGCTTGAATTCCCAGACCCTCAACGCACATTGGATTTGAAAAGATCAAGATAAGAATGCGTTTGTAAAAACTGTAAAGATAAAAACTAAAGATTAAAGTTTCAGACGGCCTAATATGACGTGTTTATCCATCTCGTTATTTATGTTAATCTCCTTAATTACTTCTTTAAAATGTCCAGCTATCTAAATCTTCTTACAACGGATAAGAATAGTTATCCCCGACGTCGGTTCCAGCGTGTGAGTGAAAATAATGAATTTTGCTGTGACCTCAGCGCACATCAAAATTACACATAAACTTCGATATTAACGCTAATGACACCGACGTAAATTACGCGGCCGACTTACCGGCCTTAATGGCTTTAAACATCTCGAAATGTTTGTTCTGAGAAAGACAGCTCCGAAAAAAAGCAATCTTGACACAAAGTTGGATTCACGCCGCGTGATGGTGCGTCCCACAACCGCAAATTTATTTATTTTCATTTTGTGTCACGTTATGGGTGATTATGTGCGCAATTGTTAAGCCGAGCCGAACTTCGGATGGCACGTAATAAACCCGGTGCAGGACCCGGTGTAACCGCACTGGGAACGGATCCGTCACATGGACGAGCGATTACTCTCTAGTTTTTAGCCATTAACGATTTACCTCCAGGTAGACGTAATTGGTACCAATTTTTGGACACTTATGGCCCGGATGGTGCGTTGTTTCGCCGTCATTAACGAATTTTTTAGCTCCGAGAAAAAACCAAAGAGCTTATGTTGTTTCACGGAAGAGAAAAGCCCAAGCCATCGTCAAAACAGAGCAGTTATGATTTCAAGCAAAATTTAAGTTAATTTGACCTTAATTTACTTCAACGTGTATCAGTGTATCTCTCTTCATAAAAAAAAGTTTTAAAATCATGGCTGTGAATAATGTTGCCCGAAATATTAAAATAGTTTGCCTTTTTTTTGAAGAGTCAGTACTTATAACAACATTAGTCGACACACTGGAACCCTTTTTTTCTCTACGGTGCTGAAAATGAGTCATTTTCCTAATTTCTTTGTGGTGAACGCAGATTTAAAAAACGATTTGTTCTATCACGCACGTTTTTGCTGAAACTCAGTAATGAATAACGGAAGTCTACGAATTTGCTTCATTAATTTTCACCACTGTGTTTGCTCATTTTCTTA
This sequence comes from Zophobas morio, assembly GCF_036711695.1. Taxonomy (NCBI): domain Eukaryota; kingdom Metazoa; phylum Arthropoda; class Insecta; order Coleoptera; family Tenebrionidae; genus Zophobas; species Zophobas morio. The sequence continues at coordinate 13,086,802 of NW_026972107.1, forward strand.
CCACGATAAACATCAGCAAAGAATCGAGGAAAAAATACTATAGACGCGACAGTGCTGATGAATGTTCCAGATTTATTGACATATATTTATTTAAAGCTCTAAACTAAAAAAACTGTCAAAATTCATAGCTTTCCGAATTTTTTCCATTGTCTAAACGAGCAATGTGTGAAATTCTGCCATGAAATCTAAAAACGTCTTCAACGAGTTCGATAATTTCGTGAGAAATGTGATCGACTATGGTCTGGTAGGTACTTCTGTTGAAATTGTAGTTGAATGATCGTCTCCTGATTTTTATGTAAACAATTTGCTTCCTAATTACAGACCACCAAGCATTTGGTTTGGGTCTTACCTGACACTTGGTAACCATCATGTCGAATCGTTGTCGCTATTTCCAGTGTTCAAAGGGCGCGAAGCAACGCTTTTGGTAAATAAAACGCATTCCTCGGAACATAGCGAACGATGTAATCAACTTTCAGTAATTTTACACCACGTCTTTGTAAACAACTCGATATTTTCGTTCGCGTCCTTAATTTAAAAATTACCGCCAAGTGTTATCCTGTGTCAATGGCACAAAATCCCCGAGTTCTCGATTCGTTTAGTGCGGAGTGACGGTGTCATTTTTGAGATAAAAAGCAGCCTTTTTCCAAATTTAACAAGATACAACTCCAAAACGAGTCCTTGAAGCTTTCTAATTTAACGAGCAAATTTTTAAATCGGATATTAGATCCGTTTAATACGTAACGAATAAATTTCCGGCGGACTGCAAGCCGCGATAAGGGTACCGATGGACAAGGGATTTCGTGACATCCACGCCGCGCCGACGCTGCGATTGAGTTTTAGATACTTGTATGAGAACTATCCTGAGTGTGAGAAAATTTCCGGTGTATTCCTTCTATGCCGTTTTTGAGTTTATACGCCCTTCCATCCCTTACCATAGGTACCGAGTAAAGTTCGCCGCCACTCGTAGAAATCAGCCCGTCTCGTACCGTCTGCATTTCAGCGTCGCCGCCTCCCTAGGAACCAAAGCAGCACGGTTTGTTGAAAGTTCTTTTTAGTACAGTTTTTTTATCTTAGTTTTTAAGTGCCAATAAAAGCAAAAGGGTTTTATTTCTATCGCGCACGGTCGCTCACGAAACCCAGTGGAAATCTGTTTCTCTGGCTAGAGTATTCCAGTGTGCTTTCTCTCCTGAAAGAGAGCTGGCGCCCGAGCAACCGCCCTCATGGCCAAAGGTGCCCTTTTCTCCAAAACTGACTGAACTAAGATAACATCATCACGAATCCCCGAGTTTCGCCGCAAATATTGAGACCGGATACTTGTTCCGTTTAGCTAAGAGTGACGAATATGTAAGAAGGTGTCATTTTGAGTTTAATAAACCGCTTTTTTTCAAATTCAACGTTACATAACTCGATTCGATTCCTCGAAGTTTTCTGGTTCCACGAGCAAATTTTTAGACCGGATAGTCGATTCGTTTAGTATGTACCAATGCACAGGTGATTTCGTGACAACCGCGCCGCGCTGTAAGGGAGCTATCGTGGAAGTGTTCCTTTCACGTCATTTTTGAGTTTCTAGGACTTTTCGTACCGTACCGTCTGTACCAAGTCGGACACTGCATATAACTGGCTCGCTGAAACCCGAAAAACCCACCTGTACTATCATAATGCGTAACCGTCCCCGTTTCATCATCGCCGCCTGCCCAGGAACCGAAGCAGCATCCTCCAGCGAGGAACCGCCGTAAAGTAGGCTACAGGACTACCTTGAGCGGGTTTCGTTCCTTTCTTTTATTTGTTGCAAGTTCTTTTTAGTAATGGTACTGGTACTCGATACTGACGTACGCTAATGTTTAGACCGCATATTCGATCCGTCGAGTATAGAGCGACGGGTAAGGTGGAAGGTGTCATCGTTGAGTTAAAAAGATCCTTTTTTCAAAATTTAAGGAGATAAGACTCCAAAAGAGGAGCCCCTACCTTTGGCGCATCGGATTCTTCAGTATGTAATATGTATTCTCCGTTATTAGCTGACACAACTATGCTACATAATGCTAGAGCAGTCTGTTTTAAAACAATTTATCGTCATCTTCTTTTTTTAATACGTTGGTGAAATATTTTTGGTGAAATATTTCATCACATATCTTTAAAAATCAATATACATTATTATATATCTATATTATTTATGGAAATTTCGTAACACAGTTTCCACCACGGTTTTCAGCTTAAAAAGCTCTACGCGTTACCTGGGAAACATGGTCTTTTTGTGTCGAAGAATCTACTTTTGTTGTACAGTATAACCTCGATAATCGGAATCAATTGGGGAAAAGGTGTGTTCGGATTAGCGATTTGTTCGTATCAGCGAATTTCTCAAAAATATGAAAGGGAATTAAAAAACAACTTCATACATTGCTCAAAACAAACTTCAAGAAATAAACCTTAATTTTATTAAACAAAAACAAAGTATTCTTAAACAACAATGGATAATAGGGTCTCATTTCTTCGATAACTGCAACCATTTTTCCAGAGTCGCTCATTCGCAATTTTTACAAAATTCCTATTTCGCAAGGAAACACACTATATTTTTTTAAATCAACACGTTGAGATCTATAACCCTGAATTTTTTCAGAATTTTTAGATGAATTTCGGGCCACAAAAGTGACTTCCGGCCTCATTTCCTCGAAAACGATAACCATGTTTCTATTAACGTCCATTCAAATATCGCATTTTTTATATAGCATAAATAAATCAATACAACACGTGCGTCATTTTTTGCATGTTTGCAAATTCAGTTCGGATTGTAGAGTTTTTGGTTCGGATTAAAGACACATCGACTTCAACTAAACTCTGTTCGGATTATTGAATGCTCGGATAATCGTGGGTTCGGATTATAGAGGTTATACTGTATTTCATTTTCAACAAAAGAAATCGATATTTTCCATGTAACGTACTGTTACGTTGATCGGTGATTAAAAAATCGGCGTGGGTAAAACTCAACAATTTATTTCTCAATAACTCAAATTTATACGACCAAGTACACAGCGATTATGTACTAAATAATTCCGGCGCAACATTCACTGGACTCGACTCGTTGGCTGAACAATAATCGTTCCCGAAGGTGACCTTTATTTAAAGCCATATTCCCCTTCTAGAAGTTCCGCAGTCGAGGCCTTTCTGGATTGCCCATCGCGACTTCCGCTTCCAGGCTTTTCTCCGGCCGCCATCACCGACAATGAGTCATCATCGCCGTACATACTTTATTTCGTAACAGTACTATAGTTTGGGTAAACATGAAACAAAATGTCGATTTGTTAAGTTTCCCGACCTAACTCATGAATTGTCAATTTTTAGGAAATTTACTTTCCCCAGCAGAAAGTTTAATGTCTCGAAGCCCCATTTCGCGGGAAGTGTTGGGGTTTTGTCAAAAAGTAAGTGCGCATTTAAATAATGAATTCAACATTGATTACACAAGATAGGTTAGAGTTCCACTGGAATTTATTTTAAAACATAACCTCAAGTATATGTTCCGACGTTTTTTTATTAGATTGCGATCAACAGTTACAAAAAACCATGAAGTTACTAAAAAGTGCCAGTTTTCAGGGAAAAAATTTCAACGACTCCTACAACGATGCCTCGACACCATAAACATAAGTTGGACATTCCTTGTCGTAGAAAGGATTTTTGCGAATTTTGAATTTCTGAAATCCTCCCTTTTTATACTTTTTTTTTCAGAATTTTTATTTATTTTGTAAATGTTTTTAAAAATTGCGTTTGTTTTGTGTGACATGCGTTTAATAACAAGATTTTATTCACTTTAATCCTCGTTTTCTATTTGATTTTACCTAATCCAATGACTTGATTTTTGCGTAGAATCGTGTTCAAGAAGCTTGTAATATCGAAAACAATCTGTTTCTAGAATGTTTTCATGCAAAAAGAAAAAGATTCCAAACTTTCTTCTGGATGACGTTTTGAAAAAACACTGATAAAAAACTTATTAAGAAAAGTTCGTTTCATATACACCCATACTACGGTACGGAGCTTAATCAGATGAAAACAGTGGTGAAAACCGTGTTTTGAAATTTCCATAAATAATTAAAATATGATTTTCAAAAATACGTCATGAAAAATATCACCAAAATTTTAAAAGGAACTACGATGGTAAACTATTAAAAAAACTTCTCTGTGTTACGTAGAGAAAGTTGCAGACAACTTATATTTAAAATTTCATAGCATTAAGTATGTTAATAATGGAGATACTCATTGGAGAGACAAATAAATAACTATACACATAGGAAGGTATCATTTGAGAGTTAAAAAACAGCCGTTTTTTTAAATCAACGTGCTATAGCTTCAAAAATGCGCAAGAATTCGTATTGCGGTTTAAAGTTTTCTATTCTTTCAAGCTTTCTAATTTCATGAGCAAATTCTCAGACCGGATACTAGATATCTCTATGGACTGGAGTGACGAATATGTAGAAAAGTGCCATTAGTGAGTTGAAAAACAGTTTTTTTTTCAAATTTAACTAAACCTAATTTTAAGGCAGCTAAGGAATTCGGTATGAAGCGTTCGATTCCTTGAAGCTTTCTAATTCTATCGGAAAATTTTTAGACCAGAATGATGCTCGATCCGTTTAGTTAGGAGTGAGATATTTTTCCTTTGAGCTTTCTACTTCTGGGGACAATACCCAGCTAATAAACACTACCTTCGAACAATTAAACCATATTTGTCTGCAGTGTAAGATATTGTACAAACTGTAGACGAAAAGAAATAAAAATAGAAATTGAAGATTACAACTCAGCCTCATTTTAAAATCGTGCGTTCAAAATTTTTTATATATTAAACACTTACGAATGATTGAGGTCTGTGTATTCTATCGGTTGATTTTTTAAATATTTGCTCCAGTTAGCCATGAGCATACTTCAGCCGTTTCAGTTGCACTGCTGCCGTACGCGGTCAACTAGAGCAGAAATGAAAAACATTACACATAATATGTTAGCGATATAAACATTTTGTTAAAACAAGTTTAAAATGTTTTCAATATTTTTTCCAAAAAGTATCAAATTAAGACAACTCGACATGTTTTCAATTTGCTATGATTATACAGTGCGACGAAACTCCTGTGAATGGGCGGCCAGTCGGTGACGGTCCGGGATTTCGCCGATATCGCGTGGGGGTGGCGTGCCTCAGTGCTGAGCCCTGGGCCGCCTAGTGCCGCTGAAACTAAAACCTCGTTCACATCCACTTACCATACGTAAGATGACAAAAAGACATAACATAGAAAGCATACCACCAAACCTATCCGTTCACAATGGCTTTGAAATTCACGTAAATTTATGTTTTTGACATGCGCATTTCTCTTTTAGTACCTTGTTTATATTATAACTGTCATTCGCGGTCAAATGTGAGGTTAGAAGTTATAATAGTGTTGCATCCGTTGATAATTGATTCCGTCATCCATTCTGCTTCTTCTGAATTAAAATGAGTTTAGAGTTTAGAACTTATTTAGGTTAGAAACAGAAATTCGCCGCGTACCTTCGTATAGCCGAAGGGAGGACGAACGAACGCTGATTGGCTATGCATAGGAAACATGGCATAAGAAAGAATACGCTAAAGTTGAAGTTCGGTCAACTTTTCTGTACGCCATGTTATGTCTTCTATGTTTTTGCTCGATGTGAACGGATACGTAAGATTCAATGCTTTTCAACTTTTTGTACTTAATGTACTTAATGTATCTTACGTATGCTAAGTGGATGTGAACGAGCTTTAACACGTCTGGCCGACCTAGGCTATGAGGTCGCCTTCACGCTACCGGGGTTGGCGCCTTCGGTCGGGAGCGGCAATGTTCGGGCGCTACCGGGGTGGCTCTGAAGTCTGAGACACGAATTTTCAGGTAGTCTGGTAAGCTCCCGCCGAAACAAGAGATAGGACTCCGGAATTGTTAACAATAATGGGGTTTTACTCCCTGCCACCAGTTACACGGCTAAATAATCTTTCGGCTAATCTTAAACATAAAATTACGCAAAACGATGCATGGTCAACGGTTTCGGTTTCTTGCAGTTAACGGGAAAAATACAATGACGGCGGTACGGTTTTTCGCTCGAAGATGGCGAGTCAAAAACGGTTCGCAAATAGGCAGAAAACCCAAAACGGTACTCACGGTGGTCGGTCTCAACTGAAGGTTCTGCATTTCCCAAAACCTTTTTTTTAACAGCCACAGCACTTCTTCTCAGGCCAAGATTCGGAAAGGAATTCCCGATTTCCGGTCTACGAAAATTCGTTTCATTACAACAATAACATTTTTTTTAATGGATATTTACAAAGTTTTAATATAATAATGTTTATAATCTGTTCGTGTTATAAGCGATGTGAATTTTTTCCAAAGCGCTTAAATAATAAATTTATTCATTCTCTACATTGTGAGGTCAAAACCGCCGATTGATGGTTACCATCATAAACCTCCAACACGTTATTATCTTTGTGGTCAAGTGGTAAATCGCATAATAAACCTAAAAATTTTGATGAAATTTTTCATCACGTGTCATTAAGAACCAACATCTCAATTACTTATGGAAACTTCGGAACGCAATTACCACCAGTGTTTTCAGTACAAAACTCTGTAAATCCTAATGGAAACAATATCGATTTGCTTCAGAAATAAGGTATTGTAAAAGCAGCTTCTGCGACACGACGATAGCTTTTGTTTAAAAAAAACTGTGTTGACATTATCTAGAGAAAGTTACGGGCAGGTTGTATTTAGAATTTCATAACAATAAGTCTGTTAATAATGGAAATATTATGAAAATATATTGGAAACCCCATCAGAGCGAAACGCAGAGATTGGCAAAAAATCGTAAATGAATGGTGAATTTTTATTAGGTTAGAGCTATTGGCATTCTATGAATAGTGATAGTGTTCGACGTGCACTAGATGAATTTTAAACTATACAACACCAAATTGTTTCATTTTTTGCCCTTTTAACAATACTAGTGAGTTCTACGTCGTAACACAAATATAAAGAAACATGTTTATGTCGTTGCGAACACGTGTCAACACAATCACGTCGAAATAAATGCCTGTCGTGTGCATCATAGTTAAGGTGTTATCGTCACAAAGGTATTTGCGCCGTCTTAACCGAATATCGCAAAAGAAAAAAGAATCCGGCCCCCAAACGAGCAAAAACAAATAACCTAGCCGATGGTGGTCGTCGTGCAAATTGTTACCCAGTAAAACCATAAGGTATCGTATCGCTGATTGGACCTCCTAATTGTTCCCATTTTTATTGGTAGTTAGAGAACCTTCCTCGAAACACGCGGTTATTGCCGACCGGCAAGTATACAATTATGGGGGCCCCGGGGCTGCCATGCCAGGCCAATGTGTTGGAGCAGATGAGCACAACGCCGCCGAACTGTGATAGTGAAAGCAGTTTTATAACAATTGGCAAGGCTCTAGGGAGCAAACGTGCATGCACGAAATAAAATTAACAGCCCACCAACAGAATAACGAAATTAAGAGCCCCATTTCTACGCAGTCTGCCCGAACATCCTGGAAACTAAATATCCCATGCCCAACTGCGAATTCAAACAAGCGCACCCCAAAAAGTATTATCGATCTGGTGTTCTGCACAATCCGAGTTTATTTGTGGGCATACGTAGACAATATTGTCCCCGAGGAACCCTTAGAGATGATTGCAATGCGGTTGTGCCGACCTGCCTAAAACATCAGAGACAGAGTTATTTCCGTGTTTACTTTTATTCTGTTGGCGCAAAAATAAAATTTCATTTCGACTGGAATTTATAATGCAGTCCCCTCGCTGTTTGTCGTTTAATTTCGTCGTGTTTGCGTGATCAACAAATTATGCAGAGCATAAATATTAGTGGAAGAATACACGGTTCAATTATTAGGAGTAATCAGTCTTGTTTTTCAGGCTCTGGAAATGCGCTGAAATAAAGAGTTTCGGAGAGGTACGCTGCACGCTTTCACAACTATAAATCATTTCGACATGACATTGCTATAAAATGAAAATAAAATTGTACTTGCTATAATTCTTCAGGTTTCATGTGTTTTTCCTTCGTTCGCTGTACCCCAGAAGCCCCTGTAAATCGAATCCGTTTTACGGGCTGGAATTTTACGCGAAACATGTGAACTGTACGGAGTCGTTGATTTTTTCTGTTTAATTGGAAGTGTGGCATAAATCATGACCGTGAGTATGAAACTGAGAAATATGTGTTTCCTCATTATGTCAAATTAACTACATGCAAGCATTAAGGAAACAGTTTTAGAACTTACTGAGCTGGATATATGCGTGTAGAGTAAAGTTATTTTAAAAGCAGACTGTAATTCTTTACTTGATTGAGACACGTATATGCTTTTCTGGATAAATAATGTAACACGACAAATGCGGAATTTTTTTTTCAAATTAACAGAATGACCCGATTTTTAAAAACGGCTAGAATCTTATTAGTCGTTAGCTTCGAACGGCTACAATTTGATTTATTACCATTAAGTTAATGATGGCCTGTTTGTTTGTCTAAATCTATAAATCTGTCAACACCTCAATAGTATACGTACGGTTTTAAAATTGTAAACCTACTTTGTCTAATATAAAGGAATTACTTTAATAACGTATCAGATAGCTTAATTAGATTAAGCTTCTTTGTTTAAAACTGCCTCACATGTGTCAACCGCAAAAACATAAACTACAGGTCTATCTATACCTCAGCTTGCAATATGTGACCATAAAGTTAATATGCATAGACCCTATTTGGGATAATATCTATTCATTTCAAGATGTGATTATAAAAAATTGTGGTGGAAAAAACTGTTTGACCTTGCAGATTTACATCTGACTGGTTCATTTGGAATAATAACTACCTAAAAATAATTATTAGGTATGTTAGTTGCTAACTGAAGGCTTTTTTCACTTCGCTAGGAGGCTATGTTAATTTTTAGAAAATAATTTAATGCTAGCTGTAATTTTCTTTTTGCAACATTATGCATTCTTTACATTTGGATTAGCCCAAACTGAGTAAAAAAGAATTTTTCTTACACAAGCAGAGAAGTGAGACTTACTAAATTCTAGTTTCCTGGATATTGTGGAAATATCAGCACTGCATTGGTCTAAAGGCATTTACAACTTTCCTCGCCCCTTCCGACTTATACTCAATATGTACGTATAAGGTTATTATATAATTTCGATTTTTTGCGAAATTTTGGATGCCACTCAAAGTGGATTCATAAACCACAAATGTAAAAAATTATTGTTACCCTCATCTTAGAAGGTGATATTCGCTGTCCCCATAATTACACAGTACCCATCTACACACCACACAGAGACGGACTCGAATGTTGCCTCTGTAGTGTACGCAAAATTGATGTCGTTTAATATGTAGGCTGTCCGTAATGCAACTCGTCGAATTTTTCGATAAATCCACTTTTCGATTAGCAACTTTTTGAATTTTCAACTTTCGGATTTTTTCTGTTTTCCTTTTTTCAGTGTTTCGAATTTTCCGTTCCCCGATTTTCAATTTTTCCTTTTTCCACTATTTGATTTGCAATTTTTTGAGTTTCTAGTTTAATTTTCGATTTTTTAGTTTTTTGTTACTTCACCTTTGAGATTTGCAACTTCTAGATTCCACAATTTTTCTATTTTTAAATTTTTCGGTTCTTCAATTTCTCGTGTTTTTTCCATTTTTCGAATTTTCAGTTTTTCGATTTTTAATTTGTCGTTTCCGCAATTTTTGAGTTTCCAGTTTAAATGTTTTAATTTTCACATTTTGCAGTTTTAAATTTTTCAGTTTTTCAATATTGCTTTGCTTCACCTTTTAGATTGGTTCTTTCTATTATTATTTTTAGATTTCTCAATTTTTTAAGTACTTTATTTTTTCGTTTGTCAGTTGTTAGATTTCCGATTTTTTCATTTTTTATTTTGAATGTTTCCATTTTTCGAAGAAACACATCGAAAATACAAGAGCAACACGAAAAAAAATCCTGCGTTACAATTTTTCAAAATTTCAGTTTGAATAAACTTGTTCATTTTGTCAAAAAATTAAAAATGCAAAAATGAGAATTTGATTATTTAAAAGCAGAAATTTGAAAAGACTAAAAATTTAAAATTGAAGACATGAAAATTTGTATTATCATTTAATTCAAATAAAGAAAAATTAAAATATATATTTACGAATTGAAAAATCGAAAAATCCAAGGGACGAAAAATTTAAAAACCGGAAACTTAAAAAAGAAACGAAAAATTGTAAATCGAAAAACTGGAAGAAAGAAAATTTGCAAGATCGAAAATCTAAAAATTCGAAAACGTGAAAGCGAAAAATTGTAAAATCGAAAAACTGTAGAACTGAATAATTCTAAGTCGAAAAAGTTAAAAATCTAAGTAACAAAAAGTCGAAAAACTGAAAAGTTCAGGAGTTGATAAACAGAAACTTTGAATACAGTAAACCCTCGTTACTTCGAACTCGGTTAAGACAAACACCTCGTTATTACGAACTGGAATCAAAGTCCCAAACAGTCCACTTATAAAACGAATGCAACTTAATTCGGTTTACACGAAATTCGGTTAATACGAAACTCGAACAACTTTTTCGGCCCCAAGTTATAATTCTCATATAAAATCACTCGGTTAACGCGAACAAAAAGTGCAAACTCTTTGCATCGTGCTCAAATACGATTTACTTTATCTTAATGGGTATCTAGTAAGCACAACGCAAAAGTATGTCTCTGTGTGGTTTACCGAGTTGTAATCAGTTCGCTCTTATCGTTCAATGTGCTAACGTCCAAAATGGCATAGCAAAAACCAAAACGAGGCCAAAAATCCATTAATATTAAAACGAAAATGCAAACTGCAGTAGCTAAAAAGTTCACCATTCCAAAATCTATATAGTCCACCATTCTGAAAACCCGATCTCAAATAAAAAAAAATAGTGTTGGGATCATTTGTGTCAAATTTTTTCACAAAGTTGTTTAGGAAAATTGATCCATGAAATTTTATATGTATGTAGTACTAGTATTAATGTTCAAAATTTGGTTATGCATTGTTAGAAATCTAATACGAAAAAAAATTCAGCTTAAATAAGTTGTTTTTGTTATATTTGTGTTAAAATGTCAAAAAGTGATTTTCGGTTATGGCGAATTCGGTTAACACGAATTGGTCAAGATCATGGTCCCGACGGGTTCGTGTTAACGAGGGTTTACTGTAACTTGAAACAAATTCGAAAAATTGCAAATCGAAAAATTCTAAAATTTAACGAAAATTTGACAATCCAGCAATTGCAAAATTGGAAAACTAAGGAATTTTTAAAAACTCAAAAATGGGTGCTATGAAAAAAAATTTCAGTCAAAACAATATAAATAAACGCTGTGAAGGTAATTCAAAATTAATTAGCTAAGAAAAATTTAGATATTAAAATTGAAAAATCCAAAAACGGAAGTAGTGAAGATTTCAGTTTTAATAAATTTGTTCTTTTTGAATTAAATTCAAAATTAGAATCTGGAAAAATGAAACATTAAACAACTGAGAACTCAAAGAATTTAAAAGCTAAATTAAGAATTGAAATTTCGATTAATTGAAATAAGGAAAAATTAAAATATCTACAAATAGAAAAATTGAGAAGTGCAAAATTAAGATATCGAAAAATTGCAAACCAAAAATCTGGGAGACCGAAAAATTTCAAAATCAAAAAATTAAAAATGCCAAAAACAGTAAAAAAGAAAAATTGAAGTTTGAAAACTAGAAAACCTAAAATCGGAAAAGTATAAAGTCGAAAAATTGAAGACACAAAAATTCACAAATGGAAAATTTGAAAATCGAAATTTATATTAAAAATCGAGAAACTGGAAAATCCAAAAACGGAATAAACGATCTAGAAATTTATAAATCCAGCTAACTGTAAAATCGAAAAATTGTAAATTAAAAAATTGAAAAAATGAAATGTTGATAAATCAAAATTTTGAAACACTTAAAATTGAAAACTCAAAAACTTGTAAATAGAAACATTGTACAATTAAAAAATTGGCAAATAAAAATCGAAAAACTGAGAAATCGTAAAACCAAAAACTGTATATGTAATGTTTAAAAATTCGACAATGGATGCTATTAAAAAATCCTCAGTCAACACGATGTAAATAAACGTGGCGAAAGCAACAACATTCGAACGACACCGATGTGATTTTTTGCCATTGTCGAAATTAATTAATACATACCCTACTATACATACTACACCATAAAGTTAAAAAAATTTAAATATACTGCCAGACAAAAAAACCCGAACACTTGAAAATTTGTAACTTTACGCTAATGTTTCGTGTTATAAGTTGTTTTATTTTTTTTCTCTTTCCACATCTTTTAGAATGAAGTCATGTTTTGATTTTTGGAATATTTTTTACAAAAGTTGGACCAATTGCAGGTAATCACAAAAAATTCAAATGTCCGGGTTTTTTTGTATGGTAGTGTATAAAAATTGAAAAACTAAAAACGACAAAATCGTTAAACTGAAAAATTCAAAAGTTCAATAATCAAAAATTGAAAAAGCCAAAAGTTGAAAATACGAAAAATTGAAAATCAAAAATTAAAAAAAAATTTATGTATGTAACTTTTTCGATATTTAGAAATTTGAGCATCTTGTACTTTGCCTCATCAACTTCTCAACTCATGAGCCGCCCCTCCTGTTTGTCTATTAAAAATCGACGTAGAACACGGAAGGTAAGAATTATGTAAAGAGTTAATAAAAAGAATGGATGCTTTGACAAAAAAAATGTGTTAGTATGAAGTTGTTTAGAAAAAAACAATACAGATGATACCAAACGCAGTACAAGAAAAAATCCTGTAAAGCTTCTTTCTTTGAATTCATTAATGTAGTGTACTTTCATCACCCATACTCCGCCAATGCCTTTGATTCGAGCGCATTTTGTTACGAAAACAGACAAAGAGATTCAACAAAAGTCGTATAGGGTGTTTACTAACCAAGCAGCGAAAATTGAGGGGGTTATCTCTTGGATTATTTTGAACATTGTTTTTTCTTTTAATGTTTTTCGGACAAAGAGATAAAGCGTCTTTCCGAAAAATATTCTGAATTTTTGCCGCCTGTTTACTAAACACCCTGTATCTGCATAAGTTATAAAAATGAAATATAACAGTAAAAGTCAAGTTTGACAAAAAAAATAAGAAGGATTTTTAGTTAAAAGCAATGCAAGGAACTTAGAGGATCACTGATTCATACATCAATTGACAAAGACTTATACTACGCTGATCTAAAGGTAAGTTATTCAACCAACTTTATATTCAGGGTGTGCAACAACATACAACAGACAACATAAAATATTCCAATATACTTGCTGTGAATTTTATTCATTACTGATTTGTTTATATCAAAAAATGGCATTATTATTACCATTATTAAATATTATATTAATTGCATCTGTCGTAATAATTAACGTAACACTTTTCTACCAACAATTTCATGGACAACTACAAAAAAATATACAGGGACATGTTTTTAACTCTGAACATACACCGTAAATGGCCTATGTTCAGTTTTAAAAAACACACATCAATGCATTGGTAACTATGCAACCAACATTACGCATGTCCGCTACCATGCCGCCTAGAAAATGAAGGTGGTCGCTTCTAGTATTTAGTAAATGTCATATTTGTTTCTGTTAGTAAATAAATTTCACATGTTCGTTAATCGTGTTTACTTGAATCTACTTGAATGTTGAATGATACTAATGACAGCACAATGACAGTTTGCAAGTTGCAACACCATTTTGTAATAAAGCGTAGTTATGCAACCAATATTACACGTATTGATGTGTGTTTTTTAAAATTGAACATAGGCCATGTACGGTCTATGTTCAGAGTTAAAAAAATCTCTGTATATTTTTTGTTTTTGAAGCGGTCTAAACTTCACACTTGCACTTTTCAACATTTTATGGAAAAGTACATTTTCATTGGCTAATTTTCATTCATTCTTCATTTGCTGTATCTCTTATTATATACAGGATGATCAAAAAATTGCACACTAACTGTATAACACGTTGTGAAGGACTGTTGAGCAAAGAAAATATAATTTAAAAAATTCTTGAGTCCAAATATAAAAGACATACATCTTCAAGTTTTCTTTTCGATATTGGACCATGCTTTAAGTCACTGCATGTATTAGGTACATGAAATGGATCAAAATAATTTTGAAAGTAGGATGTCTATCCATAGTTTTCTTCATTTTATATTACAAAAGTAGCTAATTTTTCACCATTTCTGTCCGTCTATCTAAATCGATATTATGTTTTTGTAAGTGAACGTCAAATTGACGTAAGGAATTTTTTAATGATATTTTTTGAACTTAGACTTGTAAACTTAATAATGTACCGTTGAGTTGACGCCCCATTTTTTAATCACCTTGTATTTTTTGATTCACAAGTGATAAAGTTAAAAGTTTTGTTTAATTCTGATTCCAACTGACTTCTCCATAGTAAAGTTTAACAATTTATATTTAAACTTACAAATTCTTCTATACCACAGCATCTGTAAGTTTGAAAAAATAAAAGCATTTTTTTACAAAATGAGTCTCTCTAAGCTATCCCTTAATGGCTTGTAATTCTGCAACCACCTGATTCCAGCTGGTGCTTAGTGTATTTTATTAAAAAGCTTTGTAAATTTAATTTTTAAATGCCGGATGTGAACGAGACACCCCCCCTTTATTAATTATTTATTAATGGAACAAAATGAAACTCTGTAGGCATGATATAGTCCAAAAACACCGTTACTTGCACTAAAAGTGCGTGCATGGTAGTTTCATGTTCGTCGGAAATCCATACAACTTTGAAAATTTACTACAAACTACAACCCTGTTTATTTTTATATTTTGGTAATTTAACTACACAAAAATCTGAATCCGAATGTGTAAGTTTCCCATAATAAATATTGATAAAAAATCCGCAAATTTGGAAAATATTTTTGGAAATTTTTGAAATGATATTTTTTTTAGAAGCGTAATTACCACAAAGTGATTGGCCATTAAATTTTTATATTAGGAATCAAACAGAAACTAATTACTAAATATGCCAAGTTGCAAATTTTAACAGCTTAACTTTATCAAGACATCTCACTTATTCTTTAAAAGATTGCATTAAGAATCAGTGTGATGGTATAATAACTACCATTATTATTATGATACGTAATAGTCCACAAAATAATGATCGTTCTTCAACCCATCTTGGCTTCTTTAATCTCGTACATAAGCATAATTCCTACTCCGCATTGCGCACCCTTCAGTGTACTCACACTCCAACTCGGTTAAATTATGTAAATGACCGCATTAATACCAACATCACGCTCATAAATTACAATACATAGCATAATTTGCTTTATTTTTAAAAATCACAATGTTTGTAAAGTATCATGTTCGCAAGGATGATGTAGGGCCAAATTACACAGCGCTAGAATTGAAAACAGTTATGGTAATAACGCGGTCGACGATCAGCTTTTAATAATTGCCCTCTAGTGGCGTGCTGACACTACCGAGTCCGGTCCTGTGCGCTAGGAAAAGGGCCTCGGGCTCAGATCTACTACCTTCCCATCATTTATAATTGCTTAAAGAACGAACGGGGAGATTTATTGGGATTGTAACATTAAAATTTATATTAGGAATTTTTTTGTTATCCTACATGGACAGGTGTTTAATTTATGGGGTCTATAAAGTTGTCTATCCAGCTGCGAAGATCGGGAAATTTCAAATCGTAATTGATTTTAAAATGAAGCATTAGCACCACCTTGTTGTGCGTAAATAGTTTTTGTTGGATTGTGGAATGGAGGAGATTAAAGGCTTGTATAAGCAGCTGCTGGGAAGGAGTCGGGTTTTTGCTAACATTAGATTATTATAAGAGCGTTACTGGTCACGTTTTTTTTGGGTTTTTGTCTAGTACTAATGAAGGGTTATGAGGAAGTCATATTCGAATATGAGTTTTACTAGACGACCATTTCCTGCCTATAAACATTATACCCAAACTGTAACAATTTTGGACTCTACAAGGAAGTACAATGTCCGGCATTTTTGCTTTTATGTTTGTAATTTTTTTGCACACCTACATAAATATTCACTTAATTATTTCAATGCCGGTGACATTAAAAATTGTATCAGAATACATAATGCCATGCTATTTTAAATATTTGTATATTTATTACAATGGAAGTAACTTGATTTGCTCATTTTTGTGCAGCAGTAGATGCAGCATAAAATACTCTGTCACTTTACTCGATGTAGAATGATAAATTTTTAAAAACGCTTTTGGACTGACTTTAGATAAAAATTGTGAAATTCTCTTATTTAAATTTCGCCCAATATCCATTCGCTGTGAATCCAAACGCTAGTTTATTTGGCACTTATTATCTCTCGTTCCACTTTACAGTACATGCAGGCGATTAAAATACATTTTTGCCTGGAGCGATGTAAATTCAATAATGAATTTAAATAATTTTCCGGATTTTGCGGATTGATAGAGGCGAGAGAGGGACGAATATTCCTCACAATGGCCGGTGAATATGCGTTTTTATTTTTTTGGCTAATTGTAATAACAGCGTGGAAGCCGCCATGTTTTGCATAAATTCTTGGCCCATCTCGGCATAAACAAATTAATTTAAATAATAATTTTCTAAGAACAAGTTCGGTTTTTTCGAATTACGATAATCAGCCTAGAATATATTTACTTATTACAAGAAATTTGAATAAGTTCTTCGGGACGCAATTATCTTCGGAAAATTAAGGAGTCCGTACTCGGTTATTATGCTATTTTGTATGATCAAAAAACAATATTTTATGATGCGTCTAGACGAGTCCGTAATTAAACGATTACCGAAATATTGCCTATTAAAAATTATTAGAATAAGTAGCACATGTTTCGGATAATTTTAAATTCAAAATTGTCGGGGGCCATTAAGTAGGTGCTCGCAGGCACTAGTTTGTTTAAAAATTTAAATTGATATTAACGGCTAGTCAAGGTGTCGCCTCTACGGTTTTTTCGCCGTATACCATCATGGGTCGAGACACCCAGAGTGCATTTACTAGGCGGAAGAGCGCCCCCTCATTAATGGATTATTGCAGAGCGGGACGTAATTAGGGGCGGAATTGTAGTTTGTGCCGTTTTACATTAAGGAGAATGACAAAGTCGTAAATATAGACAAAGAGCCAGTAGAGCGCCACCTATAATTACGGAAGGCACTATTTTACCTCCGTTTTTTGCCGGCGTATGTGAGCGTTTTTTGTGAAAGACGAGCCGCCGGTGAAAAACAGAAGCATTAGCATAGTCACTCGACTATGTAATTGCGATTTACAAACTACAATGGCGTTATTGTTTTGTTATCTGGGCGTAATAACAAAAAGCTGGATTTTTCGAACGAGTAGATACACCATCCAGAAACTTGGTCAAAATCTAGGAAAAAACTTCAAAACACTGGTCACAAAATGTATGTCATAAGACCTCAAACTGGAAACTGTAGTGCTGGGGGGCATTAGCTCGTAACAGTTATTCGTGTAGTAAGTGAAGCGAGTGATTTTTTCCTCCATGATCGTAGAAAAAATATCATGCGAATGAAAAAAAGACACTTTACTCACGTATCGAACACATAATTTTTTCAAACAGCGTTCATAGTGATGTAAGTTAAAATTGAATTTGGCACTTATCTATCAATCATTTACTAAAGCGCTTTGAAAAGAAAAAGAACAAATTGTAGAGAGTTATTTACAATGTTAAGGCTTCACTACTCCAGTTCCTTTTTTGAAAAAATTGAAAAACAGTGAAACAAAACCATTACAAGTATCAACTTCGATGAATATTTCTACAGTTCAGGGGATTCAAAATATGTGTGAATAGTTTAAATGGTGATAGAAATAAGTTTGCTGTATCTTGTTATTACAACTGAAGGTCGAGGAAACACAGTTCAAATATTTTTTAATTCCTGAGCATAAGCTAATTGCATACATATCTTTATTTTATATTATAAAGTTTATCAAAAAAAATCGCAAAATCAAATCCTATAATTTTTCGAAAATTTGTTCAATCGAATGTACATGTTTTCAAAAAACTTTCTACATATAAATCAAATATTATAAAGCCTTGGAGATAACGTCATTAAAATAATTTTGGTTAGCGATCTATCAAGCTGATAATAGTCTTAAAGCATGATTGTGCTAAATTCCACAGTTTCTAAGAAGAATTGTTGTAAAATTGATAAAAAAAAACCGCAAGTGAAAATACATAATATTGTGCACATTTTTATAGGACTTATTTGTTTATCAAAATTTTGAGACGATGTCATCACGTATTGGAGCAAATAAACAAATAAATTTTGATTAGCAATTTATCAAGTTAACGATAATCTTACACGATTTGGAAGATTTAAGAAAAGTCAGTTTTTGTATTTTCTAACAGATGAGTAAATTTTCCTAGTGTATGCTAAGGAACTAAGGAAGTACTGTAATAGGGTCCATTGGGTGAATGACCATTTTTATCTTTTTACAAGACAAATTATTGTCAAGTTTTAGATGCATGCTAGAAATATCGTGTAGATGGTAAACCTCTAACCAAAATTTTTCTGATCATCCTCATCAAAAATTTTATGACGTTACCTCAAAATTTTACAAGATAAATGCTATTTAAATTTGATAAAATAACGTATTCATGTACTCCTGTACTTGTGGTTCATGAATCAGTCTTGAGATTTTACCCTAGGTATCCAGATTTCTGCAATTAGCCAAATACACTGACGTCATCCGAGGTCATCAAGATGGCAGCGTTTGACAACTAGCCGGTTTTCTCATAAGAGTCAATGCTAATATTTTCGGAATTCATTTAAATTTGAGAGTGTGTCAACTGTGTTTTTATAGTTTGGTAAGTTTGTTACAGTTTCTAGACTGTGTAGATATCTGTAAAACGCACCATAACGTTTGAATATGCTTAAAAAATAATGTTTTCCAATGTGATGTACAGGTTAACTTCGCTGCATCTTATATGTATTATTTGTTTTGCAAATTAATTCTGTGTTAATGTACATCAATGTTTTTTAAATACACTAGCATCTTAATATTATAATATTTTGTATTTTAGGAGAAAATGCCTAAATTTTGTGTTGTTGTGGGTTGCGCGAATCGAAGCACCAGAAATGCGGAGAAATTTTATTTTCCTTTCCCAGCAATTAGCAACGTAAATATATACAGGATGGGGAAAAAAGGCGGAAGCTTTGGTTAAAAGCCTTGAAACGAGTGGATTTAACGAAGCCAAAGTAAAGTATTCCTATATTTGTTCGGATCATTTTATTTTAGGTACAGTAACTACCTATTAGATTTACAGTTTCTAATAAATGACTACATTGGTGCTCTTTTAGGTAAACCTGCAGATTTGTCGGATGTGGACCACCCTGATTATGTTCCATCACAAAATTTAGGATATCAAAATAAATCCACTCATAATACTTGTAATGTTGAAAAACACAGTTGTTTAAAAAAGAGAAAACTGAATAAATGCCTCTAGACTTTTGAATGCACGAATTTCATTGTGGGTTATTTTACTTACTCCAAAAATAAAAAAGTTTAGAATGGTATTCATTGTTATGGTAGGGACATGGTCTAAACACAAATTAAAATCACTTGCACTCATTATATAAGGATCTACGCCGTTTAAATTGTTTAACTTTTGTACATATGTTTTTCTCTTTGACGGAAAGACATCGTGCATAATCACTTAAATTATCCATACTTTAAAAACAAATCACACACCTTCACTTAAACCCCCCACATTAACCTCAAACGAAAATATTAATTTTCGATTTACCGCTTAAAACACACGGATGTATTTTGGGTGACGAGGAATTCAGACCAAAACAGTGTTCTGTATTTTTATTTTTATTATGTATTTTTAAACTCAAATCGCCAAAAAAAGCACCTGATACATAGAAAAGATATGAAAGAAGCTATTCACGTGTTTATTTTCTAGATAAATACCCACACTTTTAAATAAAATGCGAAAATGTTACCATTGTCACTTATGGAGTTTCACGGCGCTTGTCAAACGCTGAGTTCCCGCCACAGCGTGACGTCACGTGTTATTGGCTAATATTTTATTCTAATGTAAAAGGAAGGTTCAGAAGCGCTCAAACTACACTCACCGGCACGAAAAACGGGCCACCCGTATTCTTTTTTTAAGATCCGAAAATTTGCAAAATAAAAAATGATTTAGGTTGCAATACTTCGATGTTGGTATGTAGCATTTATTGTAATATTTTCTCAGAAGGTATAGCATTTGCCAAAATCAGTCTCATCTTAGCCAGAACTAGCCCCGCCCACCCGCCCCTATTTTCTCAGAGGAAATGTCATTTGCCAAAATAAAACTTACCTTAGCAAGTACTAGCAAGTACTACCCTTTACTTGCTAAGATAAGACTGATTTTAGCAAATGACATACCCTTTAAGAAAGTAAAGAGTAGCTGGGCAGGGCTAGTACTTGCTGAGATAAAACTTATTTCGGCAAATGAGATATCCTGTGGAAAAACAGGGGGCGGGTGGGCGGTTGTAGTATTTGTTAAGATAAAACTGAATTTGCCCTTATTAATCTTGTAAAAACTTCCATAGTAACGAGTTAAATTCCTCAATTTACCCGAAATGGGCAAAATATGATGAGTTTTTACTTGTGATTTATCATTGCATTCATATTTTTTAGATTTGCTTATACAAGTGGTTCAAAAAAATTAATGAATGTGTAAATTTATTTTATTGATTAAATCAGGAACGGCTCACTCCATTTCCCCAAAAAATTTTGGGAATACAATACTGTTATTTTTAGTATTACAGTTACAGTGCACCAATCCAAGCTGATGTACGTGTCCTTGCAAAAAATGTTGATGACGTCATCACAAAATTCTATAAAGTAAAAACCCAACTCAAAAATGTCTCACTGTAATTTAGGTGCTAGGGAAGTTCTGTCGAAACAGCTTTCGACTAATTTTTTTCCTACACTGTCCCTGGTATAATTTACATTTTTTTTTAATTGGATTTTACTTACTTCAGGGGTGAAGGAAGTTTTGTCTAATAACATGAGACAATTTTTTTTTTCAAAAATCTAAATGGTGTAGGTAAATTATAAGAGTGAATTAATAAATCTCAAATATAGAGGGTGAGGCACTAAGCACGTATTCCTCGATATCTCATTAATTATTATAAATATAAAAAAAGTCAAAGACGGTTCTTTGAGGACTATTTTCTAAAATTATTTTTAAATATAGAGAGTCTTCTGTTTTTAAGGTGTAACACACAACTTAGTTTTTTTTTAAACGAAACATCATATATTTAGATATTTTTATTGACCTCTTCTTAAGCTTTACAACCACAGTTTATTTTTTAAAATACCATACGACGTTGCCATGTTATTCCAATTTCCAAGGGTTTACAAAAAAATCACAGTAGGGATATTTTTAAAGTCTGTATAAATAAGATTAAATTTTCATATACAGAGTGTTTATAAAAATGTTTTAAATATTACAATTTTTAAATATCGATACGTATTTAAATTTTTTTCAAATAGAACACCCTATACTTTAATGCTGCATCTTATTCTATGTTTTGTTTTTTCAGTTACTGCGATTTTTTTTTTAATTGGAAGTGAATGTGGAAAAACAAAAATTGTGGTGTTTGGGAAGAAAGTAAGAAAGGAGAAGGAAGAACATTGAACAGGTGAAAGAATTCCAGTACTTAGGATATACATTAAAGAGCAATAACTCAAATAGAGCGCATATTCAAGAAATGGTCCAAAAGCGAACAAAGTGATAGGAATAGGAAATATGGGGAATAGGAGAGAGAAACTTTGGACATGATTATAAGAGAAGAATGATGATGTTTGATAGTTTGATCAAAAGTGCATTTATGTACGGAGCTGAGATTTGGGGATGGAAGGAATATAAAGAAATAGAGAGAGTGCAAGAAAAATACTTGAAATGGACATTGGGATTGGAAAAGTATACGCCGGGGTATATAGTGAGAGAAGAAACAAAAAGGGAGAAAATGAGAGTAGAAGCGGGTAAAAGGGCGGTTGGATTTGAAGAGAAGTTCAGTGAGAGAGGTGATTGCAAGATATTGCAAGAATGTTGGAAAGAAATAAGAAAGGAAGGGAGAAAACATGTTTGGAACGAAATGGACAAGTATTATGAAGGAAAGGGATATGCATGTGAAGAAATAGAGAGAATGAGAGAAATGGGAAGGAGTATGAAAGAAGAACTGAGTGTAAGAGATAAGGTTATAGATAAGCAAGAACGTAGACCGAGAATATCGAAGTCTAGATATAATGCAGACTGTAGAAAAATAGTAAAGAATGAAGTACCAAAGTACACACAGAGAGAGAGTATAAAGGAGAAAAGAATGATGGCGAGATTTAGGTACGGAAATGAAGAGAAAGAGAATCATTTATGGATGGATGGATGAAACTGACAGAAGGTGTAGGATATGTTGGAGAGAGGGAGAAACAAGGAAGGATGTGAAGGATTGAGGGAATCGGAGGAAAGTAGGGAAGAAGTGCTAAACGAAGATGGAAGAGGACTGGACTGGATGAAAGAAGTATGGAAGATAAGGGAACTATGGCAAGGGGTGGGCAAGCAAAAAGAACAGAATATTTATTCTATAACACTCGAATTTTTATTTTATTTTATTTGTTTTTACTGTTATTGATTTATCTGATGTAGATTAAGTTAATTTGTAGCCCTACTGGCAATATTATTAAGCCTGTAAGGCAAATAATAAATTAATACTACTACTGCGATTTTTTACTTTTTTGAAAGATACATCGAAATATTATAAAAATGAGGATAAAAAATAGAGTAAGATACAAAAATAATATACATATATGGTATTCCATTTGAAAAACCTGAAATACCAATATTTGAAAATTGTAAAATTGTAGATTTTTTTATAAGCACTCTGTATATTAAAATTTGCTTTAATTGACACCACAACAAACGCGTACTTTTATTTATCCTTCCATAAAATATTGTAAAACAGACTTTAAAAATAACGCTATTGTGATTTTTTTTGTGAACCCTTCCATTACCAAAAAATTTCAAGAAAATTGGAAAAACGTGGCAACATTGCATCCGAATTTCAAAAGTAAACTGTGTTGTGGTTGTAAAGCCTGAGAAGCTCAATCAAAATATCTAAAAATATATGGGGTGTTTCATTTAAAAAAGTTAAGTTATGTGTTACGCCTTAAAAATAGAACACTCTGTATGCTTAAAAATAATTTTGAAGTATAGTCCTTAAACCTTGGTCCTTAACTTTGCACTTTGCACTAATAAAACTTGGAAATTACGTTATCAAGTTGTTGATAAGAACGAACAAAAAAATTTTATTGGTGCGTTTTGAAGACTCCAACAAAATCGTTGACAAACAAGCAACGACAAACAAACGGAAACTGGAACTCGATTGTACAAGCCTTAAAATGTGGGGTGGCAAAAACTTACTTGATTTACTTAGTTTCATGTTTTCTCGCGTTTAATAACTATGAAAGATTAGGTCTCCCGTTTCCGTCTGTTTGTCTTCCGTCTGTCGTCCGTCATATGTGATGATTACACAGATGATCTGCTCAACTACCGCATCGATTGTTGTCAAATTTTAAATGTATGTTAGAAATATAGCGTAGATTGTGAAACTCTGACTAAAATTTGTTTAATCATCCCCACCAACAATTTGATGACGTCTCCTCAATATTTTGAGTACTAAATACAATTTAAATTTTATAAAATAACGTACCTATTCCTGCACTTATGGTTTATAAGTCCTTTGATTTTTTACTACAATTACTTTACAAAAGTGTTTGTGCTATGTTTGACACGTGTTTCACGTAGCCGAGATCTACTTACGAACCATGACCGAGTTGGAAGGCTCGTATTATCATCAATGTACATGCTTAACTTCGATTGTTTATGTTTATACACCGAAAGAATGCCACGATTAAGCACGTCGCAATTTGCTTGATTTGAATGAGTTTGTGTCCCCAAAACAGGGGAGCAAAATGTACTGAATGTTATTATTATAAATTTTATTTATTATTATTAAAAATATTCTCACATTTTCGTTCTTAATTTGATGAAATAAAAAATTAGAGAGTGATTAATTTTATTAAATTTATTTCATCTAATGAAAAAATGATATTAAGAGTGAGAAGAACTCCAACAAGTTATCCTTAGCTTACATTACAATCTGAATGATTTAATAACAACCTCATTCTACATGTTAACCCTTCCAAGCGAGAGTTGTTTACTATATTCTAGGAATTACTTCCACAACTTTATTGGCGTTTTGTTTTCCCAGTGGAACTAGTTTACAGTTTACACATTTCATTTTTCATTTTACTTAGTCCACCATCAAAAATTCTTTCTCGATGCTTCTTATCTGTTTTAATTTGATTTTCATGAAGTTGTATATCGCAGGCATTGTCTTGATTTAAGCTGACTTGCCCGATTTTTCTTTATTTTGCTCTGAGTAGAGGTTGATGTTAAAATATCTCTATGTGATTTTTTAGATCCTTTGTGAAGATAATTTATTTATTCCTGTCGTAGAAAACACCTCTTGAAGCTGCAATTTACTTTCGTATTTAAAATATGAAAACTGCGGTCGTTGCAATTGTTGGAAGGGAAATTATGTAATTATGTAATATTTATTGTTATCGTTATTCATATGCATAATAAAAGTAAACATACGGAGGAACTGTGCACCTACAACATTCCATGACATGAGGTTTTATCTCGCAAAATGTTTTTTGAAGATTACAATGATTGAGTTGATTGAAGCTGTTAAACTTGACTGCAGACCTCAAAACCCGAAGATCTCCACATGGAAAATTTTACCTCGTTCAGAAAATAATGAAAATGTTTGAAAATTGCGTCTAGAGTACGTTCACATCTTTTATTTAACACATTGACAGTGAATTATTAACACAAGTAATTCCTAGCCTTACCTAAAATCTAACAAAAAAATTGTAAAAATTTAACGGTGAATAATATCTCTATATCGTTGGCGCGAGCTTCTTAAATATCTATTAGGGCCGGCACTATTTTACTTCTGCCGTTATACGTGGGCGTTTTTTGGAAACTCCCGTCGCTGGTGAATAATAGAACCATTAACACAGTTACTGAACTATGTAATTGCAATTTATAAACTGCAATGCCGCTTTGTGTTTTTTTTTACAAACTTGTAATAAAGTTTATAACTTTGGCCGGCTGAAATTGGTGCGATGTGTATTTAAATTGGCAATAGAGCACATTTCATTAAAAACTTCTGCACACTAAATTGTAGTCGAGTCGAAATTAATTTGTTTTAGAAGAATTTTAATGTCCTACATAAATTTCAAAGTTAAATTTTTAAAGTTCGTAAGTCATTCGAAGGCAGTTTCTCATACAGCACGGCTTCCATGAACAATATGTTGCCGACTTTGTAATTTAACTTTGAAAGGCTGCATAGCTTCGTCCTATCATTCATTGAATTCAAAAAGGAATGTTCCATATCCATCAATCCGAATCCGTCATTTCGCTCGAGTTTCGTCAATGCAGTATTTCCACAATAAACAAGTCGCTCCCAATTCGACTCGGAGTTTTGCGTTGTTCAAAAATGCGACATTCTTCCGTCAATTAAATCTAAGGAAATTCGGATATTGCTGTTTTTATTAGCCGACAGATAATCGAATTCTTAAATTGTTATTTTAGTTCGCTACGACTTCAGCGAGTGGTTTCAGCTCGCGCGATTAAATACAAACAGGGGAATAAAAGCAACCAAACAACACTATTCCACTTTTAAAAAAGTCATAGCAAAGTTGCGAGTTAGAAGGAAGAAGTTGGAACCGCAGTTTGCCCAAGAAATTCACGACTATGAAAATAATGCATGGATGTAATGGTTAATAAACTTTATTGATCCACCAGACTCCGGAATCAACCAACAAAGTACCTTTTTGTGAGACGGTTAAGAGATCAAATATTTTTCTAGCATTAGTTTAAACAGTTATTCATCCCCTGCTTTAAAGATTCATCTCTGAAGTAATAAAAAGGACAAATGTTAGATATAAATTGAAATTCTTTTGATTCGAAGGAATTTTAATAAAAATATCTTTCAAATAAACAACTTGAAATATTAGAGCATGATTGCAAAAATTTCAATAGCCCAGAAATACCAATAAAGAGCAACATAATTTATTAACTAAACGACTTGAATTAAATTGTAATGCTGAAACAAGAGTTTAACAATCTTGAATCAACTACATTAATAGTGGTAATTCTACATTACTACATTACTTCTTGAAGTATTTGTCTTATTGAAGTAGTAACTTAGTAAGTAAAGTATAAATAAAACATAAAAACAAATCGATTCAGTTTCAAAAATAACAATAGAAAAACAAATAAAATTTTCACCATATTTTCATCAATATGTATTTCTACCAAATAAATATTTAATTTAAAAATAGGTAGGTGTTTTTAACCCAACTCAGCAAACTATTGATTTAAACTTACTGTAAATACAATCTAGCTGTACGATGTGGACAGATTTCTCCCACAAATATTTTTACTAACACCTTAGTAAACAAGCTATATAATTTTGCGGTTTACACCACAAAACGAAACGTACGGTGCGGTTAACAAGTTGTGCATTTTTATTCTGCACCTGCAAGCGACAATGCAATATTCTGAAATGTATATGTGCAATGCAATTTAAATTAGACTTACTTCTTGTTAGGTTAGGTGCGGTTTCAACAGACCGATATATCAAAGATTTCTCAAAGCACTTAATCCATAAAACATCAGACATCAAAGGCCATGCATATACAATGATTATTTCATGTTTTCTCCACGTTTATTTATTTCATACGTAAAGCAATTCGTTTTATATATTCGTTCTGATTTGCATGCAGTAAAATATTTAACACATAATTTCGAGATTGCCATACAAACAAGGCTCGTATGAATGTTGAAAATGAATGTTCTAGCGAATGTGTTTTGGGTAGACATCAAAATGTCGGATTATCTCGGGGCGAATAATTTAACGGCGTAAAAAGAAAAGTGCTTGGAAAATTTACGGCTTTTCTAAATGAGATTCCTTTTCAAACAAAGTAAATTCGACCGGGACGAAAAACTGGACCATGTAGTTGGATAGTTACATTATAAATAATACTTTTTAACAGTGTTGGTAACTCTGTTGCCATGTAATCTGACTGTTGTAATATGTACAACAAATGTCACCGTGAACATTTCCATAATTGTAATTGTAATTTTTGTTTTGAATGTTAAGTAGATCCTAAATAATTTAGTACTGCTTATCAGTGGCCATGGAGTTAAATGAGGTTTAGTGTGAAAGCCGCTATTACGTTTTAAAAATGCAAGTTGTGCCGCAAATAATTTACAAAATTATTTTTTGAAAATTACTAAAACGACGACAGAAAAAGAACAAAACATTACAGTCACCAAACGTGTACGAGCTGCAAAAAATGCATTTGTCCAATTGAAAACCGTTCCGTTCCATTTTTCCAATTTTTACAGTTTGGTCTAGCAATTTCCCTAGAGAGAATTTTATTGATTTCTGCTTAATGTATTACCTACAAGCAAATTATAATTCAGCGAGAGAAGTTTTGCACTGAACTTGAGCGCTTCTGGCTCAGTTAATTTAATTCAAATTAATGAAAATTGTTCATTCGGCACATAACAAACACTATTTTTGAAAAACCGGTACATGTTATAATCCCCAGACAACAATTTAATTGCGCGCAACTTGTAAATTAAAAAAGTTAATTTGCATATCTATCTACGATGCGTTTGAAAAAACTCATGCATAAAGAATTGCAGAGTAACACCCACTTCGAAAGCACGTACACAACACTGAATCAAGCAACATGTTTCAATACGACCGCACTAATCATGACGTCATTATCACGCCCCCTAGCCACCACAACTGCAAAAAGTGGCTTGTCGTCAAGCCTCGAGGATACGGTGTAATGGAGCACTTGGTTAAATTCTAAATTTAATAATTTCATCTTATTTGCTCCGTTGTGAGAGAAATTAAGCCGATTTGGGGACCAAATGACCTTATTACGTTAAATGATATGTTTTCATTGCTTTGATTTGTTGAAAAAGTGATAAAACAGATCCAGGACAATTTCTGTACATAAAATACTCCTACCAACCTTAATCTACGATCACACTCCATCACATTGTTTCACGACTTACTAAACGTAGATCCTCTTCTTTTTATTCCATCCACGATGATGAGATTTTTAAATTTCGCGGGCTTTCGATGTTTGATCATTTAATCTGAATTTTGCCGCGAAATGTAACTAAAAAAATTGTTTTTCCTGACTTACAACTAAAACAGTTTAAATAGCAATGTTTTAACTGCAAGTTTAACTACAGGAGACTGCATTAGAGACAACTAAACGATAGCAAAGATAAAAAACTTCGACATTTTTAAGACAGTTACCAAAATCACTTTTATCACAACAATTTCGACACTGAAGATATAAAAACGACCTTGCCGTAATTTAGAAATGAAACCAGAAAATGTTTTAAAATTACATATATTCACATAGCTGTAATTTACGAAATATAAAGTTCTGAACATATAGCACTACATATTTCGCCGCAGCAATAGCTGCGGAATCTACAAATATCTGAAAATAAAATAAAAATAAACGCATTAAATCAAATAAAATTTATTCGATATACGTAAAGTTAGTATACTTTGGGCAAAAAAAAATAAATTTTTACATTTCAATAACCATAAATTAACACCAACCAAAAATAAACAATAAACGCTCTTTAATCCTTTGTCTCGGGTGTATATCAAGCAGTAAAGAGCGTTTACCAAAAAAAATCTGTACAATGAAGCTTAAAGAAAGGTAAATAAATAAATAATCTGAGCACTTGCAAAAAAAGTACGTAAATAATCAGAAAAAGGCGATAACATACCACTTTCCGTTAAAAATAAAAACGTCATACCAAGCAAAAATCGAAAAATGAATTCATCAATTCAAAAAAAAACAGTTGCTCGGTTTACAATTTTCGAACTGATTCGAAAAACCAGTCCGTCGTTCAGCTAGAAAGCTGCAATGCTACTTGTCGCAGACTTATAATACTAAAGGATACAATTTTAGTATTACGAGTCTATAATGTATCAGAAAAATAAATATTGTGTCACAATGATAGGGGGGTGGGGGTAAGGCAATGAGATATGATTCTCGATAACCCTATGGCTATAATATCACCTCGTGACTTATGAAAGAGGCGTGAAAATTTAAAGATCTGATTCTCCGTACAAAGCTGTTGAGAACGACATGTAATCCAGGGCTCCGGGGACGGCCCCAGGACCCTTGAATGCCGGCATACGTTGGATACAATATTCCGCTTGATCTGGCGGAAGTTCCCTTCTCAGCTCATCAGGAAGAATGTATGGCTGGAAATAAATCACGATAACTTTTGTTTATATATACAAACACAACTAAGTACCTTATCAGCAGCTAAGATGCGGAAACTGTCAATGACTTGCTCGGCGGTGTCAGTGTCTGTACTCTCCCTTGTCATGAAATCTAAGAAAGCGTCAAAGTGTACGTAGCCGCTGCTATTCGGATCAACAACTGCCAAAATCCTCTGGAAGTCAATATCTCCTTGCCTGTCTTTACCAATCGAGTAACCAAGAGAAACAAGACACGATTTAAACTCTTCGGGTGTAAGACGGCCGGTCCTGTTCTTGTCGAAGTGATTAAACGAAGACCTAAACTCGTTAAGTTGTTGCTGCGTAATGCCCTTAGAATCGCGAGTAAGAATTTGGTTCTCAACTTCGTTGATGTTGCGATTGATTGATGTCAACAGTTGCTCCCAACCCACGCGCAAGGTCTCCATTGTGTATTGTGTGTACCTACAACGCCAAAAATAGCACCACCACTGACTCATCAACAACGACTTTACCTATTCTCAAAGATCATGCTTTCTTGTACCGCCTGGTTAATCTTCTCCAATTCTTCAATATGTGGCTTGTAAGCATAAACACCCTGTTCGTATTCCCTCAGACGATGCAACTGATCTTCAAGAGTACCGTGAAGACCCATACCGATGGCGGTGACGGCGTCAAGTTGGCGCTCGATCCAAGGCCCGACTGCGTTAGCTTTTTCGGCGAATTGGCGTCTAAGCATTTCGTTGTTCTGTTGTTTCCTGAGCTCGCCTTGCAAGGTGGCGTCTCTCTGAGGTACCAACTGCCTGACTTCGCCCCATTTTCTAGTAAGGTCCTAAAATGTAAAGGCGACTTTGTTAAAATCTTTCACACATAAGGTACGTAAACAACCGACATTTTTACCTCAAGGTCACCACCAATTCCGTCCTTTCGGCAAAGCAATCAACAAATTTCAACATTACTTAACTTAAGCCACGGATGATGGTGTGTGATGGATGGTTGGTAGCGGGAAATATAATGTGTCTACAGATCTAACTAACAGTAAGTAGTAATACTATCAACCTTCATAAACTTTGTTTTCTTCTTGTAGATACATTATAGAACGCCGCCAATATGCGAATGAAATGATATGACACTCCGATGAAACGGTAGACCCCTAACAAGGCTTACAACCATACTTACATGAGCAGTAAGGGTAGTGTAAGGGTTCTGCAACCCTCCAGGTACTTGATGTTGTTTAACGATAGCTTCCACTTCCCGCACGAGCCCGACGATGCTTTGGTACTCCTTATCGGCCTCTCCCAAGGTCGCCTACACATCAAACAATTAACTTCCAATCTATATGTAAATGATCGACATTACTTTGAAGTGAGAGTGGGCGTCGATAAGTCCTTGGATTTCCTCAACGGTGTGTACAATGAAAATGTCAACAAGATCTTCCCGTGTTCCGTCCAACCAGTTATTAAATGGAGCGGCACGTTTGGCAAACTCCAAGTGTAAGATATCGATCTTCTCGAGGATCCTCTCGGCTTCGTCGAGGGCTTGACGACGACGCTGCGTCAGAGCACCCAGTCGGTCCCACTGGTCGCAGATACGTTGGCAGCGAGCGTTGACACTCACGCTGTCGTGGTATTCCAAAGAGCTGCCACAAAACAACGTCATTTCTTCTACCTAACGTCGTTAATCAAAACTCACTTGAGTTCCTGAGCGATGGCGGCGATTTGCTCAACACGGTCTTGGTGAGCGGCCAAGTCCGACTCAAACGCTTCGTGTTTCTTCTTCAACGCTTTCAACTCGTTCAGACGACACTGTCTGAAGTCCTGGCTCTGAAGCATTTCTTCCTTGCCGCGAGTCCATTCTTCGTGAGCGTCGGCCTTGTGCTTGAACTTTTGAGCCAAGTGCTCCAGACGTTCCAAACGCATCATTTCCGACAGTAGCCACTCCTCGAAAGTCTTCTCGGCATTCTCGAGACCTTTCCAGGCGTTGGCGATATCCTGGAATCAGGAAGGTTTAACGTTGGGTGGATCTGGATGGACGGAAGACTTACAGAAACCATCTTTCCTTCAGTGGGCATGTAAGCAGGTCTGTTGGACAAGCGCAACTTTGTTTGTAAAGTATTGAAGTTAGTTTCTAGTTTGGCCTTCTGTTCGACACGCGGAGGCTTATGTTTTCTTCTGTACGTACGGTACTCCTCGAGTTTCTTTTGTACTCCGGCTAGAGAATTGTCAGTTTGACGTGACGCCAACCATGGCATGGTACGACGGATCCATTCCAGGAGCTAAAACAGCAAAACTAGTTTTGTTTGAAGAGAAATCAGATCGGACTTACGTCACTGGCTAGACGCTCGTACTCTTCCATTAAACGTTCATTCTCTTGGTTGACTTTCAGTACTTTACAGATTCTGTTAGCGGCAGTTTCAGCCTAGAAACATAAAACTTAGTGAAAACACGTCCTCACCTTGATACAGATCATGTTACAAAAACTGTATCAAAAAAATTCAAAAAGTATTAAAAAGCAGTCGGGTTAAGGTATTATTACATACATAATGAAATCACCTTTTGTGCACCTGAGAAGCAATGGTAGTAGGACGATACGTATGTCATCACCGCCCTTTCGTCCGGCATAGCGGTGTTCTGTAAATCTGCATGCAAACAAGTAAACCACATCATCACAAAATTCGAATTAGAAAAAATAAAAAACAACAAAAACAAAAACTGTATTAGGGGTTGTAATTCGCTCACTTAGTATAGGCGTGAGTTTACTTATCGGTTAAAAACAGCTGCAAACTGCAAAAGTGGTTTGTTAAAGGCCGGGTTAATTTGACACTTTCGTACAATCGATACCTGTTGGGCCCCTTGGAAAGCGTGATAATAACATGACACGTAAGTCATGATGGCACGCTCATCAGGTTTAGGCGTGTTGATTAAATCTGTAATTATTTTTTCATTTCTTCATTATGTCTCCCACACTTTCTACTTAAAGGCTGTTAAATATTTCATTTCGGACACGTGTAAATCCCGACTTTAAAAGGGAAGTTAAAAATTTAAATGGTAGAGTACATGAAAATTTCATTTGATGTCTCTATCGATTCGTGGTAAAGCTGTTGTAGGCACTTAATGTTGGTATTAAATGTGTAGCAGTAACTTAGTATTCATTTCAATATTCCCAAATTATATTTCAAATATTAATCAATATTCGTTTGGTTTCAAATTTTTTGAATAAGGTGCATTTATAATTACTTCAGGCACTGAACGTGGTGAAAATATTCGAAGTATTGCAGCATGTAATCGCAATTTAGCCCACCACATGTGTGCCAAATAAAAAATTCTAAATTTACTATTTTAATGGCAAGCTCTCACTTCCTGTGGGTACTGAGAATCTCAAAAAACATTTACAGTCACCATATGCTTGCGAAATTCGAAGTACAGATAAGTTTTTCGTACAATTTCTAGAATTGAACAATTTTGTGGTTGTACTTGGCTCTGTAATATTGAATTTTGAACATTCTAAGTCTGACAGACCTTCTAGATCGTCTCAGGTTCAAAAAACGAGGTAATTTGAATTAATTTGTATGTTCTGTTGGTTTTAGCTTTGACGTAACGGATGAAATGGGTATTAACAGGTAGGTGCGACACAAAATGGGTGACATAATAGCTAAACTAGTAATTGTTTTATTTATAAATGTCCTAAATTCAAAATAACTGTCGCTTCGTCGTTTCTGTCGTAATAACATTAATTAGTTTTTCCACTACTAGTTCAGTTGAGTTGATTATATACAATGAAATCTTCCATATGTCGATACCGTAACTCTAGACATATTACTTACTGTTATTATGATACATTACATGATTCAATGAAAACAATTTTATTCTGTGTTTTTTTAAATAAAACCGAACTCAATTAAAACAACGAAAACACGTTCATGCAAAATTCTTTCCTTATCACTCGCTAATATCGCTTCATTATCAAATTAGGTACATGTTTAAGCAGCTAATATTAGGTTTTAATAGGAATGTACTTAACAAAAGTTGATTTTAGCTGTAATATTAACAAGAATTCTATTTTTTCAGTTGGTATATCGTCAATATTCGTTTTCAAAACAACTGTTGAGACGAATTTAATTTAAATAAAATTTTCGTCACTGCCTGGCATCAGATAACATACATAATACAACCTAATTGTAGCAAACAATAGTCTACAGGTGACTAGACTTAAAATAAAAAAAAATGTGATATAAAACTGATTACGTGCTTTTTAATGGCCTTGTATGTTTTATTTTCGGTGTCTGAGTCTCTAATTCTGACGTAAATGTGACGTTAAGAAAGGAAGAGCAATTGGGGAGATTTATAAACGACAAGCAAATGCTTTTATTTTAATTAGAAAATGACAGAAATATACAAATATTTTATAAAGAGACGAGTGTACGATTCACTTTTGGAGTAGGCGGCACATCGCCATTCTTAATATTATTTTTTTTTAGATTTCTATTCTTCGTGATACAAGTAACAACACATTTTTATCTTGATAATGTCACCATTAATAATAATAATAATACCGGAAAACTTTTTATCACTGATAGAATTATCTGATTACAATTAGGCAACAACGTAATTCTTCCAAATTTCCTGCAAAACGTCATACTTATTTTTAATCTAGGAATTTCAAGTTTAAAATGTTGATTACACAATAAATTACCTGTCGTAGAGTTCAAAGTTAGGAAATTAAATTAATGATTGTGCTGAATAACAAGTCGAACTAATGTTTCGTATGTGCTTTTGGCACTTGGTCAGTGACATTATCGCCTATTAAATTCAAGACACTGTAATATAATTTAAAACGAATTGTTATGAATGACATTAAATGGCACTAAGTTTAATATATGTGAAAAATATGTCTACATCGTTTCAGTAATTTTGCTTTATTGAAGTATTTACTTTTTGTAACGATATTAACTATTAATTAATATCAAAGTTCTCTACCAACCTACTACACTTCCGTTCTTTTTCACAAATTTCTTTTTTACCAAACGCTTGTAGCCACCAAGTTGACGAATCTTTCAAAATTCTATTAATTTCTTTTGTCATCTTATTCATTAAACTGACGTCTGATTGGTCAACAGTCATTTCCTCTTTAGTTTTTTTTTAAAACAGCAATTAATACCTACGACACTCACGTGTGTAATAAACAGTTTCATTTACTTTTTGGCACATCGAGCGGAAAGCGTGACGTACATACTTGTAATTTTTCTTTGGCTGCAAAATTGTTGACACATTTTTGCAGCCTGTGTAAACATCATATACTTGGGATTCCAGAAGTGTACACCAAATTTCTCGCACGCTCTAGCCAATATTTGCTTTTAAAAACAATTCAAAAGATCTTAACCGTCTTTTCCAACGTTCGAAATTCGCACACTTTTTGTCTGATGGATCGAAATATGTTACAAAATATAAAAAACAAAAACACAGAACATCTAAAACAATGCAGAATGCCACATTTGAGTTCTCAGTGTTCAGGCCTAGTAGATAAATTATGCAGCTTATTTATAATGGATGCTATTAGTTCAATTTAAAAATATATTTTTTTTAATTTTCATTATACCTTTGTTTAAAAACCAGTTTTACATTTACTCGATATAATTTTTAATCCTCAAGAATTGGTGAATTAAGTTTTTCTACTAAGAAAAGAAAAACACTTAAAATACCAACGGATATTTCAAAAAATTTACATTCCTACACAGCGATTAAATTTAACAGTTATTGAAAAACTATAGTCTCATAAAACGTTTAACAAAAACAATTATGATCTTAATATAACAAAGAGCACAATACATCATAAAAATCAATGTCACTTCCATTGAGATATCTCTGATATCGTTAAATTGACAATATTAGCGCGATTATATCATTTTAAGATGGTGCTAAAGTAAAGCACAAAATTCGTATGTCAAAGTAGTAAAAAATTTCAAAAACTATTGTAGAAAAGCTTCTAGCTTCATCTTCTCTCGTGGCCTATATTCGTTACGATAGAGCTTCAACACAATTAACGAAAAATGAAATTTCTAAATAACATTCTTATTTATTGTAAAAAAAAAATATTTTCCCTTTTTTGCTTCAACGCCATTTTCGTACTCTCTCATTTTAACAGCCCCATGTGCAATCATCCCCGCCCCTCCCTCTCTCCCCCTTACCATCAGGATCCAACATCCTAGGAATGTCGAGATACTTCTCGGCGACATCAAAGGCAGTGTTGAGGTTCTCCAGAGGGTTATCTTTGGATAATTTGCTGTAATCGATGAGATCAGGGCGATGGCGATGAATAAGTGCGCAGAACGCCAAGCCGTCCTTGAACGACAGGTGGAAGTTCTGCACGTTGACGTTCTTGTAGGGCGCCGTCTTGCGCTGGCACCACAACAGCAGCCCTTCCTTGGCTGTCATTTCTTCGACGGAGATGTCCTGGATGGCGAAACGAAGAATGATGGTCCAGATCATACCGAGGGTCATTTTCAAGTTGCCGTCCACGATTTCTTCGGCGCCGATCGAAACGAGCTTAACACCTTTGCTAGCGATGTAGTCTAAGGCCTTGTTGACGTTGGCGATCTTGTGGAAACGCATCTTGCCACGGTCGGGCTTGGGCAGGGTCTCGCCGGAGATGACCTCCAGCAGAAGCATGAGTTTTAGGCCGTTGCGGAAGTCCTCTTCGATGTTTTCGATTGCTGTGCCGGCCTTGCGGAGATGACTGTTGCACCATGCTGTGAATGTCTAGAATTGGAGAAGAAATGTAATAAGACGAATGGGTGAGTGTTTCTGAAGACGTACGTGGATAGGGAGGAGAAGAAACGGGAATTGACCTCAGCCGGTATTAAAAAAAATCTTCAAGTGTTGGTATTAGTAATAAATAAATTCCAACAGTTGTTATTGCGTTCAGATTTAAGAAAAACGTCTAACCATGAAGGAACGAGAAATTTATTTTATATATGTGATAATTTTGGATCGGAAAGAAAACACCAACGAAGAAAAATTCCTGAAACACAGTCCCGAAGGTTGTTAAGCCAAGTTTATTTCCAAATAGTGGATTTATGTACAAATTCAGCCTTTATTTTTAACTTTTACAGCCGACCTACTGTTCTCAAAACTTTATTTTTAAATCTGTGTAGTTTCATAACTTTTTATTATAAATAAAAAGAAGAAAATACTTTTGTATATAATTAAAGTGCACTGCAGATTTATAATAAATCAGTAACCATAAAAAAAATAAGTATTAAGGCTTATTTTTAACGTTTCCAGTGTACTGTAACTAAAACAAAAACGCCGAAT
The DNA here is from genome assembly GCF_036711695.1 of Zophobas morio. NCBI lineage: Eukaryota > Metazoa > Arthropoda > Insecta > Coleoptera > Tenebrionidae > Zophobas > Zophobas morio. The sequence goes on from NW_026972107.1 coordinate 13,123,562, forward strand.
TGAACTATAATTTATGTTGGAGAGAGTATCTAACTTTACTGATCTTTCACAACATATGTCAACTGTCTGCAGCCAAGAGCCATGTGAAAACGACAGGTGTTCAAAAATTTACATTCATCATCGCCTTAAGATCAACCAAATGTATCAAATTAACTTGACACTTCGATAAAATACATCACCCGTGAAAGATGCACAGCTCAAACGTGAAACTTTTTGAATCCTGTTAAATTTATCTAACGTCTAGGTATTATTTTTGGACAAATCACTTCCTGGCATCCTAAACTATTTAGCTATAGTTCCATAAAACAACTTTCATAATCGTATCAAATCTGACCGTGAAATACCAGAATACGTGAGAATAATCGATTAATTCCACTCCACTTTAACACCCATTGCGAAATTAAATGTTTTTAATTGGTTTATTAATTGGCACATCATGTGAAACAAATTTTAATAATTTAATGGACAGTTAAATTAAAAATACGAAATAATTATGTGATGTGCCGCCTTCTAGAAACACGGGTCCGAGCATGGTCAGGCGTATTACTGGTTGCCTATGCCACACATCAATTATGTAAATAGTAACACTTCAATAATTTGAATAATACAGATATAAATGTTGATGTATTGTATAACAAACAATGTATGTATACAACGCAATAGTTTATCAATCCTTAGAATATGTTATCGCTTTGAACATCCTTGAAAAAGGTAAAAAAAAAAACATTTTCCTGTATTTCACAACGACGTTATTTTTACACGAACTTCTTGAAATTGACACCCAAAATCGTGTAACTTCCTTATATGACACGAACGTGTAAACGAACTGAAATACTCAAACAAATGACGCTACTTTCCGTAATTGGTTGTCACAATGACACTTTGTGTAAATAAATAATACCGTCTCAACTGACCATACAAGGAATGACGATAAAATTCCAAACAGACGTTTCATTGATATTGCACCCAAGAAGCCACTTCCTACTCATTTACCAAGTAGTGCACTCTGCTTTTTATGAAACTGAATCACCCGAAATCCGCTTTATTTACCCGTGCGGTTTGCATTTCCGATTAAAAGTAAAATTAATTTATAATTTCCGAGAGAATGAAGCTATTGAGAAAAAGTGTGAACCGGAAAATTTCTTTCAGCTATCTTTCACAGCCAATGAGTACTTAATGTACGAGAAAACAATTCAAAACAATTCGATTCTCTTTGAACAAAATCGGGAATGTATCATTTCGTACGAAATTTCAATAAAATCAGTTTATTGGCCGCATCTGACTCACAGAGGAATTATGCAAAACGGGCAATGCGCCAAATTATATATAAACCAAAAGCAAGGTCCGTAACACTACATGCTTATAACGCGATGTAATAATATCCTCGGGGCCCATTTCCCATAGTACCGTAACGTATGCAACGCAGGGGCGGCTCGTCACCCTCTGCCACCAACTACTCATAAATGCAAATCACGCTACAAGTCATAAATCGGCACATATTGTCCAAAGTTTGATTATATTTGGACAAAGCGGCAAAGCCACTTTGACTGGACAATTACATGCAAACACCATCTGCCACATTCGCAAACCGGTCACGTGACCGCAAGTGGGGCAATATCTGCAAATAATAAATAATTAATAATTTGCGGCGACGGAAAAACCAGAGAGCCGTTAAGTATTTTAATTTCCCGCCTTTTTCGCAATGTCAAACCGCCAACGTTTCGACAAAGAAACAATGCGAGTCAAGGTCGATAGCTTTCCCGGCTTGCCCCACACATATGAATACCCGCATTCCATAAATATGAGGCGGAGCGCCACTGGTTTTGAACGTACGGTGCATTTAATTCGGACGACAATCGTGCTCCACGTAAACTTAAGTCTGCGGCTCAACAGGAAGGAGATAAGTTAACATCTCTGCAACTGTCCAGTTCCGTTTGCATTGTCTCATTCAGCGCAGATCAGCAGATGCAACGGTGCTCACGTTCTATCAACCAGTTCTAAAAATAGTGAGATTTTTGGATTAAGAGGTGAACATTCTTGAATTAGACTCAAACTCGTTAGTCTGACGTCCTCATTACCATCATTCACGTAAATCGGTGTCGCTTTTCGAAAAATTAATTTCGACAAACAGCTGTCGCCAAGCCAAACACATTTCCACATTATCTACTTTAATTGCCATCGTTGCCCTTGACGATGGTAGTTTTCGTACCGGCGTCACACTATTTCCATTTTTTTTTATTGTTGCCAACACGTCCACGCCAACAGATTAATTAATCTGATCAGTATAGAAAACAAAATCTGCTTCTAGACTAATTGCGTGGGAAGCAATTAAAGAACGCCTCGGGCCTGAGAAAGATCAAATTCCGCAGAATCCCGTTCTCCTGCTGATATGCGAAAGCTTGTCTCGTTTTTATTAATTATTGGCAACGAATCTGGGGCGTCTATAATTAGAGAGGCACGGACTATTGTTTATTTTTCCGTCCGTCAAAAAATTTGGCGTGTGGTCGCGAAAGAAACCCTCCGCGTGAACGGTAAATTGCAGTGATGACTAATCCTGTGACGTTGCAGACAACCATCCGGCAGAAACCCGAGCACCTCAAAATATACTACTATTTATTTGCAAATTGGATTTTTCGACAGCTTCGACCTGTGTTAACTCTTCATGATTAGAAATGTCGAAAAAGAAAGAAAAGACAATGCAACTGGCGGCAGGAAAGCGGTTTGACTACCCACTTCAAGTGATTGCAAACTAATGAACCTTTTACTAACACTTAAAAATTAAAACAAGTTTGTATATTTATCTTCTATCGCAACATTAACTAACAACTGTGCCTTACTGATGGCTGCGATTTACATAACGGATTAACCTGGCTGAGTGTCGCTGCAGCTTAATGCACATCCCAAAATACTCCAATCGCTGCAATTTACAGCCGCCTCGATGCCAAATGGGAGGAAACACAGAAAAAGCGTTTGTCACACTCCATTGACGATTCCAGCGGCCAACAAACAGCTGACGCTGAAAGAGGTAAGCACGGATTTCTAAGGTTGAGGTTAATCACAGCTTTCCACAAGTGATTCGAATCATTTCCGAAATACCAGCGGGTTGCCACATTTCCTCACTTTAGTAAAACCATTATCGCCGTGGAGTAGGTCAATAACACTTATTCATACAACAAACATGTGTCGAACTAGTCACGCTAGTTCCACTCCGCATTGTTCGGTGAATATTTTCCAATTTCCAAATTTTCCCCCGATCTTTGGGGTTTTTCTTCGTCATAGATTAATGAACGCAGGAATGCACGGCTGAATCAGTTATTACTCATTGACGGTACATGACGAAAGTTTAAATCAACGTTGCAGTGCCACCATATGCGACAAATGTTCACCCAAACGGTACTCAAACGTCCCCTTATATGGTCTAGCTCATTAAGATAAATACTCACGCTCTTCTGGTCTCCATTATTTAATAACCCGCATAATAAACTGGATCAGGCAGCGGCAAAAACATAGAGCATTACCGTATTCAGCATCGATCTCTTCCTTTCATTGCACGGTTTTCCTCCATAATTTTCGATTATCTATGCAAAATAAATTTCGTCAAGCTGAAAAAGCCGTTCAGGAAATGATGTCGAAACGGCGCATTACTGATTCCTGCTGGCATTAGAGTATGCAGTGTTTACATACTTAACCAAAGTCGCTAAAATACTTTCGGTAATTAACGCTCCAATGCACACAGAAAGTGTTTACAAAGAATAACTAAAGTGCAACCTGAACAATAGGATAGCTTACACTCCTTCAGATATGTCAATATCATGACTAGTCGATGAACTCGTTGTTGATTTTGAGTCACGATGAAAGGAAGCTAAAATGGTGCAAATTTCCTGAGAAACTGTTGCTTCCTGACCTTTGCAGAGGTCGTGTTCTCACCCGTGATATATTCCTTAACTGTTACCTCTTTAATTAATGCTAAATTAGGGAAAAAACGTCACTCCTGTTTTGCTACTACACATTGTTAGCGTCCATTAAAAAACAATAAAAAATATCACAAGCGAACTTTCGTCACAAGGACACACAACAAAGGCACACACAAGCAACAATGAAAAAAAAAACGTTAACATTTACACTCCGCTAGACAACAAAACAAATGCATTTCTCGCTCAATTTCGATTCTCTTCTGATAAGCAAAATCGGCGAGGTCGCACCAATAAAAAGGGTCCAATTGATTTATTTGCTGCGATCTATTTCGAGGCGTATCCATAAGTGAGCTTTCTAATTCTTGTTCATTGCTTTCTATAATCACAAGGTTAGGTTACATAACGCGTTACAATTCTATTCTTTGAACAATTTACTTCGACTCGGTGTCTGTTAGCGTTGCAGGAATCTTACCGCCTACATATCCCACCGCTGAAAAAAGCGCACACACCGTATTTATTTACAGATGTGTCGGTGGCTGTAAAAATAACGCCGATGCAAAATCTGTTTTCGTTTTGTACGACTCGAGTAGCAAACAGGCAGCATTCTTGACAAATCATCGCAGTATCTCGAGTGTGATTGCGCTCATTTTTGTCGTGTTTTCCAGATGTGAAGGTGAATGATCATGTTTCTCTTCAAGATAACTGTTGTCTATTTTTATATATTTTTTCTAGAAGCCACTCTTCAGCTTTCATTAATGCTAAAAACAAAATGGTTTGGGTTACGACGTGTCTTCGTAGAAACGGAAGACCTACTTTCCTTAAATGAAAATCGAAGAGAATTATTGTTAACAGGATTTGCTGTGGTTGGATGCAGTCATATATCATAAAAAACGTGTCGCTAATGATAAGGAAAAACGACGATTAGATTTCTACGGATTGTGATACTTAAAATAATGGTGATTAACTTTCTAATGGCTTTGAATATTCGACGGTTGAAAATAAAACCGTGTACGAGTAAATGTACGGAATTATAACCTTTGTGCGAACTGTACAACTACGGAATTTCTAAACAGAACTCACTTTCATCGATACTGTTTGAGTCAGATAACAGTGTTGACAAAAATAAATACCTTTTCAAATAAAAAATTCATAATATGAATTTCCAGTACGCGAAAACGATAACTAGCGGCGCCTACGTGACCCAAAGCGACAATTAAAGTTATAAATTTTACAACTGACAGTTTTTACATTGTTATTATCGCAGTTCAAGGAAAATATTAATCGCCTTCTATGGGGAAATTCTAACGTTCCAAATTCACCAAGTTCCATCTTAACAACTACTAGAAAATTTTACATCTTCTATCAAGGGACATCCTGTAATTCAGCATAATCATCGACAAATACAGCAAGTTTGTCTCGTCAAGTTCTTGCTTTTCTAGTCTAAACCAAACAAGTTTTGTTACAGAAAAATGGAAATATCATAATTAATATGTGGCGATCTTGTTGTGGCAGAATGTAAATGATACAGCAAAGTGGACGTAATCAGTCCAGTAAAACTGGGTTAAATAGAGTTAATACTTTTATGATTTATGTATTTCGCTGTCATTTAAAGATATAACGTCGACACACTTATCCTATTCCCCAGATGTACTATTGCTAACTTTAATCATAAGATCACAGTATCAATTTTCACATGAACCCGAACAGAACAGTCATTATTTGCTTCACTCACTGCTTTTCTAATAATAGCAACTTGTACACAAATACACATATTTGAACAAACGTATCGCTACACCACGAAAATCGATTCACAAATTTTGGCGTAAACATTGTGAATTGGTGTGTAACAATTGACCTTTCATATCAATATAATAACAATAAATATTTGTGCAGACGCTTCACGCACCCACCGATAACGTATCAATACTTTCCTTATTCTTGATTTCAACTTAACCCATCCACCTGCTAATAAGACGTGATCATTAGAAGTCAAACGACTTGTTTGTAGCAGCTCCCAATGACAATATATTTTCGAAACGCTTGTTCCAAAATTAAGTCCGTCTCCTCAAATAAAAAACACTCGTCTCTCCATTAAACGCTATCATCCCCCACTGAGACATGTGGTTCCTTGTCTAAATAGTCCTTTGTGAACGTGTTAACCGGCGTCAACATGTGTTGGAATTATTTTCTTAATGGTTAAATACACACCTTCCAAAGTTTGACGTTCCTAATAAAAAATGTAATTGAAGTAAATTTAGACTATCTTGTAGAAGCGCGTGGGTGGTGTTTAAAATAGTGGCTAGCTGGCGACGCCGACGCGTTTTTATCGTTACGTTGAAGGCGTCGTTGACGCCGTCTTCACCGGCAGATATCTTACTCAACGTCTAGATTTGATTTGTGTCGACACCGTCGGGAAATGGTTTCGCGTTACTGAATATGAGCCACGAGCCAATGTCCCGTGAACCAGCCCGTGCTTTCAAGTTGACAACGGAATATCGCCCACTTGGACACGAAGATGGAAGAGCGATTTGATAGGTCGGAGATTTTTCAAAGTATTGTGCTTGGTACGAGCGTGGGACGAAAGTTGGAAAACGTGAACGAAATCAAATAGGTGCACCTTCTTTTGCTGAAAAAGTCTGGATGAACTTTGAGGATTTACGATACAACACGATGCGCGCACCCGCGCACAATAAATTCTCAAGATTAGAAACATTACGTTATTTTTTTCGATTTTTGATACAATATAGATATGAGTTTGTGTCATTGACTGCCTATTTATTTTGTCGCTACTGATTACATTGAAGATAAATGTCAGGCGTTGATTTTACACCAAATGACGCATAATTCGGTTCTAGGTAAACATTAAATCCATCTTTATAAGTGTTTCGTCGAAATCACACGACCAAATACTTCATGAAATCAAATAAATCCATATGCATGAAATGTATTAAGTGTGTTTTGTGGTCAAACTGTTCATTCAAATCTGCCGTTCATCTTTAGTAACATTCACTACACTCATAAACTGCCATGTAATGCTTCACAATTTGGTTATAATTTGTTTCAAAGGTGGCAATAGTTAACGCCCACTTTTACAGACAGTGTGTCCCACTGAAAACTTCTGGCAAAAATATTCTACAAAAAAACTTAACTTACTATACTTTATTCTGTTATTCTGTTCGTTATTTTTCAATTACGCCCACCACCTCATTTTTGTTAAATGGAACTACCTATCAGGTGGCAGATCGTCTCAAAGCTTTCGCATTCATGAATCTCATTTAGCTTGTTTTTGCAACGAGATATCAAAAGTGAGTGTCATACTAGCTTGCTTTTTCAAAGATCTTAAGCGAAAATGAATTGCCAAAACAATAACTGAAAAAACATGTACGTTCAATATAAGTAATAAGGCTGATTTTTAATTCAATTAGCAACATTGGAACTGAAGAATAAATAAAAAGTATAGTGCATCGAATTGAGTGCCTACCATCTGTCACGACTATTTCGAGTTTAATTAACGGAAGATTTCCAAGAATAACTTTCAGTCATCTAATTAATTCATTAATTATTGTTTATATTATTACATACTGTTAGATTTTTTAATACAAAAAAAATAATTCGTGGAGGTGGCTGTAGTAGAGAAAGTTTTCAATGGGACATCCTGTATGATTATCCTACCACTGAAAATTTCTCCAATTCTTCACATTTACTACCTGTAGTGAATTGACAAACTGATGGTAATTTTTGTTTTGAACAAGTGGCAACCGTAAACATCCACTTTAATGTGTCAATCATTTTTGACAATGTTATTCCCAGTCTATTCTTTTTATTTATCTTGTAATCAACGAGGCAATTTTTCTGCAAAAAAACGTCTGTGACAAATTTAGCTGCAATGTTTAGCTTCGGTGACGAATGCATTTAGAGTTTATTTGACCAGGAATTTGTGTCTGCATTTTATCGTATTTGCAAGGATTAACACGTTGTACCTGTCGTCATTGTAATTTCAAAGGTACCTTATTTAAGTCCACAAATTGGTGCCCAAGGGGGATTAATTGGTATTATTCTACAATTGTAATAACCTTTTTTAACACAATTTATAATACTTTGTTGAATAATATCGCTAAATACAAACAAATCTAGTAAAAAAATGTAAATATCTCTAAAATAACACAAGATAACACTATTTATATGAAACATCCACTGCAGTGCAACTGAGTAACGAAAATTTTTTGTTGCAGTACGGTTTCGAATTACCTTGATATTCTGTAGTTAAATTTATGTCTGTACAAGTTGGTTAAAAACTCTTTCCTTTCAGTTTAATTAAGAGGATTTTTTTGCAAAAACCGCTGAAATTCAAAATAAAATCAAAACAACCTTTGAGTAATGGAATCATGATGGATTTATATCTCTCACCAACTCCCCTACGTACAAAAAGGCAACAAACCTTATTTATTAATTAACTCTCGTACATATTCGTAGTCATAACAAAACAATTAGTTAGAATAATTGTCGCCTACTTGTAAAAGTTCTGAGTCAATATGAAGTCCATCAAATTGAATTAGTAGCTAGAATTATTATCACAGAGAGTTCAAGTGATGAAATGTATTTATATCACTTCCCGCAATTAGTTTCGTCAAATTTTAACCTCCTGCAGTAGCGCTTTGTGACATAAACAGGCCATAGTTTTCACAGTTCAAACGTACATCATTTCCGTTATTTGGACTTTGTCTATCCTGCGTAGAGTATTGTAAATGTCACGTAACAAATGCTTCAAATTTTTGAAAAACTTCCACCTGATTTCCGGATCGTTGATGCCCTGAACACGTGCTTATTTCATTTATAAGTTAATCCATGAGTGAAAGAAAGTAATAGAAGTGTGTGGAATGAATAAATTCTGTACATCAACAAAACTTTCGTTTTTGTTGGAAGACAGAGGAAAATGGATATCGAACTTATCGTACCGAAATATTACTTAATTTTGTAAATGGCATATAAATAGACCAATTTTGAGCTTAATCTACACTGCCTGTCAATGAACTTTATCTCAACCAAATTAGAGTCAATCTACCTAAACCTAAAAGTCTAAATTCAGCAGGAATTTATAGCAAATAAGGTAACATTGTAGCTTGATTGAGGATGTTAAAGAACTGAATTACGGCAAAAGATCAAAAGGGTAAAGTTTGTGTATCATACTCTGAAATAATAAAACGTCACCTTGTAAAAATAAATATACTTATGTGAGCTCATCGTGCGAGACGACTCTATGTCTAATAAGAAGTTTTTTTTCTAAATTTACCAAACAAACTGCCTAAGTTATGGATGTTTACAAATAATATACTGACTTTTGACTTAAATAACACTTACTTAAGTATTTTCTTTTCTGCCAATAAGTATTAGGTCTCCGTATCTAACTTTACAATGCTTTCACAGAAACTAGGTGTACATCGTTTTTCCCTTATTGGAAATCTTTGGAACGTGAAGAGAACAATACTATAATAAAATTTCTGAAGTGTTACTATAAGCGTACGCATCATATGCAGAACACAACAATTAGTTCTAATTATTGTCGTCATCTGGTACAACTTCAGAGTCAATTTACTCCCATCAAATCGATTTATAAGGAACATTATTATCATGAAAAGTTTCACGACTTGAATGGTCATCATTTTAGTTTCTCGTACTTTGTCGAATACAGTTTTCCTCCCAAATGACGTAAACAGATCTTGTTACAACATATTCTAAATATGACGTAACAGGCGTTTTTCCCACCCCATCTGGTGCTTCCCTGAAAACCTCCCCCCTTCAACGATTTCCGCGTCACCCTTTTCCACATCGGCCCTGTGCGATGTTTACGCTATAGAGTTCGGTCCTGGAATGTCCGAAACCATTTTTGGTAACGACGTCGGGAAATCCGACGCCTAATCACCTCTCTCGCTCGCACCCACTTGGGCGCCGTCAGCCGTCTTTCGCAGGCGTCCCTATGCGCAGCTGCCAACCCAACGGCAAAAAAACAAAATTTTGAAAAATGGCACGGACTCAGGGCCGAGCGGGGGTCGCCCCGGCCCCCGGGAAGGCCCATTCATCCCGTTTCACAATTTCGGTCTAATTTCGCAGCTGGCCGTAGTATTTCTCGTACGGTCTTACATCATGACTAGGGCTACGGCCAAAAATAGGTAGAGATAGGGTTACGGTTGGGCGTTCGGAGGTTAGGTCGGGGTGGGCAGGGACGGACTCACCTTTTTCTGCTGCTTTTCCCAAGCCGGGTCGAGGAGGCCCTCGCGCTCCCATTCCTCCTCCTGCTCCATGTAGCCGTCTGAAAACTGATCGACGTTATTGTAGCCGTCGGTGCTGATCATCGTTAAATGCACAGGGTTTTTGCTATACTAATTTTTCGTTTTGCAATGCGTTCGTTCGACAGATGTAATTCAGTCGTGCAAAAGCACACGACCTGACGCGCACTTTTCCCCACTAGCCCGAGCCCGACTGCAGCCGCACAGTTGATTGTCGCTGGCCGTTAGCGCAAACTCTGAGGGGACTTGGGGCTTAGTAGCAGGGGGTATCTTAACAGAGCGGACTGTTGAGGAAACTATGTAAAGCTCATACGACAGAGTGGTATTTAAATTTTACGACGAAATTTCGGGAAAAAAGTTGCACTGTATCTACCTTACGCGTCTCTAGGATTGCACCTCGGGAAAGAGCTTAATGAGGATGACCGAAAAAGGGATAATTTACAAGAATTTGACACTTCGACTTCACATTATGACGAATTTTTGACAGCGTTATAGTGACTGTAGTGACTTATTGTTAACTAATCAGTGACGTTTTTCAGGCCTCCTCTATTTTATAATTCAAGTCTTGTCTATTAAAATTTGGCAATAACTGCAGGGTCAGAAAGTGTCACTTTTAAAATATCGTAGCAGAAAAAATTCACTGTCAAAGAGACTAAATAAAACTCTGTGAATAAAGTAATGTAGTTTTTATCACGCTCCCATCATGAGAAAAAAAAATGTTATTTTTCAAAAATCCTCAAAAAAGTAGCTTGTGGTCAATATGGTTTCATGGTTTCATAGACGCAAAAATTCAAATTTGCCTTTTATTCATTATAATATGTAAGCGAATCTGTTTTTAATGTTCATATTTTTGGCAACAGTTTTCCTGCTGTACAAGAAATCACTCGAATTTAAAAATTTACAAATGAACCGAGGGCGTGATTGTTGATCATAAAGCATTAATTCAAAAGTAATTTCAGGCTATATTCTATCATAATTTTATAGCTGATCTACTTACAGTCGGTTGCATTAAAAATGAGACAAGAATTGACATACTGACATTCACACTGAAAAATATAATATAAAATGACAATTAAACGTCTGTCCTTGTCCCGTTTTTAATGCAACCGACTGTACTTAGTACTTATTAAAATTTTCAACACACGCCTTGTCTAAAAGAACAAAGAAAATTTTTGGAAAAATTTAAAGACGTCAATTCAACAAAAATGAATTTGTTCTTAGATTTGATTTATCCTGCATGTTCGTTTGCACATTCTTCCTGTTGAAAATTCACTGATCTGTTAATCCCTGAAAGGTTTAAATGTCTACACCAAAATTTCAAATCATTTCATACAGACTTTAAAATTTAAAAATTGGTCTAAAGAATTTAGACAGTACTTCCCTCGCTGTCGGAAACGTGACGACTGCATACCTATTATGTTTTTTTTCGCAGTAGATTTCAAAGCATTCGGTTTTCTTGAGTAAATCAATAAAATAACTTTACGCATTCATTAATTTTTTTGGGTCAGCTGTACATGCAAATCCAAAAATGTGAATGGAATGATAAATCACAAGTACAGACTCATCATATTTTGTACATTATAGATAGGTTTTATTCGGCAAACTTTTGAGCTGACGTTATCAATTTTTTGGAGGGGATAAGTAAATATATCTTGATTAAAAATGTATCATGCTTATCGTAACTGTAAACCGTCTGCAAGATTTCAAAGCATTCGATTTTCTAGATTCAAAATTAAATTGCAAAATGTTGTTCATAGTTTTGATTTTTTTTTGCAAAAATCTGGACGATTCGGGTAAAAACTCAGGATTATGTTATTTTATACAATTTAAAGCCCATTTACTATGTACTATTTTGAAGTGACGGCATCGCATTAGTAGTGGGGATGATTAGGCAAATTTTGGTTAGCGTTTTACCATCTACATGATGTTCCTAATATAAGTACAAAATTTCACAACAATCGGTTCAGTACTTTCGGAGATTATCTGTCTAATAAAAATCCGGGACGGCAGACAGACGGACAGACAGACGGAAACGGGAGACCTATTTCTTCGTCCTCTAGGGGTCATGAAAGGTCGAGAAAACGTAAAAGTAGAGAGTCGGCCGACGGACTCGATTACAATACTTCCTTTGCTTACGCTCGGGAAGTAAAAGTGGTGAAACGCTATCTAAAATTTGACTATTTATTAACACCATAAAAGGAATGATGATATATAACGTTAAAACCAGAAGAGGATTTCACAGTAATCGATGAGTCGAACAAATAAAGTAAATTACGTATAAGGCGGTCGTTTAGTAAGTTCTGGGAATTTGTTGCTTAAACTTTTATTTATTTAGTTCCATTACTTACCTATCTATTTCTTATCTATTCTAATTTCTTCTACAAGCACACTATTTTGCGTAGAATAAACGATTTATATCAAAAAATACACATGTAAAAAACAATGTCTTAATTTTCACAGGACGCACAAGAGCATAATGTCTCTAAAGACAATTTATTTTGTACTGATGTATCTATCACACACTTGATGATATCTACACTAAATAAAATATATGTGTGATATCTTATCAGTTTGTGTTGCCATCATACAATATATTAATGAATACCAATATAAAAAAAAGAAACCAAATGAAAAAAGGTAACTAGGTCCCACCGAGATTTGAACTCGGATCGCTGGATTCAAAGTCCAGAGTGCTAACCATTACACCATGGGACCTTGATGCTTACGTTCCTTTTGTACTCTTTTTCCGCGGGATATGAAAATTCAAAGTAGACAATACTAAATAACAATGTAAAACACCGAAAATTGTATTTAAGTCATTTAAATGTTAACCAGAACTATTATCTACAATAATTATGCAACTCTTACATTATACACAAAAAACTATAAAGTGAATGTTTCCATTTCACAAGACGTGTTAATGTGAAAAGTGTGTGCTGTTTGAAGTTGTAAACGGCAAATAATAAATTCAGCAAAAGAAATTATTACATAATGAGATATTTATATTTCTATAAATCAAGGAAATTATTACATAACAAATATTTTTTGCCTTAATACATTATTTGCAATTGTTGTCAACAAGGTGTGTTTTAATTAAGTAATAGTAACATGGTTTTGATTAAATGAGAAGTTATGGTACAAAAGTTCAGAATAAATTACAATTTACATATAAATTAAATAAAGCGCCAAGCGGCTTGAAACAACAAGTCACGTGACCAGAACATTTCCAACAAGTGACATGCATGTCAAAACATAACCTCTTTACTTTATGGTAGCTTGAATTTTAATTTTAGTGTATGTTTACAGGTATCAGTAACATTTAAAGTCAACAAAACCATAATATGAGAAACAATTATTACAATATGTTAAATCATTGATTTGAGTGAGATCAAGGTAAAGCAATTATTTTTTCAACTCTATGTATTTATATATATAATTAGGTGCACACCAAAGACTATATTGACTGTTCTGTGCCAAAGACTTTATAGTTTTATACCCTACTTTATATTTATTCGTTTGTTTTTGTTAAGGGTTTGCTTCACATTTGCCACTTGAAATAGCGGCCCTTGAGGAACATGACCAAAGTCGCTCAGATATAGCTTAGGTTCATACTTTGCCTTCTCTACTTTCTTAGCTTTCTTATTTTTATCATATCGTGAAAATAAAGCTTCGAATATGTGATAAACAAATTCAATAACGCTGGGAATTGAACCTCCGAGACATAATCCGATCAAACCACCAACAGACGCTGCAATTATTTTGTTATATGGGTGTGCTTTGATTATTTCATCACTGGAAAGTCAAAACGTCGTTGGAATCTCAAAAATGACAAATTTTTGTTTAAAACTAAACCACGAGGTTTTGACTTGATTGTGACTATTTGCTGCTTTACCAAGAATGAGTTCCCATGTTATTAAAACACTTTTTAACAGTTTTGTGCATGCAACGTGTCCAAAGTAAACACGAAGAACGCTGTCGTTTGGTTGCAGCTGGGTTTCTTCAATATCCACTCTAAAACATTAAAAAAACTACAATAAATTAAATTATATGAAAATCAGTTATATTACATTTTTATTGGTTGCTGGTCTTGCTGATAGGAATAAGTTATTTCATTACACTGGGGGTAACATTTACATTTGAGTGAATCCGTTGAAGGTTTAAAAAGACCCACCACTAAAAATACAAAAAAAATATTTTTTATTAAATCCCAAACTTTACTTACGGCCACCCCTAAACCCTGTGTAAGTAACTTTTTGATTCATTAATTTAATATTGTTTTTTGTTAAACATGCCATATCTGCAAGAGTACAAAATCTTGTTGTGCCTAGAACAGGTTACACTGATGAAATGCTTATTAATGACAATAAACCCTTTCTGTCGCTAAAATATTAAAATATACCTATAACATTTACCTACCTATAATGGGGTAATAATAATACGGAATACAGCGGCAAAGAGTATAAACTGCTTTAGCTTTACACTTGTTAATACAAGTTGTGTAGCTATAACTAGAAGTCCATTCCACTGGAACCTATAAACAAAATTAATTTTCGGTATCGAAATCTTAGTGAATGAAATATTGTTACCCTTTCATTTTTACAGTAAAATAATACTACAAAAGAAAACTTATCTTTTGGGTCGTAAACTAAAAAAGATTAAATATCAATATTCTTTCATGTTTTTGGACAATAGTGATAAATTTATGCAATGTTGAACGTATAATAAATAATATATAAATTCTAGTAACGAAATCTAACACAAGTAGGTCTTACTTCTTCAGCAAAAGCACACCCTCTGGTTTTAATTGGGGTGTCTTTAACGTCCTCCTCACTGTAGATTATTTCTGGTTTAATAGACAATGATACATCAGTACCAGGTCGTATTGTAGTACTATAAACAGACATATCCGGATATTGTATATTTTCGTGTATAGAAACCTAAAAATAATTGTCAGTTTCTTGTAACATAAAATGACAATCAAAGTACATCAATCCCAGAACTGTGTTTGAGAGGTGACATATACTGATCTTCATCAACGTTCAAATGCATATAAAGACCAAAAGACGGGCCCACACCAGACACAAAAATTTCTTCGTTGTCAGTCCTAATATTTATAAATTAAATAAGGCCTTTGTAACAAATAACTTACTTTAACCCCCTGTAATTAAACGAACAACAAAATCCGCTGCTAGTTTTGACGAGATGAAACATTGTCGAACAATTTTTTTCCTGATTGTTCCAGTAACAGTCAGTGATCATAACGTGACACGGGTGCGCCACCTAAAACTCTATCTTCAATATCTATATTAATTTAAATGTCTATACCTGATGCATTATTTTTTCAGTGTTGTAACCTGCACGTTCCAGTACTTTAACGATAGAATAATGCTCGGTCCATTTCATATCCTTGTCGAGTTTATTCGACAATATCAGTGAGGATAAATTTGAGAAGAAATTGTCGATTGCATCTGGAGTCGCTTGCTTATTGAGCCTAGAAATTCGACGACCGGGGCTTCACCCTAATTTTTCCGAAACACAACTACTTACAGTGCTCTAATTTGATGCGTGTTGTGGCGGTAAACTAAATTAAAATTGCAAATGGTCACAGCTGGGAAAGGTACCTCCCATATGGGAAACGCGGTGGTTAGTATTGTAGTCGTTATCCTGTTAGAATAGTACGAACGAAACTGAGACCGAATTAAAATGAAACAAAGGACAGTACTAATAAGGCAGACGATTGTCCAGAAGTACGATTTAAATTTTGATGAATCTGGGTCGGTTATATACCGAAAACCATGTAAAGTGGTTTCTCTGTAATATTTTTTGATGCAGAAATGCAATCTCTGGAGTACGACTTTACCTAAAATCACACATTGTTTCTAATAAAAAAAATATAATTGGTTTATGCTTACATCGTCGTACAAGTTTCATGATTAGTTAGACCTTTGGGCAAGCAAGAGGCAAATTTATAGGTGCCTTATTGATTTGGTAGGGTAATTAAAACAAATTTCTTTGGGAAATAGTTTTTATTGTATACTTTACAACATACAAAATGTGATTTTAATTACATTGTGGTTTAATGGAATCAATCAGTGTTCATACTTTCTTCATTAGTGTCTGGAACTAATTCTTCTAGTTGTCGTGTTCCAAATGTGTTTTTCACTGAAATTACAAATTAATTGATTATATTGATGGAAATTGCTAGAAAAATGAAGTAAAATTTCAATGTCATATTGACTTATAATGAAAATAACAATTTACTTAAATGGAAAAAACTCGTATAATATTATAGTTCATTTTTTAAGGGCGTGAAAATATCCACTCAACCCAAAATAGTGTTTCACAGTTAACCCGACAATTTCATAATATGTGTTAAACAATTTTGCAAAAAAAGAACGTCAACCTAAAATTTTTTTTTGTACATTTTATTGAATTGAAAATATAATCAACGTCACCTTTAATTTGTGTATAATATGTTGCATAATTTTATCCACGCCCGTAAAAAATTAACTATTACAAAAGATAAAAAGAAGCCATAACATAACTATCAACAGTAGATATATTGCCAGATTAAAAATAACACACTGTTCGTATAATTTTTAATCTGACGTTAACAATTGACGGAAGTAAAGTTCCACCCTGTACGTGTATAACATTAACTTGGCATACTTCCATAATTGCGACATTTTCAAAATATGAAGTATTATAAGCCGATTGCTGGTAATACATCATGACTAACCGGAACGCCAACTATTTTTATTTTTGGAAACTGAGCTGCCATATCAGTGAAATTTAACTCAACCAAATCAGTTGCTTTCTAAATTTTTGTGACCATTTCAACTTACCAACGTCCATATTTCTCAAATCATGCACCAAAAAATTGTTGGATTTGTTGTCGCCACCGGCGGCAATAACGAACGGCGCATCTGGCGATAAATCCAAGCACTGTACTTGTCCCAGATTAAAATCTTTTTCGTGGACAAAAGTGACTTGGTCTTGTGTGTAATCCCAAATTTTTACTGCTCCATCAGGAGATGAGGTAACCAGTAAACCAGGACACTGATTACTGACCACTAAACCAGTAACTTCTTTCTCGTGGGCTTCTACTGACCACAGTTGACCTAACAACGATGATAATTAGTACAAATTATGTGTTAAATAAAATTAGTATACCTTGTCTACAATCAAAATACTGGAGGTGGCCTGAATCAGACCCAGCAAAGAACGAAAACGGCTGCAAAGGATTCCAAACTAAGGTTTCCACTTCACCATGAATATCCCACGTTTGATGGGACTCTGGGCTGCGGCAGTCGAAAATTTTCGCCTTTTTGTCACACGCGCCTGGAAAAATCGCACCATTTCTAGTGTACACCAATATATTTTCAAATTACCCGCTAATAAAGTTTGTGCTTCTAGTTTATGCCACTGCAAACATTGAACTTTTTCATTGAACGCCGTAATTGTTGTGTTTGGTGTTTTAGTTTCTAGATCCCATAAAAGAATTGTTTTGTCTACAGAACCACTCGCTAAAACATGTTCATAACTCTTGTTCCACGCCAATGAAAGAACTGCGTCTTTGTGGCCTACTCTAGCCCGATTTTTTTTCACGCTGCCGGTTTTGCCTAATGAGAATGCGGGTTCTATACAGTTTATTATATCCAAGTCCCACACTTGTATAATTGGTGTCATTGAACCAACCGCGCAGTAGTTGCCCTTGGGGGCGTTAGGTTCATAATCTAGCCACTCAAAACATAAAGGAAAAGCAGGCAGAAGAATATCGTGGTGGACATAAAGAGATTCCTCTTCTTCATTATAAACTTAAAAAAAAATAGTGTCATGTGTTTGTAAAAAATGTAAAAATAAGTGTCTTACTGTAGACTTCAAGCGTACTCGCATCTCCCTCTACGTGCCCCGCTAATATTAAATTATCTGTAGGTTTAATAATTTCATCTTCTTTGTCTGAATCATCAGATTCAGAAAAGTTGTCTTCTGCATTATTTTGAAGATCAGCCAAAGAACTGATTCCTAGCGCGCTAGCTGTGCTTTCTTCCTCTAAAATTGCGACAGTAAAAAAATAGTTACTCCCAGGCAATTACAAATTAATAAATTACCATTTTCATCGTCATAATTTTCTAAATTAAATTCATCTTGTGTTGAGGATTCCCCTTGTGGTGCTCCTTCATTTGTGACCCTAATAACTTCCAGTGTTACATTATACACCAAAACGAACTTAAACCTACCTTAATTTTTTCTTTGTGTCTTTAATTACTTGAACTAACTCGGCTTTGGATAATTGTACCTACAATAAAAATGTTGGTATAAAGGGACAATTTTTTTTTAATTACCTTTTCGGGTTGACCCCTTGCCACTCCTCTTTTCACCCATTTGATGCACGTTATAAAATTGACACGATTTTCCGTTTCGACCTCTTCCATTTTTCCCAATTAACTAAAATGTTGTAAGATTGTGACAACACGTGTCAACATAATAGGTTATGAAAACCTAACCTCAACGATTGTTGACGTACGGCTGTCAAGCCACCAAACAAAACTCAAAATCAAGAATTGCCATATCTTATTGCATAAGTTAGAAAAATGACTGAAAGACCTAGTGTAGTGATTGTTAGCAGTAGTAACACAAAACCCAAATCCTTAATAAAATTAATAACGAAATGTACGGACATCCAAGATGACCCAACTGATACCAACAGAACCTCCCACACTTGGCAAATAGAAACAAAATATTACACAGCAGAAGTGGACATAATAGGTATAAACGAACAATACCAGAGGAGTCAAACTTTCAACGACAACGTCGAAGCGCTAATAATTCACATGGACACAAACAAAGAAACGGGGCTGCAAGATCTAACTCAGTGGTCAGCTATAGAGGACGACTGTGATCCCGAAATTAAACTTTTAATTGCCAACTACTGTACAAACGACACAAAAATTACGAAAGCGGCGGCCACAGAATGGTGTCTTCAACGCGGCTTTGAACTAATCGAGTTGTACCCGGCGCAACAAACGTGCGAACAAGACATAATCGAAGAGAAAATTGGTGTCGATAGAGTGGTGGAAGCCTTGCAAACCCACACCTGGTCAAACATGAATATGAAAAGCCAGAAGAAAAATGTAGGTGAAGAAACGAGTAGTGATAACGTGGAACACGATGAGTTTCCCGCAAATGATCCAGTTGACGACTTTAGCGATTTGTTTGCACAGCTGAGTATGATGAAGGAGAGTTTGCAGTCACTACCTACAAATCAGAGGAAACAGTGTGCCGAGCAGGTTGTCACTGCGTTTTGGAAAGCCATAGGTGGAGATGAAGAAGAGATTTCTGATATGTAGGCCGCTCAAAGCAAGCTATTAGAGAGCACATAAGCAGCAAAATGTATATTTTATTAGCAAATTAAGATTTAAATTTATCGAGTTTTTATTATATTGTTGTAACTTATTATTAATATTGGGAAAATAAAAACTTTAATTCCGTAGTAAATAATAGAGTGAAATTTAAAACCACAGTAGGCTGTGCTTTTTAAATGACATAAAAATAAAAATGGTGCCACGATTGACATAACTATGTAAAAATGGCGAAAGTGGCCAGAATAGATAGACGACTGCCATTTCCACTTTCACATTTCTGAGAATCCAAAATCGGTAATGTTCAGCCAGCTGACCGGTGAAATCTGACAGCCGGTAAATAAATAACATCTGGTTAATCAGCTGATTTGACAGAGGCCTCTAGTTCCAGTGGTGGGGGAAAGTCGTTACCGCGTGTACCAGAAAATAGAGGGAAATTTAGCGCGCCCGGGAAACCTGCTCGAGCAGTTGCCGGTTCACGATAGGTTAACAAACTAAATTTAGTGAAAATCTGTGTTAAAAATCAACGAAAACCGGCCAAATCCAGCCCTGAAGCGTCTCGGGAAATGGCCGATGCAACCCCAAGTCAGACATAACGGTTTTTGGGCTAATAACGGTAACTTTCACACCCTCAATGGCGGAAGAAGACGAAAGGGTTGAACCCAGGCGTTCCGCCCGGCTGGCGCTGACCGAAATTAGTTTTAACGAAAGTCTTAACGAAGAAACGCCCAATAAGAATGTGAGTGCTGATGAGTTGGTTATAATTCAGAGAGGACCCAGGAGGAAGCCCATCATCTGGTCACCTGTTGAGTTGGACAGAAGCTCGGCGAGGAAGAGCAAGGAGCAGGGTTCAATGGAGAGCGTGCCCAGGAGACCCAGTCTGAACCCAAAATTGAGAAGAAGACTCATTTTAAGCCCCACTAAAGGTTCAGGTGAGATCAGTGGTGCCATTGTGAAGAAGCTGAGGAGTTTGCCTATGTTTTCCCAGGAGCTGCTGCAGAAAACGCCATGAAGTTTTTTATTTTTGCATGATGGTTTGATGTATTAAGTTAAGTAATTTGATATGCATGTGCCTTATCTACATTCTTTTTTAAGAAATAAAGCTGGTTCATTTGTACAATACTTTTTATTTATTCTACATAAACATAAAAATTGCACAAATCATGTATTCTTATTTCATTAGGTACCACAGACTTTTTTATCTTAACAATACTTTCTAAATAGTTTTCAGTTTTAAGAACAAGACTAGAAAAAAAGAGAACATTCAACAAAATAAAAATTACGTTCAATACTTGTCCTTACAAAGTTTGGAGATAAAAAAGAGCACCTGAAGTGACAAACGCTGTAAAAGTGTCTCAAAGCATATTCTAACATTATAAAAATGAAAACTTCACAAGCTTCAAAAATTTAACAATTCATACAAAGATAAAATAAATTACTGGGTGTAATAGACTCTGTAGTAGAGAGTTTTGGACCTCCACAAAGAATACGAATTATCGAATTTAAGTAAATACACTCCTTGTCCTGGATACTGATGAGATCCTGCATAAACCTCATTCTGACAATCTCTCCTATATACTGGCACTATTTCAGTCAGGAGGGGTTTGGAAACACCATTAACAGAAACAGATCCCGCTTCTAAATCACCAGTCTGTATAGTTTCCTCATCATAGATATCCTCATCCATATCTTCTAAATCTTCATCATCACTTTCAGAAACATGAACCGAAACCTGATCACTTGTGGGAGTGCCATATTCGAAATAAACCCCAAAACCTACAACAATCACAGTAATTATAATAAACACTCACAAAAAAGTCAAAAATATACACTGAAATTGTGGTATTATGTAATGAAGTGATATGCATGCACCCAATGTAATAAAAGTCACGAGTTTCGTTCGCTCCTTGGGTTTAGTTTATTGTATTTTTCCATTTTTTAAATTTTAAATATAAAATTTTTATTGAATTTCTAACAACCAATAAGACTTAACTGCAAAAAGTGTCATGCTTTAAGTTATTAGTAAAACGCCACTTTATAAACAAAGCTTACATAACCATAACAGAATTACTGCCTTAGAGAAATGAAAGTGTAACAAGCGACTTTTCGCATTCTCGTTAATTCGTCGTTTATATGTTGCTTTTGTGTGTGTGTAGCTGACTAAATGTAAAGCAGAAATCCAAAACGTCACAGCGACATAGTTAAAAATATTTTAGTTTCTTGTGTTCAATCAAGTTTGTTTGAATTTCCACTATTACAACTTTATATTGTGTTTACATTTTAAAAACGTGCAAAAACGCCGCGCCGTATCTTTGTTACATCTATTCATGTGACGTACCATATAAATCTCTTGCATGATTTTCCACTTATTTTTTTGTAGCCCTAACGGCCAGTCCTAACTTAGCCTAAGCCATGAAACAAAAAAAATATTTGCTACACCATGAACGAATTTTTCCGTGCAATATAATTTTGTATAAAAATTACCAATATCATAGTGATCTGTTGCAAACTCCCAAAATAGACGTGATCCCTCTGGATGCGTCGGTACTCTAACAGTGACAGTTTCCCCATGCCCCACCCTCACCACACCATCACCTTCAGCTTGGGCTACCGCCTGTTTGAAAACATCAATACCAGAGCGAGTCCACATACTAGCAGGAACTAAAGTATTTTCGGAAGATTCTTGATTGGAGTCATTCAAGTTACCGTTTTCATTTGAATCATTTTGCTAAAAATGTTTCCATAAAAACAAGAAAAGAACGACGTGAATGATTTACCCATTCAGTGTCAGTCTTCTCGCTATCACTCTCCTTTTTAATTTGTTCTCCTCTTTGTGCAGCGTGCAACTGTTGCATATACTGTATGTAATGTTGATCTTGCAGTTGTCTAATAAGGGCACCTTGTTTTTCAGGATCACCGGGAAATTGTTGCTCGGCATATTTTCTAAATTGGTCAAAAGTCTGTTCGTTTAAAGCTTGCTGAATTTGCCTTTTGATTGCTTCTTCTTTAGTCAACTGCTCCTGGATTAACTTTTCCTCCTCTTCTTTCTTCAACCTCTCTTCCTCCTCAATCAATCGGCGTTTTTCCTCTTCTTTCCTGTAATAGTCACACATTTATGAGTTTTGATGATTTAAAGCAACCACATACGCTTTTCTTTCTTGGTCTTTCTTTTCTCTCCTGTGCGCTTCAACATAGGCTGAAAATAAGGGACATCGGCGGCTTAATAATTCCACAAACCCCGCTCTCGCTTGGTCTGCTGATAGTTTTCCTAATTTTTGCCATGCTAACCGTCTATCTTTTCCTACAACGTCTAAAGTTCCTAATGGGGGTAATTTATTTATGGCTTCTGACAAGGGACCGTGGAGGACTTGTTGTGAAAAAGCTACTAGCTGTAATTTATCTTCATAGCTAAAATGGACAGCCTTGCCTTCCTTTTCTGGAATAATTAAAATTAAGAGGAAATGCTAACCTTCACACTTTTCATTTACCTTTGTAAAAACTGAAGGCTAGTTTATATACTTCTTTTAACGGTAGGCCGTACTCCAGGGTATCGTTTGATGAATTCGTCCCCAGTGAATTTTTTCGTTTCGACGATTTTATATCTAATTTTGAGATTTTTTCCAAAAGTTGTGAGCTGTCACTTTCTGTAGCCATGTTTTTTGTTGACGATTAATTTGGGAACTTTTGTTGAAGATGTTACACAATTGACTGTCAATAATGTCAATGTCGAATTTACAATCTTGCTAACCTCGAAATAAGGATGGTACGATTTTATTTATATTTGATTAATAATACTAATAGCATTCACAAATTGCAGGGAAAACACAAGGAAAAGTCAAAGAAGCACAAACACGACAAAAAGCACAAAGAAAAGAAAAAGCACAGGTCTCGTAAATCCAGCTCCAGCTCATCTTCATCATTTGATGAATGGGTCGAAAAGGGCGATTATTCGTCGCCAGACGAAAGTAACAAGGGTCAAGAAAAACAAAAAGAACCAGTAAAAATTAACACACCGTCTGAAAAAAGGGATGAATGGATGTCTTTATCCACGTCTTTTGCAACAGAATCAAATATTGACAGAAGGAAGAACCGGGAAGAAAATAAAAGGTTAGAACGGGAACGTGAGCAGTATAATCCAAGAAAACACACCAGAGAGCTAAATCCTTACTGGAAGGATGGCGGAGATGGTTTACCCAAGTTTAAAAAACCTTCTGAAGATGAAGTTCATGAAGAGAAGTATAAGTCTTTCAACAGACCTAAATCATCTTCCAACTGGAAAAAGAAGACAAATCCAGTTGTGGAAAAAGAAACATCTCCACAATCACAAGAAACAACTGAAGTTTTATCTGATAAAAAGCTGAATGTTCTTGCTTCAAAATTAGTAAAAGCTGAACTCATGGGTAAGACAGAACTGGCTAAAGAATTGAAAAAGAAGCTTGAAAATGCTAGGAACCAACGTGAAAATCCGACTACACATGGAGAGGATGTTATATTAACACAGACAGATTCTCAAGGACATGCAAGACCAGTTAAACTCCAGTCTGACTATGGAGAATATTCAGGTGGTCACAAGAAGAAAAGGAAAGTGGAAACGCATCAAGATGGTCAAAGAGTACGATACTTTCCAGATGATGATAAACACTCTCTCCAACAAATGTTTGAAAATGAGAAATATAACACAGTTGAAGATCAGAATAAAGAATTCATTAAAATGGCTGGAAAAATACGGAAAAATGACGACATGGAAGATATTTTTGCAGACAATATTAGAAAGAAAGAGTCTGATAGTAAAACAGACCAAAAACAAATAAACAGGGCCATTAATGAACACCAAAAGGTTGCTCAGACTATAGATAGTTGTAAATTATGTTTACAGTCAAACACAATGCCCAAACATCTTATGGTGTCATTAGGAGAGACGGCGTTCTTAAGTTTGCCAACATGCGAGCCTGTAACCCAAGGTCATTGTTTAATTACGCCGATTCGTCACGTGACGTGTTCGACATTACTGGATGAGAACGAATGGGAAGATATAATGAATTTTCGGAGGGCTCTCACAAAAATGTGCGCCTCAAAAAACGAAGATATTATATTTTTTGAAACTGCGAAAAATTTAAACCGGTATCCACACATGTATATTGAATGTATCTCAGTTGATAAGGAGGAGGGAGATATGGCGCCTATATATTTTAAAAAAGCTATAGACGAGTGTGAAGTTGAGTGGGCACAAAACAAAAAATTGGTATCTTTGAAAGGACGAGATGTCCGCAGGGCTATCCCTAAAGGGTTATCATATTTCTTTGTTTCTTTTGGAATGGAAGAAGGGTTCGCCCACGTGATTGAAGACGAAAAATTTTTTCCACAGAACTTTG
This sequence comes from Zophobas morio, assembly GCF_036711695.1. Lineage (NCBI taxonomy): Eukaryota > Metazoa > Arthropoda > Insecta > Coleoptera > Tenebrionidae > Zophobas > Zophobas morio. The sequence goes on from NW_026972107.1 coordinate 13,148,494, forward strand.
CGCAAGAAATTATTGGTGGGATGTTAGATTTGCACCATAGTAAATGGAGAAAACCCAAACAACAGTCGTTTGAGGAACAGAGTAGGAGAGTGTTGGAATTTTCCAAGGATTGGAGCGATTTTGACTGTACAAAGACGTAACTGTTATTTAAATCTAAATTTTAATATAAAAAAAAAATAAGAAAAATTAAACTATCATTTCTAATTCCTTGGCATACTCAATTGCTTGTTCTGCCAATTCACTTGAAGGGATGGGTTCATCTGTTTTCTTGACTTCAGGGGCGAAGTGGAAAAAGTTATCACGCCCCAACTTCCACTTTTTGTTCTAAAACAAAAAAAAAAAAGTTTATAGCGAGGAAACTAAGAAATTTTTTTTTTACTTTAGCTCCAAATGCTTTTGCAGCCTCTTCATTAGGTAGATACAACATTCTTGCAGCGTCTTTCAGTGAAATTTTCTCGTACGCGTTTTCTACACAAACGGCGATTTCGCCACGGATTGTGTCCAACAAAATATCCATGAAAAAGTTGTAATTTTTCGCAGGAACATTACCTTTTGCTAAAAATATCTACAAGAAAATGTAAGACAGTGCACAACTCATTTTCAAACAAACCTTGTTATAACTTCCTTCAATCAAATACTGCTCTATAGACAATGGATGCCTGATGTAGACATCGTTCTGAATATTCTCTGCTGGCAACAGTTCTAACTCTGTGTGAAATTCCGCAACTCTATTTTGGGACAACAAAAACAACAAATTTAAACCCAATAACTGATATTTGAATGACGATTCAGGAAGCTGATCTTTATAGTCAAAGTAGTAGCACTTCAACTGGGCCATGTAGCGTTCAAAAGCTGGGATGTTATTACTCGCTATACTCCACTGGACTCCAATTTCCAGCACATCTCTCGCTAAAAGCAACTCCTGTTTACTAGCAGTGGCATTCGAGGTGGGCAAAAACATTAAATTTGTTAATTCCAACTGCAATGAAAGTTACAAATCATCACAAACATAACCTCATTTTTTCCATTTACCTTCAATTCCGAAAGTAGCTGTTCGGTTTTTGCTAAATTAGGTTTAGAACTGTTCCATTCTGACTTTAGTTGCTTGTAAATAGTCGCCACATCGTTAATTGTCGACATTTTTGCACTATTTCACACTTTGTTCTGAGTTGTATTTTTGCTTATTGAAATGACAATTTAACTGTCAAATTGTCATCCGTCAAAAAATGCAAATGTTTAGTCTACTGACGTAGAGATGGCGCGTAACCTAAAACTTAAAAAAAAATAGTTAAAATTAGATTTTCTTGGAATTGAGCCAAAGAAAACAATTAGCGTGCGTAGTTTATGTATGGAAAAACTTTAATCTACGACGTTAAATGTTTGGATACACTTATAAGTACATCAATAAGTAACCTGTAAAAACAAAACATAAATTACTTTACAGGCTGCTGTAATCTGTTTACCAAATGGCAAATTCTGATACATAAACTTATTTTGAACGGAATGCAACTGCCATAAACGACAACAACAAGTCAATTTAGGAAGATTTGATATTTTTCATAAACACTATGATTGATTAGTTGCTTTGTTGATATTGGTGGCGCTGCAGTCGCCAATGAAAAAAAAGATCAGTAAGGTGTGTCCCCCACTTCAGGCGACATCGACCAATCAGGATCGCCTCCGCACGCCGGTAATCGACATAAAAGTGTTGAGACACGCTGAAACTTGCATTCTTTAGCCATCCACGTGTGTAAGTGTTACTCAAGAAGTACAAAGCCTAGAGTGATCTTGGTGTTTGTTTACAAACTTCACCGTCGTTCTTCAGGGAATCCAAAAAAACAAGTGCAACCATGGCCTTTATGATGCCTGTTGTTAAAAACGATTGGGACATCTACAAGTCCAATCGTTCCCGCAGAGTCTCCGAGTGCTCGAATCCCTCTTCTTGTCGTTCAAGAAAAGTGTCCGAGTGCAAGTCCGAGGGGCCCAGCTTGTCGACTTCGCCCGGGTCCGACTACATGGGGACTTCGCCCACCCACCGCAGCGTGCCTGCGAACATGTCCAGACAATACTCGAGGAACAGCTCCAGGACTTCGCAGAGCAGTTTGCAGAGCCCCATCAAGAGCACCGCGTCGTCGCCGCCGAAAAACGGGTCCCAGTCGAGTTTGAACAAGTTCCACAACAGATTGTTGGACAAGTTGAAGAAGTCGCTGAGGAACAAGGATTCAGAGAGCGAGAGGACGAGCTCCTGAGAAGAGGGTGAAGCCCCGGAAAGTAAGGACTCCACCTCCTAGGGAGTGAGGCTTAAATTTTTGAGTGAGTTGCGTTTGCGACCGGAGCTAACCGGACTACGACTACGTATGTTCAGGTATAGCAATTTGATATATTGCCCTGTGATATGTAGGAATAGTAGTTATTTAGATCCATTGTATAACTTAGGGTAAATTGAGGATAGCTCGGTCGGTTTGTAATAGTGGGGTGGTGAAATATCGAGTCGGTTGGAAGTTTTCAGCGACTTTGACGTTTCAGCACCCCACTAGTCGATTTGCTTCAATTTGAAGGTAGTTATTTACGAGATTATATTTTTGTTTAATCGAAAGACTGTTGGGAGGATTTAGGAGTTTTTAATAAGGTTTAAAATAGCCTATATTGCTTGTTATCAGTATATGCATAGTTTATAAGTGGAGCATTGTAAAACTGGAGGGTTGATTTTTAGTGGGGCCTAAGATCAGCGTTCGCGCTATATTGGAAGACACTAAAACCACTGCCCTCACTCCGCTAGTGGAACATTCCAGTCGAAATAGTTTCGCAATCATATCTAACGAATTAAACACGTACAATAAAATATAAGACCATTTGGTAATCGTTCTGCGTACTTTGTACAAATGTGTTCTATGCGAAATGCAAATTTTGCATCTTTCTTAACTTAACTTGCTATATGGAACCAATTTGTATGTTTATGGAGAATAAAAAGATGCCTTATGGCAGTGTGTTGGTACATTAGCACTTCCTTTTTTTTCCTGACCCGCACTATCATCGCTCTAAACCTCGCGATGAATCGACCCGAATGGAAAAGTACTGGCTTCATAAAACAGTGTCGCTCATACATCATGTTGACTAACCGACTCTATAAATAGCTAGCAATAACTCCGATGTCGCATGTTAGGAGGGGCAGTTCCAAGACGAATAAACTGCGACGAACAATATCTCTTAATCTGTCCTTGGCTATCGATTTTTATAAATCCGAAAAACATGCATATTGCATACCAGCGATGATTCATTAGTGAGAACACGAGTTTCATTATGTATTCCTAGGACAGAGATACTCTTCCGAGGTGGTTGTTTGGGTCTGAGGGTCAGAACGTTGACCCAAAACAGTGCGGAAGCGCCGCATTGTCACAATACCGGTAGAGGGTTAATTTGCAAATTCTCTCAAAGCTGAATGTAAATATTACGTCACTGGTTGAACAAACTCCTGTTCTTGATCTCCAATTCGAATTTTTAAAACATGTCACACCAAGGTGACCAAGGCCGTCCGGACAGGATAGTTTGGTTTAATTCAACCGGAAACTGTAAGGTTAATGACAGGTGACCACTTTTGATTGTGAGTGAAAGGGGATGCCCCGATCAATGGTAAAAATGGGTTGCGTTCCAAGCGATCAAATATCGCGAGTGGAAATTTCCACTGGTCGCAACTGCCAACAACGCGCGATCCTTTCTCCGGTTTCGCTTTGTTTTTGCTGGTGATGGTGCGGATTGATTTCTGTGGGAGTTCCAATCCGAGGATTATTCCACGGATTTTTTTACCGCGGAAAATTTCCCGGCAGTTTGTCAAACTTTGTTTAGTGTCAATTTTTCATTAAAAGTAATGAGTCGGTTTTATGGGGGAATCGACCAAACAATGTAATTTATAATGAAACGTTACTCAGACGAGCTATAAAAAGCAATGTTTATGAATATAGCGCGGAGATTTTCGATCTTCTAAACTTTCTTCCACGATCTACGACGTATGCAGGAAGGGGAAGAAGAGAAAGACGCGGGAAAATCGATAAGACACGCCTTCTGTCTACTCGGTGGGAGTCCGTGAGCAGACAACCTTCAACGGCCTTTCTGACCTAGCTAATGATGCGTTTTGGTTGCATTTTCGTAATGGGACTTCCATGAGTCGGAAAGGCCACAATCGCTGCAGTGTTGGGGAGAAAGCGCTGCCGGATTAGGAAGAGCTTGAATGCTTCAATGCTTCATTAACTTCAGAGCAATTAAGAAAACTGACAACTTGTAGAGGATAAAGGAAAATTATACGTAAATCACCTTGATTGTCCGGGCAAGGTTTAGGTCAAGGAAGTTGAGCTCCAATTAAAACTGAACTTGAGACTAGTTCTTGATGTTGATTTTATTTTAAACTGTAGTTGTTTTTATACACAATTTTGATAAACAGCCGTTTATTTGTATGTTATGCATAGATGTTGTATTGCATGTACAAGTTGTCTCAACGACGACTTCAGTTGGAAATATTTGAAAGGATGCAGCGTTTTCTGAAACATAAAAAAATCCGTTGTAGTGTTCGTCTTTTTTTAATTTTCTTAATCTAATTAACTACCCATCTGAAAACTTTTGAAAATAGGAACAGATTTATGATTTTTTTTGAGCGAAAGTCACATGCAACAGAAAATAAAAAAATAAAAAAAGTACTAGTTAGCAAGTCAATGCTAGTTAGCGTAACAACATCGTAAGTACGTAAGTAAACTAAAAACAACAACATTTAAATTACAACTACCAAAATAGATACACAAACTTGTGTTAAAATTCATTAGTCCTATATTTTAATAAATTATAGAGGTGTGTTGTGCATTTTATTATCATTTTAACTAAGTATTTATATCAAAGCTTTAGTACACATACTGTTTTTTTTATGTCTATAAACTGCAAGTAAAGTTTCATTAATCATTCACAAGCTGGACAGATTTATTAAAAAAAAAGTTGCTGATATCCAACTCTACAACAGTTATTAGTCTATAAAAAATGGGTTAAAGTTATTTAGAGAGAACTTCCCTCGCCCCCCAAATACAATGAAACAAAATGCCAATTTAATTTTTTAAACTTAAGCAAAAACAGGTGCGGCTTGTTAAATAATGGGTCAAGAAGTTTGCTATGGGTGTGTTTCAAGTGAGGTTTTTGTAATAAAATTTTGTGATCATCAACTTGTGAGCAAGGACAAGAAATTCCCCAAAAAAGAGCCAAAAACATCACAAAAAATGCGATATAAACAGGGGCGTCAAAAAAGGACACTACAAAAAAAGCTACTACAAAAAAAAATAAGGAAAGGATAAACACAGACAATTAACCAAAAAAAACAAACGAGCTACTAAAAATCACATAAAAATGTGACCGACAGAACGGAGTCAAAAAAGAGAACAAAAAATGCCATAAAACACGAAAACAGAGCACAAAATAATCCTTAAAAAATTAGAAAAGGGCCATTACAAAAATTACTAAAAAACAGGCGTCAAAAAAAAATCAACAAAAAAAAGGCGACTACAAAAAGTGACTTAAAAAGGGGACAAAAAAAGCTATTGAAAGAAGGAATTCAAAAAAGGTCACTAAAAAGCTGCACAAAGCCAGCAAAAATTCCGCAAAAAAAGACTAACAAGAACCAAAAACGCACTAAATGAAGGAAGTCAGAAAAGGTGAGAGAAAGTCCACAAGAAAGGCTACCAAAAAGAGAGAACAAAAAATCAACAAAACAAAAAAGGGCGACTGCAAACAGTGACAAAAAACAACAAAAAGCCACAAAAAAGTTAAAAAAAGAAACAACAAAATGCCACAAAAAAGTCACAAACAAAGAAAGTAAAAAAAGGTCCACAAAAAAAGCCGTCAAAAACATCAACAAAAAAAGGTTACTATAAAAAGTGACAAAAAATAACAAAAATCCACAAAAAAGTCAAAAACGAAAAAGTAAAAAAAAGTCCGTAAAAAAAGCCGTCAAAAAAAATCTATAAAAAAAAGCGACTACAAAAAAAGCTACTGAAAGAAGGATGTCAAAAAAAGGTCAGTAAAAACTTGCACAAAGCAAGCAAAAATTCCGCAAAAAAGACTATAACAAGAACCAAAAACGCACTAAATGAACGATGTCAGAAAAGGCGACAAAAAGGTCAAAAAAAAAGATACAAAAAAAGGCGACAGAAACCCCAAAAGAAATGCACCGAAAAAAGAGGACATAAATTAACAAAAAAAGGACTACTACAAACAGTGACTAAAAACAACAAAAAGCCACAAAAAAGTGAAAAAAAAACAACAAAAAGGCACAAAAAAGTCACAAACAAACAAAGAAAGTAAAACAAAGGGTCCACAAAAAAAACCGTCAAAAAAATCAACAAAAAAAGGCTTCTACACAAAGCTACTGAAAGAAGGATGTCAAAAAAGGCCACAAAAAAGCTGCACAAAGCCAGGAAAAATTCCACAAAAAAGACCATAACAAGAACCAAAAACACACTAGATGAACAATGTGAGAAAATGCGACAAAAAGGTCACAAAAAAGATACAAAAAAAAGCGACAGAAACCCCAAAAGAAGTGCACCAAAAAGTGAGGACATAAATTAACAAAAAAAGGACTACTACAAACAGTGACAAAAAATAACAAAAATCCACAAAAAAGTCACAAACAAAAAAGTAAAAAAAAGGTCCACAAAAAAGCCGTCAAAAAAAATCAACAAAAAAAAGGCGACTACAAAAAGTAACTTAAAAAGTTATTTAAAAAGGGGACAAAAAAAGCTACTGAAACATAAATGTCAAAAAAGGTTACAAAAAAACTAAAAAAGCTGCATAAAGCCAGCAAAATTACACAAAAACAAGGCGACAAAAAAGATCATAAAAACATACAAAAATAAGGCAACAGAAAGTCCACAAGAAAGACTACAAAAAGAGAAGACAAAAAATCAACAAAACAAAAAAGGCAACTACAAAAAATGAAAAAAAAAAACAACAAAAAGCTAGAAAAAAGTCACAGACAAAGAAGGTAAAAAAAATTCATAAAAAAGGCCTCAAAGAATCAACTCCAAAAAGGGACTTAAAAGGGCGACAAAAAAGATCACAAAAAAACTGCAGAAAGCTAGCAAAAATTACACAAAAAAAGATTATAACAAGGACCAAAAAACGCACTAAATGAAGGTAGTCAAAAATGACGACAAAAACGGTCATCAAAACATAAAAAAGTCCACAAGAAAGGCTATAAAAAGACTAGACATAAAAATCAACAAAACAAAAAAGGGCGACTACAAAAAGTGACAAAAAAACAACAAAAGCCACAAAAAAGTCACAAACAAAGAAAGTAAAAAAAGGTCAACAAAAAAAACGTAAAAAAAGGCGATGACAAAAAGTGACTTAAAATAAAGGGGACAAAAAAGCTACTGAAAGAAGGATGTCAAAAAAGGCCACAAAAAAGCTGCACAAAGCTAGCAAAAATTCGACAAAAATGACTATAACAAGGACCAAAAACTCATACAGAACGGCGACAGAAAGTCCACAAAAAAGACTACAAAAAAGAGACTACAAAAAGAGAGTACAAAAAATCAACAAAACAAAAAACAAATCATAAAAAACAACAAAAAAGAAAAAAGTCACAAACAAAGAAAGTAAAAAAAGTCCACAAAAAAAGCGTCAAAAAATCAGCAAAAAAAAACGACTCCAAAAAGGAACTTAAAAAGGGGACAAAAAGTCACAAAAAAGTGCACAAAGCCAGCAAAAATTCCGAAAAAGAAGACTATAGCAAGGACCAAAACACGCACTAAATAAAGGAAGTCAAGAAAGGCGACAATAAAGGTCATAAAAAACCTACAAAAAAGGCGACAGAAAGTCATCAAGAAAGCTACAAAACGAGAGGACAAAAAATTAACAAAACAAAAAAAAGCTACTACAAAAAGTGACAAAAACCAACAAAAAGCCACAAACAAAGAAAATAAAAAAAGGTCCACAAAAAAAACCGTCCAAAAATCAACAAAAAAATTAGTCGAAGGTTTCGACAAAACTTCCCCCGCTTTGTGATGACGTCATCAATAAAATGATTTGACTTTTACATTAATTTTTCTGAGTCACCCTGTATTAGAAATTTAAAAATTTTTAATGCAGTGATAAATTACAAATATAGACTCATCATATTTTTCACATTTTGAATAGGATTTACTCGGCAAAATTTTAAGACGACGTCATCAATTTTTTGGGAGGGCATAAACGAATAAATTTTGCTTAATAACGATTTACTATGATTACGATATCCTTACAATATTTCCAAGAATTCAGAGCATTCGGTTTTGCAGTTTCAAAGTTATTTTACAAAATATGGATATTCAGTTTTGAATTTTTTACAAAAGTTTTGGGTGTCTAATTTCAAAAAACTTTTTGTTATAAATTTTGGAGATGACGTCTGGATGGTATTCCCAATATACATAGAAAATTTGACAACAATCGGTCCAGTACTTTCAGAGATTACTTGTCTAATAAAAATGGATACAGACACCAGATAGACAGACAGACGGGCGGAAATGGGAGACCACTTTTTTCGTAATCTAGAGGTCATTTACGTCGAGAAAATATGAAAGTGGCAATTCAGCCGATGGACTCAATTACTATACTTCCTTAGCTTACGCTCGGGAAGTAAAAATACGCGACTACAAAAAGTGACTTAAAAAGGGGACAAAAAAAGGTCATAAAAACATACAAAAAAGCGACAGAAAGTCCACAAGAAAGGCTACAAAAAGAGAGGACAAAAAATCAACAAAACAAAAAAAGGCGACTTACTTACTACTTAAAAAGGGGACAAAAAAGGCTATTGAAAGAAGGATGTGAAAAAAGGTCACGAAAAAGCTATACAAAGGTGGCAAAAAGTCCGCAAAAAAGACTGCAAAAAGACATAACAAACAAAGAAAAAGGCGACTACAAAAAGTGAGAAAAAAAAAAGACTCCGAAAAGTGACAAAAAAGACTATGACCAAGAACCGCGACAAATACCAACAAAAAAATTAACAAAGAACAAAAAAAAGCTATAAAAAGGACAAAAAATGTGATTAACAGAAGGAGTCAAGAAAGGTCATAAAAGATGCGAAAACTGATGAAACAATCCCTACAAAAATGAGAGTCATTTTTAAAATGTGCTAAAAAAATACAACAAAGCGACTAAACGAGAAGAGTCAAAAAAAGGGCCATAAAAAATCGACAAAAAAATGCGACTATAAAAAGTGACAATAAAAGAGCTAATGAAAAATACAAAAGAAACGTAACAAAAAGTTCATAAAAAAATACAATAAAAAGAAGGTGACTATAAAAAGTGAACAAAACCAAAAAATTGTTACAAAACACAATACATACAAAAATGAAAATAAAACCAATGTAGAAGTATGCCAATTTGGGAAACTTTAATGACATTTACTACGCAAAATTTTGAGTTGATGCCATCAAATTGTTGATGGTGATGGTCACACAAATTTTGATTAGCATTTTACCAACTACAGGACATTCCTAAAATACATAAAAAATTCGAGAACAAACAGCCCGATAATTTTGGACATTATCTTTTAATAAAAACCAGCACACACAAACAAATAGACAGACGGACGGAAAAGGGAGTCTATTTTTTCATACTCTATGAGTCATAAAAAGTCGAGAAAACATAAAAGTAGCCATTCGCCCGCTTAAAAATTGGTCTAAAATGATTTAAACAGAACTTCCTTCTCCCCTGCAGCACAAACAATACAACATGTTCAATTTCTTAAATAAGTTATGTAATATAAAAAACTTCCCCTTTTCTTTGAAAACAAAAAACAGCGAATCCGTAAGATCTTTTCAAATTCTTTTAAGACATAAAAGGGACCCAAGATTCTTTCAAATTTTTTATAAACGAAACACTAGCGGTTTCCGAGATTTCTTTAAATTTTTTCAAAATAAAACAAAGGCTCCTCGAAGATTTTTCCATATTCTAAAAAAAAAAAATCGGTACTAAGCGCCTCCAAGATTCTTTTATATTTTCAAAAACAAAAACCCAGCTTCAAAAGTCTATTAAAATATTATAAGTGATCTCCAAACAGAAACTCCATTAATTTGACCATGATCACGGGAAAGCTTTCCATAACAACTGTAATTTAATGTTGATATAATATTTATACATAAATAAGTCTATAAAAAAAACAGACTCCATGGAAATTTTAAGCGCACCATTACTGACATTTCCGGAATTCATGGTCAACTGCGCTGGAGACTTTGTTTGAATGTCCGGCATTAACGTTATTTACATTTAAAAAAGCCTCCACCTCGTAGGTCGTCACTCATCATGCTGTTTTTCGCTATTTCTGCGAAAAACGGTGTAAATTTCCGGTCTCTCAAAAGTTGATAAATGTTATACTCGGGCTGTCATAGCAAAGTTTTGCCGCCTTGTCAAAATATGAACTATAACTAAACTGTCAAAGGGTGAGAGGCAAAATTAAACAATTTTTAAATTCAAGTAGTACACTGACGGACACTTATTTATAGACATGTGTGGGTACTTTTCCTTGTTAAAAAAAACTTGTGTTCAATCAAACCTGGAACCTCGAAGATGTTATGTCAACATCAACTGTATTAATTCTGTACATATTGTATTGTGGCTGATTTATTGTTCGGAACCATTGATTAGTATATTTTTTTAGGAAACTAAGTTGGTAGGTCATAAGCCTCTGGACTAATTATCCTGCGTCTTTGATTATCTTATTCATCATGTAAATTGTCGCTCAAGTCACGTCGATTACGTCATAGCCTTGACAGAATTAACCAAAAATTTTGTACAGTGCAGTTCTTCGTCTTTATTAAATTTATACATAAGTACTTTTGCTTAAAGTTCAAATCTTTCGAACTACGACGAACAATATTTACTCCAGGAAAACTACTAGACTGAAGAAACCCGGACTATCGACGTCCTGCGAATGTGACGCAGGACGGCAAAAATTATATAATACGCATATACACACAGTCTTGTGATCCTGCAAGAAAAGACTCGTCAAAATCCCTTAATAAACCAGACGGTAAACAAGATTGTCGGCCAAAGTGTCGCATATCCTGGCACTCCTTCAATTATTATGTTTGGCAATAGGCGCCCCTAAGACGTCTAAAAGCGTCCTCGGTGTACTTGCATAACAAAGATCATTTGTTTGCCGCCGCTATTAGCAGTGGCAACGAAACCATCATGAGAAAAGTCGGGAAAATGAAAAGGGCAATTTTGAAGAGTTCACGACCTTTATAACTCAATCGCGTGGCGCGGTAAATTGATTCGATAAAAAGCTGGATGAAACGATATTGATTGAATTTTCAAAGTGAACAGGCGAAATGAAACGAAATTAGGGAGGTGGGGAATGAGTCAAAGTTTATGAAAAGTTATTTCCTCAAAAATTCATTGAAAATAAATTTGACGGCGTAAACAGAGCAGTGCGTGGACCCGAAATTCCGTACAAAGTAGGTTTCGTAAATAAATCAACTTTTACTCTATCCAGACTGGACGTATGCACATAAAATTTACGAACTTTTTATGAAAGAATGTTTCTTGTTTTGGCGTAGGTAGAACCTTGGATTTTTTCTACTACTGTATTGTATGGTTTATCGTTCGCGTAGGCAGTAAAAAAGGTATTGTTCGAAGAAACAGTAAGGAGATACGAAACTCTTAACAGTTTTACAAAGTTTGTACTTGCCAGACAACGATTTTCTCCCATGTGTTAAATCGCTTTGTCACCATTTGCATCCCAAAACCGAAAGATGATTAGTCAGCCGCAGGTATAATCATCGATGTGACCACGTGTGGTATTACCTGGCAACATTTCTATCGCGAAAATATTCCATTCATTATATCCGCCAGATACACCAAACCTTGCCAGTAGTTTTCCCTTTCGATTCGATGAATTTTTCAGATTGTTTTATCTTGACGATAGCGACGAGCGAAGTGATTAATAGAGAACATATATTTTAGACATCGTGTGATCGATTTTGTGGAACCACTCCAATAAAAAAAATCAAGCATGAAATTGTCAAAACGGTTACCAGATAGTAAACAGATTTTTTTAAAAATTTGAATTTTGGTAGTATTTTCGTGCATTCAAAGACTGATCTGATGAGACATATAGTGGCAAAAAGCGGCATCTTCTTTCACTTTTATGTTGGGTGAATGATAATTATGTTATTTAAAATATACCTACGTAACACACTGAAAGTTTTTTCTAGAGAATTCGTACTCTCTAAACAACAAAAAATCAAAATTTTCCATCTGCATTTTAAAACGTCTTTAATCTTGACCTTATTTAAACCTGAATTTACGCAATCTCTCGTAATGTTATGTTATTTCACACACACTATTATCGTCAGAATTAATTAAAAAAAAAACGAAAATCAGGTCTTTATTATTATTATTATTATTATTACTGCGGCAACTGAAGAAAACAACAGTATTTAAATATTTTAAACAACTTATAATGATCACTTTTAGTGCATAGCTTCTTATAAACTAAAAAATATTCGTAGCTTTTACCTAATTCTCTGTAAATATTCTTGTACAAAATGTTTCAGATTGGAGACATCTGCGTGTAAAGGATGACTAATTACTCTTGACTGACATTGACCTCGTCAAGTTATCACAAGGACATTTTGTTTTTTATAAATCGTGTACATACTTGTTTGCGTTCGTAAGTGTGCTTAACTGCAGTAGTTTGAAACTAGATATTTTGTAAGTAGTAACAACTCCGAATAATGTAATAAATTATAACACAATAGAAAGTAGCTTTAGTTTTGTCTGTTAAATGCAGGAGTTGCCACTTTTAACATCAATAAATATTTACCGTTGTCATATGACATTTAAAAAATCTAGAGCATGAGTGAAGTTTCAATTTTAGTGTTAGCGGAATTAGGGATGAAAATACCGCTATGGCTCGGACGAGTTCGTATTGGGTCGGAAATGGGAACATGGGACACGGGACTGGAAGTACTGGAGCCGGGAGCACTGTGTTTTTATCGCTGAAGTGACAAACATCATTCCCTTGTTAGCCTCAACGAATAAATCGCATTATTATTTTTAATACGTGTTTTAATTAAGTAGTATTCCGACATCAGAAGTGGGATTTCTTCCACGGCGAACAGTTTAGTAGTGTCCGTTTTAGTGTATTAATTAGTGTGTGAACAGTTCAAAAAAAAAAATGCCACGAATCTCCCGATCACGTCAACGTAGCATGGACGAGCATGACGATGGACGTCGAAGACGCTGTAGTCGTAGCGAGCGTCGGCGGCGGTCGACTCAGGAGAAAGACGCTAGATGCGTTGCACGACGCAGTACTCCAAGATCGCCGTCGTCAATAAGAAATAGACGGCGACAGGTAGAGGAGCAATCACCATTAGCACGGCGTCAATCGCTAGACCGACGTCGTTCTGGGGAAGAGTGCGGAACCACCACCGTTTCAATGTCAGTGGCGGATCTGTCCGAGGCAATTGCTCAAGGTATGGACAGGATGGCAGGTAAACTACGCAGGCATACCGGGAACGAGCAAGTAAGTTTAAGTACGTCCATTTTAAATAATGTAATTGCCGAATTTAACCCTCTGAATGACGACGTTGGTGAGTGGTTGAACGCGGTTGATGAATTTGCTACCCTCTACAATTGGAATGACGCTACGACTTCTCATTTGGCGTTAGGTAAACTCCGTGGTCCGGCGGAAAATTGGTACCGCGGTTTGCCAACAAAATTATTTACATGGTCTGAGTGGCGGGCTATGTTATTAGAGAATTTTCGGCCGAAACGAGACCTGCATAAAGCTCTGCAGGCTATGATGCAGTGCAGACCTAGTACCAAACACACACTCTATGAGTATGTGTTTATCAAGTTATCATTGATCCATAAATTAAAATTACCTCTGTCGGGTGAAGATCAGGTCAACTTGATAATGGGGGGTATAGATGACCAACAAATTAAATTTGCGGTCGAAACGGCTGGCATTAAAGAACCGCATGTGCTGGCGACGCACTTCAAATCGTTGGATGCGATAAGAAAACATCCCGTAAGTGGAATTTCTTCGTCTAGTGTCAATGACACCCCCACAACATCCATTGTAAAGTCGCGCCCCAGCAAAACAACCACTCCGCAAATGAGCCAGAACGCCTCATATTTGTCTAAAAATAGACATGAGGGCCACGACGCACGTGTCAATCTTCGCTGCTTCGCTTGCAAGGGATATGGGCATACCAAAAGGTACTGCCCGGGTAATAAAGATAATTTTCCCTCAAGTCGTTCCTGACTCACCGACTTGGAACATAAAAATATCAACATAATAAGCGTAGCCGATGGTAATTTTAAGTTTTTTAAAACCATAATCATTAAAAATATAGCTCATAAGTGTTACGTAGATTTGGGTAGTGAGGTCTCATTAATCACAGAATCCAGAGCAAAGGCACTTGACTTAATGAGTTTCGAACGTAGTCCTCATGTTATCCTAAAAACGTTTGGTGATATTCGCATCAAAGTCACCCACTCAGTACATGTTGACGTAATTCTCGATGGTATCAGCAAGAATCTTGAATTATTGGTGGTAGACAAATGTGTTCAGGGCGTTGATGTGTTAATAGGTCAAAATTTTACCGAATTATCAGACATTTCCTATATCAAATCAAGACATAAATTACAGTTTTTCCAAGTTTGCAATATAAATAAAATAGAAACACATCAATTCAATATCGGAGTTGATGATTCAGTAGTCGTCAACCAATTAGTAGAATTATTAAATGACTATCCAATATGCGTAACTGATGATATACGAGAAATAGGAAAATCAAGTGCGACCCATATGAAAATTGACGTGACGAGTACGATACCTATTGCATATCGTCCTCGAAGGTATCCAGAACCTGAAAGAGACATCATTCGTAAACTTATTCGCCAATTACTCGATAACAACATCATTCGAGAATCAAATTCCCCATATGCTTTTCAAGCACTCCTCGTTTCAAAGAAAACAGGTGACTGGCGGTTATGTATTGATTATCGACCATTAAATCGTATTACTGTCAAAGACAAATATCCGATTCCTCTTATTGACGATCAAATAAGCAGGCTTTCTGGTTATCAGTGGTTCACTTCCTTAGACCTTCTCTCTGGATATTATCAAATCCCGATGGCCCCCGAATCTATTCCCTTAACAGCGTTTGTAACACAAGACGGTCATTATGAGTTCCTGCGCATGCCGTTTGGTCTGACCAATGGGCCTGCCGTTTTTCAACGAATGCTCAATATGGCGCTGGGACAGCTACGATTCACCAAGGTGTTGGTATATTTAGATGATGTCTTGATTCCCGCACACTCGATCCAAGAATCATTAAGTGTTCTCAAAGATGTTTTGGAAATTTTTAAACAAAATGGATTAACTCTTCGTCTCTCCAAATGTTTCTTTCTCAGTACAGAAATTGAATATCTTGGCCACATTGTATCTAATTCTGAAATTAAACCTAATCCTCGTAAAATCCATGCAGTGGAACAATTTCCAACCCCAACTACTGTTCATGAAGTACGTCAGTTTTTAGGTCTCACAGGCTATTTTCGTAAATATATTCCAAATTATGCATTCAAAAGCAAACCTCTTAGTGAATTACTGAAAAAGGATACTCAGTGGACATGGAATAAAGACCAAAACGATTCATTTCTGTCCTTAAAATCATTACTTGTAGCAGAACCTATTCTAAAACTTTTTGATGCTTCCTTGGAAACTAAATTATATACGGATGCAAGTCAATTGGGAATCGCAGGCATTCTCGTTCAGGTAGTCGATAAAAACGAACACGTGATCGAGTACTTCAGTCGCACTACACGTCCTAATGAGGAGCGTTTCCATTCCTTTGAGTTAGAAACGTTAGCTATAGTTGAATCCGTAAAAAAATTTAGACATTATTTACTGGGCATTAACTTCACCATCATAACTGATTGTGCTGCAGTACGACACGCATTCCTTAAAAATGAATTAAATAATCGCATCGGTAAGTGGATTATTGCACTAAGCGAGTACCAATTTGAAATAAAACACAAAGGGAATCAAAATATGCGACATGTTGATGCACTCAGCCGTAATTTGGCGGTTGAAAAGAGTATTTGCTTGGTAACAATGGCGGAAGATGACTGGTTACTCGCCGCACAGCAGTCCGATAAAAATATCCACAATATTCGAACCATTCTCGAAACAGGTGACCGTTCCGAACATTCAGAGATATTTAATGAATATGCATTAAAAGGTGGGAAAGTCTATAAAATAACTGCTAGGGGACTCCGTGGGGTAATTCCAAAAACAATCAAATTCCAATTATTAAGACTTCATCATGATGATATCGGTCACCTGGGTTTTGAAAAAACGTACGAACTAATAAAGCGCACTTACTGGTTTAACGATATGCGACGCTTTATTAAGAAATATGTAAGAAACTGCCTTGATTGCGTCTTCTTTAAAAGTCCGACTGGTAAGAAACAGGGTTTTCTTCACCCTATCCCCAAATTACCCATTCCTTTTCATACAGTACATGCCGATCACTTGGGCCCTTTTATTAAAACCAAATCTGGTAATACATATGTTATTACAATAATTGATGCATTTACCAAATTTATTCTCGTTTATCCTGTAAAAAGTACTCAGAGCCGTTACTTACTCAAGGTGTTTCAGGAAGTTGTAAAGATTTTTGGAGTACCTCACAGACTAATCAGTGACCGAGGTACCGCTTTCACCAGTCAGTCATTTACACAGTTTTGTAATGAAAAGGGGATCATCCAGCATCTAAATGCGACGGCCATGCCTAGAGGAAATGGACAGGTGGAGAGGTACCATCGCACAATCCTCGAATCCATGGCAACAATGGGTGCACAAGTGGATGACGATCAATGGGATCAAAATGTGGCGAATATTCAGTTGGGTCTGAATGGGAGCGTTAATTCTGCGTTGGGAGTAACACCAAGCGAGGCGTTAATGGGTTTCCGCGTCAGACCCAACAGGGTTGTGAATGCTGCGGCCGATCCAGTTGATGTTACAAAGGTCCGAGAGGAAATTATTACCCGCATCGCCGAAGATCAGCGAAAACAAAAAGAACGGTTTGACGCAAGGAGAAGAAAAGGTCATTTGTATCAGGTCGGTGACCTGGTAATGACGAAGGTCCAGTGTAATCCAGTCACAGGATCAAGCCAGAAACTGATGCCCAAGTGGAGGGGTCCATTTCGAGTGACCAAATTACTGGACGATGACCGGTTCGAGATTAGCGACATCCCTGGGGCAATTCGGAGTCAAAAAAAATACGTCGGAGTGGCGGGTTTGGAAAATATTAAACCCTGGGTTAGCTACTCGACGTAGGTAACGTATGTTGCGCTGGTACGGGCACTGGTCTTACCGGACGTACGGAAGCCTGGCCGGGTACCTTGTAGCTAGGTCACAGAGCTTGCATGGGCACATAATGTGCTGGTCTTGCGGAAGCCTGGACCGGTAGCGCAGGGGCGGTTTTTGTAGCTAGGTCCCAGAGCTTGCATGGGCACGTCATGTGCTGGTCTTGCGGAAGCCTGGACCGGTAGCGCATAACCGGTTAATATGTAGCTAGGTCCCAGAGCTTGCATGGGCACGTAATGTGCTGGTCTTGCGGAAGCCTGGACCGGTAGCGCATATGGCCTGTGGCTTGTACGGGTATGGGTGCTGGAACGTACTGGAAGCGCGTGTTGTTAATGTTAAAATAACCATGGTTAGTTAAGTTACTTTAAGCTTATTAATGCGGTTTGGCCAAACTCACATAATTATTTACAGGTTAAACTACCAAGGCGCAGTACCTGAGACGCTCAGTTTTGAAAATTATAAATTAATGTTACATATAATCAGTGCGATGTTTTTCTGAGTAATTGAAATTCCAGGCACTCTCCCAGTTTCCAACCGAGTGGGACACTCGTTCGTCAGGAAAGGCCGTGTTAGCGGAATTAGGGATGAAAATACCGCTATGGCTCGGACGAGTTCGTATTGGGTCGGAAATGGGAATATGGGACACGGGACTGGAAGTACTGGAGCCGGGAGCACTGTGTTTTTATCGCTGAAGTGACAAACATCATTCCCTTGTTAGCCTCAACGAATAAATCGCATTATTATTTTTAATACGTGTTTTAATTAAGTAGTATTCCGACATTAGTGTTATTAAATTTGTTAACAAATTGTTCTAATCTATTTTTCTGTCAAACGTCGACGTGAGCTTTGATTTTGGTTTTTGCAGTCATTTTCGAAATTTACTTTACTGGTAAAAGATACAAAATTTGTCTAATCATCCTCACCAATAATTTGATGACGTCAATTTACATTGTTATGGCTAAATTCCTGTCTAAAATACTGATTTATCAGTGCATTAATAAATAGCTACCCAAATTGATATACTTGTCCCTATTAAAAAATTAAAGACGTCATCACAAATTTCCCCGTATCTTTATTTCGTTTAACGATCTTATCACAAGGTTATCATAAAAAATACAATTTACAGAATCAAATTTGATAATTTGTGTAAAAACCTAGGACGAGGGAAGGTCTGTCTAAATACTATCGGACTAATTTTTACCATTGGGCGACTGGCTACTTTCATATTTTTTCGACGTTTCATGACCCCTAAAAAAAAATGTCTCCCGTTTCGTTTTATCTGTCTATCGTCTGCCCGGATTTTTATTAGACAGATAATTTCCGAAACTACGGACCGATTGTTAAATTTTGTATGTATGTTATGAATGTCATGTAGATGGTAAAGTGCTAATGAAAATGTATTTGCTCAATACAACCAACAATGTAATGATATAGTAATTTTTCGATTTCTCAATTTTGTGAATTTCCGATTTTTCGGATTTTCGATTTCTCGATTTTTCAACTTTCGAATTTTAAATTTTCCGATATTTCAGTGTTGGGATTTTTCAATTTTTCCGTTCTTCAAATTTTCGATGTCTCGATTTCTTCATTTCTCGATTTCTCAATTTTCCGAACTTTTAGCTAAAAGCTAAAAGTGATTTTTCAATTTTTCTATTTTTAAATTTTTCGACTATTTTTATTTTTCAATTTTTCGATTTCTCAATTTCTTGATTAATCGATTTTGAATTTTTTTTTCGACTTCTCGATTTTTCAGATTTTCCATTCTTCAATTTTTAGATTTTTTGAATTTTCGATTTTTCGATTTCTCGATTTTCAACTTTTCGATTACTCAGTTTTTCGATATTTCAAGGTTGAAATTTTTCAGATTTTCCATTCTTCAATTTCTCGATTTCTCAATTTTCCGCTGTTTTAGTTTTACGATTTTTCAATTTTTTGACTTTCCAATTTTTCGATTTTTAAATTTTTCGACCTTTTTTTATTTCTTTATTTTTGATGTTTCTACATCTTCAATTTTTCGATTTCTTAATTTCTCGATTAATCGATTTTTTCTTTCTTCTTCTCGATTTCTTAAATTTTCGGTTTTTCAACTTAAATTTTTCGACTTTTTGATTTCTCAATTTTCAATTTTTCAATTTCCCAATTTTCCGATGTTTTGGTATTGCGATTTTTCAATTTTTCGATGTTTTTATTTTTCAAATTTTGATGTTTCTATATTTCCGATTTGTCAATTTTTGATTTTTTTTCTCGATTTTCGGTCTCTTCAATGTTTCAGTTTTTCGTTTTTCAATTCAACTATTCAATTTTTCAATTTTTCAGGTTTTTGATTTCCGGTTTTTCGAATTTTTAAATTTTCGATTTTTCAGTTTTTCGATGTTCTGATTTTTCGGTTTTTCAACTCCTCTGTTTTAGATTTTTCAGTTTTTTAGTTTTTCAATTTCTGGATTTATTGAGATTTCGATATGTGGATTTTTTTATTGTTCAATTTCTCGATTTTTTTATTATTAAGTTTTCGATTTTTCAGTTTTTTGGTATTTTGTTTTCTCGATTTTTCGACCCAAACTTCTCAATTTTTCAGCTTTTCAATTTTTAAATTTCTGGTTATCGAGATTTCGTTGTTTCGATTTTTTGATTTTTCAGTTTTCCAATTCTTCAATTTCTCGATTTTTGAAATTTTCGATTTCTCGATTTCATCATTTTTCGATTTCCCAAATTTCCGATTGTACGATTTTTCAATTTTTCGATTTCTCAATTTCTCGAGTAATCGATTTTTTGATTTCTGTTTCTCGATTTCTCGAGTTTTCTGGTTTTGATTTCTCAATTTTTCGATTTTTCGGGTCCTCGGTTTCGGTTTCAGTTTTTCAATTTTTTTCAGTTTTTCGATTTCTGGATTTATTGCGATTTCGATGTTTCGATTTTTTTATTGTTCAATTCCTCGATTTTTTATTTTTAAACTTTTGATAATTCAGATTTTCAGTTTTTAAATTTCTCGTTATCGAGATTTTGCTGTTTCAATTCTTTAATTTTTTAATTTTCCAATTCTTAAAGTTCTCGATTCTTGAAATTTTCAATTTCTCGATTTAGTCATTTTTCCATTTCTGAAATTGTTTTAATTGTATGATTTTTTTAATTTTTCAATTTTTGACGATTCTAAATCTTCAATTTTTCAATCTCTCAATTTCTTGATTGATCGTTTTTTTGACTTCTTTTTCTCAATTTCTGGAGGTTTTGTGGTTTCGATTTTTGACTTTCCAATTCTTCAATATTTCGATTTTTCAAGTTTTTGATTTTTCAAATTTCCGATGCTTGGGTTTTGAGATTTTTCAATTTTTTGATTTTTCAGTGTTTCAATGTTTTGATTTTTCAATGTTTCGATGCATTTATTTTTCAAATTTTGATACATATTTCTAAATTTTCAATTTTTCGATTAGTCTTTTTGATTTTTTCTCAATTTTTCGTGTTATCAATATTTTAGTTTTTCAGTTTTTCAATTCACATTTTTGATTTTTCAATTTTTCCATTTTTCAGGTTTTTGATTTTTCAATTTTTCGAATTTTTCAATTTTTGATTTTTCAGTTTTTCGGTGTTTTAATTCCTCGATTTTTCGATTTCTCGTTTCCTCGATTTTAGATTTTTCGTTTTTTCAATTTTTCGATTTTTCAGTTTTTCAATTTTTCAATTTTTCGATTTATTGAGATTTCGACGTCTTGATTTTTTTATTATTCAATTTCTCGATTTTGTATTTCTAAATTTTCGATTTTTCAGCTTTTTGTTACGTTGATTCCTCATTTGTTCGACTAAAATTTTTCAGTTTTTCAATTTTTTAGCTTTTGAATTTCTCTATTTATCAATATTTCGATGTTTCGATTTTTTTATTTTTCAGTTTTTCAATTCTTCATCAAATTTTAACTTAAATTTCTCGATTTTTGAAATTTTCGATTTCTCGATTTCATCATTTTTCCATTTCTCAAATTTCCAATGTTTTAATTGTATGATTTTTTAATTTTTTGACTCTTCAATTTTCCGATTTTTAATTTTTTTATTTTTCAATTTTTGACGATTCTAAATCTTCAATTTTTCAATTTCTCAATTTCTGGATTAATCGAGTTTTGATTTTTTTTCTCGATTTGTGGAATTTTGGGAGTTTCGATTTTTGAGTTTTCAATTCTTCAATATTTCGATTTTTGAAATTTCAAATTTTTGATGCTTTGGTTGTGAAATTTTTTCAATTTTTTGATTTTTCAATGTTTCGATGTTTTTATTTTTCGATTTTTGATGTTTATAAATTTTCAATTTTTCATGTGGTCTTTTTGATATTTTCTCGATTTTTCGTCTTTTTAATCTTTTAGTTTTTCAGTTTTTCAATTCAACTTTTCGATTTTTCAGTTTTTCCATTTTTCAAGTCGAATTTTTAAATTTTCGATTTTTCAGTTTTTCGATGTTTTAATTTCAGGGTTTTTCGATTTTTCAACTTCTCGGTTTTAAATTTTTCTATTTTTCAATTTTTCGATTTTTAATTTTTCAGTTTTTCAATTTTTCATTTTCTCGATTTATCGACATTACGATTTTTTGATTTTTCAGTTTTTCGACTTCTCGACTTTTCGATTTTTTGCTTTCTTGATTTTCGATTTTTGAATTTCCCAATTTTTCAATTTTTCGATTTCCGAATTTTTCGTCATTTCAATCTCGGAATTTTTCAATTTCTCAACTTTTAAGTTTTTAGATTCTTCAATTTACAATTTTTTGATGTTTCAATTTCTCGACATCTCGATTTTTCGATTTTTTTAATTTTTCGACTTTTCTATTTTTAGATTTATCGATTTTTCAACTTTCCGATTTATCAATTTTTCAACATTTCAATTTTTGGAACTTTTCAATTCCTGGATTTTTCTATTTTTCGGTATTTTCATTTTCCGATTGCTCGATCTGTCGATTTTTTGACAGATTGTTCGGGTTTCGACTTTTCGATTTTTAAAATTTTTAGATTTCAGTTTTCGATTCAATTATTCAATTTTTATTTTTCCCGTTGCTTATTTATGCTTAAGCTGTTAACTTTACCTGATTCTCCTAAGTGGGTGTATCTATATACACTTTTTATTTTACAATTCGCATTAATTTGAATTTTATTGAGGTCGTTATTTCTGTACACTTACGGTAAGCATTGTGATTGTAAATTAAACTCACTTGACATACACCTTGTAAAACTTTTATGACTTAAGCGGCTTAAGCCAAACCACCCTTATAAGTCAAACTGACCTTATGGACCCGAACCGCAAGGATTATTACTGTCCATTGTTGCCAGGTATATGTTAACTGAAGTAAGTTATTACAATAGCCAATTTGACTTATAAGGGTGCTTTAGCTTACGCCGCTTAAGTCATAAAAGTTTTACAAGGTGTATTCAAGTGAGTTTAGTATATATTACATAAACACTTGACACTCACCGGAAGAGTGCACGATTTAAAAACATCTTTTAATTCCATCAAACTGCAACAAAATGTACACAATTCTCACCATAAAAACTAAGTTTAAAGCCGTGTTTATTTACATTCAAACTGTTAAACATCCATCTAAAACAAAACGAACGTCTCATATTCATCACTATTATTACCCAGGAATGCTAATAATCAATTTTTTATTCAACTCAGCGTCATATAACTTATAACAACTGTCACTTGCAAAATATATTCAATCGCATGACCTTCTATCCACGGTAAAAATAACTTTTTAAAACGAAACACCGTGAAGACTTTTTCACTATCGCTATTTACACAAACATTGAACATTCATTTGTTATTTAAATATTTTTATTATAAAAGTAGCATTGTTGAACGATACGCCGCACTCCTTGATAAAATACGCCGTACGCTTATCCAAATAATGTCCCGAAATAGGTCAATTATAGCCGAATTGGGGCAACAAAGCCTCGTTCTGCCATCAAAACAACCGACAAGGACGGAGACGAATGACGTCACAGGGTGCAAGATGCGTATCCTGGGCGAGCAGGACGGAGTCCTTTGAGTCCCTTATCCCTTTACGCTAGGCGGGCGTGCCTACGTGCGATTCGGCATGGATGCGTGTTCGGGCCCGCTGAAGTCCTACGTTGCAGGAGCTCGCAGGATCGATAAATTGATTCGAGTAAACGACAGGAATTGTAGACGCTGCAGGAATTTTTATCGTCAATAAAATGATGCGGATGGATTTGATATCTGCTCAGGTAACTGGAAATGACGGGTTTGTGTGCGAACTTTCGGTTTTTCACGTGATTTCGATTACAGCTTTTGTTGTAGATTATGAATGAGTAATTATAATGGGTATCGTGTATTGTGGTGCAATGACTACGTATTATTCCATACCGGGATTAAAATATTTACCGGAATGAGTAATTTTATTTGTGCAATTAGCGAGGTCTCATTAAATTTATAGTGCTTTTAGCACGGAGGAAGACCAGCCGTGAGAAAGTCTGAATGGAATTAATTTAATTAGTTGTTGTTGTTATCGTTTCGGAAATTGTTTATTTATCATGGGAAAAAGGCCAAAACGAAAGCCTGTAGGGGGTTAGAGTTCACGTTGCGGCGTGTTTGTTTTCACGATGTTGTTCCAAACTTCTCAATATTATTGTTTTGTTGGAAAAAGTAGACGACAGGTTTTTAATTTCGGTCAAAGCTACTTCTTTGTTGATCTAAAAACTTGGTAAAAGCGCTGTGTGTATATATAATTAAATCTATCGAAAAACTAATCAATTATTTTCCTCTTTAATGACAATAAAATGGATCACAATGAATCAACTGCTGAGAACTATTATTCTCTTGATAAGACGTGTCAGAACTGATTACAATTAAATAAATTCCTCATTGGAATTTTAGGAGTTCCTAAAATCTTGAAAAATGTGCGGGAAAGGAAATTGCAACAATTAATTATTCATTCCTTTCGTTTAAAAAAAATGCTGAATATTTTAGTGAGTGAACTTTATATAGTATACCAGAGTGTCGATACCAGAAGTTTTCACATAAAGTATGTAAAATTTGGATTTTTCAGATGCCGCTCTAATTTTTCCGCACCGGTTCAGCAGCTCCCATTCACCCTATTTGATCTAAAAGACCAACCGATGACTGTCTTTTATTTATGGAAGAACGAAGACTTATTAATAATAAAACAAAGTCCTCGTTGCAGTTGGTGTTCCCGTTGACGATGCTTTTAGAACTGAAAATTGTCATTTATCAACTCCGTTGCCAAGTTGCTGTTGATAGTAACTTTGATATTCAACTTTTGTAGATGAAAAGTGGAGGATTTAAGTTGATTACTACAAAAATTTACCACTTTAGACATGTTGTAAGTTTCTCGAAATAAGTCTACACATATTAAGAAGAAAAGGCAAAACGTAGCCCCGCCCACCCACCCTATCTCAATTGTGATGATTTTTTTTATTCATAGTGAGCCAAGAAGGCGGAACTTAACTGCAAAATCCTTATTTCTCCACGAGAACCTGCCCTGATCTAAATATGTATGTAGTAATCAAGTTTTCTTTCGTTGCCAGATCTAGAGGCTGAACCTCAAGTCAAAATCCATATTTCTGTACAAAAATTTACCATTTTAAACGTGTTTTACGTTTCTAAGAATAAAAAAATCATCACAACTGAGATGGGGTGGGTGGGCGGGGTTTATATTTTGTCTTTTTTCTTAATATACATACGTATTCCTTGAACAACATGACACTCAAAAACATGTTTTAATTTCTTGTAAAGAAATAAGTATTTTGTAGTTAAGTTCCACTGCATTCGTTCACGGTGAATAAAAAAAATTATCACAATTGAGAGAGGGCGGGCGGGCGGGCTTACATTTTGCTTTTTGGTTTTAATATGTGAAAACTTCTTTGCACAACATGCAACTTAAAACATCCTCCGCCTCATAATTACAAAAACCATGTCTCCTTGCAAACTTGTACCATTTTGACTATGTTTTAAGTTTCTTGTTGTGAAAAGATGGCTATGTATATTAAGAAAAAAAAGTTAAAATATATGCCCCACCCACCCGCCCTATCTCAATTGTGATGAATTTTTTTATTCGTCGTCAGCCAAAGGGGCAAAGCTTAACTGCAAAACCCTTATTTCTATACGAAAAATTAAAAACATGTTTTTAAGTATCGTGTCGTTCAAAGAATACTGTGTGTATTAATTAAAAAAGAAAATCAAAAGAGAAGCTCCACCTATTCGCCCCGATTTTAACGTGATGAATTTTTCATTCATTGTCAGACCGGGGGGCGGAGCGTAATTGCAAAATCGATATTTACCTATACAAATTTACCATTTTACGCATGTTTTAAGTTTCTTGTATAAAATGTTTGGAATTTAATTAAGTCCCTTACCCACATTTTTTCCAACTTGTAGTTAACATCTGAATCACAACGAAGGATGACATTTGAAAATAAGTTGGTATAACCAAAAAACTAGGGTAAGCCTAGCTCAGCCTCTGCTTTTTGCAGTACCTACAAATTAGATATCAAGTAGATATAGTTTTGGAAATTTCATTCTACCCTGTAAAATTTTATTGACAATAACGAGACGGACAGTAGTACAATGATAATAAACATTTATGGCTCACACCAGTTCACCCAAATTTGTCGGAAAACATTTAGCAGGTAGTTGTATTCATAAAATGGATTATTTTTCTTTCTACCATCTGGAGATTACCGGTACGCGACAACTTTAAGCTGTAAATATCTCTTGATATTGTACTACTGCCCGTCTCGTAATTGCTAACAAAATTTTATAGGGTACAATGAAATTTCCAAAACTATACCTATTTGTGTTTAATAATTAGCATAATGAAAGAAAATTATTAAGCAGTAACTAATGTCCAAATTTAAGATAGTGTAATTTCTTTACGTCAAAGTAAATTAAGTAGTATTTGTAAAATATACTGAGCATGTATTTATTTAATTAACATTTACAATTTTTATACTTACCAAGTAGGGTTCTTACTAAACATTGCTTGTTTAACTCTTTAACCGAACAATTATAAAACTTATAAATTTAACTGAGCCGCTATTATTTCACCAAGCATATATTATTTTTACCGAGAATTTATTTTTTAACTGAACATTTATTATATAACTTAGCATTTACAATTTTTACCGAACAAAAATACAGAATTGTTTAAAAATAAAACTGTGCATTTACTTTGTTCCCTTAAGGGTAGGCCACATAGACGGTTCGTACCTTAACGACTTCGGACCGTTCCACCAAAGTTCGGTGATTTCGGCTTACATATCTTTTGTGATAATATCGGCAGGATTATCTTTGGAACCGACATGATTCCAAGTACAAATTGCAGAAATAGTTTGAAACTCCGAAATTCTATTTGCCACAAAGACCTGCCAGGTACTCGACGCGGCGGACAACCAATTCAAAACAATAGTTGAATCTGTCCATAAAAAACAGTGTTTGACTGGGTGATGTAAATAACCACAATCCGCTTTATTTAATTCCTCTTCTGACTTCCAGTACCTACTAGTTGCATGTGCTTTTCGTATTCTTTTAAAAAATTTAGGTACTCGGATTTAATTTTTGCGTTAGGCTTAAGACCTTTTGTCAGCAATTTTCCGAGAATTTCCAATAAATCCTTTATTATTTTTAAAGCGAAGGCACAGTCTGAGACGACCGTCTCTTTGTTTGCTGCAGCTTTATAGAAAGTACTGTTCGGCCGCTAAATCCTCCTCAGAAAAACTGCTTTGTTAGTTAATCCTTCAACTTCCCGGAAGGTTGCTACCTGGTACTCTAACGAGGATGTAAATGTTTACCACTCCGCCTCCAATCCACCCTAGCTGAGTTTCTTGGAAATGTGGGATCAGTCAGTTGGAGATTTATTAACGGTACTGCTATAGATGATGGTTGAGTAGGTAAATCCGCTTCTATTTTTGAGTTGAGCAACTGGTACTACTATTTATATTCATCGACTTACAAGCACTAGATTGATGACCAGAACGCAGGCAATTGAAACAAAGTTTAGTATTTTTTACAAAATTTTGTCGGTCGCTAGAGCTAAAAATTCCGAACAACAAAAAAGATTATGTTCTTTCTTACAAAAAAACACATCCCGCTTTATTTAAGTGTTGTACGACCCTTTTGAACACTATTGAATTTGTTAACATAATTTTGATTAATTTTGTGAGAGGCACTGACTGATTGATTCTAAAGACTGACAACATTTTTCGTGAAACAATTTTAGTTCTTCTAGAGTTGGAAGATTTTTATTTTGGGTTATTTCCTACTCATTTTTTGTAGTATAATCGAGTTTCGAATTACTTATGGGAACTAGTATATCGACCCATATATCTACTGGAATATTAAGCGACCTTAACACCCTTAAGCTAATAGTAAGGTTGTCTAACAATTGTCTTAAACTGGCATCCGATGCCATACTTATTAAAGGAAAATTCAAAATAGAATACACGTGGTCCTGTACTATTAACCGCTCGTTCTTGAAACCACTTTCCAAAATTGTGCATGCGCATTGTAATTCGCGTTTGACACTGCTGATGATTCAAAGGTATCATAAAAAGTCAACCATTTCCTTATATGCTCCACTAAAGGTTGACAACTTAAGACTGGGGAGATTAACGTCATGACCATTATTTGACAGATTCATTTTGGCTACTATTGAAAAATAATAATTGGTCTCACACTGAACACACCCCTTATCACGGGACTCCCACATTCTTTCAAATTACTTCAAAAACAAAACACATGGAGTCCAGGAGATTTTTCCAAATTACTTTAAAAACAAAAAGGGTCCCCGAGATTCTTTCAAACTACTTCATAAACAAAGCAAAAGTGGTCCCCGAGATTCTTTTAAATTACTTAAAAAATAAAACCCAGGGGGTCCCTGAGATTTTTTCAAACTACTTCAAAAACAAAACAAAAGGGGTCCCCAACATTCTCACCTTTGATATTCTCAACGAATTTTGTTTCTGTCATTCGATATAATCACATCAACTCTCAGTCGTTATTAAAGGGTGAAAAAAAAGAAGAGACAGACTTTATCTATTTATAAAATGTTAAATATTTTACAAGAAATTAAGAAGAGGACAAAAGCAAAAGAACAATGTGTGAAATACAAGCTCATGATTTGGATTCAGTTATAAATGTGCCTATGAACAGTCAAATTTAAGAGTGATGCAGTTATCAGCTCCTTTAATTTGGTTATCGAATCGTCAGAATGTGTTTCTCTTCCCGTTCAGGATAAATTTTGTTATCACTAAATATGTTTGTTCATTTGATATTGATAAGTAAGACTTGTTATCGTTCAGTAAATATTTAAATTCTTTTTTTTTTAATTACTTACTCTAAATATAACATTATTTTTAAAATATTGACTACCCATTTTGATATATTAATCAACATTTTTTGAAAGCAACTTTTTTAAAATTTCGTTTCCTGTCGAATGTTCACTGTGTATCAAGAACCGGACGCAACAGATCCCTGAGATTTTTTCAAACTACTTCAAAAATAAAACCCAATGGGTCCCCAAGATTAATTCCAACTACTTTAAAAACCAGAGATAGCGATTCTTTCAAAGTACCTCAAAAACAGGTTACAAGAGGTCCCTAAAATTCTTTCAAACTACTTGAAAAACAAAACACAGTCCCCAAGATTCTTTCAAATTACTTCAAAGACAAGGCATCACGAGCACAAGTGGTCTCCGAAATTCTTTCAAACTGTGTATGTGTACTTCAAAAATCAGACACAGGGAGTCCCAAGATTGTTTCAAACCACTTTAAAAATAAAACCCAAGAACTCCCCGAGATTCTTGAAGCTACTTTAAAAACCAGATATAATGCGTCCCCGAGATTCTTTCAAACTACTTCAAAACTAAAAACACAAGGGGTCCCCAAAATTCTTTCAAATTACTTTAAAAATACGACAACTAATCCCCAAGATTGTTTCAAACTACTTCAAAAACAAAACAAAAAGGGTCCCCAAGATTCTTTCAAATTACTTCAAAAACAAAATAAAAGGCGTTTCAAAGATTCTTTTAATTCTTTCAAACTACTTTAAAAACCAGACACAAGATTTTTTCAAACATATTTCAAAAATCAGACATAAGGGCTACCTGAGATTCTTTTAAATTACTTGCTTCAAAAATGAAAAACACAAGGGGTTTCCGAATTTTTTTCAAAACTTCACAAATAAAACAAGGAATCCCCAAAATTCTTTCAAACTGCTTCAAAAACAAAACAAAAGTGGTTTCTTAGATTTTTTCAAACTATTTCAAAAACAAAACACAAAGGGTACTCAAGACTCTTTCAAACTACTTCAAAAACCAGAACAACGGGTTTCCAAGATTTCTTCAAACTAATTCAAAAATAAGACAAGTTTTTCCCGAATTTTTTTTCAAATTTCTTCAAAACACTTAAATACACGGAAAAATCTCCGAGATTCTTTCAAATTATTTCAAAGTTAAGACATCCCGAACAGGAGCGGATGGGACCATCTGGAAATCTGGAATTTACCAGAGATACCAGTAGCGTAGTACCCGGATACAAATTTTATATACTATTAAATGAAGTAAAATTTCCATGGACCCCGGTTTTTGTGCATGCTATTGCTGTTTACTATATCAAAGAGAAAATTAAAATTGTCATACTCAAATGTGGAGTATTTGTGAACAGAACTTCCCTCAATCGATGTAAATAGATAAGTATATATTATTTTTGTTTTTAGATTGCTGTAATGAACAGACAATAGTATATTAAAGAACGAGTTTCATAAGGCAAATATTGAGGCACGAATCCAAGTTTATAGAACGAGCGGCGAAGCCGCGAGTTATATAAAGGATGAGTGCCTCAATGGCCTTATGAACGAGTTATTTATACTATTTTTTCTACCGCACACGTTTTTTCCCAAAATTTAATTGAAATTTGCATTTTTTTTAATCTGGGGACTTTTGTCGTGGTTGGTGATGGGTCGGTCTGACACTAACCACGAAATATTTGAGGTTCGAATTTTCACAACAACAATTGTAATTCGAACCAATTCGAGTTTTTGTAATTTAAAATTGGTTAAAATGTCTTGCGAAGAAGTTGCGCGTCCGGAAACATGGGAAATTTTAAGTTTAGATTTGCCACTGACATTCACCTGACATTTCTCGTCATTGCTGCCAATCTTACCGATCTAAATTACACCAGATCTATTAAAGAACGCCTTTCCGCTATTAACGAACTGCTGTGACGTCATTTGCGTGCGTTAATAGCTCTATTAGAAAACCAAAAAACGTGGGCGGTAGAAAAATAAGATTAAATGTTGCAGTTGTTTTTGTGATATTGGGTATTCCCACAATTTCAGATGAATTAGATTTAGAGTATATGCGATAATTCGTAAAATAAATCGGCACTTTACGACTTACAATGATAGAAAGTCTCAGAATATATTTTTTGCTAAAAATGTATCTAATACTTTTTGACGTGACGAGTTATTTATATTACTTTGAACATTTAAATTTACAGCAAAAAAAAACACGATTTCCTGGTTGTTATTAGGTCAAGTTTCAGAGAATATTTCAAAATACTTTTTTTAGATTATTTTAAATGATCAGACTGCTGTACGTAACATACAACTACTTAATCAATATCCTCGAATTAATGAAACATTATCCTATAAAAATTATTTTTGACGGCACTGTATTAGACACGTGGCAAAAAAAAATTCGCTGACTAGCCCACGTATTTTTTATATCGTTACAAACAAATTGTTAGAAAATGTCAAGGTTTTGAGGAAGTTGTAATAATGAAAGAATAAATGGTGATGCAAAAAAAGGAAAAGGTAACCACAATTAAAATAAAAAAGTATACGATTTAAAAATTACGTATAATTGTAAAATAATGTGCTTAATCGTAATGTAAAAAATTGCTCAAGAGAAAATAAAATAACCGTTAAATACTTTTATT
The DNA here is from genome assembly GCF_036711695.1 of Zophobas morio. NCBI lineage: Eukaryota > Metazoa > Arthropoda > Insecta > Coleoptera > Tenebrionidae > Zophobas > Zophobas morio. The sequence goes on from NW_026972107.1 coordinate 13,179,831, forward strand.
GTTGTTATTTGTTCACAATGTTTCTTTCATTTGCTATATGTTTTTGCTTCTCTTGTTGTAGCTCAGAAAAGTAAATATCAGGCGAACAACATAATTTGTCATCCTTGGACCTGAATCCGTTGTATTTCTATTGTTGCTAATTTGTTGATAATTTTCTAAACCTAATATTGAAAACAAACCCAAAAAGGCAAAAACTAAGATCTGGAACAAATTACATTTTCGCCCCACACATATTATTAGAAAGCCATTCTAATGGATATTTAATGTAATGTTTTCCTGATGTTCATGTAGCTCAAGAAATGCCTCGTTTTCGTGTCAATTTATTAGACAGATGATCCCCTTAACTACGAATCGATTATTTTGAAATTTAATTGTACCTTGGGAATTCGGATTATCCTTAAGCTGATAAAACTCTATCCATCACGTACCATAAATTAATGAGGCGGTGTTACCTGCTGTTTTGTTCGTGGTTTAATAAATAATAAACTTCCTTTTTTAACGTCCCGATTTGGCTTTATTTGAAAAAAGGTTCCATGAAATTTTATGATGGAGTGAAATGCTTACACAACCTTAACTAAACTACCAAATAACCTCTTAGTGTTTTTTTTTTATAATTTTCCGTTTTCTGGAAGCGGCGTTCTAATTTTTTCGTGTAAAAAATTTTCAAAAAATTGTAAAAAGTTCACCACTCCCTGTATTAGTTTCGTTTTCAAGTACTCTCTGTTTACAGGTTTAGGTTTAACGTCAGCAATTTTGAATTATCAAAATATTGCTCTCTAGATAAACAAATCTCTATGTTGTAATATTGTGTAACCGTAAGTACCCAATCTACCTTGATTTCGTTATGCACAGGTTTGATAAATTTGCTATCAGTGAACCAACGATAGCGCAAACAATAAACAAACAAATTAATTTTTGATGAACGTCTTATCTAAATGATTTGTGGTTTTATAACAACCATTACGTCTTTTTTCTACGTCAGTATAACCATACCGTGGTCTTCCCTATTACGACCACGTACTTTTTGGGTTAACAATACAATTATCAATTGACATTGATTAGTATGCGGTTCTAATTCGTCACAAACACGACACCGTTAATCTATTGCAAAATTGGCCAGTTAACCAAACACCCACCTACGAACCAATTCAAATAAGCACAGGTCACGTCAAAAACAGACATGTAACAAAAGACAAATATTTAATTGTATTTCCTGTGTGTTGCTAGAACACCTGTGGGAGAGGTGTGGGGGCTTAAAAATAGCATCCTGTTTGATCGACCATAACACGTATTACATTTATACCTGAAGGCGGGTATGTAAAGACAACGAATTTATTAAAGGAACTTAAGTTAATACTGACGGATAAGTGGCGTGGTTAGCGTTTTTCGCGTTTCCTGTCGTAGAAAGCGAAGGCGGAACGGAAAACTAAATAGAGCCAACGAGTGACGGATGTTGGCTACCTTCACTACTATATACTCGAAAAATCCGAAAACAGGAATTGACAAATTTCAAAAAAACAGACTTTTCTCGTCTGTTTTTGTAATCTAAAATTGTTAACAGATAGGCTTCTGGCGCCAGATGCGCCATGTTCTAAACAACGCCAACGTTTTAAATTAATATATATGTGTAGAACACTTGACCGGTTTCGCAAATAACGGGATCAAAATAAGAAAAATTGGGGCTCGGGTTTGTGCGTCCGTTTATCTCTTATCAATTATGTAACGAGGGAAAGTTATTTATAGATTTGTGAAAACAGATAAGGGGAACATTTGCAACAATATTAAATTTTAATGTGTACAGCGTAATCATCACTAATGATATTTTTGTTTTTGTTTACAGACGGAATACTGAGGCTTCTGTAATGAACCATAATAATTCAATTTGGAAGTGCGCTAGAGTTAAAATTTATGAATACCGTTATCAATAATTTAACAACAGTATTAGTCACGCAACGGGGGAGATAAGAGAGGTGTAGTCGCTAAAGAAATCAATGGAAAGTACTGGGATAACTTTGCGTTTGGAATATTTTAGAAGGAAAGTTCCGAAATCTTCTATGGAGCTTTTGTTAAGACTTTAAAGTTTAATACCGCTGTGGCTATAAATAAAACGAGCTTTATAGCAACAATTATAAATGTGTCCGGATTTCTGATTATGTCTGCTGGCTATTAAATAGGAGTAGATTTTGGCAATGCGTTTTATCGGTTCTCATAAATATGAAAGTATGAAATAGAGCGCAGTTCTGGTTAACGATTCCCTGGATAACCTAACAATTGTAAATAGCTTTATAAACAATTTTTGCTGGATTGCCAGTTTTTTTAATAGAACTATTAAATTTTGGGTTTTTTGGGTGCTAAATCAATCAAAGTTTTTTGTAAACACTAAATTTCGTTGGTTTTATTTTAGTAATGGAAAGACTTTTTGTTGACTTGATGTTTCGGTTTGAGAGCTTGTCGAGAACGAGGAGCGAGAGATTCATAAATTTGAGGCGAAAGGAAAGTTCGGTGGAAACAGGTGGTGAATCTTCTGGGAGGAATTTAGAAATTTTTGCAGTGTCGAAAGAGAGGTTTTTAGTATGGTCAGGTATTTACAAAATGTACAAAAATTATCCTTCTCAGATCAGGCAAAATTTTATATAAATATAAATAAAATAACACTTTACCTCGCCTTAAATAGAGTAAAATTGGTTACATGAATCAAGAGAGTGACTCTCGGTTATTTTTATTTAGATCGTATATAACTTTTATTTTTAGATTGAATTTGGAACAAGACGGAATTGTAGAAATAGCTTTGTGCGTTATTGTCTTCTGTGTGACTAATTTTAGGAAAAGCACAATCATACTAACTTGTGTTTAAAGTTAGTTAACAGTTAGTTAGTTAATTTTCGTTTTATTTTGACAAGAAAATTAATTTTTAGAATTTACATTGTACGTCTACACGTTGTACCAGATGGAAATAGTTGCTAAATAGTAAAGTAAAGTAACCCAAAAATATAAAGTTGATTCATGAAAACCCAATTAGAAAACCGTGTTATACGTTCACTTTAAGTGAAAAAATAAAAATTAAATTTTTTATAACTATTTTTACTAGCAAAGAACGAACCAAATAACTTTTATCCGAGTGCTAATATAAGAAAACACAGGTAATACCTAGATGTTAAGGTGAATTTTCACACAACTTCGCGTTATCTGTCAAATATCTGTCACTCAGAGGCAACAATTTTCACAAATTGATGACAATTTATCTTTATGTTATATTGCTAAATGGGCCGTCACAAAGGTCACGTTTCCTTGCCAAGTCATAAATTTTAAATAATGTGTTTCTTTCACTTATTCGTAATTTTAATGCTTGTTATAAAATTAGAATCAAAACCATCTCATTTTGTCGGACTTTATGTCACCTTTATTTAGCTAGACATTAATATTATGACGTATTTTAGTTGTTTTTTTAACAATAGTAATTATCTAATTTTAATACAATATTGGATGCACTAAAATAAAAGCTTTAATTTATGTCAAGGTTCGCTAAATTTCTTCGAAAAAGCCGCTTCAATATTTTTCATTTTAACCAAAATTCGGTGAAATCCCTTCTTTCTGATCAAAATCTGCGTGTGCCAAGAATGTTGTTTTAAATCAGTTGACAACCTGGCGATTTTGTGAATAAATAATTGTCGACCTTTTCAGCGGTTTTATCCAGTAACGGTTTCCAGCGTTTAGCCATAAATTCCAGAGTGTATAGATAGCCTTGTCGTGGATGTTTTTTTCTGCTCTGTTTCACCGGAGGTTATTACCTGCTGGTATTTTTGGGGGAAACTATATTTGCGTGTGGTATCACTTGTTGCAGTAATAAAGTTGAGAAATCCGAGTTAGGGTTTTCCGCATCGTTTTCGCTCGCATTTGTTTTGTTGGTTTTGTATTATGTATATACGTACTTACATTAAATTTCATTTCCCGAATTTTCGCTAAGCTTAAGAGTTTTGTGGTTATTATTTTCTTCACATAATCTTTAAGCTCTTCAAAATCGTGTCTGAGCCTCCAGTGTAATTTATGCATTGTTTGTCAGGATGCCACGACGTGATGTTACTTGCTAATTATACGTTCACACACGGATAGATTATTTGCAATTTCTAGAAAAATATTTAATAAATAAATTTCTCATAAAAAAAATTATACGTTGTATAACTAGTCATTAATTTACTAATTATAATTATTTCGGTGCGTCATTTAAACCTACCTCACCAAATTGCGCAAATAAGTTTAAAACAACATTGCTCAACACACTTCACCTACATTAAAAAGGTAAACTATGGTAAAGTACCATTATCCATTTCATTAGAAGTCAACACTGAAAAACTTCGCTAATTATTTGTCATTTGTACTACAAAAGAGTCAAAACAGTACTAATAACCACATAGACTGCGCCATTATTCGCATTACGCTTCAAATTAAACCTGAAAAATAAAAACCGACGCGATTGAACGCTTCAGTGGCGTCGTTGTCGGGTAATTATTGTCATGTTTGTTTATGCTGTGTCAATAAAGATTGGCAAATTAATGTCCACCAGTTAGTAGATCCGGATTTATCCAGTCGTCGAGCTTAATGCGCTTTGGTTAAATTGAAGTGGGGCTGTTAGTTTGCCATCTCATATTTCATTCCGTTTCTGCTTAATAATAAAATTTTACGCGTGTGTATCAATTAATTGTTACTAATAGCGGCGTCAATATTAATTGTTATGACTATCGTCACTTCGCGCTAACGATAATAGGCAATTTATTTTTATTCTGATATATTTATTTTCGCGCTTTTTGCAAATTACATATACAGCTCCGGTTATGATAATATTGTTACGAAATACACCCTTACGCCGCCCCAGTACGACGCCTATGGCGGTCGAGAGCCTTCTGGACGTACGCACGGCGCTGATGGGTGAATCATCGCTGTTGACGGCCGAGAGGCGGGCGCATAAAGACAGGTCTGGAGCGTCTCGAAGCGGCGTCCAGGGGAGTCTCGAAGCGGAGTCGCGATGGATGTTCGTGAAGGATCTCGATCAGAGACTATGGGTTTAAATAGAGGCGACCGTAGGTAATGGATTCATTCATCCAGTGAAGACAGTCGAGAGCGCCGGAATAATTTCTGTACATATTCGTCGCAATAGATAGTGTTGTAATTCGACCTGAAGAAATAAATTTTTGAGTTTTACCAACACCCGATTTATTATTCGTCCGTCAATCGTAACACTGGTGTCAGGAGTGGGATTAATTGTGAAATAAATCGGGATTCGAATTTGGTTGGTGCTACTAGGGGAGACCGGAACAAAGTGAACTTTCGAGAAAATTCTCTCCCGCGGTAAGAGTGGAATAACGGAATTAGACTTTCATCACCTGACATTGGCTTCGAGAATTGACATCTGTCAAGGCTCTAGAAGTTTCTAGAAGAAAATTTTATGCCGACTACCACAAGAGCGCAAACAGCCAACATGGAGGAACAACTGACAAAAATGATGAAAATGTTGAGCGAAAATCAAAGAATAATGGAAGAAAGTAGAAAAGAAGATCGAAGAATAATGGAAGAAAATAGAAAAGAAGATCGCAGAATAATGGAAGAAAATCAAAGAATAATGGAAGAAAATTTAAAAGCTATGCAAACTACACTTTTGAACAGCCGAAGCGAAATCCTCCAAGTCGTGCGAAATGAAGTGGACGAGGTGAGAAATGAAATGGAAAACAAGATCAAGGAGCTCGAAGAAAGGTTGCAAACACCACGACCTACAATTGCGACCCCTGCAGAATTCAGTCCGGTGAGAGTTCAACCCCCTATTTTCGATGGGCAGACGTCGTGGACTACTTATAAGAAGCAATTTGAAGCTGCGGCCTTGTCGAATAGCTGGAATGACCAACAGAAAGCGACCGTTTTGGTAGTAGCACTACGAGGTGCGGCCCTGGAGATTCTACAGACATTATCAGAAGAGAACCAGAAGGACTATACCGCTTTGACGACCGCCCTCGAACTCAGATTTGGAGATGAACACCTCCGGCAAGTTTTCGTAGCGCAGCTTAAATCTAGGATTCAGAAGAGTAGTGAATCTCTTCAGGAGTTTGCGGCTGATGTTAAACGTTTGGTACACCTCGCCTATCCTGAAGCTCCGCAAGACTTCCAAGACAGACTGGCAGCAGAAACCTTCGTAAACGGCGTAAGAGATAGTGAGGTAAGAAGAGTCCTGCAAATCTCCGGGTTCAAGAAACCATCCGAGGCGCTGATTCGAGCGTTAGAAGTGGACGCCGCATACAACAGCTCACCTCGTTCCAACGTTAAGATACGAGGCATTGGGGTTGAGGGCGAAGTAAACCCTATTCAAGAGAGTCTCGACAAAATGAGCGAGAACTTTGAGAAACTCGCCCGCGAAATAATTGCCGAAATCAAGACGGGCAGTTCTAGACAACATGGAGGGCGCCTAGAATGTTACAGGTGTGGGCGTCAAGGGCATGTTAGGAGGGATTGCCGTGTTAGATCGCCAGGGCCGATGAGGAGATCGCAGCCGCGACCTCGTCTATATCAGGAGCAGGAAAACTAAAGGCAGTCGGTATCTCGGGGCGCGTACTGGCTGCTAAAAGAGAAGCCCCAACAACTGTAATGGTTAGAAGTATCGCGGGGAGCGTCGACAGTCCGACAATCAGCGGAAAAATCAATGGACGGGAATCGAAGATCATCATCGACACAGGAGCCGAAGTGTCCCTTGCACGCAGATCCAGGTTACAAAATTGCCAAATTAAATCAGTACGTACCGCCACGAATGTGAAGACGGTCACGGGAGAAACAACACCGGTTCTGGGTACAGCGGTGGTGAATGTAGAGCTCGGTCGACTCCGAATAAAGCATGAAATTCTGGTGGCGGAAATCGCTGACGATTTCATTCTGGGTATGGACCTAATCAGCCGGTATGGTTTAATGATCGACCCAGAACAGAAAATTCTGCGTTTCGGAGCCGAAGAATTTGTGTTGGGACGTCCGAATGTGGAAGCTGCAACAGTCAGACTAGTGGTCTGTCAGACAACGAAGGTAGATGGTAATGCAGAAGTCATCGTCCCCGCCAGAGTAGAGACGAACCCCGGATACAGTTTGGGGATGGTGCAGCCGGCACATGACTCGACCCACAAGCTCCTGATCGCGAGCACCCTAGTCAAAACCGATCGTGACATACCCTTACGTGTGGCAAACGTGTTTCCCAATGCAGTCAATATTAGAAAAGGGGAGATTATCGGAATGTGTGAGCCAGTCGCCCGAGTATTGAACTGCGAGGAAGAAGACGTTGAGAATGAGTCTAAGGAAGGGGATACCAAAGGCTTGGAGGTCAACTGGGACCAGCTGTCTGCTCGTGAGAGAAAACTGGCCAAAGGACTCATTCGTAGGCACCGTAATGTCTTCGCCTCAGAGGAGGAACCATTCGGGAAGACCAACATCGTAGAACACCGAATAAACACTGGTGACACGCAACCGATCCGTCAGGCTCCTCGAAGACTACCCCTAGCCAAACAAGAAGAAGCTACAAGACTCGTGGACAACATGTTGAGAGATGGGGTAATTGAAGAATCCAACAGCGCGTGGTCATCTCCAGTAGTCTTGGTTACCAAGAAGGACGGGACTACCCGATTTTGCGTCGATTACAGGAAACTGAACGACGTCACGAAGAAAGACAGTTACCCCCTTCCTCGAATAGACGATACCTTGACGACCTTATCCGGCTCGGCGTGGTTTTCGACCTTGGACTTGAAGAGTGGCTACTGGCAAGTAGGCTTGCACCCGGACGACAAAGAAAAGACTGCGTTCTCCACCGGAAGTGGCCTCTATCACTTCACCGTTATGCCCTTCGGGTTATGTAATGCGCCAGCAACATTCGAGCGGCTGATGGAGATGGTGCTAAAAGGACTGACATGGAAGACCTGTCTGGTATACCTCGACGACGTCATGATTATGGGCAAAACGTTTGACGACCATCTGAAGAATCTCGAGGAGGTGCTAGAACGAATGGAAAAGGCTCGTTTGAAACTAAATCCCAAGAAATGCTCGCTCTTCCAGAAAAGAGTCGAATTCCTGGGCCATATCGTGTCGGAGAAAGGAATAGAAACCAACCCGACGAAAGTTCTTGCTATCCGGGATTGGCCCATACCAAGAGACAAGCATGAACTACGAAGCTTCTTGGGACTCTGCACATATTACCGACGATTTGTAGAAGGGTATGCCGACATCGCAGCACCGTTACACCAACTGACGGAGCAGAAGGCGACTTTCAAGTGGAGCAGTACATGTGAGATGGCCTTTAAGAGACTGAAGACGGCTTTGTGCACCAGCCCCATTTTGGCTTACCCCAGGGACAAAGGAAGGTTCGTCCTCGATACCGATGCGAGTAACTCGGGAGTTGGGGCCGTATTGTCGCAGATACAAGATGGGGAGGAAAGGGTTATCGAATATTTTAGTAAATTACATTCCAAACCAGAGAGAAATTACTGTGCCACAAGGAAGGAACTGCTAGCCATTGTCAAAGCCGTCAACCACTTCCACAAGTATCTATACGGACAGGAGTTTCTGATCAGGACCGACCACGCTGCCCTCTCGTGGCTACTACGGATAAAGAATCCCGAGGGCCAAGTAGCGCGTTGGCTGGAAAGACTACAGCAGTACCACTTTAGGATCAAACACCGAGCGGGTCGACTTCACAACAACGCTGACGCTTTGTCAAGACGTCCGTGTGGAGAGTGCAAGCACTGCGACAGGATCGACGCGGAAGAAGGGAACCTGCCCGTTCGTCGGACGATTTTTGAGCAAGATGAAGAATGGACAACGGCGCGGTTAAAGCGTGAGCAAGAAGCAGACGACATAATCGGACCAATACTAAAGTGGAAGGAGGAAGGAGTCAAACGACCCGGCTGGGCAGAATTGTCCGACCAATCCCCCAGTTTGAAGGCATTATGGGCCCAATGGGATTCCTTGGTCATGGAAAATGGGCTCTTGAAGCGAAAGTGGGAGAGTCCTGATGGGCGTACCTCTAAGACGATGCTGGTCCTCCCCAAGGTAAAGGTTTCCAAGGTCTTAGAGGAAGTTCATGCCGGAACATCTGGAGCCCACTTCGGAGTGAACAAAACTTTGTCGAAAATCCGGGAGAGGTTTTATTGGGTAGGTCATCGTGACGATGTCGAAAGTTGGTGTCGCAAGTGTACGACGTGTGCGGCCAGCCAAGGTCCTCATACCAGGGCGAGGGGAAAGATGAAGAAATATAATGTTGGGGCACCTTTCGAAAGAATCGCCATCGATGTGGCCGGTCCGTTCCCTGTAACAAACGACGGCAACAAGTTTATCCTGGTGGCTAGCGACTACTTCAGCAAGTGGCCAGATGCCTATGCCATTCCAAATCAGGAAGCCGTCACGGTCGCGAAAGTACTGGTTGACAATTGGATCAGTAGGTTTGGCGTCCCCTTGGAACTTCACTCAGACCAGGGACGCAATTTCGAATCCAACGTCTTCCAAAGAGTGATGCAGCTACTGGGAATACGTAAGACAAGGACAACGCCACTACACCCACAGTCCGACGGCATGGTGGAAAGGTTCAATCGGACTATGGAGCAACACCTTTCGAAAGTGGTAGAAGAGCACCAAAGGGATTGGGACCAGCACCTTCCACTATTCCTGCTGGCCTACCGCGCAGCTATCCACGACACCACGGGCCAAACACCTGCTCACGTTGTATTTGGGAAGGAACTGCGGCTGCCCTGTGACCTAGTCTTTGGATTGCCATCCGAAGAACCAATGGAAGTACGTGACTACGTGGACGAACTGAAAGAGAAGTTGGTCAACGTGCATGAACTAGTGAGGGGCCGGATCAAGATTGCCAGTGACCGAATGAAGACCCGTTATGATGTGAAGGCCAACTGTGGCGGATTCCAGGAAGATGACTTAGTGTGGCTGTATAACCCCCGACGGAAGAAGGGACGTTGCCCAAAACTGGCTCCTGATTGGGAAGGTCCATACACTATCGTCACTAGAATAAATGACGTAGTTTATCGGATCCAACGTGGACCAAAGACGAAGATGAAGATCGTTCATCTCGATCGACTAAAACGGTACGAAGGAAACAACGAAGATGCTTCCGATCGGGACGATCGGATTTGAAGAGGGGGGCAGTGTTACGAAATACACCCTTACGCCGCCCCAGTACGACGCCTATGGCGGTCGAGAGCCTTCTGGACGTACGCACGGCGCTGATGGGTGAATCATCGCTGTTGACGGCCGAGAGGCGGGCGCATAAAGACAGGTCTGGAGCGTCTCGAAGCGGCGTCCAGGGGAGTCTCGAAGCGGAGTCGCGATGGATGTTCGTGAAGGATCTCGATCAGAGACTATGGGTTTAAATAGAGGCGACCGTAGGTAATGGATTCATTCATCCAGTGAAGACAGTCGAGAGCGCCGGAATAATTTCTGTACATATTCGTCGCAATAGATAGTGTTGTAATTCGACCTGAAGAAATAAATTTTTGAGTTTTACCAACACCCGATTTATTATTCGTCCGTCAATCGTAACAATATGCAAACCACTGAGCGTCGCTATCTACCATCTTCGGTCACAACCTTGGAAACATTCCAAGGACAAACAAACCGTCCTAATAACAACACAACGCTAATTTCTTCCCCAACAATTGACATTTGAAATGTCGATAAATAGCAAAAAAATTAACGACCAATTTTTATGTTGTTTGTTTTGATTTTTAATCGAGACATTGACTCCGTCTTGTTAATGCCCGGTAAATAACAACCCAGCCTTGGTTGTTTTTATGCCCATTGGAGAGTAACTCTGGCGAATTTGATTATTAATAGCCGTACGCGCTGGCATTTAACAATGTGACACAATATGCGTGGTACGCATTTAAATCACAATTGGGTGAGCGTCAAAGAGTTAGCGCCATGTATTGCGTTTGACGTCATCGTCATCGTCCATTTAATAAGATTCCAAAAAGAAAGGCATTCTGCTGCGTTGGTGTCTAATTTCTGTTTGTTTTATCGCCGACGTCACTCGTATAAATTCGCGTTTGATATAAAATTTTATTTTACTGCGTGGTGAGATGACGGTTCGCGGAACGAGGAAAGCAAAAAGGCACGTGCTATTTGTATATTAGATAGTTGGAAAATAGTTCGCATGATTTCATTCATGAGACTATTAATAAATCGAAATTATGCATCGACGCATTGGGAGATCGTGATTTACTATGACAAGAATACAGTGTGGAACAAAAGGTTCTGAACATAATAGTGTAGTTAATAAAAAAACGCAGAATATCTTAACTTTTACAGCTCGTAACGTTGAACAAATAAATTAATGATCTTCTGTCGTATTAAAACCTACAAAGTGCGGAAACCCTGGCCTAGTGCCCGGACCCTGATTTTTTTTTATTTAAGATCGAGGTTTTTTATAGCCGAAACGAACTTGTGCAATGTGAACTCAATTTTTAATAGATATGTCTGGAGTTTAAAGTTAAATAATCAATAAGTGTTACCTAAGGTGAAAAGAATATGTGGGTATTAAATTATTTATTTATGACTGCAAAAACTGACTTTGATTTGTTTAACGACGATCCCTCTAAGTTCGGTCGAAACAACAGCCAATATGCGGGATTGATAATCTGTGTGATTTACAAAACCACCTGTATAAAACGATAACAAGTATTCAGATAAGCTCAAATTTACCTTTACAAACTCAGCAGAAAAAAAAACAAATAAAATTAGGTTCACAATTTCATTTCAAAAGAACTATTAAATCGAATTAACTGAATTCTGTAAATTTCGTACCGAAATGTATTTATTAATTAAACCAAATTTCTGAGCTTTTATTCCCTCTGCCTTTCCACTTTCATTCTTTTAGACATCATTATTAAATTAATTTGCAAAAAGCTTGGTAAGAATGTGAACTTGTACCCACCTCGATGAATGAATAATAAGGCCAGTTAAGGAGCATTTACATGAACTGGCAATCGCAAATACCTACCACTTTTATGCTGTGCCCATTATGTTGAGCAGACATTTGTAAAGGCACCATTACACTATTCCGTTCCGTTTATGGCAGAAAACCGTAGTTAAATTAAACCTGCGGTTAATCAATTCAACGAATCAAAATTTCAAGATCACTCCATACGCGTCATTATTATTTAACAAGGCATACTAAGTGGCCCTTAATATTTATAATTCAACGGGTCGACCTACTGTATGTAAATGCTTCTTTACGCAACTAACGTGTAAATATAAATGTACTAAATGTGACAGTGCGAGTTCATTGTACATGTAACATTTAATAAAATCAACCCAGTAAAAATTTTCCACTGTTCTATGTATGTCGTTCTTATTGAAATCAGTTCTTACAGTTTCGTAATGTTAATAGAGTTACATTTTTTTTTGTAGGTCATATAATTCTACTGATGTATATTTAGTAACATTCGGGGGCATCGGCTGTAAATTTGTTCGTTACATACCACTCTGATTAATGGCAGCCTTAAATATAGCGGAGGTCTTACAAACACAGGAAAGGATGCTGGTCCATCCAGTTTGTAATAAATTCAGCTATGAAATTTTTTAATTCGTAGTTTTCCGCTATGATTAAATCATAAGGCGTTCTGTGAAACGAAACAAAACTTAATACAGAAAGCGACTGTTGAAACGATACACTTACGAAGAAAAATACTTTTGTATTTTATTGATTTACCTTGTGTAATGACAACCGATACTCGTAAAAACGTCAAACAAAATGTAGATGTATTCAATTACCCTTTTGTTATTTGCAAATATCAATTTCTGTTCGTTTCATAAATATGGTATATTTATTGATTTTTTTTAAGAGAAATTTCGTTTTCAAAAATCCGGAAGACTGTCCGTCTTTATTTTGACACGAAGGCCTTGACCTACCGTTATTCCGTAAGCGATGACGCAACTGAAAAGTCGATGCACCAAGGACCTTATCAAGTGGCGTTTACAGTGTGTATTAATTTCTCTTTCTAGCTCTAACTTTCTCTACTGACGTATACGGCACCATTAACTAATGCAAAAGCGAATTCATTCTGAACCTCTATTTAAAATTGTCTATTTATTTCTCGATGATTGATTATACCGTGTTCGAGAAGTTTAGACTCATTGTAATTTGTAAATTAGTGACTCAGGTGTTAATTTGTCACGTTACTCGCTATTTTAAAAACTCACAACAAACTTTCCCGTTTCCTTGAATATAAGTGATTGATGGTCTATCCGCTAATTCCATTTTAAAATGTAGTAATCTAGTTATCACATTTTACGATGAAATTGGCACTCAGACGGATACAATTTTACCAAAGCAGTGCTAATAAGGTTGATATTATATAAACAAATCATAAAAGAAATAAAATAAGTGCCATTATGACGATCACTACGCCAGAATTTGGGTTGAGTAAGGTCCGGTTGTAGCCAGCTTGCTTGTCCCAAAATTTACACAACAGCAACAAGTTTTTAAAATATGTGTATGTAATCTTTGTGTGCGCTTTCTAATAATGTCGATTTGTATGTGACTAAGTACTGATTTTTACAACAATCAACCTGACCTTCCATTTTAATCTAGTATATGGTTCAGCATTCATTATTCCAGAACTGGAATTATACGTGAACCATAAAGTCAGAAAATAACCACGTCGTCGAGATAAGCGCTGATTAAGCCAGAACCTTTTCGACCGAACGTCGTAAATCTCCCCTAGTAAGTAAAATTTTCCTCCCTTATGATTTATAGTCGCTGATATTTATTAAAATATATAGTTTATTGAAAAACCTAAATATGCGCAGTTATTGAGAAGGTCAGTGCGGAAAAAGGTCACCCCGAAATCAATACTCATTCCTAATTTCTTTCTTCGTAACTGGCTGTAACTGTTTAATGTCACTGGGCAATCGTTTGAAGATTTCCAAGGCCCTTTTTAATCACGTAGCCGCAGGATTGTTGGCTCAAGCAATACGGCTTTCAAGCCAAACTAGATGCTTATTTTAAACCACCGTTAAAAATTAATTTGCGGTAATGTGCACTTTACCTGCAATTCCGGATAGGTCGGGATTAAGCTTGACCTACCCCGATGGCTAGACGCCAAAAGGGTCGATAATAGGGGTTTTGACTAGTAAAAACCTACTCAAATGTTTTCATTGCGTAATGTTTTGTGTGCACAATGTTTTGCGGATTTTGCATATTTTTAACAGTAAAGTTTATTTTAAAGTCGAAAAGGTGGGAGTGGGGGCTGAGTTGGCAAACATCCTCATAAATAATGCGGAGACCCGTCCTAAATCGGTTGATCTTGACTATTTATAGAGAAGTTGCTAACAAAGTACAAGCTTCAGGAGAATAACGAATTTATTTTTACAGCACATTTACAGTCCGTTGAAATCGATAGGATATATTGTTTTTATGATAGCTTAACGACTAAGTGAAGTTAGTTCGAGTGGCGCCCTCTTCGGGACGTTAGATCAAATAAAAATCGAGGACATGTAGCTTTTACTGCAATCGATATTTCTGCTTAATTCATCGACAGACACCGCTGTCGCCAACCGTTTTACTTAATTACATAATTTATATGCAAAGAGGATAGCAACATTTTTTTTTGGGCAATGACGCTCAAATCGTTTAAATATTTAAACACTACTAAATGTGATGGATTGGATTCGATAAATTCCTGAGTGTAAATTATTCTGTTTCACGCAGCTATTTAGAATCTCGGGTTCAAAATACTACTTTTTTATCGTTCACTTCGTAACGAAAAAAGTCTGTCATCAGTTGCTTAGAAAAAATAAACTTCACAATAAAATATGTTCACTGTTTAGCAATATTTGTTTTTCTTTTCAACTGTAATAAAAAACACTGTTTGAAGGAGTTTTATATGTATAATAATTGTGTCACAAGCGTTATTATAAGTTTTAGTTCAGCCTCCAGCACTCAGTTCTAGGTTTGTAATTTATATGCTAATGTTGGGTAAAAAAAACTTGAATATTTATTTAATAAAAAATTTACTACTAAATTGGCAAGGCTTATTCTAAATCGCTAGACACTATTAAGGAGATTTTAAATGTTCTGGGAGTGCCTGTAACTCAACCTACAACAAAAAAATTAAAATTTACTACAATATTATAATAAATACGTGCCTTTGTCGCCTTTAATGCTACACCCTCTGGTAGATTACGTTCAACATATTCCAAAAGTGTGTCAGCTGTACTTCCCGTAACATGTTTGTATTGTATAAAACTAAAGTATGTTCTGGTTTCATATTGCACCTGGTGCTTTTTATAAATATGTACAGACTTTAATACACTACGTCGATCATGTATCGGTTTACGTAAATCCCACCTACAAAAACGACATATACACAGGTTAAAGCATGAATAAAATACACTACGTAGTTGATTTGATATCTAAATGGTTTCCAGCCGTTGTAGCAAACTTTACAAAACTTTTTAAAACCGCTGGATCATGCCCCTTTAATTCTAGTTCAACAATCTTATACAACTTATCGAGTTCACCTTCTTCTGCGGCTTTTGGTAAATTGGACATTAGTCGAAAAAGAGGTTTTGAGGTTATGGCTACACCATTCTGTAATGCTTTGAAAATATTCTACAAAAAGTGGTTTAGAAAGATTATTTTAGGATACAGTGTTTTTACCATTGTGGTGATTAGGTCAATATGTTCTAATAAAGTAATAATTTAATAAAATACAAAATAATATTATTTTTCACATTTCAATTTTTGACAGATGTAGACGCGCCCCCTGTTGTTAAGAAGTTATTATTATTAAACGGATCTGCTAGTTTACAGGTTGTTCTTTTTTAAATTAAATAATTAATTAATACATAATGGACTCAACTTGAATAACTGAATTAATAATAAGAAACATTATTGTATATTTCATTAATCAATAACGTTAATTCCGGCGACCAAAAAAGTTGTTCTTGAATCGTGACGAATTTATCGTCCACATGGGCGGCGACTTTTTAATGTTCTAATGGGGGCAGGGGCAAATATCATTTTAATATGACGTAACTGCTTTTTTTGTAATATGGTGAGTATATCGCATTTAACTTGTAAGAATCCCTGTGTAAAAGGCGATGGTAATTTACTACCAACGGAAATTCCACAAAAAAGTAGACTCATGTGTAGACCCGAGGAGGGTGGAATATTCTACCCTCCTCGTGTAGACCGTATCTTTCATAGAATGAAAAAAAAAAAACTGAAAATACGTAGAATGGGAGGGCAATGTGAATTTTTGTTCATCTCTCGCTATTGTATTGTTGGTTGCATATACAAAAATGGACAACTGTTATTATTATTATTACAATGAATTTCTTAGGCAGAAACAGAATTTAGTCATAATTTTATTGACAAATTAGGTAATAGTTAAATACAATACAGAAATCTATTAAATTTAACTGCTTCAGTTTAAAACCACTGCTGACAAATTTTAGTCATAAAACAGCAGACTGCTGTTTACTTATGCACTTGTTGTTTTGTTTTAAATGCGTAATGTCGGTATTATGCAAACATTTTATTGCAGTGGTTTCTTGTTTTGTGGAAATGCTTTGCAATGAATAAATTACATTTCCACTGAAATTATTTTCAAACTAATATGCACAACTTAATGTCGTAGTTAGCCTTGGGTTAGTCCACAAACAAATTTGCTATAAATGATTTCAAACATTGAAAAACTCATTATTTCCATCACTATAAGGGGAATTAGGTACTTGAAAGTTTACAAAATCAAATTTTTATGGAGAGTTTGTGTACCTGTGTAGTCGACGCCTCTGGTCCACTTTTTTTACCAGTGGTTTAGTAGGTAAAAAAGCACTTATGCCAAAATTGATTATTAATGCATAAAATGTGTTTATCTGAAGACGTCATGAAGTAAAACACTAAAACTGCGGTGTTAAAATAAAAATACGTCAATTTCGAATTTCCGTGTAGCGTTTTTTGATTGGTCGATTGCGTAAAACTGGGTCATGGGCACAGTGGAACTAAAACATCGTAATGTTGGTAACGGCAATAAAGATTGGCAACAATTTAGTTATTTTTTAAAGTCGATTAATGACAGACAAGACATTACATTATAACTTCTCGAACTTACGGTGCACATTATTATAAATAAACGATATTACAAATGTCAAAATGTTTGGGTATTCGTTATCGTGGTATATTTTTGCACTCACATTATTGGAATCAATAATTAAAACGCACCTAACTGTACATGACGGCAGTCATGGTAAGTTTTTCCTACATTTGTGTATATGTAACAAGAAGTTATCTTGTCCTTAAATGACATTACTTGCGTTTAATTTATATCATAATAAACCCCGCTTTAGGTTTCATGACAAACAACCAGAGATATTTCGACAACGATCTCAGCGTTATTCATGAGGTATGTTCGATGCAATATTTGTTTAACACGTCTAAAATGATTTTTTTTTTGTGTTATCACAGGAAATCGCATCCGGATTGAGGTAGGTTGCGGTCAACGTTTCAAGATTGAGACATTCTAAGAGTTTGATTGTAGGTCATCAAGAATTAACGATGACTTGAAGTTACAACTCAAGTTTGAACCAGCATTTCTTGATTTTAAGTATAGGTAAGGGTTGAATTGTGTCTGATGGTGTCAGTAACGCGTTTTCTTGCAGGCCTTTAGGTATCCCCCATTTAGAAAAAGTAACATTGTTCAATGTGGACAGTAACAAGAGCATTGACATGACTTCAATTTCTGGTAGCACTGTTCACTTCCACAGTTCTTTTTTTGAAGACAAAGTGAGAATTTTTTATCAAAAATACTATTACATTGATGGAATTTTTTCAGAAAATTCCTCCTTTAGGTAACACTTCTTTTAATGTTGTGTTCCTGGGCCGAGAAGAGGGATTTGTGGAAAGTAATCTCTTTATTCACACTACAGAGGGCCACTTTAAGTACAATGTAAGTTAAATAGTAACAGCAAGCACCTCCAGAGTGTCATTTTTGTGTTGTAGGTGAAGGGTTCCAGCATTTTTAGTCCTTACAGATTAAGACCCATTGTAGGTATTAAATTGCCAATAAATGCATCTTTTTCTCCTCTAATATACATGCACAATCCTCACACAGAACCTATACAAGTGAGTATGTCGAAGCCGTCTTCTGGTGCTAGCAGTTTGCATGCTTGTAATGTAAAAATTCACCTTGTCACAGCTTACCCAACGACTTTGTTGCTATACCATTGCACCATTTTAGATTGTCGAAGTGTACAGTAGTGGTGGAGATTTCCACCTAGAGCTCCCCACTGGAGAATTAGAAGGTCCAAAGGACATGTGGGAAATTCCTCCCCTTCAAACGAAAGCAGTCATTCGCGTCAGGTTTCAAGCAAAATCTGAACAAAACCACACTGCATATGTGAGAATTAAAGTGAATAGTAGTGAGGAAATTCTTGTTGTGCCATTAGAAGTGGAAGTTTCCGCAGATGGCGGGTTGTTTGACCCTCAGGGATCTGTTGATTTTGGGATTGGGGGTAGTTTGGACTCTTCCAAACAAGTGGAGTTGTGTGTTTATAATCCTCTAAAGAAAGCTGTGAGGATTCATAGTGTTGTGTCTTCATCTGAAGCCGTTAAAGTGGCTTTTGAAAACGTTAAAATAATGCCGGGGGCGAAGGAGGGAAAGCATGGTTGTGTCAGAATTGGGACCCTCACCCTAGATTGTAAGTAAAATTTTTTGTTTGATTTTTTTGCGGAAAAAACTAATTTCTCAGGTTGAAGTTTTTATTCTGCAGTAATTCAAGAAATTTTATTCATTTTAAGTTTAATAGTAAATAAGGTATAAACGAGGGTTCATAAAATTTTTGGATTAGAGTTGGCCATGGAAATATTTGTCATGTCTTTGATTAAAATACAAAAGTCAAACATTCAAATTATTGAAATATAAATGAGGTTAGGCATGACATTTGCAGTTTAATCAAAGACATGGCAAATATTTCCATGGTCAACTCAAATCTGAAAACTTTTTGATCACCTATTAGATAAGTATAGTGTGTATTTGGGAGCTGGGTGATATGGAAATTTCGATATCAAATATTGATTTCCGAATGTTGATATTTCAAGGTGTAAATATCGTGGGAAAATATTAACATATGGTTGTATTCATATATCGGTAAATTGATGTGTCACGATGTTGTGATATTAATATATCACAATATTACGATATTAAGTTGAACTTATCCTATTAATATATCATTTCGTCGATTTACTAAAATTATGGTTGTGTTCATAAAAAATAAAGTAAATCAAAAGCATTAATTTTTGCCATGACCCTCACAGATATATTGACTGACAAATTCTGAAATGGCATATTAAAATATTATCAATAAATTGGTATATCTATAGTTCGTTATTAATTAATTTTTAAATTAAGAATTTGTTTTAGGAATTTATTTTAACGATGTTTAGTTACTAAGGAAAATGATTATTACTAGAGCTGTGCGGTTCAAATTTATTTATCCCCACTATCCGTCCCATCAGGCCAGCAGTGCAGGCCGCTGCAGTCTTGCCTTCCTCGCTTCTCGCTTCTCATTGTGTATTATTTTTCATAATTCACATCAATCGTTTTATTGTCAACGAGACCGACACTTGAACATTATTAAAATTATTATTCTTATTATTTCGTGGGTATGGATTTTAAAATCAGCAACTGATTTTCAGTGAACATTATTTTTCGCGTAAATTTCTTCGCGATACGTAACATCGGCTGCGAGACACTGGTCTGCCGTAGTAGGGGTCGATTCGAAACGTTTAAATTTCGTCCGCACAGCTCTAATTATTACACAGTCGATATGTTATGATAAACGAGTTTAAAATATTCCAATTTTTTATACCTATTCCAAATTTTAAAATATATTTGTCGAGTAAACAAGTGTTATTTCAAGGTTCTTTTTGTGTGTAGGTCCAGTTAGCTTTGTTTTTCTTGATAACTTCACTACTAATTTGAAAAGAGCAATTAAAAAAATTGTTTCCGCAACGTTTAGAATTTACAAAGGCGATATTAATTTTATTGTGACGTTTTATATGTAACTAAAAGTCAATAACTTTTCATAATTAAAAGTTTGATAGTCGTAAACATAATAATTATTGATTAGTATGCTTTGATAACGAATTTCTTGTTTACTTGTTGTGGCGTAATAAATGCGTCAGTATTCAGTAAATAGTGCCAAAGTATTAATATTACTCAGTATATTTCATCTTATTTGGTGAATTAAGTTACTCCATGTTTCGTTTTTATTAAATTCTAAAATTAAAGTTTTCAATATTAATTTCTACATGATTTCAAGTTATTAATTTATGTCTAAAGCAGCATTATTTTTAGAAGCGACTCGGTCGTTTAATTTTAATTTGAAAACTTGATCAAAATAAACAAACATGTTATTGACTAGGTTTCTTTCAGGGAAAACTGCTTTCAAAACGCAAGATTATTCCGGAAAGATAACCGTCAAATATAAAAACGGTAAAAGCAAAACAGAAATACCGTATTATTTGACGGTGCTCGAAGGAGGAATATCGTATGATCCCTCAATCACGCGATACTTCATCAACGACAAATCCGACGGTCTATTTTCAAGGAATTTTAAAATAAAAAACAATTTCCTCTCGTCGTTGAGGCTGATTAATTTAACGCTACCTGAAGAAGCACAAAGATATTTTAAAGTGAGTTGAACGATTTCGTTCGACGGAAGAATTTTTTTATTTGGTTTTAGATCGAAAGTTTTAAACCTCTCATCCTCAAACCGCAACAGGAAACCACTATTTTTATCATAAAACTCAAAAATGCGGTGCATATATCGGACTTGAAAGTCAATTCGTACATTACTGTAAAGACAAACATTTCTGATATTACAGTGCCCCTGTTGAGCTACAACGGGAAGCTGCAAGTGGTACTACAACAAATAAAAATTGTTTCGTCTTTGATAAACCCTCATTTTCAGTATTTGCCGTTCAAAAGCAAAGATTATTCCCTCGACTTGGGTCTAATCAGTTTCGACTCGACGAAAGAAATCTTTTTTCTCGTCGTCAACAACAACCCAGTTAGCATCACAATTAGAAATGTGAAAACGTCGATTCCCATGACCAACGCAGTGATGTTGGGTTGTGGAAAAGGCGACCATAATGCGGCATTGTTGCAAGTGACGTTTCAGAATCTTACGCAATGCGTAAGTATTGAGCACGTTTTCGTGGGTGCAAATTAACGCTGCGATTTCGTAGAGTTTGTTAAAAACGACTGAATATGCAGTTATTCGACTTACAGTACAAACTTTCAATGCTGAAGGTCAGATTTGGGGCGACGTCCAGATAGAGACCCAGTATGAGAACTTATCAGTCCCTGTCCACTTTAAGGTGGCTCCTGGGAAGCTAGAAATTGGACCGGATCGACTTGTCTTCGATCAGTGTTTTCCGGTAGGTGCCCAAAGCATAGGTAGGTTCAGTCATTTTTGCACGATTTACAGCTGTAAATTAAGGTAGCGATAACATGTACAAAAAGTAGATAAAATTGTAATTAAAATGCTTAAGTAAGTTAGTGTAGCGATGATTTTGAACTGTGGACTTAGTAGTGGAAAATGAAGCTTCTAATTTATCTACTTGAACTATTTTGTCACTATCTTTACGCACAAAGAATTTATCTCTTTGGTATTTTGTTTGTCAGTACGGTGCCAACTTCGTGCTAAATGCGAGTGGAATAGTCAACATGATGCATTTAGATTCAAATTAACAGTTTGCTCACAGCATACATTTTAGACTTTTTTGAAACGCGAAATCTTAAAATTTGCCGATTTAATTAAATATTAAGGTACTTATCCAAGATCTGGAATATTTGAGATAATTTTAATATCTTTGTTATTATATAAATACCAAGTGATAACAAAATGAACATTGAGGTCAAACTGGTTAAAAATAAACAAACGATTTGCGATAAAAAAATCTTTTTTGGCAATAAGTTTTCACAAAAATTATAAATTGATAACAAGGAAATAGCAATGCATTTGTGGTTCCAAGTTTTCTTATTTTATTTTTAATGTTTGGTGGGCTACTGCACAATGTTTTAAAATTTTTGTGCTAGTTACATGGTCTTAAAAAAGACAGTGACTCTGCATATTTTTTTCCAATGACGTGTGTTATGTTTTTATAATTTTTCATACACTTAATTTATTGTTTTGGTGAAATATGGATGATTTTGTCGGTGTTAACAAAACTGTTCCAATTTGTTGATAAATCGAATGACGTTTGAGTTTTATTTATAAAATTGGTATAAAATTATTTACACAGAATTTCCCTCGTCCCTGAAGAAGAATCTATCAAGTAAATTGAGTTTGTTTACTATAATCTGTATATGTTAAAATAAAAGTAGGAGTAGATTATTAAACTACAGGTAAAGTAGTATGGTTTGACGTTTTAACTGAGATTTTCTTACTAAAGTTTCGTGATTACGTCATCTTGATATGATTTTATTTGATACGACCCCTGTAACTTTTTTATTATTGAAGATAAACCTGTAGTTCTTTGAGCGAATTTGTATCGTTTTAAAAGATCAATGTGATGACAACCTCACATTTTTATTATCACTTCGGGTAGAAGCGGAAATGACGTCAACTTTATTTTTGTTTTATGGAACACAAGGTATATTTTAATACTTAAAAAGTTAATCAATAGAATAGACGAAAAGTTCATATTTGTTGATGATAATCTAGTAGCTTGAAAAATTGACACTCATGTCATTTATTCACATAAGTGATCTTTTAAAATGATACAAATTTGCTCGAAGAACTCTATCTTTATCTTTAAAAATAAAAAAATACAGGGGTTGTATCATATAAAACAAACACGTGGTATATTCTTGCATTTGTGGTTTATGAATCCGTGTTAAGTTTTTACCATACACATCCAGATGTTTGTATAAAAATCAAAATTGGAAAATCGAAAAAGCGGAAAATCGACTGGTTCGAAATCTCGCAAACTTTTTAAAGTTATCGTAAGCATGGTAATTCGATAAACTTTATTTTTCCTCTCTCCCCAAAATGACCTCATCGCCAAATTTTGCCCAATACATCCCATGTCACAAAAAAAAAATCGCAAAATGAAATTTTATCATTTGTATAATTTTGTTTTTTTTTTCCAATAACCCGCACACATAAGATGAAAAATAGAGGCAGTTTAATAAATCACAGGTAGAGATGCATATTATTTTGCACATTTTAAATAGGATTTATTAAGCAAAGTTTTGAGAAGAACTGAAAAATCGAAAACTTAAGAACTTGAGAAATCGAAAAATTTAGAATTGTTAAAAATAATTGACACTTGAAAAACTGAAAAATCGAAAGATTGAAAAGTCGGGAAATCGAGAAATAGAAAAATAAAAAAAAAAAAGATTAATAGAGAAATTGAGGAATTGAAAAATTGGAAATTTAGAAATGTTAAAAATTGAAAACTTGAACAATCGTACAACTGAAACATTGGAAAACTTCGAAATCAAAAAATGAAAAAACAGTCGAAACAATGAAAAATCTGGACACTAAAATATAGAAAAATTGAAAAGTTAAAAATATTGAAATGTTGGAAAATTGAGAAATCGAAAACTTGAAAAATGGAGAAATCTAAAAATCGAAAAGTGAAAAAATGTTAAAAATCGAAAGACCGAGATGTCAAGAAATGAAATCGAAACATCAAAAAATTGATTCTTTTTAACTAAAAAATCCCAAAACTAAAATATCGAAAAATTGAAGAAGAAAAATTGAAAAATCGAAACATTGAAAAATCCGAACACTAAAACAAATATATTTAGAAAAACTAAAAACCATGAAATTGAAAAATTGAAGAATCGAAAAGTCGAAAAATCTAAAATTGGAAAAATTGTCTAAAATTTTGATTTTTTGTTTGAAGAAATCTAGAGTCTAGGATGAAAATTCAACACTGATTCATAAACTACAAGTTCAGGACTACGTTACGTTTTAACATTTAAATAATATTTATTCGATAAAATTGTAAGATGGCGTTCCTGGTAGGTCATGAACGGATAAATTTTGATTAACAATTATGCTTCCGGTAACCTTAAAACGTTTGTAACATTTCAAAGCATTCGATTTTGCAATTTTAAAGTTAAATTGTAAAATGTTATACAATATTCGACTCGGATTCATGCACCACAAATGGAGGAGTACATTAACAAATTTTGCTTTTACGTTTACACGATATTCCCAAAATACGTCTTAAATTGCCGACTCTTGTATTTTTCTTTTGAAGGAATTTGAAAAATTTTTGGGAACTCCTGGTGTTTTGTTTTATAAATAGTTTTAAAGAATCTCGGGGATCCTTGGTGTTTTGTTACTTCCCGAGCGTAAGCTAAGGCAGTATTGTACTAAGGTCCATCAGAGGAATTGTCACTTTCCTGAACCTAGAGTATGAAAAAACTGGTCTCCCGTTTCCATCGGTCTTTATTAGACATGTAATTTTCGAAACTACTGGACCGAGCGTTGTAAAATTTTTTATGTATATAATGAATAGCAGGTGGAATATGTAGGTGGTAAACCGTTAACCTAATCATCCCCACAACTAATGGGATCATCTCCAATATTTACAATAGTAAATGTTATTTAAATTTTATAAAATAATATACTCCTACACTTATGGTTTATGAATCCATGGTGTTTTCCTTAGACATCCATATTTTTCGAAAAAAAAAAATCAAAATTGTTTTACGATATATTTTTGAATGAATTGAAAGGATATTGAGGGACCTTTCGTGTTTTGCCTTTTAAAAAAAAATGAAATTTTGAAAGAATTTCGGGGTCCAATTTGTATTTTCTTTTTAAAAATAAGGTGGTGCAGCTCGCTTCGCTCGCTAATAGAATCTGGGACATATTGGATAAGCGAGATTTTATTAGTAATATTTTGAAACGATGTCAAAATTTTGGTAACAACGATCAGATACATTTTGGTCATCGCCATATACACTCTATTCGTAAAATACATGTAAAATTTCACGACAATCGGTTCAATAGTTTCGGAGAATATTTTATAAAATCGCTACAAAGAGATAGAAACGGGAGACCTTATTTTTGATATTCTAGGAGATATGAAACATCATGAAAGAATGAAATTAACCATTCGCTTACAACAATACTTCTCCAGCGGTGCAATCAAATTATTTACACCGAACTTCCCTGTCCTCTTAAGTAATGCCACGTGTATTTTTCTATAAAACAAAAATAATCGAGATGGCATAACTTTTTTACATATAAATATATACATCAATTTTGATATGTACAATCTTACGGTAATCATAACAACACTGAACCGTTCAATGTGTCATGACCCCTAGAGTACAAGTTTCCGTTTGTCTGTCTGTGTCGATTTTTATTAAACAGATAACCTCCCGAAATTACTGGGTTGATTATTATTAAATTTTTGATGTATGTTAGAAATTTTGCTGAATAAATCCTCTCTGAAATATGCAAAATATGACTCTATACCTGTGGTTTATCAATGAAGTCACAGTTTTCAGAATTAGCTATACAGGGTGACAAAAAAATTAATAAATGAAACAATTTATTGGACTGAGTAAATCAAGACCCACTGACTCCATTTTCCCAATAATTTGGGAATACAGTTATTGTTATTATTGATCTACTTGTCCTTGCAAAAATGTTGATGACCCATTACAAAATTTTCTCATGGAAAAACTCACTTGAAAAAAACGCGTAGCACGTTTCCTTACATTGACTTTAACATTACATACATATCTTTATTTTAACCAGGTATAAGAGTTATCATAAAAAAAAATTGGTCTGCGACAGACCTTTCTTGCTCTTGAAGTACAGTCCAACGAATTCCGCTTCTTTGAAAAAATGTAAAAAATGTTTGTTTTTTATACAGGGCCTCTAGAATGTATGTATTATTATTATTTATATTAAATAAAGACGGGCGTATTGCCACGTTTTCAAAAAAGTGGGGTAATTTCATCCAAATAAAAATTGCTGTGCCGTCATAAATGCACACTGTGAGAGAAAAAAAGAAAAAAAAAACGAAAAGCCAATGGGCCACGACCGGTTTGCTTTACGCTAATGGTAAACTAATATTATACCATGCATTATGTTTTTGCAAAAAGCGGATTCGTAAACCACACTTATAGGAGTATATTGTTGTATAACAGTTAAAGCAAATAAACAGAACATTTTGAAATTACGTCATCAAATTGTTGGTGGGGATGATTAGCAAAATTTTGGTTAGCATTTAATCGTCTACATGGTACTATATCTACAAAATTTGACAACAATCGGTCCAGCAGTTTCAGACTTATGTGTCTAATAAAAATGGATACAGACAGACAGACGGACGGAAACGGGCGAGTACTTTTTCGTATTGTAGGGGTCATTAAACTTCGAGAAAATATAAAAGTGGCCATTTGTCCGATGAACTCGATTACTATACCTATTTCCTTAGCTTACGCTAGGGAAATAACAATAAAATTCCCAAAGCCAAATCTTATAATTTTTTGAAAACTCTGCATTTATTTTACTGTACTTCAGGGGCGAGGGAAGTTCTATGGAAATAAACTTAGTCTAATTTTTAAATTGTAAATATTTATAGACATTTCATCATGATGCATATTTTTTAATAAACACGTATTTAATAATTTTTCGGCATTAACTTTCAGATGTGATGAATAAATACATTATTGTAGTCTATCCTTTGTAATAATTAAATTAATTTAATGAAATTGTGTCGTGCTATAAAATAAATAATTTAAAATTTTAATTACATGAATTGCAAAAAAAAAAAACGATAAAAATATCAACGACCTCTAGACAGTAATATGACTCAACATCGTAATATGAAAAAAAAAGAGAATTTTCGTTTGATAAATTATTAACTTTGTATTCGATACAATGATTTCGATTATTGGTCATAAATCTTATTATTGTGAAGATTTCCGCCCTTAACACATTTTTAATTAATTTGCACTCTATTTTAATTGCGTTTAACTGATTAATTTAATTTAAAACATTTAATAAACTTACTGTAGTATGATTTATCTTTAATGTAAGTAGATTTACTTATACTATTTTGTTATTTCCAGGGTAAAATTTGTTCACACCCGTTACGCGTCCATTCAACGTTCAATGATCCAATGATCATCGAAGAAATAATAAGTTTACCACCTGATATCCGCTTAAGCAGTAAACATTCGGGCCATATTTTAGCCCGAGCAACCAAAGTCATCGGCCATTTGTACCTCGACCCTACTTTAGGCTGTGGAAACGAATGTTACACAGGACTGCAACACGACACAACAGGTACAGATGGGGCCATTAATAATGACCATCTCCCGCGGTCATGGTCCTAGTTATGAACTGCCGAAAGTACCCGAGCCCTTGGAGATTGCTGAATTTCGTCTGTGTTTGCCTCTCTCGAACGGTTCGGGTACTTTCGGTAGTGTATAGCTAGGACCATGGCCGCGGGAAGCGGTCATTATTAATGGCACCATCTGTACTATCCCTCCTCTCAATCGCTAAAACCTTCAAAACTTGTGTTATAGCGCAATGGCTGAAAACTCTAAGTCTATCGAAGTCCGTCTCCGACTTCGATTTAAATCTAGTCAACGTCTTCTACAACAGATATCTTAATTTTACCGCCAACGGCTTGAAACGTTGGCAAAACTTAACCCTAAGACTCGACACGTCTGAAGTGAGGGGTCACACTTTCAAGACGAGAGTCAAGATGAGCTGGCCTAGTCTCATAGTCGAACAGAATCTCGAAAACAAGTCCGTTTTCACGTTTCCGTTAACACAGATCGGGAACATTTCGTATAGAAACATCACCATACGTAATCCGTCGAGCTACAATCTTGTTGTGCAGATAGTCATGGATAGGAACTATCCAGACTTGCAGTTGATGCATGAAGGACTACCTTCGAATTTTATCCCCAGTGCGACCCAAGAGCTGAAAGACATAGAACACAGATTCTTTTTTCACGAAAGCTTGAAAAGACACTACGCCGAACTCTCGGACAGTTTGAATTTAAAAATTCACGAGGAGTCGGTGCCGGTGCTGCTCGCTCCCGGCGAGAATTTCACTTTCGTCGTGGGTTTCAGGAGCGAGGACACGATACCCAATTCAGCTCTGATTTTCATCAGGAACAATCTCACGATTTTGGAAGTAGTGCGATTGAACGCCCAAGGGGCCCATCCGCTTTTTAAGTTCGGTAATCGCAAGCCCGGTTCGTTGCAGCCGCTCACTTTCGAATTGACCGAGAAGCACCTGAAAGACTGCGAAAGGGAAAAACAGTATAAAAACCCGTCGCCGAATTTGAGCGTGAAGCGCTCTTTCACCGCCCGCAATATCGGTGACGTCACGATCTACATCAACAGTTTTTTCATCAACGACTTGCCGTGCGAAGGCTACGGGTTTAAAATACTCAACTGTGCCCCCTTTGTTTTGCATCCGAACGAGACGAAAAAAATCGATATAGCGTTTACGCCGGATTTAACGTTGTCGAGGGTGGTCCGGCTGCTGATTTTAGACACGAGTTTGAGCTATCCAGTGAACTATACGCTTTTTACCACAATACCGCCGTACTATCTCAGTCTGTGCTCGAGTTTGATCGTCAGGCCGACATGGGAGGTGTACTTAAGCTCGATTGCGTCGTGGTTTATGCTCGCTGTGGTGGTTTTCGTCGTGTTTTTCGCTGTGATGGACGCTGAAAGGATCAAGAAGCAGACTCTTGCTGCTTTGATGGCGCCCAACAGCTTGGCGCCGCAGCCGGTTCTGGATTTGAGGTTGGTAGGTCAGCAGACCAGGGCCGAGTTGCGGTCTAGTAAAATCGAGGAAAAGAAGGCCGAGGAAGTCAAAACGGAGAAGGTTCAGAGCGAACCGAGCAAAACGAAGCCGGAGGGTGAAAAGTACACGGCGATAATTCCGGCGACGGGAAAGAGCAAAAAGAAGCTCAGTAAGAAGAATAGTAACGAAATGCAGAGTGAGAGCGACGCACAAAAGAAACCAACCGAAGTACAAAATAAAAAGAAGTTCGTCGAAGTGAAGAGCGACGATAAGAAAGCGAATAGTATTAGCAAAGACCATAAAAAGACAGTTCCAGTTAAGAAAGTTACCAAAAATACTGTTGTACCTGTTTACGAAGAAGAAACTTCGTCCACTACGACTGATTGCAGCAGCAATAACGACGAAAACGACAAAGAAATTGACCAAAGAAACTCGAAAGTTTGCTCAAAGAAGCCTGGCAATAGCAAAAACGAGACAAACCACCAGGAGGAGCTTCCTACGGTCGAAGTAAAACCAGTGATTCACCAGAAAGTCGAACGTAAGCGATCAGGCCCGAAGCCGGCGCAGAAAAACAAAGACGGCGAAAATAAAACAGAAACGAAAACTTTTGAAAAGAAACCACACAAATCCAACAAAGAGAAAAAAGAGAAACAGCACTTGACAAAAAAACTGTCGTCGGAGAAAACTCCGTTCAAGAATAGCGAGAAGCGGGAGAGTCCTCCGGTTCGGGTGAGTCCCCCGATTACGTCGTCGCCGTCAGTCTGGGGGGAAAACAGGGCTACTTTCAGCGACGTGGTAGCCAGGAACGAAAGTGCGGTCAGTATTACCAACACTCGTCCACTTTCGCAAACCCAAACGACCAAACCCACCATGTACGTGGAACCTTATAAACAAACATCCACGGAACTCGGACCCATCGGGTCGCGGAGGATCGATTTCTGGCAGGAAAGCGACAGCTTGCCGGTCGAGGACCACTCCAACAGCTACTTCTCGAACTCGTACGAGTTGTCGGCGGATAGCAATTCGAATTTCCTGGATGATTTGGTTGTGAACACTGGCGAAACGTGGGGGCAAAATCACGCTCTGATGAATCCGTTGGATGGTTCGGAGAATAACTTGACGCAAGGTTGGTTGGTTGGTGATTTGGGACGAAGTATGAATTCTTTTTTTTTTTTTTTTAGATCCATGGAATCAGAATCTGGGGGGAGGCAACTCTGGCCTTCAGAATTTTTGGGATACGTTTTATTCAATAAACGACAGTTATTCTGTACAACAGTCGCCGATGGGGCAGCAAGCAGGGTACTTATGGGGGTCCTCTCCTGTGTGGGAGCCGTGGGCGCCCGCTGAATCGCCCAAGACGCCGACTCGAACGCCGCCAGGGTTCGATACTTTTGCTCAAAGGAAAAACGAGGAGGTAGGTTTATTTAGTTTGTAAAAATAAAAATACATTGTATTTCAGAACAGTAACCTATATTTTATCTAGTTGAAAAGAATTGTAATTCTGAAATTATAGTAGGAAAATTTTTGTATGCAAAACGAGTGCAAAACATGTTAGAAAGTCATTCACATTTTCTCCTCAACAGTTTATTTCCGCCAAAGTACGTTAATAGTACTTATCTATCGTCGTATAATAAAATTAGATCCTTTCCCACGTGAATGAACATAGGTTTCTTCTGGAAAAATACAGCAGGGTATTTTAAATTTTGTTTAACAAGCTGTCTTTCGTGTACTTTGTAAATGCGGTAAAATTCAAGTTTAATGAGATGTTGCATAATGTATAACTGCCTTGCTTTCGCTTAACCCAACGTTGTCTTGTTGCTTGTCAGAAATTAAAAGTGATTCTTGATTTCTATTCAAGCAAGGACATTTGTATCACATAGCGGATTAATTCTCCGCTACGCTCTGAACAATCAACTGGTGAGTCTGGAAAAATAGTAAAAAAAAATCCTTCTCACATTTTGGTGGAAATATAATGATTTTAAAATTGGTTCGCTACGTTTAACAACTAAACAACACATTCATTATCACACAATAACTCCACACGAAATGAGCCGGAGTGAATAAAAAATGAAATAAGTTGCACAAATATGAGAATGCTGAAAATCAAAAGTTTAAAGTCTTTAATCATCCGAGATAATATTTGCTTCTAAAGAAAAAGACTTGTTAATGTAAAATATTTAGTCTTTTTTAAACCATGCTCATGGTAACACTTTTATTATCTCTTTGTGCTTGGTTTGATTCAATTGTATTTTCTCTAGAACAAAGTACATGAAAATCTTAAATAATTATATGCCATATATAAAACACCTAAAATCCACTTACTATTAGTATTTTTAAGCGTTGGATATAAATCAGATTTTATGTCACGCCCGTGACTGTATTTTAATAAAAATTTATAGGGATGGTTTAAACCAATTCACCCGCAAGTTAAATATTGGTATACAAATTAAAAATCAGATTATCTAGCTATTGTGCTCATCAAATTATTTCTCGAATGAAAAAGCAGAAGCCCTAAAAAGTGCAACGGGTGTGACAAATTCGAACGTACAAAAGGTAAAATTAAATGAAATTAGACTGGATTCAAACATTTAAGGCGTTTATGGCTTCACACCAATTTGACTCCCAATATAATTCAATAGGCCGTGACAGCCGGATGTCTTCAACCCGCTCACCGATACCTACCTGAAAAGACCTTTTCTGGTAAAAGCACAGGGCAGGACTGAGTTTTGCATTTACCGACAACTGCGCGTTTCGATTTTTTTATTTTAGGTAAAAACAAAGTAACTTTTGTCTGTTATTTAAGTGTATTAAAAGTATGTTTGAGGCGTTATCCTGTTACTTTTCAACTTGATTTTGCATTGAAAGCATTTAAAATTGTACACGTGTGTCAATATGTCGAAGATAACTCAAATTAATTTATAGATTAAATCTTTTCCTGAATTTATTCTTCAAGAAGGCACTGTGTTTTGTAGCTTCTGCTACAAACCGCATTTCTATTTACAAATATATGTTTTCGGATCACCGGCAAAATTTTTTGCTACAATATTTCGAAAAGTATTTAAAAATAAATTGTTACAAAAATACTAATTAAATGGCCTATTATTATTATTTTTTATTTATTTGTCACTATTTAGTGTAAGACAATAATTTTAAAAAATTTTATTTATCTTTGTATTTTTTATGAAAAAAATTAAGCTCGATAAACCTGTTTTTATAATTTGTAAATAAATTTAGTTGTGTTATTACACTTCTTTTCAATTTTTGAAGCATATGCAACTGCATATCTCTGCATATATTAATAAAGTTACTGCATATTTGCATACATTTCATGCATATTACATGATCATATTTCTGAAAATTTTGCTGCATACGTTTTACTCTCTAGTCATGTATTATTTTTAATATAACAGCAATATGAATGTACCCTCCGGATTTGAAAAAAAGGACGGTGACATCGTCAAAATTATTTGATTTAAAAAACTTAGTGGACCAGTTTTCTATGATTGCGATCGTACTTATTAAAGATTTTATGTTTTTTGCTTTCAGTATCTTAATAATACTTTCAAATGTGCAGAATAATGATTAAATAATTAAGATACGGAAGACACGTTAAAAACAAAATTACTCTTAGTCCGGTCCTTCGCGTCTCGGCCGTCCCTGGCACGTGGCATGGTTTACATTTACTAAGTTTTATGAAAGGTCGGCTGTAAAGTACTTTAAACGTCAAAGCCATAAACGCCTTAAATGTTTGAGTCCAGGCTAACATTGAATCCAAAGTGCTCTTGCTGGTGAGTGCATTGTATGTATATGAAATCAAAAAAATATATATGCAGGGTGTTACTGAAATGCACGTATAAAAAAATTAGGAATGTTCTGTGAACTCTTAAGAATTAAACCTTGGTTTTCTAATCAAAATTATACAAAGGAAAATTGACCTCTATCTTTGCCTCTTGTACCCCGTTGGCAAATAAATAGTATAAACCGTTCAGGATGTTTTTAGACAAAGGTAGGCCATGTAAATCTAGTAATTTGGTTGCATTCAATTTCGTATATGTAAGGATCTTTACATATACAGAATTTCCATTCTTAGCAGGTACCACAAAATAACAAAAAGGAGTAAATAAAATAACTGAATAATGTCTACATCGCTTCTACACGCGTCTTGTACTTCAGGAGTTCCAGTTCATAGTACTCAAAATTTGAAATACATATTGTTTGTTTTTACAACTGTGTGAATAATACCCAAAAGGTACCCGTTCTTAGGTCAAAAATATTAAAATATTAAAACGTTAATAAAACCGTTCTTCTTGTGATATAATTTTATTTTATTATGCCAATTTTACTATATGTAATTTTTAATATTCAAGGTATGTAAGTCACACCCGTTGCAAATTTACGTCACACCCGTGACACTATTTAAAATGATGCAGTGTAAAATTACATGGGTTATTCCAAGTAATTTATGACCAAAAACTTTGAGGAACAGCAAAAATAGTTTTGAAATTCGCAGAAATAGTAAAGTTTTTCTTTAAAATATTACACTCAATTTTCTACGATCACACCCGTGACGCCATATATTGTTTTCTCTGTCTCTTACCCAGTATTGTATCTTGTCAATTTTTTTATAAATAATTCTTGACACTGTAATCTACATGCTACCAATGGTATTTGTTCTAAAATATCTCTGATTTACAACAAAAAATAAAAAATGTCCTCATTCTGTCACACCCGTGACATATGGATTTATTGCACAATAACTATATAGTAATAAAATTTTTAGTTAATATTTCTCTCGCCCAAGACCATGTTTAATTACCATTTCAGTGAGAATGTACAAACATATGGTTATTTTGTTTTTGTAATAATTTGATAAAATTACAAGGTACAAATCAGCAAAAATCGAGTAAGCAGTTAAAAATGTTTGACATATCAAAAATCGTCAAAGTTTTCAAAACCCTACATTTAATGTTCGCAGGTAATTTTAGGTCCCCGGGTGTTTTATTTTCGGATAAATTTAAAGGAATCTGGTGTTTTGTTGTTGGATGAAGTTGAAAAAATCCTTTGAGCTTTCAGTGTTTTATTTTTTACGAATTTGAAAAAGTCTTGAGTGCCGCAGTTTTTTTTTGTTTTTTTTTTTTAATTCGGGAGACTCTTGGATACCCATGGTGTATTATTTTGGGAGCTCGAGATTTTTTTTGTAAATTATTTAAATCAATTTTGAGAATTTTATTTCTGTTCTATTTTTGGAAAATTCTGACGTGACCTGTTTTTCAGTTAATTTTGGGACACCCCGTTTTTTTTTTTAAATCTTGAGGTTCTAGATATTCCTGTTTAGAAAGAATTTGAAACTGCTTTGGCGCCTCCAGTGTCTTTTCTTATAATAATTTAATTAAATTTCTTAGAAGATACGACATTTGTTAAAATCAGTCCACTAGCCCCACCCGCCCTCCCTCTCTTTTCTTGGAGGGTATCTCATTGGGCAAAATCAGTCTTATCTTAGCAGCCACTAGCCCCGCCCACCCACCCTCTCTTTTCTTAGAGGGTATGTCATCTGCCAAAAATAGTCGTATCTTAGCAGCGACTAGCCCCGCCCACCCACCCTCTCTTCTTAGAGGGTATGTCATTTACCAAAATCAGTCTTATCTTAGTAACTACTACCCCGCCCACCCGCCCTCTCTTTTCTTAGAAGGTATGTCATCTGCCAAAATCAGTTTTATCTTAGTAGCTACTAGCCCCACCCACCCGCTCTATCTTTTCTTGGAGAGTAGAGACCGTGCGTTTAGAGATAAGCACAGTGACTCATCAATGATGAGTCATCATCATCTGACAAGAAAAATTCCGCCACACGATTTTTAAATATTTTGTTTAGATTTGTCGGGTAAATTAAATACTGTTATTAATAGTTTTTCTTTATTTTTTAATTTATAAAATATGAATTTGACCCGTGAGTGTACTATTTAAAGTACATGAAAACAAAAACAATACGAATTACTACAAAATTTATTATATTATATGTAACAATATTTATAACAGCAATTAAGATGTGGTATTAAATTGATATATCCAATAGTTCTACGCCCTCGATTTCTGCGGACGCACGCCAATGGAGGATGTAACCACCGCTTAAATTTAAAAATAGACTTGACCCGACTCATTTTCGTCTGCTGCGCAAGTTCATGGGTACGCTTATCTCTAAACGCACATACTGTATCTCATTTGCTAAAATCAGTTTTATCTTAGTGGGTACTAGCCCCGCCCACCCGCCCTCTCTTTTATTAGAGGCTAAGTAATTTACCAAAGTCAGTTTTATTTTAGCAGGTACTAGTCCCGTCCACCCGCGCTGTTTCTAACGATTTTATTTCTGTTCAGGATGAGATCTAGCGTTTCATTCGGACTAGATAAAATGAATCACTGAAATGAAGGCCGGGTGGGTGGGTGGGGTTAATATTATGTCCTTTTTTAAGTGAGAATGGGAACTAATAAAATGTAGGCTGTTAAAAAAAGCACTAATTGTAGCAACTACTAGCCCCGCCCACCCACCCTCTATTTTCTTATAAGGTATGTCATTTGCCAAAATCAGTTTTAAGCTCCGTACATAACGAACTGAAGAGTTAATCCGACATTTTCCAGACACCCAGTATAATGATAAATCCCAAGTAACTATAGAATATTTTGCACATTTTCTGTAGGATTTATCCGTCAAAATTTTGAGAAGACGTCGTCAGTTTTTTAGAGGGAATAAACAGATACATTTTGATTACAAATTTACCATGTTTACGATAATTTTAAAATCTGCAAGATTAGTTTTTTTTTAATTGCATAATCACATTGTTAAAACTATTGCTATTGTTTATTAAATGTGGCACAAATAATATATTTTGGGTGCACGCCCCTTCGAACGAAGAATGGACTCGACCGAAATAAATTGGCACTATGCGCAGATCACGTGATGCCCCCTTTCCTTTTGCACCAAACTATACGTTATTTTATAAAATTTAAATAACATTTACTTTAGTAAATTTTGGAGATGGCGTCATCGCTTTGATGGTGGGGATGATCAGACAAATTTGATAACAATCGGCCCGGTAGTTTAGAAGATTTATTGGTCTAGTAAAAATAACACAGACACGGACAGACGACAGACAGACACACGGTAACGGAAGACCTATATTTTCGTATTCGAGGGGTTATGAAACGTCGAGAAAAGTAGCACTCGATTAGCTTACGCTCGGAAAGTAAAAATATGTACTTCTCTCCCATTGTTACATACTACTGAATGTGTCATTAAACTTGGTTTTTATATCATTAATCATGTCGTCACTAATAAGCCACATATTGACATTTGTTTCCTAACTATTTACAAAAGGTGAAAAGCATTGTAAAAAGTAACTTTTATAACGTGTTGCGTATATAATTTTTCTGTTTTCTTCTTGATATTACAAATGTTTTATTTATCTCGCTTCTGTCTCTTTGGACGCTTGGTGATAAAAAGAAATAATTCTCGTTCTTATTGCATAAACAATTCTTACGTAACCATTTATAAAATCAAACATACAATTGATAATGATAAAAGAAATTGGAACGCTTGTAAACCAACAACAATTTGTAATAAAATTATTTGTTTCAAAATATGATAAGGTAGATCTTACCCAATTACAACCTTTTTGTCTTTACCGTATTTTAAAAATTTTTGAAATTCGCATAGTAAAAAAAGTGCTCGATTTTTTAACCCGATAACCTTGAGACCGTTTCTTTAAATGCTATCAAGGTTATATAATTTTGGATGTTATTGTTTTTTTAAACTTTCATTTCTAATTTTAAAATTTTGTGATTTTCAACGTAACGTATATTAAATTTTTATTTTCGTGGTGTTCTGTTGACTTTGTCAAAAGTGTTAGTTTTTTAACTATTTAATGTGTCTTATCAACGTCTGCTTAATACTAATATTAGAGTTTGTCAAACAGTATTTATTTTTTCGTAGTTAATTATAAACATAATATTGGAGTGAAGCATATGCAAATGAAGCTGGCCATGGTCGATGACATACAGCTATAACATTTATAACATTGACCTAGGTCAAAATGGCTTTGCATGTATAATTTTGGTAATTAGAAAACAATCATATCATAACAGTGCAAAGCTGGACTGATCACCCTGTATATTTTATTAAATTTTTTTATTAAAAAATGAAGTGTATATTTTTCTTTCAGGTGCCTCCGCAGCAAAGAGAAGTTTACAATCCTTTCAGCACAAGTAATATTTGGACACAGCAACAGCCAAATCCATGGAATTATCAAGGACAGTGATTCAATGTTTCACACTTCTAGGGTTCGTTGATTTCGTCGTTTACGTTTTGGGCCATTTGCACTTAAATCACGTATTAATAACGTGGTTATTTCCATTGTGTTGTAAGACTGTGCGTAATTTAATAATACTCATTTGTTGTAGGAACCCTAGTACAAGTTTTTGCAGAAATTTTCGACTTTTGTGAATGTTCAATACTGTAATAATTTATTTATTGACTGTTCCTGACAGGTCTTCTAAGTAAATCTTGAGTTTCTTAAAAAAAGAAAAAAAAAAAATAATTGAATGTTGACACAGTTTGCGTTTTATTTCTTCTCAAGTGTTACGTTTGGACGATAGGACAAAATAACACAACGGGTGTTTAAAAAAATTTATTCCGCAAAATATTACCAATAAATTTGGAAAACGAATTATCCAAGCTGAATTTCCAAAAAGAAATAGAGCTGTTAACGGTTCATAACGTTTTATCGCCAACAATGTAATCGGTTTTCCAAACAAATTTAACAATTTAGACACAAAAAATAAATACAATTAAAAGCTGAATAGGAATACAAGGAAGAATAATGGGACAGTATAAAAGCAACCCAAAATTATTGTTGTTTACAATTTGCCTCCTTGGCCGCTTTGTCGTTATCCTTCTCATCACCAGAGTCGCTTTCCTCAGTGGTGTCTTCCAGATCATCATCGTCTTCATAATCATCATCCTCATCTTCTATTGCTTCTCCAGTATAAAACAAAACAGCGCGAGGAACAATCCTTTCCCTAATGTAGTGCCCAATCTCAAAATCGGTAGTTAACAACTGACGCAACTCGTCATCGATATCTTCCCCTTTCGCGTTTTCGGGAAGCTCAGGTGGGGCGAAAAAGTTGAAGAAGGAATCATTCTGGACAGTTTTCGTCACCGTGCGGACGACACCGCGACTCTTATGCTTCTGCTTTTTCTTAACGGTTTTCAGCGTCACATTCATTCCTTTGTTCCAGTTGATGGTGCAACCTTTGCACTTGAAGATCTCGGGGCCCTCAAAGTTGAAGGGGTCATCCTCCTCAGGTTCACATTTCATGAAGTATTCCTTCGTCAATACCGTGTTGGTGAAGTATTGGTTGGGGGAAAAGTGGAATGCGAGAGTGAA
The DNA here is from genome assembly GCF_036711695.1 of Zophobas morio. Lineage (NCBI taxonomy): Eukaryota > Metazoa > Arthropoda > Insecta > Coleoptera > Tenebrionidae > Zophobas > Zophobas morio. Next base: position 13,218,108 of record NW_026972107.1, read on the forward strand.
ACTCTGTAAAAAATTGTCAAGTTGTGGTTTTTGAGGTTAGAGCGGATTGTGGATTGTTAACTTACCATGGGATTTTCTGAGCAATCGACCTTAATGTCCTGCAAATGGCTGAGGATGGGCTCGTCTGGGGGCTGAATCATCTCTGACAGGAGGTTGACGTTCTGGAAAATCGTCAACCAGAAGTTGGGGATGCCCAATGGATCGGGTTTATCGGTGTTGTTTTCTGGGTTCTTTGGGATGATTTCAGGCGTTTTGGTGGTCTCTTCGTCGATTTTCGCTTTATTTTTTAGTTGGTTGCCCAGGTTTTCGTCCTCGTCGTCCGAAGGCCATTGAGACTCCTCCTCCGTGGGCTCGTAGCCGCCCGTGACGATGGTGTGCCGCTTGTCGTACATTGGCACGTACAATTTGTGGTATTTACATTCCAAAGCGTGTACTTCAGCGAAGAATTTAGCCTCGATGTTGGTTGCCTCTAGTTGGAGTTTCTTCAGTGCTTTGATTCTTCGTTTAACTGCCGGCGGTACCTGGCCGAGCTTGTCGGCATTCCGTTGACTTTCGAGCGACGCTAGCACATTTGAGAAATCCATGAACTTGTTGGGAATCTTCTGTTCGGTCTCCTCTTCCTCCACCGACGAGTCTTCCAGCGATTCGTCAGGCTGCTCTGGTTTGGTGGTTGCCATTTTTCTGAAAGACAAGTTTTTGTTCAACTTTTTTCGGACCGCAAAAACGACTCAAACGTTCGAAATGAGGCACTCGGTTAATCAAACCCTCAATTGCGGCATCCGGACCGGAACCTCAACGGAATCTTGCTCTCGCAGCACGTGCAGATTCAACGGAAATACAGATGTCAAATTTTTTTTTACAAACGAAATAACAGAAAAGAAGCCGAAAATTGCGTCGCAGCCTACTCGGACCGGCGCCACGACTTCGGCCGTCTGATTAGTGCGACTTATGCAAATTTTCGGAAAACATGCAAACACGTTTTTTGCGCCTACACTCACCTTGCGCCGACTTTAAGATGGTGGCAACCCGAAGACGAGAGATTCCGGCAGTGGCAACAACAAGAAAGAGAAAAATTCACACGGCTACGTCGCTAACACAAACGAATTTCCTGCAGCTGCGCATCGTTCAAATTTTGGACCAATTAGATGTGGCAACGGGGGGCAAAAGTTCTTTGTTGTCAAGTACAGTCTGACAACGTACGACGTTAGCGTAGGTCGGTTTCGCGCCGTTTTTGGCGCGTAATGTTGGTTGCATACAAATTTAACGCAAGTGCCGACTTTCGAGAATTTTCGGAGCCCAAAAGGTCGGAGTAACTTCCAAGGAGACAACGCAAAAGTGCATTTTTAAAAAGTGTACATCGAACTGCATCTGCAGAAACGTATAAAGAAGAAGCCCCACAACTTGGTTGTTCAAAATCAAGACACGTGTTTTTAGATCTTGGTTACCAATGGCTGCCAACATAAAATTTAATTGGCCTGAAATAAACGAAAATATATTTTTTCTTTACCATCAAGTCAGATTTAAAAATATATTGGACTTGAAAAATTCTACATAGTATTATCTCTATACTGTCGTTACACTTTGAGTTGGCAACTTGTAAAACCCTTAAACAATGCATTCCATTTTTTATATGTTTTATTTGTTAAATATTTTATATTATTATTTTATGTACTTATTATTGTAATTTAAAATTTTTGTAAACAGTAGTTTTAGCAGAATTTTTTTAATACTTGATGTCTATGACATATCTATGTGAGAAACGTAGAATGTAGCTCTAACGCTAAAGAATAAACGAAAGTATATTAGTTTATTGCTATTGATAGAATTCTCGGCGATGTTGTCAAAAACGTACCCATTTTTGGAAGAAGTCTGTATGTGTATCTGCAAAATTTCCAGAAAGTTTCTTTTATTCAACATCTATTCGCGTGAAAATTCTATTTTTATTTATCAAAATTTCTCCACATCTCCCTATGAAGGTAAATTACTCCGAAAAAATCGACTTCTAAAATGCGAGCGTAGCGAGCACTTTAGGATGTTTCACAGACATTAGTGATCATAAACAATCTTTAATCTCCCTTTTTTGAATAACAACAAAATCGTTTTTAATAATTTAGCTTCTCAGGGATACCAATTTTTAATTTACACCTGAATGTGCTCGCTGCGCTCGCATTTTGAACTTCTTTTTTCAGCTTTATTCTCATCATAGAAGTCTGCAGGAAAGGGTCTCAGCGAAGTTGTTTGGAATAAATTTCTAGACTTTAAAAAGGCACGTTTAAATTGCTAGAGTTTCCACAATTTCACCAGATAGTCACAAATATTTTCAGCATTCACTTTTTCTAGACAGTAAAAAATTCTCTCATTAATAATTCAGGTTCTCGGGGACATTAACGACTATAAGTTTTAATAACACCTAAACATGTTTGCTACGCTCGCTGCTTAGTTTGTTTTATTATTATTCTATTGTGATAACTCAAACATCGCGCCTTAAATTGACATGCGAAAAAAAATTGAAAGCCCGCGAAAAATTCAAAATTTGGCCTTGGCTGTGATCGTCTGACAAAGTGGAACCCTACATTGTGTTTTTGAAAAACGGCGGGATGCGTTCAGATGCAAGTGATGCACTCCAAAACTGAAAAAGTATCGCTAAATAAAACATCAAATTTATAAAGGACACAAAATTATTTATTCCTCCATTGACAAAAAAAAAAGAAAAACTGCGACTGAGTTGTGCCGAGTGAGGACACCCCTTAATGCTCAGCTCCAAAAAAAACTTTGAATAACTTGGAATGAAATCACATTAAACGTTCTGAATCAATGCAAATATTTGAAAATCACAAGTTTAATAAAAAAAAAGCAAATTCTGAATTAAAGTAACTGGATGCAAATACACAAGTTATTATAAACGTGTGGCGGCAATTTTAAAATTATGGCAGTCAACAAGAGAACAAAATTTTAATTAAAAAAAAACTATCCAGCGGAGCGGCACCAGAGCGCTATAAGAGTGTGGCGATCGAACTATTTCAATTTCATTCTAGAGCACAGCAAAAATACCCATAGGGGGCGTTGTAGCGCGAGCGGAGTTTGGGGCTTCTGGTCGTGGCTGTTCTCCTACCCATGCCAAGTCGACAGCGTTACGTCATCTCGACCGCTCCTAAATTCTATTCTAACCTGCATCTTTTGTGCAGATGGCGCGATAAATTCCGCCAGCTCGACTAGGAACCGCGCACTCACCTTCCACCACGTGTTTCTGTGTTATTTAACCTCAATTCCATTTATAAATGTATGTTCAATTCTTATAACTCTGATATTAAACTACAACTGCACAAGTGTCAAAGTTTCAAAAATTCGCCATTGTGAAATTTTAAACAACAAATAATTCTTATTTGAGATTAAGATTGGACATCAGATAATAATTTATATGATGGAAATATTCAACAACAAAATGTTTAGATAAACAAAACTAGCAAGTTTATAAAAACAAAAGATCTGGTGTGAACTAAACTTGTGCGGATAAAATATTACGTGTGGTTAGAAACTGCAGAGCATGAAAGTTTACGTCCAATTTAAATTATACAACAAAGAAAATTACTGACGTTGAAATTATGATATAAAGAAAAATTACATGAGGTGGAAAATTGCAAAGCTAACAATTTTACATTAGATTAATATTTGCGACACTTTATCAACGATTCAAACAAAGAGTTTACCTGATGTTAAATTATGCCAATTTGTTTTGATGGTTTATATCGTGGACAATTTATCCCAAACAAAACGCATGATAAATAAATAAAAAATGCATCAGGCGTTACGAGGAAAGCGCCTCGGTTTGATGAGCGTTGCGAGAAACTATGTCTCGATGATACAGCTGTGCACGTTGCGAGATAAATGTCTCGGTCATATGATGATGATACGAGAAATATTTAATCCCCCGTCCACGATATTATGAATTTTGCTTCACTTTTCTACGATCTTTTTCCACAGTGGCGCAACGTTAGGTTAATTTAACTGCCGTAAATGAACTGTTAGCAATCTTGTGTGATGAATTAAGAAGTCCTGACTCAGCGAATTTCATGAAATCTCCTAGCAAGTATTTATCTAAACGAATCTAATGTTTGTTAAATTGTGTTAGCACCAGTTAACGATTAAAATCCTAACCTAATCTGTGAATTTTACAGACAATAGATCAAATTTACACGTGTTCGCGTCGGTCAAAAATTCACATTCATTATCGTTAAATAAAGGCTTCCTCCCTTTTTATTAACTACCAAACCAACTAAACTTAACGCATGTTGCACTCACAACAAGCAAAACAAAAGTGACGCCTTTCACCTTCCTCTACCAAGCGGCCGTCTTTTCTACCCACCAACCCTTTAACTAAAATTTCCTAGCAGAACGGCCAGCTACCCACAAAACGCCAACGTGCACATAGTTGCCTGTGTTTAACGATTTTTCTTGATTGATTTTTTTCTCAAATTCAAATTTCTCAAATGTGATTTCAGCGTTAAATTTTGATTCAGATTCGGTCACCACATTCCTGACTTTAAAAAAGCATGTTTAAATTGCTAGAGTTTTCACAATTTCGGCAGATAATCATAAATATTTTCGCATTCGCTTTTTTTAGACAATAAAAAATTCTCTCACTAATAATTCAGTTCTCGGGGACATTAAAGAGTAATTTTTAATAACATTTAGACGTGTGCTCCCTACTTTGTTATAATAATTCCATAGACGCTAAATTATTCTAAAAAAATCAACTTGAGGAGTACAAGTTCAGTAAGCACATGTAAATTGGCGGAGTTCCCTATATTTTTTCTTGAAGTGTTCATTTGCTAAAATCAGTCTCATCTTGATAGGTACTACCACCACCCACTCGCCCTTTATTTTTTTAAAGGATATGTCATTTGCCAAAGTCAGTGTATCTTAGCAAGTGCTAGCCCGCCCTTTATTTTCTTAGACGATTTCATTTGCTTTTTTTTTTCTCCGTACGTCGGTAGTGCAACACGTGTGCTGGTGTGCAGTCTGTGAATAGTGTTTGATTTCCGATTTCTACCCCTGTGGGGATGGTAGTGTTGAAGCTGTCATCTTGGTTTGCATAATCTCTAGTTATTTAGTTTTGTTTGTTTTGTATCTTTTTTTACTATTAATTGTATTTGATCACTATCACTGGGTTTGTACTAACCTTCCTGATATTTTCTTTTGCACGGCCTCCGTTGGAGGTTGTGAATTTAGTTTCTTATTTATAGTGCGCATTAATTATGACTATCAAATGCAGTAAAATCATGTAATCAGTGTAAACATTACTATCACCTAAGATGTGATAAATCTGGTAATAGTAAGTTATTCTCGTTGGTGATGTCTTTTCTGAACTTTTCTGAACTCAATCAATATAATAATATTGCGCATAATAATAAGAGATATCTTGACCTGGTTCTGTCTAACTTTCATTGTTTCGTTAGCTCTTGCTAAGATCCTCTTCTGGAAGAGGATTTTAATCACCCAACGTTGTTAGCTTCTTTCAAACATCGTGAATCTAAAGTTAAAACCATTAACGGTCATCCCTCCATGTAGCGTTGGAACTTTCGTAGAGCGGATGTTACTGGGTTGTATGAGCATTTAATACGTATTGATTGGTCTTTTCTTGAGGGCATCACTGATGTTAACTTGGCATGTTCCTGTTTTTATAATAAATTAAACAGCATTTTAGATGTACATGTTCCCAAGTCTCGTCTCTTTCGTTTTAGCTCGTATCCACCTTGGTTATCCTATGACATTAGAATTTAAACAACAAGTTGATGTGGTGTACACTGACTTTTCGAAGGCGTTTGACAGAATTGATCATTCTATCTTATTGTATTTAACAGAGAGAATGCAATGTGTTAAGTACGTCGGCTACATTTCCGACAAAATTCCTGTCTTATCTGGCGTCCCACAAGGTTCTGTCTTAGGACCACTCTTTTTGCCAAATTTATTAATGATGTAGTAAAAAGAATCCGTTCTGAAGTGTTATTGCTTGCTGATGATCTAAAAATTTATATTACGTATTCACTCCTCGTCGTAAAGTACTGAAATACTCTCCCATTAGCAAGATATGCAACAACTACCACTAGTTTTGTGATACCTTCGAGCTGTTTTAATGTTCACTTGCTAGCTGACTAATTTACCTTTAGGGTACGACAGTAATTTACCTAGCTGTGCTGAATTAGCTGCTGGTGTATATATATTAGTTTGATTAATAATTGGACTGTAAATGGGTCATATACCTACCTGTTGTCCAATTTCTAATAATAATAATAATGATAATAAAGAAATGAATGTATTGATAAGCCAAGAATGTAGGTCCACAGAATTTGATACACTGAAATAGGATTTGTTTCTTGTTTTTTTTTTTATTTTTCGGATTTACTGAATATGAGTTTCTTGGGTTTTTAAAATTTTTGGTTTTCTTAAATTCTTTGTTTTTAATTTTTTTTCTTGAGTTGAGGAGAACTTGGGTTTCCTGTACTTTTTGAAGTTTCTGGATTTTTCGGACTTTTTTTGAATATTTGGATTTTTTATTTTGCCTTTTACCAGATATTGTGGTTTCAATAGAGATGTACCGACTAGTGTCGGCCGACTAGTCGGCTTTGTCAAAACCGGTTAAAATTGGTTTAATCGACCGAAGATTGGTGTCAAAGTGTAGATAATCTTCGGCTAGTTACGATTCTGAAATCGCTGTCACGATATCTGGTCCAATAAACACGCAAAGCGAATTCAAAATTTCCAAAAATTTTCCAAAAAAGTGGTTAAAATTGGTTAAGTAATGTATAAACTGCCCTAAACTGTGTTATTCTTTATTTTTGTACTGAGTTACTACAAAAAATTAAATGTTAAAATTATCCAAACAAATTTAACACATTTTTGGGAAAACAAAGAAACTTTAGTTATTTCTTTTATTAAAATAAAACAAGTTTTTAAGGTAGTCACTAGTCAGAGAAATTGAAAAAAAAAACACACTGTCCGTTGCATTTATAAACCGGTTTTGACAAAGCCGACTAGTCGGTACATCTCTAGGTTTCAATAATAAAAATACCTAAACGATAGTTGGTTTCCAGCCAATTGTGTTTTATGTTGAAGTTACTATGGCAACTATTCTTAATGCCCAAGGGTATTATCTGGTCAATAACGTACCTCAAATCCATTATAGACAAATAATAAAATGGTAAGACAGAAAGTAATTAATACTCAAAAGTATTTAGCTATAAAAAATGTACATATATCTACAACACCAAACTTTGATGATATGATTTAAATTCAAAAGAAAAACCTACAAACTCAACTTACGCCCTTGGCACAGAGCTTTCAAAGTGGTTGTCTGTTGACCAAATCAGAAATTTATTAAGGCTGCGTTTTGTTTGCTTTCGTTATGTTTATATTATGTTGGTAATTGCCCCCAGCTATGAAATTAGACAAGTTTCTCTTTCAAGTTTGAATATTTATTTATGCTATGTCAAACAGAATTAAAATTATTCCAGTTATCTCTAGTTTTAAAAAACAGTGCTCTTAATTGAAGCACTTCTAACAGTATAAATATATAACACCAGAAATGTAAATTCAACATCTGTGTTTAACATCTTCTTTGACGCATCTAAGTGTATTGTTGACTGCATTTTTCGCATTCCCTTGATGGTTATAAAAAGCCACACATTCTTAAAGTTTTATTGAACACATTCATCTTAAAATAGTACTTAATACAATTAAAACCACTACAAATTTATTGGCTGATGTAGTTGCAGTCTGATAAAAATTTCCTGCCTTAACTTTTTACACATGATCATTCTGGATAAAAACACAATATGAAGACACTGTTCCCACCACTTCAGAAATGTACTTATCCGTATTTAAATCTTTCTGATTACCTGTATCAATGTGAAGTTCATATGTTGGCCCATAGTTAGTAAAAAACTGCAAAAATTTCACCTTTAATTTAACCGTTGTCACACAAATGGAAGAACTACCTCACTAGAGTCTGGTATGTCATTATCAATATCCTGTTCAACAATGATTGAAGTCAAATAAGTCCACAGTCTTGCAGTATTAGCAAAATTGTATCCACCTCCTCCACAAAAAAGAGTAGGTTTTCTGTATTCCAAGATTTTTTTAATACATTCACCAACTGACTTCAGTGTTAAGTTACTTTGTCCTATTTCATCACCATTTAAAGAGTCTGCTCCACACTGTACTACTAAAGCTTCAGGTTGAAATGCTTCCATAACTCTTGGTAAAACAGTAATAAAAAATTTGAGGAAAGTAGTGTCACTGACACCTTCCAACACAGGCACATTAATGCTATAATATTTTCCTTTGCAACTTCCACAATCTTCAAGCCTACCAGTCCCAGGGAAAAAACCTGGCATCAATTTATGAAATGACAAAGTCAGAATTTTTTTACTAAATTCAAAAGCGTTTTGAACGCCATCACCTAAAATTAAATATAAACAAACTATTTAATTAATTAACTAATCCTTACCATGATGTATATCCAGATCTACATATAAAATTTTATTAAAAGTTTCAGTTAATTTTTGAATAGCTAAAACAATATCATTTACATAACAAAAACCAGCTGCTGAATCTCTTTGGGCATGGTGCCAGCCACCAAACCAGTTTATAGCAACGTGGCATTTCCCTCTGGCTAAAATCTTAGCAGCTGTTAAAGAACCCCCAGCAAGGGTCTTCACAAAATCATAATGTTTATCAAGAATGGGACAGTCATATCCCAAACCAAATTCTTCCTGTTCATCTTCATACTTTTCAAATTCATCAGAGTCATTTATACGTTTCATAAAATCTATAAAATCGGAAGAATGGAAGAGTTTTAATTCTTCTTCAGTTGCATCTAAGCTTTGCACAATTAGGAGTTTCTTACTGGACATAATTTCATATGAACTGATTAAATCTTGCACCACTGATGCCTGAATATGGTGCAAATAATTTAACAACTACTTGTTTATTTACTACTTACTCTGTTCAGCATTGTTGGTATACGATCACATTGTTTTCGCAAATTATCGCTGTAAATGTACACGATTTTCTTCTGCTCTTCCATGGTCTCAGTTTTTATAATTAATATAATTTAATAACTATTAAAATGTGTGTCACCTCATTACGTTGTAATTAGGTGTAAATCGTTTAGTTTAATAAGAAATTCGTTGTTTCACTTTATGATCGCATTTAGGTTATGTTGACATGTTGCTAGGCGCGAAAATTGATTCAATTTGATTATAAACGTCAACCAATAAACATGCTCCAAATTAAGTTGGCAACTAGAAACGTCATTAACGTCAAAACAGTCGCCTAACCTCACAAGTGGGTGTCAGTTTGAAATTTCAAAAACAACATATGGAAAAACAAAATTTGCAAATTATGACAACATTATGGCCTTTATTTTATATAATGTTCGTAAGCGCCTTCACTACTTTGCCATTTTCGCTTTTGGCATAGCAGTTTTTTTATTTTTTTCGTGGCGTCACATTTGGAACCCACACGATTTCGACAATGGGCAAAAATGGGTGGAGGAAAACCCATTGCCACTTAAGTCTTCCAAGAAAACTTCAAGTACAAAACTGTTTAATTTAAATTTTCGATATATACTCAGTGCAGATTCTTGTTCGAATGATCTGCTGGCTGTGATTATTGTAACTTCACATTACAACAATGTGGAAACACGAAGTTCAATGCGAAGGGCGTTTTCGGGCGAAGAATTAGCAGCTGCCAAAATGAAGAGAGTGTTTCTTCTTGGGCAAACCGCAGACAGTGTGTACATGACACAAGCTTCCATTTTACACGAAAGTAAGAGATTTGGGGACATTATCCAGGGCAATTTTCAAGAAGCGTACAGAAATCTGACCTATAAGCACGTAATGGGGCTGAAATGGGTGAGTGAAAATTGTCAGTCTGCAAAATATGTGATAAAAATGGATGATGATATTGTGTTCAACATTCAGAGAATAATAGATTTGTTAAATGATGTACCCCTTCCAAAAAATTCGATCTCAGGGTATATTTTACGAGACCTGAAACCCATTCGCGAGCCCGCAAATAAGTGGTATGTAACTCAAGAGGAATATCAATTTTCCAAATACCCTTCGTTTGTTTCTGGGTGGTTTTATGTCACAACTCCCAAAATTGCATCAAAGCTGGTATTATTGTCTCATTATTTTAAGTATTTTTGGATTGATGATGTTTATGTCACTGGGGTTTTAACAAAAAATTTGAAAATAAAGTTGTACGAATTACGCAAATATTTTACTTTGTATGCAGAGTTTTTGCGATGTTGTATCTCTGGCGTGAAGAAGAGGTTAGAGTGTGATATTTTGGTGGGGCCAAATGGGGGCGACAACAATCTGTTTTATGAATTTAATGAAGCTATGAAAATTTGTGAGTTTGAGACTTGCAATAAGCGTCTGAGACCAATGAATGAGACTTGTGTTGCTGAGAAAAAAATTAATCTTAGGGGAGGGAGTGGAATCATTGAAAGTTACAAGCTCCACTAAATTTTAGAAAGCAATAAAAAATACGATCAAGGACAGCTAATTTCAAAGTTTGAGTTCATCAAAGACAAACTTTCAAAAATCCATGGCTGTCTTTCAGCGTGTTTTTTATTGCTCTCTCGATATATTCGTATCAATAATTGTTGGGTCGTAGACGGCCAGGAAACAAACGTATGATTCTACACATTTTTTACTTTCATAAGGAACTCAAAATGTGATAATTGTACACAAATTTTAAAATTTTAATATAGTAGTATAGTATAAAATTTTCAAACGTTATGTTATGTAATGAACGAGATATATATTATACCAGGTGAACGATATTGGCTGCAGTAAATCATGTGTTATCATTTAGGGCTCATTCACATCGAATGTAAATTTAAACGTAATTTGTTACAAAGACGATCTTGTTTACATTTAATATAAGACATAAGTGGGATTTATAAACTTGCTGTTGACGTTGAAGTTCTCGTTGCAGTTGCTCTTCCCGCTGACGTTGCTTTTAGAGGTGAAAATTATCATTTATAAACTCCGTTGTCAAGTTGCCGTATTTAAAGGGGTTGTAGAAGAAACGTGCAGGATTTAAGGTGATCACTACAAAAATTTACCATTTTAGACAAGTTTTAAGTTTCTTGTTGTCGAAATAAGTCTACACATATTAATAAAAAAAAGGCAAAATGTGGGCCCCACCCACCCGCCCTATCTCAATTGTGATGATTTTTTTATTCGTTGTGAGCCAAGAAGGCGGAGCGTAACTGCAAAATCCTTTATTTCTCTACGAAAAATTAAAATCATGTTTTTTAGTATCGTGTTGTTCAAAGAATACTATGTACATACATTAAGAAAAAAATAAAGGCAAAGATTAGGCGCCACCCATACCCGCTCCGATCTCAATTCTCGATTGTGATGAATTTTTCATTCGTTGTCAATCGAGGGGAGGGGCTTAATTGCAAAAACCATATTTGTTTATAAAAATTTACCATCTTAAACATGTTTTAAGTTTCTTGTTCTGAAAAGACTACTACGTATATTAAGAAAAGAGGTAAACATAAGCCCCGCCCACCCGCCCTAGCGGAATTTAATTGCAAAATCCCTATTATTTCTCTACAAGATATTACCATGTAAGACATGTTTTTGAGTATCGTGTTATTCAAAGAATACTATGTATATAAAGAAAAAATTAAAAGCAAAGATTTAAGCCCCACCCATACCTGCCCCGATCTAAATAGTAATGAAGTTTTCATTCGCTGGCAGACCTAGGGGCGGAGCCTAATTGCAAAATCCATATTCTCTTACAAAAATGTACGATTTTAAACGTGTTTTAAGTTTCTAAGAACAAAAAAATCATCACAATTGAGATGGGGTGGATGGGCGGTGTTTATATTTCGCCTTTTTTTTTTCTTAATGTACATAGTATTCTTTGAATAACACGATACTCAAAAACATGTTTTTAATTTCTTGTGAAGAAATAAGTATTTTGTAGTTAAGCTTTGTTCCCTTGGTTCACGGCGAATAAAAAAAATCGTCACAATTGAGATAGGGCGGATGGGTGGCTTTACATTTTGCCTTTTTGTTTTAATATGTGTAGACTTCTTTTCACAACATGAAACTTAAAAAATATTTAAAATGGAAAATTTATATAAGGATTTTGTAATTAGGCTCCTTGCAAAAATGTAACATTTTGACCAATGTAAGTCTCTTGCTGTGAAAAGAAGTATATTAAGAAAAAAAAAAAGACAAAATATAGGCCCCACCCACCCGCCCTATCGCAATTGTGATGATTTTTTTATTTGTCGTGACCCAAGGGGGCGGAGCTTAATTGCAAAATCCTTATTTCTATACAACAAATAAAAACATGTTTTGAGTATCGTGTTGTTCAAAGAATATTGTGTATATTAAGAATGGAGAACAGCAAGTTTATAAATCGACCTGTAAGTACTCTGGATTATTGTTTCAGTAAGGCCATACAAATAACGTTAGATTACATTCCTTTTCTTAATATTTAATTTTTTACAAAATAATTCTGTTCCTTGTTCTGCCGTCCACAGTTTTTTCAACATTCTTTTTTTTTAAGATTTTTTAAATTTGATTTATAATTCATGTGTCTTTAACATTGCATTAAATTTGATATTGTTTTTGATGCGCATGCTCAGTTAATGACAAACTGTCTTTCAGTAGTTAATTGAAGATGCGTATTTTTATGTAATATTAAAATAGGCGCTTAATTGAAATTAATTTTAGGGGTAAAAGAAAGATTTTTGTGCTAATTTAAAAAACTGTTAATATTTTGTTAAAAAGATGCTTTTTGTGAGTTAACTTTTTTAGGGGAAGAAAATTAACCTTATCTGTTTTCATACATTTTTTAAAGTGTTTTGTACATATTTGTTGTATTTTTTTATGTTTTAATTTATTAATAAACGATTTTGTAAGTTTTTGTTTTTTTCTTTAATGAAGATCAGCTTTATCGACCTAATTTGTGAAATCACTGAATCTCTATTTATTTACTATGACGATTGTGTAATACTACGACTATTATGTTTACCATGGTTCAGCGCTTCAAGTATCCGATGCTTGACGCTCAAGTTGAACTATTTTTTAAATGCCTTAATTAAGTAATTGTCTCATAGAACCACTGACGTAATATTTCACAACTCGTAACGACTACTGGAAGCACTAATAGAAATAAATTGTTAAATTAGGAACTAATATTTATTTAAAATCGACACACCAAACCTTTACTTTAAATGAAAGACAGTGGGACGAAAACCAGGAATATTTACAATCATTTCGAGAAAAAAACTGAAAATAGAAATCGTGAGGAGTGCTCATCTTTAAATCGATAGTTTAATTTTTTTGCCAAACCCATGCGATAGTATTTCACTTTTGTCATGGTGAATGGGAGATTCCACACAGAATATTCCCAGAGCAATACAGTACAAACATTTACTTGCGGTGAATGTAAACGGACATAAAATATCTTGAACTTGGTGAACAGGTATAGAGAAAATGCAGCGAAAAATTTTCTCTTCACAGTTGTATACAATTATAATAAAAATAGTTATGTTTCTGTTTAAATTTAGTAATGCCGCCAGTTTCGAGCTATCTCACTAAGTCAGTTTTTTTTAATATGACAAAAGTTTAATTAAATCACTATTTAGTTAGTTTTGAACGACATCCATATAAATGTATGATTCATCGCTCAAAGAACATTTTACAACAGACATTTATAAAAATTAGAAACGACTGGTAGTGGTATATGATTTTGCAAAAGGATATAAGTATTTTTAGTCTAAAGGTTGTAACAAATTTAGTTGGGTGGGACAACACTGTTATAATTTCTTTTAATAGCTGCATGGTTACTCGATGTTTCACTCATTCAGAAAGTTCAAGGAAAAACGTAGGTAATTTTAATGGAATTGTAATATAAAGCTATAGAGTAGTGTTTTGAACTTAAGTAAAATGTAACAATTCTTGTCATGTGTTACTTCACCAACATCTTTCCTTTGGAAGTACAAGGCTATAGTGAGGTTTTAAGTAACATACGATGTCACATTTTATGTCATTGAAAAGAGTAAGTTTACGACCAAATAACAGTCTAGTCAAAGTGAATAGACTGTATTTTCCTTTATCGATTATTATTCCTTGCGGACGTCACTAGTGTTCACTAAAATTGCGTTTTCCCTAGAAAATTAAAAAGGAAACAACAGATTTAGATTTTTTAATTCACCGATAAACATTTTTTGACTTATTTACTTAAGGTCCGGTTTCCTTGACGCTGCCAACTGCAAACGCGTAACTATCTGGTTTCGTGAGTCACCCTTTTTTTTATGCAATTTTTTGTTTTAAATGAAGTATACCTAATAATTTTGTCAAATAGAAATTTAAGGTACTTTAACAATTAAGTGACTCTTCTTTGTAAATGTAAATTTTAATTTTACATAATGACAGATAGTGAGGAAATAGCACCCAAGGGTGCTGTCAATGGTAAAGTAAAAAATTTAATTCATTTTAGTTGCGTAAACATCACAACAAAGTCGGTAGTTATGGAAGGTAATCAGCATAAGTGGTAATAAATAAATTGCCATTAATGTTAATACATTTTTTATTAAAAAAAAATGTTAGTACCTCACACTTTTCAGACCCAAATTATCTACTGTCCTTCAGCATTTTGGAATTTAAAAAATTACGAATTTCAATTTGATTCGACTACTCAATTACCCATAAACATTAAATATGAAGTAATTATAATAAATATTACATGTTTAGTTAAGATATCGATTTGCGCAATAATAGGGGCAATTCTGAATCGAAGTTGTTAAATTTAAAGGGTGTTAAATTGCAAATTTCCATAGTAACGAGTTAAATTCGTAAATCTGATTGGCTGTTTCTTTTTTAACAACCTTTAAATTTTAACGGGTTTGATTCAGAATTGGGCCTAATAAGTCGTTAAAAGTTTTTTTTTTATTTTTGACTACACTCTGAGCTCTTGATCCTGTTGTGTGTTTCGAATCGCGCTCATTTAACAAGTTTCATCACTGAACTATCTATTTCCGACTCAGACTCCATTGTCTACTTTCTCCGGACTTCCTTCAACCTTACGTCTAATTATACTAACGATTGACATATACAGATCGCTCGAGAAGCCACGTTAATTGTTCGAACTGCGCTTGATATTCTTCACGTTCCATAGGCTACTCAGTTGGAAATATAATCAAAAAACTGGTCGAAGATTACTTCGACAGAACTTCTCTCGCCCATAAAGTACAGCTTGTCAAATCCAGCTTTTTCGAAAAATTAAAAGATTTTGCGAGTTTTATTGTTTATTACAACATTTTGTGAAATATCAAGAAAATATGAAACTACCAAATTGTCTGATGAACTCCATTATTGTACGTCCTTAGCTTATCCTCGATAAGAAAAACAACTTGAAAATGTTTATCGGAAGAATGCCACGTAGGAATTAGTTCGATTTGAATGAGTTCGTCCCTTCAAAACATATTAAGTAGTAAGCTACAATCGAGAAAATGTTCTGAATATCACTAGTATTATTTAAGAATAATTATATATTAATAAGTTAAATAAAGACGTTTGTATTTTCATGTTTTCGGGAAAATGGACTGACTCTTTTTTAATTTAATCAATAAAAAATATGAATGTATTGATAAATCACAAGTAGAAACTGATAATATTTTGCACATTTTCGGTAGAATTTATTCGGCAAAATTTTGCCATAACGTCATCAATTTTTTGGGGGAATAAACAGATTTATTTTGATTAACAATTTACCATGCTTACAGTGACTTTAAAACGTCTGCAAGATTTCAAAGCATTCAGTTTTACAATTCTTGATTTATTCAATAAAATAAACTGACTGATTTATTAATTTTTTTGAATCACCCTGTATAAGCAAATCTAAAAAATATGAATGCAATGCTAAATCACAAGTACAGACTCATCATATTTTCTACATTTTAGATAGGATTTATGTGGCAAAATTTTGAGCCAACGTCATCAATTTTTTGGAGGAGATAAGTAAATATATTTTGATTAAAAATTTATCATGCTTAAAAACATCTGCAAGATTTCAAAGTATTCGGTTTTGCAGATTCAAAATTAAATTGCAAAATCCTTACTTCTACACGAGAAATTAAAAACATGTGTTTTAGTATCGTGTACAAATGTTTGCAAAAATTTACGATTTTAAACGTGTTTGGTTTCTAAGAATAAAAAAATTCATCACAAGGGAGATGGGGTGGGTGGGCGGGGTTTATATTTTGCCTTTCTTTCTTTATGTACATATATTCTTTGAACAACACGATACTCAAAAACATGTTTTAATTTCTTGAAAAGAATTAAGTATTTTGCAGTTAAGCGCCGCCCCCTTGGTTCACGGCGAATAAATAAAATCGTCAGGATTGAGATGGGGCGGGTGGGCGGGCTTACATTTTGCCTTTTTGTTTTAATATGTGTAGACTTCTTTTCACAACAAGAAACTTAAAACATGTTTAAAATGGAAATTTTGTAAAAAGAAATATCGATTTTGCAAAGATGTACCATTTTAACCATGTTTTAAGTCTCTTGATGTGAAAAGATAAGTATGTATACTAAAAAAAAAGGCAAAATATAAGCCCCGCCCACCCGCCCTATCTCAAATCTGATGATTTTTTTATTCGTCGTAAGCCGAGGGGCGGAGCTTAATTGTAAAATCCTTATTTTTCTACGAGAAATTACCATGTGAAATATGTTCTTAAGTATCGTGTTATACAAAGAAAACTGAATGTATTAATTAAAAAAGAAAACCAAAAGGGAAGCCCCACCCATCTGTCTTGGTCTCAATCGTGAATTTTTCATTCGTTGTCAGACCGAGGGGAGGAGCGTAATTCCAAAATCGATATTTCCCTATGCAAATTTACCATTTTAAACATGTTTTAAGTTTCTTGTTGTGAGCCAAGGGGACGGAGGTTAATTGCAAAATCCTTATTTCTCTACAAAAAATAAAAAACATGTTTTTGAGTATCGTGTTGTTCAAAGAATACTGATTCCTGATTAAATCAATAAAATAAATTCATGCATTCATTAATTTTTTTGAGTCACTCGGTAGAAGCAAATCCAACTCAAGTACAGACTCATCATATTTAGAGAGGATTTATTCGGCAAAATTTTGAGCTGACATGATGACAAGCCACATTTTTTTGCTTTTTGACTGGAAAAAAACGTATGTAAAGCAGAGTTCAAAACTTTAATCTCCTCTTAAGAAATTTAAGATAATTAATTCTAAAATATTTAGGTGACCTTGCAGCACAGTGCAAAAATATAAACAATTTGAAGTCTATTCAAGTGACATTTTCTGTAAGTAGGCTATCTATTAAAATAATAATAACAGTGAACTAAAAAATTATTCAAAATTGGTACTAGTTTTTTATACGAGCTAATGAAGTGAGAGTTAAAAGTTTGTAGTGAATTTTTTTCTGTATTTTTGAAAAACGTAAGTCAGTGCAAAATGAACTGAATTTTAGGAATGTTTAATTAAATTTTAAATCAGATGGTATTTTAATGTTTTTAAATATAACTTCTTCAGTACTAACAATTTAATTTTATATTTCATTCCAGAATTTTACACCATAAAAATCACAATTGTAGGTAAGTGTATAAATAAACTGATAATTTTTTAAAATTTGTTGTTGAGTCAAATTCACTCATTTTATTTTCCAACTCAAGTAAGTATTGTAATAGAGTGCATCCGGTAAATGGCTACTTTCGTATTTTTTCGACGTTTCATGACGAAAAATTATGTCTACCCTTTTTGCCCGTCTGTGTCCATTTTTATTATATAGATAATCTTCAGAATTACCGAAGCGATTGTTGTTGAATTTTATATGTGTTAGGAATATCATGTAGACGGTAAAACGCTAATCAAAACGTCTCTAATCGTCACCACCATTTAAATTTTATAAAATAACATATTCCTGTACTTGCGGTTTATGAATCCGTCTTGAGGTTTCTCCAAAGCATCCAAATTTTCGTGTGTGTGCAAAGTTACTAAAATGTTGTTCAAATTAAAGTTTATTCAAAATTTCCAGAAAAAAGTGAGACCAAAGTGAGGAGATGGTGAAATATGGATTACACTTTGTCTATTCACTTCATCGAAAAAGTGATGACATCCTCTCAAAATATTGCTAAGTAAATACCGACTGCAATGTACAGATCACTTGATCTTCTACTTGTGAGCTTGTTTTAAAATTTAGTCATAAGTTTTGACCTCAAAAATGTGGTTGAACTAAAGCAGTTTCTAATTTGTGGTAGAGATTACATACATATCAATATTCTTCTAAATTTTGGTAGAATATTAATAAGAAATTTCAGGCTGTCAATTAAATAAAAAAATCTCTGCTGTAAAAATTTCTAATGCTTGTTTGCGCTTCAGTAATATACTGTTTGTTTGAAGTACCGCAACAATTTATTTTTTCATTACTATCCGATAGAGCAATTTAATTAACGAAAATAAATTGCCAAGAAAGCTGTTAAAAATTTACACTTTATGACAATAATTTGACGGCAAAAATCCACACAAATTAACCGCTGATACAATTATCATTCTTCTAATGGGAAATAGATACGTGAAACGTAATAAAATTAAATTCAGTGATTAAGACACAGAAGTGATTTATAGCATATAATCAAAATGAAAGTAAGTATTCTAAGTATGAGCTTTTTTTGATAAGTTTTGCGGAAGTGTCATTAGACACCTACAGTGACCGATGTACAGTCTGCGTGTCTGTCAAATCTTTGTTCTTGTTTATGTAACAATTTTTTCACGAACGACTTCCAATCATCATATTTTTACAAGAACTACTTATCATTCACGCCATGTTGCAACAACAAATCAAACTGTAACGTTCGTGTCGATGTTAAAAATGTCAGGAACTTGTTATCGTCTGATGTTCCTACCAGGCAATTGAAAAATCGTGCCATAGAATTCACCTCACGTAAATTAATGAACATCCGAGATTCAAAGACAACAAAATGGACACGAAGAGAAAAAATCAGCTTTCACTGACCGTGCTTTATAGCATACTTGATCGCCGGCTATCACACATTTAGCAACGCAAAAATCATCAAAGATTTACGCCTCTTTAATTGCTTGCAACTTTATGGCATTTCTTGTCCATTCCACGCCTTAAGCTAATAGTTGTTGATGTAACGCACTCATCACAACCCATGCTGCGAAATGGAATGGATGTTGACTAAGCAGTTAAAGCTAATGAAAAAATTGCGAGCAAATTAGAACAATACACTGTTGAAACGCTGCAAATTAACAGTTTTAATGCAAAAACCGGTAATCACGACCGGATGGAGAAAGTTTACTATTTTTTTCCACTTTAACCTTAGCCTTCATGATTTCAGAAACCTCAAGCATCTGGCACACGCTCACAAGAATATGCATTTAATTAGTCGGATATTATAATCCGCGATGAAAATTTGAATTAATACGATTTTTTAATTTTAATGTGACAGAATGTGCTTAACGTTCGGTTTTTAATCTTTGTGTGTTTACTGCGAAAACGAGAAATTTTGGAAATTTCCAAGATTTCTAATATGTCACTGACCACCTCTCGGATCCTTATTAGTTGCAATAGGCTCAGTAATTGCTTCAATTACCACTTTGGCTTTCACAAATATCGGTTAAATTCACTTAACACCACACGTGCTATACTCTCTTTCTTAACTTAAAAACTATTCATTTTTCCGTATTCGGGTCTCCTGAATGTCCGCACAAGCTGGACGTTATAAAAACTGATAAATGCATATATCGGTTATACAACAAAGTGCATTAATTGTTATGTAAATAATATGAAAGTCCAGTCGTGTTTTTACTATTCGACATAAACGCAAAATTATGGGTTGGTAAGTTGTGACAATAATGTTGAGGCTACAGTGTTGCACTCGCGGATGCACAACTCTTCAATCCGGAAGGAAGGGATGTTGTCTGGTATTCTTCTTGTCTGTTTTGGTGTGAGTATATAACCGGAGGAATCCGGAGGTTGCACGCTAGTCTGTTGAAGAAATCGAAGGTTGGTGGGTTGTTGGTTTAGTGGAGTGAGAATGAAGTTCATTGCAGTGGTAAGTGGTCGGTGATCTATTTGACGTTGCGTGGAGGTTAACACTGGAGTTATGACCGCTATAAAATGACTGAGATTCTTAACAATGCAGTTCCACAGGAATGCGGAACTCTAAATCTACATTATTATTTTTTACTGACCGAAACTCTTTGTTTCAATGATTGGATAGTTAGATAATAAAAATAATAATATAATAATATAAGTCACAAAATTTTACCTTGAATTAAGCAAGTACGAAAAATGTTAAAAATGTACTTAATGTACGTATTACTTTTTTAATATGAAATGTCATGCATACTTAGTAATTAATTTTAATGGTACAAAAAATTCAAACGATTTTAAGAGTAATTTTATTTTCATGTTACTAGCGATCTATACACAGTTCATTTTGTCTTTTTTTTGGAATCGCGGTTTTAGAATCCATTACGATTATTAACATTTAACTCCAAGAATTAATACGAAATTTTCTACAAATAAAGTCATTGATGCTATTGTTTAATGAATCTTGTTTAATGATCTCGTAATCATTAAAATACGGAGGTCAACTAAATTAGGGAAAAAGTATATTTTAAATACGTTTTTAACAGTTTTGCAAATATCTTCAAAATGCTAAATGTTTGCAGTTTAAAAATTTTAAATACCTATATCTTTATTGTTTCATTTTTGTTTTTGGAAATAAAAAGTTTGTTAACTGTCATTTTTAGTATAATACTTATAAGCTGTTCTGTCGAGTGGGAGTGGAAACTAATAATATAATCTAGGATGTAAAAGGATGTATGTAAAGTAAAAAAAATGCACCTATCCTGACTTCTCTATTGTTCCAAGTAAACAAATTTTAAACATTTGTGTAAATATATAAAAATCACAAAGTACATTCTTGAAACAATTGTATTTTTGTGAAACAATTTTTATCAACAAAATTTTTATAGCGAGCTATTTTGACGAAACTTTAAAAATTGGTATATTTCAGTTAGCGATTTTGGAAAAACATTAGGAATTTCCGAAAAAACGAAGCGAAAAATTACTTCTGGACGTCTTCAACTAATTTTCCGAAATAGTTGAAGAATGATCGAAACTGTCAAAAGTGCCAAAATCAGTCTTATCTTATCAAATAGTAGCCCCGCCCACCCACCCTCTATTTTCTTAGAGGGTATGTCATTTGCCAAAATCAGTCTTATCTTAGCAAGTACTAGCCCCGCCCACCCACCCTATATTTTCTTCGCGGGTATGTGACCTGCCAAAATCAGTCTTATCTTAGCAAGTATTAGCCCTGTGCACCCCTCCTCTTCTCATTCTAACGACTCATTTTATTTCTGTTTAGTAGAAGATTCAATTCATTCAGATCGAATAAAATCCCAGAAAAGGAGGCAGGGTGGGTGGGCGGGGCTAATTATATTCTTCTGTCAAGTGTACAGGATATAGTGTAATGTTTGTCCTGAAATATTTCGCAAAATCGCTTTTTTTATATGATTTTTCTCTCGATATTTTGGTGTGTCTGATAAAACAATTGAAAAATCGTAGAAACAATAAAAAAAAAAGTATACAGTATGTTCTATTTGTAAAAAAAGAGATAGGACCATTTGAAAATTATAATGATTTAGAATTTTTTTTAAATTACTGTACAGGGTGACTCACTAGGCGCGCCTTCCTCGATAGCTCATTAGTTATTAGAAATATAAAAAAGTCACAGACAAACGTTGTACAGTTCTTTGAGGACTATATTCTAAAATTAGTTTTATACAAAGTGTTCTGTTTTTAAGGTGTAACACACAACTCAGCTTTAAATGAAACACTATATAGTCTTACATATTTTGACCGACCTCTTTTTAGGCTTTACAACCACAGTTTATTTTTGAAATTCCGATGCGATGTTGCCACATTATATTCAGTTTTTTTTGAAAATTTTTAACAGTGGAAGAGTTCACAAAAAAAATGGCAGTAGGGTTATATTTAAAATCTGTATTACAGTATTTTGTGGTATAAATAAAATTAAATCTTGATATACACAGTGTTTATAAAGAAACGTTTAAATATTAAAATTTTCAGATATCGATATTTTCGTTTTTTCAAATACAACAGGTATTTTATAACCACATCTTATTATGTTATCTTTTGTTAAGTAATTTCTATACTTAAGGTTGATAGTTACTGGTATTTTTTATGAGAACAAAAAACAGAGTAAGTACAGTAATAAAATACAGTGGTATTGTATTTGAAAAAAATTGAAGAAAATTGGAATAACGTGACAACATCGCATTAGAATTTCAAAAATAAATTGCGGATGTAAATAAATTCTACGACTAACGAGAATATCTAAAAATATATAGGGTATTTATTCTCTTAAAAAAAAAGAGCTGCGCGTCGTTAATCAAAAATGAAATACCCTGTGTAGCTTAAAATACTTTTAGTGTATGTTACTCAACCAGGTGTGTAACTTTTTTTCTATCTCTAATAATTAATGAGACAGCGAGGACCGCGCGCTTAGTGACTCACCCTGTATATGAAGACTCAATTTTGTACTACAACAAAGCACATATTTTTAGTTATTTATTCATAAAATAAGTACTACAACGTAGATTATTAAAAAAAACATATCGTTGAACTTTTAAAAAATTTCAAGGGAACTGGAATAACAAAAGTATAACCAGGACATGTAAAATTTTACTAAAAAGAAAACTTATATTGTACAGTTGAAGATAATTTTAGGTTATGCACCCTAAAAATTGAACATAGTAACATTAAATAATATAGTTCTATACCTGTAGTTTATGAATCCGTGTTGAGTTTTTACCCGAGATATCCAGATTTTATGACCAATTTGTTTGTAATAACAAATGAAATATCGAGGAGCACCTATATATAGATATTCCGGAAAATAAATTTTTATTTTTTGATTGGCCACTTGTTTACGAGTGTAGTTTTTCAGTGATGATGTCACGTGCATTTTCAGCCAAAAAGTAATAGGTACATTTCAATTATATTTGTGTGTAATATTTTCTAATTTAAAAATTCTTCAAAAAAATGGTCAATAATAATTACTCATAGAATAGTTCATAACACCTAAATCTGCAATAATTGCTTTATAATTTACATATTTTTCAGAAAATTTGACATAAAAATGAGTTAGAAAATAAAAGAGGATATATATCGCTTTTTGTAAATGGGGATTTAGCTATTTTTGGCTCATTTCTTATTCGGAAACGTATCCTTTTGGGACGCTGCTGATTAACGATTCATTGTTATATGCAGATTTATGATTTCCCAAGTTTGCTTGGCAAACATACAACTGTATAAGTGGCACTTTATGATTACTCCTTTTTGAGCACTGCAGTATTGATTATGAGTCCTGTTGGAAATGCAAACGACCTTGTTGTAAATCATTTTTGAACGCCCGAAAGCGTGCCGACCCTGGACTGAATTCGTTTTCATATTTCATATTTCCCATTTCCGTCTGTCGGTCGTCTGGCGATTTTACAAAATAGATTATCTTAAACTGACGAAAGCAATTATTCTGTAGATACTGAAAAAAATACATGAAATTTGGGTGATTTTTTTAATAAAGCCGATATATTTTACTGATTCTTTCAAAAAATAGATTGCAAAGAAATATTACGTATACATATGCATGACATTAGAATATCAATCTGTGATCTAAATAATTTTAGCGGTGACATTTTTAATATGTGAGTTGCACAAGAAGATATCAAAGATTTTGCACCACCTACCTATAATCTCTTTGGCAACAGAATGAAGACATTTTGAAAGTCTGTCACATCTTGTGTCAAAAACATTTGTACCAAATATAGTCTACAAAAGTGTTTAATAACTTAACAATTCCTCGTTAGAAGAAACGGATTTAATTTAACCCAAACTTTCGACACCATCCGGAAATTTCAGACCATATGTAGAACGTACACGAAATCTCGAATCAGATTTATTTAACTTGCAAATTTCGTTACAAAACTGCATACCTCATAACTTTCGTATTTGTACTAATGGATACAAAACTTATTTAAATTAGTAAAGCAATAACAAACGTTTTGTATATTTTAGCATAATTTCTAGAGCACGGTTTGCTAATTGCGAAGCGAATTTATAATAATTACACAAAAGTCTGTCTTGTCAGACAACTTTTATGCAACTTGATAGAAACATCACAGAAATTGTTCGCCAGATCCAAACAGACCGCTTTAGAAAGCAGTGAGAACAAAATCTGCATATAAAGGAGAAGGCAAAGCAATATGACGCGCATTGAAATGGATGCAATTTACAAATTTTCGTAAAAGCAATAATTGAAAAGAGAAAATATGCAACGCTGTTGTGAATAGCAGACGAAGAAAAGTCGCTGTTCCAGTTTTAGCAGCCGGAAGACCATTCGTATTAGTATAAATAAATAATATAAAATCAATCACGGTGTGCAGTTCAATATTACCCGAATTTTGAAAGTACATATTTTAAAATTATGAAACAAATGACATCACGACAGTTACTGAAATGTATAAAACGTCCTACTTTTCGTCACTTATCACGAAAATCTTCCTACACTTCTTTAATCCCACCGGTACGTCACGCGTTTTACATTTTCCTGAAAGTAACTACATATTATGTAAATCTTAGAATAAACATGTGCCAATGAGTGATTTCATGAACACCTCCATATTCTGATGGAAACCGTATTAAGTAACTTAACATTGACACAGTAAACATGAAATTGCAATAAATTTTTCGTCTTAAAACGATTACTTTAATTATTGTGATTAATTTTGTACTTTAATTTCTCTTCACGGAGACGAATCATCTTCAGGATTTGCGTCAGAAGAAATAGCAGCACTTAGGCGCGAAGGAAATTACTTAATTGTTATGACGCTGTATTACGTAAAACAACAATGCGTTATTTTATTTACTCTCAAAGAGCGGCACATCGACAACTATTATTAAGTGCCCTGAAACGCAATTTTTACTAGTGAAAGTATAAAGTCGATCTTCAATAATTACAAGGCGTATTATAGTATCATTTCTATTGATCTTATTAACTGTGGAAATATCTTATGAGAAGCTCATTTTTAGGAGGGTTAGACTTGTTTATCTAGTATTTCTCACAATTTCTCTTATTATAAGAAATGACGACATTAATTGCTAGTGGATGATTAATTAGAAGTAGTTAAGAGTGAATATTGGTTTTTATTGTGCACGTATTTTCTTGTTCTTATGATTTTAATCATAATTTGCTTTCTATTCGCTATAAAATTAACCATAAAAAATTCAGGGTCTTGGTTTCAACATCAAATAATCATCTACATTTGTTTATAAATTTTAAATAATTTGTGAGAACTGATTGGGTAATGCGGAGTCATTTGTCCAACAGTGCTAATCACTTTTGGGAATGGGAGACACGTTTAGTATTGTGCATCACTACTTATAACCATAATTAAATTAATTAGTTATGTTTTGATATTTTACAGATTTTTTTTACATGTTCAGGCAATTTTTTCTTATTACTTTCTTCAAGGAAGCTTACTTATGATCTTCGCTGTAAAGATATGTTTTTAAGAGTATGTGAAAGCAAGATTTTAATTATTGTTTTTATAAGATTTTGTTGTTACTGAAAAGTCATATCCCTAGAGTAGGCAAAAATAGGTATCCCATTTCCATCAAAATTAAGTGAAAACTAAGTTACTTGTCAGCTTCTCATAGATATAATTATTTTTTTTTATTAATTACTGCGTGTTATAGATTTCAAACATAACCGTGACTACGTTTTAATGTACTAATACAGTCCTTGAGTAAGCAGTTAAGCAATTTTTTTATAAAACGTGTAACCTGGCCTAGAAATAGGTACTGTAATTAATTTTTCAATGATGTGTCAAAATTAAAACGATTTTTCAAAATTTGGACAAGTAAAATCTTCGACTAACGCAATTCAGTTATAGTTTTAAAATTTGTCGTAACCGACTGCGTTACATCTGTTAGTCATAAATTTTACTCTATATCAAAATATATCAAATTTCAAACCACTGTCTTACGTAATTTTAATCTTATAAGTAATAAAAAGCCAAAACATTTGATGCATGTGTAGATGCACGATCTACTTTAAGATTACAACGGCATAATGACGCCATTTATATAGTTTTTTCGGAGAAGTTAATGAAAGTGTTCGTGTTTTTTTTATGTTATCAAATACGTACCTGTTACTTTTAAACTATTTACAGCTTGGGGTGATCTATTGCCTACAGTTTGAATGTTATTTGGTTTGAACCTTCGCGAAATTACAGCATCAAGACGTAGTTTTGAAAAAAAAGTAACGGTCTCAAGTACTTTCACACATTAGGAAATATATCAACATTTTGTAATAAATAGTTCTAATAAATTAAGATCACCTTGGAGGTTTGACTGGTTGAAATGCTCTTATCATTCACTGTTTTCCTTATTGTGTTTTGAATAATCTCCACTTTCAGTTTGTTACATATTTTACGATATATAACACATAATACTTTCTCCTAAATAAAAAGTTCAGCATATTTATAGCCCATTAAAATCAGACATAATTAAAGAAGAATAATAACTCAAAAATTGACCGCGGTTTTCCCACAGGGAAAAATAGCGGTTAGAATAATCAAAACAAACAATTATGTAATTTAACGCTCGTCATTTTACTGACACAATTTTTAGATGTTTATGTGAAAGTACTTCGTGTACTTCTTTACTTTCGGTTACATCGTAACCAGACATCCTTGATTGACATTGACGAAGTTCTGATAATTTGTCAGAACTAAGTCATCGTCAGGTATTCATATCCGAGAATTGTAGAAAGTACCATTCTAGTGAAAGTCCGGCAGATGGCACTAGATTACATCAACTACTAACGTGATCACTAGATAAATAGGGAATCCGGAATTATTTTCACTTTCTTCGTGTTTACCATACCCACATACCTGAAGATAAGAGTACGAGCAAGGCTGATACACCATGTCTACATTTCCAGTACAATGAAATATTATTATGTCATTTTCCCATGGTAAAGCTCCTCTTGGTTCTGGGCCAACATGTGGCGAAAACTTGTTGATCTCTCATGATTACAACACATTAGATATCGATGTTGAATTTTATTATGATTAATATATCTATTTATTATTGAGAATTAAAAAAAAAAGAAAACAGTATTTCATATTTTACACCCATGACGTCTTACTGCGGATGTCGCCATAGTCATGATTTAAATTAAAGTCAGAATTTGCCGCTTACTCTAAAGCAGACGTGTACACTAATTGTGCCGCTTGTCACAAAAACCTGTACTAATGTAAAATCTTGAGCTGTTCATATCCGTATTTTTTGATCACACGAATCTAATTTTATTTTTTTCCAGGTACTTTTTCTTTGCTTCTCGTCGGTCCTCGCCGGAAAAACCAAGAAATTTAAAGATGAATCAGCCGTCCTCAACAAAAAACTAATTGGCAAAACGAAACCTTCACCACCGGCTATTATAGCGATTGAAATAGTTGATCCAAACGAGAACAAGACTTCAAAAAATTCCAAACGAACGATCGACTCCTCTCTGGGCTACGGCTACCGTTCTTCACCGAAATACCAAGTGTATAAGTACTCCCAGCACGATATACCACCTTACAAAGGATCCTCAAACGTGTTGAGCGGTGGTATTAAAAGCCATCAGTACGATTTTCACAAATCGGTTTCGTACAACCTGCCAACTCAAACCCACAAAACCCAAAACTTGAATCAGTACTACCAACCAGGAACTACTTTCTATTCGACGGTTAACCAACAAGGCCAAGTTGGTAGTTTGAGTTCTGATCTACCTCAAACACACACAAACGAACCCCAAGTACCTGTTATTATTCTTAGAGTGTTACCAAGTCAGTTGAACGATCCTTCGGCTGTTCTGCATCCAAATCTCCCCCAAAGTCACCCGCTGGCTTCAGTGGTTAATTCAATAGACGTTCAAGCGCTGTTGACCAAGTACGTCCAAAATCTGCTAGTTGATCAACAAGATCACTACCAACCTCAGTATCAATATCAGCAACAAGTTCAAGAATATCAGCAGCCAGCACAAGTGTATCAACCAGCGCAAGAATATCAATATCAGTATGTTCAGCAGCAACCTGAGTATCACAGTTATCAAACTCCGAGCAACGACGGTCTTTTAACTCATGAGAACTACCCCAAAGAAACACACACAAGGGTGATTTTCCGTACCGACAAAAACAAACTTGGAATTACCCCATCCACTGCGACTAAAACTGTCAAAATAGCCATCCCAGAAGGTGCCTACAGTTCGGTTCAAGTACAGACTCCGAGTATGCATTATGGTTACACTAGTCCAGGAGATGGTTCTGCTCAGCAGTATTACTACCAACCAGCAGAGGTTGCTCAAAATTATTATTATCAAAGTATTCCTGATAGCAGCTATCAGCAAGTTGAGCCTCAACAACAACTAGATTACGTACAAGCTGCTCCGGAAAATGAGAGTCCTTACAATTATCATGCTCATCAAAAAAGGAGTAAAAAGACGAAGTTATCGAGGCTAAGGCCAGAAGAGACGGTAGACGATTTTATTAAGCTAGATCTTGTTACAGCTTAATTGTTATTGTAGTTGGTTATTTATGTTAAACTGGTTGTATTTATATAAAAGTCATGAGTACCTACGATACACTGTGGTGTATTTTGGTTTTTGTTTATTTCAAAATGTGACTGTTATGTGCAATGTGGAAGTATTATTGATGATCTGTACTAATTTTATGCAATACTGTAATTATAGTTTTATTACAAATGAAATATATTTATGCCAAAATTTCGAAATAAAGAAAGACAATATTTTATGCACTTTGGTATTATTATTGTGTTGATTACGCAGGTTTTAACTTGCTGTCATTAAACTGGTTTACTTTGTTATTCAACATTCGGTTTTTATAACTTTTTTCGTTCTAAAGTTAAGTAAGGTAAACAAGGTGTTTTTTCAGTGTACCCGTTCCAAACATTAGTCCATGTCACTACTGCTAAATGTCGCCAATATCTTGAAAATTATTATTTATAACTTTCGTTTGTTATTTTGTACATTATTAGTTTTACAACACTATGAACAAAAAAACTGGGTTTAAATTGAAAGAGATCACTCACACTGTATCCACAAGGGATAATAATAAGATTAATAAGACATGTAATACTTTGCTATGAAGTAGGAAACACTAGTTTATAGTGAAATAAGATGATTTGGCGAAATCACTGAAATTAAAGTATTTTGTTTATGAAGGGGCGGAAACTAATCAAAGTCTGCCGATAAAAATTCTTTACCAAATACTATTTCTTTTAAAAATTATAATGTTAGATAGGCAACCAATTATACACTATTTAAGTTGAATTAGTGAACTACCAAACTGTTATTACTGGTATACATACACTGAGTGATCACCTTATATTAAAGCACTCAAAAATGATAGATCCATTAGTCCTACTTAAGTTTTTGATAAACATTTATTTATTTTTTTAAATCAAAATTTGTATAAGTCTTTTTTGACTACTCTCATGAACTTTCAAATGCCAGACAATAATTTAAGGTGCCCATTGTTATCCATGGAGTCTCAAGAGTCTATCTTGATGAATTTTTAAAGTTATAATATTTTATGAGTTTTATAAATAAACTGATCAATTGTTATTATTTCCCTCAAAACCCACTTTTAGGGAGTGTTTGTTTCAGATTTGGTGATAATTCAAAATTTTCGATGAATGTTTCTTTTGTCATTTTATGTGAATGGATAACACTGTTCTGTGACTTAAGCTAGATATTTCATTTCAACAAAAAGCAAGAAAAAAAATATAAACAAAAGCATTGAGTAGGTTTATTCAATTTGTAATATAGGGTGACTATTTATTATTACTGAAGAAAATTTTTGTGTTGGCACTTCTGAATTATTGACATCAATATGTTAAGTAAACGTGTTGGGAAGATGGTCGCCACTCAAAGTCATTTAATAGATATCCTCTATTAACTAACTTTGGTAGCCAATGACTGATTAGTGTCATAAATATCAAGTGGAAAATCAAGTAAGCATGGCATCATCAAATTTTAAATATGTTGCCAACCTGAAAAAAAATCACAAACATAATTAACAAAAAATCAGTGTTTTCACATTTGTTGAAAAAAAAAAAGAAATTGTTTCAAAACGTCACCATACCACGTGTCTGAAAAATGACGGATTAAGTCTTCAGTACATTATGTACGGAGATTTCAGGAGTCTCAAAAAAATAATAAAAACAAAACCAACAAAAGAAAAATCCATTAAGGCATAACCAACTAAACACTAGAGAAGATGTTCAAAATCCCTGCTTTGTGAACATAAGTAAGCTCGTAATGTTTCTAAATTTTGATTTTTTTTTTCTAAAAGTTAGTCCATCAGTACTTGCTAAGATAAAACTGATTTTGGCAATGACATACCCTCCAAGAAAAGGGAGGGTGGGTGGGCGGGGTTAAGATAAGGCTGATTTTAGCAAATGAGATACCCTCTAAGAAAGAAGAGGGTGGGTGGGTGGGGCTAGTAGTTGCTAAGATAAAACTGATTTTGAAAACAAAAACAACGGCGCAAAATCGCATTTGAATAATTTGAATTTGGAAAAAAAGTTCTTTAAGAAATTCCTTAAACCGAAGCAACCATGTGCAAATTTAGTTATTTTCTGGTAGTTGGTAGCTCTCCTAGGAAACTTCTGTTGAGAGGGTTGGTAGAAGTTGATTTGATTGCTAAAGGGGTGAGAGGCGTCACTTTTGGTTTGTTTATTGTGAGTAAAACTACGTGGTGAGTTAGCTAGATTTAAGTTTAATTGTTTTGGTAGTTAATCAAAGGGAGGAAGCCTTTGTTTAACGACAATTAATTGTAACGACGACGACGGCACAGTTTCCCCAACACGCGTATCTAATTCTTGCTGTTTTTTCAAGCGAAAATATGTGAATTTTCGACCGAGGCTAACACATTTGTTTCGTTGTTTATAAATTCACAGTTGATGTTAGGATTTTAATCGTTAACTGGTTCTAACACAATTTAACGGTCCTGAGACTGTTTAGATTCAGCACTTGCTAGAAGATTCACTTAGTCAGGACTCATCCTTTGATCCTTTGTTTATCAAATTATGAATAAGGTTTCTGGATGCTTATAAAGTGTTACATTATAACACTTCTCAATTCCTCCCACAAGATTGTTAATAGTTCATTTACGGCAGTTAAATCAACCTAATGTTGTCCCACTCTGGGAAAAGGATCGTGAAAGTGCCGTAGAATTCATGATCTCGTGACTTGAGGTACGGGGGATTAAAAATTTTTCTCTTTAGGCAGTTATTATCATCATATAATCATCACGTCATCGAGACATTTTTCTCGCAACGTGGAAAGCTACAATTATTACCAAGACATATTTTCTCGCAACGCCGGATGCATTTTGTGTTTATTTATCATTTGGAAGCTTATTCACAATCGCTTAGACTGTAGCAACATATTATCGCTTATAAAATTTCATGTCCCACGTTTGAACTCTCGATATGCATCAACTTTTGATTTTTCTACACCAAAAACAAATATACTTAGGAGAGCACCGCTGACAACTATGTGCCATGATGCTGATGTATTTTATTATGATATTTTTAATGATAAAATGTAATTTCTTCCCAAATAGTCTTTAATTGATTAGTACTTATTATTTTATTAGGTTTTTATATTAGGGTTTTACATTTAGTTATTGTATTTATCATAATATCTTAAGTTAATTATAGATTTGTGGGTAACATTTAATTTAGATTTTGCCCTGTAATAGGGTAACAACCTGTTGGGCAATAAAGGCTATTATTATTATTATTATTATGTGTTTGTTTGGGATAAGCTGGGGACAGTCCACGATATAAACTCTCCTCAAAGCTAATTGTTTTAGGTAACCAATCACTTGGATAAAATTAGATAAATTCTTTGTTTGAATCTCTGATAAAGTGTGGCATCAACATAATGTGAATTCTTTGTTTGAATTGTTGATAAAGTGTGGCAGAATTTAACATCACGTAAATTCTTTGTTTGAACCGTTGATAAAGTGAGGTATAATTTGACATCATGTCAATTCTTTGTTTGAATCGTTGATAAAGTGTGGCAAATATTAACCTCAGGTAATTTTGTTAGCTTTGCCATTCAGTAATTTTCTTTGTTGTATAATTTAAATTGAACGTAAATTTTCATGCTCTGCACCTCACGTAATTTTTTGGGTCTGCACAAGTTTGATTTCACACCAGATCTTTTTGTTTGTATAAATCTTTGCTAGTTTTTTGTTTTGTAAATATTTTGTTTTCCATCATATAATTGTCTGATGTCCAATCTTAATATCAGATAAGAACTCTTTGCTGTTTAAGAAAAATTTACGAGAGTGTATGGCGAATTTAAATGTTATTTATTGCTCTTTTTGAAACTTTAACACTTGTTCAGTTGTAGTTTAATATCAGAGTCAACGTTAATTTGATTTCATTCAAAGTTAGGCAAGTTTATTTGTAAATAGCTGAGTATTAAGAGATGTCTTCAACCAGCACAACTTAGTCGCAGGTTTTTCTTTTTTTTTGTGTCCTCCATATATTTTGTGTTTTAGTTAGTACTTTTCCAACCTTGGGGTCCACCACTTGCATCTGAACGCATTCCGCCACAACAAAAAAAAGAAACACAACGTAGGGTTGCATTTTATAAGACGATCACAGCCAAGGCCAAATTTTTGAATTTTTCACGGGCTTTTCAATTTTTTCACATGTCAATTTAAGGCGGGATGTTTAGGTTATCACAACATACCCTCTAAGGAAAGAGAGGGCGGGTGGGCGGGGCTAGTATCTTCTAAGATGAAACTGATTTTGGCAAATGAGATACTAATTTTATCGGGGGGCAGATTTTCTAACATTAATAAAGACTACGCCAATTAGTTAGGAAATTTTTATTGTTATACATAATTAATTGTTCTTTTTTTTGTTAGCGTTTTACACCACGTTTAGGATTATCTTGTAATATAACTAAAGTTTCTTAATAATTTTGCAGCTTTGGTTATAA
The DNA here is from genome assembly GCF_036711695.1 of Zophobas morio. Lineage (NCBI taxonomy): Eukaryota > Metazoa > Arthropoda > Insecta > Coleoptera > Tenebrionidae > Zophobas > Zophobas morio. The sequence goes on from NW_026972107.1 coordinate 13,251,323, forward strand.
ATGTCTAATATAGATATTTTCCCCAGGCAGACGATCGACAGATAGAAACTACAGTACAGTATAAATGACAAATTTATGATCTGTGAAATACTAAGGAAATAAGACATTAAATATTCGTGATGACTTTGACACCTTTGAAGAAAAAAGCTTAGTAAATATAAAACCGCATTGCCATCTGTACATTTTGGTTAGCAAATTTTTACTTGCAAATTATTTTAATAACTAGAAGTGTATTTCCAGGCACTATGAAATATGAGGTCAGTAGATGAAAATTTTTAAAGTGAAATTTTGTTTAGCGTTTTACGATCCTCACAGTAACCTCAAAAGTACGAAAAAGTTCAGAATAATCATAGGATAGTGTAGAAATGATCTGCCTATAATAAAGTTCTTAGACAAATGACATTCAGATGACAGATGAAAACCTACATTTTCGTATTCTGCGAGTTGTACAATGAGAAACATGCGCCTAATAACATTACACAAAGCATACTGACGATTTCTTGGATGGGGATTAAAAATGATTTTTTTGACACTAATTGTTAAAATTATTTGAACAAACAGCCTAATAGTTCCTAATAGCGTATGAAAGCGAAATGAACTAAACATTAGATTTTCATTAATAAAAAGTGTTATATTTTGATTCCGGTTTAGGTGACATCTTGAGACCTTCTAGCGGAAAATTTAGAGGAGCCTAGTTCAACAGCACAATAATTGTAACAACTAGTAGAACACACATGGTTAGCTAACCATGACACTTTTCTCAGCTGTTTATAGCAAATTGTACCTATAATAACACTAATAAAAACAATTACCTCGGACACGAACTGGTAAAATAAAAGATGCATAACATAACGCAAACGTGACAAAATAAGAAAGAATTTCAGCTATTTTTTTCGCCGAAAGAATGTTGGACGGACCTTTAACCTCCGCCACAATTTATTCCTATTTTAATCCACTTCCCCCTTGAAATGTATTACGTGGTCAACCTGTTGGCTTTTCTACCGAGACTTGACGAATTTATTACCGCGTATCTTTACTGCGTTTACGTTTTCTTTTTTTTTTCTATTTATATATTACTTCTTTCTTCTGTAGAAAACAAGGAAGCATTAAATTAATTCTAATAAAAACAACACATTTAGCTCTTTGTAAATATGAAGAAAGTGAAACATTTTTATTATGACGTAGCTAATTCGACGATTTTGGCTAAATAGCCGCATTAGAACGTTTACTTGTTTTGTACATGTAGTTAATTAACGTACCTTACAGAAATCGCTATTATTACTTTTCTACCATCTGGACAATCAATAGGTATTCTATTAAATTACAATGTACGGGAGTATCACGCATAGTGGTTTCGCTTCAGTAAAGAGTTTATATACACGAGAATATGCTATTAACACACGGCACTGAATAAAACATGGGTTTCTCTAATTCTCTATTAAGTGGTATTTCTCATGCCTAAAGGAAAATTTAGAAAAATTGCGAGTTTATAATTTTTACTTTGTTTTAAAATGCATGAGGCTGTAAAAATGAGGCCTATTTCTTTTTAAGGTTAGCATTTCGTGATTATCATTTCTTAAATAGTGTTAATTGTAGTTTCGAACACTGTTTTTAATGAAATAAAAATACTAATAAAAGAGAGAGAATAACACTAATCATAATGTGCCATGTTTTAAGTTAAAGTAAGAATGAACAAATAATTGGTTGTTAATACTCTAATACAGAGGATATGAGAAATCTGAATTTTCGTATTCTACGCGCTGATCATTGAGCTAAACATTCGTCAGAATAACCACATGATTTTTTGACTTGTCGTTTGAGGAATAAAAAGAAACTATTTACATCTGACGATGTGTTAAACATGCAATGAATAAATTTAAAAAGGTATGTCCACTAAACCGTTGCACCTAAAGAATAAGCGAGTTAAGAAAGAAACGAGTTTTTCGCTTAATTAGCCTCTGTCGGGTTTATCTCGTGTTTATGTCCAATTACGGCTAAGTACATTTGAAATTATGCAGGATAACCGTACAGTCAAACGTTTACCGCAATCATTTCAGCTGACAAAACTTTTCCCCGGCAATTCCATCTACTTATTTTTACTTTTATTATAGTCTAGTTCTAGTTCAACGATCTTACGAATATCTTACGAATATAGTAATTAATGTAAGTATTCATCGAAGGTTCGATCCGAATCAATGGGCCAGCAATAAAACATTTCTTTTCTAATCGAATGACATTGCACACAGCATAGCCATTATAGTAAAAACAATAAACACAAAACAAGAAAGTGAAACCAGTATCTACATTAGTTGTATGGTCAGCTTCGATAGAAAACAGGAAAAACAACGCTACTTCCACATTTGATTTCAGTGGAAAAGTGTCAGGCTACAAAAAACTAGTAATGCGGAAAAAATTGACAAGATTCTCTAGCAAATCGGTTCAAGACAATCTACAAATGTGGTGTTGTAGTAATGAACTTCCACTTTCTATGATGTATTAAATAACTTTTACTTAATGTTCTTGACCGTGCACATTAAACGCGATTGATTGGGTTTAATCAACCCTGGGTTTATATTAGAAATCTACTCGAACCATAAAACGAAGAAAAAAGAATTCCGTATGAACCGTTTTTAATGGAGGCAGTCATCAAAGAACTGAAACAAAACCGCTAATCTCTTACTAACCTATATTAATTAACACGTAATAAAACCAAGAGATTATTTTAACAGAACATATATTGCGTGCTCAAAAGGAAAATATTTTACTCGGTGCACATGGCGCAAGAAAGCGAATTTCACCCCTGGATTAAATTCTAAATGTCGTCGTAATCATTATTTAATGTAATTTTTTGCTGTTTAAACCCGCATTGTGTGAAATAACAATTCTTTTTTTTTGTAGAACTTCGTGCCGGTGCCATCTGAGAAAGTTATTCTGAAAGCCGTGTTTTATGGTAATAATTGTGCGCTTCTGTACTGGTACGGAATGGGGGGAACTTATATACCGAATATATCGGTTAAAATCCCTCATTTCATTTGTGGTGCTTGAGGATATTCAGCTGTGTCTGGTTAAAAAAGAACTAACAAATGGTGGTAGTGTTACAAAAATACAGTCAATTCTTTTGCATTTTTTAAAGTGACAACATGTTTCTCGTAAGTATTTTTATTTTTAATTAATACGTTTTTTTTATATTTTTGTTTAAAGCGAACACTAATAAATCAATTATTATTTGTTCGACATCTCGAAGCATAAATTACCTCGGCATTTATGCCAAAATTTTTGACCATAACTTTGTTTAATCAATAGAAGTATACGCACAAATATTTTATTCATTTACAACCCGAAATCACGAAGCTTAAGACCTTATTCCTTTTATTAAAGTAATCAATCAAGCTTTTATGGAACACTAAAAGAAAGGAATTGGTTAAAATGTTCCGAACGCACTTTGTTCAGATTGTTATCAAGGTTATTGGGACGTAAGAAAATTCCTTATTTATTTTCAAACGATGCACTTCTCATTTGCATACTGGAACATAACATGAAGGTATTTTTATGCATCGTGGAGTTATATGGAAATATCTGAGGAATGCGTGGACAGAGACCGTGTGAATCGTACAAGTTCGATCAATTTGAAGAAATTTGTCGTGCTTTAACTCTTACGATTTAATTAGTAAAAATGTTCCGGTCAGTGATAGAGATACAAAGATACAAAAGATCTAATCACATATTTATAATCTTCTTAAGTCTAGAACAAATAATTAGAGCGTTTAGTTCAGACTTTACTGAGTGAATTCTTTCAGGTGTCGACTCTTTTCGTACTGGTGTTAACGGCTGCGGCAGATCCCATCCAAAATCTTCGTCAACCGAAAGAAATAGCCCAAAGGCGACAACTCATCGGCTATTCTAATAACATAGTCCATGATCACCCAAATTATCCAGACCAAGCACCCCAAAGTAGTGTCAACGTGAACTTCAACACCCATCCATCTGAAACTAAAAAAATTTATTCGAACCACTACCAACAACCCTATACTCAGAACTACCCCACAAACGCACCACAGTCTCAGCTGTTCAATGTTGGTTATAGTGTGAGCTTCACCAATGGGAAACCAGTAAAACCTCCTCCGAAATATCCAAGGAACAATAATCTAGACGATGGCGAAATTATCACCGGTACAAGAAAATACAACGAACAAGTAGAAGTACCTAATGTTAATATGTCGCCGCAAGAGTACGTCCACACTGCGCTTATTAGTACCAAGAAACAGAAAATATCAGGCCTTAAACCTAAACCCCAACTAATCGCAAATTATCAAAGTCCGAAAGTACTACTATCTCAAGCCAATCTTTCTCCATCCACTCAAAAATACTACAGAACTCTAGAACAACTGAAGCCTCAAATTCAAAACGTGCAAGAGTTGCAACAGAAGTACACCTGGCGGAATCTGAGTCCTGGTGTTGAAATAATAAGAAGCACTGAAGTCCCAACAGGTTTGAAGTACACAAGAGTTGAAAATTCGGTACCGTTTGAACACGCCAGAGCTCTTGCTAGTCCCGAAGTTTCCAATACTAATAAATATACAAGAATAGAAGCTGCACCGTTTGATCATGGTCGTGCTCTTGGTAGAAGCCAAGAATTCGATTACTCCAATGCTATTGACAACAATTCTCCCCAACAAACCACTCTTTATTACAATAGTTTGCGGAAAGTTCAAGAAAAAGCGGAACAACAAATTCCAGTTGTTGTAAACCAAAATGTGGCGCAGTTACCAATCGATACCAGTTTGCTCAAAGAACCGGTAGCAATCCAAGTCGATACAAGATTCATGGATGAAGCATTGCGAAATCAGGGAGGCTCGTACCCTAAATATTCTCAGTCCCCGGAACAGGCAGTACAAGACGTGAATTATCTCCAACAAGCTTATAGAACAATACCTGTGGAAGAAAATACTCAGACGAAACCGGTTCTAGTCTATCGACAAGATCCTCAAACTTTCCAGGATTTCCAGCCTGACCAGAATCGTTTTCAGTTGAAGATTTATGGCAAACCTCAACCTCTTTCCGTCGGGTTTACTGATGGGCAAGATGAGCAAATTAAGCGTCAACCGAGGTTTTTGACTGATTTGCACACTAATTTAAGGCCTCCACCAATGAATTTGTCGTACCAAAGAAGAATCCGAGTTGGTTAGTTTACTATTAGGTGTACAAAAGGGCAGAAGCCCCACGATGCTGTTTAATTGTTAACTATAGATTGCTTCGATGTTGTTGTTTATTAATTCGTTCTTAGTTTAGACTGTTTAGTTGTGTAAGTTTTTATTTATTACTTGTTACGGCGTTTCTAATAAAGTACTATTCCACTGAGATTTCGACTTCAATACGCACACGCACATAAATCAAAATTTCGATGTTAATTGTAATTGTATGTTGGGGTAATGGAATCGAGTTGTAGGAAAAGGACATGCACTATTTATCGACTTCCTGCGTGAGATTTAGTAAACAAGTTAAAAAGCATGTATTTAAGTAGATTTCTTTGCTGTGTAAATATGATTGTGGATTGAGAGTACTTTAAATAAATAATTTTATTGTTGCTTGTAAATAATGCGTGTTTACCGGTTTAACAGATTTAAGCTGAAAGTTGAAATTACAGAAGCATTTGCCAACATGAATAAAAAGTGTATTATAATAGCCCAACATTCTCAAAATGGAAAGTTAATTGAGACTTGTAAATTAAAATTTTGTCTTGCATATGCATCTATACAACAGGTCATAAGCTTGTGGTGCTTTAAGATTGTAGGTGAAGATTTATAGGCACAAATTATAACGTACACGAGGTTTCACACAAATATTTAAATCAGGGCTAAGTCACTCAACAGACATGATTACTCGTTATTATTAATATCCACTTGATATTTAATTATTAATTTAACCAGTTTAACGAAGATGAAAGTGTAGGATACTTACACGATATTTCATATACTTATTAACGTAATTAGCCTTCAAAATATTTATTTATATAAATACATTGATGTTTTTCCACTACTTCTGTTATAAGGCGCTCATTATTTAAACATTTTACAAAAAAAAACAGGCCCTTTTTAGACAATAAGTCCTATATTTATAAATAATCTTAGTAACAATGAAGAAATGAATCTTTTATCGTACATATTATTTATTCTGATTGAAATGTTTGTGAATTTTATATTTGTGAGAGAATTTAAATTCTAAACTATGGTTTAAAAATATAAATCCTTAGGGCACAAAAACAATATAAATTTGAAAACGTTTGGTTGACATTGATAAAAAAAAAATTGTGAATCTTTTGAACTGATTGCAGGCATACTCAAAAGGAATTTTGTTTTATTAGAAGTGTTGACATTTGTAAAAGGATTGTTCAATGTTCACATGTCAGACTTGTGGCATTATTAACATTTTGTTTAATAACAACCTTTCCAGTTTTGTCTCCCACTGCTGAAATTACCGCGTGACTAGTAATAACTGAATCATTTTTTGGATTGGCAATGCTGAATTATTGGCTGCAATGTTAGTATGCCAGTTTATAGTTGCCAATTTTGACATGAGTGCAACTAAACACCAATGAGAAGATGACACCGACTGAATAATCGACATCAGGTATGTCATCATAAGATTTTAAATATGTTGCCAACCTGACAAAACTTTGATAGTCACACGGTATTCTTAATTAAAAATCTAGATGATAATAATAATTAGCCCGAATGTGCTTCAATATAAAAAAATTAATAATTAATTTTTCTTTCCTCCTGTAAAAACATTTGGGACATTTTCCTTTTCTTGTTTCTTGTTTGTCTTGTAATGTCTATCTTTTTTTTATTTACAGGTTGTTACAAAAAGAAGAAACATTTCTATAGGATCTTCATATCAAAATCAATATAAATTTTTTTGGCTTAAAATAATTACATTAATACATTATTATTGTATACGGAGTGACTATTAGCGACTGAAATAAATTTTTGTGTTGGTAATACGCAATTATTGGCGGCAATGTTACCACATCAGTTCACAGTTATTATCAATTTTGACATGAGGGGGTGCAACAAACGTGGCGTTTTTGAAAACGATTGTTTCTAAAAACAGGTTCATAAAACCTGCCATTGCGAAACTGTTTTCGATTTCACAATGCGGACATTTTGACAATGTGCAGAAAACCAGAAAAATGCTGATTTCGTGTCAAAAATAATGATTTTTTTGCCCTTATTCTGTTTTAGAGACGTTGGAGTTGCGTGTAAGGTGTAAGTAATTTTACTTCTGTTACGGTCGAAACTCAGAGAAAGTGTTGTAATAGAAAAATTTCGATGACTGTCCAATTTTTTGTTTTCTTCTGTTGTCGCAGGTAATTTTATTGGAAAAATAATCTTTCAAACCACAGAACTGATTACATTGCAAATTTGGTGCACATTACTTTCAACAAAAACTTTTTTTTTTTGTTTTACTCATTTGAGTGAATTGTCCTAACGAAATATACCAGGATTCAAACATTCATATAGGAATCAGGAAAACAGTCAAAGTCAGAAAAGAAAAAAGAAAAATATTTTTTGTTATTTATTTCCCGAATAATAAGCTCGATCCGACGAATAGCTACTTTCATGTTTTCTGGACGTTTCATAACTCCTAAAGTATTAAACAACAGGTCTCCTGTTTTCGTCTGCATCGATTTGTATTAGACAGATATAATTTTTGAAACTACCAGACCGCTTGTTGTCAAATTTTATATGTATGTTAGGAAGAGCGTGTAAATGGTAAATCGCTAACCAAAATCTTCTAATCATCCCCACCAATAATTTGAGGACGTCAGCTCAAATTGTTCGTAATAAATACCATTTAAATTTTATTAAATAACATACTCCTGTACATCCAGATTTTCGCAAAAAAATCGAAATTGAATAAGAATTTTTTAAATGTAACCGAACCGCTTACCAGTGACGTACAGTTGGAGTTTCCTGCTGGCAACGCGAAAATCCTTGGTTCGATTACTTTCCGGTTTTTTTTTTGCTGACACTGTGACTGGTATTACCTATATTGTTTTAACTTTATGTTATGATCAGTGTCGAATTGAGGACATGAGGGTCCACCGGGAAATTTACAAAGTGGGACCCTGTGGTATTATAGACAGATGTTGTTTAGGTATTATTATTACTATTATTATTTTCAGTTTTCCCAAAAGAAAAACAAAGCTAGTAAAAAATATGGAAGGTTATTCTGGCAGAACTTCCCTCGCCCTTGAAGTATAGTCCGACAAATTCCATTTCTTTAAAAAATTGTAAAATTAGATTTTGCAATTTTCCTTTTGTGATAATTGTGATAAACGTCTATAAAGTGGTGTAATTAACATCCCCGCAACCCCTGTGTCTTTAAATATGAATATTTAAAGCAGATAATTAACCGGAAAAAATGCAGACATTCTCCGTTTCTCAGTATATGTTTAACTTCAACTGTTTATGTTTACGTTTCAATCGCTGTTATCAGTTAGAAAATGAAATTTGGTTAATTTTGTGTTCTCAGCGCAGGGCAAAGGACTAATTGATTCATTCATACTCAGTTTTTTTCTCAGAAACACTAATAAATTTGAAGAAATGCGGCAAAAATGATGACGGATAAATTTTTATTAACGATTTACCATGTTTCAAATAATCTTAAAATATTTGCACGATTTCACAGCATTCGGTTTTTGCAATTTCAAAGTTAAATTGTAAAATATTGTTATAGAATGTTGATTTTTTTTACAAAAATCTGGTTGTTAAGGGTAAAAATTCAACACGGATTCTAAATTAAACATAATTCAAGAAACATTTGTTCTGAAAATGACGTCATCATTTTTTAGGAGGCCACAAACGAAAAAATGTTGATTAACGATTTACCATGCATAAGATAGTCTTAAAAGCTTACAAGTTTTCAGAGTATTCGGTTTTACAATTTCAAAGTTAAATTGTAAAATGCTGTTATATAATTTTGATTTTTTCCGCAAAAATATGGATTCTAGGGTGAAGACTCGACACGGATTCATAAATCACACATGCAGGAATATGCAATTCTATAAAATTAATTGTATATAATATGTACCAAAACAAAGAGCTAAATTAGTAGTAAGTAAAATTGTACATTTTACCCCACATTTTGTTTTTTATTTTATTATAATGGTCCTTTATCATTTTTTAAGAAAATAGCCAATTTTGACCTAGAAGTGTTTTTTTTTGTAAAAATCAGTGATTTCTATACCTTTTAAAAAATAGTCTTAAAAATGGGGTGACATATTAAAAAAATGTATTAAAAAAACTTCCACAACAAAAATTGACTTTTTTATTTTATAAAAAAGCAATACAAATCTTCAACGTCAAAATTGATCTGTTTGCTTAAAAAATAATACAGTACCTTAAAATAGATGAAAAAACAAGTAAAAATAGCTTAAATAAATGAAAAAAAAATTGGGATAAAACGTATAGTAGTCCCAGAGTGACTTCGTTTTTACGACTTCATCCTATTGTGGAAGAGTTAAGTTCTTCTGCAATAGGCCGATTTTGTGCACACCAAATCTTCAAGGAATGAAAGTGGATCCGGTCCTGTATTTCAAGCTTTTGAAAACCTTACATGATTTATGGCACGTTGTTTACACTTTCAATAGAGCTTGCGGTACTTGAGTTTGCAGTCCATAAAAACAAAGTCACTCTGGGACTACTATACCATTTTACTTTCTACTAATTTCAATTCAGAAATATCATTTAAAACGTCCGATAATCCAATCCGACTCCTTCAGATGAGAACAGGATTTGAAATAACAAACAATGCTTTTGGAATCACCAAAATTTATATTTGGTAAACATAAATTAAAGAATATTTATTAGGTAAAATTGTAAAATGATGTCGTTATTTTAGAGGGACAAAAATGAAAAAAATTTGATTAACGATTTACCTTGCTTACGATAACCTTAAAATGTTTGCAAAATTTCAGAGCATTCGGTTTTACAGTTTCAAAGTTAAATTGCAAGATTCTGCAATTTTGATTTTTTTCTACTGCAAATTTTGGGGTCTGACGTCAACAAATTGTTGGTAGGGATGATTAGCGTTTTACCATCTACACGATATTCGTAATAGACACAAAATGTGACAATTGGTTCAGTAGTGTATATTAAAAATCCGGACAAATGGCAGACAGACAGACAGACAGACGGAAAAAGAAGTAGGCTGTTTCGTGGTTCACCGGGAAATTTCCCGGTGTCCGGGTGAGACAGTGTGACACTGGTTATAATGGAAACATTAAATTTCCCCAGATCAAATAAAATAATTTTTCAGAATTGTCACTAAGTATTTGCCAAACTATCGACAAAAATATAATGCATGAATCGATACATTTTATTGATTATTATTATTTCTATTCTGTAATTGATCTACAATTTTGAAAAATGTATATATTTGTTCCTATTGAGTTCGTCACTCTTTTGTAATAAGTATAATGTTACTAAATTAGTGTTTTTAAGTTTTTGATTTGATCTTTTTTAAGCGAGCTAAGTAAAAACTGGGAAATGTTAGGCAACGTATACTTTAACAATGTGTATTTAAGGTTGCATAATATTGATTAAAAATAAAAAATCTTAATAATAATGAAAAAATATTTTAATTATCCATACATTTATAACTAACCAGCTTTACACATAGATATGTACTAGCAAAAAATAATAACAAAATGGACCAAGGCTTAAATAACTCTTAATAAATTTTGTAACTCGTCTGTCAATAATCTTCTCTAGCAACATTGCAACTAAGTGTATTATTGGTTGCGAACCATTTAAAAACTGGAACCATTTTTATGTGAAATCAGAAATTTGCAACTGCTTAGTTTTTTCTTGATATGCGAAGTGAAGAGTTTCATGCGTTCTTGACCAGTGATTAACAATAGAATGTAGATTACCGCCATAAATAAAATGTTGTTCCACTTGAAATTCACTCTTGTAATAAATATTTTTCTTACATTATGAGATTTTAAAAGCTAGTATGAGTATGATGTGTGTTTATAATACCGAAAATATCCATTTATGAATAAAACATTTTAAATTAAATAGAAATGTTAATAAAAAGAACAGCACAGCAGTGGTTTAATTGTGCACATTAACGTCACGAATTACATACCTACTAATAAATTTTACAAATATTTAGAAAATAAGGAGTAAAACGAATTTTGATCTGTAATTGTTTATTTTAATTAGCACACACAAGCGGTACGAAACACAATTATAATAAAGTCTCCCAACTTTGTCCTTTTTATTTTTATCAACGTCCAAATTACCAATTTTTTGCATTCGAACTATTTTCACAAAGTACTTGTTGTTTACAACAAAAACATAATTATATTTAAACTACAAGCTAAATAAGGAACAAGACGTCATAAAATAAAACTTTTTTGTCAAAGAGAAAAGTTTGATTAACGGATGTAAGTAGTTTATAAAATTTTACGATTATAAAACTCTTTATTGAGATATCTATCACATTTACCACTTGTAGAAAATGAAAGTAAGATATTATTTTACGATATCCTCTTAGACTTCTCTCGCTGGTAAAAAAAGTATCAATGCAGCGTTATTACCCACAGTGTGGTGAAAGGTCGTGGTCATTTAAAACCGTTTGTCTCTATATGATCTTTAAGTTTCCATCTTCTAATCCTTGCAACATTCCTACAGAATTCGTTAAATGTACCTAATTAGGTGTAAGTTCAAAGAGAAACTATATAAATAATTGGTAGCAGTTTTAACTCAAACCTGAAAAATCTCTGGAAATTGGACATAATTATAAAGTATAACAAATCAATAATTTTATTACTTCAACAATTACCTACCACTTTCCTTGTCCATATGCCTGTCTTCCAGCACCTAATCACCGTATTTCCAATCTCACCTTCTCATTTGAACTTGAGACAGATCCAAATGGACAACAAAGCCTATGTCGATACAAATTATAGCAGTGAAAGTAAAATATTATTCAATGTGGCGAGTAAAAGTGGTGAATGTTGGGCAGGGCCTCATCAGATGAACGTAATTATTCTTACGTTTTGTGTAGACCGGCAACCTTTCGAATAGTCAGATGACCGCAACCGACCTCCCCTTTCAGTCCTAGCGAAAAAATTAAAGCAGAAATGATAACCTAAAGGAGAAAGACGTGTCAAGAACGGTCAATGATCATGATACTCGAATTAAAATTTTAATGATTTTACGTCAGAAGTGATTGTCACGGTCACCGTCCAAATTATAAATGTAAAACTCAATCCTCTGCTGAGCACGCCAGAAGCCGTATAGACATTCACTTTTAATTATAGCAATCACCATCTCTTTAATGATTTTTTTAAGCGGCATTGTTAGCTGGAGTGGCTGAACCTGAAAATTTAAGCGTTTTCAAGTGCTGCGAAGTTGTGGACAGATTAGTTTCGTAGAAACGTGGACTTTCTACTGCGTTAGCTCGAGGAGGATTTGTCACGATTTGTGGATTGACAAAGATTTCGGATTTACGCTTGTTAAAATATTGACGCAGTTAATTGTCGCAAACAGTAATGGCATTTGCATGAGTCGGCACTACTTTACTATTTTCATTATATCATTTTTTAATGGAGGACTTTCTCTAAAAAAAATTATACGCACGTAGACAGACGTGAGGTTGTTAGAAGTGAAAAATTACGCAACTTAAATGTATCAAATTAAATACGTATAAAATACTTTGTCGTCAAAAGATCCGTGCAAATTAGTCACGATTGCTTTCTAATTTTATTAACAACGGTCTACATTTCTCTGCATATTAAAGATGGAACAATAAGAAAAAATATTAACTGGGTCCATTTAACAGAAATCCCGTAAAAAAACGACTAGAATGTATGGCGTTCTAGAAAACATGGTCCGGTAATTCCACCCATAAATATGCTTATTTTAATATCCATCTTCATTGTAAACTGAATTAATAAATCTTCATTATCGCACGGTTCGTCGCTTGATCGAATATTGATGTCTCCAAATAAACTCTCTTCAAAAATTATTATTGACAGCGCAACAACGACATTGACCATACCTCGCTCTTGACCTACCGTAATTTATATGCCAGCAACTAGAAGTCCGGTTCCTCAGGTTTTATTAATTTGTTTATTTTCGAAGTGTCAGTGACGAGGATACAGTTTGATAGATAAAAACGCTCTGGAATGGGTCACGCCCGAAACAACTGATTGCTAATTCGGCAAAAAAAGCGAGGAAAGTTCTATCGCAATCGTAGGCTTAAATAATTTCATTTCAGTCGTTTTAATTTCTAATTTCCATTAATTATTCTAAGTGTTAAAAGAAAATTTATGAGAGTAACGCTATTAGCACCTTTCTGTGAAAAGTCGGTTCAAATAATGTTTGCAGGTGTTTAATTAAAATCGGGATTTTTGTGCGTTTGGTTTGTTTAAAAATAAGCTTATTAACCGAAAGTTCGTATGGCAAAAATTATAAAAATTTCTCTGACCTTGACCGAATCGAATAAAAGCTCAATTATGGCCATAATGATGTTAATTTGAACGTGAGAAGCTTCTTCTTTCTGCAGGCTATGGAAATGCACGTTTTCTAATTAGTCAGATAAGAACATGGTTGTAGACATGCACAGCATATGGAGTTTCCAATGAAATAAATTCTAACCTAAACTAGTTAATCGTTGTACGGATATTTTGCAATTAAGGCCTACAAGATTTACTTCAAATTTTGAAGTTTGTAATAATACGTATATTAAATTTTGCAAAATTCATCAAAAATTTGAATTATAAATTTCTAACTTATATATGTTCTTAAACAAAGAGAATTTATTTACAGAATACGTTTGTATTTTCATAAATTAACAATATTTCGCTAAAGTGGAATTAGTTATGTGTCACTCCATGTTACCATCGAACTAATTTAACAGAAGTTTGCTTCTCGTTGCTAAGCATAATTTTATTCGAATTTCAAGATCATTTTTGTAGTTTGAAAAAAAAATGTTCATAGGATAAATTTATTTAAACTTTGCTTATCAAAGAATTATTCCTTAAAGATATTTTTTTATAAATAATACGCCTATAAATTATGAATATAGAAACAACTGTGATAAAATGTTCATTTTTTTAAGGAACCCTTTGTAAATAATTATAAAAGAGTACAAAATATGAAAAAGATTTTTTTGACATTTTCTGATGCAGAATAAAAAACTAATTTCAGAAATTATCAACATGTTTATTTCTATTGATACAAAAAATCAAAAAAATCACAAAAGAACACCTAATGTTGTACAATCACGTCATCTTTGAAATGATAATAAATAATAAACTATGAGTGGGAATACTATAAATGTTCAAAGTGTTCTCAAGTATGATCAACAAAATGTCTCAATGAATTATGTATGATTATACATTATTAGGTGTTTTTTTTTGTGTACATTTTTTTCAATTTTTGATAATTTATGAAAGTAGTTTTTTTCTGCTTCAAATAATGTCAAAAAAATCTGGGTTTGTCATTAAAAAAAAAGTAGGCGGCTCTGTCTGTCAAACTGGCAAATTTCAGAAAAAAAACTTTTCAAAGAACAAAGTTATTCGATCGTTCCGCGACTTTATACTAACCCTGTATATAAAAATATATTACAAAACAAAGACAATATAATTTTAATTACATATTATTATTTTTCAATAATCTCTAAATTGAAGTTAAAGCTTTGTCAAAATTTTAAAAACTCCTTGAATATTTTTGAATTACATCATAAAATGTGACTGTTCAAACTTCAAAGATTTTTTTAAAATCTTACACCTAGAGGCAGAAACAATGACGATTTATTAAACGATAGAGAAATAAAGAGAATGTCACTGAGCACATTTCAAGTAAGATTTACGTGTAAGATTGTGAGATGACGTCATTAAATTTTTGAAAGCAATGACTAGACGAATTTTATTTAGCGTTTTATCATTAAGAATAGACGATATGTTAAAATATTCTTAAAAATTTAGCGTAATCGATTCAGTAGTTTCAGAAATTAATTAATAATTTTATTATTTAGGAAATGGTGAACTTTGGGAAAACTAAGAACGTGTTGTCGCAAAAACAATGATTAACTTTCAACATTAATTCAAAATTTCAGACCAGTGCTTAATTTTCCGCAAAAATGTCTTTGAAGTTTTAATAAATTTGTGTTGAATATTAAAGACAAGAAGAAAAATACAAATAAATAAAAAAAATGTAAAACAAAAAAAAAAAACAAAAATAGCTCATCAAGTAATAAGGTTAAGAAACAGGATATTAAAAACTAATCATTGACCGGAAGAAAATTGTTTCAGTTTTACTTAATTTTCAGCTACTTTTCGTGTCAAAAATTACCAATTGCTTATAGTATAATAGTTACACTTCAGCATGTACTTACTGTCTGTCAGTATATAAAACGATTTTAATAAAATTAGAAATTATAGTCATTTAGATATAAACTCACTTAGAATTTTAAAATCATGATAAACAAAAAAATCTATTATGAAGGCAGTAGAGCATAAACTGGAATGATAGATATTTGGTTGTGTAAACAGCTATGAATATTCATCTTGTTATTTTTTTGCGTTCATATATTATACTTCTAAAAATCACCAATGTTGATATCAAAAAACAATCACAAAATAACTACTCTACAAGTTCTGATTTTATTTATTATTCTGACCGAAATTTTTGACTACACTGAAAAAATAAAATACTCATCTCTAAACAACTCATTGTTAACAGAGTTTAATTTATTATTATATTACTGTTATTATAAAAAAAAACCAAGAATATTCAGATAATAATAAAGACTTACGCCGATAGCTTATTAACAAATAAAAGCGTTCAAAACCTCAATTAAACTAATGTTTGCACCATTACTGTAAATACGTCAATTACAACGTTCAAACGCTTCTTCCTGACATCAAATCAATTTAATTTACCTTAACGAATCACTAACAATCGGAATTGCATGTCTAAATTGAACGAAAATGAATGCTTAGATTCTTCATTAAAATAATGAATTATACGGTAGATATGATAATGTATGCAGCTTATGTGAACACACGAACAGCTCAAACTCAACTAAAACACGAAAAATGCATCAAAGATTCATCGCTGAAAAAACGACTTGTTCAGGACCGGAACCAGAATTTCGGGAGATGGTTCTAAAGCGCAGGAAACAGCGCAAGATTCAGAGGGGATGCAGTGAAAGTACCTTGACATTGTTAAGTATATAAAGTCCGGACTCCCCAATTCATTCATCAGTCAGTTCAACTGCATTAATCTTCCTTCATTTCATTTACACACCAAACCCAAGCAAGTGTACAATGAAGTCCTTTGTAAGTTTCTTTGTTGATAATTTTTCGTGCTAAAATACCGAGTGATTATAAATTACCAGGAATAGTTTAACTTTGGCGGTTCATCGACCAACTTAAAATAATTACTCTGTATTGTTAATTAAACTGTAAAAGGCTTTGTGAGTGGCTTTGACCTAAATGTGGATGTATCGAACCCGAAAAGTCATTGTAAAAGTGCAGTCTAGGTCACGGTTACTAAGCTGTTGCATGTTATGTAAACTTTCACGATTGCTTTCTACATTTTTTTTCGTTTTGTTCCAGGTATGCGTAGCACTCCTTTGCGCTTTGGCGACCGTAAATGCTGGATATGCGGGCAGTTACGGAGGCCATGACGAAGGTGGCCACGATCTCTCTCATACTGTAGAAATCCACAAACCTGTACCAGTACCCATAATCAAACAAGTCAGCATCCCTATCCCTCATGCAGTACCAGTACCAGTTCCCAAACCAGTAGCAGTACCAGTACCACAGCCTTATCCCGTCCACGTCCATGTACCTCAGCCCGTCGCTGTCCCCGTCATCAAGACCATCACCGTTCCCGTCGAGAAGCCAGTACCATTCAAGGTAGAAAAAGAGGTACATTACCACGTGGAAAAACCAGTGCCAGTCCCAGTGGAGAAGCACGTGCAGATCCCCATTCCCAAACCAGTGCCCGTTAAGGTGCCCGTCTACAAGACCATCTACCATCACAGCAAGCACTGATCCGAGAAAAGGCTGTTACCATCATCGCTCATCCTCATAGTCATCCTTCATTGTTGTTTTTGTTATTGTTGTTTTATTTTTACTAAATTAAATAAGTTTTTCTAATAGTTTGGCGTTTTCTTAATCTACTTTCAGTTATCGTACGATTATTTTGGAAATTAGATCACGTGAGAGGAATCGATATAGTTTTTACTCATTTTTTACAAAAACTACTTTCTCCGCTAATTGGAAATGGCTCGAAGAAGTGTGAGGTTTGTTTGGTTCTTGAATATTTCGCGATTTATAGAGCATAGAGAAAAGCTAAGGTTAATGGCAGTCGTTTGAGAGAGCCACTGGCGGTAAATGTATACAATAACCCCAAAATCAAAAACTGACGGTCTAGTAGTAAAAAGAAATCAGAATTATCATTTTTAATAAATTCTAGAGAAATTTGATTAATTGGAAAAAACCGTTGACCGAAAGTATGTAATTGTGATTATATGCCTGTTATTAAGATAATGAGGTTGTTGTTACACATTTATAATTAAGGCGGATTAGGAATTTTCAAAAATAAATTATGGATGCATCATTTATTATTTAAATTTTGGAAGCAGTGATGCTGATGACAGCCATTAAAATTTTATTAGAGTCTAGTGGGTGCACAGTAGTGTATCTAGTACAGAAATAAGTGCATAAAAAGTTTTTCTAATACTAATAAGACGTACATAATTAATAGATCAAAAATAAACTTGTCAATTTTTTTAAAATAATTGTCGTTTAAGATATTTCAAAAATAAATTAATAAAGTTAATTACCTTAAATATAAAATATTTATATTTATAGACACAGATAAAGATGTCGTCCATCGTTCGTAGCTATAGACAACAATGAACAAAGTTGAGCGTAAATTTAATTGCATAGCTTACACCTCTAGCACTTCTTTATGTCGATTTCTAGCTTATAGTGTGTTACCTACCACTCATGTGCACACAGATGTCGATTTTATTAGTGTTCGAACTTCCGGACCTCTGACGAAAAATATTGTCAACAGAGATTTTTTTTAGAAGTTTTTTTAATTCTGGGTTGATCTAACGACCAAAGAAGTCTTATTTAAAAATGAATGGTTTAAGTAGTAGGTAGTTTACATGCATTGATGTGAAAACAACGTTAACTTTCTGGCAGCATCGGATTTGAAAGTTGTTTTCCGGTTACACTCCAATCCACATTTAGTGGTCAAGTCCATAAAAAATGAATTTTTATAAAAAAAATCGCGGTAGTGTTGCTAATTCGTTACAGGTACTTCGAATCCAAAAAAAGCTAAACTGTGCTGACGTTAGCTTCAAATTAAGATTTAGGTTCATTTTACATTGATTGGAATTTGGGCCAGCAAAACTCAAATATAAATCCAGATCTAAATCTAACCTCAGCCACATTTATAACGTAGTTAAGTTTAAGTAAATGATGATAACGTATCTTTTAAATACTCCCCTTCGTATTGTAATTTTTTGGGACAAATCTAAACTTATCCGGACGTTCCAGAGCTTCACCGGTGCAGTTAGATCAAGCACGTGGTAGTAAAACGGTAAACGATGATGGTAATTTTCAGCAAAATATTATGAAAATCACTTTACCTGGCATTAATATAAATGGGTACTTTAACAGTTTGGTTACAAAGGGGAAGTCTAAAAAAATACTTATTTAACATTTTTAGAGATCGCTAAGTCAACTTCCAAAAGGAATGAATATTCAAATTTTAATTAACACGTTGTTACGAGTATTTCTTAACAGATGTTGGATTTTTAGCAATATTTTGATAGAGCCATTATGTGTCTATAAAACATAAAAAAAAACATTGCATGTTGTACCTTTCAAGTGAGGTTATCATATGTGCTATCGAAAATAAAACGAATTAAAGTTGCTTGTGAAATCAGATATAAAGATCGTATCACTATACAATTGACACATCAAAATTAAACACGTTTTTCGTTTTTCCGCTAAGCAAGAGAAATGTTTTACTTTTCTTTTTTCTTTTAATTTTGTGATGATGTCCTTATTTTTACTTTCCGAGCGTAGGATTCTTTGGGGAGTGATTACTTTTATGTTTTCACTATGTTTCATAACCCATACAATACAAAAAATAGATCTTCCTTTACCGTCTATCTGTTTTTATTAGACAGATAACCTTTGAAATTAGCAGACCGATTTTTATATTTATGTCATAAATATCGTGTAGATAGTAAAACACTAACCAAAATTTGCTTAATCATCTCCACCAACAATGTGACGACGTTTCCTCAAAATTTTTCATAGTAGGTTGAATTGAAATTTTATAAAATAACATATTCCTGTATTTGTGGTTTATGAATCTGCCTTGACGTTTTTCCGAGGCATCTAAATTTTCACAAAAAAATCCAGATTGTATAGCAACCTTTTTGTATCTACTATACAGAGGGCTGAAAAAATGGCGCACGAAGTCTATGACACATTGTCGAGAACTGTTTATGGAACAGAGAAAAAATGATTTTAAAAATTCTTCTTCAGTACTTAGTGCTCTCTAATAAAACAGTCAGAAATCAATTAGACTTCCATTATCCAAAATAATTTTGGAGGTATCTTGTTTCATCCAGAATTTTCATTTTATAATATAAAAAAAAACTTAAAAATTGACGGAAAATCAAGGAGACACAGAGATGGAGGAGGTCAAGAAGATGATCAGCGAGCTTGCGACACAAATCAGAGATGATATGAGAGAAAGTAATAAACAATTATTGAACGAATGGAATACACAGCTAAAAGAGGAGCTTAAAACATTAAGAGAAGATTTAAAGCAAGCAAGAGATCAACTACAGGAGCAAAATCAAGAAATTAGAGATAAGTATGAAGAATGGAAGAGAGCTAAGGAAGAAATAGGAAAGAGAGTGGGTGAAGTAGAAAGTCAACTAGATCGAATGGAGAGAGAAAGAGAAGAAATAAAGTAGTGATGATGGGATTGGAAATAGAAACAGGAGAGCAGAAGTAGATAATTGGAAAGGTGACAAAATTTTTAGAAGAGAAAGTCAAAGTAGAGAGTAAAGTTAAAAGCACGTACAAAATTGCAGAAAAAGTTTATGTAGTGGAATTCGAAAACAGAGAAGAAAAAATAAATGTAATGAAAAACAAGAAGAACTTAAAAGGGTCGTCAATTTACATAAATGATGATCTGACGAAAACGGAAAAGAAAAATTCAAAACAAGATAAAAGAAGAAGCAACAAAAGAGATAAATAAAGGAAGAATGGTTAGAATGGGATATAAAAAGCTAACTGTAGACGGCAGAAATTTTAAATGGAATGAAGAAGAGGGAAGACTTAAGAAGGCAGAAAATTTTTAGTAAAAAGCCAAAAGAGAAGGAAGAAAACGAGGAAAAAGGGAAGCAAACAAGGCAAAGGAAAAGGAAAAGGAATAAAGGATGCAGATAGGGAAATCGGAAAAAGGGAAACTGGTACAAAATTAGAAGAAAAAGGGGTGAAGGTACTGTTTTGGAATGTCCAAGGGTTGCGAAAAAAGGAAAAGGAGTTCTGGGACTACGTGGGAATATTTGATGTTGTGGGGCTAGTAGAGACTTGGGTACAAAGCGAAAACTGGGAGAAATTGGAAGAGACACTACCACAAGAATATGTGTGGGAGTGTCAAGGGGCGACAAAGGAAAAGAAAAAGGGGAGAGCAAGCGGGGGAATAGTAATGGGAATTCGAAAAGAAATGCAAGAACTTGAAAAGGGAAGTAATAATAAAAATGGACTAATGAAGAAAGTAACACAGCTGGATAACAATCGATGGGAAATAATAACCGTTTATAACAAGAAAATGGAGGAAACCAAGATAAACATAGAAAAGAAAACAAAAGAAAAAGGAGATGAAAAAATACTTATAGGGGGGGATTTTAACGCAAGATTGGGCGATAAGGGGACAAGAATCATAGATAAAGAAAAGGGAGAGAAAAGAGGATCAAAAGATAAAGCAAATAACAAAGAAGGGAAAATATTGAATGGAAACAAGGAAGGAGATGAAGAAGGAGAATGGACGTACGTAGGGGCGAGGGAAGAATCAATTATAGACTATGGGATTGTCAACGAAGAGGCGTGGGAAGAAATAGAGAGTTTCAAAGTGGGGGAAAGGGTAGAATCAGACCACATGCCTCTAGAAATAAAAATCAAAGGAAAAGAGCAAGAGTACGAAAAACAAGAGAGAAGAAACGAAAGAAATGAAATAGAAAAAAGAATATGGAATGAAGAGGGAATTCAAAGATACAGAAGTGGACTAGAAAAAAAGAAATTCCAAGTAAAAGAAGATATAGAAGCTATGATGGTGGAACTGAGCAACCTAATTGTCGAAGCTACGGAAAAAAGAAAGATATACACATGGTAAGGGAGGAATAATGGATGGAACGGAGAATGTAGTGAGTTGAACAGAAAAGCAAGGGAAAAATTAAGAAAATGGAAGAATAACAAGGGAAGGAAAGAAGAGTACCTAAAAGCAAGAGAGAATTATAGGAGAAAATGGGAAGAAAGAAAAAGAGAAAAACGAGAAGAAGAAGAGAAGACAATAAAGTCCCTGAAAACAGAAGAGCAAGTATGGAGATATAAAAACAAGGAACGGAGAAGGAAGACTGAAGTTAGCGGGAAAATCAAAATACATGAATGGAAAACACACTTTATGAAATTATTGGAAGGTTGTGAGGAAAAATGCTGCAAAATAAATAAAGGAATCACAACGACGGAAGAAATGTGGAGAGGTTCGGAAATAACAAAAGATGAAATAGGAAGACAGATTGAAAAACTGAAAAGAGGAAAGGCACCAGGAGGGGATGGAATCCAGAACGAAGCGTGGATGTTCGGGACAGAAGGAGTGAAAGAAAAGATATGGGAAGTGGTAAATGGAGTTTGGAAGGGAAAAGGGTTTCCTCGGCAGTGGAGAGAAGGTATAATAATCCCATTATTTAAAAAGGGGCAAATAAGTGATGTGAAGAACTACCGAGGGATTACCTTGCTCAATACGGCGTACAAGATATATGCAATGATACTCGATGAGAGGTTACGAAAGGAGATGGAAGCAAGCGGTATATTACCAGACGGTCAGGCGGGGTTTAGGAAAGGAAGAGGTACTATGGACAATGTGTACATCCTACGGCATTTAGTGGGAGGAGAAATAAGGAAAGAGGGTAGACGAATGTACGCATTGTTCATAGATTTCAAAGCAGCGTTTGATAGTGTGAATAGAGAGAAAATGTGGGAGTATTTGAGGAGAAAGGGAGTAGATGCATACTTGGTAACGAAAATGGAAGAAATATATAAAGAAACAGTAAATACGGTGAGAGTGAATGGAATAGAGAGTGAGAGTTTTTATACAAATAGAGGAGTGAGACAAGGATGCCCACCCAGCCCCGCATTGTTTGCAGCTTATCTAGGAGATATAGATGAAATGTTCAGAAAAGCACAGACAGACAGGAGGGGTGGTAGTCGGCAAAGAGAAAGTGTGGTCGTTGCCGTACGCAGATGATTTGGTGATTGTGGCAAAGAAAAGAGAAGAAATGAAAGCAATGATTAAAAGTTTGGAGAAGTATGTAAAAAAAAAGGAATTGGAAGTGAATGTGGAAAAACAAAAATAGTGGTGTTTGGGAAGAAAGTAAGAAAGGAGAAGGAAAAGTGGGCATGGAGAGGGAAGAACATTGAACAGGTGAAAGAATTCCAGTACTTAGGATATACAATAAAGAGCAATAACTCAGATAGAGCGCATATTCAAGAAATGGTCCAAAAAGCGAACAAAGTGATAGGAGTAGTATGGGGAATAGGAGAGAGAAAACTTGGACGTAATTATAAGAGAAGAATGATGATGTTTGATAGTTTGATCAAAAGTGTATTTATGTACGGAGCGGAGGTTTGGGGATGGAGGGAATATGAAGAAATAGAGAGAGTGCAAGAAAAATACTTGAAATGGACATTGGGATTGGAAAAGTATACGCCGGGGTATATAGTGAGAGAAGAAACAAAAAGGGAAAAAATGAGAGTGGAAGCGAGTAAAAGGGCGGTTGGATTTGAAGAGAAGTTCAGTGAGAGAAGTGATTGCAAGATATTGCAAGAATGTTGGAAAGAAATAAGAAAGGAAGGGGGGAAACATGTTTGGAGCGAAAGGGACAAGTATTATGAAGGAAAGGGATATGCATGTGAAGAAATAGAGAGAATCAGAGAAATGGGAAAGGAGTGTGAAAGAAGAACTGAGTGTAAGAGATAAGGATATAGATAAGCAAGAACGTAGATCGAGAATATCGGAGTCTAGATATAATGCAGACTATAGAAAAATAGTAAAGGATGAAGTACTAAAGTACACAGAGAGAGAGAGTATAAAAGAGAAAAGAATGATGGCAAGATTTAGGTGTGGAAATGAAGAGAAAGAGAATAATTTTTGGATGAAACTGACAGCAGGTGTAGGATATGTTGGAGAGAGGGAGAAACAATAGAGCATATGCTGGAAGGATGTGAAGGATTGAGAGAATCGGAGGAAAGTAGGGAAGAAGTGCTAAACGATGATGGAAGAGGACTGGACTGGATGAAAGAAATATGGAAGATAAGGGAACTATGGCAAGGGGTGGGCAAGCAGAAAGAATAGAATATTTATTATATAACACTCGAATTTTTATTTTACTTTATTTTATTTATTTTTATTGTTAATGATTTATCTGATATAGATTAAGTTAATTTGTACCCCTACTGGGAATATTATTAAGCCTGTAAGGTAAATAATAAATTAATACTACTATAAACAAGTTAAACAGAGTAGTGTGTTTTTGTAGAATACTGCGTTCGAATCAAAGCGGTGGCGGAGTATGGGTAACTAAAGTATGAGACATTAATGCATTCAGAAGAACAAGTTTTATAAGAATTTCTAAAATAGTATATAAGGTATAATTTAAAAAAAGTTAGATGTAGACAAACACAAACAAATTACGGCGTCAAAAAATACACTGGATGTAATTTACTTTCTTACACTGTTACTGTTATTATCTGTATCTGAAAAATCAAATTTTATACTTTTTCAAAGACGCGGGTTGGGGGTACACTCCAACTTCAGGGGCGAGGGAAGTCCTTACGAAATAACCTTCGATTAATTTATTTAAGATATAAACCAAATTTGGTTAATCTATTCTGTAATTCGAGAATTATTTATGTAATAAATTTCCAACACATACCATGGATAAGCAGTCGGAAACCAATAACAGTTATTGCTGTGCCAAGGATGAAACAGATTTTAACCAGAACTTCAAAAGCCGGTCAAAAAAATACGGTTTTAAAAAGTATATATAACCTGTAGTACTTACACATTTTAACCATTCCATATATTAATTGTATTAAAAACATTGACAGACGACAGACAGACGGAAACGGGAGACCACTTTTTTTCTTATTTTAGGAGTCATGAAACGTCAAGAAAACCTGATAGTGGTAAGTTGCCTGATGAACTCCATTACAGTACTTCCCCGCTTACGCTTGGGAAATAGGTAATAGTTATAAAATAAAATAAATAAGAGGATTACGTGATAATTGATATCTATTGCTAAAGAGATGCTTTCGTCATGAAACATACCAATTCAGCAAAAATGCTATAATATACAAAACTCACTTAACATACACCGTAAAGATTTTACAAGGTGTATGTCAAGTGAGTTTTGCATAAGTCTTGTTAATGTTATTACCTAACAAAACATTTTTCTTTTTTTTTAGAATTTTTGCCACAAATGTTTTGCGTCCAGTGTCCATATTACTTTAATTATTTTCTGTGTGATATTAGATATGTAGATATAATGATCAGTTTCCTCATTATTAAATGCTAAAGTATATCCTTTTGGTTTCCTTCAGTGTTAATTTCTTCCATGTATAATAGAGAGAAATCGAACTGGATGTAATGCGAGAGCGTTCCCTTAAACCAAATCGTTCATCGTGATTTGACCACAGTTCCAGTGCACCGCAAACTCGATGACCTCCATATATTTAAACCCATCCCTTTTTATTGTAATAGAAAGGAAGTCACTCTTCTTGTCCATTCGCTTTGACGATATATCTGAGAAATGAAATGAAACAGAGATTTATTTTTTCTAGGAAATATGAAAATTGCTATTTAAAAAATATGTAAAGTTAAAGAACTTAATTTACATTATAACATTAACCATAACAGTAGAACTACTACCATTATTATTAGTACCTTGAGATGATCTGTACCTGATTGTAATTACTAAACATGACAAAAATATATTACTTTTACTCTAAGATAAGCAAATTATATTTTTAAAACAACCTTAAATAAGAATAAGGTTAACGTATTTTAACGTGACGTCATCAAGTTTTTTGGAAGGATTGAATAAATAGATTTTAATTAGTGGCTTACCATTTTCTATTACCTATCACTTCAAAAGTTTTAACGACTATTACCTAAAAATTGACATAATACCATCTTAAAATGCATAATAATGTTTGTAAATCAGGTTATAACAATAAATGATCTCACATAATATTTAATCACGAAAGTGGAAATATTATTATGTGATCATAATTTTCTTGTAAATAATTCCCACGTTCATCTTTATTAAGTCTATAACGATTTTACTGTAACGACCATAAATAAAACAAAGTACAACCCAGCCGAAAAAATAACGGAGCAACTCAAGTATAAAGTTGCAGCATGAAAGTTAAAGCAGGATATTTTAACTTTAACTACTAATCACAAACAAATATATACCCAGTGGTTAAATCAGACGCAGTTCCGTATCATTACAATATGGACTTTTTGTTTCAAAATAAGAATCCACCTCACTCACATTCCCGGAAATGTGTACATAATGGCTTTCCTGGCCTGAAATGTATAAAATAAAATAACTTATTATGTCACATGGGAACTGATCTCTCATTTTCACCCATTTTTGTAAGAGGCATTTGAAATATGATGTAAATTTCGTTCGTTTTAACTTTTCACTATTCCCATTCACTAAAATGCACCACGTTCTCAATTAATTAAAGTGTTTATTAATCAAACCTGACTCTTTGAAAGGAAGAATGTTTCAAATTGCACGCGATTCAATTAGTAACAGTTAAGTAAATTACGTTGGTTTTTAAATAAGCATTTTATTTTATTGCTTGCTTAAAACCGTGTTAAATATATTGGAAATTTAATGCGGAAACAGGCAAGTTCAAGTTCATGTTGTAGAAAACACAATAAATTTAATACAGTATTTCCGACGTATTTATTTCTGAAATTATTATTAGACACTTATTACATTTAACTGCTTCTTTTCAAGAGTACTCTGAATTTTATATGCTCGTCTTGGATGCCACTTTCTCGTGATGCAGAGTCGATAAATCTTATGCTCTT
Source organism: Zophobas morio (assembly GCF_036711695.1). NCBI lineage: Eukaryota > Metazoa > Arthropoda > Insecta > Coleoptera > Tenebrionidae > Zophobas > Zophobas morio. The sequence continues at coordinate 13,277,776 of NW_026972107.1, forward strand.
AAAAAAGCAATCGTCAATGATCATGTTAAGTTCAGTTTCTAGAATAAAATCGGTTTGCATATGTTACGTGCCACTTTTTGTCTCTAAATACATAAATTATTCATTAAAATTAATGATCCTTGTAAATCAACAGGAACAGTTTACAGTTTTGGTTATTTTTCAGAGGAAGCACAATCATCACTTACCTAACATTTACATAAAGAACGAATAAATAGGATTAATAACTTTCTATAACCGTGTAGATGATGGGTGGGCTTTTATCTCAATCTAGTTTATTAGTACCTGACGAGATTAAATCAGCTACTCTACGAAATATGATAACAATATGAAAGGATCTTAACCGAAGAAACTGTGTAATTAGTTCAACTACAACAATATTTAAGATTTTGGTAGTTGCTTTTCATTATCAAAATATTGTAATTAGTGCAGACACCAGACAAGTATTAAATCACCTGTAACTGCGGCTTACACAACTTTTCCAATAGAAAGGCAAAAAAATGATTAGCTACGCTGTTTGCATAAAATGCGTACACACAATATGTTCAAAGAGGATATTTACCACCACTAGCCATAAACAAAGCTATAAGTACTCCAGGTAAGTAGTGCAACAGAGTGAGACGCACAAAGAAGATTCTTTATTTAACCCAACTATAAATACGCTTCTATTAACAATAAAAATTTAGTATACATCGCGACTTCAACTTAAAACAAACACAATGAACTTCCTTGTAAGTGTTTTCCCAAATCGCAACTTTCCCTCTTAATTATTCCTTCTCAGTTCTTGGCAGCTCTGGTGCACTTGGCTCGTGGTGGTATTGTTAGTGAGGACCATGGTATCCAGCACCACGAAAGGGCTACTTCATACCAGAACATCCACATAGAGCATTTCCACCCCGTTCCCACCTACGTCAAGAAAGAAGACGTCCACCTACTCAAGCATCCGATATCTCTGGGAACCAGTTCTTCCAAGGTCGAAGTTCACCACGGAGACAAACACGACCACGGATACGGGTTTGCTACTTCTGATAATAATATTCACGGGCATGGTTTCGACGGATTTGATGGCTTGTCAGGTAAGGATGCGACATCTGGCCGATGCACGTAGATTTCTAATCGATATTGCACTTTCTTGGGATTTATAGCTGGTCATGAAGGTGCAGCTCAGGTCAATTACCAAGTTCACGATCAAGAAGATTATTCCCAGTATCAAGGGCAACTAGGGGATGAAGGGGCGGCGTTAGGTCACTTTCAGCTGGGTTCGAGTGTTCCAGGATATGGAAGTGTGGAAACGGGACATCTCCAATATGACAATCACGAGTCGTGATAATTTATGGTAGTTTTTCACTTTCGTTCTAATTTATTAACTTATTTGGTATGCAGAGTGACGAAAGTGAAATCTCAAATGGTCACTGTTTTCTTAATTTCTTAACGACTTTTCTTCGTTCCTGATATTTATTTTGTGTTATCTGTGCACCAGATTTTATAAATTTTATAATAAAGTTATTTTAAAAAATATCTGAGACGTTTGGTTCCAGTTCAAACAACATTTTTTTTATATAGCAAATTATGAAAAATGTCTATTTCCGGTTTCCGTCTGCCTGTCGGAGTGCGTCTGTGGCGATTTTAACTGTAATGGATTGATTATTGTCAGATTGAGGGTAGATAAAAAAAGATGAAACTTGGTCCAGAGTACCGATTATAATTTATAATAATACATATATTTATTCCCAACTCAAATTTAATAACGTCTACTCAAAAAAAATCATCGAATTGTTTATGAAAAAATATGTATTATTGAAATACAAGTGTTATAATTTAATCAAATTTTCGAAACGTTATACGAATTCAAATAGGAGAAAAATTGGTCTAAAATTATTTGGACAGAATTTCGCTCGCTCTTGAAGTATTTATAATCAAACAAAACTTATAAAATTCACTTTTGGGGAGACCTACTTTTTCATATTTTATAGATTATGCAACGTCGAAAAAAGATGAAATTAACCGTTCGCCGTATGGAACCTGTTTCAAGATTGCAATGAATTAATAATTGTATCGAATACAATTTTTTGCTTATTATGTTATCGATTTTTGACTTTCCATGCATAAACTAGGAAAGTATTTTTTTAGATGTTTCATAACCCCTGGAATTTAAAAAAATAGGTACCTTTTTTTAAAACCTCAGAACTGATTAGTTGTTGCGATGACTTCACATAGCTGTAAAGGTCGATTTATAAACTTGCCGTTGACGTTGCTGTTCGCCGTTGACGTTGCCGTTGAAAGTTGGCACGCCGTTGGGGTGACGTTCGAGGTAATCAACTTTTAAGTGGGATTTATAAACTTGCTGTTGACGTTGCTTTTAAAGCTAAAAATTGTAATTTATAAACTCCGTTGCCAAGTTGCCGTTGATAGTAACTTCGATGTTCAACTTTTGCCGTATTTAAAGGAGTTGTGGAAGAAAAGTGGGAAATTTAAGTTGATTACTACAAAAAATTACCATTTTAGACATGTTTAAAGTCTCTTGTTGTCGAAATAAGTCTACACATATTAAGAAAAAAAAGGCAAAAAGATTTTCTTATACAGGGTGACTCAAAAAAAATTAATGAATCAGTCAATCTATTTTATTGATTAAATCAAGAATTGCAAAACTGAATATTTTGAAATCTTGCAGACGTTATTGCAAGCATGGTAACTTTTAAACAAAATGTATCTGTGGGTCAACCCCAAAAAATTGATGACGTCATCTAAAAATTTTGCCGAATAAATTCTATCTAAAATGTGTAAAATATGATCAGTCTATACTTGTAATTTATCACTGCATTCATATTTTTTAGATTTACTTATACACGGTGACTGGAAAAAAAATGAATCAGTCAATTTATTTTGTTCTTGTACTATCTTGCTATTATCTAGGTATACTTTTGGGCAAAAAAACCGAGTATACTTACTAAATTAATTGGCCCTCTCTTCTATGTCGAAGAGTCAAAATTAATCAAATGTCAGTTTCTTTTAATACATTGCATGCCTTTAATGCCACTGTTACGTACTAATGGTCGAATTCTTTCGAAGCATAAACATAAACAAAACAGTTAAAGTTAAACAAGTACTTGGAATTAAGAATAGATTGTTTCCTACTGATTATCTGCTTTAAATATAATCCATATTTTCCGCATTTGTTCAGACCGTGCCCCCTTGGAATGTACACCCTCGAAGCACAGAGATTGACGGGGTGTTATTTACCCTTCTGGAGCCAGGGAACTTCTGCCGAAATAACCTTTGACCAATTTTTTAGATTTGCTTAAATATGCGCCTCAAAAAATTAATGAATAAGTCAATTTATTTTATTGCTTTGAAATTTTTGGGAATATAGTACACTGTTATTTGTAGTATTACACTGCACCAATCCAAGCTGACACACGTGTCCTTGCAAAAATGTCGATGATGTCATAATAAAATTGTGTAAAGAAAAACTCAACTCGAAAATGCTCGATATGTTTCATTGTACTGTAGGTGCGAGGGAAGTTCTGTCGAAATAATTTTCGATTAATTTTTTGTAAAGTCATTTCGACTCGTAGAGAAATAAGGATTCTGCAGTTAAGCTCCGTCCCCTTGACTCACGACGAATAAAAAGTCATCACGTAGGGTGGGTGGGCGGGGCAACATTTTACCTATTTTTCTTAGTATGTGTAGACTTATTTCGACAACAAGAAACTTAAAACATGTCTAAAATGATAAATTTTTGTAGTAATCAACTTAAATCCGCCACTTTTCTTCTAAAACCACTTTAAATACGGCAAAAATTAAACGTCAAAGTTACTATCAACGGCAACTTGGCAACGGAGTTAATAAATCCCACTTAATTCTAGAAAGCTGCAATTTTTGCTGGCGCTCGTTTAGTTTTCCTTTGTCGGTTATGGGAAATTTTTCAAATAATTCCAAAAATTTCCCATAACCGACAAAGAATTAAGAATTAACAGTTGTGTTATGAAAGAAAAAAATTTTTATAATTTAGTCAAATCTTTATTTAGAAATCAGTCTTTTGCTTCAGTTTTAGCCAGTTGGCAAACTTTTATCACACATAGACAATCACAAACATGCACAATTCCACAATTTGACAAAATTTTCCAAAAATTTTGCATGTAAAGTATTTTAGTTTAATAAACTAATCGTCAAAAAACTTAGATCTTTGAAAAACTTTGCATCACAAAATTTTTAAACGACAATAATTTTGCAGGTTACAAACATAGACAACCACAAATACAATTTCGTTTGTATCAAATATTAATAATCCAAAGTATTAGGAAAAGTTTTACTTAAGCAAATAATTTTAAATACGCAGTCTTAAAAGTAGGAGAACCTTTTCAAATATCAAATAATTTCATACTTAACAAAAAATCACAATTGGAAAATAATATATAAACATTTTGATAACGAATAAAACACTAATAAAATCATAGTACATAAAATCTAAATAGTATATCTGCCAGCAGTTAATATACGTTTCTAACACACAAAGCTAAAAAAGTATAAATACGTTTTGGTAGCTAAAAATTAGTCAAACTTACACATTCTAGGCCGACAGTACGAATTATAAAAAAACACAACAAAATCGATTATATTAAGGCCCAAGTGCATGTTCCATCATTTGCAAACATAGAGATTCTAAACTGTTTTCGATATCTGTGTTTTTCAGAATTTGTTTTTTATTTTTGTCGTTCATTTCCGTGTCTTCAAAACGCACGTGAAACTGACTTCCGTTATTGCTCTTACAATTTTCTGACGCGTGATTTTTCAACATTTCCACACCCTTTCCTACAGGGTACAACTCCTTTCTCAGTGTCACACTGCCCACTGAATGTCTGTGAGGATTAACTGCTGTGCTGTTCTTGACGTTTGGGTATGACGAACTTTTTTGTGTATGGGATTCTTGCGTGAATGCTGAGATCGGGACTTTGCACTGCCAACCGGCCCTGCAAATTTTAAATAGAAATTAATTATTATTACACCATTTAAAAATAACATCTTATGTTGGTCATACTGCTTGGGCCTTGACATTACTCTTGATATCTCTGACATAATTTGGCATTGTGCCAACCCACAAAAAGACACCATACAAGTTACTACTAAGCAGGACACTTGATCTATGCTTTTTTTAGATTTGTATTTTGTAAAGCAACCTAACCCAACATTTTATGCAGTTATGAGAAATTAATGAATTAAAGTAGAAATCTAGGCGATTCTATTATTAAATAACAAAGCTACATACCTTGAATTGTTATTATGCATCTTCTGAGGGTACATGGATACATGATTTCCTTTAGAGAGTTGTTCTTTCCACATTGATAGTCTTCTTTTTTGTTCTTCCGTAAAAGCCTCTGAAGCGTCAGACCTTTCACACAGTGTGGCAAAAAGCATTAAACATTCATCTGAGGGTTGTCTCAACATTAAAAGCTGAGTACAAACTGTAAATATTACGTTAGAATTGCTTATTTAAATAAAACAATGAACATACTTTTCCCCATTACTTTAATAAATTGTGAAGGCAAATCTTCTCCATAGGTGACTTGTACAGGTGTTTGTAGAACCCCCTTAAGTTGTTTTAAAGCAGAATTTAGATCACCCCCATTCATAACTTCAGTCTCAAGTTCAGTCAACATTGTACTCCGTTCCTTAAGCTTAGCAAGACTCAGTAGCAGCTTATGTCTGGCCCCTTTTGTAATACCGATCGCTTGTAACGTGTCTTCAGATAAATCCAACATTTGTTTATATGTGAGATTATGAAATACCCAACTATATTTATGCAGTCTCAAAGATTTCAACCAAGATAAAATACTTTTCATTGCAGGTAAATTACTTAAGATTTGTAGATCTTGTAGTCTAGTTTCTGAGCTACTTGATTGCAAACTTGATATATTTAACAATAACGATTTATCATTGGATAACGAATAACTCCTAGGTTTGGGAGGCGGCTGTGAGAGGTTCTCCTGTGACGACCACACATCTTTGCACAAGCTCAAGCTTTCGTGTGAGCTAGTCTGAGCAGGCGTTAGACTATTAGACCGTCGATTTAACCGAATCAAGTCCGTGTTTTCGGGATTGGGACTCGTAGATTCATCGCTAGATTCGTTCACTGGTGAGTGTATAAAATTCTCGGGGCTAACTCGATTTAGAACTTGTTTTAACAAATGTTTGAACGTCTTTTTGTCTTCCTTATCAAAAGCGGGATGTATAAAAACGTATGACATGATTTCAACACATTCATTGTAGATTTTGCACGGTGGCGCAATAAACTCAGACAAAACACGTCTTATTGTCACTAGGTACGAATTTGCTGCTTCTTTGTTACCTGGTCTGAGCAATGGCAGGTGTGTGAGAAGTAAAGGTAGAGCATTTTGGGGGTGTTCCATCAACAACCTCGCCACGAAAACTGAATTATTCGCATTCCTCTCCAATACCTGAGCCTCCGGAGTGTTAGCCGCCGTGATGCACTGCTCCAGCGCGTGCTGTAAAAACCGGGCATTTGCAAAGGGCAGTCCGGCCATCAAGTAATATAAGGCTACGGTCCTTTCACAACTGTCCCATTTGTGGAATTTTAATCGGATTTCGTGCAGTTGTTCGCAGAACTCGGAAAAGTCGCGTACTTGTGAAGATTCCATCGTAAAACTGCAAGCAAAAAGTTGTTTAGAAAAAAAGTACGAAAGTTTCTTAAGCACCTACCGATTCCGAAACGGTCCCGAAAATGGGGCTGCCTTTATTTTATCATCACTCGCGTGGTTGTGTGGCTATTTAAAGCTTTTTTTATGGGTAAATAATAAATGCCCATTAAAAATCCGATTTCGGATTCAGTTTCGTACACACCCAACAAGAACGAAGTTAGCTGATGTCAAAAAACATAGTGAAAAAACGCCAAGTCCCTAAAAAACGCGGCTCGGACAGTTTCAAATCGGGAAAAAAATGGATCAAATGTGACAGTGACACCTGTACTGTCGATAATTTGGCTTATCAGAAAATTCGTTATCACAGTATCAATCGTACATGTTCATCTACTCAAATAAAAACTCTTGTTTTCATTTTAATTCGTTGTGGCAATTATGAGTTACGCAGTTACGGATTTGATACAAACAATATAAACAATGACATTATTAAGATAGATGTCATATTTAAATTTTAATAAATTGTCAGTTTTGAATTTGACAATCGATAAAGTTCTACTTGTGGACTGCTTGTGGCAGTTGAAGGAATAATATCACTTACTTAAGTCATTTTAATTAACTGGATATATGTTGACTAAAAAACACATACATCTCTTCTGAAACTGAAAAAAAAACAGAATAACTTGGTCAACGCTGAATGTGTCAAAACAAAAATTTTTGATAAAGTGTAGTGATTTAATCTTATTTATTATTATTCTGATAAAGATGTTTACTCCACAATAATAACAACATTTTTACGGTGACTAATCTTATCAGTTATTTTCAGAATTTCAATATTTTTCCAGGAATGTATACCTACCCTGAACTAAAACAGTCGTTAAGTCAGCAAAGGCCGGACAAACGCAAACTGGAACCTACTTTTTCATTCTCCAGAATTTAAGTAACGTCAAAAAATATGCAATATCTCGGTTCTCTGGATGAACCATTTTACACTTTCACGTAAAAAAGAATGACAATTTTCACAACTGAAAAAAAATGGTTGAAATTTATTTCGACAAAAATTCTCAGGTGGGAGCCCCGGGAAGATTTACGATTTTTAAAAGAAAGACACTTGAAGCTCCTGAGAAAGTTTCACATTCTTAAAAAAAGACAGTTGGGACCCCCGAAAAGGTTTTACATTCTTAAAAAAGACATTTGGCGCCCCCGGGAAGGTTTTACATTTTTAAAAAAGACAGTTGGGACCCCCAAGAAGGTTTCACATTAAAAAAAGGCTTATGGGACCCCCGAGAATATTTTACATTTTTAAAAAAGACAGTTGGGACCCCCGAGAAGGACTCACATTAAAAAAAAAAGACATAAGGCGCCCCTGAGAAGATTTTGCCTTAAAAAAAAGACAGTTGGGACCCCCGAGAAGGTCTCAAATAAAAAAAAAAAAGACATAAGGCGCCCCGGAGAAGATTTTGCATTAAAAAAAAGACAGTTATTGGGACCTCCAAGAAGGTTTCACATTCTAAAAAAAACATTTGGCGCCCCTGAGAAGCTTTTACATTTGTAAAAAGACAGTTACACTTGGGACCGCTGAGAAAATTACACATTAAAAAAAAGACATTAGGGGCCCCCGAGGTTTCACATTAAAAAAAAAATTGGGGCCCCCGAAAAGTTTTTAAATTTTTAAAAAAGACAGTTGTGACTACTAAGAAAGTTTCTCATTAAAAAAAAGGCATATGGGACCCCCGAGAATATTTTACATTAAAAAAAAAACATTTGGGGCCCCCGAGAACTTTTTAAATTTTTAAAAAAGATAGGACTCCCGAGAAGGTTTCACATAAAAAAAAGACATTTGGCGCCCCCGAGAAAGTTTTACATGTTTAAAAAAGACAGTTGGGACCCCCGAAAAGGTCTCACATTAAAAAAAAGACATAAGGCGCTCCGGAGAAGATTTTGCATTAAAAAAAAGACAGTTATTGGGACCTCCAAGAAGGTTTCACATTCTAAAAATACATTTGGCGCCCCTGAGAAGATTTTACATTTGTAAAAAGACAGTCACATTTGGGACCCCCGAGAAAATTACACATTAAAAAAAAAGACATTTGGGGCCCCCGAGGTTTCACATAAAAAAAAAAAAAAATTGGGACCCCCGAAAAGTTTTTAAATTTTTAAAAAAGACAGTTGTGACTACCAAGAAGTTTTCACATTAAAAAAAGACATTTGGCGTCCCCGAAGTTTTACATTTTTTAAAAAGACAGTTGGGACCCCCAAGAAGGTTTCACATTAAAAAAGACATTTGGCGTCCTCGAAGTTTTACATTTTTTAAAAAGACAGTTGGGACCTCCGAGGTTTTACATTAAACAAAAGGTATTTGGGGCCCCCGAGAAGTTTCTAAATTTTTAAAAAAGACAGTTGGCGCCCGCGAGAAAGTTTTACAGTTTTAAAAAGACAGTTGGGACTCCCGAGAAGGTTCCACATTTACACGAAAGATATTTGGGGCCCCCGAGAAGTTTTTAAATTTTTAAAAAGAGAAGGTTTCACATAAAAAAAAAACATTTGGTTCCCCCGAAAAGATTTTGCATTTTAAAAAAAGATAGTTATTGGGACCTCCAAGAAGGTTTCACATTCTAAAAAAAACATTTGGCGCCCCTGAGAAGGTTTTACATTTTTAAAAAGACAGTCACACTTGGGACCGCCGAGAAAATTACACATTAAAAAAAAGACATTTGGGGACCCCGAGGTTTCACATTAAAAAAAAAAAAATTGGGGCACCCGAAGTTTTCAAATTTTTAAAAAAGACAGTTGCAACTCCCGAAAAGGTTTCACATAAAAAAAAGACATTTGGCGTCTCCGAAGTTTTACATTTTTAGAAAAGATAGTTGACGCTCCCGAGAAAGTTTTACATGTTTAAAAAAGACAGTTGGGACCCCAGAGAAGATTTCACATTAAAAAAAAAAAACATTTGGCGTCCCCGAGAAGATTTTGCATTTTAAAAAAAGACAGTTATTGGGACTTCCGAGAAGGTTTCACATTAAAAAAAAAGACATTTGGGGCGCCCGAGAAGGTTTTACATTTTTAAAAAGACAGTTGGGACTCCCGGAAAGGTTTCAAATAAAAAAAAACATTTGGCGCCCTCGAGGAGGTTTTACACTTTTAAAAAAGACAGTTGGGACCCCCGAGAAGATTTCACATTCTTAAAAAAGACAGTTGGCGCCCCCGAGAAAGTTTTACATGTTTAAAAAAAGACAGTTGGGACCCCCGAGAAGGTTTCACATTAAAAAAAAGAAATAAGGCGCCCCCAAGAATATTTTGCATTTTAAAAAGACAGTTATTGGGACCACCGAGAAGGTTTCACATTCTTAAAAAAGACATTTGACGCCCCCGAGAAAGTTTTACATGTTTAAAAAAAGACAGTTGGGACCCCCGAGAAGGCTTCACATTAAAAAAAAAGATAAGGCTGAGAAAATTTTACATTTTTTAAAAAGACAGTCACAGTTGGGACCGCCAAGAAAATTTCACATAAAAAAAAAGACAAGGCTGAGAAAATTTTACATTTTTTAAAATTCAATTAATTTTTGGAATCGAACGCAAGACGTCCGGTCCGCATTCCTGATTTGTAACTACTAGACCACGACTGGGATGCCTTAAGGTAATGATAAACTGTCATACCGTGAATTGTTTTTGCAAAAATTTGAACGATTAGGGAAAACTCAAAGCGGATTCGTACACCCCACTTATAAGACTACATTGCTGTATAACAGTTAAATCAAATAAACCTATAATTCTTTGAAATAACGTTATCAAATTGTTGGCAGGGATGATCAGCTAAATTTTGGTTAGTATTTAACCATCTACATGATATTTCTAATATTTGACAACAATCGGTCCGGCAGTTTCAAAGATTACGTGTCTAATAAAAATGGATTCAGACAGACTGACAGACGGAAACGGGAGACGACTTTTTTTCGTACTGTAAGGATCACGAAACTTTGAGAAAACATATAAGTGGCCATTCGTTCGATTGACCCGATTACAATACTTTCTTCGCTTACGCTTGGGAAGTAATAAAAAGAAAATAAAACTTGTTGATTAGCAACGGGACATATTCCGAACTAAAAAAAAATCTGTAGTTACGGGAAAATTTTAATAGGTCGACATGGTCCAAGTTTTTACCTTGGCACGTAAATAAAACAACCACTTCTACAAAAGAAACGCATTTAATAAGGCCAATAACACAACATGTTTTTTTAAAAATAAAAGCCTTCTGGCACTAATAATGACGTAATTATGACAGCATTGAATTAAGTGTACTAATCATAACTTCAAGCAGTAAAAATAGAAATGACAAGTTAAAACCACTCCGTCACTACAATTAGAACGATTGAGCAGCCATATCGTCTGCGCTAATCCCTAACATCGCTAAATCGTCGCTAGGGTCATTTGGTGGTAATGGGGGTGGTTGTAACGGCATAGTATGTGAAAGCGGTATATCGTCCGGTGGTGGTGGCTGAGGAGGTTGCTCTTCACATTGTGAATACTCATACATTTGCGAATAAATCATATTGTAATCCATCCCCGGAGGGTAGTATTGATTCAATACGTTATTAGGATCCATCATGGGATCGTTATACATACTTTCTAAATCTTCTTCTTCCTTCCTCTCATCTTTTTTAATTTTATCTGCGTCTTCGCTTTTACCAATTTTTGGAGCTGGTGGAGCTTTGGGGGTTTTTTCTTCGCTAATCTTCGGGGGTTCTGGAGGGTCAGGTTGGGATACAGTAGGTGGTGGGGGAACTGTAAGTGGAGGAAAACTCGATAATTTAGGGAAACACACCACATCTGGTTGAGGCAGGAATGCTCTCGCTAAGTTTCCGGGTTGGAACCGGGTTACACGCGGTATATCGTAATCTTCCTTCTTGATTTCCTTCTCCACTTTCTCTTCTATTTTCTTGTTCTTGAAGAGCGGCATCCTTCCTATAAACGGCAAACGTTTACTTGGAGGGCCTGGAGGCTTTTTCCTGTCTGGCGACGAAGTTGAATCTCTGCGTTCTTTGCTTCTGCTACGACTTCTCTTGTATTCTTGACTTTCTCTGCCGTTCTCTTTGCTGTTCTTGCGGTCTCTGCTACAATTATCATTGTTATTAAAAAAATCATTAAAAATTGATACTACGTACCTCGAGTTTTGGTTATAACGTCTTTCGTCTCTCATCGGACTCTGAGCAGGCCTTTCCGGACTTGGCGTAGGCGTCCTCCTCTTCCTATAATTCTCTCTATCCTTCGTCTTGAACCTCACCTGGCTTCTCTCCTTATCACGTATCCGCTCGTACTCCTCACGATCCCTCTCCTTCCGCTCCCTTTCGAACCGCTCTTTGGCCTCTTGCTCCTCCCGTGCCTTCCGCTCATTCATCTCTCTTTCTTCTCTCTCCTTCTCCCGCTGCCGCTTCTCCATCTCGGCGTACTTCGCTCTCTCCAGTTCTTGTTTCTGCTTCATGCGGTCTTTCAAATTATCCAACAATACTTTTTCTTTCTCCTGAGGCTCGCTCACCGTCATCCACTGATTAATCAGAGTGTCTTCGGGCTCTTTTGCCTTCTGCTGTATTTCCTTAGTTTTCTGCATTTCTTCTTTCTTCTTGTGTTCGTCAACGAGACGTTCCAACATCTCCCATTTTCCTGATAAGTCTTCGTTCATTATTGATTGCACTTTCATGTTGCGCATTACGACTCTGATGCTTTTGGATTTATCGCTTGGTTCTTCTTCTTCTGATGAAGAATCCGAAGAACTGGAACTACTGCTCGTGTCACTGGAATGTTTCCTGCGTTTTTTCGAACGCTTCTTCTTTTTCTTATCTTTACTACTTGATTCTATCGAGGAGCGCTTGCTCTTGTGGCGTCTCTTTTTCTTGTCTGAAACGTCGTCGGAATCTGACGAATGCCCGTGACGCTCGCTGCGGGCCATTGCTTTTTCGCGATCCTTCAACCACTCGATCTCCCAGTGGGGGTTTTGTTCAACGAAATTCTGAAAAACCAAAACATACATTTCATTTCAAAATTTTAATTTTATGAGTTTTTAAAATATCGGTCCATAGAAATTCCAATTGCCAATTACACCCATTTTTGGACGAAAGGTCCCACTGTTCAATCTTTTAAACACATATCAAGAGAATTAAAAAGTTCTGTGAATGAATCATTTTTTTTATTATATACAGCGCTTGTAACACACCCTACGTCAATTGGGTTTTCGAAAATTTGTTATTTATTTTAATTTATTAGTTTAGTTTCGTTTAGTTATATTCAATGCAGCATTCCTACAAGACATACTCAAAATAGACCCTGTTTTGCTGTAAACATATTTGTCAAAGAAAGTTAGGTTATAACTGAAATTTGTGACTGGTGACAAGTAGTCATCAATCATCACAACTAGGCCAACTTGATGTATGCACAATCTTTTATAATCATCTTCGATCTAACTTTTACTTTATTATTTTTTAGATTAATACATTTTAGTATTTTGGAAGGCACAAAAATTGTCTAAAAATCGCTTTACTATATGTTTATAAAAAGTCAAAGGTTATTTCGACAGAACTTCCCTCGCCCCTTAAGTGCAGCCCTACAAATCCCGCTTCTTTGAAAAATTATACATTTTTTTGCGATTTTCGTTTTCTGATAATCGGCATGTTAAAACCAGTGCCGTAAATAAATATTTTTTAGAGTTTTCAACTTTAAATTTTTCAATTTTCCAACTTTTGAATTTTTCAAATTTACTTTGCAATTTCTCGAGTTTTCAATTTATCGATTCATTAATTTTTCATTTCTTCAAATTTTTGATTTGTAATGTTTCATTTTAAATTTCTTGTTTCAGCTTTTAGATTTTACAATTTTTCGATTTGTAATTTTACGAGTTTTCAATTTTTCTGTTCTTCAATGTCCTGATTTTATAATTTTCCTTTTTTCAAAATGAAATTCTTGCAATTTTTGGATTAATAATTTTTCGATTTTTCAACTTTCAGATTTTTTTATTTCTCGTTTCTTCAATTTTTGATTTGCAATTTTTCTAGTTTTCATTTTAGAAATGTAATAATAATTATAACTTTTAAATTTTTTCATTAAGTCGATTTTTCAATTCTTCGATTTTTAACTTTTGAATTTCTCCATATTTAGTTTTTTAATTGTTCGTTCTTTCAATGTCAGAGGTTTTCGACTTTACAATTTTGACGATTCTATAATTTTTCGATTTTAAAATTTTTGGATTTTCCAATTTTTCGACTCGGTTCGTTTTTTCTTCATTCCAACTGTTCGTTTCTTCAATTCTTCGATTTGTAATTTTTCGTTTTGCCACTCGTTTTTCTCGCCATTTCAACTATTCGAATCAAGAAAATGTAAAAATCGCACATTATAAAATTGAAAAATCGAAAAAGTATAAAATGAAAACTTTGAAACATCTAAAAATTTGAAATCAAGAACATGAAAAATTGAAAAATGGAAAGATTAAAAATTTAGAAAAATCGAAAAAGTGCAAAATCGTAAAAACGAAATATTGTGATATCAAAATATTGAGAAGTAAAGAAATCGGGAAATCGAAAAATCCAAAAATTAAAAAACTGGAAAATTTAAGAATTGAAAAATCAAATATTGAAAATTTGAAAAATTTAACAAACGAAAAATTGTAATATAAATTCGAGAAAATGGAACGAAAAAAATCGGGAAAAATGAAAAATAAAAACCAAGAACTTGAAAAATTGAAAGATCAAGAAATTAAAAACAGAGAAACTGAAAAATCGAAAAATGAAAAATTATATCATTGAAAAATTGCAAAATTGAAAAAATTAAAGTAGAAACAAAGAAAAATGATAAAACCGAAACAATGAAAGGCGGAAAAATTTAAAAGAGAAAGAAAACGAAAAAACCGAAAATTGTGATTTCAAAAAATTGGTTGTTTTTCCATTAGAAAATTTTGTGATGACCTCATCAACATCTTTGCCAGATGCACTGTAATAACAATACTGTTTTCCCAAATTTTCGAGAAAAAGGAGGGAGTTGTTCTTGATTTTAATAATTTTTTTTAGTCACCCTATACCTATAAGTAATTCTAAAATCTATGAGTACACTGATAAATGACAATTATAGAATCATATTTTGCATATTTCAGAGACGATTTATTCCTATTCGATAAAATTCTGAGATGACGTCATCAATTTTTTGAGAGGGGATAAACGAAAAAACTTTGATTAACGATTTACCATGATTACGATAATCTTAAAACGTTTGTAAAATTTCAGAGCATTCGGTTGTCCTGTTTCACAGTTAAATTGTAAAATGTTATACAATTTTTGATTTTTTTTTCCAAAAATCTGAATGTCTAGATTAAAAACTGGAACTTTCGTTTCTTCAATTCTTCGATTTGCAATTTTTTGATTTTCCACTCGTTTTTCAGTTTCTCGCTTTTTCAACTTTTCGAATCAAGAAAATGGAAAAATTGAAAAATTTAAAATTGAAAAAACGAAAATTTGAAAAATGGAAAGATAAAAAATTTAGAAAAAACGAAGTATTGTAAAATCAAAATATTCAGAAGTAAAAAAATCGGAAAATCGAGAAATAAGAAAATTGAAAAATTTAATAAACGAAAACTTATAAAATCCAAATAAGCATTGAAAAAATAAGGGAAATGAAAAACGAAAAATTGTAATATAAAATTGGGAAAATGGAAATAAGAAAATCAGGAAAATGAAAAATAAAAATCAAGAACTTGAAAAAGTGAGGAAACGAAAAATCGAAAAATTGAAAAATGAAAAATTGTAATCATCGAAAAATTGCAAAATTGAAGAAATAAGTTGAAACAAAGAAAATTTATAAAACCGAAACAATAAAAAATTATAGAATATTTTGCATACTTATTTCAGAGACGATTTATTCCTATTCGACAAAATTCTGAGATGACGTCATCAATTTTTTATAAGGGGGTGGACGAATACATTTTGATTAACGATTTATGTACTATGATTACGATAATCTTAAAACGTTTGTAAAATTTCAAAGCATTCGGTTGTCCAGTTTCAAAGTTAAATTCCAAAATGTTATACAATTTTGATTTTTTTTTTCAAAAATCTGAATGTCTAGGATAAAAACTGAAACTTTCGTTTCTTCAATTCTTCGGTTTGCGATTTTTCGATTTTCCACTCTTTCTTCAGTTTCTCGCTTTTTCAACTTTTCCAATCAGGAAAATGGAAAAATCGCAAAATTATAAAATTGAAAAATCAAAATCATGAAAAATTAAAAAAACGAAATATAGTAAAAACAAAATATTGAGAACTCAGAAAGCGGAAAATAGAGAAATCAAAAAATTGCGAAAACAACGAAAAATTAGAAAATTCAAACAATGAAAAATGGAAAAATTGAAAAAATAAAGACAACGAAAAAAGGGAAAATTGTGATTTCAAAAAATTGGTTGTGAGTTTTTCCATTAGAAAATTTTATTTGTAAAATGCACTGTAATAACAGTATTGTTTTCCCAAATCTTCAAGAAAATGGAGTGAGTTGTTCTTGATTTTAATCAATACAATAAATTGCCTCATTTATTAATTATTTTTTTAGGCACCCTATATTAGTCATTCTAAAATCTATGAGTACAGTGAAAAATGACAATTATAGAATAATATTTTGCATATTTCAGCGACGATTTATTCCTATTCGACAAAATTCTGAGATGACGCCATTCTCCACTCGTTTTTCAGTCTCTTGGTTTTTCAATTTTTCGAATCAAGAAAATGGAACAATCGCAAAATTATAAAATTGAAAAATCAAAAATGAAAAAACGAAACAGTATAATAAAATAAAAACATTGAAACATCTAAAAATTTGAAACCAAGAACATGAAAAATTGAAAAAACGAAAATTTGAAAAATGGAAAAATTAAAAATTTTGAATAATCGAAAACTTATAAAATCCAAAGAAGCACTGAAAAAATAAAGGAAATGAAAAAACGAAAAATTTTAATATAAAATCAAGAACTTGAAAAATTGAGGAAACGAAAAATTGAAAAATCGAAAAATTAAAAATTGAGAAACTGAAAAATTGTATCATCGAAAAATTGCAAATCGGAAAATTGAAAAATTTAGAAGTTGAGAAATTGAAAAAAAAAGAACGAAAAAACCGAAACGTGTGATTTCAAAAAATTGGTCGTTTTTCCATTAAAAGATTTGTAAAATTTCAGAGCATTCAGTTGTCCAGTTTCAAAGTTAAATTGCAAAGTGTTATACAATTTTGATTTTTTTTTTCCAAAAATCTGAATGTTTAGGGCAAGAACTGAACACACAGATTCATAAACTACATGTGAAGGATTATCTTATCTTATAAAATTGAAATAATATTTACGAATATAAACAGGACAGACGGAAAGGGAATACCCTATTTTTTCGTACTCTAGGGGCCGGTTTATAGAACAGCGAGTTAAATATTTAATCCTCGATTAGTTTAACAGAGAATTAAAATGTGGAATATGATCCCGTGATTGGTTAAAACCTGCACGTTGCCTAGCGACGAACCTCAATTAAAAGTTAATCGCGAATTAACTTTAACTTCGCTTTCTATAAATCGGGTCTAATTAGAGTCATGAAACGTCGAGAACGTAAAAGTAGCTAAACGCTTCAAAATTTGTACTTACCGCGTAGTTTTGAAAATGTGCTTGAGACTTGAGATGATGTGACGCGCAGTGCAAGTCTCCTATCCAAGTATCACAAAGCTTACAATACCAAGCAGGCGCTGATATGAAAAATTGTAGACCTAAGGCAAAATTCAATTAACTCATTAATGTATTTCTAAACGTGGGTATTACCTCTAATTGGAATTCGCTTCTTGGGTGCTCCTTCATAACACGGTAATTCCTGTTCTGGTGGTAGCTTGTGCCAAGGCGTGTTATCACCAACGTCATTCTCTTGAATGTTATTCCTGTGTTTATCGCTCTGCAAATGCAGTAGAAAATCCTTCGCGGTTTTAGGGAATTCATCACACATTCGACACCAGTGCAATTCCGGGTCATAATGCATATAATTGTACTTGACCGACGGATCACCTGCATCAGATTTAACATGATTTTTGTGATGTGTCTTTGGCGATTCGTCCAACTGTGCCTCCAGATCAGAAATTTTGCAGCCGTCTTTAATGATACTTGAGAGCATCTCAATCACGTTATGAATTGCTTTCATTTTACTTTGAATTTCGTCCTGAAAATAAAGCACAAGTTAGTTAAATGGCTCTCCAACATATAAACGAAGCTCAAACAGAATACATACTGGCCCTGTATATCCTTCGCCTTAAAATTCTACCTTAAAATCGAAGTTTAAGCAATAAATTCAGACCGGACTTTTAAAACTACTTTACTGCGCCCTGCTGTGAAACAAAACAATATTCCAGAAACAAATTCAAAAAAGCTTACCTCAGTTTAGTATTAATGAATTATAGTTACCTGAAGTTTGACGTTCTCCTTCAGTATCAACTCCATGTCACGTTGCGACGAATTTTCAGACATAATTTCATGCTTTTGGTTGCGAAGAAGTTCAAGTTCTCTTCTCAACACGCGAGCTTTTCTTACATATTCTTCGCGCTGCTTTATCAATTGTGCATTCTGAGCCTTCCTCTCTTGCGCCACCGCTATAAAAAAAATCTCTTTATTAAATTGTCGAAACACTAACATTAAAAATTTATTTAACCGTCGTAGTAACGTTTTGTTGTTGGTCCTTTTTTTAAAATATCTGTAACGCAGAATTATTCTGTCCTACGAAAATACAGATTAGATCTTCACTTATATAAGATTACAGCAATATACAAACCTAATACAAGTCACAACTAACCTAAGCTAAGTGCAACGTGTTTTAACTCACTTGTTAAAACATGTTGCATAACATGAATTATTTGAAGACATAATTACTACAGAGCTGCAAGGGCAAGTGTGACCAAAACCGGTCAAAATTACCCTTTGAACAAGTGGTACTTCATCATAAGTGGCCAATTGCGGAAAACGCAGCTAGAAAGAAGGAATTTCTCTAATGTTGTTGTCGATGCACTAACCTTCATCTTCGTTCTTTCCTTCGAAACTGGAGCTAGTTTGCGCTGGAACCGAATTAGCGTGGTATCCTCCGACAGGAGCCCAATTGTTTTGTGGATACTCCTCACCCGGAGGCACAGGTTGAACACTCTAAAGTAAAAGAGCAATGAAACTTGTGACGTTGATCATTTTCGTACACACACTTACTGTCACCTTAATACCTCCATTGTGCAAACTAATTTACTTATTATTATTTAAATAACCTCAGATGATATTTGTTGATTTTCTGTAAAATTGGTGTCTTGTGAAATGTGCTCGACACAAACTTAACAGTAACTATGACTAGCAGGGGAAACAAGATACTTACCGTGCTCAAGTACTGATTTTGAGAGTATCCCTCATATCCATAACCTGAATTGTAGTTTTGCTGGTATTGGGGGTAGCTACTCTGGTACCCCTGACTGGAGTACTGATTTGGCTATTTTAAAAAAAATTAGTTATGCACAAAATATTAAGGAACTATTAACAGTCACAAAGCTTACGTTGTTATACATGGTGTGCGAGTTCTCCAACCACGAACAATGATCCCCGAAAAATCTCTTGTTGATTATGATTTTTGTAGGCACCGTCACGTTAAATGTGTATTGGGGTGGGCGTGAAATGCAGCCTTTGTCAGATGAACGTACTCTGCAATAACCATCAGCCATATGTAATAAATAATTTCATCTGAAATTTTTTCAAAGTTCAAAAAGACCGCCTCGTGTCAAGGAGACGCCATGAATTGCTCAATTCGTCCGCTAGCGAAATTCGCGTTGTTTTTGAATGTTTGAAGGTTGTAATTGGTGTGAAAGTGAAGCCGATACTTTCAAATGTTTGTTGTGATGTTAAATTTTTGCATAGAATGAGACTATTGTGAAAACTTACCAAAGACAACATTCTGAAACACACCAACACTGTCACCTCGTCGCTTCGCAGTTGGTAACTAAAGTTACGCTTGGGAGTAGGTGGCAGCACGGCGACTGTGATAGTGGTTACGGTAACACCTCAGAATACCTCAACAACAATAATATACGTTTCACTAATAAAAAAAAGTTCTTCATCATCATCATCATCTTCATCGTCATGTATGTTACCAGGAAAAAGTACTTCTTGATTTAAAAAAAAATCCGCTTAGACAGACATTTTTCATGAAATTGTATTGTTGGTTGCGTTTTATTTTTTTTTGACGTGGAGCTTTTCGTGAACAATTTTGTATTGTGCCGCCACAGTACTCCCCTTTCAGCGACGGAGTTGCGATACATTTGTGCGGCATCGGGCTGGAGTAGGAAGGAGATCCGTGTTGTGGTTGCTCCTACTCCACACATGGTCTTCTTGTACCATACTCCAGATCATTCTGTCATTCTCGGAACTCTGACCATGTTGATTATAATTACATTTTTAATGAGTCATTAAAATTAAACTCTATAATACCCTCTTATAGATATTTTGCTTTTTTTTTAACTAAAACTGCATACATTAAGGAAAAAACAGAGCAAAGATTAAGCCCCACCCACCCGCCCTAATCTCAGTGTGATGAATTTTTCATTCGTTGTCAAGCCGAAGGCAGTACTTAAATGTAAAGTCATATTTCTGTACAAGAAATTACGAAAACATGTTTTAAGTATTACCATATTGTTGGAAAATACATCACTTTAAAAAAAAGGGGACTGTGTAACTCCTCCCACTGATAACAACAACACGATACTTAAATATGTATGTTTCAAATGATAATTCCTTGTCGGAAAATCAGGATTTTGCAATTAAGCTCCGCCCCCGGGCTCACAGCAAATAAAAAAAATCACTACGATTGAAATGAGGGCGGGTGGGCGGGGTTTATATTTTGCTTTGTTTCTTAATTAAACCTGCATATAGTAAAGGAAAAAACAGAGCAAAGATTAAGCCCCACCCACCCGCCCTAATCTCATTTGTGATGAATTTTTCTTTCATTGTCAAACTGAGGGCGGAGCTTAAATGCAAAGTTCATATCTCTGTACAAGAAATTACGAAAACATGTTTTAAGTATGTATTACCATATTGTTGGAAAATACATCAGTTAAAAAAAGGCGACTGTGTAACTCCTCCCACTGATAACAATAACACGATACTTAAATATGTATGTTTCAAATGATAATTCCTTGTCGGAAAATCAGGATTTTGCAATTAAGCTCCGTCCCCGAGCTCACAGCAAATAAAAAAATCATTACGATTGAAATAAGGGTGGGTGGGCGGGGTTTATATTTTGCTTTGTTTCTTAATTAAACCTGCATATATTAAATGAAAAACACAGAGCAAAGATTAAGCCGCACCCGCCCGCCCTAATCTCAGTTGTGATGAATTTTTCATTCGTTGTCAAGCCGAGGGCGGTGCTTAAATGCAAAGTTCGTATTTCTGTACAAGAAATTACGAAAACATGTTTTAAGTATTACTACATTATTGGAAAATACATCATTTTCATAAAAAGGGAACTATGTAACTCCTCCCACTTATAACAATAACACGATACTTAAACAAATGTTTCAAATGATAATTCCTTGTCGGAAAATCAGGATTTTGCAATTAAGCTCCGTCCCCGAGCTCACAGCAAATAAAAAAATCACTACGATTGAAATGAGGGCAGGTGGGCGGGGTTTATATTTTGCTTTGTTTCTTAATTAAACCTGCATGTATTAAAGGAAAAACACAGAGCAACGATTAAGCTCCACCCACCCTAATCTCAATTGTGATGAATTTTTCATTCATTGTCAGGATTTTGCAATTTAGCTCCGCCCCCGGGCTCACGGCGAATAAAAAAATCACTACAATTGAGATAAGGCGGTTGGGTAGGGCTTATATTTTGTTTTATAATCTCTAGAAACATTTAAAAGCAAGGATAGTGTTGATACTGGTCCTATCTTCTAGTTTTATCTATTTATCAATTTTATAGAGGATCAAGGGTGGATACGTATCCAGTACCATTAAGTACTATATTAACTTTTAATGTTGCTTAACGAGTCTTTTAATCTTCCGTCTGAAGGTAAGCGAAGAAAAATGTTGCTGTCCCGGTGGAAATCGAACCACACATCTCCCACTTGCCGGGCGGGTGCCTTGACCACTAGATCACGAGGTCGCTTCTTGCCAACGTGTTCTTGTGCCGTCACACATCTCTAAACATTATGAAGATGATAACTTTGCTACAGAAACATGTTGAAATTTTGTGCTAAGTCAAAAGTTTTCCTGATTTTTTCCTATTGCAATAACAGGCATTTCTTGTAATCAAAAGTAGATTTTTGAATCTTTGGCAAGTTTTCTACACTGATTGAGCGATTACAGAATATATAACATTTAACAGTGTTGATCCAGTTCAAAATTAGAACAGTTCACCGTTATATCAGAACGTTCTACTTATGATACAGATTGTGATTAAATTTTAATGCTTAGAACTGCGTAGTAATCGACTTGGTAATATCGGAGATTATTTGCTAATAAAATAACTCAAAAGGTTGGCGATAGACAGTCGGAAAGGAAAAATTTGCATATTCGTATTCGACGAACTGTGAAATGGTAAGAAAACAAAAGTAAAATGCTTCTTAAATTAATATAATAATTATTAATTAATAATAAATTTTTAAATTAAAGTAACGAATTTATCAGGCCTGTGACTCAACTAGAGATGTTAAAAAAACGTTTTTTATTAAATGGGTTCGTTTTTTTTAACCGTCTTTTTTGTTTTGTTTTTGGTTTATTTTATTGTTATAAATAACTGAAAGTTTTAATTCAATAAGCAATTGAACTATATGTATATTAAGTAAATTGGCAAGTATTTGTTATTTACTAGAGTCAAGGTTTTCTTAAAAATTTCAAAAATCTTAAAATTTGTTGCCACACCATACTTGGATATAAATTTAAACTACGTGGGCCACAACGAACACGATGAGGATGGACACTTCAAGAACATCATTGACAGAACATGTTATCGTAACCTCAAATCCTCAAAATTTTTAATGTAGATGGAACAAATAATTTTTTGATTTATGGTACGATTTTATATTGATATTTTAGGTTGCAGTTGTCAGCATGGGCGAATTGGTAATATTATTATTAAAGAAATTTCTGCTCTAAAATTTCAAAATGTCTGCTCTTTCTAACAAAAATTAACACCAAACATCTGAAAACAGCATTTATAAAAAAAAAAAAACACGAAACACGTCTCATGTTTTAAAATAAAAAAAACCTTTTTCGCCAGCCGTCTTAAAAGATGTCACTTTTAACGTCAATTTTGGACGGAAAACTTGACGTTTTTGTGAGAGTAAAAAAAAGTTGCGTTACTAAAGTAACAACGTCATTTTTGCCTTTTTAATCCTAGCATTAATTTTTTTTTTTTCATCCTAGCCTTAAAAAGTTTTCAATTGTTTTATTTTGAGAATGAAATGCTATTAATATTTTCCAATTTTATTATTAACTTACATTGTTATTAATTATTTAAATTTTAAAATTAATATTGAATGTACAATAAGAACAACTGCGATTGATTTGGATTAAAGATTTTCCGTCACTATTATCATTTTTCATGCGGTCAGTAATAATATTTTGCGCTAACACTTCTACCGCTCCTGCTGTCTGGTTGGTCACAGTGTCAAAATTCAGGTTTACTGCTCCCACATTCCTACTTATTCCGTCTTCACGTGTGATCATTCTATTCGTAGTTCCACTACTTGTACCTGATTCTTCTAGGTTTACTTCGCTCACATTCCTATTCGTTGCGTCTTCATGTATTTTACTTGTGGTTTCACTACTTGTACCTGGTTCTTCCAAACGAAAAAAATTTCAAATACTTTTCCCCCATAACCGTAAATGATCTGGGTTTTTTCGTTTTGGTATCAGGAATTTTTACCAATAAACCTGCTTTAATATTTTCAATATCTTCAGTTTTTATTTGTAATAGTTCGTGAGACCGACAAGCTCCGCTAACGCCAAAGATTACAACAATCTGAAAAAAATTCGTAAAATAAATATAAGCTCTTCATTAGGTTATAAACATACTTTCATCATCAGGAATTTGAAATCCGGAGCCGTGTCTAAGAAAACTTCTATTTGTTCATTAGTTAAAACCCTTGATTTCTTTGGAACGTATCCTTCTCCTTGTTTCTTTATAAACGCTTTTAATTTTGAATACTTTCCGATTTCTATGCCATTTTTTATATTTAAAGTTGCTTTCACCATAGAATAGTGCGACCACAGTGTGGATGACTTCATTTTTGTAGCCAATTCGGAAAAATATACCAATAGGACGTTCTCAGAATAAGTTTGAATCTTTTTCCCTTCGCACCATTTGATGAAGCGGGTATACGCGCACTCATACACTTCGCGCGATTTTGTTGGTAACAAGTTCAGTACCACGTTTTGTGCTTCTTCTAGCACATCGGGAGGTAACTCTTCTTCAGGATTCATTATTAACACTGCAAACGTTTTCACAAAACAATGGTATGTAAGCAAACAAAAAAAGCCTTGACGACGTGGATACCAGACTACTTTGCAGATTGATTCATTTCTGCTCGATATTATTGTTATCAATATTTTGTATTTTTGAGATTTACTTTTTGGCTGGCGAAAAAGTAGTATGTTTCATTCGGATTAAAAGTCAGTTTTTGACTCGCAATTTTGCATCCGCTCGGCTTCGCTTCGCTCCGCCTCGCAAATGCAAAATTTGCTCGTTGCAAAAAATGGCACTTTTAATCCTAATAAAACAATCTACTATTTTTAGAACAATTAAAATAAATCTTTTTTTTATTCACTCTAGACTCTAGACTCAATGCAAAGTTCAGTTTTTCGATTAAAATTTAAAATCAGTCAACCGAAACACGTGTTTTTTAATAAGGAAACATGACAATATCATTGCATCATTAAATTAAAAAACGACAACCAGATCAGCCGTGAATTTTCTGCGAGAGATTTATTATTTTATTGCCTTTACAAGGTAAATAAGGCTTATTTATGCATTTTATTTTGGTAGGTACACGTGGGATAATACGGATCTGTACCCAAACAACCAATCACCAGCCGCCAACTCGTAATACAATTCCTGCAGGTCTGCAGTGATCAAAACAGCTGGAATTTGACAGTTTTGTGCGCAAGACGCAGAACGGGAACTTGGCACATGGAAAAACTGACGTGGACGAAGAATAGACAAAAGTAATCTATCAAATTAAAACTTGTTTATACCGTACCTAACATAGAGTCTATATGCTCACAGAATAGGTAAATATAAAAGTGCTCTTAATTATAAATATGTTTAGTCATTTTCGCCGCGTTGTACAGTTTTCTAACCTCAATTTTTTCGGCATTGTTTCACCATCAAATTTTTCTGTATGTAAAAAGTGCAAACGAACTTTATTCACACCATTTTGTTTTTTAGGATCCAAAATGAAGATCTCCGTGGGAATTTTGTGTTGCTTGGTATGTTTGTTCACATACTGTGAAAGTTTAGCAGTGATGTCAGTAGACCTGGGCACGGAGTGGATGAAAATTGGAATTGTGTCTCCAGGCGTGCCGATGGAAATCGCTTTAAATAAAGAATCCAAAAGAAAAAGCCCAGCGGTGATAAGTTTTCGCGACAACGTGAGAACCTTTGGTGAAGACGCCCAAACGATAGGTATAAGGTTTCCAAAAAATTCGTACATGTACTTGCTTGATTTGTTGGGGAAAAACATTAATCATCCCTTGGTACATTTGTACAAGCAACGTTTCCCGTACTATGAGATTGTAGAAGATAAGGAAAGAGGAACAGTTTTGTTTAAACATGAAGCAGATGTGTATTACAGCCCCGAGGAATTAATAGCACAATTATTAGCGAAAGCGAAGGAGTTTGCTGAAGCAGGCGCGAGACAACGCATTAAGGAATGTGTCATAACTGTACCAGGTTATTTCAACCAAGCGGAACGCAAAGCTTTAATACAAGCCGCTCAGTTAGCTGATCTGAAAGTTTTACAATTAATCAACGATTACACAGCTGTGGCTCTAAATTATGGAATTTTTAGGAGTAAAGATTTTAATGAGACTGCTCAGTATGTGATGTTTTACGATATGGGGGCGTCTTCCACCACCGCTACGTTAGTAAGTTATCAGACAGTGAAAACTAAAGAAAGGGGTTATGTAGAGACCCATCCACAATTATCTATTATTGGTGTTGGCTTTGACAGAACATTAGGAGGGTTAGAAATACAATTACGTTTAAGAGACCACCTTGCTGAACAATTTAATAAAGTTAAAAAAACAAAGACTAATGTTTTCGACAATCCTAGAGCCATGGCCAAATTATTCAAGGAAGCTGGGAGGGTGAAAAATGTATTATCAGCGAACGCAGAACATTACGCGCAAATTGAGGGGTTGTTGGATGAAGAAGATTTCAAAGTTCTTGTGACAAGAGAAGATTTAGAAGGTTTGATTAAAGATTTGTTTGAAAGGGTTGGTAAACCTGTGGAACAAGCACTGAAGACCGCCCACTTGACTAAAGATATCATAGGCCAAGTTGTTCTAGTAGGAGCGGGTACTAGAGTTCCTAAAGTACAAGAATTTTTACAGAAAGCTGTTGGTCAAGAGTTGGCTAAGAATTTAAACACTGATGAAGCTGCTACTATGGGCGCGGTTTATAAAGCAGCGGACTTAAGTACGGGTTTCCAGGTGAAAAAATTCTTAACAAAAGATGCTGTTGTTTATCCAATTCAAGTTGTTTTTGAACGGGAAACTTCAGAAGGAATCAGACAAGTGAAGCGTACCCTCTTTGGATTAATGAATCCATATCCCCAGAAAAAAATTATCACTTTCAACAAATATACTACAGATTTTAGTTTTTCTGTTAATTACGCTGACTTGGAATATTTACCAAGCAACGAAGTAGCAAACGTCGGTGTTGTAAATTTAACGGAAGTGAGCTTACAAGGAGTCGCGGAAGCTTTCAAGAAAAACACTGGTGATAATGTAGAAACGAAAGGAATAAAAGCCCATTTCGCTATGGACGAGTCAGGAATTTTAAATCTGATCGGCGTTGAACTCGTCGTTGAAAAAACTGTAACCGAAACTGAAGAAGAAGGAACGTTCTCGAAGCTTGGTAGTACAATAAGCAAACTCTTTGGTGGTGAAGAAAAGCCTGTCCATGAAGAACCAGAAGCAACACCAAAACCAGAAGAAACTGCCGAAGAAAAACCAAAAGAAGAACAATCTAAAGAAGAAACTAAAAATGAAACAGAAACAACTAGTAAAAATGCAACTGAAAAAGAAGGACCAAAGGAAGTTAAGCCAAAAGTGGTCACAATTAAAGAACCTATAGAATCTAAAGAAGTGTTCTTGACTGTCAACACTCTAAATAAAGAACAGTTTGATAAGTCCGTGGATAAGTTAAGCAAACTGGACAAAGCCGAAAAAGAATTAAATAGGCGAGCGACAGCTTTGAACAACTTGGAAAGTTTCGTCATAGACGTACAAAACAAACTCTATGAAGACGACTTTGTTGCCGCCGCCACTGAAGATGAAGTAAGCAAAATTAAAAACTCATGTTCGGAAGTTTCGGATTGGTTGTATGAAGACGGATCCGACGCTGACGCCGATACTTATGAAAAGAAATTAGATACTTTGAGAACTCTCACCGCCGACTTATTTAAGAGAGTTTGGGAGCATAACGAACGACCTGAAGCGTTGAACGCAATGAATAGTATGCTGAATCACTCTGTGCATTTTCTGGCTAACGCCAAGAATTTAACGAAAACCGCGAATCCAGAAAAAGATGTTTTCACAGATGTTGAGGTAGAAGCTTTAGAAAAATTAATAAAAGAAACTGAAGAGTGGAAAGACAAGATGGTTGAAGAGCAAAGCAAATTAAAGAAATTTGATCCCATTAAGTTAACAGTGAGGTCCATTACCGACAAAATGGGAGCGTTGGATAGGGAGGTTAAATATTTGGTGAACAAGATAAAGTTGTGGAGACCGAAAAAAGTTGAAAAGTCGAAAGAAGAAACGGAACCTGAAAAGAAAGAAGAATCGGAAGAAGGAAAAGTAATTGAAGAGGATGGTAAAGTGGAAGAAACAATTGAAACACCACAAACCGAAACGCCAATCAACGCGACTGAAACGGAAAAGGAGGATATCGAACCGACGAAAACTGCGGAGAGTGATGAAACTCATACAGAGCTGTAGTTAGTGTAATTATGAACAATGTAGTGGTTTATTTATGTAATTTGTTGGAACGTTTAAATGCAGCACTCTTAATGTTCATACACTTCTTTGTTCATCATATCTGTATTTAATATGAAATTTTGTGATACAGACCTACTTACCTGACTTTTGTAATTATTTTTTAATTTTGTTATGAGAGGAGATTTCAGATTGTGTCGTGTAGAAAATCATTCCAGGGTGGATTAATTTATTGTAGAAAAATTACAAATATATTTATTACTCCATAATATAGCTTTATTTTTTGTTAAAAGTAGCTGACAGTACATTTTACTTACTAGTAATGTTAGCTCAACATGTTTAAAGTCGAAGATCGACTCGTAATGGATGTATCACAATTTCTTAATTACCATAAAAATACCTCACACCGTTATTAAGTGGTAAAGTAAAAAACTACATGGCAGTTTTATTTTTACATCGTTTTGCTATAATTTATAGCAAATATCACAAGTATTACTACGTAGTATCTACTATAGCTGCTACAGCGTTTTTAAAAGCAATTAACACTGTCTTAATTCTAGTGAACTACAGTAACCAACAATTAATAAAATAGAATGGGAAAGGAATATCTTTAATAGGATTATCGCACAGAACAATTAAAATGTTGAAGATCTTAATGTGGAAGAAAAAGTTTAAATTACTACTCGTGAATTATTGTTCTTTAGAAATAAGGAACAAATCACTGTGACTGACTAGACTTTGCTTTCAAAGCATTAGTCAGAACATACGTAATTATCAGACATCATCTCTATACATCTTTTAACAATTTTTACTGAGGCAGAAAATTGTAGACACGTTCGGTAAAAGTAACTAGTTGATATTTTTGTAATAAATTTATCGTTGAAGTGTCATCCAGATTTAAAACTTGGTTGGTGTAAATTGCAGCTCAAAAATAAAAATGTCACTAGATTTAGTTACTTTTACCGAAAATAAACTGATACTAATTGACAATGTTCAAAATTGTAGAGACACCTGTGGCTTCTTCTTCTAATTCGACATAAAGTGTGTTGAGATTGCAAAAAGAGTCAATTTTGAAGTTAATAATTAGCCAGAACAAGGTTATTTATAGTAGTCAAGGAATGATGCTCAAACTCACACACAATGTATTATGAAACAAAATTTACCTTGTAATAAAGATCTCCAAGCCTGGAGATTTTCTCATCAACTTCACACGCGTCACACTTGTTTGTGCTTTTTGTAGTGTTCAGGATTTAAATTTTACAACACCGTTTCAACTAAACGTAAAATTTCACTCCAAAGTCTGAGTTTTAGTAACAACTAAAACAATTATGGCCACTGAAGTACAGTTCCAAATTTTGTGAAAATATATTAGTCTACATACTATACTTGTTGCATTTGAATAAAGTTACTTTTCAGTTATTTTTTTCTTACAGTCGATAATTATCTCGTCACCTGATCGAATGTTGTAGCTGTAGAGCTGCTTATGCGGGTACTTCATTTCCTCTGGACCCTGAGAAAACGATCTATATTGTGCGAGTTCTCAGTACAGACAATTGTAACTCACCTGCATATCTCTTAATTCCTGATCAACATAGAACAGTCGCATTTTCGCGGCACTAAATCCTGCGAAAGGTTCCAGTTTTGTTTTCAAATCAATCACTGTCCTATAAACGTCTACCGACCGAACCTCACTATTTGAACCACAAGTAAAAGTTACCTTGACTCTTTTTTCGGGTCTGAGATCAACATTTACCAAAGGATCCAGCTTACCATGGATAGCTACCAGTTCAAAATACCTACAAGGACCTATTAATTCCAAAATTAGAAAGTAAGAGGTTCAAACCTTTCTGGACGGTCACTCTCTGGTTTTTCCATATAGTATCTTATGAACGCTCTTTCCGCGTCTTCTCTTTCATCACTACCTATAGCGCCACCTCCGTTAAGAATTTCTACGTTAGGTAGACGCGCTATTAGAAGTTGTCTTCTTTCGTGTTCTGTATATTCGTTGCTTTCCCATAGCGGACAACCCTATAGATTTTTTTTTAATATACACTGCGTTTCATATAAAATGCACCACCTAGAAGGAGTAGGCGTAGAATGTAGAAATTTGGTGGAGAAGACTGTTGCATATAGACAAACAATTGATTAAAATTTGAAAGAAAAACTACTACTTGTTTAGATAATATACCGAGTGTTATTCGATTTTTAGTAATTTTTTGATTATGTTTTAAAGATACTTGAGTAAGATTCTTTTGCAATTTTACTTGACATTTGTCATTATTGTGCTTGCAAAAATGCTACGAGTTCACACACGAGGTAATTTTCAACAGATAACACCTATTGAAAGAGGGCGAATGATTGGGATGCATGAGGCTAGTTTACCATTTCGGGAAATCACCAGAAGACTCGGCCCAACGGATTCTACGATATTAAGAACAAGTCGAGAATGGAACAACGAAGAGCTACAAATGCGTCGCAGGGGTACCGACCGTTTCAGGGTCACCCAAGAACGCGAAGATCATTTGCTAAGAAGAAGTGTTATTCAGTACCCTTGGTAACCATAACGATCAGTCGGGATGGACTGGATGACAGCAATTGGGCACAGAATCCGAGGAGTACCATCTACCGCCAAATTCGTTCCTTTGGCTTGAGATCTTATCGTCCAAACTGCAAACTTCCCTTACCACAAGAACACAAAACTACCAGGCTTCACTGGTACCAAGACAGGCAGCAATGGCTGTAATAGTGGAATGTCATAATGTTTAGGAACAAGTCTAGGTCTTGTTTGTGGCACTCTGATGGACGCATACGTGTTCGAAGGCCTTGAGGCCAAAGGTAAAATCTGGAATTTGTACAGAGATGTCATATCGCTCTAACACCTGGAGTAATGATATGGGATGGTATACACATCTGTTGAAGTACTCCCTTAGTGTTCATTCCAGGCACGCTAAATGCCCGGCATTACATCGTTAACGTGTTAAATCAATTTCTTTTTCCTTATCTCTCGAACCGTCGAAGAACATCTTTTGAACAAGATAATGCGTGGCCTCATGTGGCCATATTAACTTAAAGAGTGTTTGACGAAAATAACGTCAACTTCTTACCCTGGCCTGCCCTATCACCAGATTTATCAACAATCGAAAATGTTTAGGATTTAATGCATAGAAGGCTGCGCAATTTACCACATCCTCCAAAGACTTTGGAAGAATGTCTACAACAAATTCAAAATGCCTGGAATGAGATACCCCAGCAGGCAATAGATCATCTCATTTTAAGCATGCCTAGAAGAATACAGTCTTGTATTCGTGCACGTGGAATTTTAACACATTATTAACATTTCTTGTGTTAGACATTTTATTTTTTCTTTGAAATTTTAATCAAATGTTTGTCTACGTGCAATAGTCTTCTCCACCAAATTTCAACATTCTACGCCTACTCCTTCTAGGTGGTGCATTTTATTTGAAACGCAGTGTAGTTCTAGTTTGATTACTGAGTTAGTACCTGTACACGGACACACTGAAGAGATGGAAATTTTGACAAGCGTTCAATATCGTCCCAAGTTGATAGCCGAGTCGAGTTCAGATTCAAGAATTTCAGTGCTCTGAAGCTATTATGCGGCGATTCCTCTGTATTTCCAGACTCACACTCACTTTCCGAGCGTTCATAATTTCTATTGCAGCCCGTATCACCGTTTATCTCTATATCAAGAGATTCAATTGGACAATCTGCCAAGACCAGCGACTCCAAACTAGGAAAAGCGTACCCCAATTTGCAGACCTCTTTCCACTTATCCACCGGATTCGCATTAAAATGCAATTTTTTGATTCCGTCATGCTGCTGCTTCTTTTTGTAAACAGTCCCCGGACAAAAGCACTTGGTTTCTTCGTGCTCGTTATCGTTCTTCTCGCATTCACAGCACTTCTCCTGGCTACATAAATCCACGTTATTGTAATCGTTCATACTCAAGTGTAGTTCTTCTAAACCCGGCAGATGATCGAGCATTCGCTGGACGCTCTCCCAGTCTATGTACGTGGAATTTAGGACAAGATTCCTGAGTTGTTGCCATCGCAAATTCCTGTCGACTTCCACGTTCTTCAGAGGTGTGTTCAGCTGATTGAAACTCAAATTGACGAACTTGAGACGAGGCATTTGTTGGAGGATGCCGAAAACCTGCAATTGCTTTCTTGGTGAGCGTGACAATGACAAACGCACCTTACCTCTGGCCAGTCGTTGAGTTTGTTTTTGGCGAGGTCGAGTTCTTCCACGCAAGCACATTTGGCAACTAAGGCTTCTTTTTCACCGGCAGTCGCGATATCGCAGTCGTTGAGGACTAAGAGAGAAGGAACGATGGTTCTTGGAGACTTACAAGGCACGAAAATGGCCACAGAGATGCCTTCATCTTCAGAGCCTTCGGATTCGGTGGAGCTCTCTCCGTATTTTTGCTCAAGAGCTTCGAGAAGGGAAGGCATTTTTTAACTGGAAAGTTAAATGAGAAGAGATTAAAAGGAGCCAATTCGCACCTAAATTTTTATTTTTTTGGTGATAAAATCATTCACTTTGGTGTAAATTTGGGCATAATTTGCAAGTTTCCAAGACGTATAATAGTGTTGTAAATAAAAAATTATCCCAGCGCATCCACCATAAGTAACTAATTTTAAATCGTTAAGTACAAAAGGTGTAGCTATTTGTTTCAAGGAATATGAAAAAATATTTACTCTTCATATTAAGCGTGAAATTGTAGCTTGAACTTTCAGACCATATAAAAATTAAAACTTATTAAAAATGTGTTTACCATTTCCGAATGCATACAAGAAAAATGGCAGCAAGTTTGATG
Source organism: Zophobas morio (assembly GCF_036711695.1). Classification (NCBI taxonomy): domain Eukaryota; kingdom Metazoa; phylum Arthropoda; class Insecta; order Coleoptera; family Tenebrionidae; genus Zophobas; species Zophobas morio. The sequence goes on from NW_026972107.1 coordinate 13,310,486, forward strand.
TTGATGTTTCCATAAATATTTTCTCATCCATCACTAGATGGTGCTGTTGAAGTGACAGTCACAAGGTCACTAAATCTATATTATCTATATCACTTTTCAACGTGTGATGAATTTCTTATAATCTTGAATCACAAATGTATTAGACAAAATATGAATGAAAGCAGCAACTTTGCATTCTTGGTGTGGCACTAATGACGTATATAACAATAAGAAGGGTCAAGTGATCGTTATAAAAATAAATTGTATGTTAAACCCAAATTACGCAAAAATCATATACAGAACTCTGTCGCACTATATTCAATGCAAATTTTCTAATGTACACCTCCAAAGATTTATTTTGTGTCACCCTTTTCACCACGCCGCATTAGGCTTGTGGAGGCACTAAAATTACTAGTTGTGAAAGTGAAGCCTTTGTTCTTAACTGTTACCGATACGATTTTAGGTCAGAAATATAAAATTGTAAAATATCAACACGGTCGTTGGTGGGTGCAAATGAGTAGGCATTTTAAATGTCAGAATCTATTTTACTCACAAGTGCTTTTACCAACGAGTTCATTTTTACTCCAAGAGAGCGAATCTGAATGACACGCGACAAAAAATAATTGTGAGAGTTCTTCACTTTATTGACAAAGAGAATATTACATAAATGCGGACTGTTTAGAATAAAAGTGTTATCTAAACGAAACAACAGTGAACTTTGTCGTTTATTTCATTGAATGGGATGGAAAACCTCCAAATGATGTAAGAAACATAATGATAGTAGTATTGCTGAAATATTTCCACGAGGATACACGAAAAAACAAAACATTAACTGAATTTTAGATTATAATAATTACTTAATGACTATAGTTATATCTAAAAAGAGTTTTGCTTTTTTTTCTAGTTGTTGTTCAGTTTACTCAAAAAATTTGCAACTAAGACACGTTCACACGAGAAAATTCTGCCTCCGTGATTGAATTTATAGGCAGTTATTTGAACTTCATGTCAAAATTCCCGTTGTGATACGTAGGCGACAATATTGATGTTAATATTTGAATAAGTTGATTGACTGATTTCCAAAAACGATCAGCATTTAATTACACATATACTGTTACTCTTTAGTAAGAACTCACTGTCCAAATGAGATCAATAAACGCTTCGAAAAATAAAAAAACAAATACACCTTTTGTAAAACTGACTGTTATTATTAAGACTACACCTACTGATCATTTAGTTCCACAGACATGTAAAACAACACCCACACAACCAACCCGATTTCAAGTCAGCGCGTTCCGCTATAATTAAGAAACGAAATTTCTCTTATTATTAATACATATCAATTAAAAGTACGCGTGTCTTCGACCTGTATCTACTTTACTTCATCAAACCGTACTGTTGCGCATTTTTAATCAACATTCCCATGGCACAAAGCGCCAAATTTCGTAACCAAAATCGCAACATAGTCTAAAAAAAGCAAAACTGGAATTGGCACAAACTCATACATTTTCTTAACCAGCGCAACAGAGTCCAACATCCAAAAATAAGTAGCCAACACGTTTTTTAAATTGGGCCACACATGCCCACTCTGTTACGCGCACTTATCAAATATGTGTGAAGGTCGTGCAATAATTATCAGCTGGTCGATTTGATTATTAATGAGCTAGTTCTTATTCTTATCAGTTAGATGCGTCACTGTTTATGTTATATTGAGACGTAGTACCTGAACAAAACAGCTTGTTGCCATCTGTCGCAAATGTATTGGCGCAACCAGTGGCGCAACTAGGAAAATATTAGGTTTATGCGATAGGGATTTCTAGTTTATATGTGTGACGTGAAATTTGTAATCATTGTCATCGATAGATTGTTAACCATCTTAAGGAAGTAGCAAATTGTTATTAAAAATACACCCCGTAGAACAAATGTGACAGAAGTAATGTGTATACAAATCTCGTTTACTTAATTATTGACACGTGGTGAATATTAGAAACTGCGTATTTCAAGCGCGGTCTTCTTTGTAGTCGCTTCATTGCTAATTTTATATTTAAGGTCGTGAAAACCAATTTAATTAAATGGCCTGTTAATAACTCAATTTTGGTTTGAGTGATTTATTAATTTAGTTTCTCAATTTGATTAATATCATACACAGACACTGTCACCTTTGTTTTTGTTTTCTTAGCAACGCTGGAGACATCAATTTTGGGCTAATTTTTACTTGTCAAACTTACAATACAATTTACTTCCTATTCAACCCCCATTCAATAGTTAGTTTCTTTGATGAAATGTAATTTGTCTGCGTTCTACTAATATTCAAAATAAATCCTACTCAAAAGATCTAGATATATGAAAAAACGAAAGCCACTTTTTCGCCAATTTACCGGTGAAGCTTAAATTAATAATACAAATTAATCATAACGTCAGACCTTTTTAGAATTTGAGGTCTTTGAAAAATATTTATTCAACGCTTTCATTATTGACACGAACTAAAGGCGATCCCTTTGAACAATTAATTGTTTTAAGTGCCCGAAAGCATAATTAAGTGTTTTCTTTGTTCATGAACAAAAGTCACGAACTTTGGGCCCGGCTTTAAGTAGATTTTGCGTCGCCACAAACTGGACTGTTGATAACTTGAAACGGGGTTGACAGACAAGATCACCGGCAGACAGACAAGCAGACGGAAACGCTTAAAGCTTCAAAATATTGACAAACCTCGCGAAGTTAAATGCAAAAAGCATACTTTTTATAAAACTTAACAGGAAACAGCAATAACATTTAGGAATTTTAGAAAATCTAATTGGAACACTGCTTTAGTTTCCAGTTACGCCTCTGGTCGCAGTATAATTTTCTATCGCAGCTAATTTTATTGTTCGGGTCATTTTAAGTAGATGCGTAGTCCAATTTGCTTTCACTTTTTCAACCACATATCGAAATTACCGAAATTGTGTTTTAATTTCCATTTTACGGACGGTGGCCATACACATACATCCATATTTATACTTTACGTAATTAATTCCGACATGAAAGATTTTTGGCAGCGAAATAAAAGTTACAAGGACGTCTGAGTATATTCACTTTTGTTACATTAGCACACAATAATGGTATCTGAAACCTCATTTGCCTCTAAAATAAGCCGCGATCACGACTACCCACAACGAGTACGCCACTGGTAATTGCACCACGCAATAACTTCCTGGTTTTTGCAACAAAGATATCGAAATAGAAACTACTTCTTTCTTATTAAATTGGAAATGAAGCATGAAGCATTACAACCTTTTGACATTTATAGTTATTTTTATATTTAGAGGCGAAAATTTGTGTTATATTTATGTGTCGAACGCAACGTGGCACCTAGGGTCACTGTATGTATTCGATAACCCTGCAATTAATCCAACAATCAACAAAATACCCTCGCACACCTCAAGGCTATCCGATTGTCTGTTTACATAACAAACCGCTTTAGCACGAAGGCAGGCGTCCGTAGCCGAACCTGTCCACCTGCAAAACAAAGGACCCGACGTCGATATCTGGTACCTTTTTACTGCTGGATAAATCCACATAGGAAAATTGACATTCCTTCTTGGCAAGGTATATCCCTAATTGGCACTTGTTTCAGTCGCGTTTGGCCCTAAACGTGGGCGCAGTCACTCGGTTCGATTTGAAAAAAAATGGACAACGTCGATTAAATCCAGCGCAGAGCCACCACATACGAACCACATCACGTCACGGCTACGCGCTGACTGTTTTGTTGTTGTGATCAGCTGGCTAGGTGATTCCACCAGCTGATCTGGTCCTAACTCGATTCTCTCCCACTAGTCCATTGCCATTGTTTTAGCACAACGCTGATGGTAATCGATATAGCGTGATGAGAGTGGAAATTTACATGATAATGGGGATTCAGCTACGCTACCTACGTATCAACATCTACGACTCAAGTATGACTTTACCCTAATTAATTCTGCCTACATGTACACTTGAGGTCTGGAGTTCGATCAGCACGCAGAAGCTATTAAAAAGCGTGAGGTGAACACACAAAAGAGCCAGGAAGCTTAACAATGCACAATGGGGAAGCGATTACTGAAAATCGTGATTGACAGTTAACAATGATTAAAATGTCGGGTCTTGCATGTGTTGCGTAACGTGGTAGAGATACGTGGAGAAAGGAGAGTGGTGAAGGTTTTGGGGTTTTTTGGATATTTATTTTCAGGTTTCGAAAAAATCACCCAGCGCCTCCACCAAAAATAGGTCATTATTGATTAAAAATGATGGATTTTTTCACTAGTTTCTGCTACTTATTCGTTATAGGAGACTGATTGTAATATGAGACAACTATAACGGTTACATCATCTAGATAGCAACAGTTGTGTGCCTATCATATCAGTTGTCAAGTATCAAAAAACGATCTCCACATGGACAGTTTCCAACACACATTTGTGTATTTTGTTTTGGTTACTATATTTGCAAAGATTACTTGTTATTTTTTTAGTAGTTTCATCAAATTAAAAAATAAAATACAAAAAATTGCAACTGATTCAAAACTTCCAAATAAATAACAATTTCTTAGAAGTAAAAACCTTGAAATACCAAAAAGATATCAAAAGTCTCACAACAACAAGAGGACATTGTCTGTGAAATTGGGTATAATACAGAAGAACGCAGATATGAGAGTATAGCAAATAATGTGCACAGTGGAAATGCCATAACAATATAACGGTTTTTATGACTTTTTTCCTGTTTTTGTTTGTTCTGCTCAGTTATTCTAAGTAGTTCCGCTTTATTTTTTCATTAAATTTAGTCCCCTTTATTGAATTTTTGTTGATTATGCTGTATTTTACTGTTCTTAAGTTTTTTTTTTTTTGTATTAAATCAAATTCATTTTAGTCGTAACACTCTTTATTTTTTTTTCAGATGTAATGTAGACCACAATAATAATAAATAAATTTATGTTAAAATTTTAAGGTGCATAATCTGAATAAGATTCTTAAATGATTTGCACCTTAATTGTCATATTTTTGCAGTATTTTTTCTTATCAAGAAATTTGTAAACAATTTTTAAGAAGGTTGCATGATTTTCAAAATAATAGAGATAAACGTATTCATGTTCGCATGAACAACGTATTGTTGAAGATAACGTTATCATCTTCCCAGAATTTTAAGAAAATTAAATGAGCTGTTTTTAAGACAAGCTATAAAAATTATAATATCTTGTATAACCAATTGCAAAAACGATCCGTCTAATAGTTTCGGAGAATATTATTTGTGTAATAAAAATCGACACAGACAGACAGACAGACAGACAGACAGACAGACAGCCGAAAATGGAAGATCTATGTTTTCGTAGTTTAGGGGTCATGAAACGTCGAGAAAACGTGAAAGTAACCATTTGTCCGATGGAACTATTAAAACACCTCCTTAGTTTACGGTTGGGAAGTATTTAAAATAAAAACATATTACCAGAACACAAAAAATACTTCATTTCAAAGCACTTTTTGTACAATAATTATGTTCGTTTTCAGCTCCCCAACATAAACTTGGAAGTATTGTAATGCGATTCATTTGACGAACAGATAATTTCATGTTTTCGACGTTGACGTTGCCGTTGTAAGATAAATACGCTGTGTCGTTTATATCATCCGTTGACGTTGAAACACGCCGTTACGTTGCCGTTGACTTTGGGTTTTCAACCAATCAAATAGCGGTAGTGTGCAGTGCTGTTAGCTTGAAGGAAAATCCTCTGAAGTAGGGGGGACATTTTTCTGGTTGACAGGACTAATTCCACGAAAATCAAATTTTGATAGAGATAGGTCTACTAATATATAATAGCTCCCATCATTTTCAACACTGTAGCTTTCTGTGAGTAGTTATGCATTGTTATTGTTAAAAATAGTTCTCGACGTTTAAATCAACAAGATTTCTGCTGTTCGTCTCAAAACAGATTAGGTATTATAACAAATGATAACAAATGAAAAATTCATCACAATCGAGCTTGAGATGGATATGGGTGGGGCTTAATTTTTGGCTTGTTTTTATCTTAATATACATCGTATTCTTTGAACAACACGATACTCAAAAACATGGTTTTTATTGGTTGTATAGCAATAAGAATTTTACAATTAAGCTCCGCGGGAGGCTTACATTTTAACCTTTTTTTCTTAATATGTGTAGTCATCTTTTCACAACAAGCAACTTAAAACATGTTTAAAATGGTGAATTTGTACAGGGAAATATCGATTTTGCAATGACGCTCCGCCCCTCGGTCTGACAACGAATGAAAAATTCATCAGGATTGAGATCGAGACAGATGGGTGGGGCTTCTCTTCTGGTTTTCTTTTTTAATTAATACATTTAGTTTTCTTTGTATAACACGATTACTTAAGAAAAAACACATTCCGCATGGTAATTTCTCGAAGAAAAATAAGGTTTTTACAATTAAGCTCCGCCGAATAAAAAAAATCATCAAAATTGAGATAGGGCGGGTGGCCGGGGTTTATATTTCGCCTTTTTTTTTCGTAATATACATAACCATCTTTTCCCAACAAGAAACTTAGAGCATGGTTAAAATGGTACATTTACGCAAGGAAATATGGATTTTGCAATTACGTGGTGGAGCTTAATTGCAAAATCAATATTTCCTTATACAAAGTTTCCATTTTAAATATGTTTTAAGTTTCATGTTGTGAAAAGAAGTCTACATATATTAAAACAAAAAGGGAAATTGTAAGCCCGCCCACCCGCCCTATCTCAATTGTGATGATTTTAATCACGGTGAACCAAGGGGGCAGACCTTAACTGCAAAACACTTATTTCTTTACAAGAATTTAACAACATGTTTTTGCGTCTCGTGTTGTTCAAAGAATACTATATGTATTAAGAAAAAAAGGCAAAATGTAGCCCCGCCCACCCACCCCATCTCCATTGTGATCATTTTTTTTCATTCTTAGAAACTTGAAACACGTTTAAAATGGTAAATTTTTGTAAGGAAGTATGGATTTTGTAATTAGGCTCCGCCCCTAGATCTGCCACTTAATGAAAACTTCATTACTATTTAGATCAGGGCAGGTATGGGTGGGGCTTAATGTTTGGCTTTAATTTTTTCCTAATATACATTGTATTCTTTGAATAACATGATACTCAAAATCATGTCTTACGTGGTAATTTCTTGTAGAGAAATAATGAGGGCTTTGCAATTAAATTCCACTCCTTTGGCTCACGACGAATAAAAAAAAAATCATCGCAATTGAGATAGGGTGGGTGAGCGGGGCTACATTTTGCCTTTTTTTTTTAATATGTGTAGACTTATTTCGACAACAGTCTTTCTAACTTATATCCTCCTTTTTTTCTTTTACAACCCCTTTAAATACGGCAAAAGTTGAATATCAAAGTTACTACCGACGGCAACTTGGCAACGGATTTTATAAATGACAATTTTCAGCAATGTCAGCGGGAACGTTGACAGCAAGTTTATAAATCTCACTTATGTGTCTCTTAGAATATGTCTACCGTTCGTTGGCGAAATATGTATTTGAATATACAAGGTATTTTTGAATTAAAAGGAAACTTTTTTATGGTAATTGGTCATGATTTATTGAGACCATGCACAAAATTGCTCTAATAAAAATTTTTAAGTTTTCGAGATAAAATTAATTGAAATTTGCACAAAATGTTGCGCTACTGAGTTTAGGAATAGTAAGACATAAAATAAGTATTGAAAAACACGTAGGGGAAATGTGTCTGAGACGGCATACTTTTTGTAATCGCCTCATAAAAAACAATTTTAATTTATTTCACCTCGGACATTTTCTTAGTTAACACAAAACTATGTTTTGAAGCATATTTGAAACGATAACCTTTTTCGCATAAACTAATATTAACACTACGCCATCTCAACCGCACAAGCCATCTCATCTATATACTTAAGGGTGAGATGGCATACCATTAAAATTTTACAACAAAAACATTAACCAAATGTTAAAAAATAGAAAATATTTCTTAAACGTTTATTTATCAAAAAACATTAAATACACTTCCAAAAATTAAATAATTAAAGAAAACAACTTTTTGAAAAAGAAACAAAATATTAGTTAACTCTGAAAGTACAATTTTTATTATTTGCAAAGATCACAAATAAACTGTTTTGCTTTTCGAACTAAGCCCGCACATTCTGTGTGGCTCCATTTTCTGCATTTCTGACATTGAATCCACATTTCGCCACTTTTGGAAACAGTGTATAATTCATTACAAAATATACACGCTGGATCGTCTTCATCATCAGTCTCTAAACGTTAATCGTCACTTTCTCCAAAATATAAATTTTTAGTAACTCTTCGAACCGCAGTTTTCTGCGAGTTTTTCTGTTTGTTTTTTTTTTCGGATTCAACTTTTTTAACTTCCTCAAGATTTGGCGTGTCGTTTAACACACCTTGCTTGCCTTTTCTTCTTTTCTTTTTATTTTTGGCAAGTTCAGCAATAGGTAAAGGTGATATGTCTTCAATGGAAATGTCCTTATTGGGAGACTTTGTTATTTCTAGTGTTTCTGATAACTGTGACGTTGCAGATGTGCTAGGCCGAATTTGTTCAGCATTTTCAGTTCCTTGTGAGGAAGGAATCAGTACAATAAAGACATGATGGCATACCATGCCATCTCATCTTTAGATTTACTGTGCCATCTCACATAAAAGTACGTTTAAATCGAAAGTGCACCTTTAAAGAATTATCTTGAATAAAACCGTAGAATTTTATTGGCATCTTATAAGTGACTAAATTGTGGCTAAACCCACGTCTGTGTACAGCTTATAATATACAAATTTCGTGGAAATTATGACACTAATAACGTTTATTCATTTCAAGTGGTTGTGTCATAAAGTAAAAATGTAACAGTAACGAATGAGCACGGACTTATCTTAATTGTTTTTATCTGCTGCAGCCAAATATTAAAAAATGTAGATATAAAAACATAAATAAATTTTGAGTCAGCAAGATACAAAACAAAATAGAGAAATAATTTTATAATTTAGTGTTGATAACTTGGTCTAAAAATGTCATAAGATATTTGGTTAGAAGTTGACATTGATGTTGTAGGACTGTCAGATCTACTATAAGTTTTTATTAAAACATTTTGTTTAAATTACTTCAATCAAGTTAGTTAGTCGGGGGGTTATTTTTAATTATTGTAATAATAAAATGATCTAAAATGAAGTGGTAAATAAATATTTATGTACATTGAACATTGTTTTATGACTTTCTTCTTTGATAGTTCACTGCATTGCATAATTTCCACTTTATATATCTTTGTTAAAAATTTATTGAAAAATTTCACACTTGGTAAATCCTTAAATGTCAACGATAATTAGTTGTACAACAATCATACATAATCCGTTGCATTTGATATTGCATTGCGAATCCACTAAATCGATTGAAAGTCAGTTTTCTATTTAACCATTAAGACGGAGGAATGGAAGTCTGCTATTCTTGAGTGTTTTTGAAAGAAAAGTTAACTTTAAAAAATTACATTACAGAACATACAATTTCCCTTGAAGCAGCAAAATTATGCTAGACTAATATAATAAAAGAAGTTTTCGATTAGAATAGGTCTACACATACTAATGTGTTATTTATTTTGACTTTGGAAATTTTTGAAAGGTGTAATTGCTCATATACGATCTATTTAAAAATATATAACCTTCCAGTCAAGAAAGATCGTGCTTTGTTTGATTCACGTACACGATAGCTTTCTTTCTAAATTTTTATTTATGATTAAACCGACCTTGTAGGCACAAACTATTGTTAATGCAATTAAAACAAAAAGTTTATAAAAAAACTGTAGTACAGAAAAGAAGCACTTAATTAAGTATTTGTGGATGTTTTTTTGTTAATTGTTTGAAGTATGTGGTTTTTATTTTCAACACTAATTTTAGAAAAATATTAATTATTCAAAACGGAAGCTTTGGTCGTTACACAGAACTGACATTTGCGTTTAAAAATTATGTAAAATTCCCACGTTTGATTATAATTACCCAGCGAAGGATGAACGTAACCCTAATTGCTTGATAAAAGTTCCTAATTTCACGAATTTTATAAATGAATGAAAATAAGTAAATTTTAACAATAAAACTGACAACGAAGTCATGGATGAATTTCACAGTTGCGATAAAGTAAAATCCCACAGATTTGTAAAACAGGGATTTATTACTTATACACAGACATACAAAAAATTCATTGCTTTAAACATGAAAACAGATCTTAAATGGAAAACTAGTTCGTAAAGGTTAGTTGTGAGATTGCTTACACAATAAAATTGCACGATACTTTTGTGGATTAATTAAACAAATAGTTCAAGTAGATTTTATATTCTTCGTATATCCGTTTAAATTTCTCAAGCGAAACTTGATTATCTGCTGTTTCGTCAGAATTAATAAGTAAAAATTTAATTTAGTCATGTGGGGAAAATCGCAAATAAAGCACATTTTATGGTACTTTCAATAATTTTGTAACGAAGGAATTATAATTGAAAACTACGTCGTCTTGTCGCTTTATTGAAATTATTTCGAATCTCCAGGTACAACTCCGCGAAGGATTAATGATCTTAAAAAACACGATCAATTATGTATACCAGTACAATACATCTTCGTTAAAAATAAATACGCATTAAATAAACTTTACCGATGTTCATAAAAGTATTATAATAATCTCCACTCGTTTAAAATATTTGCTTCAATGTTAACAGACAAATAAATCGTGTTAACCTTGTACACATTCAATTATTTTAATAATGTATAAGTGACATACATAACACGCGGATATAGTCACAAAAATGTTGTCGTCTGGCGAATGTTAAAAACATTAGCTAGAAAAAAACACATCCGAAATAAGACCGACCTTGTAAAAAGCTCATCCAAAATTGCGTTCATTGTCTTTTGCACCTACGAACAAGTTCGTCTCTATGTCTCGCCGAAGTAATTTGCCAGAAATTAATGCGCAGTTTGGAACTCTACAAGAGGGATTCACTTCGATACTCCCACTGAGAAAATTTCAATTTGCATTTAATGGACAAGCTTCATCCATTAAATAAAACGCAATAAATCTCAAGCAGTTACTGAGCAAGAGCCTGTTATTTTTAAATAATGAGTAATAGTGCGAATTTATCAATTAGAAAATAACACAAGCCCCTACAAATCAAAGACGTCCCTTGCAGACATTTCAGAAACAGAAGAGGGTAAACCACACAGACAGAGGGTATCGATTTTCGTTTTGTGCGTCATTATGGAGACAAACCTTTTAGATCAACGTACTCTTTTCATATGCATTTTATGGATATGTCTGGGTGAAGATGAGTTCATTGTCTTTGCACACGTGGTGGTAATGCAATTACCGCGTTATTAGGGTCGAAGTGGATTCGTACTTTGAAAGCTAGTTAGACATACTTTATGGAAAATGTCGACCTTTAACAAGGTAAAACTGTTGGCTTTTAGAAATTATTGCTAAATCAAAGTGAAATGTTAATCCCCTGCGTCGTGATACGAGTTTTTTTGTTTATTGCTGTAAATTTCCAAGTAAGAGATCCGTCTGCAAAAAATTTGAATAGAATCTGATCCGGCCTTGTAGCCTGCAAGAACCCGTCTTCCCAAATTTGGATGATGACCGCTTGACTTTTTTCCCCTTTGTGGAGTGTAAAATCAGGTGCGTCATATTTTGCTGGAAGTATGAGTGGATAAGCTTGTGCCGTTAGTTCTACATAAAAAAAAGCTGAAACTATAAAAACGTTTTGTTCTACATGCAGAACTAAAGACCACGACCACCTAATAATTATAATAGAATCAGATGATGCGGAAAAAAGTTTGCAATAATCGCCTTGAAAAAAAAATCGACCAGTCATCTTAAGGAAAGTAGTCGCTTTTTTCGTGTTACTACTTTTTTAATTTTACTTATGGCGTAAAAATTGTCCAGGGACGTCAAAGGTCGAGGTGAGCAACACCAAGAGAAAAGTGACACGTGTTACAAACAACGTTTTTGTGCTAAAGTTGCAAAATTAGTTACAAATTATTTATCATAATTAATCTGACTGCATTCCAAACAGGAAGAAAACATTATTTAGTAAGTTTTGTGTTAAGATGAAGTCATTAATTTCTTCTAGGTGGTGAATAACTGAGTTTTAGTTGGTGTTCTGAAATTTTCAAATCAATGTCAGTGTTTTAGTAAAGCGCCAAACAAGTTCGTTTTTCGTTTTTACTGACGCCACTCACGAAATTTAATAAAATCAAAATTTATGTTGGTCATATTGTTACGCACTTGAGAAAGATGACATTATATTGACGTTTTGTGACATACGTAAGCGCTGTACCAACCCACAAAAAGGCAACATAACTCCGAAGATGGCTTTTCTGCAAGTCAAAATTTTACTACTGCCTTTAATACCATAATACCAAGTGATTACTAATGTTTGTGATTTTTTTGTTAGGTTGGCGACATATTTAAAATTTAAAATAAGCTGCCATCTTCTCATTAGTTTTTTAGGTGGGCTCATGTCAGAATTGACAAATGTGAAACTAACATACTAACATTGCCAACCCAAAAGTTTGCTGTAATCATTAATAGGCACACAATATTTAACTTACGTTTTTCCTAGATTTGTGATTAAACACCAAATAAAATAGTTGTTACGCTATAAATTTCAAGTGAGATTTATTAAAGTTTTTAAATGATGACATCAGTTCTTCGACTGAAATGAACAGATAAATTATAATTAGCGTTTTATCATGTTTATAATAATCTTAAACTACACTTTAGTTTTGTATTTATGAGTTCAATAATTTTGTAGTTCAAAGAATTTCGTGCCAGAGACAGGTGAAAACAAGAAATCCACATTTTCGTATTCTAAAGTCTGTGAAACACGAAGGAAACACAACTAAAAATCTGCTAACATGATCTTACCTCCCTTTAGCTCTTGCTCCGCAAGTGAAAAAAATCCCTTTATTTTTCTTTGCTCTTTTAAGTATTGTCCTGTTTGACATTTCGTTTGATTATGACATTTCTAAATTTTTAAGTAGTGTCTGGCAAAAGTCAATTAATTTTCGTTATTATATTTGGACAAAAATATTTTTATTTTTTAAATTATAATCTACTTAGGGCTTTCCTCGATATTTCATTAATTATTATTGCAAATATAAAATAAGCCTTAAGATTAAATTGTACAGTTTTTATTTTTGTATTAATAATAATAATAATAATAAAAATAATAATAATATACTGAATTTATTTTCAACTATACAGAGTGTTTCGTTTTTAAGAATAATACACAACTTAGTTTTTTCACATGGAGTGTACTCTATATTTTTATATATTCTGATGGACTTCTTAGGGTTTAAAACTATATTTTAATTTTGAAATTCCTATGCGATGTTGCGAAGTCATCCCAATTTTCTTGAAATTTTTTAACAGTGGAAGGGTTCACAAAAAATCCCAATACGATCATTTTCAAAACTTGGGTTACAATATTTTGTGGAGTGATAGTTTTATTGTGGTGTAAATAAAATTGGATTTTAATATACAGTGTTTATAAAAATAAATTTAAATAATTTTCAAATACAGATAAGTCAGTTTTTTCAAATTGAGCACTCTGTACTTTATTATTGCATCTTATTCTATTTTTTGTTCTTTTTCTTTTAAGTTTTTTCTATATTTAAAGTTGACAGATTTTAAGATTCTAAGATGCAGTAACAGAATATAGGATGTATAAAAAAGATTATTTTTTATAAACACTTTCTACATTAAAATTTTATTTAATTCATATCATAACAAAAATAAACTATATTACAAAGCCTAGGGAAAGGATAATAAGAATAAGTAAAAATAGGGGGGGGTAGGGTGTTTCTACTTAAAAAAACTTGTTATATCCAATATCTCGAATACAAGACACTCTGTTTATAAAATAATTTTAATAGTCTGTTACTTTTTTATTTCCCGAGCCGTAATCTAAGGAAGTATAGTAATCGATGTGACCTCTAGAGTACGAAAAAAGTGGTTTCCCGTTTCCGTCTGTCTGTCTGACCGTTTGTCTGGTGTCTGTATCCACTTTTATTAGTAATTTCCGACCGATTTTTCTCACATTTTGTGTGTATATTAGGAATATCATGTAGATGGTTAAACGCTAACTAAAATTTCGCTAATCATCCCCACCATCAATGGGATGACGTCATCTCCAAAATTTATAATAAAAAGTTGTTTTAAATTTCATAAAAGAAGATACTCCTTCCTGCACTTGTGGTGTGTGAACCCGGGTCGAATTTTCAGCCTAGATACACACAATTTTTGGAAAAATTTCAAAACTGGGTAACAATATTTTGCAATTTAACTTTGAAATTGTAAAACCAATTGCTTCGAAATCGTGTAAATATTTTAAGGTTAACGGAATCATGGTAAATCATTAAGGCCAGTCCCCACGTTTTCTCAGCGGAATTTTCGCTCTATTTTCAAAATGTAATATCTCCGTTATTAACAGATCTATAGTTTTCAAATTTTAAATATATGTTGTCCATAACTTTCTTTATATAACGCAAGGACAATTTTGTTAAAAACAGCTTGTAATCATATTATTTTTTTAATTTTAGTGAAATTTTTGCATAACGTATTTTTAAAAATCAATATCTCAATTATTAAATAAAATTTCAGAACACGGTTTTCAACACTGTTTTCAGCTTACAAAACTCCAGAAATCATACGAGACATATCGTCGATTTTATTTTTTAGAAACGATACACAGTTAAAAAAAGCGTATATCATGGAAGTTGCTAACTTTTATTTTTACTATATCTCAGTCCCAACAAATAAAGTCAAAAATCGACCTCGTAGAATTTCTCAAGTTTTGCAAGCTGAAAACAGTGGTGACAACCCCGTTCCAAAATTTCCATAAATAACTGAAATATTGATTTTTAAAAATACGTTATGCAAAAATTTCACTAAAATTAAAAAAATAATATGATCACAAGCTGTTTTTAACAAAATTGCCCTTGCGTTATATAAAGAAAGTAAAGTTATGGACAACATATATTTAAAATTTGAAAACTATAGATCTGTTAATAACGGAGATATTACATTTTGAAAATAGAGCGAAAATTCCGCTGAGAAAACGTGGGGACTGGCCTTAAGCAAAGTTTATTCGTTTATCCCCTTCCAAAAAATTGAAGACGTCATCTCAAAATTTTGCTGTATGAACCCTATCCAAAATGTGCAAAATATGATGAGTCTATACTTGTGATTTATCACTGCATTAGAAGTTTTTAAATTTCTTATATAGAGTGGCACATAAAAATTAATGGATGAGTCAATTTATTTTATTGATTAAATCGAGAACGGCTCACTCTGTTTTCCCGAAAATATTGGGAAGGGAAGTTCTGTCGAAATAATGTTTGACCAATTTTTTTCTATTTCTAATAAAATGCATGAGACATCGATGCTCGTACCCCAAGTGACTCATGTTGTATATCAACTCTGTATATATCAACGCTAAATTAATATTTATGCTTTAAAAATTTTCTGACAAATATTAGGCACACCTGCTTTTTCACTACCTTGAGGGCTTTGTTTAGTGATTTAATATTACAATGTAGTGATTTTTATTGCTCAAACGTTATAAATTAGAAAGCTGAAAAGACAAAAGGTACTTTCAGGCTGAGCTAAGAATGCAATATGATGTTAAAGTTGAAAGCAAATGTTTTCGGATTTTTATACTTCGTTGGTAATAGTACCTATAGTACAGGAAGTTTTGCCGAAAGACGGCACAAGAATATACCCAGTGGCATGTTCCACTTTAAATAATTACAGTTGCATCACATTCTAATTGAATGTTACTGCAACCAACTTTCAGCTGTCAAATGATTTAAGTTTGTTTTATTTATTTGTTTATTTGCTATAGCCAAAAGCTACAAAAATCATCGAGAACCACTTTGTGCATAAGAAGGAACGAACGAAGAGTTTTATGTGAGAGAATAATCAAAATATCCTCAGTTTTTCTTGTTAGGTTTTTTATTGTAGTAGGACATTTTTTGACATTTTCTGTTCAAATTTAACTTTTTGATTGCTTGATTAAAAAAATATCTGAAAAAAATTACCTAAGTATACCATCAAATCAGTTTGTCCAACATGGAGAAAAAACATCAGTGCCTATTTTAGACCGAAAAGATCGTGAACTGATTTCTTAAATTTTAGTAGAAATATTTAAAGATTTCGACCTTGATAATTCGTTCTGTAAAAATTTAGAGATGATATTAACCCTTTTAAATTAATTGATTACATAAAAAAAATCACTGCAGGAAGGTGCATGAAACTTAATTATTTCTAGACAATTTTTTGTGTTATTTGTTTATTATTTTATTTTATCATTTTAACTTTAATTTGATGTATGTACTTTAAATACGGTATAAGCATATACATTATTCATGAAAATTATAAAACCTTGAAAATTAATGTATTCTTTTAATGAAAAAAGTGACTTTACAAACTGTTCTTTTTTTAGTTAATTTTTAGTTAGACAAGTGCGCTCTCAGAAATAAGCTACAACCAACTTAAACAGCTAACTGTCGAAATAGTTAGTCAAGAGTTAACCCTCAACTTTACGTGGAAATTTCGCTTCATTCTCGACTACATCAGTTCCTGCTGTACCAACTCCTGCTTCAATGCTGTTCCTCGAATCGACCGTTACTGATTTTCTCGGATAGTAACAGGAACGTGTGGGATGCAGTTCTACATTCTTTATTTTGTAACCGTCTAGAGGCGGTTGGTTAGTCAGTTTTTGAGGTGACCTCTTCGCACATTTTTATCTGCTCCCACCATGATTTTTCTTTTCTCTAATAACTAATAACGCGCGTATAATCTACGGCTGTCAAATTCTGACGCAGTAATCAAATAATTACAGTGTGAGAAAATGTGGGTAGTATTTACGCTTTATTATGTGTTTCACTTTGGTATTGACTTGTTTTTGTTGCCCGACCTGGGTACAACGCATGCCGGGTTATGCGTCTTAAACTCTTTGAAGTTTCATTGGGTCTACGTCGTTGGAAAAACAATCGATACTGTTTAAATTTTTTCCAAAGTTAATAAAATATCTCTTGACATAAATTTGTTTTGGATGAAATTTTGTACTTTCCCGAACGTATATTTTCAGTAGTAACAAAAACGTGTATCCTTCAATGAGTTTTCTATTGTATGTACGCACTAACATGTTATGACCACTAAAATACCGTATCCAAAGCTATGTATTGTGTCTTCGTTTGGCTCGTTGGCTCAGTTGGTTAGAGCGCCGCGCTGTGTGACAACGACGGAGGTCGTAGGTTCGATCCCTACACGGGCCCAAATTAATGTTTTTGTTTTTTTTTTTTTTAATAATTTTTAACAAACAAAAAATATTACGAAGTATTTCGACACATTCAATTTAAGTATTTCAAAAATTAGTCACACTTTTGCTTTTAAATATTAGTGTTAAATATTGGCATATGTTCTATTGTGACAAATTCCTGTTTTATATGTGTGTATGGTGTTCAGATCAATAAAAATGAGCCAGTATATATACCTATGCATTGCGTTCAAGAAACAGAAATAAAAAGTGGTCAACGAATAAATTTGTTTTGGATGAAATTTTGTACTTCCCCAAACGTATATTTTCAGACGAAAACATTCGTAGTAATAAAAACGTGTATCCTTCAATGAGTTTTCTATTGTATGTACACACGCACTAACATATTATGACCCCTAAAATACCGTATCTAAACCTATTGGTTTTCGTTTGGCTCGTTGGCTCAGTTGGTTAGAGCGCCGCACTGTGTAACAAGGACGGAGGTCGTAGGTTCGATCCCTACACGGGCCCAAATGTTTTTTTTTTTAATAATTTTTAACAAACAAAAAATATTACGAAGTATTTCGACACATTCAATTTAAGTATTTCAACAATTATTCACATTTTTGCTTTTAAATCTTAGTGTTAAATATTGGCGTATGTTCTATTATGACAAATTCCTGTTTTATATGTGTGTATGGTGTTCAGATCAATAAAAATGAGTCAGTATATATACCTATGCATTGCGTTCAAGAAACAGAAATAAAAAGTGGCTAACGATGTTTAATGCTACGATAAATAATAATCCTCAGACTACTTGTTATACATATTTTTAAAATGGGAACCCAATTTTGACACCATCGTAATAGATTCTCCTGTTACTATTACATCCTGCTTGAATTTTCTTGTTAGTACACAAACAACTGGAAAATAAATGAAAACGTCTCTCATTGCCTTCAATAGTAGCTTCAGACATTAAAAAAATATACATTGTTCCAAAAATATCTAAACCTAAATACCGACAACCGATCAAAATATATTAAAACACGTTGCGTTCGTATTCCGCCAGCTCAAAATATTAATAGACCTCATTGATTTTTTGCGTAAGGTCTATAACGAGGTTCGGGTTTGATACACAGTTGGGCGAAATTATGCGTGAAACTTCTGAACTGCCGGATTTTGGCAGTGAATTATAATTATATATTTCTAAGCAAGGTTGCCATTTTCAAAAAACAATTAAAAAACGCAGTTGTTTTCAAAACGATCTTTATAGAGGATTATTTACTGATAAAATGTATGAATATTACCTTCGATATACGTACTTCAGTGTTTGCTTTGTGTTAAAACTACTATCGATTCTTATTTAACTGATAAAACTTCCACAGAATACACAAAATAATAATAACTTATGCTTCAAACAACTGCATTTATTGACTAAAGCTTTTTATAGTTTTATCGATTTGACTAACTTGGGCTTTGTGGTTTGTTTAAAAATACCATGTTACTTTTAGCCTACATTGTAAATCAAACTGTCGCATGCTAAAATTTATTTCAGACAATCCAGAAATTATCACTCTCTGGTTCAAGTCCGCCGCAAATTAATTACCTGTTAAATATTATCTTTGTTTTTTATTATCTTGACGTACAGTCCAAACTGAAATAATATAAATAAAACCAACAGGGTGTTCAGTGTTAACTAAATGATTAAATTTATTCAAAATATTTCTTGAGATCATTATAAAATTGAAATTGCAAAATTTTCGTTAGAGTTTTATTACTTATTAGTTTTGAAAATTATCGTTCGAATAAACGCACCCGAAATATTTTCAAAGTACCTATAATATAGAAATCTACTAAAATAAATGACGCAATGTTATATTTTTTGCGACAAGATTAAAATATTACTTTTATACTGTTAAGTGGAACTTTAGGTACATGATAAATTTTGAATAAACACATTTGTTTAAAGCTTTGTATTTTAAGCTAGTAGCAAGGTTGGTTAACAACCTTTTATCTCTTACTGTTGCAATAAACTCGTATTTAAATTTAAAATTTTTGGTTAGGTTTAGGAAATCATACTAGGTACTAACATGACCCTTTTTAAAAACAAAAATACTTCTTATTTTGGATCAAACCGAAAGTGCAGTAGTTCGTTATGTAATCTTTTAGTTTTGTTTTATTTTTATCATAGATCATCATAAGTTTTAAGTAATTTAGGTGAGATCATTTTTGATTATCTTTTTGTCTTGGTTTTATCTTATATTGTCAAAGATTAACTTTTTATAAACTGTCTTATTCATCATGACTCACTTTTTTGATCAGATAACGCAAAGGAAATGTTAACTTTACTTATCTAGTTTACATATAACAATGTCTTTTTATAATATGGATTTTATCATTTGAAATCTCAAAGATGTTTCCATGCTAAATGCACTTAAGCGAATACCTAACAAGAAACAAATTATTTATTTTTTAAGAATTAGTTAAGATTTTTTCCAAAATTTCGTCAATATTGTTAAAAAGTCCATCATTCTATGCTCAGTTAAGCCTGTGTATACTATTTTATTTTATTTTTTGTAATAAATCAAATTCATATATTTACACACAGCACTTTCTACATTAACGGATACCCATTAAAATTAATATAAAATTAGAATCAATTTTAAATTTCGTAATATTTACAACAGGATCTCTCCAAAGCATTTCCGAAATAACTATATGATGTTATTATGTATCACTTTCAAACCTACAAACCATGACAAGCACTATTACTCAGCTATTTACCGAATATTAACGAAAATAGGTTTAGTGTCTACATTAGGTCAGGGAAGGTGGGTGAATGAGAGACCTATTTTAATAATTCGTACCCATTTAAACGTCAAGAGCATAGACGAACGGACGAGCAGCCATTTCGAAATAGAAGGACTCTACTAAATTTAAACTCGCCTCACAATGAGGACGCAGTTTGACCCTAAAATGCCCAAGTGAAACGTAACTAACTTAACGTCAGTATTTACAGAGAAAATAAAGGGATAATTGGGTAAACCGTAACACATAACTAGCAAACGGAACATTTAGTATTAACAACCGAAACTCTGTTTTTCTTACTTAAAATTTCCGCATTTGCATCCTGGTTTTATCCCTAGAATTTTTTCTTCATGGTTTGTTTATGTGGACTCTTGTTTCACTGGAAAAGAAGAGCTGTATAATGAAGGTTTGCTTTTTAATGGCAATTACCAGCATAATAACATGAGTTTGCAGCTTTCTTTTAATTAATACTTGATAATGTTTCCGGCATTGTATGATTACTTTTACACGAATTTTGACAAATGACGGCGAAATACATACATCCGTCAATGTTTGACCTCAGCCACCCTGACATTTTTAACTTATTCAGTATTAATTACAGTATTATTTTTTGAAAATCAAAATTTAAGACAAAATGCATTTCTTTAAGATTTTGAAGACGAATGAAAGTTGTAAGAAGCAGACGACTGGAAACATAAAGGATGTCTTCTAAAATGGTTTAATTTATTAATAGGCTGCTGATCAGTAAGAGGGAGAATATCATAACATCCTACATGAGGATACGTTTTATATCTCGTTATCGTTATACGAAATTCGAATACGGTGTTTACTGGAGAGTTGTTCATGAATTTTAAAAGTTTTCAATTCACTCTAAGTTGTTGCCGAGCGACCGAATTGAGTTTCGTCTCTAATGGATTCATAACCGCTTTATTAAACTTTTTATATGTCACTGAAATCCTCTATGTCTCAATGAACTATCATCTGAGCTTCCAATTTTAATAATTTCAAACACTTGCAATTTTTATTTATCTTTTACTTTCAGAGAAATAGCGAGGGCTAGTATTGAATTAGGGTGATGTTGATGAATGTTTAGTTGCGTTTCCAGCCCGAACTGAACAAAAATGTTTCATCTTTCTGTCTGTTCCTTTTATGTCTGGTGTTAGCGATTTGTTAGACAGATGAGATTATTTTGTAGTTTCAAATGGACTCCCAGAAACAGTGATGTCGTATTTTGACGATATTATTAAATAAATCTCACTTAACGAGAAGAATATGTAATATATTTTTACTGGTGGTGTAATAATCCGTTCGTGGTGTTAAATTTACATATACGGGTTGTTCTAAAAGGAATGAACTATGAATCACCACTAATTTAAATTTATTTATTTATTTGTGGTTTTCGAACAGATGATTCAAAAGTGCAATAAGTGATATTCTTAAGCTTTTAACTTCATTTTAAAGCTGTGTGCTAAAACCTTATAGCGAAATATTTGAAATTCAATTCTTTAATTTCCCAATATTTATTTTCGTAAACAAAAAACAGGGTCCATCCGACAGCCACTTTCATGTTTTCTGGATGTTACATGACCCCTAGAGTACGAACGAGCAGGTCTTTCGTTTCCATCTGTCTGTCTGTCTGTCGTCTGCCGTCTGTCCGGTTTTTTATTAGATAGATAATCTCCGAAACCACACTGGACCAATTTTTCTCAAATTTTAGATGTAGGTATATTATAAATATCGTCTATATGGTAAAATGTTAACCAAAATTTGTCTGATGGTCCTCAGCAACAATGTAATGCCATTTCCTCAAAATTTGGTACATTAAACATTATTTAAATTTAATAAAATAATATATTCCTATCACCTAGACTTGTGCTTTATGAATTTGCCTTGTTTTTGTTTATTATTGTTATAATTAGTGTGAAATCTACGTATTTGTCGCAAACCTGCCGAATAGACATATAGTATGACGATCTGCTTTGCAAATGAAAGTTCCGTTGTATCCCACAGCGTTTCCATTTTTTTTTTTTTTTGATAAAATCAAGAAAGGTTTATTCCCTTTTTCTGGAAAATGTAAGGATACAGTCGCGCACACCGTGCTTAATTAATTAATTAGTCCTTTCCTTTATTTTGAGGAGATAAATTCAATTAAGTTTTATTTTCTTTTAACGCAAATGCCACCGCTGATGCTGGTTATTTGAACATGCTAATAGTCGAATTCTTTCGAAATATAAACATAAACAGTCGAAGCTAACCATGTAGTGAGAATGCATTTTTTCCTGTTACCAAATCTGACCACTTTTCAAAAAAGCGGGATTTGCTGAAGTGTAAACTTCGACCAATTTTTTTTATTTGTTTTTTTTATACCAATTTTCTGATTTTGGCAAATGACATACCCTATAAAAAAGAGAGGGTGGGTGGGCGGGGCTAGTATTTGCTAAGATAAAATTGATTTTGGCAAATCAGATACCCTCTAAGAAAAGAGAGGGTTGGTGGGCAGGGCTAGTATCTGTTAAGACTGATTTTGGCAAATGACATATGCTATAAGAATATTTATATAATATATATTTACAGACTGAAGTAGTACCTATCCATACAAAATTAAAAAAAGAATTATTACGCCGAGTGGCATTCTCAGCTTAAGAATTTTCCTTAAGCTAAAAACTAAGCAATGTAGAAACAAAAGCTTTAAGTACAGTCCGACAAATACAATTCTATTTTTCTGTGATAACCTCTATAAAAAAAAACAAAGCGCTAAACAAAGTCGGGGACACTAGTCGTCATGCCATCGAGAATGATTCCCGACACCGACTACTCGACTACTGTAAAAGCTTATAAAATTTGGATGCCTATGGTAAAAATTCAATAAACCACAAGTACAAGAGTATGTTAATTTATAAATTTAAATGGCGTTTATCAAGAAAAAAATTGAGCGGATCTCGTCAAATTGTTGGTTGGGATGATCAATAAATTTTGGTTACGGTTTTACTATCTATGTGTTAGGAATATCGTCAGATGGTAAAACGCTAACCAAAATTTGGCAAATCATGACCATTCATTTAAATTTTGTAAAATTATATATTCATGTACTTGTGATTTATGATTCCGCCTTGATTTTTTACGCTAATCAGGGAGATTTTCACAAAAAATCCAAATTATGTAACAATATTTTGTACCTATCATGACATCTGGCGAACTCCGTGGCCGTGCCGTAAAAATATTAAATTGTTAACCCCAAGATAACTAGTTCGAGTGACCCATAGGCCATAATTTTTTTATCGATCAAACCAAAAATAGTTCACCCCATTTTCTCGAAAATTTGAGAATACAGTAATGTTGCGCCCACCATATTTAATAATAACAAAATAACAATTATTACCATAATAACAGGTATTTACGCAAAGTAATATATAAAAAGAGTGTTTCGCTCCATTGCAGCTTAATTAATAATTTTCGCAGTGGCGCCTTGTCCATAGGGTCAACTGGGTCAATGGCCCCTTCTCCCCCAGAAACAAAAACTGGCCAAAAGTTATTTCGACAGAACTTCCTTCGCTTCAGAAGTATAGTCCAACAAATATTGCCTCTGTGAAAAATGATAAAAAATTCATATTGACGGACAGACAGACGGACAGACAGACGGAAACTGGAGACCCATTTCTTTGTACTCTAGGGGTCATAAAAGATCGAGAAAACGTAAGTAGAGAGTCGGCTGATAGACTCGATTACAATACTTCCTTTGCTTACGCTCAGGAAGTAAAAATAAAAATTGAATGAACTTTTTTTGTCAAAATTACATTTGTCAGTTGTGTATTCGTTTATATTATACCATGACATGAACAAAACAATTCAACCTTAAGACAACCATTATCATTCGCGGTTCGTTGGGTCAATTACAAATATTGACCTCAGGCAGATTATTATACTTAGAGATTTCCTTCGAGTTGGAGTGAAAGAATGAAAAAAATAAATTGGTCTCTCCTTAGCAAACAGATAGAGTATTAGGCATGAAAATTTGTTCGTAGAAGTAGAAGTCATCAGGGAATCGAAAATTTGAAAAATGTTGAAGTTTTATTAGGGTTTAGAATATCTGCTTAATAAAAATCAACACAGACAGACGATCAACGACAGACAGACAGACGGAAATGCGAGATATACCATTTTTCGTACTCTGAGGTGTCATGAAACGTAGAGAAAACCTGAAAGTAGTCATTCGTTGGATGGCCCCTATTACAATATTTCCTTAGCTTAGGCTCGGGAAGAAAAAATATGTAGATATATTTATTCCATTTTAGAAAACCGATACTTATTTCGTTATATTATTGTTAAGGCTCGTCACTGACTCTAAGCAAAAATGGCACGTTTTAATTTTCTTCTCCAATAGCTGTCATTTTCTTCCTAAAGAAGAAGCTTAAAATAATTACAGATGTACATAAAGCAGGGCCCAAAGTCGAAAATTTACGCCAATATCTATAAATATACCTATCTTTGTAATAAAAAACACAGGGGATAAATTCGACTGTTTTCTTAGAAACACAAACCAAAGCAACAAATTATTTGAGGAAAAATAATAAGATCCACGAAAACTGTTTAAAATTAAAAACAGCGGTTAAAAAATGTAAATTTTTAGACATCTTTGAGAGTCTAGGAATAAACAAAAATAGGATTCAATATTGATCTTGGTTTTGTATCCAACTCTTCGTCGTTGTAGAGAGGTGGAATGAAAATCGGTCCAGCAACAGGCTGAGTTGTATAAATTATCAAGTTCAGATTTAAAGTTGACATCAGCTCCTGACAGATTGTATTTTTTTTACTTATACTCTTATAAGTTAAGTACTACAAAAAGCAATGGCCTTAGATTAGTTAAATTTTGACCATAGAAAATATAGGAGATTTCTATTTTTATTTTTTTGTATTGTTGATTCTTTTGACAAGTATATTGTACTTGTTTGTCACATAAATTTATATTATATTTAAAATAATCAAGAGAAATATAAACAACAGATTAGCTATTAGAAATATTTTGATCACAGTGTTAACAATAATAATAAATTGAAAGATCTAGTTGAAACGACAAAGAAATACTGATTTTATAAATATATTTATGAGGACGTAAGACGTCCTTGTTGGTAAAACCCACCGGTGATACCAATCGAGAGCTCTCAGGAATCAGGACTGCATCTGAAAGATAAAAAAAGTCTCTATTAGTCACTTTCCACCGAACATCAATCGACGTTGCCCTTAATGTTCTGGAGATGCCTTTACCGTTTTGTTTTCTTTTTTAATAAAGTGCAATTTTAATAATATTTCAACGAAATCAATCAACAGTTTGTTGTATACTGAACGATAAAAGCGGATTTTAGTTATCAAGTAGTAGGCAACCAACAATACAACACAATCGATATATTTAAATCACGATTAACCAATAATTGACTTCCTGTGAAGTCAAGTCACTTTGTTTAGATAATGACGCAAATCTTGTTTATGCTATAGGTTTAAGGATAAATTTATCAGTAGATTTAAGACAGATAATGCAACCGCATTAAAAAATCTTACTGCAATAGCAACCCAATTTCTTTAAAAAACTTTATTTGTTGCATTAAAGAGAACTGCCGCAGTTTGCTCAAGCAGATCACTTATTGTTTCCCAATTTCCATTACACTTCATGTAAGTATCGCCATCTTAAGATCCCTAGCTTGACTAAAATTACAAACATTCACCTTCAGAAAATAATAAAATTGCTTGTTTTCTTTACAAAGAGAATTAGACGACACCGGTCAATAATGTTGATCCAGTCATTGAAAGTAATAAGGCGAGTACTCAGTAGGGGACCAAACTCCATACAGTTACGAAATACAATGAGTACAGTAACACGGTTTCAGCCCTGCACTCAGAATTTTATTTTTCGACAGGTAAGGCAATAATGCATACATTTTGTTGTTTACATTTGTGATTCTCTAACAAGTGTCGTGTTTGTTTAGTTATTTGACGCTACAAGTAGCACGTACACATACTTGTTGGGAGATGCTGACAGCGCAGAATGCATACTTATCGACCCTGTAGTGGAACACGCCAAGCGCGACTTTCAACTCACCAAGGATTTGAATTTGAAATTAGTTTATGCAGGTAAGGTTTTTTTTCTTGTAAATATTTAATCGGGTCACAAATTTATGATGAAAAATTTACTGGTATGTCGGGAATTTATTCGACAAAAGTGGGCTGCGCGCCGAATTTGCGATAAATTTGACATCGGTTACCGCCGTTTAATGGAATGAAATGTACGAGGGTAAACTGAAAATAACGGCATTCGTTTTTTATTTTTTTGGGTTCAAATTAAAATTAAGCAGAAAAAACAAAAAGTGCTATTAAGTAATGCTACAAATTTTTTGCAACATCGATAACTTATCAGATGATTTATCTTGTTATTTTTTTTCATAAGATTAAAAAATCTATACATCCTCAGATAACTAGCCAAGATTGATATTGAAGTAAAAGTAATTATTTTAATTAATAAACAGAAAAACATTTTCTGTACAAGTTCGGTTAAAATTTTACTGGTCACTTGTAGATTAATATTACAAGTACTACCTGTCAAATATACTTCTAAACTTAAATAAACCTAACGAAGGTGAACTTGTACAGAAATTCCGTATGTACAGAATCCATAAATGCAATTGTTGTTCTGCGCAAGTTTCATTCATTATTTATTTAGATTACAACGGAAGTTGTTTAGCAGGGGCGTTAACTTTTTAACTGAAGAATTAAAAGCAAAATGATGCATCTGCGCCTTTAACAATAAAGTTTGCCTTACGGATGATTTATATGCATATTTTTCGCATAATTTATGCATTTAATTTTCTTCTGAATTTTGTCTAAATTTTCAGGAGTTTCAACGATCTCCTATTTCGTTAAATATATTATTAAGATGCAATGTAGAGATAGTGGTATCAATGTTTTACGGGTTTTGAACTATGTACTACGGACTAATAGATTTATAGAGATTTAGAAGTGAGATGACATTTTTTTATGTTGTTTTTTCATTATAATTAGATTTGTTTATCATTCGAAGATATAATTTGTCTTTTTCTAGCCCACATGTTGACAAGTTGATCAAAAGGCAAATGACAAAATAGATGCGTGTATCTTTGTACCATAAAAGTATATAACATTGTCTTTTGTACTATAACATTAACATCACTATATCGATGTAAAACCACTCAATTTATCAGAAATATGTCATAATTTGTTTCCACATATGCCAGCCACTCAAGATAATCGAGTGTGATGTAAGATAAAATAAAGCCGTAGATTATGATTATGATGTTTTATGGATAGTTTTTATTATTAAAGAAGAATTATTATTATTCCACCTCTTTTATATCTTTGTTAACGTTGTTAACACTAGTCATCTTTAATTTAAAATAAACAGTGTTATATGGTAGATGTTACAGTAATAATGTAGTTTGTTCTTTTAATTTTAAACCTTAACCTCTGAGAAAAGATTACAATCATTCATTTATACGCTACAACATTTCTGCATGTTTTAACATATTATTAAACTTAGCTTTTGTTGCATATCCTTACGTTCATTAACAAGTGGATGTTGTTGTCTGTTAAACAGTGATATGGCAAAATCAACATTGAAATTTTGGCATTTATTTTGAGGATCTATCAGATGCAAGTTTCAAGTACGAGGGGATGTCATAAATTTTCTGAAGTGTAAGCTTATGATTTTGTCAGTCATTACTAACAGCATGTCCCAACTTATAATAATTGGTTTGTCAAATATACAAATAATAAAAATACGTGAATTCCAAAAGTACAGATGGTAATTTAAAAGAGCAATTCTAGAAAAATTCTAATAGAACATAGGGAAAGGTATGAAGATTTAAATTTCAAAGGAAGAATTGCCTTTAAAAATAGAGCCACTTGTGGAAAAATATAGGAAATTATAGAACAATCCATTTGGGGAAAACATTACTCTGACGATGTAGAACAGTCCTGTCGTCAAATAAAGGATTAAGCAAGGACTTTCAACCAATTTTTTGATAGAAACGTTAGTCTGCATGGAGAATACAGAGTATATTTCTAAGTGAGGTTACTCTTAAAAAACATTATGCGAGAGTTTTCAAATATCCTCTTTGAAAAATAGATAAAGATTATTCTGTTGATAGATTGATAGATCGGTTCTTCAAGAGAAGCTCAGTTAAAAGAAATTTCTAAAAGTTAGAATAAAACTTGAACTGTGAAAACCAAGAAACGAAGATAAAAAACTTGGAACGACAATCCAGTGT
Organism: Zophobas morio; assembly: GCF_036711695.1. Classification (NCBI taxonomy): domain Eukaryota; kingdom Metazoa; phylum Arthropoda; class Insecta; order Coleoptera; family Tenebrionidae; genus Zophobas; species Zophobas morio. Next base: position 13,338,881 of record NW_026972107.1, read on the forward strand.
GATTTTCGAAAAAAAAAAAAAAAATCAAAGTATCAAAATCTGGTTCTTGAGAAAAGACTATTTCGATGTATTTTTTTGAAAGATGATGAAAGTTTAACGATGTATAAGGGAAATTCACCTTTTTTAAAATTTTATAGTAAGCTTCTGTTGGTTAATTTGACAGTCTGTTCTACAGGTATCTGACCCCTGGTGTAGGCCGTCGTCGCCGTCCCCTGCCACACCGTCAATTGCGATAACGGAGCATAAAAGCTGCTAAATTTTTAAGCTTTTCTGTGATGGCATGACACTAATTTAATTCTTTTCCTTTATTTAATTTTTTCCTTTTTTGTTGTTTCATGAATTATAATGGCTGAAATGTTTGCATTAAAACACCGCAATTTCTAAATGGCCCGTTTATGTGGTGAATTATTAAATCAGCCACAGTTATAAATATTTCACAAATGAAAATTCGCGCTCTAAATACTGAGAGCAATATTTATTCATCACTTCTCCACTTAGATCGATGAGAAATGCTCGGTATGATCATAACGTGGAAAAAGAATTCGGCAATCAATTTGCAAAAAATGTGCTTACTTATGCTTTTGCGAGGAACTTCTCTCGCGGAGGGTTTGTTTGTTCTTTGCCTTATTATGGAATTACCATTCTCTCCGACCCTATTAAATATTAATACCGCCATCAAATTACACCCGCTTTTCATGACACGACAACAAATTGATTTTTATAATGAATCCGACCTTTTATAGAAATTGAAATTGAATTTTCTTGTAGTGAACACTCATATGCACGCCGATCACATCACTGGCACAGGATACTTAAAGAAACTTTCCGGCTGTAAAAGCGTCATATCTCGGCAAAGTGGGGCGCAAGCTGACGTACTTATCGAAGAAAATGATTTTATAACATTCGGCAATCAGCGTTTGAAGGTCTTGTCGACTCCTGGACACACCAACGGCTGTTGTTCCTACTACAGTGAGCAGCAGGTAAAGTATTCGTTAATTAGTTTTTTGTTTAAATTAAAAAGTTGGTTTAACTAAAAAAACGCTCCGTTAGAAAAGAGAGCAGAGTTTTATTGCCGTTGAGGCATAATTAAATTTTTGCCGGAATTCCTGTGAAGCGGAGGAGTTGAGTGTGCTTTGAATTCACCCCTTTCATGGCCTTTGTCAGCAGATTTTAGACATATTTTACGGAAGTTGTGCCCATACAATTTTTATTAGGTACCTGCAAGCACGGCATTAGCTGCATACAAAATAGTGCTGAAAACTTGTGGTTTTGCTAGTTCATGCTTGTTTGAGGGTCGGGGTTTATATAGCAGATGGCGCTGACATGTCTCTAGTGAGAGACTTCATTTATTTCATGCACGGAATTGCCAGGATAATAGTGAGCACTTTCAACTAAGTACCTTGAATTCCTGAATGCTGAATTATAATAATGACAAAAAACAGCTAGTTGGATGGTGGTTCTAAAGACTTTGTTATACTGCTGCAGTTTTGCCAAGTCGAGCTTGCCAAATCATAAATCAAATATGACATACCATAATTCGTAAACCTTCAACGTTGCAAAAGTTACGATCTAGCTTTGTCTTCAGTGCACTTGTAATAAAACTTGTATTTTTGCAACGTTGGTGGCGATGAAATTATAAAACGTCAGAAACTTGGCACATTTGATTTGTAATTTCTCAAAGTTGCTTGGCGAACGTGCGGTTGTGTAAACGCTACTTTAGAATTCCAGGTGCCAGTTTTAGTGGGAGCGCAATTTTTTAATTTTGATTTTAGTGTAAGAAGGGTTTATGTATCAGAAATGGGATTAATATAGATTATCATTTTTATTCGACAGACAAAATAACGATAGTAATGGCAATAATTTTACAAATTAGGAGTATAAATTAATAATTTGGAAGAGGGGATATTGTACTTTTTTACAATACATACAGTGTTGTAAAAGTGATAAAGTTAGTTTAATGACCAAATGTAACAATAAAAAAACTGTAATTTTGACATATTTTTTTCTTTTATCATCTTCTATAAGTTAATACAAAAAATATATTAGGAGTCCCTAAGATTCTTTGATACTCTTGAAACTAAAGATCAAGAATCCCAAGAATTTTTCAAATTTTTTTGAAAACAAAGCACAAGGGCCTTTAAGGATTCTTTCGGTTTCTGAAAAAAAGAGCGCCAAAAGAAAAACAATGATTACGAAGGGTTTTTTAAGATTCCTTCAAAAACAAACACAGATTCTTTCATCCTCTTTTAATAATAAAACAACACAAGACTTCTCTTGATTTTTTTCAAAAAAAAATCTTTCAAAAACAAAACACAAGATTTTTTCCTTTTTTCAGGAGCCTCTAAGATTTTATCAGACTCTTTTAAGAATAAAACAAGAGCCCCCTAAAATGCTTTCGTATTGTAAAAAAAGACGCTAGGGATCCCTAACATTTTTTCAAATCATTTCAAAAACAAAATATCAGGGGTCTTCGATGGTTTTTCAAATTATTTCGAAAATAAAATACAAAGAACCCTGAAGATTCTTCCACATTTATAAAAAAAAACACCAAGGACACCTAGTATACTTGGAAATTCTATGAAAAATAAAACAAGGGGGGTCCACGAGGTTGTTTCAAATTCTTTAAAAAATAAAACACAAGGGACCTCGAAGATTCTTTCACATACTTAAAAAACAGGACACTAATAACCCACAACATTATTATTTAAAACTATAAAAAACAAACAAAAGGATTCCTTGAGATTTTTTCAATTTTTTTCGAAAACGAAACACAAGGGATTCCTAAGATTCTTTCACACTCTTAAAAATAAAATAATGGAAGTTCCATAGATTTGTTCCAATTCTTTAAAAAACAAAACGCAAGAGTTCTAAGATATTTTCTCGTATTAAAAAGGATACTAGGGTCCCTGGACTCTTTCAAACTTTTCCAAAGACCAAATAACAGGGGTCCTTGAGAGTGTATCAGATTGTTTTAAATTTTTCCAAAAATAGTACAGAAGGGACCATGAAGATTCTTTCACACTCTTAAAAAATACTAGGGATTTGGAACATTCATTCAAACTCTATCAAAAACAAAATGGTAAGGGTTTTTCAAATTATTTAAAAAATAAAACATTAGGGACCCCTCACAATATTTCAAACTTTTTCAAGAACAAAACATCAAAAGTTCCCGAGATATTTTCAAATTATTGGAAAAAATAAAATACAAAGGATCTCGATTTTTTTTACATTCTTAAATAAGGCACTAGGAACCCTTAACATTCTTTGAAACTCTAAACAACGAAATAACAAGGGTCTTCGAGATTTTTTTCAAATTCTCTTCAAAATGAAACACAAGGGATTTCGAAGATTATTTCATAAACTTGTAAAGAAAAAACACTACAGACCTCTAAAATTCTTTCAAACTTTATCATAGACAAAACAACAGAGGACCCGAGCGTTTATCAGACTCTTTCATGAATAAAACAAGAGCCCCCTAAGATGCTTTCGTATTGTAAAAAAGGACGCTAGGGATCCCTAACATTTTTTCAAATCCTTTCAAAAACAAAATATCAGGGGTCTTCGATGGTTTTTCAAATTCTTTCAAAAATAAAATACAAAGAACCCTGAAGATTCTTCCATATTTATAAAAAAAACACCAAGTACGCCTAGTGTACTTGGAAATTCTATGAAAAATAAAACAATAGGGGTCCCCGAGGTTGTTTCAAATTCTTTCAAAAATAAAAGACAAGATTTTTCCTCGTGTTAAAAAAGACACTAAGGGTTCTAAAACCCTTTTAAACTTTTTCAAAGACAAAATAACAGGGGCCCCTGAGATTTTATCAGATTATTTGAAGAATAAAACAAGAGCCTCCTAAGATTCTTTTATATTTTTAAAAAATGACGCCAGGGTTCCGTAACATTCTTTTTAATTTTTTCAAAAACAAGATATCAGGGGTCTTCAATGTTTTTTAAAATTCTTTTAAAAATAAAACACAAGGGACCCTGAAGATTCTTTACATTAAAATAAAAGACTCCAGGGACCCCTAGTATTCTTGCAAACTTTATCAAAAACAAAACACAAAGGACCTCGAAGATTATTTCACATCATTATTATTTAAAACTATAAAAAACAGGATTCTTCGAGATTTTCTGGAAATTTTTTCAAAAACGCAACACCAGGTATTCCTAGGATTATTTCACACACTTGTAAAAAAACACACTACGGAGCTCTAAGATTGTTTCAAATTCTTTCAAAAACAAAGCACAAGAATTCTAAGATAATTTCTCGTATTAATAGGGACATTAGAGTTTCAGCACTTTTTCAAAGACCAGATAACACGGGTCCTTGAGACTTTATCAGATTCTTTTAAGAATAAAATAGGGGACGCCGAAGATTCTTTCATGTTATTAACAAAGACGCTAGGGATGGCTAACATTCTTCCAAATTCTTGCAAAAATACCAGGGGTCTTCGATCGTTTTTTCACATTCTCTAAAAATAAAATATTAGGACCCCTATTAATGTTTGAAATTTTTTCAAGAACAAAACATCAAGGGTTCCCGAGATATTTTCAAATTGTTGTCAAAAATAAAACACAAAGAATCCCGAAATTTTTTCACATTCTTAAATAAGGCACTAGGGACCCTTAACATTCTTTGAAACTCTAAACAACGAAATAACAAGGGTCTCAGAGATTTTTATTAAATTCTCTAAAATGTAATGTTATTTTTATCAAAGACAAAACAACAAGGGACCCAAGCTTTTATCAAATTTTTTCAAGAATAAAACAAGAGCCTAAGATTCTTTCATATTGTTAAACAGCGGCGCTAGGGATGCCTAATCTTCTTTCTAATTCGTTCAAAAACAAAATATCAGGGGTCTTCAATGTTTTTTCAGATTCTTTAAAAAATAAAGCACAAGGGACCTTGAAGATTCTTTCATTTTTAAAAAAAGACAACGGGGGTCCACGAGGTTGTTTCAAATTCTTTCAAAAACGAAGCACAAGAATTCTAAGATACTTTCTCGTATTAAAAAGGACACTAGGGTTTTAGAACTCTTTATAAAACAAAGGACCTCGACGAGTCTTTCATATTCTTAAAAAAAGACACTTGGGAACCCTAACATTCTTTCAAACTCTTTTACAAACAAAACATCAGAGATCTAAATATTTTTTGAAATTCTTCAAAAAATAGAACAGAAGGGACCATGAAGATTCTTTCATACTCTTAAAAAAACACTAGGAATCCCGAACACTTTTTCAAACTCTATTAAAAACAAAATGGTAAGGGTTTTTTCAAGTTCTTTGAAAAATAAAACGCAATATTTGAAACTTTTTCAAGAACAATCAAGGGTTTCTGAGATATTTTCAAATTGTTGTCAAAAATAAAACATAAAGGATCCCGAACTTTTTTCAGATTCTTAAATAAGGCACTAGGGACCCTTAACATTCTTTGAAACTGTAATCAACGAAATAACAAGGGTCTTCGAAATTTTTTTCAAATTCTCTCCAAAATGAAACACAAGGGACCTCTAAGATTCTTTCAAACTTTATCAAAGACAAAACAACAGATCAGATTTTTTCAAGAATAAAACAAGAGGTTCCGAGGATTCTTGTATATTCTACAAAAAGACACTTCGGACCCTTAACATTTTTTCAAATTCTTTCAATAAGAAAACATCTGGTCTCTCAGAGGTTTTTTAAATTCTTTCTTTGAAACTCTAAAAAACAAAATACGGGTTCTTTCGAAAATGAAACACAAGCGATTCCTAAAATTGTTTTATACATTTTCACTACGGAGCTCGAATTCTTTTTAAAATTATCTCAAAACACAAGGATACTTTTTTCAAATTTCTCTCTGTTTATCATGCTTAAAAATTGATTGTGCGAATTTAATTTTTTTATGATAGCGTCAATAATTTAAAAAGAAAATAGATCTGGATTTTTGATTAGCGATAACCTTTAAAACGTTTGCAAGATTTCAGAACAGCCACTTTTATTATTTCAAAGTTAAATTGAACAATGTTGTTTCGTAATTTCGATTGAAATTGAAAATCTAGACGTGGTTACCGGTTTACCATCAACACGATATTCATAAAAAAACGTCTACAGTTTTACGACAATCAGTCCAGTAGTTTCAGAGATTATCAGTCTGATAAAACCTCTAATTATTAAGTGAATCTTTTAAAACTGTACTTTCCCAGGTTACGCTTAAGAAGTAAAAAGCGATTGTGTTCTTTATACAGTGTATCTTTAAAACCTGGTGTATATTCGATAAAAAATTCACGAATGAAATTTGACAAACACGCTCGAACAGGTCGATTTAGCCTTTACACAGGATACATTCTATGAATAAATTTGAATTTTGTTGGTTGATGATGTCAGAGTTATTGAACGTGTCTGAATGGTTTAGCAAAAATGTTAATTTGCTTATTTCGATTAATTAATTCTTATTAATTTCGTATTTCTTTACTTTGTAAAGTGTAGCAAGTAAAAACTAACTTAACATGTTGGAGCGTGTATTCCACGACACAATGTAATATCGTGTGATATGAACCATGTTTTATATATTAAGTTTTCAGTTTTATGAATTATGTTTTATGTATTCAGACTTATAAAATGCAACAAAGTGATTATTTCTGTTCCCGTAGAAAATGACTCAGCTCATCTCGAAAATGGTTACGTGCTGGCGAAAAACTAATCGCGGATTTAGAACCAGAGCGTCGAGCTTAGTGCGATCCATTTATTCCTCCGCTTGATTTTTCATTATAGAGCAGCGATGTCTGCTCCTGCGTATTCTACGCCTCTGTACATCGTGAGTCCTCGTCCTTTATCCTTGCATATGCGAAGTTGACACTTGACCTTATTTTTCGAAGTGTATGGACTGCGGACACATTTTGAGAGGGATTTGCGTACAGAACAGCACTTTTCGTGCCGAGCTTACGAGGGAAAGCTTTCACGTATAGCTCTTTAAACATCACTAAATTACACTCGTATGCAACAAAAATAATGTTCAGGTACAAATGTGTGAAATATACGGATTTCACCACCCTTACGTGACGGATGGAGGTCAGTACATTCGACGTTACATAAATCCAGATTCTTCACTTCGCATAATTTTTCCCTTTACAAGAAAATATCGACGGAGAATCGAGTTTGTTACCTGTGGCTTGAGTGTGTTTTCTCGTGGTTTATGTGACTTATTCAAAGGGGAATGCAAGATTAGGTGTGATACATATTTTATATATTGTTGAATGTAGCGGCGAGGCTTATCGGTTGAATTATTCTTTCGTCTCGAATGGAATCTTGAAAGACTGCGGAAACGTCTAAATCGGGAACTTCTTTCGTTTCTTTTTACGATTTGGCAGGCGCCTTTGGCACCAACTGTGAGCTTTCATCTCATGGAGGGGTTTTTCAAATACATGTAAAATATAAAGAGATGTGGAGATTAAGACTTATGCAAATTAGAAATCAATGGCGTTTTGTCCACGATGAGATTTAGAAGAGTAGTGGAAATATTTCTTAGTGGTTGTTTTATAATGAACTCAAAAAGCGAATTAAAAGCTTCTTGTTTAATTATACTTTTAATTTTTTTGTAGATTTAAATAATGAAAAGGTATCTTATCTTCAGTGTATTTTACAAGTTGTAAAATATTAAATTCAACAATCTTGGTTAAGTTGTATTGACGTATTGACCGTTTTTATATATGTAGTATTTCTGTTAATTAAAAATCAACACGGTTATAGATTTTTGCAATCAGCAAATTATTCGTTTTAGTAGAAACAGGTCGCCATTTTCATTATTAAAAATATTTCAACATTTGCGGCGAATTCGCGTTAATATTCACGTTTTAATTAAAATGGATCAGTCAAAAGCAAAATTTAGTAATAGCGAATGGTATATATCGTGCGAATTAAGGAAGGTGAATTTAAAAACGTGTGCATTATTTGGCTTATTTTTAGGAATTCTGTTACAGCGCAGGCAAAGCTGTGTGGCCTGTCTAGAGTTTAATTAATTAATATTGTATTTAGTCTGCTTACCTGAACTAATTAATTATTTATGTTAACGTGTTCGTACACATATCCGGATATTTACTTGGGCTTGCAGAATTCTGTGTAGGTACCATTATATACTGTGGGAGAATGTGATGAGCTTATGACCTAGATAAGTTTCGCGATGATTTATTAAGTTCGGACCTTTATTGTCAAAGTAGAAAGGAACATCATATTTTACATTTACAGGATCACAAGTCTTCATAAATAACTTTTGTTTACCATAAATTGTTTTTAAATTGGGACTGAAAATTATTTCGTGTAAATTTATTTTATACTTCGTGTTATTTTGATTCTATGAACTATTGATCAGTTCTATGACAGTACAATATACAAATAAAAATATCAACCATCAGTTATTAAATTATTTATTTTAAAAATTTCATTCGGGAGCTTTAGTTATAATATTAATACAGCTTTTATAAAATATGGAGCTTATTATTCCATACTACATACAAAATAGTGCAGCATTTTTTAATAAATTGTCTGTCGAAAAATGATAAACGTACATTTTAATTCATAGATTCCTAATAATTAATAAATTTTGTTTATTTTCCTGACAAATTATGTTTGTGTTTTTGCATTATGTTGAAATATCTGCACAAATTTAACCCGTGTCTCGGGCGTATCTTAATACATATTCGATTTACTACCGCCTGATAAAATTTATGAGTGATAAACTCTATTTCCGAGGATATTTCAGATTCAATTAACACACTAATACGGATTGCAATCTATTAAATTACATCCTTAATGGGCAGAGAATAGGTCTTTCAGGTCAATGCATTGTGACCTCAATCTGAAACATAAATGGATTTTATACAAAATAAAATATGACGGTCGAGATGAAACTGATTGAATTTTTATGAAGCCATAAATGTTAATCATTGTGTTTATCATTCAGATCGATAAGAAAAATACTTATGCTTTGTTAGTAATGAATAAAGTTGTGCATTAAAAGCAGATTAAACCCGTTTCTTTTTCTGAGCAGTAATAATCAGCGATCATTTTACGACTAGTCGAGGTAATGTTGAACCAGAAAAAATCTCGGAATCTTATTTATTAATACAAAGCAATCAGCCCTGTTTCGTGATGTTAATGGCCTTAATTTTCTAGGACACAGGTTCTTATTTTCCCTTGTGCTCTAATCTACGCATTACAGCACACGGCAGAACAAAAGCTTGTGTCCTAGAAAATTAAAACAATCATCATCTTTTATTTCCAGCTGTTTTGATTATTATTGTTGAAAAAAGTTTTCAGTTGTCGCATGTCTTGCGCGTTGCAGTCATTGTGGCTAGCGCAAAGCTACAAACTGACCTTGATCCGTCCAATTAGGGCCGACTTTTCTCTGAATGTTAAACGTCGGTTGAGCTTCCAGCAGCTGTACTTTCTAAGGTCTTAAGATTATTCACTAACTTCCAACTTCATGTCTTTGGAAATAGCTTTGTATGAATGTCAATGCGTGGATAACAACGTAAAAGTAAACTTCCTCAATCTGCTTGGATGCCCCAATTTTGAGCTCATATTTTGCATTTTTATGAATGGGGATGGATGTCAGTCATGAGAGTTTGGAATAATACTGTCGCAATAAAAGTTTGTTTGATGTTATTACAGTGGAGACAGTATAGTGTTGTTAAGACGTGAGTGTGCTAACAATAGAGTATTTTTGTCGGTTCTTAATGAAGCCGGCAGGATTTTTTCCGTCAGTCCTATTAATGTCGCACACAAAAATAATTAAAAGTGTAAAGTTGCAAACAAACAAGTCTCTTCCTGCCCCATTTTTCCCGTCCGTGTCTTTGTCTGCTTAATAAGATTGATGGTAATAATAAACGCAGGCCTTAATTGCCGTAAGCATGGTCGTCTTTAATGAAACCCTTTGTACTTAGGGTATCGCCTTTACTGGCGACGCACTGTTGATCCGGGGTTGCGGCCGTACTGATTTCCAAGAAGGAAATTCTGAAACTCTGTATCGGAGTGTACATGACAAGATCTTCACCCTGCCAGACAACACCCGCCTGTACCCGGCTCACGACTATAAAGGGCTCATGGTCACCAGCGTTGACGAGGAGAAGAGATTAAACCCTCGCCTGACAAAAACTATGGAAGAATTCGTCAAGATTATGGATAATTTAAATCTGGCTTACCCAGCGCAAATAGGTGAGTAAACTTAAGTCGAGTTTTAATAATTAATTAGTTTATTAAAAGGGTTTCAAAGGTTTTGTTAAAATTAATGCGGAAACTTGCCTAACTACCTGTAACTTCATTTAAACAGAAACCTCAGATGCCGACGAAATTCGAACCGGGTCGAATTTGTACAAGATTGTGGGAAGTTTGGCGTCTGGGTGGAATTTTAGTTTGGGCGAAGTTTTTTGTAATTTAGAAGTTCGCGTTTTTACCGTCTGCGCAACTTTCAGACCTATACATTGTGCCCAAAAATATGGCATAAATTACTGAAAATTCACAGGGTAATCTAGCAAAAAATCTCGCACAGAGAAGTTTTTAGATGACCAGAGATTTTTTTTAGGGTGTTACCGTCTATATATACCTAAAATTTCAAGAGTAATCAGTCAGTCTAGTAGTTATCAAAATGACCCAATCGCAATATTTTCTTGGTTTAAGTCGCTCTTAAAATAGTTTTGGTCTCTACAAGTAATAAATATGTCATAGTGGATTGAACTATAATTACTATAAAACTAATTAAATATAATTAAAACACAAAAGCACGACATTCTTGGTGATTCTGTGTATTGTCTTTAATGTTTTGCTTCATTAAATTGAAGAAATGTAAATTAAGGGTTTGTACCTAAATTTGCATGACCGAGATTTTATGATTATAGCAGGATGTGGCTTACTATTCAGCAAAATTGGGGCTTAATAAAATCCTGCATAGTTTTGTTAAACGTAGTAATTGTACACAGCGCAACGATGAACTTTTAAAATTAATTACTGCAAAGTTTAATGGATCTAGTTTGCGAAGTCTGCCTTAAGGTGTTTACTATTAAGTATATTGGTAAATTCTATAAGAAATCGGAAAACGTTTGTTTAAAAGTAAGGTTAAGTGCATTAGTAAATGTCAATGTATACGTTAGCGGCAAATTGGAAATTAGCAGGGGCGGCTTGTCCTATGAGGCAGGTGAGGCAGTGCCTCACCAATGAATTTTACGCCTTATTAGGATTTTTACTATTTTTTAACGACACATTTCGGCCAATAATTTGTGTCTTTTTTCTAAAATTTTAAAAATAAATATGGAAAATTATATTCTTATTTTTATCTCAGTAGGTACTCGTTGCTCCCTTAATTAAACAGCGCGCTGAAACACTCGACACAACATGTATTTTGTGACGCGAATGAGGCAAACTCGGAGCTTGCCTCTACAGCGGATATAGAAATCATATCGTTAATAGGCAAGCAACCTGCAATACACTCATAAGCGGTATGAGTTGAAAAAAGACAAAATTGAGGCTAGCCTCATTTCCGTGCTTGCAAAAGAGATGGACAACAATATTTGCGCGCGGAGAAAGTGCGATTACAATGCAGTCTGCATTTGCAGAAGTATTCAAAATTAGGCCGTTGATTGTTTTGCCACAAATCTGTGTGTGTATAAATTGATTCAAAATTTCGGTAACAGAATTTTGTCTTAAAAGTGCCTACGTTTGTGTGTGTCGCGTTAGTGCTTTGTGCTTGTCATAATTTGATTTCGGTAATCGTTATTTAAGATTACGAGTAAATCGGAATTTTTCTCTACTAACGTTAAATGACAATAGCAGTTCTGTTTTTTCTACTTTCACGTATGATGATAAATTGTATGTAGTTAAGGAATTAAAACGGCCGGTTCCTGATTTGAGTAAATCGTTAATTATTGATCTATAAAAAAGTTTAAAATAAATCCAGAGTATTTATGTTTTATATGTTTTTCGTTTTGTTTTTTGTTATAAATCAAATAGGTTTATTTTATGTTGTATTTGATTTTTTTCGATATGTTTTCTTTAAAGTTTATTTTAATTTTGTTTTTTTTTTTTAATTTATATTAGTTTTTTCTGACCACGTTTCCCTTTCCTTTTGTCCTGTCATTCCCATCCTTTCCTTACAAGAGTTCCTTACACCTTCACGTTGGTTCTTGGTGGACAGTTAAATGAGTTTACAAATTTGTTTATTTGACTAAGTAGAAAATATTTAAGTAATCTTGATTTATTTATATTTTGGAGCGTATTGTGCTTTGCCTCATCAACTTTTCAAGTCATGAGCCGCCCCTGGAAATTAGACAGATTTATAGATCTCCAGCTGAATAATTATTTCACACTACTTCAGCACTATTTTTTTCGCTGCGAATACTACTTACATACATATTCCATTTCAAAGGAGCACTAAAAGAATTTCTCTCCTTTGAACTAATGAAGTACCTTTTCAGTTTCTTTCGGTGCTGAAATGTTGATGAAGAATTCAGCAGTCAGGAAAAGAAATCTAATATTCGCAGACAGAGTGTGCCCGTGTGACTCCACATACATTTTACGATGAAAGATTATTTTCATAAATTCTGACTTTGCACTTTATTTTATCGAATGACAATAACACAAGCGTTCGTGACAGACATTTATTTTTAGATTTCCTAACTACTGCAACTCACGACACTACGCATTTTTTTTTCAGTCGTGACATTATTGTTTTTATGTTCTCTTATGAAGGGACTGTGTCATTCTACTAATTGCCACTGGAAACGATTGTCGAAAGATAACTTGCAGTGACTCGATTACAAATTATCTTGATCGCGTGAAGTGCAGCTTGTTCATTTCACTAGCGAATGAATCATGTAATTTTTGAGTTAGGTCATAAATGTTGAATTTTCAGTTATTTATTTATAATATCGTAGGTAATTTATAACGTTTTAAATTAAATTTTAATTACAATTTGGGAGATAGACGTAGTTTTTGACTACTATATATTAAACGAATTTTATTTCTGATTTGTGCAATATTTTGTTATTTATTTGTAACATAGATTTAGTAGTTTTATCAATTACATTGCACCTAATGGTTTTACAAAACATGAAATGTGGTAATTGTATATCGATTTTGTGTTTGTATTACAAATAATGATTTTCGTTTAATTAATTTTAGAATAATAATTGGGTATATGATTTAACTAAATGTTATACTGTATTTGCTATTGATAAAATGGATTTAGCTTGACATAAATCATTACTACTTAATATGCCTGGAAAGTTTCTCTAATTCATTTGGCAATACTTTAAAAACTAATTTAGTTCGAATTAGTTTCTCTGCGAAAATTTGTTCGTGCAACTCGAAACGACAAACGAAGTTATAATTCCTGGAAAGCTCTTAGTGCTAAAAATAAAATAGTTTTTTAGTGCACTTTTAGAAAACTAATTAACACTCAGGCTGTGCCTCGAACTGTTTGGAAGCGCCTTAAGTGACTGTAGGTAATGCATTTGATTGCGTTATTATGTAAAGAAAATAAATGAAAAACAAATCCACCGAACAAGGTTAAGAAAGTTAGGTTATGACTGACATTTGCGACATGAACCAGTCATCACAATGAAGCGGCAAAATTCAAAGTTAGCTTGATGTACCAGACTAGTTGTAGACCCAGTTTGAAAACTGAATTTTCAGCATATAATTTCCGTATAATCATTCACCGTAAATTGTTAATTTTAAATTAGCGTTGAAATATTAAACTTCTGGTGGTCTGGTTATTGCATCATCAATAGCAGTTAATTTGATGTATCTGGTAATATATTTACACGCTTTTATGTTCGCATAAAACCCTCTATGTAGATTGTTTGAAGTTGTTGATTATTTTATCTAAAATTGAAATCGTTTTAGTATTTTGGGTCCTACGTCACCGCCAGGGTGGAAATCGGGCAATAATAAGTTAAAATCGAGCTTTAAAAATATTCTGCGGGTTATAAAGCGAGCGGGTGCGATTGACAGGCTATTAAAAATATCTCATTTTGTTTGAATAGCGATTATGTCAATCATTATGTTTGTCGAGATTTCCTGAAGTGGGCGTAAAAACCTCATCCGGATTGGATTAACCAATCGTAATTTGAGCAAGATGGCGATAAATCCAAGACACCTACTAAAGCCAAGTCGGACAAAACTATAAATTACACGATTAAATCCAAGAGTATCGATTTTGACAAACTTCCAAATATGGTGGATGCGCCGGGTCCGCACCACCCGATGTCGGAAAGTTAACACAATAGCTTCTTGGACTTGCATATCGCCACTTCGGCTGTCAATAACAAACTTTAATGCATCAAGACCGTCCAGAAATTCAGCTACAGAAGGGTATTAGGAACGCCAACCGATAGTCTAGGCCATGAAACTGGATAAACTTCCGCTCGGATATTGTCTATCTAGCCGAGCGTGTAATAAGCGGGTGGGGAACTGGATTCGGTGCCTCTAGAACAGACCTGACCTTTCGGGGCTTCATAAAAATTAGAGCAAAAGTATGCCGCACTGACTCATAGCGGGCATTGCTGGCAAATGTAGAGCACGGATGCGGGTTCCGCCGAGTCGGGCCGCACAAATTCTGGTTCGCTTATCGGGAATTGTTTTGGCGAGAAATTACCACTTTTTGCGCGATCGGCTTAATTGAGATTAAAATTTTAGTGTATGTGTAATTTTTTATTGTTTATGTGTCAGAGTTGATTACACAATTAGCAATATTTTAAAAGAGGAAGTTAGGAAAGGGAGATGGTTGACAAAAATTCAATAAAACTTAAGAAGTAATGACTAAGCATATTTTACTAGAGTTACCTTTCAAAAAATGATGACGTCATTTCAAAATATTATTAGAAATTTTGAAAAATATTTAAACAAATTTCGAAATTGTAGATTATTTGCTAAAACTTATTTATTTTTCGGCAAATTGATGATGTCGTTTCAAAATTTTATGTAATAATTTCATTTCAGATATAGAGAATTTTCAAAAAAATGGCGCACAAATTCTGTAACATCATTAATCAATTAATCATGTATCGTTGAGTTGGTCCACTATTTTGTGAATACCCTGTATATTAAATGTCGCTTGTAGTTCAAACATTCTTCTTTTATTTTGACATTTTTAAACAATAATTTGAATTGAAAGATTTGTTTATTTTAGATTTTGCATAGATTTCGTCTTGAGATCATTGAAATAATAGCAAAATGTTTCACTGTTGTAGAAGTGTCACTAAAGATTTTGCAAAGTCGATTTCTTGAAAAAAGTGTATGAACATTTTAACGATTTAGTACATAATGTTCCCGAATTTACATTTCAAAGCTCTTGGCAGCTGGTTTACCTGAATAGTATTACAATCATTGAATATACATATAAAGAAGAACAGCATGATAATAGAAAACAAATTATTCAGTTATGTACATGCATCTTATGATAAAATGAAATAACTTAACAACTTACTACTAAAAAATAATATAGTCTTGAACTTGTGGTTTAAGAATCCGCGTTGAATTTTTATCTTTGAATTTTTTCGATTTTTCGGCTTTTCCATTTTTTGCTTTTTTAACTTTCGAATTCTGAATTTTTCAATTTCTCGATTTTCAGTTTTTCGATTTCTCAATATTCCGATCTTTCAGTTTTACTTTTTTCAGTTTTTCTCCTCTTTTTACGATTTTTAAATATTTCGATTTTTTAATTTTTGACTTTTGTAAACTCTCAATTTTTAAATTTTTCAATTAATCGATGTTTTGATTTTCCCATTTTTTGACTTTCGACTATTTCGGTTTTTCAGTTTTTCAGTTCTTCAATTTCTCGATTTTTCAAGCTATTGATTTTTCAATTTTTCTATTTTTTATGGTTTCGATTTTTCAACTTGACTTTTTTGATTTTTTGAATTCTCAATTTTTTTATTTCTGTTTTTAGAGATTTGAGTTTTGGGATTTTTCAGGTTATTTATTATTCAATTTTTCGATTTTACTATTTTTCAATTTTCCGATGTTTCAATTTTACGTTTTTCCATTTTTTATCTTCAATTTTACGATTTTTAAATAAGTATTTGGTTTTTGCAATTTTTCAAATTTAACTTTTATAAACTCTCAGTTTTTCGATTTTTCATTTCTTCAATCCTTCAATTTTTCAATTTTTTAGTTTTTTGATTTTTGAATTTTTCATTTCAATTCTTCAATTTTTCAATTTTTTAGGTTTTTGATTTCTCATTTTTTCATTTTTTGTCTTTCTCAGTTTTTGGATGTTTCAGTTTTGAGATTTTTCAGTTTTTCCATTCTTCAGCTTTAATTTCATTTTTAAATTTTTCGAAATCTCAGCCTTGACATTTTTCAGATTATTTATTATTCAATTTTCCGATGTTCAATTTTTCGATTTCTCAATTTTCCCATGTTTCAGTTTTACGTTTTTTCAATTTTTCTATTCAATTTTACGATTTTTCAATTTTTGACTTTTCTAAATTATCAGTTTTTCAATTTTTCAGTTAATCAATGTTTTGATTTTTTCATTTTTTGACTTTCAACTGTTTCGGTTTTCCTGTTCTTCAATTCTTCAATTTTTTCCAATTTCTTGATATTTTAATTTTTCAATTTTTAAAATTTTAGATTTTTCGATTTGTCCATTTTTCAGTTTTCTTTGTTTCGATATTTTGATTGTTCAGTTTCTCGATTTATGAATTTTTCAATTTATAATTTTTCAATTTTTATTTTGGCTTTATTTGTGTTTCTCAGATTTTTCGATTTTCCAATTTTGCAATTTTTAACTTTTCGTTTTTTCGATTTTGACCTTTTTCGACTTCATGACTTTTCGGTTCCTCAATATTTCAATTTTTTAATTTTTTGATTTCTCGATTTATTGAGATTTGGATGTGTCGATGTTTTGATTGTTCACTTTCTCGATTTATCAATTTTTCTATTTTTAATTTTTCTATTTTTCAATTGTGGGCTATTTGGGTTTCCCAATTTTTCGACTTTTCGACTTCTCGATTCTCGATCTTTTGATTTTTCGATGTCTCGGTTTTTCGATTTTCCAGTTTTTCTATGTTTCGATTTTCCAAATTTAGAAGTTTTGATTTCTCGATTTTTCGTTTTTCAGGTTTTAAATTTTCAGAAATTAGAATTTTTCATTTTTTCGATTTTTTGATTTTCAGTTCTTCGATATTTCTATAAGTATTTACATTTTTCGGTTTTACGATTTTTTATCCTTCGATTTCTTGAGAATCTGGTTTTTCAATTTTAAAAATTTTTCGATTTTTAGATTTCTCGATTTTTCAAGTTTTTGTTTATTTTAATTTTTCATTTTTTCCTCAGTGTTCATATCATACAATGTACACAAAAATTCTCATTAAAAACATTTAAAAATTCATACAAAGTGGAACACAGTGTTTTCAAAACATAAAGAAATCCGGTGGATTAATAAAACCGTCTAAATATGTAATAAAAATGTTCACGCAGAAATTATAGTTCAAACCAACTAAATCGCTTCTGAACGCTTAGAGTCGACATTGGCCTAACCGCGCTCTGGTCTGTAGTTCAAACAAGTTCTCAGACGGCGAAAGGTTGAAAAATTGGTCTAAGTTTATGTAGACAGAACTTTCCTCGTTCTTGAAGTTCCTAAAGGATTTTTTTTTTATGATAATCTTTACAAATTAAAAAATAGATAATAAGCGTATTGTATAAAATGTTATTATACAACTTTAATTTTTTTGCGAAAATTTTAATGGCAAAAACTCAAGGCGGATTCATAAGCAAAAGTATGTTGTTTTATAAAATTTAAGTATTTAAAAAAAAATGTAAGGAGCCCACCAAATTGTTGGTGGGGATGATCAAACAAATTTTGGTTACGATATTCCTACAAAATTTGATAACAATCAGTCCGGTATTTTTAGAGATGATTTGTCTATTGAAATTAAACACAAACAGCAAACAGACGACAAACGATAAATGGCATAGAGGCGGAAAAGCGAGACCTACTTTTTCGTACTCTAGAAGTCATGAAACGATGAGAAAACTGAAAGTAGTCATTCATTAGTTGTAGTGTCTTCATATATTCCGATTTTTAAAAATTGAGTATATAGGGTGTCTCAAAAATTAATGAATGGAGGAATTTATTTTAATAACCCACAAAAAAATAATTGGCATTTTAACTTATAGGGTCATAGTTACAAAAAAATAAAATTCGCTAATAATTTACACGACATCAAAATTGATTCAGAGAGTTAGTAAACCTGAACTGAAATAATTTAGTTAATTAAGCTGTCGAAAAATATTAACTGGTAGATTTGAAGTTTCAGATTTCAAATTTAAAAACGCAGTGGCGTTTTTTTTTAGGTGGAGCTGAACACTTTCCTAAATTTAAGGGTGGGTATAAATTGGAGAGGTTCTCTTGTCGCACCAGTGGATTAATTGCCACATAACCTCACTCAAATCTGTCATAAGGTTGACAAACTTGACGCCAGAAACAGGGAGTAGGTTGTACCTACCAACTCTTTGAATCAATTTTGGTGACTCTGTTTATGACATTACATCAAAAATTATAAAACGGGTGGGAAAGTTTCTACTTTCTGACTTTGTTCATAAATAAGTGTTTTGAAAATATCCATTATAACAAATTCAAAAAGTATAAACGTGCACTGAAAGGTATTTTAGGTTTCATAACTCCACGAAAATTTGATACGGTTTCTCACAAAAAATTGTTTATTTTATCAGTTGCAAGAAGTTGATTAGAATGGAAAATTGACAAACGTGTGTTTTAGAATGCTCAGTATGGGGACCGGTTTTATTTACCCTTATACGAATGAGTTAGAAGGAAATGTGGAAACAAACACTACATGTATTGACGTAGACCCTTTTTTATAAACGCCAAAGCAAAAAAAAAACCAGAAGGGATGAGATACACATTTAGTCTGCATCAAACAAACTTAAATTGAGAGAAACTAAAACTCATCAACTAAAAGTTTCCACATAAAGCCGTTTTCTGATTTTGATAGAGGTTCTAGTTTTACCATTCGATAGCATGTTAGACCAGAATGAACATATAAATAATTATGTAAGAAATTGACATCAATTTTATAATACGACAGATGAAAATAATCGCTACTCACGAAATTGCCTCTCCAAAAAATTAGATTCTTACGCAACAAAAAATTAAAACAAGTTGCCGACCATTATTTATACAGAAGGTTACCATCCCACAGTCGTATGTGTATAGATCATATAGTGTTCTACATTGAACGTTTTTCTATTCAGTCAATAGAAAAGTAGTGGTTGTATTTTCCTATTAATATACTTATAACAATGTTGAAAAGTAACATTTGAGTGGTTACACATACTTAAATCAAAAATGTTCTAGATCAACAATGAAAATTAAACTCCTTTGAAACATTTTCAAATAACATGTTGACGTGAAGATACCCGGATTAATTAATTATGATACAAAGTAAACATATAATTGACGCCCTCTCTCTAAAGCCAGGAAGCTGTTTTCTCTATCTGAACCACACGGTAATCATATCAGATTGTACACCTTATTTGAGTCAAAGTAAACGTGTTGCTTTGGGGTTAACTTTTTGCCAACTTCCACGTATAAAAACTAAAGCAAATGTATTAAACAATTTCCAACACAAATAAGACCACTCTGTTATAGAACATACAACAATTTAATTAAACTGAAGCACCGTATCAGGATGACCACCAACGTCAGATTCGGACACTGGTTAAACTCCATTACATGATCAAGTTTACAGTGGAAAAAGCGCCGACACTTCAGAACACCAACCGCAAGTGTAATAAATGAAATCTGAATAACCCGAACGAAAGATAAGATAAAATACTCTTGGCTTGGATGGTAAACACGTATATTTATTGCATTGTTTTGGTAACAAAACAGTTGAAACTATGGATATATTTTTAAATAATCTCAAACGCATTAAACCCGACATGGAATAATTTATGCTGGATTTATCGAAATGCAAAAACACACAAATTGTTCAGTTATGGAGTGCATGCACGCAAATAGGTATCGCTCTCGTGCGTTTAAACGTTGCATTTTAATAAATTTTCCTCATCCGAAGCATGAAAAATGTTACTGTGATTTACTGCACCGGGAACACTTGTCAATTTCGCCTAATCTGATTGTTACGGTGTGCTATGTATCTTGTTCGAAATAAATAAATACTGTGCGGTCATGAACGTGTAAAACTATGCCTAGTAGTAATTATTTTAACTCGTCATTTATTTAATAATAAGTTTCTTGGCGCTTCACAGCTAATAGAATAAGAAAATGAGAGCTTTCTGTTTCCGTCTGTTTGTCTGCTTGTTTGCTTTCTGAGTGAAATTTATTTGCTTGTATAAACACTGCCAGTAATCTCATTCTATCACCATACGTTTACAAAACGTAGAAAACGAGGTGACGAAAGGGGAAGGGAGGGTGGTCGGATGCTTTCGGAATTCGGGACAAAGATCCGCAAGGCGTGGCCTCAGACACGTTCAAGTTTCGCCATAGAAGTGACGCAAAATTGGATTTTTGCGAGGAACTGTCGCATTTTTAGGCCAAGATTAACGCAAACCGCAGGTCCCGAAAAATGATTCTAGAAACAATTTACTAGTTACATAATTTGAAATCTTAGAAAAACCTTACATTTTGATTAGTGTCACATTGTTCAGGAAGCAGAATCCTCACTCAAACCCTGCGACGTCACTAAATGTTATAAATATTTAGTGAACATGTCAAAGTGAAATTATTAAAATGTGTGAAGTGTGAGATTATCAAACTTTAAGAGTGGTAAAACGGAACATTTGCTCTTTGGGGGAGGTTATTTTCTTACAACACGCAATACCAACATGTCGCTAGTACAGTGCTTTGTTAAAAATTCACTGCCCACTTAAATAATCGCCAGCAAGTTGAAAAAATGTTGACGTACCAACGCATAAAGTGATATTTTTGCGCTATTGTGCCTCCACCTACAGTAGATGGCGTTGTATCTAGAGCCCTAAATCGACCACTATTTCGCCTACATAGACGTCATACCCGAGAATTATTAAATTTTGCTGCGGTTCAGACACCAATTTTTTAGGTGTACTTTTCACGTAGGTAACTTATGAGTAACAGCAGGATACAATTTTCCACGCCATATTTCTGATTGTTTTTATTAAAACAATATATTTCTTACAATTAGTATAGTTTGTTAACAATCGATGATTAGCGAAATGGACTCATCAGAATAATTGTTTTAATGCTTGTTGTCCCAGAGCTAATTTTGTTAATAATGGACCTTTTTAATAACCTCTTCGTTAAAAAAAACCTTTCGCTGTTTGTGAAAGCTGCTTTAATGTAGCATTCCACATTAAAAAACTTGTACGTGTTATACATATTTTTGATATTTTTTGTTATGACACGTTCAGCTGTTTTGTGTTATTAATTTCGCTTCATGTTTAACCGAGGTGTGCATTTTATTGTTATATCGTTCATATTTCTGTTCCAGACAAAGCTCTCCCTGCAAATAAAGTTTGTGGCCTTTACGACATACCACCGGAATAGTGCTGTAAATTAATTGACGAAGTTTGTAATGGATGGTAGCGGCAAGGTATAATAACTGTAGATAAACTCCTATTTTGGCGAGATTTATTTTTCGTACATTAATAAGTTAAACAACATCAAAACATACACGCTGAAAACATGCGCATGATTCGAACAAAAATATAAAATTCTTCAGAAAATTGTGTTTAAGTTGGGTTGAAAATAAATGTAAAAAACATTACCGTCCGGGGAATCCTAAAACGTTTACGAGCCGTTATATTCGATTTTTAACAATCGCTTTGGTGGGTATGTAGTCATAAAAATAATTGAAACTCAATTTCCGATATCGAAACCGGATGCTGGTTTTATTTTTTGAGTTGATTTCGCGTTTTTCGCAGGCAACAATAAAATGTGTGCCGCCAATAATGAAGCGCCATTAAAGATACTACTGGCAGATTATATTAATGTCTTGAAAAGCGTCGTCAAAAAAAATTCGGGTCTGGGTAGGCTGTGCAAAAAATGTCGGAAATTGAGTGTTTCAATTGTGTGTTTTATTAATATTATGAAAGTGCGAACTCTGTTGTTATATTTGTTAGCTTACCATTATGATAGATTAGTCCATGGATTTACTGTAGTGTGCAATATAGTGTTTACGTAGTGAAAATATATATGTACGGATATTTTTATAATATATTTACAGAATTATTGTAGATAAGAAAAAAGTATTAAAATAAAAAACATTATAACTATGCCTATTTGTTAGATATAGAAACTTTATATGTTGTGATACTTTTTGTATTGGTTGTATATGTATTATGTTGTTAAAAAAATGATAAAGTAATTAAAATTTGTTTAAAAATAAGTTAAAACCAACCTTAAAACATTATACTTTTATATTAAATGGATCGTAGGTAGGAGTTTTTTAATGTCTTATCAAGAAGTTACAAGTATAAATCAGATTGAAAGGAAAGTAATAGAAAACTACCTAAATAAAATGTATCATCTTGTCAAAAGCTTTCACATTTTCTTTTGTACGATATTGTTGATGTAATACGTGTAGAATATAGAGGTTGTTTTTGTTTAGTTTCAAGATATTTTTATTATACTTATACCGATAAATAAATGTGTAGTGTATTCACAAATTTAGAATAAACTTGACTTGACTTAATTTCCTCTTGTCAATTTTTCCTATATTATTAATTAGCATCTTTGTGAGTGTATATGCATGTATATTTTATTGCACTCAGAAATACACAACATTTTAGGTAACGATTTTCGTTTCATTGTAAGCTAAGGTTACAAGGTCTATCATAATTGAAGTTAACTGAATATTTTTAACCATTTTCTAACTTAGTTTCTAAAAACTGAGGTTAGGATTCTTCATTAAAGTATCATGTGGAAACTTCAACGTTTCGAAAGTATGCATTAATTAGTTTAAAAATCCAAATCAAGTTAGTTTATATTTTCACAAAAACGTCCATTAATAATAATAAATAATCGATTCATTAAAACGGTTCGTATGTCATCTGTCTAAACTCATCTGTCAGAATAATTAACTCATTTCAACTGTCATTGCTACTATAGTTGCACACTGTGAAAGAGGCGGAACAAACCAGTTTCCACTTGGACGTTAGAATCATTTATGAAAGCTCTGCTATGTTGTTTTTCAAAAAATAAAGTCTTCATGTGGTAATATTTTATTTAGAAAAGGTAAAAAAGAAGGCAATACTTATTTATGGAATGAAATATCACAGATTATTAACTTAGGAACTCTCGCTGCAGCCATCTAATCAAAGCCGCTAGTAAACAATCTGGCAAGTCCCAATCTCTTGGATCGTCTGCTTGGAATTCCATCAAACAATTATCGATATTTAATATTTCTTGATCTTCTTCATCATCAGAAATTTCATATGGATCTCCGTATCTTGGTATGATATACCCGTTGATAGCAGCTATGAGCTGATCTAATTCCTCCTCTTCAGTTCCTGAGGGAAACGGTCTACGGATTAGGTAATCATCATTTAAATTCAGTCTGACGTGGGAATAGATTTCATTGATGACGTGGATGTGTTTTCTCCACCATTGGGCATCCATAAACTTCAGCTGCATTTTGAGTAATTTTAAAGCGTATACCTTGAACATGGTGTTGTTGACTTTAATGCATTCTGTTAAGGCACTTCTGGATTCGATCGTTATCATTTCAGATAGTCTGAACTGTTTCCATTTGACTAGTTTATTTATAATTCTCACTAGATTTATGCAGTTGAACATATTTCTGGCAGATTGATGACAACATGCAATGAGGCTCAATCCCATTTTGCTGTCTTCACGATTTCTAAGTACGTTGTAAGGAAAATCTAGGTCAGTGACATCGTTGATTTCTTGGACGTAATTGTTAAGGTTGCTGCGGAAAAATGCAACGAAAAGAGTAAGAGTGTTGCAGCTGTCAAGTAGTCGGCACATGTGTTCAAACTTGTAAATGTGGTTTAGCTTAAGGTGTTTCAGTAATAGCAACAACATTGCCGAGATTGCCTTCAACATGATGGCTTGATATCTTCTCCCATCCATCATGAGTATAACGTTGTAATTACTGGCCGCATTATCGATAGCTTGCTCTATACCTCTAATGTTCGGTCTACAACTAAATGTTTTCCGTTGTGTTCTGAAGAAGATAAAAGTAACGATTTTCATTAAACTTAGTAAAAATAAGTCTAATTTATTATGCAACGCGCGATAGAAAATTTCTATCGGTGGTTGGTCACCGTTTTCGTCTTTCTTTCCGGGACCATTTTCCTTGACGACTATACTTTTTCTATGTTCTTCAGCTTGTCGCTCTCCTAGAGGTGTGTACACGTACTTTGACATCACTTCAATGTTGCGGAGAACCCTTGGTGGTAGCCCACGTATTGATCGATCATTTGCTGCAAAACTGGAGTACTTTGCTCTTGCTGATTCTAAAAACTTCGTCAAATCTTGTCTGTAAACCTTTGGCTTCTTTCTTGGGGACACTGCACAGGGTTCAGTTCTGGTGGAAACAACTTGATGAGAGGGCCCCGGCCAGCTATGATCGGCTGCTAAGTTGTACTGAAGTCTCTTCACCTTTTTCTTCTCTTCTAATTCATGCAGACCACCTAGAGTTACCAGAAGGATTTTCCAGATCAACAGAAGCATCTTCTTTATAGGAAAACCTTCAGAGTGGATATTACAGTCGGCAAATCTAGCTATCAACTTAAATAAGGTTGTAATGAAGAGCTCGCCGTCTACGGCGGTCAACATATTTGAACGAAACGATGATATTTCTTCCCCATAAGGAGTGTCAGCATTATTACCTTCATTTCTTATTACTTCTGTAATTGTATATAATATACTCAGCATCGGCATCATAACGTGGAAACTTCCAGAATTTGGTTTATCTGCATTACGAAATTGTTCACCTTCTCTTCTCGTTAAGGTTACCAAACTATCAAAAACTCCAATACGATACAAGAGAATTGCGTTAGTTCGGAGAACTTCGGCATGTTCCTCCTCTAGGACAATTTCACCCCAGTTGCCTTGGGCGATGTATAGAAGAGCTCTGATAGCGGTTAGCACAGTTGTTTCATTTTGTAGTTCACCCATCAAGCGAAATATTATGTCCACTCTTTGGCCATCTGATAGCTTACTCCACTCTAATTTTATTCCGTACTCATTTAGTCTGTTCTCGAAGGCAGCACGATAGATGTAAAATGTTTCGTCTTCACTATAACTATAAAGTTCCGCTAATTCCACCATTAACCCTTCGCTGTCTTGGTACTGATAGCCATCACTATCACGAGTCACAGGATGTTCCTTCAGTAAGTGTTTTATTAAATATAGGGGAAAATCATCTACTATGTTCCGATCACAACAATAGAAAAAGCTTAAAGAAAATAAATACAGATATTTGGAAAGGGAAACTGATATTAAACTTACTTTCGTATAGAGTCTGCAGTAGGACCGTCTGTTCTGACAGATCTAAAACAAAAGATTTTAGAGCATTTTAGTGATACAGAGGTGGGCTATACACTTTAGTTACCTGGAAGGGGACAAGCTCAGGGTAGCTGGCCTGTAAATGTAACTATAATAGGTAAATTTGTTAAAAAATGTGACGATGTTAGTACCTGCTTTTTGTGCCACTTGTTGATGGAATTGGACTACTGGATCTTTCGCTAAATCATAAAAGAACAGCATCTTAGTGGTAAATAAATGAAATAGACACGTTAGTTACCTGGAGGGAGACGATCTTGGAGTAGGTGGCCTGCAAATGGAATTATTATAAATACATTTTTTTTTTAAATGTGACCATAGTAGTACCTGCTTTTGCCACTTGTTGATGGTCTTCCGCTATCGTACTCTCCTTGACCACTGGTACTTCTAAAACATAAAACCAACAGCTTGGAGAAAATGAATCAAATGTATACGTTAGTTACCTGGAGGGAGACGATCTTGGAGTAGGTGGCCTGCAAATGGAATTATTATAGATACATTTTTTTTAAATGTGACGATAGTAGTACCTGCTTTTGCCACTTGTTGATGGTATTCCGCTATCGTACTGTTGTTGACCACTGGTACCTCTAAAACATAATATCAACAGCTTGGAGATAAATTAATTAAATATATACGTTAGTTACCTAGGAGGAGACGATCTGGGAGTAGGTGGCCTGCAAATGGAACTATTATTATTATTATAGATTTATTTTATTAAAAATGTGACGTTAG
The DNA here is from genome assembly GCF_036711695.1 of Zophobas morio. NCBI lineage: Eukaryota > Metazoa > Arthropoda > Insecta > Coleoptera > Tenebrionidae > Zophobas > Zophobas morio. The sequence goes on from NW_026972107.1 coordinate 13,365,132, forward strand.
TAGTACCTGCTTTTGCCACTTGTTGATGGTTCTCCGCTATCGTACTCTCGTTGACCACTGGTACTTCTAAAACATAAAAACAACAGCTTGGAGATAAATGAATCAAATATATACGTTAATTACCTGGAGGGAGACGATCTTGGAGTAGGTGGCCTGCAAATAAAATTATTATAGACACATTTTCTTAAAAATGTGAGCTGAAGGTTAGTACCTCATTTTAGGACTTGTTGTTTGAATTGGACTAGTGGATCTTCGTCGAACGGTGGCACCTCTAAAACAAAAAGGAACAATATTTTAACGGTAAAGAAATAAAATAGACACGTTAATTACCTGTAAGGAGACAACGTTGGTGTAGCTGACCTGTGAATGGAATTATACCTATATTTGCTTAATCATGTGACGATATTAATACCTGCTTCTGACACTTGTTGGTGGAATTGGACTACTGGCTCTTCCTGGAACGCTGCTAGCTCTAAAACATGAAAGAACAAAATCTTAGCGGTGAATAAATGAAACAGACACGTTAGATACCTGAAGGGAGACGATTTTGGAGTAGCTGACCTGTAAATGGAATTGTTATATATAAATTTGCTAAAAAATGTGACAATTTAGTACCTGGTTTTGCGATTTGGTGATGGTTTTGGACTAGCGAACTGTGGTTGACTGCTGATACTTCAAAAAAAAAAACAGTTTAGAGATAAATGAATGAAATATCTACGTTAGTTACCTAGTGGGAGACGATGTTGGAGTAGATGGCCTGCAAATGGAATTATTATAGATACATTTTCTTAAAAATCTGAGGCGAAGACTAGTACCTGATTTTTGGACTTATTGATGAACCTGGATCACTGGATTCTCGTTTACGACTAAGTCTGGAAGTTTCAAAAGTACTTTGTTGACTTTCTGGAATTATTTCCCTACAAGAAATATTGTCTGTAAATTTATTTGTTGATCTACAGAGGTAAATTAGAATAAGATTAAGTCACACTATAGAGAAATTTTCTTCTTTACTAGTTGGCAGCCGTAACACTATCCCGAAAGACTAAAATTAGTTCTGCAGACAGAATTAAATGAAAAAAATTGTATTAAAACAGAAGGATTTGTAAAAATCTGTACAATGAATAATTTTCCGAACCCAAAATATATTCCCTCAAAAGAACAAAACAAATTTAAACGATTACTAACTTGGATGAGGAAATTCAGTTTCTATGTAAAACCAGAAGGCTTTTGCTGTAATCAAGAAATCAGCACCAGAACTACAAAAAACATATCAAAGACACAGGAAGACGAAATGATTGTCTTTGACTTTGCGAAGAACAACAGAACGAATTAGCAAAATTGATTAACAAAAAACAAGTGACAAAATTGAAATACTACCTACTTTCTTCGTTAATTTCTTTAACAGATTAATTGTTTTTTGACAGTAAGATTAAATTTAATACATACATTTTTGACGAAGTTGCCGCTGCTGGAATTTTTGTACTGATCTCTCCTCTAAAGTTCGAAAGGAAAAAAGTTAAGTAAGTAAACAGTAATGTCCTCAATCCATACCTCGGTATTGCAGATGGTTTACTGTGACCTGACAATTCAGGTTCCTCCTGCTTTTCTCGTCTGAAATAACAAAAAAAAAGAATTAATTTTGAAAAATTGTTTAACTTGTACAAGTGGTGAATGAACACCTTAAAAAAACTCTGTTTTTTATAATTCTATGCATAAATTTTACTGAATTTTTTTAGAAATGCGCTAGAGATAAAACCCTCTTCTCTAATGTTTATCCCACAGACTGCGCCAAACTGTGTCAGCATTTTCTACAATTTAACAAAATAACGTTTTGCGACATTCGTTCGTCCCTCCGTTAATATAAACACCGCTATAACACATCAATTTCTGAATTTTGCATTGCAGGACGTTATAAGCAATTTGGTTTTTATGTTTTACGTGACTAGAAGTCAGAATTGGCTAATATTTTAAATTTCCGTCATTCGTATCACTTTGTGTTGTACCTGTTAGCAAAACCGTGCTATTCCCCACCAAGAAGTATTTAAGAGTGTACTTGAAACGTTCACATAATTCAAAATTTTATTTCATCTTTTGTTACTTAGACTTTGGCGTAATGCCACCATGTCTGGCGTCTTTCCGAATTTCGGCTTATCGATTCTCTTTCTTAGATATTCATCCTTGCATTAAGTCTGGCTTTTTATTTTTTGACTAGAAACCACTTCATGTTGATAATTTACTTTGGGGGCTTCTTCGGGAAACGCTTGCTTAGCTAACGCCAATTAGGAGCAGCCCGTTTTAAATGTGTCAACAAATTAGTGTCTTAATGGGTAGAATAGCATGTTCTAAATTATTTTAATTGTGTGATCTGTTTGATTCGAGAACTGCGAGGTCAGAGTCATTCAGTCGGTAATTACAAGGGATACTGACACAGAGCTACCTGAGCATTACCTGAACGAAGCAATTACTGTTAATTATTCTGGTTTTTTAATTATAGGAGAGAAAAGCACGAAAACTATTATTAAATTTAAGAGCAGGGTCTTGCTCGTTTCGCTATAATCTGGCTGGAATTAATTCAGGAAAATATTTACACAAACACAAATGAAATTTGTTGTAAGTATCAGGGCATTAAATTTAATCGTTTACAATTTTCTTTAAAACCTTCAAGCGGAAGTTCTTTTTCAAGAAAGTTGCTAGCCTATGAAATCTGTGAAAATTACTTCAAAACTACCACCTGAGACAACTCACATGGTAACGAATGTTACTGTTTACATTTTAAGTATTTTGTCACAAATTAAGAAAGCCAGGTGAAAATGTTATCAGATAATTTCGTATTTGCACGTTCGATTCTTTGTCAAATAATAGGTTAACAGACAACTACAGTTTACAAAGATATCGTGTTTGAGAATTGATTAGATATATTACTTTTCCGCTGACAATGTACACAAATATTGTTATATTTGTACGAGAGCGTTTAAATTTTTCACTATTAAAAATTTAACATAAAATCAATGCCGTTGCCACTGAAACTCGTAGTTATAATACTGTATAGGTTTTTGTTCGTTTAATCGATATTTTAACAAAACATGTCGTAAATGTACTCAAAACTATTGTGTGTTTGATTCCTTTACACCCCAAGCCACGCCTAATTCGTTTCATTTCGGTTTAGTGCTTTATGAAACGTTTTGCTAATACATGCTATTTCTCTCAACCGCTCCTTCGATTCCCACTCGACGTCTTATTTCTGGAATTTTTCGTTAATTAAAAATGAGAGTCAGGGCGGACATATCGGGATAAAATTAGACACCACCTGTAACTTTGATATTGTATCGGAAAATTTCTCAGGACGAAAAGAGGAATTAAATGTAGTGTGCAGTTACAAAAAAGTTGCCAAAGTATAAATGAATCCGAACCGACTTCGTGATTGGAATTTCTTGAGCAAAATTAGCAACTGTCTGAAATTGAATAAGAGACGTCTAGCAAGAAGAGAAAAGTAAAAGAAAATGCGGACTGTATTTTATTCAGGTTAATGTTAGCTGGGGTGAATGTTGGAACACATTGCCTAAGTCACTATTATAATTTATACATATAATCGTTTTGACAGAACAGAGTAAAATATGAACTGCACAACTGCAGTAAATCCTGTGGGGAAACTGCATTTCAGCAGGAGGTTCTCGATACGTGCCTTTAGGAGTAAGAAATAAGAGCAGCATATGTTTCTAGTACTCCCCATTCTTCTTTGTTGAAGTTTTTACGAAAGTATGGAGAATCTTATACAAAAGGCCGTGAAAGTTTCTAAGACTGCAAGTCGGAATATAATACAGCCACGAGGAAATATCACTTCAATGTTGTACAATTAGTTGCAAATGACTCTAACATTGATATTAAAAACAAAAATAAATTACAAAAGGCTGGTTGTTCCAAGTTAAGAAAATATCTAAATTCACAGTAAAAATTTGAAAAATAGAATGCTGGTAGTTTGTTGTTAAATAAAATTAAAAAGAATTGCTCTCCCGCAAAGTAAATATAAAATTATTGCCTTGAAATTATTATACTGAAAAATGTAGTAAAATAAAAAATTAATACATACGTCTGTGAAGAGCTTGTTGTTTCTGGAATTATTTCGCTGAAAGTGCAAAAGGAAGCAACATGAAGTAATTAAATGGAAATGTCTTCATTGACATACCTCGGTATTGCAGGTGGTTCACTGTGTGTTAATATTTCCGGTTCATTCTGCTCTTCTTCTCTGAAAGAACAGAATATAGAACAATTAATAATCCAGAAATTAGAAATAATATACAAAGAAAATAAGTCGTGAGTTAATCAACTGAAACACGTAGGTAACTCGTTTGAAAGAAAATTGTCTCAAGTTAAGTTTCATTGATTCATAGGTGAGTGTTTAAGTTTTGTTTTTTAAAAAACACCTAAAAGTGGGTAAAATTAGGCAGACAAGATCGGTTACAAAGAACTAGTAATAAAATTGGATCTGATTTGTTAACAAATTAGTTGTTTTTTGGAAAGTTTCAGTTATATTCTAAATTTAACTTTTATAACGATAATTTGATACGAGATCTAATTACAAGATGAAATCACTTTTAAAATAGGAAAATTAACACTTAATACATACTTATCTGGGGAACTTGGTGTATCTGGAAGTTTTTCGCTGACCACTTCTTCTCTAGATTTCAAAAGGAAAGAAAATGAAGTAGTTAATTTGAACTGTCTCCATTCACATACCTTGGTGCTGCAGGTGCTTCTCTCTGTGTTAATAACTTAGGCTTATCCTGCTTTTTTCCTCTGAAATAAAAGAAGTTAACAAATTAATTTTACTGAACTTAAAATTAATTAAGTAGTTGTTCTTTGGAAAGTTTCAGTTGTATTGTAAATTTTATTTTTAGAACAATAATAATTAATATTAAATATATCTACACAAGCATTCACCTTTCAAAGAGGAAAATTTACACTTAATACATACTTTTTTGAGGAACTTGCTGCCTCTGGGAATTTTCCGCCGACCACTTCTTCTCTAGATTTTAAAAGGAAAGAAAATGAAGTAATTAATTGGAACTGTTTTCATTCACATACCTTGGTGCTGCAGGTGGTTCTCTCTGTGTTAATAACTCAGGTTTATCCTGCTTTTTTCTTCTGAAATAAAAGAAGTTAACAAATTAGCTTTACTGAACTTAAAATTAATTAGTTGTTTTTTGGAAAGTTTCAGTTGAATTGTAAATTTTATTTTTACAACGATAAATTGATATTAAATATATCTACAGCAGCATTCATCTTAAATAAGAAAATTAAGACTTATACATACTTTCTTGGGGAACTTGGTGGTTCAGATGTTATTAATTTGGGTTCATCCTGTTTTTCTCCTCTGAAACAAGAAGTTAATAAATTAACTTTGTGAACTTAAAATTATTTTTTGGTGAATTTTACTTGTGTTCTAAATTTTATTTTTGAACGATAAATTGATACTAAATATATCTCCAGTGTTTATGCTGACTCCAATGCTTATTATAAGGTTTCATCAAGAGATGCCAGTTCTAATTTTATAAATATTATCTCTTTCTCAGAGTAGTCATAAAGTGGGGCTTCTAGATCAGTTTGACCTCTTTTGACCTCAGCTAGGAGTTCCACTATTCTTTATCGAGGGTTTGTCAGCGCCTTGTGCTCAGTCCTGTTTTGCGCAGATTCGAGTTCTACCCCCCAGAATGTGACCTGAAGTAGAAGCCCCACTATATAACTACTTCTCAGAAAAAGACATTGGCGATTCAATAAAAAGACGGAAAGATAAAGTTACAGCAAGCATCGACCAAATACCCGCATTTATTATTAAATACTAGATTAGATTTTCTCATATCACTGATCATTTTCTTCAATTTGATATTAAAAACTGCTTATTTCCAAAAAATATGGAAACCAACTCGAATTTGCCCTTTTCCGAAAAAAGGTGATTTTCCAATTCTGGACAATTATAGGCTTATTTCAATTTTGTCCATGTAATTTTTCTACAATATTTGGATCAATTCTTTACAAATACGTTTATAGCTCCATCAACTATAAAATAACTAACGCACAGCATGGCTTTGTGCAAAATAGATCCACCAATACTAATTTACCGTGTTGTAACCAGTTAGTACTTGCTAAGATAAAACTAATTTTGACAAATGACATACCCTCTAAGAAAATATGGGGCGGGGGATATCCAAAATCGGTTTCATTTTAGCAGGTAGTAGCCCCACCCACCCACCCTCTCTTTTCTTGGACGGTATCTTATTTGCCAAAATCAGTTTTATCTTAGCAGGTACTAACCCCGCCAACCCACCCTCTCTTTTCTTAGAGGCTATTTCATTCGCCAAAATCCACACCCACAGGGTGAGTGGCTGGCGCTAGTACTTGCTAAGATAAAACTGATTTTGGCAAATGACATAGCCTCAAGAAAAGCGAGGGTGGGTGGGCGGGGCTAGTACTTGCTAAGATAAAACTGATTTTGATAAATGACATATTCTCTAAGAAAATTAAAGGTAGAGGGTGCCAACATCGGTCTTATTTTAGCAGCCCAGAAAAATTAATCTTTTAAATGGGAAAATTAACACTTGATACGTACTTTTTTGGCGTACTTGCTGGTTTTGGAAGTTTTTCGCTAATCGCTTCTTCCCTAGAGTTTAAAAGGAAAGAAAACGAAGTAATTAATTGGAACTGTTTTAATTCACATACCTTGGTGGTGCAGGTGTTAATAATTCGGGTTCACTCTGTTTTCGTCCTCTGAAATAAGATGTTAATAAATTTACATTGTGAACTTAAAATTAATTAGTTTTTGGAAAGTTTCACATGTTCTAAATTTTATTTTTGAACGATAAATTGATACTAAATATATCTACAGAAGAATTCATCTTTTAAATAGGAAAATTGACACTTGATACATACTTTTTTGGAGAACTTGCTGGCTCTGGAAGTTTTTCGCTGACCACTTCTTCCCTAGAGTTTCAAAGGAAAGAAAATGAAGTAATTAATTGGAATTGTCTTAATTCACATACCTTGGTGGTGCAGATGTTATTAATTTGGGTTCATCCTGTTTTCTTCCTCTGAAATAAGAAGTTAATAAATTAACTTTGCGAATTTAAAATGAACTATTTTTTGGTGAGTTTTACTTGTATTCTAAATTTTATTTTTGAACGATAAATTGATACTAAATATATTTGAAACTAAATATATCTACAGAAGAATTCATCTTTTAAATAGGAAAATTGACACTTGATACATACTTTTTTGGAGAACTTGCTGGCTCTGGAAGTTTTTCAACGACCGCTTCTTCTCTAGAGTTTTAAAGAAAAGGAAATGAAGTGATTATTTGGAATTTTCTTAATTCACATACCTTGGTGGTGCAGATGTTACTAATTTCGGTTCATCCTGTTTTCCTCCTCTGAAATAAAAAGTTAATAAGATAACTTTGTGAACTTAAAATGAATTATTTTTTGGTGAGTTTTACTTGTGTTCTAAATTTTATTTTTGAACGATAAATTGATACTAAATATATCTACAGAAGAATTCATCTTTTTAATAGGAAAATTAACACTTGATACATACTTTTTTGGGGAACTTGCTAGCTCTGGAAGTTTTTCAACGACAATTTCTTCTCTAGAGTTTAAAAGGAAAGAAAATGAAGTAATTAATTGGAATTGTCTTAATTCACATACCTTGCTGGTACAGATGTTACTAATTTGGGTTCATCCTGTTTTCCTCCTCTGAAATAAGAAGTTAATAAATTACTTTGCGAACTTAAAATGAATTATTTTTTGGTGAGTTTTACTCGTGTTCTAAATTTTATTTTTGAACGATAAATTGATACTAAATATATTTCTAGACGAATCCATCTTTTAAATAAGAAAATTAACACTTGATACATACTTTTTTGGCAAAGTTGCTGGCTCTGGAAATTTTTCGCTGATCGCTTTTTCCCTAGAGTTTAAAAAGAAAGACAACGAAGTAATAATTAATTGGAACTGTCTTAATTCACATACCTAGCTGGTACAGATGTTACTAATTTGAGTTCATCCAGTTTTCCTCCTCTGAAATAAAAAGTAAATAAATTAACTTTGTGAACATAAAATGAATTACTTTTTGGTGAGTTGTACTTGTGTTTCAAATTTTATTTTTGAACGATAAATTGATACTAAATATATCTACATAAGAATTCATCTTTTACATAGGAAATTTAACACTTGATACATACTTTTTTGGGGAACTTGCTGGTTTTAGAATTTTTTCAATGACCGCTTCTTCTCTAGAGTGTGAAAGGAAAGAAAATGAAGTAATTAATTGGAATTGTCTTAATTCACATACCTTGGTGGTGCAGATGTTACTAATTTGGGTTCATCCAGTTTTCCTCCTCTGAAATAGAAAGTAAATAAATTAACTTTGTGAACATAAAATGAATTACTTTTTAGTGAGTTGTACTTGTGTTCTAAATTTTATTTTTGAACAATAAATTGATACTAATTATATCTACAGAAGAAGTCATCTTTAAAATAGGATAATTAACACTTGATACATACTTTTTTAGGGAACTTGCTGGCTCTGGAAGTTTTTCGCTGACCGCTTTTTCTCTAGAGTTTGAAAGGATAAAACATGAAGTAATTAATTGGAATTATCTTAATTTGCATACCTTGGTGGTACAGATGTTACTAATTTGGGTTCATCCTGTTTTCCTCCTCTGAAATAAAAAGTAAATAAATTAACTTTGTGAACATAAAATGAATTACTTTTTGGTGAGTTGTACTTGTGTTTCAAATTTTATTTTTGAACGATAAATTGATACTAAATATATCTACATAAGAATTCATCTTTTACATAGGAAATTTAACACTTGATACATACTTTTTTGGGGAACTTGCTGGTTTTAGAATTTTTTCAATGACCGCTTCTTCTCTAGAGTTTGAAAGGAAAGAAAATGATGTAATTAATTGGAATTGTCTTAATTCACATACCTTGGTGGTGCAGATGTTACTAATTTGGGTTCATCCTGTTTTCCTCCTCTGAAATAAGAAGTTAATAAGTTAACTTTGTGAACTTAAAATGAATTACTTTTTGGTGAGTTTTACTTGTGTTCTAAATTTTATTTTTGAACTATAAATTGATACTAAACTCATCTTTTAAACACGAAAATTAACACTTGATACATACTTTTTTGGCGAACTTGCTGGTTTTGGAATTTTTTCGCTGACCGCTTCTTCTCTAGAGTTTAAAAGGAAAGAAAATGAAATAATTAATTGGAACTGTTTTAATTTACATACCTTGCTGGTACAGATGTTACTAATTTGGTTTCATCCTGTTTTCCTCTTCTGAAATAAAAAGTGAATAAATTAACTTCGTGAACTTAAAATGAATTATTTTTTGGTGAGTTTTACTTGTGTTCTAAATTGAATTTTTGAACGATAAATTGATACTAAATATAATTACAGAAAAATTCATCTTTTAAATAGAAAAATTAACACTTGATACATACTTCTTTGGCGAACTTGCTGGCTCTGGAAGTTTTTCGCTGACCATTTCTTCCCTAGAGTTCGAAAGAAAAGAAAATGAAGTAATTAATTGGAATTGTCTTAATTGACATACCTAGGTGGTGCAGATTTTACTAATTTAGGTTCGTCCTGTTTTTCTCCTCTGAAATAAGAAGTTAATAAATTAACTTTGTGAACTTAAAATGCATTATTTTTTGGTGAGTTTTACTTGTGTTCTAAATTTTATTTTTGAAAGATGAATTAATACTAAATTTATCTACAGACTAATTCATCTTTTAAATAGGAAAATTAACACTTGATACATACTTTTTTGGGGAACTTGCTGGCTCTGGAAGTTTTTCAACGACCGCTTTTTCTCTAGAGTTTGAAAGGAAAGAAAATGAATTAATTAATTGAAATTGTCTTAATTCACATACCTTGCTGATACAGATGTTACTAATTTGGGTTCATCCTGTTTTTCTCCTCTGAAATAAAAAGTTAATAAATTAACTGTGTGAACTTAAAATTAATTATTTTTTGAAAAGTTTCACTTCTATTCTAAATTTTATTTTTGAAAGATAAATTGATACTAAATATATCTACAGAATAATTCATCTTTTAAATAGGAAAATTAACACTTGATACATACTTTTTTGGGGAACTTGATGGTTCTGGAAGTTTTTCAACGACCGCTTCTTCTCTAGAGTTTAAAAGGAAAGAAAATGAAGTAATTAATTGGAATTTTCTTAATTCACATACCTTGGTTGTACAGATGTTACTAATTTCGGTTCATCCTGTTTTCCTCCTCTGAAATAACAAGTTAATAAATTAACTTTGCGAACTTAAAATGAATTATTGTTTTGTGAGTTTTACTTATATTCTAAATTTTATTTTTGAACGATAAATTGATGCTAAATATATCTACAGAAGAATTCATCTTTTAAAAAGGAAAATTAACACTTGATACATACTTTTTTGGGGAACTTGCTGGCTCTGGAAGTTTTTCGCTGACCGCTTCTTCTCTAGAGTTTAAAAGGAAAGAAAATGAAGAAATTAATTGGAATTCTCTTAATTCACATACCTTGCTGGTCTAGATGTTACTAATTTGGGTTCATCCTCTTTTCCTCCTCTGAAATAAAATGTTAATAAATTAACTTTGTGAACTTAAAATGAATTATTTTTTGGTGAGTTTTATTTGTGTTCTAAATTTTATTTTTGAAAGATGAATTGATACTAAAAATATCAACAGAAGAATTCATCTTTTAAATAGGAAAATTAACACTTGATACGTACTTTTTTGGCAAACTTGCTGGTTTTGGAATTTTTTCGCCAACCGCTTCTTCTCTAGAGTTTAAAAAGAAAAAAAATGAAGTAATTAATTCGAAAAATCTTCATTCACATACCTTGGTGCTGCAGGTGGTTCTTTCTGTGATAGTAATTTAGATTCAACCTGTTTTTCTCCTCTGAAATAAGAGAAGTTAATAAATTAACTTTGCTGAAATAAAAATCAATTAGTTGTTCTTTGGAAAGTTTCATTTGTATTCTAAATTTTATTTTAGAACGATAATTTGATACTATATCTACAGAACAGTTCACCTGTAAAATAAAAAAACTGACACAATACATACTTCTTTGGGGAACTTGCTGTCTCTGGAAATTTTTCGGTAGCCACTTCTTCTCTAGGGTTCAAAAGAAAATAAAATGAAGTAATTAATTCGAAAAGTCTTCATTCACATACCTTGGTGCTGCAGGTGGTTCTTTCTGTGATAGTAATTTAGGTTCAACCTGTTTTTCTCCTCTGAAATAAGAGAAGTTAATAAATTAACTTTGCTGAAATAAAAATCAATTAGTTGTTCTTTGGAAAGTTTCATTTGTATTCTAAATTTTATTTTAGAACGATAATTTGATACTATATCTACAGAACAATTCACCTGTAAAATAGAAAAATTGACACTATACATACTTCTTTGGGGAACTTGCTGTCTCTGGAAGTGTTTCGGTGGCCACTTCTTCTCTAGAGTTCAAAAGGAAAGAAAATGAAGTAATTAATTCGAAAGGTCTTCATTCACATACCTTGGTGCTGCAGGTGGTTCTTTCTGTGTTAGTGATTTAGGTTTATCCTGTTTTTCTCCTCTGAAATAAGAGATGTTAATAAATTAACTTTGCTGAAATTAAAATCAATTAGTCGTTCTTTGGAAAGTTTCATTTGTATTCTAAATTTTATTTTAGAACGATGATTTGATACTAAATATATCTACAGAACAATTCACCTGTAAAACAGAAAAATTGACACTATACATACTTCTTTGGGGAACTTGCTGCCTCTGGAGATTTTTTGGTGAACACTACTTTTCTAGGGTTCAAAAGGAAAGAAAATAAAATAATTAATTCGAAAGTACTTGATTCACATACCTTGGTACTCCAGGTGATTCTTTCTGTGTTAGTGATTTAGGTTTATCCTGTTTTTCTCCTCTGAAATAAGACAAGTTAATAAATCAACTTTGCTGAACTTAAAATCAATTAGTTGTTCTTTGGAAACTTTCATTTGTATTCTAAATTTTATTTTAGAACGATAATTTGATACTATATCTACAGAACAATTCACCTGTAAAATAGAAAAATTGACACTATACATACTTTTTTGGGGAACTTGCTGCCTCTGGAAGTCTTTTGATGACCACTACTTTTCTAGAGTTCAAAAGGAAAGAAAATTAATTAATTAATCCGAAAGGACTTGATTTACATACCTTGGTACTCCAGGTGATTCTTTCTGTGTTAGTGATTTAGGTTTATCCTGTTTTTCTCCTCTGAAATAAGAGAAGTTAATAAATTAACTTTGCTGAACTTAAAATAAATTAGTTGTTTTTTGGAAAGTTTCTGTTGTATTCTAAATTTTATTTTTAGAACGATAATTTGATACTACTATAGAACAATTCATTTTTAAAAAAGAAAAATTGACACTATACATACTTCTTTGTGGGACTTGTTGTCTCTGGATGTTTTTTGGTGACCATTTCTTTTCTAGGGTTCAAAAGGAAAGAAAATGAAATAAGTAATTCGAAAGGACTTGATTCACATACCTTGGTACTCCAGGTGATTCTTTCTGTGTTACTGATTTAGGTTTATCTTGTTTTTCTCCTCTGAAATAAGATGAGTTAATAAATTAAATTTGCTGAACTTAAATCAATTAGTTGTTTTTTGAAAAGTTTCTGTTGTATTCTAAATTTTATTTTGTTTCTGACTTTTGCATTGCAAGAAGTTATTACATATTTAATTAATAAAAGAATTCGTCTATTAAGCAGGGAAATCAACACTTGATACATACATCACTGAGGAGCTTGTTGTTTCTGGAATTTTTTTGCTGAGCAATTGTTCTCTAAAGTTCAAAAGGAAAGAAAATTAAGTAATTAATTGGAAATGTCTTGATTCACATACCTCGGTTTTGCAGATGGTTCAGTATGTGTTAATAGTTCAGGTTTATCCTCCTTTTCCCCTCTAAATTAACAGAAGAAAACAAATTAAGTGTAGATAAATTTAAAACAATTTACAAAGAAACTTATATAAGTTCCATGTATAAACTTTTTGAGTTTTTAAAATAATACAGATACTGTATATATAGATACGTACTTATCAGTTTTTTCCTTGGAATCTAAAGGTTTAGAACCGGAAGCCACTCTAAAAAACAAAAATTTAAACTTTTAATTTCGTTACAGTTTGCTACATTAATTAAATATTCTCTCTTTTATGTCTATTGTACTGAGAGCAATAAAAATACGATCAAAGACAGCTGTCGATTTATGGAAATTTCTCTTTGATAAAATTTTCGTCTTGTAAGATTTTAAAGTTTGACTAGAAGCGCAACAATCCAAGAAAAACTTTCAGTATCCATGGCTGCCTCTTGATTTGAACAGAACTTCAAAATTTTAAATTTCGATGTTGATAAACACAAGAAATCAAAAGAACAATCATAATGTAAAATTAACACTTATACATACACATCTGAGGAAGTTGTTGCTTCTGGAGTAGTTCTTTCGCTGGCCACCTCTTCTCTAAAGGTCAAAAAATGAACTACCTAATTGGAAAGTCTTAATTTACATACCTTGGTGCTATAGATGGTTCATCTTGTGATAATAATTTAGATGCAATCATTTTGTCTTCTCTAGAATAACAGAAATTAAACAATTAACTACACCGAAATTAAAAATTAGTATTTTATAAAAAACTTAGACAAGTGGTGAATGTATGGTGTGTTCAATTAGCTTGTTTAAAAAAAGTTCTGTTTTATCATTGTTCAGTGTATAAAAAAAAATTAATATCTTTATTGTACGTACTTCTTCCTGGAGGCTAAACCTCTTCCACGACCAGGCCTGGAAGTCATCCTGAAAAAGAATTATTACAGACTTAATTTCGCCACACCAATACATTAATTGTACATAAAACTAGTACAGTACTCTCTCCCATCTAAGGATATTTAGACAAAACTTCTCTCGCCCCTGAAGTACAATCCAGCTTTTTCGACAAATTTTATGATTTGAAGTTGTAAATTTTATTTTTTTAACAAACCTAACGGTTAAAATAAAGATAAGGATGGTTTCCACTACAAAATTTTGTGGCTTTAGAGCATCTGATGTTTCAAATTTTAGCCTGTGAAATGGTGTTATACAATTTTGATTTTTTTTAATCTGAATGTCTAGGGCAAAAAATCAAGATGGATTCATAAACTACACGTGTAGGAGTATGTTATTTTATAATACATAATACACATCAAATTTGACAACAATCGGAACAATTAGGAGATTATCTATATCTGTGGTATTTAAGAATATCCGGTCAAAACAATAAAAATAATATTTTGAAATACCGTCGTTAGTTTTTGGTGGGGAATAAATACATTTGTATCAAGATGGACAATGAACGCTATCAGTTCAAATTATCAAATTATGTGATCATTCAACATTAGAGATGTACCGACTACAGTCGGCCGACTGTTTATAAATGCAACAGACAGTGGGTTTTTTTTTCTATTTCTCTGACTACCTTAAAAACTTGTTTTATTTTAATAAAAGGAATAACTGAAGTTTCTTTTTTTTCCAAAAAATGTGTTAAATTTTTTTGGATAATTTTAACATTTAATTTTTTGTAGTAACTCAGTACAAAAATAAAGAATAACACAATTTAGGGCAGTTTATACAATACTTAACCAATTTTAACCACTTTTTTGGAAAATTTTTGGAAATTTTAAATGCGTTTTGCGTGTTTATTGGACCATATATCGTGACGGCGATTTCAGAATCGTAACTAGCGGAAGATTATCTACACTTTGACACCAATTTTCGGTCGATTAAACTAATTTTAACCGGTTTTGACAAAGCCGACTAGTCGGCCGACTGCAGTCGGCACATCTCTATTCAACATATAATCGAAAAGTGTTATCAGAATTATGTTGGCAACACCCACGCGTTCTTTGTGTATTTTGACAGTTACGGTCAAATAACTGTCAAATATCCGCATCATAATATTAAAAATAAATTTCATAGCTTACTAGACATTTTTTTTTCGATCATTGGTACCAACTTTCTTCTCTGGCGCTAAAAAAATAAGCTTTTTTTCTTAACTACATTTCTGAATTTGTATCAGAATTCTGTAACCGTGTTCTGCTAAAAGTACTTAAATGAGGAAATTTAGACGATTTTTTTATGGTGGCCTTTGATCGTATACAAAATCGGCTTGTACCTACTTTCAACTGACAATTTGATTATAGTTCCTAATTTCAGCATGGTGGCAAGAATCAGTGCTGAGGTTGATAGAATAATCGGTTATTTTATGACCGCTTGTACAAAAGAATCCACACTAAGTGTCTATACTCGTAAATAATCGTCCATTAAACTACTTTTGTCAGTTTTTTTTTTAATTGTGTCGTTAATATTTCAGTTAGCTTTATAAATCATAAATCAACACGTAACGTCATTTGGATTATAATTTCTATTTACACGAGGCGGCACATGTCAATGCCTGCTTTGATACGAGACTAATTGTGTACATTTAAACAGATAATTTCAGGACGTTTTTGTTACACAAATAAAAAACCATGTGTATATGGGTCTCTTTAAATATATTTAATTAAAAATTGAACAAATTCAGTCACTCCTACAGTTGTTTTTATATAACAGTCCTTTCCAGTGGTAAAACCCAAAACACGCAAATCCACCGCCAAAAGTATCTACAAAATTAAATACGTCCGTCAAGAATGAAGAATAGCAAAGAGACTTAACAAGTATCCATCCATCGACTTTGATGAATGACGGCGTTTCCAAAAGACATCAAAAAACGCGTAAAACCCGCTTATTTTAAAAAATGAACATACATAACGATCAAAATATAGCCCACAATGTGTCACCACGACGCCTGTGACCCCAAAACCATCCAAAACCTATTAAACATTTTCGTCGGTGAGAGTAAAGAATCCCCACAAAAAATCAATGTACTTCTCGACAACAGCCAACGCGATTTGCAGTTTTTTGAGTTGCAGCAAGACAAATGATCGTCGCGGAAATGTATCGTTAATGACGTCATATTGCCCTAAAATAATGCGAACAAAATGGCGATTTTCGAGCGACGTCGTCGACGCAATGGCTTCACTGTAGTCGTCATATCGACGGATCGATGTCGCGTCGCATGGCAACGTCGTTCGTACTATCACGGACTGAAACGGGCGTCGCGGCGTCGACCATGGCCTAGCGCGATTCAGGCGCTAGATGCCATTCCAAACAGACGAGACCTGAAAGCTTATGCTCGGACGATCTTATGCAAAACTTTATTGTTCGTAAAGGACGGTTTTGGCATAGCTAAGTGCTAGCAGAAAATTTGCAGCGAATAATGACCGTCTGGTCGAATTATTCTTGTTATGTGAAAGGCGGGCTTCTTCGAGGGGGCGTTAAACGAAAATTATTCAAATTTCCGTGGAGGACGAGTTTTTGTAAGAGAAATAGCTGCTTTTTGTGTGTTAAACCGTATACGTTAGAATGGTTTTTGGTTGCACAAACGGAAAAAAATATCGACACATTCGAGCTTTATTCGTCAATTTTTCGACACGAAATACTCGATGACACTAACACAAACAAGTTGTCATCTTTGCAACGTTGACCATTTTAAATTAACTGTCGATACGTTTGAACAACACCTCTGTCACCTTTTGGGTTAGGTTAATTTGACAAAATGGCAGCGTAGCAGCTGAAACACGGCGACAGATTGTTCAAAATTTTAGTCTTTTTTGAACTGTGACAATAAAATCATTCTTTAAAGTGTCGTCCTCATTTCTCTTATTATGTATGTAAGTATTAACAAGATATATTATCTGTTCATTTTCTAGAATTTTTTTTTAATTACGGTGGTGTAAATGTGGCTTGGTGACAAAATGGCTAAAAATTACACTTATTAATTCTTACATTTGACGTGTCTGACCAACACGTGTTTGTGCAATGCGACTGTTTGGAGCCTGGATTATGGATTATTTATTCCTAAGGCTGAAAAATAGCGTGAAAGCGGGTACGTAGTTCTCCAATTCTCAGTTTACATCTAATTCCTAGCGTCACCTTAAATAAGGAAATCGATTTTAAATTTGTTTGAATAATTGAGTGAAAGATTTTTATAGAATCTATTTTGATGAATACTACTTCAGTATTTTTATTTTCTGAATATAAGGGAACTATTGTAACATGATTCGTTTGACAAGGATTTATTGTAATGTTTTCCGGACTCTTCTTGGTTATAAAAAAATTTAGACAGAACTTCCGTCAAACAGTAAAACAAATTCCGTCAGTCTTGGAAAAAAAATGTCGACGAGGATGGGATTCGAACTCACGCCCGTAAAGCTCCAGTTCCTCAACACCTCAGAGCATCCAACCACGAAACACTTTTGTAAAGCAATTGTGATTACAAATCAAAGAGGATTTCATAAAGCACAAGTGTAGGAGTATTTTATTTTATAAAATTTAAATAATGTTAATGTATATAATTTTGAGGTGACGATATCACAGTGTTGGTGGGGGTGCTTGGACAAAGTTTGATCAGCGTTTTACGATTTACACGATACTAATAAAGAATAACATACATCGAAAATTTAGTTTCGGATATTATCTGGTTAATAAAAATCGCCACAGATGGCAGACGGCAGACAGACAGACGGAAATGGGGAATCTATTGTGTCATACTCCAGGGGTCATAAAAAGTCCATAACATCCTGTTGTCGTCTATCTGTTCTCTGTTTGTTGGTGATTTTATTGGACGAATAATTTCCGGAATTACTAGACTGATTGTTGTAAAATTTTAGATGTGTATTGACAATACGGCGTAACTGGCAAATCGCTGACCAAAATTTGATGACGTCATATAAAAATTTTGACAAGTAAATTGTATTTAAAATGTGTAAAGTGTGGGACAGTGTGTAAAAAGTACTTGTGATATATTAATTCACTTTTATTTTTACCTTTACTTTGGAAATTTTGGACATTTTTGAAAAAACTTCAAATTTTTATTATTTGACTTAGAACTAGGACCGACTGCTCGGAATTTAAAAATATTTTTAGAATGTAATATCTAGTATTTATGAAATTTTAAACATAATTTGCTCACAACTTTCTCGAAATAACGCAAAGGCAGTTTTTTTAAATAGTTTATCATCATCTTTGCATAGTAAATGTTATGTAAATTTTATAAAATAACATACTCTTTATGAATTCGTCTGGAAGTTTTACCCTATACATCTAGATTTTTGGAAAAAAAGCAGAATACGCACAGGCTGAGTCACTTGGACTTTGTTCAGTTTTATAATGAAATAAAAATTTAGATAAAGTAAAAAAAACTGTGATGATTTTTTTTTAAATTATTTTATTTTAAATTAATTTCGTGTTAATAAAGTTGTGCATACATAGAACTCATTCGTATTTATTTATAAAACAAATTGCGTTAATATAGGTTCATAAATAAAAAAATTATCCGAGCTATCCCCTTTTAGCTAACTCACTCTGTATAACTTCATTTTATAATTTATTTTGAAATCCTGTAAACTTTTTAACGTTATCATAGGCCTGATAAACCATTAATCAAAATTTATTCGTTTCTTTGCAAAATCAAATTTTAAAATTTTCTCGAAAAACCTGAATATGTTGTAGCGTACTTCCAGGGCAAGGAAAGTTCTGTCTAAATAACTTCAGATTTTTTTTTCACTTTGGTGAAATTTTTCGTCACATATTTTTTAAAATTAATATCTCAATTATTTATGGAAATTTCGTAACCCGGTGTTCACCACTCTTTTCAGCCTACAAAACTCCGTGAATCGCAGAAAAAATATTGACTACTTTTTTGACGGAAATGAAATACAGTAAAGGCAAGTTACGTTGAAGGAGCTGCTTTTTATTGAATTTGATTTCCAACAAAACAAATCGATTGTCTGTCCATGATTTATAGTTACAGTGGTGGAAACCGCGTGACGAAATATCCTTAAATAACTGATATATTGATTTTTAAAAATACGTAATAAAAAATTTCGCTAAATTAAAAAAAAAACTTGATAATAAACTGTCCAAATAAAACTGCCCGTGCATTATACCGGGTAAACGTAATTTTATAAAAGTAAAATTGGCAACGCTGCACGCAACTAATGCGTGGTTTCCTTGGGCTTACTTTCTGATTTTATTAATAAATAAACCAAAAGAACATTTAATAAGACATTTATGAATTATAAAGAAAAACAAAACCAACAAAGAAGATGTTCAAAATTCCTTTCTTTTGCTGTCTTGTGCATATAACTAAGCTCCTAATGTTTCCAAATTTTGATCATTTTTGTAAAAGTTAGATTTTAACGATGACATACCCTCTAAGAAAAGAGAGGGCGGGTGGGCGGGGCTAGTAGCTGCCAGGACAAGACTGATTTTGGCAAATGACATATCCTTTAAGAAAAGAGAGGGTGGGTGGGTGGGCCTAGTACCTGCTAAGATAAGACTGATTTTGGCAAATGAGATCCCTCTAAAAAAATAGAGGGCGGGTGGGCGGTATTAGTACCTGCTAAATTAAGACCGATTTTGGCAAATGACTTTGGCTAGTGGAAGGCAAAACATCTGCAGTGGAATCTTGAACAGTTTGTATTAGCAGTTTCAGCACTCTTCTTCTGAAATGTACAGGGTGAGCTAATAAGGAGTACTTTTTTTTTAACTATAGAGTGTTCTGTTTTTAAGACGTAGCACATAACTTAGTAAAAAAAATGAAACACCCTGTACACCGTTTATTTTTGATACTACGATGCGACATTCCCACGTCATTCTTTCAAATTCTATTAAAATCTTTTGCGAGAAATTTGCTCTAATTTCAAAACTAACTAACTATTGAAAAACCGGAAAATTGAAGAAACCAAGAATTCAAAAATTAAAAATCATACAGAAGCTGAAAAATAAAAAAAAATATCTAACAGTCGACCTATCGAAAAATTATAAATCAAGAACTCGAAAAAGTGAACAAACAAAAAACTGGAAAAATAAAAGATTGAATATTTGAAAACATCGAAAAAGTCAAATCATAATCATGATTGGTCAAAATCAGTCGTATATATCCAAGTACTAGCCCCGACCATCCGCCCCGCTCTTTATTTTCTTGGAGGATTGGTCATTTGCCAAAATCAATCTTATTTTAGCAGGTATTAGGCCCGCCCACCCGCCCTCTATTTTCTTAGAAAGTATGCCATTTGCTAAAATTAATCTTATCTTATAAAAAAGCGCTAATCCTAACTTTTTTTGTTACACTCTTTGCTATAAGATTTATTTCTTATTTGAGAAGAAAAAAGAAGAGAGAATGGGTGGGTGGGCGGGGCAAGTTTTAACTTTTTCGAAAAATAATCGTAACACTGAAGAAACGAAAAATTTAAAAATCAAAAATTCACGAGTTGAAATATCGACAAATTGAAAATTTTAATACTGAAAACTAAAAAAACTGCAAATCGAAAAACTGAAGAAACGAAAAACTGTAAAAACCGAAAGGTTGCAAAATAAAACTAGAAACACTAAAAAATCCAAGAATGAATACAGTAGAACCTCTATAATTTGAACCCACGATTTTCCGAACATCCAGTAATGCGAATAGATGCTACATAGTTGAAGTCGATATCTTTTAATCCGAACAAAAACTCTGCAATTCGAACTGAACTTGAAAACATGAACCTACTTGCAAAAATGACGCAAGATCTTCTTTCTATAGGTAATTTTTTGAAATGTTTAAAAATTGTGATATTTCAATGAACTGAATTAATTATCTAATTCTGGAAAAAAGGTTAAAGTTACCGAAGAAATGAGGCCGGAAGTGACTTCTGCCCCCGAAATCTATAAGAAAAAGTATTTAGTTAAATTTCGAAAATCCTCAAAAATGGGTCGAAATTTCCTAGTACTTGCCAAATAACCTAGCCTCTAAGAAAATAAAAGGCGGATAAGACTCATTTTGGCAAATGACCTACTCTTCTAAGAAAAGGTACTAGCCCCGCCCACCCACCCTTTATTTTCTTTGAAGAGTGAGTCATCTGCCAAAATCAATCTTATTTTAACAAATACTATCCCCGCCCACCCACCCTTGTTTTCTTAGAAAATATGTCATTTGCAAAAATCAGTCTCATACTTGCGAAGACAAGACTGATTTTGGCAGATGACGTATTCTTTATTTTCTTAGAAGAGTAGGTCATTGGCCAAAATGAGTCTTATTTTGGTAAATACTAGCTTCACCCACTCGCCCTTTGTTTTCTTACGAGAGTAGATCATTTGCCAAAATCAATCTTATCGTAGTGAGTACTACTAGATTCTTCAGTTTTTCGATTTTTCAACTTTCGAATTTTTCATAGTCTCGCTTTTTAAATTTTCAATTTTTTAATCTGTCTTTCGATTTTTGATTTCTCTGGGCAACAGAAAAAAAACCTTCGATTTTTTAATTTTACAATTTTGGTAGTTTTCCGATTTCTCAATTATTTGATTTTTAAAAATATCGAGAAAATAGATGTTTATTTTTTTTAATTTTCGATTTTTGATTTTTTGTCACCTAGTTTTTGGAAGGAATTTTGATCAGCGATTTGCCATGTTTACCGAAACTTTAAAACATCTGAAAATTGTGTTTTTAATTTTCAATTTGCTCTTTTAGTTAAAAAATCGAAAAATGACAATCGTGAAAAGGAAAAATTTTAACTTGAGAACTTGAGATTAAAAAATTGTAAAGTTAAAACTTGAAAAATCAAAAGATTGGAATTAAAGACTGTAAAATTGTCAAACAAATTATCAAATGAAATATTCAAAAGTTGAACAATCTAACAACTAAAATAAAATTAAAACTGGAATTTCGAATTCGATTTTATAAGATTTTTTTTTTTTTCAATTTTTCGATATTTCACTTTTTGATTTTCCGATTATACAGTTGTACAATTTTCCGATTTCTCATTTATCCGATTTTTCAATTTATAATTTTTTGATTTTTTTTTTTTATTTTTAGCAGGTGCTAACCCCACCCACCCAGCCTTTATTTTCTTAGAAAAATAAGTAATCTGCCAAAATCTTATTTACTAACTTTTTTTGTTTTTGCTATAAGATTTATTCCCCATTTGAGAAGAAAAACAAAAGAGAGAATGGGTGGGTGGGCGGAGCTTAGTTTAACTTTTTCGAAAAATCGTAAAATTCAAGAAACGAAAAATTTAAAAATCAAAAATTCACTAGTTCAAATATCGAAAAATTGAAAATTTTAATACTGGAAACTAAAAAACTCTTCACTAA
The DNA here is from genome assembly GCF_036711695.1 of Zophobas morio. Classification (NCBI taxonomy): domain Eukaryota; kingdom Metazoa; phylum Arthropoda; class Insecta; order Coleoptera; family Tenebrionidae; genus Zophobas; species Zophobas morio. Next base: position 13,387,420 of record NW_026972107.1, read on the forward strand.
ATTTAATATTAAGAACATTTTAATTGAAATATATGAGTATACATATATGTTCAATAATCCTTGTTTTTATTTCAACATATAGGGATTATCGTAAAAACCGGTTTTGGCCACTCGTCCTCTTCAGTTCTACTATTATATTCAGTGTTCATAAGTTTTTTACATAAAGTATTTTAAGAAGGCTGAGGATCAAGGCAAAGCCGAAAACTTCTACTAAAAAAAAAAATAAAGTGCTGCTATGAAAAATGATTCATGAAAAATAAATTCTAAATAATGACCTACAAATTGCCCCTTTTCAAACATTATTTTGCTGTTTCAGTATGTTACCGATAATAAAGTTATATTTAACATACTGGGTGTTCCAGCTCATAATAATGGAAGATAATTTTTAAAGTAGTTTAATAAAAAAAAATAGATATTATTTTGAATCATCATAAAATTCGTTAAGTGCATAATATAATAATAGTTTCTAATATACAACTTATTGAGTTTAAGTTACACGTTTCTATTAAAACTTTGAGGTCAGTGCAGTTATAAAATTTGTACTTATATTTTACCACAGTTGTTAAAATGTCACCGTATGAAAATGAACGAAGGATATATTCCTTTATCCTTACTAAATATACACATAATCACGACAAGATTAAGAAAATTACTCACTGGAATGTACTGTGCAATCTAGATAAAAATAGGCTAAAAACGTGTAACGTATCTAAATTTGAAAATTCGAATTTACTTTTTAAAGCGTTTTCGTCTTTAAAGCTTTGCCGTGCTACTTTGACTTCAAATGGATGTTAAGAGTCGATTTTTAAATGTCAGATTTAGTTACTACATCCACCCAGCTTGTGAATTCAATTCACTGCCACTACAATTGCAAGAATATGTAAAGACCCAGCTAAAGACCCACCGTAGCGTAAGAATAATATTGGAGAAATGCAATAAAAATGCCTTAATGCCATTTGTGTCTATTTAGCGTGCAAATATCCGTGAAGTTAATATCGGCGGAAATTTTTGCATGCTAATTGAAGTTTAAAGAGGAATATGGCATAAGAGCCCAATCAATACGGCTGCGTTAACGTGACCTTAAGAAGCTGTCGTTATTTCCGTTTCATGAGTCTAGAACCTCTCCAACTCCATTAAGATTTTTAGGAGGAAATTTTATTTATTCCTTGACCAATCGATTTGCGTATTTCACGAACCCGGTAAGAATGTTCAGAATTTCGCCATTATAGAAGAATTCTCCGCTATATTCACACTTGCTTGCTCTTTTTGTGCCACACATAAAGGGACAATACGAGCCACCAGACAAACCTAAAACGTTCGATGCTGCACTTACAATTTTTCCGGGGCGGTTCGATGAGAATTATTATTTTTTATAGCGGGGGAGGAGTAATTATTGCGTTGTAAATTTCGCAAAACGGTGGAGGAAAGTGAAAATTTTACCGCCGGACATAAATTCCGTTCTATCTTTTTGGTTCCCATCTTCGTCAACGATTCATTTTCTGTTACGATTTACGATCATCCTTTGGGTTTCTCACATATAAAAACAAATTCTGCTATCTCGACCTTCGTTAACTCGGTCGACGAGATTGCTTGTGTGTTGTAGGGGAATCAGAATTCCTTTTCTTTAGTTTTATGAATATTAAGCCTTAGTTTCGGGAGTAAACTGTATATTGCTACACCCGAAAATACACATTATTTTATTTTATTGTTACCTAATGTTACTGTTTTCAAAGGGTTTTTCAAGAATTACATAAATGTACATTATACAGGGTGGTAATTCTTTCGTTCACTATTACTACTAACGTCGCTAGATTTAGAAGTAATATTTAAATCAAAGGTTTTAATGTGTGTTTTGATAGAGTCGTAGGTAACAGAGCTGCATTAATCAGGGTTTCAGTTCAATAATAATCAAGTTAAGTTTGACTTTAATTATCCAAGTAGAAGACTTGTCGTAACATGAAGATGACTGAATCCCTAGAATGTACCTAGCCTGTGATGAGTTTAACAAACTTCGTAACGCTTTCGAAAAGAGAGTAGTAAGACTAAATCACTGCTTGTTACGTTGATGTATTATAAGGACAGATAGTTGGTTTTAAGCTGAGTTAATAAATTCGTTACTCGTGAATGTCATTGTGTTCATTATAGTTGTGAGTTTGATCCTCTTTGAACCAATGTTGAAGTTAGTGAAACGTAGGCAAATTATTAATTGCAATTACTCTTGACAGAAATTGTCGAAGCGGAAAGGAGAGCGCTTCGATTTTATCCATATTTGTCTTTTGATATTTAAATGTCGTGGCTGTGTACCTATTCTCTCGGTTCTACTAAAATGGCAGCTGAAATAAGCAGAGTTCGTGATGAACACTGACACGGCTCATTATTGTTAATTTAGTAGGTGGTCGTTCCGAATTATTTAGTTGTCGTTAAAACAAAACTAAATCTGAAACGGTTTGTTACAGTAGTCGAGTTGAATTAGCAATAGGTTGAATTAGTAATACTTTAATAGTGGTCAGATAAGTAAAATAATTGAAATGCCACCAATGGAGATTTATGTAATCCACTTTCTCTTCGTATTTACAGATACTTTTATTTATCGAGATAAATTACTGACGTCCGAAGCACCTATAACTATTTAATAAAGAATACCCTGTATGTATAATTACTCTTACATTTTTTTTTTTTTTAATGTTTCACCTAAATAAGTTGTTTTGAATTCTTTGAAAATATTGAATAATATTCGAGAATTTCATTTTTTTCGAAAAGCGTCTTAAAATATGCACGACCGCAAGAAATAATCATCAAAGTTCTTTGTGTGTTTGTAACAAGAAAGGAGATTTAGGGGAGAATTTTACACATAATAAGAGAATTCTAAAGTCTGAAGACTACAACATTTAAAATGGGTTTGTTGTGTAAAGAAAATAACTTTCTTTAGCAATTTAAGGGCGATTTTGTGCTCAAACCTTTTGGTAGAGGCTGACCTCGATTTAAAGCTGCTTTTACCCATCTTAGTAGGCCGTTATTTCACTTCTCTAAGACGCATTAACTTAACAGATTAATTAAATTCACAATAAACCTGATATAGAGTACTCATTTTAGTATAATAACTATATTTAATATTAATAATCGAATAAAATCGTGTACATAATTAATTCGGGGCCAATTTTTTTTTGTAACTTAAGTGCTGGACACAAATTCTGTGTTAAGTTATTTGAATATCATCACTGCGAATGCAAATGATGCAAAAATCGAAAAATTGTTTCGGGTGTTTCTCACGGCCTAATTTGAATCAAAATTTTTTGTAAAATGTTTTAAAAACTGTTTCTTTGACATAATAAGTACCTATATCTAATGTTGTTTTCATAAATTAATACTTAGTATCAAGTTTTTCCAAAATGTTTACTTTTATCTTAATAAATAAATTCCGTTGTTATAATAAGTGTTTCCACGTTCTTTCATCAAGATAAACGTTTTAAATTTTTTGAAAATTTGTAGTCATTTTATATTATAGTAGAGACCAAGGATTAATAAACACTGACTTTCTTTTACCAAAGTGTTTATTAGAGGAAGAATTATTATTGTAATATTTAATGGTCAGAGAAGTTCGATTTGCAAAAGAATTTTTGGGAACAGGAAGTCAATGTTCACTAATTTCTGGTCTCTACTGTAACATGATTAAATTTAAGAATTGTTTCCCTTTATTACATTTTATGTCAATAAATAAAACATTAGGTAAATAAATTTTCCTAGTGTATACATTTTTGATTTTTTTTATTTTATTGTGTTACCCTTTCAGAAGCTTAAATTTAAAAACCTGTTTTCTGAAAAAAGAAATAAAAAGCTTTTAAGCAATAGTTATCCAGGATTTGGATTTTTTTTAATGATTATATAATTTAAACTTTTACAGTTATTTTTTAAAGATGGTTTGGAAATTTCTGCAAAGTTGTTCACGTTGCACTATAGTGGAGACCAAGGATTAGTGAACATAGTTTTTTATTCCAAAAGTGTATATTAGTCCTCAATAAATTACAAAAATACTTTACAGTGTTGACTTTTTTCTGATTGTTTGTTTGCAAGGAAGAAAAATTATTATTATATTCAATTGTCAAACATGTCCCGTTCACAAATTTTGATCCTTTCGACAAAGAATTCGAAAGCAGGCAAGCGTTATAAATCATAGCCAGTTATTAGGGGCTTTCAGTAAGAACTTGTGGAAATAGAAAGTCAGTTTTCACTAATTTCTGGTCTGAACTATAACATGAAAAATTGAACAAGGGTTAAACTTATTTCTATAGAGTGATTAAATTTGAAAATTGTTGTCCTTTTTGAATATGGAATCTAAATTTGTCCCGACTTGACGTGACCTGACCTGACTTGACTTGACTATTTTACACAATTTTAAATTATTCTAGTTCTATAAAAATGCATCAAAAATGTTTTCAACTTAATATCTGAAAATGTTCGACTGTCAATAAAACAAAGACATTTTTTTTTAAACGAGACTTTTAAAGTTATCGGAAGCATGGCAATTCATTGATGAAAATTTATCCCTTTATCCCCCTCCTAAAATTCATGACGTTATTCAAACTGGCCCAGTAGTTGCTTTAAATTTTATAAAATAACATATTCCTATACTTGTGATTTATGAATCCGTGTTAAGTTCCATTTATGCCCCCCAGCCCATGACCTCATCTTACTGTTTTGCCCAATAATTGTTATTTAAATGTTATAAAATAACACACACTTCTGCACTTGTGATTTATGAATCCATGTTGAATTTTCACCTGTCCGGATGTTTGTCAAAAACATGTGCAAAACATTTTGAGTGTATTTATGTGGTTTATAAATATAGTCATAGTTTTTAATTTATAAATGTTATACTACTAAAAAAAATTGCTAAGCAAATTTTCCGTCTGTCTGTCTGTCTGTCTGTCCTCCGTCCGTCTGTCTGCCGCCACGAATTTTTATTAGACAGATAATCTCCGAAAGTACTGGGCCGATTGTTGTCAAATTTTGTATTTACATATATTATGAGTATCATGTAGATAATGCTAACCAAAATTTGTTTAATCATCTCCACCAATAGTGTGATGACATCACTTCAAAATTGTACATAGCAAATAGCTTTTAAATTGTATAGAATAACATAGTCCTACACATACAGTTTATGACTCCGTGTTCAGTTTTTATCCAAAATGTCCAGATTCTTGGAAAAAAAAACAAAATTATAAAACACTTTGCAATGGTTTGAAATCTTGCAGGTATTTTAAGGTTATGCTAGGCATGATAAATTTTTAATCAGAATATATTTACTTAATTAATTTAACGCTATTCTAAACAAACAAATCAAACTAAACAATAATTATTTAAAACATGTTAAATTAACCTACCGTTACTAATTTAATTTAATTTAAAATCACTCGTATCTTAGTAGCAACTAGCCCCGCCCACCCACCCTCTCTTTTCTTGAATGGTATCTCATTTGCCAAAATCACTCTTACCTTAGCAGGTACTAGCTGCCTGCTCAAATAAGGCCGATTTTGGCAAATAATGGACTTTCAAAGGAAAGAGAGGGTGGGTGGGCAAGGCTAGTACCTGCTAAGATCAAGCTGATAATAGCAAATAACCTACTCCCTAAGAAAATGAAGGACGGGCTGGTACTTACTAAGATAAGACTGATTTTGCCAAATGACATACCCTCTGACGAATTGAGGGTGAAGGGTATATGATTTTGCAAAATCAGTCTTACCTTGGCAAGTATTGGCCCCGCCCACCCACCCTTTGTTTTCTTAGGAAGTATGTTATTTGGCAACATCAGCCGTATCTGGACAAGCACTATCCCCACCCACCCGCCCTTTGTTTTTTAGAGGCCTAGAATCTGCTAAGAAAAGACTGATTTTGGCAAATGAGATACCCTGTAAGAAAAGAGAGGGCGGGTGGGCGGGGCTAGTACCTACTAAAATAAGACTGATTTTGGCAAATAACATACCTTCCAAGGGAACAGAGGGTGGGTGGGCGGGGCTAGTACTTGCTAAGATACGAGTGATTTTGGCAAATGAGATACCTTGTATGAAAGAAAAGAGAGGACGGATGAGCGGGGCTAGTACCTGCTAAAATAAGACCGATTTTGGCAAATGACATACGATTTTGGCAAATGGCATACCCTCCGATGAATGGAGGGTGGAGGGTATATTATTTGGCAAAATCAGTCTTATCTTGGCAAGTATTGGCCCCGCCCACCCACCCTTTAGTTTCTAAGAGGGCTAGTACCTGCTAAGATAAGACCGATTTTGGCAAATGAGATAGCCTGTAATAAAAGGGAGGGCGGTTGGGCAGGGCTAGTACCTTCTAAAATAAGACTGATTTTGGCAAATAACATACCTTCCAAGGAAAGAGAGGGTGGGTGGGCGGGACTAGTACCTGCTGAGATAAAAGTGATTTTGGCAAATGGGAGACCATATAAGAAACTCTCTTTTCTTGTGTCATTTGCCAAAGTCAGTTTTATCTTTACCAGCTATTTAAAAATTAAATTAACCTAACTGTTTTTATGTGGATTTTTACTTATCCCCTCCAAAAAATTGGTGACGTCAACTCAAAAGTTTGTGAGTATGTACTTGTAGTTTATCATTCCATTAACATTTTTTGGATTTGCTTATACAGGGTGACTCAAAAAAATTAATGAATGCTTGAATTTATTTTATTGATTTAATCAGGAACTACAAAACGGAATGCTTTGAAATCTTGGAGATGTTTTAAAGTTATCATAAGCACGGTAAATTTTTTATCAAAATGTATTTGGTCATCCCCCCTAAAAAATTAATGACATCACCTCAAAATTTAGCTGAACAAAAATCTTAAATGTGCGAAGTATGATGAATCTATACTTGTGATTTATCACTATTAATATTTTTTAGATTTGCTTATACGGGATGCCTCAAAAAAATTAATGACTGAGTCAATTTATTTTATTGTTTAAATCAAGAATTGCAAAACTGAATGCTTTGAAATCCTGCAGACGTTTTAAAGTCATTGTAAGCATGGTAAATTGTAAATCAAAATAAATCTGTTTATTTCCCTCAAAAAATTGATGACGTTATATCAAAATTTTGTCGAATAAATTCTACCCAAAATGTGTAAAGCTTGATGAGTTTTTACCTGTGATTCATCATTGTATTGATATTTTTTATTGATCAAATTAAGATCGAGTCACCCCATTTTCCCGAAAATGTGAAAATACAAGAGTTTTAATTTAATAAGAATTATTATTCACACAGCATAGAAGGCATCATCCAAAATCGTCGATTGAAAGATTCTCATTACCAAGACAGAATGGAGGAAGGGGTTTCCAGAACTTAGAAAACTTATATCAGAGACAAATCTCAGATTTGAAGAAGTATTTCTTGAAACGAGCGGAAAGAAATGAAATGTTTCGCACCATCACAAGAGCAGATTTGAACCACACACCCTTAAATCTGTCGAACACCGAAGAAATCCACACCCCCCACACAATAGATAAAATAATAAGTGTGCTAAAACAAAAGCAACTACATGGAAAATTCTACAAAGACTTAGAAGAAAATCATGTCAATAAGAAGATGTCATTGATTTGGTTAAAAAAATCAAGTTTGTATGCCGAAACAGAAGGATTTGTGTTTGCTATTCAAGACCAAGTAATCAATACCAAGAATTATAGAAAATACATCATCAAAGATCCGAACATAAAAAACGACTGCTGTCGCCTCTGCAAAGCAAAACCTGAAACGATCCAGCACATAATCTCTTCTTGCAGCATCCTAGCACAAACTGATTACAAAGCTAGACACGACAACGCAGCCAAAATCATTCACAAAGAATTAGCAACACTTATGAACTTAATCGAAGATACGACACCCTATTACACTTACATTCCATCTCCATTCCTTGAAAATAACAAATACAAATTATACTGGGATCGCACAATACTTACAGACTTAAACATTACAGCTAACAGACCAGACATCATACTTATCAAAAAACACACGAACGAAGCCATTCTCATTGACATTGCTATTCCTAACACAAACAACATTATTCAAACATACGACACCAAGATTTCAAAATATCTACAATTATCGATAGAAATGAAATCCATGTTGAATCTTAAAAAAATTTCAATTCTACCCCTAGTTATCTCTAATGTAGGTGTAGTTCCAAATAGCTTAGTTGAGAATTTAAAGTCTTTGCATTTGAATGATTCAATAATTGTCAAAATTCAAAAAGCTGTTTTGTTAGGAACATGTCATATTGTTCGTAAGTTTCTTGAACAGTCTGATCATGTCAGTCAGATTAGATTAGCACCAGTAGGTCAGAATAGTGTAGGTCACTTTTCATGTGATGCGCGGATAAATGGTCGGTAGTTAGGCTAGACTTTTGGGGATGGGGTGAGATTAGAGAATAATAGCAGACTAATTTGTATGCTGTAATTCTAGAATCTCGAAAGTTGTTCTGTTAATCTAATCAATGCATATCATTACTTGGTCTTAGTACCCGTAATGATAGAAGTCTTGCCTGAATGCCGGTCATTTCCGGGTCAGTGGTGGGTCTTAATAATAATGATATTCAGAACATTTTGTCGATTGTCGCTTACTATTTAATAGTTTTGATCCTCTGTTTTGAGGGGACGAATTCATTCAAATCAAACAAAATTCTACGTGACATTCTTTCGATGTATATAACATAAACACTTTCAAGTTGTTTTTCTTATCGAAGATAACCTGTACGTCCGTAATGGAGTCCGTCGAGCACTTTGGTACTTTCATATTTTCTCGATATTTCATAATCCCTAGATAAGGCCATAGCTAGGGGAGGCTCAGCATCCGATCTAGACGAGTTACAATTAACCAAATGTCAATTACAACATCTTTTAATTTAGTTTCTGTTTCACTCTCTCGTCGATGACACCAACACAAAATTTTGTAATAGAAAACTCACTTATAACAAACGGTTAGAAAGTTTCTTTACCTTTATTTAAATATTAGATGCATATTTTTATTTTAGCTTGTAATGGTTGCCATAAAAAGCAATAAAATTAGCAAAATCGAATCTTTTAGTTTTTCGAAAGAGCATTTGACTAGCTGTATTTTATGGGCGAAAGAAGTTCTGTCGAAGTAATCTGCGACCAATTTTTATTACATATATATTTAATTTTTATGAGAATACGGTTCTGAACATTGTTAAGAAAAAGGAAATCTTATTTCTGGGAAAACAAAATGTAAACCCTGACGTTATTTCCACTTCCAGTTTTACTAGAATACTTGTGACCACTTTAATGCTTAATGTTAATAAGCTTTATTTTATTGATATGTTGGCTTATTTACTCAGAAAAGGAAATAAGCTTCTTAAATAATAATAATGATGACAATTATAGTGAAAAGATAAAACTTTTTTTTCTCATGATCGGTAATTTTCCTTAATAGAAAAAATTATGAGAGCAGTTTGTATCTCCTTTATCTCTTTAATTTTAAAACGCAAATAGTGGTTATTTTTATATAAACCATCCATCCATAAAATTAAACAAACGCTAAAAAAAGCATAAAAGCAGGGTTTCCCTCCATCTTCAGTAAACAACATTACCAATAAGGCAGACACAGACCAGGATATTTACACACGCCATTTAAAAATTGATAGCGTTTTCAGTATCCCACTCAAATTCAGTCAATAATCAATTCCGTAAAAACAATAGCTCCAATAATTGCTTCTAACTTCATATCAAAAATTAATTAATTGCGCAAACATTCAGCGAAATATCAAACACAATTTCCACAATCATTTTGTTAAATTTTGTGTGTAATTTCGCTGAATATAAAAGAAAACTAGTAGTATGTAGACCCATGTTTCAAACAACCAGAACAATTTGTATTCACATTTGTTATAAATGTAAAACAAACTGTTTATTTAAGCTTTTAATTACGTCCATCATGTTAATTAGCATTTAGTTTATCTTAAGGGAAACCAACACGAAATGAGATTTGTATTATCCAGATATGTATGTGCGTCGAGAATATAAAATATTGGTGTTTATGTAAATTCCTTGGTGGGATGTGAACAACGAACCAATTTATATGATTTACTTCCAGCGCAATCTGATTAGAAGGGATTAACCTAGTATTTTGTGGAAGGGTTGCATTTTTAATTTATTTGATTAAATCCGACTCTTTTCCTCTAAGTGAATAAAATGTAGAAATGCAATAAAGCTTAGGGCGTTTGAAAGCGTAATTGCTTACACTGTTAATCAGGAAAATTTGCAGAGCTGAGCTTATTCACACTTACACATACTTAAGCGATTGAACGAGATATTGAAAGGTGGTTTTTCTCACTTAATTGTTACATGTTAGAGCCAAACTTAAAGTTTAAAGCTCCGTTTGCAAACCGGATGTCAATATTCTAAAGCTCACCTGCTAATCACGAATAACGAAATAAGCACAAACAATAACAATTATCGCTAGAAAGACAAAATCGAGAATTTAGTTGAACAAACACATACGACTTGCGTCAATATCTCGGGACAGCGATAATGCCACAGAAAGAAGTCTCCGCAAAAAAGGGAACGTTTTTAGGGTTTTGGGTAAAAAATTTAAACGTTCGTTGTGTTCTAGTTGAAAACGGCAACGAACGGGGGATTTATTTTATCGTGATTAGACGAATTATGGCGTGATGCTTTTTCTTCCTGTTCAGATTTTAAACTAATAGACAGCTATTGGTTTTTCTTGGAAACTTCCACGACATTCCAGATTACGAATAGGAGCAAATTCTAATAAAAGTAATAAAACTGTCGCAAAAGTATGCGGAAGGTGTTGATTGAATTTGGTAATTGTTATTCTAAAGACATTTTAATTTGTGTTCAAGTTTAGAATTCGATACTGCGGGCAAAAATTGGTTTTGAGGAATAAAACATTCTGTAGTTTTAAAAATTGATTTCGTCATTTTTTATAGTTGTACAACCGCAATACCACTTTTATAAAGACATATTACGTGTACGAAGTATAGCGTTACGTAAAAAACATGATACTCATTTTTCAGGGGCGTAAAAGATTGCTGTTGTTGTATGAACCGATGTCTACTGCTCCGGTTTATGTGAGTGAAAAATGAGTGCACTATTCAACTTACACATTACATTCTTTCTTTAAATTTTATTACGAGTTTAAAAAATACTTGACACCTGAATTTTTATTTTCAAAATGGCTACCGGTCGTTAATTCTGAAAGCATCTATTTTCTAAAAATATAAATTTTAAATAATTATGGCTTTACAATGTGATTCGATAACCGAAAATTAAACGGCTTGTAAACTGAAACAAACCACATATTGTGGATTGTGGGGTGCGAAATCGAATGAGATTAATAGAAATTAAAGCTTTGTTGTTAGGGCAGCTGCTATTTATGGTATAATGATCATGTATTATACAGCAGTATTTTTAATGGTTTACATTGAAAATTATGGTGGTGTACATTTAATTCATTGAAATTAATTTTGCATCAGTTATGGTCCATTCATAACAATAAATCGAAACTTTGTTTTTGGTAAATCGTAAAACTTGAATTTACCTTTGAAGATTGAGAGTATAAACTCACATTAGAATTATTTGGAGAAAAATGAAACAAATAGAATAACAACCCCTTTTCTGGCTTCATTTGGTTTTATTGTCAAAAATCCAAGACACAATCGTCAAGAATTTTTTGGTAATCTAAGATTTCTAGATGATTCTATTTAGCTAATATACTCGTATAATGTGGAGATTGTTTTGTAGATCGTATTTTTTTTTTCTGAAATTTCCTTGTTGCTTCGAAACTTTTTACTTAATATTTGAAATAGTTTTCCACGTTTTTTATAGTCTGTTGTTTATTTTATCTTGATTATTTCCCTCATTATTTTATATAGTACCTAGGTATTTGTATATATTGTTGTCGTTTTTTCGTCCCTGTTTTTGGTTATTTTCACTGTTTGTGTTTTCCCGTAATCCATTCCTAATTCACATCTTGGGACCTGTGTATTATATCCAATATAATACTTCTTGAATTTATTTCTGAATTCCGTTATTACATATATCATTTAATGCGCATATAAATAACAGTGGGCTCAATCCTCTTCACTGTCTTACTCCCTCCACTGTTTTAAAGGGTATTGATGTTCTGTGTCGTGTCCTCATTTGATTGGTTGTGGTTTCGTATAGATTTTTTTATAGTTCTTATGAAATCTAGGTTTTTCTTTTCCAGATAATTTTAATTGAGTTCAATGTTTTGCTCAAACAATATTGTTTTCGTTCTATATGTTATCATTTCATTAACATTTTCTGTGTACATAGTAGGGATAATTTTTGTTTCACAAAATACGGATGAACTTTTTGGTTTTTATGAGCAACGAGGACTTGCGACATCACAAATACACCTTGAAATTGGCCCCTGAGGACCCAATTTCAAGTTGATTTAGCGACGTCGCAAAACGACGTTGCTATGGTCATGTCGCGAAACTTTTAATACAACCCGTCCATTAGATTTAGATTTTTGTGACATTACCATAGCAACGTCATTTTGCGACGTTCTAAGAAAATATACTGAGTACCGGGGTACATATTTTTGAGTGTGATATTTTTCCTCACTTGTAGAGATTTTTAGAATTTGACGCAGTTATTTTGTCTTGAAGCTATTTTGTCGTGAAACTATTTTGTCGGGAGCTGTATTTCCTGGGTAGCATTTTATTATTTCCGGTGATTCTTCTCAGTGCGTCATCTAATTCTTCTTCTGTTTATTCTTCCTGATTTTGTTGTTCTGTTGTGTTTCCATGTTTTTGATTCTTTCGGTCTGTTTAGTACAGTCTTCGTTTAATAGTTCTTCAAAGTATTTCTTCCATTTTTTTATTATTGCATATTTATACTAATAATAATTAATATTATAAATACCCTTTATTGTCCAATAGGTAATAACTTAGTTAAGAACAGAGATAAGAAAATACATAATATTCAAAAAGAAAAGTACACATGATGAATCCCAAAATTTTATTTGAAGCATTTCTTAAGTTCTTTATATTGTCACGTTGATCGGTGATTAAAAATCGGCGTGGGTAAAACTCAACAATTTATTTCTAAATAACTCAAATTTACACGACTGATTACACAGCCGTTATGTACAAAATAATTCCGACGCAACTTCGCTGGACTCTGTCTTGACCGAACTTGACTCATTAACTGAATAATCTCGTTCCCGAAGGTGGCCTCTATATAACCCATACTTCCCCTCTAGAAGTTCCGCAGTCGAGATCTTTCTGGAATACAGTTCTGGAGTTTATTAGCGATGCTTCAACCAAGTATGAAGTTTAGGCTGACTTGTAGCACTTGGACATCTTCTATAGAGGGAGTTATGGTCCCAGATTCGACCCTTGGGGAAATGTAAATATATTCATCAAAGCTAAAACCATTGCATTGTAAAAAATATACATAATTTCTTTTGTTTGAAAAATGAAATTGGAAAAGATTTAAAGCGGACTCAAGCCACCAGAATTACTAAGTTTATGGAGTAACATGTTGTAATTGAAAAGTCAAGCTTTATGTATCACGTATACCTGAACCATTGCATCCATCACCATTGCTAAATCAAGGTAATAACCAGACTTCGGCACATTGCCGTCCGATCGCCAGCGCTATTGCAGTCGTGGTCTACAACTTCGGGAATTCTTAATAACAATGACTACTTTTTCTTCGTTTTCCTGAGTTACAGTTATAGTTCTCCTAGATGTTAAAATGCTTTAAAAATTAAAAATGACTGTTCAACATCACAATTTTCGTGATGATCTTGATTAGATAAACCCCGATATGCATCAAACGCCACTGAGGTTGAGACGTGGTTGAGACTGCACAGTCGGCCAGTCAAATTTGTCGCCTGACGTCGCGCCGTCGTTTTTAATGTTTGCTGGTTGATTCCCCATCATTTCCGCTGTGCCTAACTCTGGTAATAACCGACAAGTTGGTTGTGACACATCTAACCTTGATGAAACTATTCTAATGGAAAAAAATAGGGCTTGACTGAATATAATAATAAATTTTTATGGTACTTGTTCCATTACTTTAGCGAAGACATCCACCAAATATTTAATATAAGCCGCAAATATATGACAATTAGTCAGAGCCTTTAATCTAAGTCAACTAAGAAACTAATATTCGTTGTCTTTGTAGACTTTAGTTGTAAGTAACTCTTTAATTCTGTTGAAAACCAAGGTAGAAATTTTGATTGTCGAGGGGAACATTCGATTACAATATTTCGTATAAACAATCATAGAAACTTTCCAGAACTAGGTCGACTTTGTTTAACTCATGGTATACAATATAAATTCACAATATTTGCACACTTGAAGTCGTATGATCGATACTTGGTTAAAGAAAAGTATCAAACATCATGTATAGGATTTTTATAAATTATGCCTCATTATGACAATTTTCATTTGTCATTAACGTCATGTGTCATCCGAGCTCAAAACAACAAAACATATTAGATATGTAATCAACAGATTTGTTCGAACTGACAGTGTCAACAAAAGAAAATCTCCTGAAAGACCTTCAGTATCTGAGAAAGTTGTTGATGATTTGAGACGACCCGAGCAGAATCCGCGAAACATCTTTGACAAGATTTTTTCAGCAGTCATGTTCCTGTTTCAATTTGAAAAAAGAGAGTGACCAAGTGCCTTTTTATTCCGATGAATTAGTTTTACTTTTTAATAAGATATGAAGCATTTAGGCAACCAATTTTTCAGATGCACACAAAGTGATAGGCGGCAAGCTTCCATGACCAACTTCCACCCTATAATCATTTATAGAAACCCTGTATAACACAGTGGTATTAAAACTCCATTTTTATTTTCAATCCTTTTATTGTTGTTTTTTCTTGTTTCTTATTCCTTTAAGTGTTCTGAAGAGCCGTTTCCTATTTTCTTTGGTGTTTTGTTCTAAAATCTGTCCAAATTTTTTTAAAGCTTCTCTTTTTTACCTCTCAGACGTTTTCTTTTACTACAATTCTCTGTTTCTTATACCATTTAAATTTCTCTGCCGTTTTAGTATCGAGATATCCTTTTTTTTGACACTATTAAATATAAATTATGGTTAAATTTCAATTGACTATTCGTTCTATATGTATTCAACAGACACAGGCAGACAGACGAAAACTTGACACATTTTCTGAAAATTAAATCGCTTTGTGTAAATAGGATATTAAGGAAGGATAACTGTAAAATTAAGAAACCTGAACCAACAAACTATTACACAAACGCATTTGTCTTGAAAACTGTCTGTCTTTTGATTACAAACAATCAAAATATGGGGGTGTTTTGTTTAGTATATTACCACTGTGGTGGTAATTTTATTTATTTTGTTCTTTTAACATCGCATCTAACAAATATTTCGAAACTACTTTTAAGTACCCATTATTTCTATTTTTTTATCTGTTTAGATAACGCTCTAAGTGCTTATCACCCACTCTGCTCCTCTTCGACACTGAAGTGGGTTATCGCTCTCATTGTCACTTCCTTTTTCCGGAAAAACTCAAAAGGGTTAGCAAGATCTATTATCTTATCAGCACTTATCTAAAAAAATGACAGGATTGCTTAAACTAGTTCTTGATAAAATAAAATTCTTGTAAAAGGCCAAAAGTCAAAGACCTGTTACTTTTCGTAATGTTAACATAAACCCCCTTGCGTCAGCTCAACGTCAGACAACCAACCAATTATAATAATTTCAAATTGTTATTATAATCATACCGGTTTAGTTTGCGTTTTCGCAGTCATCAGTGATTGGTAATTGCAAAATTTCGTGAGCAAAATTGATATTAAGTGTGTAATTTATGTGATTTTATTAGATTTTTCAGATTAAACAGATGCACCAGTGAGAGGTACAGCTATAAACAGCGTTCAACTTCAAAAGTTCTTGGTTATTTAGTCGTTAGACTCAGGAAATTTGCAGTTAATAATTCCATTTCGAGTGCTTCCTCTTGTCCAGAATCTATATTTTCCTAACTTTCTCTGTGCCTCGATTCCATCATCTTTTGTTCAGAGTGGAATTCCAGATGAGATAACCGATCAGCTACTAACTAGGTTTGCACATGCGCATATACGTTTTTAGTTTTTGTTGTTATGTTTATACTTTTCTCTTTTAGACTTTTTTTAAATAAAATTTAAAGTTTGACATGAAACTACGAATATTTGATTAATTGGCCCATGGTAATTTTGAAACTATTTCTAAAGCAATATTATTTACTGTTATTTCTACTTTTTATCTGTTTAGATAAGAGCTTTAAGCTCTTATCACCCACCTACCACTCCTAGTTGAGATAGAACCGGATTATCGCTCCCATTGCTATCTCTCTTTTTCTGTCAGGAAAAATCAACGGAACTCTGTTGCCTTATCTCAATTATATAACATGGTTAAAAGTGCATGAACTAGTTCTAGAGAAAAAAAATAGTCAAATGTTAAATGTCAAAGACCTCTCACTTTTCATAATTTTTCTTTTGCACAAATCTTTACCGAGAGCCAGCTCAGCTTCAAGCAATCTGCTAATCACTATAATTCCAAATAATTATTATAATTATTGCCATTACCCAGTCGCGACATTAGTGTCCTAGTCTCCAAGTGTTTTCTATTCCAAGTGCTTCGACTCTTGTCCAGAGTCTAGACGCTCACCTTCCTCCGTTTCTCCATCCCATCGCTCCATCTCTTCCTCGCACCTGTATTCCAGATGAGATAACAGATCAACTGATGACTAAGTCTGCACTTGCGCATACATTTCCTGGTAGGTGGAGCTGGTGTCAGTCGTGAATCCACCCAACGGGAGCAGAGTCGCGTTTTAGTGCAGTGCTTTCGGTGAGAAAACCACCAAAAATGTTGCCATTTGCGACTTTTATATGTGTGTTATTTCTTTCGAGTGGAATTTTAAATGACGTTTCGGTAAGTCATTTAATCATTTTTTAAAAAACGACCATTGCTATCGTGCTCTTACCACATAAATACTCGGCATGAGGTAACATCGATTTTTAGTTCGTTTCTCCCGCTGTTTGTGTACATTCTGAAGGAAAATAACCCTGAAGCCGAAAATTAACTCATTTTCATTGGTTATTGTATAATCCGCTGGCGCTGCGTATGGAATATTGCGTGTCATTTCAATACGCCGGCTGACCGTATCGAATATTCCAGTCACATCTTCGGGGTTACTATAACCCTTAATTTTTTCTCAAGAACAGGTGCGCTGCTCTTAATATCAACAGCATTGTAAAAAAAAACAGCAGCTGTTGCGGAGACTTCTACCATTGTGTCAAATAATTGAACACATGTCTTCGTGCATGCGGCATTTTTTACATAATTGTCACTGAAGGTGGGTTCGTGCGGGCGAAAATTAATAAATTTAGCGTTAATTTAATGGGAATAAACTGTCTACTTTTATTTATAACTTAATTATAAACTATATTTTATCTCCACTGTAATGAATATTTTTTTGGTGCTTTTAAATTTGTAGTAACCGTAAATTGATTAATTTTAGTTGGACGAAGCTATCATTATCTACAGCACTGATTGGTTGGGTTCGGTCCCAGATTTTTGCGAATTTTCGTTCGTGCATCAAAAGTTAATCGTTATTTCCGTTTAAAACTGTTAATTAAAACGGACTACTTAAATATGCATTGAGTAATCAGCGAATTCTGCGTGTAAAACGGTCTCGGGTGATTTGCAAAATGCTGTCAAAATGGACAGAATTAACGGCTTTTTAGCTTATTTAAACGCTCGCCATAAATTGCATCATGTTTCCGGCATTTAGTCATACAATGCACTTCATTGTTCTGATGGTCTGCCTTTAAATGTACACTTTTTGTTTCGGCGGCTGCCTTTTTTGACGTTTTCATTACGACCGACGACAATGAAGTCTTTTAATGGCGATGTCCCTGTCCTTTTTTAAATTTTAGTGTATTCGTACGGCTGCAAAAATTGGTATCTGGAAATCCTGTCCTGGTGTAAAAAATTAAGCAAGTGTCTTGGACAAGAGGGGTTCGAAGATTTATTGGTTCGGCTTGGGTAATTTGTTGATTTTGCTTGCAGGGATGTTGTTTTTTATGGAACAAGTCGCACGAAGACCGGGTTAAAAAGAGCTCAAGGGAATTATATTAATTAATAAGAAATAAATTTAGATGTTAAACAGTTTTAAATTATTTCGCGGCTCTTGGCAAACCCTGCATAATAAGATTTTGAATTTAAGGTAACCATAATTATTTTTGTGTGTAGTGTAATAACAACGGGTCGCAAATTGAATGACAATTGAATTGTCAGGAACTCCTATTAAATCAAATTTCAAATTACACAATCATTTTCTCGCACAAATGGAAATTTAATTTTACGTCTTGTTTGCGGGATATGGTAATCACGGCAACGATAGTTTTGCGTTATCTCCGCCCATTTTACCATTAACATATAGGCTGGCGGCTAATTATGGTTCGAAAAGCCGGATTTACGCAGGGTTAGTAAAGTTTAGGGAAGTTTTGACGACATTTGTTGCTTGAAATGTTGGTATTAAAAATTGCTTTTGGGACAATTGAAACCACTTTCACCAAATTATAGGTACTGTAATAAGACATTTATCACACGCCTACGTCTGCAGCCGTAATTACGAAAGTGCGATGATTTTTATGACAAGTTGCAAAACTGATAACAACCACAAATTTTCAATAATGAAAAAGTACGTAACAGTTTATATATTAGTTGCTAATGAATACATGATTCATTTACTGTTTATTTAAATAAAGTTTTCATTTTTTCTTTGTAATCGTAATTTAATGATTTATCAAAATCGGTTAAAAATATATGCGTTACTCAAAAGAGATGAGTTGGCGTCGCAGCGCTGATGCTATATATGCGTCATATTTGCAGTGTACTAAATTGAGCTTCCCCCTTCAAACTAAAACCAATGACGTGTACAGAATTTCAATATCTCTATCCACAGTCGATTTAAAAAGTAGCGAGTTTTATTTGGGACACCTGTATATGTAACTCATAAATTTGATCAAAATATTTTTTAATTTTTACGAACAAATTAATTGAATAGTGGTAGTTTCACACATAAATATGTAAATTTTGCGCTTGGAATAAGACTAGGACGTTAAAACAGTGCAGTTATTATGCAAATCTGTGTCCTTTGCACTCACGGTAGAATATTTGTTTAGTTAATTAACAATCCCACACCTCCTTATGTTAATTATTGCGACAGAATACTGTGTTGGTTATGATCTGTGATGAGGTAACATTTAAAATCCAGTTTAGACGTAAAAAAAAACGTAAAATTTTTCGCATCATAAGTAGATCCAAGATGGGGTTACAGCTTTTATCATCACTATCGGAGTGTTGTTGTAAATTAATTATGGTAAAAGTATCGTTCTTTTAAAGACGTAGCAGACGATATTATATTTTTAAAGGAAACCCTGACCCTGCTGTCTTTTCCGAGCGAAAATCGTTGTCAAGCATGTGAGCGACTGTTGTAAAATTTTTAGCGAGCATTTCACTACTCGGTTGAAAGGTTGGTGCTAATTGTTGATAAAATATTCATTGTCCAAAAAAGCGTGTAATTCCTACTATTAAGCGCTAATTGAATTAAACCTTATCTGCGAAGTAAACGTGGGCGTCTGCTTTTTTAATATTTATTCATAAGTAATCCCACCTCATAATATACAACTTGGAAACTTCACTAATCACATTTTAACTACAGTTGTTCGAAAAGACATTTTTAGTTATTACTAACGTCTCCCGTAACTACTTTCGCATTGATATCACGTTTTCGGCGCCCAGCTTAAGCAGTGAACTAAAATTTAATTGATAGCGGTAATAAATCTCTTAATACTCCCCGAGGGGAATTAGCTCCATTTTATATAAAACTCGGAACACCGAAAAGAAAGAAAAATCGTTGCCAATGAAAATATTAATCATTGACGTACCATACCTCGACATTTCCTTCGTCGGGAATTACCCGGTCGAATTTTCCGAGGACCCACGAGATTTGAAGCGTAGGGAAATTCGAGGCAAATTTGCTGCTAAATTTTTTTGATAGATGGTAAAACAAGTGGATGGATTATTGAAAAGTAGAACTGGACGGGGATGGCCGCTCGTCCAAACGAAACCCATGGGGATAAAGTTAAGCTGTTGGAAAGCGTTGGTAACTTTGTAGAATAAATAACACCGAGTACTTCCGGCCTCTGGTTATATTTATTTACGGCAGATACCAGTTTCTTTACACTTCGGCAACAAGGTGTCGGAGATGATTAACAACGCTGGAAAATGGCCGGAATGTCTTGACTATTTTTGGGTTTATGTTACATTTTGTTGTACACCTTTCCAGGACCACCAACATCAGTAAATTGTTTGTTTTACGAAACTAAAATAAAACGACGTTTTCAGATGTTACTTCATTTATTAAAAGAGTGAAATATTACATCACTGTGAAGTTACAATTAGTACAATTATTCTGGCAATGATATCGTAATATATTACGAACTAACTAACTCTGTAACAAGATAAAAAAGTGTGGGTGGCTGTTTACCTACTACTGAAAACTAGGGGCATAAATCAAATTTATTTCCGTTCTTAAATGTGCATGTATGTACTTCTTCTTGATGATGCGTTACGTGAGTGACGTACAAATATTATAAACTTCTCTTGTTGCATTGTCGGTCATGTGTGAAGAACACTGACAATGTGATGCATTTTTCAGTACCATGCAGTTGCTTCATAGATATGCATTATCGATTTTTTTTTATATGTCTCTTAAGTAATACTGACGAACGCAAATTTTTCCATGATCAATAACAAATAAATTATTAGTACATTTAGAATACAATACATGGAAATGTAACATAACATCGTAATTTATTATTCAACTGAAATGTTTGTAAAACAGAACAAAAATTCCTATTGTACGTATTACAATCACCTTGTTCGAAAAATCTGATTACTGATAATTACATGACTTAAAAGGTAATTTTGATTTTGTAAAAAAATGTATATCTATATTTTTCCTATCATCAAGCTTTGTTGGACTGTACAAACGCCCGAAGAACCTAAAAAATATATTCCAGAAACAATTAAATTGTTGTTTATAGTGTAGATGACGATGAGTTTGAAGCAAGAAGGATCTCAATTTGCAAATTGTTATTTTTCAAGCAGTAATCGAAAATTTGACTTACCAAACTTCTTGCAGTTTACACAATTTAAGCACACCTTAAGGGTCGTTTATCGTCTAGCATCCTCAACATGTCGCGTTGTAAAAACGTTACAGACGGTTTTTCCAGAGTTTATAAGGTCTCCCCGTGAAAATTGTTCTTCCAGGAAAATGGGACAATTGGCCAATAAAAGTTGCGGCAAGTTGGTGAGGTTGAAAATTCCTGTAAATTTGTAGATCTTAATTAGATATTACTCGTTCGAGCGTTGATGTTTTGATGAAAGAAATCGAGTAAAATTTAGTTGCTTTCCAAACAATATTGTGTGCAAAAATTGCAATTTGGTTTATTTGGCGTCTAAAAGCAGAAGTATTTTCCTTCGTGCCAATTGTGATCAGCGTCAGCGTTTCAACAATCGGAAAAAACCGAGGCAAAGAGCTCCACGAAGCGCAAGAAGTATTGATCTGTGAGCAATGTAGCCATTAATGAGTCATTAAATGTACTCATACTTCGAAGTTCCAAAGAACTCTTTTCACTTTAGCAGGAATTAAATTTGTGTGTAATGGATTTTCTAGAAATGTTTTTTGACGTTCTGCCAATTCCGATCGAATCAATATCAGGTATGTGCGCTTGGTGAATTATTGGCTTCGGAAACCCCTCTTGCGAAGCGATTTAATGCCCCTCTATTAGTTAAATGTGAGTGTTGAAGACGTGATGACATGTTTTGATGGTTTTTTACGAACTTCGGCTTACCTTATTTTACGCTAAATTTTCCTTCCACCAAGGGACGAGGAAATATTTCTTTGTTAATTATTCTTAAGCGACGCTCGATTCTACTTCTCGAAACAAAGGGAGACGTTTTAACATACAGCGAGAAAAAGACCTAATTAAATTAGAAGATTTTTCCAGGAAAAGTCTAAATTTTCAGCATGTGGCCGACCGCGCTTAACACAGCAAACGCACAACGTGCGAAGTTAATTTACGCTTCTTGTAGTAAAACAGACAACTTCAATTATCCATTGTTGCTAAAGTGTTAATGACCTAGTTAAAAGTTAAATTTCTGTAGCTTCAAGAACTTGGATTACCAACGTGCGATGTGTAACATGCATGCCTTCCACAGATTAGAGTCAAACTTTCAACTTGGCACGAAAATGAACACCAACCTTAAGGCTTTGCCTAAACGATTTATTTGACGTTTTTAGAAGAATATGCAACCCGAGTTGCAATCTCAATCTGTCACATTATCCGGACCGCAAACCGCAACCTGTCAAATCGAGAAAAGGGTCTTAAAGTGGAGAGATTAATTGAAGCTGGATATTTTTGTAATGAACGTGCCAGACTTTTAATTCTCAATTTACGTCGAAGTAGATTTTTTTAAGAGATTTCAGCTTATCGAAATAATTGTAGAAACAAATAAAAGTGTTCCTGGGTCTCTACAAGCGTATCCTTTTTGAAATGAAAATACGATTTACTTGTCGGAGAAAATGAGATATTGACTTGTGTGTTGTTTGTTTTAGAAAAATCCGAGCTCAGTTGATGAAAAATAAACCCTTTTTCTTATTTTGGAATGAACATGTGTACAGATACAGATATAGAGCTTTTCAGCCTTCAAGTACAATTGAAAACGGTGTTTTGCTTTATTCTGTTAGATCGAAATGCAGCTACTTTTCTTCTATTCGTGATGTGTGTTTATTCAAAGTGTCAACTTACCAAGAACGTTAACCTGCCAGTTCCCAGACTCAACTTTATCCGTCTGTATTTACAGTTCAGTCCTTTTGACCCTCGAAAGTCAGAGGCTACGAAATTCTCGTTTCAGTGTAAATTTGACCATCAACAATAGTAACGACAAGATTAGCCAGATGCTGTGGCTTTACGACTGCTCTGAGGGCGTAAAATAGTTATGTGGGGGTTGAAGTAGGGTGAAGTTTTGTTCAAGTCGTTCCCGTTCTATTCGCTCTTTAGTTGCCAATTGCCCTGTGACATTGACACGGTTCACTAGAATAAGAATAAGAAGATCCAGGGATAATGGGAAACCGTCTAAGGACGTATCGAGATTGTCTCAATACTATTATAAGAGATCACTGGACGAAATCCGGAAGAGAAGAACGCTGCAATTTATTAGCAGCACGACTCCTACTTTTAAACCGAATGGAAATATTTAATTTAGCTTTATTAGGTTTTCATGCAAGAAGGCTCACTTTAATGGACCAGTCACTAGTGTGTCTAATACCGCGCAAAAAGAACAAGAGCTGTAATGGAATTGAGACGATAGGGAAAGACAAATAGATAGAAGGGCGTGTAATGTATTCATCTGGTGTTGCACTTCCAATGCGTTTCCGGTTTTCGGCGTATTTGTATGTACAAGGCGGACACGAAGTGAATAACCAAATTTCGCCCCAGACATTTAGCCACGCAGGCATAAATATGGCCCCTCTGTATAGCGTTATCTGTCATTTAATATGCACACGGACAAAGCATTCCAATGAGATGTAATCAATACGTACAAGTCTTGCAGCGAGCGGAAATACTTCCATTCATAAATTTTTAATTATTGCTTCGAACTTGTACAAGGAAGTTATTTCAACGGCAAAAGTTTCAGTTTTGATGTATTCGTAAGTTGTTTCTCACGTTTGTGACCTCCATTGAGAACGGTTGGTTCATGCTGACCCGACTGTTGACCACGTCTCCCTCTAGCCCTATCTCTTTCCTAACCATTTTTTGTTCAAAATTCCTGTTTAAGAATAGCCTCCTGTTCTTTAGGTATCTGTTTTACACAAAAAGGTATCAAATTCGATAGTTTTGCGGCAGATATCTCGTAAATAGTAAGCACCTTGATTATTTTATGGGGTTCTGCGTCTCATATCCCGAATCGATCGGTTGTTGCTATGACGTCACTCGCACATTTAAGTCTAAAATTAGAAATGCCGATTTCCGTAGTTCTTAAATGTTTTTAAATAAAACTGATAACGTTTTTGAAATTTCTTGACTGGAAATGTAGTCAAGTCGGACGCTTTTCTTTTTTTATTTAAGCCGTTGGAAGTGAAAACAGGCTGTGTTTTAAATTTCGTGTGATTTATGCCCCATAAATTCAAACATTCGTCTGCAATTCATTTAAGCCAAAGAATCGCTTTCGAGTACCAACATTGATTCCAACAATATTTTTTCTCCTGGCTGTTATTGTGGGCCATAAATCGAAAATAAAACAGAATGCTGCACGACATAAATTATTTAACCTTTAGCAATCCCATCCCTTTGTCCAACACAAGCGTGGCCTGGTTTCTCTTTGAAAAAAGATTAAACTCCGAATGTGTACACTTAAGTACGATATCTGAAGTTGTTGGATGGCCCATATTATGGCATGTTCCATTCGGTTAAGCACCATATTTTTTCCGATAAGTATCGGTTTGGCAATATCAGTAAAATCGTGATTGCATTCATAAAAGCGGAGTTTCTTTATAATAAAGTCCTCTCGGTTTAAATTCGATTCGAGATTGCGAAGCGAATAAAATTGATTATACCTAGGAACTCGTTAAATTCTCTAAGTTATTAATTTGTATTATCTTCTTAATACAAGTCTTTTAATCCTATTAATAAGTTTATATTCCTCGATTCTGGAGCGGTTAAATTTTAAGACTGCTGTTTTTCCAGATAAAATGATAATTAAATAAAATACTGGGTACTTTTAAGGATCAGGTTGCGATACTGAAATTGTTGCTTTTACGAGACTACCACGCCACTTGAATATTAATGTCACCCTCGAGAACAACAGCTTTAGAAAATTTTCATTTATAACGATTGCCCCTTTTTAAACTTCCCGTTACATTAGTCATCCCGAATCGATCGAGCTGGGGTAATTCTTACCCTTTGGATATTGTGCGCCACAAAATACATACAAGAATAAGACTTTACTGACATGAACAGTGCCAACTTTAAATAAGTTTGATTAGGATGTGGCACGCAAATCCCTCATGGCGGATTATTGAACCCTCAAAGCCATTGGGCTTGTGCGCACATTATTTAATCATCGCACAATACATGCAACTTTCCACATACAGAGAAACCCGAACAAAGAACGTCTTTCTATTCTTTTAATAACGACTATAATACCCTCACATTTTAGTTTTTGAAAATATAGACATGTCATTTTCGAGCAACATAAGACGCCAAGGGTAGCATTTCAGGTATTATATCACTTTACAGATATAAATCTAAACACCAGCTGAATATATTTAAATAAATTAAAAAATATAGCTGCTAAAAAAGTGTAATAAAAATGCTCTACTTTACTAAGTACAAGATATGTAAGTATATGGAATCATCGGGAATATTCTGTAAGAAGCCCGAGTTTTTGGATATTAAATGGGAAAGTTTTTTGTGTGCGTAAAGCAAACTGCGATTTAACATCAAAGTAAATTATGGTTCTTAACCCAATTTTTACCCTTTATGTTAGAAGCTTCGGGTAAATCAATAAAATCAATAACAACCTTTGTGTACATAAAAGGAACATTCGTCGTTGTAGTTCTTGGGGTATCTAAAAATACATTTGATTAATTAATACAGAGGATTTACTGAAAGTTGATTGTTAATTTATGGGAGCCGATCACCAAATAACAACAAACCCTACACTGGTTGTTTTCAGTTAATATTTACTGGCAGCTGTAAAATTGTCATTTTTTTAATGAATTCTCATTTTGATGAAGTGGAATTTCTTCCTATGTTAAAAAAGATTTCTTACTCGAAAATACTACGAAAATCGACTCCTGTTGGTATGTTCATTTTGAAGCATTTTTATGCGTGACACCTTGCCAAAACTCCAACTTTTTAAATGAACTTGGGTGCTTTTTTGCTCGAGAGTAATAGGGTCATGCGTCTAACAGCCAGTTTCATGTTTTCTTGACGTTTCATGGGCCCTAGAGGATGACAAAATAGGTCACCCGTTTTCCTCTCCGGAACTGCTGGACTGATGAAATTTTATACATGTTTTAAGAGTATCATGTAGATGTTAAAACACTCCCACCAACAATTTGCTGCCGTCACCTCCAAATTTTGCATGGTAAATGCTATTAGATTTTATAAAATAACAAACTATACTTGTGGTTTCTGAATCCGTCTTGATTTTTTAGCTTAGGTCTCTAGATTTTTGCAAAAATATCAAAATTGGATAATAACATTTTATACCAACAGAAGAGGAACGTTTAGCAAGCATTCGTTAACTCACTCGAAGATTGCGGATTTTGATCTCCTCATGGATCACTATTTACTTCCCGAGCGTAAGCGATTCCATCTGTGTCTGTCCGTCGGTCTGTCTGTCTGTCTGTCTGTCTGTCCGTCCGTCTGTCTGTCCGTCTGTTTGTCTGTCTGTCTGTCCGTCTGTCTGTCCGTCTGTTTGTCCGTCTGTCTGCCCGTCTGTCTGTCCGTCTGTCTGTCTGTCTGTCTGTCTGTTCGTCTGTCTATCTGTCCGTCCCGATTTTTATTAGACAGATAATCTCCGAAAGTACTGGGTAGATTGCTGTCCAAAAACGCTAACCAAAATTTGCCTAATCATCGCCACCAATAATGTGATGACGTCACTTCAAAATTGTATATAGTAAATGGGTTTTAAATTGTATAAAATAACATAGTCCTACACATGTTTTTACCCGAAACGTCCAGATTTTTGGAAAAAAAATCAAAATTATGAAAACATTTTGCAATTTTAATTTTGAATCTGCAAAACCGAATGCTTTGAATCGTGCAGATACAGTAGAATCTCGATAATCCGAATTAATTGGGGAAAAGGTGTGTTCAGATTAGCGATTTGTTCGGATCAGCCAATTTCCCAAAAAGCTGAAAGGGAATTGAATAACAACTTCATACACTGTTGAAAAGAAACTTCAAGAAATAAACCTTAATTTTATGGAACAGAAATAAAGTATTCTTAAGCAACAGTGGATAATAAATACATTCGAAAAAAATATTACTCCGTGACCATAAACACGCTATATTTTTGGAATCAACACGTCGAGATCTATGTCCCTGATTTTTTCAGAATTTTTAGATGACTTTTCAAAAATGAAATTTTCCACTATGTATGCAAATTTCGACCCATTTTCGACGATTTTCGAAATTTAACTAAATACTTTTTCTTGTAGATTTTGTGCCGAAAAAGTCACTTCCGCCTCATTTCTTCGATAACTTCAACCTTTTTTCCAGAATTAGTTAATTAATCAAGTACACTAGCTGAAATATGGCAATTTTTAAAAATTTCAAAAAACTGATGACATCATCTCAAAATTTTGCCGAATAAATTCTACCCAAAATGTGCAAAATATGATGACTTTTTACTTGTGATGTATCATTGCATTCATATTTTCAACAGGTGGCTTAAAAAATTAATGAATGAGTCAATTTATTTTATTGGTTAAATCAGGAACGGCTCACTCCATTTTTCCAGAAAATTTTGGGAATAGAGTACCTTATTTTTAATTTCCACTTTAGACTAGATCAACTAAGTCAGTGAAATGGAGAAAGGAGGTGGGCGGCGCTAAATCTAGCATTTTTCTAGTTTTATGAGCAAGCAGTAGCACGATCAGTCTTATCTTAGCAAGTACTAGCCCCTCACACCCACCCTTTATTTTCTTAGAAGATATGTCGTTTACCAAAATCAATCTTATCTTACCAGATACTAGCCCCGCCTACACATGCTGTTCTCATTCCAACAATTTTATCTCTCTTCAATTGAGATCCGCCCTTCATTCGGACTAGACAAAATGAATCACCGAAATTGGAGGCAGGGTGGGTGGGCGGGGTGAATTATATGTTCTTTTGTAAAGTGGGAATGGGAACTAATAGAACGTACGCTGTTAAAAAAAGTTAATCGTATTTTTTTGTTATATTGCTTATTTGCTATAACATTTATTTCTTATTTCTAAAGAAAAAAATATGGCAAAACGGGTGGGTGGGCGGGGCTAAATTTAACTTTTTCCTGTAGAACCTTTTATAAGCAAGCAATAGCCCCGCCCACCCACCCCCTCTTCATTCCAGTGATTACTCTTACTCTATGTTGATCACAAAATTGTGTAAAGTAAAAACTCAACTCGAGAATGCTGGATAATTTTCATTGTACTTCAGGGGTGAGGGAAGATCTGTCTAGTATCACGAGATCATTTTTTTTAACTTTTGATGTATCTCTATTTCTCATACGTCGATAATTTTTTTTGTTCTTTTGTAACTGGACTCCCAAAATAGTGATTTCAGATCGGTGAACTTTGAAGGAAGTATGTGCTTTTCATTTGACCGTTGGTCTGGGACCCCACTTCTAGTTGCGACTGTTTCATTGGAATTTTTTCTTCCAAATTTGACAAAATTAGATCTGGGTTCCTTGAATTTCAATAAATATTGATATTTGTTAATCTTATCACTGTTTATCGCCTGTTTTTATTTGCAGATCAGGTCCATTGTCAATATCCTTGGTTTACATTCGAATAACTGTTATTGTCACGATTAATTTGTACTCCAGCCTTACCACGAATTGCTGCTTCCGTTTATTATTTAATTTCTCTGTTATCACTGTTATCATTCATGTAAGCCTTCAGTTGATTTGTTATGTCGTCTCAGTATCTTATTCTTGTCATTATCGTCTTCATTTATTATTTTATCGGTACCCGTGGTTGTAGAGGTCAAAAAATTTCAACTAATAAATTCTAATTCATGTATGTTTACAAACACGTAACCAGAAGTGAACCTATGAACTAAGAACTAGACTAGCACTACGTTAGTCGAAAACATGTTTGTATTTATAAGGTCAAAACGTGGTCAAAAAGATACGAATATCATGATATGTTTTAGATTAAAATTCAGACTATACACATGAGCACAATACTAAGTGTTTACAGCTTAGAAGAATTAATTCATTTTGCAGTATCCTAATAGTGAATCTATTCGTTTCTGAAATTCTTTTTGTTCTTAAAATGCATGTAGAATTTTCTGTAAATACAGATTCCTTCCCATTTCAATTAAGTACTCAAGTCTAAGTTCGTTTTTCTTTTTTCAAAATAAATCTTCTAGAATCTTTCTGTTTGGAAATCTTGGCCGAAAAATCGAATTTCTTCTGTCTTTTTCTTTTTTGAACAAAACTCACCTAGAATCTCTTCTACAACTCGTGTGTTACGTAATTAATCCTCTTTCCCTAAATCTAAGTCTAAGTAAAGACCTTCCATGCTAGAACCTTTTCTTTAACTAAATTCTTTGGTTGTATTTTTTGGATATTTTACAATTCTATTCGTATCTTCCTAGATGGATAGATTTCTGTGACAGATCAGTACATTTTTATTACAACCAAAGTTCGCTTCAGAATCTGATCATCACCAGATCGTTTCCATAAAACAGTAGCAGTTTTAGACCGATGAATAACATTATATTACAATAAATCCGCCTACCTTTCATCTAACTTCGGTACCGAATATTTGAATCCTTCGTAACGCGGAAAAGTTGAAGAATATTATCTACATGGATTCCGCTACACATTTAAGTATACAATATTACGATTTTTTCCGTGGCCCGAGAAACCGAATAAAATTTCATGGAATACGCCGAGTTTCTACACGAACGCGTTCTTAACGATGAAATTATTTTTTTACAGAATGAGAACAAGTTTAGTGATAAAGTATAACGTGGGTGTATTAAATAATAAAAACCTCGCTCGTTTCTTTCTCTCTACGGTTTTCTTTGCAGAACACTCTTAATGAAGTATAGAAATAAAAATGTGCATAAAGCAGCCGAATATTAACAGTTGTTGTTTGAGCTTGTTCTACGCGCACAGTAGATTGATGGGCTTCTGTGGCACTTTCTGTAGGTAGGAGTGGACATTTTTTGTGACGAAGGTGACAGTCGCATGGACTGGCTGCCAGCGTGGGTGGAGAACACCTACGTAGATTGTTCTGTTGTTAATAGGGCCAAGTTCAGGCTAGAGTGAAATAAATAATTCTTTGTTTCGACCTGGAACTCTTATTTATTTATTTACTTATACGGAATGTGCAAAATCAAAATAAAAGCTCAAATGTGGTTGTGGAACTAATTGAGGTCGAGTACAATGTGTTCATTGTGTTAGACGGAAAAAGTTGTTTTTTCAGAAGTCTGTTCATTATCCAGGAAAAAACACATTAACAAATGAAAATAATGAAAATGTTGTAATAAAGCAAATTGCTTTGTTGTTCATTGTGTCATGTTTAATAACGTTTTGAGAAGTGTTTTTTCGTATGAAAAAAGTCAGTAGTGGCTTTACTTTAATAAGTTAGTGAAGAAGTGGCCACATCTGATCTGATACGTTGCCAAATACTGTGTACACTATGCGGATGTATGGACCTAATCAAAATTCGGATGGCGTCTTGCTTAGGGTCTTGTGAATAAGTGCTGTCGGAAAGTGAAGTCCAATTTAAAGAAATCGTTTATTTGTAATTAAGTTATTTAAAACCTGTGAAGTTTGATAAACAAATTTTGAAAATTAATTCCTCACCTCTGTGACTTCAAAGTCAGAAGAGATGGTGCAGTTTTTACATAATTCCAGTTAATTAACCTATGTTTGTCATAATCTCATTGCGTGTTACTAATTCGGATCATTGTAATTAATTCTCCATAAACTTAATTGCAATCTAGGTCTTAACATCCTTAATTGAGGTACAAACAAACTATAGTGGCAACACAGTTAAATTAGATCTAAAATTTACAGATCTCAGGTTACAAATAAATGATTTGTAAATATGGTACGTGATTTCAAATCTGTTACCACAATAGAAAAACTTATTTAGAAATACATTTTTGACGCTATTTTTTTCTAAAGATTATTACAACAGACTACAGGATAATATTTTAGGAGCGGAGTAGTAAATGTGTGTCGTTCCACCTTTATGTGACTCCTCGCGAACTTTCAGCTCATCTATTAAACGTTGTTTTATTATTTTGTTTTCTACCTGCAGCTAACACTCATCTAGAAATAGAATTTATATGCAGAACACTGGCAAAGTTTATTATACAGCTAGTTAACGTGTTCCGTTCAGCAATTGGTAATTTACATGGCAACATACTTGCGAGCATGTTGCGAATACATTTTCAAAATTATTCAGATATTTCACATTCACACAATGAATTTTATGTCAATAGGCTTTAGATAATAGCGTTGAGGCTCTAAAATTTATTATTGATTATAATATTATTATTTAACCTACAACAAAGTTATCATTTTTTCAATATTGTTAAATTTCGCTTAATGACAACAAGAACTAGGAAGCTGCAACTGAAGTTTTAAAATCTAAATATGTGTTCGTTTTCGTTTACAAACTTTTTAGAAAATATATTAATATGCAATGTAACGAACGGTTCTTGTCAAAATGATCTACCCCTCTGGAGATTTTCATCGAAATTACTCATGTAATGTTGTCTACATGAATAATTATTAGGTATATCATGTCAAGGGAATTGCGGACCCTAGGCTAATATTGGTCAGACTAATATTAATTTGTGGTTGGGGCTATTTTCTTTTGAGGGTGGTACTTAAGGTTAGTTAGTCATCAAAACCTTTTAAGCTTGTAGTATGCAAAACATGATTTCCGTTGATTCACGAAGTTCGAATGAAAATTCAGTTGCGTGTTTGGTCCTTTTGTTGAAAATATTTTATATATTGATGGTTAGTAAGTTGGAGTTGTCGAAGCGTGGGTTTTACAATTGTTCCTACCGAAGGAATAGGAAGCTATTCCTACAAATATTTAACCCTCCAATTAGGAGAATAGTTGTAGCTCACCAATACAACAGAGGAAAATGAGATGTTATGTAAACTTTTGC
This sequence comes from Zophobas morio, assembly GCF_036711695.1. Taxonomy (NCBI): domain Eukaryota; kingdom Metazoa; phylum Arthropoda; class Insecta; order Coleoptera; family Tenebrionidae; genus Zophobas; species Zophobas morio. The sequence continues at coordinate 13,419,430 of NW_026972107.1, forward strand.
TCTAATGACTGCGTTTCTGAACAAAGTTGCCAAAGGAACATATAATTGCTGTTCGGCAATTGTGTTCAGGAAGTTGAAAGATATATTAATCATCCTTTGACTACGTTTGTAACGGAAATATTCCTCTTCGAATACTTTGCGCCCAAAGTAATGACCTGAATAATAAAAAATCAGCTTTGTTGAACTCGCCCACTTTCCTGTATACAATGTGTCGCAAGTACTAGTTACCACAAATATTGTCACGAATTTGATGTAATGCGATTTTTCCGCATCAACTTCGTTTCCTTCTTGACAAAGAGCGTGAAAGCCAGCGCTGTTTCAGCACATTCATACAGGCACAGTTCTTCGGTAACACCTTTTGTGTTGCAGTCCACCTACGATGTCTCACCGACATGCAAACTGACCCTTTGCTCAGGTAAACGACCTGGTTCTCTTAGCATAAGCATATGTTGTCTTCCGGCTGCGTCACTGCATGAAAAATCGCGGCTTGATTCAAACAATCTTTGACAGAGTCAATATTTGCACAAAAACTACTACATTTGTTTTTTTTTTTTTTTTTTAATCTTGCTGTTATTTATTTTATAGGCTCCAGCTTGTCATATACACAAAGCGTGTAATCTGTAGGCGGGTCTAACTGAATAAGGTTTCGAAATGGTATTTACTTTAAAGAGAATAAAACTTTGCTTCGCCCGCTGCCTTCACTTTTCCAAGTATTTAACAATTTCTTATCTCTAAAGAATTCGCTTCAATTGCGTTACTTGTTTATGGGAGTATTTAGGATAAAACTTGAGCAATCAGGAAAAACTGTGATTCATAAAAGATACCGAAGTTCTGGCGTTTCAAGCGGAATGGAACTTTGAAAATTGCTTTTACTTTGGGAGTGGACGGTAAATCGGTCGTATTGTTGACTTTTTAAGCCTAAGCAATAACGTTCATTTTGTTGGTGCTATATTTTTTTATTTGTGGGATTTTGGTGGCCGGAGCGTTCTGACATAACCTCAATTACGTGCACTACAGGGTTATTTATGCAACGTCGACGGCGTGTCAGATGTAACGCTCTGCTTCATTAATTTTGAAACAGTGTGTACAAACTGATAAAGTTCCACAACACAAGCACGAATAATGTGGAAAAATATGCACTTTCAAGTAACTACTTTGGTATAATTAATTTAATTTTTGTTCGGACATTAACTACACAGAAAGGGATGTTCACTATATGCAGGTTAATTTACCTACAGAGTTTGCAAAAAGTTACGCCACTTTATGGCGTCGTGACCAGTGGTAATTGATTTAATTCCAGTCCTTTAAATGGATCAATATGCGTGCTTGGTTATGATAAGGCAGCGTCGCCAATGGCATCTGTGGAATTAAACATACATTTGCACTTATTCCTGTTTTAACTTATGGAAAACTGCTAGGGAAACGCGACTTTATAAAATGATGATAAGCAAAATGAGATAAGACGGTTTTTAAAGAACCACTAACACGAAAAATGTAACATCAAAACAAAATTTTTGTTGTGGTTTGTAGTGTTGAATTAATTGTTTTCAAATCAGAATCTACAACTTTTTATTCTTTTAAATAAAACCGACTTTCAACTTTCGCTTTCCTTAAACTTCTTTTTACAGAGTTTCTAGCATCTGATAATTGGATTCGACAAATTCTGATCACGGAGTTGGTCGAATTCGTTTAAGTAAGTCCGTTTCGGGTAATTACAACTTATTTAATTTGTCGTTTTTGTGGGAAAATCAAATGACTCCATACGAAATGAAAAGTTAATCGCTTTAGAAGTAAGCAGTTGAAAGAAGTCATAAATGTTTAAGTAGAACAAGCACATATTAGCAGTGGTAATTTGTTAAATCTTAAATCTATAAAGAAATGATAATGCATTTTTATCTTGCTATCAACTGAAATATTCCTGAAATCATAACGATGATAATTATTACTATAATCCATTATTGTACACTTTGTCTTCACTATAACCTCGATAATCCGAATTAATTGGGGAAAAAGTGTGTTCGGATAAGCGATTTTCCCAAAAATATGTAAGGGGAATGAATAACAACTTCATACATTGATAAAGACAAACTTCAAGAAATAAACTTTAATTTTATTAATCAAAAATAAAGTTGTCTTAAGCAACAATGTATAATCAATATGTATATTCCAAAAAATATTACTCCGCGACAATAAACACGTTATAATTTTGGAATCAGCACGTCAAGATCTAAGTATAACCCTGAATTTTTTGAGAATTTTTTAGACGACTTTTTCAAAAATGAATTTTTTTTTTTTCCCTAGAACTACAAATTTCGACCCATTTTCGACGATTTCCGAAATTTAACTAAATACATATATGTTTTTGTATATTTCGGACCGCAGAAGTCACTTCCGGCCTCATTTTTCCGATAACTCCAACCATTGTTCCAGAATCACCCAATGAAATGTCGCAATTTTTAAAAGTTTCAAAAATCCAAATGTCACACGGAATTTTTCGAAAATATTGCTCCGTGACCCTAAACACGCTATATTTTTGGAATCAGCACGTCGGGATCAATGTCCCTGTATTTTTTGAGAATTTTAGACGACTTTTTCAAAAATAAAATCCCCCTTATACAAATTTCGACCCGTTTTCGACGATTTTCGAAATTTAACTAAATACATTGATAAGATATTATTGTCATTTTTGCATGTCGGTGTTTGTTTGTAAGTTCAGTTCGGATTGCAGAGTTTTTGTGCGGATTAAAGAGACTTCGACTTCAACTACTAAGCTCTATTCGGATGATTGGATCTTCATATAATCGTGGGTTCGGATTATAGAGGTTATACTATAATTCGATAGAACATAGGACACAATGTAATTAAAAAAGTGGAAAAATTTGGATATTAACATTTTAAAATTGAACTTCTATACGTTGTCTCCAGTTTTTTCTTCTAGGTAACGATTTCTGTTTTTTTTTTCTTGCATTGGTACAACGCTATGACTACTTTTTTTGGACTGTGATCAGAATTATCCATGTTGATCACATTATCACATATTTTTTATTGGTCAAATTAAGATCGAGTCACCCCATTTTCTCGAAAATGTGAAGAATACTCATGTCTTTATATAAAGATAAAATAAGGATTATAATATTCAGAACATTTTGTTCGATTGTGGTTTAATTAATAATTTTAGTCCTATTTTATGAAGACAAAATCATTCATATCAAACTAATTTCTACGTGGTGGCATTCTTTCGAAGTATAAACATAAACAATGGAAGTTAAGCATGTACATTGATAATAATACACTCTTTTCCGTTGGTTATTTGCTTTGAACACCACTGATTTTTACTATATAAAGGTTGTCAGAAAACACAAAGTTTCTATAATTTTTCAAAGAAGCGGAATTTGTTGGATTGTACTTCAAGGGCGAGGGAAGTTCTGTTGGACCAATTTTTTATTATTATTGTAAGTGTTATAAGTTTGAATCCATTTCTTCTTTAGTTAGAAAATGTAAGAATACAGGGTTGTCGCGCACGCCTACATTTGCTAATAATAAAATAATATGTAATTATAATATTAGCTCCTTACCCAAAATAATATTTGGACCGTTTTGTTCTATTGCGGTTTAGTCGATTAATCAGTCCTTTCCTGTATTTTAAGGAGACAAAATTAAATTTTCTTTTCTTTTAACACAAATGCATACATTGAGTATAAATATAAACAGTCGAGTTTAAGTACGTACTGGGAATACATTTTTCCCATTTCTCCTATTAGTTATCTGCTTTAAATATGTTACATATTGTCCCCACTTGTGCGAACAATACTTTTTGGTTATAGGGATCATTATAAAATAAATAAAAATTTTCAATACCAACTTTTATAATTTTTCGAAAAAACCGGATTTGTTTGATTCTTTTCTACATAATAATTAGATTATATCATTATGACATAATAAAACATGAGTCCTAGTTGGAATTCTGCACCTGAATTTTCTGTTGGGAAAGACCTGTTGGGAATAACACTTTAAATATACAGTTGTAGTAAATTATTTCTTAATACGTATAATATACATACGTAGGCAAAATAATGGCGAAACAGCAAAAAAAATTTATTTGAAGTTTTTAACTTTCGTTTCTGCCTTTTTTTTTACTCTATCTAGAAAAATAATTACATCATTGCGGTGAATACATTCTTTTTTGGTTTAATTAAAATTTTAAAAGATTTTTAATGAGCACCAAAAAATTAAGCGTCGTATCAGAAAGCTACCAAATTACAACTTGATAAAAGGATTAAAAGTCTCTGAAAAAGTTTTAATTTTAATGAAATATCTACACACAGACATTAATTTTTTATCATGAAAACTCATTTTCCGCACTATAAGTTTACGTAGGTGTATCGGAAATTTGTGAATAAACTGCTTGAATATGCAACACCTAGCTTTTATTATTATTATTACTATTTTTCCATCTTAGGGGGACCTGCTTCGACGTTTTATGAGTGCAGTAAAAGACGATGTAGTGCCAACTTTATTTGTTGCCGTTGTGGTTGGCTGATGATGAATTTGCTACTATGTAAAACGACCTTGCGAAAATATGTAAAATACGTGTGTCGAAAATAAGAAGAACCGAATTTCTGTGGTAACAGTAACGCAAGACAGTTTGATTATAGTTCGCATTTCAACAAGGCGGCAAATTATCTTCCCACACGGTAACCTTTCTTTGACGATCCGCAGTTACTCGTCGTAATTAGTTTCTTGTTGCTGTCTCACAACATATTAATTTTCAACTTCCAACTTACTCAGATGAACAAAAGCAAAAATGCCCCACGTAGTCAAACGTAAGACCGGCGGCTAATGCGGGTCTTTGTGCATGCAGGTGGTCTTCGAATTGACTTCCAGCTGCCAAGAAAGTGGTTCTTATCTGCTCTAGCAAAAAAGTAAAATTTGATATCTTGAGTTATGATCCCGGGTTTGGTGCACATGGCACACTGCACTTTCCTTCAGCATTATTGCGAGTATCGTGCTTTATTGTTTCTTTGACACTTGAACAAATTCAATAACGTGTTTAGAAGTCTGTAGACGAAATTAAAGTCGTGTTCGAGAAAGCCTCAACAGTTTGATCTTGTCTTCATTCTCGCGCCGATTTGCTCACCTCACACAAAGCTTACCCTCCTAATCCCCGATGTGTGTCAGCTTTAAATTTCGGCTTTTGTTTATATGAAAAATCGTGACGCTATTTTATTAGATAAAGAAAAGCCAACAAACCTAAAACGTGCGCAGTCCTCCCGGGACATATTTTTCATTTCTTCGGTTGTTTACATTTCAGCGGCGAATTTTTCGCATCCATCACGCCGTGGAAGGGATAAATTTGAAAGTTTGTCAAGATGGTGGAGGTCTGTTCTGGCGACTGATGCAACTAGCGTGTTTTTTGAGGCAACGTTTTGCTTAACAGCTCTGCCGACACCAATCGGCTGTTTCGTGCGAACGTTCCAACCTATAACCCCTCACATGCTTTCTGGACCGGAAAAGAATGGCTCGTTTTTTCTTTACCCAGCAGAGTTATTTCCACATATCCTTACCCTGCGGACTCTTCTATTGAAATATTACATCAAATATGTATATTCTTTTTGCAGGGTAGGTTTATGGCTCCATCAACCCGAACTGGTATATTAATAAGTTTACAAACATTCATGATGCCGGAAAAAATCTGCATTGATGCCATACAAACACAATTTGCATTGGAGATAAAAAAAAGCAATTTCAACGGAAATAATAACGACAAGCAACAGTTTGCGACGACGTCTAAAGCTTCATTTGCAATTCGCTCGTTTCCGGAAATTCTGAATTTGATATTAAAATTGCATAATTAATTTTTACGGTAAATATCTCTGCTGCAATAATACGTTTTTCGCTCGTTGACGGCCTACATTACGTTAAATGACGTCTTTTATGGGACTCGAGAAACTAATCATTGTAATAATTTTTCACATAAAACGTGCCGGAATCTTCCATCTGTGTCACAATGAAGAGTTTCCACTGAAACAAAGGCTAGCAATCTCTGCTGGAATATGAAGGAAATTATCTATGTATTCAATTCGCTTTTAAGCTTTGTGTTAGTACATTTTTAATAAACGTTTATTAATTTTTTATTTTACTTGTACGTTCGGGGAGCTATTTTTACATTTGTCGGGTTCTTTGTTCTTTTCACGTGTTATTTACAACGGAAGCCAAAATGTACAACATGAATGTATACTTATTAATATTTAAACAAAAACCTATGACATAGAGAAAAGTTGTAAATGATGTTACTATAGATTTAGTTAAAATTGTCGAATTTATGAAGCGTGACTCGGTCAAAATTTGTAACTTGTAACATCGAAAATACAAAATTACAAATATTGACCCGTTTCACCAAATACGTTGGCATTATCTAGAAAAAATTTCAACATTTATTAAACATATAAAAGAAGTTGAATGTTTGTAACGTATACAATTTACAAATTTTGTACAAACTCCATAGTGCGTAAGGTTATAAAAAAGAAAGAACTTTCAGTTTCTAGAATATTTTGAGTTTTAAAAATTTTGGATACCCGGCGTGGGATTTTGTTTCTCGATCGAAAGAAACTCGATAGCGATAAAATCTCGTTTGCTGATTGGTTGAGAGGCTGAGTTGGTGAAACATTTCTGTCACATTTCTCGATTCTTGCACGAAATCAACTCTTCATGGAGTGATATTTTCTCGATAGCTCTGAGTGAAGTGATAAATTTTGGAGACATAACCTCGGAATTTATGTCAAAATAGAAGTTCAAAAGCGTAATTCTGTGTTATAAGTTCTTAAAATTAAGGTAATTGTAAACTTTTGAGCATTTAATAAGCTTATATGCAAAAAATAAATGCAAACTTGCATTTGAAAGCTACGCAATGACATTTATCGCAAGTGATAATTTATCACTTCGATCGAGAAACAAAATCCCACCCCAGCTGAACACGCTGATTACCTCTATTTACTATAATCTCTAGAACCTTTAGCATATTTAAAAGTTTAAAATCTCAAAAATGATGTTTTTTTAATGCCCTGGTTATTCCAGAACCTCTAAAATTTTCTAATCTAGAGAATATCGAGAATAAGTTGTTTAACAACCATTGAAATGTAATGTTAAGAAAATTGGTCGAAAGTTATTTTGACAGATCTTTCCTCGCCCGTAAAGTACAACCCCACAAATTTTCCAAAAATTATAAAATGTATTTTTGACTTTTGTTTTTGTAACGTCTATAAAATAAGAACCAAAACAAATTCCAAGGGATCGTGATCCGCACAAATGCAGCCAATATAAAATATATTTAAAGCAGATGACCAACGGGAAACATTTTATTCAAAATTTTCCAGTGCATGCTTAACTTTGGCTGTTTATGTCTATATGTACTTCGGAAGAATTCGATTATTAGCACGATCAGATAAAAAGCATATCATCGGTGGCATTTACGTTTTTAATTTGATACATTTTATCTCCTCATTACAGGGGACGGGACTAATTGATTAATTAATTCAATCCACTCGTATTTTTTTTTCGAAAGACTGGATGTCCCACTCATAAATTTGAGGAACATTTATTCGGCAAGATGAACAGACAAAATTGTGATTAACGATGTATATGCTTCAGCATTCGGTTTTGTAATTTCCAAGTTAACTGGCAAAATGTCGTTACATAATTTTGATTTTTTCCAAAATTAAAAAAAAACTCGTAACTTACACATGCAAAAGTATGTTATTTTATACATATATGTAACACGTTTGCCAAGAGCTAAGCGAAACACGGATTCATAAACTACGAGTGCAGGAGTATCTTATTTTATAAAATCTAAAATATCATTTATTGTTGTGAATTTTGAGGATGACATGACCTCATTGTTACTGTTGGTAGGCAAATTTTGATTAGCGTTTTACACGATATTCCTAACAGCATGTAAAATTTGACCACAAGTTATCCAGTAGTTTTGAAGATTGCTTCTTTAATGAAAATCGACACAAACAGAACAAATCCATAGAAACGATTATTATAATGACAACAACGCTTGTTTTTAATTGTTCATTAACTTTAACTGACGTTGGTGAAATCCACCCTAGGGGTAATGAAACGTCGAGAAAACTGAAAGTAGCCAGTGGTTCGATGGACTATTTGACAATACTTCCTTAGCTTACGGTCGGGAAGTAAAAATAATCTTGACAAAACCCATGCGCTCCTTTAGTTTTGACAAACCACCAAATAATTGTCAATTAAAGTGTCAAAAATTTGGATCATCAATTATAAAAAACAACTGAAATCTTGAATTACCCCAGATTTCGTAATCTATAAAATCTATAATATCTAGCAATAGAATATCTGAAATTTTTAGAATTTATAGAAGCTAAACAATGTTCTCCAGCTCTCCATTTTTTTTTATTCTAGAATTTTTCTTACATTTCTGAAAATTCAAAATTTCTGGAATTTCTGAAAATCGCGAAATGACTAGATTCTCTGAAACTCGTCTAGAATTTGAAATTTATAAATTTTGTTAGATTTGTGAATTTTTTTAACTATGTATTTAGAATTTAGAATACTCGTTGAGCCTTTAGAGCTGCAATAATTTGTAACATCATGAGGTTTCTAGGTTCACCACATCTTTTAGAATCTTTGAAATCTTCAAAAGCTCAAAAATTCCTACACTCTTAAATTATAAATTCCAAAAGCTCTAATAAGTATTATACAATATCTCAATCTATAAAATTCTAGAATGTCTGAATGTCGTAGCTTCACTGTATTTGATTACTTGAACTTTTGGAATCTTTAAATCTAAAAACTGTTGAAACTGTGAAAACTATAAAATAAGTTAGAATCTCAATTAATTATTTCAAAAACTCCAAAATTCTAAATCTAAAATTTTCTAATCTAGCAAATCTTGAAGTTATCCCAGATTCCTAATCTAAAAAATTTATAATAGCCATAGAATATTTGAAATTTTTAGAATCTATAGAAGCTAAAAATTTTCTCCAGCTCTCCAAAATTTTCTGACTCTAGGATTTTCTCATATTTCTGAAAATTCAAAATTTCTGGAATTTCTGAAAATCCCGAAATGACTAGATTCTCTTAAACTGGTTAAAATTTGAAATTTATAAATTTTGTATAAAAAACTATATACTTAGTTAGAAATTAGAATACTCGTTGAGCCTTTAGAGCTGCAATAATTTGCAAAATTGTAAGGTTTCTCTTTTAGAATCTGTGAAATCTTCGAAATCTTTCTTCCGACACTCTTAAACCATTAAAAAAAATTACGATACATCAGTTTGAGCTTTTGTCGAGCTTTAACTAGAGTATTAAATATTCTCTATGCCATTTAGCCATCGCTGAAAATATGGGAGCTGTATTGAGAGAATTGCGGACCTTGAAAAAGAAATGCCAACAAATTATTTATAAATTATACCCACATTTGAAAAAAATCTTTGTACAATTATTATCATTATTATTATCCTTTAGTTTTCACCGTCTTTTTGGGCGCTTTTTTTGTCCCTTTGTTTCCCATTGTTTGACGTTCTTTTTTAACACGGTTCTTTGGCCCTATTTGTATCTTTTTTTGTCGTTTTTCTGCGATTTTTGTCGTTTTTTGTCCTTCTTTTGTCTGATTTCTGTGGTCTTGTCGTCTTTTTTACCGTCCTTTCGTTGACTTTTTTATTGTCGTTCTGTTTTTGGTGTTTTTTCCTTTTTTTGGTTTTTACCGTCTTTTTGGGCGCTTTTTCGTCATTTTTCTCTTACCAGTTTTTATTACCTCCTTTTTGTCGTTGTTGTCTTTATTTGTCCTTTTTATTCTATTCCTTTTTACCATTGTTTATCCTCCTTTTTATAATTTTTAATCGCCCTTTTAGTTACTTTTGTTTTCTCTTGTGATTTTTTTTTGTCCCTTTTTTTTGCTGTTTTTCGTCCTCTTTTTTTGTATTGCTTTTTAATAGCCGTTTCTTATCTCCTTCTGTTTCTCGTTTTTTTTATCCCTCCTTTTTATGTTCTTTTTTTCACCTTTTTATCGTTGTCTTCACATTTTTTGTGGTTTTTGTCTTCTTTTTGTGGTTTTTGTCCTCTTTTTCATCGTTTTTTTTTTATACCTCTTTTTCCCCGTTTTTTTCTCAGGGTTACGATGATCACGAAAATTGAGAAATTGAAAAATTTTACTGTTAAGCTCCGCCTTCTTGGCTCACGACGAATAAAAAAAATTATCACAATTGAGATAGGGCGGGTGGGCGGGGCTTATAATTTTTCTGTTTTTCTTAATATAGATAGCCATCTTTTCACAAGAAGATACTTAGAACATGGTTAAAATTGTAAAGGAAATGTCGATTTTGTACTTATGGGGCGGAGCCTAATTGGAAAATCGACATTTCCTTATACAAAGTTTCCTTTTTAAACATGTTTTAAGTTAATTGTTGCAAAAAAAAGTCTACATTTATTAAAACAAAAACGAAAAATGTAAAAAAAAAGCTCCAGTATTATACAATATCTCAATTCTAGAATATCTGAAAGTCGTAGCATGACTGTATTTAATTTCTTGAAATTCTTGAGTCTTTTAACTCTAAAAACTGTTATAATTGATATGAAATTAAATGTTGAAACTGTGAACACTATGAAAAAATTTCTATAAAATTGTTTGAATCTCAATTGATTATTTCAAAAACTCCAAAATTCTAAATCTAAAATTTCCTAATCTATCAAATCTTGAAATTACCCCAGATTTTCTCATCTACAAAATTTATAATAGCCATAATCAGAAATTTTTAGAATTTTCTTCAGTTCTCCAAATTTTTCTGATTCTAGGATTTTTCTCACATTTCTGAAAATTCAAAATTTCTGGAATTTCTGAAAATCCCGAAATGAGTAGATTCTCTGAAACTCGTTGAGAATTTAAAATTTATAAATTTTGTTAGATTTGTGAATTATTTTAACTATGTACTTATTTAGAATTTAAAATACTCGTTGAGCCTTTAGAGCTGCAACAATTTTTAAAATTATGAGGTTTCTAGGTTCTCCACATCTTCTAGAATCTGTGAAATCTTCAAAAGCTCAAAAATTTCTAAAATTCCTAGAGCCATAAACCATTATAAATTCCAAAAGCTCCAATAATGTCTGAATGTCTTGCATGACTGTATTTGATTTCTTGAATTTCTGGAATCTTTAAATCTAAAAAACTGTGACACTGTGAAAACTATGATTGAAATAAATTCTATAAATGTCAATTAATTACTTCAAAAACTCCACAATTCTAAATCGAATATTTCATAATCTATCAAATCTATAAAATCTTTAAACTTTTAGAATCTTCGGGGCTTCGAATATTCTACAATTTTCAAGTTCCACAATTGTGTGTCAGAAATATTTAACATTCTGGAAAATCTGAATAATCTAATTTACTAGAATCCAAATTTTTAAACAGTTTAAAACCTTTAAAATTTTTAATGTCTCCAGGATATTTAAAATTTTAATAAATCTGTGAATTTTTTAAAATCGTACTACATATTTCTGAAGTTCTAAAATTTGTAACATGAAAAGTTGAGCAGATACTTAATACCAATGTGGTTAGCGAAACGCGTCGACAATTTTTGAAATTTTGTATTTTCCGTGGTATCCCTGTATCATTAATATGCACAAAGTGTGCAGAATATGTCCAGTTGGACTCGAGTGACTAATAAAGGCTAATAATAATTAAATCACTTCTTTTCGAAATCCATTTTTTCAAAAGGGTAAATTTCTTTGGTGGTTGTTTCGACTTGAGGAAGAATTGTTATTAAACAATTCCAATGTATTTTTGTTATTATAATATTTTGTTAAAATCATGTTGCGAATAAATATTCTTCCTGTGTCTTGAGTTCAGTTATATTTAACTTCACACTTCTCTAAAGGCTAACATGCATCTAAAAACTCCTACGTGTAACCCTTACTGTTGATTTTAGAGAAAGTTTATCTGTGTTAACCGTCGATTTTGGGTTAAAAAATCCGTTTGTTTAGGAGCAAGCAAATATTTGTTCAAAATGAGAGCGCCTGTATGAACTTATCTGCCGCCACTATCAATCACTACCAAACACTTAGTTCTGTAATTATTTCCACCGTATTTCAGAAAACCTACTAACCGCTTCGATAAGAATTTTTCTAATGAAACTAGTCCAACAAAGCGCCTTTTGATGCTGATTTAACCACCGCTTTGATCCACAGCAAACACAGAGCTAAAGGTCGCGATCTATAAAAAACAGTTTTTGCCGCTGAATATGGTAATTCTTGCAACATGATGCCCAATAAAACGCAGCGGGCGCCATCGCACCCTCACTTTGGATTCTCGTACTGTGCGTAACTTCAAAGTGCTATGTGACATCCAATTAAAAATGCCCTGTTTCGACTTTTCGAATTACCTCTGTGCAATTGGCGCTAAATCCGGCGTTTCTCCGTTGGAATGACATTAGTTGTGCAACTAAACTCTTGGTTACCCTTTAAGGATTGCGGGGTGGAATGGAAGAATAAAAGAGAGGGTTGTGATTTATGTTGGGGCCGATAACACGTTCATTGCCCGTAGCTGGGGCTACATTTATCAGTGTTAGCCGCACATTCGCCCGGTAAACTAAAGGCAACATGTTCTCTGTTGCTTCTATACTCTTTTCTAAACTTACTACATTGTTACAACCAACAATTGGCTGATTTAAAAATGCTATCGAGAGGGTTTGAGTTCATAGCGTTATTTCGGTCGAGGCTCTTTGTGTTAGTCCATTTAAATCCTCATGTGAGCTCTCCAAAGTGGCTTGCTTTTAATTGAATGCCAAGACAATCTTGCTAATGCCGGTCGAAAGAAGCTTAAGGTGATATTATGTAGGTGGAAATCTTTCCTGTCGTTGCAGAAGTCGGAGTGATAATAATAAATCGTACTAAAGGTGATAAAATAAATGAGGTCGTGGGATATTTACGATAAAGGTTGTTGGAGGCTCGGTAATGAAAGAACCAGTTGGTTAACGTAAAAGTGCCAATGACTTGATCTATTTGCAACTTGAATTTAAATTTTTTTACACGGGCGAATTCTTTGTGAATCCTGAACCGGTCGAACCCAGATTAACTCGTATCACAGGAAACTACTGTGGGATAAAACACTGTTTCAGGAGCAACGGCTTCACTTCATTTTAAGCTGAAGAGTTAGGTTACCTTTGTTAGATGTCTTTCAGTCGATCTAAACTTGCTTAGCTGACGAAGTTCGGAAAGTTATATGATGCATGCAGTTCTGTGGTGGACATAAAAGAAATTAAATCCCTCGCATTTCGAAACTATATTGTGCAAAATCTGTTCGTTGCAAATTGTTGGAAAGTAATGTGATGACTTGACATATTTCGCTTTGTACGTTTTTGGGATATTATTAAGACACTTGTTTCAGTCTACTCACGATCGACATCTCACTAATTGTAAAATAAAAAAAAATCCAGATTTTGGATTCTGTCTTTTGACGTTATTTTCTTTAAAAATGTTTCTAAAATCTATTGAATAACACCAGAAAGTTAACTTTGTCGAATACCTCAGAAACAGCTCACGTAATTTCCCTGGAAATTGGGACTACCGGTTCAGTGTGACTAATGTTGATTCTATATCTAAAATTCAATACACTTATATACCACCAAAAAACTGATGACATCGTCTCAGAAAATATTGAGTAAATTTTATTGCAAAACTCGTCTTCAGATTCGTCGTTCGATAATAAACTGTTTGCACAGGCTATCTAAAGATTTAATACACGTATTTTTCTAACACACCGTGGAACGCAACCTAATTGACTGATTCTGCTGATTTAATTTCTGACTTGTTTTTCCTTTACATTTTCATTTTGTAGTCGATTTGCTAATTGTTTAATGAATATTAATGTTTGAAACTGCTTAAAATACCTTCTTTAATTTCATTTCACAGAGCCATCAGAGAAGAGACAACTCTCACACCCATTTTAGCAGTCGTGACCTTTATCGTTAAGTGCATAGAGGCGAAAATTGCACTTATGCAAACTGGGAATTAGTAAATTACCACCGAGGCAGGTTAAGTTGGAAATGCAAGCGCAATATATGCGAATCTCCGTTAATGCTTGACAAATGACAAATTTCTAATGGAAAATCTACTTTGTTTGCATTAATCCCCGCCTTAATTAATTCGTAGAAAACGGATGCAGTTAATTACTTAATACTTATTGCATGCATTATTTTGCTTTGATGTTGTAAATTAGTGTCGGCGATATTGTTTGTGTAAATTTAAACTGGGGCCACAAGCCATGGTTGGGGTGGGTAGTCATTATGGGTCATTTTCGCTGAAATCTCGAATTCGCATCTCTGCTATTCTTTGATTCCACACACTGCGTATCAGGGTAATTAATCAAATTATGTATTAATGATTTTGAACACTTTGTGTGGATGCGTTCTTTGACTTTTGAGACGTCTTATTAATATTTCGAGATTTTTGCATTCATTAAAATCTTGTGTGTAGTTAATTGCATTGATTTCTATATTTGATAAAAACCCACTACACTTCTTTTCATAACAGTCTAAGACCACTTTGAGAAATAAAAAGTTTTACAAAGTTGAAGATGTAATAGAACTTTCATTTTGTTGTATATTAGTTGAAAGAAAGTTTCTTTGATTACGATTCGATCAATATTAGCTCCGTTACTAATAAGCGTGCTCTACATGCAGAATTCAGATTGAATTAACCAAAAACACAGCTATAGGATGGAAAATTATTGCTCATCTTGATAATTCTTGACAAAAAAACTCAAGCATCAAAGAATAAAAACATATGTGTCTTGGTGACTACAATAGGGATGGTAATTGACCTTATTAGCGGCTAATTTTGAAAATTGCAGACACCCATTATCATTTGCGGTTCGTTGGGTCAATTGTAAGTATTGACCTCGTGTTTAGATTTCCTTTGAATGGTGGCGAAATAAACTGAAAGTAAAATTTGCTTAAAGCAGACAGGGTCAAATATAGCCCCATAATAAGCAATGTGGTCAATGACCACGTCTCACCGAAGATCAACGAATTGCCTTTGGCGGTTACAACTGCTGCATCACTGGATAAATGCACTTTCGGGGGATTTTCAACAACAACAAAATAATGGACTCTTGTCCACACTGAAACGAAGACAATGAAAATCAACCACAGTTGAAGAAAAAGAAAAGTAGATAACAGAGTAATGAACACAATGGCAGTGGAAACGTCTTCACATTGTGTAAAATATTAAGCATTCACTACATCTCCTCGTGTACGATACTACTTGTTGGAGGGTTTGAAAGATCCGCCTTGTAGGCTGTAAAGCCTCTTATCTTGTAAAATACAAGGAAAAAACACTTGCAAGGGGGGTTGTAGGACAACACAGCTTTCACGTTTTCGCGCTTTGCAATAAACAATTCGCCTACACTTCGTTTACCCATTAATTACCACCGACTGATGTGATTAACTAGCGAAACAAAGAAAGTGTTAATTCATGCGCAAGCTTCATTTCAGATTTTCAAGAACACTCGGTTTTTATTAAATGTAAGGAAATTATAATTTTGCGATGTAATTATTGTTCCCATTTAGCTCTATAATGTCATTACTTAACAAGTTGGAGTGTTCTTGTTTGGGGCGTTTCGACAAAGCGATTTAATTTATTATTTTACTGTTAATTCAGCACGGCTGTAAATCGCATTTTGTAGAAGGACGGTATTTTCTCTGAATAAGTGACGACAGTTTGAAACAAACGCTTTAGACCGCCTGAAACTTTCGACTTAAAATCTCAACTCGATAAAATCCTCTAACTTATCTCTTTTTACACGATTTAAAGCAAGTTTTGCAAGTTTTAGTTTGGAGTGGGGCATGTAGCCGTTTATTATGGACTTGGAAGTTTCGGAATACAGCCCCTTTCGGAGTCCGTTAAAACATAAAGTGGGTTCGAGTGGAGTTTTTAAATTTACCAAGCGCCGCTAGTTCACGGTGCTTGCTCGAACTCTTGAGATGGATTAGAGGTAATACCACAATTGAAAGCCGATCTGAGGATTGCGGCGGTATAAATTATTTATAGTGTTTGCCGAAATACGTTAACTGTTTGGTTCTAACACAATTGCCTTCCGAAATTGTGGTTCAATGCAAGTAGTAGATAACAAAGCTAGCCGGGCAGAATGGAAGTGCTGGACATGCTTGGCATTGCGGATATACGTTTCATTGTTTCGATACGTACAGAGAATTATTGTCTACCCAGAATTTAGTTATCAAAATTGCACCGTGCACATTAACACCAGCGTTCACAATTGTTTAGATTAACAGACTACTGACAATGGGCATCTTCTATCTGCATCCTCGTTTCACAGGATGAATTGTTATTCTAAAATTGGAATCCAATCAAAGCTATCTTTGAAAATTTTTTTAAAATATGCAATATCTCCCCGGATTGAGTGTACAAGAGGAAAAAGTCTTTATTTAGAATTTTTTAAATAACATTTAGACAACGAATGAAAATCGGGGACTGTAGTTTCGATTTCCTTAGGTCTCATCAGTACAGCACATTTGTTTCTTAGATCTCACTAACGTTTTTAAAAATCTATTTATTTTAAAAGTCTCCATTTTTTAAAAGTTTTTGTAGGTGAAACAATTGTTTTAAGTCAAGCAGAAATTTATAGTCCTTGGACTTTTCTGTAAAATAACAAATAAAAAAAAACCTCTTATAAACTCAATCCGGAGCCATACTGCATACGATAAGTGGAAAAAGTGGTGTTTTTTGCTATTCTATGTATGAATCCATTTGCATATTAACAAGCCTGCAACAGTGTCAAAGCAACCAGTAATATACATATTTTCATAAACGACAATTAAAAAAATCTAGTGTTAATATCGTTACGAGTTTGCCCAATTACCAGAAGTAAATTACTCCTATATTTTATTTTAGACAATTAGGTATTGTCGATTGTTGGATTGGAGTACAAGAACAAAAATGTATAGACAAAAAATCTGTTGAGTTGTACATCTTCATTACGTCTGAAAGATAACCAGTACAATCTCAGAATGTATTTTACGTGCGTTACCTAAGGACATAAGACTTAGAGTACAAAAAAATATACCCTGTGTCGTCTGCCGTCTGCTATCCGTCCCCTGAGGTCCGCATCGATTATTATTAGACAGACAAATTTTCAAAATTGTCGGCCCAATTGTTATTAAAATAATATACCTATATTTCAGGAAATCCAAATTTGCCTGTCATCCCCCCAACAATGTGATGACATCATTTTTAAAAATTTTCAGAGTAATTATAATTTAAATTTTACTTCTTGTGTACTTGTCGTTTATAAATCCGCCTTGATTTTATTTCTTATTATGATTTTTGTTGTGTAATCCGTTGTGTTCTTTAGACACATAATAGAAGCTAAGCAAGAGTGTCCGGTGGAGTTTTGTCAAATCAAGAACGATCCACCCTTGTAATATAGTATCTAATAATAGTACTAAATAATAATTACCATGATAATGGCAACCTACTCAAAATAATATTCACAACGTTTTGCTCCATTGTAGCGTAACTAATAATAATTAGTCCTTCTTGTGTTTTGAGCTGTCACAATCAATCAAATTTCATTTTCTTTTAATACAAATGCATACTTTTTTCTGTCCCCGCTTATTCAGTACGTACTTCATAATCGAACTCTTTATGTGTGTTTGTGTATAAACATAAACAGACCGAATTAAGTATATGTACTGAATAATATACGAGTATGTGTCCCTACTGTCTGCTTCAAATATATTTCGTGTATCTGTGCAGATTGCGCCCTCTTGGACTTGACGCCCTTATTTATCCCTATTTTAACTTAAAGGGATTATCATAATTTTTTTTAACAGTTTATTATCATGTTTTTTAAATTTTGTTAAAATTTTTGCATGACTAATCTTAAAAAATCAATACATATTTCAGTTATTTATGAAAATTTTGGAACGCAGTTTTCGCCACTATTTTCAGTTTACAAAACTTTAGAAATCGTACCAGATCCATTTTGGACTGTATTTGTTGGACTGAGATATAGTAAAAATAAACGTTTAACAACTTCTTCGACACAAGCTTTTTTTCTATGTATCGTTTCTGACAAAAGAAGTTTTGTAAGCTGACAACAGTGTTGAAAACCGCATTCCGAAATTTCCTTAAATAATTGAGATATTGATTTTTAAAAATGCGTTATGCAAAAATTTCACTAAAATTTAAAAAAAGTCTGATTACAAACTGTTTTAAACAAAATTGCCTTTGCGTTTTAACGACAGCAAAGAGATATTACATTCTCAAAATTTATCGAAAATTCCATGCAGAAAACGTAAATGACATCAACTTCTTACTTCAAATGGAAAAGTGTGTGTTTTTCAAATGTTGTTTCAATTTTGAGCTGTTCTTAAAACATCGACAATTTCATTCTGGTTTTTACTTCCTGAGCATAAGCTAAAAATTGGTCGAAGGCTATTTCTACAGAACTTTCCTCGCCCTTGAAATATAATTCAACAAATCCAGCTCTTTAAAAAATATATAAAATATGATTTTACGACTTTTGTTTCGAAATAACATATGTAAAGTAAAAACCAGCGCCAAATCACTTAACTAACGGGATAAAATGTCCTTCAGCAGTAGATAATACCAATCCTAAGTGTTTATTTATGTACATATGATTTTGCAAAAATTTGGACGGTTAGAGAAAAACTCAAAGCGGATTCGTACACCACACTTACAGTATATTGTATGGATGATTTGCAAAGTTTTGGTTAGCAATTAACCATCTACTCTACATTATTTTTCTAATGTACATACAAAATTTGACAACAATCAGTACAGCAGTTTCAGAGATTACGTGTTTAATAAAAATGGATACACACACCAAACAGACAGACAGACAAACAGACGGAAACGGGAGACTACTTTTTCGTACTGTAGAAGTCATGAAACGTCCAGAAAATATAAAAGTGGCCATTCGTCCGATGGACTCGATTACTATACGTCCTTAGCTTACGCTAGGGGAAGCAAAAAGTATAGTAATCGAGTCCATCGGGCGATTTGTCACTTTGATATTTTCTCGACGTTTCATTACCCCTAGAGTACGAAAAAAGTGATCTCCCGTTTCCATCTGTCTGTCTGTCTGGCGTCTGTGTCGACTTTATTAGAAACGTAATCTCCGAAACTACTAAACCGATTTTTGTCAAATTTTGGATGTATATTAGGAATATCATGTAAATGGTGAAACGATAAACTAAATTTGGCTAATAATATATATTTTTAATTTTATAAAATAATATACACACTTTTGATGTATGAAGCCGTGTTGAGTTTTCACCCTAGACACCGAGTTTTTTTGAAAAAAAAAACAAATAAATAAAATAAAATTCTATAACAATATTCTGCAATTTAACTTTGCTCTGAAATCTTGGAAAGATTTCAAGGTTTTGATAATCATAGTATATCGTTAATCAAAATTTATTCGAACTGTAAGGGTTATCATAAAAAAATAAAATTCTCAAAATCGAATCTTATAATTTTTTGAAAAAGCTGGACTTCAGGACCGGGGGAAGTTCTGTCGAAATAACCTTCGATTGAATTTTTTTAATGATTCCGACAGTATTTGCAATATTTGTCTAAAAGATTATCTTCATGCATTTTTTCTCCTGCCCTTCTTTCGGCTTATCGTCAACTCCGATCTCTGTTTCAACGTCGCCGCCTCCCCAGGATCCGAAACAGTCTCTTTCTGTGAGACGCCGCCACCAATGACTGAAAAATGAAAAAATATACTGTTTGTTAAAAAGTACTCCATTCTATTGGTAGAAAAAAATAAATGCCATTTTTTGCAGTACTATAGGTTCCAAAATTTTGATTATTCAAGTAATTACAATATGACAGTGTACCAAATTTCACTGGATACCACAGTTACCAAAAATGTGAAACAGGAACAGATTCATATCAAGTATTAGACAGTTTTATGTAATTCATCTAAAAACATATTATACCACACATTCTACTTGAAAAAAAAATGAAAGATTAAATGGTAGACACATTCTAATTTATTCAATTTTTTGTCTATTCAATTTGAAAAGGACAATTTTTTATTTCCGAAAAACCAAAACTGATAATCTTTCTAATTTTTTGAGATGACGTCATCAACTTTTCGGTAGGGATAGTATTTACATTGTAACACTAAATATTATATTATAAATCAGTTCGGTTCGCGTGAAGGTGGGGATCGACCGTTGCAGCGAATCTAAACCAAATTCATTTTTAGTGTCGAGGTCTATTAACACCACTTGTTGAGATGTGTGCACACAAGACGAGTATATAAATGAAATTAAGCTACTAAGGCACAAGCAATACAGCATTTTAATGTGTAATTTCATTACGTTCTTGGGAGGGATATGATAAATAAATAAACTTTATTTCGTACTCGACAAAACAATTTTAGCGTTTTATAGGAGACCATTTCTGATATAGTTTTTAATCGAAATTGAAATTATCATTTCCTTGATACCTCCATATATTTTGCGTAAAATTGCATCAAAAGAAATGCAAATGTCTAGTGTCATTCCAGAAAGTGGAACAGTCGCTACCAAAGTTTCCTATTTTACTAAAGAAAATAAACGCGTTAAAAATACACAAAAACTTCAATGTGATTCAGAAAACACTTTCAATATTGTATTTCGGCTGATGAAATGTCGTCAAAGTTTGTTATTAGCTCTGAATTGAACCGTTGCGACGCCAGTGCCGTAGCTTGACAGTTCTTTTGAGATTTCATTTTACGAATTAGAGAGAATTTTTCTATACCCCACGCACGAAAATAATTTTCTGTATTGTGGAAAGTAGTCGTTTTTGTACACATCGCGAAGAACTAAAAAATTTAGACACCTTCAACTTCGTAATTCCAACCGCCGCCACAACACATCGTTTTTTGGACGCCCGTGGATTTTTCGTTACCGAATTTAGTTCACTTCACTTAGATTTATAAAGAAACGGAGAATTTATCCTCACATAACGCTAGCATTGTTTTTAATTCCGAGACGTTTCCATAGTTTTGTGTGGTTGTTTTTCAGCAGTCTGGGGAAACTGAAATAAATTTGTTGGAGGTCATCCATAAAATTTCGTTTCTAGAGGGAGACTCTATGTTCTCAATAACAACAACCAAATTAAAAAAAAATAAAAGTGTTCGTCAGTCTTGTCATGATTGATTATTATTAGAACATGCACCAAACGTCACCTTTTATAAATTGTGGGTCAGAAAACCTATAAAAAGAGCTCCAAGAAACTTACTTCTTGATCTTTCGAGGACCTTTAGATTCTGTATAGCTATTGTTTTGTTTCTCAATAAGTTGTTGGAAACTCTCTAGCCATAAAATAAATTTTAACATCTGCGTTGTATCGATTAACTTTTTCATTATAACAAGTTTTCTATTCACGCCGGGTTGGGTGAAGTGTTACAGGGAAAACGCGAAAACCGACGTATATAGAATTTTTAAATTAGTCCTCGCTACGAAATGAAATAACATCCACAATCGATTATTCGTTGCAAGGCGAATCGAATTTGCAACATTATCCACCATACCGACCAGCGAAGACGACGAAGAATCGAATAAAATAATTACAAGCCTTTCGTGTTGAAACGTGCCTGTTTTCGAGGAGGACAGAAGTGTATTAAGTTCTGATTGCCGCCTTATTATAATCAATTATTCGTTAATTAGCTTCGTTCCGAGGTAACGGTTATTTAAAAATGTTTTCTCTGGAATAAAAATCGAAGCTGCTGTATTTATAAGCCGACAATATTGATCATGCCATCGGTACCATTGTCTCCAAGGGAATGTCGATGCAAACACGTGTTTAATATTGTAGTCTTTATTATCAGATACGACAGGAAAGCCGTTTAAGCGTGAAAAACGTGAAAAGCGTTTATTTCTCTATTTGTTTCATTATAATACGGAACACAGAAAAATGGTTTCAACACGGAAAGTGTTGCACAGATGCAAACTTGCGAAGTTTGTCACAGAATTTATGGCTTTTTGTCTAGACAGAAAACCATATTTTATTTTATTATTAAGAAAGACCCACACGCGACGTCCCATTCAATTTTGAGATATATTTTTAACAACGTGATGCTTTTCAACTTTTGCTTTGCTATGAGTTAGTAGAGCAAATTAATTAATTAAGATTTTGAGGTGTTACTGCCGTAGGAAATTTCATTATAACTATACTCAGAACTGTTACAATTAATTATTATTATTGTTATTTTAAGAGACCTGTATTGAGTTTCTCGACAGCTTAGGAATAAATACAAACAGGTGAAGTAATTTTCGTAATTGCACTGTCCCGACGTTTTAGTCACTGTTGAACTATGGCGTCATATGTCGTACTTAATGAATACTACGAGGGATAAAAAATTTAAGTATCAATAATTACCATATACGTGTTTCGGTATATAGAACCGTCGCCAGGCAGTTAAATTTTATGGCTGGAATAAAGTATTGTGACCGAAAAACGTCTAAAACAGTAGCACATAATAAAGACAAAACAAGGGGTAGAGTAATCTCTGTCTACCTTTTTTTCTTGTAGCTTTTAGAACATAGCGCAAAGAATTTGAGGAAAGAAAAATTGGTCTAAAGTAATTTCGACAGAATTTTTCTCGCCCTTGGAAGTGCAATCCAACTTCAATCCTGCATTTTTCAAAAATTATAAAATTTGCTCTTGGGAAGTTTTATTTTTTATGATAACCTCTGGAGTGAAAACAATATAGAAAGTATTAATCACAGTGTAAGAGAACAAAAGACAGTCGGGGTTCCGAGAAGATTTTCCATTCTTAAAAAAAAAACAGTTGGAGCCCCTGAGAAGGTTTCACGTTCTTAAAAAAAAATCAGTTAGGCCCCCCGAGAAGATTTTATATTCTTAAAAAAGATAATTGTAGACCCCGAGCAGGTTTCAAATATATAGTTGGAGCCACTGAGAAGGTTCCACCTTCTTAAAAAAAAACAGGCGGAGCACCCGAAAAGGTTTTACATTCTTAAAAAAAACAGTTGGGGCCCCTGAGAAGGTTTCACCTTCTTAAAAAAAAACAGTTGGGTCCCCCAAGAAGGTTTTACATTTTAAAAAGACATTTGGGGCCCCGAGAAGGTTTCAATTTATGTAAAAAAGGACAGTTGGGGTTCGGAGAAAGTTTTACATTCTTAAAAAACCAGTTGGGGCCCCTGAGAAGAGTTCACGATCTTAAAAAAAACAGTTGGTACTCCTGAGGAGGTTTCATATTCTTAAAAACAAATAGTTGGGGCCCCCGAGAAGGTTTTACATTTTAAAAAAGACATTTGGAGCCCCGAGAAGGTTTCAATTTAAGTAAAAAAGAACATTTGGGATACCGAAGAGGTTTCACATTCTTAAAAAAAAAGATATTTGGGGCCCCGACAAGGTTTCAATTTCTCTAAAAGGACAGTTAGGGTCCCGACAATTTTTTACATTGTTAAAAAACTGATAGTTGGGGCTGCCGAGAAAATTTTACATTTTAAAAAAGACATTTGGGGCCCCTGAGAAGGCATCACGTTCTTAAAAAAAGATAGTTGGAGCCCCGAGAAGGTTTCAATTTAAGTAAAAAAGGACAGTTGGGGTCTCTGGGTTGTTACACATTCTTAAAAAAACCAGTTGGGGCCCCTAAGAAAATTTCCAGTTCCTAGAAAAAAACCAGTTGGTACTCGCAAGAAAGTTTCATATTCTTAAAAACAAATAGTTGGGGCCCCAAGATGGTTTCATATTCTTAAAAACAAATAGTTGGTGTCCCCAAGAAGGTTTTACATTTTAAAAAAGATATTTGGGGCCCCGAGAAGCGTTCAATTTCTGTAAAAAAGAACATTTGGGATACCGAGAAGGTTTCACATTCTTAAAAAAAAAGATATTTGGGACCCCGACAAGGTTTCAATTTCTCTAAAAAAGGACAGTTGGGGACCCGAGAAGTTTTTACATTTTTGAAAAACTGATAGTTGGGGCCGCCGAGAAGATTTTATATTTTAAAAAAGACATTTGGGCCCCTGATAAGATTTCACGTTCTTAAAAAAAAAAGCAGGACAGTTGGGCCCCCCGAGAAGATTTTGAATTTTTAAAAAGACATTTGGAGCCCCGAGAAGGTTTCAATTTAAGTAAAAAAGGACAGTTGGGGTCTCTGGGTGGTTACACATTCTTAAAAAAAAAACAGTTGGGGCCCCTAAGAAAATTTCCAGTTCCTAAAAAAAAAACCAGTTGGTACTCCCAAGAAGGTTTCATATTCTTAAAAACAAATAGTTGGGGTCCCCAAGAAGGTTTTACATTTTAAAAAAGACACTTGCGGCCCCGAGAAGGTTTCAATTTCTGTAAAAAAAAACCATTTGGGATACCGAAGAGGTTTCACATTCTTAAAAAAAAAGATATTTGGGGCCCCGACAAGGTTTCAATTTAAGTAAAAAAGGACAGTTGGGGTCTGTGGATGATTACACATTCTAAAAAAAAAAACAGTTCGGGCCCCTAAGAAAATTTCCAGTTCCTAAAAGAAAAACAGTTGGTACTCCCAAGAAGGTTTTACATTTTAAAAAAGACACTTGGGGCCCCGAGAAGGTTTCAATTTCTGTAAAAAAGAACATTTGGGATACCGAGAAGGTTTCACATTCTTAAAAAAAAAAAGATATTTGGCGCCCCGAGAAGGTTTCACTTTCTCTGAAAAACGACAGTTGGGGTCCCGAGAAGTTTTCAGATTGTTAAAAAAACATTTGGGACCTCGAGAAGGTTTCAATTTATGTAAAAAAGGACAGTTGGGGTCCGGAGAAAGTTTCACATTCTTAAAAAGATACAGTGGGGGCCCCTGAGAAGATTTCACGTTCTTAAAAAAACAGTTGAACCCCCCGAGAAGGTTTCATATTCTTAAAAAAAAGACAGTTGGAACAGTTGAGAAAGTTTCACATTCTTAAGAACAAATAGTTGGGGCCCCCGAGAAGGCTTCACCTTCCTAAAAAACCAGTTGGGTCCCCTGAGAAGGTTTCACGTTCTTAAAAAAAGATAGTTGGGGCCCCCGAGAAGGTTTCACATTTTAAAAACGGACAGTTGTGGTCCCGAGAAAGTTTCACATTCTTTATAAAATAGTTGGGGCCCCGGAGAAAATTTCACGTTCTTAAGAAAAAAACAGGACAGTTGGGGCCCCCGAGGAGGTTTTACATTATAAAAAAGACATTTGGCGCCCCGAGAGGGTTTCAATTAATGTAAAAAGGACAGTTGGGGTCTCGAAAAGGTTCCACATTCTTAAAAAAAAGACACTTAGAAACCCCAAGAAGTTTTCACCTTCGTAAAAAAAAGACAGTTGGAACAGTTGAGAAAGTTTCACATTCTTAAGAACAAATAGCTGAAGCCCCCGAGAAAGAATCACATTCTTAAAAAAAACAGTTGGGGTGGGTCCCTGAGAAGGTTTCACGTTCTTAAAAACAAGTAGTTCGGGCACCCGAGAAGGTTTTATATTTTAAAAAAGACATTTGAGGCCCCGAGACGGTTTCACATTCTTAAAAAAACAGTTGGGGCCTGTGAGAAAATTTCACGTTCATAAAAAAAACAGGTCAGTTGGGGTCCCCGTGGAGGTTTTACATTATAAAAAAGACATTTGGGGCCCCGAGACGGTTTCAATTAATGTAAAAAGGAGAGTTGGGGTCCCGGAAAGTTTCACATTCTTAAAAAAAAAAAAAATTGGGGCCCCTGAGAAGATTTCACGTTTTTAAAAAAAAAGCAGGACAGTTGGGGCACCCGAGAAAGTTTTAAATTTTAAAAAGATATTTGTAGCCCCGAGAAGGTTTCACTTTATGTAAAAAAAGGACAGTTGGAGTCTCGAGAAGGTTTCACATTCTTAAAAGAAAAACAGTTGGTACCCCTGAGAATATTTCACCTTGTAAAAAGAAAGACAGTTCCCCCCCCCCAAGGTTTTACATTTCAAAAAAGACATTTGGGGCCCCAAAAAGTTTCAATTTCTGGGAAAAAAGAGTTAGGATCCTCGAGAAAGTTTCACCTTCTTAAAATACCAGTTCAGGCCCCTGAGGTTTCACGTTCTTAAAAAAAAGACAGTTGGACTCCCGAGAAGGTTTTACACTTTAAAAAAGACATTTGGGGCCCCGAAAGGGTTTCAATTTCTGTAAAAAAGACATTTAGGGTCCCGAGAAGGGTTCACATTGTTAAAAAAATACATTTGGCACTCGGAGACGGTTTCACATTCTTAAAAAAACAGTCGGGGCCCCTGAGAAAATTTCACGTTCTTAAAAAAAACAGGACAGTTGGGGTCCCGGAAATTTTCACATTCTTAAAAAAAAGCAGGACAGTTGGAGCCCCCGAGAAAGTTTTAAATTTTAAAAAAGATATTTGTAGCCCCGAGAAGGTTTCAATTTATGTAAAAAAGGACAGTTGGGGTCTCGAGGTTTCACATTCTTAAAAAAAAAAACAGTTGGGGTCCTGAGAATCTTTCATCTTCTAAAAAGAAAGACAGTTGGGCCTCCCGAGAAGGTTTTACATTTTTAAAAAGACATTTAGGGCCCCAAAAAAGGTTTCAGTTTCTGTGAAAAAAGACAGTTCGTCCCCCCGACAAGGTTTCACATTCTTAAAAAGCAAGTTTCGAAAAATAATCGACAGAAATTCCTTCGTGCTTGAAGTAGTTCGACAAATTCCGCTTTTTTAAAATACTATAAAAAATGGTTTTGCGATTTTCGTTTTGTGGTAACCTCTATAAAGGAAAAACTATTGACTTAATTAACTTCGCAGTCCGCACAAGTGTGATCAAGGTGAAATATATTTAAAGCTAAACACCAACGGGAAAATTGAACATTACAAGCATCGGCAATTCAAAGGAAATGAAACTTGATTTTGCCTCCTCAACGCAGAAGAGAAGACAGATTAATTAATTAAGCACATTCATTTTTTTAAACACTCATAAATTTGAAGAACATTTATTTGACAAAATTGTAAGATGACAAAATTAAATTAAATTACATTAAATTAAAATTAAATTAATTAAAATTTACCATCCAGTCACCTTAAGATATTTACAAGATTTCACGGCTTTAAAATATTGTTATAAAATTTGGATTTTTTTTACCAAAAATTTGGCTACCAAAGGTAAAAATTCAACATCCAAGACTATTTATTCGGCAAAAAATAACAGGACGCAATTTTTTGGGGAGGCCATGAACGAGTAGATTTTGATAAAAACTCAACACGGATTCTCAAATTACACATGCACACGTGTATTTCTATCAAATTTAAGGGGCATTTATTAGCCAAAAATTGTAAAATGACGTTATTACTTTTTAGGGGGGCATAAATGAAAAAAACTTGATTTACCATGCTTACAATAACCTTAATGCATTTCGGTTTTGCAGTTAAATTGCAAAATGTTGTTATAAAGTTTTGATTTTTT
Source organism: Zophobas morio (assembly GCF_036711695.1). Taxonomy (NCBI): domain Eukaryota; kingdom Metazoa; phylum Arthropoda; class Insecta; order Coleoptera; family Tenebrionidae; genus Zophobas; species Zophobas morio. The sequence continues at coordinate 13,446,872 of NW_026972107.1, forward strand.
TTCCAAAAATTTGAAAGTCGGTAAAACTGAACACGGAGTATCTTATTTTATACTCTTGAAATAATATTTACTAATCTAAATTTTGAAGATGACGTCATCGTATATCGGTGGAAATGTTTATCCAAATTTCGGTTAGCGTTTTACCATCTACATAGTATTGCCAGCAATCGGTTCTTTGGCTTTGGAGATTACCTACCTAATTGTTAACGTTTTCAAAAAATCACAAGTTTAAGCTGCTATAAAAAATAGTTTATTTTAATTCCGAAGGCAAACAGAACTTCTTATTCCATGGATAGTAAATGAAAACTTCCAAGCATTCGGTTAATGCTACTTACAAAAAAAAAAAACTGTTGGAAATTGCTACGTGCTACGAAATTCCGCCTTCTGATTGACTCAGGAACACCTATTTATTTATTTTTAATGAAGCGATCGTAGTAGGGATGCAGAAAAGGTTTTAATCTGCTTTATCACGAAAGACTTGATGAAAGCATGCATAAAACAACAATAGACTTTTTAATGATCAACGAAGAAAGTAATTAAAGTTAACGACCCGTTAAGCTGGAGTTAAATTATTATAAATAAATTTTACAACTGACTTCAGGCTGCGTAGGTAGGTTGTACAAGCACGTAATGCTAAATTGCAAGTATAAATGCATGCGTGAGTGGCACCTAACAGGCACTATTTTAAAGAACACGTTGTTAAATGTATACTGGAAATTGGAATGCAGTTTGAAGCCAAAGGAACGTTGCACCATTATATTTAAATTTTCATCTACCGGTAGTCCTAAAATGAGAAGTTGAAAGTTTTCATTCATACTCTCTGTAAAGTTGATGACGTCAGGTCAAAAATAATCTCAAGTAAATTAAATCTTCCGAAATTGTGGTAGTAGGCGTAATACAAAATGTTTCAGTTCTTGATCGGTGAAAATTTCAAATTGTTCGTTACAAGTTTTTATAATGACTCCTACGTCAATTTGACGTTTTAATTAAAATTCCTACCGTTTCATGCTTTGGAAATGATTCACATAATGTAAAAGTTAATTTGAAATGTGATATTTAACAAGATATCATGTTTCTGCAAATGTTAAAAACATTTCTAACAAAAAATAAGTGTATTCCAATCTTATAAAATAGCACCGAAATTTGTCTCTGATGTCTCAAGATGAACTAAAATTTTCATTAAAACGTGGAAGTTACAACTTCGTGTCCATCATCTCTCTGACTAAAGTACGTATTCATTTCATACTCAGAAGTTTCGAAATCACTGCGTCTCTGAAAATGGCATAAATCTGTCGCTAACGTTGAAAACATCGTGTAGCTATGGATCTCATTCTCTCCTTGCTTTCTTTCCAATTCGATATCATTTCGAATTTCCAGCCAAGAACTTCTCTCCAAGTAAAAGTTCGGTTTAACTTTAAGGGATCCCATTACTTCTACTTTTGTCTCTAGTGTCTTTTTCTGGGGTATTTACAGTTTCAACATCGGTTAGTTTCCACAAACATTGTGTGTGACTCCTGAATAATAATAATGAGTATATGAATATAAATCCATCGAAAGCCGGGTATCAGTTTGTTTGGTTTTTTCCCGTTTCCTCGTGTAAACACAGAATTGTTTGTGAGACGTTGAAAACTCGACCCATTTTCACAAATTACGAAGAGACGTGGGCGCGTGTACGTTTCATAAATAAACTATGAACGTTCACGTCTTCAAGATTACGTCGTTAGTGTGGCCACAGGTAAAGAAATACGAATAGTTATTATTTATTTTTGTACGGTTACTCGGTTATGGCATCATCGCATTTGAAATGCAGCCACTCCCAAGAGTAAATAATACAACGTCGAATTATCATCATGATGTCATTTGTGTAATGCTACAATTGCGAGTGTCTGCTGTTTCTCTTTGTGAAGAAAGATAAAATAACAAGGGCTCGTTAGCTGTTTTGAATATTTAGATCCGACAGAGAGACCTAATTGTTTTACTGAACATTTTATTTAGAGTAATTGCTGGAATAAGTTAATACAGGTTTTTAAGGGTTAACGGTGTCTGGCAGACGTTGGAACGTTTTGTAAATATACTTTGAAAACGGAGAATAAACGGTGGTAGTTGTACCTAACGATTCTTTGAAGTTTGTTACTTTAAAATTTCAAGTGACAAAGACCACTAACTTCTCCATATGTTTCAATAGGGGTTGAAATGTAACTGTTCGTTGCTTTTCAATTACTTCCGTCTCCCGAGCTTTTAAAAACGCTTTTCGCTTCTAACAGAAGGATATCTAACTTTTCGTTTAAATATCGCCTGTTCGTAAAAGTTTCGTATTGATTAGCATGACTGGAGATCAACATAGCCGCACAGAATAAAATTACAAGGTTTTATTTTTGCGAAACAGGTGCTGAGAGATAATCTGTTTATTAAAAAAAACTGAAGAGGGATTTGTTGTTTAGTTTATAGCGCATTCATAAAGTACTTTATTACGATAAGTTTTACTGTTCTAAGAATGAATCATTCTGTCCTACTGATAAGTGGAAGTAAGTTTTCGAAATTTATTATGCTTTACTTATGTGACAAGCTAATAAATTGGATAAATTGAGTTGTATTTGAAGCCATTTGTTTTAAGTTCAATTCGTTTCATGGTAATTTCAATTTTATGCTAATCTGGTTGTGATTTTTTTACGCAAATAATATTAACGCTAAAAATTAGTACAGCGCAACAAAATCCACTTTGAAAATTTATCATTTTTTTGCGATATTTATTTTCTTGTAATCTCTGTAAAGTTAAAACCAGTGGCGTAAATAACACTGTCGTAGCTTTTTTGACTTGAATTTTTCAATTTTTTCATTTTTCATTTTTCCAAGTTTTCGATTTGCAATTGTTTGTTTTGGTTTTTTTATTTTCTTTACTTTTAAAATTTTTCTATTTTTCAGCGTCGCGACTTTATAATTTTTTTTCGTTCAATTTTTCGATTCTTTAATTTTAGATTTTGCAACATTTCTAGTTTTCATTTTAAGTACATATGTAATAATAATTATAATTTAAGAAACTTTTCACTTTTTCTGTTTTACAATTTTACATTTTTTCCACTTTTCAATTATTGGATTTGAAAACTTTTTCATTTATACAATTTTTCGATCTTTAATTTTTGAATTGTTGGATATTTTATTTTTCGATTTTTCGATCTTTCACTGTTCCAGTTTTTCGACTTAACAATTTTGTATAGTTTTTTGATTTTATAATTTTTGGGTTTTCCAATTTTTCGATTCGGTTTGTTTTTTCTTCTTTCCAACTTTCGAATTTTTCAATTTTTCGATTTACAATATCTCGAGTTTTCAATTTTTTATTTTTTATTTTCTTTATTTTTACAACTTTTTTGTTTCTTGAATTTTCAGTTTCTCGATTTTTCAATTTTTCGTTTATTTAATTTTTGATTTGCAACTTTTCTAATTTTCGTAATAAATATGTAGTAATAATTACAATTTAAAATTTTTTTGACTTCTTCAGTTTTTCGATTTTTCCAATTTTTCGATTTTGAATTTTTGAATTTTTCCACATTTAATTTTTTAATTTTTCGATCTTTCACTGTTACGATTGTATAATTAGTCAATTTTATAATTTTTGGGTTTTCCAATTTTTCGAGTCGGTTTTTTTTATTTTTTTCCAACTCTTGAATTTTTCAGTTTTTAGATTGTGTAATTTTTCTATTTGCAATTTCTCGAGTTTTTAATTTCTCATTTTTTGAAGTTTTCAATTTGCAGTTTTTCGTTTCATTTATTTATTTTCGTTATTTTTGCAATTTTTACATTTTTTAGTGTCACAATTTTTTAATTTTTAGTTTTTTCACGTTTTAGTTTCTTCAATTTTCAATTTTTCGAATTTCCAATTTGTGACTTTTTCAGTTTTTCGATTTCAGAATTTTTCCATTTTTCAATCATTGGATTTTAAAACTTTCTCATTTATTCGATTTTTCAGTTGTTCGATTTTGAATTTTTGATTTTTTGACATTAATTTTTTTAATTTTTCGACCTTTGACTGTTACAGTTTTTCGACTTAACAATTTTGTGTAATTTTTCGTTTTTCATAATTTTTGGGCTTTCCAATTTTTCGATTCGGTTCGTTTTTTCTTCTTTCCAACTTTTGAATTTTTCAATTTTTAGATTTACAATATCTCCAGTTTTCAATTTTCTAGGTTTTCAATTTGCAATTTTTCGTCAGTTTTTAATTTTTTTTTATTTTTACAATTTTTCCATTTTTTAGTGTCACGATTTTGTAATTTTTTGTTTTTTCAATTTTTCGTTTCTTCAATTTTTAGTTTTTCGGTTTTCCAATTTTTTGAAGTTTCAATTTTGAAATTTTTCAATTTCACGAGTTTTCAATTTTTTAGTTTTTCAATATTTCGATTTTAAAAATTTTTCATTCCTTCAATTTTTCGATTTTCAATTTTCCAGTTTCTTAAATTTTTGATTTGCAATTTTTCTAGTTTTTGTGATAAATATGTAGTAATAATTATAATTTAAAAAAAATTCACTTTTTCAGTTTTACGATTTCAGAATTTTTGCATTTTTCAGTTATTGGATTTTAAAACTTTCTCATTTATTCGATTTTTCAATTTTTCGATCTTTCACTGTTACAGTTTTTCGACTTTACAATTTTGACGATCGTATAATAAATTGTTCGATTTTATAATTTTCGGGTTTTTCAATTTTTCGAATCGGTTCGTTTTTTCTTCTTTCCAATTTTTCGATTCATTTTGTTCTTCGATTTTTAGTTTTTCAATGTTTCAGTTTTTCGATGTTCCATTTTTTTCTGGTTTGAGTTTTTGAATTTTTAATTCTTTTATTTTTCAACTTTTTGAATCAAAACAATGAAAAAATTGTAAAAATATAAAACCGAAAATGAAAAAACGAAAAAGCATAAAAAGAAAACTTTGGGAAATCTAAAAATTGGAAATCAGGGTTGAGATTTTGTTTCTATAACGATAAAATGTCGGTACCGATGAAATGTGGTCGTTTTTTTCTTTCGCATCTGAAATTTATATTTTCGTCCTTGTCATTTATCGCTTTGTATCGTATCCGTAGAAACAAAATTCCACCCCAGGAACAGGAAAATTTGTAGAAACGAAATCTTGTAAAATCAAAATATTAAAAATGAAAGAAATGGGAAAATCGGATAGTTGGGAAATTCAAATATTGCAAAATTGAAAAACTTTAAAATTGGAAAATCGATTGAAAATTTGGAAAATTGAATAAACGAAAAACTCTAAAGTCGAAAGAAACATGGAAAATGAAAAATTTGGATATAATTATTATAAAATCAGGAATTGGAAAATTGAGGAAACGAAAAATTGAAAAACTTTAATATTGGAAAATCGATTGAAAATTTGGAAAATTGAATAAACGAAAAACTCTAAAGTCGAAAGAAACATGGAAAATGAAAAATTTGGATATAATTATAAAATCGGGAATTGGAAAATTGAGGAAACGAAAAAGTAAAAAATTGAAAATGAAAAATCGAGTAATTGAAAAATCGAGAAACTAAAAAGTCGAAAAATAAAAAATTGTAATATCGAAAAATTACAGAATTGAATAATTGCAAATAGAAAAATTGAAGAAACGAAAAACTGGAAAAACTAAAGTTGGAAAAAGGAAAAACGAAAAACTGGGTATCAAAAAATTGATCGAAGGTAAATAAATCCAAATTTTTCGAACAATCATAAGATTTGATCATTTTATTTTTTTATGAAAACTTTTATAATTTAAAATAAATAAAAAATTATGTAATGTTAAAAAGTAACTGTAAAAATGCTACGCGTTTGTGAGTTTTTCCATTACAAAATTTTGTGATGACGTCATCAACATTTTTGCAAGGAGACGTATATTAATTTGGAGTGTAACACTAATAATAAGCGTACTGTTTATTCCCAAATTTTCAAGAAAATAATTTTTGATTACTACAATAAATGCCTGATTTATTAATATTTTTGAGTCACTCTCAATTTGTCATCAATTTTTTGGAAAGGGACAAACGAATAAATTTTGATTAACGATTTACCATGATTTCGATAACCTTAAAACGTTTGCAAGATTTCAGAACATTCGGATTATTTGTACAATTGTTTTAATTTTTTTCGCAAAAATTTGGATGTCTGTTTTTCCAAATTTTCGTTAGCGTTTTTCCATCTACACGATATTCCTAATAGTACACAAAATTTGACAGTCCAGTGGTTTCGGAGATTACCTGTCTAATAAAAATTCGTACAGACGACATACAGACAGAGAGACAGAAACACAATCAAATAAATCTCGTTGAGCGCTTGCTCAATATTGCTCTCACAATAGTGTAAAATGTTGTCATACAATTTTGATTTTCTAGCGAGAATCTGGACGCCTAGAGTACAAAATAAGGCGGATTCATAAATCACAAATACAGGAATATGTTATTTTATGAAATTTAAATACCATTTTCCATGCAAAATTTTCTTAAGGACTCCAGAAGGTTGATGACGTTACCTTAGAAACTTTTTAAACAATTAAATGTATAATGTAAGCCCACTTGACGTTAAAGTTTAAGGGAGATAACTACCGCAGCACATTTGACATTGTTTTGCCACTTATACTTTGCATATTGCATCACATTTCACTTTCAGAATAACCTTAATATTATTTTGACATAATGTATGTCATGCATTTTGTGATAATGCTGTTAGAATCAGTGAGCCACAAAAATTTGAAAATTATTTACATGAACTGTGAATTTAAATTCGTATGGAAAGAATATTTCCGTGTCTCTGCAGAGAAAACAGAGACATACGTGTATAATTCGAGCACAGTCGAAGAATTTAATTTATCTAGTTTTAATAATTCATAAAGGACAGAACTGATGGTTAAAACATCGCAAATAGAATAGCATGTACTTCAATTGAAACACGAATCGATATTCGAGCCATTAAATACCTTTATAGTTTTATGTTGTTTTTATTGTTGATCAGTTCGCACTGCAGGCGTTACGAGGTCTTCAAATTGTTTGTTTTTAATGTCGTAAGCGTGGAAACGAAAAATCAATCGGATAGTGTGTCAGAGAAGAACGAGAAGCCTTATTTTGGGAATATTTGCCAGTAATGATGTATTTCAAAACGACTGTGCCCTTCAACATTTCGTACCAAAGAAAAACGTTAATACAATGAGTTAAAAAGTCTTGTCGTTACTTAAAAATTTAACAAAGAGAAATTGACAGAAGAAAGCAAAACGGCTTTGTCACGTTTTATATTTCATCAATCCACTCATTTTTGGAGGTTTCTCCATTAGCGATTTCTTTCATTCGAGATCTTCTTTTGGAATAACGAGGTTTTTCTTTCTAAATGAACATTATCTTTGTGAGCTGGGGAAATATTCAAATTCCTCGTTCGAACGTACAAGAGAGAAAAGGCACAGGCTCTGACAGCGAGGATTCTTATATTTAATCCTGTCATTTGCCTCGTCCTAGCGCACACTCATTGTTTTCGAGCAATTTGTAGCAGTGTCCTACTCATTCGTCGTTTGCACCCTTCTCGAGGAAATACCATGCGAAGCTTAACTATACTTTATCACTACTCGGCTGCTTCACTTCATCAACTGGCTTAGTTACCTCCCAGTGAATTAATTCCCTCCTACAAACTATCACAAAAATGTTTTATCACGACATGGAAATTTAATAATGAGGAAAACGCTTCCACGGAACAAAGAAGGCATTAAAAGTGAGACAATGCCGAAAGCGACGTGTATGAAAAAAGCCGTATTAAGGCCGTGAAATACGAGCAATGAGGAGCTTTACCAGATTAGATCTTTATGACCGGACTTAACTGGTTCATGTCGTCTTTTTGGCCTCCGCTATTGTGTTATGTTCCAAGTCGATCATGTTTTATTTATCACAAGCTCTAATTTATCCACTTCAACGTCCAATAATTTTTGCTAGCTTATTGTACACCCACAAAACCGCAGCAGATTCCTATGCTAATATCACGAATAAATAGCCGCGCTTGTTCTGGTTTTGACATGAAATATATATGGAAATGCAAGTACTCTTCAGCTATTTTATGCCGACAGGGGTTGCAGTTTTAGTTTTGTTGTTGCGTTTAATCGAACTTTTTTCTGGAGCGAAGCGTGTGCAAAATGTTGACATAAATGAAGTGAGACTAAGTGCTGTCGGTTAAGTGCATTTCTGTCGTGGAGAGTTTCGCCCCTGGAGAATAGTGCCGCCCTTATTCCTCTAAATTACTATCATCACCCCCAAACGGAACCTATAGGTTGTTCGGAAATCTACGGCAGTTATTACTTCAAGAGCTTTACTTACTGCGGGGAAATGGCTTTCAGGCAACCGAATTAACTACCGAAATCATATTAAACTCAAGGGGCGGAATCAAAAGGCACTTTCTAATTTTTTCAATTTAATATATTTATTTCACGTTTTTCCGGTGTTGTTTTTTCGTTTTGGTGTACAAGCATCCGGATTAACTATGCCTTTCGTTTATTACTTCCGAGTTTAATTTTGTTCTCAGTTAATAAGAAAAGCTGGAAGAGATCAAATTGTTTTTAACTTTACTCACACCTTAAAAAAATGGCTTTAACAAAAAATATCTGTATTTCTAATTTCGTTGATGAAGAATTTTAGAATGAGCTGTAAAGGTTTCAACAAATTTTATATTTGTGTGACAGTTCTGTGTGTGCTATTTTTGTTTCCAAATTGTCAGCGAAATGCAAATAAATATTTCATTTCTATTTGATTAGTTTTCATTGTAGCAGTTTTTAGAAAATAAATCCATGCAAAGTGAACACTCCACCATTGAGATATACCCAGATATAACTTTATTATTTTTATTAAACAATAAAAATTACTATAGTAATAAATGATTATCAATGTGGGTTTATAAACCACAAGTACAAGAATATGTTATTTTAGAAATTTTTTATAATACATATTTACTATGCAAAATTTTGAGCTCACGTCATTACAATGTTGGTGCGGATAATTAAACAAATTTTGGTTGGCGTTTTACCATCTACACGATATTCCTAAGTTAGATACTCTTATGATATTTAATAACTATTGGTTTAGGTGTCATGAAACATCAAACATGAAAGTAGCCATTCGTCAGTTTTCGCTATTTTTACTTCCTGAGCGTCAGGGGCCATTTAACGAATGGCTTATTTCATGTTTTCTCGATATTTAATAGTTTGCATGAAAAAATAGGTCCCCATTTCTGTCTTCCTGTTGTTTGTTATCTGTTGGTGATTGTAACGGGTGTTCATTTGAAAAATCACTCAGAGTAGGCGTTGGAATATCATTTGACACAAACGGCATGTCTGTTCTTATAACATACAACAGGTTATGTTTCTGCCAAATAGATGTTATAAGAACAGATATGTCGTTTGTATCAAATGAAATTCCAACGGCTTCTCTAAGTGATTTTTCAATTGAACACCCGTTATTAGATAGATACTATCTTTCTAATTACTGAACTAATTGTGTACATGGTAAAACGCTCACCAGTACATATTTGTGTAATTATTCCTACCAACAATTTCATGACGTCCCCTCAATTTTTTTGTTAATAAACTCAATTTACATTTTATAAGATAACGTGGTCCTATACTTCTACTTTATGAATACGCCTTGATTTTTTTACACTAGGCATCCAGATTTTCGCAAAAAAATACAAATTTTATCATCACACTTTATGCCAGTATACACGTGGGTTATTTTTGTACACAATGAGTGGTCTTATATATATTTTACTTCTCGAGCGTATGGTAAGGAAGTATAGTAATCGAGTCCATCGGAAGAGTGGCACTTTTATATTTTCTCGACGTTTCATGACCCCAAAAATACGAAACAAGTAGTCTCCCATTTGCGTCAGTGTATCTGGTGTCTGCTGTTATTATGCAACAAAAAGGTAAAATATAAGCCCGCCCACCCGCCCTGTCTCAATTGTGATGGTTTTTTTTATTCTCTGTGAACCAAGGGGGCAGGGCTTAACTGCAAAATACTTATTTCTTTACAAAAAATTAAGAACATGTTTCTGAGTATCGTGTTGTTTAAACAATACTATGTATTTTAAGAAAAAAAGGCAAAATATAAACCCCGCCCACTCACCCCATCTCAATTGTGACGCTTTTTTTATTCTTAGAAACTTAAAATACGTTTACAATGGTAAATTTTTGTAAGGAAATATGGATTTTGCTAATAGGCTCCGCCCCTAGATATGCGATCGAATGAAAACTTTTTTTTTTCTTAATATACGTAGTATTCTTTGAATATCCCGATATTCAAAAACATGTCTTACACGGTAATTTCTTGCAGAGAAATGAAAAGGATTTTGCAATTAAATTTCGCTCGTTTGGCTCTCGACAATTAAAAAAATCATCACAATAGAGATAGGGTGGGTGGGCGGGGCTTATATTTTGTTTTTTTTTCTTAATATACATAGCCGTATTTCAGAACAAGAAACTTAAAACATGTTTAAAATGGTAAATTTGTATAGGGAAATATCGATTTTGCAATTACGCTCCGCCCCTCGATTTGATAACGAATGAAAAATTCGTCTCGAAAGAGATAGAGACGCAAGGGTGGGGCTTCTCTTTTGGTTTTCTTTTTTGATTAATACATTTAGTTTTCTTTGTATAACACGATTACTTAAGAACATATTTCACATGGTAATTTCTCGTAGAAAAATAAGTATTTTACAATTAAGCTCCGCCCCTCAGCTAACAACGAATAAAAAAATCATCAGAATTGCGATATTCAGGGCTCATACTTTGGCTTTTTTTTCCTTAATATACATAGCCATCTTTTCAAAACAACAAACTTGAAACATGGTTAAAAAGGTACATTTTTGGAAGGAAATATGGATTTTTCAATTATGGGGCGGGGCCCAATTGCAAAATCGATATTTCGTTTTTAAACATGTTTTAAGTTTCATGTTGTGAAAAGAAGTCTACACATATTAAAACAAAGAGGCAAAATGTAAGCCCGCCCACCCACCCTGTCGCAATTGTGATAATTTTTTTTATTCGCTGTGAACCAAGGGGGTGGAGCTTAACTGCAAAATACTTGTTTCTTTACAAGTAATTAAAAACATGTTTTTAAGTATCGTGTTGTTCAAAGAATACTACGTATATTCATATAAGTCTTAATATACATAGTATTCTTTGAACAATACGATACTCAAAAATATGTTCTTAATTTCTCATAGAGAAATAAGGATTTTGCAGCTAAGCTCCGCCTCCTCGACTCACGACGAATAAAAAAAAATTAGCACAATTGAGATAGGGTGGGCGGACGGGGTTACATTTTTCCTTTTTTTCTTAGTATGTGTAGACTTATTTCGATAACAAGAAACATAAACATGTCTAAAATGGTAAATTTTTTTAGTAATCAGACAACTTGACAGCGGAGTTTATAAATGACAATTCAATCTAACTCTAGGTTCAGTTTGAGCTTCAATTTTGACTTGAGAATTTATTCCAATTTTATTTTCATATTTAATCAAATTTTGTTTTCAGTTTTAGTTTCCAGCACATTTCAGCTTCAATGTTTGTTTCTGATTAGGTTTAGGTTTTATTAGCTTTAGTAAGAGCTTCAGTTTCAATATTAATTTCAGTACCGAGTCTGTTTTCAGAGTTTGTTTTTCTTTCCACAGTCTGAGTCACACTTGTATTTATCTGAATAGGGAAATTTTGAGAGTTTTAGCTTTAAATTACTTAGCTTCGGTTACAATTTCAGCTTTAGTAATTACTAGTTGCTACTAGTTTCAGTTTCAATTAAACTTCAACTTCAAGCCTAGATCTTAAACAAAATTTTATTTTAAATCAACTTGTGCTTTTGTTAAATTTCACTCTCATGTTTTGTTTTCATATCAGTTTTATATACTTTTGGATCAGCTGCAGCTTCACTTCAGTTTTACGATCGCTTTGACATAGCTTTAATTTCAATCTCACTCTTATTAGTAAATTCAGTTAGATAGATATTATTTTTAGTTTCAACTGAAGTTTCAGATTAGGCTTCGGCACCAGCTTCAGTTTCAAGGTCAACTTCAGTTGGCGCCAATTTTACCTTCTATTTAATTATTCGTTTACTTAAATTTCTGCTACTGATTTGTAAATTTTGCGATTTTCTTTCGTAATTAAATCGGTGTCGCTGAATTTCCGACATTTTGACTCCACGACAAAGTGTGATATACAAATCCGCCTTGGAGTTTTTCCCTAACCGTCCAAATTTTTACAAAAACATAATGCACGGTATAATAACAGTTTACCATTATTAGCGTGGTCTAGCGGTTACGAGTCAGGAAAGCGGACCGGACGTTGCACGTTCGATTCCAAGCTTGGCCTTTTGTTTTTTTAACTTTTTTTTTCGTTTTCTGTCGCATGACGTCATAACAATTTTTTTAATGATGAAATTGCCCCACTTTCTCCAAAAAGGTGAGAATACGCCCCTCTTTATTTGAAATTTATAACCTTCTCGGGGGCGCCAAATGTCATTTTATAAGAATGTGAAACCTTCTCGGGGGTCCCAACCGTCTTTGTTGTTTGTGAAACCTTCTCGGGGGCGCCAAATGTCTTTTTTTTATGTGAAATCTTCTCGGGGGTCCCAACTCTCTTTTTTAAAAATGTAAAACCTTCTCGAGGGCGCCAAGTCTCTTTTTTTAATGTGAAATCTTCTCGGGGGTCCCAAATGTTTTTTTTAATGTGAAACTTTTTCGGGGGTCCCAACTGTTTTTTGTAAAAATGTAAAACCTTCTCAAGGGTCCCAAATGTCTTTTTTTTTAATGTGAAACCTTCTCGGGAGTCCTAACTGTCTTTTTTAAAATCTAAAACCTCGGGGGCGCCAAATGTCTTTTTAATGTGAAACCTTCTCGGGGGTCCCAAATGTTTTTTTTAATGTAAAACTTTCACGGGGGTCCCAACTGTGTTTTTTAACAATGTAAAACCTTCTCAAGGGACCCAAATATCTTTTTTTTATGTGAAACCTCAGGGATCCCAATTTTTTTTTTAAGTAAGACCTTTTCCAGGGCCCGAAATGTCTTTTCATTTGATGTGAGATCTTCTCAAGGGTCCCAACTGTCTTTTTTAAAAATGGAAAGTCTTCTCGGGGGCGCCAAATGTCCTTTTATAAGAATGTGAAACCTTCTCGTGGGTCCCAACTGTCTTTTTTAAGGATGTGAAATCTTTTCGGGGGCGTCAAATGTCTTTTTTTATGTGAAATCTTCTCGGGGATCTCACCTATCTTTTTTAAAAATGTAAAACCTTCTCTGGGGTTCCAAATGTGTTTTTAATGCGACAATTTTTGGGAATCCCAACAGTCTTTTTTTAAAATGTAAAACCTTCTCAAAGACCCCAAATGTTTTTTTTTAATGTGACACATTCTCGGGGGTGCAACTCTCTTTTTTTAAAATGTAAAACCTTCTCGGACTTCCCAAATGTTTTTTTTTTTATTGTAAAACCTTCTCAGGGCCGCCAAATGTATTTTTTTAATGCGATATCTTCTCTGGGGTTCCAAATATTTTTAATAATGAAGTAAATCTCTTAAAAGGCCAAAAGGCCAATTACTAAGAGACAAAAAAAAGTTAAAGATAATAAAAATTAAAAAAAAAACAAAAACATATACATATATTCGAACACTTATATCGAAATGTCCCAACTGTTTTTTGTAAAAATGTAAAACCTCCTCAAGGGCGCCAAATGTCTTTTTTTAAGAATATAAAGTCTTCTAGAGGGTCCCAAATGTCCTTTTTTAAAGAAGGCGAAACTTTCTCGAGGACCTCAAGTGTCTTTTTTAAGAATGTTAAATCTTCTCGTGGCTCCCAACTGTCTTTGTTTTAAGAAGGTGAAGCCTTCTTTTTTTCTGTTACACTGTAACTAGTACGTACCTTCTATATTGCTTTTACTGCACGTAAAATTTCAAGATCAAATCTTATAATTTTTCAGAGAAGCAGTATTTGTTGGACTGTACTTCAGAAGCGACCGAAGTTCTGGCGAACTAACTTTCGACAAATTTTTTATACTGTTGTATGTGTAGTGCACGTGTCGGAATTGACATTCATATTCTTGCAGAAATGTTGATTAGAATATTTTCCAATGAGTAATTTTTTTTTATTGAATTACGTTCCCCTACAGGCCGGAGGCCCAATTACAGAGGAACGGGGGAAATTTATTAAAAACTGACACAGCCTTGCACTTTATCAATGCACTCATACTTTTGGAGCAATTGTCTGGCCGTTCACCCGATTTCCTCGCACTCCGTACCATACCATCTATAAACAAATGAACAAAATGATAGTAATAGATCCAATTTTATTATTGTGTGTCATACAACACATAGAGAACTAATTTAATTTTTAATTTGTAGTTATATTACAAAATGGCTTTTTCAATTCAGAACAAATCGATAGTGAATTATCAAACTCGTAACAATGAAAATAATAATTAAGATAGAAGGTTTTAATATTATTACCAACACAACAAAAAATTAGACATAAATAATATACATATACACAGAATAGTGATGTTTCATGTTTATAAGCAACTAGCTGAAAGGTTTATAGCTGGTGGAATTATGTTATGTAACGAAGTTATGTACATATACGCCATGCATTAGTTTGTCGTGTTTTATAATAATACACGAGTTGGAAACTATTTCAGCGCCCTGCAAAGTAAAACATATACATAAATGTTAATTTTTTGCGGCAACTAACACTGTTATTTAAAGTTTGGTTGGTGTTTTAGTGTGGTTTTTATGATTTTCAACCAGAAGAGTTATGTAGCCTTTTAGATTGAAAAATATTGAATTAGATGACAAGTCGCTCGCTCCACGAAATATACATCTCGCTCAGTACGCGAGTTTGCCCATTTAGTGCATTTAACAAATCACAAAATTTGCTCAGAACTATTTTTGAACCCTCCAAAGTTATAAGGTCGATCTAAGTAACGAATTATTACTATTTGTTAATCAGTTTTTCTTATTTTATAGACCGATAAAAAGTTTCTTTTTTTACTTTACCGGCACAGCCCCAGGAAGTCTTTTTTCCTATTTTATGAGCTCAGTTTTGTTTTCTTACATACATTATTAAAATATTTTTTACATTCCTCCTTTAGACAAAAAAGACATCTTTTGCTCTCAGAAGATGTTCATTTGTAATTCTTTTGATTTTTTTATTCTTAAGTTGTATATTCAGTTTTTATAAAACTCATAATAAAACAATTTCAGCTTCCACTTTCCGTAATCTAATTAATTTCGTGAAGGCTTTCAAGAAGTTTTTTCCACGTTTTTACATAACATGCAATCAAGAGGAATTTCTCTTGCAAATTTCAGTTGTGCTTTTATCTTTCTAATTAATCTTGGAGAATCCGAGTTTACTAGAATAACAATTACTTCCATAAGTTTGAGCAACTATAAACCTTAAAAATTTTGAGTCAAAAATTAAACAACCATGTGCGTTCATCGCATAGAGATTTTTAATATCATCGACGCACCATTATTATCGATTACAGCCTAACACTGCTAGCATATTTATAACACCGTTACATTAAAAATGCAAATAGTGTTTCCCGTGTAACACAATTAGAAAAAATATTCAGTGAAACTCGAGCAGTGTTTATCCACTTCCCGCTAAAATGAATAATTTATTTTTGCTGATTTCTGCAACGAAATTTACTACAACTTCAATATCATTTGATGAAATTTCCCCGTAAATGTGATACTTCCAACAAATTTAGTCATGATTCAGCCCTTAACAAATTTAATAATAAAAAGCCTGGACTTGATGTAATCACGCGACAGCAAAATTTGCATTGCGTCATAAAGTGATGAGACAGAGTGAGTCACATGGGCTGTTCTTGAACAGAGATAAATTTACCATTCTGAGGGAATATTTTATGAAGGAACAGGGTGTTTAGGGTTTGGCAGCTAGAACGCTAGGCATGAGTCATACTGCCTTTGATATTGATTTCTGTCAGCAGTTTACAGAGAAGGGGCCTTCTCTCTTCACCCTCAAGAAAACTTTTCAGTAAGTATCTAACAAATTATCGCGCTGTTCACCACCTTAATTGCGTACGATTTATTTTTGGGAAATGCAAACGTTTTGTGAAGAGCTTGCAGATAAAATGCTCTGGGGGAAGGTGGAAAATCGCATTAAGATAGCATAATAAAAAAGGTTTTTATACGGAAGGAAGAGGAAAGAAAGAATTAGTCCAATATAAATGATAATGCGAAAATATTCAATCTATACAGGTTAACACTGGAGACACTTTTTGCCCGCTAATTGACAATGTAGATAAAAATAGTAAGTAGAAACGTATATTAAATTGTCCAACTTTTTACAACTTTTCACAACGTTTTTCTCTTTTTTTTTTTAATAAAATATACAAACAATTTCACCTTGGCATCCCACATCCGACACCTGTATTGGATTGCATGAACAAATTCAAAACAATGAGTTTTTGCGGAGTTTTGATCAACAGCGGAATTTCAGTATTTCAGTTGTAGTTTACGTTCGGCGAGTGACAAACAGTTTAATCAAATACGTTGTACTTTTTTGTTTATAGAAAAATTGAAAAATGTTGTGTCGTATTTTGTTGCTCCTTAAGACATTCTGTACACTAAAACTTCCCGCTGCCACTGACTTTAATATTACACCAAGGCTTAGCCAAACCCCTTAAGAACTTGAATACTGTCGGTGTCATAATTAAAATGATATATGAGCAAACTATTGAAAGAAAATTCTTAGAACCTCGACTACCAATTAGATTCCTAGACCTTCTGCGAAGTTCTGTTTCCAACTACCAAGTACAGGATCCCCTTTCTGAAAATTTTCTCTCAACTTTCCAACCTTGTTTAACTGACCTGAAATTTCGTTCCATCTTTTACGGTTGTTTTTCGCAAGTAATAAATACATTGTGGAAGAGTTGTTGAAATTAATATTCATCGTTCCATAGCGGGCGATTTTCATTAATATTATATAACGGGATAATTATAGCTTTTGCGTTAACATTAAAGTCGAACTCATTTTATTACCATTCAAGAGTAAAATATATTTGCTTTCTGTTCTGAACATAATTTAATCACGTTACGGTTGAACGAACTATCTGTTGACTCAACGTGCAGCTATATAATAATACACGTTGCAGATTAACTCAATTTCCACTGGATGACACTATTTATGTGGAAATAAAAATGAATTCCCTTTTCCATTCGTTATTGGATTGTGAAAATCTGATAAAAGCATTCAATGAATGTTTACAAAATCGCTGACTGTAAAAAGCGGCATTTTGTTATTGTTAAAGTGGCAAATAAAATAACGTTTATTGTTGTTAGAAGCAGTGTTAACGTAAAATTTATTACGATTCACTTGCAAGGTTTTATGACTTGCAAAACAAATATGTCGCGTTTATTCTGGAAAAATCTTACTTACGCAATAAAACTGATTCAAAAAAGCCGTAACAATAAGTTCTCAGTTCAGATTTTTATCGAGTAAGCGCTAACAGCACCCGGTAGGTACAACATTACTCACAAAAACTAGCTGCATTCAAATGTTGCAGAGTTGGGAGGTTTAACGAGCGCAATAAATGCCGTTGTTTCGGACAATTCGGTAAATTATGGTCTAGGAGATTTCGTTTCAGAGTTAAGCTTTATTAGAAGTTAAGTTTACGACTTGCACAGTCCAAGGTTTTCTTTTTCTGAATTAAGATTAAAAAAAGGGGTTGTCTCTAGCTAGAATAAACAATCTACAATTACTCCACTGATTTAATTTATATTTCAAGCACAGCCATGAAGATTTCGTGTTATTTATGGTTACCTCTTAGGTTATTTCTCCTCAAAATATAACAAATAAGTAATTATTTCAAAGCTGAAACACCTGCTCCTCCGCGCTTCCGCAAGGAACATCAATTACTTTACTAATTTTTTCGCAGAGAGTACAAGTGAATGATTATTCCGCGAATTTAAGTTTAATTGTTTTTCACTAAATCAGATTTGCCTACCATCTGCGGTATTGTCATTATTCACTCACTTTCTAATCTAGTTCAGACACTCGCATGCGAACGACTTGCAAGAAGTTGTTTTGTATTCGAAATCCGACCTACCAACTTCTTGTTGATGCTGATTCCCACAATCTTTACAATTAAGTTATTATTGTGCTTTGCAACAATTCACTTTCGCCGAGTTTCCTCATATTAATCTACTTTCCGCGTATCTCCTTTGAAAATTGTTAGCAACAGCCTATCCCGGAACATAATATTCGAACTACCGGCAAAAACCGGTGGGAGCACTTGTAATCATTTTTGGTGGATGCGCCGGGACATCAAGGTTTCAATATGAAGCGATAGCTATTTGGAAATTACATTCGGCAACAATTATTTATGATGCATTTCTGTTAAAAGCTACATTAAAGGAAATCGACCGAATCATTAGCGAACTGCTATCGATTTAATGCCATTATCAGAACGCTCAACCGCAACACAATTTATTTAGTAATACAGCGAAAAGCTTTAATGTGGATAGGTTACACTGTCGTCAGTCTGGATGAAATTGCACGACGTGCACATGATTTGTTTATTTGTTGATTGCAGAGGTTTTTTTGCTGACTTTTTTCGTGTTTACTGCGCTGTTTTTAACGAACAACCGTTCTGTGACCCAGTTCGTCAAATTCGGTGCGGATATTTGCAGTTTTGCGAGATTAGGGACTAATTTATTTTTATGGATCTACTCCAGATTGAAACTTCAACGTCAACACCAAAAGGAATAAATATAGAGAACGAACAAATGCATAATAGAAGCAACACTTTGATTGGCTTTTTTTGTTGGTTTTAAGTGGTTCATTGTTAGAACATCGTAAGGAGTAAGTGAATTTTATAACTGTGTACAAAAAGTTTTTCGCTCAAAGCATGAAAATTGTTTGTCAAGAGCGTAAGGTCGAAGATGACACCTAAAGCGAAATTACGGTAGCCTTTATGTGATTCTCTTTGCCAAGCTTCACACTGTCTCTGGAACCGAGCTACGAAATGATTTATAAATCTAAGTAAGAGTGTAACAAAGCCTTAAATAATATTTATCTGAAGTAAGTAATTCTGCCATCTTTGTTGAATGTTGTATTGTCTGGTATTGATTAGTGGTAATCTGATTGTACTTATGGTCGAACAGAAATAATGAAGAATTTTACTTAACTATAAAATCGATAGTAAGCAAACACTAATTTAGGTCATTTTTGTCGTGTATGGGTCAAATATACCTGGATACATATCGCGGGTTCATTAAAAAAAATCTCTCTTTATAATGCTACATAATTTGCTCGGCGTCGTTCAGATATGCCTGTGATACATCTTCAAAGTTCATAAAAAATCCCTGTTTCTAATGCCAAGTCTGATTCATGTCGTCGTTTGAACCAAACAAACTTTCGCATCTCGAAAAGTAATCAATATCAAACCCAAACGTCACACACATAAATAATGTTTAATTATTACTCCCGTATTCCTCTTCCAATAATGAAAATTCATAGGTAGTTAAACATTTTTGTAAATAAATAAAACAAATTTTAAACCAGTCACCTGAGGCGTGTAGAAATTTGCATTTGAAATTTGAGTTTAGGCATATTTTGTTGTATCAGATGTAAATTTGGTTGAGCGATATAAACTGTAAACAAAGTATTGCTTACAAAAATTGATAATTAATATGTAGTTATTCATCACACAATACTTATTTGGAACGACCAGTTTGAATTTCAGAAGACTTCCTTGATTTGTAATAGTTGTGTTATATAAAATACATATGTGTGCAAATTAGCAGTATTGCAGCATTGATTGCACGAAATTAATCAGTCTGATGCTACTGACGTGTGAACATCAAACCGATTTTCTCCCTTGCTTGTGGAATTCATATTTAGACCAGGCCTAACGTTCGCTATTAGCAGCTTTAATTGCATTATCCCTGTTGTTAAAACGTGTATTAGCCAAACTTCCAGAATTTACCTCGCAGCAAGAGATAATCTGATGCCAATTGATGTAACCCAGATAGATAAACACTGTTATACCCCCAATAAACTGCATCCGGAAAATCTGCGCTTGATTTTTTATTCATGAGTGCAGCCTGATCAATACGTCTTTAAAGAGGTGAGAGTAAAATCATCTTGATGGGGTGTTATTTTGAAGTGTGTATCTATTTATATATATTTTATATCAACAAACTGGCATAGTTTGTGTTCAAATAATACCATATGATTAAAAAAAAAAGTTCTCTAGTAGACCATGAAATTTATTTTTAAGTTTACATTAAATTTCATATAGTAGATTATACAGCCGTGAGCTTTTCTCGTTGCGCCCTCTGTACGCCATATTTACATTCATGTATTTAATTACAGTAAAACAATACTCCAAATATTTTTTAGTCTATTGGGTTTGTGTAATTAAATAAAAACACTGAATAAAAGAACTTCTATTGACATGTAGATCTTGCTAACGTTTTGTAAAATTAGTCAAAATAAATACGTTTTATCTAGATAAAATTGATATATTAAAAAAAATCTACATCATTTGAAAGTTTTTGTAGATGAAATATTTGTGTTAAGTCAAGCCAAAATGTTCATTCCTTTGGTTTTTTTTTAAATAAATAAAAAATTCTCTTATAAACCCAGCCCGGAGACATACTATACCGGGTGTCTGGAAAATGGCGGATCAACTCTTCAGTACGTTATGTACGAGCGTTCCGAGAGTCCCAAACTATTTTTTATGTTTTTAAGACAATAACCACAATAACAGTAGTCATTAATCGTCTTGCTTTATTATTAATAAAAAAGTTGTTATTTTCCATTAATAAATAAACCAAAAAAATACATTAACCTAACATAAGATATTTATAAATTACAAAGCTTGTAATGTTTGCAAATTTTGATCATTGTTTGTAAAAGTTAGTCATCAGTACTTGCTAACATAAAACTGATTTTGACAATGACATACCCTCTAAGAAAAGAGAGGGTGGGTGGAGCTAGTAACTGCTAAAATAAGACCGATTTTGGTAAATGACATATCCTCTAAGAAAAGAGAAGGTGGCTGATCGGGGTTATGCCTGCTAAGGTAAAGTTGATTTTGCAAATGAGATTCCCTCTAAGAAAAGAGATGGCGGGTGGGCGGCGCTAGTTCCTGCTAAAATAAGACCGATTTTCATAATATTATACAAGGCTTCCACTAATAGCTCTAGGTGGAATTTAATTAATTCAGCTCCATTTTGATCTATTTTTGGTGCTGTTCCATTTTATAACCTGCTCATTGTTTGTCTTATTTCTTGTCTTTTTCTCTTATCTGTTTTTCTAAATATTCTAGAGATCGCCCGGCCAAAGAATGACATGTTGAGTCATCACAAGCTGCGCACAAGAGCAGGCGGGCAAAGACGTCAGTGGCGTAGTCATATTTTGTTATCTAAGGATCTTGGTGTACGCGTTAAAGAAAAAACGCCTCCTTTAGTTGGTGTATATGATGTTGCATAATTTTGTCCCCCCGTTTAAAAATGAACTATAACAAAAATAAGATTTATCTCTTTCTCCAGTTGTATTTAGTATTTTTAAATTTAGATGGAAAAAAAAATAATCAAAAGAAATTTATTTAATGAAATACATAAAAAGATTAAAATAATTAAACTGAGTTCCAGTCTGTAGGATTGCATCCTAGGTCATCAGAATTTTCAACACCAATTGATTTTTTGAAGGACACAATGTACTGTACGACACTAAAACATTTTAACTAACTGTATAATTTTAAGTATATTTATCTTTATAAATTTATAGATGTTATTTTAAGGCTCTGAAGAGAACTGATTTTTAAAACTTGTAAAACAAATAGTGAAACAAAAAAATTCACAGAGCCCTAGTGAAACACAGGTGAAACACGTGAAACACAAGAAACACAAAACGAAATGCAGCAGACGCCACTGAGAGACCGCCTCCCCTCCTTTTTGAAAATGGACTCGTTCTGTCACAATTTCGTTCTTTGCGTACTTTTATATACTTATAGCGCCCAAACTCTAACTACCTCTTTCGAATCCTTTAAACTTTATTACACTACTTAAAAAAATTCTCTATTCTGCATTAATACTCTTGCTATTTATATGTATCTTTTTCCTCTTAAATCTTTTGATGATTTCGTAAATTTTTGCTTTTGAACTTTCTGTAGCTCTTTACGAGTACCAACAAATTCAGCTTCTTTAAAAAAATGATTTTGTGAAATTTTACTCATTTTAAACCCTTATAAGTTAAAAATGTATAAACAAAACCAATTACATTGTAATAAAAAAAATGTGGCTATGAGGATATTGAACCGCGACTTTCTCGTCATGAGCATGACGCTTTACCAGTTGAGCTTATACTATTATAAAATGTGATGATACAATTTGGATTTTTTTGCGAAAATGTCTATGCCTAGGGTAAACAATCAAGGCAGATTCATAAATCATAAGTACAAAACTATGTTATTTTATACAATTTCAAGAGTGTTTATCATGCAAAATTTTAAGGTGGCGTCATCAAATTGTTTTCCATCCATGCGATATTCCTGAAATACGTTTCGGAGATTATCTGTCTAATAAATATCAACACAGATAGCCCACAGACGAGAGAGAGATTACAGACAGACAAACAAAAAAGAGGACCTATTTTTTCATACTGTAGGGATCATGAAACATCAATTAATAGCATATACTGAAGAAATCGTGTGCTTGCTAGCTTGTCTAAACAAGTTTGGGTATATTTTGTACATTACGACTGTGAAATCACGATTCTCTTTGCTTTAAAACTGCACCCTTGAAGTGCAGTCCAATAAGAAGCTGAATTCTTCGAAAAACTATAAGATTCAGTGTTACAAGTTTTATTTTTTATGATGACGCAGTTTGGATTTTTTTTTTGAAAATCTGGATGTAGGGTAAATAATAATCAAGGTAGATTCATAAACTACAAAAATCGACCTTGTCTGATGAATATTTGCACAGACGAGAGACAACATGCTACAGATAGAACGGAAACGGGTACTTATTTTTTTATAGTGTAGGGATAATAAAACGTCAAGAAAACATGGATGGATCCTACTAAAAAACCATAGAAGGATGATTTAAATTAAATATTGACAGTGTCTAGTAAACTTGTCAATAATACAATTGAAAATGTAGTACTATTTTGTTGTTAAAATTAAAAAACAAGTTAAATGTTGTACTCTTTACTGTGCACGTTGTGTTGATAGTTTAACAAACTGGTTGAATCGTAAGAGCAGTCCTGGACTTTGTACTTTAGTTTCTACTATGTACTAGTATTTTTTTACCTCTTTTTTTGCCACACCAAGTTCGAATCTTGTGGCAAAAGAAGTAAATTCTAGTTTTCCTTCTCAATCAGTACCCTATTCAGAAATTTTTCCAGAACCAACATAACTAGATGCTGAACAAAATGCACACCCTTTAGAGATCTTAAAATAGAGCTTCAAAAGTTACATTTCTGAAATTTTTGAACGAATTACTGGAATCTACGAAAACCAAAACGTGGAAAATAGACCCAATCGTCTCCTTTTCACAAAATAAGTCGATTCCGCATGTCGCGAATGTATCAAGACGTTCAGGGTCCTCAAAAGACGCCAAAACATAACTCAGAACTCATAAATTTGGACAAAAATATTATTTCTAGCTAAAATTTTAATTTTTTTTAGTATTTTCGAGTCCAAAAGGTATACGAAACGTTAGACATCATAAAAGAGAGCTTCAAAAGTGACATTTCTAAACCATAATAATTGATTTGAGATTGAGGGTGGAAGTTATGTCCAAATACACATATTTCGCCTTTTCCTCGTGTATGTATGTACATCGGAATTATTTATTCTTCAGTGCCTGTTGGACATATTGTTAATACGACAGAATCCTACGAAAATGGAACACGCGTTCTTGACAAAATTAATTACAGAAAGTATAAATGGCACATCAGCCCTGATTTCAAAGTTGTGGCAGTTCTACTTGGTTTACAACTTGAATACACGAAACATTGCTGTTTCATGTGTAAGTTAAACAGCCAAGTAACAAATTATTATCATTATAAGTTAAATAATGGTCACCAAGAGAGCGAAAGAACATAATCCACCCGGCACTAGTGAAGCGTAAGAAAATGTTGTACATTGCATTGATAAAATCGAACAATAAATTTGAATTAAAAACTGAAAACTATAAATTTTTAGCTCTGTTTTGGACTTCCTTGATTGTTTGCTACTGAAAGAAAAAAAATGTTGACCTGTTTCGTATAACATGTAAAACTGTATTCTGCACATGATATATCCAGTGCAAAAGTTCTCGTTTATTAATTGACGTAACCGTAATATTTGTTTCAGAAGTTTCAGAAATTGCGCCGTTTGCCTTTGTAGCGAAAACTAGCTCGAAAGGTCCACGGTTTTGTGAAATCATTTAATAACAAGCAGCCGCCCTCATTCTGCACAATACCATCCATTTATCATCCTTGCGGGCTGAAACATGCCAATAAAATATGAATCACTCGCACAATTGTTGCATGTCATTTTTATCCTGAATTAATGCGCAACCCAAAAGCTTCGAAATCAGTTGCACATTGGACTGGGCGAGAATAAACATCGACCAGGGACTTTAATTAACCGGAGTGTAATTTAACTTGACTCCACAGAGAGGGTGTGCATGCGTCAGGATCCATTAAGCCTAGAAACTGACCCTTAAAAACGGACGGATAAAGATTATTTAACTTTAGGCATTCCGGATTAGAAATGTTACGATCATCTCGACCTTTTATGAAGTTGTCTGGCCACACTATGCATTCATTTAAGCCGTTTAGGAAGCCGCATTCGTCATTACGTAAAAGGTTCTTAAAAATTTTAAGCTTTATTAAAATCGATCCGGTGCCGCTGCTGGGAATATGCCAAAGCTCTTGCTTTATTTTCTTTAAGGAAATTAGATGGCAGAACCAATAACACAACTGTGACATGTCTTGAGACGAACAAAATATAAAGACGCGGATACGCAGGAAAGTCTAAAATTTATGTTTAAAGATTTAAAAAGTTTGTTGGGAGGAAATTGGATTTTATTAATAAAGTTGTTAAACTAGGGTCTTATTAGGAATTAGTTACGACTACCGATTTGTCTGGAATTATAAAATATGGCCAGTAAATTCAGGTGTGCAAACTTTGCTTGCTCAAACTCGCAATTATAGGACGGAAGCTATTAGGGGGCTGAAATTTCAATGATATTACTTTAGGCTTGTATGAAAGTGGAATTACGCATCGCAATTCTAATTCGTATTCTCGTCGGGACGAACGAATAATTCAGCTTCACTGTAGCTAATAACTCTAGGCAATTATTACCATTTGCGTGCGTCACCATGACACAGACATAACTTCGTGTTCAATTTCACAAGAGTCCAAAAACCTTACACCACTCCCTTGTCACCATATATCATACCAAACAAAAATTTCCAGCAAACCGTGACTTCGAATTCGTTCCACTATTTACATTTCAGTTTATTCAAGGCGGAAATACTGTAATGCATTTCTGTATCAGCTGCACCGTACAGCCATAAAATTGACCTCAGCGAAATTCATTTACCCAGCTGCAAAAAACTCATCGCTTCACAAATACGACGAATCATAATTCACAACACAACGTGACCAATTCCATCAAGTTATTCCTGAACCCACAACAATACCAACGGTTTAGTAACGCCTGCTTTCCTTGTTTCAGGGTCTACAAGACAGTGGTTTAAACAGTGGTGCAGTTTCCCATTTTGAACCTCAGGTGGCAATGTTGTGTGATGCAGGTCCGCACGGCCAAGAAGCCTATCATCCGAAGTACATGACGGAACAAGGAGAATGGGTCTCGGATCTTTATTCGAAAGCCACGTGTTTCAAGGACAAAATGGACATATTAAACTACTGCAAGAAGGTACGGAACGCCATTCCTTTTTTATTATTATGGTTCCGAGCAAGCTAAATCGAAAACTCGTACAAGTGGGTATTAAATTAGCGACATATTGGACGAATATCTCCATTCCGAACGGAACGTGTCGACATTTTATTGCTCGAATCTTATAAGGCTCATCCTAAATTATTGCACTTTTTCCTGCAATCTCGCATATATTTTTTATATAGGTATATAGTAAGAACGAAGCGTTTCCGCAAATATTCCGCTTCCCATTTTATTTACGTGTTTATATTGCGAATTGCTAGAGGAACTCTAGGGACCAGATTTTATGGATGCGGGCAGAGGGCCTCGATAAAAAGTCTTTACACAAGCGGGAAATAATAAATTGTTTCGGGCTTATGGTCAGTGCTTATTAATATCTAAGGGAAAAGTCTTGTTTCTGCCGTTCAAAATTTTACTGTTTGTAAGGGCAACAACGTTAAAATTATCTCCGCAAACACACCGGGTTTTTTTTATTATAGTATAGCTAGTAATCTCACGTCTGACGCGTATTCGCTTGATAACATAATCGACAAAATTAAACTCTTTCTATCACCAGAAATAAAAATGTAAGTTTATAGTGTGCTTTTTACGCTGTTAACGACTCTCTCTGCAAATAAGTTTATTTTCAGCCAAAAGAACCAAACTTCACTTTGGTGTAACTGCTGACTAAAAAAGTAACTTTAACACAAGACTTTATCTTTCTTTGGTCTACTCTGGAGCACCCCTACATAATAAGCAGAAATTTGCTACAACTGAATGATTCCAGAAACTTTTGTACTAATTTTCTCTTGTTTTAATGTATTGATAAAATCTTTGTTCGTCGCCGACTTCACCAAAGTTTATAAGAAAAAAATCTAAAAGTAAAAGTAGAAAATTAAGCTTGAGAGGACACTAATCAGCACCTTGTTGACAGGCTTTTAGAAATTTCTGGTTACTTCACAAGTACTTAAAACCTGTAAAAGAGCAACCATGACTTCGACAAAACATTTAATTCAACTTCGTTGGATTAACTAGAGGAATAGTTTTCTTAAATTATATATTTCGCTGGTTAAGCTTAATATAATATTCAGCTCGAGGACTATTTCAACGACATCAGAAGCATTAAAGTTGTGTTAAATTTCCTTATACCCATCAGCACTCTGATTAGACCAGTTAATTTAACACAAAATAAATACCTCCAGTATTTTAGCTATTCTTTATGGCGTTCACTTCACCATCCAGTAGTGCCATATATTAAAAGACGAAAAAGATGGTAACCCAAAGGGTAATCAACTCCGAGTTGGAAGTTATTGTCGTATTTTTTTGCGGTTTCTCACACTTGTGTTCGAGTTTCATAGCAACCTCCATCGTGTTTCTTTTTATTACCGAGTTAATGTTGCTCATTACAAATCGTCGTTAAAGTTGGGTAAACATTCTGCAGCTTATCGAATCATGCGTTCGGAAAAGAGGGAAATATGTTCGCATTACATTCATGAATTCAGAATTCGTCCTGCAGCAGCCCATTTTACTTTAAAATTCCCCACATCTTCCCGTATTTATAAAATAATAATATAATACTACATTCATCGCCTAACTCCCGTGCTTGCGAGCATTCTAAATCGAGACACACCGTGAGAAAATTATAATTTAACGATTCGAGAAAATTTCGCCCTTTTTCCACATGAACGTTCCTCTTACGGAATCTTCCACTTTGTCTTTCACCGTTGGGGCTCGAGTTCCTTAATATCCAAAGAGTCACTTTGAAATTAGGATGTGTTTGAATCCGGTAAATTCTACCCACTTTCTAGTATATTAACGAAGGCGTAGTTATTGATGGTGTCATGAATGAGCTTTAATTAAGACAGTTTGAGAGGGCTGACTTTCGCAGACAGGATAGGATTTAGTTAGTCTATAATAACATTTAGTGATCTTGAATCGTCTTGAATATTTCATTTTACATCACAAAACTCATCGCTTAATTCTAAATTCAAATAATATTGCAATGTTTCTCTGTATTACGGCTTTTCTGAAGAGGAATCTTCATTAGGATTCTGTTTTAAAGGCTGCTTATTCCTTCAGCGTTTGAAAAGTTGGATTAATTTTTGTATTTTCTTGCTAAAATCGATTACGGGTTCCGTTCATCCGGAAAAGAAATTGCCGAAGTCATACTTTCTTTTTTGGAAAGGTACTTTCTTCTAAAATTCCGATTTCCAAAAAGTTAAATAAATATAAAGTCATTTACTAAGTTTGAAAGAATATTGCGACTACAGATGTTTTTGAACGAAGTAGAAACCAAACAATTTCAACAACAAATGTTTACTTACGATAAAATCAATGATTATCCTGGAAACAAAAATCAACAAATTGCTAACCAAGGCTTGAAGCCGAATAAAAATAAAATTGAAAAATTAATGAGTTAGCCACTATAAATGAACAAAATATTTATGTAAAAAGCATAGTACACTTTTTTATTAAATATTGCCTGAAGGGCCTTGTGCGAAGTTGTGTGGCAATTTTTATCTTACAAATTTTATGCTATTAGACGGAACTCCTTCGCCCCTGAAGTAGAATTTCAGTTCACAGTGTAAGAAAAGAACTTATAGATCTTGCTTTTCTGAATTGATTAATCGATAATCATTTTTAATCACCCGCATTCCTCCACTGCCTTTGATTCAAACACATTATGTTACGAAAACACACTCTTTTGACTTGTTTGTATTTGGTCTGGCGGAGTATCAGTTCGCACTACTCCATCGATAATAGGAAACGGAGACTTGATTAACAATTGCTCCTACAATATCAATGCATTGATAAAATACAAGGTTATAAATTCACTAAGAACACAGTTTCTAATAATAATAATAATAATAATAATAAACAAAAACGAGGAGGATTCATAAAGCACAAGTACAAGAAGATATTATTTTATAGAATTGAAATGGTGTTTACTAAAATTTTAAGGTCACGTCATTGCAGTGTGAGTGAGTAAGATCAGACAAGTTTTGGTTAGCGTTTTACAATCTACACGATATTGCCAACACATATAAAATTTGACAACAATCCGCTTCAGTAGTTTAGAAATTATCTGTCTAATAAAAATTGACATAGACCACAGACCGAAACGGGAGACCTATTGTTTCATAGTCTATGGTCATGAGTCGTCCAAAAAACAAAGTAGCAATTAATTGTGTACAACTGTAAGTACGTATAAATAATTTAAAAAAAAAACAACAAATTTAAAGATTCATAATTCATTATTAAATTAATGAATATTAAAGAAATATTATCGGGTCTGAGTCCATTTTTTTGTGGCCGTACTCAAGGGTCCGTGTTTAACTTCCGTAATGCTTGAAATTACAAGATATTTAACACGGTTTAGCAAACTCTCATGGCCCGTTATCAAAGTCAGGGATCTAACCAACGTGTTGAATAAAAAAGTGGCTTTTCTGGTCATTAACTGAACAAGAATGGCGACGGGTATTAAAGACAAAGACACATCTCTATGCACTCTGCCAAAGTTTTTTAAATCCAGCCACATTAATAATGTCTAAAGTCCCTAGATTAAATTAAAGTGCCGCAATTCATTTGTACCACGTACTGGCTTAAGCATGAAGGTCCTGTCGTAGCGACGGAAATTCAAATTTATTCACTTACATTTCAAAGGTTACTTTGTAATAGTTTTTTTTGTTTTTTACCGTTTTATTTCAAAAATTACACCCGTTTTGCTAGTGAAATTCAAAAAGTTCGGTTGAAAAAGCCATCAAGTTGGCGTTGGTTATTAATCCGTATTACTGTGAATAAATGACATTTCACAGTCTTAATTTTATTATAGAAAAAAGTGAGGTTAGGTTGTATATTTCCGAATTGTCCACTGTCATCGATTAATGTTAAAAAAAAAATCAGCGCTAACTTGATGACTTAAAAATTTATTTATAAGAATTTAGTTTTATTTTTCTGAAAGTCGAGTAAGACGCAGTGAAAAACACGACAAGGAGATGTACAGTGAGTGAATTTTTTATAGTAATACCAATTTAAATTAAATATAAATTATATACATACTTCCATTCACGTTTAGTTGGCAGCTCATATGTAATACATTTTAAATGACATTTTGCGCGATGTTGCCAATTCGTCAAATGTATCGTAAGTTCCTGTATCTGTATATAAATGGTCCACAGTTTATCACTTAAAATTTAATCATATTTCGGGTTTTATTGTTCGTTTCAGATTTTAGCAGCTCAATAACGAAACATTGTGTTTGTGATTTAGTTTTTTCAGAAAAATAGTTTTATTGCCTCCAGAAAATTCAAAACACAAAAATCATTCCCAATGAAAATATGTTGCTTCCAAGGGGTAAATTTTGTTATAAACTTAAATTAATTCAGCAAAAAACACATCACTTCCACGTTTAGTTATAGAACTGTTAAAAATCTATTATTTATACCGAACTTCCTCCGCTTCTGGAGCCTAACAAATACCAAATGCATTTTGGGTGTCTTTTTTGAAAAAGAAATGTCTTTCATATATTTTTAAGTCGGAAGTAAATCTAAATAATAAATAACTTAAAAACTTCAAATAAATTTTGAATGAGGAGAGATCTGTTGTGACAGGTAACCAAAAAAATAGTGTTCTTTAGAAATATCAAATTTTCTAGTAAATATATTATATATAAATAAATGTATACTATAAAATTCATTGGTGACGAGCTTCAAACACTAACTTACATCGTAATTATTTTTTTCAAAAAAGTTTACATAGTAAACAAACATTTCTAATTAATGTAATCGCTAAAATTTATATATAATGTGTTAATCAGTTTTATTTTAGTGTTGTAATTCATGTGTGTTATGAATTTAGTAGTCTTAGAATTGACATGGCTTAATAATAATTGGACTTGGTAATCGATTTTGGGGACACAGCCATAAAATCGTCAATATTATGTTATCGGGAAAGGTCGTAAAGTAGATCACGATTCCACTAAAAAAAGTTTTGATCATATAATATACTCCTATAAAGAGCAATCTAATTAAAAGAATGAAATTATGCTTTGTCCAAAACAGCTAAATTTCCTTTTGTCATTGTCGTTACTCGTAAAGATGTAATAATTCATACGCAAACACAAGAAACCACAGACTTGCAAACCTGTGTTACAAACATATGAAAATGCCAGCAAAAGTTTAGTCGTACATTGTATGTTGATTGATTCAATCAATTTAGCAACTCCTTAACATGTTGTAACGGTGTACCCACAATCTATTAACGTCAAAATCAGGTTTCAACACAAAGTTCTAAAACTCCTAGAAGGAATATTTTATTTAGAAGACAGCGTCATACTTCTCGCGGTTGTATAATAAAACAATTTTAAAAAGGTGGTGAGGCAGCACATAGTTTGTCTGTTGAAAAAGTTTTCAAACCTGATTGAACTACCGGTAAGGCGACGCCGTGAAATGATGGGTGAAATCGTGTGCTCGTAATAAAGAAATGTGGCTGCAAAGAGAAGTACAAAATGCAGAGTTGCAAAGTGGTTAGTGAAATAGGGTCAGATTGTCTGAGAGAATTCTGTGGCAAGAAAAGAGAAGAAATGGAATACTTACAATCAATTTGGTTCAAAAGACGTTTGCTGCAGAGAGATATGTGGAGGATTATTTCAGGAGGTTTTACCAATTCAAAGGGCGTGTAGGGTTGACTGCAGGGGCATTTGTCTATAAGTCGAAGTTTCTTTGTATGCTTTTTGGATAATTGATTCGTTCAGCCGGCGCAGTGCAAACCAGATTATACTTGTAGAATAGTAGTGTATTCGCGAAACGTAAGGGCGTGTATTTAGAGCACAGGATGTAGGGAAAGGTTTATAATAAACTTGATTCGGTTGAAGTAATAGCAATCGACATATATTTGAGTAACCAATTAAGGATACACGAAATAGGCTGAGCAAGTTAGGTCTTTGACAGTTCCAAGAGCTTGTTCTGGAGCGTTTAATTTAATTTTCAGCACCGCGTAGTTTACTAACTCCAATTCCGCAACCACATACCATAGTTTCCCATTTATCTTCAGCACACGTTCAGAAATTTGTCATCTGATCAGATCAATAAAAAAAGTTTCGAAGTTCGAGGCCGCAGTTTTATTAAAACGATCTGAATAATTTAAAGATGACATACAACGTTTTGTAATAAAATTTCCAATGGCAATTTAAAATATCCCGCAAAAAAGAGGGCAATCAATATTTCAAAAGGCCTATTCAGATTTTGCCGGTTCAGAGAACCCGTGTTTGTTGGAAAGAGCAAATGGAAATATTTGTGGTACGAATGCGTGATAGATGACGATAAAGTTAAAACAGTGGATGTATTGACTGATCGGCAGAATCAACATCCTATTATTATTCGTGATTACCTTCATGTCACTTCAAACTTAGTCGGGTTTGATTGCGTCGAAGCCATTCACCGAAATTAACTTACTCCCTCTCTTGTTTTTCTATAAAATTTAATTTTCGCTAAACGAAAGTCTATTCAATTACATGTAAACCCAGCAGGATAATTGCCTGGAATAAATAGCGAGCAAATTTAATTTGTGAGGAATACTTCGACGTATGTTGGAATTATGTATGCTGGAACGGTGCTCGAGAACGTAATTACAGCACCGCATTTTACTCAATAGATCTGTCATTGTCATGTCAGCATGTCAGAGGGTAATGGCTCGAGCTAGTCTAATTACGACTCTAAGACAAGGAAATCATTGCATGTTCAGCTCATCCAAAACTTTGAACGAATTTGTATCCTATCTATCGATCCTTCCACCTCGTTTCAAATCTGACGTCGGTCAACGTCTGAAAGGTCCACATCCGTGGCGATAACACCCTTCAAGGATCACAATCAAAAACCATTTATTATTTTTTCTCCCTTCCTTTTCGTTTCATAATTGGGACCACTGACAAGCCATCCGAGGAGAAATTCCTTATCTTATTGGTTGCCCAATTTACATTGAAATGAAAACTTGGGAATAATCCTCAAGACTTTTTTAATTTTTCTCAAATGAATTTGAAATCCTCCGTAATGCAGTTTTCAGCTGCTCCAATTTATTATTACCCGCATGTGAAACTCTAAGCCGATCCTAACTAACAGACGCTATTTCAACTTTTAAATTTTTATTACATCTCGGAATGAATTCATATCAAGAAATCCAAAATAAAACCGAAAATTTAGTACCTAGGTAATAGTTTATAACATGTTAGCTGTAAGCATTTTATGCAAAATAAAGACTGTCAGAGAAAGGAAAAATGGAAATAATAAAATCGTGAAGAATTCAGACAGTGAGCACGCACAATGTATATACGTAATTTATTACTCGTTGGAATCTAACAAAAAATTGACATCTTAAAGCGAAGTAATGATTGATGGCCGAAATATAAATACGTTACCCTTTAAGAGAACTAACAACGTTTTGAAAAATACCCAATGACGAAATTTTAGTTGAAAATTAATATTTAACCATTTAACCATGGAAATTGTCGTTCTGATCTTACGAATAGCAAATATCCTTTTTTCATGAATCATGTTGCTTCTGTAGATTTTTCAGTTTTTGTATAATTAAACTTCAACATATGAATCCTTCTATGCGCCCATTTTATGGTCTTTCTGCCTATCCTGTTTATCTTGTGGTATCTTTCAGTAATTGTCCGGTTTCTACTTTAACTATTTGGTTAAACTGGGTGTTATGTTACACATGTCCTTAATTTTCATAACAACATCTGCAGATCCTACATCCTTCGAAACTTATCTTTACCTCCTTATTCCTTTTTTGTCTTATTTCAAGTTACTACATTTTCTCTTAATGCTCTACTAGCAGTTATACTGTTTTCAATCAGCTCTTTTCGTCCATCCCTCTTTTTCGATCTAAAAATTAAAAAAAAATTGTAATCTTCCTTGGTATTCTATTCTTAACACATCACTTCCATTCCCGTTTGTTGAAATTTATAGAAAACTCAGTTGCTGCCACTCCCACCCCCACAAATTCACTTCCTTGCCTTTTATTTTCACTACTTTTCCGTATTCATTTCTTAAAAGAACACATCATAAACCAGTAATTTTCCCCTTGAACTATAAACAAAATTTCCCTCAAATTTCTCTGAGTATACGCTTTCCCTTTCATTTGCCGATTTTCCTTCTGTTTTTCTACGTTTTAATTCGTCGCCGTCCTGGATAATATTAAAACAAGGTAAATCATTATTATAAATTTATTTCTTCGTCATGTCACCTACATTAACTAACTAATCAGGATGTAAGATCTATGTTCCAGTGTGTGAATGCCAGAGATATATTATCCCCGATAGTAATAATCCTTTTTCAACCAGTCTGGACATTCCTTTGATCTTTGTTTAGACGTAAAACTTTTACACCACTGTAACACAGCTATCAGATTAAACATGCTGGGGGCTGTGTGAATTCAAAAAGCTATTAAAATAACTCGGAGGTAATTCACGCTAATAAACACACCGGCTTCTGTTCCTTTTGTTTTATCCTGTTTATCTCGTGTGTGTCCTAATCCCTTTCTTTATATCTTTATGTCACAAGCCTTTCGTAAATTATCTTTGTGCACCCTTTTCAATATTTTGTCGACGAAAGCTTCTCAATTATATTCTCAGATAAGTCAATATTTGACATTGCCAATTTTCATAAACATCAGAAGCTCCTGGAGTGTGAAAAGTACGTCCCCCGTTTCCATCATTACTTTAACAATATCCTGTATATGGTAAACTCTGATCAGAATTTTTTCAAACGACTATATTCCAGACTAGTTCATTTTAGTTGGAAATGGACGCAGCCTGAGATAGCGTTCCTATTGGGAAATTAAACAACTCTCCATCATAGTGCCTTGACAGTGGTTAATAAATATCCGAAACGTGGCAAATCCAATTTGGCGACCAACACCTCGCGTGTGTAATTACAGTGACATTACTAATCCATCACTCGGGCGATTTTTGTCAAATTACTCGATTCGCCTGTTTTATATTGAAATTAAGTTCTGAATGGAAAGTTGGAGAAATGTGTTTCCTATCTTGGGCCCCAGGTGGTTGTTCATGTTTTCAACTTTTTGGCTTCTCTTTTTGATATTTCCGTAACCTGAAAGCTGTCTAAAGGTCACACATTCACAACAAACCAGCCGTCAAAAATTCGCCAGCAAAGTCCTGGAAAATTCGATTATAGTTGAGTGCATTATAAATGTGATTAAAAGTGGAAGTGGGTGGATTAAGTACACTCGATATTAACAAGTAATCAGAAATATATCCCCCATTATCGCAAAAGCAAATTATCGTCTGCATTTAACAATGGAATACTAAATGGAAATAATCATTTGATGTGTTATTGTTTTACAGTTAGATAGTCATGGTTTCGATGATTGTGGTCTATTGTTGGGTAACAAGTGTTCCATCTATTCCTGCTGTGTGATCTGTCACATTGACGCTGATTTAGTATTTGGTGTCATAGTTATCAATTAACTTGATAACAAGTCGAATCCTATTGTATTTCCGTTTTTTATCGTCTTTCGTAATGTAATTACGAAAGATTCAAGAAAAATTAGCCGTAGTTCGATCGTTACAAAGATAAGACACGTGTTATCTTATGATTGGGTGTTAACGATTTGTCCGTTGTTACAACAGACTTTCAAGATTAATTACTGGCTCGTATCAGTTCGGGGTGAGTGACGGGGACAAATTTTATATAGTCGTTGGATAAAGACCGAAGCAAGCAAATATTCACAAAATGAGACGGTTGAATTGATTTGTGGTAACGACCAGTGCTTCACGGTGAACCACTAACTACTTGTATTAACCGATAAATGAACAATAGTTTTCTATGAAACCACAATTGTCTCAAATTTTGGAACATTTTATTATTAATAACTCAAGACATAATCTGCATTGTGTTCGTTTGTGTACATAATTCCTAAGAGTTTTGTAGCTCTTGTGAACTACTTATTAGTAAGATTCTTACGTTGGCACAATATTTATTTGATCATGGTGGAAGTAGTAATTTACAAAGTAAATTTATCTTCTCTCTAATGACAAAGGAAATTTTGCTCTGAAGCCTTATTAGTAGTTATGTAAGGCAATCGATTTTCTGAAAAAATCACATTTTACGTTACAAGGCACTAAAAGTACATCAACACACTTTTAAGGCAAAGCTTGGACTCGTAATTAAATAGTCTTTTATGTAAGGCAAGCATCTCAACCCAGCCGAAGCCTAAAACGCTCATTATATTCAAACCCATGAATTCGTATGAAGTCAAGGACTCAATCGATTAATTCTCTACATGGTTACTTCATAAATCCTTGTTAGTTGCGAAGTTCCGTCTTGTTCTTCAAAAAAAGTAAAAACTTTTGAAGGGTACCCTTGAGCTGCACAACTTTGTTAAAGACATTTTAAAGTCTTGAGTTCATAAGAGCTGACTTTTTGGTCATATTATTTTACAAATTCAACACATTTACATAATTATGGCACACTCCGTTGTCATTTTCTCGAATGTGATACCTTTGGAATAAGAATTCTTATGACGCATTCTCAGTTCCGTTCATAAATTATGAAGTGAGAACGCGGTGTTATTGAACCTTCGTCGGTTATATTACAATCTAACATCAATGTAGGTACTAAGTATTCCTTTTTATAAATAGTACAACAGTTACAAGCGTTTACTATTGAGGCAGGAATTCTGTAATGTCAGTCGTTAAGTCGATTGTTATCCAAACAACTTAACGACTGTTTCGCATAATGGAACGTAATCGTAATGTCGAACAGAAAATCAAATTACAACGAAATAATAACATAGTTACAAAATACTCATTTGCTTGCCTAAATACCAAAAAACGCGTTTCGCGTTTGGTATAAAATCTCACAAATGGTTAAAGTTCACCGACTTCGGTTTTGCTAATTGGAGTATACCCTGACAGGATCATTATCAGCGTCCTCTCGAGGGTTAAATTGGGATGATTGAGAATTTCGACAAGTTAAATGCAGTACAGAACGCTAAATTACCTCAATACCATTCATCGAGTGAGTATTGATTCGTGCATGCAGATGCAATTGAAAACTATGAAGTCTTGACGTCTTTGTATTTTCAAGTCTATCCGGCTCAGCCGCTGAAACATAAGCGATAATAGATACAGAGGGAATTGTGTACATGTTAGGATGAGGTCGATGTTCCCACAATTCAATAGCCGGTGTGCAATTCCTATTCAAATTCCAATGAACACCTTTGTGATACTATAGGACGAAAGTTACGACGATTACCACACCCTCCTGTAAACCCAAACAGCTCTCTGACAATTTAATTACAAGATAGGGAAAACAAGAGATGCAATGCAAACATTCATTTTAAACATGAGAAGATGATACTAGACCGTAATTAATTCAAGAAAGGGGAAATTGAATTGTTTGGAAACTTGTGCTGTGGAATTTTTTATTAAGGGCGGCTTTGCGAGACAAGGACGCTAGGCAGTGAATAAAGAAGATGTTTTTGAGGAAATATGCAGTACTAAAAAATAAAAATACAAATTTGATGTGCGCTACGCGCACTGTAGCAGGACTTACTATTTTTGAACTAAACAATAGTCAGTTTAATTGTGAAACGTTATCAAAACATAATTTAAAACCCTCTTGTGATTGGTGGGTGAGAAACACTCTCGTCTGTGATTGGAGTTTCCTAGCGAACCACTTTACGTCACAAACCAGGTCATGAGGCATCTCTCGTCCTTGTCGTACGATTTTTCATCTATTTTTCTAGCAGCAGAGCTAGACTTGATATGTGGCCCTAGCCAGTGGAAAACATTCATCTTTTACGTGCAGGGTAACGAAAAGTGGGACGCGACTGTAACACATTATATATATTAAAGACATTGCTGCATGCTCCAATTTCCCGGATTTATCTAAAATCACTGAATTATTTTCAGTAGAGTTATTAAGGAAGTTCTAGAAGGGTAACTACGTAACATTTTTTTAAGATGCCGAGTTGCTAAAAATCAATACGTTATTAAAACTAAGCTATTTATATTTACAGATTACGCGTTTAAAGAGACGAAATATAGGGCTTTCATCGGGGTAACATATAACAGTTAATGTATGCTGATAAGCTAATAAAATTCGCTATTATCAGTTTTTTTGTTGTTTTTATGCTGGATTTGTTCGTTAAACAAAATTTTATTTCATACGATATGGCAAAATATGCCTAATTTATCAAGTGTTTTAGGGTATAATTCCCACGAACTTTTCGTGAATAAAGAATTTTGTAAAATGGAAATTTGTTTATATCTGGTGATTTAGCCACATTAAAATTATACGTGTATGCGGAGGAATGAATAAACAGCAAACAGAAATAATACAACAACAAAATCTGAATTTATGCCCTGTGAAGATATAATTGTGGATGGTTTCATTTTGTTTTAGTATACCGTATTTTAATTTTAATTGTACAAATTACAGAAAAGACATTTATGTATAAAAAGTTTTTACAAGAAGTAAAACTAGACTGCTATAAATATTTCTCACATCAGTGGAACTTTGCGTTCGTCCAAATTCGCCGCTCTTCTCCACAACAACCCTCACTACGAGCAAACCGCACCTCATTATAATTCGTATTTCAACAAGGCGGCAAACGTCAACACTAGCTTTGATGTGGCAATGATCATTATTATATTATTGTACTGCTGCTAATTTCACTAATCTAAAATGCTGCACATGTCGTGTTTATACATACTTCGTGAGTTTTGTTGTTTGTATTTGGTGATTGAAATCTACGTACTGTGTTGAGAAAAGTAGTTCTTTAGAAGATATGTTTACTGTTTACTGTACGCGACCGAAAAGCTTCAACCTAGAGAGTATTATTAAGATACTTATATCGTCTTTATTTTTAGTAATCTTCATAATTAAAGGGCGGAAAATATGCAGCAAAATTTTGAGAAATATGATCATATAATATGCATCAAATTTATGCAAATATGCAGTAACTTTTTTATAATATATGCAGAGATAAGCAGTTGCATATGCTCCAAAAATAAAAAAAAAACGATAATAACTTAACTAAATTTATTTACACATTACAAAACCAGGTTTCTCGAGCTTACGTTTTATTACAAAATATACATAAATAACATTTTTAAAGATAATATTCTTATACTAAAACCTTCCCTCGCACCTAAAGTATAGTGAAATATATCCAGCATTTTTGAATTGAGTTTTTACTTTACAGAATTTTGTGATGACATCATCAACATTTTTGCAAGGACACGTATATCAACTTGGAGTGGTGTAGTGTAATACTAAAAATAACAGTATTGTATCCCCAAAATTTTCTGGGAAAACGGAGTGACCCGTTCCTGATTTAACTCGTTATTATTGAAATTTGCAATTTAACACCTTTAAATTTCACAAGTTTTTACAAGATTAATAGGGGCAAAATCAGCTTTATCTTAACAAATACTAGGCTCGCCCACCCGCCCCCTATTTTTCCAAAGGATATGTCATTTGCCGAAATAAGTCTTATCTTAGCAAGTAATAACCCTGGCCACCCACCCTTCAGTTTCTTAGAGGGTATGTCATTTGCCAAAATCAGTCCTATCTTGCCAAGTACTAGCCCCGCCCACCCGCCCAGTATTTTCTCAGAGGATATATCATTTGCCAAAATAAGACTTATGTTAGCAACTACTAGCCCCGCCCACCCACCTTTTATTTTCTCAGAGGGTAGTATTTGCTAAGATTAGTCTTATTTTGGCAAATGACATATCCTCTGAGACAATAGAGGCGGGTGGGTGGTGCTGGCACTTGCTCAGAGAAAACTGATTTTGGCAAATGCCATAAACTTTGATTAATAGGGGGCGGGTGGGCGGGGCTAGTACTTGGCAAGATAAGACTGATTTTGGCAAATGACATTCCCTCTAAGAAACTGAAGGGTGGGTGGCTAGTGCTATTACTTGCTAAGATAAGGCTGATTTTGCCCCTATTAAACTTGTAAAAACTAAGTCTTACCTTAGCAAGTAATAACCCTGGCCACCCACCCTTCAGTTTCTTAGAGGATATGTCATTTGCCAAAATCAGTCCTTTTTTGCCAAGTACTAGCCCCGCCCACCCGCCCAGTATTTTCTCAGAGGATATATCATTTGCCAAAATAAGACTTATGTTAGCAACTACTAGCCCCGCCCACCCGCCCTTTATTTTCTCAGAGTGTAGTACTTGCTAAGATAAGTCTTATTTTGACAAATGACATATCCTCTGAGACAATAGGGGCGGGTGGGTGGGGCTGGCACTTGCTCAGAGAAGACTGATTTTGGCAAATACCATAAACTCTGAGAAAATATGGGGCGGGTGGGCGAGGCTAGTACTTGGCAAGATAAGACTGATTTTGGCAAATGACATACCCTCTAAGAAACTGAAGGGTGGGTGGCCAGGGCTATTACTTGCTAAGATAAGGCTGATTTTGCCCCTATTAAACTTGTAAAAACTTGTTAAATTTAAAAGGTATAAATAACTTAATAAATTGCATATTTCCATAGTAACAAGTTAAATTCCTAAATCTGACTGGATATTTAATTTTTAACAACTCAGTAATTAATCTTTCTGAGACACCCTGTATAAGCAAATTTAAAAAATATTAATGATACATATATTAAAAATAACTCGCAAGTATAGACTTATCATATTTTGCACATTTAAGAGAGGATATATTCAGCAATATTTTGAGGTGACGTCATCAATTTTTTGGAGGGGATAAGAAAATATATTTTGATTAAAAATTTATTATTTTTACTATAAATTTGAAACATCTGCAAGATTTCAAAGCATTCATATCACCTATGCAAAATATAACGGATATGCAAATTTCATAAAACCCGCCCTCTATTCATAATCCTTTGTAGAAAGCAAAAAACAACCCACGATAGTAAAATAATTAACCAAAACGAACGAAAAGCTCCAAAGATCAATGAAAAGTGCGATTTAAAGTTAAAAATACCTGATCAGAGCACTTTGTTTACCTCAAATCACACATTTATGGCACAAATACAGCCGTAATGATCAACATATACTGTTTCTGCTTATTTAAATATTTACAAATAATCACGTAACCTAGGGAGATGTTGAATATCAACGATGACAGGTTGCGCAGACATTAACCGCTGACATCCACAAATATTTTACAAAAAACATACATTACACAGTTAAATCAATAGGTCGACATTTATTTGTTTTTTTCATCAGTCGGAGTTACATTGGACATAAACAACATTTTTATGTAAGTTGTGATCTCGACTAAGTACACTGGAAAGTTCTCTTGGAGCCTCGGCAACCGTCTTTTGCGCACTGCCGCTGGAGCTTTTTTGTTGAATCGATAGAACATATTGTTTATACTTTATTAGCGCAGCAGAATCAAGTTCGGGTTAATTGGAATAAATAGAGTGTTGAGTCGGTCCCGGACGTAACATCTCTTCTCCCGGCGGCATAATTCGCGCAAAAAGTAGTCATAAATAGGGGAAAAATAAACATCTGTTATCATTCCATCAACTTTCCTCAACCGTTTTGTTCGAGAGGATCGATCACTTGAGGCAATAATAGCCCGGGATAATCAATCAATCCACCCCTCGCGGCAAACGTCATTAGATTTGATTTCTTTGAAAACCATAGACATTTGACAAAAATTTCATTAAGACTTTCCACCGAAACTTTCCCGCAAGAAGCCAATTTGTTATTATCGTTCCTTATCAATCATTATTATTAATCCATTTCTTTTTCTCCGCTTCCGTTTCAGGTGTATCCAAAGAGAGATATCACCAACATCGTAGAGAGTAGTCATTATTTGAAGATTGGATCTTGGTGTAAAGCCGGCTCCACACCTGGGTCCCAGGCCAGGGGCAAATGTAAAACTGCAAGATGGGTTAAACCATTCCGATGTTTAGGTGAGTTGTTTTCATTCAATTTGACCGATACCCCTGTTTGTTTAGTGACTCCGCCAATATTGATCTTCCCTGAAGAATTAAATTGGTGCCATCAATTTCTTACAATCGGCTTTAATCATACGGGAACAAAAACCCTGCCGATACCAGGCTCGTTATAGAAATTTATCTTTTGTCACTTTACACGTCACATGACAGGTCGGATTTTCATGCAACGCTATATACAAACGAATCTTGCTGAAAGCTGAAATCGAACAGATTGTGTGTGTCTCTGAACCGATTTTTACACACAAAAACATCAAAATCTTTTTCATTGTGACGACACCGCGGTTCCTGTGATGTCATACTCGCATTTCGGGAAATGAGTCCTATAATCTTATAAAGAGAGAAAG
This sequence comes from Zophobas morio, assembly GCF_036711695.1. Lineage (NCBI taxonomy): Eukaryota > Metazoa > Arthropoda > Insecta > Coleoptera > Tenebrionidae > Zophobas > Zophobas morio. The sequence continues at coordinate 13,489,128 of NW_026972107.1, forward strand.
GAAACATGTTTCTAATTTTCTTTGTGACGCTTTTGCTTTATACCGAATGAGTAGATAAAAAAACCCGGTTTTTTCGTGTCATTCCAGTACGCAACACCATTATGGCATAAATTATGTATTATAGCAGACTTTTACGTTCCAAGAACGGGGTGACTAAGTAAATGCATTATTCGGCGCTTATGAAAGAGAATTTTTTCGACGATCGGGAAATTAGATCCGGCGTTATTTTTTCCTGTGCGGTACAAAATACACAACAGAAAAGTCAATATTGATTGTTGTGTCAACAGTAATGGTTAAATTTTTAATCGGGGAAGTACATACCTACAATATTTAGGGCAATAAGAGTTTCTGGAAGGAACATCGTACCACTATTATAAGCGTGCGGAACTTTGCGTATGTAGAATTTTTCAAATATAGTAACCATATTTGTTGTTTTTGCGTTTACTAACCGCAGTTCATCGTTAAGGACTTCCAACACCACTTTTGACATACGCCTTCCGGAACGTCGTAACGTTGTAGAGGAACAATTTAGATACATTAAAACACTGTTGTCAACTACATCCAGTACGCAAATAAAGTAACGTTTAACAGCTGGCACGTGCGCAGTGACCTAATGGTATTTTAAAATCTGCTGTTCCGCGTGTTATTTTGACGATGTTTGCATATCTACTTTATGTGCAAATTATGCGTAGGAAGTAAAACAGAATTTTCACCGTATCATTTTATCTCAAATACATGAAATCCAATATCAAGGAACCGTTCTTATTTACCCATTTTTATTCGAGACCATCCGCTGACCTTTATACGGACTTCGCTTTTCAGGAAATATGAAATGTGAATTTTTGATCTCGGCAGTCGCGACTATTTTTTATTACTTTTTTGTCAGATATAAATGGATCCAATTTTCAAATACATTTTTCTTCCCATTTCACACGACAAATTGTTCTCCTCTCATCATCTGCACTTGATTATTTCATCAAAATTTCATTCTTCGTCCGCAGTAAGGAAAATGATGCCATTTCTTAAAGTTGTTGGTTTTTAATTTATAATGGCCGCGTTTGCAAGATTTATAAGTTATAATTTTAAACTTTGACATTTCATTAAGTTAGTAAAACAAGGCGAAAAGGTTTGTTATTAGATTTACAAGTCATGGTGAAAAATAAATATTCAGATTTAATGTTCTACCCTGCAGTGGTACGTTGCGGACGTCTGAAAAACAAATAATAACTGTGGTTACAGAAGTTTGATTTCATGACCACCCGCGAACTCAATTTTTATTAATTACGGGTTATAAATTTTAATGCAGTGACTTCAGGCGTAATTATGCGTGTAGCTGATATATGTGTAACTAATACAGGAATCGATATTTCTTGTCAAACTTGTATAATGAAAATAGTAGTACAAAAGCTCCACTCGCTCATTAAAGCAACGTTGATGTTTTTAAATGGAATATGTTGACAATGCCATTACTCTTAAATTCGAGCAAAATGATAATCAGATACAAGAATTTTTAGTGCAATGTTGAAATGATTTATTTTATTTCTTGGATGTTTGTGATTTCTGGCGTGAAATCAAATAAACATACATTTCAGAAAACATCAAATCAAAGAGTGGGTTATTTTTATACTGCAGTGTACATACTTCATACAATTTTGGTTCATTTCGGAAAGTTAAAAGTTCCAGAATTAAAAATTTTGGTTTCATTTCCAACGCTACGTTAAAATGCAGCTCTAGATCCTTCCAATTGACTCAGTATAGTAGTTTAATCAATTAATTAAATTATGAATTTATTATAGACACATAAAGTTAATTAATTAGCAGACGAATGAGCGAAGCATGAAAAAATTATGCTCAAAAAATTAGACCAGCTAATTATTATGTAGTCCTCCATTACTCATGATGTTTGTTTAATCATGCATAATTAATACCTTTTATGATGCCAGTGAATAAAAATTGATTTTACTCAGATCAGAACGTTTAGGCTGCTGATAAATTAATAAAGACCAAACTCTATAACCATTCACAGAAGGATTAAAACTAAAATTTGAAACGTAAGCGAAACGCCATCAAAATAATACAATAGCATGAATGTGGTTCGAGAAAAATATTAGCGTTAATTTGAACTGGATTTTTTTTATAATGTTTTTATGGTCCTGAAAAGCAACGTTAATGTCGAGCACATGTAGCTGAGTCATGTACAATGGACAAAATTCATTGTTTGTCGGTACACAGCCTGTAACCATTACATGGAAATCCCACTTTACCGTTATTAGATTTTCTGTCGAGGTGGGTTGAAAACACAAAATTTAAATGAGATTATAAAACATTCCAGCATTGTTTAAAAGATAAAATGATTGAAAAATTTGATAAAACAACTATTAATACCGTAGGACTAAAAGAATGCGCCACCCGGTACGTCGAATGAAAGAAACAAAGAACCAAAGTAGACAATTTAAAATTAATGAAATTTATTCTGGGCTTACAAATATTGAAAATTGCACATTTCTCTCTTTTCATTCAACAAAAATTTTAATTCGCGAAATTAAGACGCCATTGACAAAACTCGCCTCCTACATTTCATTCGAAATAAAACTTAGCTAGCAAAGTTCGTTTCTGTTTTCTGCACTACTTCAAAGGAACTTGAAATGATGAAAACTAATTAAATTCATATTTATACTAGAATTAAATTAGAATAAATTACTACGTTGTGATTTATTCTCTGAAAAACAGACGTATTTTCACGGGAGCTACTTGCAGGTAATTAATTAAGTTGGAATAAACAAATGAGTGCTAATTCTACATTTCTGCGCAAAAGAAAATTCTATTACATCCTCTGAAACATACAAGTGAATGCTTTCTGCAGATGTTTATTAGACATTAAAATCCGAGTGGCTACCTAAAAAGAATGTGACATTACACCCACTGTAAGCACGGTCAATTTAATTTCAGTTAAGTATACACCAGGTTAATAAAATATTTAACAAAGTAAAAAAAAATCGAGCCCAATTAAAAAAAGAAACTCAGTTAAATATTTTCACTTGATGCGGAATGAACTTGTTTCGCTAAAGTAATGAGTTATTATAGAACAATCCCAAAAAAATCTTCCTCCTTTTTCCTTCCATAGATTCCCATGTCCCACTTCCGTATAAAACTGCAGGTTTAATCACCCTTTTATACAAATGTAATTTAGCTTTTCTGGAAACTAATTGCTATGTTATCAAATTCTTCAAAACTCCAATTTTCCTATTTCCTTTTAGCAGTCTTAAATTATTTTTCTCTATTTTCCGTGATAACTGTTCCAATATAAATCACACTGGCCATCTGTCCAAATTTCCATTCTTCCTCATCGCCATATTCCATTTCTAAATCTTCTGTATTCTCTCTTATTTGGTGATGTGCGCCCAATATCATACAGTGCGACTTCTTCTCATTTATCTTCAAGTTTACTTCTTTAGATCGCGTAATGACCGCTGTCTTAAAACTTTCTAATGCTTTGCCGTAGGCCTTTACTTTCATATCAGTATTAGTGATTGGGCGTCCTGTCAAAGCAGGTCAAGCTAGGTCTGGTCAAATCAAGTTAAACCAGATCAGGTCACATCCATAAATGATCAAGCCAAGCACGATCATGTTAGAAGATCGAGTCAAATAATGTTATGTAATGAGTCAATTTAGGCAAGGTCGGACCACGTTAGATACGGTCATGTCAGATTAATCCCTTAGACAATTTTGATCTACTTATTATAGGCTTTCTGAAAGTCTATAATTACGGCAAGTATCATTGTGTTGAATTCATAACACTTTTTAGGTTTGTTTCAATATAAAGATTTGGTCTATGATCGATCTGCCTCTTCGGAATCATTTTGATTCTCGCGGATGATATTGTCTCAGAATTTTTTTATATTATTTGGGTTACATTTTTCCAGGATCCCTATACACCGCGTCTAACACTTCTATATTTGTCGCAGCAATCTGTTTCCATTTTTTGAAAATCTGTTCTTCACTCCGAATATGCTTTAATAGTTCTGGTTTGTGTCGATTATCCTCTCAACATTTCCCATTTTTTAAATTATGAACTATAGAAACAGTTTACTATTTCCTCCTTTGTTGGTGGCATTATTTTTTCTTGGTTTATTGCCAATGTAATTCCGTCATTTTCTGCATCGATTTCTTTCTCTTTCAAACTCTCTTTGATGCATTTCTTCCACCTGGGATTCATTCTTCTCCACTTCTCTGATTCTTTTTCTCTACATATTCTTTTTAACTCTTCTCTATTCTTCGAATTTCTTCGTTTTTGCCAGTCTATGGCATTGTCATTTTGCATCCTCTTCTCTTCTCAACTTCCTTTTTGCATTTTTCGTCAAACCAATTATTCTTTGTTTTTTTTTCTTGGTAAGATTTTGTTAGCAGCTGTTCCTAACTCTTTTTCTATTTTTGACCATCTCTGGTTCAGGTTTCCTTCTCCTAGATGTATATATCCTCTTTTTAATTCTTCTTGGTACTTCCTTCGTATCTTTTCAAAGCGAACACATCCACTTGCAGTTTTCGCTTGGTCATTTTTAATCGAATGCATCGAACGACTTGCTACTGTCATGTTTTCTCAACTTTTAATGACCCCCATTAAATAGCTGCCATCATTTTTTACACTATAGCTTTTTATCAGTACTTATGCATTGTTAAAAATAGTTCTCGACGTTTAAATTAACAAGATTTATTTCTATTCGTTTCGAAAACAGATTAGGTATTATCACTACAAGGGCTTGCATTTTGCCCTTTTTTTTTCTTAATATGTGCAGTCATCTTTTCAGAACAAGAAGGTAAAGACTCCGCCCCTTGGTCTGACAACGAATGAAAAATTCATCACAATTGAGCTTGGGATGGATATAGATGGGGCTTAATTTTTGGCTTGTTTTTTTCTTAATATACATAGTATTCTTTGAACAACACGATACTCAAAAACATGCTTTTTATTTATTGTAGAGAAATAAGAATTTTGCAATTAAGCTCCGCCCGCTTGGCTCACGACGAATAAAAAAATCATCGCAATTGAGACAGGGCGGGTGGGCGAGGCTTACATTTGTTTTTGTTTTTTTTTTTTTTCCTTAATATGTGTAGTCATTTTTTCACATCAGCAAACTTAAAACATGTTTAAAATGGTAAATTTGTATAGGGAAGTATGGATTTTGCAATTACGCTCCGCCCCTCGGTCTGACAACGAATGAAAAATTCATCACGATTGAGATCGAGACGGAATGATAGGGGTTCTCTTCTGGTTTTCTTTTTTACTTATAGAAGACGATCACTTAAGAACATATTTCACATGGTAATTTCTCGTAGAAACATAAGGATTTTACAATTAAGCTCCGTCCTTCGGCTTATCACAAAAAAAAAATCATGAGAATTGAGATAAGGCGGGTGGGTGAGACTTATATGTTGCCTTTTTTCTTAATATACATAGCCATCTTTTCAGAACAAGAAACTTAGAATATGGTTAAAATGGTACATTTTTGCAAGGAAATATGTATTTTGCAACTATGGGGCGGAGCCTAATTGCAATATCGACATTTTCTTATACAAATTTTCCATTTTAAACATGTTTTAACTTTCATGTTGTGGAAAGAAGTCTGCACACATATTGAAACAAAAAGGAAAAATGTAAGCCCACCCACCCGCCCTATCTCGATTGTGATGATCTTTTTATATTCACCGTGAACCAAGGGGGCGGAGCTGAACTGCAAAATACTTATTACTGTACAAGAAATTAAAAACATGTTTTTGAGTATCGTGTTGTTCAAAGAATACTATGTACATTAGGAAAAGAAGGCAAAATATAAATACGGCCCACCCACCTCATCTCAAGTGTGATGATTTTTTTTATTCTTAGAAACTTGAAAATATGTTTGAAATGGTAAATTTTTGTTAGGAAATAACAATTTTGCAATTATGCTCCGCCCCTAGGTCTGCGAACGAATGAAAACTTGATTACTATTTGGATCAGGCCGGATATGGGTGAGGATCAATCTTTGGCTTTAATTTTTTCTTAATATACACAGTATTTTGTGAATAACGCGATACTCAGAAACATGGCTTTACATTGTAATTTCTTGTAGAGAAATAATAAGGATTTTGCAATTAAATTCCGCCTCTTTGGCTTTCGACGATTAAGAAAAAATCATCACAATTGAGATAGGGCGGGTGGGCGGGGCTTATACAAATGTTTCCCTTTTGCTTAATATACGTAGTCGTCTGTTCAGAACCAAAAACTTAAAACATATTTAAAATGGTAAATTCTTCTAGACAAATATGGATCTTGCAATTAAGCTCCGCCCCTCGATCTGACAACGAATGAAAAATTCATAACAATTGGGAATTCAGATCCGGGGGAGATGGGTGGGGCCTAACCTTTGGCTTTTTTCTCAATATACTTAGTATTCTTTGAACAACACGATACTCAACAACATGTTTTTCTTTTCTCCTAGAGAAATAAGGATTTTGCAGTTAAGCTCCGCCTTCTTGGCTCACGACGAATAAAAAAAAATCATCACAATCGAGATAGGGCGGGTGGGTGGGGCTACATTTTATCTTTTTTTATTAATATGTGTAGACTTATTTCGACAACAAGAAACTTAAAACATGTCTAAAATGGTAAGTTTTTGTAGTAATCAACTTAAATCCTCCACTTTTCATCTACAACCATACGGCAAAAGTTGAACATCAAAGTTATCAACGGCAACTTGGCAACGGAGTTTATAAATGACAATTTTCAGCTCTAAAAGCAGCATCAGCGGGAACAGCAACTGCAACGGGAATTTCAACGTCAACAGCAAGTTTATGAATCCCACTTTTTTCTGAACAAGACACTTTCATTGTTGTCTTTATTATCGCATTAGGAATTCGTAAACGAAGAGAGCGTGCATTCTGTAACCGCTTGTAATAAGCAAGAATATCTGGCCAAATACCCTGATTTCCAAATTCAAGAAACATCGTTAGAGGCTCACATTAGAAGAAATCTAATCAACAGATTTGTGCGAACTTGCAATCTCAACAAAGGGAAATCTCCTCCCTTCAGTCTCTGAGGAAGTTGTTGATGATTTGCGGTGTCGAACTGGCATTGTCAACAAATGGAAATCTGGAAGACCTTCAGTATCTGAGGAAGTTGTTGTGGATTTGAGATGACTCGATCAGAATCCAGAAACATTTTTGACAAGATTGTTTCAGCAGTCAGGGAGTTCCTGTTGCGACATGAAATTGAACAATGAGTCCAAAGCATTGAGGAAAATATGTCACAGCACATTTTTGAGATTTAAAAAAAACTTAGACAACCAGTTATACAGATGCGTCTAGTATTTGTCGTAAATCCTTGGTCATTTAGTAACATTCGCATAAAGTGATAGGCGGCACACATCCATAACCTACTTCGACCCTGTAATAATTTATAGAAACCCTGTAGTTTGTTAATGTATTTTAGAGTTTTTACCCATTATCTACTCTATACTACTCAGATCAAAAACAACTTCGTTGTATGTATGTATGAAGGAAGTAATCAACAGATTTACTTGTGCCGGAAGTTTTGAGGAAAAATCTCGTGGAAGTGTTTGAAAACATCAGGAATTGCCTTAATGTAATCCATAAAGCTCTTAAACAAGATTATCCTAACAGTCAGGTATTATTAACCTATAACATTAATCAAAAAATGTTGTAGAATATTTTTGAATACATATATAACAAGAAAAGTAAACAAGAGCACAGTAATGAACATTTTGAGACTTTTATTTGAAAATGGTTGGTTATTTGTATTTTTGTGCTGCATATAATATCTTGTTTTTTTAATCAAATTTGTTTTATGATACAGTGTTATTTCGTTCGAGGCTCGCCCGCTACAACAAATTTTTAAATTGTTATAAAAAGTGCTCCTTGTTTTATGCAACCAAATACACATCCATTAATTTTCAAATAAAACAGGTACACTCACAAATGTAGGCGGCAAATTCCGCAACCCACTACGATGTAATGTAACAAACATTTCTAGTAACCCGGTAAAGTTTTCCATGCATTGTTCTACAACGATGCGATACAATGTAGCTTATTTCTTCGCGTTTACTGTAAAGTTTGACATTCATCGACAGTCTCCGTTTTATGTGTATCGGATCCTTTGCATTTGCTTGCACCAGTTTGCCGCGATAATTCTTGTTAAATGTCACTATTGCACATGCAGGAGTATTCCAAAAGTGCTCAAAGCGCGCAGTTCTCTGAAAATTGTTCGCGATTACACATGCAAGCCCGACATTTCTAGGAAACAATGTCATATTAGACAGATATCAGTTGTTGAAGCAAAATTTCCACAATTCCACTTTGTTACTGTTGCATTATGCCAAGGTAACAAGTCCAGATTGCCCGTCGCATGTAACATGCAGAATTACGTATCCGTCTTGTCGGAATGGCACATTCGCTGGCACAGCATCCGTCGTAACTCGGCTCCATCTACCGATGAAATTGTTTTAAAACGAATTAGTTACAATGCTCGCTGTTTACCCAACTATCTCTACGGAATATCAGATAATCAAAACGAACTTTTCCACTTCCCGTGTTCCTCTCCAGTATACAAGAACTGCAGCGGCAATAATTCAATTCGGGTTGCGCGTTGCAGATAAAAGCTTTTGAATAGCTACCCGCTTAATGTTACACTATCGTGCACATAAAAGCGAATGTGGTTTATTTTAAAATACTCAGGTGTATTTAATTCCGCGAAACATCGCGAAACAAATTGTTTTAAAGTTTGCGTTTTTATCAAACGCGAAATGCAATAAGCGCAACAATCATGTTAACAGGAACGACGGGAATGAAATCTCCTGCGGTGCTCTTGAAAACTGTTATTTTTCTGAAGGGTGAGAGATTTGGCGAAATAATTTAATACAGTACGCAGCTTGTGGCGAAAGTAATAAATCCGCGTCCCGGTTACACCACAAGATGACAGTATGCATAATTGTTTATACTTTGTCATTTCTTATCTCGCTACACCTCCTTTTCTGGAAAACGTGTGCTCGTGTAGTTGTGGCTTGGGGCATGTTACATCCACTCCACCTCTACATCTATAATCATGATGAATTTACGCAAAAATAGTGGGACACCGGATTAGGTGATACATTATGTTTAATAAAAGGGACAATTTACTGCAGATTTACGCCTTACGTATTTCACCTTTGCAAAGAAATACTTAATAACGTGTCTGAGCAGTTAGTACTCCAAACTACAATCACTGTTGTGACCTCAAGTACACTTTAAATGATTAAATTTTAGATTTTCTAATTTGGCATCAAATTCAAGAAGTTGACGTTTTATGTCATCCAAAACAAGTCCAAGCATTAATTCTCTGACTTAAATTTAAATTTCACTTGTATTGTCACAGTGTAAAGGGTAATGCATGTTAAGCGAAATCTGTTTATTCATCCCATTCAAGAAATGTATGACGTAAGTTTATTTCTTCCTCTTTACCAGAAAGTTGATGGCATCAATTTATTAAATAAATCTGATTTGAAAAATACATCCAGACACGATATTTCTTCTACTTCGGTAATCATTTTGCCTTTTAGAACTGCTTATGCAGACCCTACAGCCATTAGTGCATGAACTGATATATTTCACTGATTATCTCAACAATGGCTTATCCAAGTTGACTGAAATTGTGAGAACAAAATTACCTTATAATTAGCGGTATTTGTACCAGGATCGATAGAGGGATGGTGAACCGAAAATTTGCCCTGCGTTTAATACACTTAAATTATTAACACTGTTGACATTTCCGGTTTAACTTCAACAGCTCAACCGACTTAAAATGGCTATTTGAAACGTTTTTGTTTGATTTTCATGAAACAATCTATTTTCAATGGCGCCATCTATCAACAGAAAAAATAATAGTGCCATTCTTAGTAAATACGAGTGCATACCATATGATCGAAAATTCAGACCAAAATCACATTTAATATGTGTTCAGCGCCTATCAAAGATAAGCACTTGCGGTTCGTACGTCCGTAAAATAACAACAGAGCAAGATTTTCTCTACCAATTCCGTGAGTTGGAAAGAGATGATGTAAAGTGATTGGTTGTTGATTTTTAAACGTACGTCGCCGCCGTTTCGTGTTATCGTGTTCTGGCAGATCGCTCTGCTTTCTGTGAAGTGCTTTTTGTTGTTCATGTTGCCTGCCGAAACTATTTTATTTTACAAGCAGTTGTTCTCAAAGTTAATGCGGTTTTGGTGCTTTTTCTTATTTCTTCTTGTTGCTGTTGGTTTTTCTCTCGCGTTCTGAGATTATCTCGTATTCGAGATATGGCGGCAAATCTTGCTGAATACTGTACTTGCTATTCTATAACCCAGGAAAATACGGGTTAAATTTGTTATAGATAGACACAAATTGTGTTTTTAACCTTCCTGTTTATCATATTTTCTCAACGTTTAATTGCCCTTAGAGTATGAAAAGTTGTTCCGAACTACTGGATCCATAATTGTCAAATTTTATGTGTGCATTAAAGGAACATATTACTATATTTGTGATTTACGAATCCGCCTTCATTTTTAATCCTAGGCTTACAAATTTTCACATACCTAAAAAAATTCAAATTTTATAATACATAGAACCTTTTATACTAGTAGTAAAAGCGACACTGAATCATTACTCCTATAGTTTACTGTCCGGTGTCCCCGACTTCTTCAACTGTGACTCTTATTGTCCACACTTTTTTAATTTACAAAGGTTTTTTGTTGATTTCAATCAACAGTCCAAAAGTCATGTCCAGTTTTTTAGCAAAATTGTAAAATTTTATTTTGCGAAATTGTATTTCGTTGTTTTATGATAACACAATGTAAGAAAAATACCCTGGAGAAGTAAAAATTGCTCGATCGATTTCCACTAGGCTGTTTGTTTTACGGCTATGCTCGAGTTGCGGTTCCATTGGTTTAAAATTTTACTATATAATTTGAATGTTAACGTTTACCAAGCTAAATTTTGAGGTGACGTTATCGGATTGTTGATTGAGATGATTAGACAAATTTTGGTTAGCGTTTACCGTTTACGAAATATTCCGAATATACATATAAAATATGAGAACAGTAGACCGGTAGTTTCGAGACCCGTCTAAGAAAAAGTCGACACAGACCACAGACAGACGGAAACGAGAGACCTATTTTTTCAGACTCTAGGGATCATAAAACTTCGAAAGAACATGGAAGCTTACGCTAGGGGAGTAAAAGTATTGAATTATAGTTATGAATTATAAAATAGTTACAAAGTTTGATGTTTCAGACAGATCGCTAATCACTAATTTGTTCATTAGTTATTTAGTGTAAAAAAGATTTATTATCTGTCAGTGTTAAATTCGTTCTGTCATTTGTTGAGGAGGGGCTAAATATACCGACAAGTACTAACGTTGCAAATTGTGCTAAAGTATATATACTGTACTTGACTGTCAACTTAGATATCGTAGATAATTAATGAGTGTTCTATTGAAAAATCATCAAGTTTACCCTACTTTTTAGAACAAACGTTACGAAAAACGCATGTTTTTTATTAGTCCATACTGTTGTATATAACTGACAATTTCGCGTTGTCAGCTGTCATCGAATACATTTTAGGTTTATTGCAGGCATACTTCGTAAAGTTTAAAAAAAATCAAGGTCTGCTTGATACTTTTTAGAATAGAACACCGATATATTCTTCTTAAGTAAAAACATGGAACATAAGTACAGGGTGTCTCAGCTAAAACTGGCTAATATCTTGAGAACGGATAGAGATATTGAAATTCCGTAAAGGCCATTGTTATGACCTTGAAGAAAGAAGTTTATTTTAGTACATCCCAAAGATGACACATATATGTCGACGTCGCGACGCAAACTGCGACATAATTTTTTAACAAATTTTGATACTTTGAAGTATTTCTTGATATTTTGATGGTATTTCAAAAAAGAAATTTGCTTTCAAAGTAGTATTGATTGTATCCTATGATTTTTAAATGTTAATATAATGGGAGGTTCTGGAAACAAAAAATGTGAAAGACGTAGTGGAAATATTTATATTTTATTGTATTTTATTTTTTTAATTAAATATGGTCATGGGAAATTCTTACTGATTTTGGTAAATGACTACTTCTAAGAAAAGAGAAGGCGGGTGCGCGGGGCTGGTAGCTGCTAAGATAAGAGTGATTTTGGCAATTGAGATTCTTCTAAGAAAATAGAGGGCGGGTGGGCGGGGCTAGTACAAAAATATGGTTGTGTTGTTGTTGTAATAATTTGATAAAATTCCATTTAACAAAATGTTTCCTGATATAAAGCGAAGGTACAAATCGAGTAAGCAGTTAAAAATGTTTGACGTATCAAAAATTGTCAAAGTTTTAAAAACCCACGTTTTGGGATCCCATAGATTTTTTTTCTAAATTATTTAAAACAATTTTAGGGGGCTTTGGTGCTCTATTTTTGGAAAATTCTCATTTGACCTGTTTTTGAGTTAATTTTGAAACCCCGTTTATTTTTTTTTTTTGAAAAATTTAGAACAATCTTGAGATGCTAGGTATTCCTGTTTGGAAAGAATTTGAAAGTATTAGAAAGTAGTATCTTTTCTTATAATAATTTATTTAAATTTCTTAGAAGATATGTCATTTGCCAAAACCTGTCTTATCTTGGCAGCTACTAGCCCCGCCCACCCACCCTCTCTTTTCTTAGAGGGCATCTCATTTGCCAAAATCAGCCTTATCTTGGCAAATACTGGCCCCCCGCCCACCCATCTTTTATTTTCTTAGAAGGTATGTTATTTACCAAAATCAGTTTTAACAGGTGCTACTAGCCCCACCCATCCTGACAAAGTTATTGCCCGAAAAGTAAACGAAAAATCGTGCAAAAAAAGACCAAAAATACTTCATCATATAACATTGTGAAGTAAACACATTCGCTAAGAAATAGGGTATCTGAGTGTCGACACGTTCGCAAGAATATATAAATAAACATCATAAAGTTTTAACAAAGAATTTTAAACAAACACCAAACCTTAAGCAATCAATAGAACCAATTTCCTTTGTAAATACACTATGGGCTTGGTAAAATACTATGCTTACATTATTATCGGACGACATTCTTTTACTCTTTGGATTTCTATATATTTTGCTGGAGAACGAATAAACTCAACACAACATACAAAATAATAGATGAAGTAAGGACACAATCGATCCCACTGAGTTTTTTCTTTACAAATTTGCTGTCAATACTTTCAAAAGTCATGAAATTACATTACATTTGTGAAGTTTACAAATTTACACTTATCAATTTTGACATGAAGCTAATAACCAATGAGAACTTGGCAGCTCCCCAGAATGTCATCAAATTTTAAATCTGTTACCAAGCTGACAAAAAAAAAACACAAACATTAATAGTCACTCGGTATTAAAGGCCAAAATCTAAGGCAGCTAGTATTACGAAATATTTATTTGGCGTTAGAAAAACAAAAAACAAATCAATGCCAGTCATAGTATTATTCATTACCGCACGCCACTGAACAAGTCACAATTTTGATTAATTTCGATCGACAAATATAACCAGAAAATAAATTATATTCCGCCACAATGAAAATATATTTCATATAAATGGGATGTTTTTAATGTTTAATTATAGCTATTGATAGATCTAATTACACGTTGAAAATCTAGAATTCGTTATGGATTAGTTGCATTCATCAGCCCATCCCAAATTGGATTTCCAGCAGACACGCACGTGATCAAACCTGTAAAGCCCCATCGTTTCCACACAAAGAAATATTAATTTCGATCATATTCTGTTTACAGAGGGACCCTTCCAATCGGACGCCCTTTTGGTGCCAGAGAACTGTTTATTCGATCACATTCACAATCAGAGCAATTGTTGGACGTTCGGTCGCTGGAACGCCACTGCAGGCAACGCTTGTCAAGAACGAGGACTGCAGCTCCGATCCTTCGCCATGCTTCTTCCCTGTGGCATTTCTTTGTTTAGTGGTGTGGAATTTGTATGCTGTCCCAAACACTTCAAAGGCAAGTTTTTATACGTAACTGCACACATATCGCTTTGTTTCCTTCCGTGTGGATAACTTTCTGTCGTTAAAATGGAGAACACTCGCTTCATTCTTCATGCACACTAACCCTCACAAGACTTGCTTACCGATTTGAATATTTTTTATTGTGCTCTTATTCGGTAAATATTCCCGTTACGAGGGTCACGTTTTTTGCTTAAAAGTATCGGGGTTAAGGTGCCTCGTAAAAGTCGGCTGGATGTCGAGCGTAAGAATTAAAAATGATTTTGGGGGTCTGCAACAATAAAAAATTTTGTTATAGTTTTGCAGGCCTTTATAAATAAGTTAGAATGATATATCGTCACGCTATACTGTATAACAAAATTTTGGACTCTTTATTGTAGAAAAGAAAAAAATATTACATTTTCAGCACGGATGCATAACTTACATCATCAGCAATAATATCACGATAAATTTATTATTGTGGAACATGCTGTATTAGGCACGAAACTTATTAATTGGAGCTGAATAAATTACAGTTGAGTGTAAAATAAAATATAGTAAAAAGTTGTTCATTGCGACTGCCCCGTGGCCGCATAAGAAAGATCTTCACTGTTGTTAACAGTCAAACTATGTACGTCCTATATCGTCAAAAGTCGTTTACTTTATTTTTAAAGTTGTACATATATATGTTAAACATGAATAAACCTAGTGATTAAAAATTTTAAAAGTCAAATGTGCTAACCATCAAAATAAAAAAATTCAAAAGTCGCACAGGCAGTGAGCGAAGCGAGCTGCAAATTATGATAAAGTAGGTGAAACGGGTGTATGAAACATTTTAGCATGTAAATTGGATTGAAAAAAGTTTGCAACTCGTTGAATATGTAATATGCGTAACAAAACTGAAATAAATAATAACGAGCAACTAATTATATCGTATGGTTTTTGGATTTCTGCTCTAGTTAGCTATGACGCTTACGTCAGCCATTTGACTTTCGCTGCTGACGTCCGCGTCATGGCCAACTAATAGAAAAATTTTAAATATCACGGGGTACATTGGTACATTATTTTATCATAAGTATATGATTATGTTATGTATATAATAAAATTACATACAATTTTTATGTCCATTCACATAAAAAAAGAAAACAATCTTTTGGTTGGTGTAAATCGACCGTAGTCTATTGTTTCTTGTATGCATTTATTTATTTATTCTGATTTTTTTTCTTTTAATATCTAAATACTAATTATTTTAGTTTTAATTCACCAACAAAACAGTTTTTCTATCTAGCAATTAAAGTAAAAATTCTCAGTTGTAAGCCCAACAATAAAAATTGGTCGAAAGTTGTTTCGACAGAACTTCCTTGGCTTCTGAAGTACAGTCCAACAAATACTGCTTCTCTAAAAATTATAAAATTTGATTTTTACTTTTTCGTGATAACCTCTATGGAGTAAAAACAATATAGACGGTACTAGTCACAGTGTAATAGAAAAAAAGAAGGTAGGTTTCAGATTCTTAAAAAAATGAGATTTGGCGCCCCCAAGAAGGTTTCACCTTTATAAAATTGACAGTTGGGACTCCGAGTAAGTTTTAAATTCTACAAAAAAAAGACAATAGGCGCCCCCGAGAAGGTTTTACATTTTTAGTAAAGATAGTTGCGACCCCCAAGAAGGTTTCAAATAAAAAAGACATCCAGCGCCCCCGAGAAGGTTTTACATTTTCAAAAAAGACAGTTGGGACCCTCTGGAAGGTTTCAGATGCTTAAAAAATGAGATTTGGCACCCCCGAAAAGGTTTTACATTTTTAAATTAGACAGTTGGGACCCCGAGAAGATTTTACATTTTTAAAGAAGACAATTGGGATTCCCGAGAAGGTGTCACATTCTCAAAGAAATACATTTGGGCCCCCCGAGAAGCTTTTACTTTTTTAAAAAAGATAGTTGGGACCCCCGAAAAAGTTTTATATTCTAAAAACAACATTTGACGCCACCGAGAAGGTTTTACATTTTTAAAGAAAACAATTGGTATTCCCAAGAAGGTTTCATATTTTCAAAAAATACATTTGGGGCCCCCGAGAAGGTTTTACATTAAAACAAAAACAGTTGGGACCTCCGAGAAAGTTTTACGTTCTAAAAAAACATTTGGCGCCTCCGAGAAGGTTTTACATTTTTAAAGAAGATGATTGGGATTCTCGAGAAGGTTTCACCTTCTCAAAAAAATGCATTTGGGACCCCCGAGGAGGTTTTACATTTTCAAAAAAGACAGTTGGGACCCTCTAGAAAATTTTAGATTCTTAAAAAAATGAAATTTGGGGCCTCTAAGAAGGTTTTACCTTTATAAAATAGACAGTTAAGACTCCGAGTAAGTTTCAGATTCTACAAAAAAAAAGACAATTGGCGCCCTCGAGAAGGTTTTACATTTTTAGTAAAGATAGGCGACCCCCAAGAAGGTTTCACATAAAAAAAGACATCCAGCGCCCCCGAGAAGGTTTCACCTTAAAAAAAAAAAAACAGTTGGGACCCTCTGGAAAGTTTCAGATGCTTAAAAAATGAGATTTGGCGCCACCAAGAAGCTTTTACTTTTTTAAAAAAGATAGTTGGGACCCCCAAAAAGGTTTTACATTCTAAAAACAACATTTGACGCCACCGAGAAGGTTTTACATTTTTAAAGAAAACAATTGGGATTCCCAAGAAGGTTTCATATTTTCAAAAAATAGATTTGGGGCCCCCGAGAAGGTTTTACATTAAAACAAAAACAGTTGGGACCTCCGAGAAAGTTTTACGTTCTAAGAAAACATTTGGCGCCTCCGAGAAGGTTTTACATTTTTAAAGAAAACAATTGGGATTCCCGAGAAGGTTTCACATTTTCAAAAAATACATTTGGGGCCCCCGAGAAGGTTTTACATTAAAACAAAAACAGTTGGGACCCCCGAGAAAGTTTTACGTTCTAAAAAAATGTAAATGTATGTAAATGTATTTACTTGAACCAATTATATATACATTTTGTACATAATCTGGCGAGTCAATTTTACATAGTCAAATATAATAACATAGAAATAAAAAATTACAACACTAAAACATAGGCGTACATAAATAAAACAATAAAATAAGAACAATGTAATAACAACACTATATATGTAATGAGGAAGAAAATATATACAATATTAGTGGAACATTTATTTCGTTTCTGTGTTTCGTTGTAAGCATTGTTACATATTCCTGAATGGAGTAAAAATTTTTTTCTAATAGAAAACATTTTATTCGTTTCTTAAATAAAAAATTAGGTGTGGTTATTTTGACGTAGTCAGGTAACAAATTATAGAGATAGCATCCAGCATACCTGGGCGATTTTTTGAAGAAAGTGTGGTTGGGTTTATCTATATAGAAAACAGATCTATTTCTTGTTTGATAATTATTATTGTATAATAATTACTATAGAGTTGGAATTTGGACTTAAGAAGGTTTCACATTCTTTAAAAAAGACCTTTGACGCCCCCGAGGTTTTATATTTTTAAATAAAACAATTGCGACCTCCGAGAAGCTTTTACATTTTTAAGAAAGATAGTTGGGATCCCCGAGAAGGTTTTACATTTTTAAAGAAGACAATTGGGATTCCCGAGAAGGTTTCACATTCTCAAAAAATACATTTGGGACCCTCGAGAAAGTTTTACGTTCTAAAAAAAAAACATTTGGCGCTTCCGAGAAGGTTTTACATTTTTAAAGAAGATCATTGGGATTCCCGAGAAGGTTTCACATTATCAAAAAAATACATTTGGGGCCCCCGAGAAGGTTTTACATTTTTAAAAAGACAGTTGGGACCCCCGAGAAAGTTTCAGGTTATAAAAATAACACTTGGCCCCACCGAGAAGGTTTCACATTCTCAAAAAAATGCATTTGAGGCCCCCGAGAAGGTTTTACATTTTTAAACAATTTGGGACCCCCGAGAAGGTTTCACATTTAAAAAAAAGACATTTTTAAATAAAGAGGGGCGTATTCTCACCTTTTCGACAAAATGGGGTAATTACATCAATAAAAAATTCTTATGACGTCATAAATATAGATAATATACAATGCGAAAGAAAAAAGAAAAAAAAAGGAAAAAAACAAAATGCCAAATTTGGAATCGAACGCGTGACGTCGGGTCTGCATTCCTGACTCGTACCCCCAGACCACGACCAGAAAACACATGCGTAATCTGTTGCTCATTAGTTAATGTTAACTTGGCCCTACTATAAAAGTGGCCAGTCGTCCCACGAAGTCGATTACTATACTTCCTTAGCTTACACTCGGGAAGTAAAAATTGGTCTAGGGTACTTAGATAGCACTTACCTCGCGACTTAAATACAATTATTTTAGATTTAGCAAAATTGTATTTATTTTACGATAACCCCTATAACAAAAAAATATGGAGATAACACAAGTCACCGTAAAAAAAGCAACACTCGATAAGAATGGAATTCGAACTCACACAGGGCAAAGCAGAAGCGAAAACAAATTTTATAAAGTAACTGTGATAAAAATCAAGGCAGATTCATAAACTACGAGTCAAGAGTATATTATTTAATAAAAATTAGGTAACCTTACCTACGCAAAGTGATGAGGGAACGTTATCAAATTGTTGGTAGGGATGATTAAACAAATTTTGGTTAGCGATGGCTAAAAATTTCTAAAATCATAAAGTCAAAATTTTTATATGCCGAGCATGAATTATGTTAGGAATTTTTTTGGAAAAAAAAACTGAATTATACAACAAAATTTTGCAAAATAATAACGATGACACCGTGTAAATCAATAATCATAATTCATGTGTTCTGTTCGTCCCTTCTAAAAAGTTGATCCGTCCGCTACTTCATGTTTTCTCGCCGTGTCATCCCTAGAGTATGAAAAATTAGTTCTTCCACGTCCGTCTATCTGTCGTCTGCTTCAATTTTTATTGGACATATATATTACAAATATATTGTAGATGGCAACATGACGTCACCTCAATATTTTGCACAGTAATTTTATGAATTAAAAAAAAACCTACTACTCTACTTATGAATGCGCCTTGATTTTTACACTTGGTGTCCACATTTTCGCAAAAAATTCAAACTGCGTAACAACTTTTTATCGCGACTCCAAGCGCTTCGAGGTTTAGATCACCTCATGGACCAACTGATTTTTTTCTCACACTGTGACTGGTATTATCTATTTGTTCCTCCTAAAACATTTGATTTGTTTGAATGTGTATACTTTAGGAACGAGGGAATTTTTGTCTAACAACATAAGACCAATTTTTTAGAATTGTTCAGGTTATTAAAAGAAAATCACTCAGTCGTTCAAAGTAGTTATACTGTAGGAATACATTTTATAAGCAAAGATTTTTTACAACATCGTTAAAAATGAAACTTTTATTTCGTATTTTAAGAAAACAAATGCAGGAATTTTTTTTAGTAGATCTGATTTTGTGTCTAAAAACGAGTTCGATTTTTTGCAAATAATGCCCATGTTACCATGTAAACTGACTGTGGTTGAACGAAAAAATAATTATTCAAATTATTCAATTAATTCCTTAGTTACAATTATTTGTGCCATTACTATAAAAAAATGGTCTAAGGTTACTTAAACAGAACTTCCCCCGCCCCTGGAGCAAAGCCCAAAAAATTGAGCTTCTTCAGACCTCAAATTGAACGAACCCCTTAACCATTATGTAAAACATTTTTATTAAGTAATTGTGATTAACAATTAAAGCGGATTCATAAACTACTCTTATTATAAAATTTAAATAGTATTAATTACGCAAAATTGATAGGTATAAATTTACACTTAAAAAAAATGTTTCTGATACATAAAAAATAACAAAAAACGAATACAAAAATGAGGTTATTTAGAGATGCAGTGAATGAGTGAAAAAATAATATTTAAACAAAAATTGAAAAAAGAAAGTTACTAATAATAACTTTTCTAAAACTAACGCAACAATTGTCATTTTTCTCTCATTACTAGTAACACATTTTTGAAAGTCATCACCAATATTTTTATTATGTGGTATTTAGTATCACAAAACTATTTCTTTCTTTGCTTGACAGGAATCCAAACACGCAAAAAATATGTGACTTTTCATTCAAACAAATCTAAATTTAGTGTGTAACTTATAAACGAAACGTCCCATAAAGTGACGGATAAATTTAGATTACAGATCTAAAAATAAAAAAGATCTAGCGAGTTAGTTCTAGTAACCGAATAATATTCGACTATCGAACCTTTGTGACACTGGTTTCATTTGTGTCAAAGTTCTGCTTCAGAAACACAATCATACCAAAATCAACCAGGTCAGAATTGATACTTTTAAGTTTGAAGTATGGATGATATTTGCTGTTAATATTTAACGTGATCAGATATTACGATTATTCATATCACTGTAGACATTTACGATATTCACCTACACTCCCACAAATGTATGAATTAATGAGCGGACCTAATAATTGTTTATTGGCCACCTGTGAGGCTAGATTTAATTGACTAAGCCATATAACAGTCTATATATAAATTCGACAGAGTACCATTATAGCATCGAACTTGAAACCTTGGCCCCTACTATGCTTGGTTTATTGTTTCATCACCGGGGTATATAAACTCTATAAAATAACTAAGAATAATCATCTTTACATTTCGAAAGCACTCGAAAACCACACGAGATGCACCATGAATATTAATTAACGAAACTAAATAGAATTCGGTGTACGATGTCTGTATTGTTTTCATTTGCTGGATTTTTAATTAAGTGTTCCAATGAACGTTACTTCAAAATAAAATGTAATCTTTTGTTTGCTAAATACTTAACGAAGCTTATTCACGAATCACGAATTAAAAGCAGTAGTAATATTTACGAGTTAACTCGAATTAAACAAACAATCAAAATCCTATCACATTAAAACGTTGAGTGTTTGGATTATGAGTGCAAAGCCTCTTCAGACAAGTAACGTTCCTACTGAGCTCATAAAATACATATTTTTATCTTGCTTAGAATATCACGTTAAAAGGTGACTCATAGTAGCTGAAAAGCGGCAAAATCATAAATCTCCATTAAAGTGATAAAGTTAGCCGTAATTACGTTTATTGTAATTCAAAATGACATTAGAAGTGAGTAGTTGTGCGGAGATAACCCAGAAGGTAATTAACAGTCGCAGGTTTTGCACCCTGACTATTTTATTTCGCATTAAATAATTGAACCGAAACTATAAAGCCCATAAAGCAAAAGCTCCATTAAAATGGTAATCAATTGAAGTCACGTTGTTATCAGATTAATAGCTGGATAGCGAATACTGAGTTGAAATTTATTATATGAGTTCACCGTTAACAAAAAACTCATAAATTATTGCAAAAACTCCTTTTTTATGCAGCAGGATGAATTGTTTTGGTAAACGTGATTAATAGACGATTAATATAGAGAGTACGTCAAGGTGTGTCATTTTCCCGGCGCATCCACCATTACTATAACACTATATTTTTCATTAAAGTAACAAAATCCGTAAAGTTGAATTTTTAATAGCTTGCTTAGCAAAATATAACACGCGAGAAGCCATAGTGGTATGCAATTTTGTTTTAAACTCGAGTTTAATAACGATTCTTCACCGGATAACGTTGATCCGTCTAGTTGGCATTTTTAAAATATGAGTAATTGAGGTTTAAAAATAAATTTCACGGTCACACTCGTGCATGTTTTAAAGTATACCGTGACTTTTTGTTCTTTTCGTAACAACAACCTTGACGAATCTGTAAAACCATATTTTATTACTTATTACACTCCGGTGAAGGACAACGAAATATTGTTAAACTAACGCATGAAACATGACACGCTGTTATGATTACGTTTTACAAGATTAAAACATTCTCTCTTAATATGAGAGGATTTTCAATATAATGCATTCGCTGAGAGCAATCTAATTTACGAACTATGTTTACACAAGCTCATATTTACTTTATAAGAACTCACGAATAGCTCAGGGGATTTTTTCCCATCTTTCATTTTTCTGTCTTCTATCAAAAGCTCAATATAAAAATTTATTGCGTTATTTTCAGACGATATTTTATTACGTTAAACTTTTCAGATTTGCAATTTCACTCTAAACAAATGTAAAATGGTTTTATATCAAATCGTTCCTCAAACTGTTGCTGACAAAACAGTCCGCAGTCAAAGTCCTTATAAATCCCAAGCGATGTCGTGTTAATTCACGGTTTTTCGATTCTAGCGCGAAGTTCTTCATTACAAATGACTTCAGTGAATTTAAACAAACGAGATTTTCTACTTTTGCGAGAAAATATTCGTAACTAATAATAATAATAATAATAATAACTTGTGTCGACACTCTGAAAACTGTTATTTATTACAATGAAATTAGTGAAAAATTTCCTTTTAAAAGAAAATTCGTAACAGTCTCCCCTTCTGTTTGCAGAGATCCTGCAAGATTTATTAAAATTAACGGTAATAAAAGAATCCGCGTAAGATAATAAGAATAAGCAAATGAAGTCATAACAGAGATGGTAAATAAAAACCAAACATTTACCCTGGGGAATTTTTACGGTTTTCAACGGACGAAAGTCAATAATTTTTACAAGCTTTTCATCTCCCGGCATTAAACGTACTCGAAACCTCGTAAACAGAACGTAATTAGACATGAAACCCGCAGTTTCCATGTTTATATTCTCCAAATTCAACTCATATAACCGATTTTGGCTGTCTGTGAGTGATTTCGTTCCACCTCGCTAGAATCCTTGACTGGAAAAAACACCGCCGTCACAATAGCTGCTCACGAGAGTCTTCAAAACACCATACGGACTATTGCAAATAGACACATCGAGTTGTTACTCACTTTGATGGCAAGTTACGGTTTGAAATTCAATCTATCGGAAACATAAAAAGTGTTAGTTCAGTGTCGGAGTCACCGTGCGGCTCCATTATTGGTTCAAGCTAAATTTCAGCTATAAATCTGCAGTAGACGCTCGGATATTGCAGCAGAGATTTCATACGTTGCCTGCTTGCTGAATGGAGTTCCAATGCATATCCGATGTAATACCAGGGCTCATTCAGGGCTCCCAAGATAACAAGTTTTGAAAAATCGGCTCTCTAACAAAAAATATAATATCTCTTCGATCACTCGTAGTATCAACAAACGCGGTTCTTGGCGAGAGTGTTGCGTGGAGAATTGTAGATTGGATGGTTGGAACTGACTTATGTAAGGAATGTTACGAGAGCTTGTTAATATTGAATGAATATGAAAAATAAATATGAAACAGTAATATATCCTGAATTATCAGTGGATTTTTTGGCCATTAATATTTATTATACGTTATTTGATTAAAATTCCAATAACTCAGTACTTGGTTTTTCATTCTGGAGCGTGACACATCTGTGATGCACATTATTTTATTATGCTACAGTTATTGTATATACATATCGAGTTTAATATTTATAATAAAAATTTTAATTTAATTAATTGCAATAGAAATTATTATTATTAATATAAACTATGCTTTTTGCAGTGATATTTCAGTTTATAAAAAGCAAAATTCTGAAAAAATATCAAAAACGAGATCTAAAAATCAAGCAGAGAAACCACTTAAAATATAAAAGTGTACAAAATATCCAAAATATAGTATGTACTTCTGTTTCCTCAACGTTTTCATGGTCTCTAGAGTACAAAACAGTAAAAAGTAATTTTCCTGTACTTGTAATTTATGAATCTACCTTGCTTTTGTTGATTATTATACCCCGTGAATCTTTTAGTGTGGCAACCTAAAATATGGATCACAGTTGTTACTGGATTTTAATAAATATTTTAAAATTAATTTGAATCCAAGGTCGCCGTTAAATAAATTACGACTATATTTCTAATTGTTATCAGAAATTTGTCAAATGAGCATAAATAGGCTACTATTTTGAAAAGAAATAATAATCGAACAAAACTGAACTAATTAAATAAAGATTTACAAAAATTCTGTGCATTAAAAATCTAAGTCTTGGAAATAATTCGGGACCAAATAATTTGTAAGTCTCCGTTCTGAAGTTCAAGAATATAGTTAAAAGGTGTTAGGTAAACCTTTTCTTTAACAGGTCACCGTAAAAAGTACTCTAGTGGTGTGGGATCCGGACTTTGAGCCGGCCAAGGAACCTCGTCCTATCCAAATATCATTAAATTGTCGGCTCAGTTACCTTTTAACGATTCTATGAGTGTGAGCGTGCGCGCCTTCAAATCTTCCATTTGAGGCTCTAATGCCCATTTGCACCAACGTTAGCAGTAAGCATTGCTTAGCTAAGCAATTCTTAAAAGTAACTACTTCTTAAATTGTACAGTTGTTGCACCGTCACTGCTTAGACTCTACTTAACCAAGTAATACTTAGTTGGGGAATTGTGTAAAAGTTTCATTTCTATTGGCAACACTGACGTTTGTTGTTATTGGAACATCAAAAATTTTAGGTTAGTTTGTTGTGTGTACGGCAGTCATTGACACCGCGCGTGTGTAGTTGTGATATTGTTGAATTAATTTTATGTGGTGTTGAATGTGTGTTTAAAAAATGGATGTGTTCGACGCGTACGAGGATGACTTAGAAGTCATTGAAATTGTTGAGATGGGAATTCCACGGCAGATGTACACTAGAGCTGATCATTTCTATGGTTTACCAGAGCTTCAATTTTTCCAAAGATTTCGACTAACAAAACCAACAGTTTTACATTTATTAACGTTAATTGAAGAACGCTTGGAATTTCCTACAGACAGGTAAAAGTGGTTAAAAAATTTAATGTGTAAATATATTATGATTTGATCATTACAGAAATCAGGCGGTGTCACCTATAAATCAGCTGCTTACTACATTACGATTCTTTGCAAGCGGGGGCCATTTGAGTACAGTAGCGGACTATATGGGAATGTACATCTCAACTGTGTCGAGAATAATTAGACGTGTATCGGACGCTATAGCAAGACTTTACCAGCGTTTTATTAAGATGCCCCAAACTCTCATGGAGCAAAGGCTTATTCAAAATGGTTTTTTTGACATCGCGAGATTCCCTAGAGTGATTAGGGCCATTGATTGCACTCATCAAAATTGAATCACCAGGTAAAGATTTAAAAAACCAAAAACACATTCTTTTCATTGGAACGTTTTTAAGGTGGAGAAAATGCTGAAGTTTTTCGCAATCGGAAAGATTATTTTTCAATTAACGTTCAAGCCATGTGTAATGCGAATATGGAGTTTACAAACGTAGTTGCTCGGTGGCCTGGTTCTACTCATGATATGACCATTTTCAATAACTCGATTTTACGAGCAAATTTTGAGAGTGGAGATTATCCAAATTGTATAATATTGGGTAAGTTTCAGTTTTTAATATGTGTAAAAATACATTGCATTTGTTTTCAGGTGATGGTGGCTATGGTGTAAGACACTATTTTTTTACACCATTATTAAATCCACACACTCAAGAAGAGCAGTTGTATAATGAAGCTCATATTCGTACAAGAAATGTCATCGAAAGAACTTTTGGTGTCTGCAAACGAAGATTTCCTGTGCTAGCATGTGGATGTCGATTAAAAAAAGAAACTGTTTTGAGTATTGTAATTGCGTGTGCAGTCCTGCATAATATAGCTCGACAAATGGGTGAAGATGAACCTCCTCTCCCAGCTGACATTAACCAGCATGAACTGCAGCGACTTATTGAAGATGGTCAAATATCAGAGGTCAATGTTATTGACAACCAAAGGAGGGGTAGTGAAATTAGAAGAAATTTTGTAACAAATTTTTTTGGAAATTTATAAATTTAACAAATAAATGTTTTATTAATATTTTATTTTATATTTTATTGTTTTTCCGTATTATCCTGTTTCAGTTTTCTCAGCTGCTCCTTTTTTATTTCAATATCTAATTCTAAAATTTGCTTTCGAAGCAAAAATTCAACTTGCTTTCTTTCTTCGTCATGTTTTTGTCCTTCGAGTTGTGCCTCAACTAACTCCATTTTCT
This sequence comes from Zophobas morio, assembly GCF_036711695.1. Taxonomy (NCBI): domain Eukaryota; kingdom Metazoa; phylum Arthropoda; class Insecta; order Coleoptera; family Tenebrionidae; genus Zophobas; species Zophobas morio. Next base: position 13,515,140 of record NW_026972107.1, read on the forward strand.
TTGTAGCTAGTTCGTCGTAAGCTTTCGACAAATGGCTGGAATGTAGTGCTGTTATTGTTGGCCTCCTCCTATTAATGACTGATTAATGTTAAGACAAAGGTCTTTTCATCTGCCGTAAAATTTGCTCCCCTCTGGCGCTTTGTATTATTCATCTGAAAATAAAACATATGTACATAATTCTTTACAACAAAACGTTGTAACTGTGGTACATATCTTCTTTATATTATTTTTTGTCTTGTTAGAACTTTATTCCACACTTTTCACCGCTGATTACAAAACACTCACGAACGCTGCTACTGTTGAAAGGTTGAAATGGCTAAAAGGATTGCAAAATTGCAAATTTTCGATTTCCAAAACCATCAGCCAATAGAAACGAAGTATTGTTCCGTTACTATGGCTACCGCACATGCGTTGTATCGTTGTGTCTCGTTAAGCACTGCTTACAAATTTAAGCCACAGGTAAACGGGCACTTAAATTAAGGATTTCTTAGAAGGCTTTAAGAGAGAGTTAACCGTTGGTGCAACGCATTCTTAGTTTTAAGAAAAGCTTAAATTTTAAGTACCTGACTTAAACGTTGGTGCAAATGGGCATAAATAATTTTGCAGTAAAATCATAATAATGCGTGCATTATTAGCTATCCTCAAGGTAACAACAGCTTCACTTTGACATTTCAACCAGCTTCGCATACGCGGATCCAAATCAATTTTAAAATATTTATTGAAATCCAGACACAAATGTAGTCGGTATTTTGCGTTGCCCCTCTAAAAGGCTCAGATGGGTCACCTTAGCTGAATAGCCCTGTAATACGAAGTCCGATAACCACAACCCTGATCTAGCGGTAGTGCGCCCGTTCGCAGATGAGAGGTCGGCGGATCAGTGCCGAGCCACAGCGTCTTTTAGTGATCAAATGATCAAATCAACGGTTTATTCTATTTTCCCGAAAATTTGAGAATACAGTACTGTTTATTATTAGTATTATACTGGACCTATAAGTTGATATGAATATCCTTGCTAAAATATTGATCACATCATAACAAAATTGTTTCTTCACCTATAGTTCAATAATCCACAAATGGCTGTATTTTAACTTCTAGGGGTTATCATTAAAAAAAATTAAATTTGCAAAATTTAATAATGAATGAAGGGCAGTTGTGTCTAAAATTGTTTTAATTATTATATTCTAATCCCCTGCCTAAATTCCATTTCTTAAACCGACTCAGGTCTCTAACCTTTTTTTCTTCTTCGGTTTTAGTATGCTGTCATTTTAAATTAATCCTTCCCAGTCAAAAATTTTGAAAAATCAGATATCTTTTATGTTTCCTTGACCTTTTATGATTCCAAGAGGATGAAGAAATAGGTGTCCCATTTCCGCCTGTCTGTCTGTCTGTCTGTCCGTCTTTCTGTCTGCCGTCCCGGATTTTTATTAGACAGATAATCTCCGAAAGTACTGGATCGATTGTTGTCAAATTCTGTATTTATATTAAGAATATCATGTAAATAGATGGTAAAACGCTAACCAAAATTTGCCTAATCATCCCCACTAATAATGTGATAACGTCACTGCAAAATTGTACGTAGTAAATAGGTTTTAGATTGCATAAAATAACATAGTCCTACACATGTAGTTTATGACTCCGAATTAAGTTTTTACCCGAAATGTCCAGGTTTTTGGAAAAAAAATGAAAATTATAAAACAACATTCGCAATTTAATTTTGAATCTGCAAAACCGAATGCTTTGAAATCTTGCAGATGTTTGAAAATCATGATAATCATAATCACCTTTTAATCAAAATATATTTACTTATCCCTTCCAAAAAATTAATGACGTCAGCTCAAAGTTTTGGCGAATAAATCCTAAAAAACTGATGACGTCGCCTCAAAATATTGCTATCTTAAATGTGCAAAATATGATGAGTGTATACTAGTTATTTATCACTGCATTGATATTTTTTAGATTTGCTTATACAGGGTGTCTCAAAAAAATTAATAACTGAGTCAATATATTTTCTTCATTAAATCAAGAATTGCAAAACTGAATACTTTGAAATCTTCCAGACATTTTGAAGTTGTTATAAACATGGTAAATTTTTAAGTAAAATGTATCTGTTTATCAACCCCAAAAAATTGATTACGCCATCTTAAAATTTTGCCAAAAAATCCTATCTAAAATCAGTCTAAACCTATAACTTATCATTGTATTCATATTTTTTAAATTTGCTGATACAGGGTGGCTCAAAGAAATTAATAAATCAGTCAATTTATTTTATTGAATAAATCAAGAACTGCAAAACTGAATGCTTTGAAATTTTGTAGACGAATTATTAAAGTCATTGTAGGCATGATAAATTGTTAATCAAAATAATAATTTCTTCCCCCCAAAAAATTGATGACGTTATCTCAAAATTTTGCCCAATAAATTCTACACAAAATATACAGAATATGATGAGTTTTTACTTGTGATTCATCATTGCATTCATATTTTTTTAAATTTACTTATACAGGATGATTAAAAAAAAATTAATGAATGAGTCAATTTATTTTAGTATCCCCGCCCACCCACCCCTTACTCGTCCCAGTGACTAAAGTCTATTTGTTATAAAAATTCCATAGTCTTGTAAAACCGTAACAAATAATACTGCTCAAACGTTACTATTTTTGTCCCACTTTCTCTCATTGTGCTTGAGATCATACGTATTGCCTAACATTTTAGGGGCGGTCCTAAAGATCTACCGGAAAGTGCGTACAAAGCAGAAGTTCTCAAACAAAAAATACTGTTTTGTTGAACTTGAAAAGGAGATGATTTAATGAAACAGATGAAATTTAAATTTTAAATTAGTGTTATATTTAATTTTCAGAATACCTTACTAATGGGAAAAGGCATTAAGATTGTGCAAGTGGACGGTGGAAACTGTTTATTCGATTTTGCATTTTGCCTGCAACAAAACATAACTGTTTGAGAGCTTCTGTCAAATTTCGGGTTTCACTTCGACAAGCGGAGCTATGTGTTTTCTCTCTCGCACATCCGCGTAAGTTAAAATGAGATAGCGTTTTGTTTCTCACAACATAACGCAAAGTATCGGTGGTGGAAAAAAGAGAGAATGATTTTTGCGATATCCTGGAAAAATTATAACAAGTGGAGTTTATTCTTAATAATGTTCAGTCCTAGCTTAACAAATTTTAGCCCCACCCAGCCACCCTTTTTTTTTCTTTACCAAGATCAATCTTATCTTAACAAATACTAGACCGACCCACCCGCCCTCTATTTTCTTAGAGGGTATGTCGTTTGCCACAATCAGTTTTATGTTAGCAAGTACAAGCCCCTCCCACCCACCCTTTATTTTCTTATAGGGTATATCAGTGGCGGCTCCTCAGAGGAGGCAGGGGAGGCTGAGCCTCCTCTATTTTTTGGAGCTGAGCTTCCTCTAATTTTTTTCGATGAAAGAATATATATTTTTGTAGAGATTTGTTATTTTTCAGAATATTTTCTTGGATTTCATTTACTTTCATCATATATCAGGTTAAAATGTCGGAAAAATTTATATTTGCGCCCTCACAATCATAATTCACATTCACACCACTCCGCGTTTGGTTTCAGCGGCAGAGGCTTGCTAGCCGCTAGCCTCCGAACGACGATGCATTGAATAATGAGACCGTAACCTTGACGCACCGTCAGTGGGTATTGCATTGGCTAAAATGTTGATGGGACTGCCGCTCCAAGCCGCTAGCCTCCGGCTGTTCATCTCTTTTCAGATCAAGTCGTACAGATAACTTTATCTCTTTCTTATTAGTTGGAGCAATCGGGTGTAAGTAGGAAAAACATTGAGGTGGTTTCGCGAGCTCCCTGTTCAGTGGTGGTGGTGTTTAGGCTTTACGTAGGTAAGGGTATAAAACGGAAGACCAACACCATCACTCCCATTAATGGTATTGACAGTTACAATCAGAAACAAAACAGAGCATTTCATGAAAATAATTATAATAAAACTAAATAGTTAACGGCTTCGGTTTTAAGAAACAAATTATACTGCTGGAATTGTGTATTATTTATAAGTGATAAATTGATAAATCTTCCGCTTGGGGTAAAATAGGCTATAATAATTTACAAAATTTGTCACGAGCTATAGAAAGGCATGAAAAATCACAGGAACACATATTTTCTTCGATTAAATTAGAAATGCTTGGTAAGCAAAATATTGCCAATAATTTAGATTCGGCTCATAAAAGGGAGAACCATTACGAGAAAGTTGGTGAAAATTGGGCAATTTTGAAAAGACTAATCGATGCAATATAATTTATCTGTCAACGCAAGAGTGTTCTTTTCGTGGGCATGACGAAAAAAATTATTCAGATAATAAAAGATATAAAAAGTAGTGCTTTTCAAATTTGAGCCTCCTCTGAAGAAAACTTCACGAGCCGCCACTGGGGTATATCATTTACCAAAATCAAAATCACGCTGTTCTTATTCTAACGATTTTATCTCTCTTCAACTGAGATCCACCTTTCATTCGGACTTGACAAAATGAATCACTGAAATGGAGGCGGAGTGGGTGGGCGGGGTGAAGTCCATGTTCCTTTGTAAAGTGAAAATGGGATCTAATAGAACATAGGCTATTAAAAAAACATTAATCGTAAGTTTTTTGTTATACGACTTATTTGCTATAATATTTATTTCTTATTTCTAAAGAAGAAAATGAGAGAACGAGTGGGTGGGCGGGGCTAAATTTAACTTTTTCCTACAGATTCTTTTATAAGCAAACAATAACCCCGCCCACCCGCCCAGTCTTCATTCCACTGATTACTCTTAATATTGTTCAGTCATTTAAGCGGGTTTTACACTATCCAATTTATTGATCCAATAATTTTCGTCAATTTTTGATCAATTTATTGATGACCTTGAAGTGTTTTAACACTGTCGCTTCAGTATCAATTTACAAATGGTGACTGGGGCGGAGTTTAAGTTGTGCGACTTGTAGTTGGGCCAGCAGTGGCGTAACATCGATGTATTGGGAAGGGAGGCTTTGCTGCGGAATATATTTTTTAAACAAATGAAAAAAAAAAGCAACATCTATAAAATATTTTTCCATTGGTAGTCCCAAATTACCCGAAATATAACTAAAATTGCCGAAACATAGAACATGGTGTAATTCCGTCAATTTATTGATCAATTTCTTGGTCAATTCATTGATGAAAAAAATTGCTGTTTTACACACATACAAATAATTGAAGGTTAACTTTTGCAATTTATTGGTCCATAACTTGGATAGTGTAAAACCCTCTTTACCAAAATCAGTCTTATTTTAACAAATACTAGCTCCGCCCACCCGCCCTCTATTCTTAGAGGGTATCTAATTTGAAACAATCAGTCTTGTTCGACCAGTTTTTTTTTACTTTCCAAGAAATCATCGGCCCAACTTTTTCCCAACATAAACTTTTATGACTCCTAGTCTATTTCTTCAGTGAATGCTGACGAACGTCTATTTGACGTTAAAACTACTCGGAATGAAATATTTTAAGATTTTCAGAATTAAATATCGTAAGATGTATGCTCAATATAATTATAATTTTTTTTTTCGAACTATATTTTGGACTTCCAATGTTCTAGAATTTGTTTATAAATTTTCGTATTCACTCTTTCTTCATAACTACTTCTACTTAGCACTCCCGAAATTTGTAAAGTAAACTTTGTTGTATAGCTCCAATCTTACATCAAAATCCAAATATTTTGTGAAACACCGCCATCCATTTCCAAAATTCATCAGTCACAGGGAAATTGTTCTTTCCCTTTTGGTTTCTCAAAAAAATCTTCTATGAGTTTCTTGAAATATACCTCCTTCGATTGTAGTTCCATCCTCAAAACGTGTACCTCTTTCTTCGACAAAAGAAAGAATTCTTATAGAATTTTCAAAGGCACTTCATTAAACCCATTCTACTGTTAATAGAATTTCTGTAGAACCATCTCTAGTGCATTATTCAACTTTAGTATTGACAGAGTTTTGGCATCGACTTTTCAAATGCTTAAAAGCTAACAGTGAACACTTGAACATATTGCTTATTTCCCTTATCTTCCATCAGAACAACTTCGATTTCACTACTTTTAATGCTTTTGGGAATTGGTGTTCGTCATTAACAAGGAAATAAAGTGTAAATTCTTCTTTATCACTTCTTTTCTCCGAATAGAATTTTGTAGTTCTTTTTTCCTCGATTCTCTCTTCTTTAATATATGGCCTCATTAGTGACCAAAATCGTACTCTTGACAGCAATGCTACGTCTAAGAACACTTTGATGCTAATTCTTTAACTAACTTTTGTCATAGCACAACTATCAATACGACACTTCTTGAGAATCACGGCTCCAACATCTAATCATCTAATTATTAAATTAATTTTTGCGGAAAATACCCTTTACACTCCAAAGGGTGTGATATTGACTTAAGAAACGAGGAACTAACTTTCCAGCTAATTACCTATTTCCACACAACTAAAATTTTTCACTACATTTAACTCCAAAGTTCTTGATCCAAAACTGACTAAACTAGTAGGATAAAACGTTTGATATATTAAACTCCACAATAAATCACCGTCCTAATTTACATTTACCTTCGAAACCCGATACATCGTAATTACCTTTACTACAATTCTAATGAAATTTCAATACCGTTTGGCCGCAAGACTTAACTTGCGTTTGACAAATAGCTACCGGCTGGAAATGAAACACCTCTTAATAAAGTTGTTTGTGTACAACAGCGCTATAATTCATCAACTAAGAGGTTTCCGTGGTTTCGGTATAACATAAAAGTTACCAATGATTTGTCGTCCTGCCACATTTATCACGAACTTTATAGATAAAATCTCAACTTGATAATTTGGCGCAGAACATGCACACCCACGGTTCACCTAATATGGACATCGTGTAGTGCATCTCGAAGTGGGACAAGTCGTTACAGCAAATTATTGAGACAATGGGATTTGCATACGGTGAAACTAGGGTTTTATGGCTGAGGGAAGGTGGCTTTTAAAACCACAATTGGAGCTTGCGACGCAAAACTGTAGCATATCTGCAAGTTCCAGACCCGACCCACTCGTTTCGCTATAGGTGATTTTATGCCTTATTCTACGGGCAGAGTTTCGTTCAGAATAATTAAGATAGACGGTTAAGGACGGTTTGGTAACGACTTTTTTGTTTTGTGACTTTGGCTAAAGTGCGTTTCGTTAATAGGAAATATGAAAGTTGATGAAATTGTAATCATGGAGAATTCGGTGTGCTTCTACAGAAAAAAATCATCAACTAAGAAATGTAATTATAATTAGAGTGCACAATCAAGAAACTAAAATGTACTTCACTTTTGTCTTTTTAAGAGCTTTCGTTCCCAAGCAAAAATCTCTTATTCCCTCGTTAACAAAAAATTCCAGCTCGCTTGCTCGATTACAAAACTAGCTAAAACTAATTGTAACAAAAGCAAATTCTACAAGTAATTACTCGGCTGAGTTAATCCTTGTGTTTACTTACATTCTGCGAGTTTTTTCTCTTCATTTCTTGCATGAAAAACTTGTAAGTGCAATCTCAATCAGTCGTTGCTAGAACTTTAAAGTCTCTACTTGTTCTAAATAAGCTATTAATCCCGTCTTGCAACCACACCACAGCGAAAGTTACTCCACTTCGAAAGAACTTTTTTTCAAGCCCGTAAACGCACATATCGAACTGAAATATATATTTCAACTGGATCGATTCGACCGCAATAATAAATTTTTAAATACGGCCCAGGATTATGTTGGCGTTCTCATTGAACTGTAAATTGAGTTTAATTTACGAACGAACGCATTTGTGTCATAAACATACGTCACCTTCAAAGTTTGCTTTAGCTGTGTATATTCGAGTCGAATCTTTGAATGGTCGATTATCTACATTCAAAGCATATAACAGTTCATTAGTTTAAGGTCGGGCTCGGGGTGTAGCGAGCGTTCTAAGTGCAGGGACGTATTTGTTCGAGAAGGGGTCGGGGGCCTGCTTTCCTCTGATATCAGCGAAGCTCTGACGTGGATGGATGAGCTTCATTTGATTTAGAACTAACGCGAAATTGAACCTCCGCATTTATAATAACACAATTCCGGTTTATTAAGCGCGGAGGGATATTTTTAATTACGGCCAGTAAAAATTATTAGCGTCTTGGTGTGATAGGGGCTTTGGTGCTGTGAACAATGGCTTTGTTTTGGGTATAATAAACTAATGGCCATTTCACATTGGGGTAATAATCGTAACGACTACTATCAAGTTGAATCAGTGGCGTTTTGCACATAGCACTTATCTACTTTAGTAGCTTTATATTGTCTACTGAACGTTTACGACTTCTTTGGATAATTTCCTGGTGGATGACAACAGAGGCTTTGACGAAAAGGAAGGGGTGGTTTCATTATCGTTAATCATTTCATTGACCTCCGCCACTGTCATTAGCAAGAATCGAGACAAAATTTTGTTTCAGTTGACCGATTTATTGTGAACGTTGAATAAATCGGCTGTGCATGTTTAGGTAATGTCCACTATACAATAAAAAAGGTAATATCTGACTGGAGTGTCGTCTTTATTGTTTCACATTTCCATCGCGTGTCCACCTACAAGAACTAATAGCGAATACACATTTTAAGTGCGACGTATTATTGTCCAGAAAACGGCTTTTCAAGTTCCAGTCGATTTGAGATCTTCTCTCGGAACAGCAGATTAAGACAACACGAAGCTTTTGGAACTGTTATTTTTAAACGTCAAAGTCAGTCGAATAAATTAATAAATAATAGAAGCTCTACAAAACCCATTGTTCTGTTAAATGCTCTTTCAAAACATTTGTTCTCAACAAGACTGGGTATTAAGTCTCACTGTTATACCCATGACGAAAACATTACATAGCTTGATGGCATATTTTATTGAATTATTTGATTATATTATCAGAAATTGCTTATTTGTACAAATGGTATTTAAAAACAAAGTATCGTCTTTTTAATTTTACTAATATATTATTATCTTCTTCACTAATTGATTTTTTTTTAATGATGGCACTATTCATCATTTATTTTTATGGATTGGAAAGTATTTACTAAATTCAGTTTTAAATTGTAAAATTGTGCGGACCTTGGACTCGTAAATTCAAATTCAAAACCTGTGTTCTGTATCGATCTTTCATTTCGAAATGTCAAAAGCTCGAAAATATTGATTTACATAACGCTGCGTTTGTTTTGCATATTCAACGAATTGAAAACTTTTTTCCATCCAATTTACATGTTGAAATGTTTCATGGACTGCCTACTTGGTATTACAATTTGCAGCTCGCTTCGCTCACTGCCTGTGCAAATTCAATTGCGATTTTTTTTTTTATTGTTAGCACATTTGACAGTGTTAACATTTTTAATCACTAGGTTTATTCATGTTTAACATATAAAGCATTCAATCAAATTGTTATAGAAAAACAAGTTGAAAGTGTTTATGTTTATACATCGGAAGAATGTCACGTAGAAATTAGTTTGATTTGCATGAGTTCGTCCCCAAAAAACAGGATCAAAATTATTAAGTAGTAAGCTACAATCGACAAAATGTTCTGAATATTGTTATAATTCTAATTAAATAAAGACGTTTGTATTTTCACATTTTTGAACAATAAAAAATATTAATGCAATGATGAATCACAAGTAAAAACTCATCATATTCTGTGTATTTTGTGTAGAATTTATTGGGCAAAATTTTGAGATAACGTCATCAATTTTTTGAGGGGAATAAACAGATTTATTTTGATTAACAATTTATCGTGCCAACAATGACTTTAATAAATCGTCTACAAAATTTCAAAGCATTCAGTTTTGCAGTTCTTGATTTATTCAATAAAATAAATTGGCTGATTTATTAATTTCTTTGAGTCACCCTGCATCAGCAAATTTAAAAAATATGAATACAATGATAAGTTATAGGTTTAGACTGATTTTAGATAGGATTTTTTGGCAAAATTTTAAGATGGCGTAATCAATTTTTTGGGGTTGATAAACAGATACATTTTACTTAAAAAGTTACCGTGCTTACAATAACTTCAAAACGTCTGCAAGATTTCACAATATTCAGTTTTGCAATTCTTGATTTAAACAATAAAGTAAATTGACTCAGTCATTAATTTTTTTAAGACACCCTGTATAAGCAAATCTAAAAAAATTAGTCATAATTTTTTTAGGTGGAATGAGCAAATACATTTTGATCAAAAATTTACATGCTTATGATGACTTTAAAACATCTACAAGATTTCAATGCATTCGATTTTGTAGTTAAATAATAGTAATTAAATCAATAAAGTAAATTCATGTATTCATTATTTTTTTTAATCACCCTGTATAAGCAAATCCAAAAAATATGAATGGAATCACAAGTTTTTTTTTTTTTTTTTCATCACTTTCTACATTTTAGATAGGATTTATTCGGCAAAATTTTTAGCTGACGTCATTAATTTTTTTGGAGGGGAGAAGTAGACATATTTTGATTAAAAATTGATGTGTAGGACCGTTATTTTATACAATTTAAAACCCATTTATTATGTACAATTTTGAAGTGACGTCATCACATCATGGGAATTATCAGACAAATTTTGAAATTTTGGTTAGCGTTTTCCCATTTAATACAAAATTTGACAACAATCGGCCCAGTACTTTCGGAGATATCTGTCTAATACAAATCCATGACGAGAGACAGACAGACGGACAGACAGGTAAACGGAAAAGGGAGACCTATTTTTTCGTACTCTAGGGGTCACGAAAGGTCGAGAAAAAGTAAAAGTAGAAAGTCGGCCAACGGAAGTAAAAATTTTAACATAGTATTATTTACTTTGAAAAATATAGCAAAATGACGTGCTGTCTACAACTAGTTATCAACACATCAATTGTTATTGTTACATTTTAACTTTTTGTTAATAGACGTAGTCTTGTTATTCGAAAAGTTGAAAAATCGGAAAATTGAAAACGTGAAAAATTTTCTTAATTATCGTTGCGTATTTAAAATAAAAACTAGAAAAATTTAGAATCAAGAATTGAAGAAACGAACAATTAAAAAATCTAAAAGTTGAAAAATCGAAAAATAAAAAACCCAAAAATTGCAAATGAAAAATATGAAACATCCAAATGTAGGAAAATCGAAAAATTTAAAAGTGAAAACTTGGAAAGTTGTACATCTAAAAAAAATGAAAAATTAAAAAACAAAAAATTATAAAATCGGGGCATTGAAAAATCGAAAAATTCCAAATAGAGAGTTTTTATTCTTTTAGGATAAATTGTTGTATAGAAATATTGATTCTGGTCTGCAATTTCGCCCCGCCCCTCGGTCTGACAACAAATGAAAAACTCACCACAATTGAGATGAGGGCGGATATAGGTGGAGCTTAATCTTTGCCTTTCTTCGTTACTGAACAACACGATTACTTAAGAACATGTTTGACATAGCAATTTCTTGTAGAAAAATAAGGATTTTACAATTAAGCTCTGTTCCCCGGTTCAGGATATCATAAAAAAAATCATCACAATTGAGATAAGGCGGATGGGCGGGGCTAACATTTCAACATTTTTTATTAATATACGCATTGTTGTTATTCGAAAAGTTGAAAAATCGAAAAATTAAAGATCGAGAATTTGAAAAAATGAAACATTTTCAAAATTATCATTACATATGTAAAATGAAAACTCGAAAAATTTCAAATCAAGAATTGAGGAAACGAAAAATTAAAAAATGTAAAAGTTGAAAAATCGAAAAATAGAAAACCCCAAAATTACAAGGTCGAAAAATTGCAAAATCAAAGAAATCAAAACTCGGAAAGTGTATATCGAAAAAAATGAAAAATTGAAAAACAAAAAATTATAAAATCGGGGCATTGAAAAATCGAAAAATTGTAAAATTTAAGAAAAGAAAAAAACGAAACCAAAAATTCCATCTTTTTATTCTTTTAATGAAAATATTGATTTTGCAATTACGCCCCGCCCCTCGGTCTGACAACGAATGAAAAACTCATCACAATTGAGATCAGGGCGGGTGTAGGTGAGATTCAATCTTTGACTTTCTTCATTACTGAGCAACACGATTACTTAAGAACATAATTGACATAGCAATTTCTTATATTAACACTATCAAAAATTTTAGAACTGCTAAAGTTTCTTTGAGTAAATTTTGCATCTTCATACAGATTATATGCTTTAGTTTGGTTTTATTACTGTTGACGTATCACGAGTTCGAACCGGACCATGATTGTGCTCAAAATACTAAACCCTATGTAATATTTATTCACTATGCTAAAAAAAATATATAAATAAACACATCTATACTTATGTGTCTGTTGAAACCCAAAGAAAATTACCAACCTCTAAATATAAAACAAATTCAGAAGTATTTTTTGTAGCTAATTTAGTTTTAAGTAAATTATTTAAAACAATTTTGGGGGACTTTGGTGTTCTATTTTTGGAAATTTTTGACCTGACCTGTTTTTGAGTTGGATTAAATTTGGGACCCCGTCTTATTTTAACAAGGATATCTCATTTGCCAAAATCACTCATATCTTAGCAGGTACAAAGGTCTAAGAACGAGCGCAGGTTCGAATCCTGCACCTAACACTGTAGTTGAGTTTTTTCTCAAAAATATATATTGTAATGCGTAAACGAAATTACCAACATCCAAAATTCAAAATCCCCAAAATCCCTAAAATGACATGTACTGTCAAATAACAAAAACAACTCCTGTAGCAGGAATACATACACTCACTCGCCCGCAACCAACAAAACACCCGTGACGACACAGCCCGCAACTATATTATTGTTAACTGTGACGTCACTCTAGGCTGTAATACTTAAAAAAATACATTCTTAAAACATTGTTCCCTATGTGGAACGGCTTTGAATTGTACTTTAAAAACACTCAACTCTAGTTTTCCCTTTCTTATTCGTAAATTTTCGTGACTTGTTCACGTATAGAAATAAAATATATATGTTTATAATCAAACTTTATTATAGTAAATTTACGACAATTAATTACATACATCTTAGCAACTGCTCATAAATTAGCCTGAAAAGTTATTGGCTTAAATTTAAGTCGAGAAATCAGGATTGGGTGGTGTATTTTCTTGTTACGAAAACATCCTACAGTCAGCGCTCATCAATATTCAAACCAGTCAAAATTCAGAATGTGAGGTGCATCCACGATACACGCTATACCTACTTTATTATTAAGTGGCAATAAAATTCTGACAGGGAATATATTTGCACTTTATAAATTTATAAGACAAAATTTAATACTAAATTAAGTTTAAAATTAATGTTGTGCCGCATATTCAACATAATACATACCAGTATGATAAATTTTTCCAGAGAAATTTGCAATAACTGTTCAAAAAGATAAATACCACAACACATCAATGTAGTCCTTCTGGTTGAGTTTGATTTTTGTGATTTTTATAACCGAGGAAAAATGTATTAGAAATTAACATTTAAAGCATTTAAAATTCGACCAAAATAATTTTCATATCGTGATACAACAACATATTTACTCAATATTATTAGCATTTTTGGAACTCTTGCAATTACTTTCGGAAATTTACTAGAAACACTGATTCACTGACCTGGATCGCAACCCACAATTATAAAATTTAAAAAAACGCAAATGAACTCGATTTTCAGTTCACTCGACGAGAACACCACAATGATCCTGGATCGTATTTAAAAATTTATTATTGCGGTCGAGTCAATCGAGCGTGCCTATATTTCAGTTCGATGTGTTCCCTTTACGAGTTTGAAAAAAAGTTATTACAAACCGTGGTAGCGTTCGCTGTGGATGTCTGTGCAAGACAGAATTAATAACTCTATTTAGAGCAAGTACGAAATGAGTTTTTCGAGAATAACGGCTGCAATTTGAAAGTTTAAGGACCATAATGCATTAAAACTGACAAGCTGCAATTTACTCTTTTACCAAAAGCGACTACAACGAGAGCGATTTATGATGTAAAGGCATCACAGTGCACTTTTGGTTTGTTTTGTGTGCTTGTAATTAATTTTCCGGAAGGACGAAGCTTGCCGGGATTATTTTTTTAACGTTGTTGCTGAGTTAATATTTTACGCGGGTCGGGAAATGGAGAAGTTCGGTTGCGTTTCGTCAGGAACACATTTACATTTTAGGTACAAACTCTGGATTAGCCGTACTAGAAACTGTTCCACTTAGTATGAAAACGTATTGACTCTAGTTTAATTAACTTGAGAGGCAGGATGAACTTACCTGTCTATTAATATTAATAGTAAGTAGCTCGGCGTCAGCGCGAGCATTTCTTTAATGTCTTACATACGTTCTTCTTAACGGTTAACATTTATTCGTTTCAACAGTCTTGTAAATATTGCATAATGTTGATTACGTTTCAAGTTCGTTCCGAATATTTTTTATTGTGGTGCAAATTACCACACCTCTCCTACATAAACAAGAAATTTCCGAAAGATTTGCTGCCAGGACAGAGATAATCGAGATGGTTTACTCTGCAATCTTGAAAGCAAAGTTTTTCGATGAAATGACTATACTCAAGCTGCTGGAAACTAAAGCGGCGTTTATAAATTGCTGTCATGTGTATTAAACTTTTAGCGTTTAGTGTAATGTGCGTTGGTAGAGTTTTTCAACTGGATATTTTATTTTGCGAAATTTTAGTGTTTTCTTGACTTCTTTTCACATTACGTTATTTTATTACACAACCAAGCTTCGTAACTTCGGTCTGAGCTTAGACCGTTTATTTTTGTTCTGCAAAATTAGCTTCTCATTTAACTGTTTCCACTAAGGTGCAAATTGACAATCTCGTGGTTGAGTATGTCGGCAAACAGAACAAAGCGCAATCTAAGTATATAGAGACCGAGCACTTTAGAATTGTACCACAAATTCAATACCTACTGTGAAGTATATGTGTGTATTATAAAGTAGGTTTCTGGCAGTTCTGACGCACATGTTGAAAGGATAATGGCAATTTATTTAAAAAAACGTATTCGGGATCGTAGAAAAAACTCTGTACTAAACTAATAGAAAAATCAATCATCAATATTTTGATCTATTGATAGGACAATGGAAAAAGTGTTGAGTAACAAGATAAGCTTGGACTTTTACTAAATGCACTCATTGAAAAGACTAATCCAGATTTTTTCATCTCATGAGATTTTGAAATAAAAAATCAAGCTGGTTAACGAGGAAGGTAAAAAATTTCAATTATATTCGGTGCAGACGGTTAATTAAGACCACTGAGATTTGGAAATTTTGCATTAGTAGCATTTAGGCCAACAATCTTCCCGGTATAGATCTTCACAGACCATGCGTGGCATTATGAAATCTGCGTAAATTTCAGGGTTGTATTGTGGAAAATAATTGGTCGTCAGAGATTTACTCGACTGAATACTAAGACACAAACACAAACTAGTTACTGTACGCGTCCCTAATAGCCACTTCAGTTAAATTCATTACATAATAAGTCAAATCCGACCCTGTCCACCGTTTGCCTACCTTCAGAGTTCTACAAGGATTTGTAATCTATGCTTTTCTGATCTCTGCACCAGTGGTGTTTATCTCAGTGACAGTAATAAGATGAAAAATTTATTAATTAGTTATTATAAAATTGTCTATATGAAAAAAATAATCATTCATCAATTTAGCAATAAATTGAAAGGCGCTAGATCAAAGCTGCGAGACCTTTTGTATACATTTTATAATAAACAATAGTAAATCAAGTCACTATGTTCCTGATTATTTTATTATGGTTGTAGTACAGCAGCGCCTTTATTTCCATGAAAATCCCCCTTTACATTTAGTAACAATGAACGTATTCTAAAACAGTGGAACTAAGATCATTACTGAGCAGAATCTGAGTGTTCTTATTTGCTCTTCAGAGATTTTAACATCCTGTTTAGAATATTACACAACTACTTCCCGATACAAATCTTATTGAAGCGTATTCATTTTACAGAGAACGGTAGACAAAGCAGCTTAACGAATTGAATTTAAAATATTAGAGTAAGAGGGTCTGATACACACTACTCTCAGCAAGCCGCACAAAGAGTAAATTTCGGCACAAAGTAATAAAATCCTGTTCAATATCATCACGTGTACAGATTCCCTCTAACTATAAAAGCAAGTCGCTACACAACAAATTATGATTACCGTATTCAAATTTCACAAACACGTAAGATAAATTGAGTGGTTGTTCTGCTCCAGTTATTCACAAGGGACGCTTAACATTATCCGCAACTAAAAGTTTGAATCCCCAACCGGTAATAAATGTATGATATCGTTATAAATTTTAATTTAGCTCGATTAAAAGTCGTTTGTTTTAATCATGTAACGTCCTTTTGCAGACAACTTGAAACCGAAAAAACCAGTCGACTTGACCATCCTTAAGAAGGGACAAGACATGTTCGACAACATGGACGACGACGATTCGGTTGGCTCGGACGAAGACGACGATAAAGACGATCTCGACGATTTAGCTGACGATACTGAATTGTCCGACGATCCAAATATTGATGATGAAGATGATGACGATGACGACGAGTACGACGATTCCGATCAGGATTGGGACACTACACCTTCCAGCACCACGTCCGCGAGCAAACAGTCACCAGCCTCGACGACGACGACGACCACTACTACTACAACCGCCAAAACCACCTCGGTACCAACGCCAGACCCATATTTCACCCACTTCGACCCACGAAACGAACACCAAAGTTACAAGGAGGCGCAAGAAAGGTTGGAAGAAACTCACAGGGAAAAGGTGACAAGGGTGATGAAGGACTGGTCGGATTTGGAAGAAAGGTACCAGGATATGAGGCAAACTGATCCCCGAGGAGCTGACGAATTCAAGCAGAGGATGACCCAGAGGTTCCAGCAGACAGTACAGGCTTTGGAAGAGGAAGGAGATGCTGAGAAACACCAACTGGCCGCTATGCATCAACAAAGGGTTCTTGCGCACATCAACCAAAGGAAGAAGGAAGCAATGACGTGCTACACTCAGGCGCTCAACGATGTTCCCTTGAATGTGAGTATTTCTTGGAATTAAAAAATATTTAACTTAATTACATAATTTTTGTGACGTATTTGGACGAACAAGAAGAACAATTTTTGGTGGCGCGCACCGGCAAATGTTAAGACCAACTTTTTGTGTGAATTTCAAGCCCCACATCCCGGCCTATAGACGTAAAGTTTACCGTATAATATTCCCCCGGAAGTTCCTCATTTTGCAGCGTTTATTCAACAACTCCAACTTTGTATTTTTATTGACGATTTAATAATTGATATGCAGTGGCGGTGCCTAGAACGAACAAATAACTCGCGAACGTGAAGTTTAAAACTTCGCAGACTCGAACGACGGTTGGTCATGCCCGTAACAATAAAATTCCGCCCGAATGCTGATATAGTAACTTTTCGCTTATTTGTTCCTTGTTGAAATCTGTTATTTTGTTGTTGCAGACACATCGCGTCCAGAAATGTCTCGAAAAATTGCTTCGCTCCCTCCATAAAGACCGTGCCCATGCCATCAACCACTACCGTCATTTGTTAGCGAGTAGTTTGGAAGCAGCAGCTCGTGAACAGCCGCGCATCCTCGAACGTTTAACTGACATTGATCGCACAGTTAATCAAAGCATGCAGATGTTAAAGCGATTCCCTGAATTGGCAACAAAAATAGGTCAGCTAATGGACGATTATATTCAAGCTTTGAGATCAAAAGATGAGACTCCGGGTTCGCTTTTAGCTATGACGACCGAAGCCGAAGCGGCCATTTTGGACAAATATAAGTCAGAGGTCACCAACAAACAGGCCGAACGCGAAAGGCAACGGTTACAGGAGAAGGAAAGGAAGGAACAGAGGAAGAAGGAACGCTCGGAGCTTCGGGAGGAAAAAAAGAGAGTGGAAGCCGTACTTGGAAAGAAGATCAGCAACTTTGACGATGAAGATATGGAAGATGAATCGCTGCCTGAGGAAAGGGTAAGATTGTGTAACGGTAGACGTGACGTCATTTAAATCATCGTGAATAGAAGCACAAAGATTATATTTTGTAAACTGGCATCAAGGGGTTAACGCATAGTTAAATCATGAATACGCGAATTTTTTCAGAGATGCTGTTAAGCTAATTGTTCTTCGAATAAACTTACTATTAGCTAAAAAGGATTCTGTGACGTCATTTCCGCTATCCGACTTTAATGCTTCTTGCGGAAAATTGATTTATTCGGGATGGAAGCAGCCACGAAATAAAATTGTTTAGCCTCAACTTTAACAAGCAAAATATAACAGTGGTGCAAACATATTTACCAAATATGAAAAGAGGAGCTAAGAATGAATATTGGTGGAAATTTAAACTAGTCGTCTTGATTATCACTTCTGTTGATAACACGTAGACATTCTAATGAAAAATGAAAACCAGTTTTCACTTTCCCGGAAAGCGAAAAACCTAGTAACCATTTAAGAATGTATAGCATTAATATTTAACCTTATAAAAATTTTTACAAGCTGGAATTACCGGATGATTTTTTAATTTCTGTTCTAGTCAACCATCACGTTTTAATTTCACTGCTGACGCAAGCATCATGGCTAGTTAGCGCATAAATTTAAAAAATGTCCCCATAACAATGTTTTCCTTTTTTCTGTGATAAAATAATATTAATAAAATAAGACTGATTTTGGTAAATTATTGAACAATATTAAGAGTAATCACTGGAATGAAGAGGGGGTGGGTGGGCGGGGCTATTGCTTGCTTACAAAAGTCTGTAGGAAAAAGTTAAACTTAGCCCCGCCCACCCACCCGTTCTGTCATTTTTTTCTGAAATAAGAAAAAATCTTATAGCAAATAGTATAACAAAAAATTAGAATTAGTGCTTTTTTTTAACAGCCTACATTTTATTAGTTTCCATTCTAACTGTACAAAAGAATATAAGATTAACCACGCCCACCCACCCTGCCTTCATTTCAGTGATTCATTTTATCTAGTCCAAATGAAAGGTGGATCTCATAGTGAATAGAAATAAAATCGTTATAATGAGAACAGCCCGGGTGGGCGGGGCTAGTACCTGCTAAGATAGAACAAACTTCGGTAAATGACTTACCCTCGAACAAAATAAGGGCGGGTGGGCGGGGCTAATATTTCTTAAGATAAGGCGTGAAGTGGAGTGAAAAGGGGGTGCGTGGGCGGGACTATTGCTTGCTTATAAAAGAAAAAATATAAAAAAAAGTTAAACTTAATCTTATATTAATATAGATATATTGTACATCAAACTGCTGCTTTTTTCATGTTCTAAGCCCCTGAAGAGTTCAGTCAACCAAAAAATGTGACACAGAAATGTCGTAAAAAGAAGCACCATTGTCTCTGTTTTTTTTTTTTTGTGTGTTAAGAAAGAAATGCTTGGATTATTTTTACTAATATAAAAAAATTTCTTAAACGCGAAATTATGGCCAAAACTGAACAGAAAATAAGTTTAAATTTACTTGGGTAGTATCCATATCCCAAAACCACCAATTAACTTATTAAATTAAAGCGACTATTGCCCAAGTGTGACAAAATTTAGGCAAACTCCTGTAGAAAATTAAAGACGTCATTTCAATTTTTAATATAATTAATGAGTTTTTAACTTTATAAAATTTTTACAAGTTAATTTTTGGAGATCCATTCTGTTCAAGTTTATATTTAATTTGGGATAGTTGTCCGGATCTTGAACGTAGTGTATCATTAGGAGATTAAATGGTTGTAGTTACTTTACAAGTTGGAATTGCAGGGTGATTTTTTAAATTTCTGCTCTAGTCAACCATCACGTTTCAATTTCGCTGCTGATGCAAGCGTCATGGCTAACTTGAGCAGAAATTTAAAAAATGTACGCATAAGAATTGTTTCCTTTTTTGTGATAAAATTATATTAATAAGACAAGGCTGATTTTGGTAAATGATTGAACAATATTAAGAGTAATCATTGGAATGAAGAGGGGGTGGGTGGGCGGGGCTATTTCTTTTGTACAAAAGACTCTGTAGGAAAAAGTTATACTTAGCCCCGCCCACCCACCCGCTCTCTCATTTTTGTTTCTTCTGAAATAAGAAATAAATCTTATAGCAAATAGTATAACAAAAAAATTACGATTAGTGCTTTTTTTAACAGTCTAGATTTTATTAGTTCTGATTCTCACTCCACAAAAGAACGTAACAGGACAGGGTGGGTGGGCGTGGCTATTCCCTGCTTATAAAAGAAAAAAATATAAGAAAAAGTAAACTTAATCCTAAATTAATATAGATGTAGCTATTGCCTGCTTATAAAAGT
Organism: Zophobas morio; assembly: GCF_036711695.1. Lineage (NCBI taxonomy): Eukaryota > Metazoa > Arthropoda > Insecta > Coleoptera > Tenebrionidae > Zophobas > Zophobas morio. The sequence goes on from NW_026972107.1 coordinate 13,535,450, forward strand.
AAAAAATACAAGACAAAGTAAACTTAATCTTATATTAATATATATTAATGTATTATAATCAAACTGCAGTCTTTTTCATGTTCTAAGCCCCCGAAGAGTTCAATCAACCAAAAAATGTGACAGAAATATCGTAAAAAAAAAGCACCATTGTCTCTGTTTTTTTGTGTTAAGAAAGAAATGCTTTGATTATTTTTACTAATATAAAAAATCTCTTCAACGCGAAATTATGGCCAAAACTGAACAGAAAATAAGTTTAAATTTACTTGGGTAGTATCCATATCCCTATACCACCAATTAATTTATTAAGTTAAAGTGATTATTGCCCAAGTGTGACAAAATTTAGGCAAGCTCCTGTAGAAAATTAATGACGTCATGCGTCAGTTCAATTTTTAATATAATTAATTAGTTTTTAACTATATAAAATTTTTACAAGTTGGAATTGCAGGATGATTTTTTAAATTTCTGCTCTAGTCAACCATCACGTTTCAATTTCGCTGCTGACGCAAGCGTCATGGCTAATTTGAGCAGAAATTTAAAAAATGTACCCATAAGAATTATTTCCTTTTTTTGTGATAAAATTATATTAATAAGACAAGGCTGATGTTGGTAAATGATTGAACAATATTAAGAGTAATCACAGGAATGAAGAGGGGGTGGGTGGGCGGGGCCATTGTTTTCGTACAAAAGACTCTGTAGGAAAAAGTTATATTTAGCCCCGCTCACCCACTTGCTCTCTCATTTTTGTTTGTTCTGAAATAAGAAATAAATCTTATAACAAATAGTATAACAAAAAATTACGATTAGTGCTTTTTTTTTAAGTATTTATTAGTTCCCATTCTCACTCTACAAAAGAATATAACAGAACAGGGTGGGTGGGCGCTATTCCCTGCTTATAAAAGAAAAAAATATAAGACAAAGTAAACTTAATCTTATATTAATATAGATGTATTATAATCAAACTGCAGCCTTTCTCATGTTCTAAGCCCCTGAAGAGTTCAATTAACCATAAAATGTGACAGAGAAATATCGTAAAAAACGCACCATTGTCTCTGTTTTTTGTGGGTGTGTTAAGAAACAAATGCTTTGATTATTTTTACTAATATAAAAAAAAATCTCTTAAACGCGAAATTATGGCCAAAATTGAACAGAAAATAAGTTTAAATTTACAAAATTTAGGTAAGCCCCTGTAGAAAATGAATGACGTCATTTCAATTTTTTTATATAAAGTTTGGTTAGTAGGGTTATGAATTGTCAGTCCCAATTTTTTACAATTTTCTTGACTGTACCAGCTTTCAGATAATTTTTGTCGTACTATACGCTAATATATTGATAAAAGTATTTTTTTAAATTACAATAACCGTCGTTACATTGTTGCCACTATAGATTTCTTAAATACGTATTAATTTTTCACCACTAAAGCCAACATTGTGACACTTTGACAATTCATAGTCCTAAACTTTTTTGAACAAAGCTTGGTAAAAAATATAGACGTATTTGTAAAAGATTTAAAAAAAAAATGTATGAGTCAACTCATTTTGTTAATAAAATCAAAAACGGATTGTTGATCTCACGAACTGATTTAAATAGTGTTCTACCAGTTCTATAGTGATTTTAAATCGTTGGACAACGCTTGATTTGTCAGATATACCAAATCTTAAATGATCCATCTACTCTTTGAACTTTGTGATGATTGACCCTCTTTTTTGCCCAATATATTTTTTATTGCATTCTTTACAGCTGATTAGTTAAATTCCTGACTCCTTCTCTGACCCTACTTTATCGTTCGGGTTACCGGGGAGGCTTTGTAAGCTTGCCTCAATAGCTAACCCCACTTTCATATTGAATTCGTTGACAACTTTTTCTAATTCCTTGATGGCATGAATAATTGACATACTTTTCTCTTATTTTTCTTTTTGAAATCGAATTCTAACCATTATTGTTTTTTCACGATGTCTGAAAGCTATAATATTCCAAATATTCGTTTCTTTGGGTATACATTTGATATTTGAAATATATACCAATTCTTAAATGCTTACTTGTAAAAATGTCACTGAGTCCGTAAAATATGAAGGTTTTCATGCAAATATTTTCAAGTCATGAAAAGGTCGTTTTTTTATTCTATTGAAAAAAAATCCCGCTGAATTGAAAAATATTGTTTATGTAGATATCTTTGGAATGAATACATTCTTATGCATTTTGAAGATATGTTCCTACTTTTCTTATAGTAGTACGAATGACGCACACAAGAAAATATGTTATTAAATTGTATGCATAAAAATAAAGAACAACAATATATCGACGCCTTCTACCGATTCCGGTTCCCTATATATTCTGAAGGTATCACGCATCACTGGAGGAAATGACGTCACCAACAATAATTTATTTCTTGTATACGTGACTCCTGGCGATTATCAAGAGGTAGTTGCTTACAGAACTTTGGTATAGTTCTTTACGAGACGAAAACATCAAACTTCTCCATCTATAATAAGGGTGTGTATTTTCCAGACCACTATTTCTTCGACGCCCGCCAGCACGGCATTCGACATCGTCAGCAATTCTGTAACTACAACCAGTCATAGAGAAGTCGATGATGCCGCCGTCCAGCAAGCCGTAGAAGAAGTAGCTGCCGTAGTTCACAAGCAGGATGTAATTAGGGTTGCCCACGCAATGGCCCATGACATAAGTCATGGCGAACCTGTAAGTCATGTGGCTAAAGTCTTTGCGGTTTCTGATTGTGGATATTGTTGCAGACTTACTCGGTTCGACGAGAAGTGTACGGTGGTAAGGACGGCAAGAGTGTTTACTTTACTCTTGCCTTCGCCGGTATGGCCTTAATGGCGGCCGTTGTTGTGGGCGTGGCCGTGGCCAGGCGCAGATCAGCGCGATCCCCACAAAGCCAAGGATTTGTGGAAGTGGATCAAGCTGCTACTCCTGAGGAGAGACACGTAGCAAATATGCAGATTAATGGGTACGAAAATCCCACCTACAAATATTTCGAAGTCAAGGAGTAATCCTAAAGTGACACTTGATGGGACGTTTATTTAATTTAACTACATCATATAGATTGTTATGGATATTATTTTAACCATATTGCGAAAGTTTTTTTTATTTACTTCTCGTAGTGGTAACAATGTGACGGCGTTGTTGAGTTTTGTTATTTTAATTATTGAGGCTATTTTTTTACATCATTCCAGTGATTTGTTGTTTTGTACTTAAACTGACTTGAGCAACTGATAATAATTCTACATATGCAAAAATGAACAGATAAATATTTTGAGAATAATCAACAAAAAGTTTAAAAAGTCTAAATTAATAGATAAGTAATAATTTTTGCATATGACAGACAGTCCATGTTTTACACATAATTGTATAATCATTTAGTGTACACTGTATAGCCACACTCGCTTCTGTGTGACGTTACAGTGTGAAGAGTGTAGCTAGATGTATGGTACCCTCCAACCTATACTTATAAAAAATTAGAATATAAAAAAGTGCATGTTCAACCAACAAGCTTTTTGTACAAAGTCTTTTTACTTTTTATTACCAATTACCTACAGCTTTCGACTCACGCCCTCTTCAGTTCAAATCAAAGCCCAGACTCTTGCATATGTAGAGAAAACAAGTCAGTTCGTCGCAAACGCGAATATGATACTTTTCTGTACATATCAGTTTGGCCAGCACAATTGAAGAAATGTCTGAATACTTGTATATCTTTCTTTTTTAACAAGAGTGTGTATAAGTTTGGTGCAAAGTCGTGTTTCGTGAAGACGGTTTAAAAGAAGTACGTATTACTTTAAATTTAAAAAACATGGGTGGCAAAGCGGCAAACCTAATTGTTGTCAAGACAGAAATACAAAGTATTCACGTTTGAAACGTAATTTTGACCGAAAGCTTTCTAAAATCACGTTTCAACCAGTTTTTTAAAACTTTTATCGAAAGCTTGATGAACAATTTGTAGATAACACAAGAAAAATCATACAAATCATAGAATTTGTACAAAAGTTGTTGCGTACATTTTTTTAATATTGCGCGACAATTTTCATTATAAAAGAGGCTTCTGACAGCTTAATGTGTACAGTCTAGAATACAAAAAACCTTTCTCTTGTAACTTATGAATTTACTTTTTCCCTGTAGTAGTTTTTAAAAACTTAGTATTATATGCGAATGTAAAATTGATAAAAAGCGTGTTTGATGTGCATATAGTTTAATACTTAATTAGATTATTTTTCAGAAACCTGTTTCATAAAATAACATACGTTATTAATTGTATATCTTTTTTTCTATAAATTAGATATGGTTATTTCATCATTATTCAGAAAGTGACTAGACTAGTTTTAGCATACTTAATAGTTACTTATATGTTTTGTGGCCATGTAATTTTAAATTTAATGTAATAAAGAACTAAATTATTTTATTCGAGTTTTAATTACTCCTATCTTAGCAAGCAGTTTTCAATTTCTAAACTCGTATCTTGAAACGTTTTAACTTGACTGATTGCTACTATAAAACTGAAAACAGATTATTAACGAACCTCATAAATTAGGATTCAAGTGGATATCTACAAAAATTGTGAATTATTATTTTGAATCGCGAGTTTTATATTCTTGCTTAAAATGAGTGACGTGGCATTTGAACTTTCCACACAATCAGAAATAAAACGAAGCAGAGTTGGCTGTTGGATCAATTGTAGAGGTGGTATTACTGCACAACTGTCACTTGTCAGTGACAAATTGAAGCCAGTAATACAACTCAAAACTTGACAGACAATGCCAACTCTAATTCGTTGAATTTTATTTAATTTTGAATCAATCTTATCCCACTAGAATAGAAACTTAAATTTCTTTGTAGAGTTTGCTAAAATTTGTGAATAATTACTGCGATGACTAGTCAAGAATGATGAATAAGAAAACCAAGGTGAGTATTGGCGATTTATACCTCATTGTTTATTCACAGTTTTCAGATTTTCAGTATAGTTTACAACTAATAGCAATCCAGCACATTTTAAAGTATTGTGAAGTTGCTAAAATGCTAACAAAGATGACTGTTGATGATCCTCTCAAAATACAATATATAGTACGGTCGTGGACAGTGAATTTCGTCCACCCAATTTCTTTGACAGAAAAAAACTCTAAATTAGCCCTTAGATCTTTCTAACCTTTTTTTGTCATTTTGACATAAAGAGGCAAACATTTTTTTATACGATAACTAACACTAGTCCGCGATAACCCCAAAAGTGTAGCGACATCCCGTCTTGGAAAAGGGATATTAGTTTACCTTCATTAAAATAACTAATCGATGGCAGGTTCGAAGCTAAATTAAATTTGACAATGCTTACGTCAGTCATCATGACAATAAAGCACCAACTACAGTGAATTTTTTGTGCATTCGCGTGAATTGTGTGGACGAAATTCACTGTCCGTGACTGTACACCTGCCGACAACTTGTTCCATGTGTATTTAGAGGTATTAGAAAACATCTACTTTTTTAATCATCCTTTCCAGAAAATCGAAAAAAAAGAAAAACACGCCAGAAATATAACACTAATCGTTGATGGTATTACAATTTTAGGAAGATATTGTCACATCTTGAGTGTCTTCGGCAATTTTCGTGTTTATTAAACAGGCTTTGGCTAAAAACACTCTGAAATCCAGTTAGTTTGACATTTATTCACTCAAATAAAGTGGATTGTTTAAAATGGATCCAAACATCACTGAAAATGAAGACATTTTTCTAGACACTCGTTCTTTAAACACTCGCCCCGCTCGTGTCTAAATAAATTCAAGGCGTTTATAAAACTTGTTATATAATATGTATACTATCAATTATTTAGAAGTACTTGTACAAATAATTTTAAAAACTTCAAGTCAAAAGCTGTCCATTTCTTTGAAATTCCGATGCTGCAGTTAGGATTTGTTTTACGTCGCATTATTAAAATGAATATTTTTAATCAGACCTACCAAAAATCCATCATCTTAAAAAACAAAAAAATTAAAAAGCTGTTACTGAAAATTGGAAAATATGTAGAAAGTTCTGCTTAAAAACTTCCTAAACTTTTTAATAAAGTTTCTCAGATCAAAATGTTCAAAAAAAAGGAAAAACGACATGCGAAATAATTAATTCTTAACATTGTTGACAAATAAATATCTAAATTACTTTCACCCAATTTACTACATTTACTACTTGTTTTCCTATATATTCAACCAGAACATATACATTATGTATTAAAAAAATGGTTTTAAAATGACAATCTTACAAAGCTGAAGAGCCACCAGCTTTGAATTGAATTTTGACTCGACATTTTTAAACCACTTAGTTTAATAAAAAATAGTACTTAGACATTAACAAATCAGGCCACTTTTTACTCTTGTTCTTATAACATATTTCTTCTATTTTTTTTTTAATTTAACCTTTTATCACCTCCTCAGAATCTACTGACTGAGCATTCGATTCATTGGTGCTAACTTAGGTCAATTGCTATTTCACCAACTACGCTACCATCTTCTCGTACTAGTATTCGACCAACGCGGACACGTGCTATAATTTTGTTTTATTGTGGTTAGTTCACCGATCAGGTTAGGATTTTAATCCTTAACTGGTTCTAACACAATTTAACAGACATTAATTTGCTTAGACAGACAAGGAGATTTCATGAAATTCACTTAGTCAGGATAACCTTTGTTTACAAGTCACGAATAAGTTTTTCTAGATGCTAATACGTAAGTGTTACATTACAACACTTCTTAATTCTTCACACAAGATTACTTATAGTTTATTTACTGGAGTTAAATTAACAAAATTCATTATATTGTGAACTGGCAGGGGGTTAAAATAATTTCCTCCCTTGGGAAGTTATCATCGTTATTAGCGTCGTGATCATCATTACATCATAGGGGTATTTCCTCGCAACGTTAAAGATTGCTTACATCACCGAGGCATTTCCTCGCAACGTTAAAGATTACTTCACCGAGACGCTTATTCCTCGCAACGATGACTGGATATTTTTGAGTTTATTTATTATGTGTTTTGTTGGGGTAACTAGTTCACGATAAACACTCAAAGTTAATTGTTTTAAGTAACCAATTACTTGGATCAAGACATAATTTAACATAATGTAAACTTTTTGTTTGAATCGTTGATTAAGTGTGGCAAGTATTACTTTCATGTAAATTTGTTAGCTTTGCAATTTTCACCTCAAACAATTTTTCTCTATCTCACAATTTTAAGTTCAGTAATTTTCCTTATTGTATAATTTAAATTGAACGTAAACTTTAATGCTCTGCAGTTTTAACCTCACGTAATATTTTTATTTGCACAAGTTTATTTCACACCGTATCTTTTGTTTTCATAAATCTTTGCTGGTTTTTTTTTGTGTAAATATTTTGTTGATGAATGTTTTCATCGTATAAATTATCTGATGCCCAATTTTATTTGTTGTTTAAAATTCCACAAATTGTATAGCGAATTTGAATGTTATTTATTGTAATTTTGAAACTTTAACACCTATTCAGTTGTCGTTAATATCCGAGTTATAAGAAATTGAACATTTAAAACGGAATTGAGGTAAATAACACCGAAATACGTGGCAGAAGTGGAGTGCGCGGTTCCCAGTCGGGCTGGCGAGGCTCATCGCGTCATCTGCACAAAAGATGCCTAATAACTTGTGTATTTGCATTCAGGTTTTTATTTGTTTTTATTAAATTTGTGATATTCAAATATTTGCTTTGATTCAGAACGTTTAATTTGATTTTATTCCAAGTCATTCAAAGTTTTTTTTTGGAGCTGAACAGCGATTGCAATTCGGGCAAGTCACGAGTCACAATCGCACGCAGCTTTTTTTTCTTTTTTTTGTCAGTGGAGGAATAACTAATTTTGTGTCCTCCATAAATTTTGTGTTTTATTTAGCGGTAATTTTCCAACCTTGGGGTCCACCACTTGCATCTGAACGCATTCCGCCATTTTTCAAAAACACAACGTAGGGTTCCCACTTTATTAGAGGATCACAGCCAAGGCCAAATTTTAAAATTTTAAATTTTTCGGGCGGTTTCAATTTTTTTTACATGTCAATTTAAGACGGGATGTCTGGGTTATCACAACATATTCTAGAGAAAAGAGAGAGCGGGCGGCTCGGGCTACTACCATTATTATACTAGAGGCTCCAAAGCACTTTGAAATTCTTTCCAAATAGGAATACCTAGAACCTCAAGATTGTTTGAAATTTTTCAAAAAAAAAAACCGGGATCTCAAAATTAACTCAAAAACAGGTCAGGTCGGAATTATAGTATAGTACATCTGCCGACGACTTGTTTATTAAGTATGTGTAAAGCACACCTGCATTTTTCCGTTTATCATTACCCAACAAATACTAACACTGATTTAGGTTTTATAAAACATCTACTTTTTTAATCATCCCTACCAGAAAGTCGAAAAAATGTAACATACTCGTATTTATAAACTTCTCTAAATACTCATTTTTTAAATACTCGCTCCGCTCACGCCTAAATAAACTAGTATCTGAAGAAGCGTTTATAAAACGTGTTACATAACATACTATTAATTGTTTAGAACTACTTGTACAAATAATTTAAAAAACTTCAAGTATAAACCTGCCTATTTCTCTGAAATTCCGATGCTACACTTAAGATCCATGATGCCATCTTAAAAAAAAAGAAATTAAAAATTTGTTACTGAAATATGGATACAAATATGTAGGAAGTTCTGTCTTAAAAAACAGAAAAATATTCTGCCGAATTAATTGGGTTTCATTGGATTGCTTATTTTATAAGTTTAATATAATAATATATCATCTTCTCGTACTACTTAGTACTAGACTAATAAATACCATAGAATATCCTCCCTTGTAGGGTTTTCTATGCTAAATAATTACTGCCTAATCTATACTCTACCTGCAGCTTCCATCACCACATATTTCTGTCGGCATCCGAACGAAGAGAGCCGAGTGCGATAAGGGCGGCGCTAAACTGAAACATTCTCTCTCTTTATTTTTAGATACCTTATTAAAGATTTTTAGAACTTTCCAAGCTTGAATAAGCAAGGTCACAAGGTGAAAACAATAATCTATAACGCTTGTAAAATTAGTACCTATTTAAGAAATTTTATCTAACGTTATTTATATAAAACTTTCCTCTCTCCTGATTCCTGAAACACAATCAGGCAAATGCAATTTCTTAAACAGATTACAAAATTTGATTTTGTGAATCTTATTTTTTCATAAGTTATCAAATTATCCTTAGCAGTTTACCATTTACATGATATTCCTAAAATATATACACGTAAAATTTCACGCTAATCAGTCGAGTAGTTATTTGTTTATTATCGACACAAATAGGTACACAAACTACAGGCAGACCATAGACAGACGGAAACAGGTGACCTATTTTTTTATACTCTAGGAGGCATGAATCGTCGAGAAAATCTGAAATTAGTCATTCGCCTGTATTAACTAGCGTACGCTTGGCAAGTAAAAATATACTATTTTACAATCTTATCTAGTCAAACGCATACAAAATCTACGACTAGATCGAAACCATGTCATATATTCCGCGTATATCTCAAAATGGAGTTATAAATTTTTAAATTTGATGAACTTTGTGAGAAGACATTCAAACGCCCAAACTCTGTTGAATTATCTCTATCGAAAAAATGTACATCTTTCGGGATAGTCAAACAACGAATGAAATGTTTATTCGATTCAAATATTTCAAAAAGCCCGCCGGTGGTAGTAACGACCCACGCGGCCAACAACAAAACAAGGCAACCAACGACAACGATAGAAGCAGTGCAGTGGCAGTTTAATGAACCAGGATTTGACAAAAATATCTGCGTCAAAACACGTCCTTGTAAATTCATGCGTATTTTTGTAACTTGAAAAAAGCTAATTAACAATAATACAATTTCACGTGAACAAAAATGGTAAATCGTTGTGCTCTTAATCGTGCCAGTGGTTTTTGTCGGTTTTGAGTTGAACAGACTTTAATAGAGGTGAGTCTAAAATATAACGTTATTAACGAATTTCGTACACAGAATCCAATACTTAACCCACTTACTCCGATTCTCGCACTTAAACCCCCGACTTACTGTAATAAAATCGATAGAAACCACGTAATATCGTCCGGATGCCGCATTTCCAAAGGCATTTCATCCTAACCTAATTCAAGGTTTGCGAAAACACCGACTGTCATTTCCTCTCTTTAATAACTCGTCTCATGTCAGGAGTGTCGGGCGAATTCTCCAGACAATACCTTTCAATCATTTTTTTCTCTAATCGCGAAAATCCTCTCTTTGTTTTGATTTTTGATTGGGATGTCGTAATATGAAAATTACGTCACATGTCCCTGAATCGGGTAATGTCAAAATACACTGTATCAGTAATTAATAATTATTTTCTTGTGATAACGTGCAACATTGTTGCTTTGACGAAGAATCCCATTGTCATTTGTGCAACAATTATTCTGTTGTTTCCGTTGCCGAATTTGGTGCAGCCACACGGTTTCATTCATAAAAGCATTGCCACCATTTATGGGTACTCAAACAATAGGTTTACTTTTACATGTATACACCTCGTGAACAGATCATCACTCAAATCTAATCATGTTTACGTTGTAAATAGTACTGTTTTTCTATTTTTTCCTGTGACGTAAGATTGTGGATTGTAAACATTGCTTGTTTTGGTGCAACCAGGCCCGATATAACCGTATGTACACCTTTTTCTGTTTTTACTAGATAATTTTTGGAATCATTTTGGCAAAATGTTATTGTTTGATATTTATTTTGTAACTTTCTGTAACCGTAATAATATTTCATTTGTGTCTACCCATCACTGTCGTGTTTATTTTAAAATGATGTAATTCTTCCGCTCTTGTTGTTGAGATTTACATCAGCTGTAAACTCGTATTTGACTATTTTTGCAACACTATCTCTAACATTATAGTGGTGTAATATTTTTAACTTTCGCAATATTAATTGTTAAAAAACCGAAATCTTTACAATATGGTACCAAGGATCTTAACGCCATTTCTTCTGTAGTCACGCAAAATATTTTTTTTTTTTACCGAAACATCAATAAAAAACACCATCACAGACACTATAGATTTTTTAAAGTTTGTCTTTGATAATTACATTTTCAACTGACAACGAAACTTCAAAAATCCATGACTGTCTTTGATCGTATTTTTATTGCTCTCAATAATTCAGAAAGGCTTTATTACAATCTAAATAATCCTTTTTTTGTAGAGTTTCCTTTTACTTTCCGCAAACTAATCAAATTTGCTATGTGTATTTGAAAAAGACGCCGTTTCCTGTGTTATCAGTTACTATGAAGCCGAAAAAAAATCTCCGAATACCTTTACAAATATGTATAGTGATACAAGAATTACTTGTGAAGGCAAATATTTTTTCTAATTGTTGTATGTACGTATGATAGTTAGCACCAAGTGATTTTTTTGATTTGTGGTCAAGTTCTCACTGCCCCTTATGTCACCAAATTACGTAGGTCGTCTCTTGGAACATACAACTTGTATTGTGGTGCGTTGCCTATAATCTCGCGTCTTAATAACCGAAATCGTGCATTTTCATTTTTGCAAATCCGTTGTTTCGCGTATTTTTTTGATATTTTTGACAAAAATCAGTCTTTTATAAGACTACATAAGGACTCTTAGTTATGTAATAAAATTAGCATTAAGAGGAAATCAGGAAGTCGCACATTAACCAAACGAAATCCCGAGGTTATTGAAAATGTCCGTCGTTTCAAGTTATGTCAAGTTGAACGTGTCAGAAAATTATCAAAAAGGTGTTTCAAGGACTTAAACTTCCCGATTATGAAAAGGGGGCAGAAAATCCTCATTATGTTGAAAAAACGCCATTACATGTACAAAAAATTGGAGTTTAGTGTGCCATTTCTCGAAAAGTATTATTTGTTCGAGGAGTCTGTTGCAGCTGCGAGATATTAGAACATGTTGCAGGAATTTATTGACCACCTTGATTCTGCAGAATTGCAGAATAGATATTGTCAGCATGACGGCGCAACAGCTCACACAACATATTTATCCACCACGATCACCTGATTTGACGCCGTTAGATTATTTCTTTTTCCTGATTTTGAAAAATACTATTTTTGAACAACCAGTGGATCCAATTGAAGACTTAAAAGTGAAAATGCGCAACGCTGAGTCAATTTATGTAACGAAGCTAGGGGCCAACAGTTCCAGCAATTGTAAATTTAGTTAAATATGTTACTTAACATAAATAAATCATTTTAAATCCATATTCAAGTTGTTTTGAAGTTGCGAATTCATCACAATAATTCACATTTTTAACAAAGTGAATTACGTGCTAAATAAAATTAAAGTGTCAAGTTACGACCTACTTTTCTCCCGTCAACAAATTCTTATTTAACTAGACCACAAATAAAAAAATACCTGGTATTTTTTACTAATTTGTTTGAAATTTTATGTAAAAACAAATATGTATTTTCAACAAGATAAGACTACACAATCAGAAAGAATGTGTATGTTATTGTAGTTTCCGTTTTGTGAAAACCTGTTAGCTTTTAAACCTCTTTAAAAAGTATACAAAAATCGGGAGTAACGAATAATTAACGTCTAAGTAAAATGACTCAGACGAGTATTTTAAACCAAATTTCTTCTAAAAATGTTTTTCCCGGATGTATGAATAACCCCGAATGAATGTGTTAAGCCAAAATCAGTAACTCCACATACAAAAGGAAATGTTTGTTTACTTTATAAAGAAAGCCAGCAAAAAGCGTATTAAAAAAATACGTAGATACAGTACGCAACATATTGTTTATTTTTTTATCCGTGCAAGTTAATTTGTGTACAACACAATAGCCTTTATTCGTTTGTTTTCCTTTCATTTCAATTCAAGCAGAATATCCGAGTTTGCGTTAAAAAGGTTCACTTCCATTCGTTACACAGTACATTTTAATCAAAACTTTTAATTGTTTAATTCAGCGCTACTTGTTTCAACTAGTAGCGAAATTCAGCATCTATTGTTTGCACACTCTTAGAAATGAATGCTGCAATGCTCACTCTCAATTTATTTACCATCTCGATTCTGCGAAAAATATTGCATAAAGATGACGTAAACCGAACTCATCCATATTTAAAATAATGTTAACTTCTGACACTTAAAACTGATTGTCAAGCCGGATAAGTTTAATTCCTGTCGTAAGAGTAACATGGTGGTTTTTATTGTAGTGTGATTAGCTCCACAATGAACGAGTCAGGCTCAGGCACGTTGATGCCCGAGTTCAACAAATGTAACATCGTGAAGGAAGGCTGGCTATTCAAAAGAGGAGAACACATAAAAAATTGGCGTTCCCGTTACTTCGTGCTACTCGACAATGGTTCCTTGGTCGGTTTTAAAAACAAGCCTGACGAAACCTCCATGAATGACCCCTTAAACAACTTCACCGTTAAAGGCTGTCAAATCATGTCGACCGATAGGCCTAAACCCTACACCTTCATAATCCGAGGTCTTCAGTGGACGACTGTCATAGAAAGGATGTTCCACGTCGAAACGGAACGCGAGAGGTAACCCTAGCGTAACTAAAGAATTTAGCACTTATTAAAATTTTACAGAGAGGAGTGGGTGGCGGCAATCAAGGGTGTTTCAGAACGACTAAGCGTTGATTGCGAAGATGTCGAAATGAATCTTCCCAACACTGAAGTCGGTAACATGGAAGATTTATGTGAGAAATTCTCATTACAAGGTACATCAATTTCAAAATCAACGGGCAAAAGAAAAGTGACTCTGGAGAGTTTCGAGTTTCTTAAAGTGTTAGGGAAGGGGACTTTTGGGAAAGTGATCTTGTGTAGAGAGAAGGCGACGGGACGCTTATACGCTATTAAAATTTTAAAAAAGGAGATAATTATACAAAAAGATGAAGTTGCTCATACGCAGACGGAAAATAGGGTTTTAAGGAAAACGAATCATCCGTTTTTAACGGTAAGTTGGAAGCGGAGTAATTCGTGTAATGGCGCTTTCGTTTGCAGTCGTTAAAATATTCTTTCCAAACCAACGACCGTCTTTGTTTCGTGATGGAGTACGTTAACGGCGGTGAATTATTCTTTCATTTATCGAGGGAGAGAGTTTTTTCAGAAGATAGGACGAGGTTTTATGGGGCAGAAATTATTTCCGCTTTGGCTTACCTGCATTCGCAAAATATTATTTATAGGGATCTAAAATTAGAAAATTTGCTTTTGGATAAGGATGGACATATAAAAATTGCGGACTTTGGTTTGTGTAAGGAGGATATCACGTATGGAAGGACCACGAAGACGTTTTGTGGCACCCCGGAATATTTAGCGCCGGAGGTTTTAGAAGACAACGATTACGGAAGAGCGGTTGATTGGTGGGGAATAGGAGTTGTAATGTACGAAATGGTAAGATCACTATTGTTTTTTCGTTCTATTTGGCGACTAAAATTAAAAGTTGCCCGAAAATCATATTTGAAAATATCGTAGGTGATAAGGAGTGTTCATTTTATTAAACGGACACCTTTAAAGTAACGCCAATTTTCTAATTTTTAATCTAAATTATTCTAATTAATATATATGAAAGCTTGAAGTTATATCTATTAAATGCCATTTTTGTTTTCAAAATAACGTTTTTTCTTTTTAAAATGAAGCGAATCGCAATTGGGGCAAGAAAATTATTTTTGCAAAAGTGATGCTACGAAAAATTTCCTTTGAGGGGACTGGCTAAAATAACTAAATGTCCAAAATCAGCAGTGTTCCAAATGATCAAAAAGTTTGGGGCGTTTAATACTTTAGAAGATTTGCTCAAATCCAGACCGAGAAAAGGTCTGCTTCACGAAAATATTGAGGAAAACATCATTAAGCTGCTAAAATTAACGAAATGTATGTCTGTGGGGGAAATACCGAAGAAGCAAGGTGTTACCGTAGGTACTGTACAAAATATAAAGACTCGGAATAACATTAGAACGTATTAAAGCAAAAAACCCCAAAAAGAAGCGAAAAGCAGCGCATACAGTTTCAAAAAAAAAGCGGGAAGTTATAAACAATTTTGGCCAGGAACAAAAATCGTTGGGTTTTGATGGACAACGAAACGAAGGTTAAAATGGACTGCAATACACTACCCGGCCCCTAGTTTTATAATGCAATCGTAGGGGAAGATGTCCTCGATGACAAGAAAACAAAAAAAAATTGAAAAGTTTGGGAAAAAAGTCTTAGTATGGCAAGCCATTTGTTCTTGTGAGCTAAAAAGCTTTTAGTTTTTTTTTACGATTGGAATAATTGGGGGTGATGATTACAGGAAAGAATGTATAAAAACGCGATTATCGCCTGTTTATCGCAAACATCATATCCCTCCATCGTTTTGGCCAAATTTGGCTTCGGTTCACTACGCTGGTGCCACTCAGGAGCTTCTTAATGCCAATAATGGACAGTTTTTAAAAAAGGAAGATAAACCACCCAACTGTCCTGAGCTTCGTTCAGTTGAGGGATAATGGGCAAATATGAAAGCAGTGTTAAGAAAAGATGGCCGAACAGCATCATGACTTGGAGAATTTAAAAAATTGTGGCCTCCTGCTACGAAGAAAATCACAAACAAACCTGTGCAAACAGCGATTCGCGGTATTCGCGCAATAGTTAGAAAATTTTATAGTTTCTGTATATAATTGATTGATAATAAGAATAATTATTTCATATAACATTATTAAACATTTTTATAAAAAAAAATTAAATTAGCCCAAAGTACTCAAATTAGTAGCAATTTTTCAGTGTCCGCTTTATAAAATGAACATTCCTTAAATACAATACACGTAAATTACTCAGGTTTTGAAGAAAACATTTATTTTTATTGTCCGGCCTACTAGTTTTTTTTTTTTTTTTCGCAAATATGGCAGTATAAAACAAATACATTTTTTTGACAAAAATATAATTTGGTGTACATTATTAAAAAATGACAGCAAGGCTGTTGAAAATTAAAAAATGTACGTGTATACTACGTACAATTTCTTGAGTACGTGTATACATGATTAAAACTTTTAGAGATTTTGAACGAACTAGTTTAATTTTTCAAACCAAAAGAAGTCAGAAACGAAAAAGAAAAGATTTTAAGGAAACGCAGATCAATAAAAGGAAATCTAATAATTTTATTAAAAAAAAAAAACTCGTAATTTTTTTAACTGGGGCTTTTGCTATAATTGTGGTTAATCGTACCTTCAAATAAAAATGTAACTTAATGTTGTTACACCAAGAATACCATACAATCGAGGAAAAAGTCATCTAGTAGGCAATGAAATTTATTTTTAAAAAGTTAAAAAAAAGTCGTCTAGCAACCATTGAAATTTAGTGCTAAAAAAATTACGTTGGCAACACCAACGCGGGCCTTGTTCGGTTTGACAGTAAGAGTCAAATAAAGTGTCAAATAGCTGCAATGTCAACATGATTATTCCAAAAATACATTTCGTGACTTGCTAGACGTTCTTTTTTCGGTCATTAATTGCGTTAAAATTTACTTTTGAACTGCATTATTGCACCAGGGTCATTTTGAGGCCGTGGATTTTTGAAGACAAATCTTCATAAATTCATGGTTGTCTTTGATTTTGTTTTTTATTGCTTACGGTATAACGCATATGTATATTTTGGAAGGAAAACTGTAGTTTAAAACATCCTTTTACGATATTTATTAACGACGTTAAAAAAAATCATGTCTCAAAATTTGTTATAAATAGAGAAATAAATTATTTTTTACACTTCCGTGTCTAAAACCTTGTTTAGCGTACGTAAATACACGGCGCTAAACGATGTCTTAACCATAGTTTCATGATCCGTGGCTTTTTAAATACAGGTCGAAGATGTGTTCGGGCTCATTAGTCACATCTTGAGTGCGTTCGGCAGTTTTCGTGTGCATTAAACACGACGTGGCTAGAAAGAGTACCTATGAAATCTAGTTGGCTTCGAATAGGTGCATTGTTTAATGCATGTGGATGAACATAGATGTAAACATTATTGAAAATTATGGTTTTAATTTGAAGTCGTAGAAAAAGTAGTGTGTAACAGGTTAATAAACTTCTCCAGACACTCGATTTTTAAACACTCATCCCGCTCGTGCTTAAATAAACCCGTGACTAAAGAAGCGTTTATAAAACTTGTTACATATAATATTTATATAATTGTATTTTAATACAATATTAATTACTTCTTCTCCAGCGTTAACTAAAAAAAAAGATAGTGTCATTTTAAGTGCGTAATTTCATATTTGCTTGCCATTTCAAACCTTGTAGAATACGAAAATGCCGGTTTCATGTTTCTGCTTGGTGATTTTATTACGTACAGTATCCAGAACTACCGAAACGATCACTTTGAAATTTTAGGTATACTTTAATATTATCGCTTGTAGTGAAAATGAATGAAATTTTTGTCAATTTGTTTTCTCTAAAAAAATCGTTGTTTCAAAATGTAGCGATTTAACAATTCACTTCTATTTTTACCTTACGTATACGGGTCATCCTAAAATAAATTTTTAATAAGTTTAGGCCATCAAATTTTACTGTTTATTTCAAACATTAAGTAACATATTTTGTTGACGTTACGTCAAGACACCAATTTTGATTTATAGATTGCAGAATATTAATAAAATTTATTTCTTCAGATTCTCAGAAAATGGGAACATCAATGTCACGTCATCCCAAAAATAAGATTAAATACACATTTTATGGAAAGCACGGAATTTTCTTGAAATAATGGGAGCACAGTAATATTTATGTATTATTTTTAGTGTTACATTGAACAATCTCAGATTTTTATTACGAAAGTATTCCTTAACATTTGAAACTTAACTTTGCCCTTAATTTATTTTACTTAAAATTAAATAAAAAGTGATATAAATGACTTTTATTTTCCAAAAGCAAGTATACCGGGTGTCCCAGTTTACCTGATTTACTTTGAGGTCTCAATTATTTGAAGAGACAGAACTTTGCAATTTAAAACAATTAACTAACATAAAGAAATCTATAAAAGGAATATACTATTACCATTAAATCGTTCTTGGTTTTTCAGAAATGACAACAGTTTTTTTATTTTCAAATATCAACACCAAGGGTACAAAATTCATGCGGCTTAAAATTTGTTTTGCTGGAAAATCCTCATTATAATTTGTTTTTTATGTCACTACTAAATGAAAAATATACTATTTGAAACACTTGAAAATTTGTTTTTTCGAAATTTTGCTTTTTCAAATAATTAAAATATTTCAACGTAACCGATTCCACAATTTAATTTTTTTAAGAGCGTTTTATTAAAAAATTCATAGCAGTTAGAACTGAAAAAGAAATTAAAGTGATTTCCGGAAAAACTAAATGGGATTTGACACTAAAAATATATTCATGTTAATTTTTCCAAATTTCAAATTTTAATCTTTTCAAATAACTGAAGTATTAGAGTGGAATATGAATATATATACATTTTGATATATATTTTGCCTTTTTTTCTTAATATTCGTAGTCTTCTTTTCGCAGCAAGTATCTTAAAACGTGTTTAAAACAGGAAATGTGGATTTTGTAAATACGCTCCGCCCCTCAATCTGACAACGAATGGAAAATTCATCACGATTGAGATCCAGACAGATGGGTGGGGCTTATCTTTTTTTTTACTTAATACATATAGTTTTCTCTGAGCAACACGATCACTGAATGCGCATGGTAATGCGGATTTTGCATTTAAGCTCCGCCCCCCTTGACTAACGACGAACAAAGAAAAATCCCCACAATTGAGATAGGGTGGGTGGGTGGGGCTTGTTTTGCTTTTTTTTTTTTTTTTTCTTAATATATATTATTTTTTCTCCATAACAAGAAACTGAAAACATGTTTAAAATGGTAAAATTTATCCCATACACTTTTCTACAAATTTACCCTTTTAAACATGTTTTCAGTTTCTTGTCGTGGAAAGAAAAGTACATACGTACATATAAGGTATTAAGAAAAAAAGGGCAAAATAGAAAACCCCGCCCCCCTTCCTTCATTTCAATTGTAATAACGTTTTTATTCGTTGTGAGCCGAAGGGCGGAAGATATTTCAAAATGCTTACTTCTCTACATGAAACTATACATGTTAAGGCAAAAAAATAAGCCCCACCCACCCGCCGCAATCTCAATTGTAATGAATTTTTCATTCGTTGTCAGACCGAGGGGCAGAACTTAAATTTTCTGAGTGGAATTTTCGGTATATTTTCAGAGTGTAATATCTCCGTTATTAACAGACATTAGTTTTTGAAATTTTAAATATATGTTGTCCATAACTTTCTTTACATAACGCAAGGGAAATTTTGTTAAAAACAATTTGTGATCATATTTTTCTTTTAATTTTAGTGAAATTTTTGCATAACGTATTTTTAAAAATCAATATCTCAATTATATATTAAAGGAAATTTCAGACTACGGTTTTCAACATGATTTTCAGCTTACAAAACTCCAGAAGTCATACCAGATATGTATATCGTCGATTTTTTTGTGAGAAACCATACATAGTAAAAAAAAACTTGTGTTAGAAGTTGCTAACTTTTATTTTTACTATATCTCAGTCCCAACAAATAAAGTCAAAAATAGACATAGTACGATTTCTAAAATTTTGCAAGTTGAAAACAGTGGTGACAACCCCATTCCAAAATTTCCATAAATAACTGAAATATTTTTTTTTTTTAAATACCTGATGCAAAAATTTCAACAAAAGTTAAAAAATATATGATAATAAATTGTTTAAAAAAAAAACTGCCCTCGCAGTTATGTAGTAAAAGTTGTGGACAAGTTACTTTTAAAATTTCATAACCATAGGTGTGTTAATAATGGAGATATTACATTATAAAAATACATTGACAACACCGTAAGAGCCTAACGTAGCGGCTTCTCTTAATTGTAAAATCGATATTCATATTTTGTTAGTGGTGCCGCCATTTAAAAATTTCTTTAAGCATTAAAAATTACATATTAAGTCATATATCATTGAAAAAAGCCATAAATTCTATTTAACATATGTAACAAACATGTCAACCCATTTGAAACAAAAACGTAGTCGTCATTTTTTTTAAATAAATGTAATTCATAAACTGGGACATCCGGTATATGTTGTAGTAACTTTGTCAAAATTATTTGACCTGTCAAAGAAAACATTAATTGAAACCTAATTTCTTTTTTTTTTTTAATTTGGGTAGTTTATTATTAAACTAAAATGCAAAACCTTTTAGATTTGAACTCCATATGCCTAATTATTTATTTAAATAAGTAAATTCTTTTCGCAAAATCTCCACCTAGATTCCACAAACTTTCTGCAGGTGTCTTATAATTCCTTAATTAATAAAACCTATTTGCGTTCCGAGATTCTACGAACTTCGAACGCTTAAAACTATGTAAACTTTGGTTGCTCAGGAACTTTCCATCTTATTAAACTTTTTGTTACTTTGAGACTAACAAACAACCGTTAATTAAACTTTTTCAAACAAATTTTAATAAGTAGGTATTTCATTCGTTAATTAGTGTATTACTCTAGAACTTATTTTTTAGAGACGATCTTACTAGATCTGACATCTTTAATGCGAAAATAATGTTTAAGCACAATTAGCGTGTTAAGTCCTTCCGTATTGTATCGGAAAACATCTAAAATGTATGACCTCGGGACTGTGTCTGACATTCACAGAAAATTAAAACCTACAATCTTTGTGAGAATCTTTCCGGCAACTTTGTAATTCGCGCCTTTAATGTGTCTGAACTTGAACAAAAGAGGCAATATATCTTCTCTGTTCTCCAGATGTGTGGTCGTTTACCTTTCTATAACCGAGACCACGACGTTCTCTTCACCTTAATCCTCATGGAAGAAGTGAAATTTCCAAGGAACCTCAGTTCCGACGCGCGAGATTTATTAGGAGGTTTGTTAATCAAAGATCCAGCGCGACGACTGGGAGGAGGCCCAGACGACGCCAGACAAATTATGGCACACCCTTTCTTTAGTTGTATCAACTGGAGGGATCTAGAACAGAAAAAGGTATATATCGCAATATAACGATAACGGTGTCGAAAATTTCGTTATATGTACACGCATTGAGAAAAGTTGTGGTTTTCAGATAGTGCCACCATTCAAACCGCAAGTTACAAGTGATACGGACACCAGATATTTCGATTCGGAATTCACCGGCGAAAGTGTAGAATTAACGCCGCCAGATAATTCAGGTCCATTGGGTGCCATACAAGAAGAGCCTTATTTTCCTCAATTTAGCTATCAAGATATGTCTTCCACGTTAGGTAGCTCCGCACATATAAGTGGCAGCATGAACAACGTAGCAACAATGCAGTGACTCACGATTTAATTAAATATTGCTAAGTTTAACTGATCATTATCTAATTCATGTACATATAGATTCGCTACTTTAAGCCACTGTACTTATTGTTATGAAAAAAACTAAGAAATTATTAACAGTTGGTGATAATATTTTATATTGTACATAGTATTTGACTTTGACTGTGTTGATAACTGCTACCATTGGTCTAAACTTTCTTTTTTAAAGTTGTACATACTTATATCTACTATTAAAATACAATGTTAGTTTCGCTGTTAGTGTGACTTTTTATTTTACTAAGTAATTGTGGTGATGCATTTTCACTATTGATTATATATTTTTGCATTTAACTCCTACTGTATACGAGAACTGTTACAAAATTTTCAGAGATCACCTCAAAGTTTAAAGTGGTTGATAATGTTGAGTATATGCCGAAAATATTTTTTGTGATTGGTATTAGTTTGTAGGCGTCGCTTGATAAACTCTAAGAGTAAACAATTGTACATAAAATGTAACGCTTTTTTGAGCTACCGTGTAAATACGTAAGGTGACTTTCGGAACTGTCTGTTTATATTATCCTTGAAAAATGTAGAAAATTAAATAAATTTTTCGTTTTGTTACACCTGCTTTTTTTTAAAGTCGTATTTTTATACGGACCGAGAGGTTAGTTTTGGTAAATATTTTCCCTAGCTTGTAAACGTTATGGTAACCAGTAGCAACATTGCCAGAATTTCAAAAATGTTGCTATTTCTGCATATTGAAAGAATGACTAAGGTACAGTGACCACTAACATCATCCAAGTTTCAGGTCATGTGAGTATATTTTTTTGTCAGTGTTAAAAGTTAATTTTCCTTTGCACAATAAAGCTCATTTTAACAACTAAGTTTAGACAAATGTCACACAACAACAAAACCTAAGCCAACTGTAAAGCAGTTGGGACTGATGTATTTATAGAGCGGAGGTTGTGCAAGTTAATCAATTTTCATTACATCACCTGACGAGTGCTTTGTTAATCTTTGGAAATGAAATTCCGTAACCAGTTTACTAAACTCGAAAAAGGTTTATTTTAAGAATTCGATTTACATAATCTATTATCAGCCACGTGAAAAGGAAAACAACAGGTGCAAGCTAAAATAAGTAGGTATTACAAAAAAAAAAGTTTTTCGGAAAAACAAACGATTTTCCTAGTTAGGCGTCATCACTGTACAAAATAGTGTCTATGGCATTTAATACCGCAATTTTTAACTGGTTTCGTTGTTTTCCATTCATTTTACGAATGTCAGGCAATAAACTTCTGAAGAAATTTAGTTCTGCTTCATCAGTATTTTCACAAACTTTGTTCTTTTTACATATTTCGTAGACGCTATTTGTTTCCCATGTTTGTCGTTTGTTTGTGTGTACTTCTTCGTTGATTAGTCGTTTCTCTAGTAAGTTGTCTTCGTCCGAATTCGCGTCCAATTCCATATTTCCACTAGCTTCGTCTTCATCGTTTGGCTCACACTTAGTGATGGCTTCAAGTGCGTCGAATTCCTGATTTTCATGTTGTATTACCGCATTAGTGATATCTTCTTGTGAGTATAGCTCAACCGTTTGTCTAGTGTCTAGAAAGATTTTCATAAGTGTAACATAGTGTGTTATCATAAGGGTACAGCGTGAAAACTACTTATGAAATAAAATCAACAATTTACTAATGGAGTTAGTTTTCTTAATAGTGTTTTTGTCGCTGTTATTTATTATGACGTCATGAATATTTGTCACGTCACACGCATTTTTTAAAATGGAATCAACTTGTTGGATTCTTAAATCATCGATTTTATTCCATAGGTACGTGGTTTCCGCCTGAGTTCACTCACTGGGCTTGCAAAAGGGCAGCAGGAATCTCAAGTGTTTGGCCAAATAATAAGTGCGTGTGATCTTGCAGTTCTGGGAAGCGATCTGTCGCAAATACCGCGTGTAACACGACCTGATATTTTTCCACTTCAGTTTACACGCTGCAACTAAATTTAACACATCAAAGTATAAATCGAAAGGTTTATTTTTACTTTTATTACCATCCTCGTTTAACTCGTTCGCAATTTTCCGCCACATTTCGTCCTGCAACTGAAAATTCGAATAGCCATCAGCCGTCGAGTCGTACAGGATTTTGTGTCTGCCAACTAGTTCGACGAGTTTTTCGTTGAAGTTGTTGCCGATGTCGTCTGAGATTTTATGTTGCATGGTTTGTGAGCGTTTTGACCGAATTTTTGCGTTTGTCGGCGCAATTCCCGTCTGTACGTGACTCGCTGCAACGCGATAATGTAGCGAACGACACTAATCTTTGTCCTGTGTCGTCCGAAGGTCGACGACGTGTCGCTCTAGCAACCGGATTGGTTAGGCGACGTGGTACATGAGGACAGAGATTCTCAAACGGTTTTACGTGGTCGTTATTTGACCTAAAATTTGCATTAGCCGCCTTTAATCACAAATTACTAGTTTGTACCCAATGAAAAGTTTAAATTATAAAAGAAAATGTTTCCTAAAAAATGTGTTCAAGACTATTTTTTTCAACTTTTCAACTTAGCGTTGCACTTAACTGGTATTAAGGTGCTTGTAAAGAAATCGGGGGCTTTTGTACGCAGCCCCGTTTTTCAAGCAGTATTTTTCTTATTGATTGTCCCGCTTTTGAAATTTAGCAGTCTGGCAACCGAACCCAGGATGCTGAATAAGTGAATAGTAAATCAAATAAATCGAGTTTACATGTTAAGAAGAAATTCCATGTGTTGCTTACTAGCCAATATACCGATATAATAAAATCCTCCGTGAGTGATACGCTCCACCCGTGCAAAAGTGTTTGTATATTTTACCGCTCGAATTTATTTTACGAGTTGTCTGTTTTTCAAGGATGCGATAGAACCATGAATGAAAAAAGATTCGAATGAGGTTTACAAACACTTGTGGAAACATGCAGGCGCAAATTTCAAACAATGTAAGTAGTGCTTGGAAATTCCCCTTTATATTTTCGCGACTAAGTGTTGCAAAAAATAGAGCTCAGTTTTTTTTTAGTGACCTTAAAAATCCAGTGCTATTTTTGCTTCGGTAGCTGCCGAAATTTCGAAATTATAAGAAGTCGTAAATCTGGTCTATTTAATTTATTATTCAGCAGCCCGGCCTGCGAAAACATGGAGACTTTACTGCTTTTACAAACACTTTTATTATATTTGCCGAACGTAAACGGCCGTAGGTGACGCACCCAGGTACATACAAACAGGGTCATTATTTACCTATAAAACGGGAATGCCACGGTATGCGGCGCTACATACGATACGGGGCTAACACAAAAATGACAAGCTGGCCTTGGTAATGTTGACACTCTGCAACAGCAATGTAAAATGTTTTAAAATCTACCAAAAATGTTCAAACATGCGGCTTCCAACGTGATATAATATTTGATTATCGAACGAGTGGGACAAGTTATATCACTGCACTAGTGTTTTACGCAAATCAAAGTTTTTTGCATTTATTTATACAGATATCAAACAAATGTCAAAGATCAAACTCGTGTTTTAGTAATAATAATAATAATTGTAGACTGTATATGGTAAACCGTAAACTAAAATTTGTCTAACCTTCCCAGGCAAAAAGTTGATGACGTCATCTCAAAATTTTTCAAAGTAAATTTTGTTTCAATTTTACAAAATAATAAACTTTTTACTTGTAGTTTATTAGACATTTAGATTTTTGGAAAAAAATTAAAATTATTTAACAATTTAATTCAGGAACTACAAAACCAGAATGCTTCGAAATTTTACAAATATTTTAAGCATAGTGAATCACTAATCAAAAATTTTTTTTCCTTCAAGAACTTAATTGCGTCACTGCAAAATTTTGCTTTTTACTTCTCGAACGTACGATAAGGAAGTATTGTAAACGAGTCCATCGGGCGACTGACCGCTTTTATATTTTCTGGAAGTGTCATGACATCTAGAGTACGAAAATATAGGTCTCCCGTTTCCACCCGTCTGTCTATCCGCCGTCTGTGTCAACTTTTGTTAGACACATAATCTCCGAAACTACCAGACCAATTGTTGTCAAATTGTATATGTTTATTGTAAATATTATGTGAATGGCAAAAGTTAACCAAACTTTGTCTAATCATCCCCATCAATAATGTGATGACGTCCCCCCAAAATTGTACATAGCAAATGGATTTTAAATTGTATAAAATAAAATAGTCCTACCCGTGATGAGTTTTTACCCTAGGCTTCCAGATTTTTGGACAAAAAAATCCAAATTGTATAACATTTTGCAAATTAATTTTGAATTTGCAAAAACCGAATGTTTCGAAATTTTTGCAGACGTTTTAAAAGTGTCGTAAGCATGGTAAATTTTTAATAAAAATATATCTGTTTATCCCCCCCCCAAAAACATTGACAACGTCATCCCAAAATTTTGCCGAATAGATCCTATCGAAAATGTGCAAAATATGGTGAGTCTGTACTTTTGCCTTCATATTTTTTAGAATTGCTTAATACAGGGTGATTAAAAAAATTAATGAGTTAATTTACATATTTTATTGATTAAATCACTGTATTTTCCCGAAAATTTGAAAATACAATATTGTTATTATTAGTATTACACTGCCCTATTCAAATTGGTAACATGTCCGAAATATATATTACTGTAACTTATCGAGGTTAAAATAAAAAAAATAAAATTCGCGAAACCAATTTTATCATTTTTCGAAAAAGCTGGATATATTTTATTGTACTTCAGGATCGAGTGAAGTTCTGTCGAAATAACCTTCGACCATTTTTTATATTATAAAATTGTTCACAACAATAAAAAATATTGGTCTAAAGTTACCTGAAGTACAATCAAACAAATCCAGTTTCACAGAAAAATTATAAAATTTGATTTGCGACTCCCACTCACCCGCCTCCATTCCGGTAATTAATTTTATCTGTTCTGAATGAAAGGTGGATCTTGTACAGAAATAAAATTATTCGCTAAAATGAGAAGTGGGAGGGTGGGCGGGGCTAGAACTTGTTAAGATCGATTAAGGCTGATTTTAGCAAGTGATATACTCTCTAAGAAAATACTACGGGGCTACCACTTGCGATGATAAGACTGAACAATATTAACAGTAGCAACTAGAATGAAGAGGGAGACGTGGGCGGAGCTATTGTTTGCTTATCTTATAAGACTATAGGAGAAAGTTATATTGTATTTTGATCACAAATTTACCATGCTTACGATAACTTTAAAACGTCTACAAAATTTCAAAGCATACGGTTTTGCAGTTTCTAATTTGATCGATGAAACTTGACTTATTCATTAATTTTTTGAGTCGCCTATATAAGCAATTATAAAAAGTATAAATGGAATGATAATTCACAAGTATAGACTCATCATAATTTGCACATTTTAGATAGATTTATTTGACAAAATTTTGAGATGACGTCGTCAGTTTTTAGGGGGCTCGTAAACGGATAAATTTTTATTAACGACCATGTTTCCAATAACCTTAAAACGTTTGCAAGATTTCAGAGCATTCGGTTTTGCAATTTCAAAGTTAAATTTCAAAATGTTGTTATACACATTTGATTTTTTTACAAAAATCTGGATGCCTGGGGTAAAAACTCAACACGGATTCATAAACTACAAGTGGAGGAGTATGTTATTTTAGAAAATTTAAATAACATGTACTATTGTAAAAGTTGGAGATGATGTCATATCATTGTTGGTAGGGATGATCAGATAAATTGTTGACGTTTTACCATCTACACGATGTTTTCAATTATACATTGAAAATTTGGCAACGATCGTTCTTGTAGTTCTGGCAGATGATTATCTCTTTAATAAAAATCGACACAGACGCGGGCAAACGGCAGGCGACAGACGGAAACAAGACCTATGTTTTCGTACTCTAGGGGTCATGAAACGTCGAGAAACATAAAAGCAGCTAGTCGCCCGATGGGCCCGATTACTATACAATAGCGTACGCAGACGCTCGATAAATAAAAAGAAGAAAATTTAATCAGACACTGGAAAATATGGTCTTAATTCAACGCTCTGTGTATTTTCACTAAATCTCGTGGTTTTTTTTTATCTAATTTTTGATGTCTTTTACATTTTCTGTAGTTTTTCCATATTCAACAAATGTCATAATTGCAATAAATCAAAATTTTTAGCGCGGAATTGCGTACAAATTGTTATATTTGTTAAAAATTATTACTGTCAAAATCAAAGCACACCAGATTTTTGCCTTTTAACAAAATTAAAATATTAATTCTGCGTACCGCACTGTTCTAATGGTGTACGTTGCTAACAAAATGTTGCGTTACCCATTTCGAAATTAATTTTTCTCCACCAACTGTTTCAGGAAGTCATTAAAATACTTTTTTGATTGGTAGGGAGCATACTATTGATTAGTTAAACAAAACGTTTTAATGGTCGATAAGATTAAAATAAAAGGTAAATAAAAAGCGGCAGCCACTTTTGTTTGAACAACAACTACCCGATTAATGTTTTCAAACTACCACAGTTTGATTAATAGCTCAATGTATTTCCAATCCATCAAATAACCAGCAGTGCAATTTTTTTTTGTAAAAATATAATGCCGAACTGGGTCACGAGATACCGCTTACATTTGAACTAACCACCACCAGCCGGGTTTCCATTTAATAAATTTATTCTCCACATCCGTATCTCGTTCCGTTCGCACCCACAACAAGTACATTTAATCAATGGATTAAATAATGAAAGCATTTATTTTTAATTCCATTGCGAGTATGCAATAAAAATAGTTACTCCGGTTGTTATTTATATCTCGTGCATTTAAATTAACTGCAACGAAGTAATTTCTCTTGTAAAAATCGCAGGTATTATTAACATTTATTGATTAAAAGATGCAAACTATGACCTAAAAAACATTTGTGTAGCTTCTCTTCATGAAATACCTTAACAATATTTTCCCAAGTCAATGACCAATTGAAAATATTGATCCACCCTGTGTTATACAATTAGGCGCACCCTATCGGTGACGTATGAAACTGCATTCCCCCACCAAAAAAATCCGTCGCGGCGCCTGAAAATCGACGTTGTAGTACTACCCTACAAGTAGTATTCGTTATCATGTTAAATATAAAATTTTTATTTGTCTGTTTATAGAAATGATGTATTTTTTTATCGAAATGTTTATTCTGCACGCTACCTAGTGGACGATGTAGAAAAAATTAAGTGATGCCACGCGAAGTGTTGTATAATTAATAAAAATGTAAAACACCGAGGTGTCTCTTGTCATTAAACAATCAGGTAATTTATTTAAACTACATTCAAGTTAGTGTGACCACAGCTGCAGTCCTGTTCACTTTGTGGCCACGACGAGGTAGATTTACCCACTTTTGAATCAAAAGCAGATCGAATTATTGATTTTATTAATAGTTTTATTCAAAAACTCACCTACTTACCCAGTTTACGTTTGGTGGTAGTTGTTGGTCACTTCTCTCTATGTAGTTATTCTTGTAAACATTTTTCGTCGTTAAAACGTTGTACATTTTAGTCATGTTTCGGCGTTAACCCGAAGACACGTCGCCACCTAGTAATCCATTTGTTGCTTGCCAGTAAACCCAGTAGTAGTCGACATGTCGGTGCCTGGAAGTACCTCTGGCGTAGCAAATCGACGTCAGAAGCGCATGGGACCTGCACCCTTCGCCTCTTTCGAGGACCTCTCTGACGAGGTGAGATCCCGTGTACGTATCACCAAGTAGCCTAGCCCTCGACACCCCACCCCGGCATGCCCCCGCTTCGCATATATTGTCGCCTCCGGCGCTGTGCCCCCGTCTAACTCGGCCTCTTGCAGCTGGAGAGCCCCGAGGACAAGAACCCTGCGGGATCGGTGGTGCGGCTGCCGGGCATCCGCGAGGACGCCACCCCCACACCCAGCAACACGCCCGCGTCCGTGGACCATCCCCCGTTCATCTACACCGGGATCAGCCTCGTGGGGGCGGCGACGCTCACGCCGCCGAACGCGGTCATGCCCTTGCCCAGCCCCCAGGCCAAGCTGGGCCTCGTGCCGAACACCCCCAGGATCGACATCTCGCGGGCCAGCAGCTCCTCGCACCACGACAGCCGGGACAGCACGCCGGAGCGCGAGCTCTTCGAGACCCACGACCCCGCCACGGCGAAGCTGGGGTTGGGCTTCCGCGAGGAGGGCGCGCTCGACCTGCGGTCCTCCACCGAAGAGCTCGACTTCCAAGACCCGCAAGAGGTCAAGAAAAAAGGTAAAACGCGCCCACAGTCACCATCATGCTTGCACGATGACTCGCACCATCAGAGAAAAGATTCACAGAGTTCCGAGTTGGGACTGCTTTGCATATCGGGTAGAACGTCACGTTTGTCTAGTATCGGAAGTCAAGGATCGGGACACAGCAGGTTGTCTAACGCTAGTCATCTTTCTGTTATCTCAGGCCAATCGGGGCTGTCGAGGTCTCCTTCGCCGCATAAAATGTTACTAGAAACGTCGTTCTGTGGGACTAAGCCGCCGGAAGGGGCGCCCGCGACAAGCACAGAGCAAACTGGGACCAAAATGGAGGCGGAAGTCCTCGAGAAAGTATTACTAGCGAGGAAGCAAGACCCTACGCAGGCGGTCTTGGCCGAGGGGATATCGGTTGCCGAAAAGCTACCTCCGGAGAAGCCAGTCCGGAAGATAGAAAAACGTGTACAAAGTGTTAAAAGTGATATTACCATTAAAGTAGACGAACCGCAATCCGGGATTAGCAATAATACACCCAAGTTACCTAGGAAATTTGTGTCGAAAAGTGGCGTAGAATACATATATATACCTTTAAAGGGTCCTTTACCTATAGATAAAGACGGCGAAGGCGCTGCTACCAAATCAACCACCAACCCAACCACAAAGACGAAAGTTCGGGAGGTTAAATCCGCAACTATCCAATCGAAAACGAATCAGGTCACCACGAAACCGAAGGCAAAGTCAGCAACTCCGTCACCTGTCACCGTGAAAAAGGAAGATCAGCCTAAATACATACGAATAAAGCTAAAACCCGACTACATGTACAATCAAGAGGAAGAAGAATCTTCGGGTTCCACGCCAGAATTCAGCATGCAGAAGCCGGACACGTTGAACTTGTCTAGAAAAACGTCACAAAACCTCAGCGAAATCATTGCCATACAAAAAGAAGAACCTCCTCCTAAAGTGGAGCCAGGTATAAGTCTTTCAAGTACACCTAGCGCTAGTCCGAAGTTGCCAAGACAAACTTTCTTAAAAGACAACATCGGTAGCAAAACACCGTCACCGTCTCTGTCACGAAAAAGTTCATTCGCTTCCCTTTTTCGAAGCAAAGAAACCATACTTAGCCCGGAATCTCCGACGGTTCCAGGCTGTAGAAGAAAAAACACAATCACGGGTATTTTAAGAGAAGCTAGCGATAGTTTACGAGAACGTAGTAGAAGTCGTTCGAAAAGTAGAGAGCGAGACAAATCGGCGACACTATCCACAGCACCGTCATCGACCGAAAGCATAGATAGCAAACATAAACAGAAATCAGTATTCTCTAGATTTAAATCAAAGAAAGGTGACAACAAATCCAAAGCTGAACACGAAAGTACAAGTTCGAGCGAAGTTCTACCAAGTATCGAAGGTATTGCCAAAGTAGAATTTAAATTTAACGATAGTTCCAAAAAGAAATATTACGAAACTCCATTAGAAGGTGATAGCATTCGTATTCCGCTGCACTCTCCCACTCACTACGAAGACCGCAGCATTTTACAAGACTTGAAAACTTCCAGTCAAGATTCTCAAGAAACTGTTATAGAAGTTTGTAGAAACGTCGAAGCCATCGTAGAATCGGTTCCCAAAGAAATAGAAAGCAATACAACCAAGGTGCACAGTTCCAAACCCGAACTAACAAAAAGACAAAGTAGTACAAGTAGCGAAAACGTAGTTTTTTCAACGAAATTAGGAAGTAATAACGAAATTTTCTCAACCAAGTTGCCCAAAGACAAGCAGAAACCTCACGCTCCGAGTAACGACGAAAAAGTCGCCCCTCCTCCCAAAGCGGTGACCCCTCCTCAAAAAGCAGCCACTCCTCCTTCGAAAGCGCCGACGCCTCCGCCGAAAGCGGTGACTCCTCCATCAAAAGCCGTGACGCCTCCCCCGAAAGCCGTCACTCCTACTCAAAAACCGGTCACGCCTCCGCAGAAAGCTATAACTCCTCCGAGTGTCGTTCCCAAGGTTCCCGAAAACGCCGTCGAGAGTAAAAGAGAACCTCGAGCCGACCCAAAAAGAAGCAATAATAGAATTTCGACCATAAGTTCGACAGCAGAGGACGATCGATACTCGTCGGGGTCCGAACGGGACTCAGAGTTGGATTTTGCCAAAAGCAGGAAAGACTTGGAGTTGAAGCTAGATTTAGATTTTCTGGAACCTGAGCGTAAAGGTCTGGTTGTGCAACAGGACTCGTACGAAGATGAGCTCCCGTACATACCTACCACGCTTCCTCAGGAGAGATCAGCAGCCGTTCCTATCGTGCCAGTGAAACAACGATCCACTTTCGAAATGAAGACGTATCCAATTGAGCGGCCGCGATCCACCACTCCGATCAATCCCAGCTGCTTGGAGGAATACTGCGAAGAGGTAATGGGGAATTTCAACACGGAAACCGTCACGAAAACGATAGAGAAGTTGAAGATTTCGTTACCGAAGCACGAGTCTATGGATAAGCCTGCCAAGTCGCCCAGGAAACCTAGCAATACAAATTGGTTTGAGTTTGCGGAGAAGGGCATCAGCACGTCTGGTCGGAGGTCTTCTTTGACGCAAGAGAGTGAAACTCCGCCGCCGCTTCCTCCCAAAGGGATACAGAAAGAGTGGATTAATTTCGAGGAGATTCCAGAACGCAGGAAACCTCCCAAAAGGATACAAACTTTGCCCTCGAGGGGACACATCGATGTGCCGGATTCGGTGCTCCAAGACAACGTTGTATATAATTACGTGAATCCAGAAGAGTGTAAATGCGAGTGTCACGAAATCACGGCTAGAGAAAGAGAGAAGAGGGAAAAAGGGAGCGGTGGTAACGTGCAAGAGGATGAACTGCCTTTGTTAGAAGACGAACAAATGGACGATGAGAAGGCCGTCACGGAAGTAGCGGTTGATCGACTCAAATTAGATGCTGCTATTGCTGATCGTAGAAGCATAGTAAGGTGGGTGTTACTAACTTAGTGGGTCGCTATTGAACCGTCTTTTTTCAGTGATTCTTCAGTAGATTTAAGTACAGCTATTGAACCTCCGGAAGCGAACGGTGTTGTTAAGCTGAGAACTCCATTTACGAGCGATTTAGGAATGTCCAGCAACAGATCTAGCATTATATCCCAGGTAGTAAATAACGCATGTACTTTTAAAGCTCCAACGTTATTTTCAGGATGAACCTGAATCACCTGATTCCGGATCGCCAAATGCCTTTCCCAAAAGTCTTAAACCTTATTAGGATAAATAATGAGAAATTAGTTATAGTTTTCGTATTTTGTTTAAGAAATCATTTCCAATCGAAGCAAGCAGTGTTATATAAGAAACATCAAAAAATTACAAAAAAAATGTGACCTTTTATTAAAATTTTGATGTTACCATTTTAGAAATGAACAATTTCAACATGGCGCCCAATCCTCAACAATAACAAGCCTTTGTATGTGTGTACGTAGGCCTATCTCTTGTCCAAATGTTACTACCATACTGTTATTACTGTATTTCTTGTTACCTTCTTAAAATTTAGCTTCGATATTATTGTTA
The DNA here is from genome assembly GCF_036711695.1 of Zophobas morio. NCBI lineage: Eukaryota > Metazoa > Arthropoda > Insecta > Coleoptera > Tenebrionidae > Zophobas > Zophobas morio. The sequence goes on from NW_026972107.1 coordinate 13,568,558, forward strand.
TAAGCAATTGTTTACATTAATATCACCGTGGTTTTCTATATTCTACAAAAAACGATGTACTTACAGAATCCGTAATTTATTCTTTTATACCATTTTTGCCACGATAGGTATCACCAAAATATGACGTAAATATCATTTTCCTGTTACATTATTGTTTCATGTTGACAGTGATTATTATCATATTTTGCTTGTTTATAAATAATGTTGATACTTATTAAGTCACGAAATACTATTGTACAGTAATGTTCAGTAATAAAATATCCGTGTTTAAGTAGTCTTATAGAATTTTATCCTCAACATTTTTGCCTGTATTTGAAGCTAAACTGCAACCTTATAATTTTAACGTGAATTAAATGTTTCATTCAAATTTAAATTTATAGTGCGATTTACTCGTGAACGCGAACATCTCACTGGTTGAGTTTGAACACGTGATTGATTGATTAATTACATATTTAAATTAAATTCGTCTATAAACCAGATCTTAAAACAACTATTTCCATAAACAATTAATTTTTCAGTAATTATTTAATTTTTGGTAATATTTTTTAAAGGCGAGTTTTAATACTTTCGGAATTTCAATTTATTTATAAAGCGTCAGCCCGTTTTTGATAATGATAAATGAATTTTAATATGTACCTAATATAATCTAATTCTAATCATAACGTAACTCTGTTCTCAGAATTTCAAGAAAATTGGATAAGCTGTTTCTAGGACAATCAACAAAATAAGTGGAACAATACATTTTTAAACACTATTTATGTAAAACAATTCTAAAAATAAAATAAATCCACGACAATTCTACATAAAATATTTTTGAGATGACGTCATCAGTTCTTTGGCGGAAATAAACAGATGAAGTTTAATATCTGTATATACTGTAACACTAATTATATATATATTAATAATATAACAAATAATTTTTAAAAGCGACTAAATAAAGGCAGTAAATTTCATCTGAATTAATTAATATTATTCATATTAAAAACTGATAAAATGCATTTATTTTGTGCACACTAATAACCCTAAGTAGGATGTGCACTTAAAATTCAAGCAATAAAACGTTGATGTCACTTCATGAGAAACTAAAATTAATAGCATTTTCAGGTAATGCTGACACATCACAATTTGATATTGTACGCTATGACAAATAAATAATGACTACCAGATTTACACCAACTGAACAAGATCAATGACTTGCAAATTTTCTGTCATGTAACGGAAATATTTACTTTCAATTCTTTATGTCCTCTCACGTTTGTGGGCATAATGGCATGATTGGCAGGACTTTATCAGTGCGCGTCCTACATAAAATAAATAACATGCACCATATTTACCGAAGCTCTAAAAAAGAGAAACTGCTGAGTCATGAGGGTGAGAACGAAATTACACAAGATAACGGTTTTTATAAAATTTATTCAAACTAAAAAAATACTCTAACGAGTTTTTGACTTTATAACTTCAAGGGCTTTTCTCAAATGCATTGTACACAATTCTAGTGGTGTTTGTCCATCCCTATTTTTAGTTTCTAGGTCTCCTCCATTCTGAACTAGTAATTTAGCAACATCCTGTCTATCTTCCTCACAGGCTAAGTGGAGTGGGGTACAGCCGTAGGCGTCGCGTGCGTTTACTTTAAGGTGGTCCCCTTTTTGAATTAACAGTCTAACTATTTCTAAATTACCCTTTGAAGCTGCACGATGCAGAGGAGTCGCCCCTCGTTTATCACTAATGTTAACGTTGGCGTTGTAATCGATTAATTTAACGCAGATCTGCCAAAAATTACGTTAGAAAATTAGAATGAAAAGGTATTGATTGAATCATACCGACAACCAAGCTTTTGAAGCAGCATATTGAAGTGCTGAATGACCATCAGATGATTGTTGGTTTACATTTGCTCCCTTTTCTAATAAGAGACTAACGATTTCTAGATGTCCAGCAGAACTTGCTAGAATTAATGGAGTGGTGTCAGTGTCATCTCTAGGGTCTATGGGGGAACCCAACTCGACTAAATGTGTAGCAAGTTTAAAATTACCACCAACTGAGCACCAATGCAGTAAAATTCGTTTGTTCTATAATACATTTATTACGCAAAATAACGTAACTTAATTGTTTACTTACTTCATCTTCTTTGGTTAAGAGTGAAGGATCTTCATCCAGTCGACTTTTGATTAAATCAAAATCTCCTTTATGGGCTGATTCATAAATTGTGTTGGGTCTTGCCATTATAACTCAATAATTTCTAGCAACAATAAACAAAATCTGAATCGGCTTTATTCAGGAAGGAAATCGGCTATTCACCAAACAAAACTTCCCAGATTGTTTATTTATTTACACAACACTGCTCACTTAAAAACTTTATTACGACGTACTGGGTGTTTGCAATTCTAAAAAAGAACAGACACAGGGTTATTTTTGACTGTGGTAAGTCACAACCATAGATAAGGGAGGGGTATTATAGATGGCGTACTTCCTTGATTAATTTTGAAACAGAGCGTTAGCAGCGACCCCTTGCAGCTGGCCGCAAAATTATTTACAAAACGCGCGAAATGGCTGGATTTAAAATATTTCAGCAGTCACTGTTAGGCGAGTTCTCAGGTTTGGTGCTTATAGATTGTCAATACATTTTCAAAATATAATATCTCCGTTATTAACACACTTGTTGTTATTGTAATGAAATTTTAAATCTTTTCTTAATTTGTCTCTAACAACACAGATATATTCTGAAAATGTATTGACAATCCATAAGCGCCAAACGTGAGAACCCATTTTAATAGATACCGATAACATGGAAGTAAATCGATGACATTAAAACAACATTTCTATTAAAACAATTTTATTATAAACCAGACTTACCACAAATAAAAATAATATGTCATACTATTGTAACAATTCTTTACAATAATTACTATAATAACTACTATTATATAATTATAATAAATTTCATGAACAAATAATGATGTGGAAAAAAGAGAGAGACAATTCAAATACACTATTGTAAAAGTAAATTAATCTTACGAAATATTTAATTACAATCTATATATATATAAAATCTATATACTATACATATATATATATAATTTTCGCAATGCATAAGAGAACCTTACACTTGTAATATTAGTAATAATAAATTAAAATTCTTCGATACTGATCCAGTCCCACTAGTCAAATACAAAGTAATGAAGATAATAGATCTAACTGCAAAGTTATTATCTTTTTTAATAAAACATAAGGTCTCAACAAAAAAGTCTGAATTATTAACTATTGTGCAAAAATCATTGTAATCCAGTCAATATGTAATTTAACTAAGAAATCTTCTCATTTTGAATTTTGGGATAAAATGAAAAAATAACTACGCAATCAGTTTAAAACAACTATGCCTTTTAAAGAAGATTTTGTTGAATATCATTCGTGGAATTAGACTTATTTGGACGACTCGTGAAGTTTTGCAAACAAGAATATTGAATCAAGATCCTCTCGAAAATTTGTTTTCAGTATTAAGAAAGTACGGTTCAGGACACACTAATCCATCATGTTTTCAATTTATATAGGCATTAAAAACAAGTAGGTATTCTAAACAATTTGATAGCACATCAAATATGCAAGGGGGTCCACGTGTAATAATGAGCCTGACTGAATAAAAAATCTTCAATTTAACCAATGCATGTTTAATTTTTATGATTAAAAATTAATAAAAATGTTGAATAAAATATCATTTAAAAAACTGTTGGTAGGTATTTTACAGAAAAAGCGTATATTAAATAGGTCAAAAATAGTGAACTCAAATGCTCCATAGAAACAGAATAAGGTGTTGTGTCAGAAAACCGATATTTGTAATAAACACACTAAAATTAAATTAAAAGAATCTACCTCTTGTAGTGTATTTTTGATTTATAACTGAAATACTTCAAGCGACGTTTTAGAGCTGCTCGCTTTATTTGTCTTGGAAGCCAATGATTCTATCTTGATGTTCATCATATTGCAGTGATGGCATAATGCTCATTTCATCAAAAATCAGTGAGCAATATCTTTGATTTAATGGGATTCTTTCTACCTTGGTCTTTAAGTTTTTGAACAATCCCATGTTCAATCCTGTATTCAAAACAACTTTTTGTAATAAAGAAGTTAATGTTTTTCTTGCTGGTAAGGTAAACAGCTTCTGCAATAAACGATATGCCTTAGGACTTTGTTTATACATTGTCAGTGATAAAATTTTTTCCTCGAGACTAAATCGCCTTCCCCTGGATTTTTTGTGAGTTTCTCTCATCTGCAGGTTGGTAAATAATTTTGCAGCTACCGACATATTGCTAGCAACTCTTTGAAAAGCTTCACTTTCTGAAAGCTTTGTAGCTGCTGCTAGCCTGCTTTTGAAACCCCTGCATTTTTTGTGCAAATATTGTACTTTTCTCTTCAACGATGTAGCTGCCTGGTACAAAGTTGATGCTTTTGGTGTCAAATGAATAGCTTTATTAACACCGACACTTTTCAACAAGCCTTGCAATTCTTGATCTAATGAAAATAAAAATCATAATACAGAAGAATAAAGTTATTTGATTCACTTACTTTTTGTGGGAGTTGTGGGGACAGGGGACATATCTACAGCAGCATTTTCCAAATTAGGATCTACAATGTCCACTGTAACATCGGTAGCTGGAATAAAGCAGTAATTATTAAGTAGGAGTTACTATTATGGTGATCAGTGATAAATTGTTGTTATTAATGTTGTAAAGTTAACATTAACTATTTCATTGACATCTATAGTATCTTACCAATTTTCTTTGCTGAAGGAGTACACACGGAAAATGATGATTCTTCCACAAAGGCATCATCAAAAGTACGTTTTTCGGTGTCTTTCATGCACACTACAATAACGGAATAGTTAAGAATGTTTTTTTAAATGTAGTAATACTTACTTGGGACATACAAAGTTGGTACAGCTGTTCGTAAAAGACCCTTGCACCCTGGATTAAAATAATTGTCAGTAAAATGACACTTACAAATTCTTTTCTTGTTGTAAATATCTTCCAACGACATTTGCAAAAGATCGCCGCCGATAATGCTGATCCATGTTCGTAACATTGCTTCCTCCTTGCGAGGATTTGGCAAACGAAAACGTTCAGTACCTTCAAATCTGCATCCAGGTACACAACACTTACGGCTTTTATTATACATAATAATACGTAGTAAAACTGGAAACAAATACACTTTTAAATTACTTTTCAAATAAATAATCACAACTCACCTAATTCCCACACGGAATGATAAAATTATTTATCGCAAATTTGTAGATAAATAAATAAATAAATAAACACAATGAACACCACAGAACACTCACGTGAACACAACCTCAGAACTCGAGATTTCAAATAAAAGTGAGCTCAGGAAATGAGCATGGAGAATTCGGCACGTGGTAGTAATAAGCTAGTACTGGTGATTGGTTGAGAAACACGTGGTTATAAGCGCCATTTTTAAAAATTCGACACTGGCGCCTCTAGTGAATGGCCGGAAAATTAGAGGACTGTTTTGATGACGTAAACCAAGTGGCCGCAGCATGGTCACAACCTTTTTTCTCAAACACCACCACCAAAATAAAGTTATTTGCAAGAAAAAATAATTTCGACTACGGATAAACACAAGATCTACTTCGAAGTTCATTGTAACTACTGCGTCTAGCGTCTTCTCTACACGTGTTGACAACTGACATAACCTCAAACATGGAAAACGAAAATGTGCACAAAGTGAATAAGAAAAAGAAGAAAGGAAAAAGTTCAAAGCTAATTTCTTTTGACGAAGAAGTTGTGCCCAAACATGTAGCGCAACAAATACTTGCGAAAGAAAATGCTAGTAACAATGAGACAGAGAGTAAGAAAAAAACGAAGAAAGTAAAAAAAGTTGACCAAGAAGTTGACCATAATCGTGAAAATGGTTCAGAACCCTTTGACAATGACGTCACTGGTGAAAACAGTCACGTAAATAGAAAAAGGAAAAAGAAAAAGAAGTCTGCCACGAATAATGGAATTGATGAAGAAGTCCATGTAAGCAATGAAAATGAAAGTGATAATCAACACACAACTGAAAACGACAACAATGACACTACTGAGGAACATTCTAGCAAAAAAAAGAAGAAAAAGAAAAAAAGGGAGCAAGAAATCAGTGAAAACACAGAACAGGAGAACGAAGATGAAGTACAAAAGCCAAAAAAAAAAAGGAAAATACAAAATTCAGATGAAGCTGAGTGTTCTACTGATATGGTAGAAGAAAATACTAATGAGCCTTCTGAATCTAAGAAGAAAGAATCAATAAGAGCACAAAAACGAAAAAAATATGCCCAATTGTTGCAAGATAAAAAGTTGCAAGCTGAGTTGGGGTTGCAACAAAAGTCTTTAAATTATTTGTCTAAGTGGAAACACAGCAGAAGTGAATGGAAGTTTGAGAAATTAAGACAAATTTGGTTGCAACAAAGTATGTATGATTCTTCAAAAGTGCCACAGGAATTTTGGGAAACTCTGGTTGAGTATTTTAGCCATTCAAAGGGAAAAGTGAGAGATTCAATATTAAAGGATGCTGTGAAAATTATTGAAGCGGAAAATTCTGAGGAGGAAACCCAAGTTAAAGTTGAAAGAGCCAGAGATATCATACAAAATTTACAAGAATAATGTTTCTTATTTTGTGTAGTTTTTGCTGCAAAAAAAAAACTTTAATTTATTTATTGTCGATTTTTTTAAACATGCCCGAGTCAACGATCCCGAATGACGGAGATTTTTTAGTAGTTCCAATGTCACAATTTTTCGTTGTAGGTCAGTAATCATTATTGTAGATATAAACACAGTCCCTATGCTGGTACTAGGGACTTTAGTTTTTTTATGATCTGTCACACAAATTTGGGTTATGAGTGAATAAATTCTCAATCGTCAACTCAAAATGTATAATAAATTGAGTGCAAGTTATCAGAAAAGACCCATTTATACCTTTGAGGATGAACCCCCAGAAAAGAAATTAGTGTCTGATGGAGATATGTTAATTAAACGATTGTCTGAAAAACAACGAAACACCAAAGTAAATTTACAGGAGTAAGTACAGATTAAATTCCACTAATATTTTACTGAATTACTGCTTTTAGACAACTGACTGCAAATAGTCAGTTTTATAAATCAACAGAAATACTTTCAGTTACAAATTACACATCTGGTTCGCTGAGTTTACAAAAGTTCAACACTGCTGTCCAACACCTTAGTGATGTAGAAAAACTTAAATCATGTGGATTGTCAAATGAAGAAATTGAACTTTTGCACGACTTTCAAAGTGGAGATGAAGTTGTTAAAAACAAGCATAAAAATTTGAACCATTCGGTACTAAAATTGAAACTGGAAGAAATATACAGCAAAATAAGAGAGTCACGCTGCCAAGACACAAAGTAAGCTTTAGTGTGTCTTTGTGTACATATAATTAAACGTTTTTAATGTTTAGGGAAGTTGTTAAGAGAAATCGCCTCACAACTGAGACAACTTTAGCCACAAAACCTTCGAGTGTTGAGACAAAATTGTTAAAGTTTGCTTTAGAAAATGAACAAAAGGATCTTCTTCCAGGACCTATGGATCTAATCACAGGTGTAGAAGAAGAATTAATGAAAAATTTGGCGCCTGTTGATGTTAAAAAAATCAGAAAGAAAGCTAGAAGTTTAGCAAAGCAGATTGATGATATTGGCAACCCTACATTAAAAGAACCTATCATTAAAGAACCTCGAGCAGATGGTGCTGCTTTTTGTAGAAAAACAAAGTGGGACTTGAAGGAATGTAAAGTAGAAAATAATAAGGCAACAGAAAGTAAAGTGTTCACTTGCAAACCACAAAATTACTATACAATACGAGATGGAGTAATATTGAAGATAAATAATGCACCTGAGTCAGATAACAACAGTACAAAGCAACAAAAAAAATTGTCTGTGGAGGAAATTAAGAAAATACCAAAATTTGAAAATTATGAAAAAGGAATTTCGTCAAAAATTCTCTTTGTGAAGAATTTAGCAGGTGGGGTTCAAGGAAGTGACTTGGAAAATCTTTTTTGTGATGTTGGAAAATACGTGATGTCGATAAATGTCATGAAAGGGAAAATGCGAGGTCAGGCTTTTATAGAATTTACAGGTAAGAAGTATATATTATGTCTTTTATTACTTCCCAAGTGATACAAATGAATTAAAGAACTGTAAGTGTCTTTAACCATCAAAATATTAGTAATTCATTCAGGGCTTACAAAACATAAAAAATTGATTACCCATCTCATTAAAAAAATTGATGACGTCATATAAAAACAACCTTCTCGTTTTTGAATCATCCCATTTTATAATACCAGTACTCGTTACTGGTTTCTGGAGGACGCCGGGGCGAGAAAATTTTAGCATACAGTAATGTTGCGCCCGCCTATATTTAATAATGATAAAATAAAAATTGTAGCTTAATTAATAGTTTTAATCGCTTCCTCTGTTTTGAGGAGACAATTTGCTGCATACTTAATTGTCGCATTCTTTCGATGTATAAACATAAACAATTGAAGTTAAGCATGTAGTGTAAATATATTTTTACTTCAGAGGCGAGGGAAGATCTGTCTAAATAACTTTAGGCCAATTTTTTTGTTTTTTTTTTTTTATATAAAAAAAATCTTCAGGGCCTCTTGTGTTAAAAAATCTCGAGGATCCGTGAAGTTCTTTGTTTGGAAACAATTTTACAGAATCTTAGGGGCTCCTAGCGTCTTTTTTTAAATGTCATGTTTCGTTTTTGAAGGAAAAATCAAAATATGTATTGTCAAAACCGAAAAACTGAAAAATCAAGAATTTTAAAAATCCAAAAGTTAAAATATCGAATATCTGAAAATGTAAGATTTAAAAACTCGCAAAATTTTGAACAATCGAGTAAGTAAAAAATCAAAAAAACAGAAAGTCAAAAAATCCCAAAATCGGAAAATTAAAAAATCGATTAATCGATAATTGAAAAATCCAAAAATTTAAAAACGTCAAAAATTTAAATACATAAATACCAAAAAGATTAATAGATTTAAAAAATCGCAAAATCTTGAAAAATCCAATAAGTAAAAAATAAAAAAAAGAAAGTCGAAAAATCAAAAAATTAAAAAATCAAAATACATATTGAAAAATCCCAAAATTGAGAAATCGAAGAGACGAAAAGTCGAAAAATTAAAAAATCCATTAATCGAGAAATTGAGAAATCGAAAAATCCAAAAATTTAGAAATGGTAAAAATTGAAAAATTTAAATACATAAATCGAAAAATTGAGAAATGGAAGTGGCTAAAAATCGAAAAAAATTTTAACTCAAAAACTGAAAAATTAATTCCGAAAAATTGAAAAACCGGAAAATTTAAAAACGAGAAGGCGAAAAATTGAAAGTAAGCCGTTGAATCGAAAATTGAAATATCGAAATAGTGAAAAATTGATTCCAAAAAATTGAACACGAGAAGGCAAAAAATCGAAAAAACAAAAAAGTAAAAAATTTAAAATTTTTAAATTTGAAAAATTAAAAATTAAAAAATCTAGCAATCAAAATCAACAAATCGAAAAATCAAAAAATTGAAAAATCCAAAAATGTTAAATTTAAAAAATCGAATAAGTAAAAAATCAGAAAAACAAAGTCGAAAAATCTAAAAATTTAAAAATTGAAATACATTTTGAAAAATCCCAAAATTGAGAAATTGAGAATTCGGAGACGAAAAATCGAGAAGTCGAAAAATTAAAAAATCCATTAACCGAAAAATTGAGAAATCGAAGAATCCAAAAATTTAGAAACGCCAAAAATAGGAAAATCGAGAATATGAATTATCGAAAAACTAAAAAATCGAGAAATCGAGACATCAAAAGCTCGAAAAGTCGAAAAACTGAGAAATGGAAGTGGCTAAAAATCGAAAAATGGAAGGGAAAATTCAAAACTGAAAAATTTTAACTCAAAAACTGAAAAATTAATTCCGAAAAACTGAAAAACTGGAAAATCTAAAAACGAGAAGGCGAAAAATTGAAAGTAAGCCGTTGAATCGAAAATTGAAATATCGAAATAGTGAAAAATTGATTCCAAAAAATTGAAAAATCGAAACATCTAAAAACGAGAAGGCAAAAAATCGAAAAATTGAGAAATCGAAACAACAAAAAAGTAAAAAACCTAAAATTTTTAAATTTGAAAAATTGAAAATTATAAAATCTAGCAATCAAAACATCAACAAATCGGAAAATACAAAAATGTTAAATTGAAAAAATCGAATAAGTAAAAAATCAGGAAAACAAAGTCGAAAAATCTAAAAATTTAAAAATTGAAATACATATTGAAAAATCCCAAAATTGAGAAATTGAGAATTCGAAAAGACGAAAAATAAATAAAATCCATTAACCGAAAAATTGAGAAATCGAAGAATCCAAAAATTTAGAAATGCCAAAAATTAAAAAAATTAAATATGTACATAAATCCCAAAACTGAAACGTTGAAAAATAGGAAAATCGAAAATATGAATTATCGAAAAACTAAAAAATCGAGAAATCGAGACATCAAAAGCTCGAGAAGTCGAAAAACTGAGAAATGGAAGTGGCTAAAGATCGAAAAATGGAATGGAAAATTCAAAATTGAAAAATTTTAACCCAAAAAAACCGATTAACCAAGAAGTGAAAAACCGGAAATTTTAAAAACGGATAGGCAAAAAATTGAAAGAAAACCGTTAATCCAAAAAATTGAAAAATTCAAAAACGAGACGGCAAAAAATCTAACAATTGAGAAATCGAAACAACAAAAATGTGAAAAATCTAAAATTTAAAAATTCGAAAAATTGAAGATTTAAAAAATCGAGCGATCAAAACATCAAAAAATTTAAAAATCGGAATACATTTTGAAAAATTAAAAAATCCATTCATCGAGAAATCGAAAAATTTAGAAACGTAATACATAAATCCCAAAATTGAAACGTGGAAAAATAGGAAAACGAAAAGATGAGTTATCGAAAAACTGAGAAATCGAAACATCAAAAGATCGGGAAGTCGAAAAATGGGTGAGAAAATTCAAAAAAAAAAAACGATAAACCAAAAAGTGAAAAATCGAAAAACCGAAAAATTAATTCGGAAAAATTGAAAAACCGGAAATTTTAATAACGAGAAGGCGAAAAATCAAAAGAAAATCGTTAAATCGCAAATTGAAAAACCGAAATATCGAAAAACTGAAAAAGTAATTCCGAAAAATTGAAAAATCGAAACATCTAAAAACGAGAAGGCAAAAAATTGAAAATTTACAAAATCGAGAAATCAAAAAATTGAAAAATGGAAAAGTGTAAGATTTAAAAAATCGCAAAATTTTGAAAAATCGAATAAATAAAAAATCAAAAAAACAAAGTCTAAAAATCTAAAAATTTAAAAATCGAAGTACATATTGAAAAATCCCAAAATTGAGAAATCGAAAAATTTAGAAACGCCAAAAATTGAAAACTCGAAAAATTTAAATAGATAAATCCCAAAACTGAGAAATCGAGAAATCAAAATCGATAAATTGAAAAATTGTTAAATCGAAACGTCAAAAGATCGAGAAGTCAATAAATCCAAAAAATGAGTAATGGAAGTGGCTAAAGATCGAAAAATTTTAACTTAAAAAAACCGATAAATCAAAAAGTGAAAAATTGAAAGAAAACCATTCAATCGAAAAACTCAAAAATTAATTCCGAAAAATTGAAAAATCAAAACATCTAAAAATAAGAAAGCAAAAATTCGAAAAATGTAAGACTTAAAAAGTCGCAACATTTTGAAAAATCGAATAAGAAAAAATCAAAAACACGAAAAGTCAAAGTATTTAAAAGTATCAAAATTGAAATAAATAGAAGATTATTTTTATATATTTCATTCCGAGGTTTCATCTTGTTTTATTTTCGAATTGTCAATATTCGTCAGTTTATTAGATTTTTCACTGCGTCAAATTGATAAAAAAAACATCACTTCCCATATAAAATATAAATATTCATTTTTGTTAAAAAATAATGGTTTGTACGGATGTGGCGGTTACTTGTTTAAACTCCATTAATTCAATTTTATGTCAAGAAAACTCACTGCTGGGTACCGACAATACTTTTGCGTGCGATTGTAGTTTACAAAGAATATTACATGGTTCACAATCCATAGGAAAATACAAATGACTTTCTCAATTTTATTTTAGATAAAAAAATAATATATTATGTACAGCTCTATTTAAAAAAATGAAGACTTCACTGCAAGGCTGGTTGGCTCTTAATTATTTCTAAGCCTCCACCATTCTTATCTGCTTGTGTAACTGTCTTCACCTGTAAATAAGGTTATACCGCAAATTTTGATGATGAACGAGCGTTGTGCGCAAGTGTTACTTGACCTTGAGTAATACTCACTTTTTGATGTTTATACAATTTTTTTCAGACGAGAAGACTGCGGAAGTGGCGTTGAATCAATTCAATGGAACACTTTTGAAAAATAAACCGATGATAATTCAATTCGGAAGACGAAAAAATTCGTGAAAGGAAAAAAATTAAAGGCAACGTGTACCGACTCAAATTACCGTGTAAAATAGTGATGAAAATACGAAGTGTTGAGATAACGCGAAAGAATGAACGTGAAGTGGTACTGAATTGGTATAGAAAGAAACCAATCGATTCCTACATCATATTAAATTTTTATTGCAAAAATAACAAAAGAAAATAGCTACATACGTGCTCACTGTAAACTAAAATGGGACAAAAGAAATAAAACTTGGTATATATAAAAAAATTATTCGTTCTCTTTCTTTTCCTTATCGCTGCTATGAGTATCAGAATTAGATTCTGGAAGAAAAAAGTCAAACGTCACCATCAGTGCCAAATTTAAACAGTTGGGCCAAAAAATAAGTACTATTTTAAGTTCACGTTTCAAAACTTATTTTTTGGCCAAACTGCTCCTCTGTGTACCCACCATGTTTACTTTCATCTGGGGCCCGTGGATGCGAATCTTCCCCGCTCGGTTGCACCCTCTCTGCCTCGGCTGGCGCAGGTCCACCATACATGGGAGCCGGATGCCCCTCTGGGTTCGGAGGCATGGGTTGCCCGTCTGGGACCGGTCCATGCGGAGGGTACAAATGGGGCCTATTCATATGCGGATACTGTGGATACGGTTGATGGTAGTAAGTATGAGGAGGATACTGAGGAGAATACGGTTGGTGGTACCCTTGCTGCTGGGGATATCCATACGGGGGATGCGGAGGACGCGGGGGCAGCGGGACGGTCTGGGGGCTACCCTGCGGATACTGCTGGTACGGGGGCACCTGTCCTGGAGCCATCATGTTCTGTTGGGAAGGGTTGGGGGGCATGCCGTGGGGAGCCGGGGGCATGTGGGGCGGCGGGACCGGGTGGGATTGAGGCGGCATGTGCGACGGTGCCGGGTGGTGGTGCATCGGGGGCTGGGTCGCGGGCGGAGGGATGCCGTGTTGCGGAGGCGGCATGTGGGGCTGAGGGGGGCCCTGGGGCTCGGGAATCGGGGGCTGGGGTTGCTCGGGGAGCTGCGAGGGCGGTTTGTGTTCGGGGGCTTCTGGTGGTGGTGGTTTGCTTTCCGGCGTGCCGTTGGTTGGTGGGGGTTGGTTCACTGGACTGGGGTTGTCGTTGGGTCTTGGCGGTTTCTCGTCTTGTTCCATGGGCTGCACGAAATCGATTTCATACCTCGTTATAAATTGTGGTTGGAATAGAGAAAAGTTACACCCACTACTTAGAAGAAATGTAAGTTTATAACTTTACCTGTACAGGGTGAAGTGGAAGGAGATGAGAATGTAAAGTCAGTAGGACGAAGTAGCTACATGGTAAAATAGGATGGTCAACTTTTTCAAGTTATAAGTTAGATTGTCACCAACACCCAATTAGTATCTACAAAACAGGCTATTTTTTTTAAGAATCAAATAAAAATCCAAGCATGGAAGTTCCAAAGACGATACTTACTGTAATGCGAAAAATAACTCAAAAATGAAAAAATAAAATTAACTAATTATAAAAGAAAATAACAAATCATCAACCATAACTTTATTTTTGATTTTTTCTCTTAAGTCAAGTAAAATAAGTAATACATAGAAGGAGCTAAAATTAAAGATTATGAGGCGAATGAAAAATAACAGATGTAAATGACCTTGCAAACCATTTTCTTTTTTTTTTATCTATGGATGCAACCCCTAACAAAAGTGTATTTTAAGTGAAATGAAAAGTGATGGGAAGTGTTGTGGATCGACAGCGACAGCTAAATTTTCTCGAAAATGAATTTCACAGTGACGACGCTGCCTGAATACCACAAGCATTTTGACGTGACAAGTTTAATAATAAAACTTCTTACTTCAGAAAGTTTAAAGTATTAAAAAAAATGAAAAAGAGAGACGTGGATACAGCAGAAGTAAATACATCCATAGGATGTAAATTTGTAAGTAAACATTTGCACATACCTACATTTTACACTTTATATGTACTGTGTTTCTATGAAAATATTTAACGTAAAAGCATTTGACAAGGAAAGTTTCTACTATTCTGTTTTTACAAACTACGAAAATATAAAGTTTATGAAGTTATTGTATGTTTCAACAAGTGTAAAGAAGTCTACTAATTGATAGACATGTTTTAAAGATAAGTCAATACAACTTTATTGAAATACATCTGTCCTGTCAAAAACTGTTAAGTTGGTCCCACTGTTTATGTCTTCTAGGTAAGTTATATTTATTTAGATTAGCTTTCCAAAACTTATGACAAGTTTGAAACTGTTCTAAGGCAACGTTTGTAACTATTTTCATTCACAATCTCCAAATATATTCAATAATTTCTACTTTAAAATGGCAGTGACGAGGACGTGAAAAAACAGGTAGTAAAAGTTACTAAATTTGAGAACATTTACCGTTGAAGTAGGTAATCATGAGCACAATTTTTCTATTGTCAACTTTCAGTTTGTACTGAGTTTGTATTTCGAAATATACGTCAAATACTTATAAATTGCTTGAGCGTCTTTTATGAAATCAGTCTTAACCTACAATTCGTTTAATTACGTCTAAATACAAGTTCATTGGTGGACTAATACTTTTATTTAACTGTTAAAATACCAAAATTTTATTGTTAAATCTTGTAACCCGAAATTAATATTTCAACCCAAATAACAATTTTATTGTTCCTGTGTAAGTTGCAGTTTCTGAAATGAAATATTTCTGATACTATTTTTATTTCTAAAATCATATTATTCGTGACTTTGAAATAACATAACAAGAGATACAGAAATTTGAATCACGCGTCGTCACTGGAATTTCTGACAATCAATTTTACGGCTAAAATCGGATGATGTACTGACGAATTATTGTATTTTCGTTATCTCTCAATTTATTCGCTTTATCATTTAATGCGATACATTCCCAACAGAAATAGATGTCGCCCCATTCGACAAATCAACGACTGGATAATGTAAAATTCTTACATCAAATCGCTGTTAATCACGATGACCATCCCATTTAACTATCAAATCAAAGAAAAATTTCACCATAAACTCCAGAAACACATACAAACCAGATGTGAAGTAATGAGATTTCTATACAAAATATCAACATTTCCAAAAGACCCATTATATCACACCGACTTGCAAGCCTTCTAGTCCCTACTTACTGCATGCGTCATTCAGGGTTAAATTTCTAACGCTACTAAAGTACCTCTGACTGGGGTTGTCCGTCTTGCTGAGGCGGTGGTTGCTCCGAGTGTACACTAGCAGCCTGTGCTTCCGGTACAGCAGCAGTTCCATTCTCTTCAATCTTGGGCTTCTGTTCCTCCAAACTCTTCATTCTTTCCTTCTTCAACAAATCATACTGTCTTTCAACCATCTTTTGAAACGCGTCTTCGTCGACCGCAGGTTTACAATGCTAAACACTAACACTCAGCAAACTCAACAAACAAAAAACAAAAACAAACCTTTTTCAATTCTTCCTGAAACTGTTCGCTACTTTCAATAAACTTCCGCTTCTTCGCTTCAAACCTTTCTTCAATTTGTTGCAACTCGGCTTCAAGCTTCTTTTGATGCATAGTTAGAGATTGGACTTGACGCTTCAAAACTTGCATTCTTCCAGTAGTTACTACTGAGCGCACGTCTGGGACTACCGTATCCGAGAAAATTTCGTTGATTAAGCGGTGATTCCTCAAGAAACGCGCATAAGCGACGTGTTTGACCGAGTACCCGTCGTCTTGATCTACAAAGATGCAAACTAGAGTGAAAAAAGGCAATCGAAATTAAATACCGTCTTCATCTTCGGCGGCTTGAATTTCAATCCGGCGATCTGCCGCTTGCTGTTTGGACGAAGAACTGGTTCTGTCGTGAGTGTCGCTGTCGTTACCTTAAATACACGTTACAAGAAAATAATTTTTGTACTTGTAACGCTGGCACTTACCGGTTTTACCTCTATTTTTTGCGTTTATAAAGGCTAGATATGCTGGGGAGTTGTGGTAGGTTTTTAATGTTTTTTCGTATTCGACCTGGAATGGAATTTTCGTTGTTGGATTTTTACACGGAATGTTAAAAACGTACTTTTTCGCCTTCATACTCTTCGACAAATTCGGTTTTTTCGTCCTCTGGGAGATCTCTCCACATCTGCCCGATGATTTTTCCAATTTCCCATAGTTTCAGATCTGGATTTTGAGCCTTTACAGTATCCCAAACTTTTCTACTGTAACGCATGTACGGCATGAGGGGCTTTTCAGGGGGTTTTGGAGGTTTGGGCGTTCGCGCGTCATTCTAGAACAGATTATAACTCAGATCTCTTTAAACTTTTCCGGTGGCATTCCAAAACGGGAATTGATTAATTATCTAGTTTTAAACAGATCTATATCTTGCACATTTTTTCGGTTCACATAAATGTAGCCGTAAAACACAGGCTAATCCCATTTAAATATGCAATGAGCGATGTAGATAAGATAAAGATTAATGGTTCTTTGTAGGGATAGAACAATTAAAATTGATGTTAGATAATAGAAGAGTGGCGTTCTATCCCTTCCCATGAACAAATAGCGCACCAATGGATTTCTCTTCTATTTAAAACTTAATTTTTGAACAAAGGAAGATTTTTCAAACAAACTCAATAATAGCAAGAATAAAAAGAAAAACAATGTTTGTGTTAAGATTTTTTATGAAGTATTTTACACAACTTTGTCAAATATATTTAATATTATGCTGTGTAATACGTAAACAAAATTCAAATATGCTTAAGTTAATGGTTGGAACTTCCGAAGTAATTATGTGAATTAAAATGTAACTAAATAAAATTACGAAACGACTGAATAAATATAAATTACTTTACAATGTCTCAATATTTCTGAGAAGACTCGACGTCGTTTTGGAAAATATTACGAATTATCAGCCGGATTATAACAGGCACAAAATAACGCAACTGTTCTAATTTACCTTACTTTGTATGTTTAAGGTTGCCAACACTACAACAATGACAAGAGATAAAGTCACTACTTTACATAACATGCATACTTGAAACGTTTTGTAGTAATAAATACTACAAAAAAAAACTTTGAAGTGGTCAAATACCCCCCAAATTAAATACAAATAAAAAGCACGTAGTTCCTAAACAATTCCAAGAAACAACGTCACGACATTTGATTAAACATTTTTACAGTTTTTCCGCTACTGATAGTAAAAAATAGTTACCAAAGCACACATTTTTACTTATTTAAAACTTTTACACTGCCTTCATTTGACAAAAGTTTTTTATTCAAGTTGCAGCTACGCAGTTATTCCGTTCTTTATTTTATAATCATTTTCACTACAAACAAACTTCTAACCCAAAACCGAACGCAAGGTCAAAAAGCATCATAAAAAGTAAGCTACAAGACATACCTGCTGCCAATACTGATATTGGTTATAATTGTTATACGCGTAAGCGTTGTAACCAGGGTTATAATTGCTGCTAAGCCCGTAATTGTGATTATTATTGTAACCGTACCCTTGATTCGGGGTATAGTAATAGTAATTGTTACCGTAGCGATGCATCGCACTAAATGAAAATCCACGAAAAACGAACAGTTTTGAGATACGTAAATGTTATTTGTTTTAGATAACTCAGAATTATCAACAGATAAGTCATTGAGCTTATGAAAGAAAATGCAAATATTTACTTACGGCAGAGCTCTTTCCCACTTTTTGTGGTAAAAATCCGGAATGGCCATTTGGAGTTGTGATAAATGGACTTGTTTCTTTCTGTAAATACAACTGTAGGACTTATTGATCTGTTTGCACAGGCAGAGATAATTTTTTAGATGAAAATTTTTTGATAGTGTGAGTCAATACATAAGCATTAATCAGTAACAAGTACTTGAGAGACTTACGTTGGTTCCTGAACCTGACCCTCCTGAGGCTCTTAAACGCTCTAGAAAAAATACGATTTATATTACTTAATTGGTCACACGTATAAGGGGGTTTCGTGCAATTAATAAACAAATTGTTAACAATGCCAAATTCTACTTACCTTGAAACAATTACAAATTACAATAAAAGAGTTAAAATGATAAAAAAAATACACACTTGGATTTATGAATAACCTTGTTAATTAGTGCAACGCTACTGAACAATAAGCAATGATGGCTGCGTCTAGATCTTCTACTTATCAACATTCTGCATGATTCTATGGAATGAAGAGAAAAAAACGACTATAGACCATTTGGCGAAAAGTAAACCATCAGAAAATCAAACCTAATAAATTACATTCTACACTTTTACTCCCTTATAAACAAACTACTTGTCTCTACTATAAAACATTTTCACTACTGTATTGTCTCCACTTCATTATGATTTCAATTTGCAGATCGGTTTTCGAGCAACTTATTCCTGATGGATCATTTTCATCCAAACTATCCTGTATGAAACCAAAAGGTCTTGCAATTTGAGTTGATACGATGATATAAGAGTGAAGCAAAAGCTTGCTCAGAAAAATGTATCATAAAACTTAACTCATCAAATTATTAAAGAGTGTTAATAAAACGAAGTTTGCAGTTACCTTTCAATATGTTGAAAGTCATGGGCACGCCTGCCGACAGCAAATCTGAACAACAAACACAAACAAAGCATATCATCAGCACTATTCTACAAAAAAAAGTATACTATGGCTTATAACAAACCAAAGAAAAGTGACCAAATTGAACGGTTGATAAACCACAGTATTAAAGGCTTAAATCTAATAAAACATGCTATTAACTTGTAAATTCAAATGCTAATAAATCCATCATTTCAACAATAATTAAAATAATAAATTAAGTAAAAATCAGCGGTTTACAAAAAATACTCATGCGAACTGCAAGCTCTGAAAGAATTTACTGGATTTACTTTGGTACGTTTAAAAACTAGTAATTACTGGAAAAAACTACGGGACTTCGCGTAAAATAATTTATTTTATAATGCAAATTGTTACAACTTATGGAAATTCTTACGGTTTGTTTGGGGGCTAGGCATTTGCATCGCAACTTGTTTGTAATTGGCTGGAAGAGCCATTTTGCCGCAAGTGTTAAGAAACCGACAAACACACTAAAATTAAATCACAAGGAATTTAGTATTTGTACATCAGATCTATAATGAGGAAACTTGAGATTCTTCTAAAATATTTACAAAACAACGGCACTTCACAACGCTTCCATTTTGCAGGTGCTGTCAGCTGTCATTTGCGGCCATGGGGTCTGCAACACGTCTGCAACCAATAACGCGCCTTACGTGCGTTACCAAACTGGTTTTTAATTCCCCTAGATTACAAAAAAAAGCTATATTTTTTAAACTTTCGGTTGGACATTTGATATGTGAACAATAAAGACGTTCTATTGTTGGATGATATGCAACTCCACCAATGTCGCCATTTCTCTTATTAAGATAAGAAGCAACATGGCTACGCATTTTTAGTGGAAAACGAAGAGAAAGTTAGGTTCAGTTATCTGCTTTGTGCATGCACGATGAATATAATAATATAATAGTGTCAGAGCTTCTGCACGACTATGATGACCGCCGATTCAGTGGTATCAATTAAGTGAAAAACATGGTAAAAGGTGGTGATAGTTATCCACACTCAAATTTAAGTTGGCAACAATGAAGTTTTTAAATTAAGCACCACATTCGATTGGTAGATTTCGCGGGACCGAATTTAAAATGTAGGAAAATCAGCCCAAATGATTCATCGTTGTCAAACAATTTGAGTGCTGATAAATATTAAGTGGGATTTATAAATTTGCTGTTGACGTTGAAGTTCCCGTTGCAGTTGCTGTTTCCGCTGACGTTACTTTGATGTTCAACTTTTTCCATATTTAAAGGAGTTGTATGTAGAAGAAAAGTGGAGGATTTAAGATGATTACTACAAAAAATTACCATTTTAGACATGTTTTAAGTGTCTTCTTGTCGAAATAAGTCTGTACATATTAAGAAAAAAAAAAGGCAAAATGTAGCCCCGCCCACCCGCCCTGATGATTTTTTTTATTCGTCGTGAGCCAAGAGGGCGGAGCTTAACTGCAAATCCTTATTTCTTTACAAGATATTAAAAGTATGTTTTTGAGTATCTTGTTCAATGAATACTATGTATACAGGGTTAGTATAAAGTCCTGGAATGATTGAACAACTTTGTCATTTGAAAAGATTTTTTTTTTTGTAAATTTTGTGTGGATATATAGTTAAACATGGCGACTTGATTACAATATTTTTTTAAATCTTTCGGTTTGACACAAAAGGCCTCCTACTTTTTTTTAATGGAACATCCAGATTTTTTTGACATTTTCTGATGCAGAATAAAAAACCTGATATTGTAAAATTACGTCATCTTTGAAAATACTACTCCTAATAAATAATAAACTATTAAGAGTAGGACGGTAGGACCACAATAAATGTTCAAAGTGTTCTCGGTTCACGATTTGGCAGTGATGTAATGGATCAACAAAATGTCTCAATGATTTTACAATATTAGGTGTTGTTTTGTGATTTTTTTTTTAAGGAAAAATGTTATAATCAAATTTTTGATTCGTTGTCAGATCGAAGGGCGGGGTTTAATTACAAAATCCATATTTGTCTACAAAAATTTACTATTTTAAACATGTTTTAGGGTTCTTGTTCTGAAAAGACGACTACGATAACAATATAAGTATATTCAGAAAAAAAAAGGCAAAATATAAGCCCCGCCCACCCGCATTCAACTATGATGATTTTTTTTAATTGTCGAGGACCAAAGGAGCGGAAATTAATTGCAAAATCCTTATTATTTCTCTACAAGAAATTACCATGTAAGACATGTTTTTCAATACCGCGTTATTTAAAAAATACTACGTATATTAAGAAAAAATGAAAGCCAAAAATAAGCCCCACCCACACCTGCCCTGATGTAAATAGTAATAAACTTTTCATTCGTTGGCAGGCCTAGGGGCGAAGCCTAATTGCAAAATCCATATTTCCTTACAAAAATTTGCCATTGTAAACGCGTTTTAAGTTTCTAAAAATAAAAAAAATCGTCACAATTGAGATGGAGTGGGTGGGCGGGGTATAATTTGTCTTTTTTTCTTAATATACGTAGTATTCTTTGAAAAACACGATACTCAAGAACATCTTTTTAATTTCTTGTAAAGAAATAAGTATTTTGCAGTTAATCTCTGCCCACTTCGTTCACGGTGAATAAAAAAAAAATCATCACAATTAAGATAGGGTGGGTGGGCGGGCTTATATTTTGCCTTGTTATTTTAGTATGTGTAGACTTCTTTTCACAACATGAAAGTTAAAACATGTCTAAAATGAAAAATTTGTATAAGGAAATATCGATTTTGCAATTAGGCACCGCCCCGTAATCGCAAAATCCATATTTCCTTGCAAAAATGTACCATTTTAACCATGTTTTAAGTTTCTTGTTGTAGTAAGATGGCTATGTATATTAAGAAAAAAAGGCAATATAAAGCCCCACCCACCCGTCCTATCTCAATTTTGATGATTTTTACTTCCCGAGCGTAAGCAAAGGAAGTATTGTAATCGAGTCTGTCGGCCGACTCTCTACTTTTACGTTTTCTCGATCTTTCATGACCCCTAGAAGACGAAGAAATAGGTCTACCATTTCCGTCTGTCTGTCCGTCTGTCCGTCTGTCCGTCTGTCTGCCGTCCCGGATTTTTATTAGACAGATTATCTCCGAAAGTACTGGACCGATTATTGTGAAATTTTGTACTTATACTAGGAATATCATGTAGATGGTAAAACGCTAACCAAAATTTGTCTAATCATCCCCACCACTAATGCGATGACGTCACTTCAAAATTGTACATAGTAAATAGGTCTTAAATAGTATAAAATAACATAGTCCTACACATGTAGTTTACGACTCCGAATTCAGTTTTTACCCGAAACGTCCAGATTTTTGGAAAAAAAATCAAAATTATAAAACAACATTTTTCAATTTAATTTTGAATCTGCTAACCCGAATGTTTTGAAATGTTGCAGATGTTTTAAGGCTCTAAACAGCATCATAAATCTTTAGTCAAAATATATTTGGTTATCCCCTCCAAAAACTTGATGACGTCAGCTCAAAAGTTTGCCGAATAAATCCTATCTAAAATGTACAAAATATGATGAGTCTGTATTTGTAATATATCACTCCATTCATATTTTTTGGATTTGCATATAGGGGGTGACTCAAAAAAATTAATGAATGTGTCAATTTATTTTATTGATTTAATCAGGAATTACAGAACCGAATGCTGTGAAATCTTGGAGATATTTTAAAGTTATCATAAGCATGGTAAGTTTTTGATCAAAATGTATTTGTTTATCCCCCCCTAAGAAATTAATGGCGTCACCCCAAAATTTTGCTGAATAAATCCTATCTAAAATGTACAAAATATGATGAGTCTCTTCTTGTGATTTATCATTCCATTCATATTTTTTGGATTTGCATATACAGAGTGACCTAAAAAAATTAATGAATGCGTAAATGTATTTTATTGATTTAATCAGGAACTACAGAACCGAATGTTTTGAAATCTTGCAGATGTTTTAAGGTTATAAAGAGCATAATAAATTTTTAGTCAAAATATATTTGGTTATCTTCTCCAAAAAACTGATGACGTCCGCTCAAAAGTTTGCCGAATAAATCCTATCTAGAATATACAAAATATGATGAGTCTGTACTTGTAATTTATGATTCCATTCATATTTTTTTAATTTGCATATAGGGGGTGACTCAAAAAAATAATGAATGCCTAAATGTATTTTATTGGTTTACTCAGGAACTGCAAAACCGAATGCTTTGAAATCTACTGCGAAAAAAAAACATAATAGGCATGCAGTCGTCACGTTTCCGACAGCGAGAGAAGTACTGTCTCAACTCTTTAGACCAATTTTTTTAATTCGTCGTGAGCTGAGGGAATTGTAAAATCCTTATTTTTCTACAAGAAATTACCATGTGAAATATGTTGTTAAGTAATCGAGTTATACAAAGAAAACTAAATTTATTAATTAAAAAATAAAACCAAAAGAGAAGCCCCACCCATTCGCCTCGATCTCAATCGTGATGAACTTTTCATTCGTTATCAGACCGAGGGGCGGAGCATAATTGCAAAATCGATCCTTTCCTACAAAAATTAACTATTTTAAACATGTTTTACCTTTCTTATTGTGAAAAGAAGACTATACTACACATATTAAGAAAAAGGGGCAAAATGTAAGCCCTTATATATAGTATTTGCTAACATTAGTCTTATTTTGGCAATTGACATATTCTCTGAGAAAATAGGGGACGGGTGGGCGGGGCTAGCACTTGGTAAGATAAGACTGATTTTGGCAAATGACATACCCTCTAGGAAAGAGATGGCGAGCAGCTAGGGCTAGAACGGTAGAAATGAGTTAAATTATTATAATAAGAAAAGACACTAAAGGCTCCAAAGCACTTTCAAATTATTTCCAAATTGAAGTACCTAGAACCTCAAGATTGTTTTAAATTTTTTCAAAAAAAACGGGATCCCGAAATTAACTCAAAAACAGCAACAACTCATTTCGACCGTCTAATTCGAAAGCATGAGGTGTTGCTGGAACAAAATTTTCGAAAAATTCGGCTTAGAAATTATTTTTTTAATAATTCGAAAGCTCGAAAAACGGTAAAAAGTTCCTTCGGATGTAATGAAAAACAATTTTTGGAAAGTTGCCCAAAATTTCTCTAAAAAGTCTAAAGGATATATTTCGACGAGCTGATTCAAATAATATAACGTGTTCGTGGTACCGGATCAAAATTTTTGGAAAATTTGATTTGAAAATGGATTTTTTTTAAATACTTCAAAAATCAAAAAACAGTAAACAATTTAATTTATTGAAAAATTGAAGTATTCGTAAAGTTGCCTAAAAATCCTCAAAAATCCTGGGGAAAACATTTCGTCCAGCTAATTCACGATTTTTGAAAAATTTAGTTTTTTTTTTTAATATTTCCAAAGCTGGAAAAATCTAAAAAAATGTAAATATTTTAGGAGGTATTGAAAATTTTATCTTTTCCAAAATTATACATATAGTTATAACACCTAATCTTTTTTGAAATAAATACTGACAGAAAGCTACAGTGTAGAAAATGATGGCAGATATTTAAAATATGAGGGTTTCGATGAACAAGTCATTAAATAACTTATTAATATTAGTAGAACTCATTATTATCTCTATCAAAATTTGATTTTCGTGGAATTAGGGCTGTCAACCAGAAAAATGTCCCCCCTACTTCAGGGGATTTTCCTTCAAGTTGGCAGCACTACCGCAATTTGATTGGTCGAAAACCCAACACCAACGGCCAACAGCAACATCAGCGGCAAGTTTATAAATCGACCTGTAATGTTTTTACTTACACATCTTTAAAAATAATCCTCAAGGGTAATAGATCTTGAAATCCATTAATAAAATGCAATTATCTGTTCACCAAAACCCGGATATTTTAAGTAACCACTAGATTTCACTATTCACTACTGCATTTTATACATGTGTTCAAAAGCAAATTTACTTTATAATATTTACACGAAGTTTATTTCTCATCGTCTTAAAAACAGATTATAACTATCATAAAATAATATCAAGGTAAATCCTCATTGCCTTTGAATATCCCCCAGCACTCCCACTTTCGTAATATTTAGTAGTAGGTAGATTTGAATTACTCCGTTTTTATTACTTTTGTATTTTGAATTTCTTTTTTCAATTAATTTATTAGAGAATTCTGGTGAGTCCGTAGCACCGGAATGATTTGCAACAAGCGTGTGTTGACCTACCGGTAGTATGACCGCGGTCACATCCATTTGCTGTCAACTTGTCAGTTAAACAAGGTTATATTTTTTGTTAAAAATTTAATCGGCAAGTGAATACCTTTTACACTTCAACCCAAGAACTGTAATACTCTTTTAACTTGTGTTTGTGTTGTGCATGTGTTGATTTCGTGCGTTTTTGTTTTAATACTGTATCAAGGTCCAGTATGTTAACTAAAAAAAATATATATAATAAAATAAAAACTTACAGATGTCTACAGAAGAAAGAGTACCAAGGATAAAGGAGCTTAAAATCCGCATGAAGCCCGACTACTACTTGGAGTTGGCACGTGAAGCTTTTGAAAAAGGAAACAAAAAAGATGCTTTAGAAAACTACATTAGTTATATTGAGAATCTAGCCCACCCTGACGAGATGAAACTAGCTGAACAGATGAATTTGACTAAGTTGATCATGAATTTAAACAATCTCAGTGAATTAAACCAGGAAATTGAACAGGAAGTATTAAAATGCTACTTGAAAGTATTAAACCGGTATCCACAGAACGCCATTCTATTGAATGCGTTTGGTGTGTTTTTTTTCTCACATGGTGAATACACGGTTGCTCGAAAATTTCTACAAAGCTCCGCTGACCTTGGCTACTTACCAGGCGAAAAAAATTTCTTGCATGTTATTTGGCACTTGATCCCACGGTGGCATTTTCGAATGCTGAATGACCAGAAGAGGAACGAATCCTACAAAAAGGCAATTACAAATGCGATTAATCATGGTTTTAAAAAAGTGTATGACATTGGTACAGGATGTGGGCTCTTAAGTTTGATAGCTACAAACTGCGACAAAGACGTGACGGTAGTGGCGTTTGAAGAAAACAAAACTTTGAGTGATATAGCTTCAAATATATTTAAAAGGAATAATGTAAATGAGAATATTACGTTAATAACGCGGAACTCCAACATGGCCAGTGTTCCACCTACCCCTTGCAATTTAATTTTGACGGAAATATTTGACGCGGGAGTTTTTGGTGAAGACTGTCTTGAAACAATTAAACATTCAATGGATAATTTTTTAGTAGAAAAGAATTTTAAAATAATTCCAGCTGGAGTTAAGTTGTATGTCACTGGAATAGAAAGCGCAGAAATATTGAGAAAACATCGTTACATACATCAACTAGATGAACTAAATTTGAAAGACATTTGTATAAGGGAAGTGGACGCAGAACCGTATGATGCAGAGTTTTTGAAAAACAAAAACGTGAAATATTTAACAAACACGAACTCGTTTTTGGAAGTCAATTTTTATGATAAACCACAACTGGAAAAGCTGTTAGAGAGCAGTGACTGTATTGACACTGTTGAGTTGACTTGTAACGAAAAAGGTGTTCTCCATGCTTTTGCTATGTGGTTTGATCTCTGTTTAGATAAAGAAATTACAATTTCTACAGATCCTAGTAATTTGGATAATCAATGTTGGGAACAAGCGGTGTTTTATTTGAAGCATCCAATACAAGTATCAGCTGGTGAAATAGTCAAAATTAAACCTAGCATGGTAAATGGCCAAGTTCACTTTGAAGTAGTATCAAAAAGTATTAATTGCAGTAATTGTTTTGAAGTTAGTACAGAGGTGATTTCATTTCTCAATGACACGCAGTTAATTCAGAGTATAATTAACGCTGCTGATAAGTATACAGCGCCTGATTTGCGCATAGTTGACTTTAACATTTTCCCGCTGTTTGGACTTTTGATGGCAAAAAAAGGGGCCACTGTCTGGCATATATACAAAGATGAGTGTGACTTATCGTTATTTAATGAAATTATGGTTAGGAATGATTTACCCGCCAACAAATTAATTTGCGTACATCAGAAAGAACTGCAAGAATATATAATTTATGTGGAACAGCCACACATTGTTTTTACAAATATCATAAAAACGGACGGATCCTGGAACAAGGAGGAATTTACTGTAGAGACAGAGCAAATATTTAAGTGTGAATCGCTCCCTAAGAAGATCGTTCTTAACGCTCAATTTATTAGTTCTAAATACTTGGATGTTTGCAATAAAGTGGATGACAGCAATGCGTTGAATTTTGAAATATTTGAAGAAATAAATAAGTATTCTGTAAGTTGTTATTAAACTAATTATAGTAATTATTTATGTACTTTATGTGTAGGGAAGTGAACATCCAAATTTGGAGACGTTTGAACACGAAGCTCATTCCACAATAGCTGTTTTTGATATCAGCGACTTGGAGAAGGTGGATTTTCATAAGGAAGTGGATATCACTTCCGACGGGTCTTGCAATGGAATTCTGTATTGGTTTGACATTCACTTTACCAGTGATGAAAACAAATTCAGCACTTTAAACAGTACACATTATAACAAGTCTTGTACTTTGTTAAATAATCGAAAATGTGTAAAAGAGGGCGAAAAAATTCCCATTCACATTCTGAGACTTGAAGGTCACTTAAAAGTATACTGTGATTTGAATTAATTGTTGTAATAAATATGAACGAAAGACTGGAATGTGTAGGTTATTATATTGTTCCATATGTATTAATAATTTTTTCCAATAGTTTTAAAACTGATTTTGTATTCTACAGATTTAAATAGTATATGCTCATTGTGGTGGAAATTATTTTCACCCTAATCCATACAACAAAAGTAGATACTTCTAGGAAAGAAACGCGACTAGGAACTCCAGAAAGGTACGTAATGTATTTTAATAATTTCTGTACAATCCAGATTGTTGGTAGCAAATATTTTTTTAAGTTTGTTTTTGTTGACTCTTCATGACCATATGTGTGACCAAAGTTGATCTCAAATTTGGATTTGTGTTATGCTTTTGTCAGAAATATCGAAAAAAAATGGATTTAGATTGGGTTATCGTTGGTCATACCAGCTTCCGTTGGTATCTCCACTCTGTAAATGTATAGTAAATGTCATTGATGCCATATGTCACTGTTAGTGTGATTGTGATTTGTTTGAGGTTGAGGTTAACAATGACGTAACCTAAATGTAGACACAACATTTTACTTTAAGATATTTCAATGTAACAATTTGTTATACATATTCTAAAAAACATTGACACTCATAAAACCCTTACAAGCAATCAGTTCTAAATTTCTTATTTTTCTATATACATATATATTGTACTTAGAAAGGCTAGTTTAAACTTTTTTAATTAATTTATTTAAACACAATCCAGTTTTATTTGGCACGTTTTTTTTTTACTGAATTAGTGTTAGACTTTTGGTCTGTTAATAACCGGACAGTGTCGGATTGTGCCACCGGGACACCGGCAAATTTCCCGAAACAGTCTACTTTTTTTATATACAATTATTTACATTTTTCACATATCCAGGATGTTAGAATTACAAATGCAATAATAAAAATATAACAGACGCTTAAAAAATGATGTCTGTAAATATTATATAGTATAAGAGCATCTTTTTACTTCCACAGCGCATTGATTAAATACATATAGATAGACCCATGCTATTGTTTGGAGCGAACAGGCCAACGGCCGGCGAACAAGAGATGGCGCACCAACGGTCGGCCGTCAAACGCCGGCGAAAAGCTTGGACACCAATCACGCGCATAGGTAACACAAATCACACTAATAATATATTTAATAAATCTACCACTCGATAGAGGGCGACGAAAAAGTGTGTAAAAATCTCATAGTTAGCATTTAAATAATTTGCAACGTTGCCAGATGAGCCTAACACAAATTTGCCGTTATTTCTAGCCAAGTAGGATTTATTTCGTTTAAAAGTTTCTGATAAAGAAATGGGATTATTATAATGAATAAAAATAAATAAAACAAACGAATTATTAAGTACTTGTTATTTTAAATACTTGTTAGTGCTAACATTATTATAAATACGGTCCGGTAACTCAAATTTTATAGAAAGAGTGAGATGTTTCAGGACGAGGCGACCGTAGGGAGCCGAGTTTTTAATTTCGAAACGAGTTCTGCGAAAAGAGTTATCGGAGGTATGTCATTATGGATTTTATTTCATACTGTCAACATATTTTTTTTGTTCGATAAAATAATTACTATTTTGGAAAAAGTTCAAATCAAGTCACTTTTTCTGACATCGTTAGCAACCGCTGTTTGGCTAATGTTTTAATTTGTTTATTCGTGCAAATCAGCATCAAATGTTTAAACTAAAATTTATTAGTCTAGAGACGGACAGATATATACTAAAGACAAAACATATCCATTCATATATGTCTTAAAAAACGGGTAACATATGCCGCATAAACTAAAAAATAAGACATTTTCTTTCACATTTTATATTGTAAATGCAATTAAGTATATCGATAACTCGCTACTGAAAATTTATTGAAATATAATTTCTGCAAAAAAAAGATTGTTGTGGTTTTATGGTTTATTGACATAGTTTACTTATTTAAAATGAATATTTTTCATACATAGCACAAGTTCTTGATATTATTTATTTTAATTTCAAATAATAATTGTGTTTCCTTTAATTTTAACCAAGAAAATTTTTCGGTTATTATCCAACATACTTTTGTACATTAAGAAACTCCATTCCACGTCGCGGGACGTTACAGAACAATATTTAAGTAAATAAGCTTCTCCAAAAAGAAGTCGTTTTTATGTGTTTTAAAACTCACTCTTTTATCTCCGGACTTTCGGCTTTTTAGTGTTTCACTTCGACACAAGAATATAAACAGTGGAAAAATGGAACAGTTTTAAAAACTATTCATCTATTTGTTCTGTCTTGCAGCGAGAAAGGAATACAGCATATTGTACCCACATTTCATAGTAAAAATATGGATCCGGTTTAAAATTTTACCTACCTACTTAATTACGTTAACAAACTAAAATTTTCATTGAAGAGACAGGCTGTTCTAGGAAACTTTATTACAAATCTCTTCATTTACGAGCTGCTGAAGGACCGCCGGTCTCATTGATAATTCTTACCTACTTCAGTTCTTACCTGGCTTGTACTTAAGAATGAAGCGAAAAATGTTCCAACAATAAAAACCAAAATGTACAGACTGGAAATATAGTAAAGGGGGTAGTACCTACATACAAACGTATGCGTAATAGTTCGTTAGACATTAGGTATTTATCAAAATTAACCAAATCTCTTAGTTTACGCACTATTGGACGAGCACTCCTTAAAACGGTCAGAATACTTAATCGCATTATTCCATTCACACCTACCTTAAACTTTGCCAGATGAACCTAACACAAATTTGCGGATATTTCTCGTCAACCTGGTAATATTTGATTTTGAAGTTTCTAGAAGTATCTCAATGGGAATATTATAATGGACAAATAAAACAAACAAATTATTGTTATTATTATTTGTTGTTTTAATCCATTAGACGCTTATAGGCTATCGCATACTTTTCTTGAAAAATCGGTAATAAATTCAGTGAAGCATCTTTGCCCCTTAATTCCTATGGGTAAATTGGGATTTTGAATAGAGATCGCAGAAACATTTTTTATGGTTTTATGGTTTATTTACATAATTTACTTATTTACAATGAATGTTTTTAATATATAATACAAGTTCTTGATATTATTTATTTTTATTACAATTAATAATCTTGTGTTATTTTTCATTTTCAACAAGAAAATTTTGTCGCTTATTATCTAACATATTTTTATACAATGAGAAACACCATATGTTTCACATCACAGGACGTTGCAGGAAAATACTTAAGTAAATAAGCTTTTGTTATTTCACTTCGACGCAAGAACCGTTTCAAAGAAAACAAACAGTGAAAAAGCGGGACAGATTCACAAAGTTTTCTGTTCTTTTTTTCTTCGGTTTTGCAGTGGGTGGGAAATATGGTGTATTGTACATTTTACAATAAAAATATCGATTTCAGGCAAATTTCCGCACCACCAATGAGGTATTGCCACGGCGCGTTTTTTTTTTTGTTTTAGCAGTGCTATCCCCAATAGGCCTAATGCATGTAAAAAAATCAGGATATTTTAAGCTGCAGTTTTTGTAAATTGAGTGGTTTATTTGTGTCAGTTTTCCAGTATCATGTCTTAATTCAGCGGATAATTATCTGAATCAATATCGGCAAGTAGTGTATTAGGCCTATTGGGGATAGCACTGCTAAAACAAAAAAAAAAACGCGCCGTGGCAATACCTCATTGGTGGTGCGGAAATTTGCCTGAAATCGATATTTTTATTGTAAAATGTACAATACACCATATTTCCCACCCACTGCAAAACCGAAGAAAAAAAGAACAGAAAACTTTGTGAATCTGTTCCGCTTTTTCACTGTTTGTTTTCTTTGAAACGGTTCTTGCGTCGAAGTGAAATAACAAAAGCTTATTTACTTAAGTATTTTCCTGCAACGTCCTGTGATGTGAAACATATGGTGTTTCTCATTGTATAAAAATATGTTAGATAATAAGCGATAAAATTTTCTTGTTGAAAATGAAAAATAACACAAGATTATTAATTGTAATAAAAATAAATAATATCAAGAACTTGTATTATATATTAAAAACATTCATTGTAAATAAGTAAATTATGTAAATAAACCATAAAACCATAAAAAATGTTTCTGCGATCTCTATTCAAAATCCCAATTTACCCATAGGAATTAAGGGGCAAAGATGCTTCACTGAATTTATTACCGATTTTTCAAGAAAAGTATGCGATAGCCTATAAGCGTCTAATGGATTAAAACAACAAATAATAATAACAATAATTTGTTTGTTTTATTTGTCCATTATAATATTCCCATTGAGATACTTCTAGAAACTTCAAAATCAAATATTACCAGGTTGACGAGAAATATCCGCAAATTTGTGTTAGGTTCATCTGGCAAAGTTTAAGGTAGGTGTGAATGGAATAATGCGATTAAGTATTCTGACCGTTTTAAGGAGTGCTCGTCCAATAGTGCGTAAACTAAGAGATTTGGTTAATTTTGATAAATACCTAATGTCTAACGAACTATTACGCATACGTTTGTATGTAGGTACTACCCCATTTACTATATTTCCAGTCTGTACATTTTGGTTTTTATTGTTGGAACATTTTTCGCTTCATTCTTAAGTACAAGCCAGGTAAGAACTGAAGTAGGTAAGAATTATCAATGAGACAGGCGGTCCTTCAGCAGCTCGTAAATGAAGAGATTTGTAATAAAGTTTCCTAGAACAGCCTGTCTCTTCAATGAAAATTTTAGTTTGTTAACGTAATTAAGTAGGTAGGTAAAATTTTAAACCGGATCCATATTTTTACTATGAAATGTGGGTACAATATGCTATATTCCTTTCTCGCTGCAAGACAGAACAAATAGATGAATAGTTTTTAAAACTGTTCCATTTTTCCACTGTTTATATTCTTGTGTCGAAGTGAAACATTAAAAAGCCGAAAGTCCGGAGATAAAAGAGTGAGTTTTAAAACACATAAAAACGACTTCTTTTTGGAGAAGCTTATTTACTTAAATATTGTTCTGTAACGTCCCGCGACGTGGAATGGAGTTTCTTAATGTACAAAAGTATGTTGGATAATAACCGAAAAATTTTCTTGGTTAAAATTAAAGGAAACACAATTATTATTTGAAATTAAAATAAATAATATCAAGAACTTGTGCTATGTATGAAAAATATTCATTTTAAATAAGTAAACTATGTCAATAAACCATAAAACCACAACAATCTTTTTTTTGCAGAAATTATATTTCAATAAATTTTCAGTAGCGAGTTATCGATATACTTAATTGCATTTACAATATAAAATGTGAAAGAAAATGTCTTATTTTTTAGTTTATGCGGCATATGTTACCCGTTTTTTAAGACATATATGAATGGATATGTTTTGTCTTTAGTATATATCTGTCCGTCTCTAGACTAATAAATTTTAGTTTAAACATTTGATGCTGATTTGCACGAATAAACAAATTAAAACATTAGCCAAACAGCGGTTGCTAACGATGTCAGAAAAAGTGACTTGATTTGAACTTTTTCCAAAATAGTAATTATTTTATCGAACAAAAAAAATATGTTGACAGTATGAAATAAAATCCATAACGACATACCTCCGATAACTCTTTTCGCAGAACTCGTTTCGAAATTAAAAACTCGGCTCCCTACGGTCGCCTCGTCCTGAAACATCTCACTCTTTCTATAAAATTTGAGTTACCGGACCGTATTTATAATAATGTTAGCACTAACAAGTATTTAAAATAACAAGTACTTAATAATTTGTTTGTTTTATTTATTTTTATTCATTATAATAATCCCATTTCTTTATCAGAAACTTTTAAACGAAATAAATCCTACTTGGCTAGAAATAACGGCAAATTTGTGTTAGGCTCATCTGGCAACGTTGCAAATTATTTAAATGCTAACTATGAGATTTTTACACATTTTTTCGTCGCCCTCTATCGAGTGGTAGATTTATTAAATATATTATTAGTGTGATTTGTGTTACCTATGCGCGTGATTGGTGTCCAAGCTTTTCGCCGGCGTTTGACGGCCGACCGTTGGTGCGCCATCTCTTGTTCGCCGGCCGTTGGCCTGTTCGCTCCAAACAATAGCATGGGTCTATCTATATGTATTTAATCAATGCACAGCGTAAACTCAGTACGAAACAATAGATCTCCTGTTTCCGTCTGTCTGTCTGTCTGCCGTCTATCCGGATTTTTATTAGACAGATAATCTCCGAAACTACTGAACCAGTTGTAAAATTTTATGTGTATTCCGAATATTGTGTAGATGGCAAAACGCTAATCATCTCTACCAACAATTTATTGACGTCATCTCCAAAATTTACAGTAGTAAATTTAAATTTTATAAAATAAGATACTCCTGCGCATGTGATTTGTGAACCTCTGTTGAATTTTTATCCTAAACATCCAGATTTGTTATAGGAAGTAAATCGTTAATACTTTTTTTTCGTTTATAAATTTTGATGATTCCAAAAGCATTGTTTGTTATTTCTAATCCAATTCTCGTCTGAATGACTCGGGTTTAAGGACTGGATTATCGGACGTTTTACATGAAATTTCTAAATTTAAATCAGTAGAATGTCAAATGGTAAAGTTTCACTCCACATTTTTTTCATCTATTTAAGCAATTTTTTTTAAAACTGTTTTTTCATCTGTTTTAAAGTACTGTACCATTTTTTTAAACAAACAGGCCAATTTTGACGTTGAAGATTTTTATTGCTTTTTTTATAGAATAAAAAGGGCAACTTTTCGTCGTGAAGTTTTTTTTAATGTATTTTTTTAAACATTTGACCCCATTTTTAATGTTTTTTTTTTTTAAATTGTGGATTTCTAAAGATTTTGACTATGATTCTAGCGGATCCGTAGAGACACCGTTGACTTTGAGATTGTTACAAAAATAAGAAATTGGTCGAAGGTTATTTCAATAGAACTTCCCTCGTCTCTGAAGTGTAACCAAATAAATCCCACTTTTTCGAAAAATTATATTTTTTTTGCAATTTTTTTTCTGATAACCTCTATAAAGTAAAATCCAGTGCCGTAAATAACGGTCTCACAGCTTTTTTGACTTGAATTTTTCAATTTTTCAATCTTTAATTTTTTTGTTTCGTCATTTTTTCGATTTCAAATTTTTCGAATTGAGTTTCTCGAGTTTTAAATTTTTAATTTTCGAGAAAAATGAAAAAGGACAAGTTATTCTACGTGGCTTACATTAGAAGTACAGTCCAAAATTGTTGAATAATATATATATTGACAGAAAACAAAGATTAAGCCCCACCCACTCGTCCCGATTTCAACTGTGATGAGTTTTTCGTTCCTAATCAGACCGAGAGGCAGAGTTTAATTGTAACATCAAAATTTCTCTAGAAAATTCTATCTTTTTAAAAACATATTTCATATGGTCATTTTTTGCAGAGAAATGAGAATTTTGCAACTAAGCTCCACCCTTCAGCTCACGATGAATAAAAAATTCATCACAATTGAGAAGGGGCGGGAGGGCGGGGCTTATATTTTGTCCATTTTTTCTTAATATATGAAGTTTTTTTTACTAACAAGAAACTGAAAACATTATAACTATCTTGTTGTTAAAGATTAAGCGATTCGAAATACATACTGGGAATTAAAAAATCGGAAAAGCGGATAATTGCGAAATCCAAAAACTGCAAAATTGAAAAATTTTAAAATTAGAAAATCGTGGAATTGAAAAATGAAAATTTTGAAGAATGAAATAAACGACTGAAAAATTGTGACTTAAATCAAGAAAATGAAAATTAAAAATAGGACAAATGAAAAATAAAAATAAAGAACATGAAAATTGAGGAAACAAAAAATTGAAAAATCGAAAAATTAAAAATTGAGAAACTGAAGACGTGAAGAATGAAAAATTATATTATTGAAAAATTGCAAAATTGAAAAATTTCAAAACAAAAAATTCAAGAAACGATAAACTGAAAAGTTTACAAACGTGAAATTGAAAAAATTAGGGTCGGTTTACGGAAAGCGAATTAAATATTGAATCCTGGATTAATTTAACATAGGATTAAAATGTAGAATATGAGCCCATGATTGGTTAAAACATGCGCGTTGCATAGCAACGCACCTCAATTAAAATTAATCGCGATTAACTTTTAATTCGCTTTCCATAAACCGGATCTTAAAGTTACAAAAACGAAAAATGATGAAAAATGGAAAAATTGAAAAATGAAAGAAAATGCAAAAATATCTCAAAAATTGGTCGAAGGTTAATATAAATCCAGATTTTTCGAAAACTTATGAGATTTCCCCAGTAACATTTTATATGTAATCAATATTGAAGTTCTAACATTTAAATAATATGGGTAACGACAGATTTTTTTTTTTTTAAATCAATATAGGTTTTAAATATTGAATATATATTTATTTTCAATGTTTAATACTTATTTAGTTCAGAACATTTAATAAATGTTCTTCATATGAAAGGGGGTATGGATATATAAAAAAACTTGTATGGAATACAATATAATATTTATTAAATACAAAAATACATTGTCACTGGAAATAACAGTGTATTTGAAACGTTGCGGCAATATTTATACATTTAAAAATTATTTGTCCTAGAACCAATTCGTTGAAAATTTGTACCGGGTGATTTTTTTTTAATTTCTGCTTTTTTTTTCAGTTTCACTGCTTATGTCAGCAGTGAAACTGAAACTGTTGGCATAAGCTTCATGGGCAGAAATTTAAAAAATCACCTGATGTGAAACACAATATAAATTTTTTAAACATAAAAATACACTGCCAACTTACAATGAAATAAAAATACATTGTCAATGGAAATAACAATGTTCTGCTACATTTCAATCGTTATACAGAAATATTGATTTAATAATTATTTGCTCTATAACCGATTCATTGAAAAGCGATATAATTAATTAAAATAAAAAAAATCATACCTCATGTTTTTTTCGATGAGAATTCACTCTTGCTTTTGTCTGCGCTTAATGAGGTCCTACCATTTTTTAAATTTCAGCAGTTGTGGCGTTTTTGTGACGTTTCCGTGTGGTACCTACAATTAAATTAACTTACAAATTTCGTAATTTTTAAAAAATCACATAACTTTACATATTGTAGCCTTGTTAATTGTGAGTTCACTAAAAGAGAGCTTATTTTTTCCTTGCCCTGAAAACTTGAAAGCAATTTGGTTCATTATTAATAATTTCTTCAAAATTGCATAAGTACCTACATGTTTTTTTACATCTTCTCTTCCTGAAAAATAAACATTATTATCAGTCTGAAACTAACTAGTATATAAATACTAGGAGTTAATAATAAGAATAATAAATGCTTACCAATTCATTCAATTTCTGCGTATCTCCCGCAATTTCTAACTGGATTTCTTCTTTTTTTTGGTTGCGCCCGGACATTCATCATTTTGTTTCTACATTCATAATGTGCTTATATTCAGGAATATTAAACCTCTTAAATATACTTACGTGTTGAGAAATTGCATTTTCTGCATTGCTTGTAGAAGTGAGGTTATGTAGAATTAGTACTGTTTTCTTGACAAAACGGTATTTACTACACTATTCTGAATTTATCGCAGTACCGATAATCACAATTCACAATAGAACAAACACCATGAACTTACAGAAAATACTTTTTGAACCACCAACAACAACAGAAAATATGTATATGTTGCACATTGCGCAAACGCGTTCCAGCAGAGCAAGCGCAAATTTAAGTAAGTTTTACAAAAATGATGAATAAAATTATTATTTTTTGTTCGCAAAAATAAAAAAAATATTACTTTTTAATGAGCAATTAATAGTGTGCAACACGATATTTCGAATAGTGTCAATTTCACAATAGGTGGTATTTTTTCAAATCAATTTTTAATATTGCTCCGATAAAAACCCTATGACATAAATTACCTACAAGTTGTCCCAACATGGTACTTTTTTTTCATTTTTGTTGTTCGGTATCTTGATAAAAAGACATTTCATAAATATGTAATATATGTTGAAATTCATATATAAATTTATAAATATAAAATGAATATTATATAAATATTTGTAATATCTAATCAACATTTAATATTATATCAATCTTATATAAATATTAGAAAAATATTGCTTGCTACTGGGGTTGACATTTTACAATGTAACTTTGAAATTGTAAAACCAAAAAAAAAAAACTTGCAAGCTTTTTAAGATTATCATAACCACAGTAAATCGTTAATCAATTTTTTTTTGTATATGGCTTCCTAAAAATGATGACGTCATTTTATAATTTTGCAGAACAAATGTTCCTTAAATTTTATAGAATTACATAGCCCACGTTTGTGTAATTTAATACTGAGATTTTTGGGAAAAAAATTCAAAATTGCATTTTACAATATAACTTTAAAATTGCAAAAGCGAATGTACTGATAAATACTGTAAACATTAAAAAAAAATTGTTCTTTTAAAGCCTTCCCAAAAAATCATAACGTCTTCTTAGAATTTTGTCGAACAAATAATGTCCTTTAAATTTTATAAAATAACATACGTAATTCTGCATTGTGATTTATGAATCCGTGTTGACTTTTTACCTTTGCATCGAGATTTTTGAAAAAAAAAAGTCAACATTGTACGACAATATTTTAAAATTTAGCTTTGAAATTGCAAAAACTGAATGCTTTGAAATTATGCCAATATTTTAAGATTGTCTGAAACATAGTAAATCGTTAATCAAAATTTGCCTGTTATCTTCCATTTTTGCCGAATTCCTTCAAATTTATGAGTGCTTTAGGGAAAAAACTGGGTATGAATTAATCAATAAGTTAAACATATCCTGAGAAATTGAGAATGTTTATATTTTTCCCGTTAGTTCTGCATTAAATTAATTTTATAATTTTTGCACTAACGGAATTTGTCGGACTATACATACTTCAAGAGCGAGGGAAGTTCTGTCAGTATAAACCTTACACAATCCGACACTGTAACCAGACAACTCAAACATCGTTATTATTTCTACATACTTCAACAGAAAAAATGTCGCCGACGGAAATTATTATGTAAAAAAATAAGTACTGAGCATAATTACTGGATCATTTATAAAACGAAAGTGTATTTTAATCGCTTGGTTAATTAAAATTATATGAAAGGAAAATTCCATAGTGTATAATCAAATTTTATTTTATATCATACAAGTTTTGACTTGTTAGCTGATAAACGTAATAAGTAAATGTATATTTTCCAATACAATTCTTACAACCACTGGTGTTTACTAAAAATACATATAAAAATGACAATAAAATTATGCCACCTTGTGACTTGTTGCTTAAGCGCTATATACAAAAGTTTTAGGACACGGACGGAAATATCACCCATTTCATACGCCACACACATACAACTAACATAAAATGATTTACATTTATTTATAATTTACCCTTCTTCATTAGTAAAAACTTTGATACATATGGTGCAACAATCTCTGGATTGTTATTATGAACATCATGAGTACCATCCACCTGTTTGATTCGAATATTTCTATATCTTTGCAAAAATTTTGTAACAGGTTTCATGTACATCTGCTGCAGTTCAGAATCGCGTCCCAGCAACATGAGCACAGGGCACGTCACTGGAAATTTTTTCAAAGTATCAATAATATATCGAAAATCGTGAATGGGATTCACGAAACTGTTCATTCTTGGGTCCAAAGTAAAAGCATACTTTCCGTCTGGTGCTTTTGTTATTGACCTGTGTATCAAAGCTTGTGCAGCTTCACGAGTTATATGGCCGTTTCTTCTCTGATCCTGTAATTTTTGCAGGGCTTCATTGTATGTGTAAGTTGGTCTACTTTTTGTTTTCATTTTCTCATTTAACTCGATAATATAATCAAACTTATCTGTGAGATTTTGTTGAAACTGTCCCACATGTATGGGAAAGAAGTGTATAGTGTCCAGCATTATTAATTTTTCTACATATTCTGGATACAACCGTGCAAATAAGAAACCAATTTGGGCTCCATAGCTGTGTCCTAGTATTATATACTTTTCTCTTTTGTAATACTGCATTATTAATTTGTAGACGATCACGTAATTAATTGTATAGATTGGCAAAAAAGGTGGGAAATGGCTGGATCTACCATGTCCAGGCAAGTCAATGCAGATGTAGCAAAATGAAGTGGGTAAAAGCGGGATTAATCTATCGAAGGAGCCGGCGTTATCCATAATCCCGTGAATCACTAACACGAGAGGATCGTTTTGGTTGCCCCATATTTTTGCTGAAAAACATAACCTCAGTTTCAGTCCTAACCTTACTTTCTGCTACTGTACGAATTAGTCTACTACAAATTGCTTTAAATAAATTATGTTACCTGCAACGTGGCCCCACGGAACCGGAATTTCAACTTCTATTACTTTTGTTTCCATTGTGCCTTAATACTTTAAAACTATCCTTTTACTTTGTAGTTTGTAGGATATAATTATATCGCAGTTATAATCATACCATATACCATAGGTCAGGAATACACTGATGCTCAAACGCTATTGATGTAAGCGGACTCAACATCATTGTCCTAGTATATAGAAAACAAGTACAATTGTTACGTGATAAGGATTATACAGCATTTTTAGGGTACAAACTACAAAGTTTAATAATAATTAAATGATTAATGTTTTTTAATTTTGTTTACTTTATTCGTCCATATTGTTTTGTATATTAGGATGATTAGGTATTATAAGCAAAAATAAAACGAAATGACGAATGGAAAAAACAGATAAATGCAAAGCTATATGGACAAATGATTTTCCTTTTTCTTTTATCTGTTTACAGCGTCAGTGTTGAGGTAAAAGGTAGATTCGTGTAAAAGTAGCAAACAAAAAAATGACGGATTTCCTTTTTAATATTCGCGCCTTTGCATTTGCGGCTTCACACGACGCAAACGCAACCCAACGACAGTTAATTAGGGATTTCAAATAAAAATCTTAGTTATGTTGGCACCTTTCGTGTATCGTTCTTAAAAATCATGAATGATGCGTATCCGAGATACCCAAAGTGTGAATTTTACCACATTTTCTAAATGAAAATGAAATTTTTTTAACAGCACAATGAACGGTAGATTTTTGTTTATGTATATTATTCAGTGTATTTAGCTTTCCAAAGTTTTGAAATGTAAAAGAGTGCATGCCCATATTATTGTAGTTAATTACACTACATTCTTTGTTTGTAATTACCACCAATATTTGGGATGAAATAATTTGCGTTAGCTATTTTATATTTATTGATTTGTTGTTGAATATTTCTCAGATAGAATAAGCGCTTTAAATAATAGATTAAACGTTGATTGATTTTTCCTGCACTTTGCATCTTGTAGGTTATATAATTAGACCATAAAATTGATTTTAGTGTATACAATGCCTGGAGTAGCGGATATGGGTATGGTCTGGATGGGGGCTGGCCAACCTAATCCTGAAATGTCCATGGAGTTAATGCCAGGTGATAATTCAGACATGTTGCTCGAACAAGATACTTCGTATTTCACCCCATCCATCCATAGCATGTCCAATCAGTCTATGGACGATATCCACACCATTCACAGTTCGCAAATGGTAAATTTTCCACGTACAAATCATAGTTGTACGTCATTCATGGAATTTCAGGATGGAATGGAAAATTTAGATATGATGCAGTACATAGATATGAAACACGAAAGCAACGATTCCAGTTATGCAGAGGACGACAGTCAACATCCAATATACATGATAACCACTGCCACTCAAACTTTGCCATGTCCCACGCGAAAAATTAAGCCCATAAAACACCCAGGTTTGGTTCTCAAAACACCAATAGCATATCAGAGCAATACCGATCCATCTGTTATCCCAATCCAGAAAGATGGAATAGGTACGTGCGCTAAAAATAATTACATAACCTTCAGAATTTTCTTTTATAGCTGTGTGTGAAAAATGTGGCGCAATTGGTGTAAAACACGCTTTCTACACCAGAGAGAGGCGCTTCTGCAGCATGGCTTGCGCTCGAGGCTACAGTGGATTGATCCCCGAACCACTACCGCTATCGCAACAGCAGACACCTGAAAACCATCATTTTGCCAAGCACCGATTTACCCTGAAAACAGAAGACGATTTTACAAACACTTTAACCGACCAGGATTTCCCGCAATTACCTCCTCCCCCGATTTTGCCCCCTGTGGACGACACTGAGCCCCTAATCAGGCGAAAATCTGCAGAACTTGCCAATTCACATGACTGGGATTCGCAGTTAAATGACCAGTGTTTTATAGCAGCTCCCGTGACGTGCTTTAAACACGCCCCGATGTCAGACATTTGGGAGAATATAATGGTT
Source organism: Zophobas morio (assembly GCF_036711695.1). Taxonomy (NCBI): domain Eukaryota; kingdom Metazoa; phylum Arthropoda; class Insecta; order Coleoptera; family Tenebrionidae; genus Zophobas; species Zophobas morio. The sequence goes on from NW_026972107.1 coordinate 13,610,590, forward strand.
GGAATGAAGGTGGAGGTTGAGAATACGGATTGTGATAATGTTTCGGATGCATTTCCGGATTCATTTTGGGTAGCTACAGTATTAAAAATTGTGGGGTATAAAGCTCTGCTGCGTTACGAGGGGTTTGGCTCAAATGATTCAAAGGATTTCTGGGTGTCGTTGTGTTCGAATCAGGTGCATTCGGTGGGGTGGTGTGCCACGAGAGGGAAGCCACTCATACCACCTAAAACCATTGAAGATAAATATAACGATTGGAAGGATTTTTTGAGTAAACGATTGACAGGAGCGCGAACGTTACCCTCGAATTTTAGCAATAAGGCTAGTGATAGTCTTAAATCTAGATTTCAATGCGGCCTTAATTTAGAAGTTGTGGATAAAAATAGGATATCGCAAGTTAAGGTTGCCATTGTTCATAAGATTGTAGGCAAGAGATTGAATGTTAAGTATTTTGATTTGCCTTCGGATGATGGAGGATTTTGGTGCCACGAGGATTCGCCGCTTCTTCATCCAGTTGGATGGGCAAAGAAGGTGAGTTTAGGGAATAAAGGGATAATTATAGCTTGATTTTTAATATTTTGTTTTTTTAAAAAATTTTGACAGTAAGAAAAATAGGTTAGAGTTTAAAAAATACTGACATAAGTTTTCTCTAACACAGCAATAAAAAGTGATCAGACAGACATGGATTTTTGAAAGTTTGTCTTTGATTGTTTCATTTTCAACTAAAACTGTCAGATTGACGGTAATTTGCAAAGACGAAAATTCTATCAAAGTCAAAAATAAAATAAAAAACCGTGATTACTAACCTCAAACCTTTATTAATTTCAACATCTCTGAGGCTAGGAAATTCGGACCCTACATCCCTATTAAGCAGTTATTTAATAAATGTTCTCGATTACGTCATTTATTGTCTAGAGGGGGTGACTAAATAAATTTTAATCGTTGATCTATAATAATAAACTAGTTCTAACATCTTACCAAAGTTATCTAGGTTCTAAGTTAAAATGTGGATAAATTATTAAACCAAAAATAAAGAAGCATATTATCATATTATAAATTTCCATCCTCTACAAGATTTCTTTAACAAAATTTCGACATGATTAGAGGTTTCCCATGTTTGTAATAACTTAAAGCGCGTGCAAACTTTCAAAGCAATCGGTGTTACAATTTCTAAGTTAAATTGTAAAATTTTGTTGTGCAGTTTTAAGTAAGGTTTAAGTACTTCGCAAAATTTTGAGACGACGTCATCAAATTTTTGATGGGGATGATCAGACATATTATAATTACCGTTTTACCATTTACTCCATATGCTTAAAGTATGTCTAAAATTTCACAACAATCAGTCTACTAATTTCAGAAATCGTTTGTATAATAAAATCGCTGACAGATAACAGGCACACATGAGCTAAGAACTTCTAGAATACGAAATAATAAGTCTTCCGTTTCCGTCTGTCTGTCTGCCATCTGTACAGATTTTTATTAGACACATAATCTGCGAAACTAACGACTGATTGTTGTTAAATTTTGGAAGTAAGTCATGAATTTATCTAATCACCTCCGGCAACGATGGGATGACCTTATCCCCAAAATTTACAATAGTAAATAATAGTTCAATTTTATAAAATACTATGTATCTGTGGTTTATGAATCCGTGTTGAGTTTTTACCCTAGACTTTGGGATTTTTGGAAAAAAATCAAAATTTTCTAACAATATTTTAAAATTTAACTTTTAAATTACAAAATCAAATGCTTTGAAATACTGTCCCTAGATATACTTTGGAAAAAAAAAAAACTTACATTTTTCCCTTTGTTTTGTCTTATATGTGCAGTCTTCTTTTGACAACAAGAAACTTGAAACATGTTTAATATGGTGAATTTTTGTAGAGAAATATCAATTTTGCAATTTCGCCCCGCCCCTCAATCTGACATTTCTTCACGACTGAGATTGAAATGGATGGGTGGAGCTTATCTTTAGCTTTGTTTTTACTTAAAACATTTAGTTTTTTAAGTTTCTTGTTATTAAAAGAAGACTGCATATAATAGGAAAAATAGGAAAAATGTAGGCCCCACCCGCCCGCCCTATCTCAATTGTGATGATTTGTTGTATTCGTCGTAAACCAAGGGGGCGGATCGTAACTGCAAAATCCTTATTTCCCTACAAAAAACTAAAAACATGTTTTTGAGCATCGTGCTTTTCAAAGAAGATGAAATGTATTAAGTATAAAGAAAACCAAATATAAGCTCCACCCATCCGTCTCGATCTCAGTCGTGAGAAATTTTTTATTCGTTATCAGACTTAGGGGCGGGGCGTAATTACAAAATCAGTATTTCCGTGCAAAAATTTAGCATTTTAAACATGTTTTAAGTTTCTTGTTATGAACAGAAGACTACACGTATTAGGAAAAATAGGAAAAATGTCAATTTTTTAATTTTTCAGTTTCCCGATTTTCAATTTTTCGATTTGTCCATTTCCCGATTCTTAAAATTTTCGATTTATATTAAAATATATGTAGATAATACCACACAATTTAAAAAAACATTTGATAACGATAGGATTTGAACCCATACTAGCGGCACAAGACGAGTTCCAAAACCGCTACTTATCCATGCAAGCCACGAGGCATTTTATGTATGAGCGAGATATCAGCTACGGCTATATGAAATATATGGAAAATATTGGACAAAAAAAGTTTTTGTTAAGTAATTGTGATAAAATTCAAAACGGATTCATCAACGACAAGTATAGGAATATTATTTTATAAAATTTAAATACTCTTTACCACGCAAAATAATAAGGGGACGTCATTAAATTGTTGGCGAGAGTGATGATTACACGAATTTTGGTTAGTGTTTTACTATTTACACGATACTCCTAAAATGGATATAAAAATTGACAACAATCGGTCCAGTAGTTTCTGAGTTTGCTGTCTTTTAAATATTGACACAGGCTACAGGCAAACAGACAACAGATATACAAGTGACAGGCAGACAGAAACGGGACACCTACTTTTTTCGTAACCTCTGGGTCATGAAATGTCCAGAAAACGTGAAAGTAGCCAGTAAATGATATTTATCATTTCCCGAGCGTAAGTTAAGAAAGTATTGTAATCGAGTACATCGGCCTAATTTCCACTTTCATGTTTTCTCGACGTGTCATGACCTCTAGAATACGAAAAAAGTGGTCTCCCGTTTCCGTCTGTCTGTCTATATCCATTTTTATTAGACAAGTAATCTCAGAAACTACTGGACCGATTGTTGTCATATTTTGTTTGTATATTAGGGGTATCATATAGATTTAGACTAAAATTTGGCTAATCGTCCCCACCACAAATGGGACGACGTAATTTCTAAAACTCAATAAATTTTTTTTTTTAATTTTGTAAATTAAGATATTCCTGCACTTGTTGTTTGTTAATCCGTGTCAAATTTTCACCTTAGACATCCAGAATTTTTGCAAAAAATTCAAATCTGAATACAGGCGCGGATACAGTATGGGGGGGGGGGGGGGATTTTTGTGCGATTTTACTTATCTCCCAGAAATTCGTTCTAAATAAAAAAATTGATAAAATTTTAGCTATTATATTCTTTTTCACATAACATGGGTAACATTTGGTTGTTTTCGTTACACGTATAGTGTACAGTGAAGTCTCGATAATCCGAATTAATTGAAAAAAAGGTGTGTTCGGATCAGCGATTTTCCCAAAAATCTGAAAGGGAATTGAATAACAACTTCATACACAGTTGAAAACAAATTTCAACAAATAAACCTTAATTTCATTAAACAAAATTAAAGAATTCTTAAGCAACAATGGATAATATATACATTCTAAAAACATATTACTCCGTGACCATAAACACGCTATCTTTTTGGAATCAACAAGCCGGGATCTATACCCTGAATTTTTTCAGAATTTTTAGATGAATTTTTCAAAAATTAAATTTCCCATTTATTACCTCCATTATGCAAATTTCGATCCTTTCTCGACGATTTTCGAAATTTAACTAAATACATTTTCTTGTAGTAGATTTTGGGCTTTAGAAGTCATTTCGGGCTTCATTTCTTCGATAACTTAAACCATTTTTCGAGATTCGTTCAGTTGAAATACCGAAATTTTTAAAAATTTTGAAAAATTCGAATTTCACATCGAATTTTCCGAAAATATTGCTCAGTTACCATTAACATGCTATATTTTTGGAATCAGTGCGTCGGGATATACGTATGTCCCTTAAAATTTTGTCAGAATTTTTAGGAAACTTTTTCAAAAATAAAATTTTCCTCATGCAAATTTCGACCCATTTTCGACGATTTTCGAAATTTAACGAAATACTTTTTCTTGTAGATTTCGGGGCTTCATTTCTTCGATAACTTCAACCTTTTTTCCAGAATTAGTTAATTAATTCAGTGCATTGAAATATCGCAATTTTTAAAAATTTCAAAATATTCCGTACAACAAATGCAAAAAGGTCTTGCGTCATTTTTGCAAGTAGGTGCGTGTTTCCAAGTTTGGTTCGGATTGCAGAGTTTTTGTTCGGATTAAAGAAGCATCGACTTCAAATAACCTCTGTTCGGATTACATAATCGTGAATTCGGATTATAAAGATTGTACTGTATTTACAAAATGAAATGCGATTTCAAAATTTTGAAATTGGTCATAATAAAGTACCTCGGTCATGTGTCACCCATGCCCCCCCCCCTCCTGGATCCGCGCCTGTTTGAATAACAATATTTTGCATTATAACTTTGAAACTGGAAAATCGATTGCTCTGAAATCTTTTAAATATTTTAAGGTTATCGCAATCATGGTAAATCGTTTAGTAAAATTTATTCGTTTGTTACCTCCCAAAAAATTAATGACGACATCTCAAAATTTTGCCGAATAAATCCTATCCAAAATTTGCAAATTATGATTTATTATTAAATTAAAAGTTTTAAAATTTCTTATACACGGTGACTCATAAAAATTAATGAAAAAGTCAATTTATTTTATTGATTAAATCGGGAACGGCTCACTCCGTTTTCCCGAAAATGTGGGAATACAATACTGTTATCATTAATATTACACTGCACTTATCCAAAATGATATACGTGTCTTTCCAAAAATGTTGATGACGTAATCACAAAATTTTGTTAAGGAAAAATTCATTTGGAACGTACGCCCAGCACCCTTCTTTACGTTTACTTTAACGTTACATACATATCTTTATTTTAACTTATAAGGGTTCTCATAAGAAAATAAAATTTGCATAATCAAATTTTATAATTTTTCGAAAAAGCGGGATTTGTATTTCAGAGGGTGAGGGAAGCTCTGTCGAAATAATCTTCGAACAATTTTTCGTTTATAACATGCCAAAAACTATTAAAAAATTGTTTCAGCGTATTTTATTTATCCAAAAACTTTCCACAGTTTTTAATTTTATGCGTGGTTTTAAAATATTTTATAGGGATAAATTTTTCCTTTGACGTACTATTTTATTTAAAAAAACCTGGATAAATGATAGCGACATGAACATCTTATTCCCATTGCTTTTCATTAAATTATGGGAACCTAATTACTCATCTTGTCCAAGTTTTTTTTATATATATAATATGTAGTATTTTTTCGAAAACCTGAGAATACGCCCGTCTTCATTTATTAAAAATTATAGTAATAATATTTGGAATATCCTGTTCGGTTGTGACTGTATCAATAATTTTAGTCCTCCGTTTTGAGGCGACAAACTCATTCAAATCAAAACAATTTTTATTTCCCGAGCGTAAGTTAAGGAAATATAGTAATTGAGTCCATTGGACTAATGGCCACTTGCATTACTAATGACCTGTTACTAGTATTATCTATGTTAATCACGTCATCACAGAATTGTTTATTCATCAAATTAAGAATGAATCCCACTATTTTCTATGAAAATGCGCCCGGTGATTTTAAATAAAGATAAAATAATAATTGAAATTTGCGTTCCCGTGGCGCAGGGATTGGGGGGTGCTATTGACACCGGTTCATCCGTTCACCGAAAAGAATCAAGGAATTTTTATGACTTTGTTTGTCTAGTTAGGTCGTCAAGAAACCTCAGATGTGCTGTTTACAATTTGTCACGTACCTAGTGATTTCGAAAAACTGCCCAATAAAAATTTATCAGTCATACTTACAGAGTCGTGCTGCCTGCAGATGTGTTACCATTTTATTTGATGTGTTTGTGTGACGAATAATTAAAGCAGAACTTCTTGTACCCCTATACCTAGTTTCATTTGATTTGTACAACTGATTCTCCAAATATTTAACCGTTTCCATACATTCTAGAGACCCTGTATAAAGGTTATCAGAAAAGAAACATTTTTTTATATGTTTTCAAAGAAGCGAAATTCGTTGGACTGTACTTCAAGGGCGAGGGAAGATCTGTCGAAGTAACCTTGGACCAATTTTTTAAAATTTCCTAATTTTTTTAATGTTTAAAAATATGGATGGTGCTAACACTTACCGGAATTAAAACCTATAGGTTCTATATAGTTACATAGAACAACATACTAATTTTGAAATAAATGACCTATGTCAACAAAATTAAAATACCCGATATACTCTGATTATACTTTCCTGCAGTGTGGCGAAGTGAAGTCTGATTCAATCTGAATTTCCTATTAATGACATAATACTGATTCTAAATCGATGTCAGGACCACAAAAAAAAATAAATTTAATATCGTCACATGAAAATAATTAAAGTTGCTTCCTTACGTGTTAAGAAGTTGATTTTGAGTATTGAAAGTATGGTTTACAAACCGTTATACTTTCCGGATAACTAATACTGACCTGACCTGACTTGATCCTGAATGTATGCAACTATTGTAGCTAATAAATATTTACAACATATGCAAAATCACGGATTGTACGTTATCTGTTAATACTTGATAGATTGCTTAATTTTATTTCTACAATTTAGCACGCAGTTAATGTTATTTCAGGTTGGACACAACTTAGTAGCTCCTGTAAACTACCTAGAACGCGTCAACCACAACATTTTCGATGAAGACGACGCCACCGACGAACTCTTCACACCATTTCAAGTCGGCTCCAAAGACACGTCGAGTGAAGCGGGATTCTGCCGCGGAATGAAACTAGAAGCTATCGACCCCCTAAACCTATCATCAATATGTGTAGCAACCGTAATGAACGTCCTACGTCACGGTTACATCATGATTCGAATAGATACGTACGAGTCAGATATGACCGGAGCCGATTGGTTCTGTTATCATGTAAAATCCCCCTGTATCTTTCCTGTCGGTTTCTGCGAGAAATACAGAATTCCTCTAACTCCACCGAAAGGTTACGATCAAGAAACTTTCGATTGGAAATCGTACCTAGCCGAAACAGATAATATAGCAGCAGGGCCGGAGTTGTTTAGCTCTTATAAACCCATGCACGGGTTCGTGCCGGGTATGAAAATTGAGGCTGCTGATCTTATGGATCCTAGGTTAGTCTGTGTGGCAACTATCGCTAAAGTGGCGGGAAGGCTGCTTAAGGTACATTTCGACGGTTGGGAAGAGGAGTATGACCAATGGTTGGATTGTGAGAGCCCGGATATTTATCCAGTCGGGTGGTGTCAGAGCGTGGGGCATAAATTGGAAGGGCCGCCGGTTATGCCGAGAGCTGCGGCGCCTGTGGTCAAAATAGCTAAAGGTAATAATTGACGTAACGATTAGTTAATAAATTTATATCTAAACATTACCGCAATTTGTGGAATAGTTTCAATATCCTTCCGAAATTTTTATAAATTCTTTGGGGTCGACTATCGCAACTAAAGTTAACGAGAAAACCAGCAAATTGACGTGACGTCATGCGTTTTTTAGACGAAATGAAAAAATAAATTTTATTAGCGTCTTACCAAATTAGAGTAAGTTTGAAAATTTAGAATTATGCTCTAAAAATTTTAAGACGCATTTGATCAGATAGCAGGAAAATATTTTTTTCAAAAAATGTCTAAACAGTGAATCAATAAAAATCACATCGTTAAAAAACATTTCAATATGAAAAACAAAATTCTTACAACTCTGAAAAAGCAATGTTTTTAACGGAACTGGGAAAGCGCTACGGGTTCTCTTTGTGTTGCTGTATACAATAGAAGTAAGTTCTATCAAAGTTTTGAAGGTAGGATATTTTTTATTTTTCAAAATGTCAGTAATCTCAAATCAAACTAGTTTTAAGTAAGGTGTTTATCAACACACTGACGTTTATCCTATTATAAATATTAATTTGTATGATAATTCTACCAATCTTGAATAAAAATCCAATAAAATTAAGAACTTTAGTAACTAGTACGACGTAGCATAGAAACTCAGTCCTGAAGTAAACTAACTTCAGGATTAATATTGTTTGAACCATTTGACTTGTAAACGTAGTTCTTCTTGCTCCAGGTATGAAAAAACGCGGAAGAAAAAAGAAAATTAAAGACGTGCCGCAGAAGCCTCCCGCAGCAACAAAAGTAGTAAAACCAGAAATGGTAGAACAGGAGCAGATCACCCCAGTTAAAAAAGAAGAAATGGAAGTTGTCGAAGATAATCATGGTCCAGAAGCAGGACAAGAGCCTGCCGGTCCAGACCAAAGTTTACCAGTCTCGTCAGACGTAAATCCACCACCTGAACGCAAGGCAACATCGTATATTAACGTAGTTTTAAAACCACAATTAAAATATAATTTTTCAATGTTTTAATTGCAGACAACAAATACTATAAGTACAAAACTAATACCTCGTTTAGTAGATAACTCAGGAGGAAGTTGCGAAACGGGCGAATTATGCCCAGACGAATGGAATATATTTGACGTAGCTCAATTTCTCAGAGTTAACGATTGCGCAAATTACTGCGACTCGTTTAGTAAACAGGTTAGTATGATGTGGAAAAGTCTGGATGTGGCGGGCTGATAATATTTGTTTCCAGAAAGTGGATGGGAAAATGTTGATGAATCTCAGTAAAGAGGACATTTTAGAATTCACAGGTGGAAAAGTAGGACCGTCGCTTAAAATTTTTGACCTCATACAACAGTTAAAAATTAAAGTTAACCCTGCGCAAATTCGCCATATGAAAGCAAATATCAAAAAATTTTTATAGTGCCTAATTCGTTGACAGTTTGTGTGTACATAAACATAGGTCTCAAAAATATTTTATATATGCTTGATATTTATCTGTTAGTTTAACATTTATGTGTGTATTTCGACCAACTTGCTGCTACTAGAAGGTTCATTTTTGTTTTAAAGCTAATTGTGTATTTTCCATTAATTTTCTTTATTTTGTGGTGATAATATTTTTTTAGATACACATTAAGTGCATACTGTGGAAAGTCTTATGTATTTTTTAAACACACTCATGTACATTCAATTCATAACGACTACGTTGATCACTTATGTCCTGGTATTTTATAATATACTATTTACTATCAAATTTTATGTACTGAAAATTGGCATTTATTCTTTAGCTTACCTCAGTTATACTTGCTTTTGTTTGAGTTAATTTATTTTCAGACGTGTCAATATTTTTGCAAAGTACTTACGTTGAAACTAGAAAAAACAATACAGAATTAGAAGAAATATAAGTTCGACATTGTGAACCAACCTTAATGATATTTACTAGGTACAATTTGAAATACAAAATAGCAAAATAGAAGCTTTATTATTTACACGACCTTTATTAGTACACTTTTCTAGTTGTGTCTAGGAAATAAAAGAAAAGCGACAAGAAAATATCAAGAATGTGGTCCCACACAGGTAACTGAACATGAAGGTTATTATTGTAAGTAAAATTTCAAAACATTTTCTTACGTATGTAGCAATGTAATAAAAACAACAAAACTTTAATTTCGTTTAAAGTGATTACTTGCATACAATAATTATTTTTAAATTCCTCATAACGTAACTTTTACGGAGGTTATTAAATGTAATTACTCTGTACATTTCTTCGCATAATTAAAGATAATGATCATGTGAAATACAAGACATACACTAATTTTGTAATTAACACTGAAACATTGGAAGGCCTCCAATGCGGTTATTATTTAAATCATCGCATTAACGACTGATTTCGTTGCATCAACACTCATGTGTGGTCTTTTTTTTAACACGTTAAAGTTAACTATGTCTTTAGCAACACCAGTTTTACAACATTATTAAACTTTTGACACCAAAATGTACCCAAGAAACTGTAAAGACTTTGTCCGCTTAACAATTTATTGTAAAACAACAGAGAGTAATAGCGGTGCAAGATTACCTCCTTAAATTTGCTCTTCAGAGAACGCCTTTTTAAAAGAATCATCTTGGGAAATAAAACGTTTATACCATTTATTATTTGCTACAGTGTTACAAGCCGAGCCGAGTTTGTGTGGAAGATTTGATTTTTGTTAAAATTAACCAAAATTGGTGTTTTTTGTATCATATTCTAACAGATCTATATAATCTGTGATCATCCTAGCCGTAAAATTAATTTTTTAAACTTTTAAGTGACATATTAATGAGATATTAGTGACAAAATGGGAAATCGGAGTTGCAACAATTACGACTGTAATTATTATCGATCGGTCTGCAACCGTAATGTAGTGTACCGAGTCCTGACCTGTATTTTTAATTGGGTCATGCTACCCTTAAAGTATCGACTTTTCTAGATTCGAAATAGTAGATATTTTATGTGAAGTTAGAAAACACGTGATTTTATCTGACTGCCGTTAATGAAGAAACGTTAATAGTAAATATTCGTGTTTTATTTTATTCATTAGCGAACAGTTTGCAGGTTATTGACTTTAAAATTCAATTTTTAAATTCTTCGCATTACAGAATTGGAATAAACGGTTTATTAAACCGCGTTTTCGCTGCATTGCTCAAGATGGTCTTTACGTCCCAGCGGAATGAATCTTATAAGAATCAGTAATGGCTGGCTGTACATGTTAGACTCGGTCGACAATTCACTTGATAATAACGACCATTCAAATTTTTTTTTACATGTAATAAAGTGAATAATTTATAGTTGTGTGAATAAGCATAAGGTCATCATGATTGATAAAACATTTATTTTGTTTTATTTCCCTTGCAAATGCTAAAAGTGTAAAAATTACGATAGTTTATTAGTGAATGAAAGTACGGTACAGAAACTGTTTATGAATACTTTTTTTAATGAATGGGTTACGAAATTCCTTAATAGCAGACGGAAAATGACACAATAACGTCTTTCGGAACGTACAGTATAAACACAGAAACAAAACGTAGCGAAAATGATTGATAATAAACATTAGGCACGTTTCTTTCGTTATTACATAAAGCTTTGTTTGGTATTTGATTAGCGGCGTCTGTGAAAATCGTACAATTTTGGAGGGAAGGGAAGTCGGGCAGTGGCGTAGGTAAGACATTCTTTGCAGCGCGAACGCCGAGTTAAATTTAATGACTGCGCAAAGTACCTCGTAAAATTAGTAAGCAATCAGTTTAGTCTTCTGAAAAAAGATAAACAGGCCATTTAAAAGGGGTAAATTAGTTTTTATTATTTATTTTATTTGAGCGGATTGCGCTTATAAATTATACCTTAACTGGCACACAAAAGTGGGCGAAAAATGGATTTGCAATTGATTTGTCAAAATTTTGGGGCTTTAGCCACTACAATAAGTGTCAAATAGAATTAACACATTATTAATGACAATATGTAAATGTGACTGAAACAGTTTTCGTTGTTGGAAGATTCCGATAGTGGAAAATAAAAAACCTACCAGCTTATATTTATCACACGGGTGCGTTACTAAGCACAGTGTTCTTCATATATCATTAATTATTAAAAAAACAAATGTCAAAGTTGTACTGTTTTTCGAGTAGCATACATTAAAATTGTTTTCAACTGTCAGAATAACTTGTTTTTAAGGCGAAACGCAACTTTTTTGTAGGTAGAACCCCATACATCTTTTTTTTTAGTTTTTATTCTCTTTTCTATTTATATGTTGATATTTGAAAATCTTAGAAATTACCAATTCCAGACTAGAAAGTTCTAAACACAAAAGAAATACAGTAAAAAGATAAAATGCAGGATGTTTGAAAATTATATATTTTTTTAATCTTTCAAAAGTTTGTCAATATTTCAAGAAAATTGGAATAACGTGACAACGTTGCATCTTAATATCAAAAATAAACAATGTTATAAAACCTAAGAGAAGTTAATCAGAATATTCTGTATTTCACTGTATATACAGGCTGTTCAAAAAATGGCGCACGAGCTCTACGGTATATGTATTATTAAGTTCACAAGTCAAAATTCGAGAAAAGTGATTAAAGTCAGTTTGACGTTCATTTACAAAAACAAAATATCAATTAACACAGATAAATTAAAAAAACCTGAAAAATTAGCCACTGTCAATGAAGATACCCCCAAAATTATTTTGAATAATGGAAGTCCGATCGATTTCAGGTATCCAACACAAAATGGTGAATTAAAATATGGTGAAATTGTCTTGTATCTTCTACATGTGGACAATGGAATTTTTTATTTTTTCTCTGCGGCCTTGAACAACGTGTCATAGAGTTGTTGCGCAATTTTTTGAACACCTGTATATACAGGGTAAGTTAGCTAAAAGGATACACCTCAAATAACTTTTTTATTTATGAACTTATGTTAATGGAGAGCAAAATAATAATAAAAAAATCGTCCCAATTTTTAAAAAAATTATCTGAATTTTTATTTTACTATAAACTGAGACTTTTGTTATGCTTTATTTGCTTTTGTAAAATAGTGTTTTCTTAAGGCATTTATTTTCTTATTTTTAAACTCATGAAATTATATCATTTATTACGCTTCTCCGAACAATCAAATCCAAAATTTTACCAAATTTTACTTAAAGTTGCTTCTAGCAAACAACGTTGGTCAAAAAAATAATAAAATAATAATCTTTTCTAAGAAAAATTGCAATCATTTACAAGTATTAAATAGTGATATATTTTTGAATTAAAAAAAAAAATGCATAATTTGAAAAATAAACAAAACTTAAATAGTATTTTTGCAATATATTTTTTCCCTTGCTTTTTTTGAAGCAGTGAAATTACGCATGCACGCGGACTCTTATTCTCTATTTGTAAATTAGTATCATTACTTTTGGCTAATAAATAAAAAAAAAGTTGAGTTACATCTTAAAAAATAACACGGTACTGCTAAAAATAATGTTAGTGTAAGCGACTCAAAACTTGTGTGACTTAAAATGGTCGTTTCAGCCCGATATATGTAGTTGCAGTTGTTGCATTAAGAAATGAAAAATATGTTTCGTTTTGAGTTTATCTTGGAAGCAAGAACCGCTCAAAAAATGATTTATTTAATAAGTTTTTAATTTCCGTAAAATTCATCACATAATTTGTTTACAGTTTCAGTGTAATTTATGAATACACCTATCCGATGAATGATGAGATGAGTTAACCACCCATTTCACCTGCAGCAAGAGCGAGACGATGGAATCTTATAAGAAGCAGCTCGCGGGTAACACGTTCGTCTCACTAACCGCCGATAAACCCGGAACATTTCTGATATAATTTTTCGTTAAAAATGTCAACAGTGTAATCAGATTGTATTTTGCGCTGATAAGATATTACGAAATGATTTTGTTTGATTTTGCGTCGCCCGGTTATTGTCTCCGCCACTGCGTCAATGTTCGAGTTGGCGGGAAGAACGTAGCGTAGAAACGCTGTGGTCTATACTCTATGGGCGGAGCCTCGCCGCCAGCTGGCAGACGAACATCAGCTCCCGACTCCGATTCCTCCGCGTCGTAAATAGTACCACGATGTAATCGGGCGTAATTCTCGTTGCAATCGGAATTGTGCAAAAAGTTGACTCGCCCGCAGCCCTCTGGGAAGCACGTTGGACCGTGGGCGTCCTTAAATCGAAATATTTTTGCGTTTTTTTTCGCGCGATTCCGCGGATGAATATTACATTGGCGTCAACCAGGCCTCAGCTGTTTCCCGCCAAACGCCGCTACCAGAAAACCGCTGTGAGGCGTAGCGTATGTTTGTCATCCCGCGCTGCAGCGTACTATTGTGCATCAAATTGTGACTGACAGAGTTTTGACAAAAACCTCGAATCGCGTTGTCGTGACAAACCCCGGCGCGCTTCCGGATATTATGTCCGTTTATGTGGACGACGAGCGAGTAGTGTACGACCCCGAGAAGAAGGAAATTTCGGGAAACGCGTCCAGGTGAGTTTGCCGCCTTCCGCCGCCCTGACACATGATTTTGACGTTTGTGTACTTTTTGACTTTGATGGCGCGTCCATAGCCACAGCCGGCCGGGCAACGCCGCCTTGGATTTCGCGTTTCGCCGGCTCAGCTGTTCGCCATTTTGTGGCGTCGGTCCATCGATGCACCTTGCACCGGTGTCTTAACTGGCTTGTGTGCGGCGGCCTTTAGCGATTGCATGCGGTTATAGATAATTCAGACGAACATATGATCGCGATGGAGCGTGATCAAAACGAACAGCTGACGAATTGGCTTGGAATAATTATAGACGGTGAATCAGAAATCGGAGTGAGGTTGTGTTATTTGAGCCACGTGGGTGATGCAAATGTACCACGCCCGTGACGCCGCCGCTTTTTCCTTCTGCCCCCGTACGGTTCGGGCACTTGATGGATTTCTTGACGAATTTCTCGCCAAAATTGTGGGGTTAGTGACACTTCGGAGGCAACGCGGATTTGTTTACACTTTACGCAAAGGAAGTTGCGTATTAAGTTTTCATTCATGTGAAATCTGAAATCAAGGCTGGTGGCGGTGGGACGGTCGAGTGCACCGACAGCACATTCCGATTCTGCATTCATTTGGGATTACGATTTTTTTTTTTTAATCAAAATCCCGTTTACACGGTTTTATCGCATCCACCATCGGTCCACAATTTTTTTTATTGTTGTTAATTTTTCTGACATCCCTAAACCGAAATGAAATATAATACGTTAATAATATAAAAAACATTTCAAGCAACCGCGTAAATATACCGAGTGTTCATAAATGATTATCCGAGTCTCGACTTTTGCCGCCTTATTGAAATACGAACTGCAAGACAATCCTGGCGTTACGTGATAGTCCAGCCCACTGTAATTGTGAGCGGCAAATTTGTTTAAAACCGACTTTCAAAGGTATTTTGATCAAATCACTTAAGACAAGTGATATTTTATTACCATGTATCCACGTTTTTTTTAATAACAAAAAAACTGGTTTGAAATTAACTTGATGTACAGAGTGATTTTGGCGTTTTTGATTTTATTTCGGTAATCAAAATTTCAAAAATTTTAATGCAGTCACTTTAACGTTTCAGGTTTATAAATTTTATAAAAACTAAAAATATAAAGTTACAATAGTTAAAGGTGTTTCACACTTTGTGACAGTGAAATGACATTCGTGTTTGACAACATGACTATTATTCAAAAAAATGGCAAATTTGATGTGACACTAAAAAACATATTTTTTCTAATGTTTGTACCGTGGATCGAAAATACAGTGAATTGGAGTTGGCGCTCCCTGTCAAGTTTTGTGTGGTGCTACTACTCACAGTTTGACGTAAATCAATGTCAACTAAAGCACTTCTCTTGTATAGCTGTCACTGGAGCAATGTAAACCTATGTAGTTTTTCTCACAAATCGACTCTAATCGTTTTATTTTCGATCGCACGACGTCAGATAGTTTTTACAGTGTTGGACGCATGTTTACTCGAAAAAAAGTTGTGTACTACATAATACAGCTTTTAGAAAACAGCAATAGAAATGTTTTTGTATATTTATAGTTACAGTTTTACATATACGGATATGTGATATGGAAAAAACTGGATGTATATACCGAGGTATTGGAATGGCTAACTAACTACTCATGTTTCAAAAGGGGGCTAAATTTAAAAAATGTCCTAGCAGTTGGCCATTTTGAAAAAAGAAATATGGCGACATATAGAAATTACGAATCTAAAAAAAATATAGTTGTATCTGAAAGGAAAAAAAAAATTGGGCTGTAACCGCCACGTATATTTTGACTTTTTTCCTACTTCCAGTAAACTTGATTTTAACTATATTTCAGTTTGGCAATTTTGTTGAAAATTGTGATATTTGGCAGTATATTACCGTGTGGTTTTAAAACTATTTGGTTGTGTTACAGAGGGTAGCAAAAATTTTACAGGTGGCTTCGTGACGTATGTGATCTTTCAGTGAATATAATTATTATACAAGTTTTGCCGCCATAATTTTTAGGTTAATATTGCATATTCAATAAAATTTCTAGTAAATTTTGTGGCTTCTAGACTGGTAACCATTTTTTTTTCATGTCAAGAATGAAATCGGGTCAATAACAAAAAGAAAAAAAAACATTGTTGCTCTTTTTCCTTCCGTCCGTCCGCTGTCGATCAATTTTTGTTAGATAGATACTCTCCGAAACTACGGGACCGATTGTTGTAAAATTTTATACATGTTGAGGTTTTACCCAAGACATCCAGATTTTTGGATGAATATGTACTTTGAAAAGTTGCAGATGTTTTAAAGCTGTTGGTAAATTTTTATTCAAAACAATTGTTTATCTCCCCAAAAAATTGATGACGTCATCTCAAAATGTTGTCGAATAAATCCTTAAATGTGCAAAATATCAGTCTATACTTGATTTATCTCTGCATATGTTTGAGAACGGCTTATACAGGGTGACTCAAAAAAATTAATGACGATCGAAAAAATAAAAGTTTGTCCCTCCAAAGAATTGATGACGTCGTCTAAAAATTTTTCCGAATAAATTGTATCGAAAATGTGCAAAATGTACTTGTGGGTTTATCATTGCATTCATGGGTGGCTTTAAAAAAACTAATAGACGAATAAATTTATTTTATTGAGTAAATCAGGAACAGTTTACTCCATCTGCACCTGTCCAAATTGATACAGGTGTCCTTGCAAAAGTGTGACAAAATTTTGTAAATGAAAAACTCATCTGAAACACGTTAACTTCTGGGGGTTCTCGTTAAAAAAGTAAAATTCGCAAAAGCAAAATTTATAATTTTTAGAAAAATCTGGATATGTTTTACTGTAGTTGCTTTCGGGGTGAGGGAAGTCCTGTCGACCACTTTTTTTTTTACTTTTAGTAACTTCGATTGACCATTTTTTTTTATTTAATCTAAAACCAATACGATTTGGTCCATAGAAACAAGAAAAACGCCATCAATAATTTCATAATCATTGTTTTAGTAGTAAAAGAAACGTCAATTTGCGTCAAAATTTTCACGAGATTCGTATATTCTAAGCTATACACAGACGTAACTTTGGCTACAATTCAATGTGGTAAAACCTCAGATAAACACAGAAGTGTCACTTGACGTCAAGTATGTCATTCGTGTCATTTTGTTTTCACGCTTAAATGTTGTGGTTAAAGCTTCAGAATTTTGACGAATCAGGTGTGGACCATTGCCGCCAACCCGTTTTGTCTAATTTTAAACTTTTGAGAGACAATGAAAAGGATTTGTTGGATTATATTATTTACTGATTTAACGCTGATGTGTTCCTCTGATTTTTTATACCACAAATTTTTGTCTACATATCTACAGGGTGTCTCACGCTCCTACGGATTAAGCTCATTTTGATATTGTTTAAGTTTTACTTACCTTGATTTTAACGAAATTAGATGTATGCAAATTTTGTAGCGATGTTTCAAAATTGAAATTTTTTCTGTTTCTCAATTTATTTCGTGGTCACCAGAAATAGAGTCAACTTTGTTTATATACCACGTGTTTGTTTTATTTGATACAACCTCTGTGACTTTTTTATTTTCAAAGATAAACAGTTCTTTGAACAAATTTATATCATTTTAAATTTTTAAAAGATCACTTGTGTGAATAAATGACATGAGTGTCAATTCTTCAAGCTACTAGATTGTCATCAATAAATATGAATTTGTCGTTTTTTATGGAATAACTTTTTAAGTGTTGATTTTAGAATATTGGTTGCTTTTGATTTTTTAAAAAATCAATCTTTCCACTTGTGAAAAAATATACCCAGTGTTCCATCGGAAGTGATAATATAAAAATTTGGTCAAAGAACTACAGATTTATCTTTAATATGTAATAAAAAAGTTACAGGAGTTGTATCGAATAGAAGAACCACCCTGCATATGAAAACATCTGAAAAAAAAAGAAATATAGTCTAAAAATGTAATGTTCCAACTTGTCCACAACAGATATTTAGAAAAGAAATGATTCTGTCAAACGATGGTTTCTTTTATTGGATATTATATTCCTTTTTATTAATTTGTGTAAAAATTAAGTATAACTTACGGTTCTGAAACCACATATAGTTAGAAAATGTATCAATTTAGTAAAAAAGGTCAAATTACATACAGTAAAATTCATTTGCATGCGACAAAAACCACAGTTTGTTTCTTTGGTAAACGTATTAAATAATCTTGTTAACAATATCCTGAAAATCCCGTCTTCTCGTCTCGCCGCGTCCGTAGCCACAGCCGCGTCAACCACGCCGCCTCGGATTCTCTCGTTTCGCCTTCACCGGTTCAGCTGTACGCCATTTTGCGGCGTCGGCCCATCTTATGCACCTTGCACCGGTGTCTAACCACCTTGTGCGCGTCGGCCTTTGGCGATTGCATGCGTTTGTAGGTAATTCAGATGAACACATGAACGCCATGGTGCGTGATCCGAACCAACAGCTGACGAATTGGCTCGGAGTAATTGCATATGGTGAATCACAGAGTGAGGTTGTGTTATTCGAGCCACGTGGGTGATGCAAATGTACCACGCCCCTGACGCTGCCGCTTTCTACTTTCTGCCCCCGTATGCTCGATGCATTTTTCGCCGGTCGCGGATTTATTGCGGAATTTCTTGCAGAAATAGAGAACTCGTGGGGTTAGTGACACTAGAGTCAACGCGGTTTTGTTTACACTTTACGCAAAGGAAGTTGCGTATAGTTTTCATTCATTGAAATCTGAAATCGAGCCTGGTGGCGGCGGGACGGTCGAGTGATCGAAGTTGGCGTTGGAGAGATATGAAGTTTCGTTTTTAGTGGAGACATACTGTATGTAGAATTTAGTGTGTATGTTTATGTGATTACGTACTGTACATATTGATGAATTATGTGTTTTTTTGCCCATTTCTGTTCATATAATTACTTCACGAGTTCAGTATTTAAAAGTCACGAGCTTCGTTCACTGCTGAACATATTTTCATTGTTGTAAGTTCACATCGTTATCCAAAAATCTAACGTATAAATGTCTCATAAGTTCAGCGTCTGTGGGTATTTTCCACTTTTTGTTGTGTATTTATTGATAATGATAACAAAACTAAACAAATCTCTAACGAATAATTTTTTTGGCGAAGTGATACGTTCAGCCTGAAAACTTCTCCGAAATAAAAAAAGTATACTCGTCCAAATTTAAAAACGCATGAGAATGTAGACGGTATGTACACAAACAATAGTGAAAAAGATTAAACTAATAAAAACGATAACACTGGGAATGTTTTGATATATTTGACGAGTTGATTGACGTTTCGTAATGAACATATCAGGATTTAATAAAACTGGTTAATTACATGGTATACCGAAACATGAATATTCATTATGAAAAGGTTCCGCATAATGTCTCCGAGTTAAGCAACAGCGTCACTCAGACAGAGCAAACAAAAATAGAGATAGATAGACGAATTATACCTACTTCGATATAGCCATCAAGTTAAGGGGACAAATGGCGCATTGACCATGTGTTTCGTGGGTGCCACGTGCTTTTGCATTTGATAGCTTCCAGATGCTTAAATTTCGCGCTCAACTACACACTGACTTAAGATTTGAGTGCACAAGGTCAACGAAACCATAAAACTTAAAGAAAGCAGCGCTCCGAGTGGTTCCTATATGCATTTCATGTTTCTAGATT
Organism: Zophobas morio; assembly: GCF_036711695.1. NCBI lineage: Eukaryota > Metazoa > Arthropoda > Insecta > Coleoptera > Tenebrionidae > Zophobas > Zophobas morio. Next base: position 13,630,460 of record NW_026972107.1, read on the forward strand.
GGAAAACTACAAATGTTGGTTTTAAATTCATTTGCTGCAACATTGACAAGAGGCAGAAATTCATAGGAATAATTCGACAATTGAGACAACTATAGGAACATTTTTTATGTCATTTATTGGGACCTATTTTGTGGAAGTTTCTAATGAATGCCTTCGTCCTTAAGTGATTGATTGTTCGGCAGTCAAAATTACCTAACAATGTATATAAAAAATGTTCTTTTTCATTTAGAACCCAACATACACATTATGTTGTAATTATGGGTATAACTTTTATAAATTATGCATTGAAACTGTTATTTCATTGCCGGTAGTGTTAGTTACATTTAAATGTGTACGATATGAATTGACGTTTTTTGGTGATTACTTATTACGTAATTTTTATCATGCAAGGTTGACAAAATTGACTCCTTTATTTGTTTTTTTTTTCGTGTTTGCTGGACAGGAAATTATATAAATATAGAACCTTAAATCATCATGCTGGTATAAAATATTTTATAATTCTATGACGTTCTTGACACCTGATCTAACCTGGCATTGGGTGGACGCGACGTCATGACCCCTGTTGTCACTTTTACCCCTCTTTTAATCATCTGTTATTGCCACGGAAACATATCGCGTTAACGTGGGCAAATCGTGAGCGTTTACGGTCGTCATGTGATTTGGTCACGTGATCGCAACGTGCTCAGTCCTAAATAAATATAGATTACAGGGAAAATAGAAAACAATCTTTATTTTTACTAGTTCCCTTCGATACGTAAACGTAATGGTCATCGATTCTACGTGGCCACGTATTTTTCCTTTAATCAATTTTCCCATTGGTAATGCTGGTTTTATTTCGTTCGATCAGCTTAACTACCCATTTCTTCTGGGTCCCATTAATTATCCAAACACTGAATGCTTCTGTTTATGCGTAGAATACCAAATGACCAACCTGTCCGCCATAATTAATTTCGTCAGAATCTGTAATAAGGATAATTACCTTAAGTAACCGAGATGATTACTACTAATGCGTGTTTACGCCAGTGGTAGCATTAGAGCGTCCAAAATTAAAAAAAACCTAGACACAACATATAATCGCTCAGGACAAAATTTGGGTGGTGGTGTTATTAAAATTTCGTCAAGGTTCATTACCCGTAGCTGTAAAAACAAACATTGCGACTTTCATCAATATTTTCTCTTTGAAAGAGTGCCAAAATGCGAGTTTATTTTTTCGAGGTAAAATTTAGCTTTTGTTTTTGAATACTAATTAGTCTGTGGTTGAATCACTCGCGATTTCCAATGATGTCAATAGTGAAATGCATAACTTGAGACTGTAAATCGTACATGAAAATTTAGACTATTTTCGGAGTAGTGCATATGGTTCCAGAAACGTCTAATAGCTACTTTCAGTTTTACTGAAGTATTTGGTCTATCAGTTAACTCATATTCAGTTTTTGGTTTTTCCTGTGAGCAATGAAGCGAGGACTCAGTTTCTCGCTGTATTTGTCTTACACCTGAACCAACTTGTCCTTTTTTAGCTTACGCTTTCCATACAGCATGTTGCAATTCGAAAAATTCAGTATGTAAAGTGGCTCTCATAGACGAACCGGTTTTATCTCCTCCTCATTGATTTTATTTAAAGCTAGATCTGATGCCAATGACACTAATGTATTTTTTTTCAATGAACACTTGTAGTAATTAACGAGAGAATTAAAAGCTAGATATGTAGATTAGAAAGCAGAGGGCGTTTAAATGGTATGGACTTTTTCGAACTACAGCGTGTTCTCACACCCACAATCGTCATTTTTTGTTTGTGGGAACGAAAGAAAAATACAGTCAATTCCCGAAACGCAGTGAACTGGTCGTGTTTTACGAGGTTAAAGTTAACCTCAGGTAGTTTTGGAGTAGTAGTACATCATGCACCGGTGGACTGATTCCTATTATTCATGACAGTTCCAAAGACCAAGGGTGTTATTTTCGCATTTGTAAAGAACTGGAGCTCAAGCTGCAACTTTAAACTTGTTGGGGGGGTCGTGCAGAGTTCTTTGTTGCATTTTGTGAAGGCTAAGTTTCTATAGGTTGTCCGGTTTGTATTGTGAGAAAATGAAGAGATTGATTTAGAGTAGTTGTTTCTCTTTTTTTCTTTCGTCTACTATTCTTCTCATCCCGCATTATCATTAGGTAAGGTGAAATGGTTCGGTATAAGGAAAAGGGGAAGTTTGTTGTGCAGGCACAGCCAGGTGCGATGTTATCGCTGTAAGGAAACGGAAGGCTGTTTATAAAGGCATTAAAAGGGGCCCAGCTCCAACAATAGTCGCTATTATGCAATCTTCGGTAAACAGCCAGATGAAAATTGCTTCGTCATCATTTGATAAGTAAACGATCGGGATGTTCGCGCAAGGGCGCTCATTATTGTTATACACAAAGTGTGTAATCAATTTGTTTCTGTTTTTACACCTATAATTCGATCAATTCCGGCGTCTTTGTGCTAGTTTGTTGCAGCGATATTGCTATCATTTATTTTCTAGAAAACAATAGAGTTAGTCGTTGATTTTTGCGGGGGACGTTGCCTCTTGTTCTCTTTCTCCGTTATAAGAAAACAACAAAAGAGATACTAGCCTCACTGTAAATTCCTTAGAAAACGCTTTATCGGAGCATGAATCGTTCACCTTACAGTTATCGATAATCTCAGCTGTTGCTGTTTATAAATAATAGCTATCTGTGTCGGTTACGAGCTCGCATAAGCGACCTCCGTACTATTATGTAACCTTTTTTTTACCTACTTCTAAAGTTTGAAATGATTGACAGGAGAATTAGGGACAAGGTACCATGCCGAACCACCTTTAATATCATGTAGTGTGTTCGCCTACCACTGCATTGTTGTGTTCTATTCTTATTTCGTAACCACTCGCCAATTATCGCGAATGGTGCATGATTATTGAAGGCACCCAAATTTATCGTAACACAAATTCCTATAATTCTCTTATCAACGTGATTGCGTCACTCGACCTGATTATAGACATAAAAACATTTAACTTGCATTAGAGGAAAAATTAAGTGGAGTACATAAAACGTGAATGGTCGGTTTTATATATAGGTATGTCTCCGACTCGAACAAACTGGACTCCGGTGGCCATTTATGGTAGTTGTTTTTACCAATTTCGTTTATGATAACCGTCGAGAGAATGTTGCTTTTAAAAGGAAAGTTTGATCGCTTACTGCATAGCGTCCTAATTCGACGTTTATTAGAACAGGCGTAAATCGCAGTTGCTGAGACCACATAGGTACGTTACACCTTTGACGTATTAAAATTATTTTTCTTAGTACTGCAGAGAAAGTAGCCGTTGAATTGAAAAATATATACAAGTCGGTAATTTCGGGACTGGTTCTCTGCTGTGATAACCACACTGGGTGATCGCATGCCTTCTAAAAGAATTCGGCCTATTAAAGAACCATTTGTTTAAGACGAGTGTCGATGAGTAAGCACATGGGAAATGTCAGGACGCAAGAGGGACTGCTGGCAGGAATTCAATTCAAGTCTTGTTCGGTACGGTAGAAAGGCATATGCAGATGTTTCGAATTCTTGGTCGGTTATTAAGTGCATATTAATAAGCAGCTCTGCGAAATCCTTGGGCCGTAATTATACCAAGACAAATAAAAATACCGCCGCATTCTTCGAGTCGGCTCGTAGAATGATCCACGGTGCATGTAACCAGCAGAGAGAAAGAATAAAAAAAAGCTCCGTGTTCATTTTATTGTTGTTGGAGTGCGGACGTAATACGTTTTGCAAGGCCGCCGAAGGTGATTTCCACACTACACAATAATTTATTTATTTTTATACATGTGTACTTCGAAAGAATGCGCTGTGATTCATCGCGGATAGATCGCATGTTTATTATCATTGTTCCATAATGAAGTATTTACAATGTTAAATAATGGACGGTTGTGCTCGCGAGAGTACGTGTCATCCACTGGTACGAGTGCATGTGGCGCCACCATAAATAGTACTATTGTTTTGATTTTTAACACAAGTAGTTAGTTAAAAATAGCGTCTCAGATATATGTATATTTGTTTTAAATAGTGTTCCTCGTATCCCATTGGTCGTAGTATCAAACGTTATGAAACATTAAAATACGTGTTTAATTTAAAGTTGCGCACAACCCTTGTGGTTGTCGGTGTTATATATAATCACGTTTTTCTTGGCCAAATAATACACAATTTCTTTAAAAGTGAGGAAAACAAACCAAATCGATACGAGCCCGACGTACGACGCAATAAAGAGGCACAATGGGCATGTCCTAGTTAAATGGAGCGCACAGTGCGAGTGGGTATATCGGTGGGCGTCATAAGGGGGTCACGACGCCACAGGGACGCACGTCGGCGTCGTTTCCAATTGCCGTTCCCGCGTTTCAGCCACGGTTCTCGCACCTGTCCTGATTTTCTGCCCACCTTGGAAGCGTTGCTTGAGGATGAAGTCGGACTCGGTTATAGAGCCAGACTCCGGTATTTACGGCCACTATGCCAGGTCATAAAACTATATAATTGCACTGAATATTAAAAATTGGCGATCCTTTTTTCCTCGTTTTTTGCCAGATCATTGTACACGTGTGGGAGTAAAAATCTTGTCTTCATAAATTTCAAAACAAAGTCTGTCTTGTCAACATGTCCACAGGGTGGATGTAGAACATATCGTCGTCGTAATTTTACATTGTTTCGTGAAAGTAACTTTCAAGTTAACTTTTAAATGACGTATGGGCTGCAATTTTAATTTTATCTCTTCTAACCAAAAGTAGCTAAAAAAGAAGTTGAGCGTGTTTTACAAAGATACTGGTTATGATTTATTATATGTTGACGGTTTAGGCACGCCATATGAGATTAAGGCCTAAGGAAGTCGCACAAAGGAGACCGTGCCCTGTGAAAAGGTGCAAACTAGTCCTGTTTCCTTTTGGTTCTGGGATTTATTTTGAGGGACAGCTGGTAAGGGCACGCCGGCAAGACGTGCAAAAACGCCAATACAAAGTGACTGCTATCAATGTCAGAATACGGGTTTTCAGTGTTTTTTACCGTGTTTTGCTTATCTTTGTTTTTTGTAATTATTATTTATTAATATTATTTATATGTAGTTTAACTATCCTTTCACTTGTGGTTCGTAATTTTATGTGTTTTTAAAAAACCGTTGAGGTGACACATTTGTTTATTAAAAAAGTATACAGGGTTATTATAAATGTAAATGTAAGAAAGGAACATTTATAATAACCCTGTATTATTAAGATGTAAAAATCAAAGATTAATTTGTAATTTCTATACCGATTGATGTAATACAGTTGACCGCAGTTAGAACTTTAGGCGGAGGATAAAATCTTATATATTCAGACAAAATGTGTATAAAATTCTCGAGTGGCAATAAAATAAGGCATAAAATTCACAAAGCCTTTATATGTGAATATAATAAAGGATCAAAACTGCTGTGTGTGACAAACTAAACGCATTCTTTCTCACTCATAAAGTCGTCTACATATAAGACAAGCAGCAAAAACATCTTGAAGTTGGCACTGAACGAGCAAGGTCCCTTTTTTTACTCTCTAGGCGTAAGCTAGCAATCGGATTCATCGGACGACTTGCCACTTTCATGTTTTCTCGACGTTTCATAACCCCAAGAGTACGAAAAAAACGTGGTTATTAGACGGGTACTCTCCTAAATTACTGGGATCGATCGTCCTCAAATTTTATGTGGTTAGGTCGTATAGTTGGTAAAACGCCATCCAGATTTCTGGAAAAAAAAATTGTTTAAATTATTCATTGTAGTAATTTTTCGATAATCAAATAATAATTGCACTTTTAACTACCGAGTTATAAAATTTGAAAACAATTTCAAATAATTTGATGACGTTCCCTCAAAGTTTTTTAGTAAACGCCATTTAAATCTTATAAAATAATACTTCTATAATTATGGTTTATGAATCCGCCTTGGCATCCAGATTTTGAAAAAAATCCAAATTGCATCATACTTTTTATACTTATATAATAAGCACTGACGTATTGTGAACTCTATGGCATTACTAAAAATGTTAAATTACCCAAATGAAGACGCTGGTTCGATGGATTCATGAGTCATAATTTTTTTTTGCTGATAAAATCAAGAACGCCTCATCCCATTTTTTCGAAAATTTGATAATACAGTGATGTTGACCCGCCTATATTTAATAATATTAAAATAAGAATTATAATAACAGCTATTTACCTTCCGCTTATTCTCGTCAAGCAGCTTGATACGATCAACGAACTTTTGTCAAACATTTTAAATTTGCCATTTTGAACTAACCGACTTTAATGGTGCAAAATTCCCCGACTATTTTTGTTTTTATTACCAATAAAACTCGTACTTTTACCTACTAATAATAAGTAACAAATTATGTGAACACAACAGTTTGTAAAATAATAAGCATAGTATTTGTGTGATGTTTAAGTGGCGCTTACACAGGCGTATAGAATGTCCAGCCAGAGATGGATATTGAGAGGTAAGCTTGATATATTTTTAGACATACAGCAAGAAGGTTGATTTTTAAAAATTCGACAACATTTACAAGAAAATATTTTGAGAAAAATTAAAAAAAAAAGGAGAAGCCCTATATATTTTTAGAAATTCTAAATGGCTTCTTCGGCCCTATAATCATATTCATTATTAATATTCTGATGCAATGTTGCCACGTTATTCCACTTTTATTGAATTTTATAGCAATGCAAAGGTTCATGGAAAATCGTACCAGTGTTATTTTTAAAATACAGCAACATAGATGTTAAAAATAATCCTGTTGCGATTTTTTTTTTAAATTGCTAAAAAATTTTAAATCAAAGAAAAAGCCAATCAGACTGTGTAAAAATAAAAATATATAGTGTTACTCAAAGAACCGCACAACTTTCGTTTTTGGCTTCTTATTTTTACCAATTAATGCGATATCGACGAACGTGCGCTTAGTGACTCACCCTGTGTATATTTGTTAATTTAAATTTGGTGGTTATTAAAATTATGATGTCCATTGGAGGGTTAAGTATAACCTTTTACTTTACATAATTTGAATATAGCCGAGGACTCCGACCATGGGAATCTTATAATGACTTGTTTCCTCCACTACTTTAGCTTTCTGTATGAGCAAAATTCTAGCGATAAGTTGAAACTCGAACTCCGAAGAGTCACAACAATAATATTTACAGCAGTTGTTTAGTAAGAGATTGACTCATCATCACGTGATGTATTAGCTCCTCTTCGTACTACGACCCATATATCTCCCAAATTCTGTCAATTACACATATGGTGTTCACCAACGTGCCTTCGATCGATCACATTCCTCCTGCCTCAGTAGCCACAATTAAAAAAAATCGTCTCGAAAAGCCCCCGCATTCTGTGGCACCGCTGCTCGTTTTAATAGTGTCAGTGTGGGCGTCAGCCGTCCCACCCCATCCAGCGTGAGCAGTCTGACTCCGGGGGATCACCGAACACAACATGGGCGTTTTGTGAGCGTGTTGTTTGCCGTCTGCCGTGCTAATCTTCGGCGGTACTGCATTAAAGTAGACCTTGAGCTAATTTTAGACGACGCGTCGCTTCGTAATATGATCGAGCGTTGGCGGAGCGACGCCCGCACGACGGCTGACTAAGTTGGTGCTTATTTGTATGACTTCAGTCTAGACTGCCAATGGATAGACCCCGCCGTTTCAAAATGAAATATACGTCTTCGCATGCGAATTAATCATCCTTCTTATCGGTGTCAGCTGGTACGTTCGTTGCAACGATTACGTACTAGCCATTTCTCAAATGCGATGTGTGTTTGCCACTAATTTTCTAATCGTGCCTGATACGTCAAACGAATTTACGATGTCATTAGCCCAGTAATGGCTGCATGTGGCATTTGAGGCCTTGTCGGATTAGAAAGTTCGTTTTTGATGTACGACCCTTGTAATTTTATGGCGTGGCGTGCAATGTGGGAAGTCGGTGGATGCGATATAAATATACCTTTAATCAGCTGATCGGGGCTACGCCACGCCACTTTTTTTTTACTTCCAAACAACCAGCAGGGGAATCGAGACATTCCTTCGGAGATGTAGTTTAGACGATTTCGTAACCCACTAGTATCAATAAATTCGAACTACATCTATATGCAAATAAAAAGTATTAATACAAATTTGGGCTTAATTAACTCTTTGGTTTGACTGTTGTTGCTGGGCTGGAATGAAAAAGAAATGGCGCCGGTCGGGTCTCAATATGAATCAATGGTGAAGTAGCGACTTATGAGTCACGAAAAAACTAGTTGTTTTATTGTTTACAATAAATGTGTTTCATAACTCTGAAAAAAGATGAAGAAACTGATTGCATGGTATTATTTTTGCAACAATAATAATAATAATCATACTATAAATTGATCAAAACATCCTCTATAACCCTAAATTACAAAATTATTTTATTCGTGAAAACATATTAAATACAAGTGTAAAATATTGATAATTTGCGTAGCTAACACAAGCCGCCATTTTATAATAACGTTGATTATAATGAACTTCGACCGGCACCATTTCTTGCCCATTTGACCGTAGCAAGAAGTAAATTATCCCCAGTTGTCCATGCACAGAGTTGGAATATAATAAAGTAGAGATTATAAGCAAAACTTAGTTTATATCCCGAAGTACAAAAACATTTTGTCATAGAATCAGTGGCAATCTACATTTGTTAAATATTACATGGAAATATTTTCTATCAATTTTTAAACATATCCGTTGGTTTTAAAAAATACGTCATTTTAAAGCTAGACAGTTTTGAATTCAAAAATGGTGACTGAAGACTTGACCAACTACAATTTGGTGACGTCATGTCCAAATTTTGCTAGATAATTCATACTTATATTTTATAATATAAACAAAATTTGACGTTTTTCACATAAAATACCATACCTGAGAAATCTTGCAAATGCCTTTAGGTAAATCCAAACTTATTTGTTTATCCTTTCCAAAAACTTGATGACGTCATCTCAAAATTTTACAATATAAATCCCATCTAAAGTGTGGAAATTCTTACGCGTGTGTGGTCTTGGAAAAGATTCAAAGTTGTACAACGAAAGTGTACAATTTATCTTAGAAATAACTAAACTAATTCGTTTGAATTTTAGCACATGTTTGTTGAGGTTATCAACCTGATTATTTGTGCATTCCTACAAAAATTATGGTGGCGTCATCTCAAAAGTTTGCTGAGTAAATCTAATTTAAATGCGTAAAGTAATATACGTGTAGTTTATTAATTCGTTAACATATTTTACTTCCCGAGCGCAGCTAAAAAAGTGCGTATAGGGTTCATCCGACGCTTTCATGTTTTTTCAATGTTTGATGACCTTTGAGTACGAAAAAGTAGAAAACTAAAACGCTAATCAAAATTCGTGTAATCGTCCCCACTAAACAATTTGATGACGTTATCTCAAAATTTTGCTTAGACATTCCAGGTAAAGTTATACATAACATATTTTAACATACTCCTTTACTTGTGGTTTAGGAATTTTGCCCTGATTTTACATATTTACATATTGTTAATTGTGTCGTATTTAATATTTAAATTTTCTTTTTTAAATCATATCAAATTTTTATTTTTTGTAAATTTTCGAACTTGACTTTTTTTCAAAATTTGAGGTAAAATCGGTATGATGTATTTTACTTTGACTTTTATTTTCATATGACGAGAGCTTTGCGAATTAATTGTTCTTTTTTTACTTTATATAAAAAAAGATAGAATACACAATGATACTTATTGTACATATTTATATTTTTAATATTAAGGAAATCTCGTTTTTTCATTATTTACAGAATGTTAAAAATATTTTTAGCATTCAAAGAATTAGGCAAGTTGTCAGATAAGCAGAAACAATCGGAAATTATGACCGTTGGCCGTCGCTGCTTCCTGTTCTGAGTTTATGGTTTTTTCTAAAAATGCGTTTGTATCCGTATCTTGATTAAATCAAGAATGGCTCTCCCAATATTCCAGAAAATTTGGGAATATAGAACTGTTACTGTTAGTCTTATACTCCACCTGCCCAAATTGATGTAATGTCCTTGCTAGAATGTTGATGACGTCACTAGAAAGTTTTGGAATGGAAACATTCAATTGAAGCATGCGAATAGCTGACCTACCTTTAGTACACACATATCTTTATTTTAACTTATAAGGGTTCTCGAAAAAATATGTAAAAGTAGGTCTGCCATTTCCATGTAAATGGAAAAACGCAAACCAAAATTTCACTGTCCACCTAAGTAATTCCAATTTTAAATCTGCAAAGTAACTATTAAATCTACTTCAATGTTTGTTTACCCTACGTAGGTACGTTTTTGGAAAAAAATAAAAAGTGTACAACAGAATTTTACTATTTATCTTAAAAAATTCAAAACTGTCTGTTTTGAATTTTTGCACAACAACCTTAAGGTTGTTGCGAACATAATAAATCACTACTTAGGATTTATCTATTCATCCCTTCCAAAACCTAGATGACGTCAATTCAAAATTTTATATAGTAAATGACACATTACTGTGGTTTAAATTTGGATCAAAATTTTTAGAATTTTTCATAAAATATGTTACCTAAAAACATTAATTTGGTGTAATGTTTCAAGACGTTGTCATGCTCTTATTTTATGTGAAATGCGCATTAATTTACTTACACATGAATGCGTCATGAGCGACACTCAATTGCGGGGAAGTTCTCAGGCTGAAGGTACACGTCAAAATTACTTAACATCAAAAACGACATACATCTATATTATGGCATAATTGAATTGAATATACTCTGTCGTAATAAATTGTGCCAACGGCCCAGAAATGGATTCTATTTTAGCTATAATATTTTATTACACATTTACCGGTATAGCTTTCGAGAGCTATTGTCGTAACGATCCTAATGAAACGTATCATGTAAGCAGATATATTTTATTTATTTTCCGTACGACATTGTCCACTCCAATCGCCCAACTCAGTAATACTAGAAATATCATTGCCACGTCGGTCTTCTACTATCGTAATGGTGAATTCCTATCGGAAACGTCGTACTTTTTCCGTTTCATTCAATCACGTTTTGTCCTTACACAAAATCGTCACGATATCCTCTCATTTGTCACGCAGAGTTCGATCGATTTGTAATGGCATAATTTTTGTTTGTTTATCACACGAACTACGTAGTCGTATGCACTGGTTAGGAATTTTACTTTTGTGTTACTCTTGACAACCCAGATATCGATTCGTGGCGTGTTTCATGTTATACCTGTCAAAAGAGCATACAGGCGGCCATTTTTTACGGCACGTGTGTTCCGTAATTAGCACCGTTTGCGTAGCGTTAGTCGTAAAAGATTCACATTTGGTGGATGCGCCGGTAAAAAAGTTCGAATGCGGTGCAAAAACCTGTAATAACCCCTAACCTAGAAAGTTCCACTCGTAGTTTTCGGTATAATGAAGGATATCATAATAATAGAGAGTTATTTATTAATGTTTCAAGAAGGACGTCGTCAGTTGTTCCAATTCTAAACCTTCTGAAAATTGTATGAGAGAATTCGAGCAGGTGGCATTGTACACAAAGATTTTTCGTTTAGAAAGGGAGAGTTCACGGAATGGAAATAGTTGTCTTTTGTAATTGGGTCAATTTATTATTAATTAGGTCCGTCTATTACTCTCCAAGTCGTTGATTCGGGCCACGCTTGGAGGGCTATATGTCTAATGCTAATTAACATGAACAAACGATTTTGATTTATTAGCCATGGGACGTTTTAATTTAATCGCTGAATTGTTTACAGTCGAATAAACAAAGGCGGTGAACCACCCACGGCGACGATGGAGGCAGAAAAGAGAATCCGAAGAGAAATCGCCAACAGCAACGAAAGGCGGAGGATGCAGAGCATAAATAATGGTTTTCAATCACTCAGATCCTTGTTGCCGCATCACGAGGGAGAAAAATTAAGCAAGGTAGGGGTCGCTCTCGTCTACGTCTTTCGCGAAAATTCATTTTCGTGCCAATCACCTGCGTTGTTTCGAAATTTGCGCTTAATGACCCGGAAAAAATCATTCTCTTTTGTTGCCGTCATGCAACATTATTATATTCTACATGCATACTTTTTTATATGTGTATCTATTTATGTCGGTTGCGATGATGCGATCTGACAAAAAGGAAATACAACAGGAAGCTCGGTTGACGCTATCGTCACTACAAAGTATCTAAACATCGCGTTTTTGCCGCGATTTTTCGTGGGAATTCTTTGTGGTGAAACTTTTCGTGTGTGAGAACAACCGACTTGTTTTGCTATGGCTCCGTCCAATTATTTTTCTCGCTGCGCATCAGCTGATCAGAAAGTGTAAAAATAGGCGATCATATGATTGCGAGTCTGTTGTACTGCTGGAATTACGGCCGTCACTGTCTAGACGTGGTTATTTTTGGACGACTGTTAGACCATCCACTAAATAATATATACACACCGCTGGGTATACGAACGTTTTTTTAATCAACTGAAATAGCCGCCTCATCGATCGTCTACTAGACAATTATTTCAAAAACACAAGTGGCCTTCGGATGTTCCCACAAATGATAACAGGTGGCAGACTAATTAATAAACAATTAAGGTTGAAGCGACCGGGTGAGGAAGGGTATGGCACACGACGTGGACGTCCGTCAACCTTCCTAAGGAGATTTGTGACTTTTTGACCAAAGTCATCTAAAACTTTTTCATTACGTGACCATTCATAAATCGCAGATACCAAGGTTCTTTCCCCCATCAGACCAAATTGACAATCGCAAAAGAGAAAATTTCTTCCTTGAGCTTCCATCGCCACCAGCCTTAGTTAGCGTCCTTTGTTTGGGCCTGCTTGAGGTTGCGTGTTGTAGTAGATCTGGTCAACGTCTTCGACTGCTTCTGAGGTAACCAAGTAACGCCTGTGCTTCTGCTGGTGCTGCATGAAGGTCACTGCCCAGAAAACATGAAGTCCAATACAAACAAGTTTAAAGAGCCGACGAAATCACAAAGCACGGCCACCAGCTGATTGTATGTATGCTTCGCTTCACGGATGTTGCTCATCGTGCCGGACGCACATTGTACGCTGCTGGTAGTTTAAATGTCCCGGACATTTAAATCCAACTGCGTTGTGTTAGTACCACACTCATTTCCGGAAAGAGGCGTACGCAACCTCTCACTGTGTTTGCAGAACAAATTCGCAAGGAATTTGCCGAGTACGCTCCATGGAATGCATTGGTAACGGAAGAACAGAAAAAATTACGGCTGAAGCTTATTTACCGTTACGATTGGAAAAGAAAGTGTGTGGTAATAGTTTTATTTTGTGGAAGTTATTGTACTCGCTTCGACGGAACTAGCTATAGTACATTTAGTATTCTATTGTTAGCTGGGAGACATATTTACGACCTGAAATTAAGAATTGCTCATGTCCATGACCTATTCAAAGAAGGTGTTGTAAAAGCACCTTATCACAACAATAGAATGTTTGCAGACGGTGTAATTAACTGTCTGAATTTTAGGAAGTGAATTAGTTCTGCTGAGAATACAAGCAACTTACAGTTTTAAAGATCCTTTGGAACGTTTGAAAGAGCTCATTTTCAAAGATTAGCTTAGAGAGACATTGAACTGGCAGGTTGCTAATCTTGATCTTTTCGACCTAAAAAGTAGGCATATCATACGAATATAGTTGAGTTAAAGATATAGTGCGATCAATTTTACGAGTCGCAGTGGGACTCGCACTACATGTTTGATCGAACTTTAAGGTCCAAAGTCTTCTACGCTTTCCCAAGATATCAATATTGAGTGAGGATTGGAAATCATTGCGTCATATATGGCTTAATTAAATTCCATACGATAGCATCTCAGTTATAAGTTACGAATACGAATTTACACCGTATTTGAGAGATTAGTTGTGTGAAAACTACACTTTATAAACACGTGTAGGTAAACGTAAATGAGACGTTCTAAATACCCCGAAAAGAACCAGCTGCCGACCATTTGGGTATTGATTATTATATCAAGTCTCGGTATAAGTATACTTTTGCGCCTACTTCCACGCCCCGGAAAAAATTCAGGTAAAAAGCCGAGTAGTTCGTAAAAGCCGGGTATCGATTATTCTTTTGATATTTTGTGTGCACGCCTCATTAATTCCGTCGTCGTTCCGACACGTGTAAAACAGCGATGTCCTTTAACCGATGTGTTGTATCGAAAAATTGATTTTCAGGGCGTAGATCGTTATTCTCGGAGTTCTGCGGTCGCCAGACTGTCAGAAACTGGGTCAGGGTATTTTAATACAGTCTGGCCGCCTTTATCTGCTGGTGAAGCCTATTATAAATGTGTCTGCGAGACAAGGCAATGTGTACCGTATGCAGATAATACGTGGTCCGCAATGGCGGGTTATCTCGTGAGTGGTGTTGAAGTTTCCGTCAGCCTACTGTCCTTTCAAATCCGAAAAAAAATCCACGAAACGAGGGACGAGAATCGCGTGGTTCGCTGTGAAATGACATCGATTTCGTACTTTACTCGAAATAATGTGACGACCCTGGCTGGCATGCAACTGCGTTCACCACGTGAATGACGGCTAGCCTTGGGAAAATCCAATTAATTGATCTGTTGCTGTAAAAGTTACATTTTGAATTTACCAAGGCATGAATGAAATCGCACAAAGCCTATTTTATCTGGTAGTTCAGTGCTATGTGGTTTTGTTTGCTATTGTGGCGACCAACCATCGGAATCGAAACGGGGAAAGGGAAGGTCGAATTCGGAGCACGTCTGAGAAGTTAGATAGTTGTAATCTTGTTTGACGAAGGAATCCCATATTGCATATAGAGAATTATCGTAAATCGGAACCTAATGTCGAATTGTTTGTTTATGCGCGACTGAATACGATAATACGACCGGTACGAGTCTGCGATAGGTGCGTACGATGTACATTACGGTAGGTCGAGAATGAATGAACTCCATTTAGGTTAGACGTAGACGACCACGTTGGATAGTGAATGGTCTCATGATCGTCTCATATTTAAGCTGAATCTCCAAATGTACCGGTGATCCACCTTCTGCGCTCGGAGAATAAAGACCCGGACCTTCAGCAAAGAGTTTTGAATTGGGCCGTCACATACGATCACTTTTTCGGAATTTCCTTTACAAATCAAAGTCGGTCAACAAGTAGAGGAAGCAGATATCAATATAGTTATTTGTAACGGACAACCATTCTATTACTCACACGATAAACAAAAATTTTGCTCACTTGGTTACCTTGATAGGTACAATCATGTCTTGGTTCGATAGATCCGCAAAAATGGATTCTTTTTCTATTTAAATTTTACTGCTCGCCATAGCGGTTCTTTTAGAAGATATAAATGGAACCAAGCGGATGCATAGAGGGGCTAGCGTTTGACGGTTTGTTGGAATGACTCACTGCATGTAGACAGCCTTCACTAGGCCTTCTACATCCAGACATCGCCTTGTTTAGATTGAACGCCCACTTTATTCTCAGCTGTTGCTATATATGCGCTCCGACTGCTCATTTTGAGCGGCTAGTTTTCCGAAGAATTCAATGGTGACTGTTACTAGGATATAATACCTGTGGTGTATTTTAGAGCGGTCGGTCAAGTAAATGGTCTGTGCATTTTATAGAATTGACAGGAATAATGCGAGAATTGAAAAGTGAAAGGTAATTAAAAGAATGCAAAGAATTAATAACAGGACTGTTATATCTATCTAAAAAGTTTGCCATTGATCGAAGAAATCGCAACATGTAACTACTACCCATGCTTGATCATTATCGTAATTTCTATTTAGGTTTTCTGTACCTTGACATATATTGAAGAATAATCACGTCTTAAAAAAAAACTAAATGTACGCTAATTAGGTGAACCAGTGTTGCCAAAAAATCGTTTTTTGTGCTTCGTTTAACTTGTTATAATGCCAATGTTGTTTAGACTGAGAGCCCAACAACATTTCATTGCAAGCACCGTACTTTTCTAAAGTGTAGTATTTTAGATGGAGGCCAATCGTAATATAGGACATTGTTTTTCTTTTTCAAAATCTTTTCCGAAGCAGAACTTTGAAAGTTTTATTTTGTAACCGTTCCTGCGTCCTGCTTCTCGTTGTAGCTGTATTCGTTAGTCGTTTCCCGCCAAAACCAATTCCGCTTGACAAGGTCAGTGTGGTTTTTTTGCGTCTGTATACCGCAGCCTTCAGAAACATTGGTTCCACGTCTTCGTCGTAAATACTGGCTTAGTACGTTTTATCAGCGCGACCTTTGTTTTTATCCGATTGTCGTTTATCTCTGTAACCTGTTGTCTGACACCGATGGTTGCCGCTTAATGTTCGGTCTGAATAATTCATTGAAGATTTTTGTGTATCCGAAAATAGGATTTGGTGGCTTGGCTCTAATCTAATTAGGTTTAGTTTTGAGCGGCGAGTATTTTTCGCAGGTGAGTGGGTTATGAAGATTCTCTCATTAGGAGAAGGTCTCGTTTGTTTCGTTCAGCCAGGCGAGACCTTCACGGTCTAGTCGCTCTTCTCGGGCTGGCAACGAAGAGGACCACGTTCTTCGGCCGTGGAAGCGGACTGTACTGTCTTTCGCACGCACCGCGTAAGACCATCAAGGTTTTCAACGTGGAGTTCATCAGCCTCGGTCTGCGGCTCGCCTTTGTCTTTGTTATATTTTTCAATTACGTTTGATTTAGTATTTGGCGTTCAGTAAACTAGGGCAGAACGGCGACAACAACCGATCGAATTTGATGTGAATCTGTAACGATGTCGGTCATTCATGGCTGGATGAATGAGACCCGATGTCGAGATCGTTTTTTGTTGACGACTTGTAATTAGCCGTCTGTTGTGCGAGAGTTGCAACCTATTTTGTCTTGACTGAGAAATGTCATCGTACTAGTACGTCGCAAAAGTGCAATTCCACTGCAAATTACTAGCAACGGATTGTATGCGCGCTCACCTTGCGCAATGCAGTTCCTATTGACTATACGATGCATTTATGTATGCAGTAGTACGCTGCATTTTACGCTACACCCGAGAGAGAGATAACTCGATAGTTGTGTCGATCCTGCTATATGCCGCCGTCTCTGTCCCTTTTGTGGGCTTCCAACTGGCTTGTGACGTCACGTCTGGCTTGGACTCCCGCCAAAACCCAGAGGAAAACCAAGACTTCGGTAGATGTCGCAGAACATCGCGGACTTTATGACTATTGAGATGTATTGATGGAACGTAATAATGCCAGTCACCCTAATCGTGCTGTCTACGGGGTGTCGTTAATTGTTTGACTTTTTTTTTGAAGGTGAAGTGTAGGAAATCCCCTTGTCGCGATCTATATACAACATGTCTCCACTAGAATGTTATCATTCCGTCCTCGCTGATGCATTGATATGTAAAAGAATGTATCGAATGTTTGACGTCAGAGCAAGACGGTTGGTATGGCAACAGCGTCATCGATTACATCTCACTTCTCCCGTTAGCCCATTTCTGTCAGTCTGCTGTGTTGCACTCTAGTTTTCTACTTTTTACACATTTAGCAGCAATTAAGAATGCTAAATATCAAGCACCCTTCACCTTTTGACTTTTAGTTTCCTACCTCGCGATTAATAATTATTCAATTGACTCCAGTCGGGAGTTGCAACACCCACACAGAGCGCTAACACCTGGTCCGGTAGTACTATACGATGTAACGTTCTCACGGTTTGTCAATGATTATTTGTTCGGAATTCCACAACTGCAAGGCGTGGCATATCAGTCTCCCCTATGCTGATCTGTCCAAGTAGTGTTACATTATCGACAAGTCTTATCACATACATGCCTTTCGGTTGAATTGGCAATAACACAGCTGATTAAAATTCCTACCACAATTGATAATACAAAAAATAATCTTTTGCTATTGCTTTTAAAATAACGTGGCAATCGCAACCACGCTTAAAATGCATTGCAATAACATCGATCATTTGCAGCCGCCCACGTTGCAGTTCTAAATGTCATCTGGAAAATGTATTGAGTGTTCGAATCAATAATTTGCGACTTTGTTTCTTCCAGTTCGGAAATACGTGAAACAATTTTTAGAAGTCATTGGTAGTTTATGGGCAGTGTATTTTCTGTTTCCATTAAATTGATGTTTACAGTGGGTGTAATGTTTTTTCACGTCATTTCTGATGCTTCTAGGAATCGTTCCATGCAAATCGAAATGTTTTCAGTGTAGACGAAAAAGTTTTGTGGTGCTATGTGCAATAAAAGGATACAATACAAAATACACAAAAGGACCATTGGTGTTAAACTGCCACGCGCCGAGGATTTAGACACGTGTATAGTCAGCACTGATGATTTATGGTTCGGACTATAGGTTTTCAAGTTTTTTACTTTTAAAGGTTGTAAAATGTTTGCAGTGGGTGTAGTGGTTTTTCACGTCATTTCTGATTCAAAAAGCTTCTAGGAAACCGTTCCACGCAAATCGAACGCTTTCAATATGTATGAAAAAGTTTTGTGGTGCTATTATAATCAAGGGATACAATGGAAAAGGACCATTGCTGGCACGCGGGTAGACAAATGTTGTGATACGTCACTGAAAAGCGAAATTTCGTGTTTGAGTTAAAAAGTCTGATTATAGTGGTTCCATAATGGAATAGCATAGTCTGCTCTTTTCCCCAAATATAATATAGCGCACGTGCTGTCGGCGACGGCGGGATTTTCGGGTGTGGTCGTTTGTTCGCAGAGAGGCTCCACAGAGTCTGACATTCCCGCCACGTTCCGTTGCTATGGTTACACGCCTAATGCCTACACCCTTCGGAAAACCACCCTCGCGTCGCCCACCACCGACTCGACTGATAGGCGGCTGAGCCCCAACAACACGATGATACATAGCGTACGTACGTGTGTATCTCTACGTATATGACATAACTTAATTAGTACCACTCACCCAATTTTAGAGTCTGGATTTAGCGACAACCACCCAGCCGTTGCCTGGGGATCTAATATATTACAATAAATGTATCATTGCTTTCCACCCAGAACGTCTAGCCCATGAACAGCATTGTCTGAAATGAATTTCGCGGAATCGTCCGTCATCGGTTATCTATCTATACAGACGGTTTTTCCTTTTTCTAATTGGAAAAGTTCTTGCAAAGAATCGAGCTATTTATAGACGCACGAGCGGCGTTAGAGTGTGAAATATCGTTGTGAGGTTTAAAGCGTGTTAAAACCGAAGTCCCCCTGACCCAGACGGTGTGCCAGTAGCGCGAAATTGTTGCGATGGCTTGTCGATGAATTTCAGGCCAGCCAGCCAGGCCGCCGTATGACCTTTAACGCCACCCCGTCCAGATCGATAGAGGCAGTCGGGGCGGCGTCCAAGGCCGATCGCACTTTGCGTCGCCACGATTCCAACTTCACCCCTCTGTTCAAGGGCAGCCAACGCCGGGACGCTACCCTTTTTACCCCCGCATCCATGCCAATGCGTCATCGGCTGCCTTTTAATCAGCCCGGGGACCGAATTTTTATCCGTGTCATCAGAGATGGAAATTCGGTCCGGTTTTTTTCGTTTTGCGTTATTTTCGAAAACTGACCCAAATAGCATAGTTTTCAACGGTCAGCCTTAATTCAGGTGAGTGGTAGGAAGTGACAGAAACAAACGACTGAATTACGGCACAGTCCAGATGAGGCAGACTGTGTTAATGTGATAATTAATGGTCGAATGGCTGCGGTTATTTCTGTATTTTGCTGCAAGATTGGGGATTGGATAGGTTCTGAAACGTGGGGGTATTAAGGAGAAAAGAGTTCGTCCACTTTTTTAATTGTTTTTAGACATTTTTGGGCGACATGTAGTTGTAGTTGGGGTTTCTGCTTTCTTATTCTTTGTTTAATGTCAAGGTACAGTTAAGATTTGAGTAGCAGTAGAATGAGTCGATCAAAATTATTCACACCCCATGATCATGCTTTACTCGCATGAGCGAGACTAACACTTGTTATGCGGGAAAGGCGTTGTTTGTCACCTTAAAAGCAAAATCTAAGTAACTTCGGAAGTAACGACGTTTCCGCTAATGTATTAGTTGATCCAAGTTCCTTTCCTCTGTGATGTGCTTAATGCGTGCCCGGAATAAGCTCCTGCATCCTGTATTCGAATGCACTTTGACCTTTTTAGCTCGTACCACCAGAATTACACGACTCTGATCCGGATGACTAAGACTTTTATTTGATGGGAGTCGTTGTATCCATGTGTACACATGAAATGTGTTAAAACTAGTATACAGATTTAATCTTTAAAATGACATTGACTTTTTTGACCCATTTTATTAATAGAAATTTCATTCAGGTTGTTAGCAATAATAAATATTAATATATTATGGTGCTTTGCCATTCTCGCAAGAGAAAATGTGATTGTTTATTCCAAGTGCGGAAAGTTGTATCGATTTATTGGAATGTTATCATCGAAGAGGGGTCATGGAAAGATGGAGTAATTAAATGTCATTCCTTCGTAATGTGTGGCAAGTCGTTTATTTTCGTACGAGCAGAAGCCGATTTTTACCTTTTATGGCGTTGCGTTTTTATGAAGTGTGCGGTAGTTAGTTTTAGGTTTTTTTTTTGTGCAGAGAATGATTTTCAACATCTGATGGATGATCATATTCGCCGTCGTTTTTCGACAAGGGCGACGCAGATAAAGATGCCTAGTGGCATTACGTCTTTGTCGTTTTAGTGGAACGATCGATACCCACGCTTCAGCGTGACCAGCCCTGAACCCGCCGCGTTCTCGACGGCAGTCCTCGTTATTTCCTCTTTCGCCTTTTGTTCCTACTTCTTCCGGGTGCACTAAGAAAGCGTTCCGATTATTCGTTCGTCGCCGACTTTCACCATTATCGACAACACCGAACCAGATCTTGCCGACCGTACCGAATTTCCAAGCCCCTTTTTGCTCGCGCAGTTCCTGCTGCGGTAAACCTGAAAACTGTCCCGGTAATCCACGTCCGAATTCCGAAACTGGCGGCTCCTCTCCCACGCCGGTCTGCCTGCGTTCGCAAACCCCTCGACCGTCTTGTTGTGAGGAGACCTCGGCAACTCGTTGCAGGACGACATTCTTGAGATGCGCTTGGTTTGTGTTTCCTTTGGCCAAGGTTACGATATCTGATGCGTCCGCTAGTTGCTACGGCAACGGCCGTGCTCTGGCATTCCTGACATCTTACAACTCCTTTTACTCCATCAATCCGTTCACCAAATGAGCCTTTCTAGTGTACAGGAGCAAATGGGCACGTTCTATAGCACCTTTGAAGTGCTAATAGCCTGAGCAGATTAGTGGCGAGACAAGTGTTGTCCAGTTGAAATTGGCCTTCGGTGGGTCGTACCCTACCAATTTACACACGTTGTAAGTGTTTAGATAGGTCCTTTGGGGCCGCTGTTTGTTGACTTTTGCTTGCGAAGGGGTCCTTTGAATTGTTGATTGGAATTTCCCGGTTCAAATTGCTGTGTCGCTGGTTCCGTTTAGAGCGGTCTAGACGGGAATCTGGGTGTCGCTATAGCAAGATTAATTCCAGTTTGCGCACATGACCACGTTTATCTTACTCGTGGATTTGTTTTATGTTCATACAATGGGAACGGCTGCATTTTTTTATTAAAATCAGGTTAAGTGCAGTTTTCAGTCTGAAAAAAAAATGTATACAATGTCAGTTTAAAAACCGATAAATCTTCACCAAATTCAATACTCAAATATATAATTGAGTTTTATAAGAGTTGAGGAATGCAAAATCAACTTGTTAAGCGCGTTATATAGTTCAAGTTTTGTTATAATGAATATTGACAAAGGATTTCTGATCTGTTCTTAGAGAAAACATCCGAGTGGACGTGTGAATATGTGGTGAAAAATTATCACAAGTTGATTCAGTTTGACTTAAGTCAATTCTTCTGTATCTTTGTATCTGCTTAATTGCCACATCTACGAGTTTCTTAAATATGATTGATTTGCAAGCAAGAAGAAACATGGTTTAGCGTTCTGACGAAGGAAATATGTATGCCAAAATTTTTCTTGAATATTTCAGATAATGTACAAAGATGGAAAATATTGACCAATACAGTAAAAAAAAATTGGTCGTTATTTCGCCAGAACTTCCCTCGCTTCAGAAGTACAGGCCAACAAATAACTGCTTCTCTGAAAAATGATAAAATTTGATTTTTCCGAATTTTACTTTTTTGGAGTAAAAACAATATAGAAGGTTTAAAAAAAGACATTTGGGGTCCCCGAGAAGGTCACCTTTTTTAAAAAAGAACAGTTGCGACCTCCGAGAAGGTTATACATTTTTAAAAAAGACAGTTGGGACCCCCGAGAAGGTACCACATTAAAAAAAAGACATTTAGGGCCCCGAGAAGGTTTCACATTCTCAAAAAAATACCTACATTTGGGGCCCCCGAGAAGGTTTTACATTTTTAAAAAAGACAGTTGGGACCCCCGAGAAGGTTCCACATTAAGAAAAAAGACATTTGGCGTCCTCGAGAAAGTCTCACATTAAAAAAAAGACATTTAGGGCCCCGAGAAGGTTTCACATTCTCAAAAAAATACCTACCTTTGGGGCCCCCGAGAAGGTTTTACATTTCTAAAAAAGACTGTTGGGACCCCCGAGAAGGTTTCACGTTCTTAAAAAAAAAAAAAACAGACATTTGGCGTCCCCCAGAAGGTTTTATATTTTAAAAAAGGCAGTTGGGACCTCCAAGAAGGTTTCACATTTGTAGTAAAGACAGTTGGGACTCTCCAGAAAAGACATTTGGGGCCCCGAGAAGGTTTCACATAAAAAGGGCATTTGAGGCCCCCAGAAGGTTTTACATTTTTAAAAAAGACAGTTCGCACCCCCGAGAAGGTTTCACATTAAAAAGAGACATTTGGTGTTCCCGAGAAGGTGTTACATTTTAAAAAAGACAGTTGGGACCCCTGAGAAAGTTTCACATTAAAAAAAAAAAACATTTGGGGCCCCGAGAAGGGTTTCACATAGAAAAAGGACATTTGGCGCCCTTGAGATTTTACATTTTTAAAAAAGACAGTAGGGACCTCCGAGAAAATATATTCAAAAAAGACAGTTGGATCCCTCGAGAAGGTTTTACATTAAAAAAACAGACATTTGGGTCCCGGAGAAGGTTTTACATTTTTAAAAAAGACAGTTGGGACCACTGAGAAGATTTCACATTCTCAAAAAAAGACATTTGGCGCCCCCGCGATGATTTTACATTTTTAAATAAAGAGGTGCGTATTTTCACCTTTTCGAAAAAGTGGGGTAATTTCATGAATAAAAAATTTGTTGTGACGTCATAAACATTGATAATACACAATGCGAGAGAAAAAGAGAAAAAAAAACACGAAAGGTCAAGCTTGGAATCGAACGCGCAATGTCCAGTCCGCATTCCTGACTCGTAACTACTAGATCACGATCGGGATGCCTTACGCTAATGGTAAACTGTGTTGTTCTACCGTGCATTATGTTTTTGCAAAAATTTGAACCGTTAGGGAAAACCTCAAAGCGAATTCGTACACCACACTTGCAGGAGTATAATATTAAATCAAATAAACATAGAATTCTGTGAAATGATGTCATCAAATTGTCAAACAGACAGACAGACAGAAACGGCGGACTACTTTTTTCGTACTGTCGAAACGTCGAGAAAATATAAAAGTGGCCATTCATCCGATGGATAATAATATATGTATTTTACAAGAAAACTGAAAATTTTGACGTCGACCAGAAAAATGGAAAATATCTTCAGAATCATTAAAAAGCACACCATTTTTAACAATCGCAATGTAATAATAATAATAATAATGTACCTATCCAACCGACAAATTCTCCACAGTAGGATACAAAAATTACGTAAATATACACAATTGTAATCAGATAAACAGTGACTAATTGTATAAACATTTCTCACAATAGTGAGATTCGGGTTATTCCTACGGGCAGCTTCTGTAATCATATTCTTCGACACTATAAATGTGTGTAACACTTTATTTAACAAATTATTGTCACCGTTTTTACTACAGTTAAAGGAAGCGTGGTCCAAAATATCACAGGATTTATCACAAACATGGAACTTACTGTCATAAGTACGCTAGATTTTTTCTTATCACTGATCTGGGACCAATATGTTTCGGTTCAGTTTTTGTTCTTGAGCTAGTATTCTTCTTTATCTTCTTCTGAAGACTTCTCACTATCGATATGAGCCAAGAACGTATGCTTTTTATATAAGCGTCTGAAAGTATTTTTCGTCTTGATATCTTTAATAATCTCTGGCGTAAACCAACATGGAAAATTGGTACTATAGCGAACTTTAGCACTTGGAACAAATGTATCAAAGAGGTTATGCATCTTGCCAGTCAGATGATTGATTTCAATGATCTCATTCCCGTTTAAGTGGCTGAGTATAGAACATAGGTTTGACAAATCAGTTTTGGGAAAATTATATCGATGACAATTAATATTATGTATTTTCCTTGAATTAAACGGTACTTTACGAAATTTGAGTAAGTAGAAGGTGATTATCTTCTTTCACATAGATAAGTAGATTAGGTTTATCAAGTAGTACTACTTCTACTAATATGCGAATGACTTGTGACTTGATGTGATATCAGATCCGTACGAATAGCCTCTACGTCCATTGCTAGATCTGTAAACACTACATCGGTGGAAAATATTCAATATACTTCGACAATTGTTGCAAATTTTGTGATGGTTGACATGTATGTTAGTTTAAATGTCGTTGATTAATATTCCTTGTGATATTTCTTCTATTCCAAAGATCAAAATCAAAAACTCAGCAGACTAGTTTAATTGCCAGTTTAAACACCGTGAGAATTAGATCTTTCCTAGAAGCTCGTCTAGACTGATATCGATGGGATTTAGATATAAATTCGGTGAAAACTGTACAGTATGCGGAAACGGTAGGGAAAGGGCTGGACCACTAATTAATTGAAGGGGGAAACACAGCATCAATTCTACATGTGTGAATCGTGGTGAGTCTTTAGACAGCCATAACCCAGATTCTCCCCCCGTTGAATTAGAGTCATGACAATTACGATATTTAGAACATTTTCAAAATCCTGCTTCTAACTTCTAACCACTGCACTTTGCTATGGAACAACGTTCTCTTGTCAACCGACGTGACCAAACCGCAAATGTGCAACTATTATTAGGAAAGGTTCGTTTGGGCTTAACCGTTTCATAAAACCTTGATCTTACCATATTCTTAAAGAAATAAGTAAAAGTTTAAACAACGCCAGCTATTAATAATGCGGTTTTAATGCATACGTTCTTTGTTCTTTTTCTTGTAATGAAAATATGTAGCGTTTTTGTTGTAACAAAGTCGTTTCTGCGCGCCATATTGAACCGCGTGCTGGAATGCATTCTGCTAGCTCTTCTGCAGAGAATTTTCCGGTGCGCACCCAAGTTACGTTCCAGCGATTTAAAGACCCAACACTCGGTCACACGTTGCACGTAGTTACGTCACGCATTCCTAGCGCATTTTTTGAGTGCCGCTCTCCAGGTATCTCTTCTTTTTCCGTCGTTAATGGTGGAGGTGAACGAAGCGGCCATTTTGCGTGGTCTCGTATAGCGACAATTAGCTCTTCGTTATGTTTACCGTGGAAGACACCTGTGCAAAGAACGACGTTTCCTCATTTCGAGTTTCCTTGTCCGTTGTCCTTGATTCTCCGGAGCTATTGACCTATTCATAGACACAGCTAATAGAAATGCCAAGGCAGTTTTTTCGTCAATTCCACGGTGTGCGCAACGATTCTGTATTATTTTCAGTTAGAGTCAAGAATGCCATTCACCTGTTCGCTGTTTGCGTTTGGAGCGACGAAGTAGGTGGGATTTTGATTATCTAATCTAACGTAAATAGCATACATAATATTCGATAGTGGCGCCTGGAAAAAATTAAAGTCCAGATAACGTCAGTGTTTCCTAATTGTGGATTATATAGAGGAAAACATGTGTTTATGGTGTTTACAACAAATCGTAACCTAAATTAGACGTCTCGGTAGAAATGGTAGATCGCATGTCGCAACCACAACTCTAAACTTCACAATCGAGCCGAAAATAACATTCGTATGTTGCTCGAATGTAACGTGTTTTGCAACTACCGATCGTTGGAATCTAACTGGAACCGTTTAAAAAGCGACCGCGTTGTTGGAGAGGTTGCGGATTGGAAATATTTTTGATGTCATGTGATCCAGCAACTATTCCACACCATTTGCGATGTATTTTTAGCTGTATCATAGCAAAGGAATGCGTTTGTAGAGGGGTCACCATGGGATCGATAAACTTGGTAAGGAGACAAGAGAGGCCCCCTCTTGTTAGACGGTTCGCCGTAATTATGAGAGAATTTATGCGGCAGCAGCTTCACAAGCGGCGATTTTGCAGATGATAATCAGCTGTTTACTGCAATTACGCGACCGTGTCATCTAAAAATAAACGCGATAGCTTGTAGAGCAAACAAGCGGAACAATTAAGTCATGTAAACAGCAAACAGCTGATCTCATATCTGGCGACAACGTTTGCCAAATTTTACCTCACTTTTGCAAAAGGAT
Organism: Zophobas morio; assembly: GCF_036711695.1. Classification (NCBI taxonomy): domain Eukaryota; kingdom Metazoa; phylum Arthropoda; class Insecta; order Coleoptera; family Tenebrionidae; genus Zophobas; species Zophobas morio. Next base: position 13,657,012 of record NW_026972107.1, read on the forward strand.
TGTTTGGTTTGTGTTGACACGTAAGTGTGAGTCTATCCCGAGACGTAGAAGATGTCGCCAAACAACTCGGCAGTTCTCAAACGTGGAGCGGTGGAAGCGCGTTGCGCCGACGGGTGTCAACTTTTTCTAACTGCTGAATGAAAAGTGAGCGTAAAAGTATGTTTTTGGAGACTGAAGCGTAAGTACTCGAAACCGAACGGATACATAACATTGCAAATACCGTTATAGGAAAGAGTCGAGAACGTTCTAGTAACGGAACGCTCGAGAGGCGGTTTTCCACCAAAGAACCTTTTGAATAGTGTCTGCATTTTTACGTTCATTATGTTCTAGGATAGAAAAAAAAGAATGAAATGTTTGGTCTACATGTTCTTGTATAGTACAGTCGCCAGCCGAAGACTTTAAAAGGCGTTTGGTATAAATTTTGAGAGCAAACGGGAAAAAGGATTAAATACTTAAGTAATTTGTAAATTTTAAGTGACATTCCTTGTTCAGCCCCTCCACCCTTCAATTGTTCTTTGTTCCGCAAGTAAAAAGCCGTCTGCAGAACCGAGTTATAAATTTTATAATAATGTAATCCGGTTTTAACTGTTAACTCATTACAAGTTTAAAAGCTGAAATATCATTCCTTTGCGATGCTACGAGTATAAGTGATGTGCGTACTTGCGGGTAGAGGAAGACAGCTATAACTGAGATTTGACTTTGTACTCCGATCTTGATCGTTGAAAGTTTGTAATTGGAGTCTAAGTTGGCGTTGTTTTTTGATTGAGGTAAACGTAGCGAAAGAGTGTTTTATTGATCCATATTGTGTATAAATGACATTTGAAAGAGTTATTATACGAGAAAGTCAGGTTAGGTTGGACTATTCTGCATTGTCAGATGTCCTTGATTAAATTTTATGTTTATTGCAGACTTTACAAAAAATCAGCGCCAACTTGAGTTTCTCATTTGAACACCCGATATTATAATAGATCTATCTATCAAATTTCGTATTCTAGAGAACATATATCCATATACTAATAAATGGATATGCAACTTTAATAATACGAAATACCGTTACTTAAATACGTCATCTGGTGAAATGTTTCTCAACTGTTAAGGAGTGGATTCTATTTGTTTTGTCATTATTTGGAAAATGGCAGCATGATATGTGTACACAGGTGGGTCAATATATCCTTTGTTTATGGATTTTTGAGCCACATAAAAAATATTTTCAACTTTTACAAATTACACTATTTTTGAAGCGCAACATAAAACATTTTTGTATTTTAAGTGGAACACGTATTTTTGTTTTATTGAACTGCATTGCCTAATAGACACCTAAATATGAGTAATTATAAATATTTTACAGTTGAAAAATGTAATTTTTGTCAATTTTTCACATTAAATCATATCAGAATTACGAAGATAATCCTTGAACTTTGAAGTTTCGTATTCTCAACATTTTGGTTCAGAGATTTTTTGAACCATTTTTTTCGAGTTGATCTGACCTTTCTTAACATCCTCATTTTTTCACCACCCTGTATATTTTAACATGCTCTGATTGTCTCTTTATATGTTTTATAAGCATATGTATTTTATTTTTGAAGCTCAGATGCCAATCTATTCTATTTTTATCAACAAAAAAAATGCAAGAGGGTTATTTTTAGCATCGTTGAACCTCAACTGCACTCAAGGTCGGGCGTTCACTAATCCGACACCTTAACTTTTCGCTCCTTAGGCATGACAAATTTCTCAATTATGCTTATTTAGTGCGGGAATACTTTCAATTCAATTTAGTTTAGGAAACGAAGTACCTACCTTAAAAATTATTTCAATAATTGTTTATTTAGAGAATATTAGCATTAAATAAAGTCTATCCCCACCCACCCGCCCACTCTTTTCTTAGAAAGTACCTCATCTGCTAAAATAATTCTTATCTTAGTAGGTACTAGCCCCGCCCACCCACCCTCTCTTTTCTTAGAGGATATGTCATTTGCCAAAATCAGTTTTATTTTGGCAAGTACTTTTGAATTTTTCAAAACAATGATCAAAATTTGGAAACACAAAGTAATCCGGAGGTATTCACGCATTAGGTGCGTGCAGTGTTGCCAATTTTACTTTTATAAAATTACGTTTTTTCGTAATCTACATCTTCAAGAATTTTTTGGAGGTTCCCGAACCCCCGTACACAACGTACTGATTAGTTAATCACCCAGTATATGAGACATGTTTTGTTTAATCGTATCCAGAATTGCGGTTTTCATAATTTTGCCATATAAAATTCTGCCGTTATCTTAACTAACTTCTTTACTTATTCTTATTACACGTATTCTGAATTATTTGGTTTCAGTAGGTGTTGGGTCACTTGCGCACCGCGGTTAGTTACCCCATATGGCAGGTCTAATCCCCAAAAAAGTCATAGGACACTTCACACAAATGGAGGAGTATAAAAGTTGTCATTGCCTACAGATACCTAGTTAATAAGAAGCTTCCAACATTATAAGTTCCATGATTTTTATAGTAAGTCTAGCAGTACAGCGATATAAAAATCATCAGATCTGCTTTTCTAAAAACTTTTTATGAATTTGTTATGCAATGATTATGGTATTTTAACCTTTAAAATTAGATGCACATTTTTCTGACCGTCGCGCACAACTGTTCCTTACTTCTAGATACAATTTACACAAAGTTTACAATAGGAGCTCTTATCAGTTTAGGCCGGAGTTCGGGCGAGGGATTAAGGCACTCCAGGTACCAGTGTAACAAGATATGACCTTGGACCGGAGTTGATGATCGCCCTTTGAAATATGTCTTGCAAAGTTTCATAGGTAAATAAACAGATGGAGTCGCTTTTTTGTAAAATTTTTAACTCATCCTGGGTTTTTGAATTTATTAAAAAAGAGCCATCTCATTTTTTTCATGTGGACACCTCTATTTAAATTTTATCACTTCATACTACCACTTCCTGTACATTTAAGGTCGATATTTCCTGGGATTCACACAACAAACAAACACACCAAAATATGTAGGAAAGGGAACAAAACAAAGAAGTCGGGTAGTTTTAGAGAGTATGTTATAAATGGCCAACGTTCGGACAGACGGAACGAAAATTTGCATTTTCGTATTCTACGACCCGTAAAATGCAAAGAAGGTATGAAACGTTTATTTGTCGAAATTACTTCCTTTGCAATGTTTTCTTTCGTAGGCGCGGAGAGCAAAAGCAGTCAGAGTAGCAAGACTGAAGGGTGAAAAAAGTGTTACAGCTAGCGCAAAATGCTGATCCATTTGGTCTAACACCGAAAAATTCTCACCGATGTGAGTCAGTCGGCCCAAACTCGTATTCGGGTATACGTGCCATGTGATTGTTGACTCAGTGGTTGCGTTTCCTTTTCACCGAGTGCCTGGCACGGATGTATGTGAAAGATATGGAGCGACATAGTGTGTAGTCGCGAAGTGTTGAGATGGCCTATTAATATCACTTGAAGTGGTAGACACATTCTAGGTACAAAGAGCTTCATTGTAATCAAAGGAAGCGAGATGCTCGTCGTATTAGCTCTAACGAGTTTCTTCCCCTCTATTGGCTTGCATACGTTTTGCATTTCAATACGTGGAAAGAATGCGCGTGTGTGTCGGCCCGGCTTCGTGTCCCAAACCATAATTAGGTTTTTGTCGGCCAGCCTTGATTGAGAAATTTGAATTTCTAAATCGACGTGCACAAGTTTTCAAAGGAAAGTTTTTCGTCGAATTGAAGAAGGACTGTTTGTCGTTGACCATGCGGCGACCTGAATTTTTGTTGTGTGATGTCAGCCGACGGCTGTTACAGACTTGATCAGCTGTTTCTGGGACGGGCCTCACAAAAGGTGCTCTTACTGAGTCTAGAATAGTGCAGCAGGGTGATCTCACCGCGCACACAAACACGGATAAATTAACAATATCTTTTATTTTCGTTCCGAGAACTGCGTTCGAAGACGACACGTTTGGGCATTGTTGGAGCACGTCGAGTTTGGCGACGGGCGGAAATTTTGGTTTGGTGTTTTGGGTTTCGGACACTTAAAATCTGCATTTTATTGTTTAAGGAAACGTATCGTCTATGCGATCTAGTAAAACCGCGTTACAGGAAACATAAAATTGGCTACAAATATTACATCAGTACTAATTCGATTTTGTTCCTAAATTTGAACCTTCCTAGTGGTTTTGTCTTCGACGAACGGTTTTACTAAAAAAAAAAAATGCACTTCTTGTTTGTTTTCACTTCCCTACTTGTAACAGGAAGCGTCCATGGAGCACTAAATATATAGATCCTGTGTTTAATTCCACAAAACAGTAAGGAACTGCAGAGTCGAGACATGAAATAATATTTAACGTTCTCAGTAAAGATTAAATACTGTACTAACAACAATTTTCAAGTCAAAACTTTGATGATCGAAAGTTTCGCTAATCTCGAATTCGGTATGTAAAGTAAAAATAAACTACCTTTGGCCTACAAACAAAAAATTAATATTATATTACAGGGCGGGATATCTCAATTAAATTTGCAAACCTGCTGTTCACGATTTGCCGACCGCCAAATTTTGACCGCGGGTCCGTAATTTGTGGTTTTACGCATTGCACACTGGCCTTAACTTTTCGATTGCAAACAAAAAAAAAGGTGCGCCGATTGGGGACTTGCCATTTTCACAAGATTACAGTGTAGCGGATAGTGAGGTGTCGAAAGCAATACACGCTACAATAGCAAGGTTTAGGTAGTGTTTAAAACGTTAATCTTTTCGGTTTCAAAGTCTACCCTTTGTATTGCAAATGCTTTGTACATTGGTTGGGGTATAATCGAATATCTACCTCCCTCGATGCCTAAAAGAGGGTGAGATGATGGATATGTAACAACGAACAATAAAAACGTACCATATGTAAACACCAGTGTGCGAATTCGACGCCAGAACGATTTCGATCTTGCGATGTCGGTAATCCAAAAATGACGGAAAAGCTCTACACCTAACTTTTGAAAATATTAAAGGTTAAAGTTGAAGAATTAACTTCGTAATTCTGATTCGTTTTAATAAACTGCATGTCTAACGGACAGTTAAATAATTAGCTTTGAGAATAATTAGATCATAATTTAGTAGAATACGATCCGCAACGTAATTTTATTGTTTACAGATGGATTTTTGACAATTTTTATCGGAATTTTACATTTACGAAGTTGATTCCTCACAACTTTGTAGTTTAATATTTTCAAAAATTAGCTTCTATTCGAATTCATCAGAACCTTTTTAGCAACTCACCATCTAGTTTTTCCGTCAGATTGTTGTAATTTATTTTTTTTGTGTGACGAATATCGTCTAGATATGCAACGCTGACCAAAATTTGTGAAAACATACCTACCAAGAATTTTATGACGTCAGCTCTTCATTTTACGCAGTAAAGAACATTTAAATTTTATAAAATAATTGCTTGTGTACTTGTACTTTATGAATCCACCTTGATTTTGTTTATTATTACATATTGTATTTATATATGTGTTTATTGTTTGATTCTTCCTCTATTTGAGATACATAATACGAATGTACTAGGTAATCGAGCTCTCGCTTTATAAACGAAAAAATTCGATTCCCGGCCATTTAGGTTTTTTTTTATTATTGATCAATTTAATTTCTCCCAATTTTTTCGAGGACTAAGAATATAGGAATACTGCGCTTGTCTATATTTAATAATAACTCAAAATAATATTGGGGCCGCTTTGTTTCATTTCTTTTTCTTTTAACACAAATTCATAACTTTTCGTAGGGAAATATGTAAAATGCAAAAATTTAGTTGCGAAAAGATGACGACGTATATTAAGAAAAGAAAGGCAAAATATAAGCCCCACCCACCCGCCCAATCTTAGTTGTGATGATTTTTCTTTACTCGTCGTGTGCTAAGAGGGCGGAGCTTAATTGCAAAATCCTTAATTCTCTACAAGAAATTACCAGATATGTTTTTGAGTATCGTGTTTTTCAAAGAATACTATGTATATTAAGTAAAAATTAAAGTCAGTTTGAGATCGAGACGAATGGGTGGGTTATGTTTGAGCTTTCTTTTGTACTTAAATAAATATAGTACGATTTCTCAAGAACACGTTTCACACAGCAATTTCATGTAGACGAATAAGGATTTTCCAATTAAGCTCCGCCCTCTTGGCTTACGACGAGTAAACAAATCATTACGATTGAGGTAGGGCGGGTGGGCGGGGCTTATATTGTGTCTTTTTTTCTTGAAATAGGTAGTCATCTTTTCACAAGAAACTTAAAACATGTTTAAAATGGTAAATTTTTGTCTAGGAATTAGCATTTTGCAATTACGCTCCACCCCTCGGTTTGGCGACGAATGGGTGGGGCTTATCTTTTGGCTTTCTTTTTTAATTAATACATATAGTTTGCTTTAAACAACACGGTTACTCAAGAACATGTCTTATACAGCAATTTTTTGTAGAGAAATAAGGAATTTGGAGTTAAACTCCGCCCCACGGCTTACGACGAGTAAAAAAATTCGTCACGATTGAGATAGGGCGGGTAGGTGGGGATATACTTAGTTATGTTTTTACAACAAGAATCTTAAATCATGTTTAGAATGGTAAATTTTTGATAACGAATGAAAACGTCATTACTATTGAAGTCGGGGCAGGTAAGGGTGGAGCTTAATCTTGTGATGAATTTTTCATTCGTTGCCAGACTGGGGGGCGAAACATGTTTTAAATTTTTGTTGTGAAAAGGTGATTACGTATATTAAGTAAAAAAGGCAAAATATAAGCCCCGCCCACCCACCCGATGTCAATTGTGATGATTTTTTTTAATTCGTCGTGAGCCAACAGGGCGAAGCTTAATCGCAAAAAGCCTTACTTCTCAATAAGAAATTCTCGTGTTTTTTAGTATCATAGTTCAAAGAATACTAAGTATATTAAATAAAAATTAAAGGCAGATTTAAACCGAGGCGGGGCTTATCGTTTGGGTTTCTTTTTTACTTAATACACGTTCAAGTGTATTTAAAAAAAAATTTATTGGTGTCTTGGAAGCTAAATTCTTATGTTATTAAAAATAATTCTCTGCTGTCCCTGAGAAGCTAAATTATTAACAAATGTGTTTATCGTCGACAAAAAAAGTGAATATTAAAAACAACTGTGACTACTATAGGATTCGATATCTTTGTTTAAAATTTTCAAGGGTGCCTAGAAAGTCTGGAAGTTTTTAACGTTTATACATCTCCTTCAATTCTCTAGATATTATACAGAAATTCTTTTCTATAGATAATTTTCCAACTACTCAAAACATATTCACACTTTTTATTTCTTGGAAGTTTTGACAGTTTTAGAATTAGAAGAAGTTAAAAACAAAAAAACGTTGAACTTTGAAGTTTTTCGCTTTTTATTGATTGTTTCACTCTAGATAATCTTAAATATAAAATAATAATATCTCTAGATCATTTGAATATACCTAGTATCATGAATATTTACGGAGTTTTCGATATTTTGGTCAGTTTTTTTGATTTTTAGAGTATAGAATGTGAAATATTTAACAATTCTCTAGATTTTCGTAACTAACAATCTAAAATTATTAGAGATCTAAAACTTTTTTGTATAAATAATAAATAAATAATTAAATCTAAAGTGTTCAAAATACCTCATATTTTTGATTTCCTTTTAGAATCAGAAGAAGTTGAGAGCCAAAAAACAGAACATTTGAATTTTTTCTGGTTTACTGGTTGTATCACTGTAGAACACTCTAATTCAGATATAGTCGAAATTTCGGCAATTTTCACATTTGAGCCAGTTGCACCACTGGATATAATGCTTCTTTACCTATAATTTAACAGTCCAGAGATATTTTTATTTTAATTTATAGGAGCTATTAAGTGTGTACTTGTTTCCCGTTACATTTCGGGGACGAGGGGGGGGGGGGAGTGTTTTGCCCAAGTAACTTTTAGGTGCATTTTTTAGTAAAAAATATATATACCATATCGCTGCATTTCAACAGTCTTTCCGATTTAACCTATCAATTATTTTTCAATATTTGTACTATAATTAGTGCATATCGGGCAATTTATGTGATTGATTCTTGTTGAAGCTTTAAATACTTTGTTTGTAGCCTAAATTTGAGAGCTAATTTTCAAAATTAATGCAACAATAAAATAAATGTCGGAAATTTCGTCAATTGAAAAATTTGCAAAAATATGTAAAAATATGCAAAATAGCTACAACTATGCAGTATTATGCAAACATGAATAGCCGTCAGTCGCTTTTAATGACCTCGTACAGATCTTTAGAATTGGTTTTTATACTACAAAGAAGCGATATGCAGATATTACGTTTTAAACTTTGATAATCACTATAATTGTCGGAAAGCTTAAATTTAAACAAAACAGATTTTTTTGTTTTAATGCTTGCTTTACGTACATTGTGACTTCATGTAGGAACTAATTACTACAGTTATTTTACCTTTTTTTTGTTGTGGAATTAACCATTCAAAACTTGTTATTATGTCGGAATATATTTTTCACAAAGATTGTATTTAATTTTTTCACCAAGTCAGAAATACCACTCGTTTAAAAAATAAAAAAACTAACATTGGCCTTGCCTGTCAAGCTTTGGGTGGTACTGCTGCCCTCAGTTTGACGGAAATCAACGTCAACATAACCTTTCACCAATGATTTTTTGTTACTGAGCGTTGACACAATATTAACACATCTGCTAGTCGTGATTAATTTTTGACACTGACGGATGACAGAATGACGTGATGTGTTAGTTGTGTTGTAGTACCAAGTATACAATAATTGGTTACAACTATGAGTGTCATTTACCTATTAGTTAAAAGTCTTTGGCAACTGTTCATTTTTTTAAAGACGACATAAATAATGACGCCGACTCTAAAATCTTGATGGAGTGGCGTGTTAATAGACGTCAACTAAAAATTATAATTTTTAGTTGATAATTATCAGTGATGAAAGATACGGGATTACAACGGTACAGTTTCGGTAGAAAAAAATATTTTTGAATTTATACTAGGAGTGTTATTTTTTTGGCATTTCCAATCTTTATGGAAAAAAAAAACACCTAATCTCAGCTATATTTTTATAGAAAAACTAGTATCAAAATAGTGAAGGAGCGTGCCACGAGTTTCGGAGATTCCTCGTTCAGAAAATTTTCAATATTCTACGAAGTGTGAAAAACCAAGAAAGTGGGTGTTCGTCGAAATGATTCTACCGGTGTTCGTCCTCAATTATCGTGCAAAAAGTAAAAATCCAGACACTACCTTGTGTATTTTTACTATAGATGTCCACGTCGTTCTTTTACGATTCCTTTAAAGTGCCGGCAGACAACTCAGACAGACACAACCACAAAATTTGTCCAAATTGGTCAAACTCGTTTCAGAGCACCTACAAAGTTGGACGTCATCATTTCAAAAAAAGATCCAGCTACCTGATACTTTCTCTACCCCACGCTCCTTCCTCTCACCTAGTTCAAAAAAAAAAAAAAAAAAAAATGCTGCCCCAAACTGCGGTTCGCCCGATGCAATTCCGCCAACTTTCCCCATTAAACCCGCGATAAAAAATTCCGAAGAGCCCAAACTTCCTCCAACTCCATAAAAATATCTTTCCGAACATATCGATGAATGAAAGCGGTAAACTACAGTGCGTTTCCCCTTGAGACAACGACAGAAACTAACCTACGATCACTTTTCAAGTTTATAATTGGATCGTGTCCATATTCGCCGGTACAATTTGCATCGCCCACGTTCCGAAAAATAAAAATCGCCCACCGGATTCGAACGCGCCGACCTCTTTTGGCGAGCCGAAAAAGCAGGGGTCGGCGCCACGCCCAGCTGATGTCGCAGTGACGTCATGACGCGCCGGGACGCTCGATATACGGCCCGCACCATTGACGTCACGGGGTTAACGCTCTACTTTGGACGAATCCGCCATAGGAAGTGCCCTCTTGCTCCTCTTTTATTTCGCCCGAAACGGCCGCTTTCCTGCTCGCGGAACAGTTCTTACTGTTAACGGCCGAGGGAATTTATCGGTTTGCATAAATTTCGACGCTCTCGGCAATTATCCGAGAATGTTTTTCTCCTCATCTTTCCCGGCAGTAAATGTACTCGTTTTGCGAAACTAGCGACGAAACGGCGATGCTAGATTAGCGCGGTTTCTTTCGGAACGATGCGATGAAGGTGTAAAATCGACCGAGAGTTCCGAGAGTTCCGACAGAATAGCTGCGGAGAGAGAGCCTTGCGAAAGTTTCGGTACAAGTTTAATGGCATTTAAATTAATCGAAATGCATGAATATGAATATCTAAGCTATTCTGCAGCATAAGCACGTTCTCAGAGTTCAACTTAATTCATTCAACTTTGGTCTTTGCAGTAAACGATGCAAATGTGTTTCTATGTAGATTTAAACATTTTTTAAGTCGAGTAGTAGTTTCTCACATGGGCTTACTCGATGTTGTTCGTGTCTCATGGGTTGCACTAAGCGTCTCGTGCTTCCACAAATATTTGTTGTGGTCATTATTTTCGATAAAAAAGTTACGTAGTAATTACGTTGCGTGGACTGTTTGATAGAATTTATTTATAACTAAATTTAGTTCTTGAAAAAAACCCAAATTTACAGTAGTAAACAGTTCCGAGACGGCGTGACGGGTTTTTCATCACCGTCGATTGACCTACTGCGTAGTTGTTCGTTTACGGGACGAGGTTACGTTTGGGGGGGGGGGGGGGTAACTCGATTTGGTTGCCGCCCAAAATTCCGGGTTAAGTTTTTGAAAAAATAAACAAAATTGACATAATATATGCAACGTGATCAGGCTGTTAGGACAGTTGACTTGTTCCACTACAGTTACTACTTTAACGGAGCTCAAATAGATCTTAAAACGCTAATCAAAATTTGTCTTCATCCCTACGAACAATCTGATGGCGTCATCTCAAAATCCTATTTAAACGTTCAGAGTAATGTGCTGTTATTTATACTATAATGTTTTATCGATGTTTTAGGACCCCTAGAGTACGAAAAAATTGCTGTTGTCTGTGTCAATTTTTGAGGAAAAAACCGAATGTGCTTAATTAATTAATTTGTCCCTCTCCTGTGTTGGGGAAACAAAATAAATCAAATTTCATTTTCTTGTAACACAAATGCCACTTATCTGAACGTGCTAACAGAGTCCAACCGAAACTTTCGTTTGTCGTAGTCCCTCATTGTCATTTCGTAGTCTGAGGCTACGTTTCAATTAATTTTAGCTCTAGATGCGCATCTGTTAAAAAAACTGATTACAATTTGTCTAATTATTTTCACGCAATCTGATGCGTCTCCTCAAAATTTTGCATAATAAATTTGATTTAAATTTTCTACGTAACATCTCCTATACTTATGGTTTATGAATCTATCTTGAAATTTTTTCCTAGACATCCAGATTTTGGAAAAAAAAACAAATTGTATGATTAACCTTTTATAATATAACTTTGAAACTACAACACCCAATACGTTTTAAGATTATCGTAAGTTGGCAACTCGTTAGTCTAAATTTATTCTTTTGTCTGCCTCCCCCCTTCGATGCCATCATTTCAAAATTTTGCCGAATAAATCCTATCTAAAATGTTACATTAGATTAGGACTAAGGTACATTAGATTGGAAATTGGAAGGAAAACGAAGAAGACGATGACCAATATAGGAATGGTTATAGGAACTGGAAGAAGAATGGAAAAAAATGCCACTCAGAAGAAATGAAGAAAAGACTAAGATATTGAGACTATGAAAGTATCAAACCAAAAAATAAGGAGTCGTTCAAGAGTAAAATCCTCGGAAAAAAAATCCAAATTGAATATACAGGTACAAAACAATAATCCGGCCATCACTAATATTGGCGCTGAAACATTTAGTACTAATGACGAAAAAACAGAAAGAACTAAGAAAATTAAAAAGAAAAATTTTAAGGACCATATTGGGACCACCAATACGACTAGATGAGAATGAATATCGACCAAGTATGAAAACTACGAATTATTAATACAGCAAATAGATGAAAATGTGGTAAAAAAAATTAATCAACAAAGAGTCAAATGGCTGAGATACAAAGAGCAGGACCAAAAGGAAAAAAAAGAAGAGGAAGAGCAATATAGGAATGGAAGAAGAACGGGAAAAATTGGCACTCAAAAGGAAATTAAGAAAAAACTAATACCTTTATTGGGACTTGGCATAAAAGTAGCAAAGAAAAAATAGAAAGAATAACTAAGAAAATTAAAAAGAAACATTTTAGGGACCAACAAATTAGATGAGAAGGAATACCGTCAGAGAATGAATTATGAATCATTAATAAAGGGAATAGATGAAAATGCGGCAAAAAACGCAACAAAAAACAAAACGGATTAGCATTAACATGGTAAAAGATATAAAAAAGATGAACGGGCAAAGTAAGAAGAATAAGAAAGAATAAGGGAATGGTAACAATTCCAATAATAACAATAAGAGAGAGAATGAAGAGCAGGACGTGAAGAAAACGGGAATGTCGCCAAACTGAAGAATAAAGAAGATGACTTATAAGAGTATACCGAAAATGGCGCTTTTCATAACCCTAAGTTTAAAATGTTCGCAGTTAATTTTAGCTTCCCTGGTGTTTTATTTTCGAATAAATTTAAAGGAATCTAGTAGTTTGTTGCTGGATGAACCTGAAAAAATCTGTTGAGCTTTTAAGTGTTTTATTTTTTATGAATTTGAAAAAGGGTTGAGTGCCACAATATTTTTCTTTTTAATTCGGGAGACTCTTGGACCCATGGTGTATTATTTTGGGAGCCCATGAAGATTTTTTTTTTAATTATTCAAAGCAATTTTAAGAGACTTTGGTGTTCTATGTTTGGCAAATTCTGACCTGATCTGTTTTTGAGTTAATTTTACGACCCCGTTTTTTTTTTTGAAAAATTTAAAACTATTTTCAGGTTCTAGGTATTCCTGTTTGGAAAGAATTTGAAAGTGCTTTGGATCCTTTAGTACCTTTTCTTATAATAATTTAATTAAATTTCTTCGAAGATATGTCATTTACTAAAATCAGTCTTGATTTAGCAGGTACTAGCTCCAGTCGCCCGCCATCTATTTTCTTAGAGAATATATCATTTGCCAAAATCACACTTGTCTTAGCAGATACTAGCCCCGCCCACCTACCCTTTCTTTCCTTAGAGGGTATCGCATTTGCCAAAGTTAGTCTTATCTTAGCAAATACCTACCCCGCCCACCCACCCTCTCTTTCCTCAGAGAGTATGTCATTTGCAAAATCAGTTTTATCTTAGCAAAAATATATCAAAATTTGGAAACATTACGAGCTTACTTATATGTCTGTACTTGTGGTTTCTCAGTGTAGTCAATAAAAACAAAACCAACAAAAGAAAAATCCATTAAAACATAACCAACTAAACACTAGAGAAAAGATGTTCAAAATTCCTGCCTTGCAAATATAAGTAAGCTCGTAATGTTTACAAATTTTGATCATTTTTTGTAAAAGTTAGTTATCAGTACTTGCTAAGATAAGACCGATTTTGGCAAATGACACCCTCTAAGAAAAGAGAGGGTGGGTGGGCGGGGTTACCACCTGTTAAGATAAAACTGATTTTGGCAAATAACATACTCTCTAAGAAAAAGAGGGTGGATGGGCGGGGCTAGTAGCTGCTGAAATACGACTGATTTTGTTATGTTATGTCCCCCGTTTTCATGTAATTGGTCCTCCGGCTTGTTGGAAACGTAATAGAAAAGAAAAAAATAAAGAATAAATGACATACCCTGTAAGAAAAGAGAGGGTGGGTGGGCGGGGCTAGTACCTGGTAAGATAAGAGTGATTCAGGCAAATGACATTCTTTAAGAAAAGAGAGGGTGGGCGGGTGGGGCTAGTAATGCCAAGATAAGACTGATATTAGCAAATGACGTATCCTCTAAGAAATTTAATTAAATAAATTATTATAAGAAAAGACACTAGAGGCTCCAAAGCACTTCCAAATTATTTCCAAACAGGAATACCTAGAATCTCAAGACTTTTAAATTTAAAAAAAAAAAGGGTGGGGGTTCCAAAATTAACTCAAAAACAGGTCAAGTCAGAATTTTCCAAAAATAGAACACGAAAGTCTCCCAAAATTGTTTTAAATAATTTACAAAAAAAAATCTCCATGGGGTCCCAAAATAATACACCATGCGTACCTAAGAGTACTTACACTTCAGGGGGAGTAATTTTTTTTTGTATTAACATCTATTTTTTTCTTTATTTACAGAATGCCAAAAAAAAATCAAAAAATTAGGCAAACTATCAAGCAAGCAGAAACAATCGTCGGCCGTTTCCGTTTCTTGTTCTGAGTTTATGGTTTCTTGGAATAATGTAGAAAAATTCACTAGGAACATGTGAAAAGCATTTTGCTACACACATATCTTTATTTTACAGGGGAAGAAATAAGTTTCGACCTATTCTTTTTAACAATAAGTTGAACAAACACTGTTTAGTTAATTGGTAATGGTCATATGCATATTTAGTCGCTTGATAAAGAAAAAGTAACTAAAGATATTCCAAAATAACAGACAGACGGGAATGGGCCTAAACTCAAACAAATTTTTAAGACAATCTAATTTGTTTTGAAGTTTAAAATGTATGGAGATTGGAGATTAAACTGCCGGCAAAAGTGCGTGTTAGAGTAGAAATTCCAAGTAATTAAATTTTGACATGACGTCATGGATGTTTTTGACGGGATGAATGGACCAATTTGGATTAATGTATTACCGTTTAGACGATAACGTGGAGGTTTTTAGTTTGTAATAAATTTCCAACAGACGATAGACAGACGTGAAAATGGGAGACCGACATTTTCGTGTTTTATGAGCCATAAAGAAAACATGAAATTAGCATTCGTTAGAATGACCCTATTAAACACTTCCTTAGTTATCGCTGTAGAAACAAAAATCGTGGGTTCAAGCTTGCTACAAAAAAAAAGTTAGAGCCCAATCATGCAAATTCAAGATAGCGCAATGAAAAGTTGAGAAACAATCCAAACACACCGCATCATATTTGTAAATAAATAAATGCCAAAGTTCTGTATAAACAAGAAAAATGAAAAGTGTAAATAAAACGTGGAAAAGTACGTAAAACCAACTGAGTTATCGAGACGATTCCATCGATGAAAATTCAGTGTTTGTGAGTAGATTATGTGCTGCAAATAATACTCATTGTAAAGATTATTTATCACCAGTCAATGAAAATTCGTTTATTTGTAGAGTGAATCCATGAACCAGATTTGAAACGATTTCGCTTTTATATCGCATTAGAATGATTGAACGCACCGATTTATCAAAAAATTGTAGACAGATTAATTTTTGGCGCCCTCGCAAATAATTAGGTCTCTGGAAAATACCCAAATCGCAGTTGCTATAAATTCTAACCGTTTCCTAGATATTTGCGGCATCTGAAGACGTTCCGAAAGTAGCTACAAAGTACATTTACCGAGTTTCAGGCCAGCCGCGACAAGATGTGATTTAGATCGCTAGAAATGACCGAAATTTTCGGCATTTCAGTGAAGTTGAAACGCTGGAATCATGAAAGTATCCGTAAATCACTTCACCCGGCTTCTGGACAGCTGCGGCCAAGATGTGACGCTGAAAATAACAAAAATCGCGTTACTTTTGCGAGTCTTGTCTGGGGGCTTCAGGAGGTTCAGAACTCCAAAAATAGCCCCCGTGGAGCTTGAGAACGTATGAATGTGAAAAGTAATCTCAGGCCGGATTCTTGGACCGGAAGAAGAGCTGAAAACGTAATGGAAGTATATGTATAAGATGAAATAACATTTGAAGGTACAAACAAATCACAAAAAGTGATTTTTTTGTATTTCCGCAAACTATTTACCTTTTCGAACGAATCCGGAAGGTGGAACTTTTGCAAAATCGATGCGACTGAAACTAGTTCAACAGCTGGCCCATATTTTCCCGGTATTCATAAGTGGTACTTTTTGCAAAAGTAGAAGTCGAGCCATTTATTCGATTCTGGCTTGCGGAGGCTGCGGCCGCTTGAATTTATGCATAGGCAAGTGCCTTTTAAACGCCTCCGTTCCTCTCTCGCCGACCGATATGCCGGATGCATCAGGGTCTTTCACCTGCGTTCAGCAGCGTTCTAGCAGCTGTCTTGTTCTAACGCTAACGTAACTCGGCCGGTTGTAGTAAAAATCATATTGATCATACCGAACAAATTACTTGGGTAAATAGGGGCCCCTCAGATAGAGTTACGTTTGCTTGGATGTATCGGCTAATGGACGTGCTCGCGTGTGGGTAAGATCAGGATCTTTGGCCCACCGCAGCGGTCCAGACGAATTGCGGATGGCGTGCTAGATTAAATTTATTATTAGAAGTCAGCCTCGAGGCGGTATCGTAACGCAAACTCGTAGGCTGACCGTGCAGACGGATGGGCCTCTTTCGTTGTTGTCGAAAATGTGCTAATTGAAAGACAAACACGTCTGACGGACCGGGCCCATGATTGATTCGGTAAAACGGAGATTCGATCTTGGTGATAAATTGTCGTAGAAGTGGAAAAGGTGAGCTATGGGGGAAATTGGTCTTGGACTAAGTGGGTGGAGTTGTTTTGCGTATACCGGAATTACGGAACCATTATTTGATATGACTATAATTATTTAGAATTGAGTGGAATTACAGCGGCATGATACAGATTATTTAATTCTATTTTAAAATATTTGCATTGCCAGTATCGAAATGCTTGTTGGTTACTGCTGGAATGTTTCGCCGCCCAATGTAAAAAGAAAGTGAAGAGAAAAACATTGTCATTGTTACACAAAACTACGTGTCAGTATTATTATGCCCTTATTACAAAGTTTCCAAAGGTGCAAAATTTAATTAGAAGCAAATTTTATGTTGGCAAATCTGAATTGTTGGTATTGGTCAGTTCACAGTTGTCAATTTTGACATGAGCACGCCTAACAAACGTGTTGATTGGTTGAGACGATGCCAGCTGCCATAAGTGTCACTTTGACAATTAGGTATGCCATCATGGAATTTTAAATCCGTTGCCAACCTGACAAAAAAAATCACAATCCATTAATAGTCCACTTTTTTATGACTTTTGCCATTATTTTTGTCTCTTCCCATGTGGTATTCCGTTCTTTAAAGGTTCCCGTCATTTCCATGTCTCAGGTTCTCTTTGGTTTTCCCTTTTGCTTCCTGATGTACATTCGTCACCTTATCTTGTCATTTTTTGTTTATTTCTCCAATTTGTGTATTCCGCTGTTGTCGTTGTAAGCGAAGAAAATATTATGATCGAGTCCTTCGACGACTTGCTTCTTTCATGTTTTCTCGATGTTTCATGACCCCTAGAGTTCGAAAAAATAAGTCTGCCGTTTCTGTCTTGTCTGTCGTCTGTCCGAATTTTTATTAGGCATATACCGGGCCGATTGTTGTCAATTTTTTTAAGGATATTAGGGAATATATCATGCAGATGGTAAAAAAAACGCTAGCCAAAATTTGTCAGCTAATCCCCAACAACAGTGGAATGACGTCATCTCTAAATTTTACAGTAATAGGACGTGGTTTAAAGTTAAAGTAAAGCACAAGCTCCGCCCACCCGCCCTCTATTTTCTTAAAGGGTATATCATTTGCCAAAGCAGTAGTATATTAGGAAGTACTATCCTCGCCCACCCGCCCTCTATTTTCTGAAAGGGTATATCATTTGCCAAAATCAGTTTTATCTTAACAACTACTACAGGAGTTGATGTCATCTTAGAATTTTGTCAAATAAATGTTGTTTAAATGTTAAAACGTAAGTAACATAGTCCTGAACTTGTGATTTCTGAATCCATGTTGAATTTTTATCCTAGATAGAAATTTTTTGAAAAAAAAAATCATAATTGTAGATACAATTTTCGATTTCTCAATTTTTCGAATTTTCGATTTTTCGGCTCTTCGATTTTTCAACGATTTCTGTTTTTTGATGTTTCAGTTTTAGAATTTTTAGGTTCTTTATTCTCGGTTTTTAAAATCCCGATTTTTCGGTATTTCAATTTTCCGATTTCTCAGTTTTTCGTTGCTTGAGTGTTGGAATTTTTCAATTTTTCGATTCTTCAATTTGTTTATGTCCCGCTCTTCTCATTTTTCGTTGTTTCAGTTATGCGATTTTTTCGATTCCTCGGATTTTCAGTGTTCAATTCTTCAATTTTTCAATTTCAAAATTTTGGATTTTTCGATGTTTCAATTTCTTGATTTTTCATTTATGGATATTTTAATTTTTAAATTTTTTCGTCATTTTAGTTCTGGAATCTTTCAATTTCTCGATTTTTTAAATTTTGGCTTTCCTCTTTTTTTAATTTGTCAATTTTTTGATATTTAAATTTTCCAGTTTTTTAAATTGAAAATTTTTCGATTTTTCAGTTTTTTTATTTTTCAATTTTTTGATTTCTTGATTTTTCGATTTCTTGACATTTCGGTTTTTCAATTGAAAACATTTTTCAGTTCTTCGATACTACGATTTTCCAAAATTTTCGATTTCTCGATTTTTCAACTTTCGATTTGTTTTTCGATGTTTGAGTTGTTGAATTCTAGTTCTGGAATTGTATAATTTCTCGATTTGTTAAAGTTTGGATTTTCAGTTTTTTGATATTTTAATTTTCCAATTTTTCAAATTTTAAGTTTTTTTCGGTTTCTTGACATTTTGGTTTTTCCATGGAAAACATTTTTTGACTTTTCGACTTTTATAATTCTCAAGTTTTCCAGTTTTCAATTTCCCAATTTTTCAGTTATTCGAAATAAGAGTACTATTTTTCAGTTCTTCGAAATAAGAGTACTATTTTTCAACTTTTGGATTTCTCAATTTTTCGATTTTTCGGCTTTTCAATTTGTTTTTCGATGTTTCAGTTTTAGAATTTTTCAGTTTCTGTATTCTTCGGTTTTTCAATCCTCGATTTTTCGGTATTTCAATTTTCCGATTTCTCAATTTTTCGTTGATTGAGTGTTGGGATTTTACAATTTTTCGATTCTTCAATTTTTTGATGTCCCGCTTTTGTCATTTTTCGTTGTCAGTTATGCGAATTTTTCGATTCTTCAATTTTTGACATTTCTGAATTTTCAGTTTTCAGTGTTCAATTCCTCAATTTTTCGATTTCATAAATTTTGGATTTTTCGACTTCTCGATTTTTCAGTTTTTTATTTTTCAAATTTTAGATTTCTTGATTTCTCAATTTCTTGACATTTTTCGATTTCTCGATTTTTCAGTTCTTCGATACTACTATTTTTCAATATATATTTGGGTTTCTCAAATTTTTAAAATTTTCGATTTTTCGGGTTTTGGATTTCTCGATTTTTCAACTTTCGATATCTGTTTTTCGATGTTTAAGTTGTAGACTTTTTCAGTTTCTTTATTCTTCGGTTTTTCAGCTCTCGATTTTTCGGTATGTATTTCAATTTTTGATGTTTGAGTGTTCGGATTTTTCAATTTTACGATTAATTTTTTTTTTATTTTCCCATTTCTCGATTCGTTGGCTTTTCAGTGTTCAATTCTTCAATTTATCAATTTCATAAATTTTGGATTTTTCGATGTTTCAATTTCTTGATTTTTCATTTATAGATATTTTAATATTTAAACTTTTTCGTCATTTTAGTTCTGGAATCTTTCAGTTTCTCGATTTTTTAAATTTTGTTTTTTTTCTTTTTGAATTTTTCGATTTTTCAGTTTTTTTATTTTTCAATTTTTGGATTTCTTGATTTTTCGATTTCTTGTCATTTCGGTTTTTCAATTGAAAACATTTTTCAAGTCTTCGATTTTTCAGTTCCGCGATACTACGATTTTTCGATTTCTCGATTTTTTTCAACTTTCGATTTCTGTTTTTCGATGTGTGAGTTCTGGAATTGTACGATTTCTCGATTTTTTAAAGTTTGGATTCTCTGTTTTTGAATGTTTCAATTTTTTGATATTTTAATTATCCAATTTTTCAAATTTTAAGTTTTTCGATTTCCCGATTTTTCAGTTATTTTATTTTTCAATTTTTGGATTTCTTGGTTTTTCGATTTCTTGACATTTCGGTTTTTCCATGGAAAACATTTTTTGACTTCGATTTTTATAATTCTCCAGTTTTCAAGTTTTCAATTTCCCAATTTTTCAGTTCTTCGATATTAGAGTACCATTTTTCAATTTTTGGATTTCGCAATTTTTCGATTTTTCGGCTTTTCAATTTATTTTTCAATGTTTCAGTTTTAGAATTTTTCAGTTTCTTTATTCTTCGGTTTTTCATTTCGCAATTTTTCAGTATGTATTTCAATTTTTGATGTTTGAGTGTTCGGATTTTTCAATTTTTCGATTAATCATTTTTCTTTATTTTCCCATTTCTCGATTCGTTGGCTTTTCAGTGTTCAATTCTTCAATTTTTCAATTTCATAAATTTTGGATTTTTCGATGTTTCAATTTCTTGATTTTTCATTTATAGATATTTTAATTTTTAAATTTTTTCGTCATTTTAGTTCTGGAATCTTTCAATTTCTCGATTTTTTAAATTTTGGCTTTTGTGTTTTTGAATTTTTCATTTTTTTGATATTTTAATTTTCCAGTTATTTAAATTTAAAATTTTTCGACTTTTCAGGTTTTTTATTTTTCAATTTTTGGATTTCTTGAATTTTCGATTTCTTGACAGTTCGGTTTTGCAATTGAAAACGTTTTTCAAGTCTTCGAATTTTGGATTTCTCGATTTATCAACTTTCGATTTCAGTTTTTCGATGTTTTGAGTTGTAGAATTCTAGTTCTGGAATTTTACAACTTCCCTATTTTTTAAAGTTTGAATTGGTTTTGAATTTTTCAATTTTTTGATATTTTAATTTTCCAATTTTTCAAATTGTAAGTTTTTCGATTTCCCAATTTTTCAGTTATTTTATTTTTCAATTTTTGGATTTCTTGATTTTTCGATTTCTTGACGTTTCGGTTTTTCCATGGAAAACATTTTTTACTTTTCGAGTTTTATAATTCTCCAGTTTTCAAGTTTTCAATTTCCCAATTTTTCATTTCTTCGATATTAGAGTACTATTTTTCAATTTTTGCGATTTCGCAATTTTTCATTTTCCGGCTTTTCAACTTGTTTTTCGATGTTTCAGTTTTTTTGTTCTCGATTTTTCGGTATTTAAATGTTTCGGTGTTTTGAGTGTTGGAATTTTTCAATTTTTCGATTCTTCAAATGTTTCATTTCTCGATTTTCTTATTTTTCGATGTTTCAGTTGTACGATTTTTTTTTGACATTTGTAAATTTTCAGTTTTTCGATTTCTCAATTTCTCGATTAATCAATTTTTTGATTTTCCCATTTCTCGATTTTTCATTTTTCGATGATTTCCTTAAATTTATTATCACTTAATTAATTGTTTTTGATTCCCTTTGCTGCCTCTTTCTCCGTTTTAGCTTTTATTACCAATTCTGTAACTGTTATTCTTTGATTTTTATTTTGCCCACATTTATCTTTGGTTTTTGATGTAAAATACTATTCCACTTTTATTTCTATATTCTAACTTGTTCTGAATCTCTTGCTTCCACCTTTTTTTGCAATTTGTTTTTGTTTATTTTTGAGATTCGACAAACTTCTTCAGCTGTGTTTGGAAATGTATTTTTCAGTGTATTCCATAATTCATTCCTTCATCCGGCACCGTTCGTTTATCTTTTTCTGTATCCGGTTCGATAAATATCAATTTCCTTTTCGTTTGTTCTACGATCTCCCAGAATTGCTATTTTTGCTATTTTTTCGTCTTCTTTGAATTCATACACTAATATTAATTTATCGTTAATTTATCTCTGATGTAAAATTCTTTCTGTGAAATCGCTCCATTTAAACACGTTTTTTGCAAGTTTTTCTTTACAATGCACAAAACCTCCTTCCTTGACTGTCTTTTGATAATTTCGTTGATAAACGGGCAAGAAATTTTTTATTTTCGAGGATGTCGCAAACCTCGTGGGTTCGGGGCCCCTCGCTCGCGCTTTTTGGGAGCGCGATCGCGATCTAGCGGGCGCGGAGCGGGCGCCATCTTCAAAATGGCGGGAAAGCGAGCGGGCAAGTGACGACCGTGACCTTGAAAACTGCATTCCAAACGCGGAGCATGCCATGCCGTTTGCGACAAAAAATCCTCCCATGCGAATCAGTAATGTGAATGTTGCCACGTATCAAACGTCGAAGATGGACACCGGCCGCGTATACACCGGCTGTTTCCGGCGAGTTAAAAGCGCAAATACGCTCCGCAGCGAGCCGAACAGCTGACACATAGGAAAATAATAGTCAGCCGTTGACTGGCGCCATTCGCGGCCAAGGTTAAGCGTATTAGCCGCCCGATAATATGAAAAAAGCGCTTCTTAAAATAGATTTCCGCTCACCTCTCACTCTTCGCCAGCGACCGAAAAACTTCTAGTCGGTTCTTTTTCTCTGTCAGCGGAAGCGGGTTTCGGATCCGGCCCCGGCCGCGACATCCTCCTTTGTCGTTTCTCATTCATGGCGTTTTATGCATTTAATTGGATAGTTGAGTCGTAACGTTGGTTTGGTTTCTTCGAGATTGTCTTGTGGCGTGATTTTGCAGCACGTCCTTTGAGGAGCGCGGCCACAAATTCAGCTCGTTGCCGGCTTCCACATTCCGACGTAGCGCTTGATGGCAGCACCGTCCATCTGCACATGAGTACGCTCGATGCTATTTTTAGAACAGACTTACCTTAACTACTTTTTTTACCTGTGCGGACTGCAGACCCACGGTGTTCGTAATCAACTGCAATAATTCGCGTCGATAGTGTGGGCAACTGTCGTTGTTGTTCCATTGTTTTTTTATTTTTCGTCGTCGAAAAAAAAATTGTTGCATGATGTATTGAATTTATTGTGGTTGATTATTTTATAACGATTTTATTTTTAGAAGACCTGCTGTCATGCTTTATCGAGAGTTGAAAAAACTTACTTAATCTTTACGACAAGGCTCATTGATATATTTTACTTTGGAGCACTTGAGTAGTTGACTAGGATTAGAAAATTATCTAATATCTCGGCAGTGCAGTTGCACTACGAAGAGCAGCTGCTCCAACGCGGGAATACATTTTGAGGAACATCTGCTCTTCTACGAGGGAAGTTTGGTTTGTCCTTTTCCTGTTTTGATTCGAAATGAAATTCGATCAATAATTGGCACTCTGCGGCTCTACAATTTCTTCTTGCAAATATATTGCAAAATAAAAGTGAAATTTTAGATTAAAATATACCCATTTTATGTAATAATTAAACTAATAACTAATAGATCGATAAAATTTTATTTTTAGATAATGTTGAAACTCCAGTGTTTCTCCAAGCTACGTTATTGAAATTGTGAATTTTTTGCCTTAAGTCGTTCTTGAATAAATCAATGTAGATTTTTTGGTGACGTTATTGAGCGAATTACGCAGTACGAGTAATCATTAACTTACTGTATAAAAAAGATGTTTACAAGTGTTAAAGGCGGCATGTCACTTTTGTAGATATCATATTTTATTTATTGAATCACTTTTTTTTTGTTTATGATTATTTTTCACACTTCTTGTGGGTGATCTAAAATTTAAAACGTTATTTACTGCAAGAACTCACGCTTTTTTAATTCAATGTACATTTTTATATCAAAGGTAATAAAATGGTATGGCTGCTGCACTTGGTACAACAAATGTTCCTTGAAATTGGTAGAACTGTCACCCGACCTTAATTCCTGTTGTCAAAATTGACAGTGACATTTAGTTTAAACCAAAATTTGTTACTGATTATTAAATTGTCATGACCTAATTTTTTTGAGCGCTTAAAAGTGACAGCGTCAAGCGTTTGGATTAGGTTCGGCAGTGGTGGGAAACATTTTCGGTAATAGTTAATTAATTCTATTGCAAATTCAAACAGTATTTGTTGTAAATAATTATAGAAAAAAACTAGTTTCCATACCAAAAAATTATTTTAACGTCAGTTATAACTCATAAGTTCAATACAATTTCAAGTCTCAAGAGATAATCGACTATTAATAATTATGATTATTTTTTTAGTTAAGGTTGGCAACATAAATTTTATGATAGTATAATTGATTATCGAACTGGGGGCACCAAGTCATTTCATCACGATTGTAATGTCAACGTTAACAACTGTGGACATGTAAAGTTGCTTCCAATAAATCAGAGTCGCCAACACAACACATTTACATCATTAATAGTCACCCCGTATTTTACAAAAAAGTAACTGCACTATTTTTGAAAAGATAGGCTGATCAGACCTTGAAAACTGTTGCCCTGGCCTTGACAACTGTTGCCCCCCTTTTTCCTTACATACATTTAAAATGCCGAGTGATTATTAATGTTTGTGATTTGACAGGTTGGCAACATATTTAAAAGGTTATCAGGCATACCTGATGTCAAATTGAAATTTATGCCACAAAGTCAGTAGTTGTCATCTTTTCATCAGGTTTGTTAGGCGCGCTCATGTCAAAATTGACAACTATGAACTGACATTGTTGCCAAAAATTCAGAATTGCCGCCACAAAAATCAGCTTCAATCACTAATAATGACTTGGTATTTTACAAAAAAAGTAACTTAGATTTTTGAAAAGATACGGTTGAGCAGAAGATCATGACTAGTTTGCATTACATACATTTAAAGTACTGAGTGACTATTAATATTGTATTTGTAGTTGTCATCTTTTCATCGCGTTTGTTAGGGCGCTCATGTCAAAACTGACAACTGTGAACTGATATTGTTGCCAAAAATTCAGAATTGCCAACACAATTTTTTTTTTCAATTACTGTTAATAGTCACGCGGTATTTGAGCCACCGTAAAGAACTTCAGTAGGCGTAGGTGAACATTACCAACGTAAAACCAACAAAAAACAAAATTTAGGCAGCAGTTTTTAGGTGTTGTCTTACGGTATGGTGTTTGATGATATAAAAGCAATCTTGTCATATACAGCTGGTGCCAAATTGAAGTGAGGTTATGTGGCATTCTATTCTTTTTACTTCCGTAGCGTAAGCTGGTCCATCTGGTGACAGACTGTTTTATCGACGTTGCATAACCTCTAAAGTATGAAAAATAGGTCTCCCATTTCCGTTTGTTTGTCGTTAATGTCGATTTTTATTACACAGAAAGCCTCTAAAACTACTGATTTTTTTGATTAATCATCATGGCGAAAAAATCCTTCAAACCAAAGCATATTGAAAGTTTTCAGCAAAAAAATCACATGAATAGGGTGTTGCAATTAAAATTTGATCTTTTGATAACATTTGTGGGAACTCGATTCCAAATTTATTATATAAATGTCAGATTTACATGAAGTCTACTGTAATGCCGGGTGATTGGAGGAAGTTTTTGTGTTGGTAATTCTGAATTATTGGCAGCAATGTTAATATGTTAGTTCACAGTTGTCAATTTTATTTTAACAATCAGATATGCCATTATAAATTTTTAAATATGTTGCCAACTTGACAAAAAAATCAGTCATTGGTACTCACCCGGTACTCTAAATGCATTAAATAGGTACAGTATTATTATTAATTATATCCAAGCCAAGCAAAACATGTCCAGGATTAGATTGGTTGTGGTAACACTTTTCTTTTTCTTTTTATTTGCGGAGTCATTAGCTTTTAAGTCAGACAGTCGCACAAAAAATGCAATGTTAAAGTACCGCATGATAATAAATGATTGAGTCTGGTGGTAGTACTGTTTAAACAAAAAAGTGAACTTTTCTTGAGTTTCTGTTAGCGTAACGGAAGCAATTGTGTGACAGATCTGTCAGTTGAGACCACGGTTGTAGAATAGATAGGTTTGTACACTAATGGCTTGGGATGGCGACGCTTTTTTTCGATCCCTATATCCATGGAAAGGACACAGACAGCTAGCGCCTCTACCTTGTCGAGCGGAAATCGTTCTAGTTATTTTAGGGATTTTGGTTTACATTGCTTTATGAACAATACAAAATTTGTAAATGACATTTGATCGGAGTCGATAAATACGATTTCTTTTATTAATTACATCGGTTATAGACAGATGCCTATAGAGTTCTGTGTCCCTAAAACGTCAAAAACCAGGCGACGCGATCGGCAATTGGCGTCGCTGACCAGGGATATGCAAATGTATGCTAGTGTATCAACCTATCTATTCTACAACCGTGGTTGAGACATCCGATAAATTTAGGTTATGTTTTGAATACATTTTGTAAATGAAAAATGTCAATCTTCACAACTAACAATGGGAAATTATAGAAAACATCATCATTCCAATTTCAACTAAAAATCCAGAATAGCCAACAGACTCGGTCATTTTTGATCACGCGATACCACGTGAAGCAGATTTTTCTTTGGCAATTTTAACTTATTGACATGTCAGACAGTTCACAATTGAATTTTGACATGAGCGCGTCTGAAATACTAACGAGTTGAAAATGGCAACTGACTTGATGCCCAAAATTTCAATTTGACGTCAGGTATGACATCATACAATTTTAAATATGTTGCCAACGTAATAATAAAAACATCACACATCAATACCCACTCGGTATTTAAGCATATGATTTAAAATTCGTTCCAGTCGCTTTAAATGGATACATTTTGGGAAATCAAAAAATCAGTTGGCTAAAACGCCAAATATTTTTGACATCCACAAAAATGATCAGCTGGACTTGACAAAATTGGCTTTATGACGTCATTTAAACAACAGTTATTCGCTAACGAACAACTCGATGAAAAAATCATGTAAAATTTTACAACTGTCAATATAGAAAGGTTTGACAACCGCTCAAAAATGGCTAATTTCGCTTTTCGATGTCTCGGTACGCGTAGTTTTATTCATTAAATTTGTTTTGTTTGTGACTGGTTTACTGACATTTTATTAAAGCGTAACTGACGAGTTTTTATTCTTTTGCAGTACATTTATTCTATATTCATAAAAGTAAGGACTATTGCAACCAAATAATGGATTAATATGCCGCAGATATGCCTTATTTACATCTTTAAAAGTCGTTTTGTCCAACTTGATTACCAAAACTAAACAACATTTTGGCGTTATTCATGATTCTTCATGGTAAAAAGTACGCCAGTTTTTTAAATTTTAATTTTGTTTTATGGCTTTTTAAGAATACAGTAGTGAGTGGCTATTAACCTTTGCGATTTTGTTTGTCAGGTTGGCAAAGTGACATTTGTGACAGCTGCCAATCAACCCGTTTGTTGACGTACTAGCATGGATGCCAATAATTCAGAACTGCCAACACAAAAATTTGGGTCAATCATTAACTCTCGGTATTTCATGAAACTAGATTTCTGAAGAGATCTTAAAATTGGAAAATCCAGGCTCTTGTCACATTGTGGTTACTTACACAAATTCAAGAAGTTTTCGAAAGCTCATACATAATTTATAAAACTCCCCCAACACTTTGCATTAGTGTGATTTAGTTGTAAGTCGTTAATCAAGTTCCAAATTTGACGTTTCTACGTATCAGAGTCTTCGATTTTAAACTCTTTTCGTTTTTGTCGGTGAATTTCTCCCAAGGTAACAAACTCTAATGTCATTCATTAGCAGTAACCATTTGGTAAACTGCTTACATTACCTGATGAAGGTTTTAATAAATTAATAAGGAACAACTAGTGCCGGTTCGTCGATCACATGTCCGTCACCGCATAGCACGTTACGTCGTGCAGTTTTACCTTGAAAATGTCAAAGACATCAGAATAAGATACTACGTCGTTTCGGTCGTGCGGGGGCCGTCTAATGGGAGCACTTGCAAATAGCTAATACATTGTTAATGCCAATTCACAAACTGCATTCGTAAGCGAGCGTTTTCCTTGTTCCAGGCCGCAATTCTGCAACAGACTGCGGAATACATCTACTCTTTGGAGCAGGAGAAGACAAGACTCTTATCGCAGAACTGCCAACTGAAGCGACTAGTGAGCCAGCATGAGGGCGCCACGAATGGCGGCAGCGGTGGCGGCGGTGGCGGCGGCGAACTGCCGCCGAAGAAGAGGAAGACTGAAATCATTTTGCCCACGTTGTCGGCAGAGTCCTCGGACGAAGGCTTGGGCTCGATGTCTCCGGAACCCGTGAGCATCATCAGCGTGAACGTCTCGAATGAATCTCCCACCGAACTGAGGCGGCAGCTGGAAAGGGAACGCGAGTTGAGGATGGTCCTGCAGGAACAGGTGCTGTACAGGAATAGGTCGTTAGATAATAGCCCGGGATTCAGAAGCTGTCCATATGTGTTTCGAATTGCAATCATTTTTAACTGATTAGTTAATTGAGTTAATCCGGCATTAAAAGTAGGCAACCGTGGTCGTATATTTCAGGTTTAGTATGTTCATTCATTAAACTAGGCAAAAAAAAACACATCGCAGTGAGCTGTGAAAGGTCCATCTGATCACTGCCATCAAGTGGTCGATGAGTTGTATTAAATGAAAATCACTTGTCAGATCCCGCTAGTGCCGACAAAGCCAGTGTTGGTGGCAGTCATTAAATATCAAGTGGTACGGTAGACGTCAGACAGAAATATTAATAAACTCTGTGTCAAAATAAAATGTCGATTCACGAGTGTAATCGAGTCCATCTGGCGACTAGTTACTTTAATGTTTTCTCAATAGTTCATGACCTCTAGAGTACCAAAAAATAGATCCGATGGTAAAACGCTAACCAAATTTTGTCTCATCATCCTCACCAACAGTGTGATGACGTCATACCAAAATTGTGCATCGTAAATACCTGTAGTTTATGAATGCGTGTTGAGTTTTTGCAAAACCGAATGTTTTGAAATTTTGCAGACGTTTTAAGGTTATCGTAGACACGGTATTAATCAATTCAAAAAAGTCAAGTAAAAATAGTATGTAAAAAAGAGACCTTCTTGGGTGCGTACATAATTAAAACCATCTAAAGATGGTTCGATGTTGCCGGCTGTATTTGAGAGATAAAATACAGTGTTGGTTATATTTTTTTGATGCAGCCTTTAAAGAAAACTTTTACTCGTAATTCGAAGAAGTTGCATCTTAGTATCCACTAGAGGGCTCCAAGCACAAACTCCAAACCAGCTTCCTGCGATGTACCTGAAAAAAGGCCGTTTTGAAGTTCCACTTTCTCGACTTGACAATTGACGGCCTAGGTGCGTACACTAAACCCGAATTAAACATAAAAAATGCATAGAAAAATACAAATGTAAAAAGTTTACCCGAAAACTCGAAAATGTGTATTATTTATGTACAGCTCTGTTGAATAGGCAAATTAACGATGACACTAAGACACGGGCTAATTTCTCTTGTCATGACACACCTCTCTCTCTTAACTGATTGTAATCAAACTAACGAAATCACTCTTCCACCAGGTGCGGCAGTTCGAAAGCCAAATCTACCACCAACAGCAGCAACAACAGCAGACGCAGATCTACCAAGTGGAGGGCACGGAGGAGTTGGCGCTCCAGCTAGTCAGCGCGGAGTGCCTACCCCCGGTGGGGCACACCCAAACCGTTGTTTGCTCTCCGCAGAACTCTCGGAGCCCCAGTCCCGAGCCGCCCGAGCAGCGGCTACCCTCAGTGCTCGAGGCGGCAATCAAGGCGGAGCCCAAGGTGGAGGTGGAGCGGTTGCCGTCGCCCAACCCCGGTCACGAGGACTCCACCCCCAGCCGCCTGTACGCGTCCAACACGTCGCGGCAGAACCTAGAGACCATCGTGGAGGCCATTCGGCACCTAGAGGGCGATCACCTGTTCGGGGACGAACCCCTGACGCAGGAGGTACCGCTGGCGTTGACGAAGAACGAGAGGATGAACACCCTGATGGAGTTCAGCGCGGCGATGGTGTGTGATAAACTATTTCATTTTATTTTGTGTTCGCTAATTTATTTATGTAGAACGAGGGAAGTGCGTGTAAAGGCTGGTTTTTTATTAAAGATGCACCATGTGTTGAATTGTGTTGGTAGCTTGTTGGTTACATGTAAAATTCCCTATAAAAATGACGTTTGGAATGACAGCTGGGTTCTAAAGCGAAATTTGTTTGATATAGTTGGAATCAAACGGAGGTTGCTTTTGTATCTGTGAAGAAGGTAATGTTGATTGATTGACAATATTGACATGATTATATTGCGACGCTTTTGTCTTCAACGGAGAAAATTGGTAGCGGCGATAGTTAAACTTAACCCAACTTTTTTGGGCGGATTTGACGCGTGATTTTCGCGGGTTTGTGTTGTAGTGGTGGAAAAAACCAGACCTTTGTTGTTATTGAAGTAGCGATAAAATAAAATTTAAACTTTCTATCTATGCAAATGCAAGAATAACAGTGAAAATCCTACATTCCAGTATTTGAAATTTTTGAGTCAGCAATTTAAAATGGAATGAAAGCAAGTATGACGTCAAAGACATGTGACTGACCTGGAATATAAAACTAAAAGTTACGAGGTTTTGAGTTCAGAAACATTCAAGATGTTGTCATCATTAAAATACCTTTGTTTTCTAATTAATACAATTAAATTGTAGAAACCTGTTTGGATCTACTGTGTGTCACAGACCTTGGCTAACTTCATCTACACACATTTATTGATTAACAAACGTCAAACCTTTTTGTGGTAAATTTAAATTGATCTCCTTTATTTTAGGGTTGAAAATGTTGATTTCTCATTGTTCTTATTTTTTTTTTTGTTTAGCAAGTTCAAAGTTTGGTTTAGCACCTTTTTAACTTAACGGCTAAACTGTAATCAGTTCTTTTATTTTTAAGTTACCAAAGCGTGGTTTTGGTAATTGTGTTGCAGAAAACTGAAATAACTAACTTATACGTACTTAAACAAACGCAAAAATATGTTTGTGTTTCCCTCGCTTTACACCATTTTTTACGGATCGAAAACGTTGGAATTATTCTTCACACACTACTTTTGCATACTAATAAAATTTTATAGCTTGTTGGCGTCATTTCGAACAAAATGTAACTTGTATATGGGGGTGTTCACTAAAAATCTGCATGAAGTTAATTTTTAAAATCTAGTACCTTAAGCTTTGTAGTTATTACGATGACGGAAATCGTTAAAATAATAATAAAAGAAGAAGAAAAGCAGCGGACATTGAGGCGGATTATGTTTTAGAAATATAGTAATTTTGATTTATGTATACGCCCCTGTGCAGCGTTTGACGACTGTAATTTATGGTATTAGGTAGTAAAATTTTATTAGTGTGGAAAAAAAGTGGTGAATGAATAGGTCGAGTCAGTTGGCGTTTTGCTGACGATCGGTTAATTGATTCCAGGTGCAGCAGAGCCAGCAGTCGCGACCGGGCGTCATTGTTGTTAAGCAGGCGTCGTGATCCCGCATCATCCACTTCGCACGTTCATGCTCCTGCAACGTGCCAATAATCCCGGAAGGGAAATCGGGATCTGTCCCCACCAGCAAAAGCAAACAGTGTTAGGTCGGCCCGCCGCCGCTGAAACGCCGACGTAGTGTTCCTACTAATCTCGTCGAATACATCTTCAAATTTCTCACGTCGGAGAAGAGAGACGGCGGCCGGCCACGATTTTTTTGAAAATTCAGATTTTTAATGACGGTTTTTTTACGAATTTTTTGTTACTTAAAAAAAGTAAAGTTTCTTTTTATTTGAAACGCCAAAAATATATTTATCATAAAGTTAGAAATTGTAGTGAAATTGTGTTCCTTTTGTACATATATTTTTACTTTTAGGAAAAGGCCGTTTATCGGCGATAGACATAGTTGTACTGTAGCACTAATGAGAAATTATGTTTCATTTTTTAGTTGGTTTTCCTCCGTTTTTTGTTTAAGATATGTTTTTACGATGTATATACTAAAAGAAATTAGTATACGTATAATGAAGTTTCAAAATACTAATGATTGTTTTTCGTTATATGAATAGATAAAGGATATTTCGGTTCTGATGATCAGGGCACATGCCGACACACATTCGAGTAGTAATAATGTGGTGGCAAGATCCCGTTTGTAACTTGTTGCCTCTCTGTGAATTTGTAACTTCTGTCATTACCTGCATGAGTGTGTACATTGGATATGGTGTGTGCTGAGTTTCTTTTTATACTAAAAAAAATTGAAAACTAATTAGTTCCAAGCTTGACTCGGGACAGTACTGAAATTCTGAGTAACTGCGATAACATGAGTAATAAACTTAGATTAGGTAAGGTTTGGGAATGGACTTGTGCGGTGGCCGTTGTTATAGTAGTATATTTTTACTGACGTAGGAAATTGTTGAAAAGGGTTATCATAAGTCGAAGGTGACCACCCGCAAGATCTTATTGTTGGGAGTTGAGTGTCTACTTGCATCATCCAATTGAAAGATTAGGAAAATTATGCACTCAGTCGTGTCTGTTCAGAGAAGGTTCCTCCATCTTTTTTACTTTACGTGGGCAAATGGTAGTCATAATTTTCTCAATAATTTTGGGCTTTTTAACTGGACAAGGCTTTCTCTTTATTACCCCCGAGTATTTACAAAGTTACGCAAGACTGGGTGTAAAGATAGTAATAATATTTATATAGATGTACTTCATAAGTCTACTTTGTATCTATTGGATGGATGTAAAGTAAGTTGATAAACTAAATTTAACGTTTCTTTAATTGGTTCCCATTATTACTGTGATTGTATTTATAAAAAATTGATAACATTATAACGCTAATTTAGTATATGTACTAGCCACAGGCTATTTTGCGGGCTTGTATCTGTTCGAAAACTGTTGCTTTTGATACAGCACTCCATAACTTGTATAATTTACCAGCAATTGTCCATCACACGAGTTTTACACTTGAAAAGTATTACTTACCGTGTGTTCTGTAAACCACGTGATCGATAATTGCTGATCGATGACATTTCTGTTGAAGCTACAACGTTATTGCAACATATATATTTCATACACTCATCTCATTTTATTTTATCATTGTCTACAGTTCCGTATGCTGCAGTAACTTTGATTGTTTCTATTGTGGTATGGTCCGACAAAATAATCACTGCACACATTAACTTATGGTTATGTGCTTCGATCATTATGTTGTGTCGCTTGTAAAAAACAAAATATTTCAATAAAATATTACAAATACGGTGGACTTTTTATTATTTCAAATAATTTCAAATTGAAAAAATTTGACATCTGCATGAAATTGACGGCTGTTTGAAATCACAGCCTACTGCAAACACGTCATTTATTGAACCTCGTTTAAATTCCTGACGCCTTGACCGACTAGAACGTGATTCAAATCTGGAAGATTTATGGATGGTAGACAGACATTGAGCAAATAAAGTAGAGCGCCGTATTCAGTGAGTGTGGTCATAAATAAATTAATAATTTTCACTTTCATTGACTTATATGGTTCTTCTCTTCATTTGTCCATTTTAAGATTTGCCACGTCTTGAAAAGTAACCTTTTAATAACTAACTTTATACAAAAGGGACCTCTTTTGGTAACTCTGATCACTATTAAATAGAAATCGGTAATCTGCTGGGTTAGGCAACCAACTATACACAACAAGTTTATACATCAGTGTGCTTTCATCCATTATCATTTACGTTTTTTACTGTTTCTACCCCAAAAACGATATTTTTAGTTAAAGCTATTTTAAAAACGCAAATCAATAATACAAATGTAATACAATAATTTTAAATTAACTCTGTAAATAATCAGTTATAACATCGAGAATTTACTATTTAAGTATTAAATAGTAAATTAGTATGTTTTTACTGTGAATTTTAAGTGCATACACATATACTTTAAACTGCAAGCTTTTTTTTCACATTGTAAGGTATAAAACGAACTGATGCATAGTTATTTTTGGACCAGATGTATTGTTATTAGACAACCACCAGATTAAATAAAATATACGCTGTGGTTTTAATTAAATTGCGAAATACCACAGTATACTCACATCTAGGAGAAGCGCAAATTTCAGTAACTCTGTTGCAGGTCTTATTAATTTTACTTCAATCTTAAAATTAGTGTATATTTACTGCATATCACACCACTACAAATTATATTCAAATTAAACGAATTTTGACGCAATGCCTAGCAACTTGGTGTAATCAGCGCCTTTGGCATGGGTTCTTTCTTTCAATATAGTTCTTAAAATTGTAGGAATGGGGACATGAATTCGTGTACCTAAAGGGGTTCCGCTGTCATCAATTAACACAATATTGTTGCTATCAAATTTTGGAACTTTAGGTTTCTGATTCTGTTTTAAGCCTACCAGAATAGCCTTCTTTTTTTCGCCTTTGATTGCCACTAGCACTCTATCACCTAAAAATAAAATAATTTAGAACAAATACAATGTGTCCTGGGTTACAGACCTATGAGTCCAACCTCTGTTTTGTTATATACGTGTATACATCGTGGTGGTTTACCCTCGGCCATGGCTCGTTTACCTATTTCACTATTATCTACTACTCGAAGCCTTGCTAGTTTTCGTATTTCGTTACATGTTGATGATAAATGAAAATTTTTTGATGCTGGTTGAGATAATAACGATGATATTCGTAGTAATGCTGATTTATTAAACATATCTGGAAATAATTGTTTTAGAAAATTTCGGCTAATATAAAAGGTTATGTTTCAAAAATAGGTTAGGATGATTTTGTGAAAAATTTAGACATCTGTAAACCTTATCGGCAGATCTAGGCCAATAGTGTTACTATGCCTTGTGTGATGGCGCCACTATAAAAGTGTTTTTGGCTAGATGGCGCTTATTAATTCCAGTGGACCTAAAACAATAATAAATCAAAAATAAAAAAACCGAGGTGTTTTTTTATTCGAACAACATTAAAAAAATTGACACAACTTGTGAATATTCGCAAAGAAGAATATATCAAGGAGAAAAAAATAAAAGTTGTCTGTTAATATCTGAGCATCAATAATCGAGCATCGAGCTAAACTGTTTTTGAATTACATAATTACATAATAATCTTAGATAATTTGGTACAATATTAAAATGCTTTAATATCTAGAAAATATTAATTAAAATTTATTTACCTGAGCTAAGGTGAATGACGTTATAAGAAAAATTTATAAATATTACTTTGTGATATGATTTGTTAAAATAATATACAGTGTGATGTAATTATAAGAGATTGTACATCAAGTTGCCTTCGAAATTTCGTTAATTTTCGCGTTAGTGTTCGCTTGTTACAATAATGTTAATCATAACCAAATTTCCGTCGGCGCCTGTCATAAATTTTTGTAACCTTTTTCAGTGTGTTTGGTGACTCATGGAAACGGTAAATCCTTATCGAAACGCATTGACAGTTTTTTTGAAAACGAACTTGATGCACGATATTTTATAATCATATATACAACCTGTTATTGAAAGATAACAATTGGTCTCGAAGTATAGGTGCTAAAAGTTAAAAAAAGTTCAGGTAAAAGTGTTCTCCTTTTAGAGATAAAAATTATTAAAGTTTATGTCCAAATTCGTTGTACGCCTCTGATAAAAAGATCATCTTTCGTTTCTGTAGCAACATTTAGTCTTGACAAAAGTTTTATTGTTACCGTTGCTAGGATTTACTAAAATAAATTAATTTTACCTATTTATCCTTCAGTAGCGTCTAAAAAGTTTGGATAAGGGTTAATTTTCCCTTTATAATTTTGATAACACAAAATAAGTTTTTCCTATTTTGTTGTACGTACCTTTCAATAACACCCTGTATTTAAACACCTTACTTCATCTATTCACTCAGAAACGGTTCGTCTAATAACTATTAAATTTGGTTGGTTCAGTTGCGCGCTGCGGTCAAGAAAACTGTAGGAGGTCCACAGGACAGTTGCGCGCAAGATTTGCATATAATTTTAAGATCAGCACCAACAGTTATTCCTGTGATAATGTTTATTATTGTTTTTCGTACGAAATACTTTTTACAAAAGCGAATCTGCTGGTCTTTTTGTTTTTATGAATATCAATTAAATTATTATTAGTGGATCTAATTTTAATATAAACTTTTATCAAAAACGCTGAAAACTAATGTAGGAGGCTACAACGACAGATTTGCGCGCAAGTGTCCCATGATCTATTTGGGAATATGACCGCGGCGTGCAAGTGACCAATATTCGTTCAAAGTTTGAACTTGTCTGAGTTTTACTCGTGATATATTTTTAGCAAATGTTTTTAAGTACTGACCCCAAAAGTTTAAAACTTGAATATAACATTTTAAACGCAAATGTTTCTTTTTTACTTCCCGAGCGTTAGCGTGACCTCTAGAGTACGAAAAATGTTGTCTCCCGTTTCCATTTTTCTGTCTGTCTGTCTGTCTGTCTGTCTGGTGTATGTAGCCATTTCTATTAAACAAGGAATCTCCGAAACTACTGGATGGATTGTTGTAATATTTTGTATGTATATTAGGAATAGCATGTAGCTGGTTAAACGCTAACTAAAATCTGGCTAATCATTCCTACCACCAATGGGATGACGTTATCTCCAAAATTTATAATAAAGTTTTTTTAAATTTTATAAATAAGATACGCCTGTACTTGTGGTGTGTGAATCCGTGTCGACTTTTCACCCTGGACATCCAGAATTTTTGAAAAAAATTCAGACTGAGTAACAATATTTTGCAATATAACTTTGAAACTGCAAAACCGATTACTCTGAAATCTTGTAAATATTTTAAGGAGATCGTAATCATGGTAAATCGTTGAGCAAAATTTATTCATTTATCCCTTCCCAAAAAATTGATGACGTCATCTCAAAATTTTGCCGAATAAATCATATCCAAAATGTTCAAAATATGATTAGTCTATACTTGTGATTTATCATTTATGATTCCATTAAAAGTTTTTAAATTTCTTACAAAGAGTGACTCATAAAAATTCGTGAATAAGTCAATTTATTTTATTGATTAAATCTTGAACTTCTCACTCCGTTTTCCAAAAAATTTGGGAATACAGTACTGATACTGTTAATATTATACTGCACCTATCCAAAGTCATATACGTGTCTTTACATAAATGTTGATGACGTCATCACAAAATTTTATTAAGAGAAAACTGAGTTGGAACGTACGCCCAACACGCTTTTTTACATTTACTTTAACATTACATACACATTTTAATGTTAACTTGTGAGAGTTATCATAAAAAAACAAAGTTCGCAAAATCAAATCTCATAATTTTTCGAAAAATCTGCATTTATATTTACCTTCGACTAATTTTTAAGTTGGTTTTTCATTTTCTTTCATTTTTAAATTTTCCCATTTTTCAAAGTTTCAGTTTCATTATTTTTCGATTTTGTGACTTTAAGATCCGGTTTATGGGAAGCATATTAAAAGTTAATTGCGATAATTTTAATTGACGTCCGTTGCTATGCAACGTGCATGTTTTAACCAATCATGGCCTCATATTCTACATTTGAGTCTTATGTTAAATTAATCGAGGATTCAATATTTAATTCGCTTTCCATAAACCGACCCTAATTTTTTCAGTTTGTCAATTTCACGCTGGCAGATTTTTCGGTGTATCGTATCTTGAATTTTTCTTTTTGAAATTTTTCAATTTCTTCAGTTTTCAAGTTCTTTATTTTTATTTTTATTTTTCCCGATTTTTAATTTTCATTTTCTTAATTTTATTAAAAATTTTTCGTTTCACTTACTTTATATTTTCAATGTCTTTTCCAATTTTCCAATTTTTCGTTCGTTTATTTCATTCTTCAAATTTTTCATTTTTCAATTCTACGATTTTCCAATTTTCAAATTTTTCAATTTTGCAATTTTTGGATTTCTCAAATATCCGATTTCCCGATTTTTTAATTTATCTTTGTTTTTTTTAACATATAGAGTTTTCTTTCAACCACAGGATAGTTAATAAGTTTTCAGTTTCTTGTTGGCAAAAAAGACTTGGTATATTGAGAAAAAATGGACAAAATATAAGCCCCGGCCACCCGCCCCTTCTCAATTGTGAGGAATTTTGTATTCATCGTGAGCTTGGTTGCAAAATTCTCATTTCTCTACAAGAAACTACCATATGAAATATGTTTTTAAAAGGGTAGAATTTTCTAGAGAAATTTTGATCTTACAATTAAACTTCTTCCCTCGTCTGATTAAGAATGAAAAACTCATCACAATTGAAATCGGGACGGGCGAGTGGAGCTTAATCTTTGTTTTTTTTCTTTATGTACACAGTTTTCTTTCAGCAATTTTTTGGCACAAAGAACAAGAGATATTATAATAAAAAACATAGTGCCAATATATTATTCAATAATTTTGGACTGTACTTCTAATATAAGCCACGTAGAATAACTTGTACTTTCCCATTTTTCTCGAAAAACTGAAAAATGTAAAAATTAAAAAAATAAAATTTCAAAACTCGTGAAATTTCAAATAGAAAAATTGCAACATCTAAAAACAAAAAGTTGAAAAATTGTAAATGGAAAAATTCACGAAACAAAAAATTTGAAAAAAAGTGAAAAATTGTAAAAATAAAGAAAATAAAAAACTGACACAAAAAATTGCAAATTAAACAATTAAAAATTGAAAACTTGAGAAACTCAATTCGAAAAATTGCAAAATCTATAAATTGAAAAATGTAGCAGTTGAAAACTCGAAAAATTTGAAATCGAAAAAATGAAGAAACCAAAAAATGAGAGATTGAAGAACTGAAAAATTCAAGTCAAAAAAACTGTGGGACCAATATTTACGCCAGTGGATTTTACTTTATAGAGGTTATCAAAAAAAAAAAAAATGCAAAAAAATATAATTCTTTGAAAAAGTGGGATTTATTTAGCTGCGCTTCAGAGGCGAGGGAAGTCCTATTGACATAACCTTCGGCCAATTTTTTTTGTATTGAGTTTGAACTGAATTGAATTAATTTTAAACTTTTACGTTCCTAAAAAATTTTCATTTTTTTTAAGAAGACAAGTGTATTATACACATTCAGTAGATTTGCAATTCTAATTAATTTTAGGCATTTATCTTCACAGCTTCCAGTTTGACATCATTTTTACAAATCCCTGGATTAGATTTAATTTTTTGAAGATTCTACAGTTTTTAGAAGTGATTTTTGTGGTTAATTGGATGAGAGAACAACAGTATAGTTAGACTGTTATCCTTATAATAATAATAAGGTGATTTATGATTATAAAAGTTTGTCCATCCAGTTGGCTTTAAAATTTCGATAATTTTGCCGCTTCGTTGTGATGACGGATCACTCGTAGCTTGTCACAAGTGTCAAACGTAACCTAACTGTCTTAAGTGTGAGAATATGCTTCCAGGAGAATTTTCAATATTTATTGTAGAAATGTCTGATTAAATACATTTGTGATATTCACACAATATTTTTATTTGTTATTTTTAGATTTTAAAACATCGTTTAGTGAAATAAGGAAGCAACAATTTGTTGTTAAATATGCAATGACAGATTTTTTAAAACTAACTTAATGTATGGTCTTTTTTTGTATTACCTGGACAATGTTATCTCTTGCATAGTACAGTAGTGTATAGTTTACGAAATATCGTTGTACCCTATACATTTTTTTTTATAGGATACAACGATATTTCGTAAACTATACATAGTAAGGGAAAGATTTGAACTGATGAGGCCATATTTGTCGAAACTCCAATATTCAAGGAAGCATTTATTTTGTAAACAAATTATTTGTAGAATGTGTTTTGATACATATTACGTTCATCAGTTAGATTATTTTCATTATATTCTACAAACTATTTTGAAACTTGTACTATATTACAAAATTTATTTTGAAAAATTGGAGAAAGATTTGACAAAGGAAAAATATGTTTCCATTTTGGTGGAACCCTCGATCCGTATCCAGCATAAGATGATTAACTTACTTATTTCAAAGATGTGCTGCGATCTTATTAAACTTTCTCGAAATATTACTTGTTAGTTGTAGACAGAGGTGTACAATATAAATACTAAAACAAATTTTTATTTATCTGAAGTACAAATACAACCACATTTTTGCGATGACGCCATTAACTTTTTGATGGGGGTAAAGACATTAATTTTGATATGTACAATGTAACACTCATCATAACGCTATATGTTTCCTTTCTAATGAATGTGAAAAAAAATCTCTTGAAAACATGTCATTAAATTTGATTATGTTATGAGTGGCAAACTTCGACGATCACTTTGAGAAGCCAGTTGAGTCTGTCAAATAGTGAATATGAGTTTTAGTTTATTGGAAACTAACAAATTGCTTAGAATTAAGGAACGAAGGTTGCATGAGAGATGTGCTTGGACAAATTTTAGGTTATAATGATCAACATCATCCGATTTGTAAATTATTCTATTACCATTATAATCTAGAGCAATTTATTTCAGAAATTGTAAAAACTTTATATATAATATTGCACTTCTGAAAAGTTTTAATTCATTAGTAGAAAAACAACTTGAATATGGATGAAATGTGAAAAAGATTTTCTGTATCTAAAAATGTTGGAATATAGTCAAGTTATGCGAAATCATAAATATTGATGTTTTAAATTCCCCAGTTTCATACTTAGGTATACTTTAATTCTCAAATTACGTCGAAAATTCACCAATTGCTGGAATGTGTAATATTTACAACAGATATCTTAAAAGATTATTAGCAATATCTCATAAAGAAATGTCACAACAGACTAATTTTAGTGTCATGAAAATTTAATTTGTATTATCTTTGTTATTAAATTTTAGTGTGGATTTATGCCCTTAGTTTTAAGATTATCGATAATATACATGAAATAATTCTCAAAAAAAAACACACTGTGGAACACCAATACCAGCGCATTTTTCAATAACGGTTGATTTTAATAATTTTTGAGATGACGTCATCAGTTTCCGGAGAGACTAAACAAATAAGTTTTGCTTTATTCTCCGCGATCTCTAAATAGTTGTATCGTGCTAAGGAAGATATTAATATAAAATATCACTAGGTACAAACCTGTATTTATTCATAATGAAACTACAGGTAAAGTATCGTATATGAAGCTGTAGTTTTACGGATTATGTAAGAAAAATTGACCTTTTTATATTCTTACGACTTCAAAAACAGCAAAAAAACATGAAATTAGTCATTTCTTAAATGTTCCATTATCTGTCGCTCGTAAACTAAGCAATGCAATCAAATTCTTCAAAAATATGCGTACTACGATAGTAAATTATAGCATAATAAATTTTAACAACTTCATTTCATGTTGAAATTGCAATATTATTTCAAGCTTCAAGAATATGACCATTTCCGACCAGTTCGCACCAATTCAGACCGCTTTTTCCCACAAGTTGAAAGTCTCCGATCTGTTTGCGGTCTTAAGAAGTAGTGCATGTTTTCGGCTTGAATGACACCGTGTTTGACAAGTACTCAGAGTCTGTCCACACCTTCTTCAATGCTTGTCACCCGTAACCGGTGATTGGACCCGACATTTACACAATGAAAATCCTTAAATACTAAACACAAACATTCCCTCTCTCCATCGTGCCATTACACCTCCGAAATCTTTCAGCTGGAGAATTTGGAGCAAATCTACACATTATTGCACATCGTTCGTTTTATAATTAAAAATTCATACTCTCATACGTACTTGATTAAAGCTCGAAAGCTCATTTTCTCAAATGGAGGAATGCAGAATTGGAGTTTAGATAAGCTCATAATGAGGGCTTACAATTAGAGATAATTAGAACTGCAGTTGTGCCTTTTCGCATGCGCCCATTTTGCGGCATCCAGATTAACTAACGATGTTTAATTGGATCTCGAATTATACATTTACTGACATTTTGTAGATAACCGCATGTTTGCGAGCGTAATGTGCTGGATAATACCAGCATGGTAATGTAGGTATGAATTTCAACGATTAAGCGGATTTAAATAAAACCACGCAAGCTTTCAACGATTAATTGTTTTTAAATTATTAAACTAATTTGAAAACGATGACATTTAGTTAGTGCATTTGTAGATATTTTGCGTCGGTACATCGCGATCTGATTATTTTATATTGGAATAAGCAGTTCATACAAAGATCTCTGAAAACGAAAAAGTGTAGGTTTTTCTAAATTGTCATATGACTTGAAGTTATTAAAATATCGCTAAATTGTCAGATGAAAGAATTTAAAGGAAGTTATAATTTATTGATTCACGTCTATTTAGATTGGAACATTTATACATATATCGTGTACAATACAAAAGAAGTAAAAAAAAATAAAGAAGCAAAACTGCTAAATTTACTTCGGCAAACCTGGAATTAGAAAAGTAGAACGAACAATTTTGAGTTTCTGATTTTACAAAGTGAAGTGAACACTCGTAAAACTAGAAGATTGTTTGTGGAAGAATACATTAATAAAATTATAAATTACATGTAAACTGAAGAAATACAACTTTTAAGAGCAGGAGTGAATGAATAAGAACATAACTTTACATATTCGTAAAGAAAATACTTAACACAGACATACCGCATCTGCTTTTAATTATTTCCAATACAGGCTTACTAAACAGTTTAGTTAAGAACTTGAAATTTTTGCATTTAAACGATATAATAATTGTCGAAGCTCAAAAATTTGTTCTCATAAGAACATGTCATATTGTTCTTAGATTTCTGGAACAGTCAGATCATGTTAATCAACGCAGTTTACCACAGTGCCTGCTATTTACCTTTTACTAATAACAATTTTTTTTTTATTTTTGTGGTTATGTGCAACAGAATTCAAGATACTTTAAACAAAAAAAAGAAATCCATAGTATATGTATAATAGATGCAGTCGTCCTGATGACAACGTACCAATTGACATTGACATTTAAACGAAACAACCTTCAAGTACAAAACAATAAGTGCCATTTACAAGCTGGTTTAAAAAAAAATCGTTAGCAGAATAAAATAGATTTTTATCAGTAGATAATATTTTACTTTCTGTTGATTTTAGAATGTTTAAATTTTATTTTCAAACAAGTAAACACATTTTGACTCCTCGAGCGTAAGCGAAAGAAGTATTGTAATCGAGCCCGTCGGCCGACACCCTACTTTTACGTTTCCTCGACCTTTCATGACATCTACAGTAAGAAGAAATGGCTGTCTGTTTGCTTATCTGTCTGTCGGTCGTCCCGGATTTTTATTAGACCGATAATAATCTCCGAAAGTACTGGGCCGATTGTTCTTAAATTTTGTATTTTTATTACGAATATCATATAGATGGTAAAACCCTAACCATAATTTGCCTAATCATCCCCACCAATAATGTGATGACGTCACTATAAAATTGTACATAGTAAATGAGCTTTCAATTGTATAAAATAACATGGTCCTATACATGTAGTTTATGACTCCGTATTGAGTTTTTACCCGCAACGTCCAGATTTTTGGAAAAAAAGTGAAAATTACCTACAAACCAACATTTTACAATTTGATTTTGAATTTGCAAAACCGAATGCTTTGAAATCTTGCAGATGTTTTAAAGTTATGATACGCATGATACATTTTTAATCAAATATATTTACTTATCTCCTCCAAAAAATTGATGACATCAGATCAAAACTATGATGGGTATATACTTGGAATATCATTCCATTCATATTTTTTGGATTTGTTATGTACAGGGTGACTCAAAAGTATTAATGAATTCCTGAATTTATTTTATTGATTTAATCAGGAACAACATAACCGAATGCTCTGAAATCTTGGAGATGTTTTAAAGTTATCATAAGCATGGTAAGTTTTTGATCAAAATGTATTTGCTCATCCCCCCCTAAAAAATTCATGACGTCAGTTCAAAATTTTGCT
Source organism: Zophobas morio (assembly GCF_036711695.1). Taxonomy (NCBI): domain Eukaryota; kingdom Metazoa; phylum Arthropoda; class Insecta; order Coleoptera; family Tenebrionidae; genus Zophobas; species Zophobas morio. Next base: position 13,700,663 of record NW_026972107.1, read on the forward strand.
GAATAAATCCTATCTTCAGTGTGCAAAGTATGATGAGTTATTATTTGTGATTTATCACTGCATTAATATTTTTTAGATTTGCTTATACGGAGTGTCTCAAAAAATTAATGACTGAGTCAATTTATTTTAATGATTAAATCAAGAATTCGAAAACTCAATACTTTGAAATCTTGCAGACGTTTTTCTAAGCATGGTCAATTTTAATCAAAATGTATGTTTATCAGCCCCGAAAAAATTCTTTCGAAAATGTGCAAAATATGATCAGACTATACATGTAATTTTATCATTGCATTCATATTTTTTAGATTTGCTTATACAGGTGACTCAAAAAAAATGAATCAGTCAATTTATTATTGATCAAACTAAGAACGAGCCGCCCCATTTTCTTCTTTCTTATACGCTCGTCTTTATAACAATAACATTCAGAATATTTTGTTCAGTTGAGGCTTATGAATGTTTACGTGACATTCTTCCGATGTATAACCACAACATTTTAAATACTGCGCTTATTGCTCAGGCACCACTATTCCAGTCGATAATGTGCTGTAAATATGTTTTATAACATCCGTACCTGTGCAGAGACAGTTTATACGGATATGCTTGTGATGCTGGATCATTAGGCCCCCGAAGTTATGGGACCTCTTCTGGTCTAAATGTAACGGAAAATAAAATTTATTTGTTTTTAATTTGGTTATTATATTATACAGCGTGTTATTGAAAGGTACGTACAAAATAAAATCGTCAATTGGTCTCGAAGTATGGGTGGCAAAAAAGTTCAAGTAAAAGTGTTCTCCTTTTAGAGATAAAAATTATTAAAATTGATGTCCAAATTCGTTGTACACCTCTGATAAAAAGGTCATCTTTTGTTTCTATAGCAACAAAAGAGTCTCTTATTTTTTTGTTATTGTTACAGTTGCTAGGATTTACTAAAATAAATTAATTTTACCTATTTATCCTTCAGTAGCGTCTAAAAAGGTTCGATAGCGGTTAATTTTTCTCTTATAATTTTGATAACACAAAATAAGTTTTTCAGGCTTCTTACTTAGTCTTCCCGAAGAACTGTCAGTTTTGTTGTACGTACCTTTCAATAACACCCTGTATTATATGTTATATTATAACAAAAATACGTTTCGTCTTCGACTTACCGTTTGTTGACACATATGATCACGAGATTGTGCAAAATGCAAAATTTGCCACTTCCCGGCGTTCCACTAATTTATAACTTGCAGCCAAGCAGCCACTTGCACAAAGAGCTGCCGCCTGAGTTTGATTTGCAGTATCATTTCTTGAATAAAGTATACCGCACACTTTTGAAATTATTGCATTTGCATTCATATTTTTTCGATTAGCTTATACAGACTGATGCAAAAAAAAATATTGACTCAATTTATTTTATTGATTAAATCAAGAACTGCAAAACCGAATGTCTTGAAATCTTGCAGACGTTTTGAAGTTATTGCAGGTATGGTAAATTTTTAATCAAAATATGTCTGTTTATCCCCCCCCCAAAAAATTGATCATGTCATGTCAAAATAAAATTTTATAATTTTTCAGAAATGTTAGATATGTTTCATTGTACTTCAGGAGCGAGGGAAGTTCTGTCGAAACAACTTTCGATCAGTTTTTTTGGTATATATCAATGATAGCAATTTTTTGTACTAAGTATAATTATTGACATCCCTATATTTTTTAAAACCGCGAACAGTTTGAAAATATTGTATTAAAAACAAAAATTCCAAAATTGGAAAACGCGGTGTCAGACGAATTTGCTAAGATATGAGTGCTTTTAAATTATACTATTTTTTCTACTTCGCACCTTTATTTTTCCATATTTGAATAAAATTGAATTTTTTAAAATTCGAGGAAATTTTGAAGTTGATATTTTCACAATAATAACTTATCAATGTTGTATGAAACTGAAAACAATCTTATGCCGCTCGAAATACGAGAAATTGTTCAAAGTAGCACTCTGAATTTATTGACGACTAGTTCCATTTAGTTCTTTTGACGTATTTTATTTGTTATTTGATAGTGACATTTGTCATGACTGCCAGTTCTGAAAACTATGAAAACATAAATTATACCAGTTCCATTACGAACCTCAATTAAACATACATCATATGTGAAACATCAAAAACTTATAGACATAAAACTATAGACTTTATAGTAGAATTTCCCCAGCACAGTTGAGTATTGAATGAATGCAGAAATAGTAATATAATAATCTTTCATGTGTTTCAAAATCTAGAAGTTTCATGTTTTCTTTGTCGATATTTATTAGACAGATAATAAATAATATCAAAAACCAGTGGAATTTTATAGGTATTGTAGGAATATCGTGCAGATGGTAAAACACGTAGCAAACTTTGTCTGATCATCCGTACCAACAATTTGAAGACATCACCTGAAAATTTTGCATGATAAATTGTATTTAAATTTTATAAAATAACATACTCGTATACCTGTGGTTTATGAATGTGCTTTGATCTTTACCCTAGGTATCTAGTTTTAAATCAAAATTCTATAATATTTTCCAATAATATAAGAGGAACGCTGAGCAACCGCTCACTAGCCCAGTTGGTTAGATTGTCTTCCTAATAAAACGAAGGTCGGGGGTTCGATCTCCCCATTGAACTTTTTTTTTTCTTACACTGTGCCTAGTATTATCATTTTTTTTTCTAAAAAATTGGATTTGTGTTATTCTTCTTCAGGGGCGAGGGAAGTTCTGCCTAATCACATTGTACCCGGTTTTTTAACACTACACTTAGTCCTACTATGTTCCTCAAAGTACGAGTATGTAACAGGGTATTGTAGACAAGTAGAATATTTCTTTTAAGAAAACACCAAATCATTGATGTATATTATAAAAATAAGGTCCCAATATACCGTCCTGAGCTACACCTGTAACAGCAGTCTGCTGCCTAGAAATTTGTTAAACACATATCTAGAAGCTATAAAGGTGAAAAAAAAACTGCGAGAAAAAACAAATGTAGACAAGGACTGTGATAATTTGAATAAAAATTTGAACATAAACCATCGAGTTTATTGATAAAAAATTGGTGCAAGGTTATTTTAAAAGAAATTCTCTGCCCCAAAACTAGTCGAAAAATGAAAAAATATATTTTTTTATGATAACCTCTATAACTTAAAACAAAATAATGACATTTCAGAATTGTAAAAGTACGCATCAACATTAGTACTTTTTTAAATTTTTGAATCAGAATTTTCAGTAGCAGCTGTCCGTATATTATAGTCCTTGGAAATTGTTGATCAAAAATTTTATTTTGTTGATTTTTTTTTTGAGAATCCTTATCTTTAACAGTTCTATCAATTTTTCATGCTTAATTTCGTAGTTGACAATTTTATGCAAAAATATAACATAAGGGTGTAGTCTTCTTTCCACCAAGCTTTTAATTTCAAAACACTCATACAGGATCTCGTTTAAATACATCTAAGAATTCGACTATTAAGCATGTACATATAACTAGCGTCAACGACGCAGATAAAAGTATGCATTTGTATTAAAAGAAAATATAATTTGATTGATTTTGTCTTCACAAAACAGAGGAGAGGACTACTTAATTAACAAAAGCTATAGTGGAATAAAAGGGTACAAATATTATTTTAGATAAATAGCTGTTATTATAACTATTCCTTTATTATTATTAAATATAGGCGAGCGCGACATTACTCTATTACTATATTTTCGAGAAAATAGGGTAAACCGTTCTTGATTTGATTAATAAAAAACGTGCAAATGCCAAAGTATCGAGTTCTATAATCCTGGTCTTTAATTTATAAAATCGGCGCTCGATTAATTAGTCCACGAGAGTCACTTGCCGGACTTCGGATTATATATCTAAAGTAGAGTAAAATAAAGATGGATTCATAAACCACAAGCATATGAGTACATTATTTTATAAAATTTAAAGATCCTTTACTGAGCTAAATGTTGAGGTGAAAACAAAATTGTTGCTGGGGATGATTAGACAAATTTTGTATAGAATTTTTCCGTTTATGGAAACGGAAGACCTCCTATTTCGTACTCTAGGGGTCTTGAAACGTCGAGAAAATAAGAAAGTAGTCATTCGTCGGATGAACTATATTACAGTACTCCCTTAGCTTAGCTCGGGAAGTAAAATGTATTTAATTTTGTTCAAACTTCCGAGTAGAAGTTGTAGATGCTAGTGACTTTTGTGCATACATCCCATTTTATAATAATGGAAGTATTTTAAACAAAACGAGAACATGTAAAAGGCAACCACAAATATTTACAACATAAAGAAAATACAAGAAGGTATATTGTACGACAAATTATTATAGTAAATGTATTGTCCGTCGGAAAATGGTTCAAAAAAGCACAGAAATGCGATCTTTTAATCAGTTCACAAAAAAATCAATAAAACATTCAAAAAGATAAAAAAAACGACACTATCCGAAACGTGTTGTCTAAAGACTATAAGTCAATAAATAAATTAATTAATGATTTTTTAAGGAAAATCTCGATAATCCTTGGAATAAAAATTATCATAAGACAAACACAGAAAGCTTTAACTCGTGGTTACAAAAAAATTTGAAAACAATGGAATTAAAAATAAACTTAACATTAAAAATATGATTCTCAATCATTCAGATCGAGTGATATGTTTAAGTGATTAGGTACGATTTTTTGCATGAGATTTTAGTTTTCTTGAATAACCTTAAAGTGGTGTCGGCAGAGATCAAGTAAGGAAAATATTGTCGTTAAAAGTATATTCGAAATCAAATATCCTCCAAGAATGAGAATTATGCGAGGTAGAAAACATGTAGATTTATGATTCGATTGGATTAATCAATCCGTTTGGATTAGAAAAGCTGCTTCAAAAGTTTTAACGTTTAAACATTAAAAACTTTTATGCTCATTGACTTCAGTGGATCCTAGCGAGAAGTTAAGTGCAAATGAACAGGAAACCGCTAAACAAGAGAAAGATATGAAGTGGGTTCTTGATAAAGAAGCGGTAGGAAGTTTGTGTTTCGCAAATTCCCGGACCGAATAAAAATTTTGCCAAGGGATGATAAGGCAAATTTAACGAAAATCCACAGAACACAAACAAACGATTATTTAAAATTCTAAAAACTACTGTAATCCTGAAGCTCAGAGTACAGTTATTATTCTAAACCATAAATTAAACAGTTATGTGAGTTTCTTAGAGATAATCCCAGAATGATGGGTTTTCTAAAAATCATACAGTTTGTTACATACTTCCGCCGAGTTATTATAGCAAAGGTTGTTACATTTTAAAAGCGAAATGTAACGTTAACTCAGAAATTTATTTCAAAAAGTAGAAGTAACAGGTTGATTTAAAGTAATTTTACCTTCACATAAGAGCTAGGAGATTCAAAATCTAATGTAATGTAATGTTCGAGGTTTAAATTATGAAATAAAAATAGCAGTGATATTAAAATAATGAAAAAGTTAATTTCATGGTTGCAAAAAAGTGCATTACCAATTAGCTACTTATTTTGGGTTTCAATTGCTTAAACATATTATACCTTCATACTATAGAACGTAAATCACATCAAAAAATTGTTACATGAAACGGAAACAATACTAAAAATTGCTTGAATAACGACTGAAAGGATTATTCACAACTCTAAGAAAATATATTAACAGTTACGAAGCAATTACAAGCAATTTGTATAAAATTCCGGACAACAAAAAACTCCCCACATAATTCGATTTTACAAACATCTGCCTCGAAAGAGAATAGGTGAAATACCTTATCTCGGTTCATTCGACATTTACACTACAATTTATAAAGTGAACAAAACACTGTATACAGTAATTTTATATATTTAAGATTGTGTATCTTATAAAGAATGACATTTCAAAGCATTTTACTCGCACGCATTTAGCTGTCAACCAGACATCTGCTGAAGGTAGACATACACGTATTACCTGAAACAAGTGTAGCTAATTTAAATGGGAATTTCTTAGCTCAATGCTTTGCCCACATCAGTTTTGACATCCGTTGGTGTTGTGTTATGGGCTTAATAATGTACATAAATATCAGGTTCAGTGGTGTTTGTGGTGAAGGTGCTGTTATATGGATGATGTTTACGATGTTTTGACGAATTTGATACATGTTTTTGACGACAAATTTCAAAAAAGCGAAAAAAGTCATGCATTAGTCAATCGAGCTCCAAAAGCAAATTTGAGTGTTATTTAACATTAAAATAATCTAGTGTAATGTTTTTAGATTTTGAAAGTATGTAGTCTTTTTTTACTGTCCTTTACAATTTTAATGCCATTTCGAAATTGAAATCAGAATTAAATCTTCACTGTTAAATTCTACAATGGAATGAAATTTTACAATAAGTATTAAATCGATGAAATTTTAGTAAGTCTAGTAGATACAAAGAAAATACTTACTAAAAAACTTGTTTGATGTAACTGTGTAATCGAAAGAATAATCCTCCCAGTCTTATTGTTTCAAATTTTGTTTTATCACATTTCACAGAGAACTTTGGAGCAGTTAACTAAATATTCATTGCAACGACGGCTAGAATTGTACTGAAAAATATGTCGTCGAGCTTATACGCGCTGCTGTAATAATCCCCTTCTTTAAAACAATAGCCCTCAATCAGAGTATTGTTATATAAAATCGTCATGCATTATGACGTGTTTCGTAATGTACTTATAACCTGTAAAAAACCCCTTTCTTCTTTGATTTGTGGATTTTAGGAACGCTCGATTTCAATCAGATTACTTTGCTAAACAAATTGATAATAACGTTGCATTATTCACTCTTCTGTGGTAATCCGAAAACCTTTGCCATCGACTGTACTTTCAGCCATTACTATCGTGACTTTCTGTCTCGTTTTTGCGAGAAATTATCGCGTACTTCCATCTTTTTTCCACTTGAAATATAAATATTGAGATGTCCCATTCCAGAGTAAGATTGCAATGCGAATTTTGTTCTTTGGGATGTAAAAATATGTAAATCTCACTGAAAGCTTAACATGGGATGAGCTTTTTATTCGGGAGATTTCAGAGAAGGGGACTCTAGTCGCCGCCCCTTAGACTGAGGTAAGGGAACACCCCAACCTCCGATTAAATCAACATCACCATGCGAATAAAGCGGACGAAAAATTAAGCGGATTTTTTTCAGGAGGTCTTTGCGGTTTGACGCTGCTTTCAGTGGACAGAACTAGAAGGCGGCATGGCGATTGCATAGGCGAAAATAGATGCACATAATATTAAGTGGCATAAATGTGGTTAATGTTTACGAGGTTGGTAACTTGAAATTGTTCAAAGTTTAAATAAAAATAATAGCTCTCTATACGAGAAATAATTATGAGAGCGCGATTACCGATAATCGTCGAGGGTGTGAGATTGCTGATTGTTTCCTAAAAGTCAATTAAGGAGCTTTGAGCGAGTCTTAACTGTCAGCCATTTGTGAAGAATGAAATTACAAATCCATTATAATTCAAGCGATTTAATCTTAGACCTCAAATATAGCAGCAAGCGAAATTTTCATCGTGATTCCTAACGAACCGAAAACGAATCCCAGTTGCCGCAGAAATTACCGCCATTTTACAGCGACACAAAACGTTCATCGTTGCAGCCGGGAAGTCTTTATTATATTAAACATTATGGTAATTCGTAATTATCGTCATTCGTTGGTCGCAAAGAGGTCGTTAGGCATTGTATTATGTTCTTCAGCATGTATTTTTACATCAAAGAGACTAAACACACGGCGAATCAACAAATCGTCAACGTCGCCATTTTGCAAGGGAAAAAATAACCGCATTACTATAATTATGTCATTTCTTTTATGTGCAACTGCACTATGGTACAGCGGTGTTGTGACCGCCCCTAAAATGAGGGGAAACCATGTTTTGTCAAAGTACAAATAAAAATAAACGTCACGGTAGAGTATAAAGCCCGTACTAAATTTAGGTACGGTCTGTTTAATGGAATAATTTTTTTATATACCGGGCCCTCGCATTTTCATCTAATTACAGTAGAACATAGTATTTTAGGGACATTTTAGCCCGTTTAATTTGTTCTGCAATAATCATCACACGGAATAAAATGTTTGTGCTGTTTAGTGATTTCTAAGTGAGGTAGCGCGAGTAAATCTCTAGTTTGACAAGCCCACAGGACTCCACGATGCTACCGATAGAAGTATTGTGGAAGACAAGCTGCTCGAAGGGCTTCATCTCGGGCCTCTTGGATATAGCTTGGGTGTAGTCGGAGATGGCTCGTGTGAGGGGGTCGCACACTACGACCAATTTGTGCCTTTATTCCGTTTAATTTGTATTGCAATAAGCATCACACTTGATAAAATAATTCAATTTGAGCTGTTCAGTGATTTCTGTGTGAGAATCGAGGAATAGTTTCTAAATTCACTTTGACAATTTGACATTTCGATTTTTCCTAGCTCATCCAAGGACGCGATCATCGAACTAAGCGGTAATTTCAAACTACAGTTGTTAATTACTTTTTACAGTGAATGAGCGGGATGCAATTCCCCATGTTAATTTCCTATGTCCAAACTTGGATGTAGCACCCTGTATAACACATACAACACTACACTTTCAATACATGGAAATTGAATTGTTAGTAGTAATTGTTTAAAATTTGTATTTCTGCGATTTTAATAACTAGTGTCTATTACACTTATAATTTTTCTCTTAAAATCGATATGAACAAAACAGAATAGCTTTCGTCGATTCATTGAATTGTTTGCAAGTATGTAAATAGTAACATATCATAAAACGAAAGAAAAAGTTCGATATAACAAATAAAGTAACGATACACTAAGTTAAAATAAATAATTTATTATTTCCAAGTAGAGCTCTCCAAAATATTGAACACTGACTTTCTGTTTTCTAAAGTGTCTATCGGAAACCACCAATAAACCACGTAAGATTATGGTAATCTTCTCTCCGATGGCTTGCCCGAAAGAAACAGGGGTTCTATATCAGACCTGCTTGAACATATTTTGGGCTCTACTTGTTACATTCTGTTTAACATGTATTTAGAACAATCAAAACACAGAAGAAACTAACGCCTGATTTGCAAAACCCTTATCTTTTCGGACAAGAAAGCCAACAGCAGGCAAACGTTGTAAATCATCATTATTGTAATTCTGGACAGTTTATGGGAATTTCCAACAAACATTTTTAGAAACAGAAATTCAATATTCACTATTTGGCGGACTCTACTTGACCCTAAAAACTGCAAGTAATAAAATGTCATAACAACAGCTTTAGTTTCAATGTTTCTAGCAAAAATTACTTAGACTATATTTTTATATAATTAAAGTAAATTGATGAACAATTTCAATCTTTCATTTTTACCTGCAATAGCAATTTCTATATTGTTTTAGTGTTATATCACGTGCAGATTTAGTTTTTTTGAGAAAGAAAATAAATAATAAATAATTGTTACGGTAAGCAACAATTTTCAAAATGAAATTATCCTGCCTAGGATCAAATTGTACAATAGAACTGTATGTAGCAATTAGATAGACGAGATTTTAATAAATATATTTTTAACATGTGTTAATAGCAGCCACTTCAGTATGACAGTGAAATAAATATCGTAAAGACCTAAACTACAAATATTTTCAACAACTGTTCAGTTAGGTAAACTGGGAACAGTTAGTCATTATTATGTACTGGGGAAAGCTCTTCCAATTTAAGTAACAGTGAGACCACAGGCCTAATAATATTTGCCCAAATTTATGAAACGAACACAGCTTTTATTTATTGCCATTCAGTGGAACAGTATTTTAATTGTACAAAAATGGTGGATGCGCAGGGTTAATGAGCATGTGCATTAAAAACCCTGCATAAAACAGACTACGTTATTACAAGCAATAAGTTGTTAATATTTTAATTTATAAATATTATAGTTTACTACAACTATTTGATTTTCTTTGCTTGCAAATCCAAGAACTTCAATAAAAGTTGCTGCAGTATCAGAAGTTTGTTCTAATTAAGATTCTAATTTTCTTTTTTATTGTCGTAGATGCAACGAAATAGTTTTGATAATTTCTAGCTTTTTAAACTACAGGAGAGGTAAGTGCAGTTTTCTTCTTAGAGACAGTAGTAGGTTAATACAGGCAGAGTTCAGATCAAAATTATTTTAACAGTAATTCAATCTGAAATGTTCAGTAAAATCAGAATAATAAAAGAAAAGCCGAAAACGCGTGTTTTAAAATCACTCCTGATTTCTGCCTAAATAATTAATTTGATTTCTTCTTATATTTCTTTAATTTGTGTTTTCCTATTAGAAAAATTGTTATTATTAAACAAAGATCTAATATTTTGTGTAACAATTGGTTTAATTCAAAACTGAAATAAATGAGGGAAACGCTACATTAGTCTAAAAAAAAACGCTTTAACAATTTAAGAAAAAATATAATCTGGCCATTAGGGACGCTAAAGTAAAAACTAATGACAAATTTATAGTTGATCATGGAGCTAATCCAAGGATTCTGTGGAACATTGCAAACAGTCGTCGATCTAATCAAACTTAATAACAAATAGCAAAAGAAACGATAAATAAATTATTACGTCACAAATTTAACCCCATTTGTATAATGAAGTCAACCACCGTCAAAGATGAAAATATATTTAAATTTAGAAATGTTTCCCAGATCGAAATACGGAATGCTATAAACAGTTTAAAAATGAGTAGTTCTAAAAACATGCATGGTTTATCCACTCAAAAATACAGGTCAATTTCTTTGCGACCAATTTCTTCTAAAGTATTTAGAAAAATCCTATTTTGACAAATTTTAAATTTTTTGGAAACAAAAAAAAATCTGAAACGCAATTTGATTTCAGAAAAGATTTTTCAACCATTACAGCTGTTATAAACATTGTGAGTAAAATCGTGGATTGCTTTGAAAAAAAGGAAACATACTTTAGTTATTTTTTGGATTTAAGCAAAGCATTGGATTGCGTACCTCGTGATATATTGATAAGAAACCTAATTTATTTTGACTTGAAAGTACCCTGAAAATACAAAATTGATATTGTCTTATTTAACTGATAGATGGAAATACTTTAGAATAGATGATCATCTATCTGATGGTTCCAGAATCACACATGGAGTTCTACAAGGATCGATGTTTGGAACAGTGTTGTTTCTAATTTATATCAATGATTTGCCTAATTTTTGTCAAACGTGAATGTAACATTGTATGCAGATGACACTACAATAAGTACATCAGACTCAACTAGTGGTGACATAAATAGCGAAAAACTTAAAATGTTTTCCACAACTGAAGACTGTTTCACTGCAAACCAATTAACTCTCTATAAAACCAAGACACAAGAGATAAAATTTTCGGTAACCGTACAATGTATTGACACATACATCGACTCACAGCTCATTTGGATCAAGCATGGTGAAGAAAAAAATTGCCAGAAATGTCTATTTGTTACGCAATTTATCTAATGTCGTTTCTTTAAAATATTTAAGAAGAGTATGTTTTTCCTTAATACACTGTCACCTACAATATGAAATCTTAGTGTGGGGACACTCAAGTGCAAGAACACGGTTATTCAAATTACATAGAAAGGCCATCAGAATAATTTCAAATATAGGATATAAAGTCCACTGTCGAAACCATTTTATAATGCTAGAAATCTTAACGCTTCCATCTCTCTGTATACTCACATGTATAGAGCATATCGTTAATAACATCAAGTCTTATCCAAAGTTGAATGATTTTCACAATCACCAAATAAGAACGCAAGATCTAAGCTGTACATATTTAAGATTAACGATATGACAAGATGGTGTGAATTACTTCTGTGTAATTTTTTTTAATAAGCTTCCTATAAATTACAAACATGAAGATAAATTACTTTTACATAGGACAAAAACATATCTCATAAAAAAAAGCATTTTATCCTATTGAGGAATTTTTGGAACATAATTTATCGAATAAGTGTTAAAAAAAAAGAAAAACCAAGTTTTTTTTACATGTCATAGTTGTTACAAAATAAATTATTTTATATTCGTCTACTACAGTATAAATCACATGTATATAGATAAGTTACAACCTCTACAAATAATTTGTGTCAAAATCATCAAAACTAATTTTTTTATCTCGTTCGATTTGTATAAAATGTATCAAAACTTACATCTAAAGATGTTGTGTCTTGGATATATGCTACGTTGCTGAAGTGTTAATAAAAGCAGAGACCAAATCTTGCCTTACTTAGACATTTTGTTTACACCGTTGCCATGGAAACCGTGCGTCCAGCCGCTGTTTCCAGCTGGAATCTGGAGTTCCGTTAGTGCCCACCAGCAGTAACTCAATTGTGGGTTTTAATTTTCATTCTGCACGAGTGAGTGTTTAATAAACTATTTATAATACATGGAGTATTGAATAGTCCGTTTTCGTTTACATTTATGCAAAAATTATTGAATTGATAGAACTGACGTATTGTATTTTAATAAAGTATTTAATAATATTAAATGACTTGGAATATATTTCTGAAAAAGAAATTGCAGACAAATTTTTAATTCAAAAACGAAAAAAGTCCACGGCCGAATATCTTGCGAACGGATAGATATATTGAAACTTTGTAAACGCCATTGTTTTTAACTTGAAGAGAGAAACTTTAGTTGGTATACTGCAAATATCGTGACGCATCCATGTTTTTTTAAATTTCAACGTATACCTACATTTTTTAATGGATTTTGGTAGTTCATTAAATTACAATTACAATGATATATAGTTTACATTATTTTCAGTGGTTGAAAGAAAATAAAAGTTATACATGGGCAATTCCACCGTTACTTAGGCTAAAATCGTACGGGACTCCGCAAAGTTTTTTTCGTTTAAACTGTCCTAATAAGTGCTTTTACACTTTTATTTTTTAACCTAATCGTAGAGATTTGTTTTCTCTTTTTTCTCAATAATTTGATCTTACGTACTAAAGTCATATTTAATTTAGTCAAAATTTAATTAAAAGCTTGCGTTACTTACGCGAAATCTTTGAACCTGCCTTCTCTCGAATTGATACATTTTGTCCAATTTCTATGTAATTGTGAATCATCATACAAAAATAGTTATATTGATAAAAAATTTAATTTTCGTGTTATCACAAACCGAAAAGAAGTTGAATTTTGATTATGTCTGAAAAGAGAAAAAATTGCGTTACTTACACGATGTCATCGTTTCTTACGCGAACTTGTGAATATTAGCTGCCACGGAGGTAAGAAAAATTGCAAATTCGTGTTTTAAACAAAGGAAAAAGTTGGTTGAACGTTGTTTAGACAGAACTTGCCTCGCCCATGAAGTACATACAATGAAACATTTCCAGCATTTTCGAAAATTATAAAATTTGATTTTGTAAATTTTATTTTTTTATGAGAACCTCTATAAGTTGAAATAAACAAATGTATGTAATGTCAAAGTAAAAGGATTAAATGCTAAAAGAAAATATATTCAGACTTACCGAATTTACAATTTATTTACTTGATGACATTACCATCATTTGAAATTTCCATTTGTTTGTTTTCATTTTGGCTTTTCTCGCTTTTCTCCTTTTTATTTTCATGGTATCTTAACTTTTTTATAGCGCAATGTCTTTTTTCTTTGTGCAGCTTATGTTTGCCCTATATTCTTGATGATATTTTCGGTTGGTTGATTTTAGGTATTCTGAGTCGCTTTAATTTTTGTCGGTGTTTTCTTACTCTTTCAGTAGATGTTAAAGACATTTTGATTAACACAGCAAAATCAAATTATTGGTAGATTGACGGTTGTCAAGACTAATTATTTGATTTCAAAGCTAAGCCACCGAAAGAAAATTATCCCGTTTCGCGTAATTAACGATGCGATTTTTAATAATAATCACAAGACAATTTCAATAAAAGTACAATGAAAATAGAGAGCGAGAATGAGAAAAAGAGATAATGTAACCTGATTTGCAATTACATATTTTTAATATTTCCAAATAACATAAAAATTAGTCACTTATCGTTACTTACACTAATTATCACATATATCAGAAGAAAGAAGTGTAATATTTTTTTAAAGATGATGTTGGGATAAGTATTGATTGTATATTATTGTCAGTAAAGATGCACTCTTTACGACCGTGCTTTATATTATAAGTAAATAAATATATTTACTTTATTTCTAGTAATGTTAAAGAAGATACCTATAATATCTATCATTTCCTTGAACAATTTTATTATTCCTCAATAACAAGAAATTTTTACTGAGGTTGTTATGGTATTGTAAAGGCAAATATATGCCAGTAAAATTTAAAGTTTTTAGAAGTACTGATTGTAAGATTTAGATTAATTTAACGATTTCCAAAAAAATGTGCTGAGGTTGACATTTTCGTGGAATTGCACAAATGTAAAAAAATTAAGTTGAGTATATATGATATAGTATATGTTCGAATTGTCGTCCTTGGCAGTGAACACAAAACTTCTTAGTAGTTCGCCATCAATAAAGTAGCTATCATGTGTTAAAAAGGCTCAAATATTTCCAAATTAGTTTTTTTATTATTCTTCTAAACCAGATAAAGGTCGCAAATACGACAAATATTTTAAGTATTGAATGTACGGACCTTGAGTCTGCACTACCAGCTAGCCATCGAGCAGGGCCTATATTACCGATTCAGTTTTCATAATGTTTTTTAGAAATAAAAAATTAAACCGAAAGAAAGTTTGCAATATTCCAAGATTTCTCGTTAAAAATGAACAAAGATATGTAATTATATTTCCAATGTGCGATGTTTCTCTTCTTTTAGATAATTTATCGACGGTGGCGCCATATTTACAATGTACTAAATTAAGATTCCTTTTAAACTAGAAACAATGGCGTTTACAGAATTTCAGTATCTCTGTCCGTTATATATATATAATGCCGCGGAGTTTTATCTGGACACCTGTATATATATTATAGAGAACATTAGGAAAAAGCCAAAGAGAAACCTGCACTTTTATGTTCTCAGAAATCTGAAATACCAAGAATTCTTAAAATTTTCTACAAAACTGTTTTTAAAACCATCGGTAAAAAAATAAAATTAATGTGTTGGTTGAAAATCAAACACATTCAAGTTATCTTATTTTGCGCGTCGTCTACTAGTAGATGTAGTCAATAGGAAAAATAATTTGTTAGAGAAATGCATTTTCATATACGTTATATACAACATTTTTGCTACGATTGCCACTGCAACAAAAAAAAAACACAGCTTATCATAATTCATTCCAATACGTTATGTGATCGTGAAAATCCATGCATTACTTATGCGATTATGTATTTTAATTTTGAAGTACATATATGTATAAAGTACTTTTTTTTTAATAAAAGTCCACCACCTCGCTTTGTGTTGGTAACATTAAATTTCCCCTAGACAGTTAATAATTTTTGTATGATAGCAGTGACAGAATTATAGACTGTTGCATGGAGGAAGGAATATAATGGAGGGAGTGAGAGTTCAAATAAGTGATCCCGCGCCAAAATGCGTGAAAGCAATAAAAGGTGCTTCAATATGGCTGCCGCTTCAGTGGCGTATCTTAATAGTATTCATAAGGGGTCCCACTACTCAAAATTATATTCAATGCAAATATTTTTTTTAGAATATCTAAAATTTGAATTTTACTCATAGAAATTTATTTTGTATAATTATAATCAACAAAAAACCCAAATTCACATCAAAGTTTTAATTTTTGCTGCATAATTGTTGCGAGATCTTTGGAATAACATTTAAGGAGATAATATTATAAAGAAAAAACATTAGCCAAGAATAATAAAATCATTATATAAAATTATAAATGACTGGTAGTTACGCTAAGGTTTTGGGGATAGGGTGAGGTTAAAGAATAACAGACGAATTTGTATATGTTGTAATTCTAGAAGCTTGATTTTTTTTTTTATTAATCCAATCAATGCATATCATTACTTGGTCTTAGTACCAGTAATCATAGAAATGTTGCCTCAATGCCAGTCATTTTCGGGTTAGCGGTGGGTCTTAAAATAATTTTATTAAAAGGCAGTAAGAGAACTGTACTTTATAATTTGTATAATAATTAATATTAATTTACAAATATGTACTAGATAATAATAACATAAATAACATATATGTTTTTATAGGGTATTAAAAGAATACAATATTACAAAATAAAGATAAATTCACTTAAAGGAAATACATACAATTTAAATAAAAAGAATACAGGATTACTACAAAGATGAGTTCGTTTCAACTAAAGGTTTGATACTTTTCTGAAAAATAGTATAAGAATAAAAAATATATATATAAGAAGAAACAAAGTAAAACGTCAACGCAATCAAATATGTTTTAGATTTTCTCCATATAATAAAACTTAACATGTTGTTTACATTTTTTTTTTTAAATAAACCACATTTTGTAACTTTATTGCCCTTTAAAATGAATCAACTTAGTATATCTTTGCCTATCAGAATCTACTAAATAAGACTTACTTTTACAACTGTATTTTATACGCAAATTCAAATAAATATTAATTATTTCTTTCAACAAAAAAGATGTATGGGGGTGATTTCTATGAAGCAATTTCTCACAGTTTAAATTTTCAATGATGTCAATTACAATTTTGCATTTACTAAGTTTGATATGTACTCGCTCATGTGTTCTGTAAGTTTTTTCACTTTGTACGCAAATGGCAATCACATCGTCACTAGGATAGCTCAATCCCCCCTTTGATTTGAAATCAACAAAACTTCCTAATAAGTTCTCTTTTATACCAAAAAGGCATGATATACATATTTCACATTTCAAAGATTTGGCTAATTTAAAAGCAACAAATCCAGCAATGTAAATGACAACTTCCTCACAAAAATTTGTTAAAGATTCCTGCGTAAAGAAATAATTATGTTCAAAATTAACGTCACTTTCCTGAGTAACTTGTACGTCACTCGTTAATATCAATTGATCAGAATTAATAATATTTTCGAGTTTTTTAATTCGAGACGAACATGTCAAAATATTTACTTGCTCTAAGGGTACACAGTTTCCAAAACCACTGTGATTTATTTCTGCGTATATTAATAATTTTTTATATGCAGATTTAAACTGACGAGTAGTAGGGTTATTATTGCAGCCCCCTAAATTTCTAATTTGGAAGAAAAAATTTTCCAAATGATCTTGACTGCATTTATAGGTGGGCAGATACTGTAAAATTGACGTTCCTCCATCACCCACTACATATTGTTCATAAATATTTAATACTGCATGTAAACCAGCTACAAAACCTATAAAACCTGTTTTACGGGGCGAGTGAATAATTAAATCTTTGTTAAAAAATCTCAATTTGGATATATACGAAGTAAAGCAATTCACAAACGTTTTTACCTGATTAATATTATACTTATTTAATGCTTGCTTGTAACCAAATTCCTTTATTCTGCGCGAATTCAATATGTCAAAAGCGTCATTAATATTTAAAATGAAGGTAGCCGTTGCTCCACAGTTCTTAAACTGATCAAGCTGTAAAATATCTCGACAAAACGTCAAAGCTTCACAGACAGACCTGCTTAATAACTGTGTAGCTAGAGCAACTTTCATTTTTTGTTTAAAAAAATTTATATGTCTTCTACGTAGTTTGTTTGCAAGGTGCAGCCCTTTATTTTCTTGCAGTTCATTTAGAAGTTCTAAGTATTTAAAATCAATAACATTATTCTCTCCATCGACTATTCTTCTTTTGTCACCAAATGTGTTACGTATTAATTTCATCATGTGTGAAGGATCAAGTAAAAGAAGTATATTCTCTTCACCAAAGTTTGTTTTCAAATTAGAAGGGCTAAATGAGCAACCTAATGCAGATGCCATTGACAAATTTGTCACACAACCATCAAATGTAATATTGCTAATTTCAATTCCTACACTTTTTACTAAAAATAAACACTGTTTTAGTAAACCTAATTTTTGCTCACTATTTAAAGAATGGCTTAAAAAGTAACCCACGGGGATTTTCCAAGAGCCATTTATAGCAACCAGCATGAAAACTAAAGCTTCTTTGGCCTCTTCATTTTCATTTACTTCGATTATACTACCCATATCAACTAATATTGTTGCCCATCATATTCAATGCAGCGTTTAATAGCAACTTCATCGAACACTAAAGAACACACAATTTTACGTTCTTCAGCCTTTGCTTTTAACACATCGAATGCCTCACTTGTGAAACCTGGTGCACCATTCACTGAAGAATACCATACAGACAAAGTTTTTGGGTGTGGAAGACAGTCCATGAATTGTTTTCTTATAAAAGAAAAAGCCTTTGGGGAGTAGAAATGTGTTGTAACGGCAAATTTTCTTATTTCTGGCCCATATTGATTTGGCAATGGTTTGTTGTTAATTTTAGCCCACATTCTGCTCAACAGTTCTGTATTTTCCTGAAATTTATTAACATCCACACTGTTGTTTTCATAATAGTTGATTTTCTTCCTTAAACTTGAAACAACATCTTTCAGATTACAAATTTTGCGTTGCTGTTTTGAGGTTCTGCGTTTTAACGTTTTAATAGTGCATTGTTGTTGTGACACTAATGTCTTCAGGTTGTTAATTTGTTGTTTCAGTAAAACGTTTGCACATGTTTTTGTTGTTAAATTTTCAAGTTTCTTTGTAATTTCAAAAACTTTATTAGACAATTCATCTTCTATATTCTGTTGAGGCTCTACCGAAGGTGCGTCACAAACTTCTGTGTGATGCGTTTCATTGCCTCTAAAGGTCACTACATTGGTAATCTAAAATAAATATATGTATTAATTGTTATATCATGCAGCATGTGAGTTCATTTAATACCCTTTCTTCATAAGTATAAGAAATAGTTGGTACTGAATGTGGTCTTAAAACTACTTTCTGGGCTGATGTTCTATCAAAACACTTTTCTTCAAAATGAAATGAATACAGGAAAAAGTTGTTCACAGACACAGAATTTCCTAGGTGAAGATAAAGGAAGTCTGTCCACAGTTTCTTTAATTCAGGTTTCTGGGGACACCTAAAAGCAATTCAAAAATATTCATTAGTCCCTCTTAAGCAAATATTAAACGAAAAAATACGACACACCTGTGAAACGTTATTTTTTCTCTACCAATTGTTGACCTGGAGCCACTCGTAACTTTACACAATTTGCAACTAACCATTTTAAGTTTTTAAATAAACATGAAATGCTTATCGCAAATTCAAAACAAAACGTTCACACTAAACACGAGGTTAAAAGCGAAAATGACAAAAACAGAATCGTACGACACTGGTCAGTGCTGGCTGATGAAATTATTAAAG
The DNA here is from genome assembly GCF_036711695.1 of Zophobas morio. Taxonomy (NCBI): domain Eukaryota; kingdom Metazoa; phylum Arthropoda; class Insecta; order Coleoptera; family Tenebrionidae; genus Zophobas; species Zophobas morio. Next base: position 13,719,956 of record NW_026972107.1, read on the forward strand.
TAAGCATGCGCGGTGAAGGGCGCGCTAATTGAAAAGAGTAATAAAAGGTGCTTGCACTGGTGCCAAGAATTTACATTGCCGAGATACGGCGCACTCCCTCCATTATATTCCTTCCTCCATGGACTGTTGCCACAACACAAGTAACTTAACCTAACTTTGTTTTCATTTTCTACCAAAAAGTTGTAGCCATGTTGTTGTTTATGTTATTGGAAGAAATTTCGACCGTGGTGGACTTAAAAAAACAATGTATTGTAAATGAACTCCATTAAAATAATTAATTTTTGACATTTGACCGTTTTTTAACGAGGTGGAAAGCTAACTTTTTAAAGCAGTCGTAGGAAAATTATATTTTTACGTCACTAGTGCATTTCTTCAAGAGTGTATTACTTAGAGACAATTATTTTGACACTCAATAATAAATAATAATTAATAATTAAATCAGGTTAAAAACAACAATGTATTAGGAAGCAAGTATGTACATGATATTGTTAAGTCAATAAACAAGAATAAATTCAAAAATACGAAACAAATGTTTATCAATATTCTAGGACAATAATCTTCATTAATTCCTGAGCCATATCTAGGGCAACTGTTTATTTTGCAGTTGATTGCTATACAATTTTCAAAACTTTCCCGACGTGGATTAAATGTTAACAAATTCATCCAGAAATTTAATAATTTAACTTCTAACTAAATCAAGTGTGACTCGACAACGAAAATTTTTATTACTTATTTACCTATTTTAAATAGAAATATGGTTTATTTTCTGCTTTTTAAACAAAGTGAATAAAACCATCAAACGAAATAATATGAACTAATGTAATGACAAAATTTCGCTGTCAGAAGACATGGTTCTTAGATCTAAGAAAACTGGTGCTGTATTTACTTTTGTAATACGAACAGTTTACAAACCGTAGCTAAAATGGTTATAATACATGAAAGTTAAAGATTTAAAATCAATGTTCCCAAAAAGCGCACATCGGATTTGTTGGTTCTTGATGCAATGTTTCAAAACTTTTGCCAATAAAAAATAGTACTAGTTGTAAATTTATTTTATTTCCTTGTAAAGAAAAATTTTTATTTATCAAGAATGCAGATTAACTAACGACACATTTAAAATTTCCTCATTGTAAAATCGCTTTTGTATTATCCATCAAACTTCTTTCCTTTCCGTAGTTTCCTTTCTTATGTAAATATAGCCACCACCGAAAAACGAAAACTTCAATAAGATCTCAATAAATTTCAATAAGAAGGAGAATATTTTCGTAAAAAGTTCGATAGTCACTTTAGCTGAAAGTTGGTAAAACTCAATTTCCACCGACAAATTCTCAGCTAGATTCAGAATGATACAATTTATTATTTATCCATCGCAAAACACTTTTCCAAGGAGATTATTTTTAGGGCCGTATTAAAGTTATTGCAGGCATATTAATACAAATATTTGTCGAAGCGGTTGTCGCTGATTTCTCCGTTCCGTCAGTAACTTTATGCATGAAATATTAAGTTATTTGCATTTCCGTTCTTTGCTCAGCGATTGGAGGGTGGTATCTTGATGTAAATATTGCCCCCTCTGGCAGCAATCCATCAGTAAATGCTTATTGGTGAAAAGCTGAACCATAATTTGATGACGAGTTGACTCATCCGAATCATAATGAATAATTACACGGTGATGTATGCAGAAGAGGGTGATTTTGTAATTGCGTAACGAACCTTCTGATTGTATCTCCGAATGATGCGCACAAAGAAGGATTTTAATGACAGACGACCATTATGAAATCCGGACAAAATGGCCGTCTTATTAAAAATATATCACTTGAGGGTTCATTATTATGAAGCGATAACGATTCGCCCGCTTTCATCATATATGCCGAGGAACAGTTGCACAAATCTATTTTCAAAATGATTCGCTCTCTGAAAGTCGAATAAAGTGAAAGGACTGCCGACATGGATTGTAATTTAAAAGCGACTTTTTAGTTTTTATCTTCTTTTAGTGTAAGTCCGTAATTGCAATATTTTAATGAGGAAAGTGCACCGATGCAAGCACTGACATTCAGTATTAGTAAATGGACGATAATTATCATTTCTCTCTGGTTTTGTTGTAATCACGGCTTCACGGAAGCAATATCTTTCTATAATTATTTTTTTATTCGAACAGATACTTCTGACGTATCTTTCTGAACTTAATTTGTTTGTATATTGTGGGTTCAAAAATATTAAAAACGTAAGAAATACCAAAAAAGAATTTTGGAGCAATTTTACATTAATTTTGACTTAAATAGAATAAAAACGGTCTGTGTTTTTTCGGTTATTAATTTGCTTAATCGAACCTAAATAAATTCAAAGAACAAAATGCAAAGATAAATGTGTTTAAAAATATAAAAATGTATAAATTTAGAATGTTTTTTTATAATACATAGTTCAGTTTAAATTTCCTTCATTTTTCCTACAAATTAATTTCCACCACGTTTCACTTATCTCACGAAACTCTTGCGTTAACCTCAATTGAAAGAACGAAGTCTAGATAATTTTACAGCTAACAGAAACGAGGAAACTCTTCCCTGTTTAGTTGTCAGTTTCAAAGTGAGCGTTAGCTTAATCAGCAATCAATGATTAGAAGAAAGTTAAGTTCGTGAGTAGATTTTATCTGGTTAAAACCACACACTTTGAAAGCATATCTCTCGGCTCTAACACAACAATGACAAAATAAATTGGATTAAGGCCATACCCTGCTAGTGACTTGTAGAGCTCCACAATAGCTCATCATTTCGACTTCCAATCTATCCGATTCTCAACCCTGGGGACACGAGTTTTAAGGAATACGACGTTAAAAGTGTTTACTGAACTGTCAGGTCCGGAAAATGTCTTCGAAAGCATTTTCCTTACGAGAACGTGAACACTTATCCAATCTCCTCTAACGTGAAAAGCAGATCCGGATTTCACACAATTTCCACATTTTTTCTTTTTAGCACAATCCAATCACTTACTTCGAACGGGGACTCTTATCTTGTGGACACTAAGGACACAATATTAACAAAATAAAACTTTAATTTGCAAAAAACTTTGGTTGATAATTCGAACATAACTAGAGAATTAATAAACACTCAGTTTCTGTGTTTCTGTACATTTAAAGAACTTATTTATGTCTTACATCGTAGTACGGATAATTAACTAATTCGTTTTAAATAAGTAAAATAAAAATACCTTGATCCTAGCCTAGAATCTGTTTTAGAATTTCTTAAACAGAATTTTCGAACATTTTGAATTCTGGCGAAAAAATCACAAATGTTTTGTAAATTTTAAATGGCCGCTACAAGGGAGCTTGAAATTCGATGATATAGGTAGTTAAATTCTAAAAAAATCTGAAATAAATACTCAGCTGCCAAAACCTTGATGATCTTTCACAACCTCTTATTATCCGTTGATAAAATAGAATTTATAAGTATGTATAGTGATTTAACCGTCTTTAGATTTTATCGGAAATGAGGTCTGACATCACGCAACCCCTCGAGAAGACACATCATAGAATTCTATATTTCCCCTCCCACATCACCATCTACTCTCATTAAAGTAATTGATGGCGTTGACTGTTGTGACAGCGATAGAAGAGATTGATCAGATTGTATTTCACTATTTCACATTCAGGCATGATTTATTTAACACGTGTTTTGTTTCGCTTTTCTGTTTTCGAATAATCCGCCATAATGACGTCGTATTTCCTTTCTACTTGTATACATACTGAAATGAACAAACAATTGTTTTGTGTTTTTTTTGTTGACAGATTATTTGGAAACCAGTTCTTTCAAAGGGTTTTTTTATTTTATAATAATAGGGATTTTTATGTTTTGATTTAGTGACATTGTTGAATTAGTTAAAAATTTAATCTGTGATAATAATTTAAATATTGCTGATGCATTTGGATTTATAAAGGTTTATCTGTATAAGAGATAAATGTCGAAGTATCAGATAAATGAAATGAAATTTTTTAAATTTTGGTTTGAGTTTTTGCTTTTTTGTAAAATGGCGAGTGGTTGGTGGCCATCAAAAATGGGTAAATTACCTTGTGTCATGTAGTGTACATATTATTACGATTATTATGATTTGCCTACCTTTGAAATTATTCAAGGAATATTTATGCAAAAAATATTGTCTATTTTTTAAATTTATTTCGATATTATTTCAGTTTGCTTTAATCCTAACTTTTATGTCTAGAAAGTTATAACACTAGCAAAGTGGCCAATAATATTATAACATATGGTGAACTGAATGTCTTTTCACTATGTTTATTTACAATAAAAAATGAATTAAATTTAATTTCACCTAAATATTACTGTTAGGATTTCACTTACGTTTTCCTGTTATATTGTATCGATAATTATTATCGGATGTTGTGGTAACTTTTGTTAATAGAGGTTTTTCTATATTTGCTATATTTCATTGTATTATACGCCGCTAAAGCTTTCGTATTACATATTTGAGTCATTCCTTAAAGAAAATCCTATAGTTTTTTATAGAAATAAATGCTAACAAATAATAGATATACTTATTTTGTAATAAATTGGAGTTTGTTTTAGTACAGTAATATAGCAACAATATATTTACTACTTTAATATTGTATTGCAGTTTACCATAATTATACTTGATGAACAACACTAAGTAGTGAAGTTATAAATCAAGAAAATTAATTGTAGTGCATAATAACCCTAATACAACACAGTTTTTTTGTTTTACAGCATGTTGCAATGTAAGTGTCACTGGAATAGTATTAAGAGCAACATGTCGTTGTCAATATTATGACAATAAAAGTACCAGAATTTTCAATTTTCTGGGTCTACCTAGAATTTTACAAAGTGATGGTGCCTTTTGGTACTGTATACTGATGTTTAGATATTAATATTATTATTACTAAAGGTCATTCGATAGAACTTTCCTCTTCCCTGAAGTACATCAAATCATATTCAGTTTTTTCGAAAAATTACAAAATTTGCTTTAGCAAAAATTATTTTTTTTTATGAGAATCCCTATAAGTTAAAATCGGATATGTATACAATGTTAAAAGTAAATGTGAAGCAGTGTGCTAGGCATATGTTTCAAATGAGTTTTTCCTTTACAAAATTTTGTGATGACGTCATTAACATTTTTGGAAGGACACGTATATCACTTTGTTGGAGTGAGCCGTTCCTGATTTAATAATAGGAACAAATTGACTCATTCATTAGTTTTTTTGAGTCATATGTAATCAATGCCTGTATAACCAATTCTAAATAAATTATAACGGGGCGCAGTCCGCTTAAGTGAGCATAAAACATAATATGTTTCAAACAAATAGCCAACGGGAAAACTTGTTTTCCTAGTGTCTCATTACATGCGTAATTTCGACTGTTTATGTTTAGACTTGGTGCGTTTAAGCTACAATGGAGCAGAACGGGCCGAAAAAGGAGCATGCTAAGCGCTGTTTTCAGTGAGTTTTTCCATAACAAAAATTACAGCATACTAGTCAGAGCGCAAGAAAAAAAGATACGGCCAAATTCGACTCGAACGTGCGACTCGTAGGTCCGCTTGCCGATGTAGAAGCTACCACTCCACTGAGAATTACATCCTGTGTTTGTGGCAAAATATTATTATACTGTATTATAATTTTTTGGCGATTTCGGGGAAAAACTTAAATCGGATTCGTATACCACCATTATAGGAGTATATATGCAACATTAAATCATTGTATTTTAGAATGCTTTGAGATGATGTCATCATCTTGATAATGCTATTCTTGGTATGCATATAAAATTTGACAACAATCGGTCGAGTACTTGCGGAAACTATCTGTCTAATAAAAATCGACACACACGGAAACGGGAGACCACCTGATTACGAAGGACTTGATTACCATACTTCCTTAGCTTACGCTCGGGAAGTAAAAGTGATGTTGTTTTTGGAACTTTTGACGACGCTACTATGAAAAACAAAGCTAGTAAAAAAGATACTTTTATTTAATGTTTATATATGTATTTTTTATGCGTCTGTTAAATTTTTAGGAAAATTTATTGCATTTGTGATTGTAACACCTTGTATAAATGAAATGTAAGCAACATTTTATTAGTAATAATGTAATCAGTAATTTGATAACATATTGGTCAATGTTATATTTTATGTTTTTTTTGGGTAACAGTGTATAATTTTTATATTTATCTGTGTTTCAAAAATTTAAATCATATATACAGGGTGAATCAGCTAAACGGGGACACCTTGAATAACATTTGTATTTATTAGCTAAAAGTAATGATTTTAAATTTGCAAATGGAGAATAATATCTCACGTGCATACCTAAATTCATTGCCTTATAAAAGTAACGGAAAAAAGCGTATCGCAAAAATAGTATTTAACTTTTTTTTGTTTTAGATTTTGCATTTATGTTTTTATTTCAAAAAAATGTAAAAAACCAGCTTCATTAGCTTAACTATTTATTATCCGTAAATGATTGCAATTTTTTTTAAAAGAAATAATTAATTTTCTGATTAACGTTCGCTAGCGCAACTTTACGTAAAATTTGATAAAACGTTGGATTGGATCGTTCAAAAAAACCGTAATAATTAAAATAACTTCGTCAGTCTCAAAAACAGATGGTTCATGATTTACGGAAAAACGTGTTCAGAAAACAAAGTTCATCAAAAAATGCTTTAAGAAAATGTCATTTTATGAAAGTAAATGAAAAGTATCAAAAGCCAAAAATTTTGAATTTATAATTTTTTTTATCAATTTTATAGTAAAATAAACATTCAGACAAATTAAAAAAAGTGTGACGATTTTTTTTTGTTATTATGCTGTCTATCAATTAATACTTTGTATTAACGAAGTGATGAATACATACAACTCATTCGGTTTTTTTATTTATAAACTAAAACATTCCATTAACATAAGTTCATAAATAAAAAAGTTATTCGAAGTGTCCCCTTTTGTATACTTGGGTTCAAAAACTGTTTTATCACAGAAAGTGTAAGCTCCAGCTTAATATTGCGTAAGCAAATTATGTGTGGTATTTTACTAAAAAAAGTTCTTTTATTCTTGGAAAAAATAGTACCCTTCAAAATCCTATAGGTATATTTTGAAAAATACGTAATTAATATTGCTTCTAAAAACAATTCTATTGGAGTAATATGTTTGGCAGTTCGATATAGGTTTTATTTTAAATTAACTAAACTATTTAAAATTATTAAAACAATTTTATTACGGATAAGTACTTTAAAAATTACTTTTAATTTAATTATTTGGACAATAGTGGAATATCGTTTGCTTTTGTAGAAAACCCATTATCAAACAATGTGAGTTAAATTTTGAGCAGTAATAAATTGATAAAACAATAAACTAAATACATGAAAATGTTAAACAAAAAAAAAATTAAATAGAAAAGTCGTATTCATGAATGACTAATTGTAATTAGAATAAAGTTCCTTTTCCCGATTTTAATGCTTCACATGTTTTCAAAAGTTATCCAATGATTCATAGGAGTAATATACGGGGTGACTAAAAAATCAAGGATAAGCTCGAAATCCAAATTTTTGAAAATACATATAAAATTTCAGATTTGAAGAATTAACTTCGTATGTTTAATGTGGATTTAATTAAAAATGTAAAATTCGTATTAATTCGGAAATCGCATCCGACAACGGTAAAAAAAAACATTCGTGGATCGAATCAAGCAAATTATTATCAAATTATTAGCAAATAAATATTCATCAATGTATAAAGACAGATAGTGCATTAAAACATATCAGAATTACGAAGTAAATTTTTCAGTTTTCAAGTTTAATGGTTCGGCGATTTTTTTGAATCATTTAATATTTTTCGAATTTTCAGTGGTTTTTCAACAACGTACCATGGAGCTTATATGTGATTTTTTTATCACCCTGTATGTCCCAAAAAATTAACTTCTCTTAACTGAAACACTTAATTTGTGTCGACTTTGAATAAAGATCACAATAAAGCTCATTTCAGTTCGACTTGTAACCATTAATTTTTAAAGAATCGGCAACGCTTAAATTTCAGTAATTCTTAACTTCAATGACCGTAGATGTCAACAGTGGTAATTACTAATTCAATTTTCCTGATACTTTCCAGACGTCTTCATTTCGTTTTTATTTTTGCTTGAAGAACTAAATATTTAAGAAGAAGATTTTTAATGGCATAAATGGATAAAACGTGTGTACAATAAAAATATATTGGAATTTTTTTGGCGTTTATTTATGACATATTAATTATTATTTTCGGAGAGAAAATACACAACCGAATATATACCTATTTACTTTAGAATATGGACGGTTTCATCGTTACTATTTTAAGTACAGTCGGATTGACGGATAATTGACATTTGACTTGACAGCATTTTCTAGACTTGCGTATCAATTTTTCACGGTATATTGTTGAGTTTTGCTGTTTACGACATTTTTACCGAGAAAGACTTTTTCTGAACTACACAAAATATTCATGGTAACGACTTACTACCGAAACGGTAGAAAAGTAAATGGAACTTGACAATATTCATTTGGATTAGATATGTATGAAAGAGAAAAGACGAATTCCCTGACTTTTCCATAGAACATACGCAGTCTCTTGGTACTGTAATACGCTTCTAAGAGAAGATTTTAATTTGTTTCCCTCTCTATCACATCTGTACATGAATTACGTCCAACGTAAAGTGTAAACGTCAGAGTTCAATAGTGTCAGTGGCTTCTAAATAGTCTAAAACCGGATGACCATCTAGAAAAAACGTTTTTGACTAATGAAACATAGTTTCGTCTTAGTGGCTATGTAAACTTGCAAAACACAAAAATGTGGACTTCAGAAAATCCACACTTTTTGATTGAGTCGTTCCGATATCTCCAGAAAGTCGGCGTTTGGACTGCGATTAGCTAAACTAGAATTATTATTGGTCCGTTTTTTATGGTGAAGGGTTTCTTAGTATTTTAACAATAAAATAAATAATGTTTTCAGGAAACATAAATGCTGCAAGTTACCACGACGAAATTTTAACTCCATTTTTAAATTAACTGGAAGACGATGAGGCATTTTATGGTTACTTTCAGCAGGATGGTGCTACTGCTCACACAACTGGACCTATATCTAACTATAATAGGTTTTGTGAATTTTATTACAATACGATTTATTAGTCGCAATATACCAAACAACTTCTTGATTTCTTTTTGTGGTCACATATAAAAAATTCAATTTTTGCAACACCCTTAAATGATTTGAAACAATTGCGGAATAGGATAACACAACAAATTAAGAAATTAATATAACAATATGACATGTAGGTATTTTAGAAAATGCGGCCAATGAAGTAAGGCGAAGGTTGTGTTTACTAGAAAAGGGTCCCCACCTCCAGAGTTTATTATAATTTAAGGTTAAAATTGTTTAATAATTCAAAATATAACAGATATCAGATACCACAGAATGTTCGAATGAATTATAAAAAACATTTTCTTATTATTGTTACAGAAAATTTCAATAAAGTAACGTATTCCTATATTTTCTTTTACTTTCTAAAGAAACCAAAATTTGCCTGGGGGAAATGATTTTGATTACTTACATTTATTTTTTTATGTCAAAAGTAACTTGTCAACCTAAAACACTTGCGAATTAAAAAAAGCTATAAACAATTAAATTTTCACCTTTTATTTTAACTTCGGACAATGTTTATGGTAGTATGTATGTATATACCTAAACATTAAATAACGTTACAAGTAGAGCATTTATTGTTTAGGTGTGCCAAAGCATACAAACACTTTTTAATTTTTTTTTTAAATGTAAATTTATAAATGTCAGTGTCATACTTATTTTTTGTTTATGAATATAGAACGTCGATATTTTTAGTTAAGTTTTGCTTCATTTTAATGTTTCTAAACGATTGTTCATCAAAAAATACATGTACATAATTATATTTTGTTGCTTTTCTTAATTAAGACATAATTTATTATAAGATTTTTATGTTGTAAAATTATTCTGATTTTTTTTACCAAGCGTCATACTTTATAGATATATAATTGATAAATTATAGCAATACTTTAATCTAAAATCCGTCTTGTGTAGATGTAATTAACATTATTTCTTATTCTGACATATGGAACATAATTATTATCGACTAGCGCGACGACTTCACCACTGATTATTATAATTATTATTAATTCGCCCAGCACACACAGTTGTTATTATATCTAATATTTTCTTATCACTGACAAAGACTGAACGTTAATCTAAGAAAATTACAGCCCGATTACGAAGCACTGCAACAAATTGCCTTTTAAGATCTCACGCCTTTCATTTATAAATTCGCCATCTTTTATAAGTTCTTCCATTAAAGTCTCTCCCCTTCCGGCGTAATTTTCTCCAACAGTGCCCCGTGAATTGGACACTGAACACCCCGTGTTCATAAAAGTGTAGATAACATGTCATCAACGTGTATTATGTACGCGTATGTGTGCACCTTGAATTTACCAAGTCGCCCATTGGTTGCCGTATATCAGAAAGAAACTCCGGGATTGGTCGGAAGCGTGCTTTTAATTTATATTCCGGTTGCCAGCAGAGAGATATTTAATGTGCAGTCACTCATTTGTAAATTGGTGTTTTTTTATGTCGAAGCGAAATAAGGGAGTAGACGTTATGCTTGAAAGACAGGAGTGGAAATGTAGGCGTATTCATGTTATAATGTTACGTAGTCGTAGCTAAAAGCCAATGAATGGTAAAAATCAGGGTGAGGTTGAATATTTGTTTGATTTTGTCAAAAATTTACATATGCTACTTCTCGGACACACGTGTCACCTTTGTCCCATCTGCTAGTTTGATGTTTCGCATAAAATCGTGCCTCGTAAGGGAATTTGGTTGATAATCCCTGAATAATCTTTTTTAAAATTCCGTACCTTCAGCGAAAAAGGGCGCAACAAAGCCTAATGTTTCCATTCACTTATGAGAAGAACAAATTTAATGATTTTAATTTAGGGTATTCTTTACAAAAAGCGCGATATTAACGAATTGGTATAAATGAATAAGTATCGAACCGAAATAATGAGTATCGTTTCTTTAAAGACATTAAACTTTCTTACAGCAAGGGTCGACTTATAAAAGCAGCATTGTAATGACACATAATATATTCCCTTTGATGTGGTATTAAATTTTTCCACCCTTGCGAACTTGTGATGATCTTCATTATTTTTAAGGATATCATATGATAGCGCTGCGTTGGAGATTTTTAAATACGTCATAATTGTAAGCAGTTTTTACGTCGCTTAAACTGCGAATAACAATAATTTGTTATTTGTAAAAAATTAACTGCAACCGCTGTACTAAGCAACGTAGAAACTCGAAACTCGTCCTCCGTGATGGTCTGTTAAAAAGTTTAAAACAATACGTGACAAATAAGATCAAAATACCAAGAGACTGTGACGAACGTGTCGTTAAGGTATAACGAGGGTGAAATTTGTGAAAAAAAAATTAGTGTGAAACGATCTGTTCAGACGCGGTTTCTAACTGTTACCTCGTAAGTTAACAAGCCTACCGCGATTTCAACACGATTTCAGTTCATTTCCGAAACAAATGATTGTAATTTAATATCCAAGCCGGAGTTGATCGAGGAAATAAGTTGAATTACTGATGAACCGTATCGTCGAATCAGAAAAACGAGATATTATTACGACACTCCCTTCATAACAACAGCGAAAATTTCTTATGATGGGTATTTTAATTAATTTCAAAATTCAAGAACTTTGCTTGAGCACAAATGCTTTGTCTACGTTTTCTAAGAAAAAGGTAAAACTGAAAGTAATATTTTACATTTATACTGAACAATCGATTTAGAGTATGTTTTCGATATTTTGACCAAGTACACTACTTGTCCCCACTTTTTTTCGAAGGGGAGGTATAAGCATGTTTCTCGAAAATTTATTCTAAACTAATAGAAAAAAGAAGGTTTCACCTTGTAAAAAAAGATAGGTGGGAGCCTCGAGAAGATTTAATATTTTTAAAAAAAGACAGTTGGAATTCCCGAGAAGGTTTCAGATTCTTAAAAAAAGACAGTTGGGACCCCCGAGAAGGTTTCACATTCTTAAAAAAAAAATGGGGCCCTCGAGAAGGTTTTACATTTTTAAAAAAGATAGTTAAGACCCCCGAGAAGGTTTACATTTTAAAAAAAGACATTTGGTACTCCCTAGAAGGTTTTATATTAAAAAAAAAAAACATTTGGCGCCCCCTGAGAAGGTTTTACATTAAGAAAAAAAAACAGTTGGGACCCCCGAGAAGGTTTTACACTAAAAAAAAAAAAAAATTGGCACCCTCGAGAAAGTTTTAGAAAAAATAGTTAGGACCCCTAAAGGTTTACACATTAAAAAAAACATTTGGTGCCCACAAGAAGGTTTGACATTTTTAAAAAGACAATTAGGACCCTCGAGAATGTTTCACATTCTTAAAAAAATACATTTGGGGCCCCCGAGAAAGTTTTACATTTTTAAAAAAGTCAGATGAGGCCTCCCAAGAAGGTTTCACATTAAAAAAAAAACATTTGGTGCTCCCGAGAAGGTTTTACATTTTTAAAAAAGATACCTTAATTAGAACCCCCGAGAAGGTTTACTTACGCATTTAAAAAAACATTTGGTGCCCCAGAGAAGGTTTGACATTTTTAAAAAAGACAATTGGGAGCCCCGAGAAGGTTTCACATTCTTAAAAAAATACATTTGGGGCCTTCGAGAAGGTTTTACATTTTTAAAAAAGACAGTTGGGACCACCGAGAAGGTTTTAGATTTTTAAAAAAGATAGTTAGGACCCCTGAGAAGGCTTCACATTCTTAAAAAAATATATTTGGGGCCCCGAGAAGCTTTTACATTTTTAAAAAGACAGTTGGGACCCCCGAGAAGGTTTTACATTAAAAAAAAAGACATTCGTCTCTCCCGAGAAGGTTTTACATTTTTAAATACGACATTTGTTATGACGCCATAAACAGATAATACACAACGCGAGAGAAAAAGAGAAAATAATAATAAAAAAAAAAAAAAAAAACGAAAGGCCAAGTTTGGAATCGAACACGCGACGTCCGGTCTACATTCCTGACTCGTAACCACTAGACCACCACCGGGATGCATTACGCTAATGGTAAACTGTTATTATACTGCATTATGTTTGGACGGTTAGGACAAAACAAAGCAGCTTCGTACACCGTAATATATTGTTGTACAACAGTTAAATCAAATAAATATAGAATTCTTTTAGATGACGTTATCAAATTGTTGGTGGAGACGATTTGCAAAATTTTGGTTATTATTTAACCATCTACATGATATTTCTATTATACATACAAAATTTGATAACAATCGGTCCAGTAGTTTCGGAGATTACGTGTCTAATAGAAATGGATACAGACATCAGATAGACAGACAGACAGATGGAAACGGGGGACTACATTTTTCATATTGTAGGAGTCATGAAACGTCGAGAAAATGTAAAAGTGGTCATTCGTTCTATGACTATACTTCCTTAGCTTACGCACGGAAAGTAAAAATCGATAGTCAGTCCTGCCATGTAGAAGAAAAAATATCCACTTCAGAAGGGGAAACATAACTGAGTAGAATTTGAAACTTCAGTGAATTCAGAATTCAGGATAGGACAATCAAAATTCTCCAAAAATACGTTATCAAGAATTATCAGTAGATATTTTTTAATTTTTAAATCGATTCCAAATTCTTTGGAAACACAGCACTGAAGTGGGGTCACTTGTACACAAATGTTTCTGATTGGTACAAGATGAAAAAATACCGTGTGATCTTTACTTCTCGAGCATAGGCTAAGGAAGTATAGTAGTAATCAAGTCTAGCGGACGAATGGCCACTTTTTTATTTGTGATCTAAGTAGTTTTCTCTACCCAATATATCTCCAAATTATATAGTCATCTCTTAGAATATACAACCTGTGTTGTGACTTCTTGCTTTTCCAAATTTTGACAATAATCAGTCTGTTAAGGTTAATATATTTATTTGAAAATGATCCTCTTTTCAGGAATTTTTTGAAAAATTCCGTGCTGTCGCTACTCTTGAAGCTCATTTTTTAGCGACGTTGCGTTTTAAAATTATTTCCTAGTGAAACTGGTAGCATTAAAAGGAAATCAAGAAGGCTTTCACAGCAAGTTGACTTGTCATATTGTCCGAAAATTGTTAAAAATGAGCTCATGTTGTTTCTCTATACAATGCAGGTGTTTCAAGGACTTCTGATTATGATAAGAGAAAGATTTATTGTAACTGGTTTAATCAAGCATCTTTTCGATATAACATTTTTTAGTGATGAAGTTTGGTTTCATCTATCAGGGTACGTAAATTTGCAAAATATGCGGATGTGGAGTGTGGAAAATTCTAATTATTTTGAAAAAACGCCATTACCTCCATAAAAAATTGGAGTTTGGTGTGCTATTTCTCGAAGACGACTATTTGGACCAATTTCTTCAAGGAGCCAGTTACAGATGCGAGATACCAGAACACGAATTTATTGACTACTTCGATCCTGAAGAATTCCAAAATGGATATTTTCAACATGACATTGCAACAGCTCATACAGTTGAAATACACAGACCATATCTACCCACCTCCATCATCTAATTTGACACCTTTAGAATATTTCTTGCTTCCCACTTTGAAAAACACTATTTTTAAACAATTAGTGCATACAAGACTTATAAGTGAGGATCATACAAGAGTGTGAAAGTGTTTCGCCGGACGTTCTTACTCGAGTATTTGAGAATATGAAACGCCGAATCAATTTATGTATCTAAGCTGGAGGGCAAATACTTCTAAAAATTATTATAAATTCAATTAAATATTTAGGTTACTTGTCACAAATAGGTCATTTTTAATCCAACGAGGGTTTAGTTCTTGTTGACATAACATAACTTAGCTTTTTAAGTTCAGCCACAGACAGCTCATATTCAGGTTGTGTTGTGAAATTTCGCATTTATCATTATATGCAGTTTTTAAGACCAAAGTATTAAATTCATTAAAATTTTATAAATTTTTACAATTAAAGACTGTTACGACCTACATTTCGCCAGAATTTGTTGTGCCAACAAATTGTCGGGTAGCAAGATCACAAATCAAAAAAAAATCACCCGGTAATATGGAAAAAATAATATCAGAAAAATATTCTTACAGAATTTTCGTAACGCTTATTAGAACAGTAGGAGAAATAAGTTTGAATTGAACAAAGAACTTATCAAGAAGGAAGGAAAATACAGAAAAGTATAGCTATCTCTCTTGTTCAATTTTTGACGAAATATTGAGAAAAAATAGTAGAAAAATTACTTCAAACACAACAAAAAATAATACGAAAGTGGGCGAAAAGTTGAAACCCTTTTCAAAACTGACAGGATCCATGCCCAGAGAACGTCTTTCTGACATATTCGGATTATTTACCAGCAATGGAATTTAGTTTCAAAAGTGAAGCTTCAATTATTGTCATAAGAATAATCTTGTCACACAAGAATGACAATTCATGTATTCAATATAATACCGAGAGAGCAATAAAAACACGATTATAAAGATAGCTTTGGATTTTTGAGAGAGATCTTTAATCTACCCAAACTTTTAAATCGACGGTAATTTGACAAGACGAAAATTCTATCAAAGACAAATCTTCAAAATCCGTGTCTGTCTTTGATCGTGAAAAATATATTGTCGTACAAGGAATGCCAATAAATACGAGTGACCCAAATATATTAAGAGAAACAATGGGAAATTTTATTGAAAGGGAAATAAGGCTAACAGTAAAAATAAACGAAGCAAAAAAACTAGGAGAGAAAACTTGTTTAGTAGGGCTAGATGGCAAACATGCGAAAATCAAAGTGATGCAAAACAAAAAAAAAAAAATAAGTCAGCTGCAAGAAAAAGTATATGTAAACGACAACCTAGCCAAAAACGAAAGAGAAATACAGACAAAAATCAGAAGTATGGCAAAAGAAAAAAAAAACAGAAGGGAAAAAAGGTAAAAATAAGATACCAAAAACTGATTCTGGAAAATGAGATATGGAAGTGAAACAAAGAAAAGGGATTTTTCGAAAAAATAAAAGACAATACCCCAAAAAACTAATAAAATTTATAAACCAAGATGACCCTCGGCAGACAACATGGCAAATAAAAAGGACATGAGAAGGAAAAAACAAAAAACAAAAAAACGATAACGAGTCAAAAAAAACATAGTAAAAATACCAACATGGAACATCAGAAGATCCTACCAAGAAGGGAAGCTAATTCAACTTGTAAAAGGAGCAAAAAAAAGTTCAATTGATGGCACTACAAGAAACAAAACATGTGGGATAAATTACTCAAGAAGTACGAGATTACATATTCTTCAACAGTGGAGGAAAGAACAGACTGCTAGGTATCAGATTTATAATACACAAGAAGCTAAGAACATCAATCATAGATTGCAAAGCAATCTCAGACAGACTATGCACACGGAGAATAAAAGGTAGATATCAAAAGATTTCATAATATATCAACATTCATGCACCGTCAGAAAAAAAAATGGAAATAAAAGAATAGTACTACAATGAATTAGACCAAGCATACGAAAACATACCAAAATATGATTTGAAAATTATAATTGGAGAAGCAAACGCAAAAATAGGCACAGAAGAAATGTTCAGGTCCACGATAGGTAAGCACAGCTTACATACAACAACAAACGAAAACGGAAATATGTTAATAGATTTTGCAAAAGAAAAGAACCTTGTTATAAAATATGCCTGCTACCAGCAAAAAGACACATACAAGAGTACATGGAGATCTCCAGACGGCAAAACAATAAATCAAACATTTTCTGGTTGGAGTTAGGATGAGACAACTAATACCCGAAAAACGAAATGGACAAAAAACCAAAAATAAACCCAATAATTAGACTGGAAACAGGAGAAGTACAAATAGAATATGCACATAGAATTAACCAAGAACTGGGACCTATTGTATGTACAAGACAATGTAGAACAAGCATGGAGCGTAATCAAGAACGCTGTGAAATGGCAGGAAAGAACAGCAATGAAATGATAAATAAGAAACGTAATACTTAGATGGTTCGACGATCAATGCGAAGCAGAATTGGAGAAACGCAATAAACTAACACTAACACAAAGGACAAAAGAAACAGAGACCAGCTATCTAAAACAAAGAAAAATATCCAAAGCAGTTATACGAGAAAAGAAAAGAAGACACTAAAAGCTGAAAGAATAGAAGACAATTACAAAAATAACCTTGTCAGAAATTTATACCGAGGAATAAGCAATGAAAAAAGAGGATACCAAGGACAACCTGCCTACTACAAAGATGAGAGTGGACAAATGATAATAGACGACGAAGAAATACTAGACCACTGGAGGAAATATTTCAAACAACTTTTAAACGAAGACACTAACGCAGGAGATATCATAAATGAAGAAAGAACTGGGCCAGTAACTAGAATACAAAATGAGAGCATAAAAGACGAAGCACCAACCCTAACAGAAGTCGAAAATATCATCAAGAATTTAAAAAAGAATAAGAGTCCAGGAAGTAATCATATAACGAATGAAATGATAAAACATGGAAGACCGCGGAGACATTTTGGTTTTTCAAGGCCCAAGAAGTTTCAGCTGGAAAAATCTGCCGAAAAAGTACACGCTTCAGGTTTTTGGCAGTCGCGTGGGGTAATTGTGGTTGATTATCTAGAAAAGGGCAAATCCGTAACAAGAGGATATTATTTAAGCCTATTAACCACGCTGCGCCAAAAAGTTGTGGAAACAAGGGGCAAAAAATTTTCCAAAGGGGTTCTGTTTTGCACGAACATGCTCCTGCACACAAATCGCGCATTGCAATGAATACGTGTACAATTCATAATTTGGGGTTCAAAACACTTGACCATCCTTCTTATTCTCCGGACCTAGCTCCCTCGCATTATTATGTTTCCTCAATTAAAAAAAACCTTAAAAGACCATAAATTTTCTGCAAGCAATGAGATAATAGAGGCTGTGGAGACTTGGTTTGAAGAGCAGGAAGAATAATTTTTTTAAGAGGGTTAGAATAGTTGCAGGATCGCTATAACAAGTGTATAGCTTTGAAAGGGGACTAGGTTGAATAAAAAATATTTTGATTTTCAAATTGTTTTTTCTTCTATAGTAGGCTAAGAATTTATCAAATTACCCTCGTATTTATATAGCAGAAAGCTATGCAAACCAGATTAATCTATTTAAAAACACTTTCTGTCAGAGTCTACACATGCCCAGGACAAACCAGCAACAATTTTAAATTGTTTGTACAGTTCAGATGAAATATTAATTCAACCAGGATGAAATCGCCTATTGCAGAGACCAGCACAAAGCAGTGCAGTGCTATAATCACTGATTGCAGCTAAACAAGAACCACAAGGAGTCAGCATACTGAAAGTGCTGAAATCACACCTCTCCCAAAAGGGAACGACTCAATGAGGTAAAAATGTATGAATTAACTAGGCAATGTTAACTGAGAGCAACATTAATTAATAAATTTTTTCACTGATGACAATGAAATGCGTTATTTTGACATTGCCTCCAGTGAGAAATTGAATTTCAACCACTAGAGGTTGAAGTAATCGGACTACCGCGATTTGAAACAATTTGACATTTTTAACAATTTGTTGACACGAGAAATGTCACCTTATCGGGGCCGTCCAACTTAAATTGTTTACGTTTATTTTTAAAATTCGTAGAAAAAATAGTACATATATGGGACTCGTGGTTGATAAAATTTCAACGTTTCGAGTTCCTCTCAACGTTGAAATTTTATTTCAACCACTTGTCGCATAATGTAGGTACTATTTTCTACTCATGACATTGAAATTTTCAGAGACAATGTCAAAATTATTTCACTAGAGATTGAAGTAATCGGACTACTGCGATTTGAAACAATTTGATATTTAACAATTTGTTGGCAGGAGAAATGTCATCCTATCGTCAGGTGCTTGTCGGTACGACGAACTTTATAAATTACAATTGACCAATATTGAAACTACTGAAAACACAATCATAGTAACACTTCGAGACACCAAAAACAAAACAACAAGAAAATTTGTTATCCCTCAAGAATACGTTGAAAGTGGGCAAAAAGTACCTACTTATCGCTCCGTTCTCCAAATTTGGAAAATTCAAGACTGTTTTGCAATTGGTTGAAATAAATAAAATTAGCGCTATTCCAAAAACTATAGTTACTTATTTAAAATTAAACAATCCGCAAGAGTATACAGGACATCCGAAGAACTTCTGCTACTATGTTAGTTGACGTAGGAGGCGACATAACTATGATGAAAAGGCATGGCGGATGGAAGACGTCGATGGTAGCAGAAAGCTCAAGCTCAAAGTCAGTCATGCAGTTACCTATGGATTAACCTGGGCATCATCTATCAACAAATTCAATTTTTATTATTCCTGATGAAACCCATCAAATAAATGATACTTCTGATAAATCTGTGAATATTATAGGCAATAATTGCACCAACTGCTCAATTACTGTTAATGTTCATCAACAATAATAAAAACTAAGTTGTTTACGTTTATTTTTACAATTCGTAGAAAAAATAATAAGTAAAAACTACTGTCAAACTCATCACGCAGCTATAAATTACCGCCTGACCCAGAAAGGTTGAATTGTGACAATAGAACAATTAGACCGATGGAAGGGAAACGCCAGAAAATAGTTATCAGTGTTATCACATGAAAATGTCAAAAGTATTTTGATGCTGATTGTACAGGGAACACATTTCAAATATGCTTTTCAATGTCAATACGAGGAGTTGGTAAGTAAAATGAGTGATGGTACCAGGATGAAGGCCTCGGAACAGAAAATGAAAATTTACTAAAAAGACATGAACAATCGATTTGAAAGTGTATTAATTTATGCAGAAAATTCAAAGAAACCCTAATGCGTCTAGTCTGTAGATCGTCAAAACCAAAACGTGGCAACACTGTGGAATGGGATGGGCACACGCCATCAATTCTAAACCAAGATTTTCAAGAATCGCCGCTGAACCTTTTCCAAAGAGTTAATATGTATCTACTTATTTGCGAGAACGGAGCTCAGAATTAATATTCTTCACAATGTCATTGATATAAACGTTGAAAAAGAGAAGTCCAAGAACTGTACCTTGCGGTACACCCGATAGCACCAAAATCTTATTAGACACGTGACCATAATATTTAACACACTGGAATCGATTAGATATATAAGATGATATTAAAGTTACAAGGAATCAGAAAAGCCTAAATTATGCAATTTAGCCGATAAGATGCGATGGTTTGGTTTGTCGAATGCTTTGGAAAAGTCGGTATACACCACATCAACCTGCAACTTAGCATCAAAGCTATCCGAAACAAACTGAGTAAAGGAACATAAGTTCGAAGTAGTTGCATACGCAACTCGTGGTTGATAAAAATTTCAAAGTTTCGAGTTACGTTTTTTAACGAGCGAAGCGAACGTTGAAATTTTATTTCAACCACTTGTCACATAATATTATTAATATGCTACTTATTTACTACTTGAAATCACTTCAAAAATACACCTCGGAGCGCAGACCCCGAGCAACAAAAGCTGTAACTGCAGAAGAAAACCAAATGAAATTAATAAATTAAATTCCAAATTACTAATTCACACAAACGAACTAGGGAAAACAAAAGAGTTCAAAATAACCGCAAAAATAAACTGAATTATGCTATTCAAAATATTTTAAATGAGGAATAAGCACACCAAAGTCAGCGAAAATTCACAAAGAATCACAAATCGACTTCTCTCGCACTCACTTCACTACCCTATTTTTTTTTTGTAATGTTTCCTTAAAAATTGGTGTTAATACTCTTCAGCCAAAATAATAAAACACGTATTTGAACACTTTCCGAAATTTAACCCCAAAGGGAGTGAAAAGTGGTGGCTAAGTTGTATGGGAAAAATATTTCTATTGTAAATGTTTACGTGGAACTTAGTATTAAATAATGAAACACGTATTTCAGCTGTTTTCGAGATTGCACCCCTAAGAAGATGAAAGGGGGTGACAAAGTTTGTATGAGAAAAAATATTTTGCGCACTTGCATCAAGGATCATATGCATTTTTGTTCTTTCTTGATATCTTCTTTATTCAGTTGAAACTTATTTCTCCTACTGCTCTACCATTAGGTATGTACCTACTTATTAAAATTTTTAAATCAACAAAATTCTGCAAGAGTATTTGTCAAATATTATTTGTTCATGTTGTTCCAAGTAGAAACACTTGTGTACAGGTGAACCCTGTTCAGTGTTGTCTCCAAAAATGTTTATAAATCACTAAACTTTATTTTTTCTGTAATAAAAAAATATTTTTTTTAGTTAGAGCTGTATATTTTAAAGATATTTTCCTGGTGGTAACACCTAATAGCTAAGGCTCGGATAATAATAATATATACAATGTATAATTTTGCATATTCTGTATATTTAACTATTGTTTTGCATTTCTTGCATATTTTAATGTTAAGTGCATCTTTATGCATATTTTCGATTTCCAGATTCATTCATCATTCGTCTAAAAACTTGGCCACGGGCAGTGATATTACGAATAATAAAAAAAAAACTCAGAGTTAGTTCCAGATGGAGATACTGTTTTTTGCAAATCTTGCTACAAAGCAGTAAGTTTTGTTAAAATATATTTTCAGTAAAATCTAAGAGAACCAAATAAAAAAATATGTTTTGCATGTTATTCAATGTCAATAATAGATATCTCTTACATAAATAGTTATTTGCTTTCAATTTTTTTATAGATTTCGAGCTCAAAAACATCTTCTAGAAGTTCTAGACCAACACTGCAGAACGTCTCTTCATAAAAGAAATTGTGAAAAAAGAAACTCAACCATCAACACGAGAAACTTTATCTGCTAATACAGCCAAAAATGAAGAATGTGGCAGATATCTGGCAAATTTATTAGTTGGTACTTTATCTGCAAACTTTGTGTCAGATTCTTATTTAACTGCTGCTAAAGAGTTAGAAAAGACGAATAATGTAACTGTAAGTAGATTTGTCTAAGAAAGTTTAACCAACCTAACCTTTAACGTCCTGTTGCTCAAACAGTCTCATAAAACTAGACGAAGTCCTTAGTAAAAATGGGGGTTTTAGTAGACTAACTAATGAAGTAAAAGTTTTAGATGGACAGTTTTCAGATAAATATAGACCCTCAAATTATGTCGCCCCTTAAATATCCCCCAATAGCATCCGTCGATAGTAGTAGAGCGTAGTTTTATGTTTTAAGTAATCGAAGACATTCATTTAAAATGGAAAATCTAGAAAAACATATTATAATAAATGTAAATAATAATATTTTTCAAGAGAGTAACAAGTTAATCGATAAAATAGCTTGTTAATAGAGTAATAGAATACACCGACATAGTTATTTTAATTTGTAAATGTGCAGTTTAAGTCCAAATATGTATTATCTAAGTTATAAGTGTTGTAAGAAATGATAGAAATAAAATATTAAGGTGTAAAAAAAGTAATTTTTATTGCATATTTTAGCAATTTTTTGCATATAATACCAAATTTTTCTGTATATATATATGTGCATATTTATATGTTTTTTTCTGCATATAATTCCGAGCTTTACTAATAACAACAAGTTTTTCTACTATAGTAATTTGTGGAAACTGTTCATTAGCCTCGACCAGTGTTGGCATAATGATTCAGATCTGTGTCCTTCAAGAAAAGCTAATAATGACAGAATCCGGACTCCTACTGGCAACTGAACAATTTAAAACACATACCTAATTAAAAAAAAAAAAATGCAACTACGTCTGAACCAGATTATTAACTTCAGCATAACAACATAAATCGAACAAAAATATGTGGTAAGAATACAAAACTTCTACAAACTCCATAATAGTTCGAGAAATCTGCAGCAAAACTTATTTCGCTTTTGCCGAAAATACATGTCTGATAAAATAGTAAATATACTCCAACAGTTCTATCATATATTCTCACAGTACAGTTTTACAATGTGTCTGCAAGCATTTAGCTTCAGTTAATGTTGCAGCTAATTGTGCCCGAAACGTGCCTCTCGTTAAATCGAACTTGTCCAGAGAAGCAAACAGTTAATTTGGGCACTTGGTGACATCTGCCCCTACAGAACGTCGCACAGCATGAAAGTAGTTAGCGTCGCGACGGTAACGTCATCGTCGAATTTTCTATATGGCACGGTCGCCGAACACGGGACGCGTGTACGTCGTGTTAGCGAATGGTCGTTTATTAACTTTGTTACATTGTTAGTTACTTGTTCACAAATTACCGGAACCCGTTTGCACAGGCACGTATTCCCACCACATCCGAGGGACGCTTTCATAAATGACATGTCACAGTCATATTTAGCAAATATTTCAATCGACTGTTTCGAAGGCTTTCTTTGGAATTGTCCGTTATGACAGTAATGGATGACGGTGACTGTCAGATTAGTCTAATAAGAGAAATTGTGTGATACCTATCTGCTGAGTATATAATTTGACGTAATGGATAAAATCAAATGGGAAATGGAATAGAGTATTTCTGTATGTGGAATTTAGTCATTCTTCTGTTTCAACGTTTTTGGAATCTGCATTTTTTTTGTGTTTTGAAAATTCTATCTATATACTTTTTAGTTTACATCGTAAAGTTATCTCTCAAAGTTTTTTATGTGATACCTAATTCACTAGAAATATTCGTGTTTTAAAATTCCGATAAATGTATGCACACAAAAACGCTACAATAACTTTTCAACAAAAAATGGCCTAATACACAACCAATCAATCGGTTGTAAAAGTTTTAATTTTGTCATGCGCAACAAAATAAGGGTATTAGGGAAAAATTAATTCTACAGTGTGACTTAACAAAAAGGAAAATGGGCTCAACGCCAATTAAAAAATTTATTCTTTATTCTTTATTCTTAAAACAAGGTATGTTTAGGAAAAATTGACAGTCTTAATTAAAAAAATGTTTTTGTTTACTTAATTTTCCTCCTTCAGACACGTTTTTGTCTTGCATTTTTTTTATATAGAAAATTTTGGTTTAAAAAAAAATGTGACTTTATTTCTGACAGTTCTGTCGGCTACTAAAGCGAACGTAGGTAGTGTAAATATTTGTTTTTAAGAAAAAATACCTTTATCAATTTTTCAAATGAAAAAATACGTATATGGAGCTTGGTTTCGTCTTAATGCTTATTTTTAAAACAGTATTTTCCTTACACTGTTAATTGTTTTAGCAAATCTTCAGACCGGCTATACAACGCGCGTCTAAAACAAGAAATAAACATACATTTCAGATTTTTTTTTCATAAAATAAAATTATTTTTGACGACACATTTGTGTGTTATTATTTGTTACTAACACCAACGCCATCTTTGTTCAGTTTGTCAAATAACTGTCAAATAAAGGTCCAGTGTCAGTCTACTTCTTTTTTTTTTTTTGTACAATTATTTACATTTTTCACATATCCAGGACGTTACAATTACAAATGCAATAAATATTCCTAAAAACATACCAGACGCATAAAAAATTATATATGTAAATATTAAATAAGTGTTTACAGTGTAAATCCGATACGAAACAATAGGTCTCCCATTTCCATTTGTCGGTCTGCCTGTCTGTCTGCCTGTCTGCCGTCTGTCCGGATTTTTATTGGACAGATGATCCCCGAAACTACTCAACCAGTTGTCAAATTTTTATGTGGATTACGAATATCGTATAGATAGTAAAAAGCTAATCAAAATTTGGATAATCATCCCTACCAACAATTTGTTGTCGTCATCTTCAAAATTTACAATAGTCAATATTATTTAAATTTTATAAAATAAGATACTCCTCCACATGTGGTTTATAAACTCCTGTAAAGTTTTTATCCTAGACATCCAGATATTTGGAGAAAAAATCGAAGTTTGCAAAACCGAATGCTCTGAAATTTTGCAAACATTTTAAGCGTACCGTAACCGTGGTAAATCGTTAATCAAATTTTGATTTTTACAATTTTCCCGAATAAATGTACTTTAATTTATATTTACCAAATATAAATTTTGGTAAATGATTCCAAAAGCATTGTTTGTTATTTCAAATACAATTATCATCTGAATGACTCGGGTTTAAGGATTGGATTATAGGACGTTTTAAATGAAATTTCTAAATTGAAATCAGTAGAAAGTAAAATGGTACGTTTCACACCACTTTTTTTTTCATCTATTTAAGCTACTTATTTTTTTACCTCTTTTTTCGTCTGTTTTAAGGTCTATATAATGTTTTTAAGCAAGCATTTTTTTAACATTTCACCCTATTTTTAAGGTTATTTTTTAAAAAGATGTGGATTTCTAAAGATTTTGACCATGATTGCAGCGGATCCATATAGAAACCGCTGACTTTGAGATTTTTACAAAAAAATAAAAAAAACCTCCTCAACGTCAAAATTGACCTATTTTCTTAAAAAAAATAACAAACAAAAAAGAAAATGTGGGGTGAAACGTACCATTTAATTACTACTAATTTGCCCCTTTTTTGGTGTTATATATATATTTAATTTTATAGGATTGCATATACTCCTGCATGTCTGATTTATGAATCCGCGTTGACTTTTTAGCCTTCGCATCTAGATTTTTGGAAAAAAAGAACATTATAGGGCAATATTTTATAATTTATCTTTGAAATTGCAAAAACCGAATGCTGTGAAATTATGAAGATATTTTAAGATTATTTTGCGTTCTTTCCTCTGCGTTGAGCACATAAAATCAACCAAACTTCATTTTCTTTTAACCTTTGATGCTTGTAATCTGAACGTGCTAAAAGTAGAACTCGGTCGAAGTATAAACATAAACAGTCGAAGTTAGGCATATACTGAGAAATTTAGAATATCTATATATTCTTTTCGTTAAGTTATCTGCTTTAAATATATTTCGGATTTAAAGACACGGGAGTTGTGGGGATGTTAATTACGCCATTTTATATTTGTCGGACTATATTTCAAGGACGAGAAAAGTTTTTTTTACCAGCTTTTGTTTTCTAAGTGGCGACATCAAAATTCCAAAAGCAACATAATATTTTTAAAACACCAATGTTCCCGGTGGTTCCCCATGTCCTCAGTTCGACACTAAAAGGGTCAAATTGCTGCAATGTCAACATCACTATAAAAAAATGCACAGCCTACTAGAGAAGGCTTTTTTTTTCGATTATTCGATTATATGGTAGAAGAAGGATACATAATATTTTGCATACTTTAGATAGAAGTCTGCAAATTTTGGATGGCATCAATTTTCGGTTTTGTGGTTTTAAAATTCTGTTGCAAAATGTCGTTAACAGTTCTAACTTTTGTTTCCAAAAATTTGGATGTCTAGTGTTAAAAATAGAGACGGATTCATAAACCATAAGTGCAGGAGTATATTATTTTTTATAAAATTGAAATAACATTTACTAGGCAAAATTTTAATGTGACGTCATCATGTTGGTGTGGATGCTTTGACAAAATTTGGTTAGAATTTTACCATCTGCACGATATTCCTAAAATACGTATAAAATTTGACAACAATCGGTTTAGTAGTTTCACAGACGTCAAACGACGACAGACAAACAGACAGAAATGAAAGACCTATTTTTTCATACTCTAGGAATCATGAAATGTCGAGAAAACATGAAAGTAACATTCGCCGGATGGATCCTATTACAATATTTTCGTTACTTATTACTCTCGAGAAGTAAAATATATATTGTTAGACACCCATGTTTCGTTCTGTCCTGATATCATTTTATATCTTAAATTAAAAATGCATTTTCCCACTAACAACTGTTATACCTAATATTGCTAATAAAAATATGTGAAATAATTCAGCATCCACCACTCTGCTGAAGAAATTGTTTTCTTAAGAGATACAACACAAATGAAGAATGCTAGTCACAGTTAAATATTTTTATATTTTCTTTTTTCAAATCTTTACTGAAGATAGTACTTCTACAGTTCCCAGAAAATTCGAATTCAGTTTTCACTTTACAGTAATTTTTGGACATACCTATATATTTTTGCTTTTATACAACAGCTAGAGCTATCAGTACTGTATAAGGATCCATTTCAAGCTTTCTTGATATTTTGCTGTCTGTCACCATAATATTAAATGACAATCGTTTAAACTAGAGCCCGATTATTTTGAAACGTTAGGTTTAGCTTACAAAAATTATGGTTGGAAAATCAAATGTTATCGTTTGTTATAGAAATTGCAAAAAATTTATTTTAAATTTTGGTACAGTCTGGACTTTATGAATAAGGAATAATATCTAAACTTAAATTATTCATCCCCGCTAGAAAATTAATGACGTCAACGCTGTAAATTATTAAATAAATTAACATTTGAAAAATACTTTTGTTTTATTTTTATCTGTTCACGATCATTCAAAAAATGCCAAACCATTAAAAATTAAATTTCTAAGCCAACTGGAATGTGAGGTTGTTTTTATTGTTATCAGTTTTGCTGATATAGTTTGGATATACCGAGAGAACAATAAAAAACACAATCAAAGATGGCCAAGTATTTTGTCTTTGAAAGAACTTTCGTTTTGTCAGGTTACTCACAATTTGAAAGTTTGAGTTGAAAATGCAACGATCAAAGACAAACTTTCAAAAATCCATTGCTAGCTTTGACGGTGTTTTTTGATTGCTTTTTCGGTAAAAACTCTCTAACTGGGATAATGACATATTTTATTGAACCTTTTTTTGTGAACCAAGGAAACCCTAAAACAGTGTTGAGTTTTTAATTAGATACTAATTTTTTCAATCAAAATATGTAACACAGTAAGGTAACTTTTGCAATATTTCTAGTAAAAATGTTTTAAGAAGCTAAGGTTTTACATTGTTAGTTTCGCTCACCTTATTGTTGTTATCAGAAATTAAAAAATGTGTATCATCGGTGGAAGTAAAAAACCGTCACACTAAACATTTTAGCACTGTAAATTGTTCTGGAAAAGTTAATCAAAATATTTTCTTAGGTGATATAAAATGATGTTTTCTTGACAAAAACCCTACTTAAATGTTTTAAATTTCTAATTTTCAAGATTATCAAGTTACCTACCAATGTCTCCCATTTTGTTTTGTCCACTGATGGTACCTTACTAATAAATATGCTGAATACGTGTGAAAGAAAAAATATATGAGCAAGTATTTATTTTGATAAATTTTTACCACAAGAAGTAATCTAAATGAAAATTTTCTCTCAAATCTGCAAGTCAAATATAGAACCCTGTACAGCTGCTACAAAGAACTCTGTCATGGGGAAAATCAATAACACATTTGAGCTGTGAAGTTCTCTGAATTATCGACCTCAGTGATTCAGAAGTTCTCAAACAGTTATACTTTTATAAATTGCTGATTCTTTTCCGTAAATGCGCAAAATTTACGCCTGATTTGCTCTAAATTGTGAAAATTCTTCACAAAAAAAAGAGAAAGTTTTCACTAACAGAAATTTGCAAAAAATTACAACCTTAATTTTGCTAAAATTAATATATCAAATATGAACCACTTTATTAATATGAAATTTGTAGGTATACTTAATTGATTAATAAATTACCGAATACTTTTACACGAATTCTATTGTGTTTACCATACAGTTTTATATTATTCAACCAGGCTGTTTGTTGCGGAAGTATTTTTCCTTTAATTGTTGACTAACCTGTCAGTTTCGTAAAGAATACCCGAAGATATAGTAAATTTAACTACTACTTTTGAGCGGATTAATTTAGGGCTTGGAAATAAAGCAACTTCCTGTATTGATAATCAATTGAAACCTAATACCTTCACATAACTAACTGATTTGTAGATTGAATTTGGCTGCAACAATGAGGGCAAGTATAAGGAAAGCAAGGAAGAATTCATGACCTGTCACCGCCACGATTGACGGAGGTTTTGTGCAAAACTAGAAAACGTGAAATTCAATAGCCATTTCTCGACTATTATTTTATGAACTACTTTTGTGAACGAACAATGTACACAGTAATTGTGCCATTTTTAATTAAAACCTGAACAGACTAATGGAAAATTTGAACTTATAAAAGTAATAACATCCTTACATCGTTTCTTGATAAATACTTATAATCCCTCTATCTTTTCAAGTAAGAAAGCTGGGATTAAAGCCGAGAAGGCTCCAGCATAAATACAAATTATTTTCAAAGCAAATTCAACTCAGCAAATTTCTCAAGATGCCTTGAATACTAAATTTAAATTAATATGACATTTTCCACGATTAGATTGAGTTCACTTGGGTGCACCTTAAATCCACATCACTTTATTTACTTATTTAGAAATTTATATCCGCGGCCGAAGCAACGTTTTCAGCAATTCGTCTCTTCAAATCGGATTAAATCATACTCAAATAATTACTGAAATTACTCCTGCTTAAATTATTTTCTTTAGATAAGATGCATCACTTACTGTTATTATTTCATTTTCAGAACTAGTCGCAATTTCCTGAAGTACATCCACATAATCGTATGGAATATGGTTTCAAGTTTCAATCTCGAAGAAAAAATTCTAAAAGGTGGGAACATTATGGAAGACTCCAATGAAAGCCCAGCTTGGCTTAGCGCACTCAGAATTTTTAATTATCCCAGCCCACAGGCCCTTGTTTTTATTTGCTGATTTGAAAAGTGCTTCATTTGAATGGTAATGAAGTGTAGGAAGGGTTACGTTTCCAAAGATGGTTGATTTAATGGCTACTGTTTTTCGTAAAGTTGCAACTGTAATTAAATCCTAGTTTTATAAATATAGTCCCAACATTATTATGCTTAATTAATGTAATTAATTTACATAGGTATTATATCCGACGGATTTTCGTTTTATCTAGCAATATTCACAATTTTATCCATAAAAGGTGTTTTTTGTTTTAACAGAATTTTAAATCTTTGGTCGATTACATGATTTAAATTTGCGTGTTTGTTAAAGAAACATGTTAAAAAAAATACTAACTGGCAAAAAACGACCACCCTGAATATTTCTTAAATTTAATTTAATTTCGTACTTTTCTGTCTCTATTTTTTTGCTACTTTGTATGTACATTCACAGTAAAATCTTAGGTAGTTTGTTTAGAGCATTTTCTCCACAATAGGAGATTTTTTCCTGGAACTTCAATGTAGGTATATAAAAACAATTTCTGTAAAAGTTAAAATAAAGATACACTTTCAGCAAATGTATAGTTTTTATTTAAATCTTCTGTAGAAGAACTTTTCCTCGGAAAAATTGGCTGAAGAATGAGATATTGTACCTATTAGTCAACTTTAATTTGCGAGATTCTAAAAGTTTTGTTTTAATATCTAAATTTTAATAAAAGAAATGTTGATTTTTGCAGCTGCTGTTTTGTTAATTTGAGAGAAGTATTGACAGATTGAAGTGGAGGCATTTTTAAACCCGTCATCATAATTTCATTAAATATTTTTATAAAATAACACCTATGCAATAGTCCTACTAAGAATAGGTAGGTAAATAAATTTTAATAAGTAGGTACGTATTTTAGAACTGATAAAATTATTGTTTCACATACTCATCGTAAGTATAATTTTTAGTTAAATAATTTTTTAAAATTTAGTTTACACTAAAAATGCGTTTATGTATACCTATATGTAATAAAATTTTTGGCCAAGTATCTAACATGATAATCTCGTATTATTAAAAATAATTATCAAGGAAATTTAAAATAATTCTAAACTATAATTATCGGAACATGGTTTGAATTATTGTTTTTTTTTTTGTAATAAGTGTCGACTTGATTTGCATGTAGTTTTAAATAGAGAGAAGAAGTTGTGTAGGAAACCGCTTAAAAACAAAAAAGTGAGACTAAGATGTGTTTATACGTCAGTGTGTCAATGTGCAGAACAGCATTACAAACTGAAAAAGTGCAGCCAACCTTAATTCCCACTATTTTTATAGGACGTTTATTAAGAACTGTGTTTTTTTTTATTCATTCGTTCATTATTTTAATTCTGTAGCATTGTGGCACTGTAGAAAAAATTAAATAATATAGAACTGAAGTTTTTTCATGAATCTAGACTGATTTGAAATTAGATCACTTGCCTTTAAAAAGCAATGTCGCAAAAATTTACACTGACACTTAAAATGTCGAAGATTTGATTTTAAAATTTTGTGGTATTTTTTAAATGACGTCTTCTAGGTAGAGGTTTTTTTACGCAATTAATTTTCTATAGGTAGTTAACATAGCTTTGAAATAATTGGTTCGTGTACTTGAAACTATTTACAAATAACAGCAAAAAATACATACATTTAAAAAATATCATTAGATTTTAACATAGTGCAAGTGATGGCATAACTAATAAGTTTAGTTCCACCTTATTTAAACAGAAAATTAGTGGAAAATTTACTACCTACTGTGAAATCCGTTAAATATCTATTCTAAAAAATAGATATCTCTTTAAAAATGAATATAATTTTTTTGTGGCACTTTAAATGTAAACATTTATTTTTTCAATTTTTTAGAAATTTTTACTCCCGACGGTAGCTAAGGGATGTATCAATTATTTGGTAGTAGTGTGTTTGGTGTTTCATTCCTTGTGGTAGAAATAACTATAAAATTTCCTTTTTCGTTGGTCCGTCTGTTGGCGATTATTAGTCAAATAACCTCTGAATTGTTGAACCAATAAGTTTGAGATTTTGGTTCTATTTTAAAATTATTTTGAAAATGATAAAACGTTAATCAAAATTTATTGATAAAGTTTTATGAAGTAAATTTCGCTTGCAATCTGTCGAGTCAGATACGCTTGCTTCAGACAGTTAAGTTTATAATTTTACAGTTCATCTAAAAAACTGGATAACAAAATTAAAAAAAAAAAGTAGAACGACTAATATTGATTAATATTGCCTAATATATAATACTACCTAAGTACACAGAATATTTATCTATCTTCTAGAGAAGTAATACTTTTGTTGCTTACACAGGATGTCTTAATTTTGTGCCAATTACTCCAGGAAGGGTTTATTTCATTTCAGTAAAATTTTAGGAAGACAGTAAATTTTATGAATAGTGTTATATTGTTAAAAAAATGCTGAATACTGGTAACGTTGCTTCTTCAAAATATTAAAAACAAAAAATATGCTGTAGGTACTGATGAGACCTTAGGAGGTCGAAACTACAGTCTACAGATTCCCAGTCAGTCACTACCGACATTTTTCTATACCTCATCTCTGATATGCCTTGAAAGGAGTCTCTTTGATTGATTTTCGATTTTTTTGTCCCGAAATAAAATATAGGTAGGTACTACACAAAGAAGCTTGTGTCGAAGAAGCTGCTTTTGTTGTATCTGCTGTGTTTTCAACAAAAGAAATCGACAATATTTTCCATTTACCGCATAGAGCTTTGCAAACTGAAAACATTGGTGAAAACCGCGTTCCGAAATTTCCATAAACCATTGAGATACTGAATTTTAAAAATACGTGATGAAAAATTTCACAAAAACTTTAAAAAGACTGATAATGATGTTTTAAAAAAACTATACCTGTGTCATATATAGCAAGTTGTAGACAATTTATATTTAAAATTTCATAGCAATAAGTCTGTTAATAATAACGGAAATATTACTTAGGTACATTCTGAAAATGTAATGAATATCTCGCAAGTGAAAAACGCAGAAACTCGCCGTAAGTTTAAGTTAAATAAATACTGGAATATTGAAATGTGCTGTACTGATGAGACCCAAAAAGGTCGAAACCGCAGCCTACAGATTTTCATTGAATTGTCTAAAATTTTCAGTAATATCTAAATAAATATTTGTAGAAAAATAAAACGCCGGATATCATTTTTTTTGGGTACTGTTTTGTAAAAAAAATAATTTCCCTAAATTCCGACTAGACGGGATATTGTGAATGATGTTACATTGTGTATAGTTAGGTACATCTCGAAATTAATACATTTTTCCACACCAAAAAATTAATTAATTAAGTACGTGTTAAGATAATACTTAATTTATCTAATATTTTGCCAACGCTACTTATGTTGACAGCTTACCATGTCTCCCAAAAAATTAATATTAATATTAATATAAGACAACGAACTGTAACAGTTACAACTACTAAGTATTCGATATACCTAAAAAAAAATTCATACATTATTGTTATATAAAATGATATTCTGTAGAAAAAATAAAAAAAGCTCCAAACTTATTTGCACCGAACTTACTTCGTCTCAAAAGCATAATTCATTCTACTTACATATAATTTTTTAATGTGAGTTAATACACTGACCGGCAAAAAAACCGGCCACCCTGAAAAATTTCGAAAAACCACTTTAAAAATTATTAATTTAACTACTGATCGTTATTTTATTAAAGAACCATTCACTATTGACACATGATGTACAAATCAAAAAAAAAAGAAGACAAATAAACGCAGAATTAAATCTAATTTAACAAAATTACAGAAACAGACCATGCAAGTACGATATTTTCTTAAATAAAACAATAAAGGAGGCTGTTGTTGTGAACAGTGTTTTTCATCATTTGATTATAAGTTTGGCAGTTAATAAACGTTTTCAAGCGAAAATAATGTCGTTAACTTTTACAGAGGTCTCTCAAATTGTCGCTCTGTTTCTGTAATTTTATTAAATTAAATTTAATTCTGCGTTTATTTGTCTTTTTTTTTTGCTAATGTATACAACATGTGTCAATAGTGAATGGTTCTTTAATAAAATAACGATCACTAGTTAAATTAATAATTGTTTAAGTTTGGTTCTGCCAAATTTTTCAGGGTGGTCGGTTTTTTTGACGGTCAGTGTATTTATCAAAAATAGATTTTAGTTTGATTTTTTTTTATTTTTAGATGATTTAGAGGGTTCCAAAAATAATATACACACTGTAAAAAATGCGTAATTTTACCGTAGGTAAATGTAATAATTACCCATAATAAAAACGTGATTTAACTTAATTTTTAGGTGAAATATAATTTTACCTCAAACTTAAGGTAAAATCACTTCTTTAATATGGGTAATTATTAGATACAATTACGTGCAGTAAAATTACATTTATTTTACAGTGTAGATACCTTCCAAAATAATTTCCTTTAGTGTTGTGTCAACTATTGTAGGTATTTTCAGGAATCCGACAGAATAGGTGTTACATTTTTTGTTAAATTTATTTTTTTTATTTTTGGCAAAATTAATTAAATAAAAAAAAATGGAACTCATGTGGCTATGACGATTAAAGTCACTTATTGGTGGAATTCCATTCATTTACTTAAATATAATAAGTTATGACAAATTTGGGACCAATCATGCGTTATAGCTACTCTGAAAAAATTTAGTGTTTTTTTTTTTAATGATACCATTAGAAAATCACGTTACTCTTTCCTGATAGTGTCTCAAAAACTAATAATAGGGTAAATGTGTACAAGAGTACGCACTTAGTGTAAAACTGTCAATAACTTTTTAATTATTTTGGATAGACAAATTTTATGACATGGGTTCGTCATATACATGTTTAGAGATCAGATATATTTAATTGTATGTCCCAAGACCACTATATTTTAAGAGTAATTTCAATTTTTGTCAAGATGTGTAAATCCGCACTCTTAGACAGTCCACTGCACAAGAGTGCGCACTTGAACGCTTATGAGTGCGCATTACATTTTATGAAAAAAATCTTTATTTCTAAGGTGAAAATAAATAGGGACAAGTGACTACAGACTACACATACAACGGGATCCATATTTCTTCGTACTCTACGGGTCTTGAAATTCGAGAAAACGTAAAAGTAGAGAGTCGGTCGACGGACTCGATCACAATACTTCATTCGCTTACGCTCAGGAAGTAAAAATTAAAAAACAAACATCACCATAACCACCACCACACAACTTGAGAAGCAGTACAAAGTAGTAGAGTTAAATAATTCATTATAGTAGATATCATATGTATCTATAAGACTACGTATCGCAAGTATTGCGCACTCTTGTACATTTGTACATAACCTAATGTTTTCAAAGTTAAAAGCTTTTGATGTATAGAAAGTATAAAACTGCTAGTGTATAACGACACCTTAAAAGTTACAGCTAATGAACATTATTACTGTAAAATAAAAGAACTGGTACGTACCTTACAAAAAACTAAAACTATGAGCTGTAAAAATTACATCCACACAACGCGTAAACATAAAATCGTCAGTACGATCAAACTATAAACTATATACAGGTCACTGTTGCACCTTTATCTCAAGTTTAGCATTTGATTGTGAATGGTATAACTTCATCTTACCCAGATGGCACTAATAAGCAGAAATCATCAGTGCGTACTCTTATACATATGCGCACTCTTGTACACATTTACCCTATCAATAAATAAAAAAAAAAAAAAATCGAAAAATGGAAATATTTAATTGCTCTTATATTTCTTGGCAAATTTGTGTTTTCAATTGAACTTCCCGAAAAAAAGTTCAGTGTTTTGAATAATAAATTTGTTGTGTCAATTTTTTGTTCTGGAGCAAGTTCACATAATTAAAAAAATATTTAATACCTACCAATGTTTAAAATGAACCTAGTCGTTAATAATAAATGTACTTAATACAGTTGGCAAAAAAAAATACAAATTGTATAAATTTTTTAAAAATGAACTAGATACATAAAAGAAAATTAGATATTAAAATATTTTTTATTGAATTTAAGAGATATTATTGATGTGAATTAGGTGATTAAAATGCTGTTTTACATCATGACATGAAACAAGGTCCGGATTAGTCACAGCCAATTAATCGCTTTCAATTATCATAATTGAACACATCTTTACTAATTAAGCGTGTAAACTGTTTGACATTAATTGTATCACGTGCCGACCCAATTTAACCCTTAAACCCATCTGTGTTAAAGCTCCCATCCCGCCAACAATACCGAAGTTAACTCCGCCTTATTGACTCCCTCGCCACACCAAACTAGTCCTTACCCACACTTCCCAAACAACCCAAAATCCCACTCCGCTCGCATACCAATAAGCACAAGCTTTTCAGGTGGTTTATTGGTAGATTTCAGGACACGCCTCCTCCAAGGGGTCCTTTTCAGGCGAATATTAGGGAGTATCTTTGTTAGGCAAGCCGCAGTAGTCGTTTTTCAAATTGGAGTAGTCAGTTTGCTCCAACATTCGACCATGAACGCTTGCTGAAACTGAAAACCCCAAAGCGCGCCAAAATGTGTCCGGTTTAAATTTCCCGTGATTTCAGTACAACGAAGTGACATGAGAGACGCTAATTAAAAATTCGAATAAAATGAACAATGACAGTTTAGAGAACACCATCCACGTGACGGCGCCGAGTATTCTGAACAAACCCTCCCAGACGATGCCTCAAAGATCGCCCTTCGCCATCCAGGAGCTGCTGGGGTTGAGCGACTCCCAGCACCGCTCCCCCACGGCGGCGGTGTCGGCCATAACCCCCAATGTTTACCCGCAACGCCACTTGCAAGCGCCTACGTGCTTTCCGTCGGAACACGGCTTCAACCACCACCACATGACGATGGCGGCGAGTCGGATGGCCTACTTCAACGCACAGGCCGCCGTCGCCGCCGCTTTCCTGCCCCACAACATCGCCGCCGCCGCCGGCATGAACGCCAACGCCGGGGGAGCCTCGCCGGCGGCGGTGTTAGGGCTCACGGGCCACCAGGCCAGCGCGGCGCCGGGTGAGTTTGGACATTTAGGTAGTTATGACTCGATTTTTAATAAATAAAAGCAAAGTTACAAAGGAATTTGATCTATTTAAATTTGGGCAAAAAAAATGTAGGCCTGATGGGTGTTGTTCGATTTTTTTTAATGGCTGAAATTTTGTAAACATGTCTTGAATATTTACTATTATCTACTCAGGTTTTACAATATTATATGTATGTTTGAAGAAAAATAGATACGAAAGAATATAATAAGGACTGTTATTTCTAACATATTATTACATGTGACACATGAAATACAGCCATACAGTTTTTCTTTATAAATCAGAAGATTTATTTTTTCTATTTTTTACAATCGGTTACAAAGGAATCTGTTGTACAACTATGATATGTTGTGAAAAATTACAAAAAGTTAAAAAAATCTTACTCATTTATTCTTTTTTAAATTTCTTTCATAAAGGTTTTACCGATTATGATTAGTTACTTATAATATACTTATACATGGTATCTATTTATTACATGTATTACATATTAATAATATTGTCAACCTATTCAACGTATATTTTTGACGTTTCTAGCTATTCACACCATGTTTATTTCCACCGTGTATATGCCAAAATAATTAAACAGTGATTATTTAAAATTTATATATTTGCCAGCTAATAAATGCGGATATGTGTTTATACATAATATGCAACTAATTTAATTTAACCATGAGCGAATTTTATAAGTTATAGGCCTTTTTTTATTGCCTATATTATGTTACACTGTTGTATAAATAAACATTTGGCCTGAAGATCTGAAATTTTGGTTATGTCAAACATTTTTCAGAAAAGAATGATAATTAAGTTATAATATTTTCTAATTATAAATAATTAAAATTGTGTGAAGTAATTTTCTTAAAACATTCCTTGTTTCTCAACCGCCACGGAGAACATATTAGGTGTGTTTCAAAGGAAAGTGAAGTCACTTTTTTTTCTCTGTCTAGATATTCCTACTGATTACCTACATAACGACATTTTTATTTTTTTAGAGAAAGTCTTAAATAAGTATAATTTAATTAAAGTATTCCTTAAGATAATTCCATAGTTGGAAACATTAAAAGTAAATTGGCATTAAATATATATTAAGTTTACTAAATATGTTTTTTAATGACGTCATCAATTTTCGTATGGGAGTGAGTATCTAATAGGAATATGTACAATGTAACACTAAAAATAATATAACTGTGTATTCAGAATTTTAAGAAACTATTGAAACTGTTAACAAAATTCTAATTGAGTATCTCAGTAAAAATGTATTTAATATTTTTTTTATACTACTTTATAATACACTGTAGTCTCGAAACTGTGTAATATTTGCTTAAGATTTTGGAAATATTCTCTTGGTTAATTTTAAATTTAAAATGTAGATTTTTTTATTTTATTTATATGTAAATGTACCATAGTTTAAATAAGATATTTATTGGAGAAGTATTTTTAAATGTCATCATAGGTTTTTTGATAGCTTTATTCTTTTACGATATAAATTTCGAAGCATTGTGTTCGTTAGTTTCAAAAATTAGATATATACCCACAAAAGCGTTAAAAAACGAATGGAAAGGGAAACATCTGCATTATCGTATTCTATGTAAGCAAAAATACAGTGTGTTTATAAAACATTACACAAATTTTATTGGATTGCATTTCCTTAACTTTTATTCCATCAGGTTAAGAATAAGGTAAATTTTTTATATAAATTATAGACAAATTATAATTTTTGCAATAATTTGAAGAATGAAAGAATATTTTGTTAAACTAAAAAATATAATACCTTGTACCGAGTGCTCAAAAAATGATGCACTAATTCTACGTTACGTTTGTAAAAACTGTTTATTGAACAGAGAAAAATAATTAAAACAATTCTCAAAAATTTAATTTTCCTTTTCGATATTTCACAATATTTTAGTGTTGGGTAGATGAAATCCATCAGACTTTCTTTATTCAAAATCATTTTATAGCTATCGGGTTTTTATTCATCTTTTTTTTTGTTTTATAATATCACAAAAAAACTTAAAAATCGTTCAGAATAAATCTGACAACAGTGTTTAATTTTTCACATTTTTCGATTTGACTGTTTAAATCGATATTTTGTTTTTGTAACTGAATGTCAAATTGACGTATATAGGGGTTTGTGATGAGTTAGTGCGTTGTTTTTTGACCATCCTGTGTAAAGGATTTATTTATTAAAACCTAAGCAGTGGCTAGAAAATGCACAACTTATTAAAGTTTTTAAAATTTGTACCAATTTGTGAATTAATATCGGTAGAGCAACAAAAAAACACGATCAAAGACGCCCAAGATGTTTGTAGATTTGTCTTTGATAGAATTTTTATCACTAGAAAATTAATGACGTTAACTCAATAAATTACTAAACTAATCTAAACTTAATAAACAGTTTTGCTTTATTTTCCAACTAATAAATAATTAAAAATTGAATTTCGAACTGAAGTGTTTTGTTTGTATCGAGAGAGCCGTAAATCAAAAAGACGATCAAAGCCAGCCATGTATTTTTGAAGATTTGCCTTTGATAGAACTTTGAAAATGTGAGTTGATGATGTAAAGATCAAAGACAAACTTCCAAAAATTCATGACTGCCTTTGATCGTGTTTTTACTTCAAAAATATGATACTTCTTATACCGGGTGCTGAAAAAATGGCGCACTATAACTCTAGGACACGTTATTAAGGACTGTTTATTGAGCATAGAGAAATAATTAAAAAAAATCCTTCAGTCCAAATGTAGAAGACATAGTCCTTGAAACTTTAATTTTCTTTTTCGATATTTCACAATATTTTAATTAGTGTTGGGTGTATCAAATCCATCAGACTTTCATTATTCTAAATCATTTTATAGCTATCTGTTCTTTATTCATCGTTTTCTTTGTTTTATATTATCTCAAAAAGCTTAAAAATTCTTCAGAATAAATCTGGCAAGAGTGGTTAATTTTCCACATTTTTTTATCCGACTATCTAAATCCATATATTGTTTTTGTAACTGAACGTCAAATTGACATAGGGACTAATATACCGGTGAGTTAGTACGCCGTTCTTTGACCACTCTGTATAACGGATTTATGATTAAAACATAAATAATAACTGTAAAATGCACAAATTACTTGTTTTTCAAATTTAAACAACATATTATTTTGAGGATTTGTCGTTGATAGAATTTTTATCTTGCCGCTATAAAATTAATGGCGACAACCCAGTAAATTATTATTAAACAAATTTATATTTAAAAAATAGTTTTGGTTTTTTTCCAAGTACTAAGATATTTCAAAAAAGATAAACTAAAATTTCGAAGATAACGTTAAGTACTTTTATTGTTGTTTATTTCGCTGATATAGTGTGATTATATGTATACCGAAAGAGCAATAAAAGAAAAATATGATCAAAGGCAGCAAGTATTTATGAAGATTTGTCTTTGATAGAACTTTCGTTTTGTTAGGTTACCGTCAATTTGAAAGTTTAAGATGAGAATGTAGAGATAAAAAACAAACTGTCAAAAATTCGTGCTTTTGATTGTGTTTTTATTGTTTTCTCGATATTTAAGTAGTGGTATTTTTTAATTTATAGTTTAATTTAATTCGATCTTAATGTTGTTGTAAATAAGTGATAAGATAATATATATACAGAGTGTTATTGAAAGGTACGTACAAAGTAAAATCGGCAATTGGTCTCGAAGTATAGGTGCTAAAATTAAAAAAAAAAGTTCACGTAAAAGTGTCCTCCTTTTAGAGATAAAAATTATTAAAATTTATGTCCAAATTCGTCGTACATACGCCTCCGATAAAAACGTCATCTTTCGTTTCTATAGCAACAAAAGGATCTCTTATTATTTTATTATTGTTACAGTTGCTAGGATTTACTAAAATAAATTAATTTTACCTATTTATCCTTCAGTAGCGTCTAAAAAGGTTGGATGAGGGTTAATTTTCCCCTTATAATTTTGATAACAAAAATAAGTTTTTCAGACTTCTTAGACTTCACGAAGAACTATCAATTTTGTTGTACGTACTTTTCAATAACACCCTGTATAGTGAAAATTTTTGAAGTCATTATATCACGTGGGTTCCGACAACTGTCTTCATATTTTACGTTGATTCGTCCACAGGTGAAAAAAGCTTAATAAAATCAAATGATGTCCACTTAATTTTTTTTTTTCATTAAAAATCAAGTAGGGGATTTTGACTGACCAATACTTACATAATGTTGACATTTCGCAATGAAGTGAGTACTAAGAACGTTATAAAATAATTTCAAATTCGTCACATATTTTTTTTTTAGTTTTATGATCTTGTAGACTACTTATTTGGAAACTAAACTAGAAAAACTAGACGGTGGTTAATTTCATTTTTTAACGTGGTTCGTAACTCTCCTAGAATATAGAAAAGTAGGTCTTCTGTTCTGTATATTGTTGATTTTAGTAAAATGAGTGGATATTTTCCACCCTGTTCTATGTTATCACTAAATAAATACAAATTGCAAGTTTAGAAATATTTAATCTAAAATTTAATAAAGCTGCTGATTCAGATTTAAGCTAAACACTAAAGTTTCTATCATTAACTGATTTGTCTTTTCTTTGCATTTTAAGGATAATAATAATCTGGAGGTTTAGGTCAAAAAATCAAAACGGGTTCATAAACGACATATGTAGAAGTATAACATAATTATTTTATAAAATTTAAATCGCATTTATTATGCAATATTTTGTGGTGACATTGTTGGTAGAGATGATTAAGTCATATTTACGTTTAACCATCTGCAGGATATTCCTAACGGACATATAAAATTTGACAAAATTGGTCCAGTAGTTTCCCAATTTATCCGTCTAATCGACACAGACGGAAACGGGTAACATATTTTTTCGTAACTTATTTTTAGTGATTTATCAATATAATATATCACATATGACGCTACAGTGCTTCCCTAATTTTTAAAAAGTACTAGTGTTTTATTCTTAACCCTGCTCCTGAAGATGCCACTTACGAAAGTGTGCGAAACGTAACTCAATTTACACGGTTCCAACTCGGAAAACGATCATGTATTGATTCTGACCGTGGAAGCCTCCGAAATTAATATCGGATGATTTTTTAAATTTCTGCTCTAGTTGGCCATGACGCTTACGTTAGCACTCGTCGTGGCTAACTAGAGCAAAAATTTAAATAAACGAAACATCCAAACAAATGTCGCGAACTTGCCTGAACTATGTAGTTTTCAGAAATAATACAAATTTTTTGTATCATAGTAGAGGAACTTATTTTTATATGCCAAGGCATACTTTCGTTAATTTAAAAATACCGAAATAAGAATTTCTATGTGTAAAATTATAATATCATCAATATAAAAAATATATATTTATGTAGTTACTAATTAGCCATTTTTTTTTAACAATTTCTAAAAAATATTGTAACTATAAAGGGCTGCAGTCAGAGACAAAAGGAGCCTAAAATTAATCAGTATCTATTGACACCTAAGTATCTAACTTAATGCTACACATCATGAACGCTATATACATACCTATACAAATTTTCTAAAGAAAACATGTAGGATTTATTCGAAAATTCATCGTGAATCACCCAAAAAATTTTATTACTAAAATTGCGTAGCTCATTCATTGACTAGTACTTTAAAAATCTACTAAGTTTTTGAAACAATGCAATTGGGACAAAACACTAAAATTATTTTAAAAATTGCAGAAGATTACACTGATGACGTTGAGGCTTCAGATGCTTTTTATTTTATGTAAAATTATTATACGAAGCTATTTATTTGACGATTTATTCCAGGAGGAACGAACCGTGTGACTTTCGTTTTTTGAGAGTAACGTTGTAATTAGTGGACAATGTACACATTAAAATTAATATCTTTATCCTTACCAGAATTGCATGGTGCTATCTCAAAATTCTCGTTGAAAAACAAACCTTGCTGTGCCTAGATTATTTAGTTGTGTTCAGAAGGACAAAATATGTTCATTTTAACAAAACGAATGTTTAAACAAGCGTCTGAATAGACATTAATTTACACATTGCTGTTATTCTTGAATAATATCCTTGCACGCTCAGTAATGAGAATAATAATAGTACTTATACGTAATCATGAGCATACTTTTCAGTAATTCTTTATTACACATACTGAATAGTTTTATGTAGAAAAGTAATTGTATCTCACACATAAATTCATCTAACTAATCGCGATTATCACGTTGTCATAGTTATAAAAGATGAAACAGTTCAGTTCTAGTTTTTTCTTTTTAATTTTTGAAGACATTGCACATTTCTACAAAATTTAAAACCTATAGATATGTGTGATGAAAAGTGAAGAGTATTTGTTGTTTAGTTTAATATACCTATCTTAGTTCTATTTGGA
Source organism: Zophobas morio (assembly GCF_036711695.1). Classification (NCBI taxonomy): domain Eukaryota; kingdom Metazoa; phylum Arthropoda; class Insecta; order Coleoptera; family Tenebrionidae; genus Zophobas; species Zophobas morio. The sequence continues at coordinate 13,763,022 of NW_026972107.1, forward strand.
ATTTCTTTGTAGGTAGGCAATTCAACCTGGGCCGTGTCGACAGAATGAGTTACTGATGCCGACGGTAACTGGCTTGTATGTACATTTTATAAGAAAATAATTAGAAAATTGTTTTATACTCCTACATATTAAAAAAGTGTATATTTTTTGCTACAAATACATATTTGTGACAGAGTTTACCAGTTTTTAAGCGCAAAATTGGAATGGTTGTTGAGTTTTGTTACAATGTAATAATTAATTTGTTTTACAATTACTTACTTTAAGTTTTTAATATTCTCGTACAACCTGAACTAGATCGCATTAAAAAGAGTTATACTTAATTGTGATAATTTTCCCTCTCCATTAGAAATGTTTCTCAGAGTTAGTGTACCGATAGTATGATTATTATTATTCTCATTCTTCGTATTATAATATGGTTGTTATGATACATATATGGATAGCTACTTATTATTTGCTAATTACGAATATGTAGCCCAATCGTTAAAAATACATCGCAACGATAATATAGGTTCTGGGAAATTGGTGCACGTAACCAAATTTAATTTCAATATTCTTGCTCAGTGGGCATCGAATTTATAACAGGATATGAAGAGGTGCAAAGTTGGATAACGGATATAGCTCGGTTCATCATCTAATCAGGGCCACATCAAATTACCAATTAGTATTGATGTTCAGATCATACCATAATGAGCCATTGATCCTCATTATGCATGCTGCTGTTGGTTAAATCTGCAACAGCATATCTATTACTAACGACACAATAATAGTCCCGCAAATTAAAAGTAAGTTTTTAAAAGATTAATTCAGTTTCCAACTATAAGCCTGTCACTCTTTGTAGCAGCGTTAACAAGATAATTAATTGATTATTAGGGAGCACAAACAATTCGTTTTCTTAATAGATCTTATCGAACACGAACTACATAGCGATAATAATTGTGGTAGATGTTATTTAAGATAGCAGCAACAAATTAATTATCCACTTATCGTTTCCTGTTTATTTTAAGGAAATCAAATTAATTCCGCCCTGCGCACGTCAGTTATTGTACTAATTGTGGTAAAAAAATCGCCTAGTCACTTTACTACCCACTCGTTAAGTTTTTGTTGGAAATTGCCACGGTTTCTCTTATTAATTCCATGTAGATTAAATTTTCATTACGGGAGACACACCGAACTAAAAATAATCAAAATTAAATTTAAATAAATGCTAGCCTAATATCGAAATGACTCAATTAACACTGATTGAATGCGTTCGTCCAATTTGAAATTTTCGATTGCGGACTCGTTGGGTTTTGGAAGATTTTAATCAAAGCGCTCCTGCGCTTTATGTCCGGTGTGGATAAGGGCGCTTTTTCGCTAAAGACGGGGTGCGTATAGTCCGTGAAACAGCGTCAACCCCTGCTGGGCACGTAGCTTTGTACGCTTGTCACCAACGGATCATTCGTGTCTACAATGTGAACGACCATTCGTAGTTTGCAGACATTCGGCGAGTAATTATTGGCAATGTTATTTATTTTTCCACAAGCTGAATAGAAAAGTTGCTGGAAAAATTGGCAGAAACGCGAGCGGATTAAAGGGGTTTACAATTTTCTGGATTATCCGGAAAATTCGTTATTACTTTTATGGGTATATTATTTCAAAGTTTTCGTATGTACCTATATATACGGAATGGCAAAGGGTGTACGTAAATTTTATAGTTTCAACTACCGCAACAATTATGACAAATCCCTAGATTTCGATGAATTATAATTTTATATTTGATAGATAAGTTAGAACCAGTGACAAAATAGGTTCCGTCCTTATAATCGAATATAAAATTATCAATACCTACCCTATTTTGCTCTGCCTTCCCCTACTCTTAAACGTTTAAATATTTTTTTATTTTGGCAAAAATTTTAACATGGAATAGTGTTCTGAAGTTACCATAATTCATATATTTTTTTATAAAGTGGAGGTCTAAAAATTAAACTAAGTTTTTTTTTAAATAGAACACCCTGTATTTATTACTGCATCTTATTATAATTTTTGTTCTCTTTCTTCCAATATGTCGGTGAGTTACTTAAAAAAGTAAAAAACTGCAATAACTCTCAAACTAAAATATAAAAAATACTTAACAAAAAAGAAAGAGAACAAAACAGAATAAAATGAACTAGTAAAATGCTGGGTGTTCTGTTTGAAAAAACTGAAATATCGATGTCTGAAAATTGTTATTTGCGTCATAATTTTTTTGTTAAATACTCTGTATATTAAAACCAATTTTTTCTAAATAAACCGCAATAAAGCTCGTATCCATCTCCACTTATATCTTTCCATAAAATCATAACATGCATAACCCAGATTTTAAAAATAACCTTTTGCGATTTTTTGTGGACCCTTCCGTTGTTAAAAAATTTCAAGAAAATTTGAAAAACTTGGCAACGTTGCATCGGAATTTCGTAAATAAAATATATAAAAATAAATAGGATATTCCATTTGAAAAAACTAAGTCCAGTGTTACGCTTAAAAAACAGAACCCTCTATATAATTGAAAATAATTTTAGTACATGGTTCTCTTAAAGATCTGTACAATTATAGGTACTTAGACTTTTTTTTATAACAGTTAACGAGGTACCGAGAGAGGCGAACTTAGTGGTACACCTTGTATATTGGAAATCAAATTTATTAAATAAACTTTTGAAATAATTTAAATTTTTGATGTTGATAAATGTGTAAAGCTTAATGTATATTTTCCCCAGTTCTAATTCGGTTTTATGATAGTACCCCATTGTGTAAAAGTTAACTTCCTTAACCATAGATTATTGCTGCCGGTGATGGGACAGTCATAAATAAGAATTTAACCATTGTACTGTACAATGGTAACGGCGTGGTTAAATCCTTATTTATGACTGTCCCATCACCCGGCAGCAATAATCAATGGTTAAGGAAGTTAACTTTTACACAATGGGGTACTATCATAAAATAAATTTAATCATTGTACTGTATAATGGTAACGGTGTGATTAAATCCTTATTTATGACTGTCCCATCACCGGCAGTAGTAATCAATTGTTAAGGATGTTAACTTTTACACATCATAAAACAGAATTAGAACTGGGGAAACTATATAATGTAATATTTAACCAAAATCGTCAAATTTCTAGGTAGGCTAATAGTTTAGAAACGTATGTGCATCCGGGGTGCGTACACCACACATTTGTCAGTGTCAAGTTAAATGCAAAACAGTAATATCTACCATAAAAAAAATTAACACGTCGCAAATTGGTGTTATCAAGGACATGCCTTTTATTCCAAAGACCACCTAGAAATGTTGATAAAATCACTTTTTGACATACAAGATTTATTTAGTAATTTTTTTATGGTTTTAGATTTGAAAAATGATTCTAGTATCAAACGTGGCTCTGGAATTGATACCACAGTGAGAAATATATTTTGGTATTTTAAAGCCTTTATTATTTACAAAATATTTTTCAGTAAAGAATTATTTGATATTTTTTAAATGACATCATCACCTTGCTAGAAAATATAAAAATAATAAAAATAAATTTTAATTTTAGTCAGGTTCTCACCAAAATTGTGAAGTCCCTTGAAAAGGTCTTGAAATAAATTATACTTATAATCATTTTTAAAGACAAATTGTATTAAATGTAAATTTTTAAAAATCCCCAGTTTCTTTAAAAAATTAGAAAATTTGATTTCGCAATTTTCATTTTGTGATAACCTATATGTATAAAGTAGAAACCATTGAAATTAACACCCCCGCAGTCACAATATGAAATTATTTAAAGCAGATAATCAACGGGAAAATGTAGTAATTGCTCAGTATGTACTTAACTTCAACTGTTTATGTTCATGGTACTTCGAAAAAAAATCGACTATTGGCAAATCAGCGGTTAAAATAAAATGAAAGTTGACTGATTTTGTCTCTCCTCAACGTAGAGAAGAGGACTGTTTCATTTATTAACCTTACTCAGTTTTTTCCCCAAATTTTGATTAAATATTTCCCAATAACCTTAAAATATCTGCAATATTTTTATATTTTTTCCCAAAAATCTGGATGGGAAGGATAAAAACTCAACGCAAATTCATAAATCACACGTGCAGGAGCATATTTTTTTTTAAATTCAGAGAATATGTATTAGAAAGAATTGTAAGATGATGACGTTATCGTTTTCTGCGGAGGCCATTAACGAATAAATTTTGATTAATGATTTATCAAAAATCTGGATATCTAGGATAAAAATTCAACACTGATTTTTAAATCACACATGTAGGTATATGTAATTCTCTAAAATTTAAAGAACATTTATTTGGCAAAATTATAAAATGACGTCATCAGTCTTTCAGGGGGCATAAATGAACAAACATTTATTAATGATTTATCATGCTTTTGATAACCTTAAAATGTTAAAGTTGAATTGTAAAATGTTGTTATAAAATTTTGAGTTTTTTCCAAAAATCTGGATGTCTAGGGTAAAAAATCGATATGGATTCATAAAACACACATACATGCAGGAGTTTGCAAATCTATAAAATTTAAAGAACATTTATTAGCAAAATTGTAAAATGACGTAATCACTTTTTGCGGGGCATTAACGAAAAAATTTTGATTAACGATTTACTAGGTTTACGATAACATTATTCAGAGTATTTGGTTTTGCAGTTTCAAAGTTAATTGCAAAATGTTTTTATAAAATATTGAATTCTTTTCCAAAAATTTGAATGTCTATGGGATCAAAACTCAACACGGATTCATAAATCACAAGAACAGGAGTATCTTATTTTATAAAATTTAAATAGTATTTACTAAAATTAATTTTGGAGATGATGTCATCCTATTGTTGGTGGGGATGATTAGGCAAAGGACAGACGACAGACAGACAGACAGACGGACAGACAGGCGGAAACGAGAGACCTATTTTTTCCTACTTTAGAAGTCATGAAACGTCGTAGCAGCGAGGCGTTCAATGAATTTGATTATAGTTTTGGAAATTTCATTCTACCCTATAAAATTTTATTGGCAATAACAAAATGGACAGTAGTCGCGTGCCGGTAATCCCCAGATGTTAGAATGCAGAATAATCCAGGTTCAGACAGGGAACATGGTTACTCAAGAACGAAAATGACTATTATTTTATGAGTACAACTACTGCTAAATGTCCCTGTCGTTATTGTCAATAAAATTTTATAGGGTAGAATAAAATTTCCAAAACTATGCAATACTTCCTTAGGCTCAGAAAGTAAAAAGAAGTGAATTATTGAACCACAGCATAAGGTGCACGTTTTAAATTACATTTATTATGAGATAGATAGCAAATTTGTCATTCGAGTTGAATTTATTGGTTGCATACCCAACAGCACAAGCTTAAGAAAGTTAGGTTATGCCTGATATTTGCAACAAGCTACGAATCACAATTACAATCATCACAACGAGCCGGCAAAATTCACAAAATTTTACAGCCAACTTAATGATCTTTTACAAAGATCCGGTAAAACAAAATTTGGAGATGATTTTGTGGAAACGACCAAACTCTGAATACTTTCAACTGGTAGACGACAGACTAATAACTGTAGAGCACAGACAAGCATACGGAATCGGGAAATCTGCAGTTTTTTAAGAGTAAGCAAATGATAAGTAAGAAGGAAGAAGAACACTTACGATTTTTACACAATAATTAATTTTAAAAGCCACTCGCATTCAAAAAGAATTACTTACTTTAAATATGTATTTAGAAGATTTCATAATTTTCTGAAGTTATTTTTTATTGTGTACCATAAAATATAAGTTTTTTATAACTCTGTGAACTTTTGAATATACTCTTCTAATGGAAATATTTCTGCAACGATTTTAGGTCAAAAAATAGTATATTATTAGCCAAGGTTGCAGAGCCAAGCATTCTAGACCGAGCGCAAATTAGAACCCGAGACGCGCAGCGTCGAGGGCTCTAAGTGCGAGGTCTAGAAGTGGCTTTGCAACCGTGGTTAATATACTATTTTTTTCACTAGTAGAAACAATAAGACAATAAACTGAAAAATAAACGTTCAATTTTTTGACGCAACATGATTTTGTTTCGATTTCTAATCAAACTTGATCTAAATCTTCAACACAAAGAAAACCGTTTATACTTGTCGCTGAGTTAATCATTTTATCTTCTACCGTCTACCAACTACCATGCGTATACTCAAGTAATGTTTGTAGCACATATTTGTTCATTTTTTAAGAAATAATCACATCAAACATTGCGTACATAACCTCAATTTTTCTTTTTGAACCCGTGGTAGCAAAAGTTGAATTTGCTACCACTAAATGAGTCGACATTTGCATGCGTCCAGGCTGCTAGTGAAAAAAAATATTTGTAGGTCTAGAATACAAACAGAGTGTGATTCTAAAATAGTTCACTTTTGAAGTAGTTTTATAGCAGCCCACTTGAAATCTTTGGTAATAAAATTATTTTTTTTTAAGAAAAGTAGAATGCATTTCAGATATTCAATTTAATTAATTTACTGCTTGTTATCTTTGTTACACTAATTTTAAGGTTTTGTACAATTTTTATTTGTTACTCATATTATTTTCCTGGATGTTTTATTAATATATTTCATGCATGATAAAATATTGCATAATAAATCAACACATAATTGTCGTTGGACAAGAAAGGTCTCTTTCTCATACCGCTTGCTTGTCGGAAACCAACTTGAGGACGTTTTTTGTCGATTGCGCGTTATGCCACGATCACTTGTCCGTATAAATAATAATTTTTAACTTAATTAGCCAGATAAGTGAAATTAGAGTGATCAGCTGCCGCTTTAACACAGCTCTTGACATTCGCCGGCCCCTTGGTTACACCACAGATCTTATTGTTACATACAAAATTTATGGTGGTGAGGCATTGTGTATCCCACTCATCCCAGTAAGCTACTGCCTGCCACCGATCATGTTACTTCGATTCTCTTATTATTAAACGAATACATATCTGGTTATTCAATCAAATTCCATTCTCAAAGTGAAACAGAATAAAATTTTCACGTCCAATACCACTAATTTGCGGGCCGATCTATAAACACCATCTGTTTGAAGAGTGGATGATTTAATTAAAAAGTATGATGCGGAGTTTCGGGCCACCCGTAGTAAACAGGTATAAAACGTGCGTGCAGAAGACGGACACCTCTCTTTCTGTCTGTGAAAATAAAATTAAACGGTGCCACTGAATTGTTAGAAGAGGAAGTGCCCCCGTCATCCCCCGTGCTTGACATGTCGTGGGCTTTTCACACGTTCCACATACCTACAAGTGGCATGTGGATACCGATTTGTGTGCGTAAGAAAAATAAGCCTCGGTACGTGGCCTGTAATCTGCATGTTAGAACGGTTTTAAAAGTTAAAAATGTAACACCCGTCAAGCATTTTTCAAGTCAACAATTTTACTCAGCAACACAAACATAGTCACTCTGTTACACACTTTCGGTTTTTTTTTTTTTTTAATTTGGATGTCTGAGGTAAAGTCTGGCGGATTCATAAACCACACATATAGAAGTATGTTAGAAACGACTCATTTAAATTAATAACAAAAAAAAAAAACACGAAAATACCTACTCTTAAATTATGCTTATTATTAAAATTAGTTGTATTATCGAACGTTCCATGTTATTATCCCCACCAAATACCTCCAGGACGTGATTGCGTACAAGATAAGAATAGTGCATCAGCAATTTACTAGATAACTATAAAACACAAAGAGCTATGTTCTCCAACTTCGATACAATGCAACATAATTACACAAGAATAATATAATGGTGGGAATGTGAGGTATTTTGGCACATATATTTACAGCGCCGCCACTGAAACTAAGGCTTTAAGTCCTCCTTCATACAGCACCTCTGGAAGCTGCAGCAACAATAAGCTATCTTGAGGCTTAATTACTACAAGCGTTACTTAATTTGGAATTTCATTTGGTGCTCTCCAGGTCGCAAATCAGGAAAAGGGTAATTTTATAACCAACACTTACACGGTCGTTGTTATGCATTCACAGATGCTAGCTGCTGAAGCGATGCAAATAAAGAGACAAATGCGTCAGACGAGACTATTGATTGCGACTCCAAGTCTGTTTTTAAAGAAAAAATTCTAGGTTATTTAAAACGCCATAAGCTATAATTTCTTGCACATATATTTAAAAAAATTAGTGCTCCGTAAGTGGACATGATGTGTATGTGTGATGGTTGATTGATGCCAAACATGGGGGCTACGTTTTTGGTGAAAATAACACTCATAACACCTACCTACCAATCATCATTTCTTTTTAATTTATAAAGTAGTAGGACCTAATTTAATGCAATTATTGTGTACTTGTTGGTTCAAACAATGCTGAATTGCGGAGTTTGATGAGATGAAAAAGTTTTGAATAAAATGCAGCAGATGGTCAAGAAATTTTTGTAGTTAATGAAGTGCAATTATAAATTATATATTTGCATATCATAGTTTATAATCCGACCAAATCGAATTTAGACTAAGCTGGTAAATACCAGTAGTTCAAAGTCAGTCATGAATTACATTGCTTGAATTAGTTTTATAAATGTTTCTAATGACTTCATTATCATAATACGTTAATAGTAATTTAAAGTCAAAAATAGTTTATTTTTGTATCACCAGAAATGATTTTCTTTATTATTATAATTATTGACGAAAATAACTGTAGCTAAAAGGAAAGAAAAAACAACCACGAGTAAAGAAACATGTTATACGTGTATTGAATGTTTCAAGTGAGATTTTTTAAATAAAATTTTGTGTTATAAATTTTTTAGTGGGAATAAATACATTAATTTTGTAATTACGAATTGTGTTAACATATTTTTTGAAAAAATAGACAAATTCGTTATTTTTAATTCAATCACTTCACTGTTCTACACATTTTGCATTAGTATTTCAAATTTGAGAAAATCGATTTTGAAATTTCCGACTGTTTGAGTTTATTTATAAAATTGTGTAGTACAATTTTGAATTTTTTTCCACAAATTTTTTTGCATAAGTGACGGTATATAAACATGTTATATCACTCATATTAAGCAGGATTTACTTAGAAACTTTTTGAGGTGACGTCATTTAAATTGTTGGTGGGGATAATTAGACAAAATATTGGGTAACGTCTTGCCATTTTCTGCATGATATTCTTTAACTATTTTAAAAAATTTACAATAATTAGCTTAGTCGTTTTTAAGATTATTTGTCTAAAAATCGTTAAATGACGACGACAGACAGTCTAGGACCTGTAAAACGTCGAAAAACGTGAAATTAGTTACTTTCCAAATGGACTCTATTAAATTTTACAATATTTTCCTACCTGACGCTAATATATTACCTAATAACATAAAAAGTCATATTTTTACACTCATCTTTCGGAAAATTTCAAAAAACTCCCTTGTGGAGGTTCTAAAACTATCAACATAAAAAATCATGTGTATATTTTTTAATAACCCTTTCGTGTAAAGTTAAAGGATAAATAAATATTAAAACACAGACGTTATCAATTTTTTTGTAGGGAATGACTAGGATCCCTCTATAAAATAATCTTGAAGTAATATATTAAAAAAAAAACTGCAACAAAATTTTCCAAAGCTCTTGAGATATGAGGTTATCAGTCGCCAAGAAACAGAGAGACGACAACAAAAGGGACATTTACGTTCTAGAAATTGTGACAACACTAATCGTAGTTGAAAAAAAAAACTTGTAGAGCTTGTTTTTCCAAATTAGTTAATGTATCATACTCCGCCACTGTCTTTGATTCGAACGCATTATATTACGAAAACACACGACACAGACGGCGAACAGACGGCAGACAGGCAGACAGATTTGAACTTATAAACAAAATCATCGACAGTGGAAATGGGGAACGTATTGTTTCGTACTCTAGGGGTCATGTAACGTCCACAAAAAAGTAGTCATTCGTAAAAAAAAAACAAAACGAAAAAATTCTTATCACTAAATATTTCATATTCTACTCTTTTTATGTTTTTAACACAAGGGTTGCTGCTAGGTACTAATTATTATATGTTAAAAATAAAGATGACAAACAAAGCAAAAAACGGGTAACATGAATGCTGCAAATAAATAGAAATGTTGTCTTGGAGATACAAAATACCTAGACTACATTAGTCTGAGATTCTATTAAATTCTTAAAAAAAAAAAAATAAATAAAATATCAGGGGCAACCGATTCTTTCAAATGTTCTCGAAAACAAAAGACAAAGGTGCCCTGAGATTAATTTAAAATATTAAAAAAATAAGAAACTAGAAGTCTCCGAGACTCTTTCAAATTGTTTCAAAATTAAGACTCAAAGAGACCCCGAGATTGTTTCGAATTTAAAAAAAAATCAGACACAAGTGCTCACCTAGATTCTTTCAAATTGTTTCAAAAATAAGATAACAGAAATCTGCAAAATTCTTTCAAATAGTTTCAAAATTAAGACACAGGGGGGCCCCGAGATTATTTCAAATTCTCTCAAAAACTACAGACAAGGATTCCCCGAGATTATTTCAAATTATTTAAAAAATAAGACCGAGGTGGCCCCTGAGATTCTTTGAAATTCTTTTAAGAGCACAATCAGGAATATCTGAGATTCTTTTACTTTTTTCAAAAATAAGACTCCAGGGACCTTGGAGATTCTTTAAAATTATTTCAAAAATAAGATACCAAAGACCCTCCCTCTAGATTCTTTCAATTTTTTTCAAATTTAAGAAACCAGGAATCACCGAGATTCTTTTAAATTCTTTCAAAAGTAAAATATCAGGCGCTTCCCACTTTTTTCTCTTAGTTCTTTCAAAAACAGGATAAAAGGGGTTCCTGAAACTCTTTCAAATTCTCTCAAAAACTGGGTACAACTGGTCCTGAGATTCTTTTAATTTCATTCAAAATAAGATACCAGAAATCTCCGAGACTCTTTCAAACTATTTTAAAATTGAGACACCTTGAAATTCTTTTCTCTAAGACAGACGAGATCTACGGAATTTTTTTAAATTCTTTCAAAAACAAGACATTAGGAACTTCCGACACTCTTGTAACTTCCTTCAAAAATAAGATACCAAAGACACTCGAGATTCTTTCAAAATTTGTCAAAATTAAGAAACTAGGACTGACCGACATTCTTTCAAATTTTTTCAAAAACTAGGTCCTCTGATTTTTTTCAATTTCATTCAAAATAAGATACCAAAAATCTCCGAGACTCTTTAAAATTGTTTTGAAATTGAAACATCTTGACATTCTTTCAAAATAAGACAGACGGGGTCGATGGAATTCTTTTAAATTTTTTCAAAAACAAGACATTCGGAATTTCCGACATTCTTTTTTCAAAGATAAGATACCAAAAATTTAAAAATAAGAATAACTTGTCCCTGAAATTCTTTCAATTTCATTCAAAATAAGACACCAAAAACTCTTTCATTTTTTTTGTAATGAGACACCAGGGAACCTCCACATTCTTTCAAAATATTTTAAAAATAAGCCAGAGGAGGTCCATGACGTCCTTTTAAATTCCTTCAAAAACAAGACATTAGGAAACGCGAAATTCTTTTACTTCCTTTCAAAAATAAGACGCCAGAGGTCGCAGAGACTCTTTAAGATTCTTTCAAAAGTAAGATACCAGAGGCCTCCGAAATTCTTTCAATTTTTACTTTAATTTAGAAACCAGGAGCCTCTGAGATTCTTTTAAATCTTTCAAAAGTAAGACACCAGGAGCTCCCCACGTTAATTTCCAATTCTTTTAAAAACATGACACAAGGAGTTCTTGAGATTCTTGCAAATTCTCTTAAAAACAAGAGACCCAAGTTCCTGGGATTCTATTAATTTCAATATTCTTTCAAATTGTTTTAAAATTAAGACACTACCCCGAGATTGTAGATTATTTCTCTCAGAGAGCTTGTTATGACTACAGTTCTATTGTTTTGAACAGTTTTTTAAAGAAATTATTTATTAGATATATTTAGTTATATGTATCTAGCAAGAGAGCAATAAAAACACTATGAAAGATAGGTATGGATTTTTAGAACCTTCAGATTGACGGTAATCTAACAAGACGAAAATCCTATCAAAGACAAATATTCAAAATTATAAAGTCTCCTGGAAAGAGTTCAGTTATTAATTTTTCAATAAAACTTCAAATGTTGTTTAAAAAAAAATGGTTTCAAGGCTGCATTAACAAAAAAAATCCGAAAACAAAAATAAAGTCTCATTTACTCAAATCCTCCGAAAAATATTAAGACATTTTTTATTACCCTCAGCAGTAGTCACAATGAATTTTACACTAAGAGCAAAGCAAACCAAAAACGACCAAAACGCTGCCGTTAAATCACAACCATACAAATGTATTAAATATGACAGTATGTAACATAAATTCAGTCAAATTCGTTGTGGACTTTGGCTATGTAGACATTTGAACATTGCGGAATCTATATATGTAGAAAATTAAATTATATGGAAACAAAGGCAATGTAAAGGGGTTGCAGGTCGTCACACGGTTGGCAACAACAGAGAGGAAAGGGTTCGTTACGGTAGTAATTAACTGCGACTCGATAATTAATTAGTTCCAACGAGTGCCGTTCGGCGCCGCGTACGTTGTCAATGCAGTTTACTAAGGGTTAAATTCGACCACATTTACACATAATTCCAACACACCGATAGTCTTTACACGTTATTCCGAGACGAGAAAATGTTACAAGTTGAAATATTCGACTATAAGGGCGTTCTTCTGCTAAATTATGTGTTATGACCGGAAAATTTTTCTTCCAATTACTTTTTTCACACAAAGACGTTTCACTCTTTATGTAATTAGCGGCTTTCTGTTTTTCAGTGCGACCTTTGTTGCTGCACAGTTTTCAGGTAGGAAGTATAACTCAAACTAATTTAGAAAATCAAAGAGATACTCGTACGCATACATGTAGTTGTGTATTTTTTTAAGTGTAAACACACGAAGTGGTTTTCCATTACGAGAGTATGGCGAAGCAAAAATTATCTCTGGGTGGTGAAAACAAAATGTTCCAATTAGGTGTTTCGTTTCTTCTGCGTAATGAAGAAGTTGGTGGGAATTGAGCCATTTGAAATAAATGATGGCGCAAACTTAATTATGTCAAAAATGCGAAGAATTTCAGCTTCTTAATTAAATGCAGTTTTGCTTAAATATCCTCCTACTTTGCCGAGATGAATAAGTTTAATTAAATCCTTGTGTTTTATTGTGTCTCTAGACCACGTGACTTGCTTTTAAGAAACGTTTTTCCTCTGGAATTTCCTCCCACTCGGCGAATATTGGAAAGCCTCCTACATATGAAAATACTTAATCGGGGAAGTAAGCCTCTAATTTTTTTGAAAGGATGTTCCCGTTGGGCTTTATTTCTGAATAAAAGGGCACTCGGAATGTGGAGTGCAGGTCAGGTGTCCGATGTCATCCACACGACACCTACTCAATAGAATTGAACGGAACCGAGCAGTCTAAAGTGCCTGCTTATTGTGCCTCAATTTGTTGCTTGAATGTGAGCGAATCCATACCCTTTCAGGCTATAGGTGTGACACTCAAACCTACAGATGTTATCTATCTTCAGATTGAAGCGTGTATGCGGCGAGAATGGGAAATCTAATATAACACCGAGAATGTCTGAGGGCACAAATCTGCCACAATCATCCGTTACAACCATGCTGCTAAAATTGTACTGAATGTAAATTCGGCTATTTTGACTGTTGTTCTCGCAAGCCGTACACAGTTTTAGACACTAGTTGCCTCAACCGACCAACTCGAAAACTGTAGAAACTACAGGATCCTTCGTGCGGATTTGGACGTCGCCACCACGTCGGAATTATCAATGAACTAATTGTCAAATTTTATTCTCCACTGTACCCATCTACCATTTACAACCGCACTATTATTGAGGCTTCCGATTTTTTTTGTAATTTAAAATATACCGTTGCTCATAAAATCGACAGTCAGTTTTACACTATTAAGAAATGTGTATAATGGCGCCAAAGATACTGAATAATACAAGATTTATAATTTAATTTAATGGGTGAACACAAAATTTTCGGATTAGGGTAGGCTTTGGAAATTTTCTCCATTTCTTTGATTAAACCTTACGCACAAAATTCAAACTTGTGATTTAAATTCCTATTTCAAGATTAAATCGTGCTTTCTACTTTGATTTCAACATCTTTGATTTGTTGACATTGATTTTTATAAGGTTTAACGGTTTAATCAAAGAAATGTGAAATATTTCTATAGCCTACACTAACCTGAAAACTTCTTGATCTCCGTTACATTAAGGGCCGGCTTACAGTTGGTAAATTAAATATTTAGCTAATTCAAATTACTTAATAATAATTAAAGTAAACTGAATTTGATCTCATGATTGATTAATTAGGTAATTAATTAATGGAATGATTAACTGCTTCTGTAAGCTGATTTTTTCCATTTTACTCTCCAAATCAGTAAAATAATAATTTATTTACGATTTCTCATAGTTTCAGTTTTAAATGCAAAAAATGTGTTTCACTTATGTTTCTTCTTTTTGTGATTAATTATGACTAAAAATAACTTATTTTTCTGACGTGATATAAAAAAAAATCGAAGACTCAGAATTATTGCTCAAATATTTAAGTAAATTTATTATAAAACAATTTGAAATTACCGGTTTTTCTAAATATTCAAGTAGAATACTACATATGTACTTACATTTCACTATTAATTCACCTTTCACTTTTGTAGGCGTAACCACAGAAGAAGGTGTATAGGAGCCTATATACGGAGTGTTTACTAAACACGCTACAAAAGTGCAGGTGGTTACTCTTTGGATTATTAAAATTGTTGTCCTTGAATGATTTTCGAAAACACTTTGTTTCGAAGATACAAGGCGCAATAAAGTAAAACTGGAAATAGCCTTGATATTTTTGAAAAATCCTAACAACTATTAGCATAGTCATTTTCAGCAGTTTTTGCAAATTCAGAATCTTTGTATATGATTTGAATTAATAAAGTGGTCTTAAAGTAATCCAAAGAATAACCCCCTGAATTTCTGTCGCATGTTTAGTAAACACCCTGTTTAAATCGTATAAATCTATCATGAATAAAGAAAACTAAAATTTGTAATTCTTTAATAAATGAAAACATTAGAAAAATTAAAAGTTAGAAACTAAAGACTACCTACTTGTTTTCATCCTTGCTGGTTAATTTTGAACAAACCCATGACTAAAAATGGGGCAAATAGACACAATAATATGAGTGAAAAAAGTGACCCTTATTTGGCAATTATTTGGGCGTAAGTGTCAAACTAAACAAGAACTTTAGTGTTGCCAACATCATTATTAAAAAAAAATGGTCAAAGGTTATTTCGACAGAACTTCCCCCGCCCCTGAAGTACATACAACAAAACAAAGTCAGCTTTTTAGAAAAATTATACAATTTGATTATACTTAAATAGATGCAGCGTAATACTAATGATATCACAATTGTATTCCCAAATTTTCGGGAAAATGGAGTGAGCCGTTCCCGATTTCAGTAAAATAAACTGAATCATTAAATTATGAGTCACCCTGCATTAGAAATTTACAAATTTTTAATGCAATGATAGAATAGACTGATTATATTTTGCACATTTTGGGTATGATTTATTCGGCAAAATTTTGAGATGTCGTCATCAATTTTTTGAAGGGGATAAACAGATATATTTTGATTAAACATTTACCATGCTTACGATAAATCTAAAACGTGTGCAAGATTTCAAAGCATTCGGTTCTGCAGTTCCTGATTTAATCAATAAAATAAATTGACTCTCATTAATTTTTTGAGTCACTCTGTATAAGTAATTCTAAAAACTATTGCATATTTCGCAGAGGATTTATTCGGCAAAATTTTGAGATGACGTCATCAGCTTTTTGGGAGAACATAAACGAATAAATTTTGTTTGACGATTTACCATGATTACAACAACTTTAACATAACTATTTACAAGATTTCAGAGCATTCGGGTTTGCATTTGAATTTTTTTCCAAAAATTTGGGTGTCTAGGGTGAAAATTCGACACGGATTCGAACACCACAAATACAGGAATATTTTATTTTATGGAATTAAAAAAAACTACCGTCATAAATTTTTGAGATATTGTCACCCCATTGGTGGTAGAAATAATTAGGCAAATTTTATTTAACATTTAACCATCTACATATATGATATTCCTAATACACATACAAAATTTGACAACAATTGGTTTGGTAGTTTTGGAGATTACGTGCCTAATAAAAATGGATACAGACACCAGACAGATAGACAGACAGGCGGAAACGAGATACGACTTTTTTCGTACTCTGGAAGTCGTGACACGTCGAGAAAATATGAAAGTGGCAATTTATACTTTCTTAGCTTAGGTTCGGGACGTAATAAATTGCAGGGCCTACTACAATAGTTTTTTCGATCATATGGTATAAATCGAGTTGATTTAATTTCGACAGAAAGTAGCTAAATTATCTTCGGACGTCCCTTCAAATACCAAACTTGTACAGTTTTTCAACTATTTCTATTTTTATGACGCAATATATCTACAATTTTTTTTTAACTAGGACTATATATTTCTGTATTAATTGACTTATTCCTGGGTATTACCATTCATGTCTTTTTTTGAACGGTGTAAATAAAATAGAAAATAATTTTCAGATATTCATGTCTTAGTTTTTTCCAAACAAAACTCTTGTATTTTATTATTGAATCTTACTTAATTTTTTTATTCTCTTGCTTTTGATATGTTAATATATACTGGGTGAGTCACTAAGTGCGTTCCTCCATACTCATTAATTATTATTGAAAATAAAAAAAAGGTTAGCGACTAAAGTTGTACGGTAGCATACACTAAAATTATTTTCAACTATACAGAGTGTTCTGTTTTGAGGCGTAACATGCAACTAGTTTTTTTTTAATGGAACATTCTACAGGCTGATCAAAAATTAACGAATAAGGTCGATGGTAGGTTGTTAAGAGACCTTTGAAGAACTCGAAAAAATGGTTAAAAAAATTGCTGAACCAATTTTTTGAAAATACGGAGTAACCTATTCGGCGAAACTGAAATGTCGATATTGGAAGTGGAATGTCGTGGCAACGTTCCGTTGTATCGGAATTTTCAAAATAAACTATATTATCAAGCTTATAACGAGGCCAATTAGAGTATCTAAAAATATGTAAAATGTTCTATTAAAAAAAAAAACGCTATATCTCAAAAACCGAAAACTCTGCATAGAGTATAAACTACTAAAAAACTATATAAATTTGGTATTTAACCTTATTTTTTCTATCTCTAGCAATTACTGCAATATCGAAGACCGCCTCCTTATTGATACACTCTGTATATTAAAAAAAAACAAAAATTGACTATAGGAAGAACGTTTTGTATGAAAAATCTTAGATATGGATATGTATAAAAATCATAATCTTTTAAAAATTTTTGTAAACACTGTAGAGCAAAACTCAATTTCATTTTTACTGTAACACAGCAGATAATTTTGTTTATTTGTCGCCAGAATATTGAACACAAATTTCAAAAATTTATTGCGATTTTTTTACGAACATTTCCATTTCTAGAAAAGTGGAATAAGTTGGTAAAGTTGTATCGTAATTTCAAAAAGTAAATATAGGGTGTTCAATTGTATAATAAAAAAAAAACAAATTGCATATTGCATCCGAAAAGTACAATACGCTGTGCAGCTTAAAACAATTTTAGTAAATGTTGATCTAAGATGTCTTTCAGATTCTTTTCCACTTCGAGTAATTAATGAGATGTTCAAAAATCCACCCTTATTAATTCACACTGTATATATCAAACTGTAAATTTTGCTGTGAAAATTTTATTATATTTTAAACACTACAGCGTTATAAGCATGATGTTTTCTTTGTTAGGATTAATTACAACCGCAGACACAACGAAGAATAGTAAAATAATGATCCCGAAGAGGAATGATAATAATAAAAATAAAACAAAACAAAAGATGAGAATTGTTTTATATTAGTGAAAATAGTCACATCCTCCTCGTCTTCCGGACTTTGTTACACAGACAGTAGTTTTCATAATACTATTTAAGATATTTTTATGTTATAAAAGCTAAGTTTAATAGCAAGTTGAGTTTGATACAGTGTTACGCCATTTACTGTCACTTCGGTGTTATTCTATATTTTTTAAAATCAAACATTTACATTTTATTATAAAAGTGACTTACTTAATAATGCTAAATTTAAAAAATATGGATATTATATGACACTTTACCATTGTCATTTAATCTAACTTTTCCATATATCGATCTCTCCGTTAATAGGAGAAATACTGCATTT
Source organism: Zophobas morio (assembly GCF_036711695.1). NCBI lineage: Eukaryota > Metazoa > Arthropoda > Insecta > Coleoptera > Tenebrionidae > Zophobas > Zophobas morio. The sequence goes on from NW_026972107.1 coordinate 13,781,347, forward strand.
CAAACCAAAATTGTAACAACAAAAATCGATTTTTACAGCGATTGAAATCAAAGTTAGTATTTTGTGTACATGATAAAAGGATTATTTTTGTTTTAAGCAATTATTCCGTAACCACCTGTCATGACTTTTTTATCATAGCTTATAACAACTATTTTTGGGTTACAGCTCAGTGTAAAAAGGCTTCAGGTACCTACTAAACTTTTCAAATTTAATTAATCAATTAAAGTTAATTATTGTACTCTTTTTATGCTTAACAAGCATCAAATTTAATAAAAAGTCGAACACAAATGCCAGTCTTCTCAAGTAAATCTTGGAACGAAGATTGCAGCTTAATTAGTTTGAATGATCGGATTAGCTTTTATGTATCTTATTACGTAAGCGAACGAGATTTCCATACCTTTATTATACGCCACAAAGAAAGCAACAGCTATTTAATAATTGCTAGTGTTAACATAATCTCTATAGAATATTTAATAATAATCTTGTGAATAATGCATACACAGGAACTGACTAAACTGTGATGTTTATTAATACGTTACATTTATTTCATTCTCAGTTTATCAGATTCTAAAAGATAAAGTCAACTCGGAAATAAAGAAAAGTAGTCCACGTTTTTTTTTATCTAAAACTTTCGGGTTATCACATTTCCTCGTCTGAAAATTCGACGTGTGACCGGCAATCTCTTACTAAATATCGCCCCATAAAAATTTTGACTTGTGTTCAAGGTCCATAAAATCGTCGTTAAACGATATAGGATTACATTTATTCTGACATAAAGGACTGAATACGTCCTATTATCAAAAAAAATCTGAGCTCCCATACGCACACAAAGGAGCATCTCTTGTGGTCAAAACATTTTAAATCGATCCCGGAATGACGTTAAAGAATTTTCGTCCTTGTAGTTGGCAAACGGAAAGGCGAATTGCTTCGAGAAGCATTAGGTATGGTCCATTATACTTCAATGGTAGTTTAGACGTCTCAGGTTGTCTTGTATTGTAGACGGTTCGTTGTATGACAGCTACTTAACATCGGTGCGTACATGATTATAATAGTTGTGTGCGGAAGGAATGGCATATGTGGAGCACTGAACTTTGTTCCGGGTGTAATTCGAGAAGTTTATTGGATTTTCATAAAATGCTTCAGGTTTAAGGCTGTGTTTCCGACTGATGTCCCGAAAAGAAAAATTGTTGTGTTTGTTTTTAAATTATGGTTTGTCGATCTATAAGGAAACACTCACAATAATTAAGTTCTTTTCTACTAATTTCGGCCATGCCACTACTTACAGTTTTTCTTATCTTTCATCTACAGTGTTTGCCTTTGTGTTTGGCTGATTATTCGTCCACTTACGTGTAATGAGTTTTGAAAAATTATTAAATCTACTGATCTTTATCTGCAGACAACGACATAAATAATAATTTAATTGCTTATCAAACAAACATCTTGTAATTTTTTGTTTATGCACTAGACATACAGAAGTAATTATACTGAATTTTAATAACTTGTTCGTAATTTCGTTTCTATACAACCAAAAATACATTTACTTACATGTAAAGGAAACTCTGTGAAATTGGCATACCATTTTCTTAGTGTAGATACAGATCCAACTGAACTTAAAACGTAAGCATACCTTTCCATTTTGTACTACTACTACTACTACTAAAGTGGACACATTGTGATTTAGTTTCCTGCAATTTTTACTGAATTTGGATCAAAACGAGAAAATTCCTCCTAGCACAAAAAAGACAAGCAAAAAATTGATTTCATGTTACATTTACCTACCTAAGTTGTAATATAAGTGCATTGGAATATTACAAAACTTAAATAGAAAAGAAACCTGGTATTAGGAAAGAATTATTAACAGTGCATATCAGTATTTACAAAATTACTTGGAAAATTACTGGCGTTGGTAAATTTTGTAATCTCTAATTATCTATCTATCAGCAAATATTTAGAACTTACAAAGTATAATCTTTTTGTCAAAATAATTACTTGGCTACGACGTTTTAGTGTTAAAAGTCTGCCTTATGTTTTACTAATATTTAATTACCATTCTCAAGCTTCAGCAGTGTGTTTAACACGTTAAGCGCCAAAGCAGACACCGGTGTCTGACCACTGCTTTCCATAGGGGGCCAGAGCGGTCACCAGTGTCTGTTCCATATTTCCTACTCTAGGGCCACACAGACAAATAACTAGGCATTATAGAGCGAATATGTGTCTGCCATGGCATGTGCACATTTGATGCCACAGTTAGGTTGGTGGTTGCATAACTCAGATTAATTTTACAGATTGTGTCCGCCATATGTGTCTGCTGTGGCCTCCTTTTTTGTCTGATTTTTTTGATATGTTACTGGGCCACGGCGGACACATATATTTGCATAACAATGAAACTAAGTGTCCGCCGTAAAAAAAGTGTCCGCTATTGTGACCGCTGTGGCCTCTTCATAGCTTAGAATAGTGTCTGCTCTATTAGTCTGCTCTGGCCCTGTCATGTAAAAAATGCATAAAATATAATGCAGGGCCACAGCAGACACTGGTGTCTGTTTTAGTTTTTTTGAAAAATATGGTACAAAATTTTCGAATTTCAAGAAATAACCTATGTAACTATATATAAAACTTTATGTAGAATACGTACCTGCCAATGGCCCTATGACGGTAACTGCATGATTTTGGCTTGGCGCTTAACGTGTTAAATTGTTTTTCAACCAGTAGTCAACGCGGAAACCAATGTCAGCAATCGGTTTCTATTGCAGCTAACCATATTATTACTAACTGTAATAATCTTTTTAAACGTACAATTAATACAACTCTTTAATTAAGGAAAATATTGTTCATACGTATTAAAAAGTGAGTTATTATTGTTTGGCGAACATGCTCGTAAAATTTCGAAAATTATATTTGGTACATCCTGTACTGCGCTATAGAAAAATGAACAAAAATTCCCCTTTATTGTTATATTATTTGTTATTTTAAACACGTGGTTCGTTTTATTGATGCGAAAACGAATTACCAAAATTATAGCAGGTATTCATTTTGTACGCAATTTGTTGATATTATTACTATTAATCATTAGAAAATGAGTAGCTGCAAAAATAAAATTATGGAAAGTTAAGCTTTTAGAAACCAATTGACTAGGAGTATTTTTACTTCCCGAGAGTAAGATGCAGTAAGGTCTATCCGTCGAAAAGCTACTTTCATATTATCTAGACGGTTCATGATGTATAGAGAATGAAAAAATGGGTCCCTGTTTCCGTTTGCCGCTTTTCTGTCGAAACTATTGGATTAAATGTTGTCAAAATTTATAGCCATTTAGGAATATCATGGATATGGTAAAATGTGGTCTGCCCAAACTGCGGTACATTTGGAATTTCGACCGAACTGTGGTAAAATTCCTATTTGGGAGTTAAGCTGTGTCGCTTTAATCAGACACCTAAACGATGGACAAAATTATTTAATACTCAGAATGTTGAATCACGAAGTTATTGCAAATGTAATAACGTGTATGGTATGTCTGTTTCGAATTTGCTGTCAATAATTTCACTTTGTTTACTTTTCAATCCTGTTATGTATCTACGTTAATTGAAAAATGAAAAAGGATCTGATTTTTCTCAAGATTGAAATTTATAATTCTAAAAATGAGGTTTCTTTTCTTTTCCGAACTTATTCAATTTCTTTAAGAATAGTATAAAATTTTGCATTGAAAATGCTATTTAAATTTTATAAAATAACATACTTCTGTACTTGTAGTATATTAATTCGTCTTGATTTTTTACCCTAGGGATCCAGATAACAACATTTTATACTAATATAAAAGGAATGCTCAGCAACCGCTCATTAGGTCAGTTGATCGATCTCTTTAGAGGCAACTTTTTTCTTACACTGTGACTTGTATTATTTATATATAACTATATATTTTTTAAAGTGGATTTGTTTTATTGTATATCAGAGGCGAGGAAAGTTCTGTTTAATAATAGGAGACTATTTTTCTGAGGTACATCATAAAGAAATACTTCGAACCATGTTTATTTTAATTAAACCATAATTAGCTGGCATTATGCTTCTGCTACTTAGTAAATAGGTATACGATAATTTTTATAAGGAAAATGCCGACCATTTATAGCTCAAACACATTAAATAAATTCGTCGAAATTACTTTACCTGATAATTTAATTATATGATTAATTTAACCCAAAAAATATAACAGATTTCAATCTATCACTACTAAAAAAAATTGGTCGGAAGTTGTTTCGACAGAACTTCCTTCGCTCCTGAAGTACAGTGAAGTATATCCAGCATTTTCGAGTTGAATTTTTTCTTTACGCATTTTTGTGATGACGTCATCAACATTTTTACAAGGTCAACTTGAAGTGGTGCAGTATACTACTAAAAATAACGGTATTGTATTCCCAAAATTTTCTGAGAAAATGGAGTGAACCTCAATCCTCAAATGACCAACTCCCCAAAATCTTCAAAACATCGAATCTTCAAAAGCTTCAAATCACCAAATTCAAAAAATCCTCAAAGTCCTTGAATTCTCTGAATCCTCAAAATATGAAGTACTTAAATAATCAAAATCCTCAAATCCTAAAAATCCTCAAATTTTCAAAATCCCCAACATACTGAATCCTCAAAATCTTCAAATCCTCAAATCACCAAATTCAAAAAAACTCTTCGAAATATTCAAATGATCAAATCCTCAAAATCCTCACATTATTAAATTCTCAAATCATCAAAATCCTCGAGTCCAAAAAATCCGCAAATACACAAAATTCTCAAGGCACCAAATCCTCAAAATCCTCAAATCTTTAAAATTCTCAAGACACCAAAACCTCAAATAATCAAAATTTTCAAATTCTCAAAATCCTCAAGGCACTAAATCCTCAAAACCATCAAATCATCAAATTAAAAACAAAACTCCTCAAAATCTTCAAATCCTCAAATCCTCAAAATCCTCACATTTCCAAATTCTCAAATCATCAAAATCCGCAAGTTCTAAAATTCGTCAAATACTCAAAATTCTCAAATCTTCCAAATCCTCGAATTACTAAATCCTCAAAAGTTCATATGACCAAATCCCCAAAATCCTCAAAACACCTAATCTTCAAAAGCTTCAAACAACCAAATTCAAAAAATCCTCAAAGTTCTCAAATTCTCAGAATTTACAAAATACCAAGTACTGAAATCATCAAAATCCTCAAATTCTAAAAATCCCCAAATTCTCAAAATCCTCAAGACACTAAATCCTCAAAATCTTCCAATCGTCAAATCCTCAAAAACATCAAATCACCAAATTCAAAAAATCACTTCGAAATATTCAAATGCTCAAATCCTCAAAATCCTAAAGTTCTAAAATTCCTCAAATACTTAATCAAAATTCTCAAGTTCTCCAAATTCTCAACACATCAAATCCTTAAAATCATCAAATCGTCAAAATTATTATCTCAAATTACGAAATTCAGCAAACCCTCAAGATTTTCAAATCCTCAAAATCTTCGAAATCTTCAATTCCCTAAAGCACCAAATTTGTAAAATCCACAAATCAAATTCAAAAAAGTCATCAAGAACCTCTAATCTTCAAAATCCTCAAATCATCAAATCCTCAAAACCCAAAATCTTCAAAAGCTTTAAATCACCAATTTTAAAAAAATCCTCAAAGTGCCCAAACTCTCAGAATCTTCAAAATATCAAATAAAAAAATCATCAAAATTCTCTAATACTGGAAATCCTCAAATCTTCAAGACACTAAATCCTCAAAATCATCAAATCCTAAAAATGCTCAAATTCTCAAAATCCCCAAGACACTGATTTCTCAAAATCTTCAAATCCTCAAATCCTCAAAATCCTCAAATCACCAAATTCAAAAAAACTCTTCGAAATATTCAAATGCTCAAATTCTGAAAATCCTCACATTATCAAATTCTCAAATCATCAAAATCCTCGAGTTTTAAAAATCCTCAAATACACAAAATTCTCAAGGGACCAAATCCTCAAATAATCAAAATTTTCAAATTCTCAAAATCCTCAAGACACTGAATCCTCAAAATCATCAAATCATCAAATTCAAAAAAAATTCCTCAAAATTTTCAAATCCTCAAATCCTCAAATTCTCAAAATCCTCACATTTCCAAATTCTCAAATCATCAAAATCCTCAAATTCTAAAAGTCTTCAAATACTCAAAGTTCTCAAAACTTCTAAATCACTAAATCATTAAATCCTCAAAATCCTCAAATCACCAAATTCAAAAAATCCTCAAAATTCTAAAATTCTCAAAATGCTCAAGAGGACCTTGCAATCTTTGAAATCCTCAAATCTTCAAATGACCAAACTCCCAAAATCCTCAAAACACCGAATTTTCAAAAGCTTCAAACTACCAAATTTAAAAAATCCTCAAAATGCTCAAATTTAAAAAATCCTCAAAATGCTCAAATTCTCAGAATCCTCAAAATATCAAATAGAAAAATCATCAAAACTCTCTAATCCTCGAAATCCTCAAATCTTCAAGACACTAAATCCTCAAAATCATCAAAACCTCAAAATCATCAAATCCTCAAAATCATCAAATCCTCAAAATCCTAATTCTCAAAATTATTAAGACACCACCAAATGCTCAAGATCGACTGATTTATTAATTTTTTTGAGTCACCCTGTATAAGCAAATCTAAAAAATCTGAATGCAGTGATGAATTACAAGTATAGACCGATCATATTTTGCAATTTTAGATAGAATTTATTCGGTACAATTTTGAGGTGACGTCATCAACTTTTTGGAGGGAATAAGTAAATATATTTTGAATAAACATTTTTCAAGATTATGATAACTTTAAAACATCTCCAAAATTTCAAAGCATTCGGTTTTTTTTCCAAAAAGGTGGACGTTTCCGATAAAAAATCAATACGGAGTCATAAACTACATGTGTAGGACTATGTTATTTCATACAATTTAAAACCCATTTACTATGTGCAATTTTGAAGTGACGTCATCATTATTGGTAGGGATGATTAGACAAATTTTGATTAGCGTTTTACCAACCACATGTTATTCCTAATATAAAACAAAATTTGACAACAAACGGCCCAACTGTGTCGGGAATAAAACATTATTATACCTTGCAAATGTTCTTGCGAAAATTTGAGCGCTTAGTGAAAAAACTGAAAGTGGATTCGTACACTACAAGTAGGTATATGAGTATATTTTTGTGTAACATTCAAATCATTTTAGAATACAATTCATTGAAAGGACGTCATCAAATTGTTGGTGGGGATGATTATCCAAATTTTAATTAGCATTTAACCATCTACATGATATTTCTAATATACATACAAAATTTAACAACAATCGGCCTAGCAGTTTCGGAGATTACGTGTCTAATAAAAGTGGATACAGACAGACAGACAGATGGAAACGGGATACTACTTTTTTCATACTACAGAAGTCATAAAACGTCGAGAAAACATAAAATTGGCCATTCGTCCAGTGGACTCGATTACTATACTTCTTTACGCTCGGGAAATAAAAAAGGTATAAAGTCATTTAATCAGGACATCCCTCGCACCTGAAGATAAATATTCAAATAAATTCAATGTCGTTATGCATGTAACCCAAATATCAGCTACGGGCACAAAAAGTTTTGTAAAGTAATTATGATAAAAATCAAGGCAGACTCATCAACCACAAATATAGGTGTAGGTATGTTATGTTATAAAATGTAAACATTACTTACTACGAAAAAGAACGACTCACTCCATTTTCTCGAAGTTTTGGGAATGCAGTACTGATATTTTTGGTATTGTACTGCATCTAACCAAATTGACATACGTGTCCTTGCAAAAATGTTGATGACATCATTGTTTTCACTTATAGGAGTTATTATAAAATATAAAATTCGCAAAATCAAATTTTATAAGATTTCAAAAGAGCTAGTATGTTTTATTGTACCTACTTCAGGGGCGAGGGAGTAATAATGAGTGAAAGGAAAAAATAGATAATAAAATTGCCTCTATTAACTTATTAACTCTTAAAAAAAATTATCTTAGTTATTTTATTTATGAAATAAGAATTTTAAGATAGAAAAATGTGTTAAAATTTAAACCCTAGAGCAGATATTAATGTGTGGAAACAAAAATTTATTTTACATATAGTTGTGAACAAAATCAAACACTGAATAAAACGGTTTAGCAACAAATAATCATATATAATTTAAATATTCTTGAGAAAAAATTTGAAAGAAACGTAATTTTTTTGTGCACGAAAAATCGAAAAGAAAAAATTGTATGAACATACATACACACGTAAGGAAAAGAGTGCATAAAAAAAATAAAATAAAATACTTACAAAATAAGTAACAAAAAGACGTTAAAAAAATTTCATAAAACAAAAATAAGACAAAATAGTCTTTATAAAAGATAAAAAAATGTGAAAAAAAAAACAACACCCAATTTAAAATTAATGCAAAATTCTAACCTTTAGGCTTCATCTTCTGCCACAATTGAGCGAATCCCCTCATCTTCATGTACGAACCCACTGCAACAAAAAACACATGGAATTTTTGTGTACCAAAAAAAAATACCATCAACTTCATACATACTAATTCTTAATAATGGTGCAATTCAACACTACATACGTTTAATGAGTAGATAAGATTAAAAAAATATTAATCAGAAATGGAAAATCGATATTTTTACTCCATAAACTGAGATATGTCCAGAAAACAAGAAATGAAAGTTTAGTAAAAATAACCCGGCTACACTACGTTAAAAATATTCTAAAGTTAATTTAACCGAAACTTCAATAAACACTTCCCAATAAACTCAAACATAGAAGATCACCGTTTTCAAATAAACTGATTGTCTGAAACGTTTTCGTGAACTTCTTTTAGTTGTATAGTTAATATTTCAATTACAAAAATATTTCAAAATTCTGAAATTTAAGAAAAACCTATTAGAAAGGCCAGTTTTAAAGAATAAATATCTGACGAGATATTAACGGTTGAGTTCTTGTTGAAACAAACATTGTAACGATTTATACAATACAGCTACTTCTCCCTTAGTATCCGTATTTTTATATCAATTGAGAATAAAAGAACTGAAGAAATAATAAATAATAGCAACACTTACCCTTTAAATCCTGATTTCCTTTCCTTCCGCGCTGATTCTTGCAGACTCCTTCCTCTAGGGCACATCACAACACTCACCTTTCACTTTAAGACCGAAACCAAATTATTTTTAACAAAAATAAACCATTTAAACAAACTAATTAACAACCACACACGCCCTGAACAAAGCCAAAACCGACTGCGACTGAGCTCCTTTGCGTAACCGAAAAATGAACAAAAAATTCTCGCCGATACCTTTCTTATCAGGCATTTTTTGCAGAGTTTTTATTCATCGACGCATCGCACACTAAATAAGTCTTAATGAAAATACTGCAACATTATTCATTAACAGAATATAATTTTCGTACTGTGTAGATTATTAAAAAATTACGAATGTTGCATACAATTCGCCAAAAACAAATTAGAAAAATTGATTTAAATATGTCTTTCGAAATTATTTTATTTTTCGGCAGTTAATGACACAACATAGAATTTAATTTTTTTCGGCATTTCTGCCAAAATACTCATGTAAAATAAATTCATACAGGGTGTTTCAACGGTCAAAGGGTGGAAAATTAAACATTCGCTGCAGACTGTTCTTCAAAGCAGTCTAATAAAATCTGAATGCTGTCTCAAATATTGATGATGTTTTGGTTTTTAAAACACTAACTAAAAAGTTGATATTTACCTTTAAAATATGGCCCTTAGTTTTACAATAAGTATTGCATGAAGTTTCACCTTTCTTAAATACTATTTTGACCTAATAATACAGAATTAGTCTACAATTATTGCTATTGACAACTCTTTAGTTTTAATTTAAAAATGCATTCTTATTTTACTGTCTCTTTTTTCATTATTAAACACATAGCGGTGATGTTCTGTAGGTACTGTTATTTCAGTATCCTTTTCAACAATGAATCGATAATTGAAAAAGAACAATTTACAGCTTATGATTCTGAACTGCCCACATAATAATAGATTGACCCAATACATCAGAAGAATTATGCATTTTAATCGACATTAGATGCTTAAAATTGCAGTGGAATTTATGAGACTACTATTCAAATACCTATATAACTGTATACAGACATGTTTTTTAATATGTAATTGATTTTTGACGTTTCTGAAATACTAATACATTTTTGCTATTTTTAGGTTTCGCCCAGCTGAAAAACTCCTTTAGTTCCTCAGGCCCTGGTTCCTGTTTATCAGGTAAATATCTCTTCCATTTTCAAACGCAAATTTACTAAAGTACATTCACTAAATCACTGTACGTTGTAAAAACCAATTGCGCCGTTTTATTTGCTTCAATAACATTCACTATTATGAAATATGCGGGTATAACTGAACGATAATGTGATAAATGGTAACTGTAATATAAATAATTGTCAATTGTAGCGAACGCGCACTCTGTATATTTAATGGTGCATAAAATATACATCAGTGAAGAGTGGAAAGCAGGGCTGAGCTGAGCCTCTGATAAATGACTCGCGTAATGCCTAATTAGATTAAGCTAATGCACTTTCCATTACACAATAAAACATGTCTCTGCAAACTTTTTTCACCAAATAGAATGCAACCCTTTTATAAACCACTTTTAAAATACCGATCGAAGCTCGTCTCATAAATCAAATTCGAAGAGTATTAACCTGCTCGATTGTAGTCCTGGGGTAAAGCAAACAAAGAAATAACGGAACGTGTGTGATGTGTTGACCTATTGGCGGATATAGCCGGCGCCATGTTGCAAAATGGCGTGAGTGTTGTTTCCGGAAACAAAAGAACGGTGAATAATGAGCCTGTTTGCGTGCCGTACAGCGGACCAGTTCTTCACTCACCTTCATTGTCCAATCAAAACAGTTATGAATTTATTGGAAATTGTATTACTGGGAGAAAAAGACAGTATTTCCAGTGGCAATTACACCGCTCGTTAGAACGAAAGTAAAACTGTAGAAAATGTTCCGGAATTGGCGCGAAGAGAGGGCGAGGGGTGATTGCAGGGGCGGATTCAGAAGCACAAACTGAAATTATTTTAGTTTTATCTTAATATAGCAGATTTAAACAGGAGATTAACGTTAAATCTGTACTCTGTAAAAAAATCATAAAGTGTAAATTAACGTGAGTATTAAAAAAATATTATTAAAGATTAATTAAAATAATAAAATGAACAATACATTTTTATTTCTGAATATTATAAATATTTCACTTTGAAATTGAAATTTATTGAAATAATATTAGCCAAATGACGATGAAATAACGTTTTTATTACGTTAAGATCACTGAAATTTAGCTAAACCACTATCAACGTTATAGAAACGTACCTAAATATAACGTGTACCTATAGTTTCAAGACGTAATATTTGGACATTTAAATTTGAAAAATTAGTTAAAAAAATAAAATTCAAGTATTAAAAAGGAAGATTTTAAAAAGAGAAAAACATGATATGAGTAAGGTGGTTTGACTCCCAGGCCATGTCAGGTCAGGTCAAGTCAGGTCAGGACAGCTCAGGTCAGGTCAGGTGAAATCAGATCAGGTCAGGACTTTGGGTATAAATGACTTATAAGTTTCTACTTGTTTTTGTTCATCATTTTGAATACTCTCATGTGATGAGAAACCCTATAAAACAGTTTTACTTTAATATTTTTCGACGTTTCGTGACTCCTAGGGTATAAAAATTAGGTTCTGCGATTCCGCTTACCTATCATCTACCACTGTCCCGATTTTTAATGGACAGATGATCTCCGAAACTACTGGACCGATTGTTGTCAAATTTTATGTGCAGTTTAGGAATATCGTGGACATGGTAAAACTCTAATCAAAGTTTGTCTAGTGATCCCCACCGCAACTCAAAATTTTGCATATTAAATTTTATTTGGATTTCATAAAAAAGCATTTTTGGTTTATGAATCTGTCTTGATTTTTTCCCTCGACATTGGAATTTTTGTAAACAAAATTAGAATTAACACTTCACAATTTAACTTTGAAATTATAAAACCAAAGCTTGGTAAATTTGTTAATCAAAATTTGTCTGCTTCTTACTCGAAAAAAAAAATTATGACGTTATCTCAAAATTTTCCCTAATAAATTCTACGTAAAATGTGCAAAATATTTTAAGTCTTACTTGTACTTTATGACTGCATTTATATTTAACTTATTATAACTTTTAATGAAAAAATAAAATTCTCAAAATCAAATTTTATAATTCTTCAAAGAATTTGGAAATATTGTGCTTGTCAATTATGTGTTCAATAGCTACTTGTAATTAACGCTAGCAATATGTATTGGCTGAAGTTTCAGTTGAATTTGTTGTGGGTTGTAATAAAAAAAATAAGTGTATCAGTCCTAAATGTTAATAAGAAATTATGTAGTGACTTATGAATGCGGACAAAAAATGATAAACACAAGTGAAAAGTCGTTATTTACAGATATTTCAGTTTTATTATTCAAATATGGGGTGCCCAATTAAAAGTCCTTGGTTTTATACAGTATGTCCCCGTTCACAGGAGGAAAAAAAAACTGTATTTTCTATTTTACAAAAAAAAATGACATAGGAATAACATTTTTTGTTTAATTCAAGACGGATAAATCTGCAATTAAAATTTTAGTATTATCAGACTGTGTACTTAAAATCGAAAAAAACTAAAAGTAACGAAGAACTCAGAAATATGAAAAAATTAATTTTAGGAGTACAGACCAGGAATATTGAAGTTTTAATTGCAGATTTATTCGTTTTGAATTAAACAAAAAATGTTATTCCTATGTCATTTTTTTGTAAAATAGAAAATACAGTTTTTTTTTTCTCTTGTGAACTCAATCCGGGGACATACTGTATATTGAAAACCGCTAGAAATATTGACATTGTGTAAACTTTAATTTTTTTATCATTATTAATTTTATTTTTTTTATCGACTAAAAATGAAATAAATATTGTTGTCGGTATGTCTACTAAAATCCGAATAAGTTTGGGCCGCGACGCCAACACGTCCTGTGGGTCATACTTGGAATATACTAAATTAAACTATCCGCTTCAAGCTAAAAACAACGGCGTTTTTATAATTTTAACATATGTATCTACTTAACTGGATCAACGTGTATATATAGAAATATAATACATGATTAAACGCAATGGGAAATGTGTATGTGGAATGTTTCATAAGAAGATTCAAACAAATGCAGTTTCTTAGAGAAATTATAAAACCAAATTGAGGTATTTTTTGTGATAACCCCTAAAAATTAAAATAAAATTAGAGGTGAATTATTAAACTAAACTAAACTATTGAACTATTAAAATAACAAATATATAAATATAAATAGGAACAGTGTAATACCTACTAACAACTAAGTATATAATGTATTACAAAATTTCAAGAACATACCTAAGTTAGACCATTTTGGATTTATTCGATAAAATGAATTGTTTATTTCATTAATTTTTTTAGACATCCCGTTTATTCTAAATTCTAAAAAAATATCTGTTAATTCATAAATTACGAATGCAGACGCATAATACCGGGTGATTATTGATTGAAACAAATTTTTGGGTTGGTAATTTTGAATTATTGGCAGCAATATTGGCATGTCAGTTCACAGTAGTCAATTTTGACTCGGTATTTTGTACATTTCAGACAGGAAAAATAAAATTTGCAAAATCGATTTTATAATTTTTCGAATATAATTCTGATTTTTTCAGTATTTAAAATAAAAAGTAAGGACCGATTATGTAGAAATAGATTATTTTATAAAATTTAAATAAGATTTGCATACACAAATTTTGGTTAACGTTTAATCTGCTATACATTCGCCAGATAGACCCTATTAGGATACTTTTCTTAGTTATGGAAGAGAAAAAGAAGTAGAAATAATTCATGGCGAAAGTTAAGACACAATATATTCATCATAATTTTTTATATTTATCTTATTTTTGTTTACTATTAAAATATTTTTTTTATAGAAAATTTATAACCGTTTAACATTTTTTATGTTAATTAATGGATATATATTTTTAAATTGTTTTTTATATATTTACTTCTGTAGCTAAAATAATGTTTCTCAAAACAAAACAAAAACTTGAACATTAAACTTTATCTTTTATTTTCTAAAGCTAAGGTAACTTTAAGATTTGACTTGTTCATGCATTGAGAAAGCTTCTTATCGATTTCTTGATGAAAATTCAGCATTCGCATTCCAGAGGAAAATAATTCAGCGATAGTAAGTGTAAAGTTGAAGCTTTCGGGAGGTTGTTAACAAAGCAATAAAAATATTACATACCACAATTAAAGCATAAATATGGCTTTTCGTCTCACTAAAATGTTCACATCAATTTAAAAATAGTTTAATCACACTTTGCGAACAATTTAAACTTTTTCGTTACAAATGAACCTCTGAACCTACGATTTTCTTATTAATTTATGGAACCACTTAGTGCATGCCTCACGGCTTGTAGACGTCCGAATCCGGCCCTGGCTATTTGCCGTATAATAATTCTTCCGATCCCCATATTTTGGAGTTATAACTGCGTTGCGAGGGAGCAGCTCGTCAGAAGCTCATTATCAACATCCCCTTGCCAACCCGGAGTTATTCCGGAAACCCGGACCCTACAACATCCACTTCGCGGCCATATTGGCTCCAACTCCATGACTTTTATGAAATATTTAAGTCGCCACTGCGGTAATCCAAACCTGGAATGGAAAGGTCGGAATAACAAATTGGTTATTAATCTGTGCCGATTTCGTTACCAATTAACGCCGGTTTCAGAGTTTGCGGAAGATAAAACTAGTTGCAGATTAATCTTCCTGTATAAATATTCCACTAAAGTTGGAAGTGTGAAGGGTGATTGAGGGATTTGTTCGGCTGTGTCAGTCTTAATTGGAAACCAAAGTGACAATTAGAGTTTCTCGCCAATAACTTGATAATATTATAATTGGAGAATAGCTGGGAGCTTCTTTTCCCCTCCGAGCCCTTATTTAGACACAATTTGCCTTTCTTCTTTTACGGACTCGAAAAACTTACAAAGAATAAAATCCACACTTTTTTAAAACATAATTACGCTTCTTTTAACAGCTTGTTAGAGTTGTCTAATCGGTTGGAAGTATATAATGACACACAAATTGGATATTACATATATATTTTTCTGCGGCTTGGATTTTTTTAAACACGTTTCAAGTTCACAAGAGAATGTCAGTGTTCCTGTTCTATATCTATTATTTAATAGAAAAGAATTTCTTTGTTTTCAGCGTTTGGTTGTAATACACAGGTATCAGATTTCCCTTATGCTTTTGTTTGGGTGATGAATGTGAATCTTAAAAAATGTATTATTAGGTGTTTGAATCAGATTCGGTAAGAATCGATTCCCACATGAAAAATACTTGAAGCTATAAATGAAATTCTTGAAATTCTTTTCAATTTAATTCCGCACTCCCCCGCTAGGCGTTCATTTTAGCTTAACAAGTTAATTCCTATTCGTTATATGGAGTCCCTCAAATAAGTTTTCGAGTTTCTTTATACAAACCCCAGCGACGACTTGAATGGTTGTTAGTATTAGGAGGGTTTTTAAACTTGTTCGCAGTTTTAGAAATACTCGCAGCCTTCCTCTATAGACAACGTTAATGGACATATATCGAAACCGGACTCAGGAATTAACTTCCTAATTTTTAGAACTCTCAGAGTTGTCGGATGAAAGCATCTGCACATGTAACTTAATACCTAAACTCATTGGCGCCACCACCAATACTGCGTTCATCTGTCATAACACTGCTAATGACGGCTCAAACTAATCGAATTCTTTGAAGATTCCAACCAATAGAACGCTGTTTTAACTATAGCCGGGCTTCTTATTGACCGTCTTTTTTGCCAAACAAAATTTGAACACCTTGATGCATTTCTTTAACTGTAGGCGCAGATTCCGGGTGAGTTGGCATTTTTAACAACCTCCCGAATTTTACGAAAACCATCTATTTTTGCGAAATTAACTCGTTTACTTTAAAATATTTATAAAAAGACCGCAAGGTGTAAAAAGGGACTCGGTTTTATAGGCCGTAGGAGTGCTTTGTGAGCGAACCTTTCTGGAATTGGGTGGCAATTTACATAGCGTTGTTTTAGATCTAAACCCAAAAGAGCTGCTTTGCTCTGCGCAAGCCAGATCAATATCAACATTCTTATTGCTAATCTCGTCGATTTTACAATTTCGTGCTAGGGTAGCTTCGGTGCAAAGAATCAGATGTAACAGAAGATACTCGTGAATTTTAGGGCGGAAAGTATAATCAATTAGAAACGGTTTTAGTTTTGTGCCGACAAAAATGTCACGCGTTGACGACCTTCTTGGCTGAAATGTTATTTTAAGAACTTGAAACAACTTTGTTTGACAAGGGGCATCTGCTTGTTTGTATAAACAGACGCCGCCTCTACAACTAATTTGAAGGATAATTTCTTATTAAGAGTAACCCGAGAACTAAAGCTTCTACAACTAGCTAAGATCAATAAATAAATTAGACGCGAGTTGCTGAAGCAATTGCGCTAAATTTATTTCGATATGTTTGTTCGTGGTTTGAAAATAGGGAAGTCGGCGGAAATCCTTCTTTCTGATTTTATTGTTCATGCAATTTTTGCTCGACATTTAACTTTCACTATGGCCTGATTTCCACCTAATGGTAACCAATTACATGCAATGACAACATTAAGGCAAGAAAAAATTTTCGTCATTCATGGTAAGTCGAATAATGAGGATTTGTAATCCCAAAGTAAAGTACTCCAAGCAAAACATTAATAACACAGTCTGTTTCATCATAATTTGGGTTAAAATTTTACCATTTTTAATTAAGCATACTTATCATTACTTACATCAAAAATTCATAACTGTAGAAGTGTGGAGACAAATTATAAGTAATAGCATTGAATCATGAACAAAAAAGGCGTGCATTCTGTCACAAGTGACGTTTCAACAACCCTTCAGCGATGACATGCACACATCCATAATTATAGCCGTGAACGTGATTGGTCCAATAACAAGCCTGAAAATGTGTCTACCTAAAGTAGTTATCTGGACAAAGAATCAAATGTGTTAACCCCTCATACGTAACCCTTTGAACATAGTGAGCTAGGTAAATACAGTGTAGGTATAAAGAGCGATGGAGGAGATACCCAGCCTTATTCGCTGTAATCGGACTCGTCATTTTCATGATAAAAGATAATGACAGGTTACCGGTAAAAAGGGAGGTCTGTTGACAGATGTTTACCCAACAAATACGTTTCTGAAACTTCCAATAACTAGCCGTCCATGACGGGTTTCCAATTTAATTAATTTCACAAAATCGAAAAGTTTGTGTGCACTAGCATTAGCAATGTTATTTAACTGGAATAGTTTTTGATGGATCCTGATTGCCAGGACTGGTTGTGTGTTAGGAGGAAATAATTTGCAATTTTGCAGAATAATTATGTTAGTCTATTAAAATTTAGCGGGAATAGAAAATTCTTATATTTTTTAACTTCTTGGGAATAGTTAATTTCGACGTTGTCCCAATTTTTCAAATATGCCTCTCATATATTAATTTTTCGTTAGTAAGCTAAACACAGAATTAATATAAATTCAGCGAACATAAACAGTAATACTTAGGATAATTTTATTTGATCGTAACTAAGAAGACCAATGGTCTTTTTTAACTCGAAAAAAATTTTCTTTTCTTCTAGAAATTGTAGTCGTTTAAAAAAATGTAACTATAGTTTGCGTTAGTTCTGTTAAAGTTCAATTTATGTTTTATAAACTGGATAATTTTAAAAATTTTGACAAATTCGTTAAGATGAACCACACTGTACGTTTACAATAGCGTGTAACAAAAACAATAATATAGCGAAAAATATTTAGAAACTGTGTACACATTTTCAGCAAGATCAATGTACACTCAGTGTTTAATTTCTTTTAATAGAACACCCTATATATATTTTCCTATATTCTCATTAGCCTCTTCCTATACTTTATAACCACTTTATTTTTGAAATTTCGATGAGACGTTGCCAATTGAATTAATTCCTTGAATTTTTGTAGCAATGTAAATATTGACAAAAATCACAATAATGTTGTTATTAAAATCTGTGTTGCAATATTTTATCGAAAGATAAGCAGAGGTATAAATTTTAATATGCAAAGTGTTCATAAAAAATTCTAAATTGTTACGATTTTCATGTATTGTTATCTCGAATAGAACAACCTGTATCTTATTTTATTTTTTGTTCTCTATATTTAGACATCTGGGTGTTAAAAGGTTCTACATTTAGGAACATTTATTTTTGAAGTTGTCTTCCAAAAAAGTAAAATCGCAATAACTATCAACTTTAAATATAAAAATACTTAACAAAAAAAAAAAACGGTGTAACGTCAGTAATAAAATATAGTGCGTTCTATTTGAGAAAACATAAAATTGTATTATTTTACAACTTTTGTGTATAGAAACTACTTTGGAGGCGTCTTTTTAAATATAAACAAATCTTTGACCACGCCTTGTCATTTATTTTTGAAAGAATTTAAAAAACCTTTCTTGTTTTACTTTTTGGAAGCGTTTGAAAAAGTTTTTAAGGTTCCTTTTATTTTGGTTTCAAAATGTCAATTTTAAAGGTGCCTATGCCTTCAACTTGTTTTGAAATAATTATAATTTGGAAAAATCTCAAGATGCTTAGAATTGTTGGGGCCTTTTGTTATTTATGTTTTAAAATCCTGAAGAAATTTCAAGATCCCTGCTGTTTTGTTTTTGAAACAGCTTGACAGAAAATGTTGATACCCTAGCATCCTTTTTTTACATGTAAAAGAACCTTAGAGGTCCGTTATCTTTTGTTTTTGGAAGAATTTGAAGAGATTTTGGACATGGTTGTTTTTTTTTTGAGAGAAAATTTGAAAAAAAAAATCAAGGGCCCCTGTTGTGTGTTTTAGAATGTTCAGGAAAAATGTTCAAAGAATTTGGAAGGATCTTAAAAATTCTTAAAGCTTTATTGAAAGAATTTCAAAGAATCTTAGTCTTAGTTTCTTTTTTGTAGATGTCTAAGAATCAAATTTTATAATTTGTTCACAATTGGTATCAGAGCTGTTCAGTACTTCAAGTAAAAGTACTTGAAGTAATACTTCAAGTACTTTAAGTACTTCAAGTACTTTACTTGAAGTACTTTTATATTTAGGTACTTGGTACTTGGTACTTGAAGTATTTCTAAAATGTACTTGAGTTTAGTACTTGATTTTGCCAAGTACTTTACTCCAAGTACTTCACTCAGTATTTTAAATACTCTTGAATTACTTGAAGTATGAAAGTGCAAATTTCAAATACTTTAGTCTCTATTTTACGAAGTTTTCACATCTCAAAATAGGGTCTGTTAAATACTTGAAGTTATTAATTCAATTATTTGATTAGATGTATTTTTATAGTAAAATCGTGTTTGTTTCCTGTGAGGTTATATTTTGATCTGTGATTGTGGATATCTTATCCACAATATGACGTACATTTCATAGGTACTTGCATAATGCCGATAGATAGGTAGGTAAGAAAATTAATGTCATAAATATGTCATTTGAGAGTGGATGTAAAATTTTCAGCGATGTAAAGTTGTGAATATATGAATTTTGTCTTTTTTGTATTTTGGTCTGGAACTTAACTTTGCGGGTAGTTTTTCAGTACCTTCCCGGTACCCCAAAGGGAATCGGGTTTGTTGACGTACCTGCTAAAGTGCAAGGTCGGATTTGAAAATATTTAAGAAATGATTCAGTACTCGTTCAAAAAGATATTTATTCTTTCATTAGTTTCTTAACCCCGCCGTGTATTTGTCAGTAAGAAGCCTGGTCAGGGCGGAGAACACGGCAGGGGATTATTCCTTTTATTATAATAGCAATAGCTGATGGCAGGTACAGACTTTCATATTTGCCTCTCCCTCCTAGAATTTAAACACAATTTTATGTTAAATATTTTGCAGTTTAATTTTCTTTATCATGTTAGACACTCGTTTTTTACCAAATTTTCTTTTTTTGTTTATACATGGTTCAGCCATATAAACTTAGTTTGTTATTACTACTTATATTTTCTCACATTACAGTTTCAAATAATCTGTTAAATTGTGTGAATTATTTGAACACCAACAATTTAAAAAGACGTAATGCAGAAAAACAATGATTTTAAAAGTCACACTAATTAGTGTCATTTATCTTTCCTGTGCGGATTTTATTTATTACCGTACAACAACTTTACGTTTTGCATTGCATCGCTTATTACATAAACCCAATATTGTTCAAAATGAAATATGTTTCGTGAAACTCGGCTCGTAGTACCAATGTTTTTTGTAATCCAGTTGATACGACCATGATTGTATGGTTTTGATGAGTACCGAATTGTACTTTGATATTGCTCGAAGGACCTTTGTTTTGTTGTGTGCGAAATAATAGACAGCGTTCGGTTTCGATGTTTAAATACAGGACGGTTACAGAAGTACTGAATTTACATTTGTATTTACAATATCAGGTAAAGATACCCAAAAGGGTCAGTGGCCCCTTCCGTAAATGGAACAAAACACATATTCACATTATAAAAAAAATACAAAGTTAATGAAATTCGCGATTAGTTAGTATAATTGCCTAGATAAATACACCCCTACGAAATATTTTAACAATAATAAATTTAGTACATAGTTACCTGAATTTTCGCAAAAGCCGTTAGGCATTCCTGAAGTCATTGTAGTTATCAGTTACTAATGTCATCTTCTTTGGGTTTTCAGGTAAAAATAAAAAATAAGCCAATCGAAAATGTAAAGGAAAATTTTGAAAGTATTGTGGCATTAGAGGAACAAAATTTTGTATAAATGGACGGAACAGCCTTACGAACCAATTATTTGTGATTTGTCAATGTAAAGTTACATACTTAGATAGACAAACATTGTAGTGATTAGTGTGTTTACTATTTAGTTACTGTAGTATTTAGGTTAATTTAGTAGTTTTTAGAATAGTAAATACGTAAGTGGTAGACAGATATATTCAGGAATATGGGGCATTCATTCCAAGAAAATTCTCAGCATTTTTGGTAACCGCAAAAGTAAAAAACGACTAATTACTTTGATCACCTTGATATTTTTCAAGCGTTATAGTTTTCGCTGAAAATGGACTCTCGTTTTAGGCATTTTATTTTTTATTTAAAAAATTCATACATTTTTTTTGAAAATGCAACATAGTGACTTAAACATTTTTATGTCACGAGCATGTATATGTATCGCACTGCTCTTAAAATTTTTTTCTGAAAAATTTCACTTTCAGAAATCCGGCCCTGTGCACTTTCACAGTGGGTAATGATTAAGGGTGCTGTAAACTGCCCACAAACTTAAACACGGAACCGGTTCATAAAATTGATATATTTTTAACACAACTTTATTAAAAAATCAGAACGTTTTGGTGGTGAACCAAAATTCAAAATATTAAAAAAAGGCAACAGAAGCCTGAGAAAATACCATACAGCGCCGATGTTTTTGTTATAAATTAATAGTAAGCATACATAGACAACGCCGTCATGTATTTTATTTTAAATTTTAAATTAGAAATAGACGTTAATTTTGTCGAAGGCATTGTGTCAACAGAAAGATGTAAAAGTATTTCAAAAGAATATTGTTTATAAATAACATAGTATTATTAATAAGTGAGCTACCATTCTGCATTTAAGTTGATGCTTATGCAATTTTTTGTGTGGCGAAATATGTATTATTGTATACTTAAATTCTGAGTATTAAAAAATTCAGTTCTAAAATATATTAAGCTTTTTTAAAAAAAACAGGAAAAGTTATCTAATTCTACAGTATTTCAAATAATTAGAAAGTACTTGAAGCATTTTCAGTACTTCAAGTATTTGTAAGTACTTGAAGTATACCTCCAGTACTTCAAGTACTCGTAAGTACTTGAAGTAATGTACTTGGCTTGTACTTCAAGTACATCTGAAAAGTACTTGATACTTGAAATACTCTTGCTGAAAGTAAGTACTTGGTACTTTACTTGAACACTATTTCAAGTAGTACTTTGTACTTGATACTTCAAGTACTTTTTTTGAGTACTTTGAACAGCTCTGATTGGTATATTGCTGTCAATGTATGAATAAATCGTTGCGGTACATTTTAATTTTTTAAATAATTTGAAAGGAGATAGGGGACTTCTGTTAGATTTTTGGTTTTTGGTAAAATACGAAAAAATTTTAAAATTTCTAAAAATTTTAGGAACATTTGGTTTTTGAAAGAGTTTGGAATGATCTAAGAGTCCTAGGTATCTTTATTGTAAAGAATGTGGAAGAATCTCCAGAGAATCTTGTTTTTTTTTTGAAAAAACTTGAAAACCCCTGGTGTTTTGTTTTTGAAAGAGGTTAATGTTTGATGATGTTTTGATTTTAAAATGTGAAAGAGTCTTTAGATCCCTTTTTATGTTGTTTCTGAAATTTGTAAAAATCTTGGAAATTTTTGTTAGATATTTTTGGGTGAATAAACAAATCTTCAAGACTCCCTTGGCTCATTTTTAAACAAATACGAAAAAATGTCTGAAACCACACAAGTGATTTTTCAAAGTTTGATTTTTTTAGAATATAAAATAGTAGGCTAAGCTCGATGTTACTTTGTTGAGAAGCCACTGAAGAACTAGAAAAAAAATTGGTTAAAAAAATCGCTGAACCAAATTTTTGAAAATACCAAATTTCAAAACTGGGGAATTAACCTCGTAATTTTGATTTGTTTTAACGAACTGCAGGTCCAATAGGCAGTTGGTTATTTATAATTTAATAATAATTTGCTTGATTACGATCCACAAAGACATTTTCTACTGTTGTCAGATGTCATTTTAAACAATTTTTATCGAAATTTTTGACTGTCAATTAAATTCACATTGAAACATATGTATGAATTACGAAGTTAATTCTTCAACTTTTAGAGTAAAATATTTTCAAAAAGATTTTTAGATTTTTTAGATAAACAGAGTTACATATTTCGTTGCGGTATCAATTAAATCAAATTTTAATATACAGAGTGTTCACAAAAAATTCTAAAAATTAGAATTCTTAAATGTCAATATTTAATTCTTTTCTAACAACCTGTATTTTATTTGTTCTATTATTCAAAAAAGTAAAAATCGCAGTAGGTATGAACTTTAAATATAAAAAATACTTAACAGAAACAGTATAAATGCAGTAATAAAATATAGAGTATTCTATTTGGAAAACAGAAATATCGATATTTGAAAATTGTAACATTTTAAGATTTTTGTGTATAGAAAATACCTTGGAGGCGATTTTTTGAATATAAACATATCTTTTACTTTTTATTTTATTTTTTGGAAGTGTTTGAAAAAAACTTTAAGATCCTTCCATTTTGCTTCCAAAATGTGAATTTTAAAGGTGCCTTTAGTTTATTTTAAATAATTTGGAAAAATCTCAATATATTTAAAACGTTGATACCCTAGCGTCTTTTTTTTATATGTAAAGAACCTTAGAGGTCTCTTCTGTTTTGGTTTTTGGAAGAATTAGAAGAGATCTTTGATATTTTTGGTGTTTTTTTTTTTGAGAGGAAATTTGAAAAAACTCTCGGGTTGTTTAATATTTTAAAGAGTGGAAAAAAATCTTAGGATCCATTATGCTTTGTTTTTGAGAGAATTTGAAAAGATCTTAGAGATCTTTGTTACTTTTTTGAGAGGAAATTTGAAAAAATAATCTCTAGGCCCCGTGTTGTTTGTTTTAGAAAATTCAAAAAAATCTACTCGCATGTGCCCTTAATATTTTTTTAAGCATATGCATGCATAGGAACCCCCTGTATTTTGTTTTAGAAAGAATTTGGAAGGATCTTAAAAATTCCTGTTTTGTTCTTGAAAGAATTTCAAAGAATCTGGGGTGGGCGCTCTTAGTTTCTTTTTTGTGGATGTCTAACAACCAAATTTTATGATTTATTCAATTGGTATATTGCTGTTTAAGTTTGAAAAAATCTTTCTGGTTCACTTTATGTTCTATTTGAGAGCTCTTTTATTTTGTTTTTTTTTAGTAATTTTAAAGAAAATTGGAGACTTCTGTTAAGTATTTGATTTTGTAAAAATCTTATGAATCCCTAGTACTTGATTTTTGAAAGAGTTTGGAATAATTCTAAGAGTCATACGTGTCTTTATTTTAAATAATGTGAAAGAATCTTCAGAGGACCTTCTTTTTTTTATTTGAAAAAACTTGAAAACTCCTGGTGTTTTGTTTTTAAAAGAATTGAAAAGAATATTTGAAGACACTTATGTTTTAATTTTTAAATATGAAAAAGTCCTTTGGTTCATTTTTAAAGGAAAAATGTCTGGGACCATAAGTGTTTTTTGAAAGTTTGAATTTTTTTTTTAAGAATAGTTATAAAATAGTTTTCAGAAGTCCTTGTGTTTTACTTTTGTATACAGGATAATAAAAAATGACAGTTAAGCTCAACGTTACATGGTTGAGAACCCACTGAAGAACTAGAAAAAAAATGGTTAAAAAATCGATGAACCAAATTTTTGAAAATACTTCACTTCAAAATTGGGGAATTAACTTCGTAATTCTGATTTGTTGTAACGAACTGCAGTTATAATAGGCAGTTAAATATTTAGTTATTATTAATTTAATAATAATTTACTTTATTACGATCTACAAAGATATTTTTTATTGTTGTCATTTTAAACAATTTTTATTGGGATTTTAGACCGTCAATTAAATTCACATTGAAGCATATCAGAAGTAATTCTTCAAAATTAGGGTAGGTATAATATTTTCAAAAATTTTTATTGGTTCAGGGATTTTTTAACAATATTTTTCAAGTTCTTCAGAGGTTTCTTAATAACGTACCTGTGAGCTTATCCGTCAATTTCTGGTCATTTTGTACAGAATATTGTTACACAGATTTTAAAAATATTTATTTAGGTTCTTTTGTGACACTGACGTCGCTTCAAAACAGTAGTTATAAGGTCTAAGAAAAGGTCAATCAGAATACCTATGTAAAAAATATAATATTATTAGTAGGTATATTGTACTTATGGTGTAACTGAAGTGTGTGTTAAGCCTTAAAAACGGAACACTCTGTATAAATAAAGATAATTTTCGTGTATGGTCCTCACTGACTTTTTTATATTGGTAATAATTAATTAATGAGGTCTCAAAGGTATTATGAACTGATTCGGCAAATTTTAATTTTTTTATGAAACCTGTATTTTTGGAAAATTAAAATAATAATTAAAAAACTCAAAAAATTGTATCCATAAAATTAATTGAGTCGTTAATTCATTCTTGTAAACATCCTGTATAGACATTTCTAAAAAATATTTAAAAGTACAAATAATGCTACCTACATATCGAACAATTTTTATAAAAAACAGATATTTTATACGTTTTTGAGATGACGTCATTAACTTTCCAGAGGGAGAATAAATAAAATACTGAAATCAAAGTTATTACATTGTCCAAATTTCGAAAGATCTTACCGTGGATTCTAAAACAAAACTATAAAGTATACTGCAGCGGGAGACCAACTTTTTCATATTCTAGTATGATATCTACGAAAAGCTGGAAAAAACCTAATAATTCGGCCAGGAAGTAAGAATGTAGTAAATATTGGCTTCCAAAAACATAGGGTGTTTCATCTTAAACGATTATTTAAAATTAGTTTAAAGCCGCTGCTCGCATAAGAAGCAAGTTAAGAAACAAAAAGCAACTTTTTCAGTAATATTTTTAGTTTATTTGCCACAAGAGAACTTAATTTTTATTTCTTTATATGTATAAAAGTATTATTTGAAGTTTTCAAGAAATTCAAAAATAACAGCAAATTTACAGGTTGCTAGCCAACATAACAGAAGGTTTTTTTGGAACCAATTTAAGAAAAATGATATATTTTCCTTTTGATTTTTTTTTTACAAAAATGTCAATTTCAAAAATATACCAGTCTGCACGAAGAAAAAATTCAGTCAGCTTTAAGGTAGGTAGGTGTCAAAATCATACACAAGAATAGCTTTGTACCAGAATCTGATTTAAAAGTACTTGTTAAATTCTATAGCCTTCATTAAAGCCATTAAAATATATTTTGTGGTTTGTTGATGTTGTTCTCTTTACGTCCACTTTATGGACACTATAGTGGACAATAAACTCTCCGCCAACTTAATAATGGCTATAGTTTATGTGTTACAACATTATACTCAGGACTAAAAACCCATTCTTAAGTACCTGTTTGCGTCCTTATGCCATATCGCATTTCTGGCACTCAACAAACCAGTGCGTATAAACAAAAGGATGTGTGTGATTTAGTTAGGGATAGATTGCTCCGTGTGAATGAAATGCGAGGTGTGAACTCCTCGAGAGCTCCACCTACGAACCCTTATTAACGGACATGAAGGGTTTAAGGTGTGAAAACACCGGCATCATGGTTGACGCATTCTACAAACGTCACGCTTTCATGCACTCGCCGAGACTTTTAATTCCTTTTTATTCAATTGTGTTCTAATTTAATGGCGGCAGCAGTCCAATTTACTGTTCTGTTACGCCAAGCTGACTTTAGACAATGTTGAAAACGGTGACATAAATTGACTATTGGCTGTAATAACATGTGCTAACTTTAGAATATCTGATTATTTGTTAGTTAGAACACTTGGTGTAAACGTTAGAAAGTTACTACTATCAGAGATATGGAAATTTGTGTGTTATTATTATTAAATGTACTGAAAGAATACTTATAGTGAACAGATCAAGAAATGATGTCGAACTTTTCTCCTAAAATGAATCTGCAGGAATCTTTGTAATGGATGTAAACAACTTCCGCAAAGCAAAGGGCAGTATATCTTCAAACTCGCCCTAAATATCAATCGGCTTAATCTAGTATGTTGGCACAATTGGATTTGCAGACCACCCGCAGCTGAATTTACAAGACTGTCCGCTCATAAATCCTCCCTGATTGGATGTTATGGTCGCATTACCAACATTACACGACCAAAATTTACTACTTATGGATCGTTACTCCTATTCTTATCCCGATCTGTTTCAGTCCCCACATCATTATAAAACAAAGTACAATGCGTCTCCCTCTCGTTAAAAAAAGCACCAATTTCTTAATAGACCAAGGTATTGGCAGCAAACAAAGACACAGAAAAGCTGTGTAATTTAAACCGATCTGCGGCTATAATGAAGATGTTAGCAGGGAAATAAACACTTTGAGCATGTTTCTTGCCGGGGGAACGAGAATGTAAGGGTGGTAGGAGATAAGGAACGAATGGTGTTTTGTAGGAAACCAAAAAATTTCTTCATTATTCTCTTGACACAATTGGGGGAATTGGAGGGAAGCGAATCTTGATTAAAATTGTGACTGCGGAATGATTTTTAAGCCGCGAAGGTCTTGAACGGATGGTTGGTAATTTTTAGGACCGAATAATGTTCCGAAGAGGGTATTAGCTGCTTCGCTACCACTATTAACACAAAAATGCATTATTTAAATACGATATTAAAGACTAAGTTATTTACTGAATATCTAAGATTTTTTACACTGCTTCGCCACGAGTGTTAAACTACCAATGAATAATTTAAACTAAATGAGACATGGGTGTTTAAAACAATAAAATATCTTATTCCGGTATCGTTTTTAAGATGAAGATCTCCGGAAGCTGCTCTCTGGGATTATAACGTATTTAAATTTTTTGCATAAATGTGCATTTAGCGTCGGAGTTGTTGAGGAAGCTGCAGTGCAGTGGCATAAAACTGAGCAGAGGAAACGATCTCGACAGTGCAGTAGCTATAAAGTACATTACTAATTCAAAGTTTGGGTGCATTTCTTGGTCCGTAAAATAACATCATGGTAACACGTCTAGACATTTGGTTATTTAACTCTTCCACACCCAAACGATTTATTCAAGATGGTGCAAGTACTTTAAATATTCAATTAAATTTTATAGATACCGGCGGCTGAAACAACATGTGCACAAGTGGATCGGTGTTGTCAATAAGAAACATTTTCAGGGGTTACTGCAATGCCCCTGGAGACCGACTTAACGCTCGATTAGGGGCGCTTAGGGAATGTAATACACTTGCTAACATGTGGACATTACTCACTTAATGAATTGCATTAGCACTAAACAAATAATCTTGCTGTATGGGCGCAAATTCGATCTAAGACGTTGATGTTGTGGATTTTAAGCAGCTCAATTCGAGAGGGGGTTACAAATTGAATTCGACGATTTATTAAAAGTTTTCTAATAGAGATTTGATTTAATAAAAATCTATTAACAAACAAAAATGTTTAATTATTATTAAAGCAAAGAAATTATAGTGCACGCTACCAAAAATACTTGTGTTCTTCGTTTTTTTTTTTTTTTTCTACAACACTATAGTTAATTCTAATAAAAACGTACAGGCAACAGCAAAACTAAATAAGAATTATATTAATACGTTATGTATACTAAAATATTAATTAATTAATAATTAAGATATCCACAAAATTTATACTAATACTGATCTGTACACTACTAACTAGTTTACAATAGTATTGACGTTTGCAATTGTTTCAAATGCATAATTTATTTATTTTAATTGGATAGCGGTTATGCAAAACTAGAAACCTTGTATCTGATGACGTCCAGAGTTGCAGTAAGAAAACAAAATTACTTTATTTTTCATAGACGTCTGCAATTTTTACATTAGGAATTAAGATAAAAATAGGGATTAAGGGCAGATTATGAACCTACCTTGAAAGGAGCATATCTACTGTATATTGTATGTTTCAAGAAAAATTATTCTAATAAATATTTTGTAACTACGTAGGTATATTCAGAGTTTTGGACAATTGGGTGACCCGTTTATCATTTAATCATTAAAATAATTTCTGCATTCTTCATTCACTAATTAAAGCACAAAGAAGCATGTCATATTATAAATTTCAAGCGAGATTTAATTAACAAAATTTTTAAATGACGTCATCAAATTTTGGAAGGGATGGACAGATGAATTCTAATTAGTGATTTACCATGTTCACGATGTTCAAGTGTGTATAGAATTTAAGAGTTTTCGGTTTTGTGTTTTTAAATTAAAATGTACAATGTACAATGTTTTTTTGAAATCAAAAAATTTGGTTGAAACTTATTTCAACATAACTTCCCTAGACCCTAAAGTATAGTCGAACAAATATACAACTTCGAAAAGTTATTATTAAATTTAACTTTGAGAATTCTTTTTTTTCATCTTTATAGTAACTTTTTCCATACTTATAATTTTTTTTAATAACGTCATTAACATTTTAGCAAGGTGACATATATCAATTTAGTATTAATAGGCTCCTTAAAGTTTTGGCACTCTTGGATTTTCAGAAATCTTAGAAATTTAGAGAAGACTTTAAACTTTCACAGTATTTGGTAGATTTTCACAAATTTAGTAAAATGTTTAGAATTTCTAGAATCGAGTAAATTTTTGAAATTTCCAAAAGTTCCAGATTTTCTAAATGTTATAGAAATATCAGTCTTTGGATATGCCAGAATTCAACATTTTCCTCAGTTCTCATGACTTCTAGGTCTTCCAGATTTTTCACACCTTCTAAATGTTTCCAGGTTTTCTAAAATTGATAGACCCAAGAGTCTTTAAATCTTTGAAATTTTTGGAATCTCTGAAATCTTTAGAATCTCTTGTCATGTTAAGAGTTCATGCGTTTTTTACAAATTATAGAATCTTTGAAATATTAGGAACAGAATTTTAAAAACCTTTATAACGTTTGAGTCCTTAGAGTATTTAGAATCTTTGGAGTTTTCAGAGTCCTTAGAGTTTTAACAATCTTTATCAATTTTGGATACTTCAAAATTACTAGAAATTTTATAAAGTTTAGAATTTTTATAATATCTGTAATTTTTAAGATCTTTACGATTTTTAAGATTTTGTTGAACGACTCTTCTATTTAGAACCTAAAACTTTAGATAATTTAGCATCTTTGGTGCCTTTACAATTCACAAATTCTATCGTATGAAAAGATTTTTAGAATTGTCGAGTCTTTAGAATTTTTGAAAGGTTTGAAACCTTTTAAATATTTCAAACATTTGGAAACTTTGGAATTTTGAGATTTAATATTTTTTTATTTTCTTTTATTTTTTGGGAATTTTCGTAATTTGCAAAATTTTCAAAATCTCCAAAATGTCCAGGTTTAGCCCAATTTTTCAGATTTTCCTAAGTACACAAAATGAACAGAATTTCCACATTTTCCAAAATCTCTAAAATTATCAGGCTCCAGTTATACCCGAATTTTGAAATTCAAATTTTTCCAATATTTTCAAGATTTCTAAGTTTCAAGCAAGTATTCGAAACAGAATTTTATCTTTTGACCCTTTAGAGTCCTTAGAGTCTTTAGACCCTCTAGAGTCTTTCCAATCTATGAACACTTTGGCAATTACTAGAAGTTTTTCAAAAAAATATGGATGTCTAGGGTGAAAATTAAACACGGATTCTTATTTTGTAAAATTAAAAAAAACTTTTTATTATAAATTTTGGAGATGACGTCATCCCATTGATGGCGGGGATGATTATCCAAATTTTAGTTAGCGTTTAACCATCTACATGATATTCCTAATATACATACAAAAATGACAACAATCGGTCCAGTAGTTTCAGAGATTACTTGTCTAATAAAAATGGATCCAGACACCAGACAGACAGACGGAAACGGGAGACCACCGGTTTTTATTGTTAAAGACAAGCAACTTTATTTTGCTCTGAAAGAATACCTCTACTTGCTATTTTGATAAATACTTACTCTGTATGTTTTCTCGGACTAATATTAGATTAGGTTATTTCGACAGAATTTTTTTTGCTCTTGAAGTACAGTACAATAAATAATCATAAATCCTTATTTTTTGATAACGTCTATTTTTAATTAAAAAAATGTAGATAATGAGAATCACAGTTATAGAAAAAAAGGCCAAGTCGAGGATGCCATCGAAAATATGGTTACCGTGTCGTTTTTATTACTGTAAAAGTTTATTATAAAATTTGGACATTTTTGCGAAAATTTGGATGCCCAGGGTAAAAACTCAAGGCGGATTTATAAATCACAGGTACAAGAGTAATGTTATTTAATAAAATTTAAATGGTCTTTAGAAAAAAATGTTGAGGGGAAGTCACCAAATTGTAGGTGGAGATGACTAGGCAAATTTTGGCACATTTTATCATATCTACACGATATTCCTAACATACCCACATATAAAATTTGACAACAATCAGTCCAGTAGTTTCCCAGATTATCTGTCTAAAAAAAATCGACAGAAACAGACAAACGATAAAGAGACGGAAACGCGTACTCTAGAGCCCATGAAATACCGAGAAAACATTAACGTAACTATTCCTTCGTTCGTTCGATCCAACAAATAGCTACTTTTATGTTTCTGGACGTTTTATGACTCCTAGAGTACGAAATAATAGGTCTTCCGTTTCCGTCGATCTGTCTGTAGTCTGCCGTGTGCCGTCTGTCTGCCATCTGCCGTCTGTCTGCCATCTGCCGCCTGTATTAGTTTTATAGGTATCTTAGGAATATCGTGTTGATATAAAAAAAGGTAAAACGCTAACAAAAATTTATCTCATCATCCCCACCATCAATGTGATGATATCGCGTCAACATTTTGCTTAATAAGTACTGCTTAAATTTCATAAAATAACATATTCCTGTGTCTATGGTTTATGAATCCACCTTGATTTTACTTTAACAAAATATTTATACAATATTAGCCACGTGTTTCATGTAGTCGATATATCCCGTACGTAAGAAGGGGTTTTCTAACCTTTTGTATATTTTTTACTTCTTGAGCGTAAGCTACTTTCATGTTTTCTCGACGTTTCATGGCCCCAACAGTAGATTTTTATTAGACAGATTATTTCCGAAACTACCGGACCGATTGTTGTCAAATTTTATGTTTATATTAGGAATACCGTATAAATGGTAAAAAAATAACCAAAATTTGACTAGTCATCCCCACCAACAATAGGATGACGTCATCTCCAAAATTTACATTGGTAAATGTTATTAAAATTTTATAAAATAACTACTCTGACATGGGTGATTAATGAATTCGTGTTGAGTTTTTACCCTAGGCGTCCAAATTTTTGGGATAGGTATAATCAAAATTTTATAACAAAAAAAATTGCAAAACCGAGTGATGTGAAATTTTACAAACATTTAAGATTAATATAATCAATATTAATTACAATTGGTTCGTTTATGCCCCCATTCAAAAAATAATACGTCATCTTATAAAGTAACCCAATAGATGTTCTTCAAATTCATGAGAGTTTACGCTAGATATTCAGTTTTTTGGGAAATTAATTAACTAATTAATTAGTCCTCTCCCATGCGTGTCATTTTTTTTAACATAAATGCCGCTGCGGAACGTACTAATAGTCGCATGAAGTATGAACATAAACAATCGAAGTTAAGCATGTTGACCGCGCACCCCTGAAATTTGAGTTCTCGCGGCGCAAGGGTTGCGGGGGTGTTATTTACGCTACTGATTTTTATTTTATAACGGTTATCACAAAACAAAAATCGCAAAATTCAATTTTATGACTTTTCAAAGAAGCGAGATTTATTGGACTATACTTTAAGTGCTGTCGAAATATTTTTTTTTTATACAACGTTTTATTCTACTCTATTTTTTTCTATCCCATTCTACCCTATTCTCTTCTATTTTATCTAATTCTGTCCTATTGTATTCTGTCCTATAATCTTCTATTCTGTCCTATTCTATCCGATTGTGTCCTATTTTGTCCTATTCGATTTTATTCCATCCTACTCAATGCAACTATTCTATTCTATTCCAAATGAAGCAAAACTTTCTATTCTCCATGTTATTTGTTGAAAATGCTATAATTTTTCACAACATAACACGAAATATGTGTCAACTTGCTCAATAAAACTATCGAATCAATAAAATAGGTATGAACGATAGTCGCAATCATGTTGTTATATAAATCGAGTATTGTGAGAAAAATAGGGATCACTCATACTGTTATGTTAATGACATTTTATCCTAAACACTCTGTAAAAATTTGCATGAACAAAATAATAATGTTTTAGTCATAGAGTTAAATCGCAAAAAAGAAATGTCAGTTATGAAATAACAAAATCACAACTCACAAATATAATAGAAGTGTATAATTTCTACGTATTAGATAATTATTATGTAGCGATACCTAATTTTTAAGAGGCAACATTTTTTTGTAAATATTTTCGAAATTTATAGCGTTTTTGATAAGAACATAAATCATCTAAATGGTCTTTGACATTTGCCTGACTGTGTTTAATATAAAGTAAAGGTGGTGTCAAATTAGGTCACCCCCAACGAAATCAGTAAGTGCATATAACGCAAACTGCCAGTTCTATGTAAACACATTTTTCACTACTTATCTGAACAACTTGTGTGTACATTTAATTCGCTCCTGAGATCGATACAAATAAGCGCAAAGACGTCGGAATAAGAAATCGAAGTTTACCCAAGTTTAAAATTACCCATATGTCGTAATCCAGAAAACGAAACGAAATAACTAATCAACACAGGGACGCTGGAGCAATCTCCTGCCCAATAATCTACCGGTTTGAAAATTCAATTATACCCAAGTGAAGTGCAGCCATTTCCCCGGGGGTACGTCCGCCCCCTCCCCGGGGGGCACGCACAGCCCCCGCGCCATGATCGCGACGCAGCTGACAGCCTCTTCTCACAATAAATCCAGTTTTCGAAAAGCGACTCGTCTGAAATTTTTTAATTTGATCCGTCGTTAATTTAGGGCGAGTTTCGCGGAAAAGGACAGCGGTTAATTTATCTGTAAAGTTATTAAGTATTTTCGGGATGTAGAAGGGGTGAACGCAAACAGGGTATGGGCAATCAACGGGTCTGTCGTCCATAAATTGCGCTAATGGCCCTATGGTATTTCATAAGTCAGTACAGTCAACGCCCGATTACTACTACCCTTATCTGGTGATGGTTGCGGTTAAATTACACAATTTGGGTTTTTTATTTTTGCTGGCAACACTGGGCGTAAATCAATCCTTTTTTTACGGGGGAGGGAATGTGGACAGCGGGCATAATTTTATGAAAGTGGTAATAATAATGCGGAGTGGTTCAAGGCATAGAAGCGTATCGCGTGCAGACGGGAATGTTAAGTGAATTAAGATGGCGCTAAAGCTATTTAGGGCATTTAGGGAGAGGGATTTTATACTCATTCTGCTTTCGAAATTAACTGACTAGCTTTGGAATTTCCAATAAAGAATACCGCAACCCTAGGTAATTGCGAAGAGCGCTTGGAAATTCACTTTATTTCAAAGTAGCTTCTGGTTCAGCGCAGAAATCATTTTATCTGCTGAACGTATTTTTCAGAGGTAAATTAGTAAAAACTATATTCTTTTTGTTCCTGTTAAGAACATTACTGTGTCATTATTATACAGAACGTTTAAATGCCATTTTCTCCTACCCTCTGTTAATTTCAAGAATCCTACACTAACATCTAAAAAGAAAATTTTTGTTGCAGGACAGTTAGACAATTCCAAAGACTTTTCGATGACAGATGGTATAGGAAGCTTTAATAAAAAGAAGAAAAAGAAGAGGCGTCATAGGTAACTACTTATTTTAATCGTACGTTTGCTAAAACTCTTAAGATAAAACTAAAAATATTACAAAAATAATACCAACATGTAACAGATTCTTTACAGGTCTTTTTACATTGGCTCAAATACCGCACATTTCAGGATTATTACTCTTCAATTTAAACCTCATTATGTATTAACGATAAGCAAAAGAATTTCTTTCGCCCTCTTCAATTTTTGACTTAACATCTTTAGAGTGAGTGACGAAATAATTTCTTGTTTGTTGAAAGTTTAATCATTCGAAGATCGTAAAGGTGTCAAGTGCTATGTTTAGTTAGACTAGAACACTGTGTTACATATTTAACTACCCTTGGTGGGTGTGTGGCAGGACGATTTTCACGAGCTACCAACTGGAAGAACTGGAGAAGGCCTTCAAAGATGCACACTATCCGGACGTTTACGCCAGGGAAATGCTCAGCCTGAAAACAGATTTACCGGAAGATCGGATACAGGTGAGTCAATATATTTGCTGTTTTGTTAAACTTCCTATCAATCAATTTTTGTGTGTGGTGAAAAAATAACATTGTGGGTATATGTGGGGAAAATAAACAAATTAGAAATCAATACGGTGGTTGTTATCGACATAGTCTAACTTCTATTTAGTAAACTATAAAACTTTCTTAAAGGGAACATCTTTTAAATAAACCAAATAACTTGTTCGATAAAATACGTTGTAAGAGAAGTCTATGTTTTCAGTAAAATATATTATTGGGCAGTAATTGTATTAGAATCTACATGTTTCGTGCAAAATTTTCGACTCATCTTCGTTTTACCCATAAATTATTATTTTTGCTTAGAATCATAACAATTTTTAAATAAAAACAAAGAGTTGATTTATTTTTCGAAAGGGATTATTGCCATTGAATACGTTGCTACTTTAAGTTGTCAGTGTTTAACTTCACAGTAAAAAACTAATACCTACCTTCTGCTGAGGGTTGTTTGATTTTTTTCTGCATTAGTGACATAATGTAACATTAGTTAAGGTAGAAACTAGCCTCATAAGATGTTGAAAAGTTTACAATTTAAATCAAGAACCAACCCGTGGTTTCAGTTTCACAAAATTTTATTTTTGTTGTAGTAAACAAGGTATAGGAAAACTAGCATTTTTTGAAAATAGTTCTAATAATATACTTATATTAAAAAAAAACTGTACAACACGTATAAAACAAAGTGAAAATAACGTTATTTTCACTTTGTTTTATTAGACTAAATTTTAGTTTCGTTTGCATAGAACAGAAACCTGTGCAACATTTACCTACAATTCTCAGTCTCAACCACCCCTTCAAAATATCTTTTTCTAAGGTCAGGTCAGGTCAGGTCAGATCAGATCAGGTCGGGTCAGGGCTGTATTTTGAAACAATAGGATTAATTTTTGTGAAATTTTGGGAGTACACTTTAAGCATACTTGAAAACCCTAAAACCTATAGATTATTGAACGCTGGCTAATACTTTTTTCCTCACCCAAAATTTGATGACATCATCTAAAAATTTTGCTAAATAAATTTCCTTTATATTTCAAATATACACTGCATCTATACTTTAAATGCAACAGAAGGGCTCTTCTAATGCATCTATACTTTTAACTTTACCTACGGATAGGTACAGGTTTTCGTAAAATAAATAAAATTTTTAAAATTTACCCTTTTGACACCTTGAACAACCACTAAACATGATTTAGTGATTACAGGACTTCGTTAAAATTTATATGTTTATCCTTTCCGGGAAATTGATTAATTTATCTCAAAAAATTATTAAGTAAACAAACACGAATATTTACTAATCTCTGTACATCTTCTGGAATGGAATACTAGAATCTTAAAAACAAGTCCAAATATACTTCAGAACTTCGAATAAAATTTCTAACAAAAATTTGATGGTTTCCTTGATATTTTCGGGACCATTGTGTGTCCAAAAGGCTAGAGAACACAATAAAAAGCTTGAAAATTCATATTTCTGCAGTTTTTTAACGAATTTCTTGAATCTACAAACGCCAAAATGTGAAAAATTAACCCAATCGTCTCATTTTCGCAAAATAAGTCTGTTATGTTAGTTATAATAACATATTCCTAACAGAAAGTTCTATATCGATTGAAAAACAAATTGCTTAGGCACATAATTGTATTTATTGATGTTACATTGTATCCAACCTAATCTACGTATTTACTTCTACAAAAAAAACGACGTTATCACAAAATTTCAGTTGTGAATTAGTAATCCATCTTTATTTTAGTTGTAGTTAAGGTGATTTTCTCAAAAACATACAGTTATCATAATAAAAAATTTAAGGTTAACTGTATAGTAGTTAGTTGGTATATTTGAATTGATAAAATTTTGTTTATTTATCATCTCCTTTAAAAAATAGATAACGTCAACTCAAAATTTTAAGTAGATATGATTTGAAATGTGTAGAATTAGTAAATTTTGCTTTATTTGTGATTTGACAATCCACCCTTATTTTCAGTTTTACACATCTAGCTTAGGTACTGCCACAAAATAAAAATTTTACAAAAAAAAAAAATAGAGTACCATTAGCAACTAATTGACGATTTTTTGTAGCTTCTGAATCATACGAATAAATTTATTTTAATTAAAAAATACGTATAGGTACAGGATATGGCAGTAACACGTAAATTTTACAATATATATTTTAACAAAATCTTATTTTAACCAGTGTATAAGTTTAGTGTTAATGTAACAAGGCGTAAATTTTCTGTATTGGTGTGGAAACAAAGTCTTGAAATGGATAGCTAGCGGAAAAACTCAAGGCGGATTCGTAAACCAAAAATACACGAGTATGTTATTTTATAAAATTTAGGTAACAGTTACTATATACAACTTTGAGATGTTGTCATCAAAGTGTTGGGAGGGATGAGTAGATAAATTTTAATTATCGTTTTACCATCTACAAAACATTCTTAACACACATACAAAATTTGACCACAATCGGTGCAGAGGTTTCGGAGATTATTTGTGTAATAAAAATCGACACATACAGACAAACAGATAGACGGAAACGGGGACCTATTTTTTCGTACTCTAGGGGCATGAAACTTCCGATAGGCCTTATTACAATACTTCATAACGTAAAAAAAAGGTTAATTATTTTCTTAATCAAAACGAATAATAAAAATCAGAAAGTCAACATTTAAGTACAGAAGAACATTTGGTTTTGATGTTCACTTCCCGAGCAAGAAGTATTATAGTAAGGTCGGTGTATCCGGTGAACGGCTAATTTATGTTTTCTCAATGTCTCATGCCCCTAAAGTACGAAATAGTAGGTCTCGCATTTCCGTCTGTCTGTCTGTCTGTCTGTCTGTCTGTCATATGCGTCGACTTTTATTACACAGGTTATCTTCGAAACTACTAGATCGATTGTTTTCAAAGTTTATATGCTAACCAAAATTTATCTAATCATCTCTGTCCACAATTAGATGACGTCCCTAATTTTTTTGCCAAACGCTTTATGAGCCTTTTTTTTTCTTACACTGTTACTGCTATTATCCATATTTTTTTATGTATACAGGATATCATAAAAATTGACACAATATCAAATTCTATTATTTTCAGAAGAAACGCTTTAGGGGCGTGGGAAATTCAGTCGTTCGGGCATTTTTTTAACATTAAAAATTTATTTTGAATCTTATAACCTCGTATCGTATTAGGTGCTCAATCTGTCAACGCAAATGCAAAAAACTGTTCAATGTATCATCCAAAATAACGACAAAAAGTGCACCAAGAAGTGGTCTGATAAAAGAGGTAGACTGGACTCAAACATTTAAGGCGTTTATGGCTTCACACCAATTTGACTCCCATTA
Organism: Zophobas morio; assembly: GCF_036711695.1. NCBI lineage: Eukaryota > Metazoa > Arthropoda > Insecta > Coleoptera > Tenebrionidae > Zophobas > Zophobas morio. The sequence goes on from NW_026972107.1 coordinate 13,819,870, forward strand.
TAATTTAACAGGCCGTCACAGCCGGATGTCTTAAACCCGCTCACCGATACCTACCTGAAAAAACCTTTTCTGGTAAAAGCACAGGACAGGACTGAGTTTTGCATTTACCGACAAAAAACTTAGTGGACCAGTTTTCTATGATTGCGATCGTACTTATTAAAGATTTTATGTTTTTTGCTTTCAGTATCTTAATAATATATTCAAATGTGCAGAATACTAATGATTAAATAATTAAGGTACGGAAGAAACGTTAAAAACAAAATTACTCTTAGTCCGATCCTTCGCGTCTCGGCCGTCCCTGGCACGTGGCATAGTTTACATTTACTAAGTTTTATGAAAGGTCGGCTGTAAAGTACTTTAAACGTCAAAGCCATAAACGCCTTAAATGTTTGAGTCCAGTCTAAATATTATTTAAAACATATTTAGCTTAAGTCATCGTTGAAGCGTCTCACAGATATTTGTCGATTTTATTCTAACGGGTATACAATAACAAATATATTTGGAACAGATCTTGAAATTGTTATTTGACATTTATTTATAACAGACATTATTTTCGTGGATTAAGTACGCAACCGAATATACATACTTTAGAGCATCATTACAATTTTAAATGCAGTCGGGTTGACAGATAATTGACATTTCACGTCCAATACCCCTCAGTTTTTGACATTACTCTTTCTACACTCCAAAAAAGCCGTAAACAATTGAATTTTCACCGCCTGGATCAGGAACTCTATTAGAAGATAATAATTGAAGATAATCTACTTGACGAAGATATTTCTTTATTTGACGACACGCGACCATAGAGAAGTCGAATTCTAATATAGAACCAACTGATTTTCAAAACATATTGAGGGTTAGAACAAAAATGTGGACTGTAAGGGTTCTTTTCTCTACTGTGTTGATTTTCCTATAGTAGGTATATAGAATGAGTGTGATCAAAAAGCCTGATGTTGAACCTCCAGATAAAAGAAAGGTAATTCGTTCAGTTCCAACTAAAGAAGTTCCACTGCAAATTTTTGCAGAAACACGTGGCAGATAGAATTTTTCGGTTTTCTATTAATCAAGCTAGGAAGGTACAATCGGGAGCATAAAATCTTGGACCTCAATGTTAGTTTTGTTATTTTCGACTTTGCAGGCATGCTGATATTGGATGCAACGTGATAAATCTTCTAACATCTAAACGTCAAAGTGACAATAAGGCATACGACAAAAATTTCAAAATGACAAAAAAATAACGTCCACGATATTCTCGCCGCGACTATACATAGGTATACTGGAACTGGGCCCATCCGGCTAACGACTATTTTCATATTGTCTTGACATTTCGTGGCCCCTAGAGTATGAAAAAAATAGGTCCCCTTATTTCGTTTATGTGTCCTATGTTAGTGATTTTATTGGACGTATAATGTCCAAAACTACAGGACCGACCATTGTGAAATTTTATGTGTTTTAGGAATATCATGTAAGGTAACTGGACCTACCTAAGTTTTGAGATTGTTTGTAATGTTTATAAGAACTTGAATTGGAAAAGTAATAGTGGGAGTTGGAAGAGGTCACATTTTTGTACGTAATTTTCAAATTTTAGACATTTTCAAAACTGTAGTACCCGGTTTAATTAAAGTGTCTTGTCACTTTGGTGTTCTACTTTTGGAAAATTATGACCTACCTGTTTTGAGTTAATTTTGGGACCCTGTTTGTTTTTTGAAAAATTTAAAACAATCTTGAGGTTATAGGTATTCCTATTTGGAGTGTGTGCTTTGGAGCCTCTAGAGTCTTTTCCTATAATAATTTAATTACATTTCTTAGAAGGTGCGTCATTTGCTAAAATCAGTCTTATCTTAGCAGGTACTAACCCCATCCGCCAACCCTCTATTTTCTTAGAGGAGATGTCATTTGCCAAAATCAGCCTTAATAGGTACTAACACCGGCCAACCCCTCCCCCTCGCCCTCCCCCTCCATTTTCTTAGATGGATCTCATTTGCGAAAATCAATCTTATCTTAGCAGGAACTAGCCCCGCCCACCCACCCACCCACCCTCTCTTTTTTTGGAAGGTATGTCATTTGCCAAAATCAGTCTTATTTAAGCAGGAACTAGCTCCACCCACCCACCCTCTCTTTTTTTGAAAGGTATCTCATTAGCCAAAATCAGTCTTATCTTAGCAACTACTAGCTGATTTTTATTTGAATTAGATAGATATATTGTAGATGTCGTGTAGATGGTAAAACACAAACAAAACTTGTCTGATTTCCCCACCAGCAATTTGATGACATCATCTCGCAATTTTTGCAAAGTGAATCCTCTGTAAATTTTATAAAGTAATGTACTTTTATACTTATGCATTATGAATTCACTTCGATTTTTTGCCATAAACGCCAAAATTTTACAATTTCAATCAAAAACTGCGAAATCGATTGTTCTAAAATCATGCAAACGTTTTAAGGTTATCGTAAGCATATGGTAATAATTGCTAATCAACATTTATTTGTGCATCTCGAATAAATTTAAAGCATATGAACAACGGCACAAATGTGGATATTCTCAATTTCTCAGAACATGCTTAACTTCGAGTGTTTATGATTATACTTCGAAAGAATCCCGCTATATTAGCACGTTCAGGTTACAAGCGGCTGCGCGTTAAAGGAAAATAAAATTTGATTGATTAATTAATTAACCACATTCACAAATTTGAAGAATATTTAAACGGCAAATTTGTAAGATGACAGTCAAATTTTAATTAACAATTTACCATGCTTTCAATAACTTTAAAATATTTGCAAGATTTCACAGCATTCGCTTTTCGGAGTTTCAAAGTTAAATTGTAAAAATTGTTATAAAATTGTGATGTTTTTTTCCCTGAAAACCTGGATGCAAGGGTAAAACTCAACACGGATTCGTAAATCACATATGAAGGAGAATGTTATTTTATAAAATTTAAAGGACATGTATTCAAGAGAATTGTGACGTCATCATGTTTTCGGGAAGGGATAAACGAATAAATTTTAATTAAAACGTTTGGAATATTTCAGAGTATTCAGTTTTGCAATTTCAAAGTTAAGTTGTACTTTAATTTTGAATTTTTTCCGAAAAATCTGGATGTCCAGAGTAAAAACTCAACACGGAATTTTAAATCACTTCTACAGGAGTGGTAGGTATGTAATTTTATAAAATTTAAAGAAAAAATTCGGCAAAATTTTAAAATGACGTTACACTTTTTTGAAGGAGCATAAGCGAACAATTTTTAATTAACGATTTACTTGCTTACGATAATCTTAAAACGTTTGCAAGGTTTCAGAGTATTCAGTTTTGCAGTTTCAAAGTTAAATTACAGAATGTTGTACAATTATCATTTTTTTCCAAAAATCTGGTTGTCTAGGGTAAACATTCAACACGAGTTCATAAACCGGAGTAGATATTTTATTTTAAAAAATTTAAATAATATTTACCTATACTAATGTAAATTTTCTTAATACACACATAAAATTTCACAACAATCGGTTCCGTAGTTTCGGAGATTATCTGTCTAATAAAAATTGGACAAACAGACAGATAGACAGACAGACAGATGGAAACGGAAGATTTATTTTTTAGTAGGTACCTACTCTAGGCACCATGAAACGTCGAGAAAACGTAAAAGTAGCCAGTCGTTCAATAGGCTCGTTTAGAGTATTTCCTTAGCTTCCGCTCAGGAAGTAAAAATAAATAACTTTAGATAGTGGCAATAATTAAAGCGTCGTATAAATAATTTTTTGAAAATTTCAAATTCAAATGTCTAGTTTCGCAGACATCAACATGATTTTTTTTTTCATGAAGATTTTTTGTCAGAAAATTTTGAAAAAAAAAATACACTCAGGTATGCATGGGATATTTATTTTATTATATACTTAAATTGCTGCTAAAAATTTGTAGACATGCAAAGATGGAAACTTCGGGAAAGTACCTATATACTTAACCTCTTGAACAGAATTGTAAATTTTCAATTCATGTCACTTGCCAATTCATTAAATCACTTGGGAGACCCTTCTACAACTATTTTGTGACGTTCCAATATTTAGGTAGGATATTATACTAAGTGACCATTCACTAAGACTTAGCACATGCCAGTTTTGGCCTTCTATACCTATGCCTAGTTTAAAATCAAAGCTGGATTCATCACCACATTTCTTATAGGTAGTTAATTTTAGTGTAAATACGAAGTGAGAGCATATAATAAACATCTACATTTTTGTAGGCTGTTTTTGGCATGAAGTGTATCAAAATTAACAGGTTTGGGGTCTGTTGAGTGGTTGTAAATTAGCTAAAACTATTTCAGTTACAAAGTTATATTAATACCATATATAAACGTTACTGGAACAAAATGCCAATAAAATCTTAGTACGCCAGCACTTTCCAGGAATTCTTGGAATGACCCTGCTTTAAAACGATCCGAATGTTCTATTTTCTCGTTAAATAACGAACCCACTGAGTCCGTGGTTTTCGCCTCTGTATGCAAGCATTATTATCCTCAAAAGATCATCCTCGCGGATCGTAGCCATGCGATTCATCTTAGCCAGCAAAAGACTGCAGAACTAGCGAATGTGTGGCGCTTTTTTCCGGAATAACGCAAGACGGAATCGCAGCAAAACGAGACAGCACAACACAATAGTGCAAGCGCAACCCACTAATTATCATCGAGTACAGTGCATAAAACATTTCAAAGCTCGTCGACTTGAAAACGTAGTGCGGTGGCCTGGCGATTGGGTGCGCTGCAGTCGAGCCAGAGGATTGGCCAGCGACGTGCCGCCTACCAATGGCTGCCAACGGCATGAATGAAATCATCTAGCTTCAAGTATGCGAAGAATAATGCCGGGTTTATAGCCACCTTGTCAATCAAAGCAACAGTCATTGTGCTCGTGTCTACAAAAAATCATTCTTCTCCACTCTTATTTGTGTTGTAGAAATATTCGACTAATAATTATCGGTGAAAGTCAGGAGTGTAGATTTTAATGTTAGGTTAGGTTCGGTGGACGTCAATGACGTTAGGAGCGGCATGCGTTTTTGTTTGTTCTTTATTGTATGGTTTGTTGTTTTGTTGATGCTACGCCTTGTAAATAATTGGATGATGGGTGTTGGAAAATCACACGTACACTAATCAAATGTCAGTGATACGTCGTATTTTGGTTATTCATCTACCTGACATTAAATACACTTATGATGCTTCACTCGTTAAGTTCTGACGATATCATAGCATGTTTGCTTTTAACAGACTGGTTACCTACGGGCAATTGAGATTATATTGTCTCATTTTTTTTTATAAGTTAATTAAATTAAGTTGAAAATTTTATAAAAAGATGTAAATGTATGACTGAACAATCCTCAGTTTTTTTTATTTTTGGAAACATACACTTGTTTGATATAGATTTTATTTAAAAGTTAATTGTCAAATTTTTTATTTTTTATGAACTAATTTTAATTGTTAATTAATAGTCCAATTGATTCGATATTTTTAAAACTCTCGGTGTTAATTTTTTGATTTTTTTTTTTAATTTAAAATTAATTGAAAAAATTAGTTTATTTAGTTATTTTATTAAAAAAAAAAATTAATAATATGTATGTATTTTTACTTCTTGAGTATAAGCTAAGGAAGTATTTTAATCGAATCCATTAGACGACTGATAGTTACTTTTATGTTTTCCAGACGTTTCATGACCCTAGAGTACGAAAAAATAAGTCTCCCGTTTTCGTGTGTTCGCATTTTTTTTTAGATTAATAATCTCCTAAACTACTGGACCGACTGTTGTTAGATTTTGTGTGTGTGCATTAAAAATATCGTGTAGAAGGTAAAATGCCCACCAACCATACACAATACACGGATATAAACACCAAAATTTACATTAGTAGATATTATTAAAATTTTATAAAATAATACTGATACCATGGCACACCCTATAAAAAATGTAATTTTACCAGATGTAAATGTAATAATTATCAGTATTAAAGAAGTGATTTTACTTTAATTTTGAAGTAAGATAAAATTTCATCTAAAAATTAAGGTAAAATCACTTTTTTAATATGTCTAATTTTTACGTTTACGTATGGTAAAATTACATTTTTTTAATAAAACACGCTTGTTTATATTCGGTCGTCAACCAGCATCCAGATTTTTGTAAAAATTATCAAAACTGTGTATCATTTTGTGAAATTGCAAAACCGAATACGCTGAAATCTTGTACACGTTTTAAGTTTATCGTAAGCTATGCAAATCGTTAATCAAAATTTTTTCGTCTATGTCCCCCTAAAAAATGACGACGTCATTTTACATTTTAACCGAATGTTTCTTAAATTTTATAGAATTACATATTCCTGTATGTGCGATTGAAGAATCCGTGATGAGTATTTACCCTTGACATCCAGATTTTTGGAAAAAAAATCAAAATTTAATTTTGAAATTGCTAAACCGTTGTCTCTGAAATCTCTGAAATCTTGCAAACGTCTTCAGGTTATAGGAAACATGATAAGTCGTTAATTAAAATTTATTCGTATTTGTATGTGATACAATGATTATTTTAGATTTTGTATATTTTTTCTTAAAAAGAAATACTACTGCGGCTATGTAGGTTTATCTATTATTTTTAATTTAAAATATTCAATACAAAATTTTTGGGTGACTCTTATGACCATTTTTAAAGTTGTGATAAAATCGCGACCTATTTTTAAAAATCAGTATCTCAGTTAATTATGGAAATTTCGGAACGCGGTTTCCACCACTGTTTTCAATTTATAAATCTGATAAATGAGATACAGGGAAATCAGGTTGTGTCGAAGAACTAATTTTTTACTGATGTATCTCTCTAATAATAGATAACAAATAAGACATGGAAGAAAGCGCACTTAGTGACATATCCTATATATAAAGTCAGAAATTCTTTACTATAATTTTTCATTATAAAAAAATTCTTAGGAAAAAATATATTAAATAGAAAATTGTAAAATTGACAAACTCAAAATAAGAAAAAGAATTGAGTAGAATTTTGGATTTTTGATTGAGCCATATTTATTTCGTCCCCTAAAAGTTGTTTTTTTTTTTCTTAAGAAACAACTTTTCTTTGCCATAAAATTTTGAACAAAATCGTAACTAAAAACCATGTATAACTTCCCTATGATGCATTTGCAGTTTCACCCAAGACGTTGCTTGAAATTGCTTAGATTAGCACTTTTGGGTTTCCTCCGTTGTTCAAAACAGCATTTCTGCGAAATAATTAAGCAATGAATCCTGTCGTCGCCCTTTCAACTCAAAAATTTAATTAATACGTTGGCAATACTGTTCGTCACGCACAAATTTAAATACGGGGAATGTAAATGGAGTAGAAGGACGATGGTGGCGACAAAGGCGTAAACTTAATGATTTTACATCAAGAGTAAAGAAGTCCTGTCAACAATTTGCATTTTACCTCGTCTTAATTAAATTAAACTCGTAAAGATAGCTTGTCGGCTCGGAGCGAAGAGAACGTAGTTGGCAAGAATTTTACTAACGAAGTAATTATGTTGCTGCTAATAGAGGGGGCTATGAAGTTGTGCAAGTTTTGTTCTAACATTCAGTTGTTTAACGCGACTAATGACGTAACTTGAGCAGAAACGACTGCTTTTAATGAACCAACATCCGATTTTAGTTGTCTGTAAATAATTGGTAATTTTACGGCATTGTGTAATTCGTCATTTAGATATTTTAAGTCGGATGGGATCGATTAGTGACGATATAAACATTGGACAATAAGGGCGGTTATGAAACCAGTTAGTTACTCGTATATTAGTACATATGTATCACTTATTTAGATTTAGATTAAGATATCAAATATTGTAGGTAGGCATACGTTTTTAATTGTTACAGAGATTTTTTTATTTCTTTTCATTAATTTTATCGGGTGCTTGTTACGAAATACAACATATTTTTTTTATAAACGACAACTCTTCAAGTTTTTGTTCAATTTATTGTTTGGGGGCCAACTTGTCACATCAGAAAATTTTTAATGGACACAAAAATAACGTTCTGAGTGTACACGCATATGTCATGTAATAACAACTGTACAAACGTCTTCTCATCTGAACATTTCTTTATCTAACTAGGTCGTACTGCACCGGTACTACTTGCACCCACAAATTCAAACTATTCTTCAATTATTTTAACAGATTTTTTGCAGTTAAATTTACTTTGCTTTTAAATTTAATCACCATACAAGTTTCCACCTATTTTTACTTCCCGAGCGTAAGCAAAGGAAGTATTGTAATCGAGTCCGTCGGCCGACTCTCTACTTTTACGTTTTCTCGATCTTTCATGACCCCTAGAAGACGAACAAATAGGTCTCCCATTTCCGTCTGTCTGTCCGTCTGTCCGTCCGTCTGTCCGTCTGTCCGTCTGTCCGTCTGTCCGTCCCGGATTTTTATTAGACAGATAATCTCCGAAAGTACTCGACCGATTGTTGTGAAATTTTGTACTTATATTAAGAATATCATGTAGATGGTAAAACGCTTACCAAAATTTGTCTAATCATCCCCACCACTAATGCGATGACGTCACTTCAAAATTGTACATAGTAAATGGGTTTTCAATTGTATAAAATAACATAGTCCTACACATGTAGTTTACAACTCCGAATCGACTTTTCACCCGAAACGTCCAGATTTTTGGAAAAAAAATCAAAATTATAAAACAACATTTTGAAATTTAATTTTTAATCTGCTAACCAGAATGCTTTGAAATGTTGCAGATGTTTTAAGGCTATAAAGAGCATCATAAATCTTTAGTCAAAAACTATTTGCTTATCCCCTCCAAAAACTTGATGACGTCAGCTCAAAATTTTGTGGAATAAATCATATCTAAAATGTACAAAATATGATGAGTCTGTACTTCTGATCTATCACTCCATTCATATTTTTTGGATTTGCATATACAGGGTGACTCAAAAAAAAATTAATGAATGCGTAAATTTATTTTACTGATTTACTCAGAAACTACAAAACCGAATGCTTTGAAATCTTGCAGATGTTTTAAGGTTATAAAGAGCATAATAAATGTTTAGGCAAAATATATTTGCTTATCCCCTCCAAAAAATTGATGACGTCAGCTCGAAAGTTTGCCGAATAAATCCTATCTAAACTGTAAAAATATGATGAGTCTGTACTTGTAATTTATCACACCATTCATATTTTTTGGATTTGCATATACAGGGTGACTCAAAAAAATTAATGAATGCGTAAATATATTTTATTGATTTAATCAGGAACTACAAAACGGAATGCTCTGACATCTTGCAGATGTTTTAAGGTTATAAAGAGCATAATAAATGTTTACTCAAAATATATTTGCTTATCCCCTCCAAAAACTTGATGACGTCAGCTCGAAAATTTGCCGAATAAATCATATCTAAAATGTACAAAATATGATCAGTCTGTACTTGTGATCTATCACTCCATTCATATTTTTTGGATTTGAATATACAGGGTGATTCAAAAAAATAAATGAAAGCGTAAATTTATTTTACTGATTTACTCAGGAACTACAAAACCGAATGCTTCGAAATCTTGAAGATATTTTAAAATTATCACAAGCATGGTAAATTTTTGATCAAAATGTATTTGGTCGTCCCCCCTAAAAAATGTATGACGTCACCACAAAATTTTGCTGAATAAATCCTATCTAAAATGTACAAAATATGGTGAATCTCTTCTTGTGATTTATCATTCAAATTTTTTCGATTTGCATATACAGGGTGACTCAAAAAAATTAATGAATGCGTAAATTTATTTTATTGATTTCATCAGGAACTACAAAACCGAATGCTTTGAAATCTTGCAGATGTTTTAAGGTTATAAAGAGCATAATAAATTTTTAGTCAAAATATATTTGGTTATCTTCTACAAAAAACTGATGACGTCAGCTCAAAAGTTTGCCGAATAAATCGTATCTAAAATGTACAAAATATGATGAGTCTGTACTTGTGATTTATCATTCCATTCATATTTTTGGATTTGCATATGCAGGGTGACTCAAAATAATTAATGAATGCGTGAATTTATTTTATCGATTTAATCAGGAATTACAAAACCGAATGCTTTGAAATCTTGGGAATATTTTAAAGTTATTATAAGCATGGTAAACTTTTGTTCAAAATGTATTTGTTCATCCCTCCTAAAAAAATTGATGACGTCACCCTTAAATTTTGCTGAATAAATCCTATCTAAAATGCAAAAAATATGATGAGTTTGTACTTGTGATTTATCATTCCATTCATATTTTTGAGATTTTCTTAAGAGGTGGTTCAAAAAAATTAATGAAGTCAATTTATTTTATTGATTAAATTAAAGGCAACACTTATTATTAGTATTACACCCCAACCAACCCAATTTGGTAGACACAAAATTTGTTAAAGCAAAAATTCGGTTGAAACATAAGGGTAGCACGCTTATTTACATCGACTTTAACATTACAGACCTGCATTTGTTTTATGCGCTCACTTGGTTCCGCGAATGTGGAATAGACATGTTTATAATCAACCAATTGTGAATTTCACCGTCAAGAATTAAAATAAAATCCAATGTTTTATATAATAAGCGGAAGTCGAAGCAATAAAACCGATGGTCGTTTTGTTTACAGTTTCTCTGTTTGACTCTCACGTATGCTGTTACGCTTGTCATCTTAAATTAAGAATGTTTATACATAAACGATTTTCAGTTGCCCCTCATATTACTAGACAGCGGATTTCTGTCGGGCTACGTCACGATTATAGGGGAGGACGTGCTGGATCGCCGGGTGATAGATAATCACTGAATTTAATCGGTACTAATTCCATAAATATAATTAACGATTTATTAATCAAACGGCTAAGTAAATGAGAACGGGAATTAACAGCAGAGTGCAACGAAACAGCGTTATTCTAATCTCAAATAAACGAAGTGCAGTCCGCAACCGCAATGAATTCGCATCCCGTACGAGCCGTACCGAGTTTGGCCTTGCCTAGCCCGACAGAAATCCGCTCTCTAGATATTACACACCGGCGCCGTATACGTGAGTAAATTGTTTCGTTATTTTATTGATTATAAGAAATCAATATTCAAAACGACCCAATTCATTTTCTTAGTATTACACTACATCTATCCCAACTGATATACGTGTCCTTGCAAAAATGTTGATGACGTCATCACAATTTTTTTTTAAATTCCCACTACAAAAATGTAATGAGAAAAAAAACACAATAGGCATGCAGTCGTCAAGTGTCCGACAGCGAGGGAAGTACTGTCTAAACTCTTTAGACCAATTTTTTGTATTGGTCATAGAAAAAAAAATGGTAACGAAGGATAAAGAAAACCTTTATATTCTCTGTTTTCAAGGAACGTAAGTCGCAAAGAAGCACTAAATGTGTGCAAATTTATTGTCATCTGTGACATTTGTCGTTTGAATTTCCGTGTTTCTTTATAACCTTACATTTTTGATGTAAGGTATCGATGTATATGGCTTTCAAGATGGTTTTAAATACACAATAATCCAAGATATTTTGTTGTTCGGTTGGCGTCAGGTCTTGTTATATATGTAAAGTTCTTTTTTTAAATATTCGCCATGTTGTCAGTGCTGTCGTTAATTTAGCTAATTTACTCCTCACAGGAATACTCGGTTGTCATCAGTTATAACCTAAAATAAATAAATTACTATGACAAATCACAATACTACCAACTAAACTGTCAGATTTTCATTAATAGCGTGAATCATGAAGGGGTAATAAATATTTTAGTAACAAAAGTCGATCAGCAAGAAACTAGAAGGTTTTTTTAATTGCTCATTATAAAGGAGGGATAAAAACAACGTTCTAGTTACTAGTTGATCGTCTTTTTTTAGGAACGTAGGTCCCAGAATTACCAAATAGGCACAGATTTACTTTCATCTGTCACATTTGTCGTTTGGATTTCCGTATTTCGTTGAGTTTCAAGTTTGCATAACGTTACTTCGTTATAACCTCATTTTTCTTGACATATCGTGTCGATGTAAATACAGACGTATGTTTCAATAACAAAAAAAAATCAATTGTATTTTTTTTTTGCAAATGTAAATATTTTTTCAAAAACTAACTACTAACTTCTAAATATGCCTCAACTTATAAAATAAATTTTTGGGTATGACATGTAACAATAACAAAATGTTTACAGTTTTTACTTTCCGAGCGGTAAGCTGCAACTGTCGTAACATCGGGTGACTGGTTATTTTCATCTTTTTTCGACGTTTCATGATTTCTAGACTCTAGAGTACGAAAAAATAGGTCTCCCATTTTCGTCTGTCTATCGATTTTTGTTAGGCAGATGTCTGAAACTACTAGACCGAAAAAAAAATAGCGATCAAAGTTGTACGGTTCTTTAAGGACTATACTTTAAAATTATTTTTAACTATGCAGTATTCTTTCTTTTTTTAAGGCGTAACATACAATTTTTTTTTTTTTAAGAAATGTTCTATATATTTTTACACATTTGAATACCATTTTTCTCAGGTTTTACAACTACAGTTTATTTTTGAAATTCCGATGTGACATTGCCACGCTTTTCCAATTTTCTTGAAATTTTTTAGCAATGGAAAAGTTCACAAAAAAAGGTAGGGTTATTTTTAAAAATTAAATTATAATTAATTAAGATACGGGCTTTATTCCGATATAAATAAAATGAAATTTTTATATACAAAGTGTTTACAAAAATATATTTTTACAATTTTCAAATATCGATATTCCAGTTGTAGTTTTTTCAAGCAGAACAATTTTTTACTGTTTTAACAGACACATCAACATATTAGAAGAATGTGAACAGAAAATAGAATAAGATACAGTAATAAAATATAGGGTGTAAATTGTAAGTTTTGTTTTATGGACACTCTGTGTATTAAACTTTGATTAAATTTACACCAGAACAAAGCGCGTACATTTATCTATCCTTACAAAAAATATTGTAGGAGAGTCTTTAAAAATAAACTTATTGCCATTTCTTTTGTGAACTTCTTCATTGTCAACAGAAAATCAAGAAAATTGGAATGACGTGACAATGTCGCATCGGAATTTCAAAAATAAACTAGAGTTATAAAGCCTAGGAAGAGAATAATGATAATATGTAAAAATATATGGAGTCTTTCATTAAAAAAAACTAAGTTGTGTGTGAATCCTTAAAAACAGCACACTGTATAAGTAAAAATAATTTTAGAGTATAGTTCTCAAAGACGTATCTTTAACTCTTTTTTCTGTCTTTAATAAGTAATGACTTGATGAGATATCGAGAACCGCGTGCTTCATGATTGAATGAAAATTTGAGAATAAAATAATGTTGCTTCCATCTATATTTAATAATAATAATATGAGAATTATCCTAATAATAGGTACTCATCCAAAATAATATTCAGTACGTTTTGCTTCAATGTAGCCTAATAGTCGCCTCCTTTGTTTGAGAAGAAAAAATCATTCAAATCAGACAGCTTTTTATATTTTTCAAAGAAGAGGAATTTAATGGACTCTACTTCAATCGAAATAAATTTTGACCGATTTTACAATTAAAAAAACACGTATTAATGAAGTGAAATAACATCTGTTGTTGCATCTTATCGTACAGAGTGTCTATAAAAAAAATCCAAAACATTATAGGAGTAATTTTCAACCAGGCGCATTTCAGTTTCTTTAAATAATTGAATAGTCGGTATTTTATTCTTTTATCTCACCTTGTTTATTAAAAATGTCACACTATCAACTAACAAACATATGTAAAAATAATAATTTTTTGTGTTTCGCAATAGGAGTATTAAAAATTCATGAAAAGTCTATCAAATCAAGCAAATCCATGAAAATCAACTTCTACAAAGGTATTTCATTATCACGAAAATTAAAGTTCCCCACCCACCCACCCATCCTCTCACGTGTGATCTGTCACAAGAAAAAAATCTCTTTGGTGCTTTTAGACACTTTTCAATAAAAAAAAGGTAATTACGTAGTAACTTGCTTGTTTCACGATCGTAATTAAAACATACTTCAGGGAAATTTTAAAATTTAGAAGTAAAATAACTAAAATGGTAAAAATACTATACAGCAGCGTGTAATTTTTTCACATTTTGACTAAAATCAGAAAATATAAGTGAGATGAAAGCACATTCTTTCATGAGTGTTCATAGGACACCTGAGTTGTTGTCGAAGATAAAGAATAACGTTTTTGGACTTTTTAGACAATGCCAGTGTCAAATGCTGTGCCACACTTGAGTTTAATTTTTACTTCTATTTTTCAAAAATCGTCAAAATTTTAATAATATGGAAATTGTAGATTCTTGCAGATAACAAATGATATAATCTTTTTTGTTAAACAATGCCGATACTAAAAAGTGAAACATATGAAACATAGTTAGACGTCAATTACCTCTCTCTACCAAATCAAAGTTCTATAAAAATTAACTTCCACAAAGGAACCTCTAACACTTTTCTTTGAATGCTGTTAAATCTAGCTTTTATTTCCTATCACTATCGCCACCAGTAAGATTGATAGTAGTTGTGAATAAATAAAAGTAACGATTTTCCACTTAAAAATGTGAAAAGCTACGCAGAATTTTTATTTAGGTATATTAAAAAACTGCATGTGCAATAAAAAAAATTTTTTTGAATAAATAATTAAAATATCTGATTAATTTGTTTCTGGTACAATAAACATACAGTCTAAGTCTACATTCGAAAAAATCATTAAAAAATTCTTTACATCAATTTGACGTTCACTTACAAAAACAGAATATCGATTTGGATAGATAGATCAAAAAATATATGAATAAAGACAAGATGTCTCCAAAATTATTTTGAATGATGAAAGTCCAATCGATTTCAAGGTAGTGAATTAAAATATGAAAATGAATTTCGATAAAAAAAATTTTGCAGGGCTATCTTTGGGAAATGACATTAAACATTCATCAAAAGGCTACTAGATATGTTTTTAAAATTGTAATTGTCATAGGGCCTAATTTCATGTTTTCTCCATGTTTCATGGCTCCTAGAATATGAAAAAGTAGGTCTCCCGTTTCCGTCTGTAGTCTGTTTGTTGGCAGCTTTATAATACAGACAGTTTCTGGAATTACTGGACAGACTCTTGTGAGAATTTGGGTTTATTTAAGTACATCGTGCAAATGCTAAAACGTTAACCAAAATTTGTCAAATCATTGCCACACAAAATGTTGATGACGTTGTCTTAGAATTTGACAAATTAAATTCTATTTAAATGTGCAAAATTAAATATTTCTCTACTTGTAATTTATTAATTCATCTTATTATATTATTTTTAACCTTTTACACACAGATGTTTGAAAAATAAATTCAAAATTTTACAAGATTCTTCCATTTAATTATAAAACTACAAATCGTTTGCCCTGAAATTTTGCAAATCTCGCTGATCAGAATTTATCTTTTCATCTTTGTAGTTTAATAATGCACCCCTATATTTATTTTAGCTTGAAGATTATTAATTTTATAATTCGTTTAAAAAACTGGAGTTGTTTAAGTGATTATGCTTCGCAGACGAGGGAAGTTCTGTCTAAACAACTTTATTAGCATTGGATATAAGTAAGAAATTCTGCAATAAGTATATACCTTAATACAAAATTGTTGCTGTAAATTTAGAATGCTGGTTGTTGTATTTTTGATATTTCTAAAATGTAATTTTAATGTAGAATTAAAAACAGCGAAATTCAACTCATATTTGAATTTTTAATTCTATTAACTGATAAACAGCTCGAAAATTTTCAAAAAAAATCTGAAATCGTCAAAAAAAAATTGTCAAGTACACTGCTGAGTTCGTCATATTCAAAATCTCATAGAATTAAACTAATATTTTTAATAAAAAAAAATGTCGAGATGTCAAGATAAAAATTAAAAGATACACATACATCCCGTTTCGTACAATTTTGTTATCCCTCTCTTTTTTATAGCTTCGGCAGTTCGAAATATTAACCGCAAACATGTGATGAAGGATTTGAAAGCAATTAGGCGCCTTCGATGGCCGTTTGAATATTTGCAGCAAAAAACGTCATCACAATCTAATAAGAATCGTTATTCCAGTTGTCAATTTTGCCTCATTCATGCACACGATTTTTTCGTGACGAACTGCTCAATAATTTAAGTTGACAATTTATATTCGTATAGGCCCCACACTGCGATTCGATATGCCAGCAAATTGCTGTTGGCAGATCAATCCTGCAAGCTTTATCCAGCACAAAAAAGTTATTCCTTTCTGACGCTTATATCACCGGTCGTAAGGGCGCAAATTTTGTCGCTATGATGTGACACAAACGTGAATGTTTTCGACAGGAGGCGAGAAATAAACTAAATACAATGAGGCGGAGTGTGTACAGTTAATAATTGGATAATTCAGCTGAAAATGGATTTTGTTTCCCGTCTGAATGCTCTCCGACCGATTTATTTGTCGCGCGAATCACATTTTTTTATTTGAGCGAAAAATAATTTCAGCCAAGCAATCGACACACATTATCGCCCCTAAAAGCATTGATTATATTCATTACCCGACAAACTGGTAACAGTTGTAAATTAATTTTGGAGTAATGCCCTAATGACTAGTCTAACCCTCGAGGGTTTAAACCCTCAAAACGTACACTAAACAGCGAATATACTGTCACGTTCCCCTCGAATTCACACCCTTGCGACATCAGCACTCCTGAAACTAATACACGATATTTTTGTTTTTAACGCTGTGATAGATTTGTTGCTTCGATATCACTCCTTAAAAAATACTACAAGCAAGTGGAAGTGGTCGACTGAAAAAGTACAATGGCTATTGTTGTTGAAGAGCGCCCCTTTTCAGATATTGTCTGCAGTTTGTGGTCTCTCGATCCTGAACGCACAGTTCCAGGAATCAAGTATACACCTAAGTGAATTAAATTTATACTTACAGGCAGCCAGCAACACCGCAATTACGATTTTACTCACTCTTCTCCAAATATTACTAAAAGCTCGTAATTATGTCTACAGATATAATCGAATGAATATTAACGCAATACACGTTATAGGGTTTTGTATCATTGCCCGTGGGACATGTTAGTTACAGTACATTGCCAACACTTAATGTTATTGAGGACGAAGCTTCAGCTTAGTTCCACAAATTACCAAATAAAACAGTGGACGACCAAAAAATTGTAACCCAAACTGTTAATCATACTTTTCCAAAAACGAGAAAACAACACCCCTATTATTATTGGACAATCCGTCTACTGAGGGAAACCGCCTAATTGCTTCGGAGCGTGGACGGATTGTGCGTTCTATACCCAAATTAAATTATGATCGCCATCCTCGAGTACTTATCCAATCCAATCTTGGTCCAATTCGGCAAATCGTCTTGAGATTAGTAGTTCACTCAATGACGTGTTGATCGGCTTAAAGTCCAAGCAGGATTAACGGTGTTTCTGCACAATTCCTGCAACCCTTCCGCCTGCAGGACATTCCCAGCGTGCATTCACTCAAGTCGCTCGGATATTTTTTGAGACCCACTTTATCGAATGTGCGCCAGTACTCATATGCTCGACTCGAAAACACCAGTTAATCTAAGGGCTGTAGGAAGGCATTAAGGCATTAGTCAACTATTTGGCGTGTTTACGGCCAACTTCATGCGTGCAGCTATATTGAAAGTGCAAATGATGAATGAATACTTCTGGAAAGATGATTTCAGTTTGTTTATTCAGAATATAAAATATAATAGTACGATAATATATAATAAATAATTTCAGTTTAGATACAAATTTAAATGTGGCGCCAAAATTATGTATAAAAAAAAATTATTATTAACATTTTTTGTATGATTCTATATAGTCAACGATAATTAATTGTTGAAATGTGGTAATAAAAGTTATATTTCACTAAAGCAAATGTTCGACGGTCGATAAAATTTAATACGATAAAATCACTTTACGTAAAATATATTTATTATAGCTCCCAATATTTGAAAACAAATAACCCATTACACAATTCATTCGATTTAATCTTACGAAAAACCTTTTCGTGACGGTTGTAAATCCGAGTATTAAATACCATTAAATTTCTTCGTTAAACATACATTTTTAAATCTAATCAAGTAATCACAGAATTGCCAGGAAAAACTAAATATAGAAAATAAAATGAAATTAGTTTTAAATCACTTTATTCTTGTAAGTTTCAGGTGTTTTGTGTTGCCAGAGGTACAATTTAAAAAAAATACAGGAATTGCATTGGCGAATATTGTTTAGAAGATCGCTGTTAATTGTAACACTTAAAACAACGTAGATTCTGTGTTAGAGAACTTAAAATTTCCTAAAAAATATGGATCTCTGGGGTTTTTATTATCGACATATAAAATAGGACACCAGTTATAAATGACATGAAGATCTTGCGTTAAAATCTGAAAATTACTGCTGTTGTCATATATCTTGATGTCATCAACATACATAGTAAACTGCGACGTCAGCACATGTTTTAGATCGCCTGTATAAGCAATAGAAAGTAATGGACCAAGGACAGAGCCCTGCATTAATCGATTGGAGGAGATTTCCCCTTTGTCTGCACATTAAACCTTATGTAGAAAATTATACTTTGGAAGGTTATCAAATATTTTCGAAAAATCGACATTGCTACAACATAGTCGTTCAATACTAAATTAATTTTGAGCGAACTAGCCACCATTTGAATGCGGGTTAAACTTTATGAAAATCAAAAAATTCCCAAAAGTGATAGAGACAAATCACCAGAAGCTGGCCTGTCGCAGTTAAAAGAGTTATTAAACAATAGCGTCAGGTAAACACACCTAAAAATGCCAGTTATGCCCCAAATAAAAGATTTTTCCTGCGGAAAGTCGAGGATCGACGTATTAATGCGTTAGGAATACTTCGGTGTCGTTCAACAGTTAAAAAATTAGAAGAACCTCACCAAAATCTGACCAAAACACAGATGAGTTTCATTTAATAGATTTGTACTTTTTTAAATAGGACAGTCTATACATTTTTACAGATTCAGATTCGTCATGAAAAAAGAAACAACTTCAAGATACTTACGTTCTTAAAAACTGACAATTAAGATCAATCAATAAGATAAAAAACATCCTTCTATTTTTTTGTGTTTTTCAAAAAAAGATTTTATGCCAAATTCTACAACTCCATGTTTACACCTGTTGGAGTGGAGAATTTTTCATTTGACCATTTTTTACATAACAATACCAATAGGTGTATAAAAAATGATGAAAAAACCTTTGTGCCTATAAAAATGAGTTCTGTCAGACAAAATCAAAACTTTTCATCAATAATTAAAGGCGAAGGTGCACGAATGTTGGAATACTTTGTATATTGCACAAACTTAGTTTAATAAAATTTAGCAAACATTTTCTCCTAAAGCCGTTTTTTGTATATAAAAAAATTAGAAAAAAATCTTCAAAAAACATATAAACAATTTTATGAAAACTATAGTTACCTATATCTGGAGAAAAAAATTATAAAATTAGATTTGGCGATTTTTGTTTAGTGATAACTTCTATAGAGTAAAAACCAGAGGAAGAGATACCACAGATTACCAACGGGAAAAACTTTTCTTTCAGCAGTTATAACATTCTTAACTTGGAGTGTTTATACATCAAAAAAATGTCACGTAGAAACTTGTTTGATTTGATTGAGTTTGTCTCCTTAAAACTGAGAACTAACATTACTTATTAAGCCACAATCGAACAAAATGTTTCACTTATATTATTATTATAATTGTTATTTTACCAATTAATAAATAAAATCCTGCCCTATTCTCACATTTTCCAAAAATGTGGATGACTCTTTCTTAATTTAATCAATAAAAATTTATGATGATGCCATCAACATAGATAACACTGGTCATGGCGCCAGATAAAAAAAACGAAACGGCGAAGTTTGGCATCGAACGTATGACCGCCAATCCACGTGCTGATACCTAAGACAGACAAATATTCTAAGTTAGTGATAAAATAAAATTTCTACATTTAAGGAAAAACTCAAAGTGGATTCGCACACCACAATATAATTTTTTTAAATGACGTCATTTAAATTGTTGATGGAAATGTTATCCAAATTTTCGTTGGCATTTTACCATCTACATGATATTCCTAATGTACGTACAAAATTGACAACAATCGGTCGAGTAGTTTCGGAGATTATCGGTCTAATAAAAATCGGTCATAAAACGTCGAGAAAACATGAAACTAGCAAGTCACCCAATGGACTCGATTACTACTATACTTCCTTAGTTTACGCTCGGGAAACGTAAAATTAAAAAAACTGGTGAACATATCTAGCATTTTCGAGTTGAGTTTTTATTTTACACAATTTTATGATGTCATCAACATTTTTCAAGGACACGTCTATCAACTTCCTGATTTAATCAATAAAATAAATTGACTCATTCATTAATTTTTTTTGAGCCAACTGTATAAGCAAATCTAAAAAATATTACTGCAGTGATAAATCACAAGTAAAAACTCATCATATTTTGCACATTTTGGGTAGGATTTATTCGGCAAACTTTTGAGATGGCGTCATCAATCTTTAAAACGTCTGCAAGATTTCAAAGTATTCATTCTTTCAGTACTTGATTTATTCAGTAAAATAAATCGACTGATTCATTAATTTTTTCGTGTCACCCTGTATAAGCAAATCTAAAAAATATGAATACAATGATAATTTACAAGTAGAGGCTGATAATATTTTGCAAATTTTAGATAGGATCTATTCGGCAAAATTTTGAGATGACGTCATGAATTTTTTGGGGTTGATAAACAAATGTATTTTGATTAAAAAGTTGCCATATTTACAATAACTTCAAAACGTTTGAAGATTTCAAAGTATTCAATTTTGCAATTCTTGATTTAATCAATAAAAAATTGACTCAATCATTAATTTTTTTTAGTCGTCCTGTATAAGCAAATCCAAAAAATTTAAATGGAATGATAAATTACAAGTATAGACTCATCATATTTTGAATATTTTAAATAGGATTTTTTCGGCAAAATTTTGAGCTGACGTCATCAATTTTTTGAAGAGCATAAGCAACTATATTTTCATTAAAAAGTTATCATGTTTTCATAACTTTAAAAGGACTTAAAACTAAATTGCAAAATGTTGTTTTATGATTTTGAATGTTTTTCCAAAAATATAGATCTTTCGAGTAAAAACTCAACACGGAGTCATAAACTACATGTGTAGGACTACATTATTTTATACAATTTAAAAGCCATTTACTACATATATACAATTTGACAACAATCGGCCCAGTAGTTTCAGAGATTTTCTGTCTAATAAAATAGGGACTGTAGACAGACGGACAAACGGACAGGCAGACGGAAAGTCGGGAGACTCGATTACAATACTTCCTTCGCTTACGCTCGGGAAGTTAAAACTGAAGTTATGAGTAGAAAATGATTAGTTACATTTGTAAATTGTCACTTCTCTCAAGTTTTCTCTAAGTAAAAACTACTCGACATACTTGATATCCAAACTGACAATTCGAAAATTTAGTCACCCTGTAGATACCTGTAAGTGAAAACATCCTTCTATTTTTTACGTTTTCCAAGAATAGGTTTTATAAAAAATTTGGAACTTTATATTTAAATCTGTTGGAGTAAAAAATTTTACATATGACCATTTTTTACATAACATTTCAAATATGTTGAAAAATGGTGGTCAAAAAACCTGTCTATAACATTTTTCTCATAAATGAGTTCTGTAAGACAAAATCTTTTTTTTTTAACAATAATTCACATAGAAAGTGCAAGACTTTTGGGACTTTGTATATGGCACAAACTTAATCTAATAAGATTTAGCAAACATTT
Organism: Zophobas morio; assembly: GCF_036711695.1. Classification (NCBI taxonomy): domain Eukaryota; kingdom Metazoa; phylum Arthropoda; class Insecta; order Coleoptera; family Tenebrionidae; genus Zophobas; species Zophobas morio. Next base: position 13,841,714 of record NW_026972107.1, read on the forward strand.
TTTTATAAAGTGATTCTTGTTACGAAAAAATCAGAAAAGAAAATTTACAAAATATATATAAACAATTTTGTGAAAACTATAGGTAGGTATATCTGAAGAAAAACTGGTCGAAGTACAAATCCAACAAATTCCACTTCTTTGAAAAATTATAAAATTGGATTTTGCGTTGTTAGTTTTGTAATAATTGCTACAAAGTAAAAATGAGCGGTATAAATAAATAACACCCCCGCAGTCCCTCCGCGGTGGTAGCGCAGATTTCTAAAGTACGCCTCAGATAACTAAAGGGAAAAACATTCCTCTCAGCAACTACAACATGCTTAACTTGGAGTGTTTGTAAACATAAAACACGTAGAAAATTGTTTGATTTGAATGAGTTTGTCTCTTTAAAACAGTGAGCTAAAATTATTTTCATCTATAAAAATTTTATAATGACGTCATCAACATTGATAATAGTCACGCGCAAGAGAAAAAAAAAAGAAACGGCCAAGTTTGGCATCGAACGTGCGACCTCCAGTTCACGTGCTGCTACCTAAGACAGACAAATATTCTCCATTAGTGGTAGAATGTTATTATATTGTATTAATTTTTTTGCTAAAATTTTGACGTTTAGGGAAAAAACTCAAAGCGGATTCGTACACCACAATTTAGGAGTATTTTATTGTATAGCATTTAAATCATTTTAAAATATAATTATTTCAATAAAAGTCGGAAGAGACAGGCAGACGAGCAGATGGACAGAGAGATGAACAGGCGAACAGATCGATGACAGATAGACGGAAATGGGAGACTATTATGATCTCTAGAGGGCATGAAACGTCGAGAAAACATGAAACTTGCAAATCGTCCAATGGATTCGAATACTAATACTTCCTTAGCTTACGCTCGGGAAACGTAAATTTAAAAAAAAATGCTAGAACCGACAATTTTTTTTACATAATTTTTTTCAAAACTAAACTGGCAACAGAATGGCATAAAATGATAAAAAAATTAATAAAAAATGAAAATATTCTCTCTAGAAAATACAAAAAGATTATTTTTGCTTGAGGAGTGAAGCAAATTAAAATGAAACAAAAAACGAAAACTAAAACGCACTTTATAAAATTTCTGTACCCAATTAGTGAACTAAGAATCTAATCCTGATCTACTCGTAGTCATGTTATTCAAATGACCAATTTTATACCTTGCAGTCGGCTGTAAATTCCAACCAAAAATTGAATTTAAAAATAGTATCAAGTATCCACTCATTAAAATAAACTAAGTTCGCTGGTTAGTAAAAATGATTACAGAAACACAACCTACAAACTGAATTTTTCTTTACCCATTTTATTTTCTCTAATCTCGCATAAAATTGTGTACACAATCATTTCCTAAAGCTACATCAGTAGTGTCTTACTTCCTTGTTGTTTGTTGATCGCGCCGTATTTTTGACAAACCTGGTGTCGAAATTGTGTAAAGATGTTCACTGAAATTGAAATCGCGTTTGCTTTCGACCACTAATCAATATAATTAAGTCATTATTTATTAATATCTCCTTTGTGTGGGCAGACAGACATGACCTAAAATTTTGGTATCCCACAAAAGTGCTAATATTGATCGGATCTTGAAAGTGGCAAACTACAATGCAGATGGAATGATAATAATAATTTGGCTTCCCAGTTATAGTGTGGAATATAATGGCAGGCTCAGACGAAGCAAGGCAATACATCACTGGCATAGCAATTACCCATTATGTGAGGAATTAGTCAATTAAGACTGGCTTTGCACCCTAGTCGCGAGCCTGGAATACCTCCAGGATGACTGCTGGACAGCGGTGACTCGTCAAGTGGAGAGAGTTTGGGACTTTGGGACGTTACCAAATGTAATTTTAGCTTATTACTGTTAATTGTCACGATTTAAATGCTTGCGGTAGCTTCAGCTATTATCTTTAACCGCATATTTTCGGCTAACTGCAACAAATTTTGTAAATGATCAAGCTGCGTAAATGTGCTTAAGTTAAAATGATGAATCGGACAAGTTTTAACCACGAGTTTCAATATGTAAAATTCTTAGTGCGGCAAATTTTACGTTGTGTTTATAAAATGCTCACTATTAAAATGATTCAATTTATTATTTTTTTTATGTTTCATGTACCTGAGATTAATAAAATAGTTGAATAACTTGGTACGCCACTGTAGTCGTCATAGATTTGGAGAACGTGATCAATACAAAACGAACGTCTGACTTTATTAGTAGCGGCAATAAAGAGATGACTCAGTTGTAGAATATTAAATTAATATAAGTAAATTCAGTTTAACTCAAAGTAAAAATTAAAATACATAATTATACACCACGAAAATTTAAAGTTTTAACGTTCAGCACACAGTGAACAATAACTGAGTCATTAATCCACATACAATAATTAGCCTCCCCACCGATTAACTGATCTCACAATTAAAGTGATTTATGAAGATTACAAATAAAAAGTGCAAGTCAAAATAAATACGTCATGGCAATTATGTAATTTAGATGTTGAATTGAGTGTGAACGCGATTCTGAAAGTCATCCTCTTGAGAGGTTAGGTTGTGGGAGTTCTTTCTTGGAATATAATAAAACAGTTAAACAATTGTCCACTGCAACATAAACATAAACAATAATTTCATCCTGAGAAAAAATATTTTCTTTAATTTGAATAGCTGACTAAAGGATGTTATTATATTTTTAACACAATGAAGCATCCCCTTTTTTGGGCATGTAGCCTCTCAACGGGTGGTACCCATGCGAGTGTGGCACGCGCATAATTCGTAAATGAGAAACGTTCTCATGTTGTATTTATCCTTTATTATCTGTGTATTACATTTTCATTGCGCGTTACTTGTATTGTATTGTGATCAGTTGTCTCGTGAGATTTGACACCATTAAAAGACAACATGTGTTTGCACAAGCGACAAATTTTGGTCACACGATCATTATACGAGAAATTCGTATTTCCGCATTCTCTATCCTTTAAGACACCAAACCAAGGTATCAAACATTTAATTTCCAACGTAAAGAAAGCATTTGAGAAGCCTTCTGGAAAGCCTTATGATTGTCCATTGCCTCCAGGTGCCTATTTTCAGGAATGGGAACAAATCACCTTTTGATTTCTAGTATATTTGTATGTCTACACTTCTTGTGCACTTGATTTATTTGCCCTCAGTGATTCAGCCGGGGTAATCACTAATCAGATAATGTAGCATAATGAATGTTAAAAACATAATTCATAATCAGTATCGCGACGCCTCGGAGCGACGTCGCGTTGTTATTATAACGCTATAATTCACCCATGGCACAATAGACACGTGTCGCCGGAGGTGCAGCCACGTGTTTGTCGCCTTAAAATAGTATAAAACGGGCCAAAACACGCTTGCGTCTCGCAGATCTGTTAAACTAACGAACCGTAGAGGCGCGTGTTCAAACAACGTCCAATTACTTTGCGGTATCATTACACAATAATTGTAAAATACGCTTCTGCTCCTCTGCCCGATAGATGTTAGTTCGGAACGCAAACATAGTTAATCCCTAATCCTCTTAGTGGCGCTTTTTCGCTATTCGGCCCAGCGGTTTACAAAAGTGGGCAAAGAGAAAAAATCTGGTGGAGGAAAATACGCTTTGTACGCATAGAATTTTCGTGGCGTTTTTGGCTTGTTTAGAACATTAGCTGCATTAAGTGTTACACGTTTATACGAGTATAAATTTATTGATCAATTTTTGTTACCGCTTGACTGCAGGTTGGGTTCTTCGTTGCCAGTTGAACTTTTAGGGTACAAAGCATGTGGTAGTAAGAAAAAAATTCTATAAAAAATTTAAAGATAAATCGTTTTCGCTGTGATTTTAGAATTTGATTGTAAAATCGGGATTAGTTTTGTCACTTCGGACATTATATTTCACGAACCATAAAACTGACAGCCACAAAGTGTTTGTCAGTAAGTTAATAAAGGGCTCGAGAAGATATGTGGCACAACCGCACGTTTATTCGATTCCACTTATAGACTACGGATTCACCAGTGTTATCGAATCAAATTACTACTAGAATTTCCTTTATTTCAAATTAAAAATTTTACATACCTATTTCATGCATATTTAAAGTAGTAAGTATGTAGTTTAATTATCTTGTATGTTTTTTTTTTATGATGGTATAACTAAATCAGAAAACACAAGCAACTCTTTTGCTTTTTATTAAAATTTTCCTGTAAACAAAGTTCAAATTCAGCTCAGTTTCCCTGTGTAAATTTAAATTACTGACAGATTGTTAGTGTTGGATTATCGGCTGCAGAACGAGGTAGCAATTTAAAATATTCAAATTTCGCCAGAAGGCAACAAACTGCACTTTACAGCAACTGAATGAATTAAACGAATCGTAACGTCTAAATCGGACAAAAAATTGGTATTTTAATACCTCATCTAATTTCATTGACATTGCATTAATGCTTTATCCTCTAGCAAAAATTTGGTGTTTCTCTTTGGTTATGTGCTTTAATTCGATACATAGAAGCAAATATTTTTCCACACACGAAATTTTACTAAAATTGTTCAAACTTCCTTTTACTTTTATTAATTATATTTTTGCAATAGAATGTTTAAATTCTAATGTAAAAGGGAACTTCGAGCTATTGAAATTTTTTAAATTAAAATTTTAACCCCTGCACCTTCGTATGATTATAAAGATAGCTGTGAGAAATAATTTTTAAAAAATAACGAAACTTTTATCCCTTTGTGGACTACAATTTAAGGAACACAATAAATCCAAAAATCTTGCCTAAATATATGTATCACTACAACAGAAACAAATAAATATAATACCGGTAATAGTGTAAGAAACTAAATGACACCACATGTATTTTATGCGTTTTTACGCGGTATAATTTTTTTGTATTTATCTACAACATTCGACTTTTTTTTAATGACATCCTATATATTTTTAGCGATTCTTGTAAAGCTCATTTTTCTGATTTTATTAATGTAACTATCATACTTGTACAGCGCCACTGCCTTTGATTTGAACTCTGCTAATTTTCTTGTGAGTTTTCCCATTTGAAGATGTTCCGATCAACATTTCAGCAACAACAGGTGTATCAATTCCAACACGTGCAATGTACACTAACAATAGAAAAATGAGGTGTATTGTTTTTGATTTGATCAATAAAAATTGGTGGAATGTTATTTCAACAGAACTTCCCTCGCCTCTGAAGTGCAGCCAAATAGATCCCACTTTTCAAAAAATTATTTTTTTTTTGCAATTTTTGTTTTCTGATTACCTGTATGAAGTAAAATCCAGTGGCGTAAATAACGGTCCCACAGCTTTTTTGATTTGATTTTTTTAGTTCTTCGTTTTTTGTTTCTTCATTTTTTCGATTCCAAATTTTTCTAGTTTTCAACTTTTGAACTTTTCAATTTATAGATTTTGCAATTTCTCGAATTGAATTTCTCGAGTTTTCAGCTTTAATTTTTTCATTTGCAATTTTTACATTTTTCATTTCCTCAGTTTTTCAAGAAAAATTCTACCTGGCTTACATTAAAGTACAGTCCAGAATTATTGATTAATATATTGACGCTATGTTTTTTATTATAATATCTCTTGTTTTTTGTGCCAAAAAATTGTTAAAAGAAAACTATGTATTTACATAAAAAAAAAAAACAAAGATTAAGATCCACCCACTCATCCCGAGTTTTTCATCAGACCAACGGGCGTAGTTTAATTGTAACATCAAAATTTCTCTAGAAAATTCTACCTTTTGAAAAACATATTTCATATGATAATTTCTTCTAGAGAAATGAGAATTTTGTAACTAAGCTCCACCTTTCCACTCACGATGAATAAAAAAATCATCACAATTGAGAAGGGGTGGGTGGGCGGGGCTTATATTTTGTCAATTTTTTCTTAATATACAACGCCTTTTTTGGTAACAAAAAACTGAAAACATGTTAACTCTCCTGTTGTTGAAAGAAAATTCTATATATTAAAAAAAAATTACCCCCACCCACCCGCCCCGATCTCAGTTGTGATGAATTTTTCATTCATTGTTAGACCGAGGGGTGGAGCGTAATTGCAAAATATATATTTCTCTACAAAAATTTACCATTTTTAACATGTTTTAAGTTTCTTGTTGTGAAAAGAAGACTACACGTGTGATAAAAAAATCTATCAAATTAAACAAAGCATAATGTTAATCATGTGCTTCTAAGTACGGTACAAACGGGCATTACAAATCGAATAAATACAAAACGGATAATTGAGAAATCCAAAAATTGCAAATATTAAAAAGATTGAAAATTGGGAGATCCAGGAATTGGAAATTGAAAAATTTGAAAAATGAAATAAACCAACGAAAAATTGTAAAATCGGAAGAAACATTGAAAAAACAAAAAAATGAAACGAAAAACTGTGAATAAAATCAAGAAAATGAAAATGAAAATCGGGAAAATGAAAAGAAAAATAAAGAACTTGAAAAGTGAGTTAAAAAATCGAACAATTTCAACACGAAAAATTCAAGAAACGATAAACTGTAAAATTTGTTAAGCATGAAATTGAAAAATTGAAAAAATTAGGGTCGGTTTACGGAAAGCGAATTAAATATTGAATAATTTACCATAGGACTAAAATGTCGAATACGTGCCCGTGATTGGTTAAAACATGCACGTTGCATAGCAACGGACCTCAATTAAAATTAATCGCGATTAACTTTTAATTCGTTTTTCATAAACAGGATCTTAAAGTTGCAAAAACGAAAAATTATGAAACCGAAACATTGAAAAATGGAAAAATTGAAAAATGAAAGAAAATGAAAGAACATCTCAAAAATTAGTCGAAGGTAAATCCAGATTTTTCAAAAAATTATGAAATTTGATTTTGCGAATTTATTTTTTTATAATAACCTTTATTTATAACTTAAAATAAAAATGTGTATATAATGTTAAAGTAAATGTAAAAAAGCGTGTTAGGCGTCCGTTCCAAATGAGTTTTCCCTCAACAAAATTTTGTGTTGACGTCATCAACATTTTTGCAAAGAGAGTATGTCACTTTGGATAGGTGCAGTGTAATACTAATGATAACAGTATTTTTATGAGTCACCCGGTAAGAAATTTAAAAACTTGCAATGCAATGATAAATCACAAGTATAGACTCATGATATTTATTCGGTAAATTTTGAGATAACGTTGTCGATTTTTTGGGAGGGACTAAATGAATAAATTTTGCTTAACGATTTGCCATAATTACGATCACCTTAAAATATTTAATTATGTATATTATTTACCTAATATACATACAAATTGTGACAACAATCGGTCCAGTAGTTTCGGAGATTACTTGTCTAATAAAAATGGATACAAACACCAGACGGACAGACAGACAGACAAACAGTCAGACAGACAGAAACGGGAGACCATTTTTTCGTACTCTAGAGGTCATGACACGTCGAGAAAATATGAAAGTGCCAATTCGCCAGATGGACTAGATTACTATGCTTCCTTAGCTTACGCTCGGGACGTAAAAATGTCACATTGTATTTTAATTAAAAAACCAAAAACTAAAAGAGACAATGTACAGCTGGAAATCAATTTTGAAGGGTAGTGTTAAACTATTATAAAAATATACAAAAATTTACTCAATCGTCAAAAAATTATTCTCGTATGCCAGCAAATGAGTATTACGGAGGTTGCAATTAACTATTGTGATTTACGGCTGAGTTTGTTTGTTTATTTAGATTTTTTAAATAAATAAGAAATTCAAAATTTATAAATGGTTTGAAAATATGTAGTTTTTCGTGAAATTGCTAACTAAAATGAACTTTTACCTGCTAACAAGAAGTTTTATTATAAAAATGAAGGTGTTAGGCCAAAATTGAAGATTTTGGAAATTTACTTAGAGAATACCTTAAAGAACTGAACATACTTACCTAAGGGAAATAGTTTTAACAAGAAAAATTTAAACATGACTTCCCTCGGACCTGAAGTCAAACATTCAGACAAACGTATGAGCGTAAAAATATCAACTATGTAAATAATACTGTATATAATTTTGTAAAATGTAAATAGGAGTTACTATGAAAAAAAGTGAGTTTACATCATTTATAGTTGCACAAATTTTTATTTACATTTTACTATTTGCACGATACTCTTAAATTCCGTATAAAATTTGACAAGAATAAAATATAAACGAAAAATGTGAAAAAACGAAACCGAAAAAACAGTAAATTAGAAAAAAGTTTAAGTTTAAATCAGTAACACAAGACAGCTTCTCAAAATAGCATAGTGCAGAACATTTAATTCATTAAATTTTATTGAATAATATAAGAGTACTTTCCGGATCCTAAGAAATGTGAATATTCGTCTAAAAATTTGACGATTCAGTGACCGAAATACGCTATGTCAGACAAGATTGCTTTTAAACATTAACAAAAAATGTAAAAAATGTCTGATTAGATCGCTTTGGAGTTATTCAAAACTATTTTGACACTTTCAGAGCTTAAAATCTATACATTCCGTACTGATACGATTTTCACAATTAAAAAATAAAGCTAGATGAAGCTCTAGTATAACCATGTTACCGGCCACATCAAATAAATATACCAAATTACCGATTACATTGCATTAGTGTTCAACCATTGTGAAATTTATTTTAGAAAATACAAATATACCAATACCATTTTTTTCAGTGGTACGAATGTGATAAGTGCACCAATGCTGATTTTTAGATCTGAAGTATTGAGAAATCTGGTATATCTACAACTAGTATATCGATGTACATATAATTTACTGAAAGATGGGTATTTATAAAAAAATCTTATTATTATCCAACGATTTTAAATCAAAATTTTTACACAAAAATTAGCTGCTTCAGAACACCTACTCATAATATAGTAAACAGTTTTAAATAATTTGTTTAATTTACATATACTACCATAAAAATGTACACAACACTTGTATATGTTACTTGCCTAAAAATTGTTTTATTGCCTCACTGAGTTTCTTTCAAGAATTGCCTCAAATTTTTTCACCTAAACTTATTTTAGTTTATTATTCAGCTTGATTATACGACAAAATCGTCGTTAAGCCAGACATTTCTATAAAAAGTGTTGGTTGTGTTAATTTTGGCGGTCGGCGCATAATAAACAAGCAAACCATCAAATCGGTGCCTAGTTAATTCAAAAACAATCCCAATTTGGTAGGCTGTAATTTGTTCGGAAATTACCCCAAATAGGCCTTAAATAACTGTAGTTATCGTCCAATGACTGCCTCCACTAATAATAATAACCCGATGTGGCTCGGTAGCGAGGCCGAACCACAAACAGTCAAATCATCATGGGCTGCGATCTTCAGATGTTCCAAACCATTGTTAACCGTTCACATTTCAAAGCCTCCTTGTATTCTCATCAGTGGATGCATTCAAGTGTCAGTCAGTTTGCCACTAGAACATTTTAGAAAGATTAACACCTCATATTTTATTGTCATAGCTTGTACCGCTTTATAATGATACTTGTTATCTACTTATGAGGGTTTGGCATTTTATTTTTGTTGATCGAAGAGAGCTTTTATTCACAGATTTAACGCCAATTTCGGCCGATGATACCTCACATAATGTGTTTGCCTCTCAAAGATTGTTTCGAGTGCAAACTTTCATATTGCCACTCATAAAAACTAAAAATGAACAATCTTTCGTGAAATGATACCTCAGAAAATTTGTTTAATCCGTTAAATGTTCGAAACTTGAATCAACCATCAAATCATTAGCCAGGTTTCCTATTACCCAGAATCTAAAGTCCTGTTAAGTGGACCTAATAATGAATTAATTTACCTTTGGAAAATACATCCACAACATTTTATCAGAAAATTAAAAATACAATTAAGAGTATCAACAACTTGAGTTCAATCCGTGAATAAAGAAAGCATCCATTTGTGAGTATTCAAAGCTTAAATAAATATTTGCCAACTCGACTAGTCAAATCAATAATCGATGGCATTATAGCATTACATACTTGCATATTTTGCTTCACTAGCATTCGAAAAGGCGAAGTAAATTATGCGCGTAACATCTGTTCAGTCATTTCCATACAATCAGTTACTATTTACTATTAAGAAACGCACTGGAGAAAATTAACAAGATAAGTCAACACAGGCCGCCTAACAACCGTCTCTTCAACTTCATCGACGTAGATTAGGTATGTTTATCTGTTCATCAATTGACGAAGAATTTCTCTTCGTTTGATTGAGAAAATATTGACTTTTCACGAGAGGATTGAAGTAAATTTTGAAAAATATGATGACGAACGAAATTAGTCCGCGAGTGGATTTTATAATCGTATCAGATTCGAGTTGAATGCTTTCGAAAAGGCTACACTAATCATTTCTGAGCTATAAAAGAACGAAAGGCTATTTGTAATGATTATATTTGCATAATTACATTAACTTTGCTGTGATCGCGTGCGGGCCAAATCTACGCAAGCAGGAGCGCCACGACGATTGATGGACGCTTTATGAAGAATAGCTTGTGTGAAAATGGAATGGCTTTTAATCCAATAATTGTCGTGGTAATGTAACGGAGGGAGACCGATTGATTGATATAGTCCGTGCCTTACGGAGACTTGACCGCATTTTTCACAGTGTGGTGGAATTTCGAGCGGAATACACAGACGTACAGACAGATTGATGTTTGCAAAATATCAGCCCCCCATGAGAATAGTCAAAGTAAAATTAATAGTTTAAATCAACGAATCAGCATCCTCTTTTTCGAATTTAAATTCAGTTTTGTAACTGGCTTTAGACTGATGTCTTTAGTGCCATTCACTAGCATTCGTGTTTAGTTAAGTCGTTTTCTAGTCATTGCTTCCTACATATTTAAATATATTTAAATCAACTTGAACATCACGCTCTCCTCACATTTTTGGAATACCGTCTGTAATCATGTATAATATTTATTTCTATCTACAAGGTGGCAATAAAACATAAAAATCAACAATGACTTCTTACAATGAAACAGTTCTGGTCAGAACCAATGGAAAGACATTCTCTACATCCATCTACGACTTTAGCTTTTTTGTAGCAATGGTATTCTATGCTATAGAATAATACCATCAGCTTTACACACGAATGCGCACTTCAAAAGCAGAACACAAAACATAAAACAAACGTAAAGTTTATTTTTCGTCACACTGTATTTGACAGACATTTTCTTATAGATTTCGAAATAATCAACAGTTTCTACCTTTACTTGGTCTTAGTGCCCTTAGTGATAGAAATATCGCCTGAATGCCGGTCATTTGCGGGTCAGTGATGGGTCTAAAAAATAATTATTTAATTATTTTTTTAAAAACAATATAAAATTTTATGGGAACGTCAAAAAAAATGTAAGTAATATAGAAAATAACATATAACACTAATATTATAATTAATGAATCAGCGTTATTCAAAATTTCAGCCACTAAATAAAGACAGAATCAGAAAATGTTTTTCTATTTTATTTTGTACTTTAGCCGATGAATTTACTAATATTTTTTCTAAAATTTTTATCGTAGGTCTTCTTAGCAGAGATGTTAAAATAAAAACTCCAACTTGGACTGAAACCCTGATTTTCATAGACTTTTCTAAGTTCATGGTAAATTGAGCAAACTAAAGAACGGGTTATGTCCTTGGCCTTTAAGTACTCTTTTCACTTTAATTCAGGTGAAATTCCTCCACACTAAAAAACTGCAATCGTTAAACCTATTTTCAAAAACGGCGATAAATTTGACCCAGAAAACTATAGTCTAACGTCTTTGGTTGTTAAAATAATGGAGTCCGTCATATGCAGGGTGGCCCAAATAAAACAAAGCAGACGGGACCGTAGACGTTCTACTTGATTGTGTCAAAATGCTCAAACAGGTAGTAGGTAATAGGACTTCCAAACAAGATGCCTTCTGACCCATTGCGCCATTTAAGATTTTTGACTTGATAGCCGCCCCTCGTTAAAAATGGAGTGAAATGTTAAAAAACTTAACAATAAAAATTGACCTTTATGTTTGGTTAATATAAATTAAAGAACATTTTTTCGGCAAAATTGTGAAATGATGTGATTATTGTTTTAGAGGGGCATAAAAGGAAAAAATCATTGACGATTTACCATGCTTCCGATGACCTTAAAAAGTTTGCAAAATTTTGCACTACAAGTGCGGGAGTATCTTATTTTATAAAATTAAATAAAATTTACTACTATAAATTTTGGAAATGACGTCAACAAGTTGGTAGGCATGATTAGCCAAATTTTGATTAGCGCTTTACCATCTACACTTACACGATATTCGTAATGAACATATAAAATATGACAATTGGTTAAATAGTTTCGGAGATAATTTTTCAAAAATCCAGATAGACGACAGACAGACAGAAAGACGAACGGAAACGGGAGACCTATTGTTTTTTAGGTATATTTATAACATTTGTAATTGTAACATCTTGTATGTGTGAAAAATGTGTTGTATTAAAAAAATTCATCGAAAGCTATTTCGATTGAACTTCCCTCGTACCTAAAATACAGTGAAATATATCCAGCATTCTTGAGTTGAGCTTTTAATTTACGGAATTTTGTGATGACGTCATCAACATTTTTGCAAAGACACCTATATCAACTTGGATTGGTACACTGTAAAACTAAAAATAACAATATTGTATTTCCGAAAATTATGTGGAAAAATGTAGTGAGCCGTTCCTGATTTAATCAATAACATAAACTGACATATTCATTTTTTTTTGAGCCACTGTATAAGCAAATTTAAAAAATATGAATGCAATGATAAATCACAAGTAAAAACTGGTCATATTTTGCACATTTCGGGTAGATTTAGAAATTTAACTCATTACTATGGAAATTTGCAATTTAACACTTTTAAATTTCACAAGTTTTTTACAAGATTAATAGGGGAAAAATCAGTTTTATCTTACCAAGTACTAGGGCCGCCCACCCGCCCCCTATTTCCTCAAAGGATATGTCATTTGCCAAAATCAGTCTTATCTTACCAAATACTAGGCCCGCCCACCCGCCCCCTATTTTCTCAGAGGATATGTCCTTTGCCAAAATCAGTCTTATCTTACCAAGTACTAGGCCCGCCCACCCGCCCCCTATTTTCTCAGAGGATATGTCCTTTGCCAAAATCAGTCTTATCTTAATAAGTACTACTAAACAACGAAAATAGTAACGTTATACGTCCCCCTTGAACCAAAAATCGACCTGTTCGAGAATTTTTCACATAATCAAGTACAGTACCTACGGTCTGTTTCGTTTAATTTGGGTCACCCTGTATAACAACATGATAAATTTTCCATTAAACCATCAAGTTAAATCTCCACAACCGCACAGTTACATCCCTGGAAAGTCTCTCATTTGATGTTGTCTTTCGGATTGGACAAAAAATTTTTATAGCGGTCAGTCTGAAAATGTAATTATATGGACTCTTCCAAAGTATTTGACTGTATGCCCAGTATGCTCACACATCACGGCAAATTCTTCACTGGATAGACGGTTTTATTACCGATTGTGTTTTTAAAATTAAAATTGGCCATTCAGTTTTCCTGTGGGGTACCGCAAGCGTCGCTTCTGGATCTTCTGCTGTTCTTGTATCTACTACTGACATTGTCCAAGGATTAAAATTCTCCTGTATGATGTTTTCCGACAACATCAAGCTTCACAATGACAGCTCAAAATATAAAAACTGTACCATTTTAGAGATAGAAGACCATAACCCCATATAAAATTACTGTTTTGGTCTTGAACAACTAGTTAAATCCACTTGCTATGGAGACTTGGGCCTTCTGATAATGCAAATCTTTCGTGGTCTGAACATGTAGTTACTATTAGCAAAAAGCCAAACGAACAGTATTCCTCCTTTTTTTTTATTTATTTTTTATGTAGATTTGAGTTTAAAAGTTAGCCTTATAATACATTCTTGCTCCACCAGAACTCTGAAAGCACCACCGAAACGAATTTTTCTTTTAAACATTGCAAGTTGTTAAGTACATAGCCATACAATACTGTTTCGGTAAAAATATGGTACTCCGTTAGATAGACAAATCATGTTTTGTTCCAAAATATATACTTCTATTTTCAAAAAATCAGCACTCAAGTGTGTTCAAAATTTTAAGGTGAAAGCTAATCTATTTGTCCATTATTATTTTAAAAACATGTCATTTAATGTTCGTTAAATTTTGAGGATACACAAATTTAATGTTGCATAATATACGTCAAAATTAATTAAAAAATTTGGTCTAAAGTTATTTGTATAGAACTTCCCTCGCCCTTGAAGTACACCGGCATAAATACAGGGAAAAATAAAAATTAATTTTGAACATTTTATTTATTTGCAATGAGATTCTCCAAAGGTTAAAGTATAAATATTTGTGGACTGTTAAAACACAATATAAATATATAAATAAATATATTATTATCAGTACATTCTTAACTTCGATTGTTCATTGACAAAATACAACGATTAAACCAAGAAGGTGATTAAAATTATTAATTAAGCTACAATCAAGCAAAACGTTCTGAATATTACTCTGGGTAAGTAGCTGTTATCATGATAATACGGAGTTCACCACACGTCTGTGTTGTTATACTGGTATAAAATGTGATAATGCATTTGGATGCTTTTGCGAACTTGTGGATACCTAGGGTAAAGAATCAAGGCGGACTCATAAACCACAATAGAACACACGATGTACGATATTCCTAACATACATATAAAATGTGACAATCTGTCTTAATAAATATCGACACAGACGTTAAACGGCAGATTGCAGACAGACAGACAAACAGACAGACAGACAGACAAAATAAATAATATATCTTGAGATCCGTACTTCCGAAGCAAGAGAAGTTCAAATGCATTCTTTTTGTTTATGCAATATCCTGTATAGCGAATCATCTTATTTTTTCAAGCACAGTGGATATTCATATGAATTCCTTTGAAAAGTTATTTTTAAGATTAGTTTTGTCAATATAGTCTTAAAACTGTCAAATACGTATTATTAAGCACGAGAAAGAATTTTCGCAATTTTTTTTTTTATTCTCTGTTCGCCATTTTCTGTCCTCGTTGTATTTTCTTTACCAATACATGATTTAAAAAAGTTTATATCAGTATCTAGAAAGACAAAACTTCAGATAAATAAGAGGAAACATGTAAAGCTCTGTTGACGCTTTTGTTCTATCTTTAATATTCCGAAAGCTCTATACAGGATGCTGAAAAAATTGCCCACTAACTCAATGGTACATTATTAAGTTCACAAGTCTAAGTTCGAGAAAATTTTTGTTGTATTATAAAATGAAGAAAACTGTGTATCCAACACTAAGTGAAGGTGAATTAGGATATGGTGAAATATGGAAAATAAAAGTTACATTTTGAAGGGCTATATTTTCTACATTTAGGCCCAGGAATTTTTTTAATTATTTTTCTCTGTTCAATAAACAGTCCTCAACAACGTGTCATAGAGTTGGTACGCCATTTTCTCAGCACCCTGTATATTTGATGTAGATAATATATTTTATTTTTACTTCAATTATGTTAAGTATTATTCAGGAACTCAGGGTTTTCAAAATTAAAATTTTACAATAATAAAAATTAGGGTTTTGTTTACCTTATCTTTATTTGCTCATATCATCAATAAAAAAAGGAAATATGTCTAAATTACAATTAAGAAATAGTTTTAAGTATTTAGTAATATCTTGATAACTGATTTAGTTCATGTGCAAAAAATACAATAAACACAATTGTCAGCCAAGTTAAGCTAGTTATTTCACTTCAATCAAAAAAATCTTGTTTAACTGATACCAAAGAGAGAAATTATTGTTCAAATAAAGGCTAATCCTAGAAATAAAGCTCCAGAAAATTTATAGCAAAATGTTTTCTTTCATCTGTATTCCGTATTTTTTATTAGTTCTTGTATACACTAAAAATTCTCTTTTTATGCGATGATACTGCATACTGATACAAAAAAAGACGAAAAAATAGCATGTAGGAACTTTTTATTTAAACCAAGTATTATAAAGAATACAATGAAAAATACACTAATAACCTAACTAATTAAACATCATTAATTACTTATTACATTTTTTATTAATACTAAGTGTTTTATTTAATCTTCTCGTGTGTTGTTACTGTTTGCAACATTTGCGATTCTTGCAACACTCACATTCTTTGCAGTTCCCAGAGCCCTTGCAGCAATCAGGAGAACAACCTTTAGTACAGGCACATTTTCCGTCTTTGCAACATTTACTCCCTCCAGCCCCACATTTGCATACCTCACTCTTGCAACTACCTTCCTTGCAACAACCAAACTTTTTACAACAGTTACAATCCTTGCAGTTACCAGAATTCTTGCAGCAGCCATCCTCTTTACACTCCTCTTGACAACATTTACAACCAGCTACTTGACAACGGCATGCTTCACCTTCTTTACAACAACCAAACTTTTTACAACAGCTACAATCCTTGCAGTTGCCCGAGTTCCTGCAGCATTCGGGGTCTTTACACTCTTCTTGGCAACATTTACAACCAGATGCTGCACAACGGCATGCCTCACCTTCTTTACAGCAACCAAACTTTTTACAACAGCTACAGTCCTTGCAGTTGCCCGAGTTCTTGCAGCAGCCGGCGTCTTTACACTCTTCTTGGCAACATTTACAACCAGATGCTGCACAACGACATGCCTTTTGATCCTTACAGCAACCGCTGCCGGATTTGCAGCAAGTACATTTGCAGTCTTTTGAGCAGCAGTTGTCCGAGTCTTTTTGTCCTTTGCAGCATGCACATGCACAGGTTGGTTCGCAGCAGGAACACTGTTTTTGGGTTTTGCTGTCCATCTTCTAGAGTAATAAATTCATTAAATATATTTTTATTAGGGATAAAATATTCAAAATTGACTTACCTCTGTAGGAGCGGTGGAGTTCTAGTAGTTTTGGTTCAACCTTGTAGATGGCTTACTAGTCGCTGTATGTGTTGTAGTGAGCGTTTGCCGAGTACTTATACATAGTTTTCACGCCGTGTGCAATCGGTGTGCAAAATCTCGAAACGAAAGTCCTGCAACCAAAAATGCAACTATAGGTTATTTTTGCATGCAGTAATTGTTAGCGTAATTCTGATCTCAATTGCAAATAATCCTGATTTATTTTCATAGCTAGTGAATAATGCATTTATTAAACTACGAGTAATCTTATGTTAAATGTAAAAAATTATAATATATACTCCTATTTTATACTTTATTTATGCAAATTTTTGAGAATGCTCGGTCAACTTCAGCAGTATTGCTGAAAATCGCTGTGTTTGTAAGATGTCATAACTACTTGCTTTACTAACTGTAATTTTAACTGTAAAAAAATGTAGCAACTGTTTGTAATTAAGTTATGCCCAGATCAATTCTTTATTTACAATAATAATAATAACAATAATACACAGATCAATTTATTATTCATATTAGCATATTCCCTGATCACATAACTCACACGGAAATATGAATTGTCAATTTTGCACACGGCACGCATTTAGTGATAACATCATTTCCACATAAACAAACTTGAATCATCATTATTAGCAACCGATAAACTACCACACGATACGAAATAATTTTAATTTGGTCGTGTGTAAAACCACAGTCTTTCACTGTGTATGTGCTCAAGTATTTTATTTACAAATTGATATTTTAAGATATCCTTAATTTTTAAATAGTGCAATTTTTGAAGCACTTACGTTCGGAATTTTATTCAAGCAATCCTGTGATATCTACTGCCCCTTGAATCTATTTTTTTTTAAATAATTTCTGCTGCCACCAAAAGTGGACCGTTCATATTGATAAAATGTTAATTTAAATGTGGAAGGTCTCAAAATTTTAAAGATCGTAATTGATAACAAGGAAAAAACTACAAAACAAATTTATCATATAAATGATTTACCCATACTCGATTGACCTCATTGCAGGTATTATTTTAGAAGGAACTAGTAAAAGAAACATGTCGTGTTAACAAGTTTATCAAAATAGTTCTTAATTATGCATTGTTTGTTTTCAAATTCTTCGATCTATTCAGGCCACATTGAAGGTATGAAACACTGAAAATATAAAGGAATAGTTTTTTCAAACTGGTCGAACGTTCCTTCGCCCCTGAAATACAGTCCTTCGAAAAATTATAAAATTTTATTTTAGAGATTTTTAATTTTTTTACGATATATAAGTTAACAAGATGTTGACAATACCAGTCACAGTGGAAGAAAAAATAGGTTATGAGGAGATTGAACTCGCAACTGAATCCTTTATATGCATAAAATGTTGTTATACAACTTTTATTTTTTAGGAAAAACCTATACCAAAAAATCAAGGCGAATTCATATGCCACAAGTACAGCAGTATATTATTTGATACAATTTAAAAAAAACTGAGAAAAATCTATTTACTTTTCTTGTAACAAGTAGATAGTATTTAAATTGTTTCAGTTAAACATAAACATATATTTTTTTACACAAAAACGTCAAAAGTGACCATTTCTTTGGAAAAAAGTTTAAATATAAAAAAAAAAAACACTTTGACGGCCACATTTTGGTCGACAAAAACCAGTAGGAGGAAATTTAGTTGGCATCACTTTTTTTCAAATTTTGCAAGCACGTTTTCCGAAGTAAAAAAAAAACGCCTTGATGGTATGGTATAAAAATTTCGGAAAATAAAATAAAAACCCAAAAGAAAAAAGACGTATTAACAAATAAAGGGTATTTAGACTTCATTAGGTAAGATTCAATAAATTTTGTATTAAAGAAGCGTTAAATGTAATACTTTTGTTTGAATAATAAAACATAACTTTCTGATTAGACGAAAAAATTACCTACCTCATACTGATTAGGTAATTTTAAACAAAAAAATCGCATTAACGATTAAAAAAATATCCGCTTAACGAACAGAATTTACTTAAAGAAGTAAACCAAACAAAAACAACGCCTATACCAGAATACGAAAATCGATTGAGAAACTTGATACAACAAATTGAGTCAATTAACTGAAGAAATATTTGGTGTTAAATTATATTATTTTATAGCACCGTGTTTGTATATAAGCGATATCGGTGAGAAAAGCACACTTGTTAGAAGAAGTAGCTGTTACTAATAGACACTTAGCTTTTGAAGTATACACGATGGCAAATATTGTGTTACACGAGTAGCTAACAATATGTAAACCAATATCACGCCATGATAGTAAACCATTATGTTATAAAACAAGACAACCATACATCATAACACTAATCTGACACAAACTGTTATCTCTCATGTTAATTTTATAACTACTGGAAATTATCGGAGATGGCGAGCAATAACACTAAATGCTAATGTTCTTCGAAAGCGAGCGCCAATTTTTTCAGTCGTTTTCATATAAAGCAGTGTTTCAAGACGCCAGAATAAGATGTTATGTCGTAGCGTTCACTGGAGAATTGTATATAAATGGCGCATTAACTTTAATTCGTTTTTATTGCAATTTGCATCGTGTTGTTTCAGCAGCCAACAACGCTGAAAAGTTTGTAGGCATTAATTAACTGCTGAAACGCGGAGAAAGCTCACAGACAGGGAAACTCTCCTATCCTATTTTATAAATATCTGGCACCCACTTTTAAAAACATGTCACTGAAAAATCACTAAAACGTAGTTATTCGGAGTGTTATAACAGCAACCCAGATTTTGTATTTTTTGTCAGTTTTTAAGGTTCATCTTTTTAACAACTGGTCTTGTCTAGAATTTAGTATTTATATGTAATATAATATACAATCGGTGTCCGTTTTAAAATAAATTGTGTGTAGGAGTTGACTTGGGTTTGATTTAGCTCTAAGAGCTGAAGGCTTAAGTGAGGAAATAAAGCGAAATTATGGTCTTGATAGTTGATTATTTCAATTTTTCATTCATGGACAAACGACTACGTTAGCTCATAAAGCAGCACAGAGAAGTTGGTTACAGTCCAAATAAAATAACCGCTTATTTGAGGATCGCATAATAAAAGTAAAATTCATTCATATTCGAGCCGATGAAATTACTAAGCAGAATGTCGAAGCGAGAAAAAGAAGACTATTGAACGAGTATACGTTGAAAAAAGCTACACCATGACTTGATGATTTTAGTACAATGAGCTGTCAGTGGTGGCAACACTAAGGTTTAAAATCCGGAGGGCGGGTACGGCATATTGGATCTTACAAACGAGACAACGTCCAATTAGCACCTCGTATTTCATTATTTCTGGACACGTAATAACATAATAGTTGTATAATTTTATTTGCTGTTTTCAATTAACAGGCCGGAAATATATGACACCTGCCTGCGAGGAAGTGGCTTGTCAAAAGTCCAACAAGACTTTTAGTATTTCATCACAACGCTTTTTTCCCTTCCGACTCAAAGATTGAATTATTTTCGTGTCATTCGCGGAGAGGATCAGCATTCGTCAGATGTTAACTTATGGCGTAGTTCACGAAAGAAATAACTAGGAAGGAAAGATATTATAAAGTGGGAATCTCTGGATATCATCGGGATGAAATATCGGCTACCCTAACTTCATAAATTAGATTATTTCTGTATTTTCCGCAAGAGAGTCGTTGGTTTCGGTCGGCTCCACTCTTCACCATTACCCTCAATCATCATTCACTTATACAATGTTTATGGTGTTTCTTTTCCACGCAATTTCATCCGAAAACTTTGTAACTGCCTAAAATATGGCGCTGCCACAAATATATTAATACGCTTTTGTTCACAACAAAGGACTTAATAGTTTCAAGAGTGTTTGTCTCTACGTTTTGATTTTAAATTTGTTATTATTGTTTTAGTTTTTAGTGCTTTAGCAAATATTTAGATGGTTGTAAATATTATATATAGTCACACCTGAAATTATTTCAAATTTTAACACCTTCTAATGATTCCTTTCTACCTCGTGATCACTAATTAATAAAAACTAAATTTTGTATTTTGTTTCATAAGATCAGATTAACTTTTTTTCATCGTTGCGGATTCAGTTTCTGAATTTTATGACAACTACATGATATCCTTCAGACGCTGCTTTTATATAGGCAACCCCGGCACACGACTGTGAATAAAGGATAAGCTATACATTCAGTGGAAAACTTATGGATAGCGAATCCAACTTTGTGGTCGATATACCGTGAACTTACTGTTTTTGTTTATTATACTATTAATTAATACGTTATCCGTTATCATTTAACCATTGGCATTCCACTGATTTTATACAAAGCACATTTACAAAATACAGAATCTGCACACAAATGCTGAAAACACGATTGAGGTTTTTTGTAACGAAACGTTAGCCGAGAGAAAATCATTTGATTTTCTTATGAAAGGCTAACAATTCGATAACATTGTTTTTATTTTCCGATTTTAAATTAACGCAAGTGAATTTTGGAAAACGACAGTTCAGAATTTAATTTCTATTTAAAAATTTCTCAATAATATTTTACAAAAATTGGAAATAATTATCAAACGGGACAAGTCAGGAAAAATTTTATTCACCTTGATATACCAAGATTTATTTTCTTTTTAATAACATTTATTCAGATGTTAGCATATAGCGAGAGTTCCAACTATTATTTCAAAGGAATCTTTTATTTCCCACTACTGATATCTCGGTACTGATAAGAGGCGGGAATTCCGTCAAATTAGAAAATATTTGCGCTACTTAGTGGTGATTAATATGCAACATTTCCAGTAATTTCTAAATTATTGTTGCCCTGAAATTTTCACTTTTAAAAATTTTAAATAAAGTCTATCATTCGTCAAGTAACTAAATTCGTATTTGGAATTACCGTTTTTACGTAAGGTTAGTTAGATAATAATTAAGGTCTACACAGGTACACGTTTGCATATTACTGTTTCTGAAAGAAATTCCAAGCTAAAATTTACCAATTTTTTCATCTATGCGTCTATGCCTTACTTTATTTCGTAATCTTGTTTGTTTTAACACATTAGAGATTTTTATTGTTAACGCTTTGAAATTATGTATCTACATACATATAAACAGAACATGCATTTGAAACAAAAGTTATATTAGATTTTTCAGAAATTACTACAAAAACAATTTTATTTTAACTGCAACGTGAGAATTGATATGTTCCAAGCATTTCATACCAGTTTGTACTGAAAAAAATCAGATTTTTTTATTATATTTTATTATCCTTGATAACCTTGGTTGTCTAATTTACACATAATTTTTTTTGTTGCATAGTGAGAACGTTCTTTTTTTTTGATGATGAAATACTTTTCTTTTTTGGATTCGGAATTAAAAACTACATTCAGGATAGTAACAACAAGAGTTTTATGTTCTTAAAACTTTAATACAAAAATTAAATAATAACTTTTAATACAAAATCAAGGTTGTAATTATTCTATTATCATAACATTTAAATTGAATTTTAATAAATAACTAATATGAACATGCGACATTAATGAATTGTGGAATAATAATTAATTGATTTATGTTCATCTGTTTTCTGTTTCATCTACAGCCACGTGATAATCGCAATACCTACACAAACATGCCTCGATTTTTTGTTAATAATGCTATTATTTCATGATGTTAATATTTAAGACGGTAAATTAATTAATGTTTTCATTTTTAGGTCCAAAATAAAAAACTAGAGTCAGAAAATTTTAAATTAAAAATTTAATTTTGCTGTTTTTGTTTTGTGATAACTTATAAAAAGTATAAATCAGCGGCGCAAATACCAATTCGGAAGCTCTTGTTCCGCGGGGGAGCAAATTCCAAAGGGGTATTTTTAAAGCAGATAACCAACAGGAAAAATGTACTCTCAATGCTTAATTTCGACTGTTTATGTTTATACTTAAAAAAAAAATCGACTATTAGCACATTCAGATAACAACATTTGTGTTAAAATAAAATAAAATTTTAATTATTGTGGATGATTTATGGCTATTCGTGTTAGGTATTATAACTACAAAGGCTTACATTTTGTCATTTTTTCTTAATATGTGTAGTCTTCTTTTCACAACAAGAAAAGTAAAATATGTTTAAAATGGTATAATTTTTGTAGGAAAGTATCTATTTTGCAATTACGCTCCGCCCCTCGGTCTGACAACGAATGAAAAATTCATCAGGATTGAGATCGAGACGGATGGGTGGGGCTTCTCTTTTGGTTTTCTTTTTTAATTAACAAATTTAGTTTTCTTTGTATAACACGATTACTTACGAACATATTTCACATGGTATTTTCTCATGAAAAAATAAGGATTTTACAATTAAGCTCCACACCTCGGGATATGACGAATAAAAAAAATCATCCGAATTGAGATAGGGTGGGTAGGCGGGGCTTATATTTTGCCTTTTTTTTTTCTTAATATACATAGCCATCTTTTCACAACAAAAAAACTTAGAACATGATTAGAATGGTACATTATTGCAAAGAAATATGGCTTTTGCAATTATGAGGCAAAGCCTATTTACAAAATAAATATTTCTTATACAAGTTTTCCATTTTAAGCATGTTTTCAGTTTCATGTTGTGAAAAGAAGTCCACACATATTAAAACAAAAGGGCAAAATGTAAGCCCACCCACCCGCCCTATCTCAATTGTAACGATTTTTTTTATTCGGCGTGAACGAAGGTGGGCGGAGCTTAATTGCAAAATACTTATTCCTTTACAAAAAATTAAAATTTGAGTACCGTGTTATTCAAATAATGCTATGTATAATAAGAAAAAAAGGAAAAATATAAACCCCGCCCACCCACCCAGTCTCAATTGTTATAATTTTTTTTTTCAGAAACTTAAAACACATTTAAAAAGATAATTTTTTTTTGAGAAAATATCAAAATATGAATTTTTTTGGTTTTAATTTTTTCTTAATATACATTCTTTGAATAACACGATACTCAAAAACATATGTTACATGGTAATTTCTTGTAGAGAAATAATAAGGATTTTGCAACTCTTTTGGCTCTCGAGGATAAAAAAAATCATCACAAATCAGATAGGGTGGGTGGACAGGGCTACATTTTCCCTTTTTTTCTTAATATCCGTAGACTTGTTTCGACAACAAGAAACTTAAAACATGTCTAAACTAGTAAATTTTTGTAGTAATTAACTTAAATCCTCCAGTTTTCGAAACGAGAACTTCAACGTGAACAGCAAGTTTATAAATCCCACTTAAATGGACAAATTTTTATTAACGATTTATCATGGTTCCGATAACCTTAAAACATCTGCAAAACTCTACACCATTCTGTTTTGCAACTTCAAAGATAAATTGGATATCTAGAGTAAAAACTCAACACGAATTTATAAATCATACGTACAGGAGTATGTTACTCTGTATAATTTTAAAAAACATTTATTTGGCAAAATTGTAAAATGACGTGTTAATTCTTTAGGGAGGGAGAGCATAAACGAAAAAATTGTGGAACGATTTACCATACGATAACCTTAAAAAGTTTGCAAGATTTCGGAGCACTGAATTTAGTACTTTCAAAGTTAAATCGCAAAATGTTGTACTTTTTTTTCAAAAGTCTGGATGTATGGGGTAAAAACTCAACACGGATTCATAAGTCACAACTACAGAAATGTTTTATTTTATAAAACTTAAATAATATATACTACTGTGAATTTTAGAGATGACGTCATCCCATTGCTAGTAGGAATGATTAGATAAATGTTACAATAGATCCTCCGCTGATTTTGAAGATTACCTGTGTAATAAAAGTTGACACAGACGACGGACAGACAGACGGAAACGGTTTTATAAAAGTCTTATGAAACAAAGCCACCCTATTATTTAATGAAATTTTGAAAAAAGTGTATTATCAACAACGAAGAGTTTATTGTAACATAAAATAAAAGCTGCAAACTTTTAATACCGTAATTTTGAATTTTAAGAAACTAATTTTTCCTTGGCGCACTTTCTTTACTCATTAAACTCATTAAAATTAATGTTTAAGTCGTCAAGAAATATAATTTTTACTGGAATTTTGCTCGTTTTATATGAAAAATTTTTCTACGACTACGGATTTAAAAAATAGCTTAATTTTCGTTTACTTTCTTACATTCCCTTATAAATGGTCTACAATTTACAATTTTTTGGGAATCAAATTTAACACATGTGCTGTGAGCCTGTTCAGTGCGGTCTAAACACTACTTCGTAAAAATTTTCTTGTATTTCCAAGTCGTTCACTTTCCACTTTGAATTCTATTAAAATTCTGATGTTACATTTAAATGAGTTGACAATGCTCCCAGATTTTATCAGATTTGCTTTTAAAACACTTGCGAATATTAAAGTTGTACTATAATTATTCGTATTCTAGGACACACGAAATCGCCTCTATAATTAAGCTAATGATCAGTGAACAAGGGATGTTTAAAAATCTGAACAAAACATGCAACCGTTGAAAGCTATGATGGTTAGACATGTTGCTATGTAGTCTTTTTACATTATGTAGGTATTTCTGACTCATACATAAAAGAAATCCACGAAAATGAATAATTTTAGACCTCGACAAGACGGAAACTCTACTTCTAAAAGCAGCTGTAGGAATTTCTTCTTTATGTAGCGAAAAATTAATTTTTATTAAATATGCTCCCTATTTTTAGGTCTTTAAATTAGAGTGGTGTCTTCGTTAATTATTCAACCCACTTTATTACTTTTTTCTCGATTAACAAAACATGATTAGTTTATTTATTGTCATTTTTCTGTCTACACATTTCAGAAAAGTATTCAAAAATACTAAATTAAGTGATATTAAAGCATAACAATGATGACATACTGAAAAGAGCAATATTTTTTTAATTAATAATAATAATCTTCACACAATTCAATTAAGACGATTATCCAAAATATAATTCGAAGCAAAAGAGCGAGTGAATGTTTATTTAAATTTCAGACATCCCGCAATTACAAAAACTTTTTCAAACCAATAGGTCACCAAAACCATAAAACATTAATTGAAACGTACGAACAAATTTTCGTATGATTACAGTGACCGATGCAAGGCACATTGTGCAGACAGAAAACAATTTTATTGTGGGTGTTTCCCAATTTTCAATTTTCCAATGACAATGGAGAACAGTGTGTTTGACGTTCGTCGAAATTGCCGGTAGGATCGTGCAAAATGCGTCGGAATTGTAGGCTAAAACAAAGCGTTAGGCGTATCAGCAAATTATTTAATTTCCACTAATACCTTAAATAATTAATCGAAAACAAAACATGAATAGAATTATAATTAGAGGCAGACAACAAAATCCGACGACAATGAAATAAATGTCAATAACAGAGGGTAAAAGGGGTGGGTGCAGATTCTAAACAGCAGTAGCAGTGAAGATAAATCGGGAGACTCGAAAATGTGTAATTCCGAACACAATGAAACCGATTAGCCCCCGCCGCGCTACGTTACAGAATTAATTAACAAATTAAATTAGAAATTAACTTGTTGTATAGAAGCGTTCGGCGCCCAACTCGTGCAGACTGCCGCCGTTCACTACACCTACATTTAACTTGATAATTCGTTTAATATTTTTGTTTTACAACTTGGGCACACTTCGATTAAGAGATGCTATAACTGACAGTGTTAATTTATTGCATATTATACCTCGAGAAAATAAAATTAGAAACCACACGAATAACAACCCGAGGTGTGATTCCATCGACTCTTATGAGTAATAAACGCTTTGGGTAGTATGAACATGTTTAGGTTTATGAGCTTATTGTTAGTTAGACTTTAAGCTTAATAAAAAAGAGCATTACAACCATGTTAGGTTCTATGGACGTGCTATGTACAGATTACCACCATGCCAATCCAGATTCAGTGTAATATAATTCCAAAATTTAAAAAAAGGACATTCGCTGCTGTCGCGAAAAATGTAAAACAAACAATTTTTCAAATATGGTATTTCAGGATTTTATAATGACGATAAATTTTCTTGAACATCGTTAAACTATTTTCAAGGAACAATAACACCGCCTCGTAGTTAAATAGCCACTAGAGCTAATCAGTTCTCCTTTTCACTGAATATAAGGAATGTAATAAACAATTTGAAGGCTCTGAATAATGGCGACATATTCGGTTTGAACGTGAAAATAATAAAATGTATAAAATATCTCATCATTATCCAGACATTCTCAAAGAAGATTTTATTGTCTCTATATACTAAAAAGAGAGCGTCGAAAAGGTAACCAACTAGCCAATATCATTCCTACCAATTTTTCAAAAATATTCAAAAACATATGATCACATTGTTACCTTTTCGACAAAAATATAGTTTTTAATCCAAGTCAGTTTGGCTTTAAAATTAACGTACTAACAAAAATTTATCTAAATACAGTTACGGTTTCTCAATTCATTTTGTTACTTTGTTAAAAATTTATTCGGATGGGTACCTCAAGGCCCCAACTTGGAGCTTTTGTTATCCACAATATCTATAAATAACCTTTCACTTCTAACGCTACGGTAGGCTATCCAGGAAAATAGTGAAAGAAAGAAAGAATCCACTATTTTTGTGGATGGTCTATATTTTTTTCAAATTAACACTCAGATTCAAACGAACTGAGTAAACTAACAAATCGAACGCGCAACGAAGAGCAGCGGGAACTCTAGGAGAACATAACTATTGCGAGGATTTTAGGAATACACGTATTTAAAACCCTAAAAATATTTAATTTTCCTTCGATTTATTTACTAGATTGGATTTCTTAGTAAAAAAACTATAATATACATCAATAATGTAGACTTCCACAAATACACTGACTACAAAAATCTACTGTCATTATCCTATTTTAGACTAAAAACTTATTGTAAATGTAGTATTTTTATGACGTTTCTGATGACATCATCAACATTCTAACAAGGACTAAAATAAATTACCTAATTCATATATTTTTTTTAATCATTTTGTATAAGTAATTCTAAATAAAATGTCAATCACAACAACCATATCTATCGAAACATCAAAGAATGGAGTGGAATACAGCTTCTTTGCTATCGAGGGCTCCATTTTGCATTGATACAGGCGCATTATTCGAAGAAACCATTAACTCAGAACAGGAAGCGGAAATAGTCGAGGATCATAATTTACTATTGCTTCTGTTTTTCGATAACTGGCCTAATTTTTTAAATGCAAAAAATATTTCTTAGCGTTTTGTAATTAAATAGAAAACGAGATTTTCTTAATACAAAAAAAAAAATAGATAATAACAGGCACAATTTTAGTTAAAAAAGAATCCACCCAATCAGATCTTCTGCCGCTTATATTAGTGTAAAAGATGATCATATACGATATGGATTTGTTTGCGAAAAAAACTCAAAGCAAATTCATACACTACAAGTGTAGGAATATATTATTGTGTAACATTTAAATAATTTTAATATAAAATCTTTTGAGATGATGTCATCAAATTCATGATGGAGATGAATATCCAAATTTTGGTTAGCGTTTTACCATCTATATAATATTCCTAATACATCTACAAAAATTGGTCGAAAATTGTTTCGACAAAACTTCCCTCACTCCTGAAGTACATACAATGAAACATATCCAGCATTTTCGAGTTGAGTTTCTCGTTACACAATTTTGTGAAGACGTCATCAACATTTTTGCAAAGACACGTATATCAACTTAGATTGGTGCAATGTAATACTAAAAATAACAGTAGTGTTTTCCCAAAATTTTCCAGGAAAATGGAGTGAGTCGTTCCTGATTTAATAAATTTTATTCTACAAAATTTTGAGATGACGTCATGAATTTTTTGGGGGGAATAAAGAGATATATTTTGATTAACAATTTACAATGCTTACAATAACTTTAAAACGTCTGCAAAATTTCAAAGTATTGAGTTTTGCAATTTTTGATTTAATCAATAAAATACAATGACTTAGTCATTTATTTTTTTTAAACACCCTGTATAACCAAATGTAAAAAATATTAATGCAGTGATAAATCACAAGTATAAACTCATCATATTTTAATTACTGCAAAATTTTGCGCTGACGTCATCAATTTTTTGGAGAGGATAACCAAATATATTTTGACTAAAAATTTATTGTGCTCTTCACAACTTTATCTGCAGAATTTCAAAGCATTCGGTTTGACAGATTGAAAATTAAATTGCAAAATGTTTTATTATTTTGATTTTTTTTTCCAAAAATCTGAACGTTTCGGGTAAAAACTCAACACAGAGTCATAAACTATACATGTGTAGAACTATGTTATCTTATTATTGGTGGGTATGATTAGACAAACTTTGGTTACCATTTTACCATCTACATGATATTTCTTTTGACAACAATCTGCCCAGTACTTTCGGAAATTATCTGTCTAATAATAATCGGGACGGCAGACGGGCAGACAGACGGACAGACAGACGGACAGACAGACAGACAGACAGACAGACAAACAGACAGACAGACAGACAAACAGACAAACAGACAGACAGACGGAAACGGGAGACCTATTTCTTCGTACTCTAGGAAAGTAAAAATTAAAGTAAAGTAAATTCTGGTCTAAGGTTATTTGGATCTCTTGCCCTGAAGTACACTCCAGCAAAACTAATTTCTTCGAAAAATTATAAATCTTATTTGAGCAAAATTTTATTTTTTATGTTAACCTCTACAAATTAAAAAAAAATAAATGCATTGATAAACTGCGAAAATCATTGTTCCCATTTTCGAAATTTTGTAAAATTTTGGAACATTTTCTAGAAATTTGTTCTAAATCTCT
Source organism: Zophobas morio (assembly GCF_036711695.1). NCBI lineage: Eukaryota > Metazoa > Arthropoda > Insecta > Coleoptera > Tenebrionidae > Zophobas > Zophobas morio. The sequence continues at coordinate 13,871,437 of NW_026972107.1, forward strand.
TGGTTATTTGATTAAGTACTGACGAACCAGTTCAAATTCTTAATTTGACAAGAATTCTCTACATATTACCACTATCTTTCGTACGAACTGAGCTACCTATAGCATTTTTAAAAATAATTTTTGGAAATTGTTGGAAATTTATGACTACACATTTTATTCCCGTTTTCCAGGTTTTTTGAGTAAGTGCTAGCAAAGGGACTTTATATTTTTATTCAATCAAAAATTTTCTGCATAGTAATACCTGCAGCATTTTCAAAAAAAATTGAGAAAATTTTATTCAGTTTCTGTCACTTAGCTAAAAAGTTATTATAAAAAAGGCTTCAGATGCTTAAACTGTTGTCTTCATGTTAACAGTTTCTTCCGTACCAATGGCACTTTCAGAAAAAAGTTTGTTCCTATTCTTCTCAATTAACCAAAAAAAAAATTGATTATAGGTCATTTCACTAGAATTATTCTACTAAATTGTAAAATCCGGTAGTTTTGAAGACAATTTGCCGAACAAAAATCTGGATAGACGGCAGACAAACAGACAGACAAACGGAAACGGGAGACATATTTTTTCGTACTCTAGAAGTCATAGAACATCGAGGAAACATGAAAGCAGCCAGTCGTCCGATTGACTCAATTATAATACTTTCTTAGTTTACGCTCAGAACATAATACCTGGAAAACGAATTCAAACGTATGGGTAACTCAGCAATAAATTCAATATAAAACATTACGTTAATCTGTATTTGAAGTTTAGTAATTACAATATTTTGCATAATATTTTAGACAGAATTTATTCAGCAAAATTTTGCGATGATCGTATCAAGTTGATTCACGGTTCACTAGGCTTATGAGAACCTAAAAACGATTGCAAGATTTCAGACCATTCGGATTTTGAGTTTCTTTAAGTTAAATAGTAAAACATTGTTATAAAATTTCAATTTTTTTGTGTAAATTTGGATGCATAGGGTAAATACCAAGACGGATTCATAAACCACAAGTACAGAAGTATGTCAGGAGTTAGCGTTTTACTATCTACATGATATCCATAAAATGCATATAAAATTTGGACAGTAATCAGTCCAGTAGTATCAGAAATTATCTGTTTGATAGATATAGACAAAGACAACAGAGACGACAAACCAATAGACGATGGACAGACGGAAATGGGAGACTTGTTTTTATACGCTAAAAAAATCGCTGAATGAGCCGAATTATTTAGGAATTTGAATATTTTAATCATCTTCCAGATCGAAGAAAATCATTTGAACTAAATAAAATTAAAAAGAGGTATCTACCAAGTAATAGGCAAAATATATTATACTGTAAATGAATTGTTGAATAATAAATTTGGTGTAAAGTTTTTTTTTACCGCGTATGAGTTGTTATTGTTGTTATTTTTGTACCTGTTTCCTGTGACGTCCTGATGTGTGCAAAACATGCACGTAATGTTGGCATTAATAAACGTATTATTATTATTATTAATTTTTATTCGCTTCATCCAAGTATATTTGTTCATCTGGTTATGTATATTGTTATATGCATTATATTAATTGTTAATTGACATTTATCTTTGTAAGCTCCTCCAGAACAAAAGTACAAACGTTGTATTAGAAAACCATTTGTCAATGAATGCGTTAAAAGTGAATCAAATTAGCACTCGATACATAGAATAGGTATAGTTGAGTAATATACTGTCTAACCAATGTATGTCACCTGCAATTATAGTCGATTAACTCTCACACACCTACACTTTTGTCTTCGAACTTCGTGTTCTACTTCAATTACGTAACGTCATAATTGATAATTTAGTTCGTTAAGTACATCGACTTAGGCGTTGAGTTATTTAACGAGTAGACGGCTGAAAAGAAAATTAGGCGACGGCGTTATTCTTAACCTTTTCTTCCATTCGCTATTAAATCATTAAATTAATTTGCTCGAAAAAGCGGAGGTCTTAGTCCGAATATTATTCACCGAAGAATCCTCAACGGAAAGTGATTGATTCGATCGCTAACAGCTCATTACAGCCGCATTGCTGAGGAATCAATGTGGGATTAGTCGGGATCCGATCAGGATATTTGATTTCTCCCACTTCCTGTCGATATTCATTGTTTGCCTCCGTTCGCCGAATTATGTTACGCTGAAATCTAGAATTCTGCGTTTACTTTCAGGTGTGGTTTCAGAACAGGAGGGCGAAATGGAGGAAAACCGAAAAGTGCTGGGGCAGAAGTACCATTATGGCCGAATATGGACTGTACGGGGCCATGGTTCGGCATTCGCTACCTTTACCTGAAACCATTCTAAAAAGCGCCAAAGAAAACGAATGCGTCGCTCCCTGGCTGCTAGGTAATGACTGTATGTCTTTTACTCAAACACTTTTAGTAGCTGCTTTTGAGATATAAGAACTGTTACTTTGCGTGCAATTATTTCAACGAATATTTTATTTAGTTTAAACCATAACCTGTTATTGCAGATATAAATTCCCGTAAAAACTTGTTACTTAGCAACTTGTATATTAAAACTATTATTATCACTGATAAAGAGCGGATCAGGCTAAAAAAAAGCCAAAATAGGTCGGTCAGCCCAATGGTCTCTAATCTAATTATACTTGTTTTTAAGATGGTAAAATGGGTTTTTATATAAGCCAAATTTCTTTGAGATGCTTTTGTTGGAAATAGTATTAATAACCTAAAATGTTTCATTTAATTTAGAGTTACACAACAAAATTATGAATAGGAATAAACGAACTTTTTTTTTGTCCTCAAAATGATCGCAATAATATATTGCCATTTCAATCCATGAACCCCATCTTGTCAGAACAGGTTCTGGACTCAATGGCCAATCCGGTAAGGCTTCCCGGAAGCCTTGGATCCTCAAATGAGCTGCTAAACTTAAGGCGTGTTACATGAATTAAGTTGGGATAAAATATTTCCAGATGTTTGCAACATTTAGTTTTTCGTATTTGATTCCCGTTGGGCGTAATATACCTGTATTATATTTGAATTAACATTATAATTTCCGAAATTGGGTCATAGACCAAATTTAAGTGCGGCTTACATCAGATTACTTTACCTTAGGTACCACATAAGAAAGTTACAAATTTGTCCTAATTGTGCAATAATGTTAATACAACTTTGCAACCTTGCATTAGTAAATGTAATCAATCTGATTGACGTTACTAAGATGCAATTTGAACACTAATGCAAATCGTAGTAAATTTAAATCGACCCGAGAAATATGGATTTTTTTAATAATTAATAGAACTACATAACGCGACTGTTACATTATTGTTTTCTTTTTTTTTAATATTTTCAGTGACAGTAAATGTGATAAGAGTGATTTTGCAAATGAAATACCCTCTAAGAATAGAGAGGGTGGGTGGGCGGGGCTAGTACCTGCTAAGATAAGGCTGATTTTAGCAAATGATGTATCCTCTAAGAAATTTAATTAAATTATTATCAGAAAAGACACTAGAGGCTCCAAAGCACTTTCAAATTCTTTCCAAACGGATATACCTAGGACCTCAAGCTTGTTTCAAATTTTTCAAAAAAAAAAACGGGGTCCCAAAATTAACTCAAAACCAGGTCAGGTCAGAATTTTCCAAAAATAGAACACCAAAGTCACCCAAAAATCTTTTAAATAATTAAAAAAAAAAAATCTACATGGGCTCCCAAAATAATACACCATGGGCACCACACTATAGCACTCAAGACTTTTTCAGATTCGTAAAAAATAAAACACCAGCTTCCTTTAAATTTATCCGAAAATGAAACACCAGGGGACCTAAAATTAACTGCGAACATTTTAAACGTTAGATTTTGAAAACTGACAACTTTTGAACCGTCAAACATTTTTAACTGCTTACTCGTTTTTGCTAATTTGTACCTTCGCTTTATATCAGGCTAACATTGTTGTCAAATGGAATTTAATCAAATTATTACAAAAACAACACAAAAGAACCAATTTTAAAATCATTATAACTCCATCAATTTGTGAAAAAGATTTTTTTTTTACTATTTTTCCCAGACTCACCAGTTGATTGTTGAAAGCGTAACGGAGAGTTAATCCGCCATTTTCCAGACACCCGGTATAAATAATTTTTCCACTACAATGTTTGTAACGTATTGCCCATTAGAGTTTGTAGCTTCATCTACTGCTATCCAAATATCGTAAACCACAGTATCTGTTGTAACCCTATTAATCATCTACAAAAGTACTATGTAAATGTTGGTAACTCCAACGGTATATTTGCCACAACAAATGCAGTACATAATTCATAGTAAACATTTTTCTTATGGTCTTCACTATGAAATGAGAAAATTCAAGTTTGCCCGGTACCTTTAGTAAGATTTGTTTTGTAAATGTCAATATTCTCATGTTGAAGAACTACTTTTATTTATTTATTTTTCAAAAATTGATATATAATTATGTGAATTTATGGAATTCATTTCACAACTAATTTTCCTATTTGAATTGTGCAACATTAATAATAATTTATACTTACAATTTTCCCATAGGTTTTACACAACAATTCACCGTTTTCTATTTGAAAACCGTGTTTGTTTTTCATCCATTTCTTTAAATTGTCCTTTAAAAACCATTTGCCTTTAGATATTTATAAAAATGTCACAAAATACTAGATGAAAAACAATTTTTCAAACACTTTTACATTTTTGAACTTCAGTTTACGAAAACCTAACACGAACTAATTGATACAGTAAGAGAACTCGAAAAGAAAGTTGTAGGAGGGCTTGGTGTATTTAACACATCAAAACTCTTCCTAGAAAAAAAGGCTTTTTCCCTAGCATCTGCAATTCTTCACACATGTCGCGTTTGAAATTTTTTTTGCCATTTTCCAAAAAAAAAAATGAATCTCAAATTTCTTAGCTTCTAGTGTGTTAACCGCATATTAGAAATCCGAAGTCCTTTTTTTATATCTTTTTAAATAAGGGAGAAAAGTGAGAACAATTTTTCGTAATTTTCAAAAATTTTTTGTTCGAAACATTTAAAAGTGGATCTAACGGAAACGGAAAATTGTTGGTCTTCGAATGACTGATAAATGCGAGGAAAATGTTCCAAAAATGTCCAAAATTTCCGAAAAAAAATGTGAAACCGTTCCAAATGGCTTTATTTGAAAGGAAAAGAGAGTTAACCATTTCATATATGTCGAGATTGTAACCCTTTTGGCGATATCTCTTTTCAATTAAGCCATTATCCGAGACGAATCTTTCCAAAAATTGCAAAAAAAATTGAAAAACGTTGAGTTTCTAGTTTTTTAGAGAAGGTATTATATTTATCTTATGAAATACTAGCCCCGCCCACCCACTCTCTATTGTCTTAAAGAGTATGTCATTTGCCAGTTTTATCTTAGCAAGTACTAGTCCCACCCACCCGCTCTCTATTTTCTTGTAGTGTAGGTATATTATTTGCCAAAGACAGGATTGTTTTAACAAGTACCAGCAATATATCTCTGACTAAATAAATGAGAATATATTTTCCAAATAACTCAGAAATACAAGTTAAACATCTTAAAAATAAAACAAAACAACAAAAAATGTTTCGAGTTTGAAATTTTTTTGCCATTTTCCAAAAAAAAAAAATAAGATCTCAAACTTCGTAGCCTCTAGAGTGTTAACCGCATATTACGAATTCGAAGTCATTTTTGCAATATCTACAAATCTCAAGTCCTTTTTGCAATATCTTTTTAAATAGGTGAGAAAAATGAGAAAAATGTTTCGTAATTTCCAAAAATTTTTTGTTTGAGACATTTAAAAGAGGAAAGTAGTTGGCTTATAGACAATTTTTCGCAGATTACGAATTCAAAATATTTTTGACGATTTGTCTCCAAATAACTGAGAAATGCTAGGAAAATGTTCAAAAAATTTCAAAAATTTTCCAAAAAAAAAAAATGTAAACCGTTTCAAATGGCTTTATTTGAGAGGGAAAGAGAGCTAATCACTAGAGAATTCTTCACATACATATTTCGAGATTGAAATACTTTTGCGATATCTCTTTTGAATTAAGCTAATATTCGAAACGAAACTTTAGAAATTATTTAAAAAAAAATGAAAAACATGGATTATTTTAGTTTTATAGAGTATTAGCCGCGGATTTATCTTATGAAATACTAACCCCGCCCACCCACCCGCTATTTTCTTAGGAAGTATGTCATTTGCCAAAATCAGTATTACCTTAGCAAGTACTAGCCCCGCCCACCCGCCCTGTATTTTCTTGGAAAGTATGTCATTTGCCAAAATCAGTCTTGTCTAAGAAGGTACTAGCCCCGCCTACCCACCCTCTCTTTTCTTAGAAGGTATCACATTTGCCAAAATCAGTCTTACCTTAGCAAGTACACGAATGGTCGTAGTAAAACACAACATGTTGCGCATTCAATTTTGTCTATCATGGTCAAGAGTCGTAGAATACGAAAACGCAGGTTTCAACTTCCCTCCCGAGTGAAACGAATCTTATCCGAATTCAACACTAAAAGAGAAATATGTAATGTAAAAATGTCACTTTCCTATATCCGTCTATCCATCAACGTTGGCCTAGTGGCGATGTTATTAATAAAGCTCGGCATTATATGCAAAAAAAAACATGTAAATATGCGCATATATATGCAGAGAAATCTGGCATTATATGCAAAAAATTGCTAAAATATGCAAGAAAAATGACTTTTTTTTATACATTAATATTTTATTTCTATCATTTCTTACAAACTTCCTATAACTTAGATGATATACATCTTTGGATTTAAACTACACATTTACAAATTAAAACTAACTATGTCAGTGTATTCTATTACTCTATTAACTAGCTATTTTTTGACTAATTAGTTACTCTCTTGAAAAATATTATTATTTACATTTATTATAATATGCTTTTCTCGATTTTCCATTTTAAATGAATGTCTTCGATCATTTAAAATATATTTATTCACTGAAAAACTACGCTCTACATCGACAGATGAGGCATATTTAAGAGACGACACAATTTGAAAGGATATATTTACCTCATCTGAAAACTGTGCATCTAAAACTTTTGCCAAATTAGTTAGTCTAGTAAAACCCAGATTTTTACTAAGGACATCGTCTAGTTTTTTTTAGACTGTTTGAGCGATAAAACCTTGTGCTTTATTGATATATATTTTTTATTTTCTATTAGCTGTACGGATTCATTTAAGGGTACTTTTTGTTTTTCTAATTTTGTTAATGTTACACCAATTAATTCTTAGTTGTTGTTTATGAAACTTAAGTCCTGATTTAATTTAGAACTATTTAAAATCTTTTTAACTTCCTTGATTGCTGCAGCTGAACTATCATCAAATTTTGACTTGATGGTACATCTGGTAGTGTATCTTTATATACTTGTGCTCTTAAAGGAGCCTTAACAAAAACCTTTTTCATATTATTAATTAATTAATTAATTTACCAATCAAATTGATTTCGTACTTCCTCCGCTATTCTGTTTACACCATGGGCGAGACAAGTGCAATGAATCAAATTTGGATAAAATACTTTAAGTGGGTTCCAGCTTTGGCCATATATGACGCAGCATCAGAAAGCATTACTACGATTTTTTTAAATGGTGTAGCATTGGGTAAAAATATGTTGGTTAAACTTTCTTGGACAAAACTACATTATTCGCTTTTCTAACTCTTTGACAGCAATTAAATAAGAGTCTAACACAAAGTTTGCAAATAAAGTAACAACTAATAAATTTGAATCTGCAGTTGTTTTCCTGAGAGTGCTTTTGTCTGGAATGGTCCATTTACAGTATTTTTCCAAAAATGAATTACATCGAACTTAAATTTTTCCTCTTCATTTTTGGTTGTATTAGCAGATAAAGTTTCTCGTATTTATGTTTGAGTTCCACTGGTTGAGTTTCTTTTTTCACAATTTCTTTTTTTCTTCAGTGAGGAGTGTCGGTCTATAAAATCTTTCTTGGTGCTCGAAATCTATAAAAAATTGAAAACAAATAATTATCTATGTAAGAGATACCTATTATTGACATTTAATAATATGCAAAATATATTTTTTATTTGGTTCTCTTAGACTTTAGTCGATGGACTGAAAATTTATTTTAAAAAACTTATTACTTTGCTGCAAGGTTTGCCAAAAACATCTATAACCAACTCTGAGTAGGGGCGAATTCACGATGATAGTTTGGAAGACATTTTTTTTTAATTATTATTTTTAATATAACCACTCTGTGGCCAAGTTCGTCGACGAACAATGAATAAATTTGGAAATCGAAGAATAAAATACTTACAAATCCATTCTAGATTTTCCATCTCGTCCATCCACTCGTTAAATACATTTGCAGAACTATCTATATTTACATCATCCGGCTTAGAGAAAGAATTCCAGTAATACGCCTAATGGGGGTGTCCATAAATGAAGTCTTGGAAAAACCCGTCCGCATTATTAGAAAAGGATAATAAAAATGTATGTATGCATTTTGCATATTATCCGAGCCTTAGTTACTAAGCAGAATATGTCCGAAACGATAGGGGGTTAATTATCGCGTAGGTGTCGTTGGTAAAACAAGATCAAGATCTCAAGCCAGATTAACCACTATAAAATTTATACAAATTTTACATAATCTGGCTTAAAATTCAGTGTTCGTCCTTTCACGATAATATATTTTTATTCTCGGTATAAACCGACTTAATTTTTTTTAAGTTTAGGAACGCAGTACAGCACACAAAAGCAAATGTAAAATTGAAATAAACATTATGTAATCCTGTAATCAGATTCATTTGATACATAAAATGTTAAGAATCCAGCGCAACAGTATTATGAAATCAGGACCTCATGACATGACACTGATACTTACAATGAGATCTAGGCAAAGCGTAAACATAACAGTAAAATCGTAAATGAAATGTAAAACGATGAAACAAGTCCTGCACCTATAAAATTCCGCTAGTAAATGCTGAAGTTTACAGCGTGGCCGCATGATGTCGTTACTAAGCGCTTGCATTGCTAATTTTAATTGCCACGTTCTGTGTACTCCTCGTCCTCTACCAGCGATGTCCCAGTTATCTAGCCTTGGAACAGCGTCACAAAGCTTCAGTTATACGCTTTCTAACGTTAATAAAGACGTTTAACCTGCGATTATTAACTTTTGCGAAGTGGCAATGATGTATTTTCTCTTGCTGGCGGTTGCAGTAGATACTCACGACCCACAATTGGCATTCAAGTATTGTGATGGTTTCTTCTGAACTAAATACTAAATCCTTTGTTAGGCGTAATCACAGTTTTATATTTTAAAGCGGAGGATGTTTATTTTTGGTTTAGTGCTGTTGGTAAACAAATGAGTAATTTACGAAATAAGCACTTAGAATAGGTACCAGTCACAAACATTAAGAAAATGCAGCGTATGATCGGTGGATCGTTTAAAAATAAATTATTTAATGTACAAGCCGGACTAACACAGCTGCAAAACTGCATTAAAATAAATAGAAGATAGCGAAGATCTGCACATTATTCGTACATAAAGCCGGAATTAACGGTTTTATAAACCACTTTTTAATCGTGACGGGAGAATAAATTTGAATTAGAAAATCAACACGCAACAACAAAAAATGTGATTCATTAATGATTAATTTCTATTTATTACTATTTACAATTTCAATAATACTAAGAAGGCTTTCCTACTAAACCTAATTTAACAGTCTCATTTTTAATATTTCTTCAGATTATCACAATACGAAACTTATTAATATACATACAGTTAAAGTTGAACTAAATTTTTTGTTTGTAGATGAATAAAGTCGAACTAGGTGTGACCCAGAGAACGAACTTGAGTAAAGAGATTACAAGGGTAATGCGTTTTCCAACTGCTTTACCATGATCACCCAAAAACAATAATTGTGAGTTATTATACACAAAACTAAGAATCCATTACTCTGCCACTCCGTTGCTTTGACGATTGTGTTATCAACAAACAGGACTAAACGATTTCGCATGTAGTTCGGGAAAATCATTACCATAAATCAAAAACAATAAACGGTTGAATACGAAGCCCTGCGATATCCCTTACGGAATAAAAAAATTCTTAAAACGTCTGTTTGTCTACGATTTCTCAAGAAAATGCGGTTAGCTTACATTAGGTAGGATGTAAGATATACACACAGTTCACTTTTACTGTACGTTAAATAATATCAGTTATACGAATATTGACTCACTAGTACATATATCCTTCTTAAAACATACGGATTTTATTAAATTACTTTATAGTCTAATAGACTTCTAAAAAACGACTTAGATTACTGAAAATTTTCGTAAATGTTGCAAGTGCAACGATAATTATGGGCTTCATTTGTGAAAAAAATCAGTGATACTACTTTGGTTGATTCTTTTAGAATTTATTTTTTCTAAAAATATGAACTAGCACATTTTCAAAAAAAAAAAAGAACTGAAAGAAAGACCAATGTCTCCCCAAACCAAAAAATATATTAACTACAGTGTGTAACCAAATTTATAAATCCTAATGCCTATGTAATGTGTTCTTATTTTTATTATTTTGATTACATGACAGATGTAATTAAAGAAACTTTACAACGTTACACTATTATTAAACCTAAAAATCACATATAATTAGATAAATTTAAACTTTTATGATGGTTGCTAATCTTATCATTTTAGTAGAAACGCTCTCTAAAATAAATACTAAAAATATACAAGTACCAAGACACCACGCGTTTCAATTAATTTTCTAAACGAATCTTTTGAAAGATCACTGCACTTTACAGAAGTACTATAAATACCAACAAATGGAAATATTAACACTAAAATGCTTTAAAAATTGTTTTGTTTTAAATTAAAGACATTCAACGTTAATTTTAGTTAATTTATGGGTAACTGTGTTCGTTGTATTGAATTTTAATTTATGAATATTTGTTGCATAAATCATTGTTTTATTACGTATTTCATAACATACATTCATGGAATAAAAATGTTCGTCATTAGTTTAATAGCGTTGAAGATTTATGCGTGTAGAACATAAATACCAAATAGTTGATTTCTTCACCACTGTGATATTATTATATATTTAACATACGTGGATTTGTTGAATTTCAACCCCGGAGACTGCAGCTTTATGCAAGTGGCGATGATTTTAAACTAATATAAAAAAAATCAATTTTCAGTTAAAAACAAAAGGTATTAATAAAAGACTATTTGAGAACTAGGGAAGTAAACAACTTCAGATTATTTAAATCCTAGCTTTTTGAAAACATTAAAGGAGCTAATTATAAATAATCTAAAATGAGGCTTCCTCTTCTGTGTTTTTAGAAATTTTACTCTTTAAATTTGGAACATCGGTTTTGGTAGCAGCATTATATTTACAACATATTACAAAATAATATCTTAGAGCAGAATTAAATTGTGTTTTTAAAAATGATGGAAACAAGTGTACTCGTAAATACTTGCGTATTGCAAAATTGCAACTTCAATTTCAAAATTTCAGCTTTAAAAAAACTTGAACTTGGATTTGTAGGACTTGGATTTTTTTCTGTACGCTCCTCTTATTTCCGTACGTTATAGCTTGTTCTACAGGTATACTAAAGGCTTGACTACAGCAAAACGGTGGAAACATCGATCTAAAACACAACATTTTAATAATAATCATGAATCTTACTTTTTTGCTTTGTAAGTAGGCATGATTTCAATATTTTAATAAACATAACTATAATGTACTCTTTCTTTTGCAGAATTAAGAAGAAAGAGAGACATTATAGAATCAGGTATTTATTTCTTAAATTTATGTATTTTTCTACTCATATTTAAGTAATTAGAATCATTTTTAGAATGACCCTTAAACAGAGGTACTAAAAACACGAACACAAGTAAAATTAAAACTATATATAAAAACAAACCAACGTGATTATATCTTTCTTAACTTACTTATCTCATGCAAATTAAAGTAACTCTGTTTATAATAGCAAGGTAAGTTCACGGAGTTAAAATTAATCAGTTAATTCAAAAATGTAAAATAAAATAATTTACATAATCTATATTTTGGGTGTTACAAAGACCTTTCTAATCGATACAGTAATAAAAATAGCTCCATCTTTCATTAAATTAATCACAAATTAAATTAATTGTACTTGCACCAACCCAGTCTATTATTAACAACCAAATAAAACCTCTGCTTTTCACAGAGTCCCATTTTTAATTAAAAAGAACAAAGAACAAATTAAACTGTGTTCAAACACGCAAATATTGTGTAGAATATATTTACCATATCTCCAGTCTGGAAGCTTGTAATTTAAAATTTGGATGCAAAGTTTGCTGCCCAATTTCCCAATTAATTTTTTTTATGACTTGAAATATGTAATCCTAAAATTATCATTAATTGTAGACTTGGATATTTTTACATCTCTTTAGAAGGTTGTTACGTGTTTTTAAATGAAAACTGTTTCGCTAAATGCAAATAACATCACATCTAGTTTTAGTTTTTAGAGTTGAACAAAAATAATCATCCGTTAAATTATTTTTCATGCTATAAATTGTAATTATTTCTTCAATAATACGTCTAATTTACAATATTTTGTATAATTCTAAATGTCAAGTTGTTAGCAAAACTTTATTTGGAAATATCAAGATAATGTGTTCAAATTTCTATCTTCTTTTAGATGAAAATTTTGTAAAAGCTTTCTGAAAAATTAGAATCCTCTATCTTAAAAACGATTAATCATTTGGTTATTTTTTCATAATTTGCAAAAACTAGTGTTATCAGGTGGATTTTTCCTTGAAGTACTTAGGTATTTTTGAGTTTGAAATACATTATTCTTTCTTCGCGGAGCTTTGTTGTAATATCTGTTTTCAGACGAGATTCAAAATGTTGTAACAAAGCCATTTTGAACGTCATGTTTTTTTAACTTTTTACAACCAGAAGAAATAGAATACAAAAATGTTAGTCCTCGTTTTCGTTGATCTGCTGTCGATATGGTCGCCGTTTATTTTGATTTTATTAACCAAATATTATTCGAAACTACCACATCATTTACTTTAAAATTTCAGATCTATTTCAAGCGAATTATGAAAACGCTAACTAAACTTTATTTATTTATCCCTTACAAAAAACTAATGATGTCATCTTAAAATATTATTGTGAAATGCTCAACACAACACTGTTTTAGACGCGGTTAAACAGTTCATCTCTATTTTTAACTTAAATGAAACGAATTATCCTTAAAAATAAGTTGAGCATTAAACTTTATTTCAGCGACTTTGAGTTTGATTTTTTATTCTTTTCCACAAAAAAATTGATGGATGACGTCGTCAAAAAATAGTAAACCGATCTCTTTAAGAGCGAGTAAATAGACTAATCTGAAGTTTAGTTAACGGTGAAAAGGATAATCAGTGCATGAAACCGAGCATCATTAATTATCTCCAAATCGAAAACGACACTAATCTCAAAAGCAGCGCTAAAAATTCCCGACCACTCTACTAAACCCCAAACCTCCCGTTCCAGGAATGCATCGAAAATCCTTGGAGGCCGCAGAACACCTAAAAGAGCAAGACAACAACAGCGACCACGAAGAAACGACTTCCATGCGGACGGAAGCGAGCGACACCAGCGCCACCTCCAGCCAACAAACTCAACAACAGCAGCAGCAACCTCCCGGTCATAACAACGTCAGCGCTTCCGGTGGCGATAAAGATCAGCAACAGCACGTTGGGATGCCTCCGACGCAACCACCCTACCCAGAGGACCCCGAAGCCTTCAGGAATAACTCTATAGCGTGTCTGAGAGCTAAAGCTCAGGAGCACAGTGCTAAAATGCTCAATCATAACATTATGATGCAGGTGAGGTCTAGTGATGCCAACGCCAACAACTTGCATCACCAGGAGGTAGTTAATGCAGAGACTAGTCCGAGTATATTCTGACAGAGTGAGGAAAGTCAGTTGAGGGAGTAGTTCACGTCGCCAGGGGAAGTTTACTGTTTCGTTTGAGATGTTTGCCACAGGCACTATCGAAACGAATATTTTCATTGAACGAAATAATTATGGTTGTGATTGTTTTTGGAAAGATGTGTTTGCAAGGTTACTAAGATTAAAATTAGGTCACTGAAGTGTTGAAAAAGGGAAGCATTTTATTGTTCACAGACGCAAGGTTTTAATAGAAAGCAACTTTTTTTTTTAATGAAAGTGAAAAATTTACTACAAAAGTCTTACCATTCATCTTAAATGGCATGTAATGTCATTTTAATGATTTTATTATAACTACTATTTCAACAAAGCGGCAAAATTTAAAGCCTGCTTCGATTTACTAACACCAGATTTGAGAACTGCAAATTTACAACATTATCTAGTTTTTAACTTGATACTAATAGTTTTTATGTACAAAAAGCAGAAATAACGATGTAAAATTCCGATCGATCAGAGGTCCTTAACAATTGATGGCTTGTTTTTAATAAAAAAGGCGATAAGATTTTAGTACTTCCTAAAACGTTATTGTGCGATTATCTTATATTTATTTTCGATGTTTTTTATTCAAAATTTCTCTGCTTTATAAATTTTTGGTTTAAATGTCAAAAATCAAAAAATCCTGCTTTGTAAAAGTCTTACTTAATAGTCTTTTTTTGATGTCATACGGTTTTATCATTTTATAAAATATATCATTACATTTAAAAGGGCAACCCATAACATATTTTCCAGGCGTTCTTGTAGTGTTTTTAGTTTTTAAATTAAAGAATTTATTTCATTAAGTAGTTGCCACAGTCACACGATAGGAACTTATGAATAAATTTTCAATTTTGTATAAAATCTAGAATTCGTCTCGGTCAACCCTATGAAGAAAAATTTTATGAATTCACATTTAAGTAGATATATTAATTTTCTTTTTACATAAAAATATATAGAAAAAAAATGTTGAGTCTTCACCATAAAACTAAAACAGTGTGTACTAAAATTAAATTTTAATCACTTAAAAAATATATTATTATTACTATATTAACTTGAAGATGGCCTTGAATTTAGTGTCATAAAATGTAGCTAGAATATTAACATACTGAAAAATGTTATTATTATTTTTTATCACTCACGGCGGTTTTCAGGCAGTGGATAGAACAACGAACAGTGCAAATATAGTAGAAAACGACAAAATAGACATTTAAACCGAAAAACCTCAACTCCGATCCAGGTCGCGCGTTCACTAATCCAACACCTTAATCCGGTGCCCGATCATCTTCGCTCTAGTCTCTACTTTCAAAATTATTCTAATATTTAAACAATATTAGTATTCACAAAATTACAAAATTTGTTATAAATTAGAACATAGTAGTGTTATATGTAATTACATAAAACACATTTTTCAAAAGCATGTCTAGAAATGCGGTTTTCATAATATTGTAAAATTTTGTCGTTGTCTAAGTACTGTACTTATTACACGTCTACTTTCCGACTTATTGAGTTTCACGTGTGTTTCTATTTGCATGGATTTTAAAAAGATACATTTAAAATATATGTAAAATTTACAATCGGTGCTCTTATCAGTTTGGACCGGAGTTAAAGCGAGGGATTAAGGCACTCCAGGTACCAGCGTATTAACCCCGATTGAACAAATATCTATCTTACTCTAATTACGCTTATTCAGTACGAGAACACATTCAATTCATTTTAGATTGGGAAGCCAAGTAAAAATTATATTATAGTTTTGGAAATTTCATTCTACCCTATAAAATTTTCTTGACAATAACGAGATGGACAGTAGTACAATTGCAAGAAATATTTATGGCTCACACCAGTTCACCGGAATTTCTCGGAGAACATTTAGCAGGTGGTTGTACTCATAAAATAATGGTCATTTTCATTTGTGAATAACGATGGTCCTTGTGCGGACCTGAATTATTCTGCTTTCCAACATTTGGGGATTACCAGCACGCGACAACTTTAAGTTGTAAATATTTCTTGCTATTCTACTACTGTCCGTCTTGTTATTGCCAATAAAATTTTATAGAGTAGAATGAAATTTCCAAAACTATAATAATTGTTTATTTGAACAATATTAACATTCATGGAGTTAAAAAAATTATTATTGCGTTATGACTATAATACACATTTTATAAAATCGTGTCCAGTTTTCATTATACTGCAAAATTTTTTGCAATATGAAGTTCTGTCGTCGTCTTATGTCCTTACTTACTGCACGTCTACTTTCCGCCATATTTAGTTTCACATTTGTATCTATTTATCTGTATTTTAAAATTGGAATTTAAAAAGGCACAGCCGGTGCTCTTATCAGTTTGGACAGGAGGACAGGAGTTAATAATAATAATAATAATAATAATAATAATTCGTTTATTTCCAACAGGAAAACCCAATTACAGGAAATATAAAAATCAAACAATTAAATGTTAAAGTGGTTGGTTAAAAATAAAAATAAAAATATATAAAAATTGGAACTAAAACTAATATACACAATGAAAATGACTATCACAACAAGAAGAAATTATATTAAATAAATTACACATTAGAAACAGGTGACTTTCGCAAAATATTGGTTCTACTAGTACTATATACAATAAAAATAAAATGTAAACGACTGACGCGAATTAATTCTTGGCACAAGGAAAAAAGGAAAGACTAGGGATTAAGGCCCTCCAGGTGCCAGTCGAAGGAGGTCCTAGGACTGGAGTTGAGAATTTTCTCTTGATGAATGCCCATTTAGACGATGTGATTGTCTTAAAAGTGGTTTTATATCGTTTTGACATATTCGGTGTTCAATTGAAAAAGTCTTCAAGTTGGCTTTGATTTTTTCTAAAAGTTTAGAAATATGTCTACAACAAAACTAAAATTTAATGAAGCAGTATGAATTAACAAAACTTGGTGACTTTTTTAATTGAACATCCGTTATCCTTTGTGGTCATTTTTTGTTTGAAATCAACTATCTAGGAGACTATCTAAGCTGGTACTACCTACTGACATATTGTCAAGTTCAATTTGAAATTTGACGTTTGATGTCAAAGTCGCGCATTGCTACTATTGTCATATTTACCTATTATTAGAATTTTGGGTGCGCAGTGTTGCACACGAAGTACCAACTGATTTTAAAAATCCATGCCCTACTAGATATCATGAAAGGCCTGGAGGACTACATTGTTATGTTGAATCTACACAAAGCATTCATTGTTTCCATTTATAGTTTATCAACCATAAATTTTTTTTTTTTTTTAAAGTAAGCAATATTAAGGACCTTTTTTAAACTATTTAAAAATGGACCTTTTCTGCACTTATTACCTAAATTTCTTACTACAAATATGGAAACTTTTTTGTTTATGTATTCAAACATACATAAAAAGACGACAGTATTCTCTCAATAAAAAAACTATTTCTGCCCTTAAGTCGTATCCAGAGAAAGAGAGAGAGCGAGAGAGAAAGAGCAATAAAAACATGATCAAAGACAGCTATGGATTTCTGAAAACTATCTTTGATAGAATTTTCGTCTTGTCAGAACATTTTGAGCTGAAAATGCAACGATCAAAGACAAACTTTCAAGAATCCATGGCTGTCTTTGATCGTATTTTTATTGCTCTCTGAGTATATTTTTGGCTGATAGGGAAAACGCTATTATCGATACATTACCATGTCCTCGAAAATGGAAAACCCGAATCTTGGATTCTCCTCGAACTTTTCGAATTTTGGAAAGTTAATCATTATCTATGGGGCTGTAGGTAAGTTGTCTCCCAGTGCTGACAAAAAGGGTATAGGTAAATTCTCTCCCGGTTACGCAGGTACACGGATTAAGGCTAATGGGCGTACCATCGAGACTGTGCAATAATATACAAGAATGTACTTCACCAAAAAAAAAACTGTTTTTATTGAAAACAATTAGTACGTTAACATCCACACTGCACATTGATGCACAGGTACATAATATGTATGCAAGAGTCAAAAATAATTTTTTTTATAACATTTACAATTAATTTGCAAGTACATAGCATATTGATTAATCTACAATCAAAGTCAACAAAAAAACATATGTACATTTATTTAGAAAAATATCACTTGATACACAGGTACATATGTAAAAGTCAAAAATTTTGTTTTATTTACATCAATTTGAATCATATTTTAAAAAATAAACATTATAATCTCAAATTTTTCTAGCTTTATACTTATATGAAACAATTTTTTAAACTCCAACATTGTTATGTCATCTCTTTTTCAAATTTTTCTTCTAAGAAGGTAATTCTTTCTAGATATTTCATTTCATAAATGACTTTACTTTGATTTACACTTCTTTGTCTAATATATGAGTTTACTTGAAAATTATTCAAAATCTATATCTATAAAATCTATAAAAGTGTTAATATTGGGATGCGCTGTGTTTTTAACAACTAACCACCCCTAATGTAGGTTTGAGTGCGGGAGACAATTTACCTGCGGTCGGGGGACCACTTACCTATGGTTTTTAGAAATTTGTACATTTGGGAGACAACTTACCTCCTCCGATCTATGACTAGACAAACTTTTGCAAGGTTTTTCTTCTCGTCTTATGAGTCCACACATTCGCTTAAACGTAGACAATCCATTTTCCATAGCATTATAAATCTTGGTTTTGGTCTGAATCTGCAAAATTTTTTCTTTTATATATTCTTGTTTCAATTTTTATTTAAGTTTAAAAAATAAAATATACACAAATGCTGACCCTTGTAAAAAATTACCACCCAGCCATCGACACTGTTTTGCTTCAGATATGTAGTTCTACCAGAAAACTGAAAACACAAGATACATAACAATTAATAATTACCCAATTTCAAATTTTTATCATGATAGGTTAATTATGGAACTGAAATCTCGCTGCACAGGTGTTTCACTATTACTTAAAAACTACTAAACATCTAATAAGAAGTAAATTAAGTACTTAGCAATTTATAAAATTAAGCTTATGTGTATTATTAAAGTAATCATAGCTCATTCGGTTTCACAGGAAATGGAGAAAATTGTCACACTATTGTGTTTTAAACTTTTTTTGAATTAATTATTATTTCCTCAATGCAGTAATATGAAACTTACTATAGTTCAGATTTACATTTTTAATTATCTGATTTCAAACTTGTTTTTCAACAATATGGTAAACAATAATAATCCAGTCGTAATAATTAGTAACAATTAAAAACAGAATGTGTTTATTTTCTGCTAAACTGAAAAGCCACGATTCATTCTTTTACAACATTTTTTATAAATTTATTACATCGCTATCTGTTTTCTGTACAAAATACGTTCTTTGCAGCAACACGATATAAAATAAATTTTCACTTGAAGTAAATATATTTCACTATTAGTCATCAGATTCAGAATAAAATTAGCGTGCATGATTAAACATAAAAATGCTTCTCTGTTTGATCCAACCTTACAGCAAATCCAAGTTAATTTTATGTTTAATTCACTAGTGAAAACCAAAACAACCGATTAAATAGAACATGTTCATGGAAAATCTATCTTGACAAAAATCTAAAATATAAAATGCTCCGCCAACAACGGTTAACGAAGGAACCGGAGGTTAGCGACTTTAAATCCGTTTTGTAATATTTATTGCTCGGTAAAGGTACAAGACAAACCCCTTCAGGTAAAGGAAGGTCTATAAATAGGGTGAATATCTAGCTTCAGCGTTGCAAGCATCTGGATAAACCTGCCTGCAGAGACCAGCAGTCGTTGACGTCACGGTTAGTTCAAGATAATTCCCATTATCTACATTCTATTATCTTATCAATGTGTAATGTACATCGCTAACAATAAGCAATGTATTAAATTTTAGTTAAAAACGAATAAATATTACTGCAGCAAAATTTTAAACCCACGATTTGTTTTGTAATTGAGGAATTCAGGAAAAATGTAAAAAGGCCGTTGTTTTAACAAAGTGCTATTTATTATATTTAAATGAGCTGAAAGCGATTATTAATCTGACCTGAATAGCTATTAGATTGTGAACGTGTGCATCGAGCTTCGTTATTTTCTGTGCTACAATAATAATTCATACGACAGAACTTTAAATTTTAGATAAGTGAGTTGTTTTCATGTTTTTCAAACACAAAAATAGAGACAGTCTTTTAACAGGTGTCTACTTATACAACAACAAATTTAAAAGTAGCTAATAAGTGGCGGTTGCTTTGTGAGTGACCGAAATAGAGTCGGCGATGTAAGAATAGTTTTTATTCATATTTTATTAAGATGTATATTTGCTGTAAGGTAGCACTTTTACACAACGTGAAAATTTTTCGAAAACGTAAGAAAGCGATAATTAACCGTAGGTTCAGCCTTGAAACTAACGAAAACATTCTAAGGCTAGTTCAAATCGCATTATAGCAACGACATCATGGTTCTAAAAATGATAATGATTTTTTTAATGGTTCAATAATGTACAAATCTACGACAGTTAAAGCATCGAAGTAATCTCAGTACTGTGAAATGAGTCATCGTATTCATTCCCCTTATACGTTTGCTACGAAGTCGACGACTCATTGTATATAAAATTGTAATATTTCATTATTTTCTCGTAGTGCAATATTTACTGTAACGCGGCAATGGTAGGAACAATCTGTAAAGTTGTCTTTTCTATTGAGTCAAGGAGAAGGCTATAAACAAGTTGTTTCTACTCACAAGTATCTGTTCTGTACATAAATTTAGGATTTAGACACTTCTGAAATAATTTTATATAATCTTTTTGTATAATCTGTACATTGCAAGGACTATGCCAAATGGAAATAGTTTTCTATAAATAATATCTGGTTATGTAATCAACCGCGTACATGGCGACAAACTTAATTAACGAACTAAGTTGGTCATTGTTCCAAATTTTTTAATGTATGTAATTATATTACCGAAGTCGACGTACTTATTGTGTTGAAAAAAGTGCAAAATGTTAATAAATTTAGTATTAGACGATTAGGCGAACATGTAGATAACTTACCTACTATGTATAGAAAATGCAATGTTTTTAAATATTGTAAGTAAATTTATGTGTAATGCTAAAATGTATAAACTCAATAAAAATTTAACGAGTTAAAAGAGTTTCCTTACTGGTATATATCACTTTGTAACACGTACGTTACGTTTAATCACTAATTACAAAACATGGTGACGACGTCATTAAAAAATTCAAAATGACTGGTCAATTAGCGTTTAGGAAACAATAACAAAGGTTTCGAAGACTAAAATATCGTCAATTTCTTTGAATGAATGTATACCAACTAAAGCTATGAAAGTGATCTTGGTACATTTTGAAACTTTGCCGAAAATGCTCAAACACTAACCAAGATCTGTTTAGTCATCCCTTCTAAAATACTGAAAACGTTATCTCTTAATGTTGTGAAAGATAAGTGGTTAGAAAACAGTTTGATTTTTTAGAATTCTTTTCACAAAATGTATCAAAAACCTTGAAACGATTTATTTTATAAATTAGGAACAGCTCATCTAACTTTCCTGAAGTTCCAGAAACGTCATGATGAGTCTCACATTGAATCAGAATTGGTATTCTTCTGTGATAGGTTTTTTTTAGAATTGTTTACCCACAGGACTTTAAATCGAATTATTTTATAGATTATTTCAGAAAGGGTTTCATAAACTCTTGAAACCCAGTAATTTATGTAGTAAATAGATCAGTTTAACAACAATGGTGACGTCATCCTGCTTCAGCAACACAACAAATAAGCGGCCTATTTAGCAAAATATGAAGCTCCTAATTTGTCGTTTATGGCTGTTGACTTATCGCTATCTTTATGCATAAATTTTATTGCACTAATGCATTCTTTTATCATCACTGTGTGTAAGCTAGTGTAATAAATTACTTTCTGCGAGTCATTATGAAACTCTGGGTCCTTTAAAAAGGATAATAGTAATTTTAAAGCACACTTAAAATTTCAGAGTAATCTGAACGATACTTTCGGAAATTACTCATTTAAAATAGGAAGCAATAAATTAGATTTTCGTTAAATTTATACCACTTTAGGAAAAACTGGCTATTGTTAGTCAGTGGAAAATAGACAAAAAATGAACCTTTTTACTTTATAGAGATATTTAACCTTGGTAGTTTAGAATAGAATTCTTTAAGACATGTATAATATTTTATCGAGTTCCTCAGAAACGTCTTGCCTGGAAATTCCAGAACATGTTCTGCAGTTATCAAAATAAAACATTTATGCGCACTATAAGCTCGAAGATTATTTCGACAGTACTTTTTTGATTGTTTTTGTCTTCTGAAAACAGAAGAGAGGAGCAAAACCGAATATTATTTTAGGTGAGTAGCTGTTATTCTGATAATTTTTATTTTTATTTTATTATTGTTAAATATAGGCGGGTGCGACATTATTGTATTCTTACATTTTCGAAAAAATGAGGTGAATCGTTTTTCAATCGATCAGTAAAAAAAAAACTGGAAGTGAGCGAGGATCGAGTTCAAGGCGCTGACGCTCGATTACCTACTCCACGAGAGCAGCTTGTCGATCTTCGTATTAAAGCACTAAAGCACAGGTGGATTCATAAACCACAAATACAGAAGTACATTATTTTATAAAATTTAAATACGGACAAAATGTTGGACTGGCGTTATTATTGTTATTGCTATTCCTTTAATAATATTTAAAACCTTAATTCAGAAGGTGGTAAAATATTCATAATTCAATTATTAAATCGAACGTATTTTACATTTTATTTGAAACTTAAAAAGAAATTTAATTGTTACTGGTAAACAAAACGATGACAGTTTCCGACTCTTGAATTATCTTATTCTAAATTCTGGAGTAACAAATTCAGATCGTAGTGACGTGTTTTGATGAAATAAATGCAAAACCCGTAATTTTAAACTTTTGAGTAGATAAAAAACGCAGAGGGAATTGTTTTTAGCTCTGTCACGATAAACTTAAAAGAAAATAATCGTGAACTTAATATCTACGCATTTACTTGCATCAGCCACACACTAAAACTGGAAAAGCAGAGAGAAGGTTAACATGACCCTTGCGCAAGAATGATAAACACAAGACATTCAGTATCAAATAAAATTTCAGATTTTGTTATTACATAATTGGTAACACCAGAATCGGTATAACAAAATGCGACACCATTAATTTCCAAATTACAGGACTTGAACTTTACACAATACGAGAACACCTTCTGTATTTAAAAAATACAAACATTATTTAAGGCTTTTTATTGGAGACTAGAATCAAGACAAAGTAACATATTTTTTCTATCATTGTAACCTTCACAGTTCATTATCCTGAATTATACAATTCTGAATGCTGAAATTCCGAATCATTCATTTAGATCATATATGGCAGGTTAGTGAATTCCATGTGACAGAATTTGATACAAAAAGATTTCTGTTTATCAGTATTCAGAGTGATAAGATTCAAGATCTTCGCCAAAACAGATACACTAATGTAGCTCACTGAATAAAAATAAATTGTTTACGCTATAATAAGCTGGCAAGCATTTTAGACAGCTTTTGTATTACATAAATGGCTAACTTATAATTCGCTTGTTTCCTTTATATGTAAACTCGGGTCGAAATTGAAGACCAAATATGTTCACAGCTCACCGCAGTGTTTAAAAACCACTAAATCACATGCATCATGTCTTATCGTAATTTCAACATAGTGTTCGCAAAACTGGTGTTAGTTAATCTGGTTTATAAGATCTATCTTTAATTAAAAGAGTGTAATTTGGCCCAAATCGCGTCTAATGACATAAATTGAGAAAACTCAAAATGGCAGGAAACTTTCTTTGTTTAATTGTACACACATCTATCCAAAATTTTGCTGTCCAACATAAAAAGTTGATGTTCTTCCTTGAGACAAATTTATTTTCGTGTAAAAGCTTACATGTAAAATTGATGTTTTTGGTTTGTTTTTTCCATCTATATAAAATTGGTTGATATAGTACGTGAAAACTGAAGACGATTTTTATGAAAATCGTGCAAATTTTTCCAGGATAAATCTTGCAAATTATCACTTTATAGTGTGAACTAGTAATTCTTTAATCCTGTTCATATTTCCGCTCCAAGAAAGTGACACTGAAAGCGAGGTCAAGATTTTTTTTAAGTAAACAAGTTATTTACCATAACGACCATTTTTTAAACGTAGTCCTGCTTGGCTTGTAAAATTTGTATTCCAATAGCTAGACACTATTTTACTCAAAAAAAAAAATTAACAAACTTTTATGTGCATATTTTCATTATTTGATGATCCACTAGATTAAACTGTTTGGTTCCTTTTTAAACGTTCCTTGGATAAATTTGCTAAATCCTTCAGGATATGCACGAAGCAACCCTATTCATTTTTTCATACTTTGCTTATTTGCTTTTTTTGCACATTTTAACTAATTTTAACTTCGTTTCATTAATTCTGTTTTGTATTCTCGAGAACTTGCTTCAACTAATTTCGTTCTTAGCAAGAGAAAAAGTTAAATCTATACACATTTCCGATTTACAAAATAAATATTTTTTGCTACTGCTGAACCACACCTTCAATTTCCAGTTTAGATCAGTTTAACCAAATTGTGTGTGTTAGATGACTTTTACAATGATTCGCGGAAGATAATGACGTGTAGGGAATACTCTATACAAACAGTTCAATGAAAAAAAGATCCGTAACGAAAAGTAAGCATTAAGCCGACGATACAGCACTTGACAGATGAGCTTTTACACTAGTGAGTGTCTGGTTAGTGGCTAAAAATAATTTAATTTAAATTTTTCTCATGGTCATGATATTATCATAGGCGGGACTGAAATGTCATTTTTAGGTAACACAATTATATTTTCGCAATTGTTAACCTCGTTGGTTAGTTATTATAGCAGTTTTGTTGTATTTTATGAATAATGCATTTCTTTAATTTTCTATTTTCTATTGTTCTCAGTTAATGTATTATTGTACGCCCTAGAATGTTACACGGTGAATTCGGACAAGCTATCGAAATTTTATTAAGTTGTTTTTCGAGTGAGGACAACAAATTTTGTCCCATTTTACGAAATAAAAGGTTATTATACCTGAAGGATAATTCATTAGAGATGTTTTTAAACAGTTATACGTAGATATTGAAATATGACGTGAACAATTACCTATGCCGAGTCTTCTTCAGGCGTAATTCGGAATTTTTCAAGCTGTTATACATTAATAAGTGTGAGAAATATTTTAACAACAAGGTCGTAAATTATACAAAGTATATAGACATCAACAATGTCGAGTAAATCGATGAACATTTCGTTAACTAATATCAAAATAAGAGTTTATTAAAAATTAACCACTAATTTACGAAAGTTTTCAGTAACAATAAGGCGCAACAATACAGTGCGATAAACACCTACCAATTCATGTATAATTCTTATTTCTCAAGTATTATTATATAGTTTGATTGTCCCATTGTGCAACAAAAAAACTTCGTTATTTGAATTAAGAAACCCTGTATTCCTCTTTTTGTTTGGAAGTTAATTTTGTTGTTTTATTCGAAAGTCATTTTAGAAATACAATAGCTTTTTTGTACGAGTAAGTACCTACAAGAGACATTTTTTCATACAACTTTTGTGTTATTTTAAATTAAAATGTAATTTAGTAAAATCTTCATGTGCATTCTTCTAAAAGCTTAATAAGTTCAGGTGAAATTTTTCTTCAGCTTTTTAAGACATATGTTGGCAGTTATTCTGAAAAATGACTCCGTAATAAAGCAAGTAACATAACAATGTGCAATTTAAACAATTATATTGATATAGGTACAAGGAAATAATTCACAGGCATGCATTCAAATATCCAATATTTCGATTTATTTTCAAAACAAATAGTCTCTAATGGCCACTTTCCCTTTTCATAGAATGACAATATACGAAACGTCAATGCATTTGTGTTTCCATAATTCGCTGTTTCCAGAAGAGATAATTATGGCCAAATATTCGAATTTTCGTTGAATTTGTTTATTCTTAGATCTTAGAAAGTACCTTAATTAGTACGGTCCTGATGTTATTTCCACTATATACTATAAGATAAAGTTCAAAACTTAAATACAATAAATTTTATGTCTTCTTCGAATAAGCTTACTCATTTTATCTAACACTTATGCAAGCTTACGTAATAATGTAACATCACGAGTGCTGGAACTAATTTTTTTTCAAAATTTATTATCTACTAAATCTCTAGAGATTTAGCTTAAAAAATGTAGACGATTAAATGTGAAATCAACTGTTGCCTATGCCAGAACACGACATTCCTCTTTGTATCGAATTTACTAACTTCGTAAATATTGCAACTATTGTTAGTTGTTATGCACATTTTTGGCATCGCAAAGAAGACATTGCAACTACATACTTTTCGTATCTCAGCATTATTAATAGTTGAATGTGTTGTACATGTAAGTGTTGCTGAAATTTTCCGCAACAACAATAATTTATTTATATCAACGTCCGAAGTGTCCAAACAAATGTCGCATCTTCGCTTAGTATAACAGTTGTACCCAATATTTACTCAAGCAAAATTACACCACTTGTGTAATAATTAAAAGTGTATCTCGCCATTTTTCTACAATTTCCAGGACACTATTTTATCAATCTCTGAGATTAACATCATATCAGTTTCTTATCACTCGCTGTGTACTACTTATCTGTATTTGCATAATGAGACAATCCTAGAGAAAATTCAGCAACGAAGTTTGCAAAAACACCCAAACAGAATAAGCTTTTTGTTTACGGAGGCCACATTTTGAAGATAAATTGGATTTTTGTTTTTGTAAATAAAATATATTTATGACGTCACTATTTTGAAAGTGTATATGCATAGAATAGCAATCAAATAAATACCTTAATCTGAAGAAAAAAAAATTATCGTGGATGGACAAATACGATAATATTCTTCATAAAGGATAGAATAGCTTCGAAACGTTTCATTTGTCTTTTCCAACCTGTCTGTTGTAATACAAATTCCCTGTTCCCTGAAATATACAGAGTCTTAACAATTTCGAACAGCTTTAGTTCAATGACTCCCCAAAGTAATATTTATGAGCGCACTCGTTGGAAGTCAACTGTGAAAATCAACTTCTAAACTTTTAAGAGCAAGTTTAAAATTTTCAGTCGATGTTTTACATATGCATTTAGTGCTCATATTTCAGATTATTTGTCACTCATTTACTTATAGCACTAAATCGATTTACTAGATTTAGCGTTGTGTTTTAGTAATGTTATTAATGTTACATTTGTTTTCAATAGTCTTAAAAAGGAATGTGTAAATTTTTTTTCCGCGCCAATTTTTAATCTTTTCATTTAAAGAAATCTTTATTTCATGTATAGAGCTACATCATAATACCCGTTGTTGAAAAGGTGGTGGACACTCAAATGAGGTACCACTCGTACGAAATTAGTAACTTTCCATCCGCATTTTACAATAGACTATTTGGCAAGCAATAGATGTTACACTTTTTTAGCTACTTCCGGAAGTACTAATAGCAACAAGCAGTTCAAAGAGGAAGAATTTTAACTCGTTAATAGTTCAGGAATCTGACAGCTAAAAGTACAGATAAAATGAACGTCTTTTTTTACATCAAATGATTTTTTTTTTACTTCACATGATTTTAGGGGAAAAATATTCGCAATTTTTACAAAACAGTGCCTACAAAGTTCTGCTTGAGATTTTAGCAAATGATTTAAACCCTTAGATGTAAAAATAATCGACGATGTCAAATTGCTTTAATTGTTAATTCTGAATTTCAAAACTTCGAATTTGCACCAATTCTGCATAATCTGCTAATTATGCATACCACATGACTTTTAAACAATGTAGCAGCATTTTTTGGTCATTTATTAAATGTTCAGTATCATTTATCGAATGATTCTAGTTACAGCAACCTAATACTGTTAATGCTGTATTTATTATCTTGGGTAATCCTTTTCCTTTTCGAAATACAACTGTATGCCTTTATTGTTTACCTACATATTTATTTAGTATCATTTAATATGACAAAAAACAAACAGGGCACTAAATCATACCCAATTTAGATACTTAAAATCTGTGTCCGTTTTAAAATTCATTTGTTATAGTTCAAAAATAGATAGAATCAGAAAACATCTTGGTGTTGTTTTTTTTTTTACTGAACGGTTCCTCAAAAATTGTTTTATTTTACACTTTATAGCTTATTAAGGAGGATGATGTAAAAATCAGGTACCTAGTAATACAATTGTTACAGAAACAAGCCCCGAACCGTGCGCTAAATAGTTACTTAAGTATTTAGAGCGAAAATAGAAGAATTATTGTTATATAAAAGTTGTGTAAGGTGCATGCACGGTCCAAGGCTTGTTGCTCTTGTATTTGCCTAAAAGTGCAGTTTAAAGATATAAATCGTCTAAGTTGTACAAATTTATTTAATTATTATCTACTGAATAAACGTTAATATAACGATCTTAATAAGCAGATCTTTGGTAACTTCAACTAAAACTAAGAGAAACTGGTAAAAAGATAGTCAAGTCGACAGGACCAACTAAACCACTGCAGCAACAGGTGGAGTTTTTCCGATAATCCAAAAGATTGACGACAATACCTCAAGATTTTCATTTTTTTTAAGTGCGTCAGGATTAGTTTGCTTTGTTCATCAATTTGTTTTTACGACAAAGGAAATACAAACCGCGTGAATAATTTCCTTTAAAAATTCAAGGTAAAATTTTAATATTTCCGAAAGAATAAATTTCAGTAAGCCTGTGTGACTCCATTTTAATGCATATATGAAATATTTATACTAAAAATCTGCTAGAAATAATGTACGGCCCTACTAATAAAATAACACAATGATATTAGGAGGAAGTTCTGATTTAAATTGTTTTTACCATATAATTTGTCTTGGATTTTTTTACAGTTCATTTCCAACTCCTATTAGCAAATTATGAAGATAAAAGAGGAAACAGGCTGCTAGTGAAGTAAGTAAGCTTATAATACAATTTGCATATTTAACATAAACGCTTTGATGATATAGTATCTGAAAAACGAAACAACAACAATCTATTATAAGAACTGTAACTCATCATGTCATGTAACTCATTCACGAACCATATTTGAGTCTTCGACCATACTTAATTCATTAAAATACTTTAAAAAGGAAAAAATATCGGAAAGACTTTTTCGTACACTGACATATTTTTACGTTCTTTGTAATACTAAAAATTACTAACAAGTAGTTTGTTGGAAAAAGGACAATTTACAGAAAACAGTTAAAACTACGGTTGCCATCAATTAATCAGTCTAAATCTGTTAACCAAATCATGCAGTCGTACAAAAAAATGTGCATAACTCGTTCGCAGAATTTCTTGAGCACTCGCGATTAGCTTTGAATGAAATTGTTCACACCGCTGGCGTTTTGCTCGCAGTTCTTCGTTTTTGTTCACTAGCATACCAAAAATACCACTGCGTGCGTTATTACACAAATAACTGCATCATAATTAAAAAATGTTTTCCGGGGTTTGAAATTTCATAACAACGTTAAGACTTTTTCCGAAATGTTTTGTACGGTTTTCTTGTGTAATAGGTAGGAATACGTTGGAAAAATAGAAACAATAGAAAGAACGTGAGAAGTGCACTAGAAATTTTGCGTTACAAAGCAATAGTTAATAAAATTAAGACGATTTTGATCGTGGGTCTATTTTAAACACTACTTATGCTTCCTTAATAGTGTAAGTTTAGTATACAAAACTGTCGTTCCTGTTTAATGAGAAGGATTTAGGTTTATCTACAAATTTATGGTTTAAGCAGTTTATGAGAAGCAGTACCAGAAATTAAAACTTTTTTGGACAAGAATCTGTTAAAATGGTGAAATTTATTCATCATAAAATCACAAAAAAAAATTCCAGCACGATTAAACCTGAAAATGATCTTATTCGGACATAATTTCGATTATTCGGGGTTAATTTGTCGTTGAAGTTTGTTTTTGTACCTTTGGTACTTGTCTTCATCGAATGTTTGCATGAATAAATTTTGGAAAAGTTGAAAATTTGTCCTGTGTGGATTATATTCCCGGAAAAGCTTTTTCAGTGATGAAAAAGAAGCCAATTAAAAGCGTTATCCTGTTTTTATCCTGTAAGGACAACGGATATTCCGTTGACGCGGCTGATGATGTGTACAGTAATGGGGTGAACCAAGAGAGAGCCAGCGCGTAACGCCGTCTAAAAATGTCCCCACTATGTTCGTCCCAAATAACAGTCCTCGTTCCGATTTAATTGTCAAAGAACAAACATGAAATCAATTGCTGATAGGATTCATTAATATACGGAGCCACACGGAGGAGCAGACCTTGAACCTGCAGCATAATAAATAAAATAAGCCTGGAAAATGAATAACACAAAAAGCGACCGCCGCGCCATTTTGCCGCCTATCGGCCACAGTTCCAACTAGCCGCATTCCTGGCATCAGATCCCACGTCCCTATCGTCGTGACAAGCTAAAGTAATTCTAATAGTTCCGACATACCGCCGTTAATAACGAAGTTTTCCGCCGTGTTACGCAACGAAATCGAGCCATTTTTTCGAACATTTCCGCGGATTCAGACGCGCTGTGGCCGAAACTGGTGGAAATCGGCGGAAAATCGGCCGGATTTTCCTCGTTTTTGCAATAAATTCACTAAAATCCGTCATCGCCGTTACAAGCATGTGTATCGTTTAGCGCTCGGCCGTCTTCGGCCGCCTTCGCGCCGTACGTGCTTTTGGTGGAATAGCGACGACGCATATCGCATAGGTGGCGTTGTGAGACACATTCAGGGAAGGTAAGAAACCCTTTGAACTATTTTTCTCGTTATTTACCCTTCGTCGCGGCGGTTTTTTGAGTTTTTCGAGTTTGTCAAGTCGGCCGGTGGCCAAAGCGCCCACAAACAGTCGCCGATCGCGAGTTTCGGCCAGGTTTTGACGGTGAAATTAGGCTTTTAAGTCGGTTCAGACGAGGAAATCGCCTCTTCTAACAGGTCATTTGCTTTGTTTATGCGCTTGTTTTCACGTTCGCTGAAGGCGTGCATGGCGGGTGGCGGCCAGCGAGGGGCAGCAGCGCCTCCACAGGAGCAGCCGCCCCCTGTAGCCCCCGGAACGGGAGGGGGACATCCTGCCGCAGGGGGCGCTGACCATGAGGTTGTGTTTACGGTGCCTACGCACAGCCTTCGCCGCGACTTTTCCGCTCGTGAAGGGCCGCAGCGTTAACTTCGTGCTTTTGTTTTACAGTGTAGATACCCGGTTGTGTACTTTTACACCTAGTTTATTCGCGGCAACGGAATTTTATCACTGACTTGGTGAAATTTCGGAAAAGCGCCACCATCTCCGTAGTCCAGAGCTCTTGAGGAACGCGAGAAAACTCGAGCTTTGTTGCATTTTTAAACGTGGGCGATCGCAACTACGTATTGTCTACACGGTCCACGCTATTCAACTAAATCGTTTTCCTACATAAAACTATTTTTCTGTTATTAAAAATAAGTCGTTTTGTTATACACAATTATGGATTATGCTCGGAAAACCTAAAAACTGTTTTTTTGCGAAAACATCACCGTTTTAAGTGTAAATTCGCACCGATTTTAACCCTACACCCTTCGGTCTTCCGACCTTTGCTCAGAAATTTTCGAGTGGGAAATATCAATGCTAGATGAAGTAATAACGAAATGGCGAAATATCCCAAGAAAATCGAACTTTTTCACCCGGAAACATCTTTTAATATTGATTACATTGCAACACATTCAACATTGGATAAAATCACTTAATTTTACTCTCGAAACGAAATCGATTCGTAAAACTTACGAACTAGAATTAACAAGTACGCTACCGGTGTTTCAGGATAATTAATAATTCGATTATATTTTCGGCGCAAATATTAAATAAGTGAGGGTAAAATGTTACCAACTTTGTGAAACAAGAGTTGAAGTTCTGTTATTAACTGAAATAATTTCAGTAATGGGTTATTGTTGCTTCACATACATTGCTGAATACATTGTACACAACTGTTCGGATGAAACTCAATAAATTCAGCTAAAAATGATTACAAATCGAAATTTAATTCATAACATTGATGCAGTTAGTTTACATCTTTGCAATTAAATGAGAAACAAAATAATTATTTACATCAATGTGTTGAAGTTTTCAGATTTTATTACTAGTC
Source organism: Zophobas morio (assembly GCF_036711695.1). NCBI lineage: Eukaryota > Metazoa > Arthropoda > Insecta > Coleoptera > Tenebrionidae > Zophobas > Zophobas morio. The sequence continues at coordinate 13,903,525 of NW_026972107.1, forward strand.
GTTGGTAGAATTTACTGAGAGGAGTATATATATAATCAGCTGTGAAATTGGAGTTGTCGATAGTTTTTGATTAATTTTGAAGATTTTTGTTTATTTTTTCAAAATCTGTAAGAGGCCGGAAATTGCGTGAAGTGAAAATATTTATATGGAGGGGTTTAACTCGCCGGCTAAATAGTATTCAATAGTATAAAATGCGTAGGTCGCTAATAATTGAGGATTTTTAATATCTAATGTTTAGTAGAACATATACTGCAAAAGAAATAAATAAAATCTATTGTTTTCTACGTTAATTGATGTCTTTGTGGAGATTTTAGAAATATTTTTTATTTATGTAATAATTGAATATTTAATATTTCATTTTAAGAAAGTATAATCTTCAAGACTGCAGTAACAACCAAACTATAGAAAGAACACTACAACAGTACCTAGTAAAATTTTATTACAAAACTATAAGTCACAAATTCAATGCAACCCTGGATGTTTCTAGCCCACTATACACTGACGGCACGCTCCTTTTATTGGCGTCATTATCCCCCTGCATTGTCCGACAATCCTTCAAAGTAGCAATTCTAAAATTTTACTTTTTACACTACAATATACATAGTACTATTTTAGTGTTCTTTCTTTAAATAGAAAAATCTGTATCAACTTAGAATTTAAAAAAATATATTTATAAAATATAGTCCGGCAAATCCCGCTTCTTTGAAAAATGATAAAATTTGATTTTGCGATTTTCATTTTGTGATAACCAAATGGAAAAAATGTACATATTCTCAATTTCTCAGTATATGCTTAATTAAATTCAACTGTTTATGTTTATACTTCAAAAGAGTTCGACGATTAGCACGCATGAAATAAAATTTAACTGATTTCGTTTCCTCAATGCAAAGAGAGAATTGATTGATTAATTAATCACACTCAGTTTTCCCCAAAACACTCATAAATTTGAAAAACCTTCGGCAAAATTGTAAAATGAGGGACAAATTTTTATTAACGATTTACCACGCTTCCAAAAACCTTAAAAGATTTGCGAGATTTCTAAACCCGGTTTTTGCAGTTTCAAAGTAAAATTGTAAAATATTGCTATAAAATTTTGATTTTTTGTTCTAAAAATCGGGATGTATAGGGCAAAAACTTAACACCGATTCTTAAGTCACACATGCAGGAGTATATATTTCTACAAAATTTAATGAACTTTTATTTGGCAAAAATGTAAAATGACGGCATCATTTTTTAGGGGGCATAAACGAAAACATTTCAGAATTAAATTGTAAAAATCTGAATGTCCAGGCTAAAAACTTGACATATATCACACATTCAGAAGTATGTACCGCGTGATCAAAAATGTCTGAGTCTGTTGGCAGCACTTGCTAAATAAAATTGTGAACTTTTCTTGCGTTTATGTTGGTATGACGGAAGTATTGTGTGATAGATATGTCAGTCGTGACATGTGACAAGTCTAGGTTAGGTTTTGAATACATTTTGCAAATTAAAAATATCAACAATCTGTCAATCTTGACAGCTGAAGCGGAAATTATAGAAAACATCATGATACCAATTTCAACTAAAAATCCAGGATTGCCAACAGACTCAGTCATTTCTGATCACGCGGTAATTCTATAAAATTTAAAGAAAATTTATTAGGCAATGATGTCATCATTCTTTTAGGGGGGTTAAGACGAAAAAATGTTTATTAACGATGAACCATTCCTACAATAACCTTAAAACGTTTGCAAAATTTCAAAGTAGTCGGTTATGTAGTTTCAAAGTTAAACTGCAAAATGTTGTTATACAATTTAGATTTTTTTCCAAAAATATGGATGTCTAGGGTAAAAACTTAACACGGATTCATAAATCACACATTCAGAAGTATGTACCGCGTGATCAGAAATATCTGAGTCTGTTGGCAGAACTTTTTAAACAAAATTGTGAACTTTTCTTGCGTTTATGTTGGTATAACGGAAGTAATTGTGTGACAGATATGTCAATCGTGACACGCGATAAATTTGGGTTATGTTTTGGATACATTCTGTAAATTAAAAATGCCAACAATCTGTCAATCTTGACAGCTCACAACCGGAAATTATAGAACACATCATGATACCAATTTCAACTAAAAATCCAGGATCACCAACAGACTCAAGTCATTTCTGATCACGGGGTAATTCTATAAAATTGAAAGAAAATTTATTAGGCAAAAATTGTAAAATGTTTTTAGTGGGGTAAAAAGGAAAAAATGTTTATTAACGATTTACCCTTCCTACGATAACCTTAAGATGTTTGCAAAATTTCAAAGCATTCGGTTTATCAGTTTCAGAGTTAAATTGCAAAAAAAAATGTTTGCGAAAAATGTAGATGTCTAGGGTAAAACCTAAACACGGATTCATAAACCACATCTACCGGAGTATTTTATTTTAAATTTTGGTAATGAAGTCACCCTACTGTTCATGGGGATGATAATCCAAATTTTGGTTAGCCTTTTACCATATAGGAAAATCTCTCATTCCTTGTAAGTATTTAGTTTTGTACTAATTACTATTAGACACAAATATAAACATCCAAAACTTATAACTTTCAGGACATCATTTTAACCGCGACAATTAAAGTATCTTACTTGAAAACCAAGCATGAATTTTGTGGTTTATGTTTGTAGAATACGAATCCCTCTGATCTTAATTTGTCTGAAATAATCTTCACCAAAAACTTAACCAGTAATAAACAAAATTGTCAAAAAATTGGAAGGACATTTTATATTCATCATACACAGTAATGTAGTTACGAAATTTTGAATAGTTGGAAGAATAAACGTTTTTTACGAGGATGTTTCAGGCAGCAAAACAAGAAAATTTTTTAGCTTACAAAATTGACGTATTCAGTTTCAACTTTTAGAGCAAACACAAAAGAAATAAGTTTTCAGTTTTACGAAAATATCGATGATGACAGAGCTTCGGCCGCATTACGCAGAAAGTATTAAGATTGTTCTTAGAATGTAAGTCGACTGACAAAAGTATTTAATCTTACATGTCACGTTAGCCAGTTACTTGATGTTTTAATTAAAAAAGACTTCGGGTTTTACATATTTGCTGCTTTAATCTAGTAAGTAAACCGCTTCATAACTGAGAAAAAATATCAATGACGTCATAGCCGACAGCATTGGACAAAAATTGTTACTTTTCTCACTGCACTGGATAATTTCGTCATCTGATGACATCTGACAAGAGTGATGTTTAAGTAATTCCTTGTATCTAACTATCGACAACGTAACTTACAAATTAATAAATCCATTACATTAGTTATCGTTTTTCAGAGACAAATTGCTTACTTTAAACAAACTATCTTTGCGATTCTTTTGACAACGTTGAAAGACCACAATCACCTGCTTTTGTCAGTAGCGAACAGCAAGATCCACTCTGCTAGCTACATACTAGTATATAAATATTTTAAAATCCGATGTTTCTGTTTATAATATAAACTGCCAAGTTTTGTCGATTTCTGGTACCGATGTGATAAATAGCGATCTGCAAATGGCGTGGAATCAGTGCTACAGTTATCAATTCTTTTCTAAATTCATGCATACGAATACATTAATCTTATCACAATAAATATAACTTTTCAGCTGATAATTAATCTTGGTTGTAAGCCATATTTTGACGTTTTATTTTTTAACAGTGTATATAAAAGACGTAACTCTGTTTCTACTAAATATTATCAATTTAATGATGCAAAAAACACACAGTCCATTAGAAATACGAGATGAGGATTAGTTGTGTGTTCATTAACGAGCCGTGTTATATAGCATATCTTTACATCAAATTAAAAATTAGTGGAATATTAATGTTATATAATATAGTATAGTAATCGAACTCTAAAGTAGTGAAAATATTTCAAAAAATGTTGAACATTCTAAAGTTACTACCGTATATATAGTTCAACGACGCTATTAAACTCTGAAAAGTTAGTTTAATTGCTGAAACAAATTATGTTGAGCAAAAAGTAAAATCCTTCGTTACTGATGAAGAACTACGTAAATAAGGATCTCGAATTTCTCGGAAATTGGATACAACTTTTGTGGCGAAATTTTTCACATTAGCAGAACGATTCCTTGTAAACGTAATTATAGCACCGCATCAGTTATTAATTTTTAACACAGTTTTCAGTTGAAGTCAAAGCTTTAAATGTGTCACAAAGAAATCTCAAAAAAATATCCTATAACTTGTTGTTCACTGCTGTTGCAAGACACTATTTACTTCGCTGTAGCAATTGATTTTTTATTGATTTTACAACCAACTTTAATTATGAATATTGTCTTTCCACTTAAACTATCAAAAATACAAGTTTTATGTATATCGACACGCACTTAACTCCTTAAACTCCTACATATGTTAGTTTCAACCCACAACCATCTTTTCTGTGGTAGCAGATACAATTATCGTTATTATCATTCACCATTGGCCATCTCCGTTGGGAAAAATAAAAAACTTTTTTGCTGTTACACCAGTGTAGTCTATAGAAATTTATACGTATTTAACCTTAACACCGCTCGGTGTTATGACCACAGTTCAGAAATTTTGAGGTGGGAAATATCAATGCGGGATGAAGTAATAACTACTAATGTGGAAGTATGCCTCCTTTCAGCATTTTTTTATTATTATTATTCTGAATATATTTCACCGTAAATAAACAACATTTTTAAAGAGCTAGTAGACCTAAATATACATATTTAGGAACACTAGTGAACACTGCCACTTTTGACTTTTGTAGTTTTCAAGTTAAATCACCCTAATTTGGAGGGAAATTTGGAGCGATTTGGGGTTGTAGGTACAAAAATCTATTATAAGAGAAAATTCTGTGCTTAACACTTACTAGATTTGAACTAAAAACTATTGTGTCTGATACAGATTTTTTATACTCCATCTGAATATCATAAAAAAGCAATTAAGAATCGGGGACAGCTAATAAATAGCAACTTTACGTCTCGACGATGCTTAAAACTTTTTAACTTTAGTCTGCTTCAGTCCGAATAGACATTTGTGAAAAAAGTTAGATCTAGAAAATAAAATTAACACCAGAAATGTTTCTTCACGTATCTTTAAAAATGGGTATCTCAATCATTTGCGGAAATTTCGGAACGCATTTTACCATTGTGTTCACCTTACAAAACTCTAATGAATCGTACCAAAAACATTGTTGACGTTTTTTGAAGGAAATGAGATATAGTAAAAAGCTTCTTCGACATATCTGCTTTTACTTCATTTCCAAAAAAAAGTCGGCATGTTTTTGGTACGACTTGTAAACTGAAAACAGTGGTGAAAATCTCGTTCCAAAATTTCCATAAATAATTGGGATATTGATTTTTAAATACGTGATGAGAAATTACACCAAAATAAAAAAATGGTCTAAAATTATTTAAACAAAACCTGAAGTGCAACTGAACAAATACAGCTTAATTAAAATAAAGATATTTGTGGACTGTTAAAGGTACAAGTAAAGAAGGATGCTATGAAGTGGCGTAAATAACAATAAACAAATAATTCTTATTTTATTTTATTATATTGTTAAATAAGGCGAGTACAACATTTATTCTCACATCTTATCACCTTTGCTATAGTAGTATAAAAGGTGATTGTACAATTTGTATATTTTTTTGCAAAAATTTAGAAGTCTAGAGGAAAAACTCTGCGAATTCATACACCATACATGTAAAATTTGACAACAGTTGGTCCTAGAGTTTCGGAGATTATCTGTTCAAAAAAAATCAACGCAGACATATCAACAGACGGAAACGATAGTCCTATTGTTGTACTCTAGGGGATCATGAAACGTTGAAGATTCATGAAAATAGTCAGTCGCCCGATGGACTCGATTACAATACTTAAATCTTATAAACTTGGGAATAGAGGAAATTGTGGACAGTTTATACATATTTAAAATACCTAACTGTGGATCATACAATAATGTCCAATGTATGGCTGACGATTTTTTTGCTAGTAGAATTTAATTCTGCAGAAGGTTGACCTTTCGTATTATTATATTTTGCACTCATGACCTTTTTTGATGGCTTTCGCGCATTCACCAGGGTGCGGGAGTTCGAACTTCCCGCACACGTGCATTTTAACTTTCCGTTGCCATGGTAACCTTAAAATACTCGGGTAGTGTCAACATTGTGACGTGTTGACGGCGCTGTCAATGCCGTTGTTTATAAATAACTCACAGTTAATCTCTTCAGTTTAAAGATTTATTCGTTGCAAAAAATATTGTACACAACACGTTCGTGAGCCTGCTTCCCGCATTCACGCAAATGCGTCACTCCCTTCGGTCGTGCCGCAAACAAGCGTTCATGCGGGAAACAGGCTATCCCGAACTAGTTGTGTAAATTACTAATTTCTACCAATTAATTCATGAAGGGAAAGTTTATCCTCATTTTGGACAACATTTTATGTTTAAAAATTAAAAAAATACACCGAATTGCGTACCTTGTTTAAAGCACTTTTCCGAGTTTCTCCGCAATTAATGTATACACGCTGGGATTTTATACATATAATTACATCATTTAGATAAATATTACGCCAGAGCCGACCAGTAATAAGCCTGATTTTTTTTTCAGTAGTGTTTCAAGTAACTTTATAAAAAATAAAAGCTTCCATTTAAATTGTTAGTTAAAAATATCACTATTAATACTGATATGCGTTGACAGTTGTATTGATGATACAATTTATTGCATTGATTTAGACATCAAATAAAAACAATGCAATTAGTTTTAATTATTCAAACGTGTTAATGGATTCAGTTAAAGTATAAACCGAATGAATTTTGCCAATTTGACTTTACACAATAACTATTGAAATTATAAAGCTTCGTGAAATTCTCTTTGTGAATCGCCAGTGGGGCTTTAAGCTGCTTATTTTTTTGTATCTAATACTTTGTCAGTTTATCCTCTCTACTAAACTATTTTCGCTTTAATTTTGCTTGTTTTACTCTTATTTTCACGGTCCCTGAAGACACGTGCACAGTGACCAACTCTTTGCACCCTCAGAACTCGAGGAACACATCCTCCTAAAGCTGGCGCCAGCCACGAGATGGTGCTGTGATAGCTTTTTATTTTTCGGTGACGATAGCGGATCGTGTACTTTTTTTTCAACGAATTTTATCATTGAGTAAAGAAATGGCGGAAAAACGATTGTATTCAAGGATCACACAGTTGGAAACGTCGAAAAAACTTGAGCTTTATTGTATTTTTCAATGGGGGGTGGGTGCAACACACCAGTCATTTTTTTGTTTGTAAAGAAATCAATCTTAGTGCTGTCACTTACGATTTGCGTACGAAAAGTCACAAAAAAATAATGCTTTGTAAGTTTACAACGATTTTAACCCCATAATTTTTGACCAAGAAATATCGATGCTGGATTAAATAATAACTTGAAATTTTACAGAACGTAAAATAAAAGAATCATCCGAATTTTTTAATACTGGCTATTGTGCAGCATATCAGACAATTACTAAAATTTCAAACAGAAATAAAAATTGTTCCTCAAGCTTTAACAAACTGGTGACATGTAACTAAAAATTTGATAACATTTTCGTCGGATAGAATTCTGACAATTCCTTTTCTTTTATTGACTGAATAATTTTAATACTTGTTCTTTATTACTGCACATAATAGTCGAATAGATCATAGACAATTGTATGTAGGAACGTAAATAAAATCAACAATTCATGAGCATCAAAAATCGTTAATTGATAACTACAGTCTCAAGGTTAATATCTGTTCGAAATTTAAACGTTAAAAGGTTATTAGACAGAAGTATGTGGGCATCCATTTCACTTTTTTCTTTATAATTAAGTGTTGGACAATCGTTGCTTTTATATGTCAATTGTGAGGAACATCGGTGGTAAAATCATCACATGTTTCTATTTTAGTCCATTTCTTTTTCTAAAGTTTTCTAAAGCTGCGTTCATACATACAAACAAAAATAAGTCTAAGAACAAACTTTTTTTATTAATTTGCAAGTGTTATCGTCTTTCGAAAAAAATCCTTCTAACTTAATAACTGTCAAACTAAAATTACAAAACCACGAGTTTCTGTTCATAATAATCAACTAGTTTTGTTTGTCGATATTCCTTCGGCGCAAAAAAATTAAAAGCTTTTCTGTATTCTTGCGCACGAATACATTTAATTTTATCACAACATAATTTTTCAGTTATGACTGCTTAATCTTGGATGTAAAACATGTTTGTAAATTTAATTAAATCTTGACAGCTTGTGAAAAAGACCTCATTCGATACCTGTAGATATTTGTATTAATTAAAATAATAATTATAGCGGAGTACGTCTATAAGGTTTTTGTAGGCATCACGTTCTATAAATTTTGAACCTTTGAATTATTTGATTTATCTCCTGTTGATTATCTTGATGAATGAACTATATTAAATTGGATGATTTTGTCGTCGTCATAATTATGAAAGTTTCTAGATCAGTAAAAAAATGTAAGCGATTTTGAAAAAACTGTGAACCCAGTCACTGACGAACTCCGGAAGCTCCAGTATGTGGACTTGGATAGGTAGATCCAGAAGTGTTGTATTGTCTTCACAGTTTTTAAAAAAATGTTGCATACGCTTCTAATTATGTAAGAGACGAGCTTCCGTTTTCATTTTCATATCGTGAATTCTAAGCGTCAGGTATGTTTGCTTATCTTCAGTGTGATCGGTTAACATGTACGTAAATTCAATCTTCCGATACGCGTCTGGTATTCCAAAAATAGCCACAGCCAATAACAATATCGAAGGTAACTAAAGTGCTATGATATATAATAATTCGTCATCATAGTCGGTCTTTAGTCATTTACGCTTTTAAAAAATGTGATCGTAGTGTGTTTCCTTTAATTTGTTTGTGCAATGGAATTAGTTCGGAATATTTGCCAATGTCAAGTTAATATTCGACAATTTTTTATTATTGAATTGTATCCACGGCATTAGTACTAGGTGGCGGTTTCAACTTTCCAAAAAGATTTTCTCATTTTTTGTAGCACGTTTCTATGAACTGTTGGCATACGAGTGTTACCTCATCAAGATTGAATCATCATTTTTGTTGACATTTAACATAACAAATATTAATAATTACTGTTCTTCTTTATTGCAAAAATTAATAGTAATTCGTATATTTTAGTGTTTTTAATATGTGTACGATTGTAAAAAAAGTCTTGTTCGTAACATGTGCAAACCTTTTACTCTCTTCGCACTTGTTTCGGAATCGCAAGTCTCCCGCATTTGTTATGAAAATAACTATTACGGTGCGGTATAGATAACGGATACTGCACTTTATATCTGACTTACTTTTTCCTGTACGATGGAAAATTATAAGTAAATGAAAAAAAAGCTATTGTTGAAAAATCGAATTTTTGTTAATATCAGTTGTATTTCTACGTTTACGTACTCAAAAATTTTCAAGAAATCTCCATGTTGTAATATCGCTAAATGAAGATATCTGTTCTGCTCTTTTCAAAGGATAATTTAAAATCTTGGTATCAGTGGAAATAATTTTAATAACCCGTCATCACTGCTGTACATAAATAGTGGACTATATCGCATTATACTCGTATGTTCGAACCTAAATAAAATTAATGACTCGTTAACCTCAGAGATAATTACTAGAGATTCATATAGTTCATACTTCATACCTCAAAATCAAATTGGCATTTCCTGTTTAAAAATTTAAAGATTGGTCATGAATATTGTTATTTTTGCGTCATTGCTCTATTATACTATGCTCATGTAACATCAAAGAATATTACAGATCATGCAGCTGACGTAACTCAAAAATCGATTTCTCATTTATAAAATCATGTACCGCATAAACTGCCCATAATTCAGCCCTGCAACTTTCATCCCTTAAGATGTACTCAAAGTCTCAAGTGGGAAACATCAATGCTAGATAAGCGTTCACAAAATCGCGAAATATCGCTTTTCCAGCCGGTAGCATTTTTTGGTCGTCCAGACGAGTTTTGTTATTTCAGCCAAATATTGATTACGCTGCAACATCTTCAACATTAGATGATTAAATTTTAAGTAATTTTACTCTCGAAACGAAATCGATCCCTTAGAACTTCCGAGCTCGGATTAACAAAATACGTTATTAATATTTAGGGGCAAGTAATTGAAAATTCGATTACACTCTTTCGTCGGAAATATTAATAAGTAAGGGTATCGTGTTATAAACTTTATGAAACGACAGTTGTGCTTTTTTCTTATTTACTGAAATAATGATTGGTTGTCATTACTCGTAGGAATTACATCGTATGCAGAAATTAATTATATGTATGAACTTTAACATCAAAAATTGATATTCAAGGTTCATGTAATTCATAACTTCAGTTTCAAGTTAATTGAGAACATTATAATATTGGGAAATGTAAACGTTGAGGTTGGGATTAAATGTTTACAGGTTGATTTTAGATACGAATCATTTTTTTTTAAATTACAATTTAGTGCCTAAAAGTCAAAAGTAAATCGAACTATGTTAAATCTGCCCTGTTTCTCTTTCCAACTTTCATTTAAAATTTAGAATATGAAAGCTCACATAAGTAAAATAAACGACCCTGTCATAGGGTTCATGTTTCATTATCATCATCATGTAATCCTTTTGAATCTGTGCCATTGAATTTTGCTTTTGCTATCAAATTACGTCAAAATTAGAAGCTATATGGGAATTAAATTACACCTATAATCTACAAAATTACACAATTTCGTAATTTCATTCAGATATTGGGGTTATTGTATTGTTGAAAAAGGTAAATCCAAGCAGAAGACGAAAACTATTAGTTACAGATTTTAAATATTTATACTTGAGTTGCAACATCAAAAATCAAAGTAATTAGGTACAAAATTTAAGTTCCGTGCTTCATATACTGGAACTTGTTTATAATGTTACAAGATTAACAGAGAATGTATACATTTAAATTGCAGCTTTTATCATCGGTACGTTATTTCCGAGACCAAATCAATAAAACTGAATATATTAACATTTTGATGGACGTAATTTAAAGTTCAAGAATCTGTACAATTAACAATAAAAACAGTGTATCCGATGTCGCTGTTGTTTGTTGTATAAATGTAAAATGAGTAGTGTTGACGGCTTGTTTTAAGTAGATGTCTTAAAAATTAATTGTTCTACCGTACTTGTAGAATGCTTATTTAAACCGAACGACTGTCTTGTGTATTTTAATTGTCGTCATATTTAAAAATAAACATTAGATGAATTTGCAAAAGATGATGTTATACATATATTCAGACAAATTTTAATTATTAACATTCATTAAATAAGAACACCGTCGTAGTCTCGGTTTTTATGGTACCGTTTTCTTAAGAACAACTGAAACCACTCGATGTTCAAAGTCTTTAATAAATCCAACGTGATTTAGAAAATTATCTGAGATGTCTAGACTTGCCAATTTGATTTGATTATAAGCAACAACTTTGTGTAGGTTTTTTCAAAATATGATTTTCACTAGATATTGTCGCCTTGAGACTACATGGTTTGATAACAGTTGAAATTAAGGCTAATTTACAATGCTCTGTTCTATTGCAATTGATGTGTTACGTTTTTGTGGATTTATTGTGCTTTTATATGTACTATTATTGACGGTTCTGACGGTTTCGCAAGAATTTTATAAATTGCTCTGTTGACATTTGCAATATTTTACTGGAAGTAATTTTTGATTGATGACCTATTTTAAAGGTATTTTTCTTTATTCATTTGTGGTTGTTTTGTTTCGCTTAGATAATCTTTAACTTTCAAGTTTAAATTTTGTTTCCACTGCGTAAATTATTAGCGTCAATTACTTTTCATAAAGTTTGTGTTAATGGGTTTATTGTGTTGCGATTATCGTGTTAATCAAAACTGCCATATTGCTTACTAAATGTTTATCAGCTGTAAATGTCACAGTATAAAAATATATTTAACTTAAACCTCTACTGTAATGAATTGTTAAGGCAATGTTATAGTATTTTTTATCAGGTTTCAACAAGATTTACGGCGAGGTCTTGCTATTATGCCTAAATCCTGTTGTGTTGAGTTTTAGTACAAGAAATCCTGTATTTTGTTGTAAATTTTGTAGTCCCGAATCCTCTGAAAGAGATTGAACACAACGTCAAGACAAAGCTAAAAGTTAAAATATGGTATGGTTTGTTGGAATATTTTACTGATCTTTTATTTATTTCATCGATGTTAATATTGTTATTGATAAACAATTTACTTTTTGTTAATTAATTTCCAATAAATATATTATCCTAGTTTACTTTTAAGGTAGCATGGTAGGAAGTGTTACCGTGAAAGTGTTTTTCCCTTTCTGGTTGCTACAAGAACACGAAATACCCAAAAGAATGTTTACACAGATTTAGTACAACAAAATTAGTTACTTCGGCTCGGAATAACAGGTTTCGCTATAACGAAATTCGGAATTATAGGATTCCATTGCAGGATTCGGAATGTGAAAATTTGAGATTGCAGAATCGATATAATAAACTTGACGCTTTACATTGGTAGCACAATTTGTGTTAAAACAACTACAGAACTCGCCACCAGTCACCTTTCAAAAACAATATTCCCAAAATTTTCAAAGCAAACTTACAAGGAAGCAGATTACTTGTACCTCAAAATTTCTGAGATTGTCGATAAGAAATGGTTATAACCTAACGGCATGAAATGTTTTTACAAATTTACATAATTGATGATATTTATGTGCAATTATTGTAATGGTATGAGCTACTTCAGTACAGTTTTTGTTTTAGACGTCTTTTACGTGAGCGTAAACCCAATTTTATTAATCATAATGTGTAGCATAATAGATGCAAAGCACAACATTGCTTTTAATTTAAAGCATTTTTAGATTTTTATTGAAAACATGTTTTATTTTTAGCTCTAGCTAACAAAAACCGCTAACAAAAAGTTTTTAGCAACACACGAACGTTATCGTTCCACTTTACGATCAAGATTAATGTACATGCTTAATTATATTTCCACAACTTTCACAGAGACAGTAGTATTCATATGTTAAATGAATAAAACAGAAAATGCGACAAGAGTGAATATCTAATTAAAGAAGAAATCAAAAGAGAATAAACGTAAATATAGTCTTACTTCATGGGTTAATATAAGAAATCAATTGGATTTTCTTGTCTTAATTTTGGTTTTGGTCAAGTGTTCACATGCATTTTTGGCAAAAATTAAAACGTTTTTTATGGAAACTTTATTTTCACTATACACTAGCAATTCAGCAGTTTAATCGTACCGATGTTATCATTTAATGCCTATCATGCTACGTCCTGTGCTTTATTAACTCGTTCATTTTAGGAAAAAGTAATTCCTTTTTATTAGAAAATTGTTTTAATCTACGGAATATAGTACCTAATAAGCATTCACGTTCGGTAGAAGTAACTGACAGAAACTTTTCTGTGGTTAAGTTGCAATCTTAAGATCACTAGAAATTTAAGATTGGCATCAACTGTCTAATTTTCTAATTCAAATGTCAAATCTGAATTGTGTGGAAAAAAAACGAAGTTTTTCTAATTTCAACACGCTTCGTTTCAAGAAAATCCTTAAATACAGCATGGAAACAATTTCCATAAAAGTAATCACGAGAAAGCTCATTTTAAAGGAAAAGAAACAAGAAATATTTCGTGGTTTTCAAAAAATTGGGTAAAACCAAACAGTTAAACTGGTGGCAGAAATATTCTCCGTAAAGTTCGCTAGTGTTGTCGAGTGTTTTTCGAATTTTAAAATAATGCAGATACAGCGGCGCTTGTGCCGTTAATATTATAATCAGAATCAGAAAAACGACTGCGCAGATTTATATGCCTACATGCTTTGTTGGTTCCGTTCTACAATTGGTTTTTAAGTTTTATATAATCGTTAGTGTTTTGTAAGAGGTAAAACACTCGGCTTTGAAAATAATTGTACGTAATACACGTATAAATTTAGGTTTCCGAAGGCGAAGTTTTTCACATTTTAAACACGTTATAGCTGCCAGAATCAAATTTCTAAGGCGGTACCTATCTCCAATTGCGTGATTGTGGTGAAGATTTACTGTTCATTTTCTTGGATGAGACATGGATATACCAGAACGGATCCATGGTGAAATTGTGTGGATCCATGATGATGACATCAAAGCTTGTCCTCCTAAAAAAACTAGTGAAGGGAAAAGATTCAAAATTTTACATGCGGGTTGCTCTTTGGGCTTTTAGAGGGATGCGATTTTCTCCTTGGTTCAAAAATAGATTCACTAGATTACCACAAAACCATCACATTTTCGATATTTGACCTTTACTTACTTACATGTCACATTTTTGATACCTACTTTCTGACATTCCAGTAATACATTATACACTAGAACAATTATGTCCGCAGTTACAAAGCTTAAAAAAAAAAGTTACCAAATCTAGTTACATCTACCGAACGTGAATTCCTTATACATACAGTTTCCGCACATTTTTCACGGAAATGTAATTAGTTACTGTTACTATAAATCTTTGTCATTAAAAGATAAAAATACAAATAATAATCTGTTGGAATATTTAAATACAATAGAGGTTAAAACGTTGTCTTTCAAAGCTTTCTTTTTTTCATTTGGCATTCCGTAATTGTTGCAGACACGCGTGATCGAAAATAAAAAAACGGATCAGACTTGGTTGTGAGACCAAATGTATAGGTGGTACTACTGCATAACTGACACTGTGCCGTTCTGCCAACTGATAGGTCTGTCACTTGTCAATGTTAAAAAAATTGTAGGCGTAGTTATAGGTTATGTTGATTTACTTCAAATTGACCACCTAAAGCTCGACAGACCAGTTCTAATTCGTTTTACTTTCGATCGCTCAGGAGAACATAATTGTTAAAAAGTAAGTGGATATTTTTAATTGTTGTTTTAAAATTTAAAAAATCAACTTATTCAAGTAAATCAAGTATGTAGACTATCAAGTAGTGAACACATAGAAACACATTTTACAATTTAGTAAGCGTTATGTAAGTTACCTTGCCTTGTATCAAAGTGCAATTAACAAAATGGTTTAAAATTTATTTTAATTGTAAGTATTTTGTCAAATTAAATATTCTCTCGTAAAATAATGTGGATAAATTTCGAAAAATCGCTATTATTTACGTTAAGATATTAGTTACGGGGAAATTATATACTATGCTCCTGAATCTTCACACATACGTAGTACGTAAATTGTAAAACTTGAACTCTATTTACCTTATTTTTAATTATATTGGGTAGCAAGAGTTATTATTTCTTAAATTTCTACTAAGCAATTCTTTGAAGTCGTTGCTTAATGTAACCAAAGTTATTTTAATGTTCGTGTAAACAGCGACGACGAAGGTAGAACATGTAGGATGATGGTAAGAATTTATGTCTATAAGTAGCGCTTGAAATACCGGATATCCTAAGCCGTTTCTGAAAAATTAACTAAACCAGTTTTACACATCAGCTGCGATAAACTCATGTTGTTTGCTAATTTATCATTTACGCGGCAGATTGTCTTTATTAATAAGTACGAACGATTAAAATTTTTCTGTGGAAGCTATTAATATAATCTAAACGAAACTTTTAATTCCAGAATTTTGTGATGACATGGCAACTCGGGACAAGAAGCTTTCTGTTTCAAGAAAGCAAAACACATCTTCCCCTGTACCACCTAAAGAAGATTTAACAAACACTGAAATAAGTTCAAATAATGAAACGTCGGAGGAAAATCAGCCGGTTAAAAATGCCGCGGCGAAAATGTCACCGAGTAAAGCACCTTCATTAGCAAAGAAATTAGCAAATAAAAACCCCCCAAAGAAGTTAGCAAAGAAAGCTATTAGAATAAAACTGAAACCCACCATCAAGAAGAACGTGAAGATCAAACAAAAAATAATTAAAGCAATGTTGAGTAATCCTAAAAGTTCGGAAACCAAAAAGAAGTTGCTCAAAACGTGTGTTAAGCAAATAAAACCAAAAAAGACGAAATTGTTAAAGAACGATAAGATGGAGGAAAATTTGCCTCCGGTTTTGGAACCAATTCTACCGATCGAAGAGGAATTAGAAAACAAGCAGTCAAAGAAAAAAGGTGCAAAACCTCCTCGCATCGATAACTATTCGAAGAAAACTAACACCTCGGATACCGAGAATTTGGTTATCGATCCAGCGAAAACTAAGCGAGTTTACAAGAGGAAACCAAAAGCGGAAAATACGTCTACGGAAAGTATTGAAGACGTTATAAGTGATCTGACTTCGCTTATTAAAGCTGGCGATGTTAAAGAGGAGTCCGATGTTACGTCGGAATGCAGTAAAAGCGATTCGGTAAAGCCGAAGAAAGTACTGAAGAAGAAGAAGAAAGAGAATATAGAGAATACGTTAAGCGAGTTGAGTCCATCGGATCGTAAGGTTATCGACATGTTGGATTTAAATGTTAGCAAATTCAAGGATTTACCTATCGCGAAAAGGCGGCACAGTATTGAAAAATTTCCGGTGGGTGCTGTGGATGCGGATGGACAAAGTCTTGGCAGATTATCAGTATTGAATAATTTACCGAGATGTATTAGTCCTCGTACGAAAAGTGTTCCCAAACTTCGACAGACCCCAGACGGAGTCAATCGTCGCCTTAATCCATACAAGACTCGATCGGACTCGCCAGCAAGGATATTACGAAACGGCAAACAAAGAAAACTTAAGGATCTAGGACTGCTAGAAGGTCTAGTAGAAACAGCATACAAGAGACGCAAAAGGAACTGCTCCGAATTTAGTGGCAGCGAAGTGTCCGTTTCGAAACTTTCAGGCTATGAGTCCGATAGTAGTTTCTCAGACTTATCATCCATTCATGGTGCTGAAAATACCGAACATAAAGATGTAGAAAATATCAAACCGGAAAAAAAAGATAGCTTCGACGGTAATGAAGAATTTTCGGATAGTGTTCAAATCACAAAGAAAAGACGAACCTTGTCGAACGAAGCAGAAAGCAATAGTCAAAATATGGCAAACTTTACCGATACCAACTCGAATTTGTGTTTGAATAATAAGGAAAACACCCCCATCAAATGCGAGGACGAGGTGATTGAAGCTACCACGGTTAGTCCGAGTTCTAAAGTTCCTGATAAATCGATTATTCTTGATATAATGAAACAAGCATTTAACGATACTTTTGACGAAAAAGAAGATAAAGAAAGGAAATTGACGAAGCAGAAAAATGTGAAACAAAAGTTAGACACTGTTAGCACTGAAAGTTTTTATAATAAAACAGCGGATGTAAAAGACGAGGAAGAAACGCCGTGCAAAAGTGTAGTAGATACAAATGAAGTTCAAGAAGTCACGGATTTGACCGAAGAAGTATGTAATAATTCTCAAAACACGGAATCTGAAAAAATTGTGACCGAAAGCGCCGAGGCTGCAGAAGAAACAAGTGCACAAAATTCAAAGGACACTCACGAAAACGGAGTGAACGGAACTACGGAAGAATTCGAACCGGTTGTGCAAAATGGCGAATCGCACAAACCAAAACAAGCGATTGAAGAAACTCCGGAGAATTTGGCTATTAAGGAGAATATTCTGCAGGCGTTGGGGTTGCAAAGTTTAAAGGCAGCTAAGGAAGCTCGACTTAAAAGTAAAGAGAAGTCTGAACAAAAGTGTGATTATTACCAAGGTTCCCTTAAAGCTGTTATTAAAATTAATCGTAATGATAAGAAAAAAGGAAAGAATACCATGAAAATGACTTTGCAAAAGAACAAGAACAAAATTATGGATTCCGATAACCGTGGGATGGACGATGCGTTGAAAGCAGCAAAGGACGTAAGTCGTGATTTAGGGTAAAGCGACGTGATTGTAAAAGATTTGTTTCAGGGACCTTCTACAAGTTGGAAACACAGTGGTCAGTCGTCAGATACGGCTGGTGCGCACAGAAAATCACATTATTCTAACCGCTCTAACATGGGTAATTACTTGGTTTTGGGGTTAACTCTTTATTTAAGCCTTGTATTATGCACTTTTTTCCAATTTAATCGTACTACACTGTACACCAAGCTCTAGTGCTATGCTTTGAGTCACTTTGGTTGAAGATGTTATCACTTTCGTTTTATCTGCTAATAATAACTCATTGGTTGACTACATACACCCTCTTTGATATTTCTTCAAAGTAAAACTTTTTTCTATTTAGATGGAAGCAGTGAGCATACATCCGATGGAGAAACCGTCGGTCAAGAAGGGTCGACTAAAGCTTTGGTCATACCAGAAAAAGCTAGCTCCTTCAGTATACATCCTGGAAGGATTTGTAAAGACGAATGTTCGTATTGTTTTGGAAAGTTCGGTCTTTTCGACACACCTTGTCATATCGCACAAATGAAGAGTGTCGATAGACAGAATAAAATTTTGTCCGGTATTTTATTCAAACAACAAAGTCGTTATTGTCAGTCTTCAATGTCATTCTTTGTAGCTGAAAAACATTTGACCAGAGATTCGTGTCTTTGTGATGCTTGCTATCGTCATGTTGATCGCAAAGCTAATACGCCTTCATACGTTAATAAATCATACAAAAGAAGTGCTACTGTAGCACCGGGTCCAAGGCAAGACCACTGCCACGTTTTAGGATGTCATAAAATGGCCATAAACATTTTGCGACGGAAATGGATTATTAAAATGAGGAGAAGCATATGCGAAGTGGTAAGTTCTTCATTCACTATTGAGAATGCATACTTAAAAAAAAAAAACTCGTAGATAAACATAGATTTAGATAATCCAGGTCTTCATTCAATTCCCATTTGTGATGAACACTATTCGGCACTTGAATACCTTATGGTGTGTGCAATGTGTAAGAGAAGGTTAGCAAAGAATCACATCCACTATTTGGGACCTGAAACTGTAGATTTGAATTCCGCATTGTCAGCTGAAGGAGTACCCTTGTCGTTGACTGACAAACCAGTCGTGTGTAAATTGTGTAAATATTTTGCAGCGATCATTCTTAAGCCTTTGGAAGATCGTCCTGAAAATAGTTCGACGTTTTTCAGAGAATATAAGAAAAGGTAATGTTGTATAGCAACTTCCAAAAAGTTGTGTATAAACCTTATCTTTGTGTTTTCTTTAGATTGCTGCATTTCAACGATATCGTACCAATGGACGAAGCAGCCGCCGAAGAACCGATAATTATTCCTGCAAAAGATAACAAAATCGAAAAGGAACAAGTGCGGAAGAAGCGGAAACTGTCGAAAACCCAACCCGGAGATGGTGGTTCTGATTCTCAGGTAGAAATAGACAAATCTGACCAAAGTCGTGTGCCTTCAACTGATTCCACTAACCAATCTCGTCCCGAGTCTCCTTCCGATTATATGGTGGATTACAATACCTTAATTCCGTCTATTGCTATGGAGTGTGGTAGCGACAGCGAGTCAAAGAAAGAAAACTCGACCAAACCCGTACAAGCCAAGAAGCTTCCGCGCCCAGAAACCGTGAAACAAGCCGTAGAAATATCAAAGAACATGAAACTAAAAAGTGACAAAAGTAGTGATATAGCTGTGCAAAGACTGGGTTCGAATCCTTCCATATCGGTTAGACAACTGTTTCCTTGCGAAGAAGATCTTCCACTCCAAGGTCATATCGAATTCGGAAATGTAAAAGAGCGCACTCCCGAGGGATGGGAAAAGTGCACTTCCATCATACAGTATGACATGGAAACCAAACATTTATGGCAGGAGTTGCAAAAGCCATATGGAAACCAAAGTAGCTTTTTAAGGCATTTAATTTTATTAGAAAAGTATTTCAGAAATGGCGACCTAGTTCTAGCTCCAAACGCTAGTCACCATTCTATTAATTATAGTGAATCGGTGCATAATAGACTGAGGGCGTATGATAACATACCATCCAATGCGGGTAATGTGCAACCACTGAGTATGTTACCATTCAACAAAGCCCAGAGTTCTCAGAAGAGTAACGGCGCGGTTACGACTAGTACAAACGCGAATCCTAGTGTGGTTAATAAGGAAACACATCCCGCGGTATCGGCGACGGTTAACGCCGCCAACGTACCCAAGAGCACCCCCATCACAATTTCGCAATTGAACAGCCCACCGCTGATACCTCCTCCTGCCTCCACTGTAGCAAAACCCAAACCCGTCGGAGCCCCTCCAGGATTAATATCCCTCCATCCCGGCACGAACAGACCAGTGGCCCCTCTAGTCAAAGTTCCACAGTCCCAAAAAATTAAATTCCCGATCACCAAAAACTGGAGACCTAATCTGATTCCCATTGATCCGAGCAAAAAGAATCCTGAACGAAAAGCGGGTCTGGTTCAGGTGATCTCCGGCGGTAAACCGTACCATATCACTCTAGAGGACTATAAGAAGATGTGTGCTATTAAAAAGAGCTTCGAGTTGAAGCAGAAGAGACTGCAAGAAGCGTCGAACGCCGGGAAACCTGTGAAAGTGTCGTATAACTCAGTGTTAAAGTCGATGGCGCCCAGGAAGGGTTTAGTGATCTCTAAAACGACGACTGCTACGAGTCCGAAGAACGAAGCGAGTGAATCTGAAAATATTTTGGATAAACTAGACAAGCAAGTCGAAAAGTTAGAATCTAGACTCAGTGAGAATAAACCGCCCCTAACTTTACCTAAAATACCTAAATCGTTGACTGTCATACCGCAGACGGTTACCCGAAAACCTTCGCGGCCTTCCAGTCCTGTTTTGTTGATTACTCCAAAACCAAAACAAATTACAAACAAGTCATGATTAATTCTGACGATGTTTCAAAGTGCCTCTGAAATTTGTCTTATATCTTTCATTGTATACAATTATATAGAGATTAGTATATATCTACAGTTTTTGTTTTCCTTTTATTTTATGAAAATTGTTGGCAAAATTTTGTATTTTGCTTTTAATTATTGTTATAAGATTGACACAACTTAGAGGATATTTTTTTAATGAAGAACTTTGTAAATACATACATACTTTAGGATAATAAAACACTCTCAGATCTTTTTGTAAACTTATCATTGACGTATGTGTTCAATTGTTATTATACACGAGTTATTTGTCATTTAAAATTACAGCAATAATTGCCATTATCAACTTCTCGTCTCAGAGTACTTAGAACAAAAGTATTAATTACGATTTTCCCTATTTACATTCTGACCTCTGTTTGTATAAAGTTTTTGTCCAAATGCTCACAATAATCTTACTTTTACATGTTCTACCATCTAATTTATTACTACTTTAGTATTTTTGTATATCCATCTGTTAGATTTTTGAACTTGTTTATTGGAAATACAAAGAATCGTAAACTGTGTTTTACAGAAAATGTAAAAACAGTCAGATTGTGAAAATGAAAAGTCTGAAATATTGTTATTTTTCTGAAACTTGTAAAAAGCCCAAATATTTGAAGTTACTAGTTAATTCATTAATATAATTTTTATTTATGTATATAAAAATGGGCGTTAAATAATTAAATAAATAATTTAATTTATCTGGTGTATTACTACTACAGAAGAAATATTTATCCCTTAATCTAAAATCCAAATCAATCGTATTAGGGAGGTTTCATGACAGTAGGATCGGACTTTGCCGCCTTGTCGCAATAGGAGTTTTAACTACGAAACGGGTTGATTTATGATCCTCACGGACAGCTGAAAGTCTGAGCACTTAAATTCCTTGTAATAAACTTAAAGAATAATCATTTACCCATTTTTTTTTCAGTATAACTATAATTTGACACGTTGGAATATATTCCATTCAACTTTTACGACGTACGTAATGTGGACTTTTTTCTACTTCTGTTTAATAATATTCCATTCTAAAGTTTTGCGTAAATTTTTATTTGGAAATAGTATTACATTCACAATTACAGCCATTAATTTCTCAGATGATTTGCTTCACTCGCCTACGGCTCTTTTCGCAAACGTCATCATCGTGAACAATGACCATCATAATTTGTGTTTTCGTTTGGGTAGCAGAAATTTCAAATAAAATTTCTATAACTGCCTCGCCTATGTTTTGTGTTTTAATTTGCACTTCCAAGATCTTTTTCCATATTAGGTTTGTATTATTGGAAGTTCAATAGAATTTTTTTTGTAACATTTGTTAACTGAGATACTGCTGTATAGTACATATAACTAAAAAAAATAGGGAAGGTGTGACAAAGTGAAACCTAAGAACGTAAAATACTATACTTTTTTAATAAAATCGAATACTGATGATTTGCTATGATTCACATATGCAGCTTATAGGATATTTTCGGTTAAGACAGTTATATACAAAGGGAGAAAAAAACACACATAAAAGAAAGAAAAATTGATACTTTGTTTCCCGATCTACAAAATCCACACAAATATCAATAAATTAACGATGCGGAACTAAAGGAAAATCATTGCAGAAATTTACTGTGATAAATTTAAAATTACTGTTGCATTTGAGTTTACGTTACAGATGTGAGCAAACATACTATAGTTTTGTCCACCATCATAACGCAGCAGAAAATATCAGCTAACTTGATTACAAACCAAAACACTTTATAGAGACGTTAATTTCAACGAAATTACAAACAATGTTACGTAAAGAATTAATTTTAGCCACAGACTACCTAATACGATTGTTTTGACCTCTTATTAGCATTTCATTAAACTCATTATTGGATTATTGAGACATGTCTGCTCAAAAATGGTTCCAACGATTTTGAAACTATGATGCAACCTTTTGTTGGTGATTAATTTCTTGCGTATCAAGACATTTTTATCAGCAGCAATTCCGCATCATTACAAATACGCATATCAGTTCGTTAAGACAAAAATGGTTAGTTCTTATCTTTTATTAATATTTATAATTGACGATGATAAGTCAGACTTCAGTACGCTAATAGAAATTCACAGCATCGCAGCAGATTTTATCCTCAAGGGTAAAACCAAATGGTATGGACTTTATTGCAAGTACCACAGGTGGGTGTATGTAAAACTTAGTGCAAATCATTATATTAATACAAGAATGGCGAAAAAAGAGGCTGGTATTTTTCAGTAAAAATAATCTTGATAATTACTAATTACTAGTTATAAATTTTTTACATTTTTGTTTAAGAAATGTTAAGTAAACTTGTATCATCCGTGACAAGAAAAACTTTAAACGATTGAACTATTGAACCAACACGTATCAGAGAATTACATAATAGAACTTAAAATTTATTCTCTTTAGAAAACGTGTTTCAATAAATTACTAGACACATTTTTAGTACAAATACGCCTGGTGGGCCATGAAATTTATTTTTAAAATTATTATGTTGTCATTACAGCCATTTAACACTTTATTTGACAGCAGTGTTGCCAGAGTTAAATGGTAAAATTCCGCTAAAGGCTGCTTTTGGAGCTGAAAATTGTCATTTATAAACTCAAATTGCCGTCGATAATAACTTTGATGTTCAACTTTTGCCGTATTTAAAGGGGTTGTAGAAAAAAAGTAGTGGATTTAAGTTCATTACTGCAAAAATTTAGCATTTTAGACATGTTTTAAGTTTCTTGTTGTCGAAATAAGTCTACACGTCTTAAGAAAAAAATGCATAATGTAGCCCCGCCCACCCACCCTATCTCAATTGTAACTGCAAAATCCATATTTCTATACGAGAAATTAAAAAGATATTTTTGAGTATTCTATTATTCAAGGAATACTAAGTATATTAAGAAAAAATTAAAGCCAAAGATTAAGCCCCACCCATACCTGCCCCGATCTAACGAGTAATGAAGTTTTCATTCGTTTTCAGACCTAGGGGCGGAGCCTAATTGCAAAATCCATATTTCTCTACAAAATTTTACCATTGTAAACGTATTTTAAGTTTGTAAGAATAAAAGAAATCATCACAAATGAGATGGGGTGGGTGGGCGGGGTTTTATATTTTGCCTTTTTTTCTAAATAACTAGACCTAGGGGCCAATTCCAAGTTGGCGGCGCAAGTCACTGGTGCAGCGCAACTTTATAATGCTAATTTGGGTATCAAATACTGGTTGCTAGGGGTGACGGAATCAACAAATGCAGTTGTGTCGAATTTTCCATTGAAATTTGCACCATGGAGTTGCGGCACCTCTAGTAGGCAGTGCAAGTTGGCGCAATTTATCTCGAAAAATTGCGTTTGTTTATTCCGTCACCCCTAGCAACCAGCATTTGATACCCAAATTAGCATTATAAAGTTGCGCTGCACCAGTGACTTGCGCCACCAACTTGGAATTGGCCCCCTAGTATTCTTTGAACACAATACTCAAAAACATATTTTTAATTTCTTATAAAGAAATAAGAATTTTCCAGTTAAGCTTTCCCCCTTGGTTCACGGCGAATAAAAAAAAATCATCACGAATGAGATGGGGTGGGTGGGCGGGCTTTTATATTTGCCTTTTGTTCTTACTACACATAGTATTCTTTGAACAGCACGATATTCAAATACATGTTTTTAATTTTTTATAAAAAAAATAGAATTTTGCAGTTAAACTCCGCCCCCTGGTTCACGGCGAATAAAAAATCATCACAATTGAGATAGCGCGTTTTTTTTGTTTTAATATGTGTACACTTCTTTTCACAACATGAAACTTAAAACATGTTTAAAATTAGGCTCCGCCTCATTATTGCAATATCCATATTTTCTTGCAAAAATGTGCTACTTTAATCATGTTTTAAGTTTCTTGTAAAAAGATGGCTATGATATTAAGAAAAAAAGGCAAAATATGGACCCCGCCCACCCACCCTATCTCAATTCTGATGATTTATTTTATTCGTCGTAAGCCGAGGGGTGGAGGTTAATTGTAAAATCCTTATTTTTCTACGAGAAATTACCATGTGAAATATGTTCTTAAGTAATCGTGTTATACAAAGAAAACTAAATGTATTACTTAAAAAAGAAAACCAAAAGAAAATGTGATGAATTTTTCATTCGTTGTCAGACCGACGGGCGGAGTGTAATTGCAAAATCGATATTTCCATATACAAATTTACCATTTTAAACATGTTTTAAGTTTTTTGTGGAGAAAAGATGACTACACATATTAAGAAAAAAAGGCAAAATGTAGCCCCGCCCACCCGCCCTATCCTAATTGTGATGATTTTTTTATTTGTCGTGAGTCAAGGAGGCGGAGCTTAACTGCAAAATTCGTATTTCTCTACAAGAAATAAAAAACATGTTTTTGAGTATCGTGTTTGTGTGATTGATCAGGGAACAGTTGATGGGTTGATGGTTAAAGATTTCGAAGTTTACACACCGTTATTTAAAATAACATTTTTGATAACCACAATAATGTGCCAAAGTGCACAAAAAATTCACTCGAATTTTCTAATTTTCAAGTCTCAGAAAAATTCCGCTACGTCTGGCAACACTGTTTGGCAGTTATTGTTGCCAACATAATTTTGTTAACATATGTATCAAAGTCCCTATATTAGTATATAGTAATATCACTGGTAATATAGGGACTTTGATATGTATTAAATTTCAAATTTGAAGGTTGCTGTATAGACAATTCTTTTATTCGAACATATGGTATCACATATTACATAAATATCGACAATCAATATATTCTTCTCCACCAAAAAGTCAATCATGTCAAAAATCTTAAAAACATCTTTATGAACAATTCATCCTTATTGTTTACAATTTGTTCAACGAAAGACACAGTATAATAAGACAGTTTTTTCATTACGATAGAGATTAAGAAAAATATATTTTCCTCAATTTTTGAACAAGTTAAGAACTTTTTTTATTACAAAAAAAAATGTAAATTGTATCCAGGGGAATTTTACCTACTAGCAATGAAGTATGACAATAAATTAGATACACATTCAAATGTCATTTTAAAAATTTGTTTTAAATAATACACAAACGCGTACTAAATATTTTTTTCTTAAATTTCTGAAAATAAATAGTTGCGGACTTTCTCGAATATCTAATTCAAAAATAAACTTTGATTGCACAAACTTTTTTTAGAACAAGTCCTGCACCTACAGTTAAAAATAGGAATATAGATAGACCACGAGCAAAGAACCGAAGTTTTCAGATGGCATCATCTATTTTTTTCAAGTGATGAATAGACAGATTTTGGACTATCTTGACAAATAATGAATAAGGTCGGGCTTTTTAACGACTACAAAATCCCATTATAATTGGTATAGTATCTCAACAAAAACAAACTTTTATGATTTTGACTTTTCCAAGCCCCTCGTTATCAAACAAAGAACATCTTGAACTAACAACGCTAAATATGTCATAAATTTCCATCCAATAGCGGTACATTATTCGTTGACAAAGGTGGTGGAGGAGCCAAAGTCGTAAAACATCTGTTCTAGTTGGAGCACTATGTACAAATAGGGAGTGTTTATTTTGGCATGTAGCCACTCTGAAATACAGTCGAACCAGAAAATGTTGAAAATCTTTATAGGATGAATGCGCTTTTCACGATTTTCCGATTTTCTTAAATTAGTGGCAGGTAAAATATGTATAATAACAAAAATAAGACTGATGACGATTTGAAATGAAAACATTTAAATGAAATCGTTATAGTTATATTAAATTCTCTTTTTCCCCTTAGGAGAGGGAGAGAAAAAAAAACGGTGATAATCACACCGCGATAAATAAAATCCTCTGAACGGCCCTGTTCGCCTCTTTTTCTGAGTGCATAGTTGAAGCCGGCCCTGCATTTACATCAAACAATAATTGTCTGTTCTGGTGCACGTTCCTGAATATTCAGTGTAGGTGCAGCAGCTCACGTAGTCAAAATCCTACCGAAGAACCAAGAAGTCGTTCTCACAAAGCCACAAAACAAATCAAATAAAATGTGACGCAGGCGGTAACCACCCATACGGTCAAAAACCGCTACGACAACAGCAGACATTCAGAAATAGAATTCGGTTAGTTCTGGAATGATTTCTCCCTCGCGAGTACAAAAATAAAGTTCACATTCATTGTAAAAGAACTTGTGTCCTTGAGTTCAGTGCTACAATACATTCGTGCGTTGGTATTGGTTAGTGCACTTTCTCTTGAATTAATCAACTGTCAAAAACTTCAAGTGTCAAGTCATGTGTAAGTAGTTTAACAAAAAATGTGTATCATGTCTAGGAAAACCCCAATCTGGTAAGGTTCGCTAGTCCTTATTTTTGCAAATCTGTGGTTGTTTTGATCATGCTGTTCGTTAATCTTTGAAACTTGAAAGAATAATAAAATGCGACTCATTTTGGAGATCAACACGTCAACATATTTTTGTAGCATGTAAACACAATCAGAGTTTATTTTTGTTAAACACGATCGAGAAAGATTTTACGAGGATATCATACCCGAGAAAACTCTTTCCTCTTTGTTTCGAAAGTATGTAAATTTCACGTGTTGTGTACATTTAAGTTTGAGTGTATGCTTTGTTGAAGGTTGTTTGCAAAAACGTGCACGCACTAATTTTGTTAGCAATTTTTGCATTCCAACTATCGAATTCCATTTTTTTAACCATTGTAACCTCAAATTTTTCTGTCATCAAATGTAACCCAAATTAATTGTTTTAGTGACGCAAATAAATACAACACTACTTGGATATAACCGAATGAAAAGAATCCTGCCACCTCAAGTAGAGGGTAATAGAAGTAAAATGTCTTCCGCCTTTTTGCACTCGCTGTCTAACGTACCGGATAAGTTAGTATCCTTGAGTTTGTCGATTTCACCGAACGACGATCCAAAACTTGAAAGCGTCCGCCTGCTGGACGACCAAGAACAACTCTTAATCAAGTCGGAAGAAGACTTTACAAAACTTCTAAAAATAGACCCTAGTCACAAAATTAAAGTTGTATCCATATTTGGAAACACAGGAGAAGGTAAATCCCACACTTTGAACCACACATTTTTCGAAGGAAAAGAAATATTTAAAACGTCACAATACCAATATTCCTGTACCATTGGAGTGTGGGCAAAGTATGACGCAACTCTCAAGACGATATGTATAGACACTGAAGGCTTCTTAGGTATAACAAAAAAAGAGCATCAACGAACCCGGCTCTTATTAAAGATTCTTGCCATTTCTGATGTCATCATTTATCGCACAAGGTCAGAGCGTTTACCACGTGACATGTACACATTTTTGGGGGGCGCTTCCAGATCGTACAAAGAGCATTTCAGCCCCGCTTTGCAGAATTTTTTACAGAAATATGAAATCGACAAGAACTTTCTGTCGTGGGGGCCGAGCGTTATCGTTTTTCACGAAACTAGATACACTTGTACTCTGAACAGTATTGCTGACGTTAAAACGTCACCAGAAGATCTTTTAAGAGAAAATTTTTCTAAACTTGATGAGAGTTTTGATGGATTCAGCTCTCTAAAGTATATTGGAGTGGCAAATGGTGGCGGTAAAGAATCGTTTGCGCAGTTGCGTGTTGCGGTGGAAAAAGAGTTGGAGTCTACCCAAGTGAGATCACCAAGAAGCCCAAAGTATGTGTACCACACACTCAAGGTAGGTTAAAAATTACAAATGGGATTAATAAGAGTGGAGCAGTTAGCATGTAGCGATTTAGACATACAGGGTGTTTCTTTTATTTAGTACAACCTCTGTAACTTTTTTAGTCTTAAAGATAAACCTGTAGTTCTTTGAGCAATTTGTATCATTTTAAAAGGTCTATGTGATGGCGATCTCACATTTTTATTATCGCTTCCGGTAGAACCGGAAATTATGTCAACTTTTTTTTTTTTTTTAGATATATTTTTTCATAAACGGATAGGTTGTTTTTTTCTAAGAAATCAAAAGCAATCAATATTCTAAAATTAATGCTTAAAAAGTTATTCAATAAAATGGACGAAAAATCCATATTTATTGATGACAATCTAGTAGCTTGAAAAATTGACACTCAGTCATTTATTCACATAAGTGATGGTTTAAAATGATACAAATTTGCTGAAAGAACTGTACCGGATGTCGAAAAATGGCGAATTAACTCTTCAGTACCGTATGTACGGGGGTTTCGGGAGTCCCAAAAAAACGTATTTTTTTTAAAGTAAAATTGGCAACACTTCACGCACTTAATGCGTGATTATTTTCTGATTTTTTAGTAACGGTGGTGACCGAAATCCACCTTTTCTTTTTACTTCCCGAGCATAAGCTAAGGAAGTATTGTAAACGAGTCCGTCGGCCGACTCTCCACTTTTACATTTTCTCGACTTTTCATGACCCTTACAATACGAAGAAATATATCTCCCGTTTCCGTCTATCTGTCTGTCTGCCGTCCCGGATTTTTATTAGACAGATAATCTCCGAAAGTACTGGGCCGATTGTAAAATTTTGTATTTAAATATATTAGGAATACCATGTAGATGCTAAAACTAACTAACTAAAATTTGTCCAATCATCCCCACCAATAATGTGATGTCGTCACTTCAAAATTGTACATAGTAAATGGGTTTGAAATTGTATAAAATAACATAGTTCTACACATGTAGTTTATGACTCCATGTTGAGTTTATACCCGAAACGTCCAGATTTTTAAAAAAAATAATCAAAATTATAAAACAACATTTTACAATTTAATTTCGAATTTGCATAACCAAATGCTTTGATATCTTGCAAATATTTTAAAGTTACGATAAGTATAATAAATGTTTATTCAAAATATATTTGCTTATCCCCTCCAAAAAATTGATGACGTCAGCTCAAAATTTTGTTGAATAAATCCTATCTTAAATGTACAAAATACGATCAGTCCATTCTTGTAATTTATCAGTGCATTCATATTTTTTAGATTTTCTTTTACAGAGTGACTCAAAAAATTAACTTGTACTATCTTGCTATTATCTAGGTATATTTTTGGACAAAAAACCGAGTACGCTTACTTAATTAATTGGTCCTCTCTTCTGTATTGAAGAGACAAAATCAATCAACTGTCAGTTTTTTTTAATACATATGGTCGAATTCTTTCTAAGCATAAACATAAACACAACAGTTAAAGTTAAACAAGGAATATGAATTAAGAATACATTGTTTCCCACTGAGTATCTGCTTTAAATATATTTCATCTTGTCCGCACTTGTTCAGACCGTGCCCCCTTGGAATTTGCACCCTCAAGGCGCAGGAATTGAGGGGGTGTTATTTACCCTTCTGGAGCGAGGGAAGTTCTATCTAAATGACTTTCGACCAATTTCTTTTAGGACAATAACCGTAACAACCAGTAGTCATTAATCGTTGTGTATTATTATAAATCAAACAAGCTGTTATTTTTCTTTTATAAATTATAAACAAAAACAAAACCAACAAAAGAAAAATTCATTAAAGCATAACCAACTAAACACTAGAGAACATGTTCCAAATTCCTGCCTTGTGCATATAGGTAAGCTCGTAATGTTTCCAAATTTTAATCATTTTTTTGCTAAGATAAAACTGATTTTGGTAAATGACATACCTTCTAAGAAAAGAGAGGGTGGGTGGGCGGGGCTATTACCTACTAAGATAAGAGTGATTTTGGCAAATGAGATTCCTCTAAGAAAATAGAGGGGGGGGTTAGTATCTGCTAAATAAGATCGATTTTGGCAAATGATATATGTACCTTCCAAGAAAAGAGAGGGTGGGTGGGCGGGGCTAATACCTGCTGAGGTAAAACTGATTTTGGCAAATGAGATACCCTCTAAGAAAAGAGAGGGAGGGTGGGTGGGGCTAGTACCTGTTAAGATAAGACCGATTTTGGCAAATGACGTATCCTCGAAGAAATTTAATCAATATAAGAAAAGACACTAGAAGCTCCAAAGCACTTCCACAAATTTCAAAGATTGTTTTAAATTTTTCAAAAAAAAGAACGGTCCCAAAATTAACTTAAGAACAGGTTGATCAGAATTTTCCAAAAATAGAACACCAAAGTCACCTAAAATTGTTTTAAATAATTTACAAAAAAATTTCCATGGGCTCTCAAATTAATAGATCATGGGCACCCAAAAGTCTCCCGAATTGAATTAACTTCAACAATTACTTTTTGCACTTTGAAAAATTTGATGAAGACACAATTTTAGATATTTGCAAAGTGTTTAATTTGTTGTATGGGTACAAAGGGTCAAGAAAAAATGTGTTAGAATGAAAAAGACAGTGAGTGATTTATTTTAATAACGCATTTGTTATATATTCACATCAGTAAATAAAATAAAACAAATCAATATATACTTCATGCAAGAAGATTGTATTCATAATTTAAATTCAATAATAACTGATATTCAAAATTTTCGTCAGCTAAGGCATGACGTTTTGTCTCAAAAACATCCGCGCGAATACTAAACATCATTTCCACTGCGGCGCTAGATGGAATTGTTGTGTTATATTTTATAAACGTCTCCAAAACATGGAACACTTAGATTCAGTAGATCTAATTATTGTCTTCTTTTATTTTTTAAAAAATTGTCAAAATGTGTTTTATCAAATCTTTATCTGAGGGAGTTTGATTATCTAAAGGAAATTTGAAATTTTTTTCTAAATCTACAAATAAGTCGCATCGACTAATTTTTACACCTAATTGTTCTTCTAAGGCTATAATGGCATCGGTTTCGTGATCTTTACTCTTTACCTTTCATAATAGCTGGAGTATTTATTTGTCGCGTCTTATATACCATCGAACTAACAGTTTTTTGACAACTAGTATAGGGCAACATGTTGCATATTTTACCAAAAATTGATGCCGATTCTTTTGCGCCTTTTCATTTCACTCTAGCTACAACTAAAAGTTCGTTGCCAACTCCAACAACTTTTAAACAAAAATTTGCGTTGGCTGCGTGTAAATGTATCGTAAATATTAGTCCACCGATAATTACCTGCAGGTGCAGACGCAAATTTTGTAATCTTTAATAAAAAGGATGTTCCTAAATACTTAGAAGGGGGCTACAAGATAATGTAAAATTAAAAATCTGTCTTTAATTGCCTCTTATTTGGCGTTGTGACTTACAGATTAAATTTAAGAAACCTTAGAGGGTGGACACTCTCATAAAATGTTATTGTTGGATTTTGAGGGTTTAAAAGGACGGTCTCTATCGGTTACCTGTTGTACATTTGAGTGGACCAGCAAAATGGTTAAAGTTTGTTTGACCACAAATTTGAAATATTCTGCCCCTGTTATCCCAATTATTTATTAAGATATTTTATTTCTGTAAAGCGCAATTGATTTTTTAATACAATTTCTACTAATATGCCCTTTTGAAAATTTAAAATTGATCCATAAATAGAGAAAACCAGATAATCTCATAGTCATCATAATTTTAACGCGTTGTAGGTTTTTTTTTTTGACAACAAAATTTAGAAATCGGAAAAACAGTCTGGGTAGGAATTTTTACGCTCATTTCAACGGTGTGAAGTTTATTACAATCGGACGTATACTTTTGGCAAAAACTTGGGTAGAAGTTTATATGTATTGCCCTATGCTGGAAGCTCACCCTTAAAATGATGAAGAGCTTATGTATATTATGGTTATTTGGTTTCTTAACAAATTCTGTGCCAAGCTCGTTTAGATTTTAACTCCTTATTGGCTTAATCTTCTCTTATTCGATTCTTAGTTAGAAAAACAAAACAATATTTTTGAATATTTGGGTTAAAAGTAATTCAGAAGTAATTGTAAAAGTGACTGAATTACTTGTAATTGAATTACTTCCAACCACTGATTACTAGTTATTGTGATAATGAATGTGTTATTTAGTTGTTAAACGTAGCAAAAGAACCAATTTTAAAATCATTATAACTCCACCAAAATGTAATAAAGAATTGTTTTACTATTTTTCCCAGATTCACCATTTGATTGTTAAGAGCGTAGCGGAGAGTTAATCCGCCATTTTCCAGACACCCGGTATGTTTATCTTTAAAAATAAAAAAGTTACAGAGGTTGTATCAAATAAAAAAACATTTGGTGTAGTAGACATAATTTTGTAGTTATTTTTTGAAAATGAAGATGTTCAATCATTTTTTACAGTTTGTTACTTTATTTAATAAAACATGAGACGTGATAGAAACTAGAGTACTTATATAGTGTAATAAAAAATAACAACTAAGCAAACCTAGTGAACCACGGTCACTACAAATTGCACTACATATGATATATAGGAACCCTAGTCGGTTTAGCGGAAATTTTCAGTAAGTAGGCAGTAGTCCACTTAAAGTTCTAGATTGTAGCTATAGTGCAAGCGCCTTAAGTAACACTATCCTAAATAGTAAAATAAGAAAATAGGTACTGAGTTCAAGAAAAAAAAGTAATTTTTGATTTATCGTTGTTTTAATTCTTGCATTCAGTCTTAACGTGAAAATGAAAAAACACTTTTTTCAGAAGGATTTTTATACAGAATGTTTATAAAGGGCGGCCATTAAAGTGAGCACTGACTTTTGCCGCCTTATCGAAATAGGAATTATGATTGCATTGAATGTTAAATGCCGTTCTAATGACATATCTAGACTTGTAAACACGTGCTATGCACCTGGAATTTTTAACAATGTTAGTTCTCATTTAACATCGAAACCATTGTTTTTTGTACATGTTGTTACTAAATTCGAGTTTAATTTATTACTAACAGGAGATTAATGAAAAATTCCAAAGTCAAATAAGCGAGGCCAATCCACAGTTGTACCTTTCTGCTTTCTTCACGTGTCAAGACAAATGCCTATCGTGTGGAGCAGGTTGTAATTTATCCATGGGTCACAAAGACGATGACGAGCCTCATTCCAGTACAAGTAAATGTAAACTTCAACATCAGTACCAAAACTTCGTTTACGTTTGCAAAGTAGACACTCCACGCTTGCTCTAGTCACTATTCTAAACCGTAAAATTGTAGAAATGTTGTGAAAATGGGACAAGGCAGATAGTAGAACCGAGTTATCAGGCGAAAAATGAGCAATTTTGGAGTAGTATTATCTCGACAGTGTGGTCAGGTTACATTATAGAATGTCCCACATGTGGAAAAATCTACCAAAGTCGGGAGTATTGGTACGGAAATAAAGACCCGAAAGACGAAGCCGTTTTGGTTGAGATTGTACACGTGTGGCCAGGGGTAAGTTAAATGCAACAACAAAGGCTTAACAGAACATTGGCCTGTGAACATTTCCGAGGACGTACTAATTGAGGCTAAGATGTTCTTTTGAGCCTTTGTTGTGGTTGGGGGAATCAAGCACATTGACTCATCTTTGAGAAAGGATAAACGCCATTTTCAGCACAAGTCGCTCCTAGGGTCACAAAACTCGGCCCAAAAAGTGCTTGATGGTGTCACTAGCATTAGTAACGTTGTAGCCAGTGTTGGATCGCAACCCACAAAGATGATCAGCGATTGGGTGACAGATCAAATTGCGCCTAGCTATTGGATACCAAACAACGAAATCCAAGTAATATTTTTTAGTGTTTTTAAAACTGAAAAAAAACTTGTCAATATTGTATTACAGGTGTGCGCTAAATGTAAAACCGGTTTCGAATCCAACGCTACCAAACATCATTGTAGAGCTTGCGGACAAGGATTTTGCGAAGCTTGTTCATCAAAAACACAAGCAGTGCCTGCGAGAGGGTGGTATGAAGACGTGAGAGTGTGTGATGGTTGTTACAGAGAAGAACCTCCCAGTATGAACCACGTGGCTGACGGCACCGAACTCAGAAGCAGAAGAATTGGCGAAAGCGTAATTAATTCAATATCAGTCGTTAAATCAATTCTCGATAAACCTAAAGAACTTATTAAAGAAACAGCAAGGCCTGCGTATTGGACGCCCGATAATGAATGCAAAAATTGTACAGGATGTGATAAACCATTTGGCGCACTTTTAGGACTACACCATTGTCGAGATTGTGGTAAAGGGGTTTGTGATAAATGTTCCACTACACGAAAACCTGTGCCACTTAGGGGGTGGGAAACACCCGTAAGAGTTTGTGATAAATGTTCAAGTTAAATGACTTGCTCAAGAAACATTTGTTACAAGTCTGACAGAGACACACATTCAGTAGCTTTCGATAAAGCATTTACAGTTATAGGTTTGTACTTTTAATAAACATCGGTGTGAACGTCCTCGTGTGGTATTTTTTATTTTATAGGGTTATGGAGATTATTATATAAATACTTAGAATTATGCTTTCATGTTTTTTTAGTTTTTTAGTTTTGTTTTTAAATTTTCGTTGTGCAATGAACATGGACGGAAAGAAATAGACAAAGTTTACTTTGAAGTGAATGACGTTTATTACCATGTTTACTTCATTTATCACTGGCTTGGTTTCAATTTTTCGATTTCAGTACTGTATCCTATAGAATAATTAACAAGTAATGTGTGCTTCGTTTTAACAAAAAATTCTGTTGAACTGTGTATAGCATAGTATGTTTTGCAAGTTCTCAAGCAATTGTACAGACTTGAATCTTGCACTGAAATGTACATACATCATACTTTTTTATTAAGTACTGGTTTTTTTTGAGTTAGCTTAGTATTTTTAAAATGTACATTCCAAATTTTCTTATTAAGCACTGGGCAAAGGCGAATAATTCTGGTATTAGTGCATTTATAAATTTTATGTATTTTTCTTTGTAGGTGCTTAACCACATCTGGTTAAGACTAAATCTTCGTTTCAGTGATATTGGTTTTGATTGAATTGTGATACATGTAAATATGATTTGGTTGTATGTACATAATAAAACTGTTCACTATTGAATATGATTGCATCTGTTGTTTTATTATTCATACCTACGAAATTCATATTTTTAAACGGGCAAAATGAAGAATAAAAACTAGTGACGAAGTGATATTTTTGCGAAACTAATAGAATGGTGTTTTATTTGTCGCTACATTTATATTTACCGCTCATAGGAAATAGCAGTGTAGCCAATAGTACTGTCAAATTGTAGTTATATTTGGACGTCCTACCATTTTCTTTGAAAAACAAAAACCTAAAGTGACGACATACATCGACAAATCATACAATAATTTATAAAGACGCAATTGTCTTCAAATTAAAATAAAACTTTAATTTGTTGATTTAGTTGCAAACCCAAAAGTCACTAGACATTCCAATATTTTAATCCAGTGCGAATATAAAACAGTTCGTGTTAAAACTGGCTTTGATTTTCTTCACTATATCAAAAATATTAAAAATTTGATGAAATTTCCCATCCCGTACGGCTCGAGTTTGGTAAATTCTGTCCAAATGATGTCGTGGCGGGAAAAAATTGAATTTGAAAGATTGTGAAGAATCATGGCTACAAACAAATCAGTGAGATCATATGTTTGGGTGGCATAAAATGGTGTGCTCTTGAACCGATTGTGAAAAGTGACATAGTTTTTTAAGATTTTTAGTGATAAGGTAAAAACATAAATTAGAATTTATCTCATTTTTAAATTGCATGAATCTCTTCTTCTTGGTTTCTTTAATTTTTAGCCTCTGTTAGTTGAGATATACAAAGAATAATAGAAAATGCTTTCTCACATTCACGTTGTTGTATATTTGTAATGGCCGAAATTTGACCTATATTATTTAAATTAATCTGTTGCTTACACCATGTGATTTTATTTAGTGTTGTCTTTAGCTTCGCTAACCATTAAACGTGCCGCAGTTTGAGTTTGCACTATAATTTGAAAACATGTTCAAATGGATTGAAATTGGGTTAGGAAATTCCATGTCCACGTATTGTACTTTTTTACTTCTAAATTTGGACAACAGTACAATGTGGTGTCAAGAAAGAACTATCATAAAACGTCGGTAGAAATAAATTTCCATTGTAGGATGAAACTGGCGTGGTACATTCACGTCGTTGCATACCTCAGTAAATCTGTGCCCAAACAATAAAATATTTTAATGTAAAATGTGCCCTTTGGTTACTGCTCGACATTCATGGACAGAATTTATAGTCGGAATTCGCAGGCTTCATTATGGCGTGGTTTTAGTC
This sequence comes from Zophobas morio, assembly GCF_036711695.1. Lineage (NCBI taxonomy): Eukaryota > Metazoa > Arthropoda > Insecta > Coleoptera > Tenebrionidae > Zophobas > Zophobas morio. Next base: position 13,940,372 of record NW_026972107.1, read on the forward strand.
TTTTTGACGATAAGCAATAGTTGTTAATTTCGATTTCATAACATGTTTATCTGCATTGTGAAAATTATGTTGGCAACCATGTTATTTACGCAAATAAAATATTTTTTTTCCATTAACCACAAAATAAATTCAAGTATAACTTTCCTTTCATTGATACAAAATGATAAAGTCGTGGTAGGCCCAATTAACTTTTACGTAACGAATTTTATGCATGCTTAGTTGTATTTTCAAAGGTAAACTTCATTACGTCAGCTTCTCATGGGTTGCCATAGCAACGGTGACGCTGTGGGTCGTCGCGTTAATCCCCGACGTACGTCTCGCGTTGGCCTGGTGTGTCTGTGAGACACGACTATCCGAGGCATTGCGGGGGTCCGGGATGCATTTAGAACGGGGTAACTATGACAACCTTGGTTTTCGTAGCTAAACTGTAAAGAGATGTGCATGTGATGTCTGTTCGAGTAAATCCAAGACATATTCGGGTGTTAACTCCTGAAATTTTGCCCTGAAAATGTAAGATGTTGGCGAAATTTGTCGGCTTCTCCGTATTGATGAAATCCTATTAAAATGTTTCACATTGAACCTCCGGCATCGTCTTGCTGTGATAAAAAGCTTTTCTGCTTATCAGTGATTTTACTTTATCTTTTTTTTACGTAAGTGTTGGCGAATGTGTAAATTTGGATCGATATCATTTATTTTGCTTGGTGTTTCGATGTTAGCGAACCCGAAAGTGTGGTTGTTTTTATTCGATGTGAAATTTTATGTATGCGCTTTTTCTTTATGTTATTCCATGTTTTGCTAGTTTTACGTTCAAAGTATGCGGTTAAATAGATGACACCTATAATTAAATGTGAATAGTTACCTCAAGGTTGAGGTATGATCTAAACAATGAATTTTTTCTCCTACTAATATCGTACTTAAATAATTAAATATTACAGCATTCATAAGTTGATAGAGAATATATTTATAGCATTTTATGTGTACTATTATCTTTTGCTTTTAAGTTGATTTCAAAGATTATCTGATTAGAGAAATTTTTTCATGAATGGCATTTTTATTTACATACTGGTTGTTTATTATCTAGAGTGCTAGAATCGGATGTCTTAGATTAATAATGCAATATTTTGACATGCATGTCTTTTACGTGTTTAGGTTTCATAAACGTCACTGTGTCAAAATAAATCTACGTACTAATAGATTTAAATAGTATGTGTACAGTATGCCAAAAAAGTGTCGTCTTGTCAAGTGCCACTGTAGTAGATTTTCATTTCATATTGCACCATGCTTCTTCAATAAAAATGTATGCACTGAAAAAAAAGTTCACTTGGCCACGTTTTTGACAAGACGACACAAGTTTTTTAGCATCGTGTACACTCTGGAACAAATTACAGGCACCCTGCCAACAAAAATAAAGAAATTAAGAAACAATTTGCTGTCATCAGCTTACCAGAATGTATATTGTAATGAACATAGCCTGACCTTGTGCCTTTACGACAGAAAAAAAAACTGAAGATCCTAATTTTTGTAATTTAGAATATAGAATATTTAAAAAATTTGAAACACATGGAATTGGTGTTTCATATAATGTAGTGAACCAAAGAAGCAACGAGGTATCAAGACGGATATCATTTAAGAAGTAGAAAAATAACAGTTTTTACATCGGCTGATTTAATGGCACGCAATGCGTGCCATCGTAAGAAAACGTGAACTAAATTATGGTAAATTATAATGTTTGTGACGTCCAAGGCACCCAATTCCGTTACATTGTACTTTAACTGTAAACAACCAAATGTTGCTTCTCGTAATCAATAAAATACACGTAATTATGGAGTCTTTTGAAATTTTTTTGTTTCAAATAATATGATTTTACGCCAACTTTAACATCACCTAATTCAGATGAATAAATGCGTGATGCCATTGTACCGGTGGTTAATTTTTTGTTTATTTCTGTGACATCACAATAATACATAAACTAAAAATTGCAGTGTTTGGTTCATAACACGTCTGACTTTCTCATTCTTAAATGTTAATAACGATTAACCTAGTTAGTTTTCTTTCTTGAAAGTAACACTTATTTTGCAGTGTTGAAAAAAAAAAAATAATTATAGCATCATCTCATTTATTGCGGTTGAATCTTAGCGCAAGGAGTGGATTGGAGCTTATACTCTACCCGTAATAATGTTAAGTGATCGTTCGTCACATGAGCAAGGCAATGTAAAATTATTTTTCAAAAATGTTTGCAACTTGTCAAAACTAATTTACGATATTGTAACAAGATTACATTTAAAAATAAGAAGTCAGAGACCTCACCTTGAAGTGGTTGTTATAAAGTGTGCTTAAAAATTTGCGCACTGACTACATCTCGTTGGCACAGCCAATGATCTAATAACTAATGGATGGAGTGTTGAGGCGCGTAATACCTCTCGCATGCGGTGACAACTAGAGAGAGAAATAAACATATCTACAGTGAGTGTTGTTAGACAAGGCCAACACGTATCGGTAGGCAAGAACGAGCTTCGGTGCCGTTGAGTTAAATAGAAGATCATGTAAAAATGATTTTAAAATTCAACTTTGTTATCGTTTTTTTTTATTTTGTAGGAAACTGTATATACATACAATACAAAATGTATATAAACACACAATTTATTGAACAAAATTAATTTTGTGTATACCTGTCTGATTTTATTAGGAACTTGATTATTTCTGCTGTTTTCATAATTCGATCTCATAATAAAAAAAGTACGTAAAATTACATAAACCAACTGGATTACATGCTTGTTAAGTGGATCTTGATCCAAAATGTGGTCATTTAAGACATTAAACATATTTCTGAAATTTAGTAATCTAATGGTTTTAATTGTACGAATAGTAATAACATTGGCTGAAATATTATATTTCATAGTTCTGAAAGTGGTTTCAGCTATCTTACAAACTTTGACGACATCAACTGATGGCTTTGTAAGTCCACCTCTATTTTTCTAAATTTAGCAGTGCCGAAAAGGTCTCATTATTAGTCAGTTTTTTAGGCCTTGTTTCATTTTTTTTATGGTTTGAAAAATTGAAAATGAATGGAACTGCGTCCTTTTTTAAAATTCTCAGTTGTTGTATGGGATTAACAGAATTTGTTAACTGCCGAAAATTCTCATTTTTAAAATGTTTGCTACACACTCTTGACGCAGACGTCCGAACAAATTTATCTCGTTTAAGTGCAATAATCCATTGCTTTCTTAGCAACAGATTTGTCGGAAAACTGAAATTAAATGAAATAAAGATTGTATGAAAACATTATTCAGCAGATATCTCACCGATGAAATGAAATATTACAGCCTTTGTGATGCCGCTCCTCGCATCCAAATGCACAACAAGATATAACCATCGTAAATATGATTGTTATTATTGCGATTGTAAGAAAACAAGCACTTTAGAACTGCACAGAAATGCCACACACACCAGGAAGTGAGTAATTAAAAGTAAATTTTAACTGGAAGTTGCTCTGTTTTGCCTACCGATTCGGACCTCTCAAATGGTCACCGTACCCTCTCTCTCTAACGTCTCTCCAGTCTGAGATCTCTATGGGCACAGCATTAACTACAAGAAGAATGTAAAAAAAAATGAGTTCACTTGTAGCGCTACATAAATGAGTTGCCACAGAGATAATCTTCAGTAATTGTGATATATAATTGTTTACCATATATAGAAATAATCAGAAACTTAAAACATTAATTTTAACTCTACGAAGCGGATTGAAGATGACTTCTTTGCATGTCGGTTAGATAAACTTACATACCACAAGTACGATATTCAATTTCTGATTAAACTGCGTTAATCTGATTGTACATTGGTAAACAATCCTGTTTTGTGGTTTTGTGGAACTATATATATGCAGAATATCAGTATATATAAATATATAACTCATAGTTAATTTCTATGGTTAGACCATCGTTAAGCCAGGGAGTTTTTAGTTGATCAAATTTTGCTATAGTTTGCATAGTTCATTATTATTTCTGTATGCTTCAGTCACACAGGCAAGACTATACGAACTCCAATCGTGGTTAATAATAAGAAAAAGTTAAGTGTATGAAAACATGTAAAATTTTAATTTTTGTCTGCTAACGGAAATTATTTTACTAAGCACATATTGTGGCCAAAGTCTTAAAAATTAATTAGCAAAAATAATACGTTGCGAAATCTTATCGTGTTAAAGTTTCGACTGATAATTGTGGTCAGTGTGACGTTGACAGCTTCTGTGGTCTTGTAAGCTGTAGCTGATAAATGGTTTACGTATAATATAAACACGTTGAAATAATATCGAAATGTATTTTTGACAGATTAATACAGAATGATTATCAAGTTTTCTACAACTTTACGTTAAAGCAGACAATTTATAAAATTAATAGCACGTAAAATTGTGTACATTATGTTGAACGTAAAAGTGAAAGTGGAAGTTTTAGAAAACAGAAAATTTAATGTTTTTAGGGTTTTGTCATTTTTCTTTGTTAAAATATACCTATTTAACCCAGTTTATTGTATTTGAGAAACTGTGCTAATCAAGTTCGCCATAAGAACGAAGCGAAAATTTACAGCCAACTTCGAAAAACAAAAATTGTATACAATAAAATACTAAACTAAATTTAATGTATAATAGCATTCTTTTAAAATTGCACTTCTGCAGTGAAAAAGTCATTTCTATAGTTCACATTTAAGAACCTGCATTGTCATCGACGGCAATTATCGAGATTCGCTTATTCATTCATTCATCATCCTTCTGGTTTTGTAGTGTTCCCATTCAAGGAAATGCAAATCAGTCTAGTCACAGTTGGTCACTTTTTAATGGAAGGTCCGCAGCAGACATAAAAAAGTCGAAAGATAAATTTTGTAATTGTGATAGGAGAAATATTTTGTACTATTACTGAATGAAGGAAAAATAACAATTTGTTTAGTAAATTGCGTCTTTATTTTATCTTTAATGATAATAATTGTTTATGCCCCACGTGGGTTTGAATGGGACGTCGCTTTTTTATGTAAATTTTCGCGTTGTTGCAGTAACGTATAAGGCCCAATGTCTCCAGAAAGATCAAATTCACCCCAAGACGAAGCAGTAATGACACCGAAAATGTCAGTACCGGCCAGTCCTGTAGCAGGGACACCCATCCGAGAAGCCCAGTCACCCATATCATTGCTGTTAGCGGTAGCTCACAGTCAAAGCAGGAATGGTGACGACGATCTTACAAGTTTGTCGTGGCTGCACGAAAGAGATCTCTTGAAAGGTACTTATTAACCTAAATAGATGCAATTACAGATAGATTGGTTGTGTTGCCTTAGGTATGAACATAAACCCATCACCATCAAATAGTGTCAATTCAACACCGGTAAAAGGTAGCAATAGTCTGTTAATGGATTCGTTTCCAACTAGCGATTACGTCGATGAATCTTCCATATCAGCAGCTGATTCGTCGAGTAGTTCCTTGAATTCGCCGATTCCGTATCAAAACCACAACGGGACGCCGTCTCAGAAGAATAAACACCCCCACAATGTACCTTACGATCCTTTGGTTCACACGAATAACAAGCCGCCATATTCCTTTTCCTGTCTCATTTTCATGGCTATCGAAGATTCGGCCCAAAAAGCTCTTCCAGTAAAAGAAATTTACGCGTGGATACTTGAACATTTCCCGTATTTCAAAAACGCTCCCACAGGTTGGAAAAATAGCGTTAGGCATAATCTGTCGTTGAATAAATGCTTCCAAAAAGTCGAAAAAGCACCGGTAATGTTTCAGTCTCTTTTTAGCCACTAACTGATTTTTGTCACTTCCAGAATCTAGGAAAAGGTTCCTTGTGGACTGTAGATCAACAGTACAAACCTAATTTAATCCAAGCCCTCACTCGATCGCCCTTCCATCCTTGTTCTACTTTAGATCCTTCCACCTATTTTAGTAATAACAATAACAAAAACCATGCATCTCCTGAAAAAGGCTCAATTTCGCGCTTACCTAATCCCGAATTATATCCATACCTCTCCAAGAAGTTGGCTTCCGCCGAACTGAATAATCGAAGACTTGTCAAAAGCGAAACGTCGGATGAGTCGTTAGACGCTGTTGATGCCGCCGCAGTCATGTTAAGTTTGAAAAATGGCCCTAGGAATCGCCAAAGGAAAGAAAAGGGATTATACTGCCAAGTTATTACGACTTCGCCTAGCCAAGATCATACCTACAGTGCGGCAGACTCTGTTGACCCTTTGGGAAACGACGAAGCTTTTGAAAGTGACGAAGAAAGGTAAAGTCGCGTAAAACGAGCAGGGTCACGGAATCAAATTAGTCACATCAATACGGATTAAGACATCCTAGAAGACAAAAATGTATTTTTTTTATGTAAAGAGGATATTAATCACCGCTATTTCTTTTATCTTCTGCTCTCTGTATGAACGTTTCAACGCTGTCAGAGATGGCACCACAAAACAAAACTAGCAAGATCTTTTAAATATTTATATATGGCCCTGTTATTAGGGTTACTTGTTGGACAATAAAGACTATTATTATTAAAATGCAACCTCTCAAACAAAACAAAAAAAGATGAGAATGATACTCCTGTACTGGTGGTCTAGGAATTTGTTTACACGTTGCTGTTACGCATAATTTCTTCTAGATTGCATTTCAAATGCGATTTTAATGTTCTGTAACACATTGTTGTGTGATTTAGTTAAAGACTTGTTTTAAACTACTAAATGCTTTATGTGGTTGTCACAGATCGGATTATAAAAGGACTATAAACCGTTGATTACAAAATTAATTTAAAACATTTTGTCAGTGTAATGGGCTGTTAAGCGTTATATTGAGAACGTTATTTTCTAACCATTAAAATTTTATGACGAGTATATAAACTATTGGACGTCACAACAGTAGCGTTAGAGGCGATTGTAGAATGAGCAGTGACGGTGAACCTTCGCTGAAAATATAGGATTGCAATTGAGAAAAATACTGCCACAGGTACAGTGTCACGTACACACTGATTTCTTTGCCTTCACAAGATAATAAAATTGTAGTGATACAAAAATAACGTTCTGAGTATAAATGAACTAATTAAATGGAAACCCATATCTTAACCTGTGTTAACGAGGCTAATACGATTCAGCGACCCTACGTTAATCACAGTATATATAATTAACTATTTACGTTAAAAATTTATTAGAATTGTCAAGAGTCGTACGTGTCGGAAGATCGACTTTGAAGATGAAGAAGAACGGAAGATCAAAGAAGGCGCCGAAACTCTTCTCAACCTGGCAGGAATAACCACGAGAAAAAGATATAGTTCTGAAAGTTCCGATTATGATCCTCATAAACGAATAAAAATGTCACCACAGTACGACATCAATGATAACGAATCAGAAGAAAGACCAACACCGTTTAAACCCAGGTTATTAAGAACGAAGAAAAAAGAAGGTAAATCAAAAGTTTTGTTTAACAATAACAACAATGACGAGTGGGTCAAACATCGGCGCGAATTGGAAATTAATCAACATAGGTAATAATCAAACGCCGAGTAATTTGTAGGAAAATAACGTAACGCTATATAAGTTGAAATCTAATACTGTTATAGTAATTTTAATATATTTTATGTTTTTGTTTACATTTATAATATATGGAAAGTAACTCTATGTTAGGATTGTTTCTAGAAGTGTTATATTGACTGACGAAAATATTGTTTTTCAAGATTCTTTCACATAACAGTTCCAAATTTGTGGTAACGTCAAAATTTCAAACTAGCACACATAGGAAGTCAAACAATTGAGAATATGGGAACAGGTAATAACAATTAACGTAAAAGTACGTGCATTAAATTTATATTTTTGTCACTTGTTCCTTTCTCTAGATTCGCTGATCAAATGATACAGATTCTGAGGAAAGTAAGGTAAGGTTACAAATGTACAGTTACTTGCTTTATTTGAGCGAGTAACAATAAAACTTCACCTCGCGTGATTGCTGGATCTATAATTGTACAAAGAGTTGGTGACCATTGAATGAAAAATGGAAGAAAGATTTCCCAGTGCCCTTAAATTCAATATGTGTTATAAATTTCTTCTTTCATATCATTCTTAATATTTTTTGTCGAAATTTTCACCAGCTTGCAATTAATTAACTGCTCGTGCCCGTTGTGTTTCACGATTTTGGAACTGTTGGCGCTTTTCTTATTTGTTTTGTATTTAATGGTCAGGTTCATCACCAAATATTATTTATATAAGAGTGATTTTCAAGTCAAATCAAGAGAATAAAAGTGCAAGAATTTTCTATTACTATATTTATATAGAGGAAATTTTATCTAAATAAATTATGACTTTTAAAGTTGTTACCAAAAGTAGAAATAACATGTAATTAACACTAGATGGGGATGTAATTTATGTTATTAGATAATCGTGTTGTTTTAACTATTTATTTATTCTGTAGGTTAAATTAAGAAATTTGTTATTTTGTATTAAGGTTTATTTGCCCTTGAGGGTAGTTACGTGGTGTACAGAATTATTTGTCTGATTTTAATGATGTTTATATAGCTGGATATATTTATTTATTTTACGATAATTGTATTTTAATTCGGTCATTACCATTTTTAAAAAAAAGTTAAGCAATAATTCTGAAAATGTATCAGTGATAGGGAATAAGAAAAAATGAGTAATTTAAAAATTTTCCTAATGCTACAAACTGGTTTAAAGATCACTGAAAGTAGAGTAGGAGAAATATATTTTTTCTATTTCCCGTGATACATGCTCTTCCTATTGTACATAAAATTCGAAACAATCATTAAGTGTTTTAAAGAATGTGTGCGTTTTAAAGCTATTTTCCTATTAATCTTATCGTTCAATTTCCTTCAGCTACCATAAACGAGTATTTTAGGCCGTCTTCCGAATCAATGTGAAATTGAATGGATAAGTGCGATATTTAATTTTGTTAGTTTAGAATGTGAGAATTCTAAAAATCTTACATCTTATAGCAATACCAGTTTTGCCTGATCTAGTGAATAATACTCTATGCTTTGCCAATATTCTTGGCTTTGGTATATATATTTAAGATTCTATGTGCCAAATCATTTTGTACTTTTATTGCAGTAAATTTTACTGGCAATATTTTTTGGCGCCTGTCTTCCAATTTTATAAAATAGGTCTTCTTATAACCTTTCCATATTATTATGATCATTTTAATACGTTTGAACATTGTTTGAATTGTGTTCGTTAAATTAACAAATTATTAAGGTGTGTGTTTGGATTTATATATTTTTTTTTATTTTAGTCAGCAATAACAAACTTGTTTCAGCAGTTATTTAATCAAATATGTGTTTATTGTTATGACCATTTATTTGTACCTTAGTTTATTATACAAATAAAACAGCTGATTTTATTGACTTCTAATAATTTATAATTCCTAGTGATCAATCAGAATAGATTTGTTGTCAAGCATGAGTATGCACTGATTAAAACTAGATTTCATGACTTGTCCGTGTTTAAAGAAAAATCACAACAATACCAGAATAATTATAAAAAATGTAGTTTTAACGAGTACAATTAGTGTAACAAAAAAAACTTTGACTAGTGTAGTTTTGAAAATAATAAAAACTTGAGGCAGGGAATTCACTTATTCAGGGTTCATTCAGTGTTAAAGTAAAACTTGAATTTTTTAGCACCGTATCAATGGCATTTCTAGGTTAGGTTAGTTAATTTATGTTGGCTACCATTTGGGTCTATCTTGTCTTCGGCGGTGACAGGGAATCTGGCAACACTGCTTCTCGTAAACACTTAAGCGTTTTGTGACTTAAGCCTTAAGCTTAAGCACTGCTTTCTTCAATCTCGTCACTTATTGGTAAGTGCCAGGTGTCATCCTCTTACTCGTAATATTTAATTTGAATCTTCTTTTCAGAAATTAAACAATGTCTACCATTGTTGAACACTTCATAAATCAGTTCCACAATATAGAAGGCACAACTATTGCACTTAGGCATAAAAATTTTTTCAAGTTGTTGCACGAGATTGCACCACTGGTGAGTACCAAAGGGGACGCGCTGGATGCCATCACATTAAATTTAAATCCACGAACTTACCTAGAAAGCTTATTCAGAGTCGATTTTCTAATTTACTTTCGACGATCACAAGAATTGCTGAATATACTGAAACAAGGGAATGATGTTTTTGTCAGCAAAATAGTGAAGCAAGTTTGGTTTTTTAAAGAAGTGTTTGGAGACGTTCCAGCACACCAACTGGTAAATGAAATTTTACCGTGTATGTCTTTTTCGGTTCGTATGAAAATACTGAGGAAGTTGAGCAGATTTTCACTGAGTGAGAAATTTGATGAAATTTATGACGCTCTTGTTAATCGGTATGGATTGTATTTCGCGTCACAGTTTATTACTGGTTGTAGTCCTGCAAAAGTAAGGCAAATTTTAATTGAAAATCCAGTTAAACTGACATCAACACAGTTAAAAAATTTGTATTTAAAGGATTCACAGCTCATAGATTTTTACTTTAGTTATAATAAAAGTTCTTTTGATTCACAGGTATATGAAAGGCTGATAAGGTTTATTTTTAATAACGACCATGCCTTGTTTGATTATCTAAAATGTAAGTATAAACTGTGTACACATCTCGGTCGAAGAGCTACAAAAAAATTTGTAATGCTTAAAAAAGATGAAATAATCAAGAATCCTTACAAATTTGATTACATAAATATGGAAGCTGTTTTAAGAAAAATCGGTGGAGATTCAGTGCTACTCTTTAGAAATGCTCTGCCTGAGCAAATCCCAGACCACTTCATTAATAGCGATTGGCTGTTTCGCAGTTTCCCTAAAAAGTACCATTATAGCTTGTTTATAAAAACTTTTCAAGATCACTATAAGATAAAATTAGCTGATCATCCTGCCATAATTAGTGAGGAACTATTAAAAATCATACCTGACAACAAAGAACGGGCAGCTTTAGCAAAAGTTTTAGTAGACACAGGCCATGATGAGTACCTCAAATACTTACTTATTGAAGACTCTGTTCGCTTAATCAAAGAAATCATTAATGTAACGTCGGATATTAAAGAAAGGGGTAAATTAATAAAATGCGTAATTGAAACGTGCCGTATTAATAACGACATACCGGCTTTATTTGACGTTATGAAATATTTTTGTTTTAGACATAAAAATGATGAATTAAATGTACATTTGCAGTTTATAAATAACATCGAAAATCTGTTTGGTTTTAAAAAATTCACTGAAGAAATGTGGGCTACTTTAAATGAGTTATTGGCCATTCACATGTTGAAATTTGATGAACGTCAATCCACGTACGAAAAAATACAAACAATGCCTTTAGTTAGTGTAAATTTAGGAACTTCTGTTTACCAAAAATTGTCTTATTTGGAGTTTTTGTTCAAAAAGGGCGACGTGATTGATGAGTTAGTTAAAGAATACTTCACTACTAACACTGAGTTCCCTGAATACAGTCACTACGATAAAAACTTTGGGAAATGTTTCTTATTGTTCGTTATAAACAATATAGCTCATAACGACATACACTTTAACTACAACTTAATTTGTGAGATTGATAGTTGGAATAATGTCTATAAAGACAATCAGTTATCTTTTTATGATTTTCCGATACTAGTTCACACGTTTAACCAAATTATTATGAGGGATAGACTGGCGATAGAGTATCCTGGCGTATTTCATGCGTTCCGCAATAAAATTTTTACCACAGAAGAGAATCTGTTTAAAAATGAATATATGCAGATGTATTGGGAGCATTATAAAAGGTTAGCAAAACTGACTGATATTCGATGGTTTTTGAAATACGATCCTCTTACCATCGTGGCCAACTTAAAGATGGTTTTTAAAATGTTGAATAAAAAATTCAACGGGAGATTGCGTTTGAACTTATGGAGACAGATTAAAAAATTTAGTCACTTGCAGTTAGGTGAAAAATCAATTGAAACGTGTTTAACAATGCTGAGTGATGAAGAAGGCACTAGGATGAAATCGTGTCCTATTCGTTTCTTGTCTGTTTTAATGAAACCTGAAGATTACGCAGCATTGGCCGATGCACATAAACCTGGGAACACAGAACTAAACCTAGAAAGCGAAAACGATGTCAGACGATATAAATTACAATGTGCTATAGCCATGCATTTTAAAAACACAAAAAGCTACGAAGTGCTTCCTTCTTTGCTGAGCTATTGTACCGATGATTTCTTTAGATATGCTAAGAAATCGCTTTACAGTTTGCTGTATCGAACACCAGAAAACGAACTTCCTCAGTATTTGAATTACTTATCGAATAATGAGGCGTTGTCAGTACATGCCTTATACATAACGTGTGAACTGACTGCCTCGTCAAAAATTGAAAGTATACTTAAGCAAGAAACACAATCGCTACAGAGGTACCTATTTCCACCTACAATTAATTACTTTGTAAAAAATCCTAGTGATTCGATATTCGAATTAGTCAAGATGTATATACCGCTAATTATACGAGGTGACGAGAAATCCTTAAATATTTTAATGGAACATTTGACGAAGATACCTCAGAAGTATAGAGCTCAGTATATTCCATTAATTTGGAACTGCTTTGAAAATACCGTATATGAATGGGAAAAATTGTTATCCTTAAAAAAGAGAATTCTTAGCTGTGTGACCTGCGAAATAGCTAGAGAAATTCCATTAGAATTTGGCGTACGAGTTATTCAACAACACCTCTTTGCGAACAATAAAGATAGAAGAAGAAATCCGAATATAGTTCCTTTCATGTTCATATTTTTAAGCAGCAAGGACGAAAAGCAACTTATTTTTAACAAAATCTTTTCCTTCGTTGACCAATGTACGTGTAAAGAAGAAATGTTTACTGTTCTTCGTGATTTGTATCACCAAGTTATGAGTTCAACGAGTGATAATTTGCGATACATGGAACCGTACGTGAACTACTTTGAAAAGAAAGTTTCACTGACTGAAGATTTTTATGATTTCATTAAAATTTTTTTCTTAAAATGCAAGTTGGAATCAAGTCAATGGACTGTCGACCACTTGGCTAACAAAATTTTAGTTTTCTTTGAAGAAGTAGTTGCAAAATGTGGACCGTGGGTGATTCATTTATTTGCAAGAGAAATGAACGTCGGCTTGGCGTATTTTGCAAAAAAACCTGTTACAAGAAATGAGTTCTACTGTGCCATGATGAAGCAACGTCCGATTCCTATCGTGGCAATTTTGCTGTTGGAGGTAGTTTCGGAACCATCGTGCGGCAGCTCGCCAGATGGAAAAGCGCATTACCATGAATTGTTGCAACTGATAAAAAATATTGAAGATCCCGCTGTGCAAATTTTTTTAGGACGTAAAAAATATAAGTCGTATGGTCGAAGCGTTTCTGAAGATAGGGATGATGTTTCTGTAAATTGGGAGTATATGTAACATGATATTTATTTAAATAAAAAATATCTGATGCGTTGTGATTTATTTTATATAACACAGTTATAAGAATGTTATAATAATGTAACCAATAAATAAATTAAAAGCCGAGAAAGATTCGCACTTTTCTGTCCAAAAATTGGTTTTTATATAGTGTCATAACAATATTTATATATACAGTATATATTTTTATCAATTTGGCATCGAGAGTTTTGTGCCAATAAACCCAAGCCGATAAGATCGTTTTGTGATTACACTAGTACAAAGGTCGTGGTACATTTTTATCTTGTCCCGTATGCTGCTAATGCATAGAGTAGAAACCACTAAGTCTCCTTAACATTTACAGAGATTTCTCACAGTGCGTCATTTCATCATTGGTGCAGCGTTGGTAGTTTACCACTCCTAAATTCTAATTCAAAGTAAGCTTATAAATCTTTTTTTCAGACATAAAATAATGGCCGCCGTTGTTGATCAGTTCCTAAATAAGTTCCAAAATATAGAAGGCACAACCATTGCAGCCAGGCAGAAAAACTTTTTCAAATTGTTGCATGAGATTGCACCACTAGTGAAGGACAATGTAAAAGCACTGGATGCCATTACGTCAAATTTAAATCCTCAAACTTACCTGGAGAGCACATTCAGACTGAATTTTCTAATTTATTTTCGAAGATCACAAGAATTACTGCCTTTATTGAAAGAGGGAAACGATGTTTTTGTCAGCAAAATAGCGAAGCAAGATTGGTTTTTTAAAGAAGTGCTTGTGGATGCTCCAGCAGATCAACTGGTAAATGAAGTTTTACCATGCATGTCTTTTTCGGTTCGTATGAAAGTACTGACGAGGTTGAGTAAATTTTCACAGAGTGAAAAGTTTGATGAAATATATGACGCTCTTGTTAATCGGTATGGAATGTTTTTGGCGTCACAGTTTATTACTGGGTGTGGTCCTGCAAAAGTAAGGCAAATTTTACTTGAGTATCCAGTTAAATTAACATCAACACAGTTGAAAATTTTGTATTCAAAGGATCCGCAGCTCATAGATTTTTACTTTACTGCTACCAACGCTTCTATTTATATACGTGAATATTCAAATCTGATAAAGTTTATTTATAGTAACGATCGTGCCTTGTTTGATAATCTAAATGATAAGTATCATATATCTATACACCTTGGTCGAAGAGCTACAAAAAAGTTTGTAATGGTTAAAAAAGATGACATAATCAAGAATCCTCACAAATTTAATTATATAAACATGAAAGCCGTTTTAAGAAAAATTGGTAAAGATTCTGTGCTGCTTTTTAAAAATGCCCTTCCTGCTGAAGTGTCACATTGCCTTAATAACAATTGGCTATTTCGAAGTTTCCCCAAAAAGTACCATTACAGTTTATTTGTAACAATCTTTCAGGATCACTACAAGATAAAATTAGTTGATCATCCTACCCTAATTAGTGAGGAACTTCTAAAACTTATACCTGACGACGTGGAACGGGCAGCTTTAGCAAAAGTTCTAGTAGACATTGGTCGCAATGAGTACCTCAGGTACTTACTTATTGAAGATTCTGTTCGATTAATCAAAGAAATAATTAATGTAACGTCAGATATTTATGAAAGGGGTAAATTAGTAAAATATTTAATTGAGACGTGTCATATTAACAAAAACATAGCCGCTTTATTTGAAGTTATGAAGTATTTTTGTTTTAGACACAAAAATGACGAACTAAGTGTACATTTGCAGTTTATAAATAATATTGAAAATCTTTTTGGTTTTAAAGAATTCACTGAAGAGATGTGGGCTACGTTAAATGAATTGTTGACCATTCACATGTTGAAATTTGATGCCCGTCAATCCACGTACGAAAAAATACAAAAAATGCCTTTAGTTAGTTTTAATTTGGGAACTTCTGTTTACCAGAAACTGTCTTATTTGGAGTTTTTGTTCAAAAAGGGTAACGTCATCGACGAGTTAGTTGTAGAATACCTAGCTACTAACACTGACTTCCCCACATACCGAAATTACGATAAACGGTTTGGGAAATACTTCTTACTTTTCGCTATAAATAATATGGCTCAAGCCAGCGCTAAACATGTAACTGTCAACTATAAGTTAATTTGTGAAATAAATAATTGGAATAATACCTACAAAGATGATCAGTTATCATTTTATGATTTTCCAATATTACTTTCTGCGTTTAATTACATTATTAGGAATGGACATACGTGGAAATATCCTCTCGTCTTTCGTGTCTTCCGCAATAAAATTTTTACCACGGAAGAAAATATTTACAGAAATGAATATATGCAAATCTATTGGGAGCGTCATGAAGAGTTAGTACAATGGACTGATTTTGCGTGGTTTTTAAAATACGAACCACTCACTATTCTTACCCATTTTGAGATCGTTTTTAAAAAGTTGACCGAAAACCCCAAATTGCACTTCTGGAGACAGATTAAAAAGTTTAGTCACTTGCACCTGGATGAAAAATCAATTCAATTAAGTTTAGCAACGCTGAGTGATGAGGAAAGCACTGAAATGAAACCAAATTTTGTACCTGCTTTGTCTGTTTTAATGAAACCTGGAGATTACGCGGCATTAGCAGATTCGTATAAACCTGAGAACAAAAAACTAGACCTACAAAACGAAAAGGAAGTCAGGCGGTATACTTTGCAGTGTGCGATAGCTATGCATTTTAAAAATACAAAAAGCTATGAGCTGCTTCCTTCATTGCTGAACTACTGTGCTGGTGATTATTTTAAATATGCTATGAGATCACTTTATAGTTTGCTATATCGAACACCGGAGAACGCACTTCCTCAGTATTTGAATTACTTATCGAATAAAGCCGTATCAGTACGAAAGCATGCTTTATACATGACGTGTGAACTAACTACTTCGTCGAAAGTTGAACATATGCTCAGATTGTTAAGTAAGCAAGAAGAAGTACAATCGCTTCAGAAGTATATGTTTTTGAGTACAATCCAGTACTTTGTAAAAAATCCAAGCGATTCAATATTCGAGTTAGTTAAGCTGAACATGCTGTTTATTACTCAAGCTGACGAAGAATCTTTGAACGGTATAACCCAACATTTGCAGAAGATACCTCAGAAGTATAAGGCCCAGTATATCCTATGCGCATGGGATCACCTAGAAAAAACCATGACTGTGTGGCAAAAATTGCGACCCTTAAAAGAGAAACTTCTTAGCTGTGTGAATTCAGAAATAGCCAAGGAAATTCCATTAGAAGTTGGCATACAAATTATTCAACATCACTTTATGACAGAGAAGAAAAGCAGAAACCTGAACAATATACATTCATTTATGTTCATCTTTTTAAGTAGCCAGGACGAAAAAAAATGTGTTCTTGACAAAATACTCTCAATTGTCGACCAGTGTAAGAGTAAAGAACAAACGTTTGCTTTTTTTCGTAGTTGGTATCACGAAATTATGAAATCAACGATTAAAAATTTACTGTACATGGACAAGTTCGTGGATTATTTTAAAAGTAAATGTTCGCAGGTTGAAGATTTCACCGATTTAATTAAAATCTATTTCTTACATCGCAAACTGGAAAAAAGTGAATGGGATGTTGAAGAACTCTCGAAGAAACTTGTAGCGTACTACATAGATGTATTTTTACGATATGGAACGCATGTGAGTCGTTTATTTGCAAAGGAAATGGATTCTAACTTGTCATTTTTTGCAAAAAATGGTGTTATAAAAAATGACTTCTACTTGAGTATGCTGAAGCGGAGTCCGACTCACCTCTTAGCAAGTATGCTGATAGAAGTAGTAACCGAGCCACCAAACCACAACATGGCACCTAGAAAAACTTT
The DNA here is from genome assembly GCF_036711695.1 of Zophobas morio. Taxonomy (NCBI): domain Eukaryota; kingdom Metazoa; phylum Arthropoda; class Insecta; order Coleoptera; family Tenebrionidae; genus Zophobas; species Zophobas morio. Next base: position 13,957,613 of record NW_026972107.1, read on the forward strand.
CAATGAGTTTTTACGTATTTTGAAAACTGTGCCAGACCTAGGAGTACAAGTTTGCTTACGGTATAAAAATTACGAATGGTATACCCAGACACATTCTAAAAATATGGAAACAGATTAAGATAGCTTAAATACATAGTAACTTATTTTTACATTAACGTAGAAATATAATGTAGAATTAGGTGTATTTGTACATATAATGCAAATAGTGAATTTTATAGCTATAATATAACATTTGATACATGATAATAAGATCAAAACAATTAATATTATCTGGAACAACTTTTTCGTATTTATTTAATTTATGTAAATGTTAAGTGATTAAATGTACGACAAAATTGACTGTTTTATTGGTATAATAATATTTTTGTGATACTGCAAGTTAGTCAAATTTTATAAACACAAAATATAATTTTGACTAATATTGTTTTGGTGCTGCTGCTTCATTTCTGAGACATTCTGCAGCAGCATAATGTAAAAATTCGTGTGAACAATGTGCAGTGTTGCCAAATGTTTTGAGTGGAATTTCAGAACACACTCACCACTTCCTTGGTAGATATGGCAAAAATTCAGCAGTTTTAACTTTTGATTTGATTAAGCTTGTGCCGATCAAGTTTAAATTAAAACTTCGCGCTGACAAAACAATAACGGCGCGAAATCGCATTTGAATAAATTGAATTTGAAAAAAAAATCAATCAAGAAAATCGTTAAACATAGGCAATCATGTGCAGGTTTACTTCTTTTCTATTAGTTTGTAGCTCTCCTAGGATTAATTTATTTATTTATTTATTTTTGGTAGATAGAGAGTTGGTAGTGAAGTTTACTTGTTTGGTAAAAGATAGGGGGCATGTCACTGTTGTTTTGTAGTCTCTGTGTTTTGTAGTTTTGTTTGGTGTGAGTGAAGGACGCGGTAAGGAAGCTAGATTAAGTTTAATTGGTTTGATAGTTAATACAAAAGGGAGAGCTTTTGTTTAACGAAAATTAATCGTAACGACGATGTGACGGTCCACCCTTGAGGAGAAACCGCAAAATACCGCAATAAGAAACTTCAGAACATAATTCTCTAACTCAAAGACTAAATTCGCATATTCGCAAAAAGCAAGCAAATTGCGCATGTCCAATCGCGTATGTATTCCAACCACCAAATAATTGCAAAACCCATATTCGCAAACCATTGAGAAGTGCTCACTCAGTCAACCCTAGCTAAATACCACACCCAAGCAAAAGTTCCAAGATGGCGACAGCATGTGACGTTAACATGATAACAAGACAAAGAAGAATCCACAACGTTGGCACGTGATTCTAACGACATTCAATTAAAAGCACAGAGGAACCAACACCAAATAAATCACACCAAATTAACTACCAAAGGCGTTACACAATAACGCAACGCAAGATAAAAGAAGCATAAAACAAACCAAATCTCACGCATTACCATCAATCTATTTTGCGACTTATCACTCTGACGAAATTCTCGGAACAACGAAACTAAGACTTATAAAACCTCTAAATAAAGCCCAAAAGGATTGCATTCTTATCAACTAACCCAAATACGAATACCACGATGCAACACGTGCACTCATAAAGATGCCACCAAAGACATAATTAATGAGAAAAACGCCGTATAAAAGGTCGCAAAATCGAGAAGTCGAGGAAGTCGAATCCAGTGTGCCACGAAGACGACAAGTACCTACAACGATCGATACCCAAGTAGAGCCGTGCTGAAACCTTGTCCAGCTGATAGTTCCTTGCCCGAAATTGCGAAGGAAGACTTAGAAAAGTTCCATGGTTTTTTGTAAGTGAAAGAATCTAAATTTAAACCGTCATGCATGTGTTATCTTGCTTCTGTGCCTTCTTCGATAATCGACTGATGTGTGATTAACCTGGACCTCCGTCATTATACGAAAAATTTAACTTGTTAAATTGGGGAATGGTCCATTACTGTCATCGAAAGGGCGAACGTTTATCAACTCAGAACTGAGGAATTATCTGAGAGATGGGTTACTAGTCTGTCGCTTAAATGCAAACGCCATTAACAAAATGATGAAGATAACGAAAGCGGTCACTGCTCTCTGCGGTCCCTGTTTTAATGTGAATCTCGGAATTTTGACGAATCTTGGGGGGATTTCCGGATAACCCGTGTACCTTAATAAAAGCTTTAAGACTTCCCGTAGTTAATGATTAATCGCGCATTTATGAAAATATGTAGTATTGTCATTTGTTATTTTTGCTCTAAGGTCCGGAAACTTCCTTCCATGATTTTTGAACAGTTTCTTTTATTCTTTTTAATTTGTTTATGGAAATGCTAATCATTCCAAATTTTATTACTGCGACTTAGGGTAATAGGGAATGATCCTTGTGAAAGGTACCATTAGCAAATTGGACCTCATACGTCCATGTCAATTTAACGTCATACTTTAATATTTACTGCCAATTAATTTAAGTGTTATGCTAATATCTTATTAATCAGGGATAGGGAAACGATATTTAAAGGATATTTCAAGTAACGTTTTCGTTTAAGTTAACTTTAAGGAGACATTGATATTTGGCCTTTTGTAGTAACAGTTGATTGCCATGCATTTATAAATAATTGAAGTGAATAGTGACTCTTTTAGTTTAGTTTTATCAAGTAGGTAGGGATTATTTAGCGGACGCGTCAAAATACGATTTTTGGATTCGTAGCCTTAAGAATGTATTTATATTTAATCTTTGTCTGGGACTTACAATTTTTTACCATTAATTCTGTTTGAATTTAGATTTAATATACTTGTTAAATGAAGACTACATTTTACTTATTACCTCTCCCTGATTGCAATTTAGCTATCCATTTCCAAGGAAATGGGCCTACACCCAAATAAATAATTTTGTTAGTGTCCATGCTTGGCCACCGATAATAACACGGATGGACACGACAACGACGACGACGTTGACACAGTTTGCCCAACACGCACAGTTAATTCTTGTGGTTTTTCCAAGCGGAAATAAGCAAATTTTCAACCGACGCTAACACGTGCTGTAAATTTGATCTATTGTTTGTAAATTCACAGTTCATGTTAGGATTTTAATCGTTACTGGTTCTAACACAATGTAATAGACAAACCACTTGCTAGTTGCTAGGAAATTTCATGAAATTCACTTAGTCAGGACTCATCCTTTGTTTAACAAATTAGAATAAGCTTTCTAGATGCTTACACTTAAATGTTACATTATAACACTTCTTAATTTCTCACACAAGATTGCTAATAGTTCATTACGTTAGTTAAATTAGCCTAACGTTGTCCCACTCTGGGAAAAGGACCGTGAAAGTCCGGTAGAATGCATAATATCGTTCGGGGGGACTAAACTTTTCCCCTTAGACAATTATCATTGTTATCATCATCACATCATCGCGACGTTGGAAATTACACAACCGACAAGCATTTCTCGCAACGCTGGATGCATTTTGTGTTTATTTATCACGTGTGTTTCGTTTGGGATAACCTGGGACAGTCCACGATATAAACTTTCAAAGCTAATTGTTTTAAGTAACCAATAACTTGGATAATGGCATAATTTAGCATCATCTAAATTCTAAATTTGTTAGCTTTGCAATTTTCACCTCATACAATTTTTCTCTATCTCACAATTTTAACTTCAATAATTTTCTTTGTTGTATAATTTTAATTGAACGTAAATTTCCATGCTTTACAGTTTTAACCTCGCGTAATATTTTTATTTGACCAAGTTTATTTCGCACCAGATCTTTTGTTTTCATAAATCTTTGCTAGTTTATTTTTGTGTAAATATTTTGTTGATGAATGTTTCCTTTCCATCATATAAATTATGTGATGTTCAATCTTAATCTCAAATAAGAATATTTCTTGTTTAAAATTTCACAAGATTGTATGGCGAATTTAAATGTTGTTTATTTCTCTTTTTGAAACTTTAACACTTGTTCAATTGTCGTTAATATCAGAGTCATAGAAATTGAACATTTAAAGTGGAATTGAGGTAAATAACACCGAAATACGTTGGCGGGATTTATCGCGCCAAGTGTACAAAAGATGCAGATTAGAATAGAATTCAGGGGCGGTCGAGATGACGTAACACTGTCGGCGTCTGTACTTAGCGGGGACCCAACTGCGAGTTTGCGACCGTGACGACCTGCACGTACGGCTAGTCTGTAATAGAGATTTGCTTTGCGGTAGGCTTGCGATAGATAGAATCACCGTCGCGGGGAGAACAGCCACAACCGGTAGCCCCAAAACTCCACTTGTGCTAGAACCCATGGGTATTTTTGTTGTGCTCTTGTTGATTGCCATAATTTTAAATTTGCCGCCACACGTCTGTAATAATAACTTGTGTATTTGCATCCAGTTACTTTAATTCAGATTTTTATTTGTTTTCATTAAATGTGTAATTCAAATATTTGCATTGCTTTAGAAGGTTTAATTTGATTACCCCCGCACGCAGCTGTTTTTTATTATTTTATTTTTTTTTTGTCAGTGGAGGAATAAATAATTTTGTGTCCTCCATAAATTTTGTGTTTTATTTAGCGGCACTTTTCCAACCTTGGGGTCTACCATTTGCATCTGAACGCATCCCGCCATTTTTCAAAAACACAACGTAGGGTTCCATTTTGTTAGACGATCACAGCCAAGGCTAAATTTTGAATTTTTAAATTTTCACATGGGACGTTTAATAAACAGCATTTTCGAATTGAGTTTTTTCTTTGCACAATTTTGTGATGACGTCATCAACATTTTTGCAAGGACACGTATATCAACTTGGATTTTTTATGGTGTGGTGTCATCAATTTTTTAGGAGGGATGAGCAAATACATTTTGATCAAAAAATTACCATGCTTATGAAAACTTTAAAACATCTTCGAGATTTGAAAGCATTCAATTTTGCAGTCCTGATTAAAATAAATTCATTCATTAATTTTTTTGAGTCATTTCGTATATGCAAATCCAAAAAATTTGAATGGAATGATGAATCACAAGTACAGACTTATCATATTTTGTACATTATAGATAGGATTTATTCAGCAAAATTTTGGGGTGGCGTCATCAATCTTTTCAGGGGGCATCAGAAAATACACTGACCGGCAAAAAAAACCGGCCACCCTGGAAAATTTCGCAAAACCAAACTTAAAAAAATATTAATTTAACTAGTGATCATTATTTTATTAAAGAATCATTCACTATTGATAAATTATGTATAAATTAGCAAAAAAAAAGAAGGCAAATAAACGCAGAATTAAATTTAATTTAACAAAATAACAGAAACAGAGCAACAATTTAAGAGACGTCTGTAAGAGTTAACAGCATTGTTTTCGCGTGAAAACGCTTGTTAACTGCCAAACTTATAAACAAATGACGAAAAACACTGTTTGCAACAACGGCCTCCTTTATAGTTTTAACTAAGAAAATAGCGTACTTAGTATGGTTCTGTTATTTTGTTAAATTAAATTTAATTCTGCGTTTATTTGTCTTCTTTTTTATGCTAATTTGTAGATCATGTGTTAATAGTGAATGGTTCTTTAATAAAATAACGATCACTGGTTAAATGAATAATTTTTAAACTGGTTTTGAGAAATTTTTCAGGGTGGCCGGTTGTTTTTGCCGATCAATTTTGATAAAAAATTTACCATGCCTATGATAACTTTAAAATATCTCCAAGATTTCAAAGCATTCGGTTTTGTAGTTCCTGATTAAATCAATAAAATAAATCCACGCATTCATTTTTTTTTTTAATCACCCTGTATATGCAAAACCAAACAATATGAATGGAATGATGAATCACAAATACAGACTCATCATAATTTATTACATTTTTGATAGGATTTATTCAACAAAATTTTGGGGTGACGTCATCAATTTTTTAGAGGGAATAAGTAAATATATTTTGATTAAAAATGTATCATGCTTATCATAACTGTAAACGATCTGCAAGATTTCAGAGCATTCGGTTTTGCAGATTCCAAATTAAATTGCAAAATGTTGTTTCTTTTTTTTTGATTTTTTTTTTCAAAAATCTGGACGTTTCGGGTAAAAGCTCAATTCGGAGTCATAAACTGCATGTGTAGGACTATGTTATTTTATACGATTTAAAACCAACTTACTATGTACAATTTTGAAGTGACGTTATCACATTATTGGTGATTTCTCAATTTTCTTGGATTTTTCATTTTTCGATACATATTTAAGTTTTGGGATTTTTCTATATTTCGATTCGATTTTTCCATTTCTCCTCCTCCTCCCAAAATTGAAATATAGAAAAATTGAACAATAGAAAAAGTAAAAAATCGTGAAACCGAAAAATTAAATTGAAATAATGAATAATCCCAAAATGAAAGTATAGAAAAATTGAAAAATCGAAGAAAATTCTTGAACACGCCAAAAATTGAAAATCTCGAAATTGAAACACCGGTAAATTGAGAAATCGAAAAACTGAAAAATCGAGAAACTGAAAAGTCGAAAGATGTTATCACAAAACAAAAATCGTAAAATCAAATATGATTAATTGGTTTGGAAGAATCTTGGGGACCCTTTGTGCTTGGTTTGTGAAGTTGTTTGAAAGAATTTTGGGGACCCCTTTTGTTCTATTTTTGAAGTAATTTGAAAGAATATTGGGGATCCCTTGCCTTGTTTATGGAGTAATTTCAAAAGATCTTGGGGACCACTTGGGTTTTATTTTTGAAGTAGTTTGAAAAAAATTTGAGGATATACAATGTGGGCTTTGTTTTTGAACTATGTAATTTGAAATAATTTCGGGAACCTCTTGGCTTTTGCTTTTGAGGTAGGGCGACACCTTTTGTTTTTTTTTTAAGTAATTTGGAAAAATCTCGGGACCCTTTTTATTATATTTTTGAAGTAGTTAAAAGAATCTCAAGGATTCCTTTGTTTTGTTTTTTATTAGTCTTTGTGCTTCGTTTTTGAAGTTGTTTGAAAGAAACTCGGAGGCCTCTTGTGTCTGGTTTTTGAAGTAGTTTGAAGTATCTCCGGGACCCCGTTCGTTTCTTTTTGAAGTTGTTTGAAAGAATCTCGGAGACTCCATGTCTCTGATTTTTAAAGTAGTTTGAAAGAATTTCGGGGACACCTTGAGTTTTGTTTTTGATGTAGTTTGAGAGAATCTTAGGACCACTTGTGTCTGGTTTTTGAAGTAGTTTGAAAGAATCTCGGGGACTCCTTGTTTGCTTATATAAGTAATTTGAAATGTGATCAGGGCCCATGTCACCAATGTTTGTAGGGGATAATTGCTTAGACTTTTACCAAAAAGTTCAAGTTGTTTGACAAATCGACGTTAATAAAGCACGAAATTCGTATTCGTCGTCGTAATGCCTCAAGTACCGAAGGATGATCCCGCCGTCATTAGATGATTGTTCTAAAAAAAATCTTGGCGAATCTTTCCCCGACTCGAGCACGTTCCCCTGGTGGGAACGCTAACCAATTTTGGTTAGCCTTTTACCATCTACATGATATTCCTAATATAAATATAAAATTTCACAACAATCGGTCCAGTACTTTCGGAGATTATCTGTATAATAAAAATCCGGGACGGCAGGCAGACGCACAGACAGACGGAAATGGGAGACCTATTCCTTCGTCTTGTAAGGGTCACGAAAGGTCGAGAAAACGTAAAAGTAGAGAGTAAAAATTATTTTAAACTAAGACAAACGGCTTTTCGTGCATGGGCAACTTTGACTCATTTCTTTTTCGATTTATCTGGCGTATAATGCTTGCGGAGCGCTAAAGAATAGTGATTGCCTGTGGTGAACGAATTATTGTAATGACAAAAGTGACCTTGTAGCCTTTTTCAGACATCCCTCAAAGTCATTTGTGTTTAATAGATTTCGCCCACATACTCGCTTGTGTGGTTCTGGGTTCTGTTCTCTATTAACTAACCTTGGACATCCCTTGACTTTTAATTCAACATATATTTTTAGTGTTTATTTGGTTGCAGATGCACATGTTTTAAAAGTTGTTGAATGTAGAATGGGAATAGTTGTTTTATTTTCCCATTATGTTTAAAATATACATGAAACATTTTTAGGTTTACCCAGAGATTCACACTTGATTTTTCAGTATAATAGATGTATCCAAAATTCGGTAGATATGGCAACTCTGTGAAAAAATAGTCGCTGGGGTCGCTGTGGGTCGCTGGATAACCACAGCTGGTAATTTTCACTGTGCCTTCACGATCTGTGCAAGAGTAATTACGCATTTGCACGATATTTAAATACAAAGTATAGATAATCTAATAATAATATTTACACATACACAGTACATATTTTTATATACTTGTCATCGACAGTTTTGTGCCAGTAAACCCCAAGCCTGGAACACCGTTTTGTGATGCACTAGTACAAAAGTTATGGTGTTAAGTGGTGGCGGTGTCCCCAACATCTTTGATAAAATACAGCCATTTTTTTATCTTGCCATGTATCCTGCTAATGCATAGAGTGGTAGCAACCATTAAGTCCTCTTAACATTTGCAGCATTGGTAGTTTACCACTCCTAAATTCTAATTCAAAGTAAGCTTATAAATCTTTTTTTCAGACATAAAATAATGGCCGCCGTTGTTGATCAGTTCCTAAATAAGTTCCAAAATATAGAAGGCACAACCATTGCAGCCAGGCAGAAAAACTTTTTCAAATTGTTGCATGAGATTGCACCATTAGTGAAGGACAATGTAAAAGCACTGGATGCCATTACGTCAAATTTAAATCCTCAAACTTACCTGGAGAGCACATTCAGACTGAATTTTCTAATTTATTTTCGAAGATCACAAGAATTACTGCCTTTATTGAAAGAGGGAAACGATGTTTTTGTCAGCAAAATAGCGAAGCAAGATTGGTTTTTTAAAGAAGTGCTTGTGGATACTCCAGCAGATCAACTGGTAAATGAAATTTTACCATGCATGTCATTTTCGGTTCGTATGAAAGTACTGAGGAAGTTGAGTAAATTTTCACAGAGTGAAAAGTTTGATGAAATTTATGATGGTCTTGTTAATCGATATGGAATGTTTTTGGCGTCACAGTTTATTACTGGGTGTGGTCCTGCAAAAGTAAGGCAAATTTTACTTGAGTATCCTATTAAATTAACATCAACACAGTTGAAAATTTTGCATTCAAAGGATCCGCAGCTCATTGATTTTTACTTTACTGCTACTAGAACGTCTTTGCATGGATATTCAAATCTGATAAAGTTTATTTATAGTAATGATCGTGCCTTGTTTGATGTTCTAAATGATAAGTATCATATATCCATACGCCTTGGTCGAAGAGCTACAAAAAAGCTTGTAATGGTTAAAAAAGATGACATAGTCAAGAATCCTTATAACTTTGAGCACATAAACATGAAAGCCGTTTTAAGAAAAATTGGTAAAGATTCTGTGCTGCTTTTTAAAAATGCCCTTCCTGCTCAAGTGTCACATTGCCTTAATAACAATTGGCTATTTCGAAGTTTCCCCAAAAAGTACCATTACAGTTTATTTGTAACAATCTTTCAGGAACACTACAAGATAAAATTAGCTGATTATCCTAACTTAATTAGCGAGGAACTTCTAAAACTAATACCTGACAACGTGGAACGGGCAGTTTTAGCAAAAGTTCTAGTAGACATTGGCCGCGATGAGTACCTCAGGTACTTACTTATTGAAGATTCTGTTCGATTAATCAAAGAAATAATTAATGTAACGTCAGATATTTATGAAAGGGGTAAATTAGTAACACATTTAATTGAAACGTGTCATATTAACAAAGACATAGGCGCTCTATTTAAAGTTATGAAATATTTTTGTTTTAGACACAAAAATGACGAACTAAATGTACATTTGCAGTTTATAAATAATATTGAAAATCTTTTTGGTTTTAAAGAATTCACTGAAGAGATGTGGACTACGTTAAATGAATTGTTGACCATTCACATGTTGAAATTTGATACTCGTCAATCCACGTACGAAAAAATACAAAAAATGCCTTTAGTTAGTTTTAATTTGGGAACTTCTGTTTACCAGAAACTGTCTTATTTGGAGTTTTTGTTCAAAAAGGGCGACGTGATTGATGAGTTAATTAAAGAATACTTCACTAGTAACACTGAGTTCCCCATATACAGAAATTACGATGAACGGTTTGGGAAATATTTCTTGCTTTTCGCTATAAATAATATGGCTCAACAAAGCAATAATAATGATCATGTAACTTTTAACTATAAGTTAATTTGTGAGATAAATAGTTGGAGTAATACCTACAAACTTGATCAGTTATCATTTTATGATTTTCCAGTATTACTTTCTGCGTTTAATTATATTATTAGGAACGGACGTCCGTTGAATTATCCTACCGTATTTCGTGTGTTCCGCAATAAAATTTTTACCACAGAAGAAAATACTGACAGAAATGAATATATGCAAATCTATTGGGAGCGCCATGACGCGTTAATACAGTTAACTGATATTTGGTGGTTTTTAAAATACGAACCTCTTACTATTCTTACCCATTTTGATGTCGTTTTTAAAAAGTTGACCGAAATACCCAATTTGCACTTCTGGAGACAGATTAAAAAGTTTAGTCACTTGCACCTGGATGAAAAATCAATTCAATTAAGTTTAGCAACGCTAAGTGATGAGGAAAGCACTGAAATGAAACCAAATTTTGTACCTTCTTTGTCTGTTTTAATGAAACCTGGAGATTACGCGGCATTAGCAGATTCATATAAACCTGAGAACAAAAAACTAGACCTACAAAACGAAAAGGAAGTCAGGCGCTATACTTTGCAGTGTGCGGTAGCTACGCATTTTAAAAACACAAAATATTACGAGCTGCTTCCTTCATTGTTGAACTACTGTGCTGGTGATTATTTTAAATATGCTATGAGATCACTTTACAGTTTGCTATATCGAACACCGGAGAACGCACTTCCTCAGTATTTGAATTACTTAGCGAATAAAGCCGTATCAGTACGAAAGCATGCTTTATACATGACATGTGAACTAACTACTTCGTCGAAAGTTGAACATATGCTTAGATTGTTAAGTAAGCAAGAAGAAGTACAATCGCTTCAGAAGTATATGTTTTTAAGTACAATCCAATACTTTGTAAAAAGTCCAAGCGATTCAATATTCGAGTTAGTTAAGCTGAATATGCTGTTTATTACCCAAGCTGACGAAGAATCTTTGTACGGTATAACCCGACATTTGATTAAAATGCCTCAGAAGTATAAGGCCCAGTATATCCTATGCGCATGGAACCACCTAGAAAAAACCGTGACTGTGTGGGAAAAATTGCGACCCTTAAAAGAAAACCTCCTTGGCTATGTGAATTTGGCAGTAGCTAAGGAAATATCATTAGAAGTGGGCATGCAAATTATTGAACAGCACTTTATGACAGAGAAGGGAAGCAGAGAGCTGAACAATATACATCCATTTATGTTCATCTTTTACAGTAGCCAGGACGAAAAGAAATTTATTCTTGAGAAAATACTCTCCATTGTCGACCAGTGCAACAGTAAAAAACAAAAGTTTGATTTTTTTTATAGTTGGTATCCTGAAGTTATGAGATCAACGATGGAAAATTTACCGTACATGGACAAGTTTGTCGATTACTTTGAAAGTAAATGTTCGCAGGTGGTAGATTTCACAGAATTAATTAAAATCTATTTCTTACATCGCAAACTGGAAAAAAGTAAATGGGATGTTGAAGAGCTTTCGGAGAGACTTGTATCGTACTATACAGATGTATTTTTACTATATGGAACGCATGTGAGTCGCATATTTGCAAGGGAAATGGATTCTAACTTGTCATTTTTTGCAAAAAATGGTGCTGCAAAAAATGAATTTTACTTGAGTATGCTGAAGCGTAGTCCGACTCACCTCTTTGCAGGTATGCTGATAGAAGTAGTTACTGAGCCGTCATGCGGCGACTTGGCAGCCAGCAAAGCTTTGAATGAGTTTTTACGAATTTTCAAAACTGTGCCAGACCTAGGAGCACAAGTTTGTTTACGGTATAAAAAGTACAAATGGTATACCAGAATACATCCTGAAGATATGGAAATAGATTAAGATAGTTTAAATAGATAGTAATTTATTTTATACATTAAATTATAATGCAGAGAGTGAATTTTATACCTATAATATAATAATAAGAATAATGTATTTTTCGTGGTAATAATTACAAAGAGTTTTTCACATGTCTGTAAACTTAAATTTAATAAACTATGATACAGAATAGAAAACAGTATTAATTAATATTTGTTTGACAACTTTACAAAATACATTTTCAGGTAACTGTTACTGACGCTGGAAGTACATCAAATAGTGTAATACAATAATAACTTAGAGCTGTTCTTGTTCTCGTTAACCTTCGAAAATCTGTTTGGAGCGAGGAGGGTAGAATAAGAACGGAGGGATAGTACGGTCGAAAAATGTGGCACCGATCGTCCGAAATCTAGACACCGTTTATGACGGTGTTTGGAATACGCGCTCGACTACACCACGCCCCCAGTTTCGAGAGAATCGCTAAACAGTGGCGGGCAAAGTTACTCAAGTTATACATTTATTACTTACTTATGGAAACTAAGTCTGTCTTTCACAGATTGTTTAGTTCCATTCCACGACTTACAAAGTTTGCAGTTCACCATGTTGAATTTATTAAAAACAAAACGGCTTAAAGTATAAAGATATACAGCACGTGATGGTACAAAATAACTGAGATGTACGCCCATGGAGTACGATGGGCTTTTCTCGAGGTTTGTAGCAAGCTCGCACATGCGCACAGTCGACAGACCGATCGTAAACGGTGTTTGCGGTAGATGATTTTGGGCCAAAACCGTACCATTGAAAGCATAGGACATGCTCCCTCCGTTCTTATTCCACCCTCCTCGGTTTGGAGCCATTCTTTAAATCTTGTTTGATGTTCATGGTCCAGGGATCTGAACTGATTTGGAATACGTTTCACATTTCTAAGACAAACATAAATATGAGTTGCTGGTAGTGTGATAATACATACATTTTTGAATGATTCCCGACAGTCAACTCTATAATTTAACCCGGCAATAATACGTATATATACATTTTCTTTTGGGTAGAAAATAATGTTAACATATGATGAGAATGACCTCATACTAAAATCGCATATGATACACAGTTTTGTATATCGCCAAAATATCCCGCTTTTAATGTTTTTTCAGACATAACTGGTCGTAGCCTTCAAAGTGTAGTCTTTTTGATCCAGATTTGCCCAACTTAACAATATGTTGTTCAAAAGTCTTTTTTTATCCAATATGTCCCCTAGCATATTAATTGTTTCGTCAACAGTATCCAGCTCTCGTAAAGAAAAAACTAATCTTTGAGTCTTACTCTCATTCCTACACAATTTATTGGACAAAAACCAAGTATTGATTTCATTCTAGGCTTGCGTAACTTCGTTAATCAATTTCTTTATATCCTGATTACTTTCCGCTAGAGTCGTGTCCTCTGCAAACAAAATAAAGTTCGTCATGAATGAACTGCTTGGTAAATTGATAAATATAGGATGGGACCCAAGACCGAACCTTGAGGAACACCATATCTTACTAAGATTTGGCAATAACGGAGTTGTTAATCAGCACAACTGTCACTACTACTCCCAAAATAACCCACACTGAATCAGAACAGCTCATTTTCAAAATGTTGTGGTGACGAAGTTAAATTAAAATTTCGCGCTGAGAAAAAAAAACAACGGCCGGAAATCGCATTTGAATAATTTGAATTTGAAAAAAAAATCAATCAAGAAAATCATTAAACATAGGTCACCATGTGCACGTTTAGTTCTGTTTTGGTAGTTGGTAGTTCTGCTTGGAATTTTAGTTAGCGGGTTGGTGTGGGTAGAAGATGGCGGTTTGGTAATGACGATGAAGCCACAGTTTCCCCAACACGCGTAGCTAATTTTCGACCGACGCTAACACGTGTAAATTTGTTTTATTGTTTGTAAATTCACAGTTCATGTTAGGAGTTTAATCGTTAACTAGTTCTAACACAATTTAACAATCAGGAATTTGTTTAGATAAGCACTTGCAGGAGTTTTCATGAAATTCACTTTGTCAGGACTCGTTTGATGTTGTTTGTCTAATCACAGACTACGAACAAACAACTGATCCCTATGATCTATATGTAAAAGACCGGCATAACTTCTGATGAACATAAATTTGGCAAATGAAAGTGTAGAAGTAGACCGTATATTTTATGGAACTTAAAAAAGCAGAATCTGAAATAGGCGAACCGGAAAATATCTCACATATAGAGGCTGTTCATTTTATCTGTTCACGCCTGACAATTTTTGAAAAGGCATCATATTATACACTCCAGAAACGACTTCGTTCAATTTAATTTTTTTTTTAATGAGCAATCATAGCAATCATTTTCGATTGGGACACTATAAACGTCATTTTTCACCTTCCCTTCACTTTGTTTATATTAATTTACTAATTGAAGGTAATAATTGTCCAGTAATTGGATTGTATCTGTTGAGCAATAAACATTATTATTATTATTATTAAAAATGAGCGGGAGTTTTCCAACAGTTCAGATAAAATATTCTTTAAAAAATTTAGATACATAGGTCCGTTTAAATTTCCTTCAAAAAAATATGGAACAATGACGTGGTTATCAAACTAATCTCCATTTGTCTTGCAATCTGACTCTGACTCACGTGGGGATTTTCTGCTACAATTTCATTTAGAGCAGCTTCATTATCTGGTGTTGTTACAGTTTGATTTCCAACTTTTATTTTTTTTTGAATTGCCCAAATTCTCGTAATTTTTTTTTCAAGTTTTCAAAACGCTTGATTTGAGGGAGTTCTTCTATTGGGATATTGCCTGGCGTAGAGACGAACAGCAGCATCAAAATTTTTGTCACACTTTCCCAATATTAATAGCATGTCTGTTTTTTCAGAATTCGAAACCATTTTAAAGCAAACGAAAATTGAAAATATTTGGCTGACGGAAATAATGTGTCATAATTTTGGTTCTGATCATTGCTATATATACACCTGCGTTCATTATTATTTCAAAATAAAAATTAATCAAAGCTGTTTAAGAAACGTAAAATGGGTTGCCTATGCAGAAATATTCAGGCGTGAACAGATAAAATGAACATTCTGTATGTGTGGTACCACCCGAAGTTCTCGGCTGCTCGGCTCTCGTCGGGTGTTCGGTACCACCCCCAAATTGATTCATCACCGCCCTCCTGGACGAACGAGTGGCGGACGAGAGTCACCAACAACCCGTCAACGGGCACGCGTCGCGAAAACACATAAATACTTTCATCATATAATATATATATTGACATGTACATAATAATCAATAAATCGTTGTTAAAAGTGCACGTCGTTCCACAATTAATAATCACTACAGTTTCCACATTGGTCCTTCGAGCCGGATATTAATACCGCGATTGTATTATTCCGAATTGATACGCGACGCGTGGTAGTGACGTTCCGTGGTAGCAGTGGGCAGCATTTCTGAAAAAGGAAACACCACCCCATGGAAGAAGTTTTCAACTAACAAATTCCGTGGAAGCAGTGGGCAGCATTTCTAAAAAAGGAAACACCACCCCGTGGAAGAGGTTCATTCAGCGATTTCCGTGGCAGCAGTGGGCAGCATTTCCGACAAAGGAAACACCACCCCGCGGAAGAGGTTCATTCAGCGATCTCCGTGGCAGCAGTGGGCAGCATTTCCGACAAAGGAAACACCACCCCGTGGAAGAGGTTCATTCAGCGATCTCCGTGGCAGCAGTGGGCAGCATTTCCGACAAAGGAAACACCACCCCGCGGAAGAGGTTCATTCAGCGATTTCTGCGGCAGCAGTGGGCAGCATCTCCGACGAGGAAACACCACCCCGCGGAAGAGGTTCATTCAGCGATTTCTGCGGTAGCAGTGGGCAGCATCTCCGACGAGGAAACGCCACCCCGTGGAAGAAGTCGTCATTCAGCGATTTTCGCGGCAGCAGTGGGCAGCATCTCCGACGAGGAATCACCACCCCGTGCAAAAATCTTCAACATCGGAACTAGGGCTTCAACAAGAGGGAGTCAGCACACGTTCAGCTACACTCTTATCGTGGACGAGTGTAAACCATTGAGAGGAGAAAGGTTAGTGGCTCTTTTGTCCTAAGATTTCCCTTTTTTACCATATTCGCACGGCTAGCTTCAACGCGTATTTGTGTATCTAGACATTTTTAATTGGCTTTAAGGTTCATTAATTATTCAAAATTATGTCTAAATTAGATCAGCAAAAAAGCAAATTGAAAACCATTGATGATACATTGAAACGAATAGAGGAATATGTACAGTCATATAGTCCTGGGGTCAGTATCAATCAATTAAAAGCACGATTATCACTTCTTGACGGAATTAGAAACGATTTTAACGAAACTCAATACCAGATAGAGCAACTTGAAAAGGGAGCCGCAGAAGCCTATGAAGGCTGCAGATCGGAATTTGAAATTCGTTATTGCGATGTTGTGTGTCTTATAAACGATATTATAGAAAAAAGTCTCGCGGTTTCGGTTCCATCGACTTCCTTATTGCTTAACCCTACGGACGGTAAAAATCCACGAGATTCTAATGACAGCATGCAATTGAATCTACCTGTTTTAAATATCAAATCATTTAGTGGCGATTACAAAGAATGGTTAAATTTTGAAAATTCGTTCAAATCGGTGATAGATGAGAATAAGGCGTTAAATAATCGTCAGCGATTTCAGTATTTAAAGTCTTCCTTGCGCGACGAAGCCTTGCGTACCATCGAATCTTTAGTTATTAACGATGAAAATTATAAAGAGGCATGGAGATTACTAACTAATCGGTTCAAAAATACTCGTTTAATAGTGCAAGATCACGTAATGTCCATTTTAAATGCTCCTAGTATAAATAAGCAATCACCATCCTTATTGCGGGCTCTTGTCGATACGGTGGTGTCGAATTTAACATCTCTAAAATCATTAGGAATAACGGTGGACAAATGGGATGCATTACTTATTCCTGTCATTGTAGAAAAGTTGGATTATAGTACAAAACGTGAATGGCAACTTTCCCTCGATAAAGATGTACCGACTTACAAACAGTTTATTGACTTTCTAGAAAAACGTTGTTTAATGTTAGAATCATTAAGTTATATGTCGAATAATAAAACATCAAATGAAGGAAAGGTTTATCATAAACAAAATAATTATTTCAACAAATCAAAGACTGTTTCTCACATAACCACTAATAAAAAACAAGCATCTTGTTCAATGTGTAAAAAATCATCTCATGTAATTTTTCAGTGTATAGATTTTTTGAAAATGTCAATTCCCGAGCGTATAGCGCAAGTTAAACGTCTTAAATTATGCATCAATTGTCTCCGAGAAAATCATCAGGTTGCTACATGTCGTACCAGTCATAAATGTCAAGCTTGTAACAAAAAACATAATACGTTAATACATACAGACGAAGCTGACGCCGATGAAAATAGTTCAGTAACTTTAAGTAATCATTCTTCTAGTTTATTAAAATGCTCAGATTCCGTTTTACTATCAACGGCTATAGTTCTTATTAAAAATGCTAAAAATGAATATGAAACTTGTAGAGCTTTGTTGGATCCAGGTTCTATGTCCAATTACATAACTGAACCGATGATTAAAAAGCTAAAATTGAATACGGAACAAATAAATATTCAAATTAAGGGTTTAAATGGAGCGGCAAGTTCTTCTCAAAAGCAAGTTTTAGATGTGGGTATAAAATCTATTTATAATGCGTACTCAACCAAAATAAATTGCATCGTGGTGAACAAAATAACCGAAAATCTTCCGTTAGTGTCTATCAACCCCTCATCTTTGGAAATTCCCAAAATCATAAAATTAGCAGATCCCAAGTTTTTCGAGTCGGGTACAATAGATCTTTTGATAGGAGCCGGCCTTTTTTGGAATTTACTTTGCATAGGCCAATTGTCCTCGCCGGGCAGTGGGTTAATATTTCAAAAAACACATTTAGGGTTTATTGTGGGAGGCCCTCTCGGTACCATAAACTTACCGACAAATTTTACAACATGCAATATTTCCATATCCGGACCCGACCCCGGCTTAGAAATACAGGCAAGAAAGATTTGGGAATTGGAAAAACCAGTAATTACGGCGGATTACGATAAGAATGCGTCTAACGAAGAAGAAATTCTTTGTGAAACCCACTTCCGGGAAACTGTCCAACGGGACCATGACGGGCGATTTATTGTACGGTTGCCCATTAAAAATAACAAAATAAATATTGGTAATTCACGAAATGCAGCTCTCAAACGCTTTTTCAGTCTTGAAAGGAATTTGATCAAAAACCCACACGTTAAAACAAATTATGTAGATTTCATGTTAGAATACCAAAATTTAAATCATATGGAATATTTAAGCCAACCACCCAACGACAACAATTGCGTTTATTTGCCTCACCACGCCGTGCAAAAGGAGTCTAGTACGACAACAAAATTAAGAGTTGTTTTTGACGCGTCGGCAAAAACTTCAAATAAACAAAGTCTAAACGATAATTTGCTAGCTGGGGCGGTATTACAACAAGACCTATTTTCAATAATAGTACGCTTTAGAACATTTCAGTACGTGTTAAACGCTGATATAGCGAAAATGTATCGTCAGATTAAGATACATCCCAACGATACGAATTATCAATTAGTTCTTTGGCGGAATCATCCATCCGAACCACTAAATACGTATCGTCTTTTGACACTAACATATGGTACTAAACCGGCAAGTTTTATTGCTACGCGGTGTTTGAAGGAGTTAGCTGATCAAAACCAAGCTAGGTACCCTGTCGCGAGCGAAATCATTCGTCGAGATTTTTATATGGACGACCTTTTAACCGGGGTTGACTCGATCGAAGATTTAACTAAAATAAAAAATGATGTAACTACCATATTGAAACAGGGTCAATTTGAATTGCGAAAATTTCAGTCAAACGAACTAATAAGTGTTTTTTCTAATAATGATAATTACCATGATTCGAACCTACAATTGCATAAGGATAAATTTACAAAAATTTTAGGTTTGTATTGGAACCCTACCGTCGATAATTTAAATTACGAGATTATACTGAAAAATATACCTAATAAAGTAACCAAACGTGCCATACTTTCGGTAACGGCCCAAATATTTGATCCGTTAGGGTTGCTCGGACCCATCATAATGCATGCTAAATTAATTTTGCAACGTTTATGGACGCTGAAACTGGGTTGGGATGAATCAGTACCTCCCGATATATATACGTCTTGGATTACCTTTTTAAGCAGTTTGAACCATATACGTCAAATTAAAGTGCCAAAAAAATTATACCCGTTGCATTTTCCGACATTAGCGAAATGTCCACACTCTTAATACGCATTGAAGCATGTTTAAATGCAAGACCTTTGACCCCCTTATCGTCCGATCCCAACGACCTGAGCATCCTAACACCCGGTCACTTCCTCATCGGAGAGCCATTAACTTCCTTTCCAGAATACGATGTGACGGAGGTGCCGATTAATAAACTGTCCCGATGGCAATTGGTGGAAAAAATTCGCACGCATTTTTGGCGACGCTGGAGTCGCGAGTACCTAACGCAACTGCAATCAAGATCCAAATGGCAGAAACAGCAAGACCACCCGGATGCGCTAGTTGGGTCACTCGCGCTCATTATAGAAGAAAATGTACCACCTCTCACATGGAAAACCGGACGGATCACGGAAATTCATCCAGGGGACGACGGTGTAGTGCGGGTGGTAACAATCAAAACTGTTCATGGACTCACCAAACGCGCCCTACGTAAAGTGTGCGTTTTACCCATAGACACAAATTAGTGCGCGATCAATTGACATTGCTTATGATGCGAACTGACTATTATAGGGGTTTTTCCCGTTTAGACATTTTGGTACAATTTTCAATTTTCCAGGCTACCCTTCTAGGCCAGCCAGTCGTAATATGTTGAAGGACGCACCTTCAAGAGGGGAAGTCATGTGTGGTACCACCCGAAGTTCTCGGCTGCTCGGCTCTCGTCGGGTGTTCGGTACCACCCCCAAATTGATTCATCACCGCCCTCCTGGACGAACGAGTGGCGGACGAGAGTCACCAACAACCCGTCAACGGGCACGCGTCGCGAAAACACATAAATACTTTCATCATATAATATATATATTGACATGTACATAATAATCAATAAATCGTTGTTAAAAGTGCACGTCGTTCCACAATTAATAATCACTACAGTTTCCACACTGTATATGGGCGAAAAATATAAATAAATAAAATACGTTCATCTCGTATTATCACTTTCTAATTTAATTTTCTTTTATACAATTTAAAACTAAGTATTGCGAAGAAAACTACATACGAGACGGCTGTTGCAGTAGACCTGAACACAGATATGCATTCAATTATATATTTTAGATAAATAGCATATAATGCAAGTGACCTTGTAGCCTTTTTTTAGACATCCTTTGACTTTTAATTCAATATATATTTTTACCAATTTTTACAGTGTTTATTTGTTGCACTGTGGTGACCGAATTTAAATCAAAGTTTTCGCGCTGAAATTAATTAACAGCGGCGCGAAATCACACTTGAATAATTTAAATTTGAAAGAAAAAAAAATTAATGAAAGTAAATCACAAAAAAGGAAATCGTTAAACATAGGCAACCGGGCGTACGGAAATGCTTGCTTGGTAATCGCACGATTTAGCGCTAGGGGTTTCTAGTTACAGAGTAGAAGGGTTGGTGGAGAAGCTGCATGGCGTAGAATCATTATGAATGTGCTTGTGTGAGTGTAAACACGTGGTAAGCGCTAGGTTTAAATTAGTTGGTTTGGTAGCTAATAAAACGGAAGGAAGCCTTTGTTTAACGACAATCAATCGTAACTTTCATAATGTATAGTTGTCTCCAACCCGCGCGGTAAATTCTTGCGGCCTTTTAATCGGAAAATGCGAACTTCCGGCCGACGCAAAACACGTGCTGTAAATTTGTTTCATTGTTTGTAAATCCACCAATCAAGTTAGTTTTTCTTAATAGTCAGCTAGTGCAAACACAATTTAACAATCAGGATTATTTAAATAAACCACTTGCTAGAAGATTTCATGAAATTCACTTAGTCAGGAAAACACCTTATTGTTTAATTACGAATAAGCTTCTGGATGCATATACGTAAGTGTTACATTATAACATTTCTTAATTCTTCACACAAGATTGCTAATAGTTCATTTGCGGCAGTTAAAGAAAGTTCATTGTACTGCGAACTGGCGGGGGTTATGACATTTTCTTCCCTTAGGTGGTTATCATCGTTATCATGATTAATTCATCGGGGCATGCCTTACAACGCCACAGATTGATTAATTCATCGAGGCATGTCATCACAACGCTACAGATTGATTAATTAATCGAGGGATGCCCTCACAACGCTACAGATTGATAGAGGTCCGTCCTCGCGACGCTAGGGATTAATAACATCACCGAGACGCTTTTTCCTCGCAACGATTTTAAAACTTACATCACCGAGACGCTTTTTCCCTCGGAGCGATGATTGGATATTTTTGTGTTTGTTTATTATGTGTTTTGTTGAGGTAACCAGTTCGCGGTATTTTAAACTCTCAAAGTAAATTATTTTTGAAGTAACCAATCATTTAGATCGTGATATAATTTGGCATAATGTAAACTCTTTGTTTGAACCGTTGATGAAGTGTGGCAAATATTAATCTCATGTAAATTTTGTTAACTCTGCAAATTTCCACCTCAAACAATATTTCTTTAATCTCACAATTTTAACCTCAGTAATTTTATTTGTTGTATAATTTCAATTGAACGCAAATTTCATGTTCTACAGTTTTATCCTCACATAATATTTTTATTTGTACAAGTTTATTACACACCAGATCTTCTGTTTGATAAATCTTTGCTGAATTCTGTTTTGTAAATACTTTGTTGATGAATGTTTCTATCATATAAATTATTTGATGTCCAACTTTAATCTCACATAAGAATTGTTTTGTTGTTTAAAATTTCACAAGGTTGTATAGCGAATCTAAATGTTGTTTATTGCTCTTTGAAACTTTAACACTTGTTGAGTTGTTGTTAATATCAGAGTTATAAGCAGAGAACGGCGAAGCCGTTTTAATCCATAGGCGTGCACACAGTTTTCGAAATATCTCAAGGTCTAGCGTTGGCGTACACCACAAGTGTTCGCTCGAGATTTTCGTCTGTAAAGCGTGTTCGTTTGGGGGTTAATAAATCTTTCAATTTAGAAAATGAACGCTCCACGTTACAACTGGTTATGGGAGCGTAATTCAAAAATGACAACAAATTCTCATATTTTGTGCTAATGTTTGGTTCCGTTATACCGTCGCAAAATTGGTACAAAATATGTAAATCGGGATTTCTATTAAAAACAGATTCTATTTTTATTTTTACCTTTTTCCCAAATTCACCTGGAAGACTTTTTAAATGGGTCACAGTACTTTGAAGTTGTGATAACGCGTCATGCAGCTTTAAAGTTTCAGATTGTACATAAACTATTGTTTTCGATAACTCTTGACAATTTCGTTCAATGAGGTTTAAATCATTTTCGATATTCGGTTTGACAATGGTGTGTTTGCAGTCAATAATACTTCGTGCATCGTCACTTAATAAAAATACAAATTTTTGTAATTGTTTAAAATGTTGTGAAAAAAAATAACAAGCTTCCAACCACGTGCCCCATCGGGTTATCACGGGAACCGGAGGCAGAGGTAATCCTGGAAGTGTTTCTTTATACAAGGACACTCTTGACGGAGATTTTTATAATATTTTTTTAAATGTTGAAATTAGTGCATCCACATCCGGAAATTGTTCGCGAATAAATTCCGCTACTCAATGCAATGCATGTGCCACACAAGTTACGTGTAACATATTTGGATATATGGTTTGCAACAATTTACCTGTTTTCAACATATACGCCGCAGAATCACTTACAAATAAAAGAATTTTACTATACATATGTGAATCGTCATGTGAGTGAAAAAGCCCTGAAATACTTGTTTCGACCACTTTAGCTATTGTTTTAGCATCTACATGCTCTACAATTTTAGTGGCTAGTAAATAGGGGGTTTGTGGTTTCGTCGGATGTAAATTACCAACTATGACATTAACAACACAATGTCCTAAAATATCTACAGTTTCATCAGTAGAGATCCATAGATATTGTTCGGACAAATTAGCTTTAATGTCACTAATTGTCCGTGAATAACATTTGGGTACATGAAATCGTCTCAAAGTAGATTCGTCGGGTATGTGCTTGTGGGTGTATTTTTCAAGAAAGTGTTTCAATTTTGGATTATTAAGTTTTGCCAAGGGTATGTTTGCTGCCACAAATGCTTCGCATAGTTCCTCGTCAAAAGTGTCTACAATAGAGGACGAAGGTGGAGTACTCTTATTTGTATGTGATTGAGACTCTAAATGTCGTTTAATTCCTCCTTTTTGAGGTGCTGCTAATGTTATTGAACATATACTGCAATATATGTTTCTATCATTGGTAATAGATAGACAATCGTAACCCTCTATCCATTGTAGCATAGTACTGCGATGCCAGGACAATCTGTCATCCATATTAAAGAAAAATAAAATAAAACGCTTCTTCAATGAAAAATGAACTAAAAAAATCAAAATATATTCGTAAAAATAAATAGTAAACTGAAAAATCTCCACACAGATATATATGTAAATAAAAAGAAACTAAAATGTTAAAGAAAATAGATATGTTTCTTACTAATTTACCGCTGTACCAATGACTACTGTGACACTTCTAAGCGCTTGCCGTGCAAGGAGTAGTCGACGCCTATGTACAGGTGCGTATTGCACCTGAAAAACAAGCGATAAGACTGCGATCCAAATGCAGTGTAGTCGGCCGACGAATTGATCGACACCGTGCCGCGCTGGTCATGTGCATACATGTGGTGGTCCACACAGTTCTTAACTCCAAGGTCGCCGCCCTCTGGTTATAAGAGATTGAATATTTTAAAAGGGAATTGAGGTTAAATAACACAGAAAATGTGGCAGAGGCGAAGTTCGGTTCCTAGTCGAGCTGGCGAGATTTATCGTGTCACCTGTACAAGTCCACAGGTTTGGATAGATTCAGGGGCGGCCGCCGATGTTGTAAATTTCTCGGCTTCTGCCCATAGCCGAGATCTCTTGCGGGTCGAACGACCGTAATGGCCTAGTTCCGCAGGGCACGTTCGTAATGGAGATATGCGTATGGTGTAGGCTTTGCGATAGATAGAATCACCGTCGTGGGGGGACAACAGCTCCAGACCGGTAGCCCCAAACTCCGCTTGTGTTACAACACCCTGGTACTTTTATTGTGCTCCTGTTAACTGCCGTAACTAAAAAAAAAAAAAAGATCTGCCGCCACACGCCCGTAGTAACTTGTGTATTTGCATCCAGTTACTTAAGTCGGATTTTGCTTTATTTTATTAAATTTGTGATATTCAAATATTTGCATTGATTCCAAACAGATGTATAGGATTTTGCGTTTGTTCATTTTTCATATGTGTATGTCTGTCAATTCGCGAATGTTTTTCGTTCATATATCTTACGGTGTTTGAAATGTAATATTTCGGTGAATAAAACCCCTTTCGCGGGCCTTTCAAACTTTTTCGAGGTCAATTTAAAGGTGGGAAGTTTGGGTTATTACAATCTCTATGATGATGTCACGACATTTGTAATGGGAACGAGTAGTCAAATTTTTGTTAGAATTTACACAGTGGGTATGCACAAGTAACATTGTAAAACATTGTATTTACCTTGCAGTTTTATCAATAAAATCATAGAGAGCGAGGCAGACTACAGACAGACAGAAATGGACTTCCTACTTTTTCATATTCTAGGAATTGTGTTGGACCAACAAAATATGGAGGAATTCCCAAATAAGTGGTTAGACGGCAGCATCGTATCCCGAAAAATTTGTGTACCTAATGAATAAGCAGCAACATATTACTATCTGTCCAAGAATAAACACGTGTTTGCATTTATTTAAAAATAATGTGCAGATGATCCAATAATAGTACACACTATATACAGTACATAATATATGTAGTACACATTTTTGTGAAGTTGGCATTCGAAATTATGCCAGTACAGCTGGAGACGAGGAAGACTAAAGTGTAAGTTCATTAAAAGTTGTAACAGCAGTAGCAGAGAACACAGAGAAGCGCCATAGTTTAAATTAAATGACGGTTGAGGACTTCTCAATTTATGTTGGTAGCAGCGTTTGCTTCTAACTAGGAATAAAAGTAACTAGAAGAAATGTCATAATATTTTTAACGACGCGTTTTATTTTCGACAAATTGACACTAGATTAACCAGAATATTACAAGCTGCTTACTGTTTCCTTCACTATCATTCAGGTCACACGAATTACAATTATAGTGAAGCACGGTTTTTATTGGCATCGACTATTTAAATTTGGCGCTTGCCTTTGGCGGTTGGGGACTCCAATGGCAATAAGGGTGGTTTTGCAAAATCAGCCTCTATGTCGCTTCTCTATGTTCTCTGGCAGTAGTGACTAATGTTTCACGTGGTTGCACAACTTAACTTGGCATTTATGAAGTTAACAATCAATGTCGTCTTAACATTATCCGAGATTTGTCACAATTCGCGCATGTACCGGCAACACCATTGAGTGTAGGCCGGGAGGTGTAAACACCTTTAGTACACCTTCACTTTTCATTATTTCATTTCCGTCATTTGTTGTGGTAAGTATTGTCACTGTTGGTGTCACTTCCTAACCTATAACTTCATGTCAACTTGTACATATTTTTTCAGGAATGAAATAATGGCCACCGTTGCTGATCACTTCTTAAATAAATTTCAAACTATAGAAGGAACAACTATTGCAGTCAGGAAGAAAAATTTTTTCAAGCTATTGCAGGAGATTGCACCGCTGGTGAAGGACAACGTAGAAGCACTGGATGCCATTACGTTAAATTTAAATCCCCGAACTTACCTAGAAAGTTTATTCAGAGTCGATTTTCTAATTTACTTTCGAAGATCACAAGAATTGCTGGATTTATTGAAAGAGGGAAACAATGTTTTCGTCAGTAAAGTAGCGAAGCAAGTTTGGTTTTTTGAAGAAGTACTTGGAGACGTTCCAGCAAACCAACTAGTAAACGAAATTTTACCGTGCATGTCTTTTTCGGTTCGTATGAAAGTGCTGAGGAAGTTGAGTAGATTTTCACAGAGTGAGAAGTTCGATGAAATTTTTGATGCTCTTGTTACTCGATACGGAATTTATTTAGCATCACAGTTTATTACTGGGTGTGGTCCTTATAAAATAAGACAAATTTTCACAGATTATCCAGTTAAATTGACAATAAAACAGTTGAAAATTTTGTATTCAAAGGATCCGCAGCTCATAGACTTTTACTTTACCGCTACCAATACTTCTGTTTATAGGTGTGAATATTCAAAACTGAGAAAGTTTATTTATGATCGTACCTGGTTTGAAAATCTAAATGATAGGGATGAAATATGTATACAGCTTGGTCGAAGAGCTACAAAAAAGTTTGTAATGCTTAAAAAAGATGAAATAATCAAGAATCCCTATCAGTTTAATTATTTAGATATGAGAACCGTTTTAAGAAAAATTGGTAGAGATTCTGTGCAACTCTTTAGAAATGCTCTGCCGGAGCAAATCCCAAAATACCTCATTAATAGCGATTGGCTGTTTCGCAGTTTCCCTAAAAAGTACCATTATAGTTTGTTTATAAAAACCTTTCAAGATCACTATAAGATAAAATTAGCTGATCATCCTGCCGTAATTAGTGAGCAACTGTTAATAATCATACCTGACAACATAGAACGGGCAGCTTTAGCAAAAGTTCTAGTAGACACAGGCGATAATGAGTACCTTAAATACTTACCTATTGAAGACTCTGTTCGATTAATCAAAGAAATCATTAATGTAACGTCGGATGCTAAAGAAAGAGGTAAATTAATAAAATGCTTAACTGAAACGTGTCATATTAATAACAACATGCAGGCTTTATTTGAAGTTATGAAATATTTTTGTTTTAAACATAAAAATGATGAATTAAATGTACATTCGGAGTTTATAATTAGCATCGAAAATCTTTTTGATTTGAAAAAATTTACTGAAGAAATGTGGGCTACTTTAAATGAGTTAGTGGCCATTCACAATCTGAAATTTATAGAATATCAATCCACGTGCGAAAAAATGCAAACAGTGCCTTTAGATAGTGTTAATTTAGCAACTTCTGTTCACCACAAATTGCCTTATTTGGAGTTTTTGTTCAAGAAGGGCGACGTGATTGATAAGTCCATTAGAGAATACTTTAGTGTTATCGGTGCGTTCCCTGAATACAATCATTATGATAAAAACTTTGAGAAATATTTCTTATTGTTCGTTATAAACAATATGACTCATAACGACACTATATACTTTAACTACATCGTAATTTGTGAGATCAATAGGTGGAATAATGCCTACAAAGACGATCAGTTATCATTTTATGATTTTCCAGTATTACTTTATACTTTTAACCATATTATTACAAATTATGGTCTGTCGGTGTATCCCACCGTATTTCGTGCGTTCCGCAATAAAATTTTTACCACAGAAGAAAATATTTACAGAAATGAATATATGCAAATTTATTGGGAACGTTATGATGCGGTAGCAAAATGGACTGACATTCACTGGTTTTTAAAATACGAACCTGCCACTATTATGACAAATTTTGAGATAATTTTTAAAATGTTCACAAAAAAATCAAATTTGCACTTCTGGAGACAGATTAAAAAATTTACTCACTTGGACTTTGATCAGGAATCAATTCAGTTAAGTTTAGCAATGCTGAATGATGAGAAAAGCATTGAAATGAAACCAAATTTTGTACCTTCGTTGTCTGTTTTAATGAAACCTGGAGATTACGTGGCATTAGCAGATTCATATAAACCTGAGAACAAGAAACTAGACCTACAAAACGAACAGGAAATCAGGCGATATAAATTACAATGTGCTATAGCCATGCATTTCAAAAACACAAAAAGCTACGAGGTGCTTCCTTCATTGCTGAACTACTGTGCTGGTGATTATTTTAAATATGCCATGAGATCGCTTTACAGTTTGCTGTATCGAACACCAGAAAACGAACTTCCTCAGTATTTGAATTACTTAGCGAATAAAGCCGTATCAGTACGAAAGCATGCTTTATACATGACATGTGAACTAACTACTTCGTCGAAAGTTGAACATATGCTTAGATTGTTAAGTAAGCAAGAAGAAGTACAATCGCTTCAGAAGTATATGTTTTTAAGCACAATCCAATATTTTGTAAAAAATCCAAGCGATTCAATATTCGATTTAGTTAAACTGAATATGCTGTTTATTACCCAAGCTGACGAAGAATCGTTGAACGGCATGATCGAACATTTGCGTAAGATGCCTCAGAACTTTAAGGGCCAGTATGTCCTATGCGCATGGAACCATCTAGAAAAAACCGTGACTGTGTGGCAAAAATTGCGACCCTTAAAAGAGAAACTTCTTGGCTGTGTGAATTCAGAAATAGCCAAGGAAATTCCATTAGAAGTTGGCATGCAAATTATTCAACAGCACTTTATGACAGAGAAGGAAAGCAGATACCTGAACAATATACATTCATTTATGTTCATCTTTTTAAGTAGTCAGGATGAAAAGAAATTTATTCTTGACAAAATACTATCCATTGTCGACCAGTGTAACAGTAAAGAACAAACGTTTGCTTTTTTTCGTAGTTGGTATCACCAAATTATGAAATCAACTATTAAAAATTTACTATACATGGACAAGTTCGTGGATTATTTTGAAGATAAATGTTCACAAGTTGAAGATTTCACCGATTTAATTAAAACATATTTCTTATATCGCAAACTGGAAAAAAGTGAGTGGACTGTTGAAGAATTTTCAGAGAAACTTGTATCGTACTACACAGATGTATTTTTACAATGTGGAGCGCATGTGAATCGGTTTTTTGCAGAGGAAATGGATTTTAATTTGTCATTTTTTGCAATAAATGGTGTTACAAAAAATGACTTTTACTTGAGTATGCTGAGACGTAGTCCGACCCACCTCATAGCAGGTATGCTTATTGAAGTAGTTAGTGAGCCATCACCGTATCTCTGCTCGAACCCGGCAACCAGCAAAACTTTCAATGAGATTTTACACATTTTTAAAGCTGTAAAAGACCCAGGATTACAAATTTGTTTACAGTATAAAAATTTCAGTTGGTACCAAAGATATTCTAAAGATATGGAAACAGATGAAGATAGCTTAAATACTGTCAATAATTCACATTGCACGCGCCTGTTGCGCACCCCCCAAAACCGTCGAGGCCGGGGCGGACACCGCTGTAGAAGGGGTAGAAGGTAGCCACATTGTAAAGTAGTTTTAAGTGGATGAATAGTTAGTATTGTAGTGGTTAGGCAATTGTATGCATACGTAAATATATACGTGTCTCAATATAGAACAAATACAGAGTCATTTATTTTATATATAACCATGGAGGTACCTATAAATGTAACTAGCATTAGTTGTTGTACTTGTATGTACTTAGTATAATCATGGGTATAATACAAAAAGTGAATTTTTATACCTATAATATAACATTTTATATATTATTATAAGATCAAAATATTTATTTAAGAATATTTGGAACAACTTTTTGAGATTTGTTTAAATTATGTAAATGTTAAGTGATTAATGTTCGATGTTCGTTGTATTGTTGAGAGCCATAATAAAACGAGAGCAGACTTGGTCTTTTAAATAGTTACAAATTTTTGTTGTATGATAGAAAATCTCTGAGATGATATCACATTTGTAATGGGAACGAGCAGTCAAATTTTTGTTCAAGTTTTACCATTTACACGGTAGGTATCTGCAATCTGTAAAACATTCTGCGTTCTGTTTTGTTCAATAAAATCACAGACAGCGAGGCAGCTACAGATAGACGGAAACGTACTACCTACTTTTCCATATTCTAGGAACTATATGTTGGATCAACAAAATGTGTAGGAAATCCCAGTGGTTAGACGGCAGCATCGCATTCCGAGATATTTGTGTAATGAATAAGCAGTGGCTAATAACATGTTACGATCTTTCCAAAAATAAACACATGTTTGCATTTATTTAAAAATAATGTGCAGATGACCCAGTAACAGTATAGTGTGGTATAGGTGGACAATATCTACAGTACATAACATACTATATTGGGTGTTCAGTGATACATAATATATGTAGCACATATTTTTGTATAGTTGACATTCGATCATTTGAAGTTGTGTCAGTAGAGCCAAAGAAAAAGTTCATTTCAAGTTGTATCAATAATAGTGACTCACTCGCTTAATTTCACAACTAGGCAACCACAGTGGCGTTTTAATGTTACCACAGATTTATAACAATTCGTGTATGTACAGGCAACACCGGTAGGTACAGACCGGGTGGTGTAGACACCCTTAGTACAACTTGCATTTTTCATTATATCATTTCCGTCATTTTAGTTGGTAATTATTGGTGTCACTTCCTAACCTATAATTTCAAGTTAACTTGTTTATATTTTTTCAGGAATTAAATAATGGCCACAGTTGTTGAACACTTCCTCAATACGTTCCAAACTATAGAAGGAACAACTATTGCAGTTAGGCAGAAAAATTTTTTCAAGCTCTTGCATGAGATTGCACCATTGGTGAAGGACAATGTAGAAGCACTGGATGCCATTACGTCAAATTTAAATCCTCGAACTTACCTGGAGAGCATATTCAGAGTGAATTTTCTAATTTATTTTCGAAAATCACAAGAATTACTGATTTTATTGAAAGAAGGAAATTATGTTTTTGTCAGCAAAATAGCGAAGCAAGATTGGTTTTTCAAAGAAGTGCTTATAGATGTTCCAGCAGATCAACTGGTAAATGAAATTTTACCATGCATGTCTTTTTCGGTTCGTATGAAAATACTGAGGAAGTTAAGTAGATTTTCACAGAGTGAGAAGTTTGATGAAATTTTTGATGCTCTTGTTACTCGATATGGAATTTATTTAGCATCACCGTTCATTATTGGGTGTAGTCCTGAAAAAATAAGACAAATTTTACTTGATTATCCTGCTAAATTGACATCAAAACAGTTGAAAATTTTGTATTCAAAGGACCCGCAGCTCATAGATTTTTACTTTACTGCTACCAACACTTCTAGTCATATATATGGATATACAAACCTGATAAAGTTTCTTTATTTTAACGATCATGCCTTGTTTGATATTCTAAAAAATAAGTATAATATATCAATGCTCATACGCCTTGGTCGAAGAGCTACAAAAAAGTTTGTAATGCTTAAAAAAGATGAAATAATCAAGAATCCTTACAAATTTGATTACATAAATATCAAAGCCGTTTTCAGAAAAATTGGTAGAGATTCTGTGCAACTCTTTAGAAATGCCCTGCCTGAGCAATTCCCAGGTTGCCTCATTGATAGCATTTGGCCGTTTAACAGTTTCCCTGAAAAGTACCATTATAGTTTGTTTATAAAAATCTTTCAGGATCACTACAAGATAAGATTAGTTGATTATCCTAACATAATTAGCGAGAAACTTCTAAAACTTATACCTGACAACGTGGAACGGTCAGCTTTAGCAAAAGTTTTAGTAGACACAGGTCACGATGAGTACCTCAAGTACTTACTTATTGAAGATTCCGTTCCATTAATCAAAGAAATAATTAATGTAACGTCAGATATTGAAGAAAGGGGTAAATTAATAAAATACTTAATTGAAACATGTCATATTAACAACAGCATAGACGCTTTATTGGAAGTTATGAAATATTTTTGTTTTAGACATAAAAATGATGATTTAGATGTACATTTGCAATTTATAAATAACATCGAACGCCATTTTGATTTTAGAAAATTCACTGAAGAGATGTGGGCTACTTTAAATGAGTTTTTGGCCATTCACATGTTGAAATTTGATGAATGTCAATCCACGTACGAAAAAATACAAACAATGCCTTTAGCTAGTATTAATTTGGGAATTTCTGTTTCCCAGAGGTTGTCTTATTTGGAGTTTTTGTTCAAAAAGAACATGGCGATCGATGAGCTAATTAAAGAATACTTCACTACTTACCTTGAGTTCCCCAAATACAGAGATTACGATAAAGATTTTGAAAAATATTTCTTGCTTTTCTGTATAAACAATATTCATGAGACCGATAGATCCGAAAATTTTAAGTATTTGTTAATTTGTGAAATAAATAGATGGAATAGTGCGTACAAAGAGGATCAGCTTTCACTTTATGATTTTCCAATATTAGTTCACACTTTTAACAGTATTATTAGGAGTAAGCAGATGAAGCAATATCCTTGCGTATTTGATGCCTTCCGCATGAAAATTTTTACTCAGAAGAAAATATTTACAGAAATGAATATATGCAAATTTATTGGGAGGGTCATGAAAAGTTAACAAAACTAACCGATATTCGGTGGTTTTTAAAATATACGATCCTCTTACCATCGTCGCCAATTTTGAGATCGTCTTTAAAATATTGACCGAAAAACACACCAAAGAGCATTTAAAGTTGTGGAGACGGATTAAAAAATTGAGTCATTTGCAACTAGATGAAAAATTAATTCAACTGAGTTTAGCAAAAGTGGGTGACGAAGAATGCATTTACAGGAAATCACATTTTGTTTCTTTCTTGTCTGTTTTAATGAAGCCTAGAAATTACGCAGCATTAGCAGATTCATACCAACCTGAAAATAAAAAACTAAATTTACGGAACGAAAAAGAACTCAGACGATATAAATTACAATGTGCTATAGCCATGCATTTTAAAAATACAAAAAGCTACGAGGTGCTCCCTTCTTTGCTGAATTATTGTACCGGTAGTTACTTTAAATATGCCATGCGATCGCTTTACAGTTTGCTATATCGAACACCAGAAAACGAACTTTCTCAGTATTTGAATTACTTATCGAATAAAGCCGTATCAGTACGAAAGCATGCTTTATACATGACATGTGAATTAACTACTTTCTTCGAAAGTTGAACATATACTCAGTAAGCAAACACAAGTGCAATCGCTCCAGAAGTATTTGTTTTCACGTACAATCCAATACTTTGTCAAAAATCCGAGCGATTCCATCTTCGAATTAGTTAAGCTTAACATGCTGCTTGTTAACGAAGCTCACAGTAAATCTTTAGAGAGTATAACCGAACATTTGAAGAAAATTCCCCGGAAATATAGGGCTAAATATATTCAGTACGCATGGCAACATATAGAGAAGACCGAGATTCGGTGGGATAACTCGTCGCCTTTAAAACACTCACTTCTTGACTATATGAATCGGGAAATAATTGAAGAAATACCATTAGAATTTGGTATACGAATTATTCAACAACACTTGATGACAGAGCATGGACGCAGAGATCTGAACAACATATTTAAATTCATATTTGACTTTTTAAGTAGCAAGGACGAAAAACAACTTATTTTTGACGAAGTCTTTTCCATCGTTGACCAGTGTCCGAGTGAACGAGAGATTTCTGAGTTTCTTCTTAATTGGTATCGCCAAGTTATGGAGTCAACATGTGATGATTTACGATACATGGAACCGTACGTGAATTACTTTGAAAAAAAGGTTTCACTCATTGAAAACTTTTCTGATTTCGTTAAAATCTTTTTCTTAAAATGCAAGCTGGAATCAAGACAGTGGGCTGTCGACGACTTCACTAACAAAATTTTAGATTTTTTTGAAGAAATAGTTTCAAAATGTGGGACGTTGGTGATTCCTTTATTTTCAAGGGAAATAGATTACAACCTGACATTTTTTGTGCAAAAGGATTTTACAAATACTGATTTGTACTATAGTATGATGAAGCAACGTCCTATTCCCATTATAGCAGTTCTACTGTTACAACTTGTTTCAGAACCACCGAGCGATTTCGAAACCAGAAAAGCTTTCGATGAATTTGTACAACTGATTAAAAGTGTAAAAGACGTCGGAGTGCAAATTTGTTTGTGTAAAAAATACAAATCGTATTTCCGCACATATTCTGTAGATAGTAGTGATTTTTCTGCAGATGTGGATGTTTTCTGCAGTCTAAAGAAACTTAAATTAAATACAAAATAAACTCTAATATGTGATTTACGGTTGACTAGTCTAATACTAAGGTTTATTTTGAAAATATAACTTTTCATTCATCATAATAAATTATTTAATGTTATTTTTCTGTTTTTTTCACGTCAACTAAACCGAAAAATCTTTGAAGAAGTAGCACAAAATCGAATTTCACTCACCTATACTGGAAATAATTCCTAGAAATAAGATCAGAGGGTTAAAAACGGAGATTGTGATCAATAAAATATAATAATTTTTCACTTATTATATTTATTACCTACATATAAGTACATTTTAACATTGTCTTTTAAAAAACTTCATTTGTTACAAATTAAAATGAAAATTACAAAATACAATTGACTTGTATAAAAAATATAGGGCTGCCATTTTGCGTAATAAATAGACGAAGCTGACTAAAAGTTACACATTCTTGTAGGTGTGTAGCTTTTAATTGTGGGTTCGTTTAATTTATATACACATTCGCCCGTTTTTTAGTTATTCTTAAAACTAATGGTAATCTATTTAGGAACTATTATGTCAGCTTCAAATGACTTCTCGGACTCAAGGACAAACACATAATCATTGCACTATCAATTAAAACCCGTTAATGTTCTTCGTTTTAGATCAGGATTTTCAGCATATTTTCATTTGCCTATTGTGAAAACAAATGTTTCACGCAGAGTACTAATTTATTTATTTGGAATATGATGGTTAATAGTATTGCGTGTGTCTGTTACTTACATTTTTACTGAGGACAGTCTATGGGAGCAATTTTCTTATTCCGAATGTGGTGGTGTGGGATGTATTTGATCAGATCTGCCCTGAATCATTGGCTCCAGTAGTGTGAACGCTTGTTGTAGTTGATGTTTTTCCAATACAAAGGTAAGTTCGAATTTGTAATTATTCCCAAAATAAAGATAGATTCGGTTTTCGGTATGAATTGCATTGTTTATTTTCGTTAACTGTATTGTCCGATATCTCAAATTTATCGACGTTAATGTAATTTGTCCATTGCCAATTTCTAAAATTATCTCGTAAGTTTTCTGTCCGGTATTTAGTAACACACCATGAAATTTTGCCCTTTTCGTGATGTTGCTTGGACGATACTGAAACTGAAGTCATAAAATCAGCTTATGTTGTACATAGTTAAAGTACTTTTCTCAAAATCCAATTCGCAATTAGAAAATTCTAGAAAAACAGCCATAAGACAGCTATTGTCAGTGAAGAGAGAGCTTGGGTGTAATAGTATATTACATACGAGGAGGAAAGTATTCTATTCCTGTCGAGTGAACTAGTTCTCGAGACACAGGAATGGTACTTTTGCCAAGGTTTGTAAACTATTTTATTCACAATCGTTTTAAGTAGATTTCAACTTTTAACATTGACAAACGTCAAACTCAAGGTAATGGCTGGTGATAATAATGTGAAATAAAATGGGGACACCAATCAAAAAGTGGCAGTCTTGACCATAGGGTCTCCTTACATTTACAATCGCTGATTTCCATCCTACCATTAATTACACATACGTAACGTTTTAGGCTCCAAAGTGAAATTCACTTCCATCTCTTGGGTGGAAAGTGACAGATAAGTGACATATGTCACTTTCCACCCTTGAGACTTTCAAATTTTTAAAAAGATTGAAAGTTTCACATTACTGACCGATTGTGAATAAAATTTGATCCTCTCGAGTTTGTATGTGTCCTGTTTTATATCAAAATTACCTTAAAAAATAGCAAATTAAAATAATGACTTACTCGCTTGAAAAACTGCGACTGGATACGTCGTATTACTACACGGGGTCGTGAAACATCATTACTATTAATTGTTGACTTCTGTGCTGAGTTGTTTTCGGTTACGTTCCTCTCTTGTTTCAGCGCATTGAAAGTTCGTACATAACAAATGTTATCGAATGACTTTCCGTAGGTCTCCACGACATGTGAACACAAAATTTTAATGTCTTTGACATTGATGAACTCGAACATTTCGATTATGGCTGAATCCAGCATGTTGTATCTGCCTTTGTTTTGGACGAAAGCGTCCACCACAGGAGCGAAATGATTACCCTCGATTATGTACCTATTAAAAACTTCATCTTTCAAAGCAATCAACTTTCGCATAAACCTGAGAGCACATAAAACTAAGAATTTGTGCTTTGATTTCATTAGTACTAATACTCGGCGCAATAAATCGTTGTCTAAAATGAAGTTTTTTATATAGTCTGTGTGATGATTCACACAGAAAGACAGCAATTCCAAGATTAAACCCAAATGTTGCGCACTTCGAGAGTCCTCTCTTTGAGGTTCATCATGCGTTGTGCTTTCCATAAGTGGCGCTAGAACAAAAGTAAGTAGTTATGGCAATATCTATCGTGTCGAATTTACCTATTAAAATTTGGACACTATGTTTGTAGAACAAATTAAGAAAATCAGTTTTGTGTGATTCGTTTACTGAGGAAAACATATTTTCCGGATCTAAAAGAATCCTTAATATGTCCATCAGTAGCACTGCTCCATCCAATTGTGAATCATTGTCACAGATCATCTGTTCTACGATAATGTTCAACAATGTTTTGTCCTAAAATGATGTTAGTATTTAAGTCGAGCTCACACAAGATCAAATTTTATTGTATGTAGTATGCATGTATTTACTAAAAATATTTATATTTTATATTTTTAAAATATCTTCTTTGAAGATTCTTCAAGTAAAATCTCTCATGTTACGTAAAAACAGTCAATTTGCTTTATCAGAATAACTAATCTTATATTCTCATTACATACTCTGAGACAGACAAAAATTATTAATCGCGATAAGTATCCAAAACACAAAGTCATCAGAATCTGACAACGTACTGTCAGTCAGTAGCGTAACATGCACAGTTCAGAAGGGGGTGTATTTTTTTTATTATTTATTAAATCGCAAACAACAACAGGGAAACAAAGTTAAGTGAACTGGTCAACACGCTCGTACGAATGCGAATGATTCTATTAGGCACAAATCTAAACAGGTACCCTTCCGCTAAAAAAGTTCACTATATGACAGAGCAATGATGACGGACGCCCACCCCTTAAATTTGAAAGTGACTTGGCCCGACCGATTTTGTGCTTTTACGCAGTTTTACAGCTGTGTCGATCTTAGAGTGTATGATGTGTAGTTCTTGTCAAAATTTCTGGACAAAGTATCTTACCTCCACAGTGTTATTTGCTTGGT
Organism: Zophobas morio; assembly: GCF_036711695.1. Taxonomy (NCBI): domain Eukaryota; kingdom Metazoa; phylum Arthropoda; class Insecta; order Coleoptera; family Tenebrionidae; genus Zophobas; species Zophobas morio. Next base: position 13,994,972 of record NW_026972107.1, read on the forward strand.
CTAATATGTATTCTCTAATCACAGTTGGTGAAAAGTCCACAATATAAGTAAGTACATCAATGGAAGCAGTCTTAACCTTTTGGTCATTCATGGCCAATGTAATCTCTAATGCAGCTAACACCTCAAACGAGGTTAGTGTTTTGTAAAAAGTTTCTCTGGTTAGACAATCAATACTTTGTGAATAATGACAGAATTCCTTTAGAAATAAAAGTAAGTCCCTTCTATTTGAATCAAGCGTATTCATATCGGTCAACATGGTAAAAAGTTCAGTTAAAAACTTCGCATCCTCTTGAATTAGCAACAGTATGTGAATTTTATTGTTAGATATAAAAGCACTCAGTAACCCTTTCACCCACGAAGATGAGCGAGACAACACTACATCCAGGATATACTGAGCTCGAAATGTCAGATGAATCTTTGATAAAAGCTCAGCATTCTTAATGGGGATATTTTCTCGAAACATGGCTTGCTGTTTTAGGTCCTCCCTGTAATGGTTCTGCGTTGAAGATGACGGATCATACTCTAAACAACCAACAACGCCAAATATCAACTCATCACTAAGCATAGCTTCTAACAGTGCATTGTCCTTAATCATAAAAATTTTCTTAAATATATTGTATAAATGATGTAAGCCTTCAATATCATTCAGATCTTCACACATATGAAACACATTTATCAATTTACGAAGATAACTAGTTTCTATAATACTTGAATTTGAATTTATTCTCATTACTAAAAAAGCCAAATGTTTTTCAAATAATTTATTAATATCTTCCAAGTTGCTAATTTCACAACTTGGTAGTTCGAAAGGAAGCACAACAAGGCGCTCACTTTTAGATTTTTCTACAGTGTCTTGGGTAATTTCAACTGAATGATTTTTCTTTTGCACCTCAGAAATCTGTTCCCAAATTTCATCACACTTTTCCTTCTCTTGGAAGCTCAAAGCGAGATCAAACTCGTCTTCCCCTGGCCACACAATCAGAGTATCTTCCTGTTTTCGATAGGTAGTGTCAGGCTGGATTTTTATTTCGAGTAGTAGAGAATCGTCGCTCTCCGATCGGACTAGTAAACACTTGCCTTTGAGACGATCAACATACGAAATGGAGACGTCGCCTGTGCCTCTGTCGTCCCACGGCTTATCCGGCTTCAAAGCATACAGCGTCGCCTTCATTTTTGTGCCAGTTATGATTTCTTCGTTTTAGTCTTTTTGACTGAACTTGTATTTTTCCCACATTCCACCTGAAATTGAACACAAAATGTGACTTCTTTGTATGCTGTCCCCAACAAACACAGTTAATTTCATTATTCATTAATTTAAATATCTTACACACGTCTTAATGACTGACGTCGTTTCTCTACCAACTGTAAATCAGCATTACCTCGCAAAAATCCGGTTGTGCGGTTAATATTACGTTGGCACTACCGATAGCGAACAACACGTCACTGTTTATTTTGATATTGGCACAATACAGGTTATGGTTTGCGAATCTGACAGTTTGATCACAGGTTTGATTAGTTCAAGGTTCAAGTTCAAAGCACAGAACAGGTTCAAAGTCCGCAAAACTAAAATAGTACTGTAGTTTAGGGACTTTAATTTAAGCATATTTAAGTTGTTATTGCCAAAGACGTTGTATTACTAGACGTTCCACGCTGGTGTGATTGGACCCTATTAAATTTCGAATCCGATATTTCTCGAATTTAGAACGATAATTGAATCAGTAATAGAATTAACAAGGGAGGAAGGAAGCAATACTCAACTAGGCCATATTTTATAATCAAGATTTTTAAATTATTTATACTGATTAAATCTAAATAAGTTCGTCAAGATTACATTACCGAATTCCAATATCACATCAACAAAGCAGATATGAAATACTCGTAAACTGCGATAACTCAACCATACCGCCAGAATTTAAAATTTTAAAACCCGCGAAAAATTCAAAAATTTCGCCTTGAACTGTAATTGTCAAAAAAGTGGCACCCTATGTTGTGTTTTTTTTATGGTGGAATGCATTCTAATGCAAAGTGGTGAACCATAAGGTTAGAAAAGCGCACCTAAATCTAACACAAGAAATGGTAATATGGAGGCCAAAAAATGTTTATTCCTCTCTTTCGCAGAAGTAAAAACAATTGCGAAATAAGTCGACTTTCAAGTAGGAGGATTGATGAACAATGAAATTAAATGTTACGCATCGATGTAGATGTTTGAATATCAAAAATTAAAAAAAAAAAAACAAGAGAAAGAAAATAAAGTAACTGGACACAAATACACAAGTTATTACGATGGTGTAGCAACAAATTTAAATTGTGGTAGTCGAGAGAAAACTCAGATCAGTTTAAATTACATAAATGCATCGTGGTAGTAGCAATCTTAACTTAAGTAAAAAAGGAATCTTTTTTTTAATAAACAAAAACTAAAATTGGGTTTTATGAACAATTTCATGGCTGCTAGATAGTGTTAAAACCAAAAACAGTTGAAAATCTTAACATGAACTGTGAATTTACAAAAAATCAACAAAAACTGCCACCAGTATTAACATCGGCGAAACTTACATTTCCCAGTAGAAAAACATTAATAAACAATTACGATGCGATTAATTAATTTTCGTTTACACAATAGGTATTTTGTGAAAGTACAAAATAAATTTAACCTACCTTTAATTTTTACCACGTGCACACTCACAGAACAGGTTACACATCAAGCTTAAAACGAGTCTACTTTTCCATGCATTATCAACCCCTCTCCAACTATCAACCTAAAAACTGACCTTCGCTAATTCTTTCGACGAACTATTATTTTTCAAATCCAAATTCTTCAAATGGGGTTTGGCAGCGCTGTTTTTTTTTTTTCTCAGCGCGAAATTTCAATTCAAATTGGGAGACCACAAGGCACATATTACCTACGGTCGACATCAAAATAAGGTGGTTATGGCCATAAATGTTCAAAATCAGGTTATACCTAGAACAACCACACATAAATAACAACACAAAATACCCTTTCCCACTTCGAGTCCACGATTATATTAATTTAACTGATAAAAACTTTCAAGGCTCTTTCTCTCAAATGGATCAATGTTTATTAAGCTTCAGTGTTACTTGTGACGTACTTTTAAAAATTTCGAGTGAAAAGTTATGAAGTATGAATAATAAGCTAGGGAAAATCGTCCAGATTTTGGATATATCGTTACTAAAATAAGTTAAGCCTAAATGAAGGAATTTCGGTCACATGTTTTACGTTAACATTTACTTATTTTATTTATGGACTGTGAAATTTACAAACTGGCCAAAATTTTGCAATATTTTGAATTAGAAAATCGTTAATAAACGTAACTTATACTAATTCCACTTGGTGAGGGGACCCGTGGCTTTGATCCCGCGAAAAAATGTGTGGTTTTGATAACGCAATAATTTTTTTTTTTTTCAAATGCGATTTCACGGCATTGTTTAATTTTTGTTGGCGCGGAATTTAATTTTTAAATCAGGATACCACAAGATAAATTTGTAGGTAATACACATTCTAATTTTTTCCCCAAAACTCCACGGGCGCAATGTTGAAAATAAAGTTAGATTAATAGACAAGCAGAGATATGGACACATGTTATTTTGGATATTTTAGATATTAGGATTTATTTAGCAAAATTTTGAGATGCTGTCATGGCATTGTTAGTGAGAACAAATATACAAATTTTTTGGTTAGCGTTTTACGATATGCTTAAAATACAAATCTAAAAGAAACTAACTACATGCAGCAGAGAGGTAGACGACAGACAGACTGAACTGGGTTCCTACTTTTTCATATTCTAGAAACCGTGCTGGACCAACAAAATTTGTAAGAAGTCTCAAAGTCGTTAGACGGTTGTGTGGTAGTTTCTAGTTACGATCTGTCCAAGAATAAACACGTTTATACATTTTTAAATATATATAAAGCGCATATGATCCAATAATAGAATACATTACATACTCAGTACATTTTACGTTGATAGATGCAGTATTACATATTTTTGTAAAGTTGGCACTAGATCACGGTATTTGTACATGAGATGTAGTGCCAGTAGAGCTGAAGACAGGCTAAGAAACCGGTAAAGTGTAAAATATTTGATAATATTTTTTTTATTTTTATAACTCATATTGCATGACATATAAAGACAACAGCTTGCAGTCTTAAAGTCGTCTGAATATTACCAACCTACAGTGGGTGTAGGTGCCCCTCAATCTTTATTTTTATCAGTCTTTGGTAAATGTCAATTTTCAGGAATTAAATAATGGCCACCGTTGTTGATCATTTCCTAAATAAATTTCAAACTTTAGAAGGAACAACTATTACAATTAGGCAGAAAAATTTTTTCAAGTTCTTGCATGACATTGCACCAGTGGTGAAGGACAATGTAGAAGCACTTGATGCCATTACGTCAAATTTAATTCCCCGAACTTGCCTAGAAAGCTTATTCAAAGTTGATTTTCTAATTTATTTTCGAAGATCCCAAGAATTGCTAAATTTATTGAAAGAGGGAAACGACGTTTTCGTCAGTAAAATAGCGAAGCAAGTTTGGTTTTTTGAAGAAGTTCTTGGAGACGTTCCAGCAAACCAACTAGTGAACGAAATTTTACCCTGCATGTCTTTTTCGGTTCGTATGAAAGTACTGAGGAAATTGAGTAGATTTTCACCAGCTGATAAATTTGATGAAATTTATGACGCTCTTGTTAATCAGTATGGATTGTATTTGGCGTCACAGTTTATTACTGGGTGTACTCCTGCAAAAGTAAGGCAAATTTTAATTGAATATCCTGTTAAATTGACTTCAACACAGTTGAAAATTTTATACTCCAAAGATCCAGAGCTCATATATTTTTACTTTACCGTTACCAAGAATTCTATTAATGCATATGAAAATAAAAACCTGATAAAGTTTATTCATAACAAAAATTGTGCTTTGTTTGAGTGTCTCAATGATAAATTTAAACTTTCTGTACGCCTTGGTCGCAGATCTACAAAAAAGTTTGTAATGCGTAAAAAAGATGAAATAATCAAGAATCCTTACAAATTTCGTTATTTAGATATGAAAGCCGTTTTAAGAAAAATTGGTAGAGAATCAGTTCAACTTTTTATAAATGCTGTTCCTGAACAAGTGTCAGGGTGCCTATTAATAGTGACTGGTTGTTTTGGAGTTTCCCTAAAAAGTACCGGTATAGTTTGTTTGTAAAAACCTTTCAGGATCACTATAAGATAAAATTAACAGATCATCCTGCCATAATTAGTGAGAACCTATTAAAAATCATACATGACAACATAGAACGGGCAGCTTTGGCAAATGTTTTAGTAGACAAAGGTAACAATGAGTACCTCAAATACCTACTGATTGAAGATTCGGTTCCATTAATCAAAGAAATAATTAATGTAACGTCGCATATTAATGAAAGAGGTAAATTAATAAAATACTTGGTTGAAACATGTCACATTAACAACATGGACGCTTTATTTGAAGTTATGAAATATTTTTGTTCTAGACATAAAAATGATGATTTAAATGTTCATTTGTTGTTTATAAACACCATTGAGGATCTTTTTGGTTTTAAGAAATTTACTGAAGAAATGTGGACAACGTTAAATGAATTATTGGCCATTCATATGTTGAAATTTGATGAACGTCAATCCACGTACCAAAAAATACAAATAATGCCTTTAAAACGTTTGAATTTAGGAATTTCTGTCACCCAGAAACTGTCCTATTTGGAGTTTTTATTCAAAAAGAACACGCCGATCGATGAGCTAATTAAAGAATATTTTACTACTAACACTGAGTTCCCGAAATATGGAAAATACGATAAAGACTTTGAGAAATATCTATTGCTTTTTGTAATAAACAATATAGCACATCAGACGGATAAATCCGAAGACGTAGATTTTAATTATAAGTTAATTTGTGAGATCAATAGTTGGAATAATGCGTACAGCGACAATCAGTTATCATTTTATGATTTTCCAGTTTTAGTTCACACTTTTAACCATATTATTAGGCATAAGGAACCGTGGTACTATAGTTGCGTATTCGATGCGTTCCACGATAAAATTTTTACCACAGAAGAAAATATTTACAGAAATGAATATATGAAAATTTATTGGGAGGGTCATGAAAAGTTAACAAAACTCACCGATATTCGGTGGTTTTTAAAATACGATCCTCTTACCATCGTCGCCAATTTTGAGATCGTCTTTAAAATATTGACGGAAAAACCCACCAAAAAGCATTCCAAGTTGTGGAGACAAATTAAAAAATTGAGTCATTTGCAACTAGATGAAAAATTATTTCAGTTGAGTTTAGCAAAAGTGGGTGATGAAGAATGCATTGACATGAAATCACCTTTTGTTTCTTCCTTGTCTGTTTTAATGAAACCTAGAGACTACGCAGAATTAGCAGATTCATACCAACCTGAAAATAAAAAATTAAATTTACGAAACGAAAAAGAACTCAGGCGATATAAATTACAATGTGCTATAGCCATGCATTTTAAGAACACCAAAAGCTACGAGGTGCTTCCTTCTTTGTTGAACTATTGCACTGGTGGTTACTTTAAATATGCCATGAGATCGCTTTATAGTTTGCTGTATCGAACACCAGAAAACAAACTTCCTCAGTATTTGAATTACTTAGTGAATAAACCCGTATTAGTACGAAAGCATGCCTTATACATGACGTGTGAACTAACTAGTTCGTCGAAAGTTGAAAGTATGCTCAGACTGTTAAGTAAGCAAGAAGAGACACACTTGCTTCAGAAGTATATGTTTTTAAGTACAGTCCAATACTTTGTAAAAAATCCAAGCGATTCAATGTTTGAGTTAGTTAAGCTGAACATGCTGTTTATTACCCAAGCTGACGAAGAATCTTTGAACGGTATAACCCAACATTTGCGTAAGATCCCTAAGAAGTATCAAGCTTAGTATATTCTATACGGGTGGGATCATTTTGAAAAAACTGTGACTGTGTGGCCAAAATTGCTACCCTTAACACAAAAACTTCTTGCCTGCATGAACTGTGAAATAGTCGGAGAAATTCCATTGGAATTTGGCATACGAATTATTCAGCAACACTTTATGACGCCGAACAAACCCCGAAATCTGGACAGTATGCCCGCATTCATATTTGACTTTTTAAGTATTAGAGACCAAAAACAACGTATTTTTGATCAAATATTTTCGAATATTGACCAGTGTACAAGTAAAGAAGACATTTTTGCGTTTCTTCGTGATTTGTATCACAGAGTTATGGATTCAACGTGTGCTGATTTACGTTACATGGAACCATACCTTGATTGTTATGCTAAGAAAATATCACTGAAGGAAAATTTTTATGACTTTATTAAAATCTTTTTCTTAAAATGCAAACTGAAATCGAGTGAATGGGCTATTGACGCCTTGACGAATGAAGTTTTAGGCTTGTTCGAAGAAGTACTTTTAAAATGTGGACCGCATGTGATTCCCTTCTTTGCAAGAGAAATAAATTCTAACCTGCCATTTTTTGCAAGAAATGTTGCTACAAATAATGAGTTCTACTATAGTATGATGAAGCAGCGTCCGACTCCCATCGTAGCAGTTCTACTGTTAGAAGTTGTTTCGGCACCACCTCATGGCAACTTGACACCCAGAAAAGCTTTCCATGAATTTGTAGCACTAGTGAGAGGTATCGAAGATGTTGGAGTGCAGATTTATTTACAGTATAAAAAATACAAATCGTGGTCCGCACATATTGTGTAGAGTGTGATTATTAATGTTTGTGATTTTTTTTGCTACATATTTAAAATTTCATGATGGCATATCCGTTATCTTCCCATTGGCTTTGAGACGCCCTAATGTCAAAATTGACAGCTGTGAACTAACATGCTAACATCGCTGCCAATAATTCAGAATTGTTTCAGTCATTAATAGTCACCCGGTATTTTTATGTATGATATTGTATATATTATAAAAATAAATTGTTTAAGGATCTTATCTATAAGTTTTTGTTTCTTAATTGAATGAATCGGCCATAAATGAAAATCATATTTGACAACTACAATATGCATTGGAAGACGTACATTAGATATAAAATGATATGTATTGTCATTTAGATTGACACTAGCAGGACAATTAAAAACAAACTGAATATGATCACTTAATGATATGTTTTTGGAGGTGTTTTTTTTGCGACAATTTTAAAAATCCTAAGAAAAAGGGAAATCCGAGTAATTGGATGCAAATGTACGATAATGTGGTGGCAAATTTAAATTACGGCAGTCGAGAAATTAACAAGCGAGCTACATTGGACGTTCTTCGGTGACTATACTCTATAGATAGGTATAACACACACTCCACATTTCTATGCCCAAAAAACCTGCCGCATAATCAACTATTTACTCGGTCTTCTGCAAGATACTAATTAAACATGAAACAAACTATTAAATCTGTAAGAAAATATTAAAGCCCTCTTGTTTTTCGAGACCACGAGGGCTTTTGCTCAAAATTAAGAAGTGTGCTATAATGTAATAGTTAAGTAAAAACATCCAGAAACTTTAGTTATAATGTGATAAACAAGAGAGTGAAGCCTGAATGAGTGAATTTCCTAACACGTGGTTTATATGAACATTTCATGACTGTTAAATTGTATTAACATGAACATTACCAACAATATTAATATAAAAATTGACACCACGTGTTGACATCCGCGAAACCCCAACATTTCAGATTAGAAAACCATTAATAATACTGTTACGAAATAAACCCATACGCCGCCCCGGTACGACGCCTATGCGTTTTCTAGTATGTGCGGCGATGATGTGTGATTCATCGTCGGTGACGGCGTTCGCTAAAGAAAAGCCTGGAAACGGAAGTCGGATGGGTGCACGAGAATAAGCCTAGAAGCGGTAACAGCGACCTTTCGACAAGGATCGCGTGGCTGTTTAAATGGGAACCACCCGTAGGGAGCAGTTAGTAAAATCCAGACAATGGGAGAAGTTGAGTCTAGTCAAATCCATTCCAGTCAGAATTATTGTGTACATAATCGCTATGTGATTAGTCGTGTAAATTTGAGTTAGTAAGAAATAAATTGTTGAGTTTTACCTAATTTTCTAGACGGTCTACCACTCTAACTGAAGATTTCTGCACATGGGTGTCTATGTTTAACGATTTTCTTAACCACACTATGTAAATTGATTAAGTTCCACCATTTGAACAGTACCTAGTAAAATGTTATTGGTATTTCAAAATTAACCATCAAGGTTGAACACATAAAAGCATAAATCACAAATTCAATGGCGGCACGCTCCTTTTATTGGCGTCATTATCCCCCGGCATTGTCCGACAATCCCTTACAGTAGATGTAAAATTTTACAAGGTACTGTTGTAATGTTGGAACTTTACGTGTGTTCTTGCTAAAAAGTTGAATGGTGACAAAATTTTGTTATAAAATTTTATGCTGAAATATACGTAATTTTTCCTGTACTACACTCCCCCAAAAATTATCGCACCACCTCCAGTTCTAGCCAACCGGACTAGATGTGGTTACCATATACGTAGTAGTGATAAATGTGTGCAAGATAATGCCAAAAAATGACAATATTTAAAAAATATACGTATTCTGGGCCTGATTTGGAGACTGTCTTAATGTAGGTACATAAGTTTATAAGCGTTAATTAAATTAATATCGTGTATTTACACCCTTGACTTGAATAACGGCTTCCATCCGTCGCTGCATACCTTCGTAAAAGTTCACAATATTGTCTTGAGGAATATTTTCCCATTCTTCCGTAAGAACTGCTTCTAGCTGTTGGAGAGTTCTAAAAGCAATTCGACGGCCCGCAACACGATATTGCAGAGTATCCCACACATGCTCGATGGGATTCATATCAGAGCTTCGAGCTGGCCGTTCCATAACAGGCGTATCTGTTTCTCTGAAATAAGCTCGTACAACGCGCGCTATGTGCGGCCGAGCGTTATCATGCATATAAACAAAATTTGGACCAATAAATGGTCCGTATGGAATGACATGTGGTCCCAAAATGTCTGTTATGTAACATACAACTACCAAACGAGCTCCAGGTAATGGTACTAAGTCTGTACGACCTTGTAAAGATATACCAGCCCAAACCATAATGGAACCTCGACCGAACTGTACACTTGGTTGAAGTTACATTGAAAATACCGCACCCCAGGCCTTCTATACACCGGTATTCGTCTGTCATTTGAGCAAAGAGAGAATCTAGACTCATCAGAGAACATCACATTTTCCCAATCTTCAATTCCCCAATTCACATGCTTCCTTGCGAATTCTAGCCGGGCTACTCGGTGAGCTCTGGTGAGTAATGGTCCTTTTGCAGGAAAGCGAGCTAGAAGATTATCTTCGCGAAGACGATTTGTTACTGTCTGTACAGAAATATCCACATCTCGATGCCTCGTACGGAGCGCTGTTAAGTGCAAAAAGCGATCATCCCATGGCGAAGTCACCCTTCGACGACCTTGTCCTGGTCTTCTGGCAACACTTCCTGTTTCATGGGACCTTTGTGCAAGTCTAATTATTGTGGAATGATTAACTTCTAAAACTCTTGCTACGTATCGTTGACTACGACCATCTTCCAACAGAGTCAATGCTCGTAGAACTTCGTCGTGGCACAAATGCAAGGTTAAGCGTTGAGGGACCTCCATAATGTCGAATATGTATGACAGTAGCGTTAGATGTCTACATAAATCCTTTGCAAATCAAAAGGACGAAATTCGTATATGTGCATATTTATCCGAAGAACTAGAAACCATCGTTTTAATCCTCATATTGGGTTTTGTTCTGGCAAATAAATAAATAAAAATATGTTTGGATATGATTTGGCTCCATATGTGTCTTCTCCAAATTTTCAAATTGGAAATAACCAAAATTTTGAGGGTGGTGCGATAATTTTTGGGGGAAGTGTATAATAGTCCAAAAAAAATTAAATTCTTAAAATCAAATTTGATAGATAATTTATCCAAGAACCTGGATTCACTTTGATTGCACTTCAGGGATGAGGAACGTTCTGTTAAAACAATTTTAAACCAATTTTCAATTTTGCGTTAGGCAACCAGTAATACCAATGTGTATTAACCACTGGAACATAATAATTTATTAGAAGTTTGTAGCAGTTCTTTGCATATTTGTAAAGTGCCCCAAAAGTCACTACGGAAAATGAATCAAAATAGTTAGATCTGAATATAATGGGATTATTCCCTTTAATTTATGCGTTTTACGCAGACTTTTTATATAAGTCAATAACTTTTCGAAACCGGCCCCCATTGCAAAAATAATAAATTAGAGAATAGAGGAATCATTATTTTTTTATTTTGGGTGGTTAATCAACTTATTCCTGCTTTGGCTAAGTTAAACAAAAAATGTGTGGTGGTTATGGACAACGCATCATATCATTCAGGGCAGTTGGACAAGCCATCAACATTTCTAGTGAAAAAGTAAAATGGAAGAATGGTTGCTTAATCATAGTATTGAATTTGAATTGAGTTACTACAACAAGAAAATACACTCTCAACCTTCATCTAAGGATAGTGTGAAAAATTTATGGCTTGAAGCTCTCTCTAAATATACTCCAAGCATGTGGCAAAGTTTTTGTGGACAATATGCAAAACTTATTTTGGCAGACTGGAAAAAATTTTTCGTATGACATTCTCTCTTAAATTATTTCACTACCTGAATCTGATTCAGAGTCAGAATCAGAGAACGATGACGAAGACTCAAATGTTTCTAGTTTTTCTCTAAATAATCGAACTGGAATAAAATACTAAAGCATAAGTTGCCACAGGATGATTTTTTTAAATTTAGAAATTGTTTAACTGAAAGGAACAGGGATTACCATTCTTTAAATGATCATTTTATTTTATGTTGTATTATTTTATATTCGTTATTCCTTTACAAATTTTTTAGTAAAGCATTCCATATTTTATTTAGAAAAAAATTTCCAACATCACGTAATTAAGTCGCCATTTAGTCTTTAGTTAGGTAGGACACTTTATTACAGTTTATTTTTGACCTGAGGGCAGTTACCTTTTGGATATTATTCAAACAGCTATAAAAACATACAGTTTGCCTTTTGTCTCTTGATCCATGTATTCCAGATTTTGAGTACCATCAATTAGAACTAGGATGAATACTCCTGAAGTACAAAAAGCGTACAGAAGCGATATAGATATTATTCAGTTATTTATTTCTTTTCATTATTTTATTTTAACTGCTAAGAACAATTATATAATATAATAAAAAATGTTGGTACGGTTTATTAAAGTATAAACCTAATTATTACTTATTCAAATGTGCATTTTTGAATCGTATTTATTGGAATGGAAAATCCAAAGTGTGAAGTTCCTGGTACCAATGTTACAGTTTTTGTCAGATTTAATTAAAAACACCTTAACCGAATATGGTAAATTTCATTTTTCATTAGGGATCTTTGCATATATGAAATTGGTTGCCAACCAAATTACTAGATTTATATGGCCTACCATACCTAAAAACATCCTGAACGATATTATAATAAGTACTTAAGTACACAATTTAAATTTGTAATAAGTGAAAAAAAATAAATCATGTAAAGTAATCATTTTATTTGGAATTATCTTTTCCATCTTTTCGTCTCAATGGTCTTAGACCCCTTTATTTCGCTACCGCCTTGATACCGCTTAATAACGCTGTTCTACCTGCCGTTTTAAAACCCACTGGAACCGGTAAAATTATCGAGAATTCAAAAATACCCACAGGATAAGACATTTAACTGTAACAGCCACGTAACCCGCCAACATTCCAAGTCAGCAATAACGAGAAAAGCCTCAAAGAAAATCGACAACAATAAAATTCGATAAAACATAATAAATTCTTGAGTGCGCCTGGAGCATATGCAACCTAACATTCACTATCTCCGTCCCCTTTTCACACGTCAAGGGCGTCGTTTTCCTTCTTTCTCGCACTACACCTGCCACCTCCGCGGATGGACCAAAGAAACTGGTCTCGTGTCTCGTCTTTGACGACCGGAATCAACACAAAACACAAGTTGCGTTTGGTTCGAACGCTTCGCAGCGTGCGCGCATGTGGTGTTACGTGCTTACAGGCTAATTAAATATTAACAAAGATTTGAAAAGCGTTGTAATAACTTAAAAGTGTCCCGAAAAAGAATGTAGTGCCAGAATGTGGTGACAAAATCGCCAGGAGTCCCTTACGAGCCGAGTTCGGACCGATTTCGGATGCCAAAGGTGAGGTTAACTCAATGTTTTTGTTTTGTTTTGATTGTATACCGCATTCCGATGAGTTGAAAAGTTTTCGATGAGTATTTGAGATATAATTAGAAAACAAATATGAAGTGGAACTTCACCACACAAGGACGGGTTTAGGTACCTGTGTTGTGTTATTCTGGTTCAACTTTACGATTTTGTTAGGTAACACTAATCCGAACCGGAACTAAGTTTTTATTCGGACTTTTTTTATTGCTGCTTTGGGGGTGCTCAGCTTTAAAAGTGCGTTGGGTTCACCTCGTTCTAGCTGCGAGGGTTTTGTGTATTTTTGAATAAAATTATTCTCGTGGACATAATTAAGTTTTACGATAAATGAATAAATAAAACAAAATGTTATAATGACAGGTAAATATGTGATGGCTTATTTTCGTTCTGATATATAGGGTGGTTCAATTTTCACTAATACAGTGGTTAAGAACCGATTGCGGACTGCTGAATTAAATAATAGTGGTATAATAATTATAATCGCTTTAAATGAAGAAAAACGACGTTTATGATACGAAATTGAAAATTTTTCGTTTTTACCTTATAGATACAAATGAAACAATAACATAATATTTGAAATAATCACCATTATTTAAATTGTGTACATTAAATTTGCTGTTTTAAAATAAAAACTGCTGCAAGGATTGTCTTACATTTTTCAGTACTATAAAGAATTTAAATATTTAAGTATACATCAGTGCTTTTTAATTCCGCTGCGTGAAGATGTTTACTCTTTTCCATAATTAAACCTTGCCTTAAAAAAATAATCAAAACATCTTTAGTAAACAATCGTGTTTAATAAAAAAATATTTATTAAAATTAATAGTGTTTATAGATGCGACTTCTTTAAGTGGATGTTGAAATTAATTAAAAAAATAAGGGGCCTATGTCTTTTTTACAATTTTTGATGCACAAAGCAAACAATTTCTCTTCATTAAATTTTTTTTCAATGGTACACTTTTTTACTAAAACCACATTATTTTTGACTACAACACCAACAAAAGATGGTCACAGTGACTCTACTTTATATTTCTTTTAGATATCATGTATAGGGTCATGTTAGGTCACGTCAAGTCAGGTCATGCGACAAAATATAAGTGCCCAAATGGCCTCAAACGTTTAATTAATGTTAGAAGTTACGAGGTCGTAAAAGTTTGTTTAGGAGATAAATAGGGGACATCAGGGTATTTATATAAATAAAATCAAATTAAAAATTGACGTCCAGCCTTATATTGTGATAGATTATATATGTACATATATAGAAATAAGTATCTACTGTAATAGGGTCCACTCGGTGAATGGCTACCGTAAAGTATAAAAAATATATTAACCGTTTTCATTTGCCTCTTCTGATTTTTATGAAACAAATAATCTCCGAAACTACCGGACCGATTATTGTGTGTTTTGCGCAGTAAAGATATTTAAGTTTTATAAAAATAATGTACTCCTCTACTTGTTTTTTATGAATCAGCCGTGAGTTTATGAAATATCGATACATATTTGAACATTGTAATGTTTTAGAATTTTTTATCAACACTGTATAGTAAAATTTAATTTAATTGATATTACAACAAAGAGCGGATCTCTGTTTATCTTTCTAAAAATATGGTATAAAAATAACCGTATTCTTATTTTTTGGGTGGGTATTGCTAAATCCAAGAAATTTGGAAAACGTGACAACGTCGCATCTTAATTTCAAAAATAAACTATGGTTATAAAGAGTATGTAAAAAAAATAAAAAAATAAAACACGACCTATATATCTTTAGCCTTTAACTTTTGTTTTTATACATAAAAATTAATGAGATATCGGGGACCACGCTCAGTGGTTCACACTATATACATATTTCAATGCAAAAATTAATTTCTAAAATTTTTGTTTTTGTGAAGTCAAGCATCTTAATTTAACTGTTCGAGTTATTTGAAAAGACAGAAGTACCGAGTGACTAATGCTTTCATTTTTTTATCAGGTTGGCAACATTTAAAATTTTATGGTTGGCATACCTATTGTCAGATTGAAATTTTGGGTACCAAGGCAGTAATTCCTATCTTCACATTAGTTTTAGTAGCCCCGCCCACCCGCCCTATCTCAGTTGTGATGATTTTTTACTTCCCGAGCGTAAGCAAAGGAAATATTGTAATCGAGTCCGTCGGTCGACTCTCTACTTTTACGTTTTCTCGATCTTTCATGACCCCTAGAAGACGAAGAAATAGGTCTCCCATTTCCGTCTGTATGTCCGTCTGTCCGTCTGCCTCCCGGATTTTTATTAGACAGATAATCTCCGAAAGTACTGGACCGATTGTTGTGAAATTTTGTACTTATATTAGGAATATCATGTAGATGGTAAAACGCTAACCAAAATTTGTCTAATCATCCCCACCACTAATGCGATGACGTCACTTCAAAATTGTACATAGTAAATGGGTCTTAAATTGTATAAAATAACATAGTCCTACACATGTAGTTTACGACTCCGAATTCAGTTTTTACCCGGAACGTCCAGATTTTTGGAAAAAAAATCAAAATCATAAAACAACATTTTGCAATTTAATTTTGAATCTGCTAACCCGAATGTTTTAAAATGTTGCAGATGTTTTAAGGCTCTAAAGAGCATCATAAATCTTTAGTCAAAATATATTTGGTTATCCCCTCCAAAAACTTGATGACGTCAGCTCAAAAGTTTGCCGAATAAATCCTATCTAAAATGTACAAAATATGATGCGTCTGTACTTGTGATATATCACTCCATTCATATTTTTTGGATTTGCATATACAGGGTGACTCAAAAAAATTAATGAATGCGCAAAATTTATTTTACTGATTTACTCAGGAACTACAAAACCGAATGCTTTGAAATCTTGAAGATGTTTTAAAATTATCATGAGCATGGTAAATTTTTGATCAAAATGTATTTGGTCGTCCCCTCCTAAAAAATTTATGACGTCACCACAAAATTTTGCTGAATAAATCCTATCTAAAATGTACAAAATATGGTGAGTCTCTTCTTGTCATTTATCATTCCATTCAAATTTTTTCGATTTGCATATACAGGGTGACTCAAAAAAATTAATGAATGCGTCAATTTATTTTATTGATTTAATCAGGAATTACAGAACCGAATGCTGTGAAATCTTGGAGATACTTTAAAGTTATCATAAGGATGGTAAATTTTTTATCAAAATGTATTTGCTCTTCCCCCCTAAAAAATTGATGACGTCACTCTAAAATTTTGCTGAATAAATCCTATGTAAAATGTACAAAATATGATGAGTCTGTACTTGTGATTTATCATTCCAATCGTATTTTTTGGATTTGCATATACAGGATGTCTCAAAAAAATTAATGAATGCATGAATTTATTTTATTGGTTTAATCAGGATTTACAGAACCGAATGCTTTGAAATCTTGGAGATGTTTTAAAGTTATTATAAGCATGGTAAATTTTTTATCAAAATGTATTTGCTCATCCTCCCTAAAAAATTGATGACGTCACCCCAAAATTTTGCTGAATAAATCCTATCTAAAATGTACAAAATATGATGAGTCTGTACTTGTGATTTATCATTCCATTCATATTTTTGGATTTGCATATACAGGGTGACTCAAAAAAAATAATGAATGCGTGAATTTATTTTATCGATTTAATCAGGAATTACAAAACCGAGTGCTTTGAAATCTTGGAGATATTTTAAAGTTATTATAAGCATGGTAAACTTTTGTTCAAAATGTATTTGTTCATCCCTCCTAAAAAAATTGATGACGTCACCCTTAAATTTTGCTGAATAAATCCTATCTAAAATGCAAAAAATATGATGAGTTTGTACTTGTGATTTATCATTCCATTCATATTTTTTAGATTTTCTTAAGAGGTGGCTCAAAAAAACTAATGAAGTCAATTTATTTTATTGATTATATGTATTAAAGGCAACACTTATTATTAGTATTACATCGGACCAACCCAATTTGGTAGACACAAATTTTTTTAAAGTAAAAACTCGGTTGAAACATAAGGGTAGCACGCTTATTTACATCGACTTTAACATTACAGACGTGCATTTGTTTTATGCGCTGACTATAGGTTCCGCGAATGTGGAATAGACATGTTTATAATCAACCAATTGTGAATTTCACCGTCAAAAATAAAAATAAAACCCAATGTTTTATATAATAAGCGGAAGTCGAAGCAATAAAACCGATGGTCGTTTTGTTTACAGTTTCTCTGTTTGACTCTCACGTATGCTGTTACGCTTGTCATCTTAAATTAAGAATGTTTATACATAAACGATTTTCAGTTGCCGCATACGTGAGTAAATTGTTTCGTTATTTTATTGATTATAAAAAATCAATATTCAAAACGACCCAATTCATTTTCCCGAAAATTTGGGAATACAATAATTTTATTCTTAGTATTACACTACATCTATCCCAACTGATATACGTGTCCTTGCAAAAATGTTGATGACGTCATCGCAATTTTTTTTAAATTCCCACTACAAAAATGTAATGAGAGAAAAACACAATAGCCATGCAGTCGTCAAGTTTCCGACAGCGAGGGAAGTACTGTCTAAACTCTTTAGACCAATTTTTTTATATTCATCGTGCGCCAAGAAGGCGGAGCTTAACTGCAAAATTCTTATTTCTTTAGGAGAAATTAAAAACATGTTTTCGAGTATCAAAGAATACTTCTATGTATATATTAAGAAAAAAATAAAGCCAAAGATTAGAGCCGATACATACCCGCCCCGATCTCAATTCTCAATTGTGATGAATTTTTTCATTCGTTGTCAGATCGAGGGGCGGGGCTTAATTGCAAGATCCATATTTGTCTACAAGAATTTACCATTTTAATATGTTTTCAGTTTCTTGTTCTGAAACGACTACGTATATTAAGAAAAAGGCAAAATATAAGCCCCGCCCACCCGCCCTGTCTCAATTGTGATGATTTTTTTAATCGTTGAGCACCAAAGGTGAGGAATTTAATTGCAAAATCCTTATTATTTCTCTACAAGAAATTACCATGTAAGACATGTTTTTGAGTATCGTGTTATTCAAAGATTACTATGTAAATTAAGCAAAATTTAAGCCAAAGATTAAGCCCCACCCATACTTGCCTTGATCTAAATAGTAATTAAGTTTTCATTCGTTGCCTGACCAAAGGGCGGAGCCTACGAACAAAAATTTACCATTTTAAACCTGTTTTAAGTTTCTAAGAATAAAAAAATATGGGGTTTATATTTTGTCTTTTTTGCTTAATATACCCAGTATTATTTGAACAACGCGATACTCATAAACATGTTTTTAATTTTTTGTAAATAAATAAGTATAGTGAACCAAGACCTATAAGGTTATATGGCCATCATAAAAGTAGTTGACCGCAAATAAATACCCCCTTTGTGTGGTTCGCACTAAGCTTACCGGTTGGCAATAAATCATCTTCTAAACATTTCTTGCTCATATTTAACAGGGCCGGCTTTCAAAGCGAGTGGTTATTTCGGAACCCTCAGCGGCTACAGGTAGTAAAGAAATAGTGGAGTGGTGGATTTTCATATTTAGTGAAAGCCGCCCCTGAACGAAACCGCAAGAGCCGGTCGAGCTGCAGTGGACACGTTATTTACAACCCTAAAACCTTTTCTATTGTAAACAACTTAACTTCGACACAATGGGATGATTTTATGATGGCCATATAACCTTATAACTCTTGGTTCACTATATTTTGCAGTTAAGTTGCCACCTTTGGTTCACGACGAATAAAAAAAATCATCACAATTGAGATAGGGCGGGTGGGCGAGCTTCCATTTTGCCTTTTTGTTTTAGTATGTGTAGACTTCTTTTCACAACATGAAACTAACAACATGTTTAAAATGGAAAATCTGTATAAGGAAATATCGATTCTGCAGTTAGGCTCCGCCCCATAATTGCAAAATCCATATTTCCTTGTAAAAATGTACCCTTTTAACCATGTTCTAAGTTTCTTGTTGTGAAAAGATGGCTACGTATATTAAAAAAAGGCAAAATATAAGCCCCGCCCACCCGCCCTATCCCAATTTTGATGATTTTTTTATTCGTCGTAAGCCGAGGGGCGGAGTTTAATTGTAAAATCCTAATTTTGTTACGAGAAATTACCAAGTGAAATATGTTCTTAAGTAGTCGTGTTATATAAAAAAAAATCAATCGTGATGAATTTTTCATTCGTTGTCAGACCGAGGGTTGGTGCGTAATTGCAAAATCGAAATTTCCCTATACAAATTTACCATTTTAAACATGTAAGTTTCTTGTTGTGAAAAGAAGTCTAGACAAAAACAAAAAGGCAAAATGTAAGCCCTCCCACCCGCCCTGTCTCAATTGTGATGATTTTTAAATAAAAATTGGAATTTTTAAAATCCTGGGGAATTTTGTCGTTAGTACGACAGTTGGCAGATTCTAACATTTCAAGTTTAAATTTTCACAGTAATAAATTATTATTAAGAATGTGTGAAGTTGAAAACAATCTTTTCGTTTTTTTGACGTTTGTTTTATTTGTTGACAGAGACATTAGTAATGACTACCAATCTTGAAAACATAAATAACCCCAATTCTGTTCGAAACTTAACCAAGCTCAATTTGGTTGTTGCAATAACTCGGTTATAAACGCGAAGTAGATTTTTTTTAATCATCAAACCAATTAAGTTCGCTAAACAACACAGATTTGCAAACGTCCGAATTTAGAGTTGTAACTCCGTAAGTACATAATAAATATTTTTTAATGTTTTTTTTGTGTGTAAATTTCTTGCGCTGACAGGAATAACATTTAAAAATTTAATACTACAATACCGGACTCTTATCTTTGATTCTAAATTAAAAATGATAAGGAATTTACCGATTACGTGTATCTACACATGAATGAAAGTAATTTTATCACTTTGTATGCTTTAAAAAAAAAGTATTCCGGTAAACTTAAATTTTCACGCGTGTACTTCATCCGTGGACGAATTCATCACGATAAGTTTCACTTTTGTTGTAGTATTTCGAAAAATCGTTACAGTAGGTAAGTCGAACAGTAACCGGTAAGTTCCGAGGGAGTGTATTACGTAGAAAAACAAAGCACACAGCCTTTGACCAAAAAAGGCGCCAATAGATATTTCAAGCAGGTTATATAAACTGTCAAACGCCAACATCAAGGTAACGGTGCCTTCAGTGGGTGGTTTACATTAAATGCACTTTTCCTAATTAAGTGTGATGCAATTCATGACTTTTGTGGGTCGCGTTTATGTGTACGATTTTTTGAAAGTGCGGTGGCGGTTATTTTTAAGAATGAAAAAAAGGGGGGGGCTGTCAATTGTCTGATTTTATCTTCGTAAAAAAATATTAGCAAAATAAACAGTTTTTGACTGTAGTGTGACTTGGAATGTGTATTTTTTAACTAGAAAATGTCGTATAAACTATTTATAGATAAATACAACGAATAAGGAAACTTGATAATAGAGCACTATCGTGGTATTCCAAAGTCGACTGAGTACACGCCGACTGTAATTAAATTAAGTCGAGTATGTTAGATACCTGCCCTTAATTGTGTTAGTACGTGTTACCGAAAGAAAAGTTCAGTCTTTTGCAATATCTCATGGGAAAATATGAAACAATGCGTATAACGATAATCAATTTAAAGTCGGATGATATGTGGTTTTGTATCAGAATTACTACGCCCAAGCCAACCTAAATAGCACGACAATAACTTTCTTTTGCATGAGCGGGCAACAACAATTCCATACTTAATATGACTATTGACATTTTGAATGACGTATCCGTTCGTCTGACTGTTGTTTGTTATAAATACAAATTAATTAAATTAATAACAATATAAATTCTTCAGACGTACGAGACGTGTGAGTATTTGTGTATATTTAGCGCTCAGAGTTATTTGTAGAGATTATATTTGAGTCCGGTGATGATAGATAACGTTTTGAAATTATATATCCGAGAACCAAGTCAATATTTGTATTTCTCACAGGGGATCATCATAATTGTACGAACAAATAGACTAAGCATTGTTATGTCTGTAATAAGTAGTTTCAGCTTAAAAATTCCAAACAGACTAAAAAATCAATTTCACGTAAGAACGAACCCTGAAATTTTCCCACATATTTTCTCTTGTTGTAAGATTTGTCAACCAAAGCGGTTCTATAAGTACGGTTAATCAGCTTTAAAATATACTCGGCTAATAACTCACAATAGCCACAACAAACCAGCGGCCAGAATGTTTTGAAAGAAGAGATTAAGATCCCCGCTCTTTACACCTGATGATCTTTCTGTTAAGTAATTAGGTGCAAGAATGCTTTTCTTGGAAGAATTCTTTCGAAGAGAACAGCGGCTGTTGTTACATTGAAAGAAGTAAACGAATTGCACGCCCGTATTACATGATTTGTTTCATAAAATCATAAAGGCACGTTGCTTTTTGAATGTAAATTCTTAATACCAGGTGTTCTTTATGGTTAGGGTAAAAACGTTCGAGTGGTACAGCACCAGACAAAACACCCATGCGTGTATTTGACACCTGTAAATAGTTTTAAACATCGGGTAGTTGGGTATTGTTAGGGTTTGGTTGATGCTGAAGACATTTCAGAGTTATCTGACGGTTTATCGTTTCACTCAGGATTGGAGGTAATTATAACATAATGAAAATTATACCCTCATCAATCTTTTATGATTTATCAAAGACAAGTTTTGACATCTGAAGAAGATTCACTTCATTTAAAATTCTACTTTAATTGGTTTCGTCTCTGCTTGCATTAAGTCTCTTATCGTTTGTATGCGTTAGCGTTGGCAGCCATTGAATTTTATTAATAATTTTAGGCAACTACGCTGGTGTACGCTGTGCCACTTATAGTGCACCTATTGAAGTAAGAAGTTGTTTTTATAAGTAGGTACACAAGTAGAATAATAGATGTTCTTTCTTTTTAGAAAAAAGTTTATGTGAAACTGATGTAAAATCGACGTTATTTTTACTTAAGGGTACTGTATACCAAACAGTTTTCCGTTTTTTCGTTTCTGTGGTTGTTAAATGCACTAAATGTTAACATATGGCATATTGAAATGTGTTTTTTATTCTTTAGGTCAGTGACTTAATAATTTATGTAACAATTTTTGTAACTTATTTTAAATGCACAAAAATTATGTTGCGCCTTGTGGTGTGTTTTAATCTTAGAGAAAAAATATGTTTTAGAAAAAAATTTCAAAAATATTCCACAAAAAAAAAACAGGAATATAGATTGCGACGTGTTGATTTAAATTATTGCGTTTTTATAGTCCCGGGACAAGATTTTAGAAATATTCGGTTTGAAAATTATTTTTTTTAAATCCAAAAAATTGCTATACTTATTAGAATGGACAATCCTCCATTCGACAAAGGAAAAATGATAGAGTTATAGAAGAAATGAAGTCTAAAGTAACTTCTGTAGGTTAAAATCTGTAAGGTTAAGTTCCGAAAATTGTCAAAAATTTTGCTTTTGGAAAAATTCTCAACAAATTTTGAGACACATATTTCGACGTGCGTGTTTATGATCCCGGCGCCAGATTTTAGAAATATTCAGTTCGAAAATATTTTTGTTAGTTTCAAAAATTCCAGTATTCCAAAGGGTGATCCTGGAAAAAAAAGATAGGAGTTATCGAAGAAATGAGGCCGAAATTAACTTCTGTAGATTGAAATCTATAAGAAAATGTCTTTCGTAAAGTTGCTGAAATGGTCGAACATTGGCCAAAATTTTAATTGAAAAATTTTGCTTTTGAAAAAATTGTCAAAAAATCCCCAAAAAATCAGCGATGTAGATTTCGACGTGTTGATTCCAGAAATATAGCGTGTTTATTCGGTTTGAAAATATGTAGGAGTATATTTTTTTAATCAAAAAAATGGTAACATTCCAAAAGTTGATTGTGGAAAAATGATAGGAGATATCGAAGAAATGAGACCGAAACTAATTTCACTAGGCTGAAATATCTACGAAAATGTCTTTGGTTAATTTTCGAAAATGGTCGAAAATTGGCCGAAATTTTTAATTTAAAACAAATTTTGCTTTGAAAATGTTTTCAAAAAAATCCGAAAAAATTGAATGACATATATTTCGACATGCTGATTCCAAAAATATAGCGTATTTATGGTCTCAGGGAAAGATTTTAGAAATATTCGGTTTGAAAATAATTTTTTTTAAAAATCCAAAAAAATTGCAAAATTCCAATATGTGATTCTGGAAAAATTGTAGGAGTTATGAAAGAAATGAGGCCGAAAGTAGCTTCTGTAAGTTGAAATTTATAAGAAAATGTATTTGGTTAAGTTCGAAAGTGGTAGAAACTTGGCCGCAATTTTCAAATTGAAAAATTATGCTTTAAAAAATAGCAATATTCTTATGGGCCATTCTACATAGAAAAATGGTAGGAGTTACCGAAGAACTGAGGCCGAAACTAACTTGTATAGGTTGAAGCTATAAGAAAATGTCTTTCGTAAACTTTCTGAAATGATCGAAAATTGGCCAAAATTTTAATTGAAAAATTTTGCTTTTGAAAAGCGATTTCGACTTGTTAATTCCAGAAATATAGCCTGTTTATGATTCCGGGGCTAGATTTTAGAAATATCCGGTTTGAAAATATTTTTTTTGTTAATTCAAAAAATTGTATTATTCCGAAAAGTGATTGTGAAAAAATGGTAGGAGTTATCGAAGAAAGGTGGCCGAGACTACTAACTTCTGGGGATTAAAATCTCTAAGAAAATATTTTGGTTAAGTTCCGAAAATGTCGAAAATTGGCCGAAATTTTCAAATTAAAAAATGTTGCTTTGAAAATGTTTAAAAAAAAATCTGAAAAAATTGAGGGATATAGATTTCGAAATGCTGATTCCAAAAATATGGCATATTTATGGTCTCAGGGCAAGATTTTTGAAATATTCAGTTTGAAAATGCAAAACATTGCAATATTCCAATGGGTGATTCTGGAAAAATTGTAGGAGTTATCGAAGAAATGAGCTCGAAAGTAACTTCTGAAATTTATCAGAAAATGTCTTTTGTTAAGTTCGAAAAATGGTCGAAACTGCAGGTTGAAACTATAAGAAAATGTCTTTCGTAAATTTTCTAAAATGGTCGAAAATTAGCCAAAATTTTAATTGAAAAATTTTGCTTTTGAAAAAGTTGTCAAAAATCCCAAAAAAAATCAGGAATAGATTTGACTTGTTGATTCCGAAATATAGCGTTTTTATGATCCCGGGGCAAGATTTTGTATATATTCTGTTTGAAAATATATTTTCTTAAATATAAAAAATTGCAATATTCCAAAGGACGATTTTGGAAAAAAATAGAAGTTCTCGAAGAAATGATGATGAAATTAACTTCTGTAGCTTGAAATCTGTAAGAAGGTGTTTTTGGTTAAGCTCCGAAAATGGTCGAAAATTGGGTGAAATTTTCATAAGGGGGGTATTGAAAAATTTTGTATCAAAAACTTCAGTGATATAATAGATTTCGACGTGCTGATGAAATATATGTGTTTATGATCTCTGTACAAGATTTTAGAAATCCAAATAAATTGTAACATTCCAAAAGGTGCTTGTGGAAAAATGGTAGGAGCTATCGAAGAAATGAGGCCGAGACTAACTTCTGTAGATTGAAATCTCTAAGAAAATGTCTTGAGTTAAGTTCTGAAAATTGTCGAAATTTGGCCGAAAGTTTCAAATTAAAAAATTTTGCTTTGAAAATGTTTTCAAAAAAATCCGAAAAATCGAGGAATATAGATTTCGGCATGCTGATTCCAAAAATATAGCATATTTATGGTCTTAGGGCAAGATTTTAGAAATATTCGGTTTGAAAATCAATTTTTTCGAAAATCCAAAAAATTGTGATATTCCAATGGAAAAACTGTAGGAGTCACCGAAGAAATAAGGTCAAAAGTAACTTCTGTTAAGTTGAAATTTATAAGAAAATGTTTTTGGTTAAGTTCCAAAAATGGTCGAAATTATGCTGAAATTTTCAAATTGAAAAATTTTGGTTTAAAAAATTGCAATATTCCAATGAGCCATTCTGGAAAAATGATAGGAATTATCGCAGAATGAGGCCGAAACTAACTTCTACAGGTTGAAACTATAAGAAAATGTCTTTCGTAAAGTTTCTGAAATGGTCGAACCTTGGCCAAAATTTTAATTTTGCTTTTGAAAAAATTGTCAAAAAATCCCAAAAAAATCAGCGATATAGATTTCGACGTGTTGATTCCATAGCGCGTTTATGATCCCGGGGCAAGATGTTAGAAATACTCGGTTGGAAAATATATTTTTTTAAACATATATAAAAAATTGCAATATTCTAAAGGACGATTCTGAAAAAAAGTAGGACTTATCGAAGAAATGATGAAATTAACTTCTGTAGCTTGAAATCTGTAAGAAAGTGTCTTTGGTTAAGCTTCGAATATGGTCGAAAATTGGGTGAAATTTTCATAAGAGGTGTATTGAAAAAATTTTGTATCAAAAACTTCAGTGATATAGATTTCCATGTGCTGATGAAATATAGTGTGTTTATGATCGCTGGACAAGATTTTAGAAATCCAAAAAATTGTAATATTCCAAAAGGTGCTTGTGGAAAAGTGGTACGAGCTATCGAAGAAGTGAGGCCGAGACTAACTTCTGTAGATTGAAATCTCTAAGAAAATGTCTTTTGATAAGTTCCGAAAACAGTCAAAAATTAGCCGAAATTTCCAAATTATAAAATTTTGCTTTGACAATATTTTCACAAAAAAATCGAAAAAATCAAGGAATATAGATTTCGGCATGCTGATTTCAAAAATATAGCAAAAAATTTTGGTTTAAAAAATAGTAATATTTCAATGGACCATTCTGAAAAAATGGTAGGAGTTATCGAAGAACTGAGGCCGAAACTAACTTCTGTAGGCTGAAATCTATAAAAAATGTCAATTCAAAAAATGGTCGAAAATTGCTCAAAATTTGTATAGGGGAAATGTTGAAAAAGTTGTCAAAAAATACAAAGTTCAACGCTTTATCCACTCGGCGACTTGAAGCACGTAGCAAATATTGCACAAACATTTTAGTAAAGGCAGACTCATAAACCAAAGTACAGAGTAGGGTATTTTATAAATTTTAAACAGTATCTACTTATTATGTAAAATTTTGAAGAGACGTCATCCAATTGTTAGTAGGGATGATTAGAAAAATGTTGGTTAGTGTTTCATCATCCACATATACGATATTCCTAACATACATTTAAAATTTAACAACAGTCGGTCCCCAGATTCGGACATTGTCTGACGAATAAAAATCGGCAGAGACTTATTTTTCCATACTCTAGAGGCCATGAAAGAGTGAGAAAAGATGAAAATAGCCATTCGCTGGGAGCAACAACGAAGTGTTGTTAAAAAATTATCGTGAAAAATTTTTAAAGTTGAAGTTGACTGAACTTCAGAAAAAATAAATTAATAAATATATATCGACACACCTGTGGAACCTATGTGATAACTAGACAGCGGATTTCTGTCGGGCTACGTCACGATTATAGGTAGGGACGCGTAAATCGCTGCTAATCAGTAGCGGGTGATGATCAGCGCATTTAATCTTCACTTATCCTATAAATACAAATTAATGAAAACTTAATTTCTACAACAGCTAAGTAAATGAGAACGGGAATTAACAGCAAAGTACAATGAAGAACCGTTATTCTATTTTAAAATAAACGAAGTGCAGCCTGTACCTGCACTGAATTCCCATCCCGCACGAGCCGTACCGAGTTTGGCCTTGCCAGGCCCGACAGAAATCCGCTCTTTGGTGATAACATATTAAACTAATTAAATAGAAGCACTCAGTTTATTTTATTAAGACTTCGCCCGCTTGTTTTATCTTTACGACGTTTTATGTGTTTCTTTATCGCATATGTGTTTCTTATGGTCCTGAATGTGCTAAATTCCTAACCGAAGTTTGTTTCTATTTTTTATTCGTCTTGCTGTTCTTAGATCGTCCTCTGATACTCGATCGCCGTAATTGGGACGTCAGAAAGGAAATAATTTTGCATAGTCATATTCTGATCCTTGTTAAGATAAATCTGTGTGCTATTACAGCTACTTTTTTCGTATAATGTGTAGGAATTATATGCATGATTATAAAAGATGCTACATAAAATTGATTTTGGAAAATCAATGCATTTTTAGTGAACAATTTATTATATTATAAAAATAACACAAATCAGAATGTTTTTTAACGTTCCTTAACCGACATTAGCTCAGCAGTTTCTGATTTGAGACAATAACTGCTCTAAAATTTCAATTCTATGTTTGAATTATATCAGTTTTGAAAACAATTTTTTAATAAGAGTAAAACACGGAAGATATGAAAATTGTGGATCTGAAAACAAACACACCAAAAAGCTTACGAAAGTTAGGTTATGATTGACATTTGTGACAGGCGACGACTAGTTATCAGTCATCACAACGAGGCGGCAAATTCACGAAGTTTCAAAGCCAACTTGACGTACAATCTTTTATAATAATTCTAAGACCGAAAACGGTTTACTTAGTTCATGACCTTTGTTATTAAATTTTATTTTGAACCGTTTTCAGCTCAGTGACTTATGGGATTCGAAGCTATCCATATGTCCTGTGTCGTTGATAAGTAAATATATCCTGTCATTAAGATTACATGACAACCAAATTTGTTTAAGAGAAAAATTTTAAATTTGAAGTTGTTCGAAAATTGTTTCGGTGTACACTCGAGCGGTCTAAAACAAATTGTTTATTGTCATTAATATATTCTGTCCGTACATGTAATTAAAACTCCAAACTGACCCAGATCGTCAAACACGAGATTCTTACCACAAACATTTGTTTAGAGGTTGACCTTTGCTACTTAGATCTCAGAAAATTTACGATATCAGCAAACAAATAGAACGTCATCGGTAGTGTTAACATGCACTTCTTAGACCCAGTAATGACATGTTGATAAATATGGCAGTATAGGAAAACTTGGAGCGCTGAGTTTAATTATAGATTTATTTATTAACTTGGCTATCAGGCGACAACTATTTTCGTACGACTTCTACGTATAAACCGGGAAGCACATAATGCATTTCCACGCTGCATTGTTATTTTTGTGAAGTGTTTGTAAACGCAGCCGACATATTTTTGGCCGCATATTATTAAACTCTGAATTATTTAGAAAATGTGAACAGGTATGTGAAAGCAATAAACACGCAGAGTGGGCATGTTGGAGGCGGTCGGTAGTCCAAGTTTCTTTTTGCGGTATCGCTCGCCTTAGATCTTACTGGCCTTCCTTTAGACAGCTGTCACTGGCTAACGTCCTTTCCATTTACCTGGTGATCTTATGTCCATAATGTTTTTATATCCGGCCCAACAGGTTCGTGCCAATATGCCTACAAAGAATTTCATTTAAACCTGAGGCTTAAGATATGTAGTGGGGTTAAGATAAACTCGGCTTTCAAGCATAAACAGATGTAAAGGCTTGGTAAACTTTCGGTTTATTTTGAGCAGTGGTCCGGATTTTGTCTGACAGGTGATATATTTTGCTTATTACCAGAGATATCTACATGCGGTAATGTCAAGTTTTTTGGTTGAGTAGTATAAAAGTAGTGGGTTCTAGCGACCGCCCGCGAGTTTTGATAAGATTTTTTAAACTGAAATGGATAGTAGCCGACCTTCCGTGACCATTGATGTAGTTGTTTGGAAATAGTAGAAAAATTAATATATTTTTGTAAATTATGTCTTTGGAAATTAAAATCGATTTTAGATATTGTTGTAGTACTTTTTGATGTAAACTAGAGTCCGTCAAATAATGAATATTTACTTTCTGTTTTCAAAGGTGCTGCATGATGATTTACAACGCCCGTCTGTTTTTGAAATGCTTGGTATCTTATAAACGGAAAGTCGGTGTTCACTATTTCGCGGACTCTATTTTAACATGGTTGTCACACATAATCAAATTACACTTCAAAAAAAGCAGAAATTCCCTATATCTCGTTACTATGACACATAATCGATTTTTATCTTCGTGAGAAAACGTAGATAAATGTAATAAGTCGAAATTCGTTGTACAGGTGTTATTTGCGTTTTTAATTATTGTATTAAATAGATAAAAATTTGATACAACACAGGTTAGTTTAATTGTTGCTGGAATTAGTGTATTATTTGAAATGGAAAATTGGACGACTGCCGGTTTTTCTGCATTGCTCAACCCTAATAATCGTAGGAAATCAGGTCATTATGCAATGTTTTGGGAGCATATTTCATGACAATAAGATCAAAGAAAATAACTTGATAGTCTTAGAATTAGTCTGTTTACAGTACAATTGGCATAGGATGCTCGACCCATTTTTAAGTCGTAAATTTCACACAAGTCAAAAATAACTGTCATTCTATGCTTCTCGTGTTTGTTTCGTTCTAAAAAAAATCTTAGTGGTTCATGAATTTGTCTTTAATTAAGTTTTAATAATTTTTGAATATCCTGAGCAATGATATGAATCCATCCGACCAGCTGCTTTCATGTTTTCTCGACATTCCATTACTTCTAGAGTATGAAAAATAGGTTTAGTGTTCCGTCTGTCTGTTATCTGTTGTCTGTCGATTGTTTATGTACTTGTGGTTTATGAATCCGCCTTGAGTTTTTACTCTTGCACTCAGATTTTAGCAAAAAATCAACATTTTATTAGAATATTTTATAATTATAATATTCAGCAACCGGTCGTTTTCTTAAACTGACTGGTGTATCTAGGTTTATTTTTGTTTCCAGGGTGTAAGCCCTGATGACGTCATCGTAAAATTTTACGTAGTATCTGTCAATGTCACATTAATTTTATAAAATTACTCCTGTACTAGTGGTTTATGAATTTGTCTTTTGCTTGTTATTATTATCATTTTTATTATTCAAAATTTGTCGCAGTATCATGGGTCTTTAAATACATTATACCAACCGTACGAAGCATGGTTCAGTGACCAGCACAAGCTTTGCAGTTGAAAGGTCTGGAGTTCGATTTCCGATATACCCATATTTTTTTCTTACACTGTGACTAGTTTATTTGTACGTTAGCAGTCCATACAATCTCTGCTTTAAATTGTAAATGTTATTTTAATTTTATAATATATTTTTAAAAGAAGCTGATTTTTTTTTTGGGTCAGAACATCTCGTTTTTTCTTTAATTACAAAATGTTAAGAACAGTTTTTTTGCATTAAGAAATAGATAAGTTATCAAACAAACAGAAACAGTGATAGATAATTGTGATCGGCCGTTTCCGCTGTCTGTTCTGAGTTTATGGTTTCTTAGAATAATGCGTTTTTATCAATGCAAAATCAAGTCCTTGCTAGCAGAGGAGCCGTTAACAATTCACTTGAAACAAAGGCGTAGCACGCTTTTTACATTTACTTTTTAACTTATAAGGGTTATCATAAAAAAATAAAATTCGTGAAATCCAATCTTATTATTTTTCGAAAAATCTGGATTTACCTTCAACCAATTTTTCGTTTTTCTTTTTTCTCCAATTTTACAATTTTTTGATATCACAATTTTCGGTTATTCATTTTGTTTTATTTTTCAAATTTTCCTTTCAGCAATTTTTCCATTTTTTAATTTTCATTTTCTCGATTTTATATAACAATTTTTCGTCTTTTAACTTTTTTTTTTGTTTTTCAATGTTTCTTCCCATTTTATAATTTTTCGTTTATTCAGTTCTTCAAATTTGGAAATTTTTTTTTGAATTCCTCGGTTTTCCAATTTTTAAATTTTTCAATTTCTCGATTTTCCGATTTCCTTAATTTTCAATGTTTCGATTTTACAATATTCCATTTTTCCGATTTTACTTTTGATCGTTCAATTTTTCAAGTTTTTTTTGTGATTTGTCAATATTTTCATTTTATATTTTTTGGTTTTTTATTTTTGATTTTTCAGTTATACAATTTCGGAATTTTTTATTTTTTTGAATCGAAAAGTTGGAAAATCCAAAAAATTGAAAAATCGCAAAATTAAAAATCGAGTAACTGAAGAAACGAAAAATTGAAACAAAAATTAATGAATCGAAAAATTGGAAAGAAGGAAAAACGAACCGAATCGAAAAATGGGAAAACCTAAAAATTGTATAATCGGAAAAATATAGAATCGTCAAAATTTCACATCGAAAAAAAGAAATATTATAAAATCAGAACATTGAAAAACCGAAAAATTGAAAAATCGAGTAATGAAGAACGAAAAATTGAAACATTGAAAAATTAGAAAACGATAAACTTAAAACTAGAAAAAAATAATTGAATCGAAAAATTGGAAAGAACGAAAAACGAACCGAATCGAAAAACTGGTAAACCTAAAAATTGTATAATTGGAAAATTATAGAATCGCCAAATTGGCAAAGTCGGGTAACTGTAACACTGAAAGATCGAAAAGTTGAAAATTAAAAAATTAAAAATCGAATAATGAAGAACGAAAAATTGAAACATTGAAAATTAGAAAACGAGAAACTTAAAACTCGCAAAAAATGAATGAATCGAAAAACTGAAAAGAAGGAAAGCATAAAAATTGTATAATCGGAAAATTATAGAATCGTCAAAATTCAGCAAACTACATATAACACTGGAAGATCCAAAAACTGAAAAATTAAATATCGAAATATTGCAAATCCAAAAATTGAAAAATCCAAAAAATTAAAAATTTCACATGGAAAAAAAGAAATATAAAATTAGAACATGCAAAAACCGAAAATTAAAAAAAATGAAGTCTCAAAAATGGAAACGAAAGATTGCAAATCAAAACATTGAAGAATTAAAAATTACAAAATCTATAAACTGAAACATCCAAAAGGTGGAAAATCGGAAAAGTTTTTAAATTTTCGAAAAAGTTGGATAACTTGTACTATACTTCCGAGGCGAAGGAAGTTCTGTCTAAAAAATATTTTAGTAATGTAGAAACATTGTAAACCATTATGTGATTTCTGACAATTTGATCGGAATTTTAAACTTTAATATTTTCAAAAGTTTGGTTCAGATTTTTTAACCATTTTTTCGAGTTGTTGAGAGCCTTCTTAAGAACGTACTATCGATCTTACGCGTCATTTTTGGAACAGCTTATATTAAGTGGGATTATTAATTCAAATTAAAATCGAATTAATTGCAATAAAAACTACATTAACCGGTTAATATTTATTTGCTGTTAATTATAGTTAATCGCATTTAATTGAAGTTAATCACTTATTAATTATATCTTTGAGACGGAACCACCTGAGTGTGCGATAATTTGTATGATTACTACCTTAATGGTGATTAAATTAATTCTTTGAAAATTACCTCTTGAAAAACACTGACAATCCACTTGAGTTATAAAAAAGGACAAAATTGACCTTATGGCTACCGTGACAAGCAATTTATAGACACTAGCGTAATTTTTTCAAATGGATTGAGGTCCCTAAATTGAAAATTTCGAAATGTTAATTGTTTCATTATTTGTAAGTACCTTGGAGAAATTTTAACGAAGTAAAATTAATCATGCAGGTTTTCCTTTTGTTACAAGTTAATTACGAGCAGTATTTTGTTGCAATTATGCGTAATTAAGCAGAATAATGAGGCACTAGCAATAAATGTGTTTCTGTAATATTGTGCCTTTTCATGTGAATAATCGCTTTTAGTACCAATATGTTTATTACTTCTTAGTAAGCGGGTATAGGTTGTAGTTTATGAGCTAATCCAGGAAGTGTAAAACAAAGCGTCGTTACGGTGATTGTAGCGCAATAGCACTGTCAAAAAAAAAAAATGGTAAAAGTACTCTTAAGAATTACTAAATTAAATTCGAATTTGAAACATTTGTGTTACAAAGTTTCAAGACTTTTTGATAATGTTTCAGATGTTTTTTAGTACATGTACCAGTTTTATTAACGTTTTACAACGTCAATGACCACATTCAAACCAGGTCTTCTTGAAAGTCGCAAAATTAGTCACTGTTTGAAAATTTTCTAACAAGACAGCTAATCCTCCTTACCCTACAATCTCACGTTCTTGGAAGCCTCATTACTTTCTAAGAACGGACACTGAAGGAATTCAGTCACCTGTTTTCATGCAGCTCGTCTGGAATTCGTTCACAGAATCGTTTGCAAGAAAAGCACATGACGTTACTGCGAAGTCCATGCAGCGTTAAATTAACTTTAGAAAGACAGTAACTTCATTTTACATTGTATTAGAAAAAAATATGTGAAATAAATGTAATGGTTTTCACGTAGGCGATAACCGTAGGCGTTTCTACATAATAGGTGTGCAAAGCCCGCGCTTACAATATGTTGAGGCCTCTCCATTATTCTTTGTGATTTCGATAGAGGAATAAAATGGCCACGAGCAATAGGATTCTCGTAAATCATGAAGTTGCTTATATTGCCCACGAGAATGTCTGTTCAATCTAATGGAATTAGTTCCTGAGGTGCGGTTTTGGATTAATCTAAAATCTCGACTTGTACGAATTGTCATAATAATAATTAATAAACCTATCCCGCATCGGGGGACCACCCATTTGAGATGTAATATGTTTAAAAATAGATTAAATTCGATACATCTGTTCTTGGTTGTTCAAATAAACAACTCGTCGAATACTCGATAAAATTATACTTTAACTCGGAAGTTGAGAGATTACTATTAATATGTTTGGCGACATCTCAATGCAACGCTTGTGTATTATAAGGGAAGAACGAGGCGAAATTTGTATGCAAATACTGTGGCTATTATTGTCAGTGTCGGTAACGATAATTCATCCATATTCCCGTGCGATCGCTTCCAACATCCGAAACGCAGGATTTTTTATTTACGTACAAATAGACACATTTTTTATCTTATCTTAATAATTTACCGATGCAAGGTTGCGATTTGTATGTATTTTGTCAAAATAAATTCGAGCCAATATAAATGTGGGAAATTTGATTAAAAAAAAGATTACATTTTATTTGTACAATTAAAATTTTGTAATCCGTCTAGTCAAAATTAATATTTTTTTGAAGATAAATTTACGCATATCTTTTAAGAAATGAAAAATTAAAGACTTATAATTGCCCGTGAAGTGCAGCCCAATAAATCCTGCTTCTTTGAAAAATTATAAAAATTGTTTGGGATTTTTGTTTTCTGATAACTTCTGTACAGTAAAAACCAGCGGCGTAAATAAATTTCAGTTCTTCAATTTTTCGTTTTATTAATTTTTTTAATTTTTGCATTTGCAATTTTTCGAGTTTTTAACTTCCGAAGTTTTTAATTTTAAATTTTGCAATTTTTAGGTTTAAGTTTCTCGAGTTGTCAGTTTTTAATTTTTCAATTTTCAAATTGCAATTTTTCGTTTCGGTTTTATATTTTCAGTATTTTTTTCAATTGTTCAATTTCTCAAAGTTTCGATTTTATAATTTTATGAAAAATATCAATTTTAAATATTTCAGTTTTTCGATTTCCACTTTTTCATTTGTTTCTATAGCAAAAATCTATTTTTATTTTCAATTTTTCGATTTAAAATTTCTCAAATTTTCAATTCTTAATTTTTCTTTGATTTCTTCATTTCTTCAAATGTTCGATTTGTAATTTTTCGTTTCTATTTTGTGTTTTCTTTATTTTTAGAATGTTTCGATTTTTCGATGTTCCGTTTTTATAATTTTTTGGTTTTTAATTTATTTTTTTTAATTTTTCAGTTTTTCGATTTTCCAACTTTCGGATGTTTCAATTCCTAGATTTTGCAATTTTCCGATTTGCAATTTCACGAGTTTTCAATATTTAATTTTTCAATTTTCGGCGTTTTCAATGTCGTGACTTTATAATTTTTATTTTTGCAATATGAAGTGTTTCAATTTTGGATTTTTCAATTTTTCGTTGCAATTTCTCGGTTTTTAGTTTTTCGATTTTTGAATTTTTTGTCTTTTCATTTTAAATATGTAATAATTAGAATTTTTACAATTCGTCATTTTTTCAATTTTACGATTTTATTTAGACTATTTCCGTTTTTCAATTATTGGATTTTGAAACTTTTTTGTTTATTTAATTTTTCAATTTTTCAGTATTACAGTTTTTCGACTTGACAGTGTTTTAAATTTTCATTTCTTCAGTTCTTCAATTTGTAATTTTTAGATCTCCCACTTTTCTCGATTTTGCAATTTTCGTTTTTTCAGTTTTTCGATTTTTTACTTGTTCCAGATTTTTTAGTTTTTCGATTTTTAATTCTTCGCTCTTTAAATTTTTCAGGATTGTAAAATTCAAAACTCAAAAATGAAAAAGTGTAAAATGAAAACTTTGAAAAATTTAAAATTTGTAAATCAAGAACTTGAAAAATTGAAGAAATGAAAAATTCAAAAATTGGGAAAACGACATGTATGTATTGTAAAATCGAAATATTGAAAATTAAAGAAATCGGAAAATCGGATATCTGGAAATCTAAAAATCACAAAATTGAAAAAATTTGAAATTAGAAAAACGAGGAATTGGATAATCGAAAATTGAAATGGATAATAAAAATCAAGAACTTGAAAAGCTGGGAAAAAAAATTGAAAAATTTGGAAGTGGGAAATTCAAAAATTGAAAAAATCAAAAATCATGAAATCGAAACATAAAAAATGGGAAAAAATTGTTATATGAAAAGATTGCTCAAAGGTAAATAAATCCAGATTTTTCGAAAAATTAGAAGATTGGAAGTAAGCAGGAAACCAACACAGAAATAATATTGACATGGGATAAATTGTAGGCCCAAATTTCAATTTTTTTCAGTAAACACGCTTTAAAACTTGTGACGTTATCGAAATTAAAAAAAAATGGACACTAGATTTTTTTTGTTTAATTTTTCGATTTGCAATTTTTCGAGTTTTTAAGTTCAAATTTTACAGTTCTTCAAGTTTCCAACTTCCGAATTTTGCAATTTTTTCTCCAGTTTTCAGTTTTTAATTTTTCAATTTTCAAATTGCAATTTTTCGTTTCGGTTTTTGTTTTCTTTATTTTTTTAATTATTCAATTTCTCAATGTTTCGATTTTATAATTTTTTAAAAATATCAAATCAATTTTAGTTATTTCCGTTTTTCGTTTTTTCAGTTTTTCGATTTTCAATTTTTCATTTGTTTCTGTAGAAAAAAATCTATTTTTGTTTTCAACTTTTCGATTTAAAATTTCTTAAATTTTCAGTTTTTCATGTCTTCATTTCTTCAAATGTTCGATTTGTAATTTTTTGTGTTTGGTTTTTTATTTTCTTTATTTTTTGAATTCGATTTTTTAGTGTTCCGATTTTATAATTTTTTGGGTTTGCAATTTCAATTGGTTGAAATGTTTCGTTTCTTCAATTTTACCACATGAAACTCTTCAAGTTTTCATTTTTTAATTTTTCGATATTTCAATTTTCGGTGTTTTCAGTGTCTTGATTTTATAATTTTTATTTTTGCAGTGTGAAATTTTTCAATTTTTCGATTTGCAATTTCTCGGTTTTTAGTTTTTCAATTTTTCGTTTCTTCAATTTTTGGTGTGTAATTTTTCTAGTTTTCATTTTAAATATCTAATAATTGTAACGTTTACATTTCATTTTTTGAATTTTACGATTTTATTTAAAATATTTCCATTTTTCAATTATTGGATTTTAAAACTTTTTAAAATTTTTTAATTTTTCGATCTTTCAATGTTGCAATTTTTGAGTGTTCCAATTTTTCGATTTGATTCGGTTTTTCGTCTTTCCAATTTTTCGATTCATTATTTTTTTCGAAGTCTCTTGATTTTTAGTTTTTTAATGTTTGAAATTGTCGTTTTTTCAGTTCTTCAATTTGCGTTTTTTAGATTTCTCACTATCTCGATTTTGCATTTTCCCGATTTTTCACTTGTTCAATTTTTCACTGTTCCGATTTTTTAGTTTTTCCATTTTTAATTTTTCGATTTTTCAATTTTTCAGAATTGTAAAATTGAAAAAACGAAAAAGTGTAAAATGAAATCTTTGAAAAAGCTATAAATTGAAAAATTTTAAAAATTGGAAAATCAATGAATTGGAAAATCAAAGATTGAAAATTTGAAAAGTTGGATAAACGAGAACTTGTAAAATCGAATGAAACATTAAAAAAATAAAGGAAATGAGAAGACGAAAAATTGGGATATAAAATGGAGAAAATTAAAATTAAAAAATCGGGAAAATGAGAAATAAAAATCAAGAACTTGAAAAACTGAGAACACGAAAACTTGAAAAATCGAAAAATTAAAGACTAAGAAATTGAAAAATGCAAAAATGAAAAATTGTAATACCGAAAATTTGCAAATTAAAAAATTGCACATCAAAAAATTGAAGAAACGAAAAATTGAAAAATTTGCAAGTTGAGAAATGAAAAATGTGAAATTCGAAAATTGAAAAAAATCAAAACTTATGAAATCGAGACATTGAAAAATTGGAAAATTGTGATGTCAGAAATCGGTCAAAGGTAAATAAATCCAGATTTATCGAAAAATTATAAGATTTGATTTTGCGAATTTAATTTTTTGATGATAACACTTATAAGTTAAAATTAGCTTACGCTCAGGAAATAAAAAACAAAAATAATATTGACATGGGATAAATTTTAAGCCTAAATTTCAAAAATTTTTAGTAAACACACCTTCAAACTTGTGACGTTAATGAAATTAAAAAAAAAATAACACTACATCATCCAAATAAATAGTTTGTGTTGCAGTTTACATAGATTTACACTCGTTCTGGTTTACAAAAACACGGACAACAAACTTAATCTTTAATTTCACGCATAAATCCATAAAATTCTTCAAATGCTCAAATAACGTTTTTTGCAGGTGGTTTTTAAACATTACTTTGAAATGAGCAAAGTTGGAATTCGTTACAGAGACTGGAATCGCATTAATTTTTAAAAGCGTAAATGTAGTGAATTTTGTGTTGTTCTTGTTATTGCAAAATTATTTATGACGTTATAACTGTGAAAACGACAGCTAAAAATTTTCTAAATTATTTTTTAATTTTATAGTTTGTCTAAGATAATAAGTAAATGGATTTCTTTGACATTTTGGCAAAATATAAACTTCGATTTAGGGATTATAATATTAACAAAAATTTGACTTCAAAAAAGAAGTTTGACATTCAAATCAGTCTAAAATTTTAATTTATTCTGGTTTGGAAAATTGTAGGGGCATATTAATTTTTTATTGATTGATCTTGAAGTGTACAACTAATTTTTTGATATCCCCATACACAAATTTATAATCTTTCAAATAATTTTATTTCGTCAGTGGCACAATGTAGAATTTCTAGGTGATGACGCGGTCGTCATTTAAAATTCAATATATGGAGTCACGTGAATATGAATAAAAATAAAATAAATGTAGTTGTTTTAAGTATGAAGATTTAATTTTCATATGAGATCACTGACTGCGTAGAGATGTGGAACACTTTGCGTCGACGATATCATGCTGGTTTCAATCATTTTTAAAGAAAACTTCATTAAGAATATGTACTACTTGGCAAACAAACTAAATTCTGTTGGATCGGTACCAAAACGAGACCAGGAGAGTCGTAAAACCTTAATTTTTTAATTGCCCTAGATAATTTTCTCTGGCGTTCCAACAGGAAATTCGTTTTTTCAATTAGTTAATTGTTAGTTTAAAAATATAGCATTTACCGAACGTACGTTAAGTATAAATTATTGTCGAAACCACCATGTTCCCGCAAACTTTCGACGTAGATCTCCGCTGATAAAAATATGTTTTTAGTTTGTCCCCAAGCTATTCATGTTATTTATTCTTGAAACAAAACAAGCCCACACAAATGTTCCCAACAAATAAAAATTTTTGATAGATAAATCACCTCCCAAAAAGTTTTTTCTGCATTTAATTAAAATGTTTTGCGGATTATCTAAGATAAATAAAATGTTTTCGTGGTAGAGCAATCAAAACTTAACGATTTTGTTGGACATGTCGTGTTCGTTTTAATTGATCGTTTCGTAAAAATCTGATAAATCACAGCGTTGGCCAAGAACCAACTGATTTTATGAATGAAGCGTCTAATCCTAATTTACTACGTTTATGTTTCAGTCACCGAATGGATCTTTTTAAACAAATCGTTGCTTATTAATGGCTTTTGTAACGTAGGTTTAGACAAGTGGGAACGCAACAATCCGGGCTTTCGACGCCGCGGTAT
This sequence comes from Zophobas morio, assembly GCF_036711695.1. Classification (NCBI taxonomy): domain Eukaryota; kingdom Metazoa; phylum Arthropoda; class Insecta; order Coleoptera; family Tenebrionidae; genus Zophobas; species Zophobas morio. The sequence goes on from NW_026972107.1 coordinate 14,034,356, forward strand.
CAAAATACGACATAAATACGCGAATTCGGGGCCATTGTGATCAGATTAAATTGTTTGTTGACGGTTTCTTTCTCGAGTATATAAATTTCGATTTCCTGTTTGTTTCTAACGTGCAATCGTCATCTTCGTGTTTTGCTATTTTTTCGCTGACTGAAATTGATTTATCTTCATTTATTAAGCGTCCAAAACAGGTGCCCACATAAGGTGTGACAGTCGAGAGATATGCAAAACGAAAAAAGTTGGCGCCATCAGCTTCCAACACTAGAAGAATGTTTTAAAATTATACAAACAAGTTATCCAAAATTGACTAATAAAGATTGGCCGACAAGAAATTTACATTTGCATGTTTTATCGTGTTTAATGCCATAAATGACTAAAACCATGTCTGCTTTAAATTTAGATAAACATCATCGAATCTAATTAGAAACGGTTTAAGAATGTTCAAATTCGGTTTTTTCCGCTCGGATTTCGCAATGTTTGTAGTACTTTTCAAGAACTGACTTACTGGAGTACTTGGGACTTCAGCGGAGGCGCTCAAGTTGATCGTGTTTTGCATAATTAAAATTATTATAATTGAAAGGACAGGCAGTCGTTTTTTGGCATGGACGAAGGAAACTAGCGCCTTCAGGAACCGAAACTATAAACTTGTGACCCAGTACTATAATGAAAACAGAATTTCCGCTTTTCTGCTTGAGAGAAAACAAATCATATAATTAGAATACACCTATTCCTGGGTGCCATCATCCCGATCTCAAAGGCTTGACTTGTGCCAAGAGTATTTTAGCTTTATGGGACATTCATTCCATTTCTTTCCTGCAATTAAACCACGTGTTAGGGTCTAGCGTTAGACCTTTCTTAGCTCAATTTAGAACGATTTTTATGTAATGTGGGCGAAGTGATACGGAACGGAAATTTCAAATTAAATTTTATGGATTCGGATCGTTAGGAGTGACACGTCCGCCGTGGTGGTCATAATTCTTTTTAACTTCGTTTAAAATTATTATAGGGGTTGTGGTCGTCGAAAATGGATGTGAACAACTCGTCTAAAAAAACAAGCAAGAATAAGGCATTATTAAACAAAACCTTGAAAAGAAAATTGAGGACAACATTTAGAAAAATCTCTGGATTTTCTAGCTCACGATGTCAAATTTAAGTAAGTCAAAAACCTCTCATTTGTCTGTAAAAAACAGGTTTGTAGTAAATTTTACTTGTATATACGTTGAATGTAATCTCAGTTTATATATTAACAAAACAAGGATACAAGGAAATGTGCGAAAAGTTGTCGTTTATTTCTATAGCAGTTTGGAAAATAAACGATGACACGAGCTTGTCTTAATAGATATCTCTATTTTGGGATAATCATGTCAAGCGAAATATTATTTTTACTGAAAATCTGGATTGCGTTAAAAAAATTGGGCGAAAGTTATTTCGACAGTACTTCCCTCGCTTCTGAAGTACAGTCCCAACAAATACTGCTTCTCTGAAAAATTATAAAATTTGATTTTGCGGAATTTTACTTGTTCGTGATAACGTCTGTGGAGTAAAAACAATATAGAAGCTACTAATCAGAGTGTAATAGAAAAAAAGATTTCACCTTCTTAAAAAAAGACAGTTGTGAGCCCCAAGAAGGTTTCATATTCTTAAAAAAAGACATTTGGGGTCCCTGAGAAAGTTTCACATTCTTAAAAAAAGACAGTTGGGGCCCCCGAGAAGATTTAATATTCTTAAAAAAAGATAGTTGCCACCCGACCCACCCGCCTCACCCAGAAGGTTTTGCCTTCTTTAAAAAAGGACAGTTGGTACCCCCGAGAAGGTTTCATATTCGTATAAAACGACATTTGGCGCCCCCGAGAAGGTTTCACATTTTTACAAAGACAGTTGGGACCCCCGAGAAGGTTTCACATTCTTAAAAGAAGACATTTGGGGTCCACGAGAAGGTTTCACCTTCTTGAAAAGACAGTTGGGACCACCGAGAAGGTTTCACATTTTTACAAAGACAGTTGAGACGCCCGAGAAGGTTTCACGTTAAGAAAAAGACATTTGGGGCCCAGGAGAAGGTTTCACCTTCTTCAAAAGACAGTTGGGAGCCCCGAGAAGGTTTCACGTTATAAAAAAGACATTTGGCGCCCCCGAGAAGGTTTTACATTTTTACAAAGACAGTTGGGACCCCCGAGAATGTTTCACATTAAGAAAAGACATTTGGCGCCCCCGAGGAGGTTTTTATATTTGTCAAAAAAGATAGTGGGGACTCCCGAGAAGGTTTCACATTCTTAAAAGAAAACATTTGGGACCCACGAGAAAGTTTCACCTTCTTGAAAAGACAGTTGGGACCCCCGAGAAGGTTTCACATTAAAAAAAAAGACATTTGGCGCCCCCGAGAAGGTTTTACATTTTTACAAAGACAGTTGGGACCCCCGAGAATGTTTCACATTAAGAAAAGACATTTAGCGCCCGCACAGAAATGAGGATTTTGCAACTAAACTCCGCCCTTCAGCTCACGATGAATAAAACATTCATCACAATCGAGAACGGGTGGGTAGGCGGGGCTTATATTTTGTCCACTTTTTCTTAATTTACGAAGTCTTCTGTTTCCAACAAGTAACCGAAAAAATGTTCAGATATCCCGTTGTTGAAAGAAAACTCTATATATTAAAAAAAAAACCGAAGATTAAGCCCCACCCACCCGCCCCAGTCTCAATTGTGAAGAATTTCATATGGTAATTTCTTGTACAGAAATGAAGATTTTACAACTAAACTCCGCCCTTCAGCTCACCATGAATAAAACATTCATCACAATCGAGTACGGGTGGGTGGGCGGGGCTTATATTTTGTCCATTTTATCTTAATTTACGAAGTCTTCTGTTTCCAACAAGAAACCGAAAAAATGTTCAGCTATCCCATTGTTGAAAGAAAACTCTATATATATTAAAAAGAAAAACGAAGATTAAGCCCCACCCACCCGCCCCAGTCTCAATTGTGATGAAATTCATATGGTAATTTCTTGTACAGAAATGAACATTTTGCAACTAAACTCCGCCCTTCAGCTCACGATAAATAAAGCATTCATTACAATCGAGAACGGGTGGGTGGGCGGGGTTAATATTTTGTCCATTTTTTCTTAATATACGAAGTCTTATTTTTCCAACAAGAAACCGTAAACATGTTTAGCTATCTCGTTGTTGAAAGAGAACTATATATTAAAAAAAAAAACGAAGATTAACAGGAGGTTTATATATTTCAAAAAAGAGTGTGGGGATTCCCGAGAAGGTTTCACATTAAAAAAAAGACATTTGGCGCCCCAGAGAAGGTTTTACGTTTTTAAAAAAGACGGTTGGGACCCCCGAGAAAGTTTCACATTCTAAAAAAAAAACATTTGGCGCTCCCATGAAGGTTTTACATTTTTAAAAAAGACATTTGGGGCTCCCTAGAAGGTTTTGCACTTTTAAAAAAGACAGTTGGGACCCCCGAGAAGATTTTACAAATAAAGAGGGATGCATTCTCACCTTTTCGAGAAGTGGTGTAATTTGATCAATAAACATAGATAATACACAATGATAGAGAAAAAGAGAAAAAAAAGAAAGAAAAAAAACATGAAAGGCCAAGTTTGGAATCGAATCCGCGACGTCCGGTCCGCATTTCTGACTCGTAATCACTGGACCACGACCGGGATGGCTTACGCTAATGGTAAACTGGTATTATACCGCGCATTAGGTTTTTGCAAAAATTTAGGCCACACTTATACAGGATGTTTCTTTTATTTGATACAACCCCTGTAACTTTTTTATTCTCAAAGATAAACCTTTAGTTGTTTGAGCAAATTTGTATCATTTTGTGGTAGCAACCTCGCATTTTTATTATTACTTCCGGTAGAACCGGAAATGTGGTCAACTTATTTTTTTTTTTATGGAATACTAGGTTTATTTTTTCATAATTGGAAAGATTGATTTTTTCTAAAAAATCAAAAGCAACCAATATTCTAAAATCAATACTTAAAATGTTATTCAATAAAGTAGACGAAAAATTCATATTTATTGATGACAATCTAGTAGCTTGAAAAATTGACACTCACATAAGTGATCTTTTAAAATGATATAAATTTGCTCAAGATAAAAGAAACAAAAGAAGATACAAATAAAAGAAACACGTGGTAGGATAGATAATATTGTGGTATAACAGTTAAATCACATAAACATAGAATTCTTTGGAATGACGTCATCAAATTGTTGGTAGGGACGATTAGCAAAATTTTGTTTAGCATTTAACCGTCTACATGATATTTCTAATATACATACAAAATTTGACAACAATCGGTCTAGCAGTTTCGGAGATTACGTGTCTAATAAAAAATGAATACAGACACCACACAGACAGACAGATAGACAGACGGAAATATGAGACTACTTTGTTCGTACTCTGTTTTTTTTTAAACAGTTTACCATCATCACTCTTTTTAAAGTTTTGATGAAATTTTTCATCACGTATTTTTAAAAATCAGTTTAGTAATTATTTGTGGAAATTTTGGAACGCGGTTTTCACCACTGTTGTCAGTTAAAGTACAGGTAAAGAAGCGTGGTGTGTGTATGTTTCGAGTGAGTTTTTCAATTACAAAATTTTTTTCATCAGTATTTTTGCAAAAACATCAATTTGAGTGGATGCAGTGTAATTCATTAATCTTTTTGAATCACGCTGTATAAGTAATTTTAAAAGCTATGAGTGTATTGATAAACCACAAGTAGAGTCATAATATTTTGCACATTTCAGATGGTATTTATTCGACAAAATTTTGAGATGACGATAAATTTTTTGTTAGGGGATAAATGAATAAATTTTGATTAACGATATTACCATAATTACGATAACCTTAAATCGTTTGCAAGATTTCAGAGCATTCGGTTTTACAGTTTCAAAGTGAAATTGCGAAATGTTGTACAATTTTGATTTTTTTTTCCAAAAATTTGGATGTCTAGGGTGAAAAGTCAACACGGATTTATGCACCACAAGTGCAAGAGTATCTTATTTTATAAAATTAAAAACAAATTTCTATTGTAAATTTTGGAGATGACGTCATCCTATTGGTGGTAGGGATGATCACCTACATTTTGGTTAGCGTTTTACCATCTACATGATAATACATAGAAAGACAGACAGACAGACGGAAACGGGGACCACTTTTTTCGTAGTCCTGGAGTCATGAAACGTCGGGAACATACAAAAATTGAGCATTCGTTCGATGGACTCGATTACTATGGATATAAGTAAAAACTTGATTAAATTAAATTATTTGCAAGATATCACAGCATTTGGTTTTTGCAATCTCAAAGTAAAATATTGGTTACAATAATTTTTATTTAAAGAACGTTTGTTCGGCAGAATAGTCAGATGACGTCTTCATTTTTTGGAAAGGACAACATTTCCAAAATTTCAGGCATTCGGTTTTGCAGTTTCAAAGTTAAATTGTAAAATACAATTTTGAATTTTTCCCCAAAAATTTCGATGTCTAGAGTACAAAATTTGGATGTTTAGGGTAAAAACTCAATACGGATTCATAAACCACATGTGCAGGAGTATCTTATTTTATAAAATTCAAATAATATTCATTAATGTAAATTTTGAGGGTGACGTCATCCTGTTATGTAGGGATGATTAGCCAACTTTGGTTTGTGTTTTACCATCTACATGATTTCTTAAAACATATGTATATCAAATTTGTCAACAATCGGTCCAGTAGTTTCGAAAAATCCGGACAGACGGCAGATAGACAGACAGACAGACGGAAACTGAAGACTTGTGCACTAGCCATCCTCCAATGGACTCGATTACAATACTTCTTTAGCTTACGCTCAGGAAGTAAAAATGTTAATTCCATACTCTTAGACGAGCTTTCGTCGAAGAACTACCATATAATTGGAAATCATCGCGTCGTGCAAGCGTGTCATAAATGAAAGATGTGAGCATTGTGAAAAATGTTAATTGGTTGAATTGGAGAGAACAAGCGCAACGAATTGAATGAACAACACGTCAGTAATCCGTAACGCCATGATATGGTCCCTTGACAATTAAATTGAAATCATTAACCAGGAGTGGTCCAGCAAATTTGATTAAGCAAAATTTAACTCGGCTATAAAAACGTGGGGAGATAAAGCGTGAAGTTGTAGCATTTTCGGTTTCACGCTGTGACGTCAGGTCAGAATTTTTGCTAAGCAAATCGTATGGCTGGGAATAAACCTGGAAAATATCTAATCAGAAATAATTTTAGGTCAATCTATTTTCACAAAAAACGTATTAACTTTAATAACGTTATTAAAAAATCAATGTTTAAAATTTTTGTTCAATTTAGTTGCGTAGATTTTGGACGTAACGTGTTATTATACGTCGATTTCGACAGATTGCCTCGAAATAGGCGGTGGAATATTAAGCATATTTGCCCGGCAACATTTTTGCCTCTTTTGTTTTATGTTGCTCACCGATGGGATGTTTCTGTGTAGTAAATGATAGTGGAAGTACTTAAAAGTCAAGTGCGCTTGTGTAAAGTGTGTAATAATTTCGAAGAACAATATTTGCTCCTTAAACATTTTGTTATAATATATTCATTCGGTGCACTTTCAAGTAATGTTTTCGAAGCAGCGCTTTAGTAATGGAAGATAAACACATCGTCTCCTCCTTTGATGATTTGGGAAAGAGATCATACTAATTTGCGAGGCCCATAAATAATGGGAACACTCCTTAGTACGAAAAGAGTGAGTAATCCCACTTGAATGTGCATCAACCACATTCCAAAAATTTTTTCCACCGTCAAACTTGCTTTTCATGGCTCTTAATATTTTTTTTTAAAGGCAACATTAACGCTGAAACTTGTTTAACGTTTAAAGCTGCCTTTAGATAGCCGCCTGATTTATAACAATTTTTGTTTTAATGACGTTCGTCTATTGATTAAATTAATTACACTCCGTTAGTCTTCGCTAAAAAATTAATTATTTTTTTGCAAGCACTTGGAAATAGCGACCAGGAAAATGATGGATGTAGCTTGTAACTTTTGTTCCGAAGTTATATTTGTTGTGACTGTTGTCATAACAGAGTCATTATGAGTGGTAGCGAGTGGGTAATTTATCTCCGAGAACTAGAACAATTATTGGCAAATAACACTCATTTAAAAACGATTTGAATGCAAAATTAAGGTGCTTCGTTTATGAGCTGACTATAACACCACGAGACAAATTTAAATTGGTGCAAATATTTTAACGTGCAAAGGTCTACTTTTTTTCGGCGTTATGCAAATGGGCAAACTCGTTACTGAAATGCATGTGAATGTTTGCGTGGCGTTTCGTTGGCGCCCACCTCTGCAGATCTTCGGAAAGGAATTCAGAAATAAACGTTATTTATAAATATGCCACGAGGTACACATAACTTTTCCATGATGCAGAATGCTCCTAGTTTTCTCTAATGACAGATGTTTTTCTTATTTCCACGTGTAGCACGAATTATGTAAAATATTTTATGTAGAGGACTGTCACAGTTGCAAATTTATTGCAGGCGAATTACACGTTTTTGATAACTGATGCACGTTACCAAGACTAATTAACTAGTGCTAATTTAAGAAAATGGCTTTTTAAGTTGGGACCTACATGTCGTTTGTTATTTTAAGATTATTATAAAGTCAAAAGGACAGCGCTTCAGTGTTGACAAGATAATGAACATGTAAATTCTGCAAAGAGCGGCGTGTTTTTTCCGGAAAATAGTTTTGCGCAATAAAGATTTGAGATTTTAATTAATAATGAACGATCAATTAAGTCAGACAATTATAATACTTAACGCAGTAATTTTGGCGGTTAATGATACATGCGGTTGAATTATCGCTGTGTAATACGGATTATGGTTGAATTATTGCTGAAATTGCCAGGATAATTTGTCATACCATTTGTCAACAATGTAATATCTGCCTGTTATCTGTCTGTTGTCAGTTTGCCGGCAGTTTAATTAATCAGATACTGCATTTTAAAAATTTGTTTGTTCATCCTCTCCAAAAAGTTGATGACGTCATATATAAATTTTACATGTGGTTTATTTTTTATATACCGGGTGTCTTGAAAATGGCGGATTAACTCTCCGCTGTACACTTAACAATCAACTGGTGAGTCTACTCAAAATATTCATTCTCATATTTTGGTGGAGTTATGAACAACACATTCATTATCATAATAACTAGTACTAAAACTTTTAGTTAAAAAGTTTTAGTACTAGTGAGAGAAATATTAACTATATTTCTCTCACCAATGACCATGTTTAATTACCATTTCAGTTAGAATGTATTTTTTATTTAAAGATATGGTTGTGTTGTTTTTGTAATAATTTGATATAATTCGATTTGACAACAATGTTTGCCTGATATAAAGCGACGGTACAAATCAGCAAAAATCGAGTAAACAGTTAAAAATGTTTGACGTATCAAAAATTGTCAAATTTTTCAAAATCTCCTTTCAAAGGAATCTGATGTTTTGTTGCTGGATGACCTTGAAAAAATCTTTTGAGCTTTTAGTGTTTTAGTTTTTATGAATTTGAACAAGTCTTGAGTGCCGTAGTTTTTTTTTTTTTATTCAGGAGACTGTATTATTTTGGGAGCCCATGGAGATTTTTTTTTATAAATTATTTGAAAGAATTCTGGGGGACTTTGGTGTTATATTTTTGGAAAATTCTGACCGGCCTGTTTTTGAGTTAATTTGGGGACCCAGTTTTTTTTTGAAAAACTTAAAACAATCTTGAGGTTCTAGGTATTCCTGTTTGCAAAGAATTTGAAAATGCTTTGGAGCCTCTAGTGTCTTTTCTTATAATAATTTAATAACATTTTCTAGAGGATACCTTATTTGCTAAAATCAGTCTTATCTTAGCAAATACTGATGACTAACTTTTACAAAAAATGATCAAAATTTGGAAACATTACGAGTTTACTTATATGTACAAGGCAGGAATTATGAACTTCTTCAGTTTTTTCCGTTGATTTACTCATCAAAACGATTTTTTTTCTTATTTATTGTTTATTATTCATTATTTATTGTCTCTGTGTCCACTCCAAAATTGTCAGACCGATTTTTGCCAAATTTTATATGTATACTAGGAATATTTTGTAGATAGTAACCAGGAACAATTTGTTGGCGTTCACTAAAATTTTTTTTAGTAAATTTATAAAATAATATCCTCTTGTATGTACCTGTGGTTTATGAGTCCGACTTGAGTTTTTATCCTTGGCATCCAAATTTTTACAAAAAACGGAAATCTTTTCTAACTATCATAGACTTTTTTTTAATAATTTTTAAAGGAGTGGGGTTTGTTGGACTACTACAGGTGTCTAAATAACCTTAGTCCATTTTTTTTCTAATACTGATTGCTGCTTTGTACGAAACTAATCTACCTATTACTCTGAACTTTTATATGTATTTTGGCCCCAAATAAAAATCAATTTTTCATTCTATCCAAAAAATGTATGATGTCATCCCAGTATATTACAAATTTTAACTCTACGAAATAGATTATATACAGGGTGTCCCAATCGTCCAGTTGCGGAAGACTACGTATTTATTGTCACTTCTTGAGAAATATTTTGGGGCAGTCCAATATACTTATTTGTTACATTTATAATTATTTTGTAATTGTATTTTTTAAGAGAAACTTTTTATTTTATTTATAGATGAAGAAAGAAAAAAAAATAACGATCTCGAGAATAAGGACTTTTTGATTGTGGCGCCATAATATAACGTGGAAACTGAGAAAAGACTATCATGATTTCGCCTGGAAAGTGGGATATGTAGGTTCGAATCCCGCTGAGTTCGTGATACTTTTCTCCTCCACGTTATATTGTGCAACCACTTGATTAATAGTTTTCAAGATATGTATGAACGTCAAACTTTATAAACGAACGTCGCACTTTGTATATTCCGACGCCGTACTTTGTGAATTATAAGCTTATCATATTTAAACATTGTAAATTATATTAACTATGTTTAAAAATTATTTAATTATATTGTGAAAATTTAAAGCGTTGACAAACCAACTTCAATCGTTTCGAAAATTTCCCCAAAATTTAAATATTATCCAGTAAATGAATCACGGAACCCGATAAATTAAAATTGAAATCGTACTTACCCCGTTTTCGGTACTTTTTCGTTCGTGTTCACAGTACCAACACAACACATTTTCACTAATATTTATTAATCATAAATTAGAAATCAGCGAAAAAAGCCCTACTTTTAAGCCAAACCGGAGCTCCAATGTTGCTGCCATCAGACCGAAATCTAAACTGAACACAAGGAGCCGAAAAATGCGACCTCTGAACAGGTAGCTCACGTGACAGTGACGTCATCGTACGTCACGATGAGATTGCAAAAATTATTTTTCATATTGCGGCTGGGAAATTGCACATTTTCGTGGTTAATTTAATAATATTTAAACAAATTGCTTTGTTTTTAGTAACTTTGTGTTTTTAAGAAAATGGTGTTCGATTTAATTATCATATATTAATACGTATCGTATTTAAACATTATAAATAATATTAATTATGTTTAAATATGATTTAATTATATCGTGAAAATTTATAGCTTTGTTTGACCAACTTCAATCGTTTTGAAAATTTCCCCAAAATTTAAACTTTGTCGAGGAAACGAATCACGGAACCTGATAAATTAAAACTGAAGTCGTACTTACCCTGTTTTCGGTCCTTTTCGGGAAAATATCCATTTTCTTCCGTGTTCACAACAATAACACAACACATTTTCCCTAATATTTATTAATAATAAATTAGAAATTCGCGAAATTGCTCTACTTTTACGCCAAAAGGACGCGACGATCTTGTCGCCATCAAACAGAAATTAAAACTGAACACAAAGGACCTAAAAACGTGACCTTTGAACAGGTAGCTCACGTGACAGTAACGTCATCGGACGTCACGATGAGATAGCAAAAATTATTTTTCATATTTTGGCCGGGAAACTAGAAATTGTCAGGATTAACTTAACAATATTTAAACAAATTGCTTTGTTTTTAATACCATCGTGTTTTTAGTAAAACGGGTTTCGGTTTGATTATCATATATTAATAGTTACTTATCATATATGAACATTATAAATAATATTAATTATGTCTAAATTTTATTTAATTATATCGTGAAAATGTATAGCTTTGGCCGATCAACTTCAACCGTTTCGAAATTTTTTCCAAAATTTAAACAATGTCGAGTAAACGAATCACGGAACTTGACAAATTAAAACTGAAGTCGATTTTCCCCGTTTTCGGTTCTTTTCAGAAAAATATCCACTTTCGTTCGTGTTCACAGTACTAACACAACACATTTTCACTAAGATTTATTAATAATACTTAAATTAGAAATACGCGAAAAGAAGTCTACATTTAAGCCAAAATATTTTGTCTTTTTTTCTTGTTCGTAATCTTCTTTTCGGAACAGAAAACTTAAAACGTGTTTAAAACAGGAAATATGGATTTTGTAATTACGCTCCGCCCCTCAGTCTGGCAACCAATGGAAAATTCATCAGGATTAAGAACTGAGATCGAGGTGGAGCTTATCTTTTTTTTATTGTTTTTTTTTTAGTTAATACATATAGTTTTCTCTAAGCAACACCGTCACTGAAGAACCAAGCAATTCTTGTAGAAAAATACGGATTTTACAATTAAATTCCGCTTCTTTGGCTTTAGGAATTTTATTTTTTTACGATAATCCTTATAAACCTAAATAAAGATAATTGTGGATAAATTATAGAGCAGAATTTTGAAATGACGTCATCAAGCGTGTGGAGGGAATAAACAGGTACATTTGGATTATTGATTCGCTATGTTCTAGAACGTTTGTAAGATTTCAGAGCATTGAGTTTTGCAGTTTCTAAGTTGTAAAATGTTCTTACATAATTTTTTATTTTTCTTAAAAAATAAAAGTCCAATCATAAACCACACATATAGAAGTACATATGTTGGTTTACAAAATTTAAGTAGGATTTGCAAAATATTGATCTAATGTCGTGAAATTTTGGTTATCGGTTAGTTATCATTACAGTATCAGACACACGGAAATGGGACCTAGATTTTCATACTCTAGGAGTCATAAAACTTCGAGAAAACATGAAATTAGCCATTCTTCGGATGGACCTTATTTACGTTCGAGAATTAAAAAAATCGGATAAGGTTTAAACTTATTTATACAGGGTGATTAAATTTACGCTTTATAACTATTGTTAGGTTTTTCAAATGGGGCAGCCTGTAGTTTGTAACATTTTTGGACTTGTCTTTGACACCGTGTTTGTTGGAGTTTGTCTTAACCATTATATCAAAATACTGTTGCTCTAAAACGTAACAAATTTGGTGTTAAAAGAAGCTTCACTAGCAAATGTGAAAATGTTATAAATTACACAATTACAGGTATCTCATTATAATACGAAAAAATAGACGATTTATATTTTTAATCACTGTGTATAAATAAATTAAAAACTGCAACTATTTTTTTAGTATATTGGGAAGCAAATGTTTTGAAAACCTTGTGTATGGGATATCATGTGTCTGCTTTTTACTTCTCGATCATAAGGGAAGGAAATATTATTGATAGAATTCACACAACGAATAGCTATTTTCATGTTTTCTCGACGTTTCTTGTTCCCTAGAGTACAAAAAAGTAGGTCTTGCGTTTCTGTCTGCTGCGGACTGTCTGTCGTCTATCTGTCTATAGATTTTGATTAGACAGATAATTTCCAACCAAAATTTGTGTAATCATCCCCACCAACAATTTGATGACGTCATCTCAATATTGTGCTCGATAAATACCATTGCAATTTTATAAAATTCCAAACTTTTGTACTCACGGTTTATGAATCCACCTTGAATTTTTATCCTAGGCATCCAAATTTGCCAAAAAAATCAAACTATATAACATTTATACCAGTCTACGAACAACACAAATAGGTAGTTGGACTGTAATTCAGGTGGAAGGGAAAACCACAGATTACATATTGCTCTAAAGAAATTTTGACTTTTTTTCTTCGTATTACTTTGTAAAAACTCAGAAATATCTCCCGTCTACGAAGCGGAAAATTTATATTGAATAATAACCGCCGTTCATGGTGAGCCCAGCCACCGAATTTAATTAATGTTGAATAGTTGGAATTCTCAAAACTCGATAATCCGTCATCTTAAATGGATCTAAATTCGAGCTCGATCTCTTTGACAAGCGTCAAACCAATTTTCTACGGGTCTACCCGATTGAAATGATTAGTGAGTCTAATTATACGAATAAAAGCAGTAGTTCGAAATACAGTTACCGATCCGTTTTATCACAAGCGCGGTAGAAATCAAAGCCAGTACCATACACGAATTCATTTTGTTCTTCTGTATCTAGTTATAAAATCATTTATTGCGGCGTGGAAGATGTTTCCTGTTACATTTTTTCTGGCACCGTATTCGAAATTTATTACCTGCACGTTTCGAACATACGGCCCAATTTAAAAATAAGTCTTCATCTGGACCAAATGATAAGTGTTGTTTTCATTTTTTTACACTCGACTCGCAGTCATTATCATTATTTACTCGTTAGGGAAAAGCGTTCTTCCGAGACCCGTTTCAGGTTGTTACCTTTTACTAATTATTTGATTATAAAAAAAATCAACGCAGCACATTATTCAAATTTCCCACGCCTTCTTCGGATTAAAACGCTTGTCGGGCTGTTTTGTGACCCTTTTAGGTTTTGTCCACTCCCATGACTCGGAAAATGAGAGTGCTCTTCACGTCAATTTAACAGTTTTTTACCTACGGAGTGTTTGAAGACGGGCGCAATATAAAAGTGAGAATTCCATCGGCGCCACTATATCGAGATAGCAGTCAGCTTTGGTTTATAGCACCAAGATCTTAGTACCGGCCCTGAAGAATGCAGAATACACTCCCGAACAACTACTACCAACCACCGGTGAAGCGGACTGTACGGTGGTTGCCTTCTTTAATATTTATGTTATCACTGCTACTATTTTGTTTTGTTGTTTCAAGAATGCGGTCAAATTTTCGATGTTTGGAGTTTTACCGATCTTTACGTTTTGAGTCTCCTACGCGTATGTGGTTTTTAACGAGGTAGCTGGCTTCGTGTGGGTGGATATGATCCACTTTTTTTTAACGATTAGTCAAAAACAAGTCATCCGATTGTACTAAATATTTGTTTGCGGGAAATACGAGGGACGCTCTGAAAAAATCGAGACCTCATTTTTGTAGAAGTTAGCTACAAAATCCTCGCAATGAAAGTAAAGGTTACAATGGGTGGAAATCTGCAATTTTTTTAGACATCTTTTTAATGTACCGGGTGTGCCATTTTATTTTTTCCGTAGTATATGTATTGAAGTCTGAAATGGTTAATTTTTTTTCAAATAGAATAGAGTGGATGAAGTGTAGTATTTTACTTCTCGGGTGTAAACGACCGGCTATTTTCATGTTTTTTTGGTGTTTCGTGACTAGTAGGGTTCGGAAAAATGGGTGTCTCGTATATTTATAAAAATTGTACTGCATATTAGCTAACGCAATTTTTCTTTCCAGAATCGCAGACGATGAGCACCTGAGAAGATAGAACTTTCCCCTTGCGTAAGGTGTGTATGTTCAGCTTGGTATTACCAAATTTTTTGAATGCCTATTTATCTCGTTTCCATGTCATAATGGTCGTGTTTATTTACGTGCGTGGTATTTATAGGTAAACTCGCTCTTGTTATCGACTCCCGGGTTTGTTTCTTCCGAACGTTCCTGAGTTCACATTCTGTCACGATTCTCCAGGCATAAGCACTTTTTTTTATTGTACGGTCGTACTAACTCATAAAACTCGAAAACACAATAAGTACTTTGGTGTTTTGTGCAGTTCACTCCAGACCGTCTATTCGCGTTTGAAGTTTTGAAAAAGTGTTAAAATTGTCACACCATTGTAAAAATCTATTTGTTGATAAGAACACTTCAACAGTTCATACTGTTCGGGGGCGGATAGGACCTGCTGGACCAGTTCCGGAAAAATTTGTGTTTTGTTTTTGAATTAGTTTGAAAGAATCTCGGGGACCCTTTGTGTTTTGTTTTTGAAGTAGTTTGAAAAGTCTCCGAGACCCCTTTTGTTTATAAAGTAATTTAAAAGAATCTCACGCACCCCTTGTGCTTTGATTTTGAAGTAGTTTAAAAGAATCTCGGAGAACCCTTGTGTTTGGTTTTGAAGTAGTTTAAAAGAATCTCAGGGACCCACCCCTTATGTTTGATTTTGAAGTAGTTTGAAAGAGTCTCAGGGATCCCTTGTGTTTTGATTTTTAAGTAGTTTAAAAGAATCTTGGGAAACCCTTGTGTTTGGTTTTGAAGTAGTTTGAAAAAATCTCAGGGATCCCTTATGTTTTGATTTTGAAGTAGTTTAAACGAATCTCAGGCACCCCTTCTATTTTCATTTTGAAGTAGTTTAGAAGAATCTCAGTGACCCCTTGTGTTTTGATTTTGAAGTAGTTTAAAAGAATCTCGGAGTACCCCTGTATTTGGTTTTGGAGTAGTTTGAAAGAATCTCTGGGATCCCTTGTGTCTGATTTTGAAGTAGTTCGAAATAATCTCAGGGACCCCTTGTGTTTTGATTTTGAAGTAGTTTAAAAGAATCTCGGGGACCCTTGTGTTTGGTTTTGGATAGTTTGAAAGAATCTCAGGGATCCCTTGTGTTTTGATTTTGGGGTGGTTTGAAACAATCTCAGGGGTGCTCGTGTTTTGATTTTGACGTAGTTTAAAAGAATCTCAGGGACCCCGTGTCTTTTAATTTTGAAGTAGTTTAAAAGAATCTCAGGGACTATTTGTGATTTGATTTTGAAGCAGTTTGAAAGAATGTTGGGGACCCCTTGTGATTTGATTTTGAAGTAGTTTAAAAGAATCTAAGGGACCCCTTATGTTTTGATTTTGAAGTAGTTTAAAAGAATCTCGGGGAACCTTTATGTTTGGTTTTAGAGAAGTTTGAAAGAATCTCAGGGATCCCTTGTGTTTTGATTTTGGGGTGGTTTGAAAGAATCTCAGGGGTCCTCGTGTTTTGATTTTGACGTAGTTTAAAAGAATCTCAGGGACCTCGTGTGTTTTAATTTTGAAGTAGTTTAAAAGAATCTCAGGGACTCGTTGTGTTTTGATTTTGAAGCAGTTTGAAAGAATGTCGGGGACCCCTTGTGATTTGATTTTGAAGTAGTTTAAAAGAATCGAAGGGACCCCTTATGTTTTGATTTTGAAGTAGTTTAAAAGAATCTCGGGGAACCTTTGTGTTTGGTTTTAGAGAAGTTTAAAGGAATCTCAGGGACCCACCCCTTATGTTTTGATTTCGAAGTAGTTTAAAAGAGTCTCAGGGATCCCTTGTGTTTTGATTTTTAAGTAGTTTAAAAGAATCTCAGGGACCCCATGTGTTTTAATTTTGAAGTAGTTTAAAAGAATCTCGGGGAACCCTTGTGTTTGATTTTGGAGTAGTTTGAAATAATCTCATTGATTCCTTATGTTTTGATTTTGAAGTGGTTTAAACGAATCTCAGGCACCCCTTGTGTTTTGATTTAGAAGTAGTTTAAAAGAATCTCGGTGAACTCTTGTATTTGGTTTTGAATAGTTTAAAAGAATGTAGGGGACCTCTTGTGTCTGGTTTTCGAAGTAGTTTGAAAGAATCTAGCGGATCCATTTTGTTTTGTTTTTGAAGTAGTTTGAAAGAATCTCCAAGAGCCCTTTTGTTTTTGAAGTAATTTGAAAGAATCTCAGTGATCCCTTATGTTTTGATTTTGAAGTAGTTGAAAAGAATCTCGGGAAACCTTTTTGTTTGGTTTTAGAGAAGTTTAAAGGAATCTCAGGGACCCACCCCTTATGTTTTGATTTTGAAGTAGTTTAAAAGAGTCTCAGGGATCCCTTGTGTTTTGATTTTTAAGTAGTTTAAAAGAATCTCAGGAACCCCATGTGTTTTAATTTTTAAGTAGTTTAAAAGAATCTCGAGGAACCGTTGTTTTTGATTTTGGAGTAGTTTGAAAGAATCTCAGGAATTTCTTATGTTTTGATTTTGAAGTGGTTTAAACGAATCTCAGGCACCCCTTGTGTTTTGATTTTGAAGTAGTTTAAAAGAATCTCGGTGAACTCTTGTATTTGGTTTTGAATAGTTTAAAAGAATGTAGGGGACCTCTTGTGTCTGGTTTTTGAAGTAGTTTGAAAGAATCTAGCGGATCCATTTTGTTTTGTTTTTGAAGTAGTTTGAACGAATCTCAGGGACCACTTGTGTTTTGATTTTGGGGTGGTTTGAAAGAATTTCAGGGGTCCTTGTGTTTTGATTTTGACGTAGTTTAAAAGAATCTCAGGGATCCCGTGTGTTTTAATTTTGAAGTAGTTTAAAAGAATCTCAGGAACTCCTTGTGTTTTGACTTCGAAGTAGTTTAAAAGAATCTTTCGGACCCTTTGTGTTTGGTTTTTGAAGTAATTCGAAAGAATCTCGGGATCCATTTTGTTATGTTCTTGAAGTAGTTTAAAAGAATCTCAGAGACCCCTTTTGTTTTTGAAGTAATTTCAAATAATCTCGGGGATCTCTTTTGTTTTGTTTTTGATGTAGTTTAAAAGAATCTCGGAGAGCCTTTGTGTTTGGTTTTAGAGAAGTTCGAAAGAATCTCGGGGATCCCTTGTGTTTTGATTTTGAAGTAGTTTAAAAGAATGTCGGTGACCCCTTTGAATTTTGCTTTTGAAGTACATAGTTTAAAAGAATCTTAGGGTTCCCTTGTGTTTTGATTTTGAAGTATAGAGTTTAAAAGATTCTCGGGGAACCCTTGGTTTTTGGACTAGTTTGAAAGAATCTCGGGGACCGCTTTTGTTTTGTTTTTGAAGTAATTTGAAAGAATCTCGGGGATCCCTTATTTTTTGATTTTGAAGTAGTTTAAAAGAATCTTGGAGATCCCTTTTGTTTTGCTTTTGAAGTAATTTGGTAGAATCTCGGGGACTTGTTGTACCTTGTTTTGGAAGTATGTCGTTTGAAAGAATCTCGGGTATGTATTTTGTTTTGTTTTTGGAGTAGTTTGAAAGATTATCGGGGTCTCCTTGTGCCTGGTTTTTGAAGTAATTTGAAAGAATCTCGGGGATTCCTTGTGTGTAGTTTTTGAAGTAGTTTGAAGGAATCTCGAGGATTCCTCTTCTTTTGTTTTTGAAGAAATTTGAAAGAATCTCTGAGACCTCTTTGAAGTAATTTTATAACGCCTTGAGTTTTACTTTTGAAGTAGTTTAAAAGAATCTCGCGGACCCCTTGTGTTTTGGTTTTGAAATATTTTGGAGGAATTTTGGGGACGTCTTTTGTTTTGTTTTTGAAGTATCCAGTTGGAAAGAATCGTGATGATCCTTTGCCTTGCTTTTGAAGTAGTTTGAAAGAATCTCGGAGTCCCGTGATTAGTGTTTATTGACCATCATATGTAAGGTATTTAAAGTCGGCTTATACTGAATGGAATTTAGTTCACCATTTGGAACATCCAGATGGGTACTGATTTGTTTCAACTGTTTGAGAATGTTATGGAGAATGTGTAAATATAATTTAGTAACTTTTAACAATCTCCATGGCAATGACAGATTAAATGTCATACCTAATTACACTAACAGATGACATGTTTGTCAAATAATTTAAAACTTTAAAAATATCTACGATTAGTAAGAAGCGGTAAATTTGCAACATATTTTAATTACACAGATCACTGGATGTAAGAGACATTTATGAACGTTCTTTATGATGGACAGTGTTGATAAAATAATAAACTTTTATTGAATATGTGAATGTTTCAAAAACTTTATCTTACGATCGATCTGCTTTCAGCTTTTTTCGTGTATTAACAATCATTGTAATATGAGAATGTGTATTTAAAAATACTCAAAGAAACTTCGTAACGTTCCAGCTGAACAACTACGATTTTCCAGTTAGTTAATTTTATACTACAAAGTTGTTAGATTATGGTGTGGTTGGAAGAGTTTTCCTCATGTGGGCTTTTTCAAAAAAATAGTCCGTGCTTATTTATTCACTGACCTTAAGTCTGGTCCCAATAAGATGGGCGTAGTTGAGAAAAAAGTAAATTGCTCATTGTCCAACCCGAAGTGAAACGATTATGGTAATTAAAGCTCCAGACAGAAAACTGCAATTTTACCTTGTGTGTGAAATATGGAGAATCGGCGAATGGTCACACCTTCTCCATGTTCATGTCGACGAAGTCCGTACACTGGCTGACCATCAGGGTCATGGGAAGATCGCAGATTGCTTTAGTTGTATGCGTGCTAACGTCACATAATCTATTTATGCAAGTAGACGAGAACCCAAGACAAGTACATTCAAAATCAATTGTGGCGAGATCTGGCCGAGCTGGTGGTGCGTCCGATTGTCGAGCGCCATTAAAGATAGCAGAAACTCATTTCGATGCGGTTATCGCGGTTGGCATGGTTTAATGGAAGATGGATAGACGATTAAGTGGACTAATGATACGTATGTTAATTAGCGGTGTTCGCATAACAACCGTGCCTTCTGTGGCGATCCTTTCATCTTTTATTATAAGCGCATCGTCAGCCAAAAACAACACAAAACATTTTGTGCCAACTGTTACGTCTTAAAAGCGTATTTTTATTTTTAATCCAAGCAGGAAGATCGCTTTTAAAGTATCCGATGGATAAAAATTACAGAGGAAATGGCGCGAAATGAATGGCACATGTCAAAGTTTCTTTTTTCGATGGTCGGACTCCATAAATCGTGAGTAAGTGGTGGTTTTGCTCACCTTTAAAGGAAGACCATTACATGCCTCATTAAGTGAGCGTTCGTTTATTAGGCAAGCATTGGTAATTTTAGTTTCTTCTCTGAATACGGCAGTTTGATCAGTAATCCGGTCGGGTGAGATGGCCAAAGGCTCGACGGAGAAATTTGTAAAGGGAACAACGAAATAGAAAAATATAGAATGTGAACGTGTTATTAAGTTGGTTATTTCTGCAGTGTAAACAGTTCGAAATAAAGTGTATCTACGCAGTTACAGGTAATAAACTTCAAAAATATCAAGTGCGAACAAATATATTGCTGTGTAAACACTGATTTTCAAAAATATTTATCTATATTTTTGTTACAAGAGTAATTTAGATACATATATAAATTTTAATTTTTGATTATGTCTAGTGTACATTTATATATTATATTTCGAATAAATTGACGAAAATGACATGTTATTTATGGAGAGTGGGAGAAATGAATGTGCCACATTACGTTTCCTGTATCTTTACTATGATTACAGATATTTGGCCGCTTTCTGCTTTCAGTGTTCTTAACTACGAGCTAAGTTTTACTAGTTTGTGTTGATGAAACGTTCGGTTGTGAAAGGGCACGTAATCTCAATTTGATTACGTGAAGTACCAATAATTATTTATGGTATTTCAAGAAATTGGTACATTAATCGTTTCCTAGCATTTTGTACATCAACTAAAGTGAAAATATGATAATAATATTGTGTGCATAATTTAACAGGTGTGGGGGTTTGTCGAAGTGTTATAATCGCATCATTTTCACGAATGTTTAGTTTTAACATTTATTGACTTTCACAGCTCGTACAATACGAAAATGCAGGTTTTCTGTTTGCTTCTGTATACCATCTGTTTGTGATTATATTATTATTATATATATTTTAGTGAGATTATGGTGACGATAGTACAAAGTTGACCCACATTTTTCGATTTATTTTTTTCCAAAAAAGTGATGATTTAGGTTTATCATCTCTAAACAAAGAAAATAAACATTTATTTGTTTTTAAGTAATTGTTTAATTCCTGAGCATAAACTAAGGAGGTATTGTAATAGGTCGAATGGTTGCTTGCATGTTTTCTTGGCGTTTCATGACCCCTAGAGTACGAAAAAATAGGTCTCCCGTTTCCGTATAACTACTGGATCCATTATTGTAAAACGCTAACAAAAATGTGTCTAATCATCCCCACCAACAATTTTGCGTGATGAAGGCTAAAACTAGCGGTGAATTAATAAATAATAATATACTCCATTTAAGTTATAGAAGTACATATAGTATTTTATACATTTCGAATAGGGGCTACTAATTTTCAGATGACGTCATTAACTTTTTGGTGGGGATGATTTGACCAATTTTGGTTAAGGTTCCTAAAGTTTTAGAACCATTTTTCGATAGTTTCACAGATTGTCAAATAAAGTCACCAATAAATGACGGATACACGAAAACAGGAAACAGGGTTTAAATTGATTTTATTTTAATAGATAGAACTTCCGTTGCGCTTGAAGTACAATCAAAATGTCCAGTTCTTTTTGCAAAAAAATTATACCAATCACAGTGTAAGAAAAAAAAACACATACAGGATAGAATCCGGGCCCTTCGTGTTATTAGCACGACGCTCTAGTCTACTAAATCAAGAAGGCGGTTGCTGAGCGGTTCTCTTATACATTTTTTTCTAAAATTTAGAAGCCTAGAGTCAAAAACCAAGGCGAATTCATAAACCACAAGTATAGGAATTTACTATTACTGTATAAAATTTTAGTAGCATTTACCATGTATTATTTTAATGTGACAAATTTTGATTAGTGTTTTATTATCTACTTATCTTTAAAATAAATTTTATAGCAATTTGTATAATAATTTCACAGATTGTCAAATAAAATCGTTAACAAACGACAAACAGGCGTAAATGGGAGGCCTACTTTTTAATATTCTAGACGCTATGAAGCGTGAAGGGAATATAAAATTAGTCACTCGTTAAATGGATCCTATTACATTACTTCCCTCGTGTGCGCTTGTAAAAAAATTGGTTTTATGTTATTAGACAGAACTTACCTCGCTCTTCAAGACAATCAAACAAATCCAGTTTTTTAGAAAAAAAAAGGGTATATCAGTCACAGTGTAAGAAAAAAAGTGGCCTATAAGGGGATGGGAATTCTATTTTTGCGAAAATTTGAATGCCTGGAGTTAAAAACCAAGGGGAATTCATAAACCACGAGTATAGGAATTTTTTGATAAAATTTAAATAACATTTACCATGCAAAATTTTGAGGAAACAAATTAAATTAAGGTTTTACGATTTACATGATATTTTTAAAACAAATCCAAGGTTTTATAATGATTTGTTTAGTACGTTCACAGATTATCACATAAAATCGTCAACAATCGACGACAGACGGAGAATGGGTGACCCACTTTTTGATATTCTAGGAGCTATAAAACGTGAAAGAAACATGAAATTAGTCACTCGTTAAATGAATCTTTGTTTTGTACTTCCCTAGTTACCGCTTGGGTAAAAAATGATCTTATGTCATTAGACAGAACTTTCCTCGCTCTTTAAGTGCAAACAGATCTAGTTTTTTTATAAAAAAAAAGTAGCATCTACTTACAATGGAAAAAAAACAATTGGCCCATGAGGGGATGGAAATCTTGGGTTCTTCTTATACCATTTTTACGAAAATTTGGATGCTTGGGGTGAAAACTAAGGTGTATTCATAAACCACCACTACAGGAGTATGTTATTTTATAAAATTTGAAATGGCATTTACCATCCAAAATTTTCAGGAGACAAATTTTAGTTAACGTTTTACCATCTACTTGAAATTTTTAAAACCAATCCAAGGTTTTATAACAATTTGTTCATTAGTTTCACATCAGATTGTTAAATAAAATTGTCAACAAACGACAGATAGAAGTAAACGAGAGACCTACTTTTTGATATTCTAGGGGCTATTAAGGGCAAAGGGAATATGAAATTAGTTACTAGTTAATAAGAATAATTAAATGCAGTTTTTTAGAAATAAAAACTTATATCAGTCAGTCAATAAAAAAAAGTGGTCTATATGGGATGGGAATTCTGGGTTCCTTTTACACTATTTTTGCGAAAATTTGGATGCCTGGAGTCAAAAACCAAGGGAAATTCATAAACCACAGGCACAGGAGTGTGTTATTTGATAACATTTAAATTACATTTACCATGCAAAATTTTGAGGAAACTAATTCAATAAGAAAAAAAATTGGCCCATCAGGGGATGGAAATCCTGGGTTTCTGTTATACCATTTTTGCGAAAATTTGGATGCCTGGGGTCAAAACTAAGGTGGATTCATAAACCACGAGTACAGGACTGCGTTATTTTATAAAATATAAAATGGCATTTACCATGCAAAGTTTTGAAGACACATTTTAGTTAACGTTTTACCATCTACATGATGTTTTTAAAACAAATCCAAGGATTTGTAACAATTTGTTCAGTAGTTTCACAGATTGTTAAATAAAATCGTTAGCAAACTAAAAATAGGCGGAAATGGGAGACCTACTTTTTGATATTCTAGGGACAATGAAACGTAAAGGGAACATGAAATTAGTCACGCGTTAAATGGATACTATTGCTATTACTATACTTAACCACTTTACGCTAGAGGAAAGATTGGTCTTAGGGACCTTTGCGTTATTAACATGACGCTCTAATCAACTAAGCTAATCGGTAGTTCCTCTTATTATTATTATTATTATTATTATTTTTTTTTTGCAAAAACCTGGATGACCGGAGTCAAAAACCAAGGCGTATTCTTAAAAAAACAAGTAGAGGATTTTATAAAATTTAAATAGCATTTATCATGTAAAATTTTGGTTAGCGTTTTACCATCTACACGACATTCTTAAAATACCTATGCATTTTGACAACAAAATCGACACAAACGCAGACGACAGACAGACAGACAGAAATGGAGATCAATTTTATCATTCTATAGGGGTCATGAAACGTTGAGAAAACAAGAAAGTAGCTCTGTAAGTAAAAATTTACAAATATTTTCTAAAAGTTTAGATTTAGTAGTGAAAATTCGAACGGAAAAAATTGTGTACCTGGCAATTTTACTTACATTCATTTTGTAAATATATCTATATGACTTCAAATTGTTTTCACTAGAAATATAATATAATATTTGACAATACTGGTTTTTCTTATTAATTAATCGCGCATTTCTATAATTTTGGTTTTCTAAGGGGAAACACTGTTACAAGTGACAAGAAAAGGAAACTAAACAACAAAAACACTCATTAGCGTAATGTTATGTTTTTTTCAATTTCTTTTTTGTATTACTGGAATTTGGACTTGTCATTATTTCCTTGGAAATATTTCGATAGAGGTGTGATTATATTGTTACGAAATAAACCCATACGCCACCTATGGGTTTTCTAGTATGTGTGGCGATGATGGGTGACTGTTTAACTGGGAACCACCGTCGGGAATAGTCAGTGCTGTGTAATTAGTCGTGTAAATTTGAGTTACTAAGCTAACAAATAGTGAAGATAAAAACTTGGTGGTAAATATTTTGAAATGTTTTGAAGAAACGCGGTGAACTGTAGTCTGTGAAACTATATATACAAATGATGGAAAAAATCCCGAAGAAAATAGTGTTCAAAGGATGATTACTGCTGGATGCTGAACGGAGATTCCATCACAACAGACAGTTGAGGAAGTCTGCAACAGTATGAAATTTGCTCTAGACCAATATAATACAAAATATTCATTTTTATTCTTTTAGAAAATATTTACCGAATTAAATAAAAACTGTGATAGATAAATCGGTAAATAGTTAATTGAAAATAGTTTGATGACCGATGATCCTTTTTGGTCGAAAAAGGTATAATCGCCTATTTCTTTAGAGTCCGGTTAATTGTGTTACCAGAAAAACTTCCAGGATTTCCAAATTCATGAACCATCCGGTCCCACGAGATTGTTTGTTCTTGCCTTTTGAATGAAAAACATGATTGGTTTTCGTTTTTTTCCCCTCGAAAGATCACTTCATAATCCGCAGGTTGATTACACATCAACGATCTTGGCAAAAAATCAATGAGCTGTAGTCCAGAATGGCTGCGCCCCCTAATTTTCCGCTGCTTCGCTGGATATGAACCGTTCATTTCGTCTAATTACACGAAGAATTTCGAACACCTGTTTGATACACCGACAGACACGCAGTCATCTTGGAATCCATCCAGTAATCGCCCGCAACAACCACTACAATACAAACATATTTGTTATGTTCTCGTCTAGAAGCTCGGCCGTTTGTTCTTCTGGCTGCAACCAGGCACGCTGCCCAAATCTGAATAAAACGACCGTTCGAGGTGATGAATAATGACCAGACGGGTTGTTTAATTTTTTTTAGTAGTAACAAGGATTCGAGAAGGTGCTCATTTGATTGTGTTCGGTCAGGTGGATGCGGTGTGATTTGTCGACGAGTTGGTTTTTTTAATCGACAGCAGTGAACTGCAGCGGTTGCGTTAATTTCGGGGCTATTGTTAGGCATGGGACGCGTTAATGGAATGTCTTGTGCACCGGTCGAGAAGTAATTAAGTGGCGTGGATTTTCGTGAAAATAAATAGTGTTGGCTAAGAAAGGATCCTTCACGGTAGAGCAGCTGAGTTTATTTGAGTTGAAATTTTATTATTGGGTTGAATTTTTAAAAATTGCTCGCTGTGGGGATTGCACTGAGAGTAAACAGGAAGTAATGTTACAGTGAATACTGTTCTCACATTGTTGATGATTTTTTCTGGGCAGAAGAGGTACGCGCTGTTATCTACCCATGGGTATCGCAGTTGGAAAGATGATTGCAAAAAGTGTAAAATGATGACTTGCTTGATTTGTGGTTTGTGGTTTAGAAAAGTTGGGTGGGTTGTAGGCATATGAGTTACGTAAATATATGTTTACCTATTTTTGATTTTATGGGAAATGTTTGGTTTTTGCAAAAGTTTTTCTAAAATCGGTTCAGGATCCACTGAGATGCCACAGGTGAGATAAACTATGTAATTACTTGAAATTAAGAAAATAAAGTAAAGATTTTCTACCTTCCCAGAACACCTTTCGTGATGCAATTCACCAGTTTTTTGATGAAGCTTAAATTAATTTTAATGTCTATAATAAAAACCAATTAAAACGTTACTGGGTCCTAAAATTTCAGGTCCACAAAAAATGTATTTATTCAGCGCCCTTGTTATTGCCACAGCGTCAGTGGCGAGTTTTTTGAGCACCTGTTTTAATAAAAGTTATTATCAGTATTAATGGTGGTTTCTTCATTCAATGACTAAATTTATTGCCTTGGAGTCCAATTCCAAGTTGACTTTGGGTCATCGGAAATTTAATTTACCACACAGAAACACCAATCACTTTGTTTACAGCCCACCGACAGTCACAAATCTGAATCAATCTAACAAGAATTGGGTCATTAGTTGATTAATTAAGTCACACTATTCGACAAAAATACAAGAGCCCATATGACAGCAATGAATTCACAAGAAAATACATATTCAAGGACGTTACTGATAATGCCACTACAAAATTGGAAGTTGAATCTCAGAAACTAGTCAAACTATTGTTTTCAACATAACAACTTTCACCCTATTTTTTCTATATTTTTGCTCCACTCTATATATTGGTGTCTTTTTATTTACTGAGTGTAAGGTAATGTTTTTTAATTTTTTTTTTAATTTTTCGTAGAGAAATAAGGATTTTGCAATTAAGCTCCGCCCCCTTGGCTCACGACGAATAAAAAATCATCACAATTGAGGTAGGGTGGGTGGGCGGGGCTACATTTTGCCTTTTTACTTCCCGAGCGTAAGCAAAGGAAGTATTGTAATCGAGTCCGTCGGTCGACTCTCTACTTTTACGTTTTCTGGATCTTTCATGACCCAGACGAAGAAATAGGTCTCCCATTTCCGTCTGTCTGTCCGTCTGTCCGTCTGTCCGTCCGTCTGTCCGTCCGTCTGTCCGTCTGTCCGTCCGTCTGTCCGTCTGTCCGTCCGTCTGTCCGTCTGCCGTCCCGGATTTTTATTAGACAGATAATCTCCGAAAGTACTCGACCGATTGTTGTGAAATTTTGTACTTATATTAAGAATATCATGTAGATGGTAAAACGCTAACCAAAATTTGTCTAATCATCCCCACCACTAATGCGATGACGTCACTTCAAAATTGTACATAGTAAATGGGTTTTCAATTGTATAAAATAACATAGTCCTACACATGTAGTTTACAACTCTGAATCGACTTTTCACCCGAAACGTCCAGATTTTTGGAAAAAAAATCAAAATTATAAAACAACATTTTGAAATTTAATTTTTAATCTGCTAACCAGAATGCTTTGAAATGTTGCAGATGTTTTAAGGCTATAAAGAGCATCATAAATCTTTAGTCAAAAAATATTTGCTTATTCCCTCCAAAAACTTGATGACGTCAGCTCAAAAGTTTGTGGAATAAATCATATCTAAAATGTACAAAATATGATGAGTCTGTACTTGTGATCTATCACTCCATTCATATTTTTTGGATTTGCATATACAGGGTGACTCAAAAAAATTAATGAATGCGTAAATATATTTTATTGATTTAATCAGGAACTACAAAACCGAATGCTCTGAAATCTTGCAGATGTTTTAAGGTCATAAAGAGCATAATAAATGTTTAGTCAAAATATATTTGCTTATCCCCTCCAAAAACTTGATGACGTCAGCTCGGGTTATAAAAAAGATAATAAAATTCGCAAAATCAAAATCTTATAACTTTTCAAAAAAACTGGATGTTTTACCGTTCTTTAGGGCGAGGGAAGTTCTGTCCAAGAAACCTTCGACCAATTTTTCTAAGAATAGTGTGTGTACAATAAAAAAAAATACGTAAAACATTGCATCTCAGAACATATTTTTGCGCAACATTTTTGATTCAATAGAATTTTCTGATGACGTTATGCAATTTTTGGAGAAGTTAAGTGGACAAATTTAGTTGATGTTCTGTGAACACTCAATTAACCTTAAAGTCTTACCAAGATGTCAAGCGGTCTAAGGTAAATTAAAAAAAAATTCTTAATAAATTATACACATATTTATATTATACATCATTTTTACGGTAATTCTTATGCGTTGGTTTAAAAATAGTACTTAATACTTGATGATACCGCACATTAAGGCGCTTTAATTTGAACCGATTTTTATTTAGCAAAATCTTGGAAAAGTATAAAATTTTTAGTGGAAATAATAGGCGAATTTGATTATCGTTTTACCATACGGTAACCTAGGTGTTGGTCACTTGCGCGCGACGGTCAGTTTACCCTCTGTGGGGCTGGTGTAATTTCCAAAAAACTTTTAGGATACTTGATACTTAGCTGATTTTGCTGTAGATATCTTATTATAATTTTAGTCAAATTTGAGGTTTGAGATATTGAATTCTAAAAATACGTGATGATGGAACCTGTTTAAAGAAACTACCGCTGTGTTATATGGAGTAAGTTGTGGACAATTTATATTCAAAAGTTTATAGCAATGAGTGTTAATAACGGAGATATTACATTCTGAAAATTTACTGAACAGGTGAAAAAGGTAGGGACTTGCATTAAGAAGAAATCGGAACCCTTTTACATTACAGTTCCATCAGTTCCACAGTAAGTTTCGCAGTACAAGAATGAAAAAATTTGAAAACTGTCCTAGTCTTCAGCGTTTCAGAAATTTATAGTAGTAGTGGTAATATGCAGGATGGTTCAAAATGGCACACTTGTTCAACGGGCATTATTAAGTGAAGTCTAAGTTCGAGAAAAAAATCATTAAAACATTTGTTAAGTCAATTTGACATTCACTTAAATAACAAAATATTGATTTCGATAGATACGGTAAAATTAGCCATTGGTGTGACAGTCATTCTGAAGACTTTTAAACTTTTTTTTACTATTATAAAATGAAGAAAACTGTGGATGAAGACATGATATGTGCTTCCAAAATTATTTTGAATAATGAAAATCCGGTCGATTTTATGCACATAACACTAAGTAGTGAATTAAAATATGGTCTAAAAGAAAAACTCAGAAAATCTGTCTTCCACATTTGAGTCAAATAATTTTTTAAATTATTTTTTCTGTCCTTCAACTAGGAATACGGTGATTAATTGATTGTCAATATTGATATTGCACAATCGGTTGTTTTAGGGGTTTTCAGCAATTTCTGATGCAATGAGTAAACAAGCTTAAAAAATAGACTTCATTCTTCTAGTATTAACCAAAATCGAAATCAAATTATCAAGTTGGCTTTTAAGTTCCGTGATTTTTGCCGCTTCGTTGTGATGATTAATAACTGTTCGTCACCTGTCACAAATGTCACTCATAACCTAACTTTGTGACAATCTGTTTGCTGTGGCTTTAAATTATTAGCAACAAATACTAAAATAAATACGTTTGCATTTATCTATTTTAAGACTTAAGTCATTTCGAATACGCATTTAAACAAAGAGTTGATATTAGAATGTAAATTTCAACGATTTAATGATTATTCAGCCTTTATAAATAGGTTTAGATCATCGCCAGAAAATAAGAAAACAAAAAACGATCAACATATTTTTATATTATTGACAAATAATGTAAATTAGAAAAGTCACAAATATGATCCTTAAGGGACATCCGAGGTTGATGTGAACACGTAATCACTGACCAAAACAGTTTGTAACCCTTGTGACGAAAAAGGAATTCCCGGATTATAGCCCATAATAACGTATACGAGTATATCTATCTTTTCAGTAAGTTTGTAGTGATGGATGGTGTCAGGCGGCTTACTCAAGTCGGTATATCATCAACAACAAAACTTCGACGTGATTTATTGTCTAATTAGTATAAACGAATAAATTCGTACTAATAGATGTGCCTAGAGAAAATGCATACCATTTGTCTATAATAATACCTTTATATAAAGATGTTAATTTGCTAGTGATCAATTTATCAGTCAATTTGGGAAGACAAGATTGAATGCTAAGTACTCTGTAATTCGTAATTACCGACTGTCAGGAGTTTGAAATATAGGTATGATGTAATTGTTTCTCGTGATAACAGAAAAACCCGAGTAGATTAAAAGTAATCGACACCGGCAACGTCAAAGGACTAATACAGTTCTTGATAATGAAAACGGGTTAATGTTTGGACTTGTAGGATTAATATTATCGATGTATTTGATACTTCATTAGCAAAGAATCGAAGTAAATTGCCATGGGATGTAGATTCCATTTTTGGATGTGGGTTATGTAGTGTCTAGTTTATCAACCGAGTCTATAATAAGTTCCAAAAAAATTAAAAGAACTTCAAAAATCCGCACTGAATACTACGTTTGGTAAAAAATAAAAACCAATAACCTGTTAATTCGTGTGTGCCAAATGGCACGTTCTTCCGAAGGACATTCTTTGCACTCAACTGACTTACGTAACGTTAATTTCGCGGAATAATTTAGCAGAAGCAGCTTTTTTAAACGTCCGAATCTAAATTAATTAAATATCTAAAGATTTGAGTTGTTTTTGTTAAAGGCGCGGTTCTGCAGAGCGACCGTAGCAATACGCAATTATTTATCATCACGGTGATTTTGCATGTCTTTGGGGTCAACCAAAACGGTAATTGATGTTTTCAGAGTGCTGTAACGCGAAGAATGTTAATCGAAGAGGCTCTCTGGAATTATGCAGTTGCAAAGGAGATTTTAAACAGGTTGGGAGATTTTATCATCGCGATGTTGCCACTAAAAGCAGGTGTCATATTGTAAAGTAATAGCGCGGGAAGCAGTGATAAGATACTTAGAAGAGTCATCGTATTCCACATTCCATGGATGATTCAGAGGTCGTTTTTTAGCCCCGAAGATGACTGCTTAAAATGTCTTCTTATATCTGCGGTTTATTGTAGCGATTTATGAATAATGGCAAAGGAAAATGTTTGCAGGATGTTACTCATGCGAGTCGGAGATTTAGAACTAGAGTGTAGTAGTGAGGTGGTAGGTAAATAATGAGTGCGATGATCAAAGTGGTGTAATACATCATTTACCAAGGTAATATTCAACCACATAAATTCACGTATTTATAAAACTGAATGCTGCAATTATATTGTCTGAGAATGCGACTTGCAGTCTACAAAATATGCATTGATCACTTTCAGAGCGCTTTTTATGAAATTGTGCCGTCTTTTAACTGCCTCTGGTAGATTTATTGCTCTTTGTTCTACAAGTGTAGTATCACTAGATTCTAATAAAAGGAAAAACGAATAACTTATTGCTTATTAAGCAATTAATTTTTTGTGTTTAGAACGAATGTATTGAAGCTCACGCCGTGCGAAACTTTCATGTGATCATATAATTTCAAAAACGTTGACATTCATTTCTTTCTTGCTTTCAAAATTATAAGTGAATCAGCAAAACCTCAAGATGGACTATAATAGCAGGTAAATTGCCACCAAACCGTTGTAAAGATAGTCGAAATACGTATAATTTTAGGCAGCCGGAACGCGTTTTCTAAATTATCACTTGCATACCTTTCCGAGGAAATAGTTAGCTGGGAGCAAATTCGTTCCAACTATTCATAGGTAGTAGGGGGAGGCAGGGCGTGTAAAATAGGCACCTACACGCAATCCAAAGATATTATCTAAGCAATAATTTTCCAAATTTCGCCTCATTATTATATAAATAAAATATAATTACGCTATGTGGGCAGGAAGCGAAAAAACTTGAAACAATCATGAACGCTGGACCGGAAACATATATTCATAAAAATGCCGAAAGAAATTGGCTGGCAATTGAAAGAGTAAAATTACAGAACGAAGATTTAATATGAAGAAGACAAGTGAGGCAAAAAACAAGACACGTCGCTGAATTCCAAAATGGGGCATGGTGGGGCAATAAAGCTCCGTTCACAACCACAACGCTCTCCGCAAAAAGTGTCATTTCTGGTCGCCAGCGCGGACTTTCGTACGCGAACTTCCCCGACAAAGCGGCCGAGGAAAAAATGGAATTCTTGAGTAATTAAGATATATAACGAATAAAATTTAACGGGCACGGAATTGTGAACGGGCCTTTAAAAACCAGTCAGAAGGTTTGTTAAATTGAGTTAAAAATGTCACCAGATAAAAACAAATAAAATACAGGAGCGGCAGAACAAAAGGGATTGCGAAATCGTTCCGAGAAGAAAACTGAGCCGGCCGGGTTTGCTGAATTGAATTGTCAATTACAAAAGGAAGAAAAAACAAAGACCATGTTTAGCGAGCACGATCAGAACATACATATTATGAACCCTTTGGCCGTCGACATCCAACCTGCTCGATACTGGCCCCTATTACATGGGAATTATTTATTGTGTGGTCGTACACCAGGGCCTCGACGAAATCGTACACTGGTGTATCTCACAGCCCATAAAACTCGAAACGGTTTGCATAAGAATATTTTTCTTACAAGAAATGGCGTTTCAATACTGCCACAGGTATAAAATCTGCCGGAGTCTCTTATTGGAACGTAATTAACTCTAAATGATGGATCTTTGTCCGAGGGTTTGGCAAACTTGTTTGGAACCATCATAACTCATGCGTTTTAATTATACCTCTGTGAGTCTAATCAGGGATAGACTTACTAAATGGCAAGTTTCTTCTTGTTTTTCTTAAAAACAAAGAAAAGGATCAAATTTTTGATGAATTAGAAATTTCAACTGCGCAGGTGGTACCTACAAACCGTTGTAAATGGTGTTTATGTAAATTAAATTCATGATTCGTTCAGCGTTTACGTACAACATTTATCATAATTATTTAAATGCAAATTCGAAATTAATAAAATAAATTTTGTTCGTACACGAGTTAGCTGTGTTTATTAATATTTAACACACGTCAGGTGCACTAAGATATCTACTTTCATTTTAAAAAGCCTTTTTACTTTCTTTTTGGACTTGAATTCCTACCGTTTCTCCACGTACACAACTTTGTATACGTTAAGATATTTCATAATTTTTTTTTACTATTGATAATAGGAAACATCATTATAAATCATGTCAAAACCACTAAGGGATGAGTGTGTTAGTGTGTATTTTATACTATTTTTTCTACTTTGCACCTTTTTTTTTCATTTTTAAATAAAAATTGGAATTTTTTAAATTTTGGGGCATTTGTTGAAACTACTAAAAACAGTCTTTGCCCCCCGAAATAAAATCTACTTCTGGACACGACAAAAAATAGATTTTATGAAGTTTATTTTATTTGTTATTTAACATTGACGTTTGTTATGACTACCAATCTTAAAAAACATAAATTACACGAGTTCTATTACGAAAGTCAATTACCAGCTATTAGAGGATTCAATTTGGGTACTTTGGTAGCTCAGTCAGGAACGTGGAGTATAACAAAATGTCTTACGATTTTTTTTTATTTTGGGGAATTTTGTTGTGGTTGGTACGACAAATGTGAAATTGTAACTTTTGAAGTTTATCTTTTCATAATAACAAATTGTTATTAACAATGCTTCAATCTGAATCTTACGTCCCCCGAAATGCAGGAAATTGGCAAAAGTAGTGCCCGAAACTTTTGATGAATAAATTTCGTTCTGCTGATGAAAGACAATTTTAATTTTTTTGACGTTTATTTTAGTTGTTATTTAACAGTCATATTTGTAGTGATAATGACTGCCAATCTTAAAAACAAAAATTATGCTAGATCTATTATGAAGCTCAATTGAAAAATGTTTTTTATTCTTTAGGGATTTATTTTATTTGTTATTTGACCGTG
This sequence comes from Zophobas morio, assembly GCF_036711695.1. Taxonomy (NCBI): domain Eukaryota; kingdom Metazoa; phylum Arthropoda; class Insecta; order Coleoptera; family Tenebrionidae; genus Zophobas; species Zophobas morio. The sequence continues at coordinate 14,067,891 of NW_026972107.1, forward strand.
AGGTTTGTAGTGATAGTGACTAGTAATCTTAAAAACAAAAATTATACTACCTCTGTTATGAAATTCAATTAAGCTACATCGTGATCAACGAGTATTGTATTAGTTGGCATCAATGAGTTTTGCTTACAGTTGGTAGACCTCTCATTCCACCTGACTTCTTGTGGTCAAAAGTGACATGGTTGACAGGAACAAATTATTAAAATATCATAACTAAACTTTCTTGAGCGCTTAAAAGTGCCAGTGTCAAGCATATGAATCAGGTTTGCCAATATCAGCGGAAATCAATTTTCTCAGATTTGATTAATTTTATTGCCAACTCAAATAGTACTTGTTGATTTGAGGTGTGTCAAGGCACTTAATTTAGGTGCTTTGACAGCTCTGTTACGAACATAAACTACAAAAAAATCTTACGAAATTTTTAAAATTTAGGGGAATTTTATTGTGGTTGGTTCGACAAATGTCAGATTGTAACATTTAAGTTTAAGTTTTCACATCAACAAATTATTATTAGCAATGTTTGAACCTGAAGACAATTTTACGCCCCCCGAAATACGGGAATTATCCAAAGTAGCACCCAGAATTTTTCGCCGATTAAATTTCGTTCTGTATACGAAAAATGCTTTTCATTCTTTAGACATTTATTTTATTTGTTATTTGACAATGATGTTTGCAGTGATAATGATCACCAACCTTAAAACAAAAATTACACTAGCTCTATTATGAAGCTCAATTAAGCTACATCGTGATCAACGAGTATTGTTTCAGTTGGTATCAATGAATTTTGCTTACAGTTGATAGACCTCTCACTCCACCTGACTTCTTGTTGTCAAAACTGACATGGTTGACAGGAACAAATTATTAAAATGTCATAACCAAACTTTCTTGAGCGCTTAAAAATGCCAGTCCCAAGCATATGAATCAAGTTTGCCAATATCAGCGGAAATAAATTCTCTCAGAATTGATTAATTCTATTGACAACTCAAATAGTACTTGTTGATTAGGGTGTGTCAAGGCACTTACTTTAGGTGCTTTGACAGGTCTGCTACGAACATAAACTACAAAAAATCTTACGAAATTTTTAAAATTTAGGGGAATTTTATTGTGGTTGGTTCGACAAATGTCAGATCGTAACATTTAAGTTTAAGTTTTCACATCAACAAATTATTATTAGCAATGTTTGAACCTGAAGACAATATTACGCCCCCCGAAATACGGGAATTGTCCAAAGAAGCACTCAGAATTTTTCGCCGATTAAATTTCTTTCTGTATACGAAAAATGTTTTCATTCTCTAGACATTTATTTTACTTGTTATTTGACAATGATGTGTACAGTGATAATGACTACCAATTTTAAAAACAAAATTACACTAGCTCTATTATGAAACTCAATTAAGCTACATCGTGATCAACGAGTATTGTTTCAGTTGGTATCAATGAATTTTGCTTACAGTTGATAGACCTCTCACTCCACCTGACTTCTTGTTGTCAAAACTGACATGGTTGACAGGAACAAATTATTAAAATGTCATAACCAAACTTTCTTGAGCGCTTAAAAATGCCAGTCCCAAGCATATGAATCAGGTTTGCCAATATCAGCGGAAATAAATTCTCTCAGCTTTGATTAATTTTATTGCCAACTGAAATAGTACTTGTTGACTTGGGGTGTGTCAAGGCACTTAATTTAGGTGCTTTGACAGCTGTGTTAGAACTAGAAAAAAAATTGATGAAATTTTTTAAATTTTGGGGAATTTTGTTGTGGTTGGTACAACGAATGTCAGATTATACATTCGAAGTTTAAGTTTTCACATCAACAAATTATTATTAACAATGTATGAACCTGAAGACAATTTAACCCACCTCGAAATACGGGAAATTGTCCAAAGTAGCACCCAGAATTTTTCGCCGATTAAATTTCGTTTTGTATACGAAAAATGCTTTTCTTTCATTAGACATTTATTTTATTTATTATTTGACAATGATGTTTGTAGTGATAATGACTACCAATCTTAGAAACAAAACATTACACTAGCTCTATTATGAAACTCAATTAAGATACAGCATGATCAACGAATAATGTTTCAGTTGGTATCAATGAATTTTGCTTGCAATTGGTAGACCTCTTATTCCACCTTACTTCTTGTTGTCAAAACCGACATGATTGACAGAAGCATATTATTAAAATGTCAGAACCAAACTTTCCTAGGCGCTTAAAAGTGACATAGTGCCAAGCATTTGAATCAGGTTTGCCAATAGCAGCGCAAAAAAAAACTCTCAGATTTTATTAATTCTATTACAACTCAAACAGTAGTTGTTGGTCACTCTGATGTGTTAGGCATTCAATTTGACAGCTCTGTTACGAACGTAAAGTAGAAAAAAAATTGAAAACATTTTTAAAATTTTGGGTAATTTATTGTGGTTGGTACGACAAATGTCGGATTGTAATATTTGAAGTTGTGAACAATGTATGAACCTGAAGACAATTTTACGTTCCCCGAAATACGGGAAATTGTTCAAGTAGCACCTAAAATTTTTCTCCGAATAAATTTCGTTCTGAATACGCAAAACAGTTTTCATTCATTTGACATTAATTTTGTTTGTTATCTGATAGTGACGTTGGTAATGACAATAATCACCAATCTTGAAAACAAAAATTACACTACTTCCACTACGAAATACAATTAACCTACCGGGTGATTATTAATGATTGAAGCAATTTTTTGGGTTGGCAGTTCTGAATTATTGGCAGGATGTCACTTCACAGTTTTCAACTTGGCAAAAAAATCACAAACATTAATAGTCATAGGGCACTCATTTTGCGTGCTTAAATGTTATGAATACAAAATAGAAAAAATGTCTTACAATTTTTTTTTTAATTTCTTGAACAAGCTGAAGACAACCTTATATAAAATATAATTTCGTTCTTTTGACGTTTTTTACTTAATTTATTATTTGACAGTGATATTTGTATATTGTATATTAATGATTGAATAAAGTTTTTGTATTGGCAATTGTAAATTATTGGCAGCAATGCTAATACGTCAGTCCACAGTTGTCAATTTTAACATGAGCGCGCCTAACAAACGTGTTGAGAAGATGACAGTTATACTGACTCGATGTCATAAATATATCAAACCACAACCATTAATAGTCACTATATGCTAGAACACTCAATTTAGGTGCTTTAAAAACTGGGTTTTGAAGTAGAAAAAATGTTTTGTTATGTCTGTGGATTAAGTTGCAAAAATTTTGACATTAATTCGTCTTTACCATTACATACACAAGAAATTTCACTTTAAATAAAAATTATTTCTGAAACAACAAGCTTGTGTTGGCTATTTCTTTTAGCGTTTAACAGTAAAACAATAACACAGATTCGCTAATTCTAAAAGTCGTTTTACAACGATAAAACTCTGTTTTGTTTTATCACCTACACAAGTGTGTTGATACTCTGCGTGTCTTGGTTGAAAAATATTTTTCGTGAAATATTCTCGCAAACATTACTCGGCCTGTGACGTTTTAATTAATGACAACTTCAATGAAATTTCATGCTCGAACACTTGACGTGGGTAGCTCTATTTGTGCAAAGTGGTTTTTGCAGATAAAAATCCTCAAGTTAAAGCCTTCGGGGTTTTATCAGAGCTTACGATTGTAAAACTGTCAGCCGGAATGAATGCTTGCAAAATTTTTACATTTTCTTCAGGTGTCATAGTTTCGGAGATAAACTGTAAAATATTAGTCAACATTCTTTAGTTTTTAGGATAACTCGTACCCTATTTTAAGTTGGTGGTAACTACAGATAAAAGAACAGGTAAAATTTTGACCTGACGTCATCAATTTTTATGAAGGGGATAAATACAAAACTTTATCGAGCGTTTCTTTCTCAACCAAATAGTTTTCTAGTGTATTTATCACGACTCCTCTCAGTGACATTTAATAAGATTTATTTGCAACGATGGCGCCGATTTCCTCAGGTAACGTTTATGCATTCATATGCGCAGTCACTATTTGAGGATGTACAAGTTTGTGTCCCGTATGTCATTGAAGTGGTTGTAATCTATTCATAATGCATTTCTAAGTGAGTTTAAATAGTATTTGCATTAATAAAAAGAGTTTGAACTGAACGAGAATACATCCTGCGGTCACTTTCAATATAAAATTAACATGAAAATACTCTTTAACCACAATGAAAGACTTCAGGAAAAGGAAAATATGATTATCATCGGATTACTTGTTATTACGTTGACATAAAAGGTGCTCGGCTACGTGAGAAGCTTGCACTTTTTTATTGTGCGCATATAAATCATTCTCCTAGTAAATGAATTAACAATGCCGTGCTGATATGATAGCAATGCGACTTGAATGCGAATTTCGTTGCACACAACTCGCCCACACGAAATTACGTAGTGGAGGTGTTTTATCTGTAATTACGTTCAGTGACCATTGTGTTTCCGACTTTCCAGATTTTCATGCACTCGTATCAGCATGTAATTAGCTCATTTCAGCGTTGTAATTGACCTCTGTTAGCGTCATGTGAACCGGTAATAAACACCCTGAACTCACTCCCTCATTAATGCGAAAAGTATCACGTCTTATCGAGAGTTGAAATCACCGAACACGTGTCCGCTTCAGTCGTACTTTACAAGCACTACTTCCTCTACATGTGGGGTATCAACCCGGTTGGCTTTTGTTTCACTATTCCAACTCTCACCCTTGCGTGGTACGCGTGTTCCTGATTGATTTTGTTTCGTGTTCGATTGTGGAGAATTGTTCGTTCAATGGGTTTATTTGTGTTGCAGGGATGCATCAGTATGGACGGTTTTCGAGTTATCTGCACCATCGTTGTAACAGTGGTGGCTTACGCCGACTTCTGTGCAGCCGGTAAGTGGGTTTAATATTTTTTATTAATTTAAAAGTTAATTCAGAAGGACATGGAATTTTATCCTTAGAGTTCGCGTGTCCAAGTGTGGTACCTACTTGGCCAAAAAAATAAATCTTAGGTTTACTGTATAGCGAATTGTTAACTCGAAGCGTTTCATTCGGCGGAATTCGTAGAGACAATTTAATCGAGTGTGACTTTACATAAAAAAAGATCCATAATAGGAATTAAAACTTCTCTGTTTTGTAACGGTGTTCAGAATGTCATTAATTTTTAAGGTCCCCAAGGCCTTAGTCGTTCGTTGTAATAAGATGAAAGATAGTGTCGAGTCCACTTATTTTCATAAATTTAATCCAGGAGTACTTTTCCCAGTCTAACAAACTGCAAACAAATAATAAATAATTTTTTGTTTATGACTACCTTTAACGTAAATTTTGTTTCCTGCTGGTGATGACCGGTTTGATGGTCGAAACTAGTCTTCAACAAATTTTATGAAATCAAGTGGACTCGACATTGTCTTTCGCCGTGTTACAATAGCGTTATCATGCTCTCGGCGAAGACCAAGGTCAGAGTTTTCTCAGAGATAATTGAACTTTTCCAAGGTGTAACTACGTAATTGCACCTTGAAAAGTTCGAGTATCTCTGAGAAAATTTTAGTTTTCCAAAAATCTATTCTGAACGAATTATTTCTTAGTGACCTAACTAATCTATTTCTGAAGACGCCTATTTGTGGCCACTTCGGAGCTACGTAATTGTTTGTAAGTGAAACTACCATTTTTTGGAAGTTTTTTTCGCATTAAAAATGTAGAGGTTCAATTTGTAATTTGAGTTCAAATTATTTTTAAAATAAAAAATCCACCACCTTTGAGTTCAGTTAAAAAAAAACTTCGTGTAGTTTTAGTTATTCTTAGTTTAGTACTACAAGGTATGAGAGCATCTTGGCACGGATTGTCAATTCCAAGTTTATGAATGAAATAAAATGTCAATAAAAATTAAATTAAACATAACCTTACATTATTTTGCACTAAAACCAGTACAACCAATCATTAAAACTGACCCGGGCAATGTTGTCAGTTGTGTTCTCGAAGAATTTGCGCTGTTTGTGGATTTTTGATTTTGGAATAATATTTTAAATTTGATTTATTCGTGATTTTTGCACGAAAAAATCAAATGTAATAAAAATAAAAAATGTTAAAAACATCTTTTAAATATTTGTTAAAACAATATGTTCATAATGGTTTGACAGTTTCAATAAGTTTTTACAATTGATCTTAGACTTCACAACTGATTGCTTTAGAATTTTATACACGCTTTAAGGTTATCCTGTCCACGTAAATACCTGATCAGAATTAATTTGTTCATCCATTCACAAATCTTCAAGAGGTCATTGCAAAATTTTGTCAGTCTCATTGAAAATGTTTAGAAAAGCATGTTTCTGTACACATAGTTTCTTTACATTTTTTTTATTGTTTTTATACAGGGGTATACCTTATTGAAGCCATTTATTGTATTCTTTTAAACAAAAAAGGGCTTATCTCTTGAAAAACTGCAACCCTATGACTATAGATAACATTGGTCAACAACCAAAATACTGCTTTAATAAAAATGTGTGCACTTAATGCAGTTTTTTATGTAGATTTCAAATCTGCTCTCCAAATTTTTCCATCACGTCACATTTTTGTGCTACACGTAATTTTATATCGTAAAATTGCCATTTTTCACATAAAACGTGCATCTGTACTGCCCTTATTACACGAGTTGAAAAAATCAGATTCGATGATTTAGTCAAGTAGGCATGTGGCACAATTTAAATGACATTTAGAAGTTACGTCAAAATTTTGCAAAATGAGTGTAATATTAAAAAAAGATCGCACTTACAATTGGTTTCACGAAAAACGGGACAAGATGAGTAAATCAGGTGCTCATAGATCGAAAAGCAATGGAAATATGACGTTTATGTCACTTTCATTTGTCCTGTTTTTTTTTTTTGAAACCAATTGTACATGTGTAAGAACAACCCTAATGTATTTTGTTACATCTGCGGTCAATATGCTATAAAATGTCAACGTCTGCATATCTCGCATATTATTAAATTGATATATCACCAATATCTCGGTCTCGCAGTAAGGGATCAGGATAAACAATGGGAGATTATTGTTGGTTCCTGCAAACGGAGTGTTCATCGAATTGTTACAGTCGTTAAGCAAAAAGAAAACGATTTTAAGCATCTAAAATTAATTAAAACCATTTATTCAAATCCTTATAAATAAAATTTGATAATTATTTCATAAAAATTATTATTATTGGGCAAGGTATTATTTTCTTGAAAATTGTTAAAATCGTGTTTTTTCGTATTTCGGACTCCAATAAAAATTAAACTAGACGTGCACAAACGGCAAAAATCATTTTTATAGAAGTTTTAGGATACAAGGAAGTCATTTATGCCCAAAAGACAAAAAGCGTATGACTGCGATTTTTTTTTGTAGAACAATTATATAATTGTTCTTTATTGTCAATCTTTTTCTTCATTCTTATTTTATTATTATTAAATATTGACGGGAGCAACAATAGTGTATTCTCAAGTTTTCCAGAAAATAGGGTGAGGATTCTTGATTTGATTAATACAAAAAATTGTGTCAATCGAATCAGCGACTTTCGCGTTAATTAATTCAATATTTTTAGGGCACAGGCACCCAGCACGTCAGTGCTCTTATAATATTGGTCTAAAATATTATGATGGAATTTGGATTTTTGTGCGAAAATCTCAATGTCTCGGGTAATAAATGAAGGCGGATTCATAAACCATAAGTATGGGAGTATGTTATTTTCTAAAATTTAAATGACATTTAATAAAAAATTGAGGGGACGTTATCATCTATACGACATTTCTTACATATAAAATTTGACAATAATCGGTCCGGTAGTTTCGAAGATTATCTGTAATATTAATCGATATAACGATAGACAGGCAGACAGACTGACGGAAACGACGACCTATTTTTTCGTATTCAAGGGGTCATGTAACGTCGAAAAAACGTGAAAGTCACCAGTCGTCCGATGGACAATATTACTGAGAGAGCAATAAAAACAATCAAAGACGGCCATGAATTTTGGTCTTGTCAGATTACCTGCCGTCAAGTTGAAAATTGAATTGAAAATGAAATGAAACTTCCAAAAATCTATGGCTGCATCGTGTCTTATATTGCTTTTTCGAATTCGATCATCAGCATCAGCAACTCGCTAATTTCTTGTTTTCTCGACTTCATAATTCCTAGTGTATGAAAAAAGGGGTTTCGTGTTTCCGTCTGTCTGTCGTCTGCGTCGATTTTTATTAGACAGATAATCTCCGAAACTACTGGATCGGTTGTCGTCAACTAGGATGAAGAATTCTGAATTGCTATATTTTTATCAAACTTTGTTCCATATAGATTAAAATTTAAATTTGACGTTAGAAATTATTTTGATTTGTAAGTTGTTATATATGTATTAGTTTACTTTGTTGTGTATTATACGTTATATTACTTCCTTCAAGTAGTTTGCTTTAGTTTGTAGTTTGTATATAATTATTAACTTTCAGAGAATACTTCGTTATAAAATTGTACGTTTGTAAAATGAAGTTTTCGTTAATAATCAAATTAAAATTAAAATTGTATTAGAAATATTATGTGAATCGCAAAACGCTAACCAAAATTTGCTAATCATCCCCACCAACAATGGGTTGACGCCATTTTCAAAATTTACAATAGTAAATGTTATTTAAATTTGATGGAATAAGGTACTCCTATACTTTCAGTTTATGAATCCGTGTTGAGTTTTCACCCTAAATTTCCAGATTTTTGCAAAAAAAAAACATCAAAATTGTATAACACTTAGCAATTTAAATTTGAAACTGCTAGATCGAATGTTCTGAAAGCATATAAGTGTTTTAAGGTCATCGTAACCATTCTAAATCGTTAATTAAAATTTTTCTGTTTAACCCCTCTTAAAAAAGTGATGACGTAATTTCAAAATTTTACTGAAATCCCAAATATGTAAAATATTGCAAAATATTGGAACAGTTGGTGTAGTGGTTTGTAAGATAAACTGTTTTTTTTTTTGAGCAATATTGAATTTCTTATAAAAATTTTGGATTGTGAAAATATACATTGAAATTTTAAACAGGATTTACTTAATAAAATTTTGACATGGCGTCATCAAATTTATCGAATGCATACATTTCAATTAGCAATTTACCATGTTACGATAATCTTCGGAGCAGTCGATTATGTATTTTTTTGCATGCACTTTTAAAATTTCTCGTATAATTAATAAAATCCAAATTTTCTCCAAAGTAAGAAATACGGGCGAAATATTAAACAACTTTATGAAAATTGCATAAGACAACAAAATTTTAAGGCGATTTGTCAAATTGTTGAGAATGAACAAACAAATTTCCATTAGCATTTAAGCATCTATATACTCCCAACAGACGACAGACAGACGGAAACGGGGGACCTACTGTTTCATATTCTAGGAGCTACGGAAAGAACGCCCAGAAAATATATTTAGTCGTTCTTTCGAATGCTTTTTCTTTTCTCACTCTTCTCCGACTCAGTGTTATCAAAAGTTCTCTTGTTATTACATATTAAAAAGTTTTGAAAAATCTTGTATCATATATAATGAACAGTTCAGGATGTAGTAACAGTAACTTGGTATAGATAGTTCGTTAGTCATATTAAAATTTAACCTTATTTTTTGTACCTTAAATTTTTCTTTTTTTTTGCAGACCGCGAATTCATGGTGTCAAAGGCCCACTCCATCGCCGTGTCTATTAACTTCGAAACAAAACTTGAATGCGAGATGAACATCCAACCCGATAACTTCCAGTGGAAATTCTATCCACTCAACAAAAAAGAAGCGTATAATCCAAAGGCTCGAATCAGTTTGACCACGTCTACTTTCCAATTTGTTCCTCCCAGTAAATACGAGAACACGAATGCGAAAAAAATGTCTTTACTCACCTTACAGGTAATAAGCGGATCTCTGAAACTGTCGTCTCATTGAATCAACTAGAAGTTTCTTTTGTTGCAAAGAAACGTTCTCAATGTTCGCCCAATTTAAAACGTTGTTCGAGAAACCGTCGAATCATCGTTATTCCTCTCTTTCAGGCTGATTCCAACGAAATAGCCGGCGATTATCAATGTCTTGCCCATTACGGAGCCTCCGTGGTGGCGTCGGTCCCTTGGCGAGTGACAATAGCGAATTTAAACGAATTTCACTACCAGCCAAATGTCAGCGCAACCGTGGTGGCAGGAAACACGGTCAACTGGAGATGTAACCCACCGGTTGCCAATCCAGAACCCTACGTGGATTATTTCAGGAACCGGGACTACTTTAAGTCTTTGGTGCCGCTGTCAACGAAGTCTCTGGTGATACCAACCGTCGGAACGGAGCATTCTGGAGATTACACGTGCAGGGCCGGCAACGTTGAGCGAAAACTGAATTCCAGTGTGGTTTTCAGTTTGAACGTGGTGAGAAATGGACCCGTCGAGCAACCGAGGTTCATCATGAAACCTCCGGATAGCTATAACGTGACCAAAGGGGACACAGTCTTTCTTGAATGTGCAGCCGTCGGAAATCCGGTTCCGAAAGTCTTCTGGACGAAGAAAAGCGGCGTTATTCCAGAACATCGTAGCGAAATGATTTACGGTGGATTGAAGATACGCAATGTTTCTAGTAGTGACGGGGGTGTGTATGAGTGCGTGCATAAAAACAAACAAGGGATGGTTTCTCATTCGATCACTTTATTCTACAATGAACCCCCTAGTGTAAATTGTTTACTCGACACGACTGATATTCCGGAAGGTGAGAACTTAGATCTAGAGTGTGCCGTCACTGGTGTCCCGAAACCGGAAATCAGTTGGTTTTTGAACGGTTTTGTGGTGACCAAAGATCGGAATATCACAACCCATGGAAACAAAATCTTTTTCAAACCCGCCCAGAAGCGTCACGCGGGGAATCTCCAGATGTTCGCGCGGAACGATATAGGAACTGTTTATCGTAGTATTTTCGTTAAAGTCATTCCAATATCAACCACAAACGACAATGGTGGTGAGGCTGCGGTGGTGGATCCTACACGTAAACCTACCAAGCACCGGAAAATGGTACCTCCTTCGAAACCCACCATTTCTCGGATTAGCGACGAAGCTGTGCTTTTGCGCTGGTCTGTACAATCGAAAGGGTTACAAATAAAGTTTTTCAAAGTACAGTACAAAGATTTGGGATCAGCGAATCAACACCCACCGCATAAAGGGAAAGCGTGGATGACGACGAATGCGGATATAGAACCACACATTACAAGCTACGAAGTTACAAATTTGAAGCCCGAGCACTGGTATAGATTTAGAATTGCAGCGGTTTATAGTAACGACGACAACAAGAACAGTCCCAACTCGGACAGATTCTTCTTAAAGAAGCTAGATTTTGACAATCGAAATCCTGCGCCAGTTCCTATAATTACAGATGTGGAAACGGTCAATTCGACGTCTATTCAAGTCTACTGGACTGTAAGTGGGTTTTTCGGGATACTTTAAATTTTTTACTTTCTGTTTCTAGTTCGCTCCTTCGCCGAATATCACAGTTGAGGGATTTCACATAAATTATAATTCCGCAAGTAGTGCTGGTCCCTATAAGATAGCCACAGTTGATGGTCCTAATACGACTTCGTACGTTTTGTCATATCTCCAACCGGACACAGTATACGACATTAAATTACAAAGCTTCACTTCGAAAGGAGCAAGTCATTGTAGCCAGATTAAGCAAGTCAAAACTCTTGGTATTTACTTAATAGTTCACTTAACGACTTAATAACGTCTTTTTTATATAGGTGTCAGTACTACAACAGTAGTACCTCCAATGTCATCCACAGCTGCTAATATAGAAAGCGCCGGATTTAGTAAATTATACATATTTATAGCCGCAGGGGTTTTGGGAGCTTGCGGAGTCATCGGTGCCGTAGTCGGTATATTACTATTTTGTCGAAAATCCAAACAGAAGAAAAGCGGCAATAGAGGTGAGTTTCGTTCGACTTTATTTTATTAGTTGGTATTCAAAATTCACTAGGTGTAGACGACCATCACATTCAAGCCGACGGCAACGAATATGTGGTCGGTCCGAAGGGTGTACCGAGATCCAATGGTTGTCCCCCTAGCAACCGAATTAATATTACAGCTAATCCGTTATCGGACGCAGACAACAAGGTGAGGTACATAATCTATTGTTCTTCATTTTCATAAGTGTCACCTTTATTGGTTTAGTCGGAGTTTGAATTTTGCAACGAAATTTTTTTGTGTGATGACAGGTTGCAATCTTGTAGCACATCCAAAACAAGTGTAGTAGGACATGAAATTTGTTTTTAAAATAGTAATGTTGGCAATACGTACCTTGTTCGGTTTGACAATTACGATTAAATAACTGTCAAATCACTGCAGTCCCAACATTATTATTTTAAGAATAAATTAATTATATGGCCGCTGACACAGTTGACAAATAATAATTAAAATGTATTTAGCGTTAATTTTATTAATTTAGTTCATTTATAATTTCTATGTTGCGCTATGTTTTAGCACGATCTAGTAATACCCGCGATTTTTTACCATAGGTCGGCCAAGTTGCGACATAGCTAATATCACCGACAGAGTCGTCTCCATAAAATCAGCTATTTTCCGATCTCTCGTAGGTGCAGTAAAAAGCTTAAGCGAAAGTATTGCTTAGTAAGATATGACAGCCGCTTATTTCGTTTGCCGCCGCTAGTTCAAACTTCTGCTTAGACTAACTACTAATAGCCGTTTTTGCTTATTGTTTGTACTTTTATTTATTTATCTACTCACAACTAAAACTAGGTTAATTTCATCTTATTTCCAGAAATTTCTAGCTCGGATTTTTTCCAGAATCAGAACATGATTGAAATGTCGTGTTTATCATCCCAAAACAACAACTGTTCCGCTGTTCAGCCGTCGGTCAGTGGTGAAGATTCGCCGTCTAACTCCAGAGATAAAAAAAATAAAAGTCGTGATAAACGTATTCGAAACAAACATAGCGGTGATTCGAATCCATCAGGAGAGAATTTTGTTTAGTGTGATTTAATTGGACCTAAAATTTGTCGATAAATCGTGCCTTAATAGAAGACTGATTGCATACACTGTGCCTTCTGGAAAATGAAGAAACGTAATGGAAGAGCATTCACCAGAAATGACAATAGTTTAAGTAGTAATCGGTAGTTCGAATTACGTTGTACATTTGCGATTTGTAGTACTTATTTGACCTAATGTTACAACTTGCCTTTGTAAATATACATTTGTACATAATTTTATTAATTAATGAAATAATGTCAATCGAGTGATCCTTTTTTAATTATTTAACTTATTTTTTTGTACTTATAATTTTGTAGTTTCGTAGGTATTAAAATGATGATTAATTTTCAGTATTAATTGCAAGATTCTGGCAGCTAAAGGTGTCCACTTCCTCTGACGTTGTCATGCGTACTTTTACATGTTTGTAAAAGTACAAACGTAAATTGATATTTTATAATCATGATCAAAATTTCAAGCGCTTTAGTTTTTACCTTAAAAAGTGGATCATAACCGTGCAATATTGTAATTATCTACAGCATCATGGGAGAAATTTTAACAGTAATAAACTCAAAACTTTAATTTCAGTTTTTCTGGTACCTAGAGTAGTCACTTTATAGTTTATTTAACTGTTTTTAGTTTCTTAATTTTTGTATATAGTAAATAATGTGACACCGTTGTAACACATTTTCAGATCTGATATTTTTGTACAGACTTTTTCATTGTCCTGCAGCTAATTAAGCTAGATACTTTTATATTGTAATAGTACAAACTGGATTCTGTTTTACGCTATTTATTTTTTCCGCTTCCCTAAAATAACAACCTGTATACCACTAGAAAATAAATAATCATTCATCATTTAAAAGTGCATTTTATTGTAATAAAATTCCAGCTTTTAGATGTTATCCATAATTTTGCTTCTTAATACCGTAATTAAGATCGTAACAACACAGAACGGATTAAATGTTGCATGTTACAATCACTCTCCTGGATCACAGGAAATTAATAACTTAGGCCGTTTTCGACCAACTGGTAAGTGTCGGATGCAGTCAGATGTGACAACACCACGACTAGAGTTACTATGTGTTATGCTAAGACAGAAAAATTGGTCTAAAGAGTTTAGACAGTACTTCCTTCGCTGTCGGAAACTTGACGACTGCATGCCTATTGTGTTTTTTTTCTCATTACATTTTTGTAGTGGGAATTTAAAAAAAAATTGTGATGACGTCATCAACATTTTTGCAAGGACACGTATATCAATTGGGATAGATGTAGTGTAATACTAAGAAAAAAATTATTGTATTCCCAAATTTTCGGGAAAATGAATTGGGTCGTTTTGAATATTGATTTCTTATAATCAATAAAATAACGAAACAATTTACTCACGTATACGGCGCCGGTGTGTAATATCTAGAGAGCGGATTTCTGTCGGGCTAGGCAAGGCCAAACTCGGTACGGCTCGTACGGGATGCGAATTCATTGCGGTTGCGGACTGCACGTCGTTTATTTGAGATTAGAATAACGCTGTTTCGTTGCACTCTGCTGTTAATTCCCGTTCTCATTTACTTAGCCGTTTGATTAACAAATCGTTAATTATATTTATGGAATTAGTACCGATTAAATTCAGTGATTATCTATCAACCGGCGATCCAGCACGTCCCCCCCTATAATCGTGACGTAGCCCGATAGAAATCCGCTGTCTAGTAATATGAGGGGCAACTGAAAATCGTTTATGTATAAACATTCTTAATTTAAGATGACAAGCGTAACAATACGTGAGAGTCAAACAGAGAAACTGCAAACAAAACGACCATCGGTTTTATTGCTTCGACTTCCGCTTATTATATAAAACATTGGGTTTTATTTTAAAATAAAACCGTCAAGAATTAATTCTTGACGGTGAAATTCACAATTGGTTGATTATAAACATGTCTATTCCACATTCGCGGAACCAAGTGAGCGCATAAAACAAATGCAGGTCTGTAATGTTAAAGTCGATGTAAATAAGCGTGCTACCCTTATGTTTCAACCGAGTTTTTCCTTTAACAAATTTTGTGTCTACCAAATTGGGTTGGTTGGGGTGTAATACTAATAATAAGTGTTGCCTTTAATTTAATCAATAAAATAAATTGACTTCATTAATTTTTTTGAACCACCTCTTAAGAAAATCTAAAAAATATGAATGGAATGATAAATCACAAGTACAAACTCATCATATTTTTTGCATTTTAGATAGGATTTATTCAGCAAAATTTAAGGGTGACGTCATCAATTTTTTTAGGAGGGATGAACAAATACATTTTGAACAAAAGTTTACCATGCTTATAATAACTTCAAAGCATTCGGTTTTGTAATTCCTGATTAAATCGATAAAATAAATTCACGCATTCATTAATTTTTTTGAGTCACCCTGCATATGCAAATCCAAAAATATGAATGGAATGATAAATCACAAGTACAGACTCATCATATTTTGTACATTTTAGATACGATTTATTCGGCAAACTTTTGAGCTGATGTCATCAGTTTTTTGTAGAAGATAACCAAATATATTTTGACTAAAAATGTATTATGCTCTTTATAACCTTAAAACATCTGCAAGATTTCAAAGCATTCGGTTTTGTAGTTCCTGATTAAATCAATAAAATAAATTTACGCATTAATTTTTTTGAGTCACCCTGTATATGCAAATCCAAAAAATATGAATGGAGTGATAGATCACAAGTACAGACTGATCATATTTTGTACATTTTAGATATGATTTATTCGACAAATTTTCGAGCTGACGTCATCAATTTTTTGGAGGGGATAAGCAAATATATTTTGACTAAACATTTATTATGCTCTTTATAACCTTAAAACATCTGCAAGATTTCAAAGCATTCGGTTTTGTAGTTTCTGAGTAAATCAGTAAAATAAATTTACGCATTCATTAATTTTTTTGAGTCACCCTGTATATGCAAATCCAAAAAATATGAATGGAGTGATAGATCACAAGTACAGACTCATCATATTTTGTACATTTTAGATATGATTTATTCCACAAACTTTTGAGCTGACGTCATCAAGTTTTTGGAGGGGATAAGCAAATATTTTTTGACTAAAGATTTATGATGCTCTTTATAGCCTTAAAACATCTGCAACATTTCAAAGCATTCTGGTTAGCAGATTAAAAATTAAATTTCAAAATGTTGTTTTATAATTTTGATTTTTTTCCAAAAATCTGGACGTTTCGGGTGAAAAGTCGATTCGGAGTTGTAAACTACATGTGTAGGACTATATTATTTTATACAATTGAAAACCCATTTACTATGTACAATTTTGAAGTGACGTCATCGCATTAGTGGTGGGGATGATTAGACAAATTTTGGTTAGCGTTTTACCATCTACATGATATTCTTAATATAAGTACAAAATTTCACAACAATCGGTCGAGTACTTTCGGAGATTATCTGTCTAATAAAAATCCGGGACGGCAGACGGACAGACGGACGGACGGACTGACGGACGGACAGACGGACAGACAGACGGACAGACGGAAATGGGAGACCTATTTCTTCGTCTTTTAGGGGTCATGAAAGATCGAAAAAACGTAAAAGTAGAGAGTCGGCCGACGGACTCGATTACAATACTTCCTTTGCTTACGCTCGGGAAGTAAAAATCAGGGCAAACTGGATTTGCTCTATTTTTACTGTTCAATTAATTATATAGACTCTATACTGAATTCGTTAGCGGCATTTTTCATTAGTAAAGAGCGGATTTATATGCACAAATATTTGTCAAAAAATGCGCATTATATGCAAAAAATTTTTTCGAAATATGCACAGTTTTATGCATATATACAGTTTTCTACCGGCGGCGCGGAAAGAAGGAACAATAAACTACAAACAAAACACGAGAAATGTCTATAATTATATTTATTACCTATAACATATTTTTATATAAAACATAAATACGGCATGAACTATACTTCTGTCCACTGTCTGTTTGCAATTTTATTAAGTACATATGGAACTATGGAACTGATGACTTTGAAATTTTGGCTGCAGTTTAAAATTACACGATACATAGTTTTAAAATTTAGTTTTAAATTTTTGACACAGTAGTTGTGCTTGAATAAGAGAAGTATCAACTATACACTAAACGTGCATTGCATACCCTAAAATTTTATAATTTATGAGGGGTTGGATGTTATATAGTTATTACTATCACTATAACTTCAGATTTTGTTATCAGGCAATCGGTAACACTATAATACATATACATATTATGCAGTGGCGGCTCGTCAGATGAGGCAAGTGAGGCGGCGCTTCACGGCATATATCTTAAGAACAGATTGACTTAATTTATAATTAAAAAAGAGTTTTCAATGCATTTTTAGTTACAAAAATATGTTAAAATGGGAAATCTGTACATGATTTTTTATTTTTTACGCTTCCTGCTGACATTTTTCGTTGAATACCGTACGATTTATGCTCCTAGTTCTTTAACTGAAGCGGCCAGAACGTCGGTTCACTTGAACCAGCGAAGCCCAATCACAGACACGGATTTCCATGACTCAGCTCCCATACTCCTATACATGCGTTCGCTCGGAACTGAGGCGATATCTTCGGTGCTTCTCGGCCAATTTCGGCGTACTCATGAAACCATTTTTCCATTTATTTTACAGAACAGTAGGGTTGCGGGGTGCGTGGGTAATTAGCATGAACGTGAATAAAAACCCACGTGTTGGTGTTTTGTGTTATTGTCTCTTTCATAGGTATAGGTGAGTGAAAAATGAATCCCGAGTACGATATCGTCATGTTGCTTCTTGAAACGCCGTTTTCACGGCGAACCGAGCTAGAACGTCGGCAAATTTTGCTAAATATCGAGCAGTCAAAACCGTTAATTCATTTAACTTCCATTGATAAGCGACAGAATCGTCAGTACTCCAAGTTTTTTAAATCAACTTGGTACCTACGAAACATATAAATGGCTCTGCCGTAATATTTACACAATATCCCAGGATATAACAATTTAAAGAATTTCATCCGAAGTGCAAAATTACATGAAAGGTCCAAAGTACACATTAAAAATTTCATGGGCTTAAAACGTTTAGAAAAGAACACAGCAACTATTCCCGAATCCCTCCAAGAAAGTGCTACTTTCAACAAAATTTTGACTTGTAAAAACATTGTTGATTCAATGTGTTATGGGTGTTATTATTATTATTATTATTATTATTATTATTGGGGCCTACCACTGATCCGGGAATGACCGGTATTCAGGCAAGACTTCTATTATTACTAACTAGGATGACCAAGTAATATTACTATTATTGTCAAACTTCTATCATCGCCTCACCACATCAGACAGTCACGAGCCGCCACTGATATTATGATTAACACGTTATTTTTGTGTGGTTAGGCAGCCAGTTAAATACATTTCTCGACAATGTATCGAACGAAAGACATATTTTCATATTTAATAGTCTTTTAACATTTCTGGCACCAGTTTTTAGACCTAATTTTAGTATTATGATTACTCTAATAAATTGACCGTAATGAAGGAAGCAATTGTAAGCAAATACAGCAAAACTGATTTAATTGTTTATAATGTGTTAGGTACGTAGTGGAAATTGTATGTACAATATGCACAGAAAATTTACCCTCAACACGCTTAAGCGATTAATTGAAGTAAAATCCACACAGCAGTCTAGAAACTTTTAATATCCCACGAAATCTGATAAAACTACAACGTGAGCATTTACTGCTAAAGTAAAAGTTGCATGCGACCGTAGTGCATAAGAGATAAGGTTAAAAATAATTCAGTCAAGACACGGTCATAGACGAGGTTTTCGTGCACATACCATAAATTAATCTAAAGCAAGGTCTTCAGATAAACTAGAAGCCAATTACTTACTGATCAAAAACAATAAATGGAGCAGTTACCTGTCCTCACGCAACTTTCTTTTTCACTGTAAGTATTTAATTCAATGTAGCTTTTCCTTACTTGACCATATTTATTGCATGGATGGAATAATTTGTTTAAACACTCCCGCTATGAAAAACTAGAAAATAAAACAAGAAGTCTTTCCAGTAGTAGTTGGGTTATTACTAGTACTAAGTTTAACTACAGCAAATGTTAGGTATGAATGATGCTTGATTAGTATCTCTTGGCTCTCTGGTAGCTCTTTCTAGGCTTTTCATTCTGTTCGTTATTATTGGTATGCAACACATAATACTAGATTTTAAAATATATAATGTCGCATCAACAATTTGATGACGCCATCTCAAAATTTTCGTTGGTAAATGCTATTTAGTTTCATAAAATAATATACTCCTGTATTTGTGATTTATGAATCCGTCTAGACTTAACCCCAAGCATCCAGATTTTCGCTCAGAACAAACAAAATTGTATAATAATGCTTGATAATATGCCTTAGTTCATTGCATCGTGTGATAATAAGGTCGGGAGTTCGGTTCACTCATGAGCGACTTTTTACATTTAACTTATAGGGATTATAATAAAATGAATAACATTTCGCAAAAACAAATTTTAACCTTTTTTTTTTCTGAAGTAGAAATTCCTAATAGTTGTCCAGTCGGCTGCCATTCATAGTGTGAATGAAACTCAGAGATAGAGATCGTCACGACACCAATATCTACCTACACCAACGATGATTATTATGTTGTGTTTATGTTGTATAACGCGACATTATTAACATTTAATATCACTGGTGTGACAACCCAAACAACCCACCTTTAATTGACATGTGAAAAAAAAATTGAAAGCCTGCGAAAAATGAAAAAATTCAAAAATTTAGCCTCAACTGTGATCGTCTACAAAATTGAACCTACGTTGTGTGTTTTTTTCTGTGGCGGAATGCGTTCAGATGCAAGTGGTGGACCCTAAGGTGGGAAAAATACCGCTAAATATAACACAAAATATATGGAGGACACACGTTATAGCACGAGCGGAGTTTGGGGCTCCTGGTCGTGGCTACTCTCCTACCCACGACGATGATTCTATTCTGTTGCAAGCACTGCCGTCCAGCACCCCTCTATCACGAAAAAACGTGCCTGAACGAACAGGCCGTTACGGTGGCAAACTCCTAGTTAGCCACCAATAGTCTCCGCTATTGGGTCACCAGCGTCACATCATCTCGACGGTCCGTGACTTTTATTCTAGCCCTGCATCCTTTGTGCAGATGGCGCGACCGCCAGCTCGCCAAAGAACCGCGCACTCCGCTTTCGCTACGTGTTGTTGTGTTATTTATCTCAATTCCATTTTAAATGTTCACTTTCTATAACTCTGATATTAAACTACAACTGAACAAGTGTTAAAGTTTCAAACAACATTTAAATTCGCCATACACTCTTGTGAAATTTGAAACACAAAGAATTTTTATCTGAGATTAAGATTGGACAGCAAACAATTTATATGATGGAAACATTAAGCAACAAAATATTTACATGAAAAAAAACCTGGCAAGGATTTATAAAAACAGAAAAAGATCTGGTGTGAAATAAAACTTGTGCGGACAAAAATATTACGTGAGTTTAGGTACTGCAGAGCATGAAAATTTACGTTCAACCTTAAATTATACAGCACAGAAAATTATTGAGGCCAAAATTGTGAGATAGAAAAAACTTGTATGAGGTGAAAAATTGCAAAGCTAACAAAATTACTGGAGGTTGATTGTGGGCATTCCCCCAAACGAACACATAAAACACATAATAGCAGGCAATCTGGAGATTCAAAATGGCGTTGGACAAATGCGTCTTTACAAAAAAAATGCGCCAAAAATGCGATCTAGAAATGCGATTCATCCTGTGGCGTTGTGCAAATAATGGTCTAAATCAAAGGAATAAAATGCACGAGATTTTACAGTTCAAACATGTGCTCGGTTTGAAAATACTTTTTCAACATGGCCGCTGTCGGAACAAAGAGTTTACCTGATGTTAAATTATGCCACACTTTATCAACGATGCAAACAAAGAATTTACGTTATGTTAAATGATGTCTCGATCCAAGTGACTGATTACTTAAAACCATTGGCTTTGAGAGTTTACATCGCGGACTGTCCCCAGCTTATCCCAAACAATCACGTGATAAATAAACACAAAATGCATCCTGCGTTGCGAGAAATATGCGTCTCGGTGATGGAATTTTCAACGTTGCGAGAAAAATGTCTCGGTGATGCTTGCCTAAGGGGAGAAATTTTTAATCCCCAGGTACCTCAGTCCACGATATTATGAATGTACTTTCACCTTAGAAATAATATTATATGGAAGTAACTTAGAGAGAGACGCGCGTTGTCAACACAGTGGGACAGAGATAGGGCTCTTTGGGTGGCAAAACATTGACGCGAAACTGCAGAGCACTGGGTTTTTGGAGCTTTCTTTCGTGCTGTCGCATGGTGTTTGAAGGTGTATTTTTACAAATTTACGATTTTTAGGCTCAAGGTACCTTATTTAAATGTCTACAGTCTTCTTAAGTTGTATTTTATCGGACTATTTGTTAAACATCGTGAAATCGTGTTGTGCTTATTATTGCATAGAACGTGCAAAGAAAGCAATCCTGTTTCATTTCGTAGGTAATAATCACATACACAGACGAAGGATTTCGTAAATAATTTAAAAATTTTGTTAGATTCCCTAAACATTCTGAGTTACGAAAAAACTGATTAATGCTACAAAAAAAGGGAATTTTATATCTATTGATTATTATTGTTTTAGTTATTTGTACATGGATTTAGAAAATAGATTTTAGTACAAAATTCCACACAATTTAAGATGTTTAACTTAATTAGGCATACTGTCACTTTTATCGAAACTTTAATTAATTACTTTTATCCTAAAAATTTCAGAATTACCAATGAACATACACAAGATTAGTTAACTTGTAGAAGATTATTGTACTAAGTGAATTCGTAATATATTGCAGATTCTGTATACATACAATTTTATTAAAAGACTATCTCCACCACTTAACATGATTTTTGTTGTTTCACATTACACATTATTTTAATTTAAACTGTAAAAATATAGTTTTCATTAATAGACGTTTGTTACAATTGATTGTTTGAACAAATTCGCAAGAAAACGTATTAATTCCCGTTCAAATGAAGCGTTTCTTGCCACCCAGCACGTGATACGTGGTCAGCCGTCCTTTCCCCACTGATGTATAACCGCTACAGCTATTTCTTTCTTATGTTGATTACACTCGCTCGCGTATGGAAACGTATACAAGGCTCCATCCACTCCTTTATTAGATCAATGACTTTCACGATCCTTTTCCCAAAGTGGGACAACGTCAGATTGATTTAACTGCCGTAAATGAACTATTAGCAATCTTGTGTGAGAAATTAAGAAGTGTTAAATGTAACACTTAAGTATAAGCATCCAGAAATCTTATTCATAATTTGATAAACAAAGCATGAGCGCTGACTAAGTGAATTTCATGAAAACTCATATTCATTACTTTTATCTGAACAAACTTATGACTGTTAAATTGTGTTAGAACTAGTTACGGATTAAAATCCTAACATGGACTGTGAATTTACAAAGAACAAAACAAAGTTACACCACGTGTTGGCGTCGGTCGAAAAAATCGCAAGAATTAGCTACGTGTGTTGGGGAAACTGTGGCTTCGTCGTCGTTACGATTAATTTTCGTTAAACAAAGGCTTCTTCCCTTTTCTAACTACCAAACCAATGGACTTACCCTAGCTAACTTAACGCGTGTTTCACTCACCAACAAACAAAAAAAAAAAAGTGACGCGTCACCTATCCTGTACCAAGCAAGTAAACTTCACTACCAACCCTCTACCTACACAAAAAAAAATCCCTAGGAGAGCTACAACTACCAGAAAAGAAATAAACATGCACATGGTTGTCTACGTTTAACGATTTTCTTGATTGCATTTTTTTTAAATTGAAATGATTCAAATGCGATTTCGCGCTGTTGTTTTTTTTTCAGCTCGAAATTTTAATTCAAATCTGGTCACCACACTGGATTTGAAGTGTTAGATCGGTAGTAAATAAGTATATTCGTTTTTGTGTACCTACTAATTGTAACTGAAAGCCGATCCACGAATTTATCAATTTTCGTAAACACATATGTACTTAATTTGAACCGCGGAAATTATCAAATACATTCGTCATTTTGCCACTTTAAGATCACTGAAAAAGGGAGAAGTCAAAGTGCAATAATTTTAACATGATAATGATAAGTTGATAACGCAGTTTATTTTATTTTTGTTTTTTATTTAAGTTAATAATTCTAATACTGTTTACTGCTGTGTAAAACACGACGATAAGTATATAACTTGTTGAAATTTATGTAATTAGACGAACGACTATAAGGAAAAAATAAAAAACTAAAACTATAAAACTATTGCAGGATGTGAAAGATATATGCACATGAAAATATGGTCATCACTCATAATAATCAAATGCATAACAATTTATACTAAAAATTATTGTACAAACACTAACCCAAAGGTTATCGTAAGTAATAAAAAACATTGTATTTTATTAAATGCAATGAAATGCACTGGTGAAGATGGAATTCACTTCTTCCAAATCTATTAGCAAATACTTACCACATGACAAACAAAAATGCAGCCAACCAAAACAAACATATTTCTTTATTTGGTAGCCATTTTGGGTAAGTGTTGATATAATTTTTAATACGCTATTTACTAACAACCATTTTTTACCAGTGAATTTATTAAGTTTTTCGATTGGAGTTTCAATTACTTGGATAACGTCTGTGATTCCTAAAGTAGACGGGAGTACAATAACTGACGATAATCCATTTGGGCGACTTCTTACAGCTTCCGAAATTTCCTGGATTGCTGGATTTCTGCCCCTAGGTGCAGCAATCGGTCCTCTGGCAGTCGGAAAAATCTCCGATAAAATAGGAAGAAAGAAGAGTCTTTTGATACTAGGTTGCGTTAACATTTTATCTTTAGTGATAACAGTATTTGCTAAACAGACTGTTTTATTTTATATTTCTCGGTTCTTGGCAGGTGTAGTTCTTGGTAGCAGTTACAGTGTTATTCCAGTGTTCATGGCAGAAATTTCAGAAAACCATAATCGTGGTGCATTAGGTTGTTCAGTTGGTATTTTTGTAGCAATTGGCATGAACTTTGCTTTAGTGGCTGGTCCCTATTTATCTATTTCTGTCTATTCTTTACTTTGTATTTCTCCACTACTCATTTTTGTCCCAGGCTTTTTTATTTTAAGTCCTGAAACGCCATGGTATCTAGCTGCCCGTAACGACGAAAAACGTTTAACAAAAAGTTTGTTAAAGCTAAGAAACAAAACTGTAGAAGAAATTCACTTGGAAATGACCAGTATTTTAGAAGTAGTGGTTGAGAATGAGACAGCTGCCAAAGCTGGAGTACGAGATTTATGTACCAATAACACTTTACGGAAAAGTTTGTTAATCTGTTTAGTGATAATCTGTTTGCAACAGTGTGGTGGAATTGCAGCAGTTCTTATATACATGCCAAAAATTTTTGAAGCTGCTAAAACTAATCTTGCTCCTGAAATTTGTGCCATAATTGTAGGTGTGTTTCAAGTATTTGGCACCATTGTCTCATCTGTTGTTGTAGATCGTCTAGGTCGCCGGATTTTACTTCTTGTATCTTCTGTTTTTACGTGTTTGACTCTAGTTACACTAGGACTTTATTTTCGTTTGAATCTATCTGACGTGGTGTGGTTGTCATGGCTTCCACTTTTTAGTCTTGTGGTGTATATTTTTACTTTTAATGTAGGTTTAGGTCCTGTGCCTTGGGTTGTAATGTCAGAATTATTTCCTTCCAATTTTACTTCTATTGCCGCTGCTCTTACAAGTAGTACCTGCTTTATGAACACGTTCATCGTCACAGTTACGTTTCCATATTTGTCTACATTTCTAGGTATGGCAAATTGTTTCTTTCTTTTTACTGTAGTTACAATATGTGGTGCTATATTTATTTATATGGTACTGCCAGAAACTAAAGGGAAGAGTTTACAAGAAATACAAAAACTTTTAGGCAGTTGTGGATAATTAGATAAAATATTGTCTCGTTGTTTGAGGTTTTGTGTTTACTTCTAATATCTTTAGGTGCTAGATTAAACGTAGATATTTAGTTTAACATGTACTGTATATGAAGAAAATACATAAAGAGTTTATTCGTTGTTCTATTCTACATTCAGTCATAAATATAAACGAAAAAAGTCGTCTAGTAAGCCGTGAAATTCATTATAAAAATAATTATTGCAGTTGACCCTTTATTTGACAGTTAACTTTTTAATATTAAATTTCAAAGCTTGCTAGATGACTTTTTTCTCAATCCAATGCACATATCCTATGACATTTCTAAAAACTAATCAATTTTTGCGACTTAATTTTAGGGAACACTTGCTAGACGTAGGAAATAGAAAATATATCTTAATAATATTAAAGACTGAATGAAAACATTGATTCAAATTAACTTTACTAGGACAGATACTCTAAAAAAAATAAATAAAAAAAAAACATATGAAATTATAATAAACTGTTCTAACTTTTGGAATCTTTTTTGATCAGTTGGTGCACCGTAACACTATAACGTTTATTACCTCTTAAGTTTAGTTTCGTCTAGACAATGACAACTAAAAGTTGATTACTTTTTAGGTCAACCCGAAAACGATTAATCAAGAAATGAAACGTTAAGGCGAGAAATAGTTTCAAATACACAAAGAATAAAGGATATGAGTGGTTGGAAGTTATGTTTCTCTAGGACTCATATTATTTACATTTTAGCCATAAATATTATGACGGAAATGTTACTTATAATTTATGCCATGTCTCTGTTTCAAAAAAGTGAAAAACGAGTATGCTCCTCTTGCAATCTAAAAAAAAGTTTATAAAACCACTATAACAAAACAATGAAGCGGTTTACAGTGAGAAATGTATTAAACGTCAATGGTGTAACTTTCCCTATTGTTACATATATTGGTTTTTGCATCCTAGTCATTGTAAAAATGATTTGTTTGCGGAATGACAAATGTGTCGCAAACCAGTCACTATCATATAATGAATATTTCAGCCGAATACTCTAAAATAATTATTAAATATGATTGGTACTAAGTCAGGCTTGATTTTTACCCCTTCAGTAATTCTGTTCCCAAACCAGCAATACATTAAGAGTTCGAATCCAGTTGCAATCAAGTAAGTAATTTCGTTACCAATATTTTGATCAATTGTCTAAAACCAGAAACATTTAAGTAAATTTAAACAAGTCCGTACAAAGATCTCAGAAACGATGAACATGCCGATTTAAATTATATTTAGTTGGCAACACCGGCGTTAAGAAGCGGAAAAATATTTCCGTACCTAGTAACGAATCAAGTAAAAAGAGGCGGCACATTTCATTTCCGATCACGTTGTAAACTTCAAAAAATTTGGAAAAAATACGTACTTCGCTTAGGAGATACAACGAAAAGCACATTTCACCCAAAGATATAAATGTTTGAATAAAAGTCTGCGTACTATAAATATATTCCATCTTCTCTGAAACTTTGAGTACGGTTTGTAAATGTTTAATACATTTAACCATCTCTGTATTAACTTCTGCTTGTAGTTCCGGTGGATCATGAAGAATAAAATCTTGGAGCTCAATGTCAATTTTTGTGCGCTTCATACATCGAAGTCTGAGAGTTTTAAAAGCCCCTTGCAAAATCTTAAGATGTGCACTTATACAGCTCATCAGTGTTATAAACAGTGAATCCAGTGCTACCAAATTATAACATAGTTAACATCATCTATATTAATCATGTATTATTATTAGGTACTTACCCACAATCATCCAAGCATAAAAAGTTAAAGCGATCATTGTGTATATAAAAGTGACAAAAAATTGCCACTTTGTGCCAGATCCAAAAGGTGAAACCGTATTAACTGGTTGCTGTTGTTTATATACTTTCACATCATTCTCAATGTGGTATTGGGATTCACTCATAAAAATAAACGTAAAGAGGCCGTTCAGGAACATACTCAAACAAATAGCGTTACAGAAATTTAAAAAGTACTTAGTCCATTTAAGTGCCTGCTTTTTTTCTCTTTCTATAATTTCCAAAGGATTAAACTTTTCGCATACCTCATAGTTGTAGTCCCCGTTTTGTAGAACATCTATTACACTCAACAACTCCTTTCTCATACGAAAAAAGTTGACAGCCTTGTATCCTAAGGACACATGATTGCCGATATCGCGTAAGGCCCGAAGAAACTCGTTCAAATTATCGAAACAGTAGTACAGGTAACGGATTTCAGCCGGTAGATAAGCGATAAATAGATAACAGAACCAGAAAATGTTGTAGCTGTGTTGGAGGTACTTCTTGCTGACTTTTGTTTCATTTGGATTATCGTACACCCAAAATCCAGTTAACTTCAAGAAAAGAATATTCGAATCAAAGTACATTGATAGAGGAGAATTTTTGTCTGGTTTGTCGGTCATGTTGCTGAATTTGACTTTACGTTGCAGGGCGACTTTATCTTTTATAAATTCGGGCTTGGTTAATGTTATTAAGGGGTGAATTATTCAGATTGGTAAAAGGAGAAGCTTTGCATTATTATAGATCGCGGTATCTATACTTACGTGTGAAGCCTAATAACAGTAATATTGGTGACGGTCGTCGAGCTCAGACTGGGTAGTTTCGATTACAAAATTATAATGTAGCTGTGGAATTTTTAACACCCTGTCACATCCGTGATCTGATGAATATATTATGTTAACGACATTGTATGTTAGGACTCTTCCTAATAAAAAATGTCCGTTTTTTATTTATAAGTATGAATTTGAATTTATTTTTATATTTGTAGCTGGAATTTTATTATAACATTTTTGTAAACAAAAAATTGGGGGGGTAAAACACTAAGAATAATTTGCCTGGTCATCCTTACCAACAATTTAATGACGTCATCGAAAAATGCTGCTAAATAAATTCTATATAATTTTGTAAAATAAAATAAGTTTGGTACTAAAAAGAAATGAGATATGCGAAATAATAATAATATTCATGTCTGAACCATTTTACAAAATTTTACATTATTTTTAAAGACAACACGACACATTAAATAATTTAAATATCATGGTGATACTTAAAGCCAAGTTAGTTATTTGGAACTACAGAGTTAGATTCATTGAATAGTTCTGTGGATGAAATTGGATCTCTAACGTAGGTGGTCCACGCAAAGAAAACACGGTCAAAATATTGAAACAATTATACCACCATACAAAGATTTTAAATAAAAAAAAAGATAAAAATAATGACCACCGGCGCTAAGGACGACAAACCAAAATAACTGAGAAGATTTGTGTAACAATTGACATTAGAATTCACCGCTGTGTTTATTATATCTAATTGGGAAATGTCAAAAAAAATCTGTCATTTTTAGTAATTTTTCGAGCTTTAAAACGGATATTCAGATTTTAGGTTAGTTTATCTATTTCGCTCTATTGAGGTTTGACAGCAGGCGCGGATACAGGATTTCGTTTAGGGGGGGGGGGGGCAATTTTTGTACGATTTTACTTATCTCGCAGAAATTCGTTCTAAACAAAAAAAATTATAAAATTTTAGCTAGTATACTCTTTTTCACATAACATGGGTGACATTTGGTTGTTTAATTAACTGGAAAAAAAGGCGGATTAACGATTTGTTCGGATTAGCAGTTTTCCCAAAAATCTGAAAGGGAATTGAATAACAACTTCATACACAGTTGAAAACAAACTTCAAGAAATAAACCTTAATTTGATTAAACAAAATTAAAGAATTCTTAAGCAACAATGGATAATAGATACATTTTAAAAAAATATTACTCCGTGACCATAAACACGCTATCTTTTTGAAATCAACACGTCGGGATGTATACCTTGAATTTTTTCAGAATTTTTAGATTTTTTCAAAAATAAAATTTTCCATTATATATTTCGACCCATCTCGACGATTTTCGAAAATTAACTAAGTACATTTTCTTGTAGATTTTGGGCCTCAGAAGTCACTTCTGGCTTCATTTCTTCGATTACTTAAACCATTTTTCCAGATTCGTCCAGTTGAAATATCGCAATTTTTAAAAATTTCGAAAAATTCGAATTTCACCCGGAATTTTCCGAAAATATTACTCGGTTACCATTAACATGCTATATTTTTGGAATCAGTACGTCGGGATATACATATATCCCTGAATTTTTTCAGAATTTTTAAGGAACTTTTTCAAAAATGAAATTTTCCTCATGCAAATTTCGACCCATTTTCGACGATTTTCGAAACTAAACTAAATACTTTTTCTTGCAGATTTCGGGCCTCATTTCTTCGATGACTTCAACCTTTTTTCCAGACTTAGTTAATTAATTCAGTGCATTGAAATCGTAATTTTTAAAAATTTCAAAATATTCCCTGCAACATATGTAGAAAGATCTTGCGTCATTTTTGCAAGTAAGTGCGTGTTTCCAAGTTCAGTTCAGATTGCAGAGTTTTTGTTCGGATTAAAGAAGCATCGACTTCAAATAGCCTCTGTTTGGATTACTGGATGTTCAGATACTCGTGAATTCGGATTATAGAGGTTGTACTGTATTTATAAAATGAAATTCGATTTCAAAATTTTGAAATTGGTCAAAATAAAGTACCTCGGTCGTGTGTCAGGGGGCGGCAATTGCACCCATATCAACCTAATAATAATTAATTACCCATTTTACAAATAAATGACAAATTAAAAAAGTTAGTTGACGTTGTGAAGAAATTTAATTCTTATTTTTATTGAACAATTGTACATTAAATTTAAAACAGAGACATTTAACAAAACATTATGAAAATGAAATATGAGATGTTCGAAATAAAACATGAAATGTGCGGAATGAGAAACGAAGATTTGCGAAAGAAGAAATGAGATATGTGAAATGAGAAATGAGATGTGCGAAATGAGAAATGAGATGTGGGAAATGAGAAATGAGATGTGCGAAATGAGACATGAGGAAAGAAATTTGCGAAATGGGAAATGAGACGTTCGAAATGAGAAATGAGATGTACGAAATGAGAAATGAGAAATGGGATGTGCAAAATGAGAAATGAGGAATGAAATTTGCGAAATGGAAAATTAGATGTTCGAAATGAGAAATGAAATGTGTGAAATGAGAAACGAGAAATGAGATAGACGAAATGAGAAATAAGATGTGCGACATGAGAAATGAGATCTGCTAACTGAGAAATAAAATATGCGAAATGAGGAATGAGATGTGCAAAATGACAAATGAAATGTGCGAAATAAAATATGAGATGTGCGAAATGAGAAATGAAACTTAGGAAATGAGAAATGAGATATGCGAAATGAGAAATGGAATGTGCGAAATAAGAAATGAGGAATGAAATTTGCGAAATGAAAATGAGATGTTCGAAATGACAAATGAGATGTGTGAAATGACAAATGAGACTTGGGAAATGGGAAATGAGATGTGCGAAATGAGAAATGAGGAATGAAATTTGCGAAATGAAAAATGAGACGTTCGAAATGAGAAATGAGATGTTCGAAATGAGAAATGAAATCTGCGAAATGAGAAACGAGCAATGAGATGTGCGAAATGAGGAATAAGATGTCTGAAATGAGAAATGCGACGTGCGAAATAAGAAATGAAATGTGCGAAATAAAATATGAGATGTGCGAAATGTGAAATGAGACGTTCGAAATGAGAAATGAGATGTACGAAATGAGAAATGAAATCTGCGAAATGAGCAACAAGAAATGAGATGTGCGGAATGAGAAATGAGATGTCTGAAATGAGAAATGAGACATGCGACGTACGAAACAAGAAATGAAATGTGTGAAATAAAATATGAGATGTGCGAAATGCGAAATGAGACTTACGAAATGAGAAATGAGAAATGAGATATGCGAAATGGGATGTGCGAAATAAGAAATGAGGAATGAAATTTGCGAAATGGGAAATGAGATGTGTGAAATTAAATATGAGAATTGCGAAATAAGAAATGAGGTGTGCGAAATGAAAAATGACATGTGCGAAGTAAAATATGAGATGTGCGAAATGACAAATGAGACTTGGGAAATGGGAAATGAGATGTGCGAAATGAGAAATGAGGAATGAAATTTGCGAAATGAAAATGAGACGTTCGAAATGAGAAATGAGATGTTCGAAATGAGAAATGAAATCTGCGAAATGAGAAACGAGCAATGAGATGTGCGAAATGAGGAATAAGATGTCTGAAATGAGAAATGCGACGTGTGAAATAAGAAATGAAATGTGCGAAATAAAATATGAGATGTGCGAAATGCGAAATGAGACGTTCGAAATGAGAAATGAGATGTACGAAATGAGAAATGAAATCTGCGAAATGAGCAACAAGAAATGAGATGTGCGGAATGAGAAATGGGATGTCTGAAATGAGAAATGAGACATGCGACGTACGAAACAAGAAATGAAATGTGTGAAATAAAATATGAGATGTGCGAAATGCGAAATGAGACTTACGAAATGAGAAATGAGAAATGAGATATGCGAAATGGGATGTGCGAAATAAGAAATGAGGAATGAAATTTGCGAAATGGGAAATGAGATGTGCGAAATGACAAATGAGATGTGTGAAATTAAATATGAGAATTGCGAAATAAGAAATGAGGTGTGCGAAATGAAAAATGACATGTGAGAAGTAAAATATGAGATGTGCGAAATGAGAAATGAGATGTACGAAATGAGAAATGAAATCTGCGAAATGAGAAACGAGAAATGAGATGCGCGAAATAAGAAATGGGATATGCGAAATAAGAAATGGGATATGCGAAATAAAACATGGAACGTGCGAAATGGAAAGTAAGATTATGAAATGAAAACTGAGATGGGCGAAGTAAAATATGAGATGTGCGAAATGATAAATGAGACGCGGGAAATGGGAAATGAGATGTGCAAAATAAAATATGATATGTGCGAAATGAGAATTGAGATGTGCGACATGAGAAATCAAATGTGCTAAATGAGAAACGAGAAATACTCAATGAGCATTTAAATGTGCGAAATGAAAACTGAGATGTGTGAAATGAGAAATGAGGTGTTCGAAGTAAAATATGAGATGTGCTAAATGAAAAATGAGATGTGTGAAATGAGAACTGAGACGTGCGAAGTAAAATATGAGATGTGGAAAATGACAAATGACACGTGGGAAATGGGAAATGAGATATGCGATATGAGAAATAAGATGTGTGAAGTGAGAAATGAGATTGACTAAATGAGAAATGTAATCTGCGAAATGAGAAATCAGAAATGAGATGTGCGAAATGATAAATGAGATGCGTGAAATGAGATATGAGATTTGCAAAATAAGAAATGAGGTGTGCGAAATGAAAAATGACTTGTGCGAAATATAATATGAGATGTGCGAAATGAGAAATCATACACGGGAAATGAGAAATGAGATGCGAAATGAGAAATGCGATGTGCTAAATGAAAAATGAGGTGTGCACAATGAGAAGTGGGATGTGTGAAATGAGAAATGATATGTGTGAAATAAGATATGAGTTGTGCGAAATACGAAATGAGTTGCGAAATAAAATATGAGATGTGCTAAATAATGTTATTTCCCATTTAATCCCATATTTGTGGGATATGAGAAACGAGAAATGAGATGTATCAAATGCGAAGTGAGATGTGGGAAATAAGAAATCAGATGTACGAAATGAGATGTGCGAAATGAGATACGAGAAATGCTCAATGAGAATTTAAATATGTGAAATGAAAAACGAGATGTGTGAAATGAGAAATGAGGTGTACAAAATGAGAAATGAGAGGTGCGAAATGAGAAATGAGATGTGCGAAATAAAATATGAGGTGTGCAAAATCAAATGTGGGATGTGCGAAATGAGATACGAGAAATTCTAAATGAGAATTTAATTGTGCGAAATGAAAAATGAGATGTGTGAAATGAGAATGAGATTAACCAAATGCGAAATGAAATGTGCAAAATTCGAATTAAGATGTGCCAAGTGCGAAATAAGAGGATCCAAATGTGAAATGAGCAATGTTGGTGCGAAATAAAATACATATGAAATGTGCCAAGCGAGAAATTAGAAATGCGAAATGAACGTTGAATGTTGAATGAGAAATACGAAATGAAAAATGAGAAATGTGAAAGAGTTTATAAATGCGAAACGAGGAATTAGAAATCCGAAACTGGTAATTTATTTACCCTACCTTGTTTCTATTTTAGATTTTGGAAAAAAAATTGAAATTTGTACAACATTTTAAAATTTATCTTGGAAACAACAAAAATGACTCTTGAAATTTTGCAAAACTTTATAGTAGGCATGGTAAATCGCTAATTGAAATTTATGCTTTTATCCCATCTAAAAACTAGATGACGTCAAATAAAAATTTTGCCACATAAGCACCATTTAAAATGTATAAAATATTATATCTATACTTGTGGTTTATCGATGCATTCATATTTTTTAGAATTACTTACACATGACGTTTAAAAAAAAAGAAATAATTTAATTCATTGATTAAATCAAAGACGGCTCATCTCACTTTCCTGAAATTCTGTGGTTTAATAAAACATACTTATTTTAATTTATAGGAGTTACCACCAAAAATAGCACATTTTTTTTTATAATTTATCCAAGGAAGTCAATATATTTTGTGCTTGAAGGGCAAGGAAAGTTCTGCCTCAATACCTTTAGACACATTTTTTGTATACGTCGAAATTCGTTAAATTAAATTCATTTTTAACTGAAATAAATACTGTATGACTGAACTATTATAATAATAAAGATTTTAAAACGATATGATCACGATCTTCTTCAAACTAGTTCTGTATAGACTTATGTTTTAAAATATCATAAAAATATGCTATTGTAAACCAAATTTTAGAAGTTTTAAGTGCTACATGTCATAAAATGTAAAAAAAATTGGTCAAATTTTTGGAAGATAAATTAGAGTAATAAAAATTGATGAAGCGTCGTTAGAGTGACACGTACAATACAATAACAAATAATTTATTATTTATCTATTATATTCTTTACAAGATCATCATCATCATAATGGTTTGATGATTAATGTATTCATTAAGTGAAAGCACAAAATGAAGAGTAATGTCATATTACTTTGATGCGTAACGGCTTGTACAGTTTTTACTTTCTTATTATTTGTGTATAATGAAATAATATGATACTAAATTTCGTCTGTCTTTCCTTTATGTTTCTTTTACTAATATTTTTTGTTATGTGAAATGTTGAGCATTTTTTTATGAAGCGGTGTTTAAAGTCGATATGAAGATCTTCCAAAGTAGGTCGGTGTAAGCGTTTTTGTTTAGTATTATTATTATTATTTATTATATTTTATATTAATAAAATGTGCGTTCACAGAATATTTTTATATACAATTTTGGTATTACAAAAATTATAAATGCAAGTTTTGATAATATATTTTGTTTTAATATCACTTTAAAGCAGTTTTTTTTAGTTCTGAAGTCTACTGAAATTAGTTGCGTGGTTTTTGCTGTATTTTATATTGTACAGGTATAAGAGTTCAATATTCTCTTAAATTATGTTGATTTGTTCTTACTGTATTATTTGTTCGATTAAATTTTAAGCAACAATTTTACGACATCCCCTTTATTGGTTTTAAGTGGACCGTAAAATGCACATTTCTTAATTATATTACCACACCACAAATTTTTCCACTGTTGTTTTTTCGGTGAACTGATGCCCATCCATATGACCTCTATCTGCCCAATATTTGATAAATCCTACTTTTTGTGGCGACTGCACCTGCAGAACAACAGTTTCCCCATCTTCTGGGGCGGATGCGAGTCGAAGTGGGGTTCTTGTTGATCGTTCAGCTCTCAACTGCGGGTCAGA
Source organism: Zophobas morio (assembly GCF_036711695.1). NCBI lineage: Eukaryota > Metazoa > Arthropoda > Insecta > Coleoptera > Tenebrionidae > Zophobas > Zophobas morio. The sequence goes on from NW_026972107.1 coordinate 14,102,750, forward strand.
TGGATTGTGACTGTGAAAGTCTATAGACGTCGAAGTTGTTTAATATTATTATGCAATATAAACAGTGAGTAGTGCCATGGTCGTGATCCTTTTTTGAATTCGTGTAGAAAGTATAAGAAAGTTGAGCGGAATATCACACAGTAAAATGGTATGTCTAATTTAGGGAATCGGGTTAAAATTTAGCATTTTTGCAATCGATCGAATTTGGCAGATGTGATCGGCAGCTTTGGTGGAAAGTAAGCGAAATGAAATCATCACTTGACTTACTGGAAATTCTGAGAGGTGAAATTTTGGTTACCGTTTACCGGTAAAAATAAATTATAGAAATTCTTTCAGAGAAAATGTAGGTAACAGAAGCCGGTATTTGATTACGAACTGATGATATCATGTGTGGATCAAACGCTAAATTTTAGAACGGCTAGGAGATATTATCATTTTTTCTTTGTAATTTTATTTCACGTTCAATTAAAAATTTTGACAGCGTTCAATTATCGTTTTATGTATGATAAAAAAAAACTGTTGTAAATATTTTTTTTTTAATTTTTGCCATAAATAATGATTTTGAAGGGACATGTTTCCGTTAAGTGTCTGTAATGGTTAACTGTTTTGAGAACTATTCACTGAAATGGTGCTTGGGCGTTGCATAATTTATGATGTACAACTTATTTTTTTCTGGGTTATTGTACAGTAATAAAAAAAAGCTGAAAAACTTAAACGGTTACGTAAAATTTAGTATTCTCTTTCGACAGCACGCGTTGAATATTTTTTTTTTATTTTTTAGTAACTCTGCGTATCAACTTCTGCGTGTTTAAATATTTCTTTCTGTGTCACGTAAGGTTCCAACGAAATCTCGTTTTCGACAAATTGGCTAATAAAGCTCGTAAAAGTACAACCCAGTTTTTATATAATACGATAATTAATTTCAAATTGTTGAACACTGGGTATACTTCGAAATTTTGTTTTTTGTAATGTGTAAATAATTGTTTCCGAACTAAGAAAATTCAATGTACGTGTGATAGCTGTATGCTGGACCTACGTAAATGACCAAGGAACTGTTAATCAACTGTATTTTATGAAAAAAATTGAAAAAAAAGTAAATTATCCAATTTAATGAACGGTTCTTTTGATATGCTTACTGAAGCTATATAAAAAAAATATTTTGATATAATGCCTAAATAATTATAATCCATTAAAGAAACGTGTTTAAAACGTCCATAGAGGTTTTAAAAACTAAAATAAAAAATAGGGTAATAGCGAGAAATTTTTTAATAAATGGTTCTCACTCCCAGGGAAATTCCGTATTCTGTTTTATTGTTTAGAAAACAGTATTTACAGTAGTTCATTGTTGCTCAATGGTATATATCTTACATCTAATTGTATCCGTACAAGTAAATGAAATGTACAGTTGTTATTAGAGTTAAATGATTAGAACAAATACGTTCTTAACGTTACGACTATAGGAAAGTAAAAGTAGGTAAATTATTTTTTTATGGAGATTTATAAATAAATGTATATTTATGTAAGTGACCAGTGAATTAGATTAGTTCAGTAGTACTAACATATTTACTTTAATATTTACTACATAGTTAAATATTAATAATAATAAACTATATGTAAATTTATTTAGAAGTCTTGCCTGAATGCCGGTCATTTCCGGGTCAGTGTGGGGCTTAAAATAATAATAATGCATAACCTGGAGCAATAAACACACCGTTACGTACGAAGGTTAGTGATCAATTTTCTCCACTCTGGGATTTTTGGCAGTTTTGAATATAATAAATTATATATTAGAAACTATTTAGCTGTCCAAAACTATTTTAACATAAACCACTTTTTTCGTAAAACTCTTAAGTATAAGTATGATTTCGGGAAAAACTGTACATTAATAGAACGTATAATTGTACTTGACACACACATAAAATATTATTCATAACGTTAATTGATTTACTTCATTCTAGTTAATTTTAATTTCCCGAGCTTCAGCGTTTAGTGATCCCCAGAGTGCGAAGTATTGATGTGACTGAATTTTTGAATAATTTAAAATACTCTTGTATTTGTGATTTATGAATCCGCCTGAGTCTTTAATCTAAGCATCCAAATTTTTGCAAAAAAATCCGAATTGCATAGGTGTTAACCTTTTATACTAGCGGCACAGGAATATAGACGTTATCACAAAAAATATACTCTTCAGGTCGTTATGTACGGGGGTTTCGGCAGTCATAAAAAATAATAAAAAAAAATCTGTATGATGTAGATTACGAAAAAAACGTAATTTTATAAAAGTAAAATTGGCAACACTGCACGCACCTAATGCATGAGTACCTCGGGCTTACTTTCTTATTTCTTAGTACGATGGTGACTGAAATCCACCTTTTATTTTTTTTAGGACAATAACCATAGCCACCAGTAGTCATTAATCGTGCCGCATTATTATTAATCAAATAAGCTGCTATTTTTCATTAATAAATAAACCAAAAAAACCATTTAATAAGACATTTATAAATTATAAACAAAAATAAAACCAATCTAAGAAAGGAAAGGGTGGGTGGGCGGGGCTAGTAGCTGCTAAGATAAAAATGATTTTGGCTAATGAGCAACCCATTAAGAAAAGAGAGGGTGGGTGGGCAGGGCTAGTAGCTTCTGATTTTAGCTAATGAGATACCCCCTAGGAAAAGAGAGGGTGGGTGGGCGGGGATAGTACCTGCTAAGATAAGACTGATTTTGGCAAATATCCGTATCCTCTAAGAAATTTAATTAAATTATTGTAAGAAAAGATACTAGAGGCTGATTTGTATCTTTGTTTTGTACAGGCAAACAAATGTGTTTTTTAGTTGTTAAACGTAGTAAAAGAACCAGTTTTAAAATCGTTATAACTCCAAAATGTTAGGAGGAATTTTTTTACTATCTATCCCAGACTCACCAGTTAATTGTTAATCCGCCATTTTCCAGACACCCGGTATATAATTTTTAAAAAGTCGGGATTTGTTGGACTGTACTACAAGGGCAAGGGAAGTTCTAAATAATCTTAGACCATTTTAACTTCTTCAATGTCGTAAATAATAATTTTCAGTGACAGTTGAAAAGTTCCTAGATTAATTATTTTTTCAAATATCTTGTACTAGGCTGTAAAAATAAAATAATAAAATGTAAACAATTATCAAAGTATTAGAGTCTAAACTCATTTTCCACATTAAAGATTCATTTAATCTCCCTTTGTCTAGAAATGCGAAATGATAAATTAAACAAATAAGGAATGAAAAATGAGAAATGAAATGGAAATGAGAAATGTGAAAATTTATTGTAGATACATATATAGATTATTAATTTATATTTGAAATCTTTCAAACGCTTTAATTTTTCTTTTTATCCTTCAAAAAGTTGATGACGTCAAACAAAAATTTTGTTTCATAGACGTCATGTAAAAAGTATTAAATATTATGTATCTACACGTGTGGTTTATCAATCCATCTATATTTTTTATAATGAGTATATATTATATCTATATTATTACAGAATTGATTAAGTATATAGGGCGATTGTATTTATTTGTCTCTTTTTTTTTAGCTAATCTGGACATCATGTGTCAAGTGTAAATAAAATAACAATCACTAGTTAAATTAATAATTTTTAAAACGATTTGCGAAATATTTCAGAGTAGCCGTTTTTTTGCTGGCCAGTATGTTTTCGATTTTTACTAAAAAACTGATTTTTTATTTGTGGTTGAATAATCCATAACTATTTTTTGTTTTAGTTCATAGAAATATATCGTAGAAACAAAGTTTATAAATTATCCAAGGATTTCAGTTTGTATGTTTCAGGAGAAGGAAAATTCCGTTTAATTTTTTTTGTACATGCAGAAATTAATTGTATTTAAATATTAAGTATTAGGTTTGTTTTTGTTTTTAGTGAAATACTGCCTACTTAATGTATTTTTTTTTTGAAAAATGTGAATTGTCATATTATATTTTGTATGTACTATGCTTCAGAAGCAAGGGAAATTTTTTTTAACGTCATCAAATTTTGGGAAGGAATCAATACATAAATTTTTGTTAAAGTACATGTATACATTTTAAAATACTGATTATTTTCTAGACACAGGGAAATTTTGATATCCTAAAAACACACATCCATTCATGAAAATGACCCATGTGCAATAATTTCCGTAAGTTACACTTTTTTCGATGTGATAGGTTAGAAAATTTTTCTTATTTGACTATATTAGTCCACAAAAATTTCATTCATTCAAACATGTTTTAAGTTTCTTCTTGTCAAAAGATGACTACGTATATTAAGAAAAAAGGTAAAATATAAGCCCCGCCCACCCGCCCTATCTCAATCGTGATGAATTTTTTTATTCGTTGTAAACTGCGGGGCGGAGCTTAACTGCAAAATCCCTATTTTTCTACGAAAAATTACCATGTGAAACAAGTTTTTGACTAATCAAGTTGTTCAAAGAAAACTAAATGCCTTAAGTAAAAAAGAAAGTCAAAAGACAAGTCCCACCCATTCGTCTTGATCTCAATCGTGATGAACTTTTCATTCGTTGTTAGATCGACAGGCGGAGTTTAATTGCAAGATCCATGTTAGTCTACAAATACTTATTTACCATTTTAAACATGTTTTAAGTTTCTTCTTGTGAAAGGATGACTACGTATATTAAGGAAAAAAGGTAAAATAGTAATTGCTATGATAAGACTGAACAATATTAAGGGTAGTAACTAGAATGAAGAGGAAGAGGGCACATTTTTTTTGTTCTTTAATTTATATTTACCAAATATATATTTTAGTGGTTCCAAAAGCACTGTTTGTTTTTTCAAATCCAATTCTCATCCGAATGACTCGGGTTTAAGCATTGAATTATCGGACGTTTTAGATGAAATTTTTAAATTGAAATCAGTAGAAAGTAAAATAGTACGTTTCTAAAATAGTACGTTTCACTTCATATATATATTTTTTTCATCTAATATTTAAGCAATTTTTTTTAACCGTTTTTTATCTATTTTACTAGTTTTTTTTGTAAAATAAAAAAAAACAATTTTTGTCAACTTACTTTTAATGCATCGAGGTTTTTTTATACAAAGTTGTGGATTTCTAAAGATTTTGAACATGATTCCAGGGGATCCATATAGAAACTGCTGACTGAGATTTTTTCAGAAAATTAAAAAAAAATAAAATAAAAAACCTCTTCGACGTCAAAATTGGTCTGTTTTCTTAAAAAAATATATTATCAAGCAGATAAAATTAGTCGCTAAAATGAGAAGAGGAAGGCTGGGCGGGGCTAGTACTTGCGACGATAAGACTGAACAATATTAACGGTAGTAACTAGATTGAAGAGGGAGAGGGTGGGCGGAGCTATTGCTTGCTAATAGAAGATTCTGTAAGAAAAAGTTAAACTTAGCACCACCCACCCACCCGTTTTCTCATTGTTTTTATTCTGAAATAAGAAATAAATCTTATGACAAATAATACAACAAAAAAGTCACGATTAGCCCTTTTTTTACAGCGTAATTTCTATTCGTTCCCACTTCTGCTCTACAGAAGAAGATATAACTAAACCCGCCCACTCACCCGCGTCCATTTCAGTGATTAATTTTATCTACTCCGAAAGAAAGGTGGATTTTATATATAAATAAAATCAGTCGCTAAAATGAGAAGCGGGAGGGCGGGTAGGGCTAGAACTTCTTAAGATAAGGGTGATCTTGGCAGATGACATACCCTTAAGTAAATAGAGGGCGGGTGGGCGGGTCTAGTAAAATTGCTATGACAAGACTGAACAATATTAAGGGTAGCAACTAGAATGAAAAGGGAGCGGGCACATTTTTTTGTTCTTTAATTTATATTTACTAAATATAAATTTTGGTGATTCCAAAAGATTGTTTGTTATTTCTAATCCAATTCTCATCTGAATGACTGGGGTTTAAGGATTGGATTATCGGACGTTTTAGATGAAAGTTTTAAACTGAAATCAGTAGAAAATAAAGTCGTACGTTTCACCCCACATTTTTTTTTTCATCTACTTAAGCTATTTTTTACCTGTTTTTTCATCTATTTTAGCTACTGTACCATCTTTTTAAGCTAGCAGGCCAAGTGTGACGTTGAAGTTTTTTACCGCTTTTTTTATAAAATAAAAAAATATACCTGTAACAGGTAACAATATTGTGTATGTTATCAACATGTTAAAAATTCCCTGGATTTGATGGAACTTTAAATATTTAAACTTACAGTTTTCTCGTTTTATGTAGTGGCTTGACGAAGTCTTGTTAAGTATTTTTACATCTTTTAAATATCTTATTATCTAACTTTAAAGAAATCGTTTCCGCATTGTACTGTATGTCGTTGACATAATGCGCAAATATATGGTTCTTGCCGCTAATTGCTGAGGTGTGTTGTATTGACTACAAATTCTTTACATTGAACCTTAACAAGATTGGAAAACAGTTAGAAACGTAGACAAGTCCAAGTTGCTGTAGTTATTATCAACGACTGCATTAAGGCTGTGCATACGTGATTCTACCTACCATCTGTGCATCATACTGTCAATACCACCATATTGGTTTTAATTATGATTTTTGTCCACTTACGTATTAACAAGGCTTACACTTTTCTTGCCGTTCTTGATAATACTTTTCAAATGAATGCATAATTGCAAGTCACGAGTGCACATTTACGTTCACTTATTATTGTGCAATTTTTTCTTTTATAATTAGATATGAGTTAACTGAATCGTTGCGTGACAAAGAAAATATAAATTAAACTCGATTTTTAGAAACTGTTGTCATTTTTCAAAATAACAGTCATTCTGAAAAATAATATGTCTAAAATGTGTCCTAAATAAAGTTTCACGCCACAAGTTCAAGGTAAAAAATTTAAATTTATTCCGGAACTTATAATTGCTTATTAAATATGTAAAAAACGTCCGTCTTTAGGTGTATGTTTTAATGGAGCACGGCGCGACGTGTCTATCAGCGATTAATCTTGTTAAGCAATCATTTTTTGAAAGTTGTTAGTATTGCATTAATTTGAAAATGTAAAGTACGCAATTACTGTGTAACCGATTAATTCTTGTTTGATATCTTTTTATTGCTGCGTTCTCATTAGGTCTTCACTTAAAGGCAGACTGTCCGCTATGTCAATGCAATCAAGATGTATAACGTCAATTTTTTGAGTAGGAAGTATGTCACCTGAACACACCAATTATTTGCGGTAATAATACATGGCTCCGTCATTTATCTTTTACTGAAAAACTGTTACAACATTTAACTTGCTGGTCTGTGTTAACCTTAAATGTTATTTCAATTATGTGTGTCACGCTATTTAGACACATTAGATGTTCTCGGTTAGTTATCACCAGAAGTGGGTAAAGATGTACGGTTTTATTTTGTAACAGCGTTTAACTTTCAAGAAAGACAATAGAATGAATTCGATATTTCCTCAAAGAAAGTGAAAGTGATGAGTAGGGACAATTGTTATCATGGAAAGTACTCAAGTATTTTGTCAAAATAAAAAAGAATGAATGGAGATGTTAAGAAACTTTATGAATTCAGGTTACTGTTAATAAACTGGTTGACCTAGACATTAAAATTGCTAATCACACCTTGCACAAAATGAAAATAAAAAGAGAAAGTTCTGCCGATAATTTTCATCGCCATTAATAAATCAATTTGATTGCAGATCATACGAACGGTAATCTGGTTAACCTTCCTCCGTGCATTGCACTGTTATCCCAATCAACTAAAGTTCAATATACTAGATCTCGATGTTTCAACACCGGAAGAAGTAAACAGTCTAGAACGTGAAGAACCTCTAGGACGCTCCATTAACCCAGAAAATAGCCAAAATAGCTTCGAAGACACCGTGAAGACAGTCGAGGAAATTATAAAATCCAACCCGGCACTGCCGCGACTAACACGTGGCGAAATTCTTGATTTACTCGAAAACATCACCACCACAGATGAGCAAAAAGCGGAACTTCTTGGCAAAAACAGAAACCCAAAAGCTGTTATGGTCGTCATGCCTTACACTCCATCGAACGACAAAAACATGGAAGATTTATACACAAAAGCTCCTGTGACGCACATAATTGGGGCCGAGCCGTTCAGAACGAAGGAAGAAGTTGACAACGACAAACATTCCAGAAGACGACCCCCGGTTCAGTTTAACGACACCGACAACGATTTAGCCAAAAAGCCGCTGCCTCCTGATGAAAAGAAAAAGTATTCAGCTAGTATTAGCGAAAAACCTACGAAAGCAACGTCTTCGAGGACTCAAGTTAGAAGAAAGCGCCCACAAGCTACTACCGAAGTACCTCCGACGACATATCGTCCGACAACTTATCATCCGACTAGTCGAAGACCTGTACGAAGAAGAACTACAACAACTACCACGACTAGTACTACTACCCAACATCCGAATCATCGTTACACACAAGACTTTGTACCCGGCGGAGGCATCAGAATCATCGAATCGCCAAAACTTAATCCAACAAAGCCACATCGAAATGATATAATATCCGATTTAGAACTTCAAGAGAACATCAAACAAGAAGTGGTGATGCGACATGACGTTCCAGTTGCAGCTTCTTTGGTTTCTTCATTCCCAAACCCCATTAGGGTGACCACAACGCCCCAACCTACAACTTCGAAACCTTTAATTGAAGAAATTAATTTCCCTGATAGTTTGAAGACAGTTGTGAAGGATTTAAATTTGGAAGGAGTATTGAGTCCAGAAGCTGAACAACTAAGAAACAAAATAGAAGAGCAGAATAGAATAAAACATATTTTAGCGTCCATTGGGGTGTTACGTGAAACTACTACAACGACCACCACGACTACAACTTCAGCACCAAACGCTGAAAACATCGCTGAATCTTTGAGTCCAGAAATGCGTGATTTGTTGATGAGTTTCGGGTTGCTTCCAAATCCTAACGAGAAGCCTGTTGAAGGTAACAATGACAAGTATTTTCCTGAAAAAGCCGAAGTGAAACCGGAATCTTATATCGGTTTTAAACCTCTACCCGACCACGGACCAAGTCGTGATGATATGGACGCCCTTCTTGCTTCATTTGGCCTAGGTAGAAGTGCCAGACAAGAAAAAGCGTTGAAAGTTATTGATAACGATAAAGAAGAAACGTACAATTTTGACATGATTCCAGAACACCTCAAAAGCGTGATTTCGGATTTGGGAATTGAACATGTGAAAAGAGAGTCAAAGGAAATTAGAACACCCACGGTCGAGAAAACTGTGGAGAAGCAACACGTGTTTAGTCCTGATACCCAATACGCAACTGAAGAGGAACTGAAAAAATTGGAGAAACTCATTAGTATGGTGAAACAGTTGGAGAAAATGAACGGTACGGTTTCAGAAGAAGATTTGCATAAAATCGATTTAGAAGGTTTGAAAGAGTTGGTTGCAAGTTTGAATGGTTATAACGAAACTTTTAATTTAGACGAGTCAGATACTTCCCCGCAGCCAACTGCTTTTGATGTCGGTACTTTGGTGACTTTAGATCAGAAAGAAAATTTTCCTGATCCCACTGCTTTTGACGTCGGGTTAGTAAAGAATGAAGTTAAACGTCAAGAAAGTAGTACTAGTACTACTAGTACTCCTACGGTCACTACGATTGTGACTGCTGTTTCTGAAGCAGAAACTCCTTCTTTGAAAGATCTGGAAGAGTCATTTGGTGGTCCAACAGAAACCACCACAGAGCCTCCATTACCAGAAACTACTACAAGAAGGACCGGTTTTTATTATTTAGTCGACTGGAATACATTTTTGGATATTGATGATACCAAAGGAAAAAGAGTTAATTTAAGATTCCAGCCTACTATTGGTGATCCAAAGCGGTTCTTATCTGTTAGTGTTCCTTAGCAAGACATTCTTTGCACTGTAATTTATTGCTTATTTTTGTATTTAATACCGTAGTACCTAGAAGTTTTATATTGTGTATATATTGTTTTTAAGTATATGTTAAGCACAACAAATAAAAGACGGACTTTTGCTGGTAACTCTAGAAGCTAGGTGTATTTAAATATAGTTATTGTTGATATTGTTTCTGCAACACTTTTCAAATACACAGAAATCGAAAGTTGAATGTGAATGTGAAACTTTATAATTAAAAACACAACTAGTGGAAACTATGTCCGTAGCTCCTCATATGTAATCATTAATTCCACTTCAGTGCTCTATTTTATAATAAGTACTGTAACGGCATAGAATCCAAATAATCGAGCGTTCCATAAAAACACACAAACTCATTACAAAAAATGACCCTCGCACTTCAAAAAACCTCGCTTCTCGTTTTATTCCTTCTATGTTTATTGGATGTGCAAGTGTCTCCAAAATGAAAATTGTGGTCTCAGTTTTATTATTAAGTTTTTTAAAAGTGTGTGTGACTTTAGAACATGTTTGGCATTCTTATCAATATGATCCTACTTACAAAAGTCGCCAAGGTAAAGACATGCTTTACACAAATCAAAATCTTATTAATTAATTTTAAGAACTCGTGATTACAAATGTTGCTTCTGATGACACTTTCAAAATGGATTATGTGGTGACAGACTGGAAGATCTTACATGTCGAAAAATTGTGTTACCTAGTTGGCGTCATGGAAAACAAACTTGTCGTTGTTACTTTAAAAACCAACGAAGACAAAACCGGTTTGTTGCAGAAATCATATACAATAGGTGAGCAGAAAGTGGTTAGAATTTTTTCACTTAATGCATAATTGTTACTAGATTTAGAAAGCAAAGTGGTTGATTTTGTTCTTTTTCAATTCTGGAACAGTACTTCTCTAAATATAGAAGTAATAGTAGTTGTTGCGACTCAGAACCAGCAGATATTGTGGTATGCTATCAACGAGACGAATTCTGTAATAGATTTTTTAATATTTGCAACTACAACGAAATGTAATAAATGTTTTTCAGTTTTTATCTTGGTCCTGGCCTCTACTTAAAAATATAAGCCACATCAATATATTCCAAATAGAATATGATTATCATCTATTGATAATAAACGAATATTTGTCGCACAAAACTGCTGATATCTATAACTTTATACCAAACAACCCCCCGAACTTATGGTAAGAAACTGTAACTAATATTTTATTAATAGTCACTTAAATATTATATTAGGTTATATCAGACACTAAAACTGAACGAACTTGCATCATCATCTGCTGTCACTACTCTCGGAGCAGATTTTTTTCTTGCCATTCCTCAAAAATCGCTTCATACTCTTTTCACATACAAACTAAGTAGTGATCACTTCGTATCCTTCAAAAATATAAGTAGTGAGGGTATAGATGACGTCATTGCTTTCCACGAGGGTCAGAAATCTTTCCTAGCTGTTAATGGATTTCATGCTGGAATTTATCGTTTCACAAAAAAGGATCTAGTAAAGGAAAATGTTATAGACAGTCAATTAGACGGAGTGAATTACTGGTTGCCTATGTCGCTTACAGTTTACGGTGATACCATGCTTTTAGCCCAACGTACTTTGAATCATGGCTTGCATACGTCCATTGCGGTTGAAGTTATCACCTACGACGGTGACAAATTTGAAGAGCACGAAGACATTCCTTGCTTATATTTTGGGGAAGAAACTCTGGGATTATCGTGTTTACCGGATGAGGTAGCGCACGAAGGAATTAGAGGATCAGTGTTCATCTCCTTAGATGATGTCTTAGCATTGTTAATACCGCGCAAATACCGCTCGTCTGAATTATTTTTAGTCACGATAGAACTGAGAAAAATTTCAAATCCATTACTAAAACAAATTGAAGATCTTAGTTTAGAAAAACAACGAATTAGTGTATGTGTGTAGATGATTTAGTGTTTTTGTATATTACTGATCTTGTAGGACTTAATGTCGATTCAAGAAGATCGGTACAATAAATTTATTTTACGAGAATCGTCTGATTTTTCAGTAATAAATCGTCAGTTAAATGAAATAGAACAAGACGTACAAAGAATGAAAGAAGATATGCTTTCTGGTAAAGCAAGTCCACATTATAGTACTGTTGTTTTTAATGGAGTGGTCAAAATACAAAATAGCGGAACTTTCGATGAAGTTCGAGTTGAAAAAATTAATAACGAACCAGTTGACAGTATTCTTGAAGATATAGTATTGTATGTTACATTCTATATAGTATGTTGTTGGTAAATATAGAACCTTTTTTCAGAAAAAATAACATTAGTGTTATCACCAGCCCAAAACGTTTTGTAGAACTAGAAGTTGAAGATCTTAAAACCGAAAGAGTAAATGACATCGATACTAAAGATTTCACATTTTATACAAAGAATGTAGTCATAAATGGTGACATTTTTTTGACAAAACCAGTGAATGTACACAATAATGTAACTGCAATGGAAGTCAATGGGTTAGTTTTTGAAGATGAAGTCATTAATGAAGATTCATCTGTTGACGAACTTGTGTTTGAAAATTTGGAAGTGCTTGGTAGCACCTCAATGGCAAAGTTGAACAATCGGATGCTTTTAATACAAGCTAATACGGAAAACTTTACTCCGGATAAATTTATCTATGAAACACTTTTCATTCCACATAACATAACAGTTGACAAGGTGAATGGTGAAGACTTTAATTCGTTCTTAAAGCAGTTGTGTCTCAAAAATATTAGAAACTATATTCCAGAAACTGTCAAAGTGAATGGGGTATGCTAAAGTTTAATTATTTTTTCTATACTTTAAAAGTCTATTTTGTAGAACGTTGTAGTTTTAGAAAATGCAACCACAGACTATTTGAACGGTTTGAAATTTCCTGGCGAGTATGTTTTTGTGGGCAATAGTTTTCAAAACATAACAGGTAACGATATATTTTAAATGCCCAAAATTCATCGTTCTATTTCAGGTACTAAAAATTTTACACATATAACAACATCTGAAGTCAACTGTGGCGGAAATGTTGACGATATTTCTATTAGCACACTCATTACTCGTACCACTAAGCAAACAATTCCCGGAGTAACAACTTTTAAAAAGCTGAAAATCACCGAAAGTTTGAATGTCGAAGGGAACATAACGGGAGAACATGCTAGCAAATTTCTGCCAAATCCAACTTTGCTTGAAACAAATTTCATAAAATCTAAAGTCCATTTCAAAAATTTGCAAGTGAATGGAGCAATCGTTGTTACTCAAAATTTCAACGGGAAGGACTTGGAATTCCAATTGAGCGACTTGGTGTATGAGAGTGAGGAACAACCAATCATTGGAGGAATGAAACAATTTCCCGAAGGCTTCACTGTTAGAGAAAATTTGTTAATAGATTCTAACAGTGTCAATAATATAAGTCTGGATTCTATTGTCACTAAAAATTCTGAACAAGACTTAAACATAAGCACTATAAGAGGAGTAGTAGCTTTTGGCTCTGTCGAATCTGAAGGTCTCTATGATTCCGTCGATGTTAAAAAATTAGACGAAGAACTGGTAAAGTTATCTGGGGAACAATATATTTCTTCAGTTTTGATTTTCAAAGATGACGTTGTTGTTAACAATTTCGAGGTTATTAAGAGCTTTAAAAATTTAAGCAGTGGTTTGAGCAAAAATGAGAACTTTTCAAACCCTAGCATCAATGTTGACAATATTGTCGTAGAGGGTAATATTTATGGCAACATTAGCAACTTTGACTTGACGAAGTTTGAAAAGAGTAGAATGAGTTTTACCCAAAACCAACGAATGAATAGTGAATTTTTTGTGGACGAACTTGTCGTCAATAATATGGTGCCCGGAAAGATTAACAACATTGACGTAAAAGACTTTGAATATAAATCCTTAGTACAAAAGTTACGAAAGAAACTCTTAAAGGGACAAATAGATGTTAAAAGTAAGTTAACACTGCATATAACACAAAATGTTACTAAATTGTCATTTAAGACTTCCATGTGGATAACTCCATAGAAATAGAAAAAATTAACAATAGCAGAGTAACCAACTTAGGAGGGGCTTTTTGGCGACACGATGTCAACAAACACAACCTCGGCGACCTCATTTTTACCGTAAGCTAGAAATATGATTTAAAACACATTCCACTATGATTTTCAGAGTGATGTCTTCTTTGATAACGTATTAGACATTGAAAAATTAAGCGGAGTCGATTTTGATCGCTACATAAACAACATTGTCTTCAAAAACGAAACTAACGTCAATTTAACCGGCAGAAAAAGCTTCTTAAACGGCTTCACTGTGAAAAAAATCATAGAAACGCAAAAAATTAACAACATTTCGCTTTCAAACGTCTTGTCGAAACATGGAACGCAAGAAATTTTGGGTCCTGTGACCATTCAAGGTGATGTTTCTTTCCAAAACAATGTCACCATTTTGGAAAATATTAACAACGTTCCGGTTGAAGTCCTCACTGAGAAGTACGAATTTACTGGCGCTCAGTATAAAATTAAAGGTGAGTATTTGGTGACGGTGTTTTTATAATTCACTTTATTTTTTACTTAGGTGATGTTCTTTTTAATCGTTTGGCCCACGTTCTTCACCTTCAGATTGACGGATATGTCGATGACAGGCAAGTTCAAGACGTAGTAGAAGGAATAGTTTATTCAGGTGATGACTTTACGTTGGATGGTTTGGTGACTTTTGAAAATAAAGTCACTATGGATAAAAATATGAGGGTGAATGGAAAAATTAACAACATTGACTTTCCGGCGTTTGTTACGGATATGGTGATGATTACGAAAGATGCACTTATAGAAGCTCCTGTAAGATTTCTAGACGAAGTATTCATAGAAGATCAAATTTTGTTACATGATAAGCTAACAACACACGATTTGAATGGTGTAGATCTCGTCGTTTGGAATAATAATAATACAGTTTTTATTAATCAAGGATATTTGAAAGGTTTGGAAGCTTGTAATCCGTGAGTAATTTAAAACTGAAATTTACAGGAAATTATTCATTCGAAAATGTTCGAGTTGTTGATACGTTGCATACAAAATACATCAACAATATTAATATGAGAACTCTGATTCCCTTGCGGACACAACAGGATCTTCCAACGTTGAATTTTAACGAAATTAGTTTATTTAAAGATGTGGAAGTGGGGAATTCGACGAATCTGCGTAATTTGAAAGAAGAATTCAGCAATTCGGTTTTGGTTCGTCTGGAAATGTTTTAGTTAAGCGCTAATTGAGTGTATTAAATTTCAGATAAACTCAGACCAAGATATCGATTCAGACGTCGAGTTTATTGGCAAGGTTTACATTGAGGGTGATATGGAGCTATCAGGCACAGTGAACGAGGTTGAAACAAATAGCTTCGTTACCACAAATACCGATCAAGAACTGAGTGCGATTTATAACTTTAAGTCGAAGGTTAATTTAGACCAGAATCTGCTGGTTGATGGATTAGTGAATGGGATAGATATAGATAAATGGGCTCAAGATTCTGTTAAAGTTGTGTCTCAATTTCCGCAGAACATTAGTAATAGTTGGTCAGTCGATCCAGAGTTAATATTAGAGGAAGATTCCACAGGTAACGGGCTTATCAACAATATTGATTTTAAGAAATTTAGTCAGGAAATTCAGGACAAAAGAAATCATAAATATCAAGTTGAAGAGGAATTTATAGTAGGTTTGAAAATGTTTTCCAACAATTACCAATTTTAGTTTTTTTTAGGAAAATTACATCAACATTTGTAAAGATCTAACTTACATGCACGATAAACTGAAAAAGCAGATTTATAAATTTGACTACTTAGAAAAGCTTCAGACTTTAAATTTTCATAAAAAAGTAGAATACATTTATAACTATTTTTACCGCAACGCCACTTATTTTATTGTTAATGAAAAAAGCAACTGTCTGTCTTATTTATTTATTTTCGACTCGCGTTTTAGATACATTAAAGATATCCACTTTGGACCGATTGCTCAGATTGTTTCGGTCCGTTCTAACGATTTGTTGTATTTAGTTATACGTAATCAACCCTTTTATTCCACTTGTAAAACTCAAGGCACTAATCTTTGGCAACTTAAAGATGATAACTTTGAGGTAGGTTTTGTAAAATGTTTTTAATGATAAGATTGATAAGTATATGTTTTTTTTAGAATTTGTTAAACATTGAAGACCAAGATCTTCTACAAGAATCTTTAGAACCCGGAACTTTCTATGGATTGCGCAAACATGTGATAACCGAATATAAAATTTTACCAAATTTAGCCTCTGCGATAAGATACAGAAAGTGGGAAGTGAGAGAAGGTTAGTAAAATTATTTGTCAATTTTCTAGTCACGTCATACTCTTGTTGAATGGGATAAAAGCAAAAAATAACTAAATTTATTTTAGATAACATGGCGTTTGTGCCCAGGGGATTAGCAACGGGTCTATCCTTAAGAACCGGAAAAAAGCTGATCAATTTACATCGTGACTACCCAACATCCGATAGTTTCAGTCCTGAAACCGAAGAAATTATTATAGGCAAGTACACAGAAAATTTCAACACGTATTTCCCTGGCCGTAAAAGCAACGACTTGGTTGTAATGAAGGTCGGGATTAAAAGCAATAAAAAGAATTTACTAGCCGTAGCTAGTCATGAAGAAACAAGTGTTAAAGGGAGTTTAGACTTTATTAAAGTATGTAAAATCGCTACAATGTATTACAGTTAATGTATGCATCTATTCACAACAGATCTACGAAGACGTAATCACAGGAAAAGTCTTCCATAAAGTTCCAGCTTATAACCCATCGTCTCTAGTGAGTCTAGAGTTTAATAACGGCGAAACTCTGCTGGCGTTCATGGAAGATGAAAGCGCCTTGCAAGTTTACGAATACAAAGGCATCGAGGGCTTCAAACATAAATTATCCGCGAAATTGGAAGGATCTAAGCTGTTTGCGATGACTTTAACACCGGGTAAAAACGAACATAAAGTAATAGGATTAGTCGATAAGAACAAAATTAGTTTTATGGAAGTTGTGATGTTAGGAAACCAAATCGAAGGAAATTTGAAATGTTCTTTGTAATTATTTGTAATTTGTTGAAAGTAATAAATTGTTTTTCCGATGCGCGATTATCTTGTCTCACCCCTGAAATTGATGACTCAGCGCCAAGACAGGATTAAATTTCCGGGCTGGCGCAACCCCTAAAACAATAACCCTGCTGATAAGTCACTTCAAGGGATTCGTGGTGTTTTTCACACAGTCTGAGGTATTCGCTAGAAAGACACTCTCTCGTTCCACTTCAGTCGGTTCAGGGGTTAGTAAACCCGTTTAATTTTTCACAGGAAGGAAGCTTGGACAATTTAATTTAGGTGAAAATTCCTGTTGTGCGTACTAATTAAAACATTGTTTTAATCGGTAGAGGACGTCTGAAAAAATCGACATTCTTGGTCGTATGGCCAGATACGTTCCACAGAACTTATGAATCATGCAGGTGTAAACGTAAGACGTTACTAAAGCGGAGTGTAATTTACGTGACTGAAGGAGAAAATTTGCCGTACAGGCCTGAAACGAGGAATCTGAAGTGGATTTACAAGCGTCATGTGTTTGTTGTGTGCAATGAATCGTTACCTTTATATTTGTTGTTGAGTTAATTTTCCTCCAGAGCAGGAAAAAGAAATATAGTTTGTCCAGTTCTGTAATTGGTTTCGCTGAGCTCTGCTACTAGCAGGTGAATTATTTACTTTCCTATATCAACAGTTAGAACTTTGGTCACATAAAAGGCGACTACAACGAGTTGATATTACGATAATAGAAATATTTTCATTTATATTTCCGGCATTGATGCAGGCTAACGAAAATAAAAGGATTATTTTAACGATTGTCTCATTTTATGCATTGTTGGCGTTTCACAGCTCGTAAAAGAGGAAAATGCAAGTTTCACGTTGTTTTGGTTGTAATCTCCAAACTTCCGTCACAATTACTACGAAAGTTGAAGCAAACTGTAGGTGCCGCTATCATATTTTTGCACTCATGACCACTAGAGTACGAAAAAATAAATCTCCCACTTTCACTTGTCTGTATATCTGTCTGTCCGCCCTCTGCATCGTTTCTTATTAGCCAAATAATTTTCGAAAATGCTGTACCGATTGTTGTCAAACTTTATATATATTGTTACATTGTACGGGTGTATTACACGACTAACTATTACAGCAATTATGTACAGAATAACTTCGTGGTTCACTTGGATGAATTCGCTCATTCGCTGGACTCGGCTTCTTGACTGAATGATCCCGTTCCTGAAGGTGACCTCCATTTAAACCCGTATTCCCTTCTTGATGTTTCCCAATCGAGGTCTTTCTGGAATCCATCGCGACTTCCGTTTCCAGGTCTTTCCTTCAGCGAACGGGTTTATTTCGTAACAATATGTTAGGAATATCGTACAGATGTTAAAAGGGTAACCAAAATTTGGCTGATCATTCTAACAATCTGATGACGTCCCCACTATTTAAAGTGTAGGAAATAAGGCACTACTACACTTGTGGTTTATGAATCAAATTTGATTTTGACCCTAGGCATGTAGATTTTCGTAAAAAAAATCTATTTTACTCCATATAGGAGCACTCACTGCGGTGAAATCCGTGGCCGTATCTTAAAAAATGTTGAATCTATTAACGCGAAGGTCGCTGGTCCAATTGTTTCATTGGTGACATTTTTTTATTAATAAAATCAAGAACGATTAACTTGATTTTTGAAAAATTTGAGAATACACTAATATTTAATAATAATAATAATAAAATAAGAATTGTCCTCATAAAAGCTATTTCAACAAAATATTTAAAAAAATTAGGTTTATCGCAGCTTAATTAATAATTTTAGTCGCCTCCTCTGCTTTAAGGAGACAAAATAGTTAAAATGTTTGTGCTTATTTTGACCAACCTGCTTGGTACGTGTTTAATGGTCCCATTTTTTCGATGAATAAATATAGAGGATTGAAGTTAAGCATGTCCTGATAACATATTTTTTCCATTGATTATCTGCTTTAAGTATATTTTATATTGTCTGTACTAAATTAAAAATGAAATTTAATTATTTTTGAAGAAGCTCTATTTGTTCAGCTGTACTTATTGATATCTACTTAATTTATTAGAGATGGGAAAAACGTCACCAAATTTGTACAGTTATTTGATTACTATACGCTAAAATATATTTCTAAATAAGCACAGTGTTCTGTTTTTTAGCCATACTGAGGATTTTTTTTTAATGAAACACCTGTATAGTCTGACATATTCCCATTAACCTTTTCTTAGATTTTATAACCACGTTTATTTTTGAAATTCCGATGCAACGGAAGGGTTTACAAAAAAATAACAGTAAGGTTATATTTTACATCTGTGTTACAATATTTTGTGCAGAGTTAAATAAAGGCACGCGCTTTATTGTGATACTAATTAAATCAAATTTTAATATACAGGGTAGTTAAAAAAAAATCTAAAACTTGTGTCTCTTGAGAAAGTAAAATATCCAAGTTCGATCAACTTTAAATATAGAAAATATTTAACAAAAAAGATACAGAACAAAAAATAGAATAAAATGTAGGGTGAAAGTGAAAAATCGATATTTGAAAATCGTAATAATAACTTTTTTTTATAAACACTCTATATATGAGGATTCAATTTTATTTACACTACAAAAAAGTGCGTACTTGTATTTATCTCCCCACAAAATATTATAGCACAGGGTTATTACCCCACTGTGACTTTTTATGAACTCTTCCATTGTCAAAAAAATTCAAAAACAATGAAATAACGTGGCAATATGGCATCGGAATTTCAAAAATAAACTGTGGTTGCAAAGAGGTCGATCAAAATATGTAAAAAAATAGAGGGGTGTCATTAAAAAAAAAAACTAAGTGTGCGTTCCGCTTTAAAAACATACCACTTTGTATAGTCAGAAATAATTTTGGAGTATACTCCCCAGAGAACCGTACAACATTGGTCTTTGTTTTTTTTTCTATTTCTAATAATGATATATCGAGGAACGCGCAACTAGTAACTTACTCTGTATATCTTATATGTGTTTGATATATTTTTTAAATTACTCTATACCGGGTGTTTGGAAAATGGCGGTTTAACCCTTCAGTACGTTCTGTACGGGGGTTTCAGGAATCCCAAAAAAATAATAAAAACATTTTTTATGATGTAGATTATGAAAAACAGGTAATTTTATAAAAGTAAAATTGGCAACACTGCACGCACCTAATGCGTGAATCCCTCCGGCTTACTTTCTGATTTCTTAGCAACGATGGTGACTGAAATCCACCTTTTATTTTTTTTTTAGGACAATGACCATAAAAACCAGTAGTCAGTAGTCATTAATCGTCGTACATTATTATTAATAAAATAAGCTGTTATTTTTCATTAATAAATAAACCAAAAACAACATTTAATAAGACATCAATAAATTATAAACAAAAACAAAACCAACAATAGAATCCATTAAAGGATAACCTATAGCTATACCGTGAAATTTAAAATGGTTTTATGTTGGATTTAAAGTTTGTAGTTTATGCACAAAATTTGGATTTTTAATTTGAATAAAATTCAAAAAATGTGTTGATTAGATAAATAATATTAATGAAACATAAAATTTAATCAATAAAATCATATTTAGTAATTAATTTTATTGATTGCCAATTTTACAGCAAATACAAAATTTGTTTATACATTTTTGTACTCATTGAATAACCGCTATATTCATTTTTTTTATGAAATTTTGCATCACTTGCCTTTATAGCAAAAAAAATTCTGATACGTAAGTACTGGTTTACATTTGGTTTTTAATTCCACTACACTGACATACAGTTGTCCCAAGACCGAACCATAATACTTATTAAATTAAAACACCGTTGAACCACTAATACAACGACTTTAAACAAGAATAACTTGTACGTCACGACCTCGTGACAACCATTTACGTACTCAACGTACTGTCAATTCTCTGCTGACAAAATTTGGTTCCAAACTAGGAGAATTTTTTGCGTTACCAACTGCATTTGCTCCAATCGTACAACAATGGATGACGATACTATGTATTTCTAGGGGCTATAGCATAACTAACTAAGCACTAGAGAAGATACTCAAAATTTATGCCTTGTATGCCTTGTGTATAAGCAAACTTGTAATGTTTCCTAATTTTAATCATTTTTTGTAAAAGTATTTGTTAAGATAAAACTGATTTTGGCAAATAACATACCATCTAAGAAAAGAAAGGGTGGGTGGGCGGGGCTAGTAGTTGCTAAGATAAGACTGATTTTGGCAAATGTCATACATACCCGCTAAAAAAATAGAGGCGGGTGGGCGGGGCTATTACCTGCTAAAATAAGACCAAGTTTGGCAAATGACATACCCTCTAAGAAAAGAGAAGGTGGGTGGGCGGGGCTCGTACCAGCCAAAATAAGACCGATTTTGACAAATGACATACCGTCTAAGAAAAGAGAGGCTGAGTTGGTGGGGTTAGTACCTGCTAAAATAAAACCGATTTTGGCAAATGACATACCTTCTTAGAAAAGAGAGGGTGGGTGGGCGGGGATAGTACCTGCTAAGATAAGAGTGATTTTGGCAAAAGAGATACCTTCCAAGGAAAGAGAGAGCGGGCGGGTGGGGTTAGTACCAGTTAAGATAAGACTGATTTTAGCAAATAACATATCCTCTAAGAAATTTTATTAAGTTATTATAAGAAACGACACTAGAGGCTCTAAAGTACTTTCAGATTTTTTTCAAATAGGAATACCTAGAACCTCAAGATTGTTTTAAATTAAAAAAAAAAATGGGGTTCCAATATTAACACAAAAATAGGTCAGGTCAAAATTTTCCAAAAATAGAACACCAAAGTCCCCCAAAATTGTTTTAAATAATTTACAAAAAAAATCTCTAGGGGCTCCCAAAATAGTATACCATGGGGACCTCCCCTGTATAAGCAACTCTAAAAAATACAAATGTATAAATATAAATTTTGATTAACGATTTACCATGGATACTTAGCAAAACCCTAAAACGTTTGCAAGATTTCAGGGCATTCGAGCTTTTAGATTCAAAGTTAAATTGTAAAATACTGTTATATATTTGTCACTTTTTTTCAAAAATCTGGACATTTAACATAAAGAGATCAAGACAGATTCATAAACCACCTTCTAAGTGTAGAAGTATGTTATTTTATAAAATATAGACAACATTTATCATCACATTGTTGATAGCAACTCTTAGACAAAGTGTTTTGCCATCTATGCGATAATCCTATCATATCGACATGGACTACAGACGGCAGGGAGACGACAGAAAGGCGAAAAACGAGCGATCTATATTTTCATACTCCAGAGGTCATGAAATATTGAGGAAACATAATACATATTTCCTCCTATGCTCTGGTAGGAAAATCTGTCGACATACCGCGTGATAACAATGACTGAGTCTGTTGTTAATCCTGGATTTTTAGTTGAAATTGGTATCATGATGTTTTCTATAATTTCTGCTTGTCAAGATTGACAGATTGTTGACATTTTTAAATTTGCCAGAATGTATGCAATACATAATCTAAATGTATAGCATGTCAAGATTGACATATCTGTGACAGAATTACTTCCGTTATACCTACATAAACGCAAGAATCAATTTTTTATTTAAAAAGCACTGCCAATAGCCTCAGTCGGTTCTAATCATTTAAAGGCAATTACATTTCAAAAACAGTATTTTTTGGGAATAAAAACAGATTTTTATCGTAATTTAATGCAAATGTCTAACTTGCGATAAACTGATCACATGTATCATAAATTTATTCACAGATTTGAAGTCTACACAGAACAGAATTATTAATTTTCTAGAGTTGACGTTTATATGCAATCAACAGACTCTCCATGTGTCATGACGTCGATTCCGTGTAGAAGTCAGTAACGGAAGTATATTAAAAATCGAACATTACAGTAAAATAAAAAAAAACTGTTAATAATATCTTCTGTTAGACAGCTACTAAAGAACGCGATAATAAATTGCACCATAACCTATTAAAACTTCTTCTTTACGTTTTTATCGTTGATATTCTTTAAGTTATGTCGAAAATGCGCGCACTTCTTTATATTTCTAGTTTCCAAAGCAATTTTTACTTTGCCGAAAGCAGGAAGTCCAGATAATTGATCTAATATTTCATCAGGAAACAATGATATATAATTTCTCAGTTTATTTATTTTGTATTAACTGTTAAGCCGTTAACTAAATAATTACACGAAGGTTTATAGTTTCCTAGACCATTACCTTGACCATTAAAGATTCCAGTTAAAAGAGATGAATAATTTTAATCAGTGTGTCTGACAGCTGCAGTACTACTTTAACTGTCGATTCTTTTAATATCGTTCCTTCATGTATACATTCTATGCATAACCGCGTATCATTTAAACACATTAGCCACATTTTTAATCTAGCGGATCGTAGAGTTATAAATCAACGCAACCGTTCAAGAAGCTTAAAAGCGAATTTATGAGCACAGTCTGCATATCTACGTCAACAGTAATGAATATACTGCAGCCCCTGGGTATTCGCTTAATTGATAAAATTGCATCGTCTGAGCCCCCCGGTGTCTTCCTGCATTCCCCTGTGTTTTAGAAAATTTGACAGCCGTCAGCAACGTGATCTGTCGTAATTACAACAAAAAGTCGTCTATGGAAACCGTTAATCCTTTGAAGAAACGAAATAAAAGAGACGTAAAGTTTAAGGATGTTGCAACGCTCCAGTAGCCATATGCACACCCAACAAACGGGAAAGCACGACATTTTCAGCGAACTTAATAAGTTATTTTCCGGCGGAATGTAACATTGATTAAACGTTTTGTCTCCACGATTTTGCATCTAATGGTTAATACTTAACATGAAGTTATTTCCATTTTACATTATAATTATGTAAAGCAGTTCAGTTCTGTGAAAGCTGTTGTTTGTAACAAGTACTAAACGTTGCTGAAAAACATGTCACAAATGTGTTGTTTGGATTAAATTCGAACGTTATGTTAATTTGTGGTGGGTGGTTACAACAAAACTGAAGCTGTCAGCTGAAACCATTAATCCCCCTGAAAAGAAATAAATGAGATGCAGAAGTTCAGGATGTTGAAACACTTCAGTAGCGACATACACAAGCTTTTTCTTTACTGGCGGCACGAGATGCAATCTTGTCTCATTTCAGTAAAATCGATTCAGACGTGCGCGAACGGTCTGGATTACTCCGGGCCTGCGCTGAAAACACATTGTTACAATTCCACTACAGTTTTCACGCACTTTTTCAGGGGCTTAACTGAAATAAGATTGTCTGAAAACTTCAGATCTTGCAGCAAAAATGAGTTGAACTAGAGGGCTAGACAGATTAACTAAAGGGTAATTTTTTTGAATTAGGAGGGGTTTGTGTGATGATAAGGGATAGAGACAGGGTGAAAGCTGTGGTGGAATTAGTATACATGATTGTACCGGACCCGGCCAAAAATGTTTGCGGTAGTGCAATGACCGGAGTTGGAAATAGTCCGGGTTTTCTGAAAGTTGTAATTTTTGATAACTTATGATTAAGTAGTGATCGATATGTGAGTTTTATGTGGTTGTAAAAACAGTGTATTCATTATCGTTATTTCGGTGTTGTGATCGCTGGAGTTTTTTCCGGTAAGTGATTAATCAAGATTTGAATTTTTTGTGGAACGCGTCTTTTCCGCAAAATTTTCATTGGTTAGTTGATGTTTGTTTTAAATTGTTAGAGTGACGGAAGTGAATTCAGTGTGTGAGTTTTTGAACCGGCAATCAATAAATGTAGCAATTTATTGCGGTGCATCAGTGCTGGCATAGCTGCACATGCAACTGCACTGAGTGTGGTATAATAAATTCATAATACTTCTGAAAAATCTGATAACAGTTTATGTTTATATAAAAGTAATCCGTTGTGTGGGTAGTATCAATTTCATTAGTTAGTAATAGGAGATAAACTAGCGTGAGTATATTCATGTTTGTGTCGATTAATTGGGTAGTAGGAGAACTATAGTACTGAATTAAAAATGAATCCACTGCAAGAAAAGACGTATTTTGCTTAAGACGAAAGTAATAAATAACTGTAAGTGGGTACGAAGTACGGAAAATGTGCATGTTAAAATTATGCTATGTGTATTTTGGGATGTGTCTAAATTCACTAATAAGAAAGCCAAGGTATTTCTTATGAATCATGAGGAGTTATTTACTGGATTATTATCTGTTACAAACAATGTGGTAGCATGTTAGAAATTTGACGGTTGTCAACAAATGGAAAAGTAATTAAAATAGATCGTCGTTGCATTCTTCAGTTTGTTTTAACAAAAACAACTTACATTATCCGTAGATATAATCTCAATTTGTATTTTTTTATAACCAAAGAGTATTGAACTATACACATACAGTCGAAGAATAAAAAAATATGTTTATGTTTTATGTTATTTTTTTATAAAAATAACAATAAAAAGTGCTTTAAAGTTATATATTGTTATTGATTATTGATTATTGATTATTTTTAATAGCACATCTGCTCATGTTGATAAAAATTTTACAAAAAATATTTTGGAATGCAATCTTTCTGTTGTTTTTCATTTGTACTATTGATGCGATGTAGACCATAAACTCTGTTCTTAAATGTCATAAAGCAATATAATTTACCCGACAACATAAAATGGATCCAGGTTTATGAATAATAAATCAGTTCTCGTAGTTTTTTATACACGTGAGAATGTCAATCGCTAATTCATGAATATATTAAATTGAAAATATTTGGGAACTCTTGTATGCAACTTAAGTTTTTTTTTTATTTGAAGCAAAAAAGATGTACACAACACCTGAATAAAAGTTTATTTTTATCAGTAGTGTACATAAATAATGATATATATTGATTGAAACACTAATATAATCAATATTGGTAGTTTAGTATATGAGATTTTAATTGAAGTTCATTTTCAATTCTCGTTGTTTTTATTATTTACACTATTTATTAATTAATTAGAGAGTATTGTGTGCTTCCTTTTAATTTGTATAACACGTTGTGTAAAAAATTGTCTATTAGATATAACACTGAAAATAATAATAATATTAATAATAATAATAATAATATTAAAAGTTGTTACGCAGAAATATAGTGTTTTAATTGTTAATATTCATTACTAAGTATTCACAAATTATCTATACAAGATGATTATTAATCTTTCTATTTAATTGAAAACTGTTTCTATATTTAGTAACACACAACATCTGCTAGCCAACTATTATTTCCTGTAGCACTGTGTAAATAAAATCGAAGATTATTTATTTATTGTTGGGATATTTGTATTTATGAGCGTTTTAAAGAAAACGATATTTATCGCTATACTAAAAATTAATAAATAAAATGAAGTATAAAATAATTTTATTGCGTGTACGGCCAACAATTTACAAATATAGGCATAAAATGAACGACGTGTTAAAAATATGTAATTTTTTTTAAGTGATAACTAAATGAAGTTAAAACCACTAACCAAAATTTGTGTGTTTTTCAACCTTAAAATAATTCTTGAAATTTTTCTTGCTTTTTCTTTTCCTCTAATTTATTGAACCACCCATATTTTGTATTTCATCTATGAAGTATTTAGTGTTTTAATGTCTCAAAACCTGGGTGTACATATTTAGGAAGTTATTAATTTAAAATCCTGGTACTAACATAGTTTGTTGTGATTAGTGTTAATAATTCTATACAATTTTTGACATAATCTTAAAGAATTGTATTTTAAAATGTTGTCGTGTTGTTGAAAGAAAACTCCATTTATTAAGAAAAAGAAACCAATAATTAAGCCCCACCCACCCACCCCTATCTCAATTGTGATGAATTTTTTATTTGTTGTAAGTTTCAAGCACGGAGCTTAATTACAAAATTCACATTTCTCTACGAAAATTTAAACCATTTTAAAGATGTTTTAAGTTCCATGTTGCCTTTAATCGAGTCCGTCAACCGACTCTGTACTTTTACGTTTTTTCGACTTTTCATAACCCCTAGAGTACGAAGAATTAGGTCTTCCGTTTCCGTCTGTCTGTCTGTCCGTCCGTCTGTTCGTCTGTCTGTTCGTCTGTTCGTCCGAATGCTTTGAATCTTGGAGATGTTTTAAAGTTATCATACACATGGTAAATTTTTGATCAAAATGTATTTGCTCATTATCCCTAAAAAATTGATGACGTCATCTCAAAATATTGCTCAATAAATCCTATCTTAAATGTGCAAAATATGATGAGTCTATGTTTGTGCTTTATCACTGCATTAATATTTTTTAGATTTGCTTATACGGGGTGTCCCAACAAAATTAATGAATGCGTGAATTTATTTTATTGATTTAATCAGGAACTGCAAAACCGAATACTTTGAAATCTTACAGACATTTTAAAGTTATTGTAGGCATGGTAAATTCTTAATCAAAATATGTCTGTTTATTGCCCCCAAAAAAATTGATGATATCTTCTCAAAATTTTGTTGAATAAATTCTGTCCAAAATGTGCAAATTATGATGAGTTTTTACTTGTGATTTATCATTACATTTATATTTTTAGGTTTGCTTACACAGGTGGCTCAAAAAACTTTATGAATGAGTCAATTTATTTTATTTTTTAAATTAGGAACGACTCATTCCATTTTCCTAGAAAATTTTGGGAATACAATCTCGAAACAACTTTAGACCAGTTTTTTTTTCTTAATATACCTAGCCTTCTATTCACAATAAGCAATTAAGCTCCACCTCTCGACTGACAACGAATGAAAAATTCTTCACGATTCAGTTAGGGGTGGGCGGGTGGGGCTTAATAATGCGCTTTTTCGTTCATAATAGATTTAAGACTTGTTCTTGAAAAATTATACAGGGTTTTTCATAGTCATTATTTTATTAGAAACACGACTCGGTTATGCGAAATAACGTGCAATTCTTTAAATTTCGAATCTTAGGTTGGTTTTAGAATAAAAAGTCATATCGTTAATAATACAAATTTTCAACGTGTTCTCTATTTTAGGTTGCATACCATAAGATCGAAAAAATATGTCAATACGCTTTGGATTTTTATTTATTTTTACTTCCCGATCGTACGTCAAGGAAGTATAATCAACCAATCGATTCTATCGGGCGACTTGCCACTTTCTTGTTTTCTTGACGTTTCATGACCCCTAGAGTACGAAAAATGGAGTCTTACGTTTCCGTCTGTTGTCTGCTGTCTGTCGTCTATGTCAATTTTTATTACACAGATAATCTCCGAAAAGACCGGACCCATTGTGTTCAAATTTTGTGTCTAAAACGCTAATTCTATTTAAAAATGATTTAAGTATCGTGTTGTTGAAAGAAAACTATTTGTTAAGAAAAAAGGCCAATAATTAAGCCCCACCCACCCACCCCTGTCTCAATTGTGATGAATTTTTCATTTGTTGTCAGTTCAAAGGACAGAGTTTAATTAGTTACAAAACCCACATTTCTTTACAAAAATTTATCATTTTAAAAATGTTCCAAGTTTCTTGTTGCTTTTTTTCTTATTGCCCTTCTTTTTCTTAAAATACGTAGCCTGCGAAACTGTCGACGTAGAAGACATCTTTTCTTATTTGTTATGTCCACGAGTCCCGAAATACAAAAAAATAGTATAAAGAAAAATGGACGAGAACAAAATTATGAATAGAAATACGTAGCCTTCGTTTCATAACAATAAACTCAAAACATGCTTAAATTTATAAATTTTTGTTGACAAATACCAAATTTGCAATTAAGCTCCGCTCCTGGAGTGACAACGAATGAAAAATTCATCACGATTTAGATAGGGGCGGGTGGGTGGGGCTTGATCTTGCGCTTCTTTTCTTAATATGTATAGTTTTCTTGCAACAACACGATACTTAGAACATGGTCCACATGGTAATTTCTTGTAGAGAAATAAAGATTTTACAATTAAGCTCCGCCTCTTGGCTCGCGACTAGTAAAAAAAAATAATAACAATTGAAATGGGGGGGGGCTTACATTGAGCCTTGTTTTTCTTAATATACCTATAGTTATCTTATACAACAATATACATACTCCTATACTTGTGATGTACGAATCCGCTTTGAGTTTTTTCCCTAAACGTCTAAATTTTCGCAGAAATATTTCCGAAGTACATATAATAACATTTTACTACGAACACGGGATATACGCCTTCCTAGAGTCGTGGGTAATTTAGGAGAACGTCAGCCTGCTGGCTTAATTAATAATTGTAATCCTGTTTCGAGGAGACACTCTTTCCAATCAAACAAATTGCTACGTGACATTCTTTCAATGTATAAACATAAACATTTGAAATTAAGCATGTTATTAATACATTTCTTTGCTGTGGTTATCTGCTTCAAATATTTTTTAGACTGTCCGTATTTGTGCGGCGACTCTCTGGAATTTACGCTCCCACGGCGCGGGGGTGTTATTTATGTCGCTGGTTTTTACTTTATAGAAGTTATCACAAACAAAAATTGCAAAATAAAATTTATACCATTTTTCAAAGAAGCGAACTTTTGAACTTCTGTCGAAATAAATTTCGACCAATTTTTTTCATCGAAAAATTGATGACGCGGTATTGGTTCCAGTTCAAAGGGAAATTAGGTGTTAATAACTTCACAGACCATTTAATGGGATTTCATTTAAAAATAAAATTTCGGACGGTGCTGTGAAAGCTATCACGTTTATTATGTGTGAAGGGTAATAAAAATCGCCGGAAAAATTATATCAACATTATTAACGTTGTAATAAAAATTTTCAAAAATTCTGGCTGTCATCTTGGAACTAAGTATTACATATTTTTTTATAAAATTAATTTTAATTAATTGAATGGTGCGAAACTAGTAAGAAAACTTTGCTCTTACAGATACTTTCCTTGTTTGATTGATTGATATTATGCTACGTTAAAGTTTGTTAACCGTTCTTTCTTAGCCAATTTTCCATCAGATTTAAGATTAAAACGTCCTATCCTTTCCAGTAATTAAATGTTGCAGCAGACAATCTTACTCATCAAAACATTAGTGGTGTCTACAGCCTGAACCGAGGTCGCCGGGGAAATAATTGTTAAAACATTGCACTGGCTGCAAATAGCAATAAATATTAATATAAAGCCCATTATGGTTTGCAATTAAACCATTAAGTATCTTCCATAAATTGAACATCCTTGCACTCATACAAAAAAACTTTAACAACTAGGTACACACAATGGAGACAAATACAGCAAATGAGTGCATTTAAAAATATATTCAATTTCAATTTGTAAACCGTAAGCTAATAGTTTATAGATTACGTTGACTGAAGCATCTAAAATAGACGCACAACACAACATATGCGTTTCGTCGGTTAGTTTTTATGTCAGAAAGTAACCACAAATGAGTGAATTAGCATTTAAATCTGTGTTTATTTTCAAAGATCGAGAATAGAAAGTTACGAAACTTTTAGAACTATAACAATTCCAAATTCTTGCCGCCACCCCTTGCCGCACTGTTTGAATGGCCGCACAAATTACAGCCTATTGTGTTAAGAGAGTCTTCAGTGCAGGAAACATGATATTACCAAGTACAATCAAGGTATAATTTAAAATTGAAGGGAACTCGTATATTATTGGGAGTAGTATAAATCGTCTGCTCAATTAACTCGTGGGGATTCTTCATGATTACAATACACAATGTGCATAATTTATGGCGTTTTGAAATATGGGTAAATGCGAGACCAAAGGGTGCTGTAGAATCGTAAACGTTACTTTCTGAGATTTGTTGTTATTGTTAATCAGTGCGGTAACAAAGCTGGGAGTTTAGATGATACTTGGCAGAGACGGGTTGTTTTAATGGATAGATGACATTTGCGCTTCCAAGTGCTTTGTTTTAGAGCAGTAGCGCACACACTGAAAGTGGGATGGGAGTTATTGAATTATTACAAATACCTACAAAAAGTTTGTATTTTTAACTACCGTTAAAGTGATTGCAGACCCAGAGGACGTTTTTTCACTTTTCGTTTTGTGCATTGATTTTGCCACTTGAAGAAAGATTTTTACTTTCCATTGATACCAACTTAAGTTTATTCCTCAACGAATTGAGATTTGTCTCAAGTTTCAAGAAAGTTACAAACCTTATTAGGAATCACACTCTAACTTCGTAAAACTTTTGCAAATAAAATACATTTGTTACAACACTTTTCCCTGACAGGCCAACTTAATAAACGAATTTGAAGTGTGGCTACTTTACTAATTTCACTTCTTTTGTTAGATGTTGGATAATTACAAGAAAGTGCTATCTTAAAGCTATTACTGGGTCAGTCTTGACGATTATCTGATAAAGCGCACATTTTTTAAATTTCTCTTCTCTGTGTATGTACACAGTTTTTTACTGTCAGGATGATCGTTCGAGGATTGACATCAAACTATTGTCAACTTGCAACTGATAAAACTCATAGGTTGTTTAAAAAACTGAGATAATTTAGTTATAAACCGTTATACCATATGATCGAAAAAAAAGTGCTTAAGCAGGCTATGGCATTTATTTTTAACATGATGATGTTGGTATTGCCACTATTTGACACTTTTTATTTTAGTTATATAGTTAATAAATTTCATAACCTACTACAAGACATTTTTTTTTCGATCATATGCTATCTGGTGTTTAATAAATTGAAAAAGTCATGAAGTTGACTGACAACACCGAAATGTCAAAAATAAATTAACTTTAAATTTTCTACCTCTGTGAAGACGATATTTTAAAATTAGTGAAATGAAAAAATGAAAAAAATAGTGACTTGACTGTGTCCTGATAAAATTTTGTAGTGACGTCATCAAATTTGTAGTGGGGATAAATATATCAGTTTGGGTAGATAAAATGTGATATTTATAACAACAGCATCTTTTCAAAATTTCAGGAAAATAAGATAATTGCTTCATTTATTATTATTATTATCATTAATGTTATTACAAGGCATCGTGGATTAATAATTCTAAAAAATAAGCAGGCGGCGATAAATTTGTAATTATTGATGGGGGCGATTAAAGGACTATCGTTAATGTTTTACCATTAATAGAATATTCGTAAAAGATAAATTTTCGGAACAATGAATCAGTAATATCGAAAGTTGTCTGACTAATAAAATCCCCAACACACCACAGATGCGTAGCCAGACAGACGAAAACGGAACATCAATATTTCGTGTTGATATAACCCGTAAAAGGCGGAGAAAACATAAAATAAACCGTTCGTCAAATGGACTCTATTACCTCAGCTTACCTTCGCGAAGTAAAAACGTCCGATTAGAATTAATGAAGGCACTAAAAATATCATCAGATGTTTTGCAACAAAACATTAATCGATTTATTTCAAATCTACTGCCTGTATGAGGAAAAAATTGATCGAAGTTCATTTCGACCGAACTTTCTTCGCGCCTGAAGTAAGTACACTACAATAAATCCAGATTTTTCCAAAAATTTTGTGAAATTTAATTTTTATTATAACCTTTACAAATTATATTAACAATATGTACATATAATGTTAAAGTAAAGACAAAGAAAAGTGGTATGAGTTTGTTTCAATTGAGTTTTTCCATGACAAAATTTTATCATCAACATTTTTGTAAGGCTACGTATATCAGTTTGAATAGATGCACTGTAATATTAAAACCAAGAGACTCTATTTCCAAATTTTTGGAAAAATGGATTTAGTCGTCAAAATTTTGAGATGACGTCATTAATTTTCTGGGAGGGAATAAACGAATGAATTTTGATTAACGGTTTACCATGATTACGGTAACCTTAAAATGTTTGCAAGATTTCAGAGCATTCGGTTTTGCAGTTTCATAGTATATTGGAAAATGTTGTTAAGCAATTTAGAATTTTTTCCAAAAATCTGGATATCTAAGGTGAAAACTCAACATGGATTCATACACCACAAATACAGGAGTATCTCATTTTATGATATTAAAAACAAATTTACAATAGTAAATTTATTTTTAATTTCATTCAGGACCATTTAAAATCAAATGGACAGTTCTTCAGTCAGTTTTGAAATATAGTTGGTGTAATGATTTTTTGATTCTTTACGTGCCAATATGTCACCATATTCTTTTGAAAATTGAAAAGCCATTAAAACATTAAATTTCTTGGAAAAACCGGGAGGGCTGCAATCAAGTTTATAATGCACTTGAACAATATATTTTTTAAAAGATCTTTGTATAATTTCTACTTCCTGAGGGTAAGCCCAGAAAGTATAGTAGTAATCGAATTCATCGAGCGATTTGCCACTTTATGTTTTCTCGACGTTGCATGACCTCTTGAGTTCGAAAAAAGTGGTCTTCCATTTCTGTCTGTCTGTCTGTCTGATGTCTGTATCCATTTTTATTAGACAAGGAATCTCCGAAACTACTGGACCGATTGTTGTCATATTTATTATTAGATGGTTAAACGTTAACTAAAATTTGGCTAATCATCTCCACCACCAATGGGATGACGTCATCTGAAAAATTGATAATAAAAAGTTATTTTAAATTTTACAAAATAAGATACGCCTGCACTTGTGGTGTCGAATTTTCGCCCAAGACATTCAGAATTTTTGGAAAAAATTCAAAAGTGAATCACAATATTTTGCAATATAACTTTGAAACTGCAAAACTGATTGCTCTGAAATCTTGTAAATATTTTAAGGTTATCGTAATCGTGGTAAATCGTTAAGCAAAATTTATTCGTTTAGCCCCTTCCAAAAAATTGACGACGTCATCTCAAAATTTTGTCTATAGGTACTTGTGATTTATCATTGCATTAAAAGTTTTTAAATGTGTTATACAGGGTATCAAATAAAAATTAATGTATGGGGCAATTTATTTTATTGATTAAATCGTTTTCTCAAAAATTGACGTTTCATGACCCCTAGAATACGAAAACATAGGTCTCTTGTTTCCGTCGTTTGTGTCAATTTTTATATGTATATTAGGACGACATTCCTAGTAATTCCCAAAGTGTTCAAAATTTCCATAGATTAGAAAGACGCTAGAGAGTCTAAAGACTAAATACTCTAAAATCTAAAGATTTTAAAGGCTCTAAAGGGTCTAAAGTCTCCAAGGACTGTAAGGGGTTAAAAACTAAAATTCTGTTTCGAATACTTGAAAGATTCTAAAGGTTCAAAAAAAATTCCAAAAAGCCAAAAATTCTAAAACTTGTAAAAATCGCGTGAACTCTTAAAATGCCAACGATTTTAAAAATTCCAAAGACTTTAAAGAAAACAAAAATTTTAAAAATCTGAAAGTCGTAAAGTTCGGAAAAATGCTTTCTTTAATTTTTATAAATCCTAAAAGCACTGAAGGCTTTGGACACCCTAATTTTTTCTTATAAATCTTAGAGACTGTAAAGATTCCAGAGATTCCAAAACTTCCAAAGATTTAGACTCTTGAGATCTATAAATTTTAGAAAATCTGAAAAAAATTAGGAAGTGTGGGAAAAAAATTTAGAAATCTTGAAAATATTGGAAAATGTTGAATTTAAAAATTCTGGTATAACTGGAGCCTGATAATTTTAGAAATTTTGGAAAATGTGCTCATTCTGAAAGATTGAGTTTTGCTGGAAAATCTGAACATTCAGGAAATTTTGAAAATTTTGCAAATTAGGAAAATTTCCCAAATTAAAAGAAAATAAAAAAATATTAAATTTCATAATTTCAAAAGTTTACACAATCTTAAGATTGTAGATATTTTAAAAATTCCTAATGTTTGAAATATTTAAAAGGTTTCAAACCTTTCAAAAATTTTAAAGACTCGACACATTTTAAAAATGTTAAAGTTTTCATCCACTAGAATTTGCGAATTGTAAAGACACCAAAGATGCTAAATAAACTAAAGTTTTAGTTTCTAAATAGAAGAAACAACCAACCAATCTTAAAAATTGTAAAGATCTTGGAGTATTAATGTTTCTAGTGATGTTGAAGTATCCAAATTTCCAAAGATTGTTAAAACTCTAAGGATTCTGAAAATTCTAAAGATTCTAAATATTTTAAGGCCTCAAACGTTAAAAAGATTTTTAAACTTCTGTTCCAAATATTTTAAAGATTCTATAATTTGTAAAAAACGCATGAACTCTTAACGGGACAAAAATTTTAAAGATTCCATAGACTCTAAACAAAACAAAAATCCTAAAAATTTGAAAATCGTAAAAATCTGAAGAATGCTTCCTTTAATTTTTATAAATCCTACAAGTATTAGTGGTCTTGAATACCTTAATTATTATCTTATACACCTCAGAGATTCCAAAAATTTCAAAGATTTAAAGACTTTTGGGGTCTATTAATTTTAGAAAATCTGGAAATATCTAGATAGTGTGAAAAATCTGGAAGACCTAGAAATCTTCAAAACTGAGGAAAATATTGAATTCTGGCATATCCGAAGACTGATGTTTTTATAACATTTAGAAAATCTTGAACTTCTGGAAATTTCAAAGATTTCGAGGATTCCAAGGGTGCCAAAACTCTAAGGAGTCTATTAATACAAAATTGATATATGTGCCGTTGCTAAAATGTTAATGACGTTATCAAAAAAAAATATATGGAAAAACTGACTATAAAGATAAAAAAAAAGAATTCTCAAAGTTAAAGTTTATAATTTTTCGAAGTTGTATTTGATCGACTGTACTTTAGGGGCTAGGGAAGTTTTGTCGAATAACTTTCAACCAATTTTTAGAAGTAGTGCTCGATGTAGTGTAAAAATTCAAAACAGAATTGCTCGTCGTGGTTTCCGATTTTTCCGCTACTTTCAGAAGAATCTTCGATATAACCCTCAGACTGTCGAAGATTTAATTAATTGCCGTTAAATTTCCCCCGAAATCTGATAGTATAGTAGCAGACGTCCTCTGAAAGCAATGTCCGATGTATAAGGTGGAAGTTGGCAAATTCAGAAAAGTCGTATGTCTGCGTCTCGGAATTTTGTTTTTTATTTCCGGTCTGTTGACTTTTACTAACTATTGTGTGTCATCAACCGTCATTTGACAAAGTTCATCTCTTCGATGTGTGCTAGCTAAGCCTATAGCAACATATGAAATTTAGTTCAGTGTCAAATACGGATCTGGAATAGAAAAAGCGATTACCTTGATCATCAGTAACTTTATAGACGATAACCCTCCCCTTTTCTTTTCAAAAGGCAAAATAATTTATCATATTTACTTATATTTCAATCGTTATTATTATTTAGTAAAGTTGTTATACGAAATAGTTGGTTCAAAGAGTTGAGAATATCCAAAATTTGTAGTTTTTTTTTTCAAAACAAGATAACAGGATATTTTCTGAAGAAGTTCTTTCGACTTTCTTGATCCTACACCAGCCCATGAAACGACCAAGTCGAAATTTGCGCTTTATACAAATTCTTCAATCTCTGGGGACGCCTTTTCGCTATGGATAATATGTTATAATAAACTTTAATACTGTACTATACTAAAATACAAAAATTATATTATATATTCAATTGTAAACGTCATAAAGTTCGCGTTGCTTTTCATAGGAGAAAATGCAGTGAAAAACGAATGTGTTTTATTAATTCTTACTATTGTGTATAAATTACATTTGACAGAGTTGTTGAAAAGCGTTAATTTCATTAACGAAAATGTGGGGTTAGGTTATTGCAGACATATTTCATAATGTTTACAAAAAATCAAGGCTACCTTGACGACTTTTTCAACTGATCACCCGATACCGGTCTTGTGGATCGACAAGAAAACAATAACACCAAATAATTTCTTTGTTATGGAAAATCTGCAACATTCTCAAAAAACTGTCAACTCACGACGTCACTTTTTAGATTTCCACAACAAAAGATACATTGTACCTCCCCTACTCTAAGAGACGCCACTGATCCCGTGTGACGCGTGCCACGGCACACCGCCCGAGAAGGCAGCTGTTCAGAGAGGCACCCTAAAGCCGAATGCACATGTCTTTTATTTTTTGGAGCAAGCACAATTCCCACATATGTTCGCCAGAAACGCAAAGCAATTACGCCGCTAAAAGATGCGAAATCATCCACTTCTGCGCCTCCCATTGTAATAACGGCATTCCTGACCGAAAATGAAATTTGTTCCCCCCTAATTTACTGTCGATTTGGAAGAACTCAAAGAAGAAATAAACCCACAGTACCAGGAAGAGCACATGTTTAAACACACCATCAAAGAGCTTCGGATGTTCTTCCCTGAATTAAACTCCACTTAAAATAAGTGATCGTCCAAAAGCGCGTCCTGCGTGGACAAAGCTGAAGCTGCGCATCTGCAAGAAATGTTAATTGCGAAATTACGACAGGTTGACCGCAAAAACTTTCTTTTGGGTGAATTAGGACAATTACGCTTACTGATAACAATACGTGGGTGAAGTTGCGACAGTAGCGGAATTTCCACAACCTCATTACTGTTCCTTAATAACTTGTGGTGGTAATTTGCATCAAAAAATAATCTGTTGGTTTAAAGTGCGGTTAGTCGAATTTCCATAAAGTTCAAGGGTGTAGGTCCAGCGTGGGCACGGGGCAAGGGGGTTACTTGACGATCGAGGGAATAGTGTACACATACGCACAGATGTGCATGCGTATCGTGTGTACCTTTGACTGCTTGAACCGTGCAGCATCAAGTCGGCTTTTAAACTTAGTGAACATGTGACAATCTGGATGACCGGCCGCTGTGATTTCGTTGACGTGGTTTTGACGTTTTGTGTATATGTGAATGTTTGTTTGATGAATGTGGGTGTATTTTTGAACTGGATGTGGGCTGGATGTGAGTCGTAACTGCAACTGAGGTGAATTATTATGATTTTTTGTTTTAGACTGTGTTGTTTAATCGTTAAAATTTCGGATGTGTAAGGCAGTTGTCGTAGATTAACATGTTTTTAAGTACTTACTTAAAAAAGGAAATAGTACTAAAATAAGGTCGGAAGTAATAAATGAGGCGAGGGTGCTTCGTGGTGTCGTAAAAAGCAGACGTGATTTTATAAATTTATGTTTTTGTTAACATTACCAAAATATTTCTTGCTAAAGTCTTATCAGATGGTTTTTTTTTTAATATACTGTCGTCTTAATGTGTTGATTCTTATCTTTTTTAAGTTTTAGTGTAAATATGAAATTGAAACTAATAAATCAAATAAAACTACATATATACTGAAAAATACTTGTGACATAAGTATTTTTCAGTTCGTTGGCTGGTTATATAAAATGAAAGTGAATTAATTTTTCTGAAGACATTTTTCTCTGTTGAACTTCCGCTTGGCAACCCTTCAAATGGCTTTTAATTTAAGTTAATTAAGGCTTGTCCGAGATCCCGGAAACTTTTGTAAACTAGGAACTAGGAAATGTAAATCAGAAGTTAATTATAAACTTAGAAAATAATCACATTTTTATACGAACAGGACAGCTTGATTTTTGTTCTGTTTGTAAAAAAATATTCATAATGTTTATTGTTTTTTAAACGTTTGTTACTTTTTCAGTTTGAATTTTCTTTTTCTTATTTTTCTACAGCTGCTCAGAATGAAGTTCAAAACTGCTTGAGAATTTCGCTAAAATTTTACGTAACTTGTATAATAAAATAAATTGTAAAATCTATGATGTCTATGTTGTGTTACAAAGAGTAAAACATTTTTGTATATTCTTTTGAAAATTTTTACTTAATTATTATTAAATATACTCGGGCGCAACATCACTGTATTTTCAAATTTTCGAGAAAATGGGTAAAATTGTTCTTGATTTGAAAATTAGAAAATTTGACTTTACGAATTTTTATTTCTGATCACCTCTATACGAGTACTTTAAAGAAAATATATAGATAACAGTAGTAATAATATAAGAATCAAAAAGCCTCTGAGAAAATCGAACGCCTGACATTCGTTCTAATCACTAATTTGAATATTCTTGTACGGGGCCCATTTATATTATTAGTATAAAAAGTTGCTACACAGTTTCGAAATTTTTGCAAAAATTTGGATGCTTCGAGAAAGACCTCAAGGCAGATTCATAAACCAAAGGTACATACTATTTTTTCCTACTCGTCTTGAAACGTCAAGAAAATATGAAAGTACCCATTCGTTCAAGTAAAAATACATTTTAATGTGAAATGTATTAACATTTTATATCTTTAACAAGGAAAAACTGGCAGTTTAATACACGGAGCACAAAGTTTTTGTCTAGATGTAACTTCCGGGAACGTTCGTCTTAAAATTTAATCTCAATTTAATTGCCTTTTAGTCAAACTGAAGTTCTTTTGTTCGCTCTTCAATTATAAGTTTAATAACGTGCAATTGTTTAAATTTCCAATTTAGCTAGGCTGGTAGTTTCGAAACGTATGTGCATGCTGGGTGCATACACCACATACCTATCAATGAATATGAAGTTAAATACTGAAGAGTAATACCATATGATCGGAAAAACTTGTTAAGAGTGCTTTGGAATTTATTACAAAAAAATAAAAAAATATGTCGGTAATGTCATTATTTTTGACCTACGTTGTTTAACTCTGTCAATTTGACGTTGTGTCTGATATGTCTGATACATAATGAGTTATTATTGATTACTGATATTACAAAATTTTGTGATGACATTATAGATACAGTATAATACTAATAATAATAGTATTGTATTCCCAAACTTTTGGGAAGCTGGAGTGTCATTTTTGATTTAATTAGTAACTGCCTGATTCATTAAGTTTTTTGAGTCACCTTGTATAAGTAATTTTAAAAACTATGAGTGCATTGATAAACAACAACAGTAGAGTCAAAATTTTGAATGACGTCATGAAGTTTTTAGGAGAGGATAAACGAATCAATTTTGATTAACAATTT
The DNA here is from genome assembly GCF_036711695.1 of Zophobas morio. NCBI lineage: Eukaryota > Metazoa > Arthropoda > Insecta > Coleoptera > Tenebrionidae > Zophobas > Zophobas morio. The sequence goes on from NW_026972107.1 coordinate 14,142,494, forward strand.
ACCATGATTATGATAAAATTTTGCAACATTTCACAACATTCAGACCCGATTTATAGAAAGCGAAGTTAAAGTTAATTCGCGATTAACTTTTAACCGAAGTCCGTTGCGAGGCAACGCGCATATGTATTTTAACCAATCACGGGCTCATATTCCATATTTTAATTCTCTGTTAACCTAATCGAGGATTAAATATTTAACTCGCTGTTCTATAAACTGGCCCTAAGTTTTGCAGTCTCAAAGTTCAGTTGCGAAATGTTTTTATAAAATTTTGACTTTTACAAAGAACTGGACATCTAGGGTGAAAACTGAATACGGATTATACACTACAAGCACAGGGGTATTTTTTTTATAGTTTATAGTGAGTTTAAAAACACTTATGTATTGTTGTAAATTTTGGAGATGCCATCCGATTGGTAGTAGGGATGATTAGCCAAATTTTGGTTCTGCATGATATTTCTAATATATATACTAAATTTGACGACAATCGGTCCAGTAGTTTTGGAGATTATTAGTCTAATAAAACAGACAGACAGGCGACAGACAACACACGGAAACGGCGGATTCTATTTTTCGTACTCTAGAGTTCATGAAACGTCAAGAAAACATGATTAAACCGTTACGACACTTCCTTACCTTAAGCTCGGGAGGTAAAAATAAATAAAAATCAAGAACACAATGACAAGTTTTTTTCGATCGTATGGTATATATAAACTTAAAATAGTGAGCACATTGAAAATTGATATTATCGACGATATGACTTTTTATTCTAAAACCATCCGAAGATTCGAAATTTAAAGAATCTCACGTATATCTGGTGTTAGTAGTAAAATGTTATTATACTTCGGAAATGTTTTTGCGAAAATTTGGACGTTCAGAGAAAAAACTTAAAGCGGATTCGTACACTGCAAGTATAGGAGTATATTGTTGTAGAAGATGATTAAACATATATTAAAAAAAAAGACTCAGTGTAAGCCCAGCCCCATTTCAATTGTGATTAATTTTTTTATCAAATGGGAACCAGGGAGGCGGAGCTTAATTGAAAAATCATTTTCTCTCTACAAGAAATTTCCTGGGAACCAAGTTTTAAGTATCGTGTTGTTGAAAGAAAACTATACATATTAAGAAAACAAGTGCATAATTAAGCCCCACCCTCCCGCCTCTATCTAAATCGTTATGAATTTTTCATTCGTTGTCATTCCAGAGGCGGAGCTTAATTGCTAAACGCGTATTTGTCCACAAAAATGTATAAATTTAAACATGTTTTGAGTTTATCGTTGTGAAACGAAGACTACGTATGTAACGAAAAAAGGGTAATAAGAAAAAAAGCAACAGGAAACTGAAAACATTTTTAAAATGGTAAATTTTTGTAGAAAAATGTGGGTTTTGCAATTATACTCTGTCTTTCGAACTGACAACAAATGAAAAATTAATCACAATTGAGATAGGGGCGGGTGGGTGGGGCTTAATTATTGGCTTTGTTCCTTAATAAATAAAGTTTTCTTTCAACAATACAATAATTAAATCATTTTAAAATAAAATTTGCGTTTTACACACAAAATTTGACAACAATTGTTCCGGTAATTTCGGAGATTATCTGTTTAATAAAAATTGACATAGACGGAAACGGAAGGTTCCATTTTTCGCACTCTAGGGGTCATGAAACGTCAAGAAAACATGAAAGTGGCTGAAAGTTGATAGTCAATGATATGACTTTTCATTTTAAAACCAAAAATTCGAAATTTACAGAATCGCATGCTATTTTGGATAAGTTACTCGTGTTGATAATAATGACTGTGAAAAACCCTGTACATTTTTTGAGAACAAGTCTTAATTCTATTATGAATAAGAAATTATCTCTTAGTTTGCAAACAATTTAAGAGCAGTTTCCAAATTTGATGGTTTCACGAATATCATTTTCCGTAGGTATGTCCTTGAGACCTTGAGTTTCCAAATTCTATCTAAGGTGTACTTACTTATTACTGCTCCAAATTCAAATTAAATCTGAAATTTTTTGTTATCCATAGTTACATACCAAAAATAAAGTTATTTTTTGCTTCAAAAAACTAAACAAAGCTATACAGTATAACCCAACTTTTTATTTTTTCTAAAATATTCATTCAAACTAGGACTATGGGTGACGTAACAATTTTGACAAAATTGCCCAGAGAATTTCAAATTTCATCTTAAAATTTAATTCATTTATTAGAAAATCAATTGTTAACTTTCTTCCGGTATAATTAACTGTCCATCATCATTCATCACAAAAATATTCAAAGGCTTGTAAGTAAAACGAAATTTTAATAATACTTGCTGAAACGAAAATTAATTAGTGTTGTTAATTAACATTAATGTCGCAGCAGATTTAGTAGGAGCCTGTTGTCTGTTATGTTATGGCATAAAAATTAACAGAATCAGTAAAATGGACAAAACGACCTATTCATCATTGTCTAACTCCAATACATCCTGTATTTAATCAATGTCCAATAATACTTCGAAATAGCTTAAACGACATCTTTATTAAGAGGAATTCCTTCAGCAGTACATTTCACTGTTTCATTTTTACACCGTTTGGAATCCCAACTTTGTAGTCTTCCAGAACATAAAACTAAATATATGATTCCACCAACACAGTATACACCACACTGAATCCAAAAAAATGGGCGCCAGTCTTGGAACGTGTGACCACTGCTTAGCAATAAAGCCACCAGTCTTGTAGCAACATAAACTCCAAATGCCGAAACCATGTTAACTAAACCACAAATGGTACCTGAATAATTTGGAGACACTTCCAGGATGTTTGGACAGTGTCCAGCTGTCACAGCTGCGTTAGCTATTAACGCTAGATAAAAAGACGTTAGCGCAACTGCTGCAACATTGCCCCAAACACCCAACAGGATCATAAAAATACTCGGAACTATTAACGAATACGTCCCGAAGACTTTTCTAACAGCGGTAACTGACATCCTTTCGGATTTTAATAATCGATCCGCTATGTATCCGTAACTCAAAGACGATATGTATACACCTGAAAAATGTAATAATAATTTCAAATGTAAGCTTCCGGTTGCAAAATCTACCCCAGTTTGGAAGACTTGAAAGAATCCCGTTTTGTTGAATATTGTAATGTAAAACTTGATCAAGATAAGACGGCAGCTCTGCATTTATAGTCATATTTCCAAAGAAACTCGCTGTTTGTGCAAAAGCAATTGCCCACACTGGTCCAGAAGAAAGGATTTGTTTCCAAGGAATTTCAGTAAACTTTATTTTCTTTCCACTTTCGCCAGTTTCTTTTATTTTGTTTTCGAGTTCTTGTCTTTCTTTTGGAGAAATTCTGGGATGTTGGCGTGGTGAGTCGTAAATTAGGTAGAACCAGAAGCCTGACCAGAGTAGTGATATTGTTCCAGAAAAATAAAATACACTCGGCCATCCATACTCGGAAATTAGGAAGCCGCCCAAAATTGATGACAAGGCATAACCTATGGAGGAAGATGTGATGCATGACATAAATACTGACTGTTCTGTGGGAGCAATCCATTTAAAGGATAAGGGCATCAGAGCTGGCCAGCTGGCTCCTATTAGAAAACCCATAAGGACTCTCGAAGTTAACAAAGCGTAGTAGTTTAAATGTGCAATTACTGGTGTTATAATTGTTAACACTGCTGCTAATACCATCGAATATCCAGAAACCTTTTTTGAACCGAACATTTCAGCTAATCTTCCACTGGGGATTTTAGTGAGCGCAAAACCCCAGAAAAACATGCCCAGTATATTTTGTTTTTGGTCTTCATTCCAGTCAAAAAGTTCTGAGTTGCTAGTTTCGTTATTCTTTTTTATCATGGTGACAATAGCGATGTTGAACATTGTTTTTAACAAACCATTGAGAATAAAGCCTGAGGTTACCATTATAAATAAAATTCGGCGACAAGTCATTAACTCTGGGTTAGAAAATTGTGAAATTAGTGTTATTAATGTTTGAAAATTACACATACCTAATGTCCATTTTTTTGTAGTTGATGCCATTGCCACAAGTATACTTTTGTAAATTTTTACGTGCTGGTTGTATTAAGAAAACTTTTTTCTACATTACTTATCTATTGACATATTTAAGGACACAGCAAACTGGGTCATAAAATTTAGAATATATGCAAGGACGATGAAATAAATTCGTTTGTCAATCAATTAACTACAATTTCGTAGAGTTTGGCAAAAAAAGTCGAACAGGGTCTACATAATATAATAATTGTCAGGTCGAGTCATAATTACAAATTTAAATTTGTGCAATTTTACTATTCATTATAAAAATGCTATCTTAAGAAAGAAATTTAATTGTGTAAAATTTAGATAGTTATTTTATTAAAATTTCGAAGAGTTTGTTATCTTCTAGAATCTGAAAAAGTAGGTCCACATTTTCATCTGTCTGTTGTTAATCGTTTGCTCATTTTATTAGTGAAATAATCTCCGAAATTCCTCTACAAATTACTGTAAAATTTAAGACTCATTTTAAAAATATCGTGTAGAAAGCAACAAGCCGACCAAAATTTGGGATGTTGATTATCTCACCAAGAAAATTTTACACTTTAACTAAGAAACTATAAAACCGATTTCTTTGCAATTTTACACCCACTTTAATCGCATCGTGAACGTGGTAAATCGCTAATCAAACATGATTATTGGTTCGTCCTTTTCAAAAACTTGATGACGTCCTCTTAAAATTTGTTAAATAAATCTTGTTTGAAATTTATTTCTGGTTTAAAAATGCAGTCATATTTTTGACGATATTTAGGTATATGGATTATTATTATCGTACAAAATTAAAATTTTACAATTGGTCTTAGAATTTATTAAGCCACTTTTTTTTAAATTCATTTATACATCCCCTTTAGAAAGTTAATAACGTCATCGCCAAAATGTATGGAAAAGTATTCATGAAAAATGGACTTCGAGAAGTCATTTGAATTTCTTTTAATTTTAATTTTTAAATTTATTTTTAATGAGTGAGTCAATTAATTTAATTGACTAAATCACAAGTACTCTTTACTAGTTTTCGGAAAATTATTAGATTAGCACATTTTTAATAAAGTTTACACAGTCAATTTTTATAATTTATTTAAAAAAGTGGGTTCGTTTTATTATGCGAGCGAAGTTCTGTGTAAATTATTTTATACCATTTTTACTTTCCTAGTGCAAGCAAACGAAGTGTTGCAGCAGAGTCCATCGGACGAAGGCTACTTTCGTGTTTTCTCGATGTTTCATGAACCCTAGACGAGGAATCTCGTTTCCGTCTGTCTGTCTGTCTGTCAGTCGTTTGTTATCTATCGTACGTGTCGATATTTAGATAGACAATCTCGGAAGCCATCAATATGTGATAACGTCAGCACAAAATTGTCAATAATAAATATTATATAAATTTTATAAAATAATATACCAGTATGTTATTTTATACATATAGTATATATATTTTTTCTTTTTTATTAATATACATAGTTTTCTTTTCACGAAAAGTAAACGAAAACATTTTCAAAACGGTAAATTTTTGTAGGAATGTGGATTTTGTAATTACGCTCCGCCCCTCCGTCTGATAACAAATAAAAAATTCACCACAACTGAGATTGGGACGGGAATAGGTGGGGCTTAACTTTTGGCTTTCTTTCTTACACAATACATATGGCTTTCTTTAAACACCACAAATACTTGAGAACATGTTTCACAGGGTAGTTTCTTGTACAAAAGTAAGGATTTTGCAATTAAGCTCCGCCCTCAAGCTCACTACGAATAAAAAAAAAATCAACACAATTGAGATCGGGTGGGTGGGCGGGGCTTGCATTTTTCCGTTTTTTATATTATATTATTTATACATAGTTTTTTTTTCACGACAACAACCTAAAATTTTCAAAATGGTAAATTTTTATGGGAAATGTGGATTTTGCATTAACGCTCCGCCCCTCGGTCTGATAACGAATGAAAGATTCACCACAATCGAGACAGGGGCGAGTATAGGTGGAGTTAAACAACATAATATAAAAAAATATATAAATATATACTTATACAGCAGTTACTGTATTTGCAGTTTATGAATACGCCCTGAGTGTGTTTATATTAATATAAGCGGGTTGCTTGGGGAAGTACTGTAATTGAGTCAATCGGGCGACTAACTACTTTCATGTTTTCTTAACGATTCATGATCCCTAGAGTACGAAAACGTCTGCCTATCTATCGTCTGTGTCAAATTTTACTAGACAGATAGTCTTTGAAATCGGACTGATTATTGTCAAATTGTGTATTTATAATAACAATATTGTGCAGATGGTAAAACGGCAACCAGAATTTGTATCAATCATCCCCACCAAAAATAGGCTGACGTCATATTCAAAATTTACAATAGCAAATGTTAATTAAATTTTATAAAATAACATACTCCTGCACTTGTGGTTTATGAATCCTTGTTGAGTTTTTTATCATAAACGTCTAGATTTTTGTAAACAAATCGAAATTGTATTTTAAAATTCTATCTAAAATATGCTCTATACTTGTAGTTTATCAATGCGGTCATAGTTTTTAGAAATAGTTATGCAGAGTGGCTCGAAAAATTAATGAATGAGTTAATCTATTTTACTGATTAAATCATTTTTGGAAAATTTGACTGTATAGTAATTATTATTAGAAAACCTCATTTGAAACATATGCATTGCATGCTTCTTGACCTTTATTTTAACACCACACATATATCTGTACTTTGCCTTCCAAGTCAAAATCAAATTTTACAAGTTTTCGAAGGAACAGGATTTGTTGGACTGCGTACTTCAGGGGCCAGGGAAGTTCTATCTAATAAACCCTGGATCAGTTTTTTAGAACAAGGTGTACACATTTCCCAATAAAATTAGACTGTTAAACCTTATTTAAATTGATTCTAAAAATTTTAAACATACATTATATAGATTATTATTTAAGGATATTTAAAAGCTGAAATTTTACTTAGTTGTATATCATCTTTATTATAATTTTAAAGAATGTGTAAAGTTCTCAAATAACCGGTTCGGTAGTTTGGTATAACAAAATAACGACATTTTGACAAAAAAGGGAGTAAAATTTAGACATTTTTGTTAAAACGGCCAGGACGAAAAGACAAAATATTTTTGATTTGTAAATTTATGTGTAAATCTACCAAATGTTGAAGTTAATCTTTCACAAATTTTAGCCAACAAGCTATAAAAAATTAGCCCACGTGGTAAAAATTAATAATTTTATTAATTTGAGATCATAAAAAAGCATAGTGCATAATACGTTTATAAATTTCTTTTGACACTCGTTCCGCTCAGCTTCGCTCGTGCCTATAAACTCCAAAGAGGGGTTTATAAAACTTGTTGAATTTAGCATACAAAAATGCGAGTTCCTATTTGCTTTTTGTATAATATTCTAAACTATTGTAAAACCTGGGATTCTATTTATACATTAATATTCCCAATGTATTGGTAAAACTACAAAATTTATCAGTTCCATCTGGCTATCGTTGCTTTAACATTATACTTAGGGCATATTGCAAAATAAAATAAATAAAATCAGATTTGTCCAACCAAATTTTTCGGTTTATCCAAAAAATAATATAATTAAGTTTTTGGTTTTGCTTCAGAGATAAATTTGGTGTATATTTTTTTTACGAATCAATTAAATAATTAACAGCAGTTAGAAGTTTGTAACACATGTAACTGTCGTTAAATTAGTCGTCTTTAGTAATCCAATTTTTACACGTGTTTCTAGCTTCCATGTCGACTATCTACGGACATGACATATTTAAAGACAACACAGGCGAATGGCTCATAAAACTGAAAACAAGAAAATAACTTTAGTTGTCAATTAAGCTTTAACAATTTACACAGGTCTGCAAAACCCAGTGCACACCAGTGGTGGTAATTAGTAAAGTTCGTGCATGTTGAACAAAATACTAAAACATATACCTACCGTGCGAAATTATACAATAAATGTCTATTTTGGTCCCTCTTTGTAGTTATTTTAGAGCGTATAAAATTTCCTTCGAGTAAGTATTATGCAAACATATATTTTTACAAAACAGTAACTTTCTCTTACATTTAATTGCATGAAATTATCTTCAATTCTTTTAATAATTTCAAATACCATAAGACGCGCTGCATTATCTTCCAATCTTAATGGAACTAATAGATGTATCAATTGCTACTAAAACGTAAAAACATTACTACCCATTATCAAATTAGACAGTATCAAAGTGCCGTAATCTTGAAGTACTTCCATATGGGATTGACCCCATCAACAATCAAGCTGGTGACGTTTATTGAAGTCATGGTCTGAATGCCTGCAGCCTAGCCTGAAGGGTGTGTATTGTTTAGCTCCCTCCCCTTGGAAAAAATTAGTCTGGTGCATGCTGCAGTCCCCAAATCGATCAATAGTGATGAGAGAAACATTCAGTCCTGTGAAGATGTGCATGCTTCATTAAGTTTGAATAGAACTGAAATGGCATTGTATTTAGTTGCGGAATTAATTTCGATTGTAAACAAACACACCGTATCGTAACAATTATCTGATTTACAAGCCGAGATAGAATTGTTGTCTTTCGATTGTCTAGACGAGAAGAGTCCAACAATGGATGTGAGGTAAGCCTACACACGGACTTTGACATTGATTATGTATATTCTTGTGAGAATGGATTAGGTCATACTGTTAGATAAATGGTTCAGTGTTGGAGATAAACGGGTGGTTGTTGGAGCTCAGTGGGTAAGACTGAACTTGATATTTCACGACGAGTACCACTTCAAAGGCTAATAGCATTCACCTCAATTATGCTTACCTACCTTAAAAGCTTTTTTTAATTTTTTTAAAAATGATATAAAAGAACAATAACAACTGTATTTAAAGGGAACGTGACGTCATTCCGCTGGTCAACCGATTCGGAATATACGAGTCAAAATACGATACATACATTTTTAATTGTACATAATTACAAGAAATTTTAAAGAATGTGTCTTTAGAATTAAATTTTTAATTTGACTAAATAAAACGTACAAATCTCGTATTAACGTCTAAGGACAATATTAAACGAGCCGCAGATATTTTAAATTTGTGTCAGATGTGGATGCATTTCTCGTACATCAGCTGTTAGAATTTGAACTATGTGGATTCAAGTAACATAAAAATTTTCAATTGTGAAATACGGAAATCCCAATTTAGACTGAAGTGAAGAATGATGTGCATAGAAATAGGTTTCGGATGTTGCTATGACGTCACCTATAAATTTCGCGCCACGTTAAACTACCAGCACTTTATTTGAATAGATATTGTTCTTTTAGCTATTTAAAAAAAGTGTGAATATTGATCACGGTTTTTTAATTAAAACGATGTTCATGTTACACTGAAACAAATAATTTAAAACACGCTAAGAAGTCTTAAGGAGGAAAATACGATGTCGATTATTGTTGTGTCTACCAAATACCACATTTTTTTTAATGTGTGAACATTTTAAATATTAACAAACATAAGTTTACATAAACAATATTTTAAAATTATTTATAAGTTACATCATCAGCTTTGTGTTCTTAAAATTTCGATGACATTAGATGAGTCGTTTCTGAAATAATCGGTTGAATAATTCCGTTCACATATTAATTATCAAGATCTCAGATTTTTTAATACAGATAATAAATGAATAAAATTTTGTTAATGGGCAAAGGAAGGTTAGTATTTGACCTAACGGTTTTGTAAAACGTTACTTTTTTCAAGACATATCAAATGCAATTTATTTAAGAAAATTTTGAGTTGATGTCATATATTTTATGGATTAAATGAACAGATAAATCTGTTAGCAGTTGTAAACAGTTTCGACCTTCTTGGGTCTGATATTAATAATTGCGATTTATTTTCTACTGCGCCATCTATGGCACAAGCAAACAGTACACCGTCGAAATGTCATTTTCGTTAGTAGAACTTCCATAAAAGTGGGTCCTATTCTATTTGTGGCTTTAATGTTATTTGTATCTAAACATCGAATTATATGTGTACAGTAACAGTATAATCGTTAGTAGGTTACCCATGTAACCAGTTTAAGATAGCGTATAGGCAACACATTAAACATTGATTGTCGTCCATGCACCGTAATTATACAAACCGAGCTGTCTAAACATACTGAAAACGTGCCCTAAATTTGTGAAATTTTGTATGGATTCAGTCGAATATGTAATCTGTAGTGGTTTCAAATATTTATTGTCATTAGTTTTCAAACTTCATTGCTGAAACATACAAAATCTAACGACTAGACACAGAAATCAAACTAAATCCATTTTTGTTATTACATTTCTGTAGCCACAACCACCGCCAAGATTAGGCTAGAATTACAATTTGCTTCATCATCAATATCAAACGACCATTAATGATTAGAAATTTCTGACACGATTAAAGACCGCAGTAATAAAATATTTCAGTTCCTCTATACCTTTGCGGTCTCTTCTTTCCCATTAATAATAAAATATGACTGGCACTTTGATGTTATAATTAGCTTTCATGGACCTCAAAAAATCTAACAATAAAAAAAGTGTAAATAATATGATAATGATCGATAAGCCGGATAATACTGACATACGTCGCACCTGTGTTCACCTACATCCTGTATCACCGAATTCATTCTTTGGCTAATTTTTTCAAATGGAGCAAATTTACCAACCAAGGTTACCCGTGCCCAGAATCTTAACGATCCACATTGTCTTATTATCACCGCTTTATAAATAATTTAACAAACTTTACTCATTTCTCTTTGTGTAACGATTACTAATCCCATTCGTATCGGTTTCTTTGGCATAATCGTATCCTTGTGGCTGTTTACCACGGATTAGTTTTCTAAATATAACAAAGTGGAGATCTAATAGAAGTGCACATGTTGACGACTGTTGCACAATAATTGAAAATTAGATTGTTTCCGCGCACTCGGTTGAAGAACATCCGGTGCGTTAACGACACTCAAAGTAGTAAGAAAATTGTGGGATTTTAGTACCACCAGCATAATTTCTGTGTCAGTTTGTCACATATGGAAAGCTCGTATTTAAATTCAGGTCTGGTGTTTAGTGACCCATTGAGCAATTATGCTCCAATCAGACTACTTTTGTGGCTATGCCATAATCAATTTCCATTGTTCAGGAGAAGCATCCTCGAGGAAACTAGGGAAGGCTAAGTGGAACGCGGTTGAAACCTCGTGTGATTTTCAATTGATGATAAAAATTGAAAATGCTCATTGGTTAATGGAAATCCAAAAGCAATTAAGATAATATTGTAACCTTTGGCTGGAATTTCTCTGATGCTTGCAACCTAATGGAAACGCTTTTTTTATGAGAATCACCGAGTAAAATGGCATTAACCGTTTACAAATGATTTCTGTAATAAAGGGTTAGCAATCAATTAGACAAATAATCTTTGTACTACGGAACCGGTTGCTTTGAAATGTTGTTTAAAGTTATGTTTTTCATTCATCTTCACTTAAAAATTGTTAATAATAAATATTATTGCGGGTTTCCCCAAAACAGTTAAGTTAAAAGACGTTATCAAGACACTAACATTGATTTTGGAATTATAGTGTAACATTGTAGATGTCAATTCTAATATATTTATCCCCGCCAAAAATTTGCAGTGCAATTTACGGCAAAAATTAAGACAGATACATAAGCCAAAAGTGCAGGAGTATATTTATCAAATTTAAATAGCATTTACCACGCAAAATTTTGAGGTGGCGTCATCAAACTTTGGGTGGAAATGATCAGAAAAATTCTGGTTAGCGTTTTATCATCCACCCGATATTCCAATGTTCCTAATCTAATACTATTAAACGAGCAAAGTTTGTATATATATATTTATATATATATATATAATGGGTTTCTCGAAAACGGCTCTAACGATTTCGATGAAATTTACAGGTTAGGGGTTTTTTGGGTCAAAAAATCGATTGATCATAGTTTTAACTTCTGAAAATTACAGCTTCATGCATTTTCAGCAATTTTCAGGCAGTGAATTATATTTGTTGCTAGGCAACTTCAGATGACACTACACGAACACGAGATTGTTTTATAAGAGAAGTTTGGGTGACAGTCTGACAGTACGTTTGACGTACCTTTTTATCTTCAATTGTACGTACCGAAACATACTCCACTGTATAGAGGACGTTAAAATTCACCTTCTGAGGTGAGAAAATTTACCGAAAACTAAAGAGTGAGCGTATAAAAGGCACACGAAAGTGCGTTGAATTGAGATTATTTTGTCAAGCATTCATTTCAGTGGTTCCGCGGTCGGAGTCAATGTGTGATCGTTTTCCGGGATGGGACCGTGTTATTTGAGTTTTTGGGCTCAACGTTTCGCACACTTTCGTAAGTAGCATCTTCGGGAGCAGGGTTGAGATTGAGAAATTAGGAATAACGCAAAAGAGCACGGTAACTCAGTATGATAACCACACCAGAGGCGAAACTCTTCTGGCAGTAAGAATGTAGTTGTGACCTTTTTCTAGAGTCGAGAGAGAGAACTAGGAAAAAAAAAGAACGACAGAGAGAAAACTTGGGTAACAAATGCGATTGTAATAAATGTCAAACAATAATTCCAGTTTTCTGTTCTTTAATCTCTACATGTCACTTATCACTGTTTAAAACAAAGACTGCTTATGGAATTTCTTTTTTAATGTGTATTTTTAATTAGCGCGTCTACTTCAAAATGCATACTATACGCATATTTATCTGTCCTAATCTGATCTAATACTACCAAACGAGCCGAGTGAAGCTCGGTCAACCAGATATTAAAAAATTATTTGTGCAAAACCTAATTTTATAATTTATCTAATCTACATTTATCTAGATTTGTTTGATTGTACTTTAGGAAGCAGGGAAGTTTCATAATTTTAGGACATTTAGGTGATATAGTAGATAACAATAAATAATTGGTTAAAGCTTTAATTTTTTAAGAAAACTTGTGCACTCAATTCTAAAAAATGAATCGTATCATTGAGGTATGTACTTATAATATTGTTACTCTCTCCCAAAGCGTTTTCTTTCAATTAATATTAATTATTTATCAAATTTTAAGGTGACGTCATAAATATTTTGAAGTAAATCAGTAATTCAATTTTAGTTCATCCTTTTCAAATTTTAATTAATTGTAGCCTGTACAAAATTTATTTGTATAAATCTCCGAACAATTTTGTTCTGGTGAAATTGAATAAAAAAAATCATGATTAGTACTGTGATTTCGATATTTTGGGGTGCATTAAACCTCCATAAATGGGCATATCAGCTTCTCAATTTAATTAAAATGACTCTTACTTCTAAAAATTATTATTTAAGGTCATCAGTTATATGGGACGAATAGATAAATTTTGGTTTTATTATGAACCGATAATAGTCTTAAAGTACATCTAAAATTTCATGGTCACCGATTTTGTATTTTCCAATATATCTGTTTGACACAATTTTCAACATTTTTAATTTTTTAAGTATGAAGTATTTATTTATTAAAAATGTTAAATAGTAGTTGTATTGTTGATCGTTCTTCACTTTGATAAGGATCTCATCAAAGAACATTATTTAGTTTTGGTGTCCCTAATGATAAAAGTCTTGTCTGAATGGCAGTTATTTTAGTTAGTGGTGGATCCTACTAATACTAACAGTACTAATATTATTTATTTATTGCTAAAATGTTCGCTTTAAACGATTTAATTAAGGAATGATTCATAAAATGTTGCTTTTTACGACATAACAGTGTCGAAAACCACCACAAATCAATTCACACTGACATAATTCTAAAAATCTACATATTTTTTATACTTTGCAATAAATACCACTGAATCGTTGTATAAATAAATGCGCGTTTTTTCCATCTTGAAATTATTACATTTTAATAGATGCGAATACGGAGAAAGTACCAAGAAAACGTAAATCGTAAGCTGCATTCCACGGTGTTCGATGTAAATATCCGTGTCCTGACTGACATTGAATTTTTCCAGTAAAACAACGATTAGCATGCTCTAAAACAATAAATAAAAAAGTGGAAGTTTCAAAGCAAAATTGCAGAATTTTAATGACTCACATTGCCATAGTTAACGTTGTACGTAGAAACTAGAAATATTTAAGATATGAACTATTTGTTTTGTTATTTGTGTTTGCATAGACACTCGTCAAACTAACTTAGATAAAAATCTTTAGAAAAACCACAACTTTGCCTTCGCGTTGTTACCTATTATCGTTTTAAATATAACAGTGTTATGAAAAACGTTGCCGATGCAGAACCGTATGACGTGAAAGTGTGGTGGTACAACATGAAAATATTTTCAGGAAATTTGGAGTCGCACGGAAGAATTTGTAAGTGTTTTTATCAGTTTCCGTTGTAAGATGTGGTTTGTTGATTTTTTATCGGTTTATTGCGAAATTCACGACCGGAGTTTGTTATCAGTGAAAGTATGTACAATGCAATCGTTAGTAGCACTGACCTATTCCCTAAAGAAAAATTTTTTATAGCCGGAATATCCGAGCATCAAACGCTTATTGTGTACCTCTATAAATAACACAAAATAAAAGAGTTTGCGTCCGTGATCTTTTTATTTTGTTAAATGCACGCAAATATCGTTTGCCGTGCTAAGTGAATGTACAATTACTGTAACACGTACAAGATGATATTTACCCGGTTAATATAAATTGAAGTGTCATTTGAAAACCTTTTACCCGATTTTATCAAATCATAAATCATTATTATTACTTTTATAAACTATTTCAGCAATAAATTATTACAATCAGGATGTTATGGTTGTTAGTGTTAATATGTTTATGTCTTGAATTTTCAGTACTTAGTGACATAAAAGTGAAAAGAATTACAACAGGTGGAAAGCGTTTTTCCATATTTGCTGCGTATGATCTAGTTAAAAATTTCTAAATTGACAATAATAAATAAGTAGCTGCCCAACCCATATTTATAATTAATTAATTGTGTGTATAAAACTAATGTTTCGGAACGATGATACTAATCATAAAATTCATATTAAAACTATGACACTTTCACCTACCTAGCAATAAAATTTTAATATCAACAAATTATTTATTTAGGTTATAAGCTGCTACTGTGGAAATACGAGGAATACCGCTGGGTTACAAATTTCCGGCTACTGTGTAGAAAAGCGGATTTTGTAAAATATGTATGATCAGACCAAGTACGTTGTTATTTAACACCTACATTTCAAGTTAATGCAAATGAAATGACGCTAAAAGCCATTCGAGTATGAGTCTTATGTCACTAATTATAAACTTCCAAACCAGGAACAAACTACAAGTTCAAGTTCAATGTCTTTCGATATCATCACACTTCGTTAAACATAAGAAATGTTAAGTCCAAACAAGTCTTCTGAATTAATGAGAAGTGTGGTCCTGTTGTTGTCCATATATCATGTACTATGAAAAAAGCAGTTTGACAATTTGTTAAATTTTTGATATTTAAAATGATAAAACTAAAGAACAAATTACTGCTCTATGGGTGGCAATTCTCTTCGAACTCGTCAAAAGAATGTGTTCTAAGTATCGAATAAAAAGGGAATTAGAGCTAACTGCGTTAACACTTGACTTGGCGATTTTGTGCGGTGAATTTTATACCCTAGTTATACTGTCATTAGCTGAAGGTCAGTTGCTACGTTTTAATGTTCATGCCAGAAATACCAGCTAAAATTAAAAAAATATAGCCAACTCTAGTTTTCTTTTTCTTTTGTGCGACATTATTAACACATGTGATATGAGAATGTCTTCATCATTTTGATGGGGATAAATATATTAATTCGTTTAATGACTGATCACTTCGTTACTATGTTTTTAACATTTGTTTGTTTGTTCAACTTTTTTTCGATATATAATCTTATAATAACATAAAATTTCAAAATAATTAATTCGGTGGTTTTGAGAATCCTTGGAATAAAATGGACAACTGTCAGAGGCAATGAAAAAAATGCATTTTTATAGACATTATATAACTGCGGTAATTATAATTGTTTTATTTGCATTTATATTTGTATTTAGAGGTGTAAAATAACATAATTTCTTCGCTGTAACCAGAACATAAAATAACTTACAGAACTTGACGTTTTAATGCACTCTATTAAGTAAGGAATTAACTTCTTTAATTCTTTTCTAAACTAATTATTGTCCTATCAAGTTAAGCTAAGCTGATATGCCTGAAAAATTCCTCTGAAATTGGATAAGTCAGGAAGAACAACGTTCAGGGAGAGGCAGATCCGACCCATTAAAATAATTACTAAATGGCATTAGACACCGTAATTTTAAAAGGAGAAGTCATTGTTCTTAGATATAAAATCTTAAATATATTTATTTTAATTTCCTTGACCTATTACAATGTGAAAAACTATTGATAACTGTAGATATTTCCACTTTTAGGACGATATAAGTGATGGACCTATAGGGTCGTTTTGCAATTATGCAATTTATTGTTTATTTTGTATTTTATAGTTCTTAGAACATAAAAAGTTTGTATGTATGTTGTCGATTTTATTAGATTTATTGCTTTCTTTAAAACATCCCTTTACTCCAAAAAATAAATCATTGTTTTATTTTTAGCTAAATGTTGTTTCAACTGTGGAATTGTCCTTCAGCCGACTTTCTATTTTTACGTTTTCTCGATATTTCATGACCCGTAGAGTAGGTACGAAGAAATAGGTCTCCCGTCTGTCTGTCTGTCTGTCCGTCCGTCTGGCTGTCTATCTGATTATCTGCCGCCGCGGTGTTTATTACATAGATAATCTCTCCGAAAGTACTGGACCGATTGTTGTCAAATTTTGTATTTATGTTAGGAATATCATGTAGATGGTAAAACGCTAACCAAAACTTGTCTAATCATCCCCACCATCATATGAGATGACGTCACTTCAAAATTGAACATAGTAAATGGCTTGTATAAAGTAACATAGTCCTACACCTGTATTTTATGAGTTCGTGTTGAGTCATTAGCTGAAACGTCCAGATTTTTGGAACAAAGAATCAAAATTATAAAACAACATTTTGCAATTTTATTTTGAATTTACCAAAACGAATGCTTTGAAATCTTGCATATGTTTTAAAGTAAGAAGAGCGTGATACATTTTTAGTCAAAATATATGTATTTGCTATCTTCTCCAAAAAATTGATGACGTGATCTGCAAAAATATGACTGAATTTAATCCATTAATATTTTTTGGATTTGCTTATACAGGCTGACTCAAAAAAATTATTAAATGCGTGAATTTATTTTACTGATTTAATTAGGAACTGCAAAACCGACTGCTTTGAAATCTTGGAGATGTATTAAAGTTATCATAAGCATGGTCAATTATTAACCAAAACATATCTGTTTATTCCTCCCAAAAAATTGATGACGTCATCTCAAAATTTTGCCGAATAAATTGTACTCAAAATGTGAAGAGTTTTTACTTGTGATTTATCACTGGATTCATGTTTTTTTTTTAATTTGCTTAAACAGGTGGCTCCAAAAAATTAATGAACTACTGTTATTTTACAATTTCCATTTTACACTAAATAAAATAAGCCAGTGAAGTGGAGAAAGGAGATGGGCAGGGCTAAATGTAGCTTTTCTCTAGTTTTTGTGAGCGAGTATTAGCCTCTTCGTTCCAGTGACTACTCTTAATATTGTTCAGTCCTAGCTTAGCAAGTTTTAGCCCCGCCTACACACCCTTTTTTTTCTTAGAAGATATTTCATTTACCAAAATTAATCTTATCTTAACAAGTACTAGCCCCGCCCATCTGCCCTCTATTTTCTTAGAGGATATTTCGTTTGCCACAATCAGTTTTATCTTAGAAAGTATTAGCCCCTCCCACCCACTCTTTATTTTCTTAGAAGGTGTGTCATTTAACAAAATCAGTCTTATTTTAGAAGATACTGGCCCCACCCACACACGCTGTTCTAATTCTAACGATTTTATCTCTCTTCAATTGAGATCCACATTTCATTCGGACTAGACAAAATGAATCACTGAAATGGAAGCAGGGTGGGTGGGCGGGGTGAATTATATGTTTTTTTGTAAAGTGAGAATGGGAACTAATAGAACGTAGAGACGGTAATTGTAATTTTTTTGTTATACTACTTATTTTCTATAAGATTTATTTCTTATTTCTGAAGAACAAAATGGAAGAACGGGTGGGTGGGCGGGGCTAAGTTTAACTTTTTTATACAGAATTTTTTATAAGCTTCAAGTGCCTACAAAGTGGGCTTATGCGACAACATTAAACGTATGAAGAAATCGGTTTGGATGAAATTGCGCTGCTTCAGGTTGCTTCTGCTGCTTAACTGGGTGGGGATAAATGCGTGGCTTGAGCAGTATTATCGTCACGGGCGGGATGGAATTGCGGCTGTCTGCATGGTTCGCTCGTCGTAGAAGGAACTGCGTCGCTTCGCTTAATCGCGGCAGTGATTGTAAGCGCAATTCGTGCGAAACGGGGGTTGAGGATTACGTTAGCCCTGACAAGCGTAATCTCTGCGTGAATGGGGATAAAATCGCCTATTCCGCGTAATTCCCGCCAAGCACAATCCAAAGTCGCGGGAGGGGGTTGGAGTGTAATTCTGTTTTCTGCTGAAGGAGGGTAACCCGTAAATCGCGGTCGTCCCTTCTACCCTGAGCTATGGTAGGAGCGTCTTTTGGGTGGTCCGTTGGGGTTGCCTGGTCTCGTACCAATGACACCTTCTAAAGGGTACTAGTGGAGCGTCCCGGTACTAACGCATTTACGCTAGAGCGGGATGTTCGAAAATATTTTTGCCTGCTTATATTATGACGGTTTTCATGTCATATGAAATTAGCCCATTCTTTTTTGCTTCTGGCTGGTACTCCCGCTTCCTCCCATGTGACCCCCACGTGTTTCTGGGTCTGCCTTTCTTTTTTTTTGCACTCTAGCTTCCAAAATTTATTTAATAGGTACTTGGTTCCTCTTTTCGATAAATTGTATCTTATGTGTAGTTTTTTAGTGCTTTGTTCACATTTTTGGTTGCTTCGTCAATGTGTATTATAAATAGCAGTGGATTTAGTCCTTTTCCATTCGTTATAAAGGGTTCCGATTGTATAATAAGACAAGGAAGAATATATGATTTTCATTTTCTGTGTAGATACTTTTTATTATTCTCATAATTTTTTTGTGGATTTCTTTATTTTCAAGTATTTTCGAAAGTTTCTTTCGGGGGATTTTATCGAAAAATTTTTATATGTCTAGGAATCCTAGGAATACCTTATTTTCTCATTGTAGGCATTTTTTTCTACTATTATTTTCAGAATAAAAATGTGGTCTTGTACTTATACATCTTCTTTGATGGATCTACTTTTGTCTAATATTTTTTTTGTATGTTTTCATTGTTACGCTGGTTAGTGTTATTCTTCTATAGTTATTACAGTAATATTTATCTCCTTTTTTAAGCACCAGCATTCTGAGAGAGAGTTTTCAATCTGTAGGAGTTTTGTTTTTCTACTCACATCTGGTTTAGTATTTGTGTTAGTCTTGCTGTAGCCCATTTTTTTTTAACATTTCCGATGTAATCCTATTATAACCCTGGGTTTTCCCTTCCAGTTTTCTTACTATTTCTTTTATCTCTTCAAGGTCAATACGGTTTTCTTCATTCTCTTCGTCTGCTATATCATTATTTGGTTCTGTGTTGTTTCCATTCTATTAGTGAAATCTATCCATTGTTGTTTTTTTTTTGTCACTAACTCTCTGACTCTTTTCCTTTCATTTTTGCATATTTCATAGCTTTCACACGTTTTCTTCTTTTTAATTTTTATTCGCTTCTTTATTTCTTCTGTCCACCACTCGGTTTCCTTCTTTTTACGACTTTTCTTTATATATCCACAAATGTCTTTAACTGGTTGGAGGACTGTATTTTTGAAATAGTGCTACACTGTGTCTACGTCTTCTTGTGTTGTTTTTTCTGTTGTAATTTTTTTTTGTCAGTTCTTGCTCATACATATTTCTGAAATTCCAATGTTCTGGACATTTTTTCTATTGTCATGTTTTTGTATTTTTTTAATTTTTGTTACTACCAGGAAATAGTAACTACCAATTTCTGGTCCTCTTTTCACTTTTTCTTTGTTAGTGTGTACTAACAGTTATCGATTTCTCTTTTCTGCTGACTTTTTCCTTTGTAACTTTGTGGATCTCTTTTTGACGGAAAAACGTATTGCTGAGTATCATTTCTTGTAGTAGACAGAAATCCAGCATTCTTATGCCATTATTATTTCTAACTTCCTATCCGTAGTTTACTAGTTACTACTACATATTGTGCTATAAATTTGATCTCGTTTGTCTACTCTGCTATTAAAATTTCTTGTTACATATTTCTCTCTATGCATTCTTGATAGAAAGTCCCAGAATTTATCGTTGTTTTGTGTTGAGTAATCTTTTTTGGTCTCCCCTTTTCAACTGTCTGTCGTCTGTCGTCTGCCGTCTATCTGTATAGAATTTTATTAAACCAATGGGAAAATTCACTAGAAACAGAGTTTTGAGCTTCATCAATGCATTCAAACTTTTGGAGCAATTGTTCGACCGTCCACCCGATTTCTTGGCACTCCGCGCCAGACCAAATATAAACAAGTTAACGAAGTATGTCTTTGTAGCATTATGCGTTGGAATCAACGGTAGCGGCCGAGTATGGGTCATTACAGTATGATACATTAACGAATTCAGAAAAACAAGCTCCACAAGTATCTCTAAAAAATACAAGCCCTCATATGGCGCATAAAGACAAGACTATTGTCGGAAGTTTCGATTGCGGGGTCCAGAAAAACCACGAAGCGGCGTTCGCGAACCATCCAGAGGAATGTATGGGTTTAAATAAAGGCCATCTTCGGGAACAAGTCTCAGTCAACGGGTGGAATCCAGACAGTGAGAGAAGTAATCTAGTTAAATCCTTTCCAGTCGAGTCGGAGTTATTCTGCACATAATCGCTGTGTAATTAGTCGTGTAAATTTGGAGAAATAAATTGTTGAGTTTTACCCACGCCGATTTTAATCACCGATCAACGTAACAATATTTTACTTCTCAAGCATAAGCTACTTTTTTTAATGTATACAAATTTCCCAAAATCAACTTTTACAATTGTCTTTACATTCAGTTTCTTTATTTACTTTGTCAAAACTGTTTGCTGCAGTCGAATGAAATTCGTTATACTCAGACTTATGGGTTACTCCTGAAACTGTAATAGTGACAGGTTTATAGCGACAAATAAGGACCTCAAAAAATGAAATAGCGATCTTTTTACAAGTGCAAGTCACTATAACTGGTATAAATTTCGATGTAGCGATAAATTCAATCAATTTAGAACATAATTCTTTCACTTGTTGCACTTTAATCATTTTTTAATAGTGTGGAAGTGTTCTACAATAATTTATTTACTTTACAGACAGTCATTACGTTATTTTTATCTTGTTATCCTACATCATGTTTTCATCAAACCATACAACCTAATCGAGCATTCGGCATCGGTCTTTGGCACGGGTTTATGTACGCATGTTTATACCTTCCCAACGGTACATGATAAAGACCTTGTGGTAAACACTATTACGCATATAGATGATCACCACAAAATCATCGTAATATCATTGTTCTACGACATAAATTCTTCAAAGTGCGTGAGGTCGAGGTAGGCGGTCGAAAGCACGCACCCAAAGAATTACTAACGCTGTGGTGCCTGTCAAAAGATAATTTGTAATTCTAAAACGAAAGGAATTTTCCGTGTAAACCTGGAGGAAACTCTTGATTTCTTCAAGAGGCAATGAAATCGATTCTGATGTGCTTTCTAATTGTGAAACATCTGCATGAATGATACGGCACCTGATGTCTAGATAGTCGTCTTGGTTCATCAGGAAGGAAT
Organism: Zophobas morio; assembly: GCF_036711695.1. Lineage (NCBI taxonomy): Eukaryota > Metazoa > Arthropoda > Insecta > Coleoptera > Tenebrionidae > Zophobas > Zophobas morio. The sequence goes on from NW_026972107.1 coordinate 14,164,379, forward strand.
TGCGTGCGTAAATACCAGGATATGTGGCGCTATGAAAAAGTCGAAAAGTAAAAGTGGTCAGTGCATGAGTTATGGATTTATTTAGATTTTAGATTAGTGAAAGTGCATACCTTCAAAAATTGAATTGTTAGTTTCATTTAATTTAGTACTGTTATGTATATTAAGTGCATAACTGTTTGCATTCTTTGCTAGTAATTTCGATCGAAGGTGTTAAAAGGAGTAACGCTGTATTAATTGCATTACAATATACATACATATGTGCATTCGGATTAATTGCTTATTATGCAGAAATGCAGAGGCAGTAAACAATGCATGCATTTCCTTTAGGCATCATTTGGTTCAACAGTTATACCAGGAAGAGTCGTTAATTTATTAGATTTTATATCTTTCATAGCATCAATATATTTGTCCGTTGTAGTTGTCTTAACTTATCAGCGTCATGTAGAGAAAGATGTAATTACAACATTTATATACACAAGATCTTTAATATAAATTCCAGAGCATAGCGTTGATCATTAGTTGGTATTCTTAGGTCGTCAGAGGAGGCGTTTAGCTGCTGACCCTCGCTTCATATCAACAAAAGCTAAAAAATGTAATTATAAAAAAGCAATTTAATTTTCAAAATAAAGAGTCTTAAATTTGGAAGTTCGAAAATGTGCCAGTAATTTATTATCTGATTGAGGAGTAGAATTTTTCATTTAATTAAAGGAGATACAGTTTGTAAAGAATGTAAACACTCATTCCAGAGCTTCTAGATTAATAATTCTGTCTGGGATTTATCATTGTTTGTTTTTCTTATTATCATCACAGACAGAATTCTTTCCGAATGACGGGTTTTTACCTAATAGTTTTAAAGTCCGTAATGGATGTTTGCTTTTATGGTTGGGGACACATCATGCCGAGTTATGACGTAAAGCAATACGAAATTTATTGCGATGTCATTTGTATTTTTTATTTTTGTGTATATTTATATACTTCACGCAAGCATATTTTACTTTTTATGAATATTTCATTCATTTCTAATATAATACAATAATACAAATATAAAATTAAGTTATGCGATACGATTATAACAACTCACGCTGTGATTAAATTACATTCATTCTTTATCATTGATGGTTGAGTGAACTTGTGGAATTTTGGATCCGCCAAGAAGCTGAATAATTTTTTTATTTAGCGTGAAATCTGCACATTTAGAGTGATTTTATAAATTGATTTGATAAAAATCTCGAAACACCACATTGAATGTACGATATTTGGGGAGAAAAAATCGTATTTGTTACTTTTTAATTGTTTACCCATTTCAGTTTGAAACGCTGTAAGAAAAGAACTGGGAGTTTCCCTTTCAGTAATTACCTACCTTGTAGTTCTGGTTCTCATTGTTGTATTATTTCAGTTTGAAATAATTATTTCTGAAACAGGTTAATCTATTCTTACTAAAAAAATTATGGGTTGTAAAGTATAAGTTAGATTGAAAGTGTGTCAGCATGTAGAAATATAACAACGCGCAATATTGTTCCACACGCAAAATTTAGCTGCATCTTACGTATTAATCAAAAGAAATGAATCTCAGAAATATTTAAAATGAATTTTATAAATGCCGAAGTCAATTATGATCGTAGAAGTTACGAACGCAGGTATTTTAATCAAGAAGGTTTTATGAAAACGTGCCAAGCTCCTAGATGATGGCGAAGCTGAGGGAAAGACAAGTGATAAAAAGTCAAGGCAGATATTTTCTCCGCAGCATCGTAAGTTTTTGATTAAAATTGGAAGAAATCTACCAATGAAAAAAACAATCCAGAAAAACGACTTTGCTAAAACATTGAGCAATTGAGACCGTAAACATAATCAAAAAGGAACAAAATACGTGAAAATCAAGAAGCACCGACCTCATCCTGTATGCACTTAGAATGCAGATTCAGTTTTTTAGGCAGCGCTGACTAACTGCACCTCGTTACGGTGTTTAGACTCCGGGTCACTTCGCAAAGCACAACTTCGTCTACTGAACAAGAAAAACGAGCAAAGTACTGTCGGTTTTGAAGATGTGTTCTGTGTTCCAAAAGTAGAGGCAAAGCTTTTATCAGTGAGCGAGACTGCGGACAAAGACCCCGACGTGCTGTTTACCAAAACACAAGTAAAACTGTTTTCTTCGAAACGAGACAAAACAACAGATCGTATCGGAGACTTATATTTTATTCGTGATTGTTTTACTGACACGAATAATGCGACTGCGGAATCTACAAAATCTGCAGTGATAGCGTCGATTCGGACATTTAAATTTTAAAGATTTAGGTGAAACGAGTAGACAGCATAGGAATGAAGAATATCAGAAGTACTACTAAAGAATCTGATTGTGAAATTTTTGATAGATGAAAATTATGTTCAGAAAAGAAGATATTTGAAGCTGCACGAGACATCAAGTGCTTCAGCACACCATATCCTAGTTAAATCAGTATATAGAATTATATGAAAAATTGCCATGAGTGTCCTGCTCAATGAAGATGAACTGAGTGTTGACGAAGAACACTTTAACAAAACGTGATGAGGGCTTATACTGAATATTGAAGAAAATGAAGTTTCTACAGAATTATGGCTAACTGCATTAAGGGACCAAAAACGTTGCTATTTTTCAGTGTTAAAATTAGATCGAAGAATATAACACTGAAGTCGCTTTATTCGCCAGAATATAGAGATTCCAGTGAAAATAGTTTTGTACTTATTAAAACATGTGGTATTACTGGTGATAGAGAAAGGAAGAAAACTTGTTTGTTAAGTGGATAATTCACCCAGAAGTCTGGTATGGAATTTAATGAAACGTGTTCTTCAGTGATTAAAACTGGAACAATTAGATTGTTAATTCTGGTAATTATTCAGTATTAAAATAAATGAAGTGCCTGGTACAACAGTGTTTTTTGCTGGTAACTTGAAGAAGAAGTTTGTATAATTCGATCCATATTTTAGAAGACAATCTATCTCTTCTCATGTCTTTCCAAGAAAAAAAACTTGAAGGATCAAATAAAGGAAATATCATCGCCTGAAACGTTTATATCAAGATATGTAGTACCGAAAATTACAGATGTTATTGAAATCTTATAAAATAACATGCCCCTACATGGGTGGATTATGAATCCATCTTTCGATTTTTCTACCCTAGACATCCAAATTACAATGTAATTTTGAAACTTCTAAACCGAGTGCTCTGAAGGCTTGCAGAAGCTTTAAAGTTATCGCAAGCGCGGTAAATCCTAATCAAAATTTATCCGTTTATTCCCTCCCAAAAATGATAACGTCTTAAAATTTAATTTTTTGTTTGTTCGTTTGTCAGGATCGACTGAATTTTGGTCTAATAACCTTAGACCAATTTTTGAACCCTGGGTTCACGAGCAATATAATATATGGTACCAAACCGAGTGACTATTAGTGTTTGTAACCTTTTTGATCAGGTCAGGTCAGGTCATTCTAAGTTTTCCGAAAAATTTCAAAAGACTAGCGCAAAAACAAAGGACCACTTTTAACGACTACTGAAATTTCCCGAATGGTTTTAGTATGTTTTTTTGACAATTTCGTGTTAGAAAATTCAAGTTTTATGAAAGTTATTTTGTGTTCATAATTGACACCATGTTTAAAAAAATTGTTCTAAGTTTATTTCGGCAGAACTTCCCTCGCCACTGAAGTATAAATCCAACAAATCCCGCTTCTTTGAAAAATTATAGAATTAAATTTTGCGATGTTTGTTATGTGATAACCTAAATAAAGTGAAAACTAGCAGCATAAATAACAACCCCGCAATCCCTGCGGCGTGTGCACGTACGGACAAGGTAAAATGTATTTAAAGCAGATAACCAACGGGAAAAAGGGCCCTTCAACAATAACAAACTTCAGCTTCAAATGTTTTTTTATTCATCGGAAGAATGTTACGTAGCAATTAGTTTGATTTTAATGAGTTTGTCACCTAAAACAGAGGACTAAAATTATTAATTAAGGCACAGTCGAAAAGAATGTTTTGAATATTATTATTATAATTCGTAGACATTAAATAAAAATATGTGTATTTTCACCTTTTTGGAGAAAATGGGGTAATTCGTTCTTAATTTAATAAATAATAAAAAAATTGTTATGACTTTATAAACATAGACAATACGCAGTGAGAGATAAAAAGAGATCTCCGGTTCGAATCCTGAGGCCTTTACTACTTGACCATAGTCGCTTATATCTTGAGTTAGCGATAATATGTTATTATAGTGTGTTAATTTTTTTTGAACATTGGTTTGTTTAAGGAAAAACTCAAAGCGGATTCGTACACAACAAGTACAGGTGTATAATATATAGTATAACATTTAAATCATTTTAAAACAGAATTCTTTGAAATTACGTCATCAAAGTTGTTGGTAGGGATGATTAACCAAGTTTTGGTTAGCGTTTAATCAGTAGTTTCTTGATTACGTGTTTAATAAAAATCGACGCAGTCGCCGGACAGACAGACAGAATAACAGATGGAAACTGGAGATTATTTCTTTCGTATTCTGGCGGTCTTGAAACGTCGAGAAAACAGTCGTCCGATGTACTCGATTACTAACTTCTTTAGCTTACGCTTCGGAAGTAAAAAGTGTTCTTGAAGCTGTATCAGGTTACTAAGCTAACTTGAATGTAACTTTAGTCAGAAGGGTTCTGCTGCGTTTTTTTGAAAAATAGTTTATGTAATAAATTAAAAAAAAATCTCATAGGTCGAAAGAAATTTCGGTAATTTTAAATAATTTCAGTTATTTCCAAAGATTCCAGTAAGAAGTAACTTCGATAGAGCCCGTTGTAGAACTACTTACTGTTCTCGGTATAAGAATGTTGACAAGAAAATTAATCTAAAAGTTTTATACAGTACTTCTCTCGGCATAAGGGGCATAATCCGATGTCATGTCATCGAAATTTTGAAACAAATAAACACGTTTAAGTTAGCAAATTATCTAGTTGATGGTAACATCACAACATGTGCTAAATTTCAGAATAACACATTAAGCACTTTCTAAGATAAATTGTAAAGTTTTGCTACGTGATTTTGACTTTTTTTACAAAAGTCTGAACAAGTAGGATTAAAAATACAGAAATAGTACTGATAAACCACAAGTGTAGACAATTTTGAAACGACTTTATCAAATTTTGAAAACTATTTACAACGTTCAGGTTCTTTTCTTTTATGAGATACCTACATTTTTCAATTTTTTTTGTAAAATCTTGATTTTCTAAAAATTAGGATGTGGAAGGCAAAATTACTGATTAATAGACCACAAGTATCTACACACGCATATTATTACATTAAAATTAAATAGAATTTATCTCGTAAATTTTGATCTGACGTCATCAAGTTGGTGGTGGGGATGAACAATCAAATTTAGATTATCGTTTAATGAAATATCAATATAAAATGTTTAAAGTACGTACACTCAAAATTTCACAACAATAGATTCAGCACTTATAGAAATGACGTGTCTAATAAACTGGCCCACAGACAGACAGACGGAAACCGAGACGGGAAACCGATTTGTAAATTTCTTAACTATGATTGTTAGTAACTATTTTAACTTGGATTTTTAATACTTTCTCTTCTTTAATATTTTTGTTACTTTGTTTGTGGAAATACCAAAAATAAACTATCAAGGGACATTTTTTAAACATTTCATACCTTACATAAGATATTCATCAAAAATTACTTTTTATTACAAAAGATGTATACTACAATTTTACAAGTATTTTGGAAGGGTAAAAAAAAGATTATGTAATATTTAGAAAAAAATACTAGACCATTCCAAAACAGGGGTTCCAAAAATTGTTTCAAATTCTTTCAAAAAAAAAAAACCACAAGAACCCCTAAAAATTATTTCACATTCTTAAAAAAGAGACTTGGGACCTCCAAGATTCTTTCAAACTCTTTTAAAAACAAAATATCCGGCATCTTGAAGAGTTTTTAAAATTCTTTAAAACAACTTAAGGGGCTCCGAAGATTTTTTCACCTATTAAAAAATGACACTAAGAATTGGTAAGATTCTTTCAAACTTTTTCATAACAAAAAACAGGGGTCTCGGAATATTGAAATTCACAAATTCTTCTGCTTCTGTGGTTCAATAATCCTTCTCTAGTTTACTTTAGTATATAGTGGTTGTCCTGAAAAAAAGTATAAAATCAAAATTTTACGATTTATTTAAAAAACTACAATAATGAATTTCTTTCAAATTTTCTGCAAAACAGTGTATACAACCTAAGATTGATTTAGTGGTTACAAAATATTAACAAAATTTTATTTGTCCGTTTCCGTCTGTCTGTCTGTCTGTCTGTCTGTCTGTATCCATTTTTATTAGACACGTAATCTTCAAAACTGCTAGACCGATTGTCGTCAAATTTTGTATGCATGTTAGAAATATCGTGTAGATGCCAAAATTTGGCTGACCATCCCCGCCAACAATTTGATGACGTCATCTCAATGAACCGTATTTTAAAACGAGTTGAATATTATACAAAAATATACCCCTATACTTGTAGTATACGAATCCGCTTTCAGGTTTTTCGCTTAACGTTTAAATTTTCGCAAAAACATATGCACGGTATAATAACGTTATATTACCAGCAGTAACCAGCAGTCTCCATGGCGCACTGGCAATTTCGGGGAGAACGCGATCTGCAGCGAAGTAGTACGACCTGCCGTCGTGGGTTCGATGCCGACTTGGCTTTTTACTTTTTTATTTTCTTGCATTGGTAATATGCTGTGACTACTGATGACGTCATCACAAATTTTTTATTGGTCAAATTAAGAACGAGTCATCCCATTTTCTCGAAAATGTGAAGAATACGTACGTCTTTATATAATAATGATAAAATAAGAATTATAACATTCAGAACATTTTGTTCGATTGTGGTTTAATTAATAATTTAATTTCTACTTGGCATTCGTTCGATGCATAAACATAAATAAACACTTGAGCGTCAGATTGCTATTACCTAGCGCTGAAGGACAAGGGATGTTATTTATGCCTCTGGTTTTTACTTTACAGCGGTTATCACAAACGAAAACCGTAAAATCAAATTTTGCAAGACCTAATACTTTGAAATCTTGCAGAAGTTTTAAAGTTATTGTAAGCATGGTAAATTGTTAATCAAAATATATTTGTTTATTCCTCCCAAAAAATTGATGACGTCATCTCAAAATTTTGCCGAATAAATTGTACCCAAAATGTGCAAAATATGAAGAGTTTTTACTTGTGGTTCATATTTTTTTCATCTGTTTCTGTATATTTATGATGACGTCATCGCAAAATTGTGTGAAGAAAAACCCAACAAAATGCTGGATATAGATTAGTATTAAAATTGTGCAACTTTGAAACCTTGACAATTCTCTGAACCACTGAACCACGTGAATCTCATCAGTAAATATTTATAGCTTAAATAGAAAAGGACAGAAATGGACAAAACAATGGAAATAATCCATTATATCTAAAGCCAGCTGTTGGGGGGCTCCTGGAGCTCAGAATTGCCGTGCGTTATCTAGTGGAAACAGGTCAAAGTATACACAATTAACCCAGAATAGGGTAATTAAAGCCAAAGACAAAATTTAGCATATTTTGTACGTTTTGAGGTCTGTCTATACATATAAAAGTGTTTGTTCTGTTCTGTTCTTATTCATCAGCGCAGAGCCTAAACTACTTGAGCTAGAAACATGAAATTTTGACAGTAGGTTCCTTATGTAAGGTAAGCACCCACTAGAAAAGATTTTTTGAAAATTCCATTCCTGAGGGGGATAAAATAGGCGATGAAATTTAATGTCAATGTTCTTTTTAAATGAAGTCTATAGGAATGCGTACCTTAAGTTTTTGGCAACACCATTCTGAAACGTAGTATAAATCATTTCATTACAACATTGTTCTAATACTTATCTTAGCAAGTACAAGCCCCGCTCACTCGCCCTCTATTTTCTTAGAGAGTATGCCATTTGCCAAAATCAGTTGTATCTTAGGAAATACTGACCCCGCCCACCCGCCCTCTATTTTCTTAAAGGGTATATTATTTGCCAAAATCAGTCTCATTTTAACAAGTACTAGCCCCACTTACCCGTCCTTGATTTTCTTAAAGCGTAGGTCATTTGCCAAAATCAGTCGTACCTTACGAAAAAAAACTTGCTAAGATAGGACTGAACAATATTAAAAGCAGTCACTGGAGCGAAGACGGGGTGGGTGGGCGGGGCTACTGCTTGTTCATAAAACTAGAAAAGATTAATCCAAGGTTACTTCGACAGAACTTCCCTCGCCCTTGAAGTACAATCTAACAAATTCCACTTCTTTGGAGAATATAGAGGTCATCACAAATAAAATTTCGCAAAATCAAATTTTATTATTTTTCAAAAAATCAGGCGTTGTTGGACTACTTCAGAGGTGAAAGAAGTGCTGTCGAAATAACCTTCGACCAATTTTTTAATCTTTTTTAGAAATAAATAAATAAATAAATAAACAAATAAACAAAAAATTTAGTCAAAAATTCGGTAAAAACTGGGGATTTCTGTCACGAATATCCAACGGTAATAGTTCCTAATTTGTTTAACCTTTGTAAAATCTATTACTTGTTACTATTTAATGAAGCACTTTTTCATATCTACAATTCACTTTCCGTTATCCATAGTCCTTCCACTGTTTGCCCATTCGAATACGACCTACAAGGCCTCCACAGAATACTTTTTGCTGCAATTACCAGCACGCAATTTTTCGCACTTGTTCTTGAAGGTAGACATAACATTTATGTTTTATTCTGCCTCATTGAAAAAGATACATAAATAGGCACAATAGTCCTCAATCATATTATTAGACACACCACTTCCTCAAGTGAAAAACGCGAACAAATTGCAGTACAAGGTAATCAATCATAATAATTTTTTTTTAATTTAATTAAGCGTATTTCTTAATACAGGCAATTAATCATTTGTGTTCACATTTAGCCATCATTTGCATGAAGAAGGAAGCGCTCTTGAGAAGATCCTCCAGCATACGAATAGCACGCCTTGAGAATGCATCGCGTGCAAATATTGCAACAGTTTGATATGTTGTTGAACCCGGCAGTCTTTGGCAGTGGGCCAAATTGTCGGGACGCTTGATGACATTGCACCTCGTCAACCTTGATGGTCACCGCACCCATCACGCATGACGCCGTTTAGATTTGCTCGCTATTTTCCCGGAAAACGCATTATTACCCATCAGTCGTGCCAAGGATTGTCTTATTTTCACCAGGTGGTTAAGGCGTGTCCGATCCGGCTGCTAGATAAGATTCGCCTTTGGTCGCTTTTTGTTGGAATCGAGTGGTGAAAATATCATATCTCTTCGGCATTTCAGTTTTTTGCAGCATAACCCAATTTATCCGATAACATCGTACTAACACCTCCGTCATGTTAAGTGATGTCAGCTTAATAGCGGCCAAAAAAAACCCGCACTTTAAACAAATTTCTCTAACCGGTTGCAAAGAATTTCAGATTTTTCAAAATTCTTGGAGTGTTTACGTGGACGATTGGCGGGTTTTTAGACGCCTGACCGTGATTTCTACGGTCTTGAGATTCGGTAAAATGTTGAATGTGTATATTACCAGAGGCTTAATGAGGCGGAGCGGGCGCCACAGATTTTCCTATTTTCAGATCATTTACATTTATTGGTTTTTTGTTCAATCACGAAATTGGAAATGCTTCTGCGGGATTATAGATAATTTAAAAATGAAATGCGGTGAAAGTAATTAAAGAGAAAACCGTGATAAAATTTGCTGGGTTATAGGGGATTGATGATAACTAATTATTGTATATAACGGAAAATTATCTTTGAAAAGTCACCATTCCAGTTTTCGCATCACGGATTTTGTGAAACTACATTCACGTTGGCATTATTAATCAAAAATTGGTTTTACTACCACGAATTTGTGCGTGGCTTATTTTACGTAATACTGGAATAGAGTGGTAACGACAGTGAAAGAGATAAATTGTCTACGAAACTAGATTGGGTCATTTTTGTATTTTAACACAGACTTCAAGTTTCCAGTAATGCATTTAAGAGTTCATTTAACAATAAACTTTGGACAATTAAAAACATTTTGAAACAATTTTTAAATTGTAGAAACATTTTTGGTTTTGCATATTGACCTACTTTAATAGGAGAATGATGTATGTACACGTTATGGGCAACAAGTCAAAAAATTGGTCTAAAGAGTTTAGACAGTACTTCCCTCGCTGTCGGAAACTTGACGACTGCATGCCTATTGTGTTTTTTTTCTCATTACATTTTTGTAGTGGGAATTTAAAAAAAAATTGCGATGACGTCATCAACATTTTTGCAAGGACACGTATATCAGTTGGGATAGATGTAGTGTAATACTAAGAATAAAATTATTATATTCTCAAATTTTCGGGAAAATGAATTGGGTCGTTTTGAATATTGATTTGTAATAATCAATAAAATAACGAAACAATTTACTCACGTATACGTATCAGAGGCAACTGAAAATCGTGTATGTATAAACACTCTTAATTTAAGATGACAGGCGTAACAGCATACGTGAGAGTCAAACAGAGAAACTGTAAACAAAACGACCATCGGTTTTATTGCTTCGACTTCCGCTTATTATATAAAACATTGGGTTTTATTTTAATTCTTGACGGTGAAATTCACAATTGGTTGATTATAAACATGTCTATTTCACATTCGCGGAACCAAGTGAGCGCATAAAACAAATGCAGGTCTGTAATGTTAAAGTCGATGTAAATAAGCGTGCTACCCTTATGTTTCAACCGAGTTTTTCCTTTAACAAATTTTGTGTCGACCAAATTGGGTTGGTTGGGGTGTAATACTAATAATAAGTGTTGCCTTTAATTTAATCAATAAAATAAATTGACTTCATTAATTTTTTTGAACCACCTCTTAAGAAAATCTAAAAAATATGAATGGAATGATAAATCACAAGTACAAACTCATCATATTTTTTGCATTTTAGATAGGATTTATTCAGCAAAATTTAAGGGTGACGTCATCAATTTTTCTAGGAGGGATGAACAAATACATTTTGAACAAAAGTTTACCATGCTTATAATAACTTTAAAATATTCCCAAGATTTCAAAGCATTCGGTTTTGTAATTCCTGATTAAATCGATAAAATAAATTCACGCCTTCATTAATTTTTTTGAGTCACCCTGCATATGCAAATCCAAAAATATGAATGGAATGATAAATCACAAGTACAACTCATCGTATTTTGTACATTTTAGATACGATTTATTCGGAAAACTTTTGAGCTGACGTCATCAGTTTTTTGTAGAAGATAACCAAATATATTTTGACTAAAAATTTATTATGCTCTTTATAACCTTACAACATCTGCAAGATTTCAAAGCATTCGGTTTTGTAGTTCCTGATTAAATCAATAAAATAAATTTACGCATTCATTAATTTTTTTGAGTCACTCTGTACATGCAAATCGAAAAAATTTGAATGGAATGATAAATCACAAGAAGAGACTCACCATATTTTGTACATTTTAGATAGGATTTATTCAGCAAAATTTTGTGGTGACATCATACATTTTTTTATGGGGGACGACCAAATACGTTTTGATCAAAAATTTACCATGCTTATGATAATTTTAAAATATCTTCAAGATTTCGAAGCATTCGGTTTTGTAGTTCCTGAATAAATCAGTAAAATAAATTACCGCTTTCATTTATTTTCTTGAATCACCCTGTATATGCAAATCCAAAAAATATGAATGGAGTGATAGATCACAAGTACAGACTGATCATATTTTGTACATTTTAGATATGATTTATTCGGCAAATTTTCGAGCTGACGTCATCAAGTTTTTGGAGGGGATAAGCAAATATATTTTGACTAAACATTTATTATGCTCTTTATAACCTTAAAACATATGCAAGATGTCAGAGCATTCCGTTTTGTAGTTCCTGATTAAATCAATAAAATATATTTACGCATTCATTAATTTTTTTGAGTCACTCTGTATATGCAAATCCAAAAAATATGAATGGAGTGATAAATGACAAGTACAGGCCCATCATATTTTGTACATTTTAGATATGATTTATTCGGCAAACTTTCGAGCTGACGTCATCAAGTTTTTGGAGGGGATAAGCAAATATATTTTGACTAAACATTTATTATGCTCTTTATAACCTTAAAACATGTGCAAGATGTCAGAGCATTCGGTTTTGTAGTTTCTGAGTAAATCAGTAAAATAAATTTACGCATTCATTAATTTTTTTGAGTCACCCTGTATATGCAAATCCAAAAAATATGAATGGAGTGATAGATCACAAGTACAGACTCATCATATTTTGTACATTTTAGATATGATTTATTCCAGAAACTTTTGAGCTGACGTCATCAAGTTTTTGGAGGGGATAAGCAAATATTTTTTGACTAAAGATTTATGATGCTCTTTATAGCCTTAAAATATCTGCAACATTTCAAAGCATTCTGGTTAGCAGATTAAAAATTAAATTTCAAAATATTGTTTTATAATTTTGATTTTTTTTCCAAAAATCTGGACGTTTCGGGTGAAAAGTCGATTCTGAGTTGTAAACTACATGTGTAGGACTATGTTATTTTATACAATTGAAAATCCATTTACTATGTACAATTTTGAAGTGACGTAATCGCATTAGTGGTGGGGATGATTAGACAAATTTTGGTTAGCGTTTTACCATCTACATGATATTCTTAATATAAGCACAAAATTTCACAACAATCGGTCGAGTACTTTCGGAGATTATCTGTCTAATAAAAATCCGGGACGGCAGACGGACAGACGGACGGACAGACGGACGGACAGACGAACAGACAGACGGAAATGGGAGACCTATTTCTTCGTCTTCTAGGGGTCATGAAAGATCGAGAAAACTTAAAAGTAGAGAGTCGGCCGACGGACTCGATTACAATACTTCCTTTGCTTACGTTCGGGAAGTAATTATTGAATTGAAAAATTGGAAAGAAAAAAAAACGAACCGAATCGAAAAATAGGAAAACCTAAAAATTGTATCACCGGAAAATTAAAGAATCGTCAAAATTGTAAAGTCGGGAAACTGTAACAACACTGAAAGATCGAAACACTGAAAAATAAAAAATTGTAAATGGAAAAACTGAAAAATCCAAAAATTGAAAAATTTCACTTTGAAAAAAGAAATATAAAATCAGAACATTCAAAAACCGAAAAGTTGAAAAATCCAAACACTTGAAAAATCAAAAAATTAAAAATCGAATAATGAAGATCGAAAAATTGAAACATTGAAAAATTGAAAAACGAGAAACTTAAAACACGAAAAAATAAATTAATCGTAAAATTGGAACCTTAAAAATTGTATAATTGGACAATTATAGAATCGTCAAAATTGTAAAATCGAAAAATTGAAAAATTAAATATCGAAAAATTGAAAAATTAAATATCGAAAAATTTTAAAATGAAAAATTCTAAAACGAAAAATTGAAAAATTTCACATCGAAAAAAAGAATTGTAAAATCAGAACATCGAAAAACTGAAAAGTTGATAAATCCAAAAAATTCATAAATCAAAAAATTAAAAATCGAATAATGAAGAACGAAAAATTGAAACATTGAAAAATTAAAAAACGAGAAACTTAAGACTCGAAAAAATAAATGAATCGAAAAATTGGAAACAAGGAAAAATGAATTGAATCGAAAAATAGGAAAACCTAAAAATGGTGTAATCGGAAAATTATAGAATCGCCAAGATTGTAAAATCGGGAAACTGTAACACTGAAAGATCGAAAAATTGAAAAATTAGATATCGAAAAATTGAAAAATGAAAAATTGAAAATGGAAAAGTTAAAAAATCCAAAAATTGAAAAATTTCACATCGAAAAAAAGAAATATTATAAAATCAGAACATTGAAAAACTGAAAAGTTGATAAATCCAAAAAATTGAAAAATCGAAAATTTAAAAATCGAATAATGAAGAACGAAAAATTGAAACATTGAAAAATTAAAAAATGAGAAACTTAAAACTCGAAAAAATAAATGAATCGAAAAATTGGAAACAAGGAAAAACGAACCGAATCGGAAAATAGGAAAACCTAAAAAATGGTATAATCGGAAAATTATAGAATCGTCAAAATTGTAAAATCGGGAAACTGTAACACTAAAAAATCGAAAAATTGAAAAATTAAATATTGAAAAATTGAAAAATGAAAAATTGCAAATGGAAAAATTGAAAAATCCAGAAATTGAAAAATTTCACATCGAAAAAAAGAAATATTATAAAAAGTTGTTAAATCCAAAAAATTGAAAAATTGAAAATTTAAAAATCGAATAATGAAGAACGAAAAATTGAAACATTGAAAAATTAAAAAACGAGAAACTTAAAACTAAAAAAAATGAATGAATGAATCGAAAAATTGGAAAGAAGTAAAAACGAACGGAATCGAAATACAGGAAAACCTAAAAACTGTAAAATCGGAAAATTATAGAATCATCAAAATTATAAAATCGGCAAACTGAAAAACTAAATATCCAAAAATTGCAAATGAAGAAAACGAAAAATCCAAAAAATGAAAAATTTCATATCGAAAAAAGAAATATTATAAAATAATAACTTTGAAAAACCGAAAATTTGAAAAAAAGTGTGTATCAACAATGGAAACGAAAAATTGCAAATCGAAGAAAGACTTAAATATTACAAAATCTAGAAACTGAAACATCCAAAAGGTAGAAAATTGGAAAACCAAAAAATTTTAAAATAAAAACTCAGAGAGTTGCATGTCATAAAGTGAAGAAACAAAAAAAATGAAAAACTGAAGAATTAAAAAACTCAAGTAAAAAAAGCTGCGGGAGTGTTATTTACGCCACTTTTTTACTTTATAATAGAGGTTATCAAAAACAAAAAACGCAAACAAATAGAGTTGGCTACAACTAATATAGCAACACTATCCTGGTACCATTTAGTTCAAAATAATTTAATGTTTACCTATGTCTAGACTGTCTAACTTCTTGTCGGATGTCAATATTTGATTGAAAGGTTCTTCTTTAAATATTATTTTGGTGATAAATATAAATTATGTAAAATTTTGTAATTTTACTCTACGAAACACTTTCCAAAATGTAATTTATAACAGCATTATTAGTGATAAACCACAAATAATTACATATCCATATAAAACTCTCGATACGTTTAATTCGTGACAACTATAGGATAAATATTAATGATCGATTGTGTTGGCAATTCTGAATTTATTGGCAACAATACTAGTAAGTCACTGACTTGATGTGGTAATTTTTAAATATGTTAACAACCTGGTTATGAAGTCTCAGTTGTGTGAGAAATATTCAAATTTCTAGTGTTTATTATCTCTAAAACTATGTCTCTCATGTGAATTCACTGTGATTATTTTCTTGTGTCGTTACTTGATTGTTACAAATTTTTAACTTTTTGGATCACATTCAAACCACCTGCCTTGAATACCTTACTTAATTTTTAAAAGTGAAACTAAAAATGCGATAAATCAAAAACAGTCTTAATGCTTACAAAAATAATTATCTAACAACATCGCACTTTATTTTCGTGCACGAAGTGTGAAATCTGAATAAAAAAATGGCACGACTATCTAATAACGCACCTAAGATGGCTATCTTACCCTCATTCCTTAAAAAAAAATTAATAATAGACGAACCCACCGCTGTAGATTAGCATAGTGAACATTGTAATACATAAATAATTACACGTATTGTAATTGAATGGTGTTAAACAGATTAAAATTATATATTTACTGCTTATAATAACTGATTGCTTTGTATGCATAATACGATAATGACACTAGAACTATATTTACAAGCCTGTGTTTTTCGAGTTCGTTTAATACATTATCGCGAGTATCTCCCATGTGCAGCAAGGTAGGAAAGTTGAATAGCTTGGGAGAAATACCTACCACGTGCTTAAAAATGCGGAAAATTAGTTTGAGTACGATATCACTTATTGTTACTAGAATATGTAATTAAATAATTAACATTAATTGAGGCTAAATGGTAAATATAAAATTGAAAAACTGTAAAGTTCCGGTGGTGTCTTCATCATAGACAAATATTTATAAGTCTGTTATGTCATTTTATTTATTTGAATTAAATTAGTCTATTTAGTTATAAAACATGGTTAATTGATTTTTAAGAAAATTGATTAATTCAGACATTTATTAATTCACATAATCCTGCTTACGCAAGGACCTCAAAAACTACATAGTTTAACACAGTTTCCGGGCAACTTACGGTATATAATTTAATTGAAGTGGTTTTACACGTGAATTCCAGATTTTGAATATTTATCAAATAACTCACAGATTTTTTTTGGTGATGATTTGGACCCTAATTTCTGTCTTCGAAGTCGCAAAATTGTCACAGTTTCGCTTCAAGCGCAACACGACTGTGAATTACTAAAAATTAACCGGAAAATCGGAATGCACCTGCAAATAAACCGTTTCATTAAGACTTATGCAACTGTAGGAAGCATCAGTAGTTCTAGAATGGTGTTTAAAAAGCCAGCTAAAGTGCATTATGTCACTCAAAACCAGATTTAATTCATTTTCACTTCACAATAACAATTCAATTGTTTTTGATGTTTCACTGAAGAGGAAATTGTGGAAGAAGTGGTGAGAAATGAGCCAAAGTGAGTGCAAGAAAATCAATTTTGTTGTACAGTAAGTGTTGACGTAAATTAACAGGCCTTTGATTTGAATTTAATTGAGTTCTCTCGAGCATCAAATAATAATTAAACTGAAGAACTCCATCACATTTCATTAACGTTTGTTTGCGACAGGGGTACTTAAATATTCCGAAAAATGTGTCGAGATCGTGCGAATGAAAAGATTAAATAGCTGATTCATCGCTAGACAAAAGCCAAATTTTTATTTTGATTATAAAACTGCTTTTACGTTTTTTACCACTTTCGTGCGGTAATAAAAGTGGCAAATGTGACATAAGTGAAAAATTTATATTACATAAGAAATTAAATTTTGGTTTAATCAAAACCGTGGCTAAATTAAATAAACAAAAGCGAAATATAATTTGATTTTAATTTAATCACGATTATATAAAACCCACCCAATGTACTCACGTTTTTCAGTTTTTACAAGTATAATGATCCGACAGTTTCTCAAGTCGTGATAATATTAAATCAAATTACAAAAATAGACGCACTTTACCAAAACCAACTTAACACTCTATTTCTTTTATTATAAGATCGGTATCATTGTGAAAGAGTTGCACCAACTTCTGTAAAAAAAACAACATTGATTAATTACCGCAGGTAATTTGAATTTGAACATTCGGTACACTTTATTCCAACAATGTACTTTCTCCCTATCTAAGAAATTTAATTGCAAGATTCATTATTTTTCCAACAACGTCCCAAAGTATTGCATATTTATGGATAGATATTTTTTCGTCGCGCAAAATGCCATCGACCACGTAGTCTCGCAGCCAAGGCGTGTAGGTAATTTGTAAATGCAATGAATTACACAATATTTATTTAGAAATGCAACGAGAAGATATTCGAATGTGCCGATGAGAGCACGTTATAAATTTTAATGCGTACATGGTCACAAGGTGGGATGCGGTCATAAAATGGTGCGATTTATCAAAAGGGGCTTTATAATCCCTGATTAATGAGGGATCTTGTTGACAAAAGTGCCAATATTTTCAAAATTATGTTTCTGTGGAGGAAGGAAATTTGTTCGTACACGGTTTCACGTAATAGGGAATTGAAGATCGTTCTGTACCAATTTTTTGAAATATGTTGACCTGTCGTGTTTTGTATGCTGTGAGCATGGATTTATGGAATTTGGGTTCAGTTACCACAACTCTCTATTCAACGAGACAACGCCGCATTTAATACAAATCGCGAGCTTTGTTCACTCCTAGAACTTTGTTTGTTTGACAGATTTCTGCATTCATTGGCCTACAATGCAGAAACGTTGAGTTACTGTGGTTTTGTATTCATTTTTTTACCATATTGCTACCAACTAAATAATTTCTAGGCGTTTATTTTTTGTATATCTTGATTCTCTCGATTACAATCCCTACATTTTCATAGAAGGTTAATCGCTTCGGGTCATTTTATATTCGTCACTAACCCTCCTATTATGCCGACCAACTTTTCATAATCACGTCATAAAATTTTAGTGAACAGGGGCGGATGGGACCATCTGGAAATCGGGAAATTTCCAGAGCGCCAGTGCCCGAATCCAAATTATCTATATTATAAAATGAAGTAAAATTTAGGCCTTTCAGGCGCGGAACTAAAGTTTTTCCGCTCTGGTCCCAACCGTCCCTGATCACGGAACTCTAAGCTTTTTTCAAATTACTTAAAAAAGTTGAGTCCTCGAGATTCTTTCTAATTACCTCAAAAATAAGATAAGGGATCTCCTAAACTCTTTTAAACTACTTTAAAAACAAAACAAAAAGGGTCTCCGAGATTCTTTCAAACTACTTAAAAAACACAGTAAAAGAGTCCTCGAGATTATTTCAAACTACTTTAAAAACAAAACAAAAGAAAAATCCGAGATTTTTTCAAATTATTTCAAAAACAAGGCAAGGGATCTCTAAGATTCTTTCAAACTACTTAAAAAAATAAAACAAAAGGGTTTCCCGTGATTTTTTCAAACTACTTCAAAAATCAGATACAAAGTCCCTGAGATTCTTTCAAACTATTTTAAAAATAAAAACGAAAAATTCTTGCAGCATCTTTCAGACTACTTCAAAAACAAGACAAGGTATTCCCAAGATTATTTCAAACTATGTACTACTATGTACTTCAAAAACAAAACAAGGCCGAGATTCTTTCAAACTACTTGAAAAATCAGACACAAATGTTCCCCGAGATTCTTTGAAACTAATTAAAAAATCAGGCACAAGGGGTCCCTCAGATCCTTTGGAACTGCTTTAAAAATAAAACCGAAGAATTCTCCAATTTTCTTTCATACTACTTCAAAAACAAGCAAAGGGATCCCTAGGATTCTTTCAAGCTACTTATTTCAAAAACAAAACAAAAGGGATTCCCGAGATTCTTTCAAACTAATTCAAAAATCAGACACAAGGATTCCCCGCGATTTTTCCAAACGAGTTCAAAAATCAGGCACAAGGGATCCCCGAGATTCTTTCAAACTACTTCAAAAATCAGACACAAGGGGTGCTCGAGATTCTTTCAAACTACTTAAAAAATCAGACACAAGGGATCCCCGCGATTTCTTCAGATTACTGAAAAAATTAGACACAAGGCGTCCCTGAGATTCTTTCAAATTACTTTAAAAATAAGATCCAAGAACTCCCAAAACTTCCTTCATACTACTTCAAATACAAAACAGAAGGGGTCCCCAATATTTTTTCAAATTACTTCAAATATCAGACACAAGGGGTCCCCGAGATTTTTTCAAACTGCTTCAAAAATCAGATACAAGTGTTCCCCGAGATTCTTTCAAACTACTTACTTCAAAAATCAGACACAAGGTTTCCCCGCGATTTTTTCAAGCTACTTCAAAAATCACACACAAGGGGTGCTCGAGATTCTTTCAAACTAATTAAAAAATCAGACAAGAGAGACAAGATTCCCCGCGATTTTTTCAAACTACTTCAAAAATCAGACACAAGGGATCCCCGAGATTCTTTCAAACTACTTCAAAAACCAGACACAAGGGGTGTTCGAGATTCTTGAAAACTACTTCAAAAATCGGACCCAAAGGTTCCCCGAGATTCTTTCAAACTACTTCAAAAATCAGACACAAGGGATCCTCGAGATTGTTTCAAACTAATTAAAAAATCAGACACAAGGATTCCCCGCGATTTTTTCAAGCTACTTCAAAATCAGACACAAGTATTCTCCGAGATTCTTTCAAACTACTTCAAAAATCACACACAAGGGGTGCTCGAGATTCTTTCAAACTAATTAAAAAATCAGACAAGAGAGACAAGATTCCCCGCGATTTTTTCAAAGTACTTCAAAAATCAGACACAAGGGATCCCCGAGATTCTTTCAAACTACTTCAAAAACCAGACACAAGGGGTGTTCGAGATTCTTGAAAACTACTTCAAAAATCGGACCCAAAGGTTCCCCGAGATTCTTTCGAACTACTTCAAAAATCAGACACAAGGGATCCTCGAGATTGTTTCAAACTAATTAAAAAATCAGACACAAGGATTCCCCGCGATTTTTTCAAGCTACTTCAAAATCAGACACAAGTATTCTCCGAGATTCTTTCAAACTACTTCAAAAATCACACACAAGGGGTGCTCGAGATTCTTTCAAACTAATTAAAAAATCAGACAAGAGAGACAAGATTCCCCGCGATTTTTTCAAAGTACTTCAAAAATCAGACACAAGGGATCCCCGAGATTCTTTCAAACTACTTCAAAAACCAGACACAAGGGGTGTTCGAGATTCTTGAAAACTACTTCAAAAATCGGACCCAAAGGTTCCCCGAGATTCTTTCGAACTACTTCAAAAATCAGACACAAGGGGTGCTCGAGATTCTTTCAAACTAATTCAAAAATCAGATACAAGTGTTCCCCGAGATTTTTTCAAACTACTTCAAAAATCAGACACAAGGGGTGCTCGAGATTCTTTCAAACTAATTCAAAAATCAGACACAAGGTTTTCCCGCGATTTTTTCCAGCTTATCAAAAATCAGACACAAGTTTTCCCCGAGATTCTTTCAAACCACTTCAAAAATAAAATTCAAGAACGTCCCCAAGCTTCTTTCATTCAGACAAGGGCTTCCAGGATTCTTTCAAATTATTTCAAAAACAAACAAAAGGGATCCCCAAGATTCTTTCAAACCACAGCAAAAATCAGACAAGTGGTGTCCCTGAGATGCTTTCAAATTACTTCGAAAACCAGGTACACGGGATCTCTGACAATCTTTCAAAGTACTTCAAAAGATAAAAAAAAATGAGTTTCCGAGATTCTTCCAAACTAATTAAAAAATTAGATACAAGACTTCCCGAGATTTTTTTCATATTATTTCAAAAATAAAACCTAAGGTAATATCTCCCCAAAATGCTTTCATACTACTTCAAACACAAAGCAAAAGGGATCCCCGAGATTCTTTCAAACTACTTCAAAAATCAGACATAAGGGGCTCTCGAGATTCTTTCAAATTACTTCAAGAATAAAACTCAAGAACCTCATAAAACTTCTTTCATTCTTTTTCTTCAAAAACAAGACAAGGGATTCCAATATTATTACCAATTACTTCAAAAACAAATAAAAGTGATCCCCGAGGATCTTTTCAAGCCACTTCAAAAACCAGGCACAAGGGATCTCCAAGATTCTTTCGAACTACTTCAAAAAACAAGTTAAGGGCTCCCAAGAATCTTTCAAATTATTTCAAAAACAAACAAATTGAATCCTTGAGATTTTTTCAAACCACTTCAAAAATCAGACAGGTGGTGTCCCCGAGATGCTTTCAAATTACTTCAAAAACCAGGCACAAGGGGTCTCTGAGATTCTTTCGAAGTACTTCAAAAAATAAAACAAATTGTGTCCCCGAGGTTCTTCGAAACTACTTCAAAAATCAGACACAAAAGGTGCCAGAGATTTTTTCAAACTACTTCAAAAATAAAACTCGAAAACTTCATTCTTCTTCAAAAACAAGACAAGGGATTTCAATATTCTTTTAAATTACTTCAAAAAACAACAAAGGGGATCCACGAGATTCTTTCAAACCGCTTCAAAATCCGGCCAAGTGGTTTCTCCGAGATGGTTTCAAATTACTTCAAAAACCAGGTACAAGGGGTCTCCAAGATTCTTTCAAATTACTTCAAAAAATAAAACAAAAGGGATCCCTGAGATTCTTTCACACTTCTTCAAAAAATAAAACAAAAGAGGTACCCGAGATTCTTTCAAACTATTCAAAAATCAGACACAAGAGGTGACCGAGATTCTTTCAAACCACTTCAAAAATAAAACTCAAGAACTTCCCAAGAGTACTTCAAAGACAAGACAAGGAATCCCAAGAATCTTTCGAATTATTTGAAAATCAAACATAATGGATCCCTGAGATTCTTTCAAACCATTTCAAAATTCAGACAAGTGGTGTCCCCGAGATACTTTCACATTACTTCAAAAACCAGGCACAAGGGGTTCCCGAGATCCTTTCAAACTAATTCAGAACTTAGATACAAGGGGTCCCTGAGATATTTTTCAAACTACTTCAAAAATAAAACCCAGGAATTCCCCAAGCTGCTTTCGTATTACTTCACAAACAAGACAAGGGATCCGTAACATTCTATTAAGCTACTTCAAAAATAAAACAAAAGGGATTCCCGAGATTCTTTCAAAATAGATACTTAAAAAAAAGGTGTCCCCGAGATTCTTTCAAACTACTTCAAAAACAAAATAAAACGGGCTGTCGAAATCTTTCTGACAACTTCTAAATCAAAACACATGCGGTCCCGGAGATTCTTTCAAATTGTTTCAAAAGCTGTACATAGAAAAATCCCGGACATTCTTTCAAATTACTTTAAAAACAAGACTATCTGGAAAACGGCAATTTTCCAGAGGATCCAATTGTATGTAATTTTAAATGATGTTAAATTTCGGCCTTTCCGGCTCCAGTCTAAATTTTCCAGCATTGGTTCACCAGGTCTCATCCGTTCCTGTCAGTGGATTTAAAAATAACATTCTGAGTGTATATGACCTTTACTAAATATCTATTATAATGCGGCAAATTTTAAAATTCAGTTGGTGTTCATAACTTCATGTTTATGTTTATATTTTCAGAACATGCGATGTTGTGGCGTCATATCTTTTGTATTCTTCCACATTCTCTAAAGTATTCAGTTAATAATACCTGTTTCTGCTGCGTCGGTTTGTTAGTTGATTTCGTGTAGTTTCAATGACCAGTTTCCCTAATACCACTGGCAATACAAAAAAAAATGTCAGTCTTTACTTCTCGAGCATAAGTTAATTAATTACCTCTAAAATATGAAAAAATAGGTCTCCCGTTTCCGCCCGTTTATCGTGTATCTGCCGTCTCTTTGTCGACTGTCGTCTATATCTATTTTTATAACCTCTAAAATTACTGGACTGATTGTTATTCATTGCATATATGTATATTCGTATTTGAGGAATATCGTGTAGATGGTATGATGAGGTCATCTCAAAATTTTGCATGGTAAATTCTATTTAAATTTTAGAGAATAACATAGTCCTGTAGTGGTGGTTTATGAATGCGCCTCAATTTTAAATCACAATTACTACCTAAATAACTTTGGGCGAATTTTTTGCAGTTAGCATATAGTTTTTGCACTGTATGTTACACAGAAAGAACAATAATTTTCAAACAAATATTGGCATGGATTTGAGATAAAAATAAAGCGATTTTGTTTGATACCGTCATCACGGTGGTTGTATTATGGAC
The DNA here is from genome assembly GCF_036711695.1 of Zophobas morio. Taxonomy (NCBI): domain Eukaryota; kingdom Metazoa; phylum Arthropoda; class Insecta; order Coleoptera; family Tenebrionidae; genus Zophobas; species Zophobas morio. The sequence continues at coordinate 14,187,811 of NW_026972107.1, forward strand.
AACGACCTATTCTGGAATGTCCGTATGCCAGCTTGCACATAAAAGCAAAAGCAAAAAATATTGTCTTTGATGCACTTTTATGTGTTTGTGTGGTGGAATATATTTTCGATTAAAACATAACAATACAAGAAAGACAATCGTAACAAGCAACAAAAGCATTGTTATTGTACTCTTATGGGTAATAAAGACACTACTTTTTGTGTAAGGAACTTAAAGCTTATACAACAGTAAAGTTAAAAATTTGTTAGATAAACATACACAAAGATTGTTCTTCAGTACAATTATATCACTATAATGTTGAATAATGTGAAGCTTTATTATTCTCCAATTAAATAATATCGTTAAAATCGTTAGTTACACGGCACTGTATGTGCTAAATATTAAGACGAGCAACATTTAAATAATCATCAAAAATGGCAAATAAATTAAATTAACGATTCTCATTATTTATACTTCTAGAGAGAACCACTATCCTTCGGAAGGAATTTGTTTCACTTGCCACCACAAATATTCATTAAAGCGAAAACATTTCGAAAAATAAGAGAAATAGTATGTCGAGTAAAAATTTACCGAACGTGTAAACCTGACCTAAAATTTCTAAATCCTATCTACCTCCAAACACAAATCTAGTTCCAAACGTTCGATTTGAAATTCTTCAGGCGTCAGTGAATCCGAGACAAAAACAAACCACCACGAGAAGTTACATCAACCGTCAAACATTTTTCAACTTGTAATAGTTACAAGTTATAATAAATAATAATATCGGAATTACCATTTACATCTGCTGCAGATTCGGTTATGGAATCCAAAGTAGAACAAACCGATTTGATGAGTCATTGAAGCGCGATATTTCATAATTCATGTCGGCACCATATTCTGCAGAGCTCTTGTGCCGCCCTCGTTACCAGCACAACCCTTCTTTGTCTGCGAACGCCGTCAATCTCCGCTGCTATCCCGTTAGTGGCAGCGTCAATTAAAATTTTCATCGCGTGTGTAGCCTTTAGCGGCACGTTTATATGCAAAGTCCTAGATCATGTCTGTGGAGATGGCTTTTGTAGAACACACGTAAAACTACGTGAGCCTGATGGTGTTCGGGCGAGACGTCGAGACTCCGGGTTTAAATGAGCAGGGAATTTTTAATCGGCGAGGCTCAAGGGACCCTTCACTAACAACTGTTTCTCGTGCATGACTTTATCGGTTTGTTTTGTTGATTAACTTTTTATTGTGTAGCGGTGTCCTTCAGCGAATGCGACCAAATTACAAATGGACTAATGTGTACACGTGTGGTAGCGGATAACTGCCTTGACGAGTATTTTGAGATCAGGACTTTCTTTTTTGAAGAATTGACTACAAACTTCATCTCAGACATTTAGAACTGGTCTAAAATTACTTAAATGGAACTTCCCCTACTCCTGCGAACTTTATCTTTGTGTTACCTTATAATGTAATATAAAAACAGACACTAGGAACCTCCAAGATTCTTTCTCATACTTATTAAAAAAAATCACACTAGATACCCTCAAGATTCTTTCAAACTCTTTCGAAACAAAACACAAGGGGCTCTGAAGATTCTTTCACATTTTGAAAAAGACCCTAGGAGTCGCTAAGATTCTTTCAAATTCTTTCAAAAACAAAACAATACGGAACCGGAGATTGTTACAAATTCTTTCAAAAACAAAACACAAAGGACTCCAAAGATTCTTTCGAATTCTTGAAAAAGACCATTGGCTCCACCAAGATTCTTGATAAAAATCTTTGCCATCACTAAGATTCTTTCATGATCTTTCAAAGGCAAAATTCAAGAACTCCTAAGATTCTTTCACATAAAAAAACGCACATACTTGGTACTCCTACGATTTTTTCAAAGTCTTTCAAAAACAAAACACATGGGAGCCCAAAAATTCTTTCACATTGTTAAAAATACACTTAGGACCTCCAATATTCTTTCAAAAACAGAAGAGCAGGAATCTCCAAGGTCTTTTTAAATTTTTACATAAACAAAACACAAGAGTTCCAAAGATTTTTCCAAATTCTTGAAAAAGACCATTGCTGGCACCGAGATTCCTTCAGACTTTTTTAAAAGCAAAATACAAGGGACTCCTAAGATTCTTTTACATCTTAAAAAAAACACACATAGTTACATCTGTTTCCAAGGTTTTTTCAAATTCTTTAAAGAAAAACGACAGGGATTCGTAAATGTTTACAAATTATATTAAAAAAAGAAAAACTCACAAGGGTCCCAGAAGATTCTCTCAAACTCTTTCTAAAATATAGGACAACAAGTATTCGAGAGAATTTTTCAAATTCTTTTATAAACAAAACACAAAGACGACTTCTAAATAGTCTTTCACATTATTAAAAAAGGACACTTGGGATTTCCAAAATTCTCTCAAACTTTTTCAATAACAAAACATCAGGGATCCCTTTTGTTTATCAAATTATTTCAAAAACAAAACACAAGGGGCCCCGAAGATTCTTTCATAAACTCAAAAAAAACACACAGAAAGGACCCCTAAGATTATGTGCCTAATAATTAAAAAAAAACACTAGATGATTGCAGGATTCTCTCAAACTTTTTCAAAAATGAAACATCAGGGCTCCTGGAGAGTTAAACACAGCGAACCACGAAGATTCTTTTATATTCGCAAAAAATCAAAAAAGGCCACTAAGAATATTTAATAATTTAAAAAAAAAACACACTCTGTGACTTCAACAATCTAACAATCTTTCAAACCCTTTAAAGAACAAAACGAGTGTTCTTTCAAAAACATGATACAAGAACCCCGGAAGATTCTTTCACAATCTAAAAAAAGAGACATTTGGGACCTCCAAAATTCTTTCAAACTCTTTCAAAAAAAAAAGTATCAGGAGTCTCAGGAAGTTTTTCAAATTAAAAAAAAAACACAAGGGACCGCTAAAATTCTTTCAATCAATTTTTCAAATTCTTCCACAAACAACACACAAGGGACACTAAAGTTTCTTTCGTATTTAAAAAAAAAAACCAAAGGGCCCCTAAAATTATTTCATAACTAAAAAAACACCAAGTGATCCCAATAATCTTCTAAACCCTTTAAAAAATACAACAACAGATGATCCGGAGATTGTTTCAAATTCTTTCAAAAACATGTCCCAAAAATTCTTGAAGATTCTTTCACATTCTTAAAAAAAGCACTTGGAAGCTCTAAAATTGTTTAAAACTGTTTCAAAAACAAAAATTCGGGGTCTCAGAAAGTTTTTCAAATTTAAAAAAAACAAGGGACCGCTATAATTCTTTCAATCTCTTTCTAAAACAGGACAACAGGGCCCCTCATGAATTCTCTAAATTCTTTCAAAAACAAAACACAAGGCTCCCTAAAAATTCTTTCATATTCTTAAAAACGACACTTGGGACCTTGGTTCTTGGATAGTATTTGAAATTCTTTCAAAAACGAAACACAAGATACTCCAAAAAATCTTTCATATTCTCAGAAAATAAAACCTAGAGGACTCGAAGATTCTTTCAAACGATTTTTAAAACAGGACAACACTGGTTTCGGAAAATGTTTCAAATTCTTTCAAAAGCAAAACACAAAGACCCCTAAAGATTCTTTCACAGTCTTAAAAAAAACGTCTTGAGATTTCCAAGATTCTTTCAAACTCTTTCAAAAACAAAACACAAGGTACCTGAAGATTATTTCAAACTTTTTCTGAAACAAAACAAGGCCTTCCAGAATTTTTCAAATTCTTCCACAAACAAAACACAAGGGGCCCAAAAGTTTCTTTCGTATTCTCAAAAAAAAACTAAGGGCCTCTAAGATGATTTAATAACTAAAAAAAAACACCAACTGAGCCGAATAATCTTCTAAACCCTTTAAAATATGCAATAGCAGATGTTCCGGAGATTGTTTCAAATTCTTTTCAAAACATGTCACAAGAACTCTTGAAGATTCTTTCACATTCTTAAAAAAAGCACTTGGAAGCTCTAAAATTGTTTAAAACTATTTCAAAAACAAAAATTAGGGGTTCCAGAAAGTTTTTCAAATTTAAAAAAAAACAAGGGACCGCTATAATTCTTTCAATCTCTTTCTAAAACAAGACAACAGGGCCCCACGAGAATTTTCTAAATTCTTTCAAAAATAAAACACAAGGCTCCCTAAAAATGTTTTCATATCCTTAAAAACGACACTTGGGACCCTGGTTCTTGGATAGTATTTGAAATTCTTTCAAAAACGAAACACAAGATACTCCAAAAAATTTTTCATATTCTCAGAAAATAAAACCTCGAGGGCTCGAAGATTCTTTCAAACGATTTTTAAAACAGGACAACACTGGTCTCCGAAGATGTTTCAAATTCTTTCAAAAGCAAAACACAAAGACCCCTAAAGTTTCTTTCACAATCTTAAAAGAACGTTTTGAGATCTCCAAAATTCTTTCAAACTCTTTCAAAAACAAAACACAAGGGACCTGAAGATTCTTTCAAACCTTTTCTGAAACGAAACAAGGCCCTCCAGAATTTTTCAAATTCTTCCACAAACAAAACACAAGCGGCCCAAAAGTTTCTTTCTTATTTTCAAAAAAAAAGCTAAGATTATTTAATAACTAAAAAAAAACCAAGTGACCCCCAAGAATCTTTCAAACCCTTTAAAAACAAAATAACAGATGTTCCGGAGATTGTTTCAAATTCTTTCAAAAACATGTCACAAGAATTCCTGAAGCTACATTCACATTTCCAAAAAAAGAGCACTTGGGGCCTCCAAAATTCGTTGAAACTCTTTCAAAAACAAAATATCAGAGATCCCAGAAAGTTTTACAAAGTAAGTAGTCCCCGAGAATTTTTCATACTCTTTCAAAAGCAAAATACAAAGATCCCTAAAGGTTCTTTCACATTCTTAAAAAAAATCACATGAGATTTCCATGAGAATCAACTCTTTTAAAAACAAAACACAAGGGGCCTGAAGATTCTTTCAAACTCTTTCTAAATCAAAACAGGGTCCCCCAGAATTGCAGAATTGTTCAAATTCTTTGACAAACAAAATACAAGGGACCCCAACCCAATGTTTTTTCGTATTCTCAAAAAAAGAAAGATCACCTAAGATTATAATAATTAAAAAAAATACTAGATGATTCCAAGATTCTTTCAAACCCTTTCAAAAACAAAATTGTAGGAGTCCCGGAGATTGTTTCAAATTCTCTCAAAAACAAAACACAGACCTCTAAAAATTCCTTCACATTCTTAAAAAAGAGTCATTTGCGACCTGGGTCTTTTATATTCCGAAAAGATAAAACGGAAAGGACCCCTAAGATTCTTTAATTATTAAAAAAAAAATACTATGTGTTTCCAATATCCTTTCAAATTCCTTTTTCAATTCAAACAACAGAGGTCCTCGAAATTGTTTCAAACTCGTTCAAAAACAAAGCACAAACACTCCAAAAGATTCTTTTACATTCTTAAAAAAGGACACGTGGCACCTCCAAGATTTTTTCAAACTCTTTCAAAAACAAAACATCAGAGGTCCTGAAGAGTTTTTCTTTAATAAACAAAACGAAAGGCTAAGATTCTTTCAAACTTTTTCATAACAAAGCAACAGGGATCCCGAAGATTGTTTCTAATGTTACATTGTACATACCCAAATTGGTGTGTTAGTCTTCCCTACTTCAAAAAATATGAGTTGATTACAAACGATTATTGATAAAATCACACTTGAAACAAGTTCACACATTCTTTTGCTTCTGTGGTTCAATAACTTTGCTCTAGTTTATTTTAGCTTATAGTGGTTTTCCCAAAAAAATAAATTAGCCAAATGAAGGTTTTACAACTTATTTAAGAAACTACACAATGAATTTCTTTCAAATTTTCCGCAAAACAGTGTATATGTATAAACTAATATTGACTTGTTAGTGATTACAGAATATTAACAAAATTTTATTTGTCCAACTCCAAAAAACTGATGACGTCATTCCAAATTTTGTTGAGTCTTAAGTGTTAGAAGATCTTGCTTTTTTATTTTTAGGTTAGTAATCCGTTCCTAAAATGGTGTAATTAGAATTCATAGATATTTTAGAAATTACGTTACCAATTCCAAGAAACCTTGATAACTCCCTGAACCATTGAACCATATGAATCACAGTAAATGCTTATACCTTAAATGGACAGAGTAGGACAAAAGTATGGAACTAATCAAGTATATCTAAAACCAGTGTTGGAGAGCGCCTGGAGCGCGGAACTGGTGTGCGATGACAGCGTTTCATAGTGGAATCAGCTGATTAATATTATTAACGAGGTATCCACAATTTTTCAAATTTTTGTAGACTAGTTTTGAAATTTAATGCCAATGTGCTTTTCGAAATCGAAGTATGAGATTGTGTACCTTAAGTTTTTGGCAATACCACCGTGGAACGTAGTGTAAATAATTTAATTAAAAAATCATTTTAATACTATTATTGTTATTAACCAACAATATTACTTCTTATGGAGAAAACTCTAAAAATACATTTAAGGAAAACAGCATTCAAAAGTTTTAAGGCACCTCTGAATTAATTAATCTTGTCTTAAATTTACAATATTATCTTTTTTTTTCTGAAGCAATGTCTTGTAAAGAAATATTCGTCAAAGCCAAAATCCATTTGCCACGTTCGCTCTTTATCTAACTAACTTATCGACAACATACAAAGGATGTAATTGCTATTCGAAAATCGCCGTCGTCAGATTTAGATGGTTTCACCGATATCCGACTAATTCATCTTAATTATGGTCTACTTTAGTACTAATTCCACTATTGTTACCAGATGTAGACTCCAACAAAAGTCACTTCCTGCATGCTCTGTTCCTTCGTCATGAATTCCACGTGAAGTATAATAGAGAACCTTGGAACATGTCAACTGTATCAGAATAATTATCGCAAAACACAAATTATATTGACTTTAACACACTTCACTCAATCACCTTGAACGAGAAAGGAAAGATGAAGAAGTAATTCTTTACAGAATCCTAGACAACGATTCCTAGGTGCAGCTTTTTCCAGAGCATAAATGTTAAACAGTCGCATTTATGCAACCTATGCCCAAATGTCAACAGTTTCTATTGTGTCGACAGTTCTTCCATTAATTACCACCGTTTCATCTTTTTCTTCTCCTCAAAAAGCGAATATTTTTGTAATTATTGTGTCAGTATTAAGGACAAGAAAATTTACTTTTTATGTCGCGATTTTACGCAAGTTTTCAGGAAGGCGGTCACGATCTAACAATTTTATGCGAGTATGTGTAACTGTTTCATAAATTTAGACAATACAGTTTAGTATATCCGATGGAAATGTCAGAAGAAATCACGAAATTACCCTAAGAAGGTTTTGCAAAATTGGTTTCAATCGTATTACGGTAACAACGAACCACCATTATTACAGTAGTGAAAGTTTAAATTGCTTCGGCATGTGATAAAATTTTTTCGCCCGATCCGGTGTGGAGCTGTTGATAAAATGTATTATTGCTTTGTGGGTGTGGACTTTTGTTGTTTGAATTTTTAATGGAATTTAGAAACAAGACTAGAACTCATCTGCATAAAGTCTGCGACAACTTGACCTTGTCAGGGATATTAACCACGAAATTGGCTGAAGGTTCCGCATTTTTCGAATCTTTTATAAAGATAATAATATGGTGAATTTCTCGATGTGGAGGATCTCAACAAGTGGATAAAAGTTGTAATAAAAGAAAGCGTATAGCGCAGGATATAAAAAGTTATCACCGAAGTTCGCACTGAACTGTTATATGGATGATTGCGTGAAAATAAATTTTCCGGAAAATAGAACTAAAGTGCAAAAGTATGTTTCATGATTAAATTATTTATTCATGCATTTTTTTGCTTAGTTCGTGTTTTCTCTCTAATAATAAACCGCAAAGAAAAATTAGATTTTTCCAGTTCACAAATATTTGGAATTATACAAAAACGAATGACTACTTTAATGTTTTCTAAAGGTGTCGTGACTGAAACTATTCTCTTTTTTGACGGTGATCTGCTTTTGTAGTAAACTTCTGTTCGAATTCTAGAATTTTCTTTCCATGTAGACTCAGTTCTCTAGATCCAGTTTCCAAATGTTTGTGTTTCCACTCGGTCTCTAATGGAATTCTCAGAAGATGTTACATCAATTCTTAAATGTTCTAAAGTTTCATGGAAACTTCCCCCTCTCAGTTTACCAGGTTAGCATTTCTTCCGAAATTGTTTTCTTCTACTTTTTTCGTTACCATCTTTCTGAATTGAATTGACTTCTTTTCCTGGTTTTTCTCATTGTGCTACGACTTTATTTATTTTTCCACACCTAATGTTAACTAACTTCTCTATTATTTCTAAACTAAAATCCAAATGCTCTTATTTCCTGTTTCCCAACTGGAATTCCTTTAGAGCTTTTTCATGTCGAAAATTACAGAAAAAAATATTATCAAAAGCATTTAAGGGAACATTGTAATATTGTTGAAAATTTGAAGAATTTTATATTTAAATAGACCACATATCTAGAACAAATAGTCCTAAGTTGTTTAGAACGAAATTGCCTCGCCCATTAGGCACAGTTAATTCAATTCCGGTTTTATGTATTGTTTCTCCACATTTCATGACGCCAAGAGTATGAAAAAATAGGTTTCCCATTTTCCCCTGTCTGTCTATCTGTCTGTGTTGATTTTTTTTAGACAGATAATCCCGGAAAAACGAATCTGTAGTAGATCACAGCCTGGCAGTAATTAAAAAATTCAAGCCCGCTCAACGCGTTGTTGTCTCCCTGGCGCCGGTACTCGCTGAACGGTGCTGCTCCGGCTCCTGGGGACCCGGCGACGCTGAAACTTGGGCGGTATGGGGACAATAAGCCGAAAATTTGCTTCCTTACTTATTATTATAATTTTTATTGTTTAATTCTTTCTGTGCTTGTTAAAATTTAATACAATTTTATTTTACCCGGACATTTCCAATTCTTTTTTCTTTATTGATCAAATCAACATATTTTCAAGAAGACTAAAAATACAGTAATGCCCCGCCTATGTTTAATGCTAATAAAATAATAATTATCAAATTAACAGCTACTCATCTAAAATAATATTCAGTGTTTTTGCTCCATTATAGGGGTACAAAAAAATCGAAAAAAAAAACACAATAAAAAAAGAACGACAAAAAATCCGATAAGAAAGGCACAAAAGACGTGTAAAAAAGCCATAAAAAGCCACACAAAAAGGGCACAAAAACGACTCAAAAAAGGCACAAAAACCACTCAAAATAGGCACAAAAAGCAAGGAAAAAATAGTGACAAAAAAGGAGAACAATTGGCGATAAAAAAAGGCGATTGAAAAAGGGACATGAAACAAAAAAATGAGACACAAAAACGACACAGAAGACCACAAAAAAGGGAAAAGAGAACGAACAAAAAAACGACAACAAAAGGCCAACGAAAAAACGACGATAAAAGGCAGGCACATGAAGATGCAAAAAGGGCCACAAGAAATGGACTTATTAAAAAGAGTACAAAAAGCGAGAAAAGAGAAAAAATAGGCGAAATACAGCAACCTTTTTTTAAAAAAAGGCTACAAAACATAAATCGAAAAAAAAAATTTACACAAAAAGCTACAAAGAAACTAAACAATCGACTAAAAAAGCAGTGAAAAAAGGTACATAAGACGCAAAAAAGGTGACAAAAAAAGCATATTTCAATACAAAAGAAAAAGGTGACAAACATAAAAAAAGCAACAAAAACCGACAAGAAATGAGAAAAAAGGCGGTAAAAGAAGTCATTGAAAACGAAAAATAAGGTGAACAAAAAATCGACTAAAAAATAGCGCAGATAAGAGAAAAGAGGCGACCTATAAAAGGCGATAAAAAGAAGAAGAAAAATCTGGATAATAAAAAAGAAGACAAAAAATAGGCTAAAAAAGACTTGAAGAGGCGAAAAGAGGACTGAAAAAAAGATAAAAACGCTACGAAAAAATCAGAAATTAACAAAATAAAAGACAGCGTAAAAAGAGAGTCAAAAAATGACAAAAAATGAGACAAAAAAACGAGTTAAAAAAGTACTCAAGAGCCACAAAAAAGAGGCGATAAAAAAGTTGAAAAGGAGGCTATCGAAAGAACGACTAAAAAAGACGATCAAAAACGACCATAAAATTGAACATAAAAATGTAAAAAGGCCCACAAAAATTTACTCAATAAGGCCACACAAAGCAAGGGAAAAAGTGACGAACCGAAAAAGCCAAAAACAGAAGACCTAAAAAATCTTCAAAAGGAACGAAAAACACGATGTAAAAAAGAAAACAAAAAAATCCTAAAGAAAAGGACCCCAAAAAACAAAAAAAAGAACTGAAAAGGGGACATGAAACAACAAAAAAGGCAACAAAAAAGGAATACAAAAACGCCACAGAAGGCCACAAAAAAGGGGGCAACAAAATAAAGACAAAACAAAACGAACAAAAAAACGGCACAAAAAATGGACTTGAAAGGGGCATAAAAGGCAAGAAAAGAAGAAAAATAGGCGAAATACAGCGACCTTTTTGAAAAAAAGTCTACAAAACAGAAATCGAAAAAAGAATTTACACAAAAAGCAACAAAAGAGGGGACGACAGAACAAAAAACCGACAAAGAAAGACTTTAGAAAAGACAGCCAAAAACGGCATAAAAATGACAAAAAGAGAAGTCGATAAAGAAGAGCTGCTTAAAAAATGCAAGAAAAAGGTGAGAAAAGGATAAAAAGCTTGATATGTTTTTGCATTTTTTTCAAAAACAAATGCTCCGCGTTTTATGAATTTTGTGCATTACTTTATCCAAGGGCGGCTTGTCCTATGAGGCAGGTGAGGCAGTGCCTCACCAATGAATTTTACGCCTTATTAGGATTGTTACTATTTTTTAACGACACATTTCGGCCAATAATTTGTGTCTTTTTTCTAAAATTTTAAAAATAAATATGGAAAATTATATTCTTATTTTTATCTCAGTAGGTACTCGTTGCTCCCTTAATTAAACAGCGCGCTGAAACACTCGACACAACATGTATTTTGTGACGCGAATGAGGCAAACTCGGAGCTTGCCTCTACAGCGGATATAGAAATCATATCGTTAATAGGCAAGCAACCTGCAATACACTCATAAGCGGTATGAGTTGAAAAAAGACAAAATTGAGGCTAGCCTCATTTCCGTGCTTGCAAAAGAGATGGACAACAATATTTGCGCGCGGAGAACGTGCGATTACAATGCAGTCTGCATTTGCAGAAGTATTCAAAATTAGGCCGTTGATTGTTTTGCCACAAATCTGTGTGTGTATAAATTGATTCAAAATTTCGGTAACAGAATTTTGCCTACGTTTGTGTGCGTCGCGTTAGTGCTTTGTGCTTGTCATAATTTGATTTCGGTAATCGTTATTTAAGATTACGAGTAAATCGGAATTTTTCTCTACTAACGTTAAATGACAATAGCAGTTCTGTTTTTTCTACTTTCACGTATGATGATAAATTGTATGTAGTTAAGGAATTAAAACGGCCGGTTCCTGATTTGAGTAAATCGTTAATTATTATTGATCTATAAAAAAGTTTAAAATAAATCCAGAGTATTTATGTTTTATATGTTTTTCGTTTTGTTTTTTGTTATAAATCAAATAGGTTTATTTTATGTTGTATTTGATTTTTTTCGATATGTTTTCTTTAAAGTTTATTTTATTTTAATTTTGTTTTTTTTTTAAGTTATATTAGTTTTTTCTGACCACGTTTCCCTTTCCTTTTGTCCTGTCATTCCCATCCTTTCCTTACAAGAGTTCCTTACACCTTCACGTTGGTTCTTGGTGGACAGTTAAATGAGTTTACAAATTTGTTTATTTGACTAAGTAGAAAATATTTAAGTAATCTTGATTTATTTATATTTTGGAGCGTATTGTGCTTTGCCTCATCAACTTTTCAAGTCATGAGCCGCCCCTGACTTTATCATAATTCTGTATAGACAGGCGTTACTCTTGCAGTCTTTAAAATTGTTTTAATTGCTGTTAAACAATCGTTCAGAATTTCTGTGTACTAAGGAAAATATAAAATACCGTAAATAATGTAAACCAACCAAAACAGTTTACCAATAATTTTTAAATTCTCTAAATTTAGACTGTTAATTTTTTCTTTTAATCAATAAACTTCGTCTTCTTTCTGCTGCAATAAATTTTGGTAGTACTATTTTTTTATCAAATTAATCACAGAAATGGAGGCGGGTGGGTGGGCGGGGTTTATTATATGTTCTTTTGTAAAGTGGGAGTGGTAGCTCATGAAAACAAAAAAAAACGCTAATCGTAACGTTTTTTGTTCTCTTTCTTATAAGATTTATTTCTTATTTCAGAAGAAAAAATACGCAACAGTCCGTGCAATGTTGTCTTTGTTATCATGTTCCTTAGTGACACCATTTTTAAGTAACCAACACTCAGTTTACCAGTTTAAGTTTTTCCTACAGTCTTTTATAAGCAGGCGTAGCCCCGCCTACCCTCCCCTATTTCCTTCCAATTACTCTCTTAATATTGTTCAGTTTTATTGTCACAAGTACTTAATGATTTTTTCCTTTCTTCTGTTGTGAGTAAACAAAATCAATCAAATTTCTTTTTCTTTTAATATAAATGCAAAGTTTAATCTACTGCCGCCGATGTTGGTTATCTGTACGTGCTTAGTAGTCGAATTTTTTCCAAGTATAAGCATAAACAGTCGAAGTTAAGCATGTACTGATAATACATTTTTTCCTGTTGATTACCAGTTTTAAATATATTTTATACCTATGTATAGACGCAGCGAACTTAAATTATTTCATAATGTGTGTATTATTTATTAAACCGTAGCTGAAGCGAGTAACTACATGAATAATGAAAACAAATTTTAGTGATGAGGTCTGCATTTTCTTATATTTAGATAAAACAGAATTTGCAAAAATATATAAAATGCTGATTAAAAAACTTTGAAATATATTCAATTTTTTATAAACTAACTAGAAATCCAAAAAAATCGATAAAATGAAAGAAAAATGCTGTTGGCCTAATTATCATTTATATAAATTTGTTTACAGTGGAATTATAATTACATGTTATTCTCCACTTATGCCATATTATTTGCTATTTTGCAGGCACGCGGAACTCTTCATTTAAATTAAGCCGATTATTGTTATTTAGTTAATATTTAAATTTCTCTAATTGCCTGTAATTGCCACCCATTGCTAAATTCTTTTAGACCACAGTTGAAGGTAAATTATCTAGAAAACTAGTTTGGAGCTATTATGTTAATTTAATTTGTTTATAATAAATTTGTTGAGAGACCTCCAAATATTTTTCATTTAAAGAATGTATTCTTTTTTGGTAGATGTTTTCAGAACTGATAAATATTCCGTCTGGTTGGATAATGCAAATATTCAAATTTTTTAATTTTGAAGTTTCGGGAGCGTTGAACGAATTTCCTTCAAATCACTTTGATGCTCAGCGAAAATATATTAGTAGAACGGACAAGTTTTTTACATGTTGAACCTTAACTTTAGACCTACATACATTACAATAATTGTTTTGCCAAATTAACGTAAATATATAACACAGTTTAGTAAAAACGCTCAAACAATACTACATTGAACATCAGTGCAATGTTTATCCTGCTCTCAATTTTTCGGCCGTTTTCTTCCGAGGAATTTTCTGAACGTGTTGTTGCAAACAACAACCGAAAGTATGACGGAGAAAAATGGCCTGTAATCAATCTCCAAATTTACTTCTTTAATTATTCAATCACTGGGTTGACTTTCTCGTGCTGTGGCGCCACAGTCGCAAGTGGGTCATTCTCTTGGAGTTCTTCTGCGGGTATAGATAGGTGTTCGTAGCTTCGTACACCTGTCCAGGTAAATGGCTCGTGTTAGTAACTCCGGCACAGCTCACCTGTTGTGTTCAGTGTAAGCCGTGCTGCGCTGAAGACATGACAATCGCGCGGTATAATTTGAACAAAACAATGTTTGTATGCGAAGGGCGGTAATGAGGGGGTTTTGAGTGAGAAAAGGGCCAAGCCGTATCTGAACAGTGTGGTTTCTTAGTGTTTGACAAAATGTGTAGCAAAGAACAAATTACGGAAATTATGGATAAAATCCACATGGTAGGTTATTTTTTTTTAACAATTGCTCAATTTTGTGTTAAGACCCTTGTGCAAATTACAATGACCGAATTAGCGATACCACTCTAAATGATGTTTTCACGGTCGAAGAACTAGTCGATTGGAACTGCAAATAGGTATTGTTGAACTTAAGGATGCATCATAATTATAGAGTATTATTTATTATGAAATAAATTAGGTAATCGGTTACTTGAAAAGGAGTGTTTTTTCTGATATCTAGATAAAAGTAGGAGCATTTAAAATGCTAATTTTCGTGGTTTTTGACACACTTTGTATAGTAAGTGGAATGCTGAGGCAGTTTTTAGCAAAATGTGCTTATATCAAACCAGTCTAAATCGGATTTTTTTATTTTTATTTATTTATTTATTTATTTATTCAAAAACTTTATAGTGAGTCAACTACTGATTAAAATTTAAACGCGTTAATAATATTTACGAGTGGAAATCTTTGATGTTATAATTTATGTCAGTAGTCGGAAAATATTTTTCTCATTCTCTCCCTAGTACACAACTTTATAAGCTGATTAGATGTTAGGTACTATTTTACTACTGAGTAATAAATTACGTGTAGTGTTTTGTTATAGCTTAGTTCACAATACAAGAGTTTAAGCTGACGAAAAATGTCTTTGTTTAACCATCTTTAAAATCCGCACATTTTTATCTTCTGTTATACTGAAAATTATAATGGAGCAAAATAAACACCAAATTTTTTGAATGAGAAAGTGTAACCTTGATATTTAAACAACTATTTGAATTCCACCAGTTCTTCAAGCGAATTGCACAATCATTTGTGTATTATATTTTTTAAATCGTCAATTCATAAAATTTATCTTAAAAAATATCGCTAAATTATACACTGGAATATATATTGCACAATAATAAGACTGTATACTTCGCCTATAAACAGTTTCCAGGTAAACAAATTTGCATAAAGAATAACAGGAGCATTCTGTGTAATGAAATGATTAATCATAAAGCTGTTTTGCGTCAGTGGAATTAAAAGGGAGGTCTAAGTCGTGTCGAGTGTTAATTACACTATGCAACACTAAAAAATTCACAGAAAGTTCAGATAGTGTTTGAGGTTGGGTATACTCCATATACTAAAGAAAAAAATGTTTTATACTCATATCACATCACAAAACATAGATAACGGGTGTTTTGTTTTTCTTACTTTTTGGGACACTTGATTGCAGTTAATCGTAAAAATATCGCTTTTATGTATCCACCCATGCTTACAGACTTCTGTTGGTGTCTTCAGCGGGATACTGCGAGATCTGGCTACAATAGGAATGCCAATCGTTCGAAAAGAAAGACCTTTTTCAATGAAAAATGAAGTTTTGTTTTATTAATTTTGTATGATTTCAAAAAATTCAATAAACACTTTTCATTATGAAACCTGATGTGATAGGTTGGGTACCTATACTCCATGTACTAATGAAAAAAATGTTTTATACCCATATCACATCACAAAACATAGATAACGGGTGTTTTGTTTTCCTTACTTTTTGGGACACTTGATTGCAGTTAATCGTAAAAATATCGCTTTTATGTATTCACCCATACTTGCAGACTTCTGTTGGTGTCTTCAGAGAGATATTGCGAGATCTGGCTACAATAGGAATGCCAATCGTTCGAAAAAAAAAGACCTTTTTCAATGAAAAATGAAGTATTGTTTTATTAATTTTGTATGATTTCAAAAAATTCAATAAACACTTTTCATTATGAAACCTGATGTGATAGGTTGGGTACCTATACTCCATGTACTAAAGAAAAAAATGTTTTATACCCATATCACATCACAAAACATAGATAGCGGGTGTTTTGTTTTTCTTACTCTTTGGGACACTTGATTGCAGTTAATCGTAAAAATATTGCTTTTATGTATCCACCCATGCTTGCAGATTTCTGTTGGTGTCTTCAGAAGGATACTGCGAGATCTGGCTACAATAGGAATGCCAATCGTTCGAAAAAAAAGACCTTTTTCAATGAAAAATGAAGTTTTGTTTCATTAATTTTGTATGATTTCAAAAAATTTAATAAACACTTTTCATTTTGAAACCTGATGTGATACGAGTCTTTCAAGTATAGTCCTCAATTGAGTTTGAGGTAAGAAATTTTAACTACATACTGTGCATTCTGTGAATTTTATTTTTTTTTAATTTGTTGCATAGTGTTATTTTACTGAAAGGATCATCATTTCGTTTAATTATATTTTTTATTTGTTTATTAAAGTTTATTTTTCATAATTGCTATTTTTTCTCATTTGGAGCAAAAAACACGATCAAAAACAGCCATGGATTTTTGAAAATAAATAAATAATTTACAGGATCAGTAAAGACTTAATAGAGTAAAGAATCGGATATAATTATTGCCACCGGACTTTCTTCCTTACTAAAACAAATATCAGATTTTATTAGATTTAATTTTAAACATGAGATTCAAAATTCAAAAAAATTACGTTCATCCTGTGCAGCATAAAAACAACTTTTCCTCGTGTTTTATTATGTTTAATTGCACGGATAATCATTTTTCATATCCAGCTAAGATCTTAAATTTTTTTGAAACACTCCACACATTTAATTTTCAAAATAAACGGATATTTGCACATATAGTAAAATTTGGCAAACATTTAAATAATAATTTAGTTTTGAAACTAAACACGGTTTGGCTTTTACAGTGCACGAACTTGTTTTTATGTCTAGGAAGGATGCGTTTTTGCATTTTGTAATCACGCAATATGATCTCTAATTAAGTAATTAGTGTGTATCCGGTGTCTGAAGTTACGTAAGTTGAACAATATGGGCCACATGAGTTTCATAATAAACATTTTAATGTCTTTGATAATTGTTTATTTTTAATTTTTTGTTATGTATTGCCAGAAACTTGAGCCATGTTAATTTAGGCACCGAATTTTAAATAGATCACACATTTTCGCTTTCTAAATATATACGTATTATATATTTGAGACATATAAAGTCCGTTTATTCTGCAATAAACAAGTATGTGAAATATTTATGTCGCATGCACAATTCCCCAGAGATGTTCTACATTATTTTAAAAGTCAACAGCAAACAATATGGACAGTGTACAAATTCGCAGTGGAGTCTTAAAAGTTCTGTAATTAAGTTAAAATTGTATGCTTTGAAACCGCATACATTTGCACTTTTAGTGGCACAAATGTGACCATAATTTGTAAGAATAAGGTTATTATTCAAACGATGCATTCCAGGCCTCATGGTAATTACATGTATGCCCTTCACTTGCAAAACTAGTTAATAAAAGAAGCGTCACCTTAAGCAAACTTTCAAAATTTTAATGTCTAAGTGTGAAGGTTGCTCATGCATATTTGATGTTTTCTGTACAGTGGCAAGTAATAAAAATTACCGTTACCAATTTTAATCGAATCTTGCACTGAATTTTTATAAGATTAGAGGGATAATTTCATGTTTTTTCTGCTGTTTATAGACTAAATACCTCTGTCAATTTAAGTTGCAGTAGACATCTCCAGCGGCTAATAATTTTGTTGTCAAATATCACTGATAAATTAAGATGTCAACGCATAGCCTTAGGTTCCTTCAACCTCTTATTAAACCCTTATTGTTTAATAAATTTAAATCATGCTGCAATTTTGTATTTATAAAAAGAGCAGAATGAAATGGAAGTTCCAACCACGGTTAAAAAAGTCACCCAGATACCTATTTCAATCGACCAAGTAAAATACAGTTAAGCACCAATAACAGACTTCTATTTTTGCATCGGTGTCACTAATTTAATTAGCTACAGAACAGAACCATTATAGATTATTAAAACCTTACAAAACTATCATATCGTAAGATAAGCACGAAGCAAAATTATGCGGCAAAAACCGGCAATTTCATGTTATTATTTGTAATTTAATAACCGCCACAAACTTATTTTCCTTACAAATGAGAACATTTACCACACCTGATTGAAACTGCGTTCGATAATGGATGAAAACGACTTAAAATTAATCATTTATACGTTTATTAGAATACACAAACGACTGTCTTCCGGCGTTATCAACGCATGAAAAATATCACACATTTTTAAAAATAAGAATAACAGACTGTGCAGATTTACGACTACGTAACAGGAAACGTGAAAAAAGAAGAGCAATGTCAGCGAGCTAATGACAGTACTTATGCATAATTTTCCGATGAAAAGCCATGCAAAGCCATTACACTTACGAGCATGAGGATGCAGAAGCGAGAAGGAAGTGAGTTGATTAGCTCTGATAAGAAAACGGCGAAGGTCGGCTGAAAAAGCATGAAAAATTTCATGAACGCAGCCACGTGATAAAAATCAATATAATCGGATTAAAATGCATGTAAATGTACAGTTATCACGTGTTTCTTGTGCATCGATATCAAGGAAAACGTGTTATTAGCTGGAAAAATATGGTCATGTTATTTCGTCCTAAACGGGAACATCGTCCATATACGTAACGGGAGCTTACCCCACACGTGATGCAAATTCGAGCGATGGGTTGCCTTAGTTAATTAAAGTGTGTTAATAACGATTATTACAGCTGTGTAGCCGCAGACACGTGACTTTATTACACAGCAATGCGCACGTAAATAATGACAAATGTCACCTTTCATTCTTTGCATGCAAAATTCTGCCTCGGAGTAAAAGTTGTTTACTTACTTTAAATAGCTTACAAAATGCACCGTTAATTGAATCATTAAGACATTATAATGAAGCATTTTGTGGAACGTCTTTAAGGTCGACGTGTCAAGTGCCGATAATTTCGCATACTTTTTGTGGGATACTTGTATCTCCTTATATGAATGGAATGAGTACCGATGAGTATTAAAAATCGAATCTTGTCGGTTGAGCACTTGGCCTTATTTTGATACTATAAAACACTGCGTAACTGTCCTACATGCATCCGTTTATAGGTTTTCGATTCAATTTGTTGCGCCTGAACGAGCTGAAAAATGAACATCGGAAGAAATTCTACATTTTACACGTGTTGACCCAATTCTTGACCTCGTCACCGGATTTTTTCGTGTTTCACAATTTTGACTTCCACTTCTGAATGTGTACAAGGTTGATAAATTGCTATTAGGACTGTGGAGTTATCGATAGCTTGACTAGTACCGGAAGATCATCACGATTTCTATAATTTATTACCGTAGTTCTGGTGTATCTTAAGCAATACAACAAAATCCCTCATTTATTTTTGCTCTTTTTTTAATTTATTTAATACTAAGCGTAAGTTGCAAAATTGGTTAAAAGGTATCAGTACATCTGCTATTCCATTCTTCATTCTTTGTATATATACACTGTTCATTTTTAAACACCATTTCTGATTGGAAATAAAAGACTGTAACGAGCAACACTCAATATCTTCCGGTATTCGTGAACTAGCTATTTAAACAAAAGTAAAAAGGATCATGAAATGATTACAAAAAGAATCGTTCGATTTGTTCCATAGGGCAAGCGGTCAATAACTTGAACAGACTTCGAAGAATCTAGATTAAGAAAAGTGCTGCAAGAAGGCACTTTACAACTATACTACAATCTACTAGGTATATAACGTAGGAATTAAAATCTCAGAATCTGTACGCTATTTAGTTGCCGTGTTGTCATTCAAAATAATGAGCAACATGTTTACGATTTATAGAGTAGATGTCATTAATTTTATAACATGCTTGTTGATTTAGGCAATATTTTCTTACCTGTGAAGCACAAAAAATTTCTAGGGCTAATTTTTCACACAAAATGTATTTAATTATTTTTTTAATTTGACGTCATCAACATTGTGTTGGGGATAAAAATATTTGCTATGGTAGATTCTGACATAATCGATCGATCGATCGATCTATACCGGGTGTCGGATTAACTCTTCACTACGTTCTTAACATTCTCACATTTTGGTGGAGTTATAATGATTTTAAAATTGGTTCTTTTGCAACGTTTAACAACTAAACAACACATTCATTATCACAATAACTAGTAATACAACTTTTACAAAGATATGGTTGTGTTGTTTTTGTAATAATTTGATCAAATTCCATTTGACAACAATGGTTGTCCGATATAAAGCGAAGGTACAAATCAGCAAAAATCGAGTAAACAGTTAAAAATGTTTGAGTATCAAAAATTGTCAAAGTTTTCAAAACCCTACGTTTAAAATGTTCTCAGTTAATTTTAGGTTCCCTGTGTTTCATTTTCGGGTAAATTTAAAGGAATCTGGTGTTTTGTTGCTGTATGAACTTGAAAAAATCTTTTCAGCTATTAGTATTTTATTTTTTGTGAATTTGAAAAAGTCTTAAGTACCGCACTGTTTTTTTTTTTAATTCGGGAGACTCTTGGACAGTTGGACACCTATGGTGTATTATTTTGGGACCTCATGGAGCTTTTTTTGTAAATTATTTAAAACAATTTTGGCGAACTTTGGTATTCTATTTTTGAAAAATTCTGACCTGACTTATTTTTGAGTTAATTTTGAGACCCAGTTTTCTTATTTGAAAAATTTAAAACAATCTTGAGGTTCTAAGTATTCCTGTTTGAAAAGAATGTGAAAGTGCTTTGGAGCCACTCGTCTCTTTTCATATGATAATTTAATTAAATTTGTTAGAGGGAATGTCATTTGCCAAAATCGATCTTATTTTACCAGCTACTAACCCCGCCCACCCACCCTTCCTTTTCTTAGAGGGTAGGTCATTTGCCAAAATCAGTTCTATCGTAGAAGGTAGTAGCCCCACCCACCCACCCTCACTTTTCTTAGAGGGTATCTCATTTGCCAAGATCAGTCTTATCTTGGCAGCTACTAGCCCCGCCCACCCACCCTTTCTTTTCTTAGAGGATATGTCATTTGCCAAAATCAGTTTTATCTTAGCAAGTACTGATGCCTAACTTTTACAAAAAATGATCAAAATTTGGAAACATTACGAGCTTACTTATACATATTACCAAAGCAGGAATTTTATCCTATTAAATGTTTTTTTTGGTTTATTTATTAATGAACAATAACAGCTTGTTTTATTAATAAGAATGCACATTTTCCATTTTCCAGACACCCGGTATAATACCAAATGTTCATAATTTCAGATAATTCTGTAGATTCTAAAAGCACGTAAACTTAAAAGTAGAGATGAACTGTTAAAATACAGATAAAGGAACTTGAGCGATTTATTTAAATATTCATTTTTAGATGGAATGAACAGATAAATGTTGGCCACCACTTCACCATTTTTTGTGATACCTTTATTGATAAACTGTTTTTAAAAATAGCCTTTGCGGTATATAGAGAAAGTTGTATTTAAAATTTCATAGTAATAAAACTGTTAATAATGGAGGTATTACATTCTGAAAATGTTTCGAAAACTCTATAAAAGCCAAGATACCGACTCGCCTTAAATTAAATGTTCCACGTCAAACTATAGTGAATAAAAAATGAAAAAGAAAACTTGAACCAAATATAATAGTGTGAAAACAGATTACAATAGTCAGTTGAACTTATTTTAAGCAAAGATTTTAACAAACAACAAACACAGTTTTCTAAAATAATTTTTTATTAACCACTTTTAGAGCGTATTGGAAAGTTCGATGTTCCTATGAAATGACGCCCCTTCATTTTTCATTGTTAAGGTTATCTAAATTTTATGAAATAATATACACCTATATCAGTGCTTTATAAATCCGCCTTGATTTTTACACGTGATTCATGTAGCCGATATCTCGCTCCTGGATCAAATGAGTAGGATAAATGATTGACCGAAAGATGTTTTTAAGACTGTGAGTTGTATTATAATTATTTTTCAAATTTTATAATTTTTGGAAAAAACTAGACTTTTTAGTTTTCTTATTAGTTCTAACTTAACAGGACTGACACTTTGATGTAGCGACCTAAATAATAACGGAAAAACAACTTACATGAGTCTAGCGACTCGTCATAATTGCTACAGCAGCAATACATTAATTAGTGTTTTATGCAACGAGAGGTAAAAGTGATACTTTTACTACAGAAGTGAAGATTATTCATCGAAACGTATCCCCCTTCAAGACAGAAAATCGCCATGCTTTATGAAGACACTTTTACCTTGTGTTTTATATAAGGTTTGGCGTTCATATAATATCTTAAATCACAATAACAAACATTCTTTTGTACTTGTGGTTTATGAATCCGCCTTGATTTTTACCCTAACCATCAAAATTCGAAACTGTTTAACAACCTTTTGTAATATAAGCTGCACTGAAAATGACGATTCCAACGGGCTGGCGTCGATATCGCCTGATTTTATTATTATCACAAATAAAATGTCTTAAAATCAAATTGTTTAATTTTTCAGAGTGCTGTTGAAATGACCGTCGACCAATTTTTTTATTATTACTATTACACTCCACTTCTGGCTAGGAACATATTATTAATGCATTAATATTTTTGGAGTAATTGTTAACCGAGTTTCCGTATTCTATCGTCGGTGGAGAAGTGCGAACTGACACTCCGCGCCAGACCAAATACAAACAAACTGCAGAATGTGTTTTCGTAACAAAATGAGTTCGAATCAAAGACAGTAGCGGAGTATGACTAATTAAAATATGATATATTATTGTATTCAGAAAAACAAGTTGTCATTATCTGTGTTGTTTTTTATAATCAACTGTATTTATTTAATTGTACCTACTTCAAGGGTGGGGAAAGTTTTATCTAATAAGTTAATAACATACGATCAATTTTTTCCTAGTGACAAATAATAGTATTCATTTTATGGCGGTTCATAGTATATAAACCTAACTAATACATATATTTTGAGAAAAAAGAAAAAAGAAAAACTAGTATGATTCTATTTGGATTTTACAAATTTAGCTGACACTAAAAATTTGTCACTGGAAATATCACAACCTAACCAATATTTATTGCAAATGTAAACATATACAGAACTTTCTATAGAGATATTGGTGTTTGCTTTCCTACAATGAAAGAATAATACATTGGATTAAATAATGATGACAGAAGAGTAACTAAAACCATATTGCAAAAATTAAGAGAGTTGGTTAATTATAACCTATGTTTACATTAAGCTGTCTGTAAATTATTCTTGATTGTTATCTTAATCCCATGTTCACCTTTTAAACTGGTGATGATTGCTGCGTTCTTGCTGCGAATACAAAACAAGGATTAGGTGATGTTAAAAATGTTGTGAAGACAGATTATCTGAATTTAGTCACTTTAAATTGAAAATAAATCATGGCATATAATTTTTGTGTTCTAGCTTATAAATTTATGGTTTCATTAAAAAATAATAAATTTAATATTACACAGAAATACCTGTAACATTGGAAAAATGTCTCTAATAGAGTACGCACTACAAAAATGGTGAAAGCAGAAAGTGAAACAGAATCATGTGCATCCAAAAAATCTATAAAATAATTCACTAAAAAAAGATCAAAGAACCTGATTCTAATCTGTGCTGCTACAGTGTAGTTTACTTACTTACTTTAATATAAATATTTAAAATTAATTGCCACATTTTATTTTCTATTGTAGTTTTTTTGCTGTTCATCTGCTGTTATTGTGTTTCTCTCCAATACTTTAATTACAGGCAAAAATTAGACTCAGTCTCGGTTGTTACTCCAAAACGAATTCTGGTGCAATCTAAATGCGGTGAAAGAAACTTGTTAAAGGATGCTACAGAAATGGAAATCCTTTGTGTTCATTCAGAAAGAACGACAATCAGATTTACATTAGTCTAGTTACAAATATTACGTATACAACATGTTTGTCTCTTACAAGTTTTTCACGCCTATGCCATTCATTAAAATTGCGTTGGCTTATCTCTATTAAGAACACTTATACAAGCAGCTATTAAGTAGCCTAGATGTTATTAACACACGTCTACGATTTAAATAGTCCGGTCGTGTTTTTGTTTTTTATTTTGTAAGCAACATGCCGTTTAAGACGTATTTTTACAACCTTTGTAATTACGAAGAGATAAAACCAGGTGTTGTTTGACACGTGAATTATTTACAAGGCTTTTCAACAAGATTTGCGATTCTATATTTTCATTGGAAACGCACGCCCACTTACCTAACTCATTTTATGTTAGAATTTCTATCGATGCCTATCTCAGTCATAAATTCAGAGAAAATATCTAATAATCAGTTAAGGCGACGCTGAAAAAAAGAAACAGCATTACTGCAACCATTAACACTTCCATTGTACGTTCAGATAAAACTGTCGATAAGTAAAGCAACTTAAATAAATTTAAATAATTTAAGCACATCCTAGATTCCTACATTTGTGACTTTCGCGATGAGACTGCACAACAGCACTTTCGCTAGCTCGATTAGCTGCACTAATGGTGGAAGTGCGTTTTCCTGTAGCACAATGAGGTTATAGGGTGTATTTTTAAGTATCTAATGACAATTTCCCTCATTTACGCATTGTTTCGTTTAGTAGGTTTCTATGTTTCGCCCAAAGGCTTTCTCGATAATGACATGCTTCCAGTTTAATAAAATAAAAAGAAGGGCGTGCTGACAACAGTATTGTTCAATCGATCAACGTGTTTTTGGAATTTCCTCATTGACAGACTTTCTTTTTTTGTTTCAGGGGTTACCAAAGTGTTCACTCAAACTGCCTGCGTGGGAAAATATAACTAACGCCCTGCCTCGATTCCATATACCAGCCATGCCGGCCGTGCGGTCCAAGCGCGGCTGGTGCGGCTGCCTACAAGTAAGTAACATTGCGATTACATGTATGTTATATCCACGCAA
Organism: Zophobas morio; assembly: GCF_036711695.1. Taxonomy (NCBI): domain Eukaryota; kingdom Metazoa; phylum Arthropoda; class Insecta; order Coleoptera; family Tenebrionidae; genus Zophobas; species Zophobas morio. The sequence continues at coordinate 14,212,656 of NW_026972107.1, forward strand.
CATCGGTTTACGAGGGGAGTTAATAAAAAACGGAGTAAAACCACTTCTGTATAAAAAAATAATGCACAATTATTAATTATTAAGGTCGAAAGTTATTCAAAGTATTTATAGTGGAAAGAGTTGAAAGAAAAGAGTACAACTACCAGAAAAAACTACTGGTACCATTGCGGTTAGCAGGCACTTCCTAATGAAGTGGTCAACATTCTTGTGTTGTATGTCATCCCACGGTATCTCTAGATGATTTGATAGCTCATCTAAAATCTCAAGAGGACGGGACACTTGTAGCAATCGATGACCCAGAATGTTCCATACATTTTCGATAGGGTACGGGTCGGAGAAACGCGCTGGCCATGGCGTCTTTCGTGTTTTTGCTCTAATGTAACGAACTATCGCAGTTGTTTTCTATGATGTTTTATAAAAAACACTAAAATGACCTCTGTTTCATACAAGGGAATAAGGGCCGGGTGTATAATTTCATCTATAATGAAGACAACAGGTGATCACTAATCAATGTCTAACACCTGTAGGCACTCTTGCATTATCGCGTCTTCTAACTGTCAATATATTTTCACTTGTTTGATCGATCTTTCTCTTTTTTCACACTATGGAAATCTTAACCAAAGCAAATTAAAAAAAACGTCAGGTTAGATCATTTCAGTAGACACAAAGGACTGTTGCGGTTGTAACAAATCTGTTTCTTAAGAGGTAAAAATAATTTTGTTTTTAATAAATAAATGTTTCCGGGCGGAACACTTCCAGGACAAGAATTCCTTGTGCAGATTATGCATGCAGGCTGTGTCACCGGATTTCATTATACTTATTATTTTTTGCGCTCTTGTGTAGTAGAAACATGTTTTTCATTTTCGATAAGAACGAATACGGTACCACAATTTAGCATCCAACCGAAGCCAATGCTTTAAAATCATAAGAGTGTCTCGGAGATGGTAAAACCAAATTAAATCTCATTAATTATCATAATAATATTGTTCAGGCAAATTGTAACTACTTACTACCAGTTAAATAAATTGTCATTATGGATCTATTCGTGTTAAAATCCTATTTTATTTTTTTTTAATTTCAATCTAAATCGATTTTAATACTAAAAAATAAGAAAAATTAGGTCTCCTGTTTCCGTCTGTCTGTCTGTCTGCCATCTGGCCTCTGTGTTTTGTCGCCTGTTTTGATTCTCATTCAAATAATTTTTAGAGAGATAATATTTTAAACTACCCCTAGAATACGAAACAATAAGTTTCCCGTTTCCATCTGTCTATTTGTTTGTTTGCCATCTGCCGTCTGTCTGCTGTCTCTGTGCTTTTTATTAGGCAGATAATCTCCGCAACTGCCGAACCGATTATTGTCAAATTTTATATGTTTGTTAGAAATATCGTGTCGATGGTAACTAAAATTTGTTTCATGTAATGACGTCATATAAAAATTTTGCGTAGTAAACGCTATTTCAATTTTATAAAATTATATATTCCTGTAGCTGTGCTTCATAAATCCGCTTTGTTTTTGTTTATTATTATTATAACTTTTATTGTTTAAACCTTCTTAGCTACTTAAGCATGATTCAGACCTGTGAAAGGGCGCCCTATTTGCAAATAAAAGGCCCGGTTTGATCCCTGGCGACGTTTCCAGTTATTGGTATTGATTTTCTCAAAGTTTCATGACTCCCAAGAGTAAGAAAAAGTATATCTCCCGTTTTCGTCTGTCTATTCGATTTTCGTTAGATCCATAAACTCCGAAACTACCAGCCCGATTGTTGTCAAATTTTATAAGCGTGTAAATGCTAACACGCTGACCAAAATTCTCTAATCATCCCCAGCAACAAGGTAATGACGTCTTCTCCAAATTTTTCATTGTAAGAAGTATTATAAAATGGAATATTACTGAAATTGTGGTTTACGGATTCGGTTATTACAAATAAATTTCGCAAAATCAAATTTTATAATTTTTGAAAAAGTCGAGTATTGTTAGATTGCACTTCGAGGACCAGATAAGTTATCTATCAAAAGAACCTTTTTACCATTTTTTTTTTATTACTATTACACTGAACGTGTCGGAATTGACATACGTGTCCTTGCTAAAATAGCCTTGCGCTCTATCCCTTGAAGTACATTGGAACAATTACAATTTAATTTTGCGAATTTTATTATTTATGATAGCCCGTACAAGTTAAAACAAAGCTTTGTGTGGACTGCTAAACTACAACTAAAAAAGTTTTCCATAACGAAGTTGTGTTATGAAGTTATCAACATTTTGGCAAGGACATTTACATATACCAGTTTAAAGAAGTGTTCAAATTTTGGAAAAGTAGGATGAACCATTCTTGATTTGATCAATAAAAAAAACTGCGGCCCGGTATTGATCCCCGGACCTCTCATCTACGGAACGAGCGTGCTACCTCTAGAATACGTACTATGTGTCGGGAAGTAATTACGACGAAATTTTAAGCAGTTTCTGATACGTTTAAAAAAATGTATGATTTTCAAAAAAATAATAAGATATACCGGGTGTCTGGAAAATGGCGAATTAACTCTTCAGTACGTTATATACAATAAGAGTCTCGGGAGTCCTAAAAAATTATAAAAAAATTCTTTATGATGTAGATTACGAAAAAATCATAATTTTATAAAAGTAAAATTGGCAACACTGCACGCACCTTATGCGTGAATACCTCCGGCTTACTTTCTGATTTCTTAGTAACGAGGGTGACTGAAACCCATCTTTTATTTTTTTTAGAACAATAACCATAACAACCAGTAGTCATTAGTCGTTGTGGATTATCAATCAAACAAACTGTTATTTTTCATTAATAAATAAACCAAAAAAAATAATCATTTAATAAGACATTTATAAACTATAAAGAAAAACAAAACCAATAAAAGAAAAATTCATGAAAGCATAACCAACTAAACACTAGAGAAGATGTTCAAAATTCCTGCTTTGTTCATATAAGTAAGCTCGTAATGTTTCCAAATTTTGATCATTTTTTGTAAAAGTTAGTCATCAGTATTTGCTAAGATAAAATTGATTTTGGCAAATAACATACCCTCTAAAAAAAGAGAGGGCGGGTGGGCGGGGTTAGTATCTGCTATGACAAAACTGATTTTGACAAATGAGCTATCCTCTAAGAACAGTAAGGGCGGATGGGCGGGGCTAGTACCTGCTAAAATAAGACCAATTTTGGCAAATGACATACACTCTAGCAAAAGAGAGGGAGAGTGGGTGGGGTTAGTACCTGTTAAGAATTTTGGCAAATGACATATTCTCTAAGAAAATAGAGGGCGGCCGGCTGGGACTAGTACCTGCTAAGATAAGACTGATTTTAGCAAATGACGTATCCTCTAAGAAATTCAGTTAAATTATTATAAGAAAAGACACTAGAGGCTCCAAAGCATTTTCAAATTCTTACCAAACAGGAATACCTAGAATCTCAAGATTGTTTTAAATTTTTCGGGGTCTCAAAATTAACTCAAAAACAGGTCAGGTTAGACTTTTCCAAAAACAGAACACTCAAGTTGCCCAAAATTGTTTTAAACATTAATTAAATCATTTACAAAAAAAATCTCCATGGGCTGCCAAAATAATACACCATTGGTGTCCAAGAGTGTCTCGAATTAAAAAAAAAACACTGCGGCACTCAAGGCTTGTTCAGATTCATAAAAAATAAAACACCAGAAGCTCACAAGATTTTTCAAGTTCATCCAGCAACAAAACATCAGATTCCTCTAAATTTATCCTAAAATAAAACACCAGGGGACCTAAAATTAACTGTTTTTTTAGGTTTTTGAAAAATTTGGCAATTTTTGATATGTCAAAGATTTTTAACTGCTCACTCGATTTTTGCTAATTTGTACCTTCGCTTTTTCAGACAAACTTTGTTGTCAAATGGAATTTTATCAATGATATCAATCTGAAATGGTAATTAAACATGGTCATGGGAGAGAGAAATATTAACTAAAAGTTGTATTACTAGTTATTGTGATAAGGAATGTGTTGTTTAGTAAAACGTAGCTAAAGAACCAATTCTAAAATCATTATAACAAAATGTGAGAAGAAACTTTTTCTACTATTTTTCCCAGACTCATCACCAGTTAATTGTTAAGAGCGTATAGATGGATTATGTCAGAATCTACCATAACAAATATTTATGTCCCCAACACCACGTTGATGACGTCAGATTAAAAAATTATTAAATATCAATCAAAAATCAAACAACTGTATGAAAGAAGTTTTTCCTGAAAAAATTAGAAGTTTCGTTCTGTTTTCGCTCCAATTTTGAATATCAAACAGTGCATTTAAGCGCATATCCTGAAATTTACCGCCAAATCAAGAATCTAAATTTAATCCGTATTTAGCGTGTAGCCGCTCTATTATTTCTACGCTAAAAATGGGTTTATGACGTCGTGCCGGTAAAAACAGGAATCACTTATGACTTTAAACGTTTCGATGGACTGAAGTTAAATGACTTGCGTATGTAGATTCTACATAATAATTTTAATTATACATTATTAGTTAGGTGCAGACACTTCTTGTCAGTTTTTGTATGTTTGTGTCCATAAACAAAATGTAGTATAAATTATAAATACGACGAACAATAGGGAAAAATGTCAAAATTATTAGCGAAGAGGATATAGAAAAAATATTGAATATACTACAAGAAAAAAATTTGACCCTTACCTAGTTATGTTAGATAATGAACATAATACCCGCATACCTGTGACTAACGTTTTTACATCAGCAATAAACTCATAGCTATTGTCACTGCGAAGTACTTGACTTCATTAGAGTTGTTTATGACTACAATTATGCCGATATTATATACTTTTTAATGACTAGTTAACTCTTAAATACCGTTACGTTGCAGCAATTAGTCGTTTCTGTCTGTTTTTATGAAAACTGATTAAGGGCAACCGATACGAACACGTGCTTTTCTATGTTAAGTTCACGACCAATGTTACCTTCAATTAATAATTAACCTTCAGGCTTTTTCACTCTTGGAATTATAAATAGCAACAAATTGCGCCAATTTATTAAATACTTACAACCTGTAGTAGATACTAGCATAAGGCATAAAATGCTGCAAAATGCATTACGTTATTAAAAAAGTGGGGTTATAATAATTTTAAACAAATTCCTAGGTAAATTCTGTACGTTACATGTGTTCTGACGTAATCTTATCACACTTGTATGTTAATTTACACCTTATGGTAATAACGCTTCCATTCCACAGAACATAAATAACTGTGTACTTCATTTATAGTTTAATTTTTTTTTTTTTAGATTTATTGTCACTAAGTTTTATTTTAACGATTGTTTTATCTGTCTAAAGGTACAATTACTATCGGCAATAACTTTTTTTTTTCGAAAAATTTGGATGATATTTTAATTAATTTCCTGTGTTATTCAGTCCACTTTTACCCACTTTTATTTCACCTAGTACGTAATTATGCATCTATTAAACTCTGACGTCGACACGGAAATAACTTTATTTTTTCTATTTAAACTTTCTTTTTAATTAAAGCTAACAATGTTGTGATGTATTGTTTATGTAATATGGTGTTTATTGTTCGTCGTGGTTTTATATTAAAATTCAACCACAACACTTTGAGCAACGGTATTAAACGTCTGTTAAATTTCTGGTAGCTGTAAAGTGACCTTATCCATATAGCAGAGACAACAAAAGAGAAGAAGTCTTAGTGAACAAGAAAAATTACTAGTAAATGAATACATATTATATGAAAACTTTAAAAAATTGGACAGAACTTTTTTGTCTTCGTTTTTAGTAACGTTATTGTTAACTAGCCATTCATAACCACGTATTTAAGGAAGCGTTACTAAATTTCGTGGTCAAGTGTAACAATAGTAGAATTTTCCAAAAGGTGAAATGAAAAGTGTTGAGTGATTAATTTCACTCGTTTAGTGCTTTCAGGTTCAGAGTATATTCGTGCTGCTTTGCATTGATGATTGAAAAGCTATGAACAAGAAAAGTACCCATAATTATAATTCTCATTGTTCATATCATTTTTCTGGCTTCATCTAGTACAAACACACTGATGATGCGAAGCGGCAAAATATTTGGTTTAGTAGTAATGATCTGAAAAGAAATAGTCGGCACGTCATTTTTGACAATTATTAAAAAAAATATTCTTCAATTAAGATAGTCGGTCTATAACCATATTATTACTAACCTGTAAATTTAGCGTGTTAAATATCGCATTTCCATTTCCCACAAAACATGCTAGAAATAAATACCTACCTAAAACTGTCTATCACCACGGGTAATTTATATCAATCACTGGTGAGAGGCTAAATTAACAGAACAACTTGCATAAATTGAGTATGATCGCGGATACTGTAATAATTAAGTTATTAGCAACATTCCTATTAGCAATTTTGCACATACGAAGCTGATGTCTGACAGTGAAACATAAATTCGTTTGTTAAAACGGACCTTAATTGACGCTTTATGTTCCTAGTTAGTGGAAAGCTACAAATTAATGAATAATAAGGTTAGTTTGTGCACAAATTTGTGCCACGAAGAATTTTTTGCCCCGACCTCTGTCACCAGAGGTCACGTCGTGCTATTTGCAAAATGTCAAAGAAAATGTTGCCTTCTAAGGATGGTTTTAATCTATAAACACACTTTTATGAGAATTGTCTATATTATAAGCTTACCGATAATTATGCTAATTGTTTCTCTTTTCCTCATTAAGTGCCACCTTTTCCCATTTTCTTTGCATAAAATTGATTTTAATATCGGTGACATCGTTTTAAACTAGGTGAACAATATGAAAGCATCAATGAAATATAAATGAAGATTTCCATAAATCCACTTTCCAGGGATGAATGCGGTGACGTAAAATTGCTGGAATGTGAATTTTTTGCGTTATAGCCACATTTGCATGTGAAGATGTGCAATTTATTTATTTAGAAATCGATTTAATGGTAAATATCATAAAACAAATAAGTATCTGACATTAACTTCCCGGCACAAAAATGATCATCTTAATAGTGGGTAGTTGTGCAATTTTAAATTATAATCGTTTTATCGTGAACTCAGGATTTAAATAAATTAACAAGCTATTAAATCGGGCATCAGGATTAACTTGTTTTATTGTAAGGTTGTTTACATTGTCGTATTATGTAAATTTAAATTGATGGCAGTTTTTTGTTCGATAAGTCACTTTAAAATTAATATTTAGAATTGAAAGTAATATAGAGCTTTAATTGTTTTTAAGAGCAACAAATAAATAAATACAAATTTTGAAATCAATCGCTATTTTGAAATAATTCCACTCCAGACTACACAATTTATTTCAACACTATAATTAAAACAAAAAAGTAGTTCTACATAACATCCGCAACAGGTAGCCCGATATAGTTATAGAGGTACTTATATTAACGGCTTTAATTAATTAAATCTCATTGTGAAATTGCTTTTGCGTGCTTGTCCCACTCTTTTTTGCCTAAATTCCGACACAGTTAACAATTACAAGTAGTACCTGCCAAAATTAGTCGCCACAACCCACTTCATAATTAGTTTTCTTAATTAGACAGCTACATGACTTGATTATTTTTCACTCAACTTACACTTATGGCCAAACTGAATTGGTTCTAATTTACCAATCGGTTATTGTTTGAAAGTAACTTCCTCAATTAGACCCAAGGCTATAAAAGTTCTAAAAATCAACGTACAATTACCACATCACACCCAAAATTAGATTTATTATGTTTTCGATTCCGATGCAATTTTATGAATGTCTGACATAAAATAGAAATCTCCAAAGATCGACACGCAAAATACCATGAGTAAGTTTCTTAAATTAAACAAGGTAAAAGCATTGGGTAAAATGGAGAAAGTAATAGGAATAAATAAACAGCAAGTGCCTTGAGGATCAGTCTAATTATAACGTGTTACATCGGTTTGAAATAATCGAAAAATATTACTAAAACGATAAAAATCTCGTTTCGAAAAATCGTGGAATAACGCAACGAAAGTGTGTCTTGTGCGCAAGCAGCGTGAATTGATAATTTACTGCCTGAATTGAGAAGAGCGAACTATACAAATTGGATTCTGTATTTGGGTGTTGTCCTTGGCACTGCATAATCAAATTTACCTACTGGTGTGATTCGAAATTGATGTTGTATTAATCTTTTTCGAAAGAATTCAATTAAACTCATAATAATTACTCCGCATTTTTGTCAATAGAAAAGTTTGATTTGGAATGTTACGAGCAGATTCCATCAACCTCACAATGCCCGGGAAGTTTCGATAACCCATTATCTCGAGAGATAGTTAGAGACCTAACATTCCTGATTATTACTCGTTGGTGGAAACCACTAATGGCTAAAATTATGATAGAATTCCCTGGAAGATATGTACCTTGGGCTTTTTATCATTATGTCCAGAAATAAACAGCCTCGAGCTGTAAAACTATTATGATCCATCATCAGAGAATGCAGTCAGATACTTTCTCATCTTGTTTTTTCCTACCTGAGATTCTATGATTTAATCTTGAAATATCGCCGACATGGTATTTAATATTCTTATGTTTTTCTAATCTTGAACTTGTTACTATTTCCTCCACGTAATATAGTAATTGTGTAAAGGCCTTCAGTCGGAGCTAATTCTTCATTTATTGGACATTTTATTGTCTATACAAGGTTTCACCTTATTAATTTGCTACATATTGTTCGTTTATTGTCTTGACCTTTAATGCAAATCATCGTGATGGATTCTTGGGAATTTTAGGGAACGCCTCTTTCGAGTCAGTTTTTTTTATTTGTTTGATTATCCTTGAGACTGAAAGGAAACACGACACATTATTGAATGGGAATTTATGAAAAAAGACTTCCTTTATTATTAATGCGTCATTAATTCTCCAAGGAGGCACTTGCGAAAAAGGTAAAGTTAAATTCTTGTGGAATAAGAGCAATGTAAACAGGATAATATTTTCTGAATTTTAAACATCCACATTATAGTCTACAAACCTCTACCGATAATAAACGGTAGTGAATTCATTTTAATTTAATTAAAAACAGGAACAGCGTTATTATTTTGCAACGGAAACTGAAAACCGGAACTTTTTTCTAGAGTTAGAAACGCAAAAAGGCGTCGATTTTGTCACTTCGCAAAACAGGAATTATAATTAATTGTTAAATTAACATAATGTTTCTTCACACTCTAAAACACACATGATTATTTATTTGGATAAATAACAATGTCTCCATTTTACCGTCGCATTAATCATTAATTGCAGACATGAAGAAAAAGGAGTCTACATTCGAACACCTGGAAAGCTTTTGTGCCGGGGTTTTCGAGTCTCGATTTCGCCTTGAACGTATATATGTTTAAGTTTCATTAGTACTGAGAACCGGTGGTTTTAAACTATTGTGATAATTGTGTATTATTCCCAAATACAATTAGATGTAGGTATATAGCGTAATAACAAAACACTAGTGAAGCTAACCAATGCCGCTGTGGTATTTAAAAAGTGTTATTAATGACAATTGATATACAATAGTTTAAATTTTACTTATGTTTTATAGTTATGTCATAAATCTAAAAAAACACATTCATATTTGGAGTGTTTATTAATAATTAGGGTTGTCAATCAAACCACCAGACAAATTTTAATTTGTCCATATTTGTCGCTCACCTTTATATTAACGTTCACTATCCATCATAATAATAATAATAATAATAATAATAACAATAGGTTTTATTTTCCCAACAGACACAAGGTCCATATAGAGATAGAATCATACATTGATAACTAATGGCAAAAAAAATGAATAGAAAAAATAATTAAAACTAGTAATAATAATAATAATAACAATATAAACATAATTTCCAACCTCATAACAACTAAACAAAATATACTATTAACATTGCATATAGTAGTCAAGTAATTGATCCTTAACCTTACGTTTGCTCAAATCATCATGAAAAATGTCAATTTTATTTTGAATACAATTCCATAATTTGAAAGAATTTAACATTGGCGAGTTGTAATGGTGAAAAGTGTTTGGGATGTTATAGAAGAAGGTAATTGGCGATCTGCTTACAGCCCTAGGGACAACTATTTTTATTTGATTAAGTAAATATTCACTCCTAATTGATCCATTAACTATTTTTTGAATGAACGCTAAACTAGCCACATTTCTTCTACTCACCAAAGACCTTTCATTAACTAAATTAAGAAGCACATTTTGATTACAATGTAGAACTGGATATTGTCCGAACATTTTAAAAAATAAAAATTTGCAATATTTGCGTAAGACGTTTTCAAGTAGTGTAACATACATTTGTTGTGCAGGACTCCATATACTACTGCAATATTCAACTTTGGTCCTAACTAAGCTATTAAACAATAACCTTATGGAGAATATATTACGAAAATCTGAACTGTTACGTATTATAAAACCTAACAATTTTAAAGCACTATTTGTAATATATTCAATGTGCGGCACAAATGATAATTTTGTATCAATGATAACACCTAGATCCCTAAATTGATTACAACGTTCCAAAACATTACCATTTATATTGTAATTGTAATTAATTAGGTTTGTTTTCCTGGTTATCGACATAATCTTACATTTTGATTTATTAATGACAAGACAGTTTATTGAGCAATATTTAACAAAGGAGTCAATGCTGTCTTGCAAATCATAACAGTCAGACGATGAGTTTATAAACTTAATGAGCTTCAAGTCATCAGCGTATACAAAAAATTTGGAGTTGATGTATTCAGAAATGTCGTTAAAAAATATAATGAATAAAAGCGGTCCTAGATTTGACCCTTGCGCTACTCCACTATTACAACTAAATTCACGCGATTTGTAACCATTATATTCCACGTACTGGAATCTGTTCATAACCATGGCTTTTAACAATGAAACTAAGCTGGCACAAAAACCAAATCTCTGCAGTTTTTTCAAATATAATATAACAAGTGGTCTGATTTTTTCCGACAAAATTTGTGACACAAATTAACAAGTAGCTGTTGCGACGAAAATCACACGAGTCGACGAAGGAGACAAGTGTGATTTTCCAAAAGCAACAGCTACGAGTTAATTTTCACACAAATTTTGCAGAAAAAATCAGATCACGAGTTATATTCGGCTTGACAATCCAAAGAGAAAATTTTTATTTACTTTTTACGGACAATAATTCACATAATTTATAGTTAGCGTATTCGTTGAGTAACCATACCTACTTAGTCTAAATAGTAACAAAACAACAAGGCAAAACGTAAATAAATTTCTAAACATCAAATTTTGTGTGTGCTGCTGGTTGATTTTCTTAATTCTGGGAGCAAGATTTGGTAACAAGACTGTGTATGAAATTCGAAATGCAGTGAAAGAAAGTCAGTGCCGAAAGACCGCAAGAACGCAAGATTCAATTTGGAAGCAGTTTACAGAATTTTGTGAAATACACAAGTTTCCTCTGAATAAAGCAGTCGAAATGAACGAGGTGGCCAGTATTTTGGAAGATTATGACTTTAACGCCAACAGAAAAGTAATTTGTATGTTACATTATCATTTTTTTATTAAAGTTCATTTGACAAGTTTGACAAATTAATTTGACATTTTTTTTTTCGCTGAAAAACAGTGTTGTTGCCTGACAGAAGAATGTTTTTTCACTGAAAAAATTTTTCGGTGAATGCCATTGGACAAATTTCAAACAATTCTGCCATTTTATTGGTTAAGAATTTTCGAGTTGGATTGTCAGTAGAATACAATGGTGGACTTTATCAAAAGCTTTAGTTAAATCGGTGTAAATCACATCAACTTGTAACCTATTATCCAGTGCTTGAGATACCAACTGAGTAAATTCAAATAAATTAGTTGATGTTGATTTACCCTTAATAAAGCCGTGTTGATCATTCGAAATAAAATTAACTACATGTGCATATATGACATTGGACAAGATACTTTCAAACAATTTAGCAAAATTTGATAATATAGCTATAGGTCTGTAATTATTAATATCAAACTTATCACCATTTTTGAAAACTGGACAGACTCTGGATATTAACCAGCTACTGGGATATACAGATGTTTTTATGATTAAATTAAAAATATGAAGAAGAGGTACTACGAAACAACTAATACAGTCAGATACAATAAATGCAGGAACCCGGTCAGGATCTGCAATGTTATTAGACTTAATTCTTTTAACGGCCTTAACAACGTCAGACTCATTTATTTTAAAAGGATGTAGAACAGAAGAAGATTCACAGCTAGATTTCAATTGTAAAGATGGGCAGCACTTTTTATCACAGAATTCACAACGAATATTATCACAATACTGACCACATATATGATTATCACTAGAACTAAATACCCCAGCAAATAGGTGACCAAAGGCGTCAACGATGTCTTGCGACGATGTGAATGTGTTACCATCAGAAATCATATTTCCAGGGATCCTACTTTGATTTTTCTTATTATTAACAAACGTCCAAAAATTTTTCGGATTATCTTTAATGGAATGTTCAGCATTTTTTAAAAACGAAGAATATGCATTATGTATATCATACTTAATTTTACGCCTCAGTTCTTTGTGTTTGTCTAAGTGATTAATTATACCAGTTTTCTTGTACTTATTCCAATGATATCGCCTTTGTTTGATTGCATCGATTATAGATTTAGTGAACCATATAGGATAGTTATGTCGTTTTGAATGGCCACTACTTAATGGTACAAACTGTGAGAACAAATCAAACAATACATCATAAAAATAGTTGCAAGCTGTATCAACTTGTTTAATTTCTTCTATTTTAGACCACTCAAACGTCGATATTGATGAATAGAGGCCAACTAAATCAGCTTTCTTAAAATTAAAATAGAACGAATTTGGGTTATTCCGAAAATATGAGCTTTCAACTAGTTTAACTGTAATATTTATACTTAAGCAGGGACGATGTAAATCTTCACGAACTAATGGGAACTCCTCTTTGGAAATGTTAGTGATAACATCCTTGGTTGACACAACCAAATCAAGTAAACGTGCATTGTGATTCAGAATTGTATTCCACTGGGTGAGGCCATTAAGGCTGAGAAAGTGTTTAAAAATATTGAAAAGATACGACATTCCCATACCATTTAAACAGTCAACAAATTCAGGGATATTAAAGTCACCTGTTATAAGTACTGGGTGCGTAAAGGCAATAGTTGCTTCCAAATATTCTAACAGACGATCATATATATTATGTACAAGTCCTGGTGGGATATATAGCGATGCAATTACGAAGCTCTGTAAACCGCTAGATATTTTTACAGCAACTAACTCTATTTCCGGAATAGGTGATTTAGAAATAACACAGCATGCCGAATATTTATCCTTAATAGCTAAAAGGACACCTCCCCCTCTTGATGTTAATCTATCGCAGCGAAATACGTTGTATCCCATAGGAAAAAGCTCAGAATTAGCAACTCCTTCATGCAACCATGTTTCACTTAACATAACTATGTCAGCATCACCTGCACAAATATTCATATAAAATTCATTTACCTTTGAGTTGAGTCCTCGAACATTTTGATAAATTATATTGAAATTAGTTGAGGTGACTTGGTCAATAATTATCCGTTGGGATGTTATTGGTTTTTTTTAAATTAGGCATACCGTTGCGATATTTCAGTGTGATGTCATTCTCTCCTGCTGCAATCCTTCTCTTGAATTCATTGCGAATGCTGTAAGCCTTCTTTTGCTGCATCGGAGTCAGATCTCTGTTGATAAATATTTTATCAGAAGTCCTATATTTAACAATGACATTACGAGCAATACTAGACGATGAGAAAACCACACGAATGGGACGTATTTTTTGATTCGAAAATTTACCAATACGATGATGCTTAACAATATCAGAGGAAACAATACTGTTGTTGTTAAGTACTTTTTTTATTTTATTAAAAACTGACATGTGACGTTTTTTAAACAAGATGATTACAATTTCTGTGTCAACAAGACAGCAAAATTTACACCCAAATTGAGTGACAGACATAGCAATAATTTTGAACTCGACCTGCATTATTCAATTTATTATTACTTTAATAACACAGTTTTTTAACTAAAGGCTAAAACTACTTAAGTGTCGATTTGGAAACACGAAATGGGGTATTAATATTTTTTCAGTTGCCGTAGTTGTATATCCCTAAATGTAAATGTCAAATTTACTTCAGTTAGTGAAATTATAAAAATATCACGCTCATGGCGTTTTGCAAACTGTCGTTGAGAAACTATGACCTTTTCCTAACCGACTCTGATTAATGAAATATGACTTTTGCATTTAAGAATATCTAGTTATGTTAATAGACGAAATTTTAGTTCACTACTTACTCAGGCTTCTCAGGTATTATCAAGTGTAGAAACTAAAATATTAAAGATAAAAATGACACGACATGACTGATTGATATATAGGTATAATATAATAAATTCCAGATTAAACCACCCAACCTCTACATTTAAATATCCACATATAAAATACCTCCCGTGACATTAAATGACAACTTCCTTGACAATACGAAACGAGGAACAATATTATTCATTTAAACTTTACAATTATTATCACCTTCCTCGTTCGACTATCACTTATACATTTTATTTGAAAACAAGCAAAAAATATGACATGAAGAAGGTCAAAAACATAATGATAAAATCTTTTCAGGATGACGAACCACCCGAAATAACCTACTGTGTGGTGGAAAATACCGGAACCCTAACTCTTCAAGCAATCACCCCCACGCAACCGATGCCGTCACAAGAAGAACTAGATGTCAAATTTGCAGAACTAGTGGTATGTCCTCTTGTCATGCAACAATTTAACGTTAACAGTAATTTCGGTCGCTCGCTCCAACAAAATTACGCGAAGCGCAATTTAACGGCAGGCTTTCCTGATTGTTCTGTTAATCAAAGTCATCAACCTCCCTACAATAATTCATAAACAAATAAATAAATCGCATTCCTGGCTGCAAAAATATCGCTTTGACGGACGGGTCAAAGTACTTCCGGTGAAATTAATTCGTTTTTGCCTATAATTGTCTACTACCATTTGTGTTTAATGGTAAGAATTTTCGTGTATGCCGAATTGTGAAAGTTGGAGTAAAGTACGATGATGCTATGGCGAAAGAATGCCAAACATTAACTTTACGTTTTATGATAAACATGACTTTGATCAGCCTGACCACAGGCTACTGTCAATAAACATGGTCACACAATAAATTTGGCGTTGTCGACCAGATCTATTGTTGGATTGTAATAAATTATTATATACAGATCAGCACACTACTTTTTATTCGAGTATGCAAATAATCTGGTCGAGACTTTCTACTTACGTGATTTTTTTTAATCTTGAACTTGAAGTCTGTGTCGTATCTAACACGGATTAATGATACCGTTACTAACTTCTTCATAATCTTAGAGTAAAATTAGAATGATTTAACAGCATTCTGCTTTTAACTTTCGTTGTTATAGGTAGAAACAATACAAAGACATTAACGGTAACAAAGATGCATTAGCAAGAGGATTGTTGTTCTCATAAATAATGACGTTTTACAGGAGGAACTGGATCTGACAGCCCCTAACAAGGCTGCCATGTTAAGTTTACCATCGCAGAAAAAATGGCAAATATATTGCTCACGAAAGGGAGGAGAGGATACAGTGGACCATACTCATGCACCTGAACACTACATCGAAAGACTGCGAACACTAGCAACAGTAAATTTCCCGCTGACATAAAAACAAATCTTTTTAACTAGATTATTTTCAGCTGCAATACCC
The DNA here is from genome assembly GCF_036711695.1 of Zophobas morio. Classification (NCBI taxonomy): domain Eukaryota; kingdom Metazoa; phylum Arthropoda; class Insecta; order Coleoptera; family Tenebrionidae; genus Zophobas; species Zophobas morio. The sequence goes on from NW_026972107.1 coordinate 14,228,449, forward strand.
TGAAATTAACACAGACGAAGAAGTGCGATCGCGAACCAAACAAATGGACGGATTGAAAACGGCCCTCAGAACATCAACGCACAGTTTTGTTATCAAATTCATCGAACTGGATGGCTTATCAGCGCTTTTGGACTGTTTGGAACGAATGGATTACTTTACAGCTCAAAGCACTATTCACACAAGCATAATTGGATGTGTAAAAGCTTTGATGAACAATTCGGTATGTATGTGATAGTGTATAAAGTTCTCACTCATCAGTGATGATTACAGACTGGCAGAGCTCACGTTTTGGCGCACCCAACCAGCATTAACACCATTGCTCAATCTCTAAGCACCGAAAATATTAAGACCAAGATTGCGGCTCTTGAAATTTTAGGAGCCGTGTGTCTGGTGTCAGGGGGTCACAAAAAAGTGCTCGATGCGATGCTTCACTACCAAAAATACGCATTTGAACGGACGAGGTTTCAAGGGATCATCAACGACTTGGATCGTTCGACGGGAATTTATAGGGATGAAGTCAATTTAAAAACGGCTATAATGTCTTTTGTTAACGCGGTATTGAATTACGGTCAGGGTCAAGAAAACTTAGAATTTAGGTTACATCTTCGGTATGAGTTCTTAATGTTGGGCATTCAGCCCATTATCGACAAACTGAGAGGTCACGAGAACGAAACACTGAATAGGCATTTGGATTTCTTCGAAATGGTGCGGAATGAGGACGAGAAAGAGTTGGCAAGGAAGTTTGAAATGGAACACGTCGATACCAAAAGTGCTACCGCGATGTTTGATCTCATTAGACGTAAACTAAGTCATACAGCTGCGTATCCTCACCTACTTTCCTTGTTAGAACATTGCATTTTGTTACCTTTGGACTACGGTTCTCACCCTCAACACTGGCTTCTTTTCGACAGGATCGTCCAACAAATAGTCTTGCAACAAGACAACGAAGTCAAAAACCCTGATTTGTCACCCATAGACATAAACGTGAAAGAAATTGTTCATCTTCTTGCTAAAGAAGAAGAACTCGTAGAAGCTCGGAAAAAAGCTGAAGAACTTGAACGAGAGAATGTAGATATGTCTAACAGATTAGCAAAAAAAGAGCAAGAACTAGACCAACGCACTCAAGAAAAAGAAGATATCGAATCGAGTTTAACACGTATTAAAGAACGATTAGAGAAAGAAACTGCTGCACATATCGAAACTCAACAACGTCTAAACGAACTCGAATATCGGGCTGCAGATCTGGATAGACAGGTGTCTTGTGAGAGGGGCGAACGATTTAGACTCGAACGTTTAGTCAGTTCTGGGAGTATTCCAGACGATGCCAAAGTTATAGGTCTTAAATCTACCGTCGATGTCGACTACAAGAACGAGTTTAATTCTATTCCACCACCGCCACCTCCACTTGCACCACCACCACCGCCTCCGGCTCCTGGGCCTCCTCCTCCACCCAATGCTCCCATGGCACCACCTCCAGAGCCTCTCAAAATTGAATCGGTTAAAAAGAACATCCCACAACCGTCGAACCCTCTGAAATCTTTCAATTGGTCTAAGTTACCAGAAACTAAGCTTGCTGGTACCATTTGGAGTGAACTTGACGATTCTAAACTATACAACACGATGGAACTGGACTGCATTGATAAGTTATTCTGTGCTTATCAAAAGAATGGAGTTGCGGTAAGAGTTAATAATAAATGTAGATTTTGTTGTTAATTTGTTCTTTTAGAACGACGGTTCCATTGAAGATCTGAGGCAAATGGGTAAAAATAGAACCAAAGTTTTATCAGTGATAGACAGCAGACGAGCTCAAAATTGCACTATTCTGTTATCGAAATTGAAGATGTCGGATGAAGATATCACGAAAGCTATTTTGAGCATGGATTGCAAAGAACAGTTACCTATTGATATGGTGGAGCAGTTACTTAAGTTTACGCCAAGTTCAGAAGAAGCGGCTTTGTTGGAGGAACACAGTGACGAAATTGATTCATTAGCCAGAGCTGATCGTTTTCTCTATGAAATATCCAAGTAAGTTTTTGTGTGTGTGTGTATTTTTCCTATTTATAACGTTTTTCTGTTTAGGGTGCCTCATTACGAACAGAGACTTCGTAGCTTGCACTACAAAAAACGGTTCCAAATAACACTAAACGAGATTATCCCACGCATTACCAGCGTTATGGAGGCTTCTCGAGAAGTCTCCAGGTCTCGTCGTCTTAGAAGACTTTTGGAAATAGTTTTAGCGTTAGGAAACTACATGAATCGTGGGGCTAGAGGTAACGCCTCTGGCTTCCGATTAGCTTCACTAAATAGACTTGCTGATACCAAATCTAGTGCTGCCAAAGGCACAACTTTACTTCATTATTTAGTACAAATTATCGAGAAGAAATTTAAAGATATCCTTCGTTTAGATGAAGATATCCCACATGTTAGGGTAGCAGCCAAAGTGTCCTTAGGCGAACTCAGCAAGGATATGGCCCAGTTAAGATTAGGCTTAAAAGATGTAGCAAAAGAAATCGAATTCCATCTAAGTCAAAGTCCTTTAGCCAACGATAAGTTCGTACCTGTCATGCGCGAATTCCAAGCAACGGCAACTTGTAGATTAGCGGAAGTTGAAGATCAGTATCAAGACATGAAGGTATATATCACTATTGTTTGAAAAGTTGTAACTTTAGTTTAAATTTTTTGTAGACACGTTTTGAACGAGCCGTCCGCCTTTTCGGTGAAGATTCAACGAATGCCCAGCCTGACGAATTTTTCGGCGTCTTCGACGGTTTTCTCACCGCCTTTATGGAAGCCCGACAAGACAACGAAAACTTGCGTCGCAAGCAAGAAGAAGAGGAGAAACGAGCAAAGCAAGAGGCTGAACTTAAAAAGTTGACCTTAGAACGTAAACATAGTAGGGAAGGCATTTTGTCGTCGATTAATAAGAGCCTGAGTTTGAAAAACGGCGAAAGCGCTAAGGGAGAGTTCGATGATTTGATCTCTGCTTTGCGAACCGGGGACGTGTTTGGCGAAGACATGGCGAAGTTTAAGAGGTCGAGAAAGAGTCGAATTACGGGAAATTCACCACCTAGGAGGAGTTCTGTGAACAGGGATGATAGTAGGGAAAGAGTTGTGAGTGGAAGACGGCAGTAATTTTTTTATTGTTGCTCATGCACGTTTGAGACTTTGTATTATGCAGCTTTTCTGATTTTTTTTGTCATTTCTGCTATATGAATGTATATCACATGGTGCCCTGGCCTAATCGTGTTTTGTTTACTTGTGATTCAATATTTTGTAACTGGACCAATACTTACAATGTAAGCAATTGATATATTTTTATTATTCTAGTGCTGCCAAATAAGCTTCTCAATTTTTATGTAGTTTATAATTTGTATTATATTAACACCAATGTATGAATTTTATACAATATAACAAAATTGTATGTTTGTATGACGTAGTTGTAGATTCATGTTTATATATTGATATAAGTTTTTAGAAAATTGTGCTCTGCATTGAAATGGAACTGATTCTATACATTTTAATGTTAAAATATACTATTGTTAATTTATTTAATTTTTGATTTTATTTCTAAACCCCTGCTATAGAGGAATTTTAAAACTTTAATAAGGCTAATTAAACAGGGCGACGCTTTGACAGTAACCTGTAAATTTGAAGAATCAACTCAAAATTAAATTATCATTAATATGGAGGCAAACTTAACGATCTGACACAGCATTTTTTATCTTAGAGCTGTAACCACTAATGTTTTACTTGGGTTCGATGGAGAGGTCTAAATTTTAAAAATATGGTCGTTTTCTAGTTCTATTACTTGCGCCACATATAGGCAGCCAAATATACACACATATTTACTTTACAAAATTCTAACAGCTGAAGAAAGATTTTTTTAAAAAGACCTGTGGGTACAAACTTGCAGTACTTAAACGTAAATATCTTCTAAACTAATTATTTGCGCACAAACTGAATGCCATTTTCGTGGTCAGGAGTTATCTTCCCGTAGTTTCCATGCGACCTTTTCGTTGAAAGCCCTTGGGACCTAATCTATGAAATTACCAAATATTATACATGATAGTCAGAAAATGGCTACAAACAAACAATATTAAGGTATAAATGATATCGTCTGTGCGTATATTCTTTACTGCTTCTATCCTGCCACATCTTTTAATTCAAGCTTTTACGCTGGCGCTAGTGTCACCTTTCACCGAAGTTATCTACTATACGAAGTGTCTTTCCTTATATAGATGGCAATACCGCATAAGTTTGAAGACGAGTAAGGGAAGATTATCGATACCATAAACATTAAGGTGAATCAATAATAAGTGAATTTTCAATGAAACGAGAAAATGTTGGCCAAAAGAGAAATAAATATAAAAGAGTCACATAAAAAATAAATGTTCTCGGCTAAAAACTGTATGTTGTATTAAAATAAAGACTCCGACAGGACGTAATCCACGTAGAATGTGAGGATGAGAGAGCTCGAGACTGACTAGGGTTCGTTTTTAAGGACGTTCAGTTGAAGGGCATGCATCAACCACTGAACTTCCAATACCAAGAGGCCCCTAGTTGGGTCATCTATGGAACAGAACGAGTCGGGCCTAACACAACCCGGTTTATTGTTGGTTTACGGGAAACATCCATAATTCTTGCGGTTTTTCCAAGCGAAAATAAGCGAATTTTCAACCGACGTCAACATGCGGTGTAAATTGGTTTTATTGTTTGTAAATTCACAGTTCATGTTAGGATTTTAATCGTTAACTGGTTCTAACACAATTTAACAGTCATAAGTTTGTTCAGATAAAACTACTTGCTAGGAGATCTCATGAAATTCACTTAGTCAGAGCTCGTTCTTTGTTTATCTAATTATGGATAACGTTTCTGGATGCTTATACTTGAGTGTTATATTAAACACTTCTTAATTCCTCAAACAAGATTGCTAATATTCTTTGTTTATCTAATTATGGATAACGTTTCTGGATGCTTATAACTGAGTGTTACAATAAACACTTTTTAATTCTTCAAACAAGATTACTAATAGTTCATTAACGGCAGTTAAATCAACCTAGTGGGAAAAGACCGTAAAAATGCGGTAGAATTCGGGGGATTAAAAATTTCTTCCCTTAGGCAGTAATTATCATCATATCATCATCACTTCACCGAGATATTTTTCTCGCAACGTGGAAAGCTACATCACCGAGACATATTTTCTCGCAGTATTGAAAATTACATAACCGAGAAGCTTTTCTCGCAATGCCTGATACATTTTGTGTTTATTTATCATGTGTTTTGTCTGGGATAAGCAGAGAAAATGCCACGATATAAACACTCAAAGCTAATTGTTTTAAGTAACTAATCACTTGGGTAATGACATAATGTAAATTCTTTATTTGGATCGTTGATGAAGTGTGGCATAATTTAACATTATGTAAATTCTTTGTTTGAATCGTTGATGAAGTGTAGCATAATTTAACATCGGGTGAAGTCTTTGTTCTGGCAGCGGCCATGTTGACAGAGCATTTTCATACCAAACACATGTTTGAACTGTAAGATCTCATTGAACAAATTAACAACATTGTCATCTGGGACGTGCATTTTATTCCTTTGATTTAGACCATTATTTGCACAACGCCACAGGATTGATCGCATTTCTGGGAGACACATTTTTGAGGCATATTTTCTGGAGCGACGCATTCATTCAACGGCATTTTGAACCTCCAGATCACCTGCTATGTTTTTTGTGTTTGTTTTGGGGACTGTAAAACGATGTCCCACAATGCAGCTGAATAACTTCACTTTTAAAAATTAGCCAACAACTCGAATGAACATAAAATCTTAACCTCATGTAATTTTGTTAGCTTCATAATTTTTCTCTATCTCACAATTTTAGCCTCTGTAATTTTCTTTTTTGTATAATTGAAACTGAACGTAAACTTTCATGGTCTGCAGTTTCTAACCTCACGTAAGTTTTTATTTCACACCAAATTTTTTTGCTTTTATAATTCCTTGCTAGTTTTTTGTTTTGTAAATATTTTTGCTTTTTTTCTTATCATACATAGTCATTTTTTCACAACAAAAAACTTAAAACATGGTTAAAGGGTACACAAAATTTTCCATTTTAAACATGTTTTAAGTTTCATGTTGTGAAAAGAAGTCTACACAAATTAAAATAAAAAGGCAAAAAGTAAGCCCGCCCACCCGCCCTCTCTCAATTGTGATGATTTTTTTTTATTCGCCGTGAAACAAGGGGGCGGAGCTTAACTGCAAAATACTTATTTCTTTACAGGGAATTAAAGACATGTTTTTGATATCGTGTTGTTTCAAAGAATACTATGTGTATTAAAAAAAAGGAAACATATAAAACCCGGCCACTCAACCCCGTCTCGTTTGTAATAATTTTTTTTATTCTTAGAAACTTAAAACACATTTAAAATGGTAAATTTTTACAAGGAAATATGGATTTTGCAATTAGGCTCCGCCTTCTTGGCTCACGACGAATAAAAAAAGAATCATCACAACTGAGAGCGGGTGGGTGGGTGGGGCTTTTATTGTGCCTTCATTTCTTAATATGTGTAGACTTATTTAGACAACAAGAAAGCTAAAACATGCCTAAAATGGTAAATTTTTATAGTAATCAACCTAAATCCTCCACTTTTTTTCTTCTACAACCCCTTGAAACACGGCAAAAGTTGAACATCAAAGTTACTATCAACGACAACTTGATAACGGAGTTTATAAATAACAATTTTCACCTGTAAAAGCAACGTCAGTGGGAACAGCAACACAGCAACTGCAACTGGAACTTCAACGTCAACAGCAAGTTTATAAATCCCACTTTTGACCCGTTACGCGCGCTTCTGTCAAAGTTGACAACTGTAAACTCATGTTAACATTGCTGCCAATAATTCAAAGTTGCCAACACAAAAAATTTGGTTTAATAATGCACCTATATAAATTAAGCAGTGTCTCTCTGTTCTTAGTCTGGCTAAAAATACCAAGGGACCACTAATGATCGTGATTTTTTATCAGGCTGGCAGCATGTTTAATGTTATGATGTCAAACCTGATTGGCAAAATGAAATTTAGGACAGCAAATTAATCGTGTTCTGACATATTAACATTGCTGCCAATAATTCAAATTTGCAAACACAAAAATTTGCTCAAGTGTCAATCCCTGCTGTCAACTTCAAATTGACTTTCTATTCAAAAACCAATTAAGCCCAATAAAACACCCTCTTTCTTTGAACAACACGATATTCTAAAACAAGTTTTTAATTTCTTGTAAAGAAATAAATATTTTGCAGTTAAGCTCCGCCCTCTTGGTTAACGGCGAATAAAAAAAATCATCACAATTAAGACAGGGCGGGTGGGCGGGGCTTATATTTTGCCTTTTTGTTTTAATATGTGTAGACTTCTTTCCACAACATGAAACTTAAGACATGTTTAAAATGGAAAATTTGTATAAGGAAATATCGATTTTGCAATGAGGCTCCGCCCTATACCATTTGAACAATGTTCTATGTTTCTTGTTGTGAAGAAATGGCTATGTATATTAAGAAAAAAAAAAAGGGAAAATATAAGCCCCACCCACCCGCCCTATCGCAAATCTGATGATTTTTTTATTTGTCGTGAGTGAGCTTAACTGCAAAATCCTTATTTCTCCACGAAAAATTAAAAATATGTTTTTGAGTATCGTGTTGTTTAAAGCATACTATGTATTGGGATTAAAAAAAAATCATCACAACTGAGATAGAGTGGGCGGGCGGGGCTTATATTTTGCATTTTTGTTTTAATATGTGTAGACTTTTTTTACTATACTATGTATAATCAGAAAAAAACAAGCCAAAAATTAACCTTCACCCATATCCATCCTAAGCTTAATTGTCATGAATTTCGCATTTGTTGTTAGACCGAGGGCCGGAGCTTAATTGCAAAATTATTACTTTCCTACAAAAATTTAGCATTCCATCATATAATTGTCTGATGTCCAATCTTAATCTCAGATAAGAATTCTTTTCTGTTTAAAATTTCACGAGAGTGTATGGCGAATTTAAGTGTTATTTATTGCTCTTTGAAACTTTGACACTTGTTCAGTTGTTGTTTAATATCAGAGTCATATAAATTGAACATTTAAATTGAATTGAGGTTAAATAACACAGAAACACGTACCGGAAGCGGAGTGCGCGGTTCCTTGTCGAGCTGACGGCTGCGCAATTCACAAAAAATGCAGGTCTTGAATAGAAGTTGGGGACGGTCGGGATGACGTGACGGTCGCCCAATAGCCGGGATTTCCAACCACGAGTTTACGATTATAGCGAGTATTTATTAATTAATTAATTTGTTTATTTATTTCAATAGTGTCCAATGGACTTGATGCCCAATAACAGGACAAAGTTATAATACATAAATTAAATTACATACATACATACATATTACAAAACAAAAATTGGCCAATAGAACAAAACAGAAATTGACTAATTATAACATATGCAGGTCACTTACGGATGTTCAGGCCGAAATTGTCTTTTTAATCTATTGTTATTGAATATTCTTTAACAAATGCTAATTTTTATTACAAATGGTGTTTGTTTGAATCAGTGGCGGCTGGTGGGTCAAAATTTCGGGTCGGCCAAATATTTTGAGTCTACACCTTGGTGTTATATATTTTCGTAATGTATGGCTGCTACTCATTAACCACTGACATTTTACGTGCCAGGATGTACAAAACATCTCAAATGTTTCGACCTGTTAAAATAATTTTTTATAGGAAATTGACAATGTCAGTTTGATTCCAAATACTATTAATCCTTAATTCTACTTGTTCTGCTTTATCATTAATTGAGAACCACCGAAAACATTATTTTTACTGAGTTCCGCGTCGACCGGCGGCTATACGGCTTGCCGACCCCGGACATCCACAATTAAATAATAATAATTAAATAATGACATGCAGTTAAAAAATATAAAAAAAGTAATAATAAAAGTACCAACTGTTAACTATCTTCATTTACATTTATTTATTTTTAATGTATATGACAAATTGTCAAATAAATTAATTGAATAATTGAAAAATTAAAATGATTTAAAACTTTAAATTCGTTTCTGAAATATCTGAAAACGCTTAGATGCTAAAAATACAGAAAAAGCGCATTTATGGTGTAGCTAAGTTATGTACGAAAAATAAAATTTTAGATAATTTAATGTAATTTTTTTCGTTTATTATTCATACACAGAAAAATGTATTAAATCGACAATTATTATTTAAAAAAAAATAGTATGCACTGAAGAACATCGAAGCCGTTATTGTCTTGTAATTTGGTTAGCTATCTTAAATATTAAGCGTTTTAAAAACTAAATTCGCGTTGCTGGGTACGGCGAAGGAGGATTTCGCCGGACCTGGCACAACATACGTTCCGCCAGGTCTTTGTCTACTACAGTGTACTAGACAAAGAGAACGATGAAACCGTAAGCTGCTACGAAGTCGAAACATCGAGCATAATGCATTCCTGGGTACGGCTTGCCGAAATCTCGCCGGCAAAGCGTGTTTATCAGCATTTAAAATTAGCAACAAATGCTTTATTTTGTACCTACAACATAATAAAATATATTTTTAATATATATGATCTATCCTAACGTACATTCAAACTTTATTTCTTTTTTTATTTTCTAATTTCAACGCTTACTAAGTATTTTAAAATGACTGGTACGGCGTGGCCGACCCTGCCGCCCCTGACCAGCCGCCCCTGGTTTGAATTATTTTCATAGAGTATCTATCTCGTAGTGACGATTTTTTTCATCATGTGTTAATAATTTGCCAATCCATTTTATCCGTCCTAGTGACCACCTAGGTATGGTAACCGATGAAGTCACTGCTCAGCAATGTTTGATTTGACGCTTTCTTCTTGTCAGCCTATTGAATGCAAATCTGCCTTTAAAGCAAATAAATCTCAATGGAATTTTCGCCATTTCCGTGCTTGACATACAAACAATAATTTGCCTTATAAATCTAAATCTTGCGTTAACCTTCAGGCACAGGATGTTATTTTTCAACAGCCAAAATATGATTCACTCACGACTGAAATACCAACCCATGAGCCCAAACAAACGGAGTTATTTTGTTCGATTTAACAAACATTTTTTACACAAAATGACAGGAAAATTTTTCAATTTATTCTTTTTACAACATTGAAACGTATAACTGGTAGCATAAGAGTCTATAGTGGCACGAACAAACAAGAGATCCGGTTACTTAATTGACAAAATTAATCATTTCGAATTCCAGTAATGACATCACCTAAATGTGATAATTAAGTTGACTGAAACACATTTTATTGTCGGTACATTAAAGGTAAAACCTAAATTTTTTCTAATGATCTGAAAAGCGGTTTTAATTTTTTATCACATACCTAGCTATTATTTCCACAATAACATTCGAATAAAACGTCGGTATCTGAAAACCTAATTAGGCATGGGAATTGGATTAATTGGCAGTTTGTACTAATTGCTATTAATAGTTAATGTTACCTAATAAATTAATTAATATCGTCTACTATACTAAGTAGTAGGATGGAATCACATAGGCACGAAGAACCGTACGAAACCATTAATACAATATTGCGGTAAAACCATTTCCTTTTTCAGGCTAAAAAGACTGAAATCATCGTAGAGTCACAGAAATATGATCCATAAATATGTATGTTTATTGGTAGATTCGTATGATTAGATTATCAACAGCTATCAGATCGACTCAAACGATCAACAAATAGGAAGTTCACCGCAAGTTTATGTTTTAATTAAAAATTTTCTCAGAGTTGTGTAACTCGTTTTAAATATTTAATAAACGTCATATCATGATTAACTGGCACGAAATACTGCAGGAATGTGTCAAGTCTTTAGTATTCCACATTTGAAAAAAATCAAATAAATTCCGCATTTGCACACAAAGTAGCTATAAATCAAGGATAATTTTTTTATAATGATATAAATAATTATTAAACATGGGAAAAAGTAATAAAACGGTGCCCCATATTTTAGACTTATGCCTTTTTGTGCGTTGGCCAGGTAAATAATAATGGTCCTGAAGCACAAAACCCAGATGTTCTTACTGAGAAAAGTAATAAAACAGTATTTCGGCGATATGTGGGTGTAACACAACGGAACTTGATATTTACAACAGCTTACAAAATAATAAATAAATAACAATAAATTAGGTTGAATGAACACCTACGGAACTGCGCTAGATTCAAAATTCTTCTCACAGTATTAACTCATAATATGAAAATTGTCATTAATTATCATAAAAAACTTCAATTAAATGAATTTTTAAAAGCTTTTATTGCAAAAACTTATTTATTAGCCTGTCAGGTAATGAAATCACGTCGGCCTTCACCTTAAACTTAGATCGAGACTAATACATATTCTAACACTACTAATAAAAATGCTCAGCCCTGACCTACAACAAAACGCAAAATTTATTAACCATACGAAGAACAGTGGGAAGGTACTGTTAGAAAATTCTTCTATATTTATTACAAATTTTATTAAGTAGATCTCACAAACAACATTTTTCTCTCGAGACCTTACGTCTGTTATCCCCGACCCCATATCCTACCATCATAAATTCACAATATGAATTCCGCTAACGTATGGAACAAATTATTATCGCCGATATCTCCTTGCCATACGGAAATGAACTGAATGAAATAATGTGCTGCAAAACTTAAATAAAGAGGTCGTGACTTGCGAGAAGAACAAAACTTAACTCATAGCAACAGCCGTCATAAAAATGTAAATTTTAACCGATGACCCTCCTCGGGGCTTTTGGACTGCAGAACTCTGAGCCCGATATGCATTTTTGGCACGAACATAAGTAATTTTTTAAATTAAATTTGCGGATACCAGTTTATCCCGGTTAGGAATTCTTGCGGATTAACACAACAATAAATTAAATGTTTTTTATATTTCTCTGGCAGCTTCATTCTCAAACACAAATTATATGCAGTTCCATAAATCTTTTAAATTAATTCCATTTTATTATTTAATTAACGATATCAATAATTATTATTAATAACAATAATGACAGAATTATGATCTATCAGAAGAAATTCCTCGCACAGTCGTATATCTCGGCATTTTTTTATGGACTCGGTAAATGAGATGTCCGACATCTGTTCACGTTTTTCTTTTTTCTTCGATCGAGGTGTTAATAATTTAGGAACACATTTTAAACGTTTGTCGTTTCGTTAGAGAGTTATCTGGTATTATCGGGTTCAAGATTAAGACTCTATTTGAAAGAGTTGACACTGATTGGTGGCTATCGTGCAGGAAATTTACAATAATGAATTATTCAGTTTTAACAATAACCATCTTCATTTAATAAGTATTGAAACAGAAAGTAAATATTTAATAACACCATTTATTAATCAGGGTTTGTTCATTTACGTTACCCAGAAATCTTAAGAAGAATTGATTGGTGATATTTATTCCAATGTGCAGCAATTAACTAGTTCGCAAATTATCAGGTAGCAAATTATACTTAGAATTAAATTTATGCATTTCCTTTTTGTTCGTGTCGTGCGTAGGCACTGCTTTTATTGCGAAATATACTTAATAAATTCATTGGCATATAATTATAATTGTTAAAACGATATAAAAACTAAAATTATATTCCTATTTAAGAATATGTTTAATTAATTTAATTTAATAAAATAAAACTGCTTACTTTATTAATATTGCTTTAAATAGGATTATCGATGTACACACATGTTTTTACCTGTAGAAAATTAGGAAGGTTTTCCAAAAAGTAGAGCTACGAGATGCTGGGATCAAGTAAGTAAATGATAAATCCATCATAATATGGTGACATTGATGATTTCAGAAAATGACTTCAAAAAGAAAAAAAAAGAATGAACTGTTCTGTTGTTACTTCAAACCTAGAGAGTTCGATTGTGGTTTTCTTACACTGAACAACAAGTTGATGAAACTTAAGCAACCAAGCATCGGGATTCAAGTGTTTTGTTCGGTAGTTTAAATCCTATGTACAATTGTACATGTCGACACCAATATACTAAATTTAAGGTTGAAATAAACATTGATAAAAATGTTTAACGTTTTCCAATAGAATTAACTACAAATTTAGATACAGTTAAGTGGTAATGCATGTTTAATGTATAACGAAAATTAGCATAAGTTAGAACAAAGGTATGACGAGGTTGCGTAATGGTCAATTGTATTTAGAGACTATTAATTTTGTAAATGAGCCGAACCAGTTGACCATCAAAAAACTGAAGATTTATACCATGATTTGTCACCATTATGTTGTGAAAGTTTGACATTTCCTTTTTTAAAGATGGTAAGTTTTGTAAAAAGATCCAAAGGTGATTTATGATATTTAGAAGAGCAATCACTCATTCAAAAGTGACAGCTCACAATTTCCGTATCTATTACATCTGCATACATATATGTAACCATAAGTTCCCTTTTACCCTTACGAATGTAGGTATGTGTTATCCTTTAACGTCAGTCCCGTTTTTCTTTACGATATTTCCTGTTTTCCTTTTTTATTTCATTCCTTTCATTTATCTTGTTTGTCCGTCATCTCAATCTTTTCGATCTTATCCTGACTTAGTTTTTCATTTCCCTTTTTTGCCATTAATTGTTACGTTTCCTCATTCTTCCTTATTTTTAGTGTTTGTTTTGATTCTCGTAAATCACCCAGTTGTTCTTTACCTTATATTTTCCCATCCTCTTCACTCTTTGTTAAAGAAATGTTAGTTGTTCTACTCTGCTCTTCAAATGAATAATCCTTCAGTTCTCAGTCTTCTTGATTTTCTCATCGAAAATCTTTTAATTATTCCATTATGCCGTCATCAAACATTTCAACTTTTCCTTTTCGTGTTCTTGATGTTTTCTACTTCTTTTAAAAACTTCAGGTTCTTCTAGGGTGCCCCCTTTCCTTTTTAAACTTTCGTCGAATTTATTTTTTGAATGCGTTGTAAACTTCTGCTGTTTTGACATTTTGATGTTTTAGATTCAGTATTGTTACATCAATCGGTGAGTAAACCTCAATAATTTATTTCTTACTAACTCGAATTTACACGACTAACTATTACAGCGATTATGTACAAAATAATTCCTGCGCAACTTGACTGAATAATAATCGTTCCCGAAGGTGGCCCCTATTTAAACCTATACTTCTCCGATCGAGGTCTTCCTCGAATACCCATCGCGACTTCCGCTTACAGGCTTTTCGAACGCCGCTCGGCCGCCGTCACCAACGATGTCATTGCCGTGCACACCTACTAGAAAGCTCCCGACGGCCCATAGGCGTTGTACCGGGGTGGCGTATGGGTTTCTTTCATAGCAGTATATTAAAAGAAAACAAGGAGAAGAAATAGGAGTTGGTTTTCGATTTTAGTAAAATGAATGACAACTGTGTTTTATTTCAAAAATATGCATAATTTTGTTTCAGGCGACTCACATTTTGTTTTAAAAAACACTTGTAAAGCTGGTGAATTTTTGGAATGTCTTTGGTCTTTGTATTTTGAGAGAGAAAAAAGTTTTATAAAACCCTACTTTACTTTGACATGCTTAACGTCTGTGTTTTGCAAGACAAAGGACACAATCAGGATTACAGAACATACTTTATTTTTAAATCTTTATTTTATAACGATCAGATAAAAATTTTGCTTGACGAGTTTTAAAAACTAAATTAAATCTTGTAATAAAATTAAAATATGATTATTATTTTTAAAAAAGTGTTTAATGACGTCATAGCACAAAAAGTTTTCAGATTAGGGTAGGCTGTGAAAACATTTTTTTTATTGGTTTAATCAAAGAAACGAAATATATTTCCAAAGCCTATCCTAGTCTGAAAACATTTATCCGATATGTTTCTGCCGTTTTCTTTAATTTGCAAAAATAGGCATATAATATAACAACGGGAGTTTCAGTTTCCGAAGTTTCGGACGATATAATATATATAATACGGAGATTTCGAAAAAGAAATTAGTCAAAGTTGGCCATGCACGACAAGCCGTTTGTCGTAATTTAAATTTGTTTATTAAATGCAAATTGCCGTTTTCCAATTTTGTCCCATTTCTGAAGTAAGATTCTAACAAAAAAGCTTTAATTTCGTTTGATAACATTGCAAATTACTTTTGTCAACGTGACGTTTAATAAAAAATTATTTTAAACTAAGACAAACGTACATGGCCAACTTTGACAAATGTTTTTTTCGATCTCTCGGTACAATAAATATAATAAAAAGCAAAATGTTTTTTTATGGCAATCAAGACTCAGCGAGCAAGGATTAATATTCAGTTTCATTCACAAAAGAAAAAATCGCATAGTAAATTCAGTGTCGGATTGAGGACATGGGGGTCCACCGGGAAATTTAGAAAATGGAACCTTGTTGTATTGTATTGGATTATTGTATTGTTTGGGAATTATTATTATTACTATTATTATTTTCAGTTTTTGCTGGCGATATTGGTGTTTTAAAAAAACGATGTTGTTTTTGGAATTTTGATGATGCTACCAAGAAAAACAAAGCTATTGAAAAATTGTAGTAGGTTATTTTGACAGAACTTCCCTCGCCCTTGAAGTATAGTCCGATAAATTCCCCTTTTTTAAAAAATTATAAAATTAGAGTCTGCTATTTTCGTTTTATTAACCTCTATAAACTGGCGTAATTAACATCCTCGCAACGCCTGTGTCTTTAAATTTGAAATATATTTAAAACAGATAACTAACTGGAAAAAATGTTAACATTCTCAATTTCTCTAAACTTCGACTGTTTATGTTTATACCTCGACCGAATTCGACTACTAGCAAAACATCAGCGATGAAAAGAAAATGAAATTTGGTTGATTTTGTGTCCTCAACGCAGAGGAAAAAACTCATTGATTAATTTATACTCACTTTTTTCCCCAAAACACTCATAAATTTGAAGAAATTAACAATTTACCATGTTTCAAATAATCTTAAAATATTTGCATTTATATAATGTTGATTTTTTTTCCAAAAATCTGGATGCTAAGGGTAAAAACTCAACACGGATTCATAAATCCTACATGCAGGAATATGTTATCTTATAAAATTTAAAGAACATTTGTTCGTCAGAATTCTAAGATGACGTCATAATTTAGAAGGCCTTAAACGAACAAATTTTGATTAACAATTTATCATCTTTCCTATAACCTTAAAACGTTTGCAATATTTCAATATATTCCCTTTTACAATTTTAAAGTCAAATTGTAAAATACAATTCTGATTTTTTCCCCAAAAATCTTGATGAATAAGGCTATCTAGTCATCCAGATTTTTTTTGACCTTCTTTTCACCCCTCATCTCATAAATTCGCATCATTTAATTTCTTATTCCACATTCCACAAAGTCAGAAAAGCCTTTGAGAGTGAACTTGGTATCATTAAACAAATTGCCAATAATAATAAATTTCCCTTACACTTAGTTATGAAAATCCTCTATAAAACTTGTATCAACAGAAACTTTCCTATATATTCATACCAATTTCCAATCACAGGCTATCGTTTGCTCTATATCTCCTTCTTTGGTTTTCTTCTCTATCCATTTTCAAAATTTTCAAAAACTAGATTATAAAATAACATAAAAGACAGTATCAATCTGTTGAAAAATTAATACGAAAGTTTCTAGAAAAAATACGCTTTGCCATTGTGCTCACTTAAGCTTGAGTGGACAAAAATTCCAATTTTTAGATAAATTACTCGTATTCCTGATTACGGAAATCAAATTATGATGACCCCCAAATCACTGACTTGATACACCCAAATATTTAATAAAAATATTCTATATATAATTTTCTTAGAAGGTATGTCAAAATCAGTCTTATCTTAACAAGTTCTAGCCCCGCCCCCCCGCCCTCTAGTTTCTTAGAGGTTATATCATCTGCCAAAGTCAGTCTTATCTGTTCACCCTAGGGTGAAAACTCGGCACGGATTCATGAACCAGACATGCAGGAGTATACAATGCTATGCAATTAAATATATAATACCAAAAAAAGGGACAAATTTGTAGTAGTTAACCAAAATTATACGTTTCACCCCACATTTTGTTTTTTAATTTATTATTAGGTGCTTTATCATTTTTTTTAAACAGGCCAGTTTTGACGCTGAAGTGTTTTTTTATTTTGTAAAAATCTCAGTCAGCGGTTTCTATATGGATCCACTGGAATCATGGTCAAAATCTTTAGAAATCCACAACTTTTTAAAAAATAACCTTAAACATGGGATGAAATGTTAAAAAAATGCATTAAAAAAACTATACTACAAAAATTATCTTTTTTTAATTTATAAAAAAAAAACAATAAACAACTTTAATGTCAAAATTGAAATTGGCCTGCTCTAAAAACATGATAAAGTACCTTAAAATAGATGAAAAAACAGATAAAAAAGCTTAAATAGATGAAAAAAAAATGTTAGGTAAAACGTACCATTTTACTTTCCATTGATTCCAGTTTAATCCTTAAACCCGACTCATTCAGATGAGAATTGGATTTGAATTAATAAACAATGCTTTTGGAATCACCAAAAATTATATTTTTTATTATTAAACAATGTCATTATTGTTTTAGAGGGATATAAACGAAAAAAATTGATTAAGGATTTACCAGTCTTACGATAACCTTAAAACGTATGCAAAATTAAATTGCAAAATGTTGTGATTTTGACTTTTTTCTCCAAAAATCTGGATGTCTAAGATAAAAATTCAACAGAGGTGCATAAACGACATGTGCAGGAGTATCTCATTTTATAAAATTTAAATAATATTTACTACTTTAAATTTTGGAGATGACGACAACAAATTGTTGGTGGGGATGATTAGCCAAAATTTGATCATCTGCACAATATTATAAAATTTGACAATTGGTTCTAATAAAAATCCTAACAGACGACAACTATACAGACAGACGGAAGTAGGGACAATGGTAAATAAGAACGTGAATTCATTACAGAAGAAATGATTCACATTTATTTAGTCTGAATGGTTCGACAACTTTCAGTTCCCTCTACATTAACCAAATTTTTATTAAACACATTTACAACAGTTAATAAAGATGTTTTTAAGAATGTTTATCTAATACAACTCATATTGTTAGAACGACAATAAAACTTAAATATAATATCCAATAAACACCATATATGTGGCATGACAAAAATTTCTTGATAAATCGCCCACGATTAATGTGGCGACACTCAATAAACAATAAAACCTTTTTGTTAGCGTTTTTTGTAATATTGTTAATAAATACAAAATTGCGAAAGAAAAACAAATAAAAGTTTAAATTACGTATGCAACTTATTTCAATCAGGTCAACGAAAGAAAAGCTTTCGTTAGTTGCTTATTCACTTTTACTATCTTACTGTTATTACGACTGAAGTGTCAAAGGGTACAACTGTTGGCTTCGCCACTACTTGACCTTAAATACCAGTATGTTTGTAACATTTTGTTCTGTTACCAATAAGCTTAATTTACATGAAGTTTCTCACAAACTACTTTTGCCTCCCACTACTCACATTCAAGTACTTATAAGAAAAAAATGTACACTAACATAGGTGCAAAATTTAAATGTCATTTATGAAAGAGCTGAAAATCTACTTATGCAGAGTGAGTAAAATCAACCAAGAAAAACAAGAAAACACACTTCATAGAAAACGAACAAATGTAGGTAAACTGTATTCATTAGATAAGTGTTGCAATTTAGATTAATTTGTAACGTCATATTTATCTAGTGCTTATCTATGCAAGTTAAATGGGTTTTTTCACTTCGGCGTGAACGTGACAAATTGTCACTAATAAACATATTATGCACAAAAAGGAACACAGAAACCATTTAATTTACTTTTCACTACATTACTAGACACAACTATTAAGACTTACTATATGAGAACTGTACCAACATAATGAATTATAATAATTTTTCAGACGTACAAAAACTTTCACGGTTGTTAACATAGCGTTTCGTTCATGCCTTAATTTTTGACCGAAGTTTTTTAAGCCATTACCAGTCTTTAAGGTCATGTGAACAATCAGTTAAATATGACAAACGTCTGGTAAGTGAGTATTTTGTTACAAAAGACTCAAATAATGAAACATGCAATCTTACTTATCACGATAATGAATGGTGTAATTTTTTGAGCAGAAAATTTTTACCACTTAACCTTGAAACGGTTCACTTTTTACGCCGGACTTAAATGGCTATTTCTACTTTTACATTTTTTTACTAAGACCTGATTTACTAGTAGGTAATTATCGCAAATGTCTCTCATTACGAAAAAAAATTTTTTAAGTCTGTAAAAGTATTGTGTCGTCCTGAAACTTATACAGTTTTTTTGGGTAAAATGAACCCTCGTTGTAGCATGTGTTAAATTTTTATTTTCTAACTGTGTTGCGTTTTTCACTTATTCAGTGTGAAGTTTATCCTGTCGAGGTGTGTTTAAAAGGACATGCATTTGCTATAAAAACTGTTAAAAATTGCATCAGCAGGATACTTAGCGTAATATCTGTAGATAATTTTGTAAAATACTACCTGCGTACCTAATGTGGAACAAGCAATTCAGTCGCAGTGCGCGGTCATCGTCTCTTGTGTGAAAGAAAGCGAAAAAGCCTCTAAGATTCTTGAGCTATTGAAGACAGTTTTAGAAGAACAAGTCGAGTGCAACAGTACCATTTAGCTATAGACACATGGTTTTAAAATTAAAAGTAGTCTTTTAGAAATGTTGGACGACCTAAAACTCCAGTAGGTGAAAAATGTATTGCTGAGATTAACTTATCTTAGAATAAATAAAATGAAGCTTTAATTAAAAATGAAACACGTACTCTTTACAAAAACGTAAAGAGAATTTAGTCAAAAGACCCATTTTATTTTTCTTATTATTATTTATAAATCAAAATTAATTGTTGTCTGAAGTATGAGTGAAAACAATTGTGATGAAATATGTGGACCAAGTTGTTTTTTAGTTTGTTGCCAAAAAAATGCCAGTAATGCTGCAGCATACATAATTAGTAGTATTAGATATTCTACGCTGTCTATGCAGACTTCAAAGTGGGGAGAGCTTTCATTGAACGCTCTTTCAGTCATCCATGGTGTAGTTCACCCACCAGTCTTTGACCGACTGTTGTGGTGTGTGTACAAGAGATTTTTCAATTTTTTAGCGCTCTGACATGTGGATTTAGTAATTTATATCGTGTTGTGTCATCTACAATCATCGTTGATTATTTTGGTAAGTAATGTCGTTATTCATTTAATTGCAACGTAATTGTCTGTCAAATAATAAATAATACAAAAAGGACGTATTTACATAAAGGGCGTTGCATTATTAGCAATGTTAATATTTTTGCATTAACATTCATTGAGGTATTCATTTGACTTTAAAATGTTTAAAGATGTTATTAAAATTGGCATACAAAACATAAATAGCCTTGCATATTATGTCAAGCAACTCTACAAAAAATAATGATGTCAGATTAGATAAATCTAGTTTTGCAACAAGAAAAAACTTCGTTTTATTGCACTTTAATTAAAATAAGTAGTTCATCACAGACCGTATGGTTTGGAAAAAATCCTTTCACTAAATCCGGTGAAGAAAACTAGGTTTCTTTGCATTGTTTTAGAATAATTGCGTATTACGAAGCGCTATTTAAAAATCTCATAAATATTACGCAAGGTAATGTTACACCTTCCCATAACGCCCATACGAACGCACCACATCTTCGCGGATTTTTTGCCAACGCTAATAGCCTGGCTTAACGGAAACGGAAATTCATTATTACAAATCCGTTAAGGGTCTTCATATTGTCGGAATCTCATCGCCACCGAATTTACTGTGAGACCTGTTCTAACGCATCGTCGATGTCTCCTGAAAAAACCTGCGAATAATGAAACGACTGATTAATAACCTGTTTTGAATTAATTAATTATCCATTCGTGGTAATTCTGAAAGATGATCGTCCATAATGTTATCAACTTAATCGGACGCATGGCGAAAAATTCGCACCTGAGTTGCTTTAAAAAGCTACTTTTTAGCGCGCTTTTGCTTTGATATTAGACGACCGAATCGAGTGCATGCAAGGTGTTCGTCGAGGCCGTTAAGCTATCATAGCGTAACAAGTGTATCCAAATACACCTGTCAAGTTCATAATGTGGTGCAACTGTCACATCCGGTACAACAGAAGTTAAATGGCACTCATTGTCCCCCACTGGTACAATATTGAGAAACGTTCTGTGATTATACCATCGGTGTGTTTGTTACTTCATCCTACTTCCCATCATGCAAATTGCGGTGACTTATACCGGAGGAAGTCTGTTATTCATCTTCACGGATTGAAATTTTTGTCATTTCCGCCAGTTGACCGAAAAATCAATCACGACAAGGTTGTTTCCTTGAACTCGTTAAATAAGTAATTTTCAAAATATACCTCATTATCCTTAAATAGTTCTTCAGGTAGAAATATTTGTGCTCTTGTTTTTTATTTTTGTTATTTTATTGAGTCGCATAATTAAAGTGGCGTTATTTTCCTAATTACTGCAATATGAATATTAAAGAATAAATTATGCAAAAATAAGAACTTAATTGTTCTGACAAATACCTGTTAGAATGATTATAAATGTTGTTCCTGTATTTCCGTTCCTTTAACGTGACTTCTTGTTAATAGACATACCGAGCTTCAAAGTAATAGGTGAAGATTAATTGGTTATTGTTTATGTGAAGCTGCGATCGTTGCACCAGTTTTTGCTTTTAAATTATTATAGTAGAAATTAATTTTCTCATTTTGCGTAACGCGTTTAAGCGATACGAGAAACTGACAGCACTAACGGAGCTTTGTGGGTAGTTAATAGCACCAAAGTCAAGAAGCGGCAAATCAGTAGTACAGATTTGAATGAAGATATATGGCACATGCAGTGTAGTATTCCCAATTTTAAAACTACTACTAAAATGTTTTTTTTTTTTAATTTGGCAGGTGGAAAAAGTGTAAAAATTCGTTTCTTTGTCTGACTGGATACATTCTTACATAACACACAAGGAAACTTCTGTGAACTACATAAATTGAAAAATTTGGACGTGGTTCAGTTGGCCTGGGAACAACCGTTTATTACAAGAACAATCTAAACAAATTACCTGCACCTCAAAAAATATTAGAAAATGAACCAGTAACAGTTGATCGAACATTTGATAAAGTGAGTCGTTACCGCAACGAAACGTCCAAGTATTTCCATAGAAAGTGAATTTTATAAATCCGTCAGACAATTTTATAAGAGGAGTACCAGTCTGCAGCAGCAGATGTCAATGTAGTACCATTAGAAAAATAAACATGTGATTTTATATACAGTTAGGTTGGTCGTTTTTTCTTGCACGTGACTCATCGTAAAATACCAAATAAAATAATAATCTTACAAGATAGTATTTTAATAATGAAGAGCTAATCTTTTAGAAGCATTGCAAGTGTTGATATAAAACTCCTCAGACATTTACGACACAATAAAATAAACTAACGGATTATTATATTTGCCCAAAAAGTACCAATAAAACATTGAAACTTGAAGTTACGATACTATAAAACATGGTCGTAAAGTTGGAAGAAGAGACTATATGTATGTGTTTCAGACTCTCCTCGCGTACACAATTTATAAACGACTTCTACTTATCCTCGAAAGGCATCGAAATCACGTTGAAAGCCGTAAAAAGGTACTAATTAGCCATGTGGAATAAGCAAGAAAAAACCAAGGCTGGTGAAGTTAGCCTATTTGCACGCACTCACATTGGTGGTCTGAAGCTCTTTTCGTCTTTCTCATATTACTAGCTAGAAATTTCGACGGTTTCGCAATAGTACTTTCAACGCTTCGCTCGTGATCAACACTGACCTTTCGATGCCTTATACATGAAGATTAGGACGCTATTATTAATCGAACGAGGAACTCCTTGTGGGTCCGAAATTAGAGCGACTCTATTTAGGGAAAGGATAGTGTGCATGGCCTTATCGCACAAATTACAAAAATTATCGCAACAAGAATCTCGATTGTGCAATTTTCTGGTCCTGGGTCAAGTTCAGAATTTAATTAATTAATTAAACAAGACATAAATTGTTTTTTGTAATTTAATACTAACTTACATCTGTTTTTAAATGAATGATACTTTCAGAAAAAAATTGTAAGATATGTCTTGATATAATTAATTATAGTTGTTACAGTTTTCGTGCACTCCGTTGGAAAATACAGTTGTGAGGTGTGCTTGGTTGACCATGAATATTTTTTTCAGATCCAATTATTCATAATGGTATGATAATGATGATTATAAATGAAAATTAGCTGCTACTTAGTGCTGTCTGTAACATGAGTCACTCATTTATGAAAATATCTCAAGTAATTAAAAATATGAATATTTACGTCTGTACGGATTTCTGTAATTTGTTTGTATGTGCAACGTATGTTCTTTGGAAAAAATTTGGTCAAGAGCACCTGTGAAAAAACTTCAAACAAGTATGAAGTTATTTTAATCAGAGAATCATCGTCTGTAACGGTTACCTTGGGGGTAATTACTATTTACCACTAGAATTGGCAGCAGCCAAAAATTGTAATATCTTCTAATCTCCTAGAACACGAAAATGCAGTTTTTGTTTTCCATTCAATGTACATTCTCTGATTTGGAGATTTGAAAACTGCGCCGACTATAATTTTACAAACCAGGTCGAACTGCGCCACTTGATTTATAGTTCTGAAACCCAACTGCTCCGTTTATCGCTGATTTGAATATATATTTCAATAATAATGGTTAGCGGACGTGCAAAAACTAAGCGGGTAATAAATATATAATATTAAATTTAATTTCCAAAAAAGAAAAATCACTCCATGATTTCTCCATCAAGACCCACATTTCTCTGAATTATTTATGTATCCACGTCATTTTGTCATCAAAATATTGATTGCTTTTCCGCTCATTTCTTTTGTTCTTTCTAATCAATTTCCAGCAATTTACGGTGTGTAAAATGATGGAGCTTGGAGCAATCTAAAACGTCTTGTATAAAACTAAATTTTCGATGTAGGTCATTAATAAGAAGTTATGTAAGAAACCTCCAACGGTGTAGTTTTAATACCGGCTAATCTGAAAGCAGTGTAGGATTCGCGAAAAAATGTGAGCAATTTTTAGTTAGTGTGATAAGCCCAGTATAAAATTAATAACAACGTTGGGTTAACTTAACTGTTAATTTTGATCATTTCTGGCTTATGATATATTCGCCTGACATAAGAAAGCCCCCATAATTTAGCATTTCCAGCATACAAAATGCATGAACGGTAAATAAAACTATTTGTTGCAAGATGCCTTTAGAATGTCCGACGTTTATTAATTCAAAGCGTTGTCGGCTTAAGTGTGCGCACAATAAAAATTCAGCCAAACCAATATGACCTGAAATTCTCGTTGTGTGGAATTACAGCGTGTTGAAACAAATATTAAAGAACGTGATGGTATTTCGCCGCCTGGACAGCAGAAATCCGTGCTTTCCATAGCCCATAAATCTCCACTTAAATAAATTATTTACGAATTAATTAATGTCCGTGATAATTTTGCGTAGGATAAATACCACCCACCTATCGTTTTACGTTAAATTATTGTGGCAAAGTGAGGAAATGTGTGTATTTTATTCTTTCTCCTAAATTACCAAGCAATCTCAGTTCTACATTTATCTTGTGTGCCACGAAATTATTTAGTACAGTTAGCGTGAAATTTCTTGTACGAAAACGGCATTGTTCCTAATAGCCAGAGTGGGTGGACGCAACACTAAATACGAAAATTTTGATAAATGAACAATGTACGGTTTTTTGATATGTCACCGTTGTAAGTACTCTTGTTCGACATAAATTATTGAAAAAAATTTCCACGTCCGCTACAACAACCGAAATTTATTCAAGTCTGCGTGAAATAAATTAAAATGTCTCAAAAGAAATGGGCGTTTTCTACAAACTGCTCTCAAAGTTCTTATATTATGGGTTTTATGGTCTCGATCGTGATAACGAATCATAAATATAATTCGATGACGTAAATTTTGACCACGTGTTTTTAAGACTTCCTGTAAAAACGTCGGCGCAAATATTAATTGCTGAACTAGTTACACTGCATTTAATCAAAACGTTTTAACAACACTTAGAATACATTTGCATGCATTGTAATTAAAATAAATTAGTTAGAACGGAGAATTTCTTTCCAAGTTATAATTACTATTTAAGAAAACTAATTTTGTTTAGCAGTAATAAAGTTGACTTAGTTGAAACCAATTTTTAAAATGTAGGAGTTAACGGTATAAAAACAAAAGCTAATAATTTTACATTTATTTGATGTTTTGTCGGTACATATTTTTCTCTTTTGTTTTAATTAATTATGCAACCTATTGTTCAGACAATCAAGACATATTATAATACCCACATGTATTCCAATTTTGCAACAATGAAATTGTTCGTTATGTAAATTTTTTATCAATTTGGAAAATGTCTGCTTAAAAATTATCTTGGAACGAATCCCTGTTGATATAAATGGCTAGAAGGTGGGCTAGATTTTTGAAACCACTGTTTTTTTTTTATCTATGACCTGTACTCTGACTCATGGTGACACTTATATTTAAGGTATAGTTCTACATTGTTTATAAGGGAAATGACTGAAATAAGATATTCAGCACAAAAATATCTGCATCAATTATTCATTTACAGCCATTTGAAGATTTTTGGTGTATTCAGGACATTAACTCAAGTCCAGGTTATAAAGTTGAGAAATTGTTAAGGCATTTATTGGCAACCCAAAATAAGTATGAGTGATACCAGTAAGGGTTTTTTTTAAACGATGATAGTGTAATATAGATTCTAGATTTTAAAAACCTTATAATACGATATTATATTTATAGCAATTTTATGTAAGCATGTTATTCTAGATTTGTCAGTAGAGATTAGAACACAGTATATATTCTGAATTCTAAATGATCACTGAATTGGTATTCAAGTTGGAAAATAGTTGTGGCATTGATGATCTATAAAGGAATTTAAGAATTGTTTAACGAAATTCATTGTTCAAAAACGATCGTTGTTTATTAGTGTTTTATACAGAAACAGTTACATATAATTTCAGCATTAGACTGTTTTCAGTGTATATCAAACATACCTATTTAGATGTAGTATTTTTTTTAGCAAACCTGTTATAGAGGACGTTGTATTTATAAGTATAACACACACACCACATCTCTATACGCCAAAAACCTGCCGCATATGATACGCTCTACCCCGTCTTCACAAAACACGCAGCTATTAAATCAAACTGCGCGTTTAACGCAGACACGCATCTCCATATGAAATTTACAATTAAAAATCCATTTGAGCAAATGAAAAAAACCGTTAGCTTTGACTCAAAACCGTATGTTGCGCTTTCTCCACGAAACCTGGTGTTTTTATTTCAATTAACATTCAAACCTTACATTTCTCCAAGTTAAAATGACATCTGGATAAGAGCTAGAATTACCAGAATTGCCAGAAACAAGTGTAGTAGAACTGTGGACAGTTAAACACATTAACATGAAATATGAATTTACGAACAATGAAACAAAAATAAGATGTGTTACATACGACTCATTAATTAACTGATCTTGCATTAATTATACTCTTGAGATTAATTTTGTTTAAATAATTGACTTTTAGTGAAATTACAAATAAATTAGACGTAACTTGAATATTGCCTACGTTATGGAAATCATTTTCTTCTCAGTGCAAGATTTATTTTTTTAATCCGGGCGCCAAACTAGACAAGTTTTTGCAAATTCAACGCTGGATTAATTAATTTTGCCCCACTGAATTTATAACCATGTGTTACAACAACGCTCCTTGTAATATTTTTTTGTTAATTAGCGACAATTACAAATAGTATTGCTGTAAAGATTCTTAATGTCACTCTGTCCATGTAAAGCGTATAGGCATTGAGTAAATAGGTCTGTAGAAACTAGCTTAAATCACTTTTAATCAAACGGCTAAATTATATGCAAAAGAACTTGTTTAAGTCATGCAAGTCGCGTGATACCGACGTATTAATTAAAACGGTAATTAGCTGATATAATGCAGGTCTATATCATTATTAAGAAATTGCGTAAGCCGATTTTGCCTCAAAACAGATATCTGCAAATTATCAAGAAAGGAAACTGTGAGAATATTTTTTCAATGGGACGTTTTCCTACCAAAAGATTATCCTGATAACCCAATATTGAAGCAACCAGTACAATCACATTGGTGGAAAAAGAAAAAACGGTTGTGTAATGCGTAGATTATATCTCACATTTCGTAGTCATGTGAGTATATAAAAAATGCAAAGCTAGATCGTCTGTAATGATATGAAGAATCGTATGCAGAAGTATAAAATTGACATCTACTGCCTTGACGTCAATGGAATAGAAATAATAATAGACTGACAGGAGAATTTTTACGATCAAACGAGCGAATTCAGTTTAGACAGTCCAGAGCTTCACTCGCTTCTGCCAGCTTCCAGACATTGTAACAATCTTATAGCAATCCTACAGAACTAACGAAATGGTTTAATGACGACTAGAATTAGTGATGTTTCTTCTGGAAAACGTTATATTTTCCGAGATGATCCTATCGTACGAAATTGCAGGTAAACAAAGCACACTGTGGCAGAAAACAATTATTACTTGCGTGTAAGATGTTGCGAAAACCACCTGCCGGTTTTCAGGCAGTCATCAACGCCTTAACTCGAGTTGATGCGAATTAATGCGGTATTATAATGTCGATGGCGCTGTAAAGATAATACCTGATTCATTTTTAATTAACAGCTCGCTTGAAAAAAGCTTCCGTTTTATCAGGACGAGCGACTAGTTTGGTCGCCAATAAAATCGAATTTGTCTTGAATTAATTAAACGGTTAATGGAGATTTTACTTTTACAAACGAACCAAAAAATGTGATTTGCATCACGTTTTTACTTTCGAGTAGCTTCGCACGGGAAAAATTCGTACACTGTTCGCATGTCACGCGGATGACATCTGTTTCGCCATAAAACTTCGTTTATGGCAGAGAAATACAATGTTGCAAATATGGAAAATTTAAACGAGACATCTGTCGTGACGAGGAACGGTTTTTTACCAAAAAATGGCCAAACTGAGGCGCAAGGGGGGCGATTAGAATTATCGCAAAGTGGCTAATTTTAATAAACTTTGTGTATTAGTGAGTCTGGAGTGTCAGTGAAGGTGCAAAACAGCATATAAATTTACGTTTCCTGAACTTTTATGATTATTCATTGCATGTAGCCTGGTTTAGCAATTGAACAATTCAAGACGCACTCGCTTACGTAACTGTTTTCTACCTACACAATTAAATAAATATACGTACAATATATATACCCATATCAGAATTCTAAGTGAGCTATATGAATAAATGTGGAATGTTAAATGGCAAACTGTTCTTGGAGGCGAGAAGTTATTTTTTGGGAATTTAAATACTGAATCGGGTAACCACATGTCCGACTGGTGGTCTATGCCTGTGCTACTTTGTTCGATCACCTAGATACTTTAAAAAGCTCTTTTATGTCTCTACACTGTTACATATCGAATAGGTACATTCTAAAGTGTGTTATCAACATGTCATGTCTATTTACACACTGCGTAATGAAAGAAAGCAAATACGTCAAGAGAAATGCCTTTCTACAACTTAATGTATCTTGTGTTTAATTTCTAACTAAAAAGACGGAAAATGCTTTAACAATTATTCTGTAACGTGTTCAACAAACCAAAAATATATTTATTAAAAAATGGCAACACTTGTTTTCCATTGAAGTTACCTGTCAGTTTTATTATCCAGTCTTACTATTTAATGTGATGCATAGAAGAATTTTGCGAACAATTTCCCATAACATTAAAAACGAACAGCTGTGACAGTGCAGATTTTAGCAACACAGTTTTTTTTTAATTGGTTCCATGGCTGACTAGAAGAGTTTTTTTCAGTCATATGGTGGTATATGTTTTAAACTTCAGCAGTAAAATACCCAAATATACATGGTGTCCCATATTTAGCGGAAATTTGCCATTTGAACAAATAAACTGAGTGTTCTTAATAATAAAATAATGAAGAAATCATGTAATTAGTTAACACCAACGATAAAGTGCGTTATCTCCAGATAATTTCTTTATACAGAAAGATCGTAGTAATAAAAATAGTTTTAACTGACATTTGTATAAAAAGGTCTATCTTAAATATGAATTTTGTATAAAATATTCTCAGAACGTTATTTCCTTCTAACCATTAAAATTTTATTACCTTGATGTGAAGTTAAATACGGTAATAACTGTAAATTTCCTCTTAATAGTGATAGTGATTAGATTATTATCGCTTTTTTATTATTTAGCATGTGTATTTTATGTATAAATGTCATTCATATTGTCTTTTCGTGGTAAATTAATATTTTTTGTTTTAAGACTTTGTAAATATTTTTTGCCACTTCTTTTTTGTCGACTTCTTCAGTTTATTCTCTATTCTAACCGGTACGAATTATTTTACAATCGTGACCCACCCTCCTATTGTGTCAACCCCTCATAATTTTCTCATAAAATTGAAGTGGATATAAAAATTAATCTATTATTCTAACGATAAACAAGCTCCAAATAAGTACTTTCGTGGTTTTTAACGTTTCTTGATCCCCAAGAGTATACAAAAATAGTTCTCTCGTTTCCGTCTGTCTGTCTGTCGTCTGTGTCGATATTTATTAGACAAATGATCTCCGAAAGCAGGAAGGAGGATACTAAGGAGGAAGGAGATGTTTTTAAGAAAAACAGGAAAGAAGTCACTAGAAAAAAATCAAAAAAATCTAGAAGAAAATATAGACTTTTCTTGACTATGAAACTGTGATACATACAATAGTGGGAGAAAAAAAGGTTTCACATTCTTAAAAAAAGACAGTTGGGACCCCGAGAGAGTTCTCCACTCTTAGGCAAGACGTTTGGCGCCCCCGAGAAGGTTTTACATTTTTAAAAAAGACAGTTGGGACCTATGAGAAGGTTTCACATTAAAAAAAAGACATTTAGGGGTCCCGAGAAGATTTTAGATTAAAAAAAAACAGTTGGGACCTTCGAGAAGGTTTCACATTAAAAAAAACATTCGGCGCCCCCGAGATGGTTTACATTTTTAAATAAAGTGACGTCAGCGGATTCGTACACCACACTTACAGGATTATATTGTTGCATAACAGATAAATCAAATAAACATAGAATTCTTTAAAATGATGTCATCAAATTGTTGGTGGGGATGATTAGCATAATTTTGGTTTACATTAACCATCTACTTGATTTTTCCAATATACTTACATACAAAATTTGATAACAATCGGTTCAGCAGTTTTGAAAATTACGTGTCTAATAAAAATGGATACAGACGCCAGACAGACAGACGGTAACGGGAGATTACTTTTTTCATACTCTAGAGGTTGTGAAACGTCAAGAAAATATAGAAGTGGCCATTCGTTCGATGGACTCGATTACTATGCTTCCCCAGCTTACGCTCGGTACGTAAAAATAAGCGAAGAAAATATGTATATAAATGAAGAAAGTTATAGTGGAGATGGATATAAGTAGAAGACATAGAAAATGAAACACGGAATAACATTGTCCTCCAATAGAAAAATAAATACAGACCAAGAAGTATTTGTTAAAGAATGGGATTGAAAATTTCATGTCTGATAAAACTAACAAGTCAATTAGACGAAAATATTGTTACGTTGATCGATGACTGAAAATCGGCGGGAGTTAAACTCAACAATTTGTTTCTTACTAACTTGAATTTACACGACTAACTATTACAGCGATTATGTACAAAATAATTCCGGCGTAACTTCACTGAACTCTCTTGACTCAACTCGCTGAATGAATCATCGTTCCCGAGGGTGGCCTCTATTTACACCTATACGTTTCTCTCGATGGATCGAGCACGCCGCTTCGAGGGTTTTCTGGGCCGTTCGCAACATCCGCTTCCAAGCTTTCCTTTAGCGAATGCCGCGCCCCCTGGCCGATGAGTCATAGTACATACTAGAAGACCCATAGGCGTCGTACCGGAGCGGCGTATGAGTCTATTTCGTAACACTATATTAATGCAAAACAACAGCAAACTAAGAATGCAAGGAGGAAAGAAATAAGGGAAAACAATTTAAATGGGTTATAGGAAACTGTACACAGGGAAGGAAGAATGGAAATGGGACAAAGAGCATGGAAATACTTAGTTAAGATAAGTAATAACTACTAAGATTATTGAAAACATCTATATCAACGCTACAATAACAAAAAAAAGAAATAGAAACAATGGGAGGTGAAAGCTGACAACATGGAATGTAAAACCAACGTACAGAGAGAAGAACCTAATCCGAGAAACTAAAAAATACAAATACGATGTGGGCGCAATACAAGATACGAAACAGAGAGGAAAGCAAATGATGGAAGTAGAAGACTATATTTTTATGAATAAGAACGGAAAGAATAGAAGATTAGGAACAGGGTTCATAACAGCTAAAGAGCTGAAAACAGCCACTAGTGGAATTTAAAGCAATCTCCCAAAGAATAAAAATTATCGATCATAAATACCTACTGAAAAAAAAACATGCATTAGTAAAAAAATATTACAAAAATTTTATAACAAATGTATAAAGCTACAGACAACTAGATGCAGATACGGAAGGAAGAAAAATGATAGGCAGCTGTGAGAAATAAAGTCAATACTTTAAAGAAGAAATAAGTAGGAAGAAAAACGAGTCGTTCGATAGGGAATGCAACAAAGAACTAGAATATATTAAGAAATTAAGATTTAAAACGTTAAACGAGCCCGAAGAAACGAGGAAAAATAAGAACAACAAAAGAAAAAATGCGAAAAAACATACGACAAAAGAAAGGAAAACTCATGGAGAATGTAGTACGAGGATACGAAGAAAACTATAAGAATAAAGAAATAGCAAAACTGTACAAGGGATTAAACAAGGAAAGAAAGGGCTATCTATCAGCCGAAAATGATAATATTTAAAAGAAAAACGGAAGATTTAATAGGCGGAGAACAAGAAATATTAGAAGGAAGAAAAATTATTTTGAAGAACTACTGAACTGCGCAGAAAAATGAGGTGGGCAAAATATATAAGAAATTGTGGGAAAAAGAAAGAAGAAAACCCTCCAACGCCAACGAAAAGTGAAGAGATAATTTATTATGAAAATCAAAAATAACAAAAGTCCCAGACAAGATATGGTGATAGCAGAATTATAGTGGGACAGCATTGTTAAACCTGAAAAGAGTAATGGGGGAATGTCAGAATGGCTTTAAGGGTGGAAATTCAAGCTGAAAGTCATGAATATAAACCTGAAATGTTTGTAGCCTTTACTGACATTGTTGAAATTAACAAAAATAATTCTACAAGGAACAACAGATAGGGCAGGGGTAGATGGACAACAGACAGAAGAATTGGATTTAAAAAGACGAAAAAGGTTAACGAAAGATGGTACACAGTGCCAAGAAAAATATGGGATTGTAAAATGGCAGGAATCAGGTGACGAGGCAGATCAAAAAAGAGAATGAAAGAAAAGATGCTGAGAGACATAAATACAAGTACAATCAAGTACTGGAAAAAGAAGGAAAGAAACAGAACAAAATGGAGAACAACAATTCACGAAGCCAGCGAGCCTCTGGTACCACACTATACTCGTACATATATTCTCCGAATCCACCGATTGTTGGCAAATCTTATACATATGTTAAGAATAATTTATTGAAGTCACCTCTAAAGTTTAGTGATAAATACTACTTAAATTTTATAAAATAACTTGCTCCTGTAGGTACTTGTTATTCATGAATCCACCTTGATTGCTTACCCTAGACATCCAGGTTTTTATATAGCGCAGTGATTAAAGATACATGGGCCACTTTTTTTCTTACACTGTGACTGGTATTATTTATTTTTTTAAAAGCAGCCTACTTTCTAAAAGTATATAGTTCTTTGGAAGTTTGTGAAAAAAATATATACAAAAATATATAACTCAGTCTGATGATTTAGTAAATCTCAAAGGTTATATATACATTAAGTCATCAATTCTAGTCTTAAAGTGTATTCATACAGATTTAGGTAAGACTTAATGTTTTGTAAAATTATATAATACATTTAAATATGTATACTGATAATTTCTATATTTAGCTATAAATGCTTCTTACATTCTTCTCGAAATTCTATTTTTGAAATTATTCTAATAATAATTGCCCCCCTTCATAGCTTGAATAAACGACGTTTTGCACTGAAATGTCTATACGTTAACATTTCCTATTCTAGATGGTGATGGATTAAAGGAACCAGACATCAAGGCATAAGTTAAGTTGCGAAGCAAAAAATATTTTCAACTACTTTTGAAGGACCTTTATTTACTAACAACAACGTAACAATGAAACACATTGTCTTAAATAACAATTACATAGAATAAAGAAGTCACCTCTTATCTGTAGATAGCAAACTAGAAAGCTTCCAGCGGCGGATATTTCAGCAACCTGGCGCTGAAAACAGCGAAACTGCCCCATGCACTCAAACTACCGTGCGTAAAGCTCGCAATACATACGTTCTACGAAAAACTTTTTGTGCTTGTTGCGTAATTGCCATTCTTGAAAAACGCCCCCAAGCAAAAATTGCTTTAATCACGGCCTACTGTGACAGTGCCTTTGTGTCATTCTGCATCAATCTTCTTTGAGGATAATCATCGGTGCCTAATTCTCAGAAAGATATAAATATAAGTAATGGTTGTAAGGGCGACTTGCATATTTTTTACCGTAATTACAACGTAAACAGTGTAATCAAAGTTTTCAGAGAAAAAAACTAAACCTGTCGCTTTTGTGCAAGTGTACAAAACGTAACGATCTTTTTATTACGGCAGTTGGTCTCCATCAATGTGGAACGCTAAAAGGGCTTCGCTCCGGTAGGTTTTACCCCTAACAGGTGCTTTTTAACGTATCTACAGGTTCATTTAAGTGTCACCTGTTGGTGTGTGCGTGTTCTTTTAGTGAGTCAATGATATTTATGTGATTTTCACAGAGATAGAAAATAGTTTTTTTTACAAGTGCACTTAGTGACTCGTTTCAGAGGTATTTGTTTGAATTTAGTAACGTGTATGGCACTACTGTGTGGGGTATAAAAACTAATAAAGCTATAAATAATAAGATAACGATGATAAATTAAGATAAAATCGCTGATTTTGCTTCCACGCGTATTCCACACAATTGAGATTTAAAACGCCGTAAAGATTCATAATGTTTCAAGATTTCTCCTTAATTCAAAGGCTTATAATGACAGGAAGTAAAAGTACCTAAAAAGTTTTAAACGGTCTGGTTTTATAGGTCACACCGAAACAGCGTAAAATTTTCGTAACAACCCAACGGAAAAATGTCGCCAAAAAAGGTCACAAAATAACAAATAGCATTACACATTATATGGTAATAAGACTTACAAGTGTTTATGTCATGACTCATAGTAAATTCTTTCATCTTGGGTTCGTCTGGAGTACAAAAGATCACAAACTATCACTTTTATAGTTGTGACGCATTCTTATTGTCTTAATGGATAAACAACTTACGAAAATATTTACAACCGGTACAAATTTTATGGCTTTTCTAATTTAATAAAATTTAACATCACAATGTTTATTTACAACTTAAATTAATTACCTGAAGGTAAAAGCGGTGTGAAACCACAATAAACCTCGATTCTAAGTCGTATAATCCTCATATTTTTAATAATTTAATTTCCCATTACTATAAAATACCTTAATGCCTCTTTCAGCTGTTTAAAACGTCAGGTACAAACATGTCGTTACTTTTAACCTCTGATCCTCGGCTTGTGACTTACATTGCTGTTGCGAGGTAGTCGATCGTATCAACAAATGTAAACGCTGGAGTGTGATGAAAATGAAAAATTATTGTGTCAGAATGACACATACTTTCGGTTTCGTTTCATATATTCCGTTATTAGAAGATGTGAGGGACGGTGGGGGAAACTGAGGTACTGGGTCAGAAAGGGGTACCTCCCATGTTTTCTAACTCACACACATACATGATTGATAAGAGTTGAGTATTGAGTAACAAAACATATAAAAGTATTATTTCTACCAACCTTTTTTCTAAATATTAGTTATTTAATCTGGTTGCATTGAGCGATTTTTGCTTTACGTTAAAATTTAACAATCTTGTTCGAACCCATCTTCCCCTATTATTATATGTATTTTCAGTCAGAAGGCAAAAGCACTGAAAATATTTGTATAACAACTAGTTTTCTGAAATGCCCGAGTGACAAATGCTAACTTTATTCCGTCAGGTCATCACTGAAAACCGAATTTTTTTCAGTAGCACTGTAAAATAAATCTTACATTTCATGACAACCGCAGAAGCAACTTCGCACTTAATATTTACTTTTCTCAAGAAGTAAAATATTATGTTTTAAAAACAAATAAATGACAGTGAATTGTAGCTCAGTTCTTGGAACCATCTTGGTAACACCTTGCTCACGGGTTCAAATCTCAGCCAGAGGTAACATTTTTCTCAAAAAATTAAATATTCTCGTGACTAATTGGGAAGAAAATAGATTTATTTGCATAGGATACAAACTGTTGATAAGTAATGAACATAATATTAAAAAAATATGCTTAGTATTTGAACGAAGATAATAAATTTTGTAAGAAAATAAAAGTCAGAAGATGTAAAATATGAGGGGCATAGCTGGAAACACAGGAACATATTCTGGATAAGCTAAAGTTGAAAAACAAATTTCATAAAAAAAAAGTGCAAAAAAGCTGCCTTGAAATTCCTACCTGAATCAAAGGTTTTAGCAGTAACATAACAAACTTTTTTGATATTTCAAATTGCTTTACAACAATTTTCCTTTTTATTATGAATCTTCTTTTTTTTTGTACTTGATCATCTGAACATCTAAATTTAACATCTGCGCATCCAGTTTCTACTTTCTTCTAAAGTCTACACTCAATAAGGATTTCTTTTGAAAACATCTGACGTCCTGCTTAACAGTTCTGAAAATGTATTCCTTTTTTTACACTTTGCATATGTGGATCCATTAACTTTGCACCAACACCGACCTTAAAATTTTCGTTATCTTGAATATGAAATAAATCGTCTCATGCCCTGTTCGAGCGCTTATCTGATAAACCGTTGAATAAATTTACATTCTAAAACACCAGTAACAATGAAGATATTGAAAAGCATTATTGTTATTAGATTCTTCACTTTAAAATATGTCTATATGTGTAAATTAAATGTGAAGATAATGTAAATAGGCAGAGTATGGAGTATGATTCATGAATAATGTAATGTAATATCTCACGACCACACATGAAACACATATTTAAGAAAAAGAAAGAATTCACTTTACACTTTCCACTTCGAAAATTTATTTTGATCATTGTCCGTTGTCTTCTGACTAGAAATCATGCCACCAATTCGGAGTAGGTACAAATAAGAACCAGTGTAAAGTTCTCTTCAGACTGTGGTGGTCCTAGAGATTTTTGTTTTTCTAGTTTGCTGTCTTTTAGAAGTGACTCCAACTATTTATTCTGAATCAACGTTATATCAAGAATGTAACGCTACAATATTAACAACATTCTCATTTAAGAAGGTTATGTTGTACACGCTGAAGAATGTAGTGTCATTTAAACTGAGGGTTTGTTTGATTTATTTGTTGCAAAAATAAACCTCTTTCTGTGCCCCCAATTATTTAATGATTACTCGTTTCTTCAGTAATTTGTTATTTCGCGACGTGTCACCACACAAAAATAAATCTTCATTAGTTCGTTAGTCCTAGACTTTTAATGACCAGTATTAACAAAGAGCGGAAGAAGTTCTTCATTAAGTTGTTAGATTGTTAAATGTATCATTGCTTAACAATTACCTGAGGTACCTTTTGGAACAAAACATACGCTAATGACCATTATAATATCTTAATCTCTATATTATAATGACAGTGATTTGTTGCTGATACATTATGTCGTGTTAATGATTTCACTAATAATTCATGTTATGGAACAAATTAATTAAGCACGTAATGGTAAACCGATTTCGTATAAATACTCCATTTCCTGCACTTACAATAGGCCTTTACCAGTTTAAGTGCACCTAGTTGTGTCATATCATTATCTGGTGTGGTACAAAAAACTTATAATTAGAACCTAGTAGAAAAACACCTGCATAATTTTATTAATGTCTATCATCTGTGGACTTCTAATACTCTTGACTGCACTTCGTAATCTTCCATCATGCTCTTATCTAATGCTCTTTTTGTGGAGGTTTTTCCGCACGGACTTCCATTATAATCAAACAATTTATATTCATATTTTGTGCATTGCCTTTGCTATTTAATGAGGGCGACTTCATTATTCCACTTTTTCTTCATCTACATTTAAGAGACACTAATAACATTACACGCTGCATATTAATAATAAATTACGAAGGAGTATTTGAATGCGACATAATTGCGGGCTATTTCTGTAAATTACATCGGCTGACGAAATCGAGATTGATTTTTGCAAAATACCGTTTTTTTCAGTCATTCAATACAGTTAATGATATGCCTACAACAGCATCTGAACTTGACACAGTTACACGCATATGGCATGGTCTGGCTTTTTTTGATTTCTTGTGACATTGTTACACTCTCTAACAGAATAAATTAGATGTTTTATCCAGATAACAGATAGACTCGTCGAAAATTTTAATTGAAAAAAAATGATGGCACACATAAATTAAAGGCGTTTCTTGTTAGTTAAGTGATGGATTTTAATAAAAATAGTCATAAAATAAAATATCCGCGTGTTTTAGACAAATAGGTTTGAAGTTTATGAGACACTCAAACATGTAAAAATTATTCGGCGACAAGCTAAAGAACCTCTAGATGTGTTTGTACTTTTAATTTGTTTTAATTTATGCGCATTGTTTGAATTCCCAATATTTGCATAAAACAGATGTCCCATACTAAAACCTCCGCTACTATCAACGGTGACATTTCGTTATAGTCAATTTTTGTAGCAATAAACGACAAATCGCTACCATTTCCAACCAAGACCTACATTTTTGATCGTTCCAAGTCAAAAACCTTGCAACGCTCAAATTAACACTCATTTACCGAATTGCGAAAATCGTGCCGACTATTCCACGCATTTTATTCTTAACCAATCGTGGACGAACGTTCTTGGCATCTATTTACCTGTATTCAGGTGACAATATTAATCAGAAGAAATCTGCTGGAATGGAGGCAGCGTACTGGAACTCTCCTTTCAGTCGATAAAATTTTAATTGTTTTGAAACTGCAAAAATACACAGATGTCTTCATCGTCTACTATGCTGTCATCTTTACAAAGCAGCGTAGCTGATGAAACGCGTCGACAAATTTTCCGTTTAGTGAAGCTAATAACGTGTAACGTATAAATATAACCAACTTCAAGCAACATTTTGTATTTTAAGTTTCTTGATTTGTTATATTAACTTGCTAATTTAGTTTAATTGTTTTCTAAATTCATGGATTTTGGACTAACCACTATGCAGCTTTTAGATACCAACTTGTCAAGCTTGACTTTACAAACATGGATGTGTAACTATACCTTTATAAACTCATTTCAAATTGAATAAAGATTTTAGCAAGCAAAAGTGGCCAAATGAAAATCATAATAATTAATATAATCTAATGTACAATTCATTCTTTTATTTTGAGGCCAATGTCACAGATGTCAACACGTCATATAAAACTAACCTCAATCTTAACCACAATGGATATAGAAGACAGTTATGTTGTAATCTATTAGGTATCGCAGAGTTGTTTAGTACATTTATCCCAAAAATGGCCGACATACAATAGTAAATGCTACATTGTACTCAGTATTTAAGATTATACAGTCGCTCTACCGGGTGTCTGAAAAATGGCGGATTTTACTCTTCAGTACGTTATGTACGGGGGTTTCCGGAGTCCCAAAAAGATAATAAAAACAATCTTTATAATGTAGACTATGAAAAAATAGTATATTGTTCAGCGAGTGAAAAAATTGGTCAATCCACGAGAATGAGAGTTCACTCATCCGAGTGTTTAACACTATACTTTTTCTGCTCATATAATCAAGAAAATAAAGACAAAAAGATCATCAATTTTTGAAAAAATGATGACGGGTAAACAAAATATAACCAGGGTAACGCATGGAGGAGTTCAATTTTTGTTAGGGGTGATAGTGGGGAATTGTGGAGAAAAGGAAATGTCGCGTTCTGATTGGACAAAAGCTGTGGAGAAAAGTGCTCATTCTTCAATAGATTGAAAAGTGGTCAGTTTTCTCAATGCAAAATGCAGTAAAAATTCAACATTTTCTCATTATGAGCAGAAAAACGTAATTTTATAATAACGATTGTGACTGAAATCCACGCAATAACCATAACAACAGTAGTAATTAATCGTTGTGCATTATTGTTAATAAAACAAGCTGTTATTTTTCATTAATTAATAAACCAAAAAATACATTTAATGAGACATTTATAAATTACAAAAAAAAAAAAACCAAAAAAAGAAAAATCCATTAAAGCATAACCAACTAAACACTAGAGAAGATGTTCAAAATTTATGTCTTGTGCATATAAGTCAGCTCGTAATGTTTCGAAATTTTGATAATCTTTTTGTAAAAATTAGTCATCAGATTTTGGCAAATAACATACCCTCTAAGAAAAGACTGGGTGGGTGGGCGGGGCTAGTAACTGCTAAGATAAGACTGATTTTGGCAAATGAGATGTCTTCTAAAAAAAGAGAGGGGGGGCGGGCGGGGCTAGGAGCTGCTAAGATAAGACTAATTTTGGCAAATGAGATGCCTTCTAAAAAAATAGAGGTTGGGTGGGCAGGGCTAGTACCTACTAGGATAAGACTGATTTCAGCAAACGTATCCTGTAAGAAATTCAATTAAATTCTTATAAGAAAACACACTAGAGGCTCCAAGGCATTTTCAAATTCTTTCCACACAGGAATACCTAGAACCTCAAGATTGTTTTAAATTTTTCAAAAAAAAACGGGGTCCCAAAATTAACTCAAAAACAGGTCAAAGATAAAAAAAAATCTTTATGATGTAGGCTATGAAAAAATAGTATATTGTTCAGCGAGTGAGAAAATTGGTCAATTCACGAGAATGAGAGTTCACTCATCCGAGTGTTTAACACTATACTTTTACTTTTTCTGCTCATATAATCAAGAAAATAAAGACAAAAAGATTATCAATTTTTAAAAAAATGATGACGGGTAAACAAAATATAACCAGGGTAACGCATGGAGGAGTTCAATTTTTATTAGGGGTGATAGTGGGGAATTGTGGAGAAAAGGAAATGTCGCGTTCTGATTGGACAAAAGCTGTGGAGAAAAATGATCATTCTTCAATAGATTGAAAAATGGTCAATTTTCTCAATGCAAAATGCAGTAAAAATGGTTAATTTGCTCAATGCAAAATGCACTAAAAATTCAACATTTTCTCAATATGAGCAGAAAAACGTAATTTTATAATAACGATGGTGACTAAAATCCACGTTTTATTTTTTTTAGGACAATAACCATAACAACGGTAGTAAAATAATCGTTGTACATTATTATTAATAAAACAAGCTGTTATTTTTCATTAATTAATAAACCAAAAAATACATTTAATGTGACATTTATAAATTACAAAAAAGCAAAACCAAAAAAAAAAGAAAAATCTATTAAAGCATAACCAACTAAACACTAGAGAAGATGTTCAAAATTCGTGTCTTGTGCATATAAGTCAGCTCGTAATGTTTCGAAATTTTGATAATCTTTTTGTAAAAATTAGTCATCAGATTTTGGCAAATAAGATACCTTGTACGAAAAGAGAGGGTGGGCGGGTGGTGCTAGTGGTTGCTAAGATAAAACTGATTTTGGCAATGGCATACCTTCTAAGAAAAGAGAGGGTGGGTGGGCGGGGCTAGTAGCTGCCAAGATAAGACCGATTTTGGCAAATAAGATACCTTTTAAGAAAAGAGAGGGTGGGTGGGCGGGACTAGTACCTGCTAGGATAAGACTGATTTTGGCAAATGACAACTCTCTAAGAAAATAGAAAGCGCCCGCCCACCCACCCTCTCTTTTCTTAGAGAGTATGTCATTTGCCAAAATCAGTTTTATCTTAGCAGCAACTAGCCCCACCCACCCACCCTCTCTTTTCTTAGAAGGTATGCCATTGCCAAAATCAGTTTTATCTTAGCAAACACCAAACAGAACACCAAAATCCCCAAAATTGTTTTAAATAATTTACAAAAAAAAAATCTCCATGGGCTCCCAAAATAATACACTACTGGTAACCAAGACATTTTTAACTGCTTACTCAATTTTTGCTTATTTGTAGCTACCTTCGCTTTATATCAGGTAAACATTGTTGTCAAATGGAATTTTATCAAATTATTACAAAAACACCACAACCATATCTTTATACATTCTAACTGAAATGGTAATTAAACATGGTCATGAGCGACAGAAATATTAACTAAAAGTTTTATTACTATTTATTGTGATAATGAATGTCTTGTTTAGTTGTTAAACGTAGCAAAACAACCAATTTTAAAATCATTATAACTCCACCAAAATGTGAGATTTTTTTTACTATTTTTCCCAGACTCTCCAGTTGGTTGTTAAGAGCTTAGCGAAGAATTAACCCGCCATTTTCCAGACACCTGGTATATTGCTTGTGACAGTTACGCCACATAGTGATGAGATTTTATGTACAGACGGTTTTTTAATTAGTAATTATCTAAATAAAAACAAATCACTGCTATTTTTGGACTCAAAATATACAGCAATTTTTTCATTAAAATTGTGGATTGTTAAACCTTTTAAAAAATCATTGACTACACGAAGGACATTTATATGAGAATCAATTGGTTTAATTCTCATAACTGAGATAAACGCATGAAAAACAAGATCAATAATAAGAAAACAACAAAATTTCCTTTCACCACCAGAGACAAATTTTCTCTCTACTACAGCACGAAACATCACATTGTAAACTATTTAACTCTGCTGTGTGATCGAAATGGCGCGAATATTTTCAGAATAAATTGCGGTGTCGATGGATCTTAGCAATACATCATGATTTAAATTGCGACATAGCATAATTAGCTCTAAAGCAGTTTCCCTTCGCCCCTTCCGTTCCGCCACTGCTTAACGGCAAAGTTTTTGACCCAAAGTGTCAGTGAAAGGAAATTTTATGTGTATATCAATATAATACGAGTGCCGAGTACGCATTGATTTTATTAAAACGTTGTAAGCTATTTCATGCACAGGTGCGGTTTTTAATAATCGTCATAAATCTCGTTCGTCACGATCACCTTACAAATGATAGTAAAAACATTCAATTACATAGGCGGGGGCGGCAATGGGGTCCTTGTAAACAGTAAATACGCACATTAACGGAACCATTAAATTGTAGCACCAGCAAGCGCTACCGTTGAGATAATTTATCGATAATCGACTTGATAAATCAATTACAATGTTTCACATGTGTGCCATTTATGACATCAATAAATAAAATCATGCTTGGCAAATATGAGTCAGCCGGAGAAATCGGATTCTGAATACTAATTGCGCGTTTTTTTCTTGATGCGTTGAGAAACCTCCGGAAATCCGACTTCTGAATCGATGCGTGCAAGCACGTACTTTATTCACTCTTGGAAACAACACTATAAATTTGTAAGTAAGCTTTTCAAGTGATAAAACGATGACATGGTGACTGCGACAGTTGGAATTTTAGTTAGTCTATAAAAATGTTTTATGACCAAGAAAGATTTCTTACATATTTCAACGCACGGAGACGAAACAATGGAGACGTTAACCACGACATTAAAATTTCAGGAAGGTCAACACGAAATTTTACTTATCTCCTCTTATTCATTCAGAAGCGACCCTTTTAAGCTATTTATTGATCAATAAATGTTAATATCTCTTGTTATTTATGTTTATTGCCCATGCAGTGTTCGAAAAAACGCAATTACGTTTGAATTATTGCTAATTAAAAATGTTTAACAACCTTTGATTCATTTTGATCCAGACTATGAAACTTAATCTTTCCTTGTTGCAGGTTGGAAGAGCTACCACAACTCGGTAAGTAAACCTTTTTTTTTTTTCTCTATTTACATAATAACGGCATCTATCGTAGCCTGTAAATGCGGTAATTAATTTAATTCCAGGGTTAGACGATGTCAATGAAACAGTCGATTACAAAATAGAAAACATTACTGAAAATTCGTGATCGGTGAATGGCACCTTCGGTACAGCTGACATTTGTTCTTACAGCCCTCCTCTCTATTCGAAAGTGATTTTGTACCCTTTTTCAGTACACTGTATGGTGCATCTTTTTCTAAACCGTTGTGCTTATATGAGACAAGCACACCGGGTTTTTCTAAACATATGAACTCATAGGTAATGAGAGGAGGCGTGCAGAGCATTGTTTATGGTGATCGGCATATAAATTAGTCGACATTTGCGTCACATAATTTCTAATAGCGCTTAAGTAGTAAATTACACAGTATACACTGTAATAATACCAACTTTCTTCTCAATAAGGAGATGGATCGAAGAAAATACATCGCCATTCTTTAAAATTTTAACACCTTCTGTTTGTTTTTTGGTAACGTTTTGCTAAATTATGCTAAAAATGTGAATATATTTTCTCCGAATCGTAAATCACGAAAGATGTTTAGGATAGGACCATAAAAATGTTGCTACTCACTTATACATTACATATAATATTTTATGGCTAAGTAGATACCTCTGAAAAAAAGGCTAGTAAAAGAAAACTGTGCTAAACTGCAGTCAGATCACAATTTAGTGGGCCGGTTGGGTTATTTATGAACCAAATAGACGATTTCGTAGTGGGAATTTTGTAGAACATGTGTCTAACCACAAACCCAAAATCCAAACACGTTCGAAAAAGCAAATCATATCAGAAATAACACTAAAATAAAACAGTTAACGGTTTTTATAACTCCTAACGGTGTTAAAATTAATCTACGATGATGTTTATGGATGCTTGTAAAACACAAAGAACAGGAATTA
The DNA here is from genome assembly GCF_036711695.1 of Zophobas morio. NCBI lineage: Eukaryota > Metazoa > Arthropoda > Insecta > Coleoptera > Tenebrionidae > Zophobas > Zophobas morio. Next base: position 14,272,592 of record NW_026972107.1, read on the forward strand.
AAGAAATGTGTATGTAAAGTTATAAAACGGCTAATTTCATTCAAAGCCATCAGTTAAACATCAACAGTTAGAAAAATGCGTCTAACATAAATTCTGTCTCGCTAGATTTTAAAAACACGAAGCACTGTAAAACCATTTTCGCTGTAATGGCCAGTAATAAAGGATTATATCTAAAAACAATCCTCATTTTCAAATAATGCAAGATATGTGACTAGAAAACTGAGATAATTAAATTAATTCACAATATATAGTTTTGCTTTGAGAGCTTCATAAGAAAATATATTTACAACTTCTCTAGTGAGTCAACTCAAAACGGAATCAGTTATTGCATATAAATAAAAATTTTCAAGTCGTTAAAATCTCTTTTTTAGTTTAAGCTAAGTACTTAAATCAATATTTAGGTGGAATATCCTACAGGAAACAAAGTTTCTATTAATGAATAATCATATATCATTGGATATACAGTTAAAACCAAAAAAATATGACAGAAATATCGTAAAAACAGCTTCGCTTGAAAATCTTCATCCTGGTACAGTAATGTATTTCAAAAGCCATTATCATAGTAAACAGTTGTTAGTAGTACAATTTATATAATAATAATGTCTTTATTAAAATCAAAATATCCCATTAATTAATTCAAAATATTTCGAACGATCTTAAGGGATGTATTAGTGGAAAATTAGTGATACAGTCATTGGTAGAGTTTTTAACAAAAACGGACGGTTTGAGTGATCAGTTCAAATAATTGTTAGCATTCTCGGCTAACTTTCCTAATTTATAGCAACGAATTCAATTTTATTTAAGTCGTCCGGAAAAATGAGTGTTATCGTGTCGATTATTATATTAGAAAGTGGTAAATTTGGAGTATGGTAGATTAAGACTGTACGTACTATTTTACTATAACTACAAATTCACTGTAATATTTTCAAAGTATATTTTACGTTATACATATGTAATAAAAATAAAAAGTGTTTAACAAAAGCCATACGTCCAGTAATTTCAAGTTCCCATGTTAGGATTATCTGAAATATTTAAACCATAATCCTAATCAAGACAAACCGATTTTTTTTATTAATAAAATTTTGATGAACAGCTTACCATGTTTTTGATTACCTTAAAACGTTAATAAGATTCCAGGGCATTCAGTTTTGCAATTTCAAAGTTAAATCGTAAAATGTTGCTATACCGTTTTGTTTTTTTTTTCAAAAATCTGGATGTCAAGGGAAAAAATGAACATAACTCATAAACCACAAATACAGGAGTTAAATATTATTACACAATTTTAAGGTTTTCCAAAAATCTGGGTGTCTAAAGTAAGAAATTAACATGGATAAACCCCCAGGGTAGGTGTATTTATTCGCCAAAATTTTATTAACCTTGTACTAGGCTTACGATAGTCTTGAAACGGTTGCAAGGATTCAAAGTATTCGGTTTTCCAATGAGAAAAGAAAGAATCAACAAAGACGTTAAAAAAATTAAAAAACAATCAAATAAACAAGAACATGTTTCATCATTTGAAAAAACACCAACGTTATATTAATTTTTATGCATTCCATTCCGAAGTTTCGTCCTGTGTCCTTTTCAAATTGTAAAATTTGTCAGATTTTTCGATTTATCAAATAAATATTCATTATTATTAAAACATCACTCTGCTGTTTGGTTTAAAATATTATATCAAAGAGTTTTCGTTCAAAATTTTCTTTAATCAAACCAGAAAATTGTCTTTGCATAATTTAAATTTGCATAAATATAAATAAATAAGATAGATAATACCAGTCACGAACAATTTTGATTTTTTGCAAAAAATCTAGGGCTACATTCATAAACTAAATTGTGTTTTACATTACTTCCTTATTCTCTACAGGAATATGTTATTTTATAAAATTTGAATAGTCTTTAATATGCAAAATTTTGAGGTGACGTCTTCAAATTACTGGTGGGGATGATCAGCGTTATACCAATATGTATAAAATTTGAGAACAATCGGTCCGGTAGCTTACGCTCGGGAAGTAAAAGCTATCAGTAATTTTGTAGGAGCATTCAAGAATCTAAAATCGTCTTCTTGTCTCTGATGTGATGCGATGGGTACTCAGAATAAACTGTAAATGAAAGCCGTGTTTCACTCTTTTTACAAACTATATAAAATCAACTAATAAAATGAATACAGTTACAGAGGAAAGGAAAGTCGCTGAAATAAGAACTCAATTATTTTATGCTCTGAGAGAGAAGTATTGCATTTAAAACCGTCGTAAAATGTGAGAATTTATACATATTGTTACGTTGAACGGGTATTTAAACTCAACAAATTATTTCTTAGTAACTCAAATTTACACGATTAATTACACAGCGACTACTTCTGCCATTGCTGGACTTCACTCGTTGGCTGAGACTGAGACTCGTTCTCCAAGGTGGCCCCTATTTAAACCCATACTTCCTTCTATATGTTCTGCGATCGAGGTCTTTCTGGAAAACCCACCGCGACCTGCACTTCCAGGCTTCTTTTTAGCGAACGCCGCCCTACCGCCGTCACCGACGATGATTCATCCATCATCGCCGTATGGGTTTATTTCGTAACAATATATTCAATACAATTTTAAATTAACAAGACTTGTTATATTGTACAAAATACAACCAAACGTACGGAAAAACAAAAATGATATCTAATGAATCTACTTCATACACAAGACTTCAGATTTTTACCATAAATTCTACTGATTTCAGAAAAACTCCAATGTGTATCTCCTCACTGAAGTTACTTTTTGTTATTCACGTGATTATTCGCTTCGGCTCCGCAAATAATACCCACATTCGTGACAAAAAACAGATACACAAAATAACAACTAGTCAAGCTTAGTTGCGTAAAGCGATTACTAAATTGCCAGTTGCTGGAATAAATCACTTGAAACAGTAGAGCTATTTAAATTTCTTTTCTTTTCTCAATTCATATTTTTCTTCCAAATCCATTGTCTTCGTTTCGCTACACTAACATTCAGCGATAAAAGTCCAAGATTATGAGTTGTGAACTTTAACATAGAATGTCGTAGAAGAAGTTTTCTCACAAGTTTCTACGTAGCAAGGGGCGAAAACGACCAATAACCAACGGGACTTCTCAGTTTGATCATATGCAGAATGCTTTACATATGAAATGTAAAATACCAATTTAGATGAATTTGCATCATGGAAGACAGTTCGTTGATCTTATTCTGCGATCTTTTTCCGTGTCTCGACTAATTGTGTTGTTTAATTTAGCAAACCGCATATAATTTGCGTAAACGCAGCACCGTCTAATTTTCTAAATTACTGGAATAATAATCACACTGAAGGATAATTACAGATTTGATAAGTCAGCGTGGTAATGCTTTTGAGCTTAATTGAAAATTTCGTTTCCGGTCTATTGGTTGTGGCTTAAGCGGACGTTACGCGAGGTAACCGTAACCGTATCGCAGCGGCCTCGTAAATAATTAACGACGTTAGTTAACGCCATTGTTACAACAAAAGAAAGCGTCTAGATTTATAACTCTCCTCTTCGGTTGTTCGGTTTTTTCTTGGTTCACGGGCACGTGCCTCTCGCGCTTGGCCGCCTACGATGTAGTTGAGATAGCTGGGAGGCATCACGGAACACAGAAAATCTACGATCTTTATCAGATGTAACGTTTTGATTTCACACAATAACGTCATCATTGCACATGGAATGTTACTAAATCGGGCCATTTTTAGACGTGACCTTTGCGTTACGTGCATGCCGTTGCCTTTTTTCGATTTCGATTCTTTTAGAATGTATTTACATTTCTGCTGTCACGCTGTAATTATCGTAATAACTGCGATTATACTATTGCAAAATTTTATAAGTTTTATATGTCAGGTGCATTATCGCACTGATCGCTCGTAACTCATAGGTCTAATCGTTGTGTGGGTGTAATTTGCACTTGCATGCGAATTTTTCACGAATTGCCATAGTAAAATCACGGTAAAATTCTTGCACTAGACAAAAATTACACGTCTGGTGAGCGAAACGGATTTGAATTCGTGACCGATGGTTTCACTCTTTTACACCATCCTTTTATTGACATTTATGATCTCGCAATTAATATCCACTTGTATAATAATAAGATGATTATGGTTATTAGGTGAGTGTCCAGTGTAATTTTATTTCCTGAAAAATTATGTAGGTAACAAGTCTTTCTACTTTCCATAATTCTGCTCTTTCACTATCGCAGGATTTTGATAGAACCCAAACATACACAATTCTGAATTCTAGAATTAAAAATGTAAAGACATAACTTGGAGCGAGTTTGATATAATACAGTGTACAAAATTTGGCATAAGTGGATCAAATTAATTCCAAAAAGTTTTATAATATTTCCAGTGTACTTATTAGTACGAGGGGAGATCAAAAAACATCGATGGTGATCCACACTGATAAATGTCAAAAAATGACAAATGTAGAAGCAATTAATACCATTTTTAAAAAAAGATTCCAGCGAAGACTTACAACTCAGTTCCAAAGATGATTCGATTACAAATTATGTTGTATGAAGTGGAACACGAACGTGTACGTTACCTCACATCTCTGATTGTCGTTAGGTGCACACTCATGTATTTGCTCGGCAATTTATGAAGACAATAGTTGCACAAGTTTGAACTTGTAAATACAGGTAGCAAAATCCTCCCACTGAGTGTAATGTTAACAAAAGTGACGAAGGTGATTTTGTTAAGTATGGCTTGCGCAATAGTAATCACTATTCCATCCATGTTAGGCTTGAGGAACAAGAATCCGATCATAAAAATAAAACACAGGGTCAGTTTCCTTTGCGATCTTTGTAATATTACGTTGGAGGAGATACTAATAAGTTCCCAAGACAGAAAAGGGTATTTTATTTCAATACAAATTTGTATTTACTCAACTAATCAACGTTTAATTGTATATACTTAGCGCAAAGGAATTTAACCCTGTGAAAAAATCTTTGTTTTGGTCAGAAAGTAGTTACTACTGTTTTATTCAATGACAATTTTCTTATCAGATTTTTTTTAATTTTGGAAACAGACAATAGGTTATGTATGATATTAACAACACGTTCATAGGGAACGTCTAGAGTCTCAGCTGTACGTTTGAGTTCAGATTCTTAATTCTCCTAACTCATGTTATGCACAGCATCCTTTTTACTTGCCGAGAATAGGGTAAGGAAGTATTGTAATCGACTGGCTACTTTCATATTTTCTCGATGGATTATGACCCTCAAAGTACGAAAAAATAGATGTCCCAGTTTCGTTTATCTGTCTGCCTGCCGTCTGTGTCGATTTCTATTAGACAGATAATCCCCAGACCTAATATCATGGAAATCCAAACAATTATCCCTAGCAAAAATATGATGACGTTAAAATTGTACATAGTAAATGAGTTTTAAAATGTATAAAATAGGATATTTCTACACGTGTAGTTTATGAATCCGTGTTGAGTTTTTACCCAAGACATACTGATTTTTGGAAAAAAAAAAAAATCAAAATTGTATAACAAACCGAATGCTTTGAAATCATATAGACTTTCTAAAGTTTTTGTAAGCATGGTAGGATTTTTAATCCAAGTGTATCTGTTTGTGCCCCCAAAAAAATTGATGACGTAATCACAAAATTTTGTAAAGGAAAAACTCTTTTGAAACACGCTTCTTTGCATTTATTTTAACCATACGATACATTATTCATAGATACTATTAGTGTTCAGTTGAAAAAGTAATCAAGTTTTTTTATGGATTTTTTATACACATTGTGAAGTATGTCTACAATTAACCTAAAATTTAATCGATGATAGATGTTATACAAAACAGTACGAATCAATAAGAGCCATGAGTTTTTCGCTATGTTTTCATGTATCAAACAAGCAACGCCAACTTGATTACTTTTTAAACTGAACACCCTTTATCTTTATATTAACATACAGGAGTTCTTATAAAAAATTAAATTCGCAAAATCAAATTTTACAATTTTTTGAAAAAAAGACGTTTTCCGGTTTTAGACCCTTCGATCTTGAAAGTGATTTCGTTCACCATCTTCAGGAAAAAAAAGATAAGAAGCACGAATAGGATCTGTACCTCCAGTGCTTCGACAGAAGTCTCTAAACCGTAGATTTTTCTTGTTTCTCAAATGGTTGAAACCCGGAAAACGTCTTTCTACTTTTGACAACTCAATTTTCGCTTACGCTCGGGAAGTATTGTAATCAAGTCCATCTGTCCGTCTGTCCGTTTGTCCGTCTGTCCGTTTGTCCGTCTGTCCGACTGTCCGTCTGTCCGTCTGTCCGTCTGTCTGCCGTCCCGGATTTTTATTAGACATATAATCTCCGAAAATAATGGGCTAATTGTTGTCAAATTTTGTATTTATGTTAGGAATACCATGTAGATGGTAAAATGCTACTCAAAATTTGTCTAATTATTCCCCACCAATAATGTGATGACGTCACTTCAAAATTGTACATAGTAAATGGGTTTTAAATTGTATAAAATAACATAGTCCTATACATATAGTTTATGATGCCGTTTAAGTTTTTATACGAAACGTCCAGATTTTTGGAAAAAAAATCAAAATTATAAAACAACATTTTGCAATTTAATTTTGAATCTGCAAAACCAAATGCTTTGAAATTTTACAGGTGTTTTAAAGTTATGATAAGCATGACAAATTTTTAAGCAAAATATATTTGCCGATCCCTTCCAAAAAATTGATGACATCAACTCAAAATTTTGCCGAATAAATCCTATCTAAAATGTCTAAAATATGATGCTATATCATTGCATTCATATCTTTTGAATTTGATTGTACGGGGTGACTAAAAAAAAATTATTGCATTATTTATTTTTTTTATTTAATCAGGAATTGCAAAACAGAATGCTTTGAAATCATGGAGATGTTTTAAAGGTATCATAAGCATGGTAAATTTTTGGTCAAAATGTATTTGCTCATTCCCCATAGAAAAAATTGATGACGTCACCTCAAAATATTGCTGAATAAATCCTTAAATGTACAAAATATGATGTCTATGCTTGTAATTTATCACTGCATTAATATTTTTTAGATTTCCTTACACAGGCTGACTAAAAAAAAATGAATCAGTCAATTTATTTTATTGAATAAATCAAGAATTGCAAAAATCAATACTTTGAAATCTTACAGACGTTTTAAAGTTATTGTAAGCATGGTTAATTGTTAATCAAAATATGTATATCAGTTTATTCGCCCCAAAAAATTGATGACGTAATTTCAAAATTTTGGCGAATAAATTCTACCCAAAATGTGCAACACGTGATGAGTTTTTACTTGTGATTGTCACTGCATTCATATTTTTTAGATTTGCTTAAACTGGTGGCTCAAAAAATTAATGAATGAGTCAATTTTTATTATTGATTAAATCAGGAACGGCTCACTGCATTTTCCCAGAAAATTTTGGAAATACAATACTGTTATTTTTCAATTTCCATTTTACACTAAATAAATTAAGTGAAATGGAGAAAGGAGGTGGGCGGGGTTAAATTTAGCTTTTTTCTAGTTTTATGAGCAAGCAATAGCCCCGCCCACCCACCCCTTCCTCATTCCAGTGACTACTCTTAATATTGTTCAGTCCTATCTTAGCAAGTTTTAGCCCCACCCACCCACCCTTTTTTTTTCTTAGAAGATATGTCATTTACCACAATCAATCTTATCTTCGCAAGTACTAGCCCCGTCCACACGCGTTGTTCTCAGTCTAACGATTTTATCTCTCTTCAATTGAGATCCACCTTTCATTCGGACTAGACAAAATGAATTACTAAAATTGAGGCGGGGAGGGTGGGCGGGGTGAATTATATCTTTTTTTGTAAAGTGAGAATCGGAACTAATAGTACGTAGGCTGTTAAAAAAAACGTTAATCGTAATTTTTTGTTATACTACTTCTTTGCTATAATATTTATTTCTTATTTCTGATGACAAAAAATGAGAGAACGGGTGGGTGGGCGGGGTTAAGCTTAACTTTTTCCTGCAGAAACTTTTATAAGCACGCAATAGCCCCGCTCACCCACCCCCTCTTCATTCCATTGATTACTTTTAATATTGTTCCGTCATTTACCAAAATCAATTTTATCTTAACAAGTACTACACTGCAGAAATCCAAGTTTATATACGTGTCCTTGCAAAAATGTTGATGAGGTGATTACAAAGTGGTGTAAAGTAAAAACTAAACTCGAAAATGCTGGATATGCAATTTTTGATGATGACATACAAAGGATTATGATCCTTCAGTACATGTAAAATAACCTCAATCACACTATTCTGCTCAATCCATTTGATACTAACACTAATCCGCAGAACGAAACTGTTATTTATTATTAGCGTAAAAAATATTCTTGTCTATTCTCTCAAATAATAAAGAAAAAAATGCAAGTATGACCATGTTATTTGTGATAAAATATTTGAATAAATTTAGTTAAACTTTTTGTTGGCATTTAACTTGTCGAATCAATAGAAAAATTGTAGAATCACATAAATTGTGTTTACTTTATGACAATAAGGATAATGTTTTGAAATATGCTGAATTTTCAGTTAAGCAAGATGTACATGATCACAAGAATGCATAAATAAAAATTTTGGTACCTCAAACATAATTTTTATTTCCTTATCTGGGATTACAATAATATATTACGTATATGGTAACTGTGAAAATTTTCGAAGTGTTTTTTGCCAGATGACAATGGTTTGGAAGATAAATTTTTATTACTCTCGCAAGAATTTAGCTGAGATAACTGAAAACCGAAGAGTACACATTATCGTACATCGTAAACCTCAAGCTTCAGATTGTGCGATATATCGGAACATAATAAATTACTGATAAGGAAGACAGACTTACAATTCATTTTGTAATGTTTCTTCCATAATAAGTTATAATGAATTTTTTCAGATAATGTCTTCTTTACGGGCTAGGTTTTGGCGCGAGAAATAGACCATCGCATGATTGAAATTTAACATCTAATATCACTTAATAACCTTGCGGTTATCAAAAATACTGTCATTATACCACGCACTACACTTTTTAAAACACGAATTTTTTGCGCTAACATCACTTTCTTCTCAATCAATTATGTTGCATATCAGCCCACCGTTTTCTCTGCTACTTCTCAGAAGGATGTAATAATTAGCCAAACAGGTAACTCGTTTGCAGCTGCAAAATTTCACTAGGTATATGGGCGCCCAAATAATACCACTAGAAACGCGCCGATTTTTTATGCCCCCAATTACTATCAATCTTCTGAAAATAGGATAAACGGTCTTTCCGAACAAAGAAGGAGTAGGCATCCACGACAAGCATAAAATTTGCAATTTGTTTAGTTTTTTAATAAATTAGATTGAAAGTTGGTCACGTGTGTGCGTCACATCATGTAATTTGGCCTTATTGTGGGTGGATAAGGTAAAGGTTCACGACACACTGTCGGAACAATAACCTGAAAAATTTGCGAAAATATTCATGAGAATGTTGTTGATATTCACAACTTGGAACTTGCGTGATGTTTTCACAAATTTTTTGCTCATTTTTCAATTCCGGCGTGGAGATTTTACGCATGCTCACGATTTTGACCCAAATAAATCGGTATCCTGAGGTGATTGCAACATTGTTGGGCTAATTTGGACGTCGCAGAATAAAGTATGGTGCTTTTAACGATTTTACAAGACTTGAAAAAAAATGCATATATTATCACTGTAAAGTATTCGCCGTGAAGTTCTTCTGGCAATTGAAATTAATATTTATTATTCAAAGTAAAACACCGACCGCTACCATATGAGATAAACATATGAGGTAAGTACCTTTTAAGTTGAGCGCAACAAGTGGAATCGCTAAACGCTACATTATTTTAATCGTTGCCTTGTGGTACATACGACAGCCATTTGCTTTACTTCCTGCAAATACTACCTTATTACGTTTAATATATTTTTTAACCTACGCACAATCATTGAACTTTGTCGATACAGCTTCAGAAAGAACGTTACGACTTTTTGGAAATCTGCTCTGCAACATCTGTAATGCAGTACTCAGCCACTTGTGACGCTGTTAAGATTAACTATATTGATTTAAATTCTATTGGACGGATGTTTACTGTGTGTTGGGGGCTTCGGTACTTAATAGGTATTAATAATTTATCAGTTAACACCTCAGCGAGGTGATTTGAATAGGCAGTAAAAGGAACTTTTTCGGTAGATAGTAAAGTAACTGGAAACAAACAACAAGCCAGCACTTAGACACTTAGTCATTCCTCAAACGCAAATAAATATTCTACTGGGCAAATATGCAAATAGCTACAAAGAAATCGAATATGGCATAGTGTGTGACAAGCAAATTAAATCAGGTCTCATTACCTTACTTGGTTGAATTAATCACTCTGTAGTTACCAACATGTGGCCATTAATGAGTCAAATTGACCAATATCTCAAAGATCTGACAATTTCCACGTATCTTGGTACGTTATGAATAAAATAAACAACAAACTCGAAAAAACCAAATTGCCACAAGTGTCTTGCAGTTATTAGGAACAACTTGTAATCACAAACAACATCGCTTGCAACACATTGACACTTGAAAAAACCATATATTTTACGATGGCTACTGCAATCATGTTTATAACTCAAGGTAAAGTTTTTCTTTGATCACGCGACGCTGGAAAAAGAGTAAGGATCAATCATGAACCCATTGGATAAGCGACATTATTCAGTATGGTTGACTAAAACAGCAACTGCAGTCACTTAAGTGACCAGTCTCCGAGTAGGGGTGTCTTAATTGGACTTGCAATCGCAAACCAGCACGTAATAGGTGGCTTTTACAGTATTACAGTAATAACATGTGTTTACTTTCAAGTACTTCCACATATGATTTTATTCGTTACGATGCTGCAGAATCATTTGGTTCACACAGGATTGTACTTTACGTTTCGTAAAAATTTTGTCTTTTTTCGTCACTCCTGTACATAATTGCATTCGTCCGGTATACAACGTGTAATTGGCAGCAGCTTTTTCAGGTAAATCAAAAAAGAAAATTAACCGTTTCGACGATTTTCTGTCTCTTTGCACAACGACCATAAGTGAAAGGTACAAAGATTTTTTATTTTTAAACGATATGAGAAGCGATATTTGGTTCGGACTGTATGATTAACAGCGTCTTTACAAGGAAAAATAAATACCTGAAGACATCAACAGTTTTGAATTTCAAAAATTTTTTTAATTTTGCAAAACAGTATTCTAATTTGAATGGCGCATGTAATCAGGAAGTAAATGCGAAAGATATTAATCAAACAGGAAGAAGATACTTAAATCACAAAATAGAAAGCATTGCTAGTTGGTTTTGTATTCGTTTTATGGCTAACTTTATAATGCGTATGTTCTTTAAAGTAATTGGCTATATCTTTCATTATAAAGTATCAGTGGAAATTTACAATTTCGCAACCTCGCCGCTGAGATGTAATTCAATGATCGATCTCTGCTGTGTGTGGCAAATTGACAATCAACTTTCATTTGACGCTGTGCTGCAAAATTCGATGCCTTTTTTACCGAAAAAGGAGACACTTTCTGTAATAATTAAGAATAACCCAACGTTACGAAAAAATGAACAATTTGTCATAATTCGTCAGCTCATGTAACACTTTTTTAAAATAGTTGGTGATAATTTAGGTATTAAATTCTGTACTTTAATAAGTAATTTAAATTTTTTCATTAATAATTAACTTCCAGCTATGTATCTGTAGGAAATAATTTAATGGATCTCATGTTTTATTGACGTTTGGCAGCTTATACACCGTAATACAGGCTTTCTATTACCGCGTCGGTTTTGTCGGTCATCCAATCATTTTTTGTTTCTAAATAAGAATAAAAAAATTATTCGAAGGCTATTCAGCAAATCACGCTTCTTTAAAAAACTGAAAAAACAGACTTTGCGCACTGTTATTTGTGATAACCGCTACACCGGGTGTCTGGCAGATTAACTCTCCGTTACGCTCTTAACAATCAAAGATCCCCTGGTATTTTATTTTCGGTTAAATTTAAAGGAATCTGATGATTCGTTGCTAGATGAACTTAAAAAAAAATATTTTGAGCTTTTAATATTTTATTTTTTATGAATTTGAAAAAGTCTTGAGTGCTACAGCGTTTTTTTTTTAATTCGGGAGACTCTTGGGACCCATGGTGTATTATTTTAGGAGCCCGTAGAGATTTTTTTGCAAATTAACTGAAACAATTTTAGGGATCTTAGGTGTTCTGTTTTTGGAAAATTGTGACCTGAACTGTTTTTGAGTTAATTTTGGGACCCCGTTTTTTTAATTTAAAACAATCTTGAGGTTCTAGGTCTTCCCGTTTGGAAGGAATTTGAAAGTGCTTTGGAGCCTCTAATATTTTTTCTAATGATAATTTAATTAAATTTCTTAGAGGATACGTCATTTGTCAAAATCAGTCTTAACAGGTACTAGTTCCACCCAAAGGCCCTCTTTTTTCTTGGAATGTATGTCATTTGCCAAAATCGATCTTATTTCAATAGGTACTAGCCCCGCCCATCCACCCTCTCTTTTCTTCGAGAGTACCTCATGTGCCAAATCAGTCTTATCTTAGCAGGTACTGGCCGCGCCCACCCGCTCTCTATTTTCTTAGAAAGATCTCATTTGCCAAAATCAGTCTTACCAAAAGAGGTACTAGCCCCGCCCACCCACCCTCTCTTTTCTTAGAGAGTATGTCATTTGCCAAAATCAGTCTTATCCTAGCTAGTAGCTGCAAACATAAAACTGATTTTAGCGAATGAGATACCTTACAAGAAAAGAGTGGGGCTAGTAGCTGCTAAGATAAAACTGTATATCATTTACAAAAATCGGTCTTATTTCAACAGGTACTAGCCCCACCCACCCACCCTCTCTTTTCTTCCAGGGTACCTCATGTGCCAAAATCAGTCTGATCCTATCTAGTACCTGCATAGATAAAACTGATTTTGGCAAATGACATACCCTCTAAGAAAAGAGAGGGTGGGTGGGCGGGGCTAGCACCTTCTGAAATAAGACCGATTTTGGCAAATATGATACCTTGTAAGAGAGAGAGGGTCGGTGGGTGGGGTTAGTGGCTGCTAAGATAAAACTGATTTTGGCAAATGACATACCTTCTAAGAAACGAGAGTGTGGGTGGGCGGGGCTAGTCCCAATTAAACCGCCGAGGGTATGTCATTTGACAAAATTAGTTTTATCGTAGAGGGTATCTCATTTGCCAAAAATCTTGGTAGCTACTAGCTAATAGCTTGCTTTATTAATAATAATGCACAACGATTAATGACTACTGGTTGTTATGGTTATTGTCCTAAAAAAAATAAAAGGTGGGTTTCAGTCACCATCGTTACTAAGAAATCAGAAAGTAAGGCGGAGGTATTCACCCATTAGGTGTGTCCAGTGTTACCAATTTTACTTTTATAAAATTACGTCTTTTTCGTAATCTACATCATCAAGAATTTTTTTTTTTTATTATTTTTTTCGGACTCCTGAAACCCCCGTACATAACGTACTGAAGAGTTAATCCGCCATTTTCCAAACACCCGGTATATTAAAATAAATATAGATAAGTAACACCAGCAACTGTGTAAAACTTTCCATCCAACTTTTTTTAGTGACACTATATATTATTTTTTAGAATTTTTCTAGAGCTTGTTTTCCCGAATTCATTAACGTATGATACGTTAATCACCATACTCCGCCACTGTCTGTGATTTGAACGCATTATCTTACAAAAACACATTTGTTTATATTTGTTCTGCAGTGCCACTTGTTCTTATGAAATGGACAGGAGCGACTTATGGGTTGAGAAGTTGATGCTCCAATTTAAATACGGAAAAAATTGTATTGCCATCTTGCGTTTTTAATTGTTTACATTGACATTATTTGACAAGAAACAAAATTTTAGAAACATTAAACAAGTCAAAAATGTGTAATTTGTTTGTGCCAGAAAATGTAATTTAAATTTAAATCGTTTTATATAGAATCTTTTGAGATAACGTTATCAAATTCTTGGTGGGAATGATTAGCCAGATTTTAGTTATCGTCTTACAAGAAAGTAAACCTCTATAACAAAAACAAACCAAGGAAATTTTGTTTTGTTTTTGTAAAGCATCTTATGGCAGCTGATTTTACTTTTTTTTCATTCTTGGATAAAAATTTTCAATTTTTTTTTATTAATATCTGAATCTAAAATTGAAAATCTGACGCAGGAAATCTATCTTAGATAGACTTTTTTCAGAATCTAATTAAATTTTAAAAACATAATTGATGGTTCTATAATTAAAATCTCAAAAAACGGAATAATTGAAACACAAAATTAAAAAAAAACCTGCATATGAAATTTTAACTTTTAACTAAGTTGCAATATTACCAGCTGTAGACATAATTTGAGACTCCAATTTTAGTAGTTGTTTTTCTTTTTGATGTACAGAGTGGTCCACATAAATTGAGAACGAATAGACATGCTGAAATTCTGTGAACGCCATTATTTTTAGCTTGAAGAGGAAAGCTTCATTTAGTTAGTATACTGTAAATATTACGCACATATTATGGCGTCGGCATCACGACGCAAACTCAGACCTTTAAATTACTATTAAAATGCTGTGATACACTTGAGTGTTTATTTCATTTTAAGTCGATATTAAAATATAATTTATACATACGAGTATAAAAAAAAATAAGCACTGCCACCAAAACGCAAGATTAATATAACAAAAAATCATTTGATGGAACTAAAACTAATTCGCACTTAATGCTTTCAACTACTCTTCTAAAAAGTGTTTCCACTTGAAATAACATCTTTTAATCATCAAAAATATATTTCTAAAACTGAAGTACAGCTGTTCTTCGTCTATATTTAAACACGAATATTTGTATCTTAAGGAGATTACCACCGTAATGAGATATATAATCATTGCTACGTCTGTACCTTATTAATAATCTTGGAACAGGAAGTTCGTCCCCTACACGCGAACGTTTATTAAGATCCATCATTCGAGATTATATTGTATATAATTAATTTCACTACACAAACTCACTGCTACTGGAAACTTCTCTCAATAAAACCACAAAAATGGGCGGGAACGCTTTTTGTAGATTTCCTGTCTTTATCGTGTTGCTATTGTTTCTTTAAGAAAAATTACAATCACACAATCTCAAAGGGATCGGAAATGATTTTTTAAAAAGGTAGCAATCTATTATTATCATAATAGTAGTACTTCAAGTATTTTTTTTTATAATATTTTTTCTTTTAATTATTGTGTTTCTCTACTTTTTGCATTTTCTCTTGTTTTTTGTTCTTGTAGCCATTCTTAACGTCTTTTTTGTAATTTGCACCTATGCATTATTGCTCAACTCCCCAAGGCTCAGCTTTTGACATTTCATTCACGTCACTGGTCAAAAAACCGACCTTGATGAATTGCAAAAAGAGACATTAAGAAATAGACATAAATGGATACAGTGCTAAGTTCTAGTTCATCGCTCTCAATACATGTGTATATGCTAGGTGGTCGACTTCATTAAAAATATAGAAAACCAGTCACCACTAATAAGAGAATCAATTTCTGTATTAATATGCACGTCACCATAAATTTGTTCCGTTTTCTTTGACATAAACAGGAAATAATTTATTACACTTTTTCCGTTTTTGTTAAATTAGTTGTGTGTTTACAATTTAAAGAAATGTCATTTTAACTTACGAACACATGTAAAACAACACCAGATTATTTAAACAACCCATAACTCAACTAATGATACTCGTGGATCTGTCGATGCAATAAAATTTGTTAGAGATAAAATCAAGACGGCACAACATCATCTTCCAAAAGGAAAGGTATTAAATCATAAAGTCAAAAACAGTTTAAATTATTTATGGCCACAGTCCGCCTTGTTCCTATTGGAAGAACCGTAAGAAATCTGACAAATTAAATAGCAGGATCCAATTATTTGACCGAAACATTTATTTCAGTCTTTGAAGAACTTATAAATCAAACAAATTAGTTGCTGTGAAAAGAGATAAATGTGATTACACGAACCCGGTATTCCTATAGTGCAACTGACGCCGTCCAGTTAATGTGTTGCCTCCGACATTAATTAAGAAAGACAATTTATGGCTAATTTGATTAATAACTTAATTGTATTTCATTATCCTGAAAACGTAAACACGGCTGACTTCACAAAAGCACCTTAGACACGAGGCCGTTTTTGATCCGTCACCCAACTCTGTTTAATTAGTAGAACTGTTTTTCTTGATTTAGCAACAACTCGAGTTGGACTACGCTCACTGCTAGTAGCTCACTGCACTCCATATACGATTTATCGCGAGCTTTGCGAATATCCCGTACAAAAGTTGTCTATTAAAATCGATGATTTAAAAAGCTGTGGGATAAAATAGGTGGATCTTGGCAGCTAATAAACTCGTATATCATATTAAAAAGTTCCTCGTAAAAAACGTGACAAGTGCACCCGAGAAACGGATCTCTTATTTGCCAAGAAAATTTATAATTTAATTTGTACTCCGATTATGTGGGCTTGTTTGAAAACGCCGACTCTCTCCTATGAACATTAAAGATGTGTGTTAGTGTATAATCAAAGCTCGAACACAATTTATGGTTTCATGAAATCGTGAAACGGCGTTTTTGATGTGCCCAGTGTTATTTTTTTTTATAAATTACAGTTATTTGGTGGTCGCTCGTTATTTGGCGCGGTGTTTTTGTTGGGTCTAGTGCTTAAGGCCCCTCATTCATTTCTTATGTTAATTTACGACAGTTTGACGTGAAGAAAGTCGATGATCCGCAAGTTCTTGTGCTTTTTCGTATTCCTTCAAGACGAATATGTGTTGTGTTTATTTTAATGTGGGTTTTTTTCTACTGTAGCCTGAGGATGATGCACGCGATCACACACCTGGTCTTTAGCTACTGGGTAAAGTCTCAAACGTAGTGGCCTCGAAATGTTCAATGCTGTTTTTGTCTGTAATCGTTCGATGATTTGTTATTCACTTTGCATCTTGGCTATTTTTCCTTCACACGAGCATCAACCTTCGCCGGTACTTACTTGGCTAGATGGAAAAAAGAGAGTGCGAAACTTGCACTTTTAATTGCCACCATTGTAGGTTATTCTAGAGGTTGGTCTTCTATTAATGGCTGTCGGCATAGTCATTTCACGCCTTTTTGTCTAACCTAAAGATGAAACAATGCCTTCTCGGAGGGAAAAAGCAACTTTGACACTCCTCCTAATCCCATAAACTAATGTAAATTAAAATAAAAATTTAAAGGTTAGTCTTTAAGAAGTGCAAGCCGATGATGATAATGAAGAAAAATTGCAAATATTCAAACAGACCTCCCGCGAAGTAGTCCAAAAATCGTATTTTACAAGTATAGGTGTTTACACCCACACTTGTTGTAACGTAAGTAATCATGATCATTGCAGTGTACGCATGAAACACTTATTTCATTCATTAAGCGCTTGATTGCAATTTCTTTCACTCCTCTTTTGAAATGCAAAGATTGTACATCGAGATTACGCAACAAGTGTGTTATTAGTGTGAATGGAAGAAAAGGAACAATGACTGACTATTAAATTGAATCTTAAATGGTATGAATATAGTGAAATTATAATGAATGTCTTGCTTAACTGGAGTTTATCGATTTGAAAGATCACTCTCTGGAGAAAATAAAACTTCTTTTGAGAAAGTGATACAGATAATACCTTAAACGAGGAAACAGCACTTTTCCATTTTATCAAATGTTGTAATACTATTACAGCAAAACGAACAAAAGCGGTAATGCGGCTTGACTTAAATGAGTTACGAACTAACAAGATTGCTTAACAGATTTAAAACATGAAAAGTGGATTTTATAATGAATTTGAAAAGTGATTTTGCTCAGAATTTATTTTCTGTTTTTATGTAATTTGTGTTGTAGAATATAATTATATTAATTGTCTACACTATCGTAAGTACGGCCAGCAGCAAAATTTTCTAAAACTTCATTAATATATCCGTTGCAAGAAGTAGTTTATGCTACATTAAGATCTGTATTTATATCTGTCTAGAGCGATAATGATCTTAATCAATCGCCTCTGATTTAAATAACGCATGTCGTTGACTGAATGCAATTTTAGATGTCAAGAAGTGTTGAAGGAAGACAAATGATCACTAATGCCAACAGTATTTCAAGCAAAAGTGTTGATGATGGAGATCGTTTCCGATTACACCATAATTTCGTTTCATTTCATAAATTACTGGTAATCTTTTTTGATTGTGTGAACTGTTCTTCGCATCGAAATTTTTAGTGTACTATGATCTAGTACCAAACTAGGCTAAAATTTTAGTGTTTTCCTCAAATATTGTGCTTTTAAAAGTTTTAATGAATTTTAACTATTTACTCATATGCTAATACCAGTCACAATGTAGGAAGAAAAGTGGTCCATGGGAGGACATAACTCTTAAATTACTACTAAATGTTCTAATACGTTCCGTTTGAAAAGAAAATTTGGAATACCTAAAGTAAAAACTCAAGGCGGATTCATAAACCACAAGTACAGGAATATGTTATTTTATAAAATTTAAATAGTATTTACTATGCAAAATTTGGAGATGAAATCATCCAACTGTTGGTGGGGATAATTAGACATTTTTAGTTAGAGTTTGACTATTCACACGATATTCTTAGCATACACATAAAATTTGACAGCAGTTGGTCTCATAATTTCAGAAATTATCTCTGTAATAAATATCAACACAAACGACAAATGGAAGACAGACAGACGAAAACGGAGTCATGAAAGATGTAGCAAACATGATAGTAGCCATTCACCAAAGGACCCATTACGACCAAAAAGTAAAAAAAAATCGTGTAGCCTTAAGTAAGTGAAGTATCATTTTGCTATTTTGATGATTTACAGCTTGTAGAAGACGGAATAGCAATTTTACCGAATTAGTTTTATATTCTAGTTTAGACTTTTTAGAAACAGTTTCTACAATTTTTATGATATTTTGCCTTCATTACCTTAGATTGTACGTATCCAAATTAATAATAAAAATCATATATAATAGGTGATAAAAAAATTGTCAGATTAAGGTAGGCTTTGTAACTATTGTGCGCTTCTTTACCTTTTAGAACAAATCGAAGAAATTAAAATCAAAATGGGAAATCACGATTCAAATGATTTAATATAGGAATTACTGTTTCGAAAATATTGCTCGGTGACCGCACAGTGTAAGCGAAAAAACAAAGGATCAACAAGGATCTAGATCCCTGAAGATTTTGAAAATTTTTGGATCACGTTTTCAAAAACGAAATTTTCCACTATATACAACCCCCTTATATGCAAATTTCGACCTTTCTTCGACGATTTTCGCAATTTAACTAAACACCTTGTCTTGTAGATTTCGGGCGGCAGAAGTCACTTCCGGCCTCATTTCTTTGATAACTCCAACCGTTTTTTCCGAATCGCCCATTGAAATATCGCAATTTTTAAAAATTTCAAAAAATCCGAATTTCACACCGAATATTCCGAAAATATTACTCCGTGACCCTAAACACGCTATATTCTCGGAATCAGCACGTCAAGATCTATAACCCTGAATTTTTTGAGGATTTTTTAGGCGACTTTTTCAAAAATGAAAAACAGTGACGCAAATGTAAGTATGATAAAGTAAAAAAATATTCAGAAATTCAATATTTAACAATTCATTGCAAAAATATTTTTGAAAAGTAGATGTCATTACCATATTAGGATTTTTTTATTTGGCCGTGAAGGAAGATAAGGTATATGTGATTATTATTTCTAGTCCTTCAATTCAATTTCACAGTGATTTTCAAAATTTGAAAAAATTAGAAACTGTGTCATGCTTGCTTCAATTTTTTTACAAAAAGTTAGTTTGTTGCTTCTTAAATCTAGTAGGTACAGAATACACAATTCTTTTTTTATTTTTTATTTATTAAAAATATTTAAACTTCTACAAAGTGACGAATTTAACACAAAGAACTTGGTAAGATAAGACTGACTTTGGAAAATGGCATGTCCTCTAAAAAATAGAGGGCGGGTGGGCGGAACTAGTACTTGTTAAGATAAGACTGATTTTGGTAAACGACATAGCCTCTAAGAAAATAAAGGGTGGGTGGGCGGAGCTAGTACTTACTAAGATAAGAGTGACTTTGGCAAATGGTGTACCTTTTAAGAAAATAGAGGGCTTGAAATGGAGTCTTCGTTCGAAAAAGAAAAATAAATTCGACGGAGAAAACTAAAGAAATATTTTTTATGAAGATGATGATGAGTCAATATGTGATCCGAAACAAAAGTTTAATGTTGATAATTATTATTAATAATAATATAATCTTGAAAAAGACTAAGTCAAGGAAAAGAAAAACCTACTCGATTCTGAAAACTTTTTGAATATTCGTTATGTAATACATAATAAATATAGAACACCTACATATATTCATTGTGAGAACAACATTCAGCATTTATTACTTCTCGAGTTTAAGCTAAGGGAATATTATAATAGGGTGAATGGCTGCCGTTTTTCGACGTTCCATGATTTCTTCTTTGAGTAAGAAAAAGTAGGTCCTCCATTTCCTTCTGTGTTGATTTTTATTTGACAGATAATGACCGAATCTACTGGAGCTATTGTTGTCATGAATATCGTGTAGATGGCTAAAATTTGGCTCATCATACCCACCAACAATTTAATGACGTCCCCTCAATTTTTTTAATAACCGCTATTTAAATTTTATAAAATAACATACCCATGTCCTCGTGGTTTATGAATCTGTCTTGAATTTTTACTCAAAATTTCGCGACAGAGCTTTTTTTTACGCTGTGATTAGTATTATCTATATTTTTTAATTTGTAGAGGTTCTGAAATTATATTGAAAGTTGAAGAAAGTCACTAAACCAATATACCTACAGTGTTAGTAAATCTATAACTGGTTATGACATTTATGACCGAATTATAGTGTTGTTCTAATTTCCACATGGTTAGGCCGAACTAATTACGCATAAACGTATCATTGAACCATGTACAAGTAGTTTGTTTCCTGTGTTGTACTGACTATCGGATTTCACTCTTTATCAGCAAATACGCACTTTACCAAGTCCCGTCCTTATCTGTCTGCTACTTCGTAATTATCTCGTTATCTTAACTGACTTTTGCAACTAGCAATTAGGTCTATGACGTCAAAAAATTCTTCACCAAGGTAGTTTTAACAGGACTTTTAAACGCTCAAGTTTTTTACCTACTTATAGGTTATCTAGTCGGAGTTTACCACAATTACCGGTCGATAAGTTTGATAAACAAGAAATAATGGTCCCATTAACCACCATTATCACTTTTATCAGTTATTTTGAAATATGCATTGTGTTAAACTAAGCCATGAAATATTTGTTGTTGTAGTTTAACAAAATTTGGCTTGTGGGAACATTTTCACCAGAAATTGTCCCAAACCAAAGACTTTTACCGAAACCACTTACAGTTAGGATTATTACTCTTAAAAATGTTGAGTAACCGCTACTTGCGTGGGAACAATAAATTTTTCTATACGTTTACCATACAATGTAATTATTGTTATCAGGAATTGTTAATATTTAATATCAGGCTATAAAACAATTTTTTAAAATCGCACGTTATAATACAGAAATGAAGTCGTCACACAGTCGTCCTACAAAACACTTTAACATTAAAACAATATATCAAAACTTGTCATAAAAACAAAATCTGCAATCACCACACGTCAACAACATTTTAGCAATTTTATTTAAGATTTATGGACTCGAAGAACTAAGTCAATTTGAATAACTGATAGCTGGTAACATTTATTATATGTATTTCCTTATTAAATACATGGAGGCAGAACAAACTTGTTAACATCAAATATTGCCAATTGCTACAAATTTTTTATTGCTTAGGTGTACTGGTCTCGAATCTGCCCACCGTTGTCAGGCACCGTTTCAGTTCGTAATTTACATCTTCTCCGTAATACAGTCGTATTTTTTAAATTCCGTCATTACCAACGCAACAACAAACGAAAAAAAAACATAACTAAATGATAGTTAACAGGCATTTGTTGGTTTTAGTAGTGACTTGACAGGCTTTCGTTGCACTATAGGAAGTGAGATAACTTCGATAATGTTGTTTATTATGCGCGACGGACTATGAAATGCTTTTACAACAGTACGTTGACATTTTTCACGAACATTAAAAGGCTTTAATGAAACACGTTGCGAAAATAAACTGTTTGACAAAGTGATATTTTTCCACTGCTTTCCGGTATACGGCTGCTCGCAGTTGATTTCAAGTGCGCGATTTAATCCGAGCGAAAATTGGAGTCCTGTCATCAAGACCAACAGTTCCACCTCGTAAAATCTGCGAATTGTTACTCAGGTCAGTCGAATCAGTTCAGTAAAATTGAATTTATCTAACTTTTTTTTAATCAAACTATATTGGACTTTTTAGTAACACTACTTTCTATAGTCCATCAACGAAAATATTGTTTTTACAGCTCTGACTTTTTCAACACAATTTTTTTCACTGTTGATTTTTAGATCAACCTCAATGTGTTACCAAAATAAGGTAATGTGTAGGGGGACATTTTTCTGGTTAACAGCACTAATTCCACGAAAATCAAATTTTGATAGAGATAATGTGGTCCACTAATATTAAGCCATTTAATCACCTGTTCACCGAAACCCTCATATTTTAAATAACTGCCATCATTTTCTACACTTTAGCTTTCTGCCAGTACTTATGCCTTGTTAAAATAGTTCTCGACGTTTAAATCGACATGATTTATTGCTGTTCGTCTCAAACACAGATTAGGTATTATAACTACAAGGGCTTACATTTTGCCCTTTTTTCTTAATATGTGTAGTCTTCTTTTCACAAGAAGAAAGGTAAAACATGTTTGAAACAGTAAATTTTTGTAGAAAAGTATCGATTTTGTAATTAGGCTCCGCCCCTCGGGATGACAACGAATGAAAAATTCATCACAATTGAGCTTAGGATGGATATGGGTAGGGCTTAATTTTTGGCATGTTTTTCTGTTAATATACCTATTATTCTTTGAAGAACACGATACTGAAAAACATGTTTTTTATTTCTTGTAGAGAAATAAGGATTTTGCTATTAAGCTCCTCCCTTTGGCTCACGACGAATAAAAAAATCACCACAATTGAGATAGGGTGGGTGGGCAAGTCTTACATTTTGCCTTTTTTTTTTCAATATGTGTAATCATCTTTTAACAACAAGAAAAATGTTAAAAATGGTAAATTTGTATAGGAAAATATACATTTTGCAATTACGCTCCGCCCCTCGAACTAACAACGAATGAAAAATTCATCACGGTAGAAATCGAAACGCATGGGTGGGGCTTCTCTTTTAATTTTATTTTTTAATTAATACATTCAGTTTTCCTTATATTACACGATTACTTAAGAACATATTTCACATGGTAATTTCTCGTAGAAAAATAAGGATTGTACAATTAAGCTCCGCCCCTCGGCTTACGACGAATAAAAAAAATCATCAGAATTGGGATAGGGCGGGTGGGTGGGGCTTATATTTTGCCTTTTTTTTCATAATATACATAGCCATCTTTTCATAACAAGAAACTTAAAACATGGTTAAATTGGTTTTTGCAAGGAAATATGGATTTTGCAATTATAGGGCGGAGTGTTTTAAGTTTGAGGTTGTGAAAAGAAGTCAACACATTTAAAACAAAAAAGCAAAATGTAAGCCCGCCCACCCGCCCTATCTCAATTGTGATGATTTTTTTTTATTCGCCGTGAACCAAGAGACGGAGCTTAACTGCAAAATATTATTTCTTTATAAGAAATTAAAAGCATGTTTTTAAGTATCGCGTTGTTCAAAGAATACTACGTATATTCAGAAAAAAGGGCAAAATATCAACACCACCCACCCACCCCATCTCAATTGTGATGATTTTTTAATTCTTATAAACTTAAAACATGTTTAGAATGGTAGATTTTTGTAAATAAATATGGATTTTGCATTTAAATTCCGCTCTTTTGGTTCTCGACGATTAAAAAAAAAATCATGACAACTGAGATTGGGCGGGTGGGCGGGGTTTATATTTTGCCTTTTTTCTTAATATACGTAGTCGTCTTTTAGGAACAAAAAACTTAAAACATGTTTCAAATGGTAAATTCTTGTAGACAAATGTGGATCTTGCAATTAAGCCCCGTCCCTCGATCTGTCAACGAATGAAAAATTCATCACAATTGAGAATTGAGATCGGGGCGGGTATGGGTTGGGTCTAATCTTTGGCTTTATTTTTTTCTGAATATACGTAGTGTTCTTTGAACAACACGATACTCAAAAACATGTTTTTAATTTCTCGTATAGAAATGAGGATTTTGCAGTTAAGCTCCGCCTTCTTGGCTCACGACGAATAAAAAAATTCATCACAATGGAGATAGGGCGGGTGGGCGGGGCTACATTTTGGCCATTTTTTCTTAGTATGTGTAGATTTATTTCGACAACAAGAAACTTAAAACATGACTAAAATGGTAAATTTTTGTAGTAATCAATCAACTTAAATTCTCCACTTTTCTTCTACAATCCCTTTAACCAAAATTACTATCAACGGCAACTTGGCAACGGAGTTTCTAGCGAGTTTTAGCTCTAATTAAAGCAACGTCAGCGGGAACAGCAACTGACAGCAACTGTAATGAGAACTTCAACGTCAACAGGAAGTTTATAATTCTCATCTGACAAAAATCTACGATGAATTTTGTGTTGAGGACATAATTTTGGGAATTTTACGACTTAGGCTCCACTTGGAAGCCACCAACATTTTTCCCAAGAAGCGGTTCAGTGGACTACATTGGAGCTTTTCAAATTCATCGTAAAATGGGGCTATTCTGAGTCTAGTGGCTTCATGTGAAAGAAGCTTTTCAAAATGAAAATTGATCAAATCGTGCTTAAGGTCCACAATGAGCTAAGCGCGACTAAACAATCTTTCCATTTTATCAGTTTATTGAAAAAGGGAGGAAGGTAAATTTCGATAACGGCATAGAATATTTTGCCAAAATAAAGACCCGTAAGCACATAAAAGATGCTTTCTCCACCCTTAGACTTGACTTAAATATGATTATGTTATGCACCTTATGAATGTTGCTAACACCGTTCTAATTGACGTTGTTCGTGTCTCGTTAGTCCTGACACAAGCCATGTAATTATGTGAATCAAGCACGTAGTTCATTATAAAATATTTCAATAGGGCATTGACACGAACAAAAATTTCGGGATTACTTGTAATGATTTGCAAAATTAATTTAAATTGTAAATAAAACGTAAAATTTGTAACAGCAAAGAGGAAGCTCCAGATAGCTTCATCATCAGTTCATCACTATAGAGCAGTGGTTCGCAAACTGGGTGCCGCGGCACACTGGGGCGCCGCGGAACTCCCAAGAGGGTGCCGTGAAAATTTTATGATGATTTTAATAAATATAAGCACAAAACCAACTTTAAAAAATAGTAATTGATGATATGATTTTATTAATATCGTACAACTGTTCAGTAATGGAAAATGTGTTCTGAACATGTTAACTTTCTTCATACTGAAGTAAGATGGCTATCTAAAGGCCGTGTTCTTCTTTAAGAAAACAGATATAAACGTTTTTTGAATCAGAAAATATTGAACAATTTTTTGACCTCCTTCAAGACCACGTTTGGTGTTCAAAACTAGCATATTAAACTTAAATACACTAAAATAAAATATGTAAATTCAAGTATGCAAGGTAGAAATGAAAATATTTTAACCTCCGGTGAAAAAATGTTGGCTATAAAAGACAAGCTTAAATTATGGAGAACAAATATTTATAAATCAATCTTAACATCAATTACATATTATACAATCATGTGATAAAGTGTTTTTGATAATAAATTAGTCACAATTAAAACTGTTCTTGGCGGGGTGCCGCCAAATCTTGTTTAATATTTTAGGGTGCCATCAATAAAAAAAGTTTGCGAACCACTGCTATAGAGTAAAGTTTTCCTGGTGTCTTGTAATTATGTTGGAACATGAATTAAATTAATTTGTGAGTAAAAAGGTTAATGAATAACCTACTGTAGCAAATGCATTCTATAATAATCTTGAATGATTCAGAGCTGTCTTTTTTAAGTTAGATATGAGCTATTAATTATTGTGGTACCGTAAACGCTCCGCTTTGTTTTTGTGATTATTTATGTATTTATTTATCGCACTTGAGGAAATCATCGCCAACACACGACAAGATCTATGCAGGGCATTATAGGCCTGGCAGCCTTAAAATGCGCATTTTAAATGAAGAGGAGCATAGAAGCAGTCTGAGGCGATATTCCAGTATACGTTACTTCCATGTAGCTGCTAATAATATTAAATTAAAATCGCATTTACACAGAGCACGCCCATGCGTATTACTAAAAAAATCAAAGGGAAATTTACAGACTAACCTAATAATCATGTGGAGTCAGTGTTCCGAAAGTAGAATCCCTCACGTGAGTCGGCCGGCACCGAAATACACGCCATAAAAGCCTAGCTTCTATAACATCCTAAATTACGGGTTTGGTTTTATTTGTTTTGATTTTTTAAACAGATTGTGATTACAGGCTACTACCGTTGAACTACTTTATTTCTTGTTCAGTGAAGACGTCCGTGGACCACCTGTGCTACGATTCGCTTGCCTAACACGGATTTTACAGAAAGAACATCTGCTTTGTACAATTCGTTTCGGTTTTAACTCGCAGTGCCGAGTTCCACGGCTTTCCGAAACATTTTTTTTTGATACACGCAAACAACATAAATTCTCACAGACGGACGTTCACTGAAACCAAATAAAATGCCACGACGGTAAAATTATAAATAATTTATTAATCTCACAGTAAAACTGTCAAAGAGAGAAACACCAAGAAGTGTAATTTTTGCTATAAAGCAACTATTAATAAGAAGAAACGTTTCAGACTAGACACTAATTAAGAGCACTCGGCCGTCACTTCGCTCAATAAAAATAAAATATTTTATGTCTTGCCATCATGCATTTGCTATTTCGCGAATTTCCTTGAATGTTGTTTCAGAGTCGCGTTGTGAATAACCTTATAG
Organism: Zophobas morio; assembly: GCF_036711695.1. Lineage (NCBI taxonomy): Eukaryota > Metazoa > Arthropoda > Insecta > Coleoptera > Tenebrionidae > Zophobas > Zophobas morio. The sequence continues at coordinate 14,299,716 of NW_026972107.1, forward strand.
ACAGATTTTTGCTTTTGCTTACTAGTGAAATTCAACGATAAATCATAGCGTGTTTGTCGTTATTCTGGTTAATTATTTGTTTGTCTGCGGTAATTATGGCGGGAAGTGTTGTTTTAATATAAATTAATTGATCAAGGTATGTCACTGTTAATTAAGCTTAATTTGCTTGTCGAAGTGAAATCTTAATGAAAAATTCGAAAATATGGCAATTACCCTAATTTACATTGGAATTTTGCTTGTTTATTAATTTTATTTACTTATCTGTCATTTTGCAATAATTGATTAATCATATAATTATTTATTATATACGGAAAACCTCTACATTCTGTTTTATTAATATCCTACTGTGAGCGTTGACAGTTTCTAGTAATAAGCTATGATCTTATTAATCTTAATTTACACCTTCCAATTACAGATTTAACACCCTACGCTAAATTTTCATACCGGACACTATCCTCATTGGGGTTTTAAGCATTCTGGTAATACAAACAAATTTTCGTACCAGATATTCGATCTGTTTGATATGACGAATATCTAGGAAGTCATTTTTAAGTTTAAAAAAGCTCCAGAACGTTGCAGGAGTCCGAACTACGGTTTGAAGCATTCGATTCCTTGAAGCTTCAAAAAAGTAAATTTTTAGACTAGATAATCGTTCCATTTTGAATAGAGTGACGAATTTGTTGGAAGGTGTCATTTTTGAGTTAAAAAACACCTTTTTCTCAAATTTAACGAGACATAACTTCAAAACGGTGCTAGAATCTGTAGCATAGTTTGAATCACTCGATTCCTTATAGCTTTCTAGTTCTATGAGCAAATCTGCAGACCCGATACTCCATTTGTTTTGTATGGAATGACAAATATGATAAAACGTGTCATTTTAAAGTTAAAAAAGCCTTTTGTCAAATTTAACGAGACTTAACTTCAAAACGGTACAAGAATTCGCATTGCGGTGTGAAGCACTTGAGTGCTTGATGGCTTCTAGTTCTGTAAGCAAATTTTCAGACTAGATATTCGATCCGTTTAATCTGGAGTGAAGAATATGTAAGAAAGTGTCATTTTTGAGTAAAAAGCCTTTTTTCCACTTTAACAAAACAAAGTCCTAAACATCACAAAAATGCGCATTGCAGTTTGAAGCATTCGATTCGCTGAAGCCTTCTAATTATATAAACAAACCTTCAGACCGGATACTCGATCCGTTTAGTATGGGGGTGACGAATATATAGGAAGGTGTCATTTATTTTTTTAAATCAAGAAAGAGTCTTTTTTTCCAAATCTAACAAAGCATAACTCCAGAACGTTGCAAGAGTCCGAGCTATGGTTTGAAGCATTCTACTCCTTGAAGCTTTCTAGTTCTATGAGCAAATTTTTAGACTAGATAATAGTTCCATTTTGTATGGAATGTCGAATATCTAAAAAAGGTATCATTTTTGAGTTAAAAAAAGCTATTTTCAAATTTAAAGAGACATAAGTTCAAAACTGCCCAAAACACCACACTGCAATTTGAAGCATTTAATTCCTTATAGCTTTTTAGTTCTATGACCCAATTTTCAGACCGGATACTTGATCCGTTTGGAATCGAGCGATGTAGATGTAGGAATGTGTCATTTTTGAGTTAAAAAACACCTTTTTCTCAAATTTAACGAGACATAACTTCAAAACGGTGCTAGAATCTGTATTATGGTTTCAATCACTCGATTCCTTATAGCTTTCTAGTTCTATGAGCAAATCTGCAGATCGGATACTCGATTTGTTTTGTATGGAATGACAACTTTTAAGTTAAAAAAATCTTGTTTTTCAAATTTAGACAGACATAATTCTAAAATGGCATAAGAATTCGCATTGTGGTTGAAGTATTTGTTTGGCTGAAGCTTTCTAATTCTCCGAGCTAATTTTTACACCGGATGCTCTATTCGTTTAATATGAAGTGACCAGTACGTAACAGGAAGGTGTCATTTTTAAATTTAAAAAACTTTTTGGCAAATTTAACGGCACTTAACTTCAAAAGGGCACAAGAATTCGGATTGCGGTGTGAAGCACTTGCTTGCTTGAAGCTCCCTAATTCTACGAACAAATTTTGAGGCAGGATATTTCGTCTGTTTGGAACGGTATAATGAATATATAAGAAGGTATCATTTTTGGGTTAAAAAAAACTTTTCAAATTTAGCGGGTCATAACTCCAGAACGTTGTTAGACTCCGCACTGGAGTTGAAGCATTTGTAATAAACAGCATATTAATAAAAAATTATTAAAAAAATAACACTGTGTAATCGAGAAAATCCAGAGTTTGCATATTTTTAAAACTTACTTATATCTTATTCTTCTGGCATAGTTAAGATTAAATGCCACATTAACTTTTAAATATAAATTTGGCTTTTACAGACAACATGACACCGCAGTCAGCTATTATTCTGCTTTGTTTTTCTCTCTAATATATTCAGGTGTTGAGATACTTCTACGAACTTTTTTTTTATTTCTCTCTCTACACGAAGAAAAACGAGATTAATTATTATAAGTGTATTTAAAAGTGTTACAAAATAATGTTTAAAATTTATTTGATTAAAGGATTAAGAATTTGAATCCTTATCGAAGAGCCAAATTTTCAGTTTTAGTTATAAGTTAAGCGATCGCAAAGATTTTTAAATTTTGTTATCTACTTCTTAGGTAGCACCTTAATCACGTGATAATAAAGGTTTTATCGACTCGTATAAATTACTGCCTCGTAAGAACACTATTTTTGTACACTAATAAAAATTTACAACCTGAAAGTTAAAGATCCTTAGCAGTGCAGTGATAAAATATTAACTTATTCTTTGTATTTATAGGTCATATAACTAATTTTGAACATTATGATACTTTTATGTGGTAATTTTTAACCAAGAAAATCTCCGAAGATTAATTATCTTCCTAAATACAATACAGATTTCCATGGTAATCCTATATGATAAAAACCCAGGTGAAAGCTTTGTATTTAATATTTACCATACAAAAAAAAAATTACAGTGTGACTTCATCAGTGATATTTTTTATCAATACTTTGCACTAAAATGTTTATTACATCGATCAAAATGCCCATTAAACTGATGACATTTAAGAACATGCATTTGAAATAAGGTTTATTACATTAACTTTCTTAAATGACGTCAACGTCACTTTGCAGAAAGTAAATATAATAACTGCCACATATGTACATTACACTAAGCTCGGTATAATAAGTAATTTTTGGGGCAAATTAATTTCGAAGGATCTTTCAGAAAAGGTTTATTGATACATATTCTGTTTTTGAAGCAGATGACGTCAACAGATTTTCGAAGAAATTTTACTTAACGTCCTATAATCCACAAATGTCAATGCCTTAAAATATCCATTATGTTGTGAAATTAACAAAAAATAAGTAAAATACAAGTGAAGGAGGTTTATGTAACATTAATCTGAGATGACGTAATCAGTTTCCTGGAAGGAGACATATAAAAACTTAACGTTTTATTTTTTTACGCTAATTTTCAGAAATAAGTACCTAAAACTTTTGGTAGCTCGGCGAATGAAAATATCAAAACGAATTACTAAAAAATACAAAACTAATGAACAGAGTAATCAATAATTACAAAATTAACTTCAGTTAGAAAGGCAGTTAGTTAGAACATAAATTAAGCAAGAAGGACGAAACTAATAAACTTAATAAATTAATTAAAACAAAAAACAATAAAATAAACAATGCCAAAAACACCTATCAAATCAAATAAAAAAGTTTGAAAGCAATAAAAACACAGCGCCAAAAAAAGAGGAAGGACGAAAAGGAAAGGAGAATGTGAATTACACAAATCCAAATATTATGATAAAAAAAAAACAATTATGTACAGTTGGCTAAATTATAAAATAACTGAATTATCTAAAGTAAAGAAGATGAGATCATGCCAAGGTCAAAATACTGTACAATTAATGTAATTTTGACATATGTTACAAACTAATATAGCCACTTTCCATTAAAATAGGGATTAACTGCGTCCGAAACAGTTGATCAGTAATCGTTCCTACACAGATACTTTCTAATTAAAATTACACGCACTGACCGTGGTTGCGAGGTAATGGCGTTTTTATTCCAGGTCATTATATCGATGTAACATATTGTGGACGCTAATCTTTGTCTATTGAAAACGAAATAAATGATCGTTTTGGTGTAGTCTTCCGCAGCCAAATGTAACAGTTTCTGAGCTTAAGTGCACCAAACACGTTCTCTAAATAGAATCTTCTTTTTTAGGCTTAATCATTAAATGTTGAATTATCCTCGGACTCGTGCTTGATTAAAGTAATCCATTGATAATTGAGCTTTCGCAGTCTGTTATTATTAAAAATAATATCTACCGCTAGTTAATTTGTTTAGTATTACAGATTAAGAAGAGCAAATGCGGAAGGACTGAGTCACTGATATTAACAATCAACTGAAAACGACGACATGACTTGCATAATCAGCTTTATTGTAGTAAAAGTGCCAGACTGTAGTAACTTTTTGTCGACGAAAGTTGGTATTAATGTAATGGTTAGATTGAGTGATACGGCTCGTTTGACATAACTGTCGTGAACTTATTGTTTAAAAAGAACAACCTGCCGTCTTGGCCTGTCTTCACACCGTAATGAGAATATTCAAGTTTTTGTTAAATTCATGCGCCTCATATTATGCCTTACTATATGCAATTATCTCCTTAATTAATGCAGAAGAACATTGTTAGTTTTGCAGAATCCGTCCAAATTTTAAACTCTAGGATAATAAGATTGGTTTCCAATGAGGTCAAGCCAGGCGCCAACCACGCGATTACCATTGCAGACATATAGTGCGTGGTACTGTCTGTATTTTAAAAGGAATATTTAAAGAGAATAATTCAACAAGCATCGTCACGCTTTGCTTTGCCAAAATTGATTTAAATAAGCTTGTTTTCTGAATGCGCTTGAATGCAAAGTGAACCATAAATACACCGGAATGGGAGTGACATTTCCTAGAGATTTCATTTAGGACTATCACTTTTTATTTAACAGTTTTGGTAAAATTCTTCATCACGTATTTTTAAAAATCAATATATCGATCATTTATTGGAAAAATCAGAACGCAGTTTGCACCACTGTTTTCAGGTTACGAGTTTTTTCATGTTTCTTTGCTTTACCAAAAACATTAATAGAAAATTTTTGGTTATTGGCATAGATTATAAAAACGCAATATTTTCCACTTTTGTGGCCGCAGTCCTATTCTTCAAACAATAACTGACCTACAATCAGTCAGCTGTGCACAAGCAAAAAGCTCCGACCAGACCTGATCCGTTCGAGCCGAAACAATTAAGTGAGTTCCGGTCAAAATCGATAAGGCAGTCAAGAAATGTTGTAGAGAACTTTTCCATAACAATTCATTGACCGTGTCTGAAATTTCTATGAAGGTGCGTTACCGAGCTAAGTGTTCATGAATCAGTGGATAAATGGCGGAGACGGAGAAGAGGAGGAGCATTACGTGTTTCCGGCGAGACGTTACGTGCTTGCTTGGGCTACCAAGTTCCCACCATTTAACACAAAACAATGAAAAAATCCGCCACGCTTCATTAACCCATTTTGAACAAACCAGTTCATAGATTCTAACTTGATTAATTCCTTCTTTGCAGTTACCATGATGTGGTTGGAAGACGCCAAAAGACACGTCCTCGACGATTCCGACGACGACAGCGCCAGCAGCGACGAAGAGGTGCCCATCTGGGTGCGAGGGGAGCAGCGATGGGTTTCGGGAATCACCGCGGACACCACTTGCCACGACGTCATTCAAGTCCTTCTTCAAGACGAAGAGAGTAGGGTAAATAAGCCGCGCCAATGTAATGTGGTGATCGCACTAGCGATAGTGCATACGAGAAAAAAGATTTATTGTCATCGGTACACATAAATTTTGCAATCATGTCATAGAAAACGTGAGATCTTGTTTCTTATGCGATAAATTAAGTAGATCACGACTTCTTTTGAAATTGATTATTCGAGGAAAAGGCTCAGTGAAACCTCACCGGTCTATGAGCCACGGTAATTCTCTCGTGGACCTCACGTTTCGATAGTGGGCTCTCCCAATAACGGACACTGACAGCATAAACAAGCAAGTTTTCCTAGGAATTACCTCATCATTTATTATGAGGAGCATTAACATTCTTGTGCAAAAAATTTTCGCATGGGCTGTCAATACGATTATAGGTTCTCAATGGCCGTTTCTATAGTTTTCTGGAATACAAATCGAATATAATTATTGTTCTTACATTTTCTTCGTAAATTGTTTTAGTGATCATGGTTTTTGTTTCCTCTTATTCTTCTACCAATTTTTTCCTGGTTTCAGTGAAATCGTGTCTTCGTAATCATTTTCATTATTTAACCAAAAAATCACCGCCAGTTTTTTCGTTTTCATTGTTTTCACAGCTGAACTGTCTTCGCAGTCACTTATTCCTGTAGAGATATATCAACTTGTGATCATTTTGCAAATCAAACAGATGATTTATCAACTACAATTATTTTATGTAAAATTTTGTGTATACTGAAAATTACGATCCACCAATCTTACAGTGGAAGATATATTTTGCTAACATCAAACCCCAACTAGTTATGCAAGAACGACCACAATTTTCATTGCAGTACGAACAAATTTTGCACTGAAATTCTGCCGTTTTATTTTCAGTTTGGTGGAAGTGTGGGACTTCTTACATTTGCATAAAAACTTGTTCTGCAGTAAGGTTGCTAATATTTATTAACAGTCTGCTTAACACTGTTTTTTCTCTAAAATTCGAATTCAGAAAAATTCAAATTTAATCACAAAATAATAAGAAACGTCATCAGAGATAATATTGGGACATTCTGGATGCCGTGGCGATACGCAGTTTTTAGGCTAGTAAGAGTCACAAACTTCTCAGTTCGATTTGCGAATTTGTTTAAAGATAAACGAACTAATTCCAATTTTTTTTAAGAAAAATATGAGTTAGATACAAGACAATACATAAAAAACTTCAATTACCTCTTTTTCTCTGAAGCCAGAGTCCCTTTGGCATAAATTAATACTGATAACAAAACTACTTATAATTTTGTTGCACTGTCTACTACATAAGATTGATGAAACTGGAGCTGGGGTAGAAGCAGCATCTGCGTTAAACACTCTGTTCCTATTTTCCATAAGATGGACAAACAAAATGGCTGCTATCTTCAGAAAAATCACTAGTTAATAAGTTTAATCCTAAAAAATGACAGCTCGTTTTGTGTAATAAGTACTTCTAATAATTTGTTTAAAAAAACTTTTTCAACATTACTACTAGCAAGATAAAAACCACATTCACTCCTGAAAAGTAGCGAGTTCTGTTAAAAATTAGTCTAAACTAGCCCTAGAAAACTATCAACTTATTTTTGCAAACAAATAATTTGCCCTAGTGTACCTATTAGTTAAAATACTAGAAGATGTTAGTTCCAGCATTTTCGTGTACCTTACGTTGAGGAAAACATCTAAAATACTCTCCTCTTTAGCTAGAAATCAGTTTTCTTGTCATATTTTTTATGAGATGACCATTTGGATCAATTACCTTGTTCTGTTGGCCATAGTTCTAGAAGTATCGGAATCTTGCAAAAAATTAGTTCCAGTTATTTTTTTATACATTTGATGCATAATTGTAATAATAAACCCAAGTGCATTAAAACCATCAAAACACTATAGCTTAACAAAACAATTTTCTGCTCTCCCACATTGAAATTTAAGTTAAAAAATCAACTCCCTAATATTTGACGTCAATTGTCAATCCAAAACACTAAAACATTGCAAAATTAATGAGATCTCTGAGAAAATATGGGCGGAGCTACTACCTGCTAAAATCAGTTTTACTTTAGCAGCTACTATTACCCTATCCACCCATCCACCCTCTCTTTTCTTACAAGGTATCTCATTTGCCAAAATCAGTTTTATCTTAGCAGTTACTAGCTAGAAGAAGACTGATTTTGGCAAATGACATACCCTGTAAGAAAGGAGAGGGTGGGTGGGAGGGGCTAGTACCTCTTTTGATAAGACTGATTTTGGCAAATGAGATCTTTCTAAGAAAATAGAGAGCGGGTGGGCGGGGCCAGTACTTGCTAAAATCAGTTTTATCTTAGTAGCTACTAGCCCCGCCCACCACCCTCTCTCTTCTTAGAGAGAATACCATTTGTCAAAATCAGTTTGATCTTAGCAGCTACTAGCCCCACCCACCCACCTGCTCGTTTCTTACAAGGCATCTCATTTGCCAAAATCGGTCTTATTTTAGCATGACATAACCTCTAAGAAAGAAAGGGTGGGCGGGAGGTGGGGGTAGTAGCTGATAAGATAAGACTGATTTTGACAAATGAGATGCCTTCTAAGAAAAAAGAGGGTGGGTGGGCGGGGCTAGTAGCTGCTAGACTAAGACCGATTTTGGCAAATTACATATTCTCTAGGAAAATAAAGGGTGGGCGGCTATGGCTAGAACTTGCTAAGATAAGATTGATTTTAGCAAATATGATGTATCCTGCAAGAAATTTCAATAAATTATTATAAGAAAAGACACTAGAAGCTCCAAAGCACTTACAAATTCTTTCCAAACAGGAATATCTAGACCCTCAAGATTGTTTTAAATTTTTCAAAAAAAAAAAAACATAATTAACTCAAAAACAGGTCAGGTCAGAATTTTCCAAAAATAGAACACCAAAGTCCCTCAAACTTGTTTTTGAATAATTTACAAAAAAATCTCCATGGGCTCCCAAAATAATACCCCATGGGTACCCAAACACTGCGGCACCCAAAACTTTTTCAGATTGGTAAAAAGTAAAACACCAAAAGGATTTTTTTTACTATTTTTCCCAGACGCACCACTTGATTCTATCTTTATTTTCCTAGCGTATGGTAAGGAATTATTGTAATTGGGATCATCCGACAAATGGCTACTTCCTTGTTTTCTAGATATTTCGTGATCTCTACATTACGAAAAAATAGGTCTTCCGTTCTGTTTGCCTGCGTCGATGTTTATGAAACAGATAGTTTTCGAAACTACTGAGCGATTGTCGTAAAATTTTATATGTATTTTAGAAATATCATGTAGATTGTAAAACGCTAACCAAAATGTGTCTGATCATCCCACCAACAATGTGATGAAGTCCCCTCAAAACTTTTTATAGTAAACAGGATATAAATTTTATGAAATAGCCTGCACTTGTGGTTTATGAATCCGCCCAGAGGTCTTCCCCGAAGCATTCAAATTCTCGAAATTATTAAGCAAACTTTTATGCATATACCTACTTATAACCGGAGCTCATACAAGAATGTTCGATAATGCAGTTTGGACTTTTTTGTTTCTTACAATGTGTTCGAAAAATCGAATTTTATAATTTTTCAAAGAAGCTGAATTTGTTGAACTATAGTCGGAGGACTATAGTTTGGTGACATACTGGAAGTGATCTTAGTGGAGAAGGTTACAATATAAGAAGATTTTTGTTCCAATTTTTCGAAATACCCTACTGTGATAAAAAATATCTAAAAAAATGTCTCCATTTTCGCTCCAAACAATTTTCTCGCCAAATTTTTGGATCCAGTTATTTCCTATCGAGTTCTGAGCATTTTGGGTCTCTCAAACTCGAGTCTGACTAAATCGTTTCACATTCTGAAAATAAACTGATCTGATTTGACCTGACCTGACTAAATCGCATTCTGAAATTGAGATCATTTAGGTCAGTTATCACGTTTTGGCTGATATAGTTTTAGTAAGAGTGGTCTTAATTTCAGAAAATATCAGATTCAAGATCGTTCATCGTTCACCATGTTTCTTAATCTTCCAGATATCTAACAGTCAAAAAATACCGAGAAAACACCCAAATCATTTTTTAGTTTGGTGTACATATTTACTTAGTTCATCGAAATCGTATCAGATTCCACAGAGGTTACCATTTGGATCAGTTCCGACTTTCTGATACCTATAGCTTTGGTGTGCACCATCATGTTGTCGTTTTGATGTAGTCAAATTGTTAAAAAACGTCTGTTCCAGAATTCCTCATCATGTTTCTTAACGTTTCAGAAATCTAATTGTCATAGAAAACGCTGAGATAACACTGTAAATCTTTTTATTGTTGACCCATATAACAGTACATTGTGCCCAGATCAGCTCAGATTCCACAAAGGATACGTTTTGTACTAGTTCCTACTCTCTGATGGCCGGGTCATTTTTTTATAATGTTTTAAGTAATTCAGGACACAGAAATTCCAAAAAAACGCTTAAATTCAAGCTATAAATGCGTGTTCTCGTGTAATTTCTGGCATGTCATCAAATGCCACCAAATTCTGACCAATTTAGGTCTTCCAGTTACATCTTTAAAAGATCTTAAAAAAACTCAATTTAGGTCAGCTTCCATGCTCCGACTGTCATTTTGACTTGGGTTGTCGAATCCTCAAAAAAGATTCCTTCCATCATTTTTCACACAAATGAATAAATAAAAACTGCAGATTCAAGAGATTAGTCAGAACAAAATCCCCATTATAAAACATACAAAACCTCAAAGTATAAAAGCTTTCGTAACTCTTCAGCGAAATACATTCAGCTACATCTACGAGAATTTACGTCAGCCGATGTCTAACGTTTGTGGAAAACTCGACCCTAATTAGTCTATTCAAGGTCAGTTGTCGGTTTACACTTACCACTATATTTAAGTAATGACCTAGCTGTCTTGATTACTTGATTACAACGTTGCATTAACGTACGTCAGTGGCGTCGATTTGGTGTTTATACACTGAAGCGATACAACTAAAATATTTACACTGTGAACTATTTTTTAGTAATATGTGTTTTAAAAGCAAAAATTAAGACCTTTATCTTCCAGTCGCTGGCATCCTTTTAAACCCTTCAGCATCACTGTATCTCCTTGAGTTGAACTATAACTGACCTACTAAACTTGTATAATAGTCGTCTATTTTTGTCTTCACTCACCATAACTGAGTGGCCTCACCTATATGTTCACTATTGATACCTTCCGTAACTTATTCCAAAACCATCTAAAACAGGCCTTACAATTCAGCTTGTTGTATATAGATACAGTAAAGTGTAATTTTTATTTACATTTCTCAAGCACTCTTTCTTTTATGGGAAAATTTCATAAATGAATTGCATGAATTGTCACGACTGTTCATAAAAGAAATAACAAACACACATAATTATTATTATTCACTTCTTGCTCCATAACTTACTACAATTAAAAAATTCTTGCTTGCAGGGGCGTCATATCGGTTTACCAGAACAGTATCACATAACAGAGCGATGGAGAGGAGTAGAGCAACCTTTAGACCATCACTCCGCCATTTTGGATATTTGGAACGCTTGGGGAACCGCTCAACCCGAAGTGAGTACACTTACATAAAAAATGAACAAACAAAAGAAAATTTTTCACAGGTGAAAATATCTCTTAGACGAATCAAATATGACAGACCACCTAGTAGAAGAACGAGATGTAGATCAGATTCTAGCACATGGTCGGACCGAAGCGCATGGAAGACTATACACCCGAAGAGGCTACACGCTTTACAAAACGAAAAACAGCCATCAAGCACGGAAGAATTATTAAAACTAGTTTTAGCTCAAGGAGAAGTAATAAGACGCCAACTGAAGAAGTTGAGGTGAGAACTGGTAGATAATTAATAAGCGATAACGCGACTAGCGGTTTCTGCAGGCACAGTGAACACCAAATCGGCTATTTAGAAGATAAGGCGCACAGAGCCAGAGTACGTAAACACGGAAGCAACTACCTCCTCGAAACATACCTGAAAGGGTTATCAGAAGCCGTGGACCCAGAAAACGAGGCTAATGTCGGCACGGACAAAAACAGCGACAGCGGAGTGATGACGGAAGGAGACAGTGAGCAATCAAACACGAACAAAGCGTCGAGATCGACGGAAGTAAGTGATCGTCGCTGCATGTCAATCGTAATTGATAGTTTTGTAATTCCAGACGTCATTTGAGCGTTTTTCGCCGTCGTCGGAAGAGTTTAGTAAAGACATTAAGGATGATGATACTAGCTCTACCGTTAGTGAAGCAACCATTAGAGAACAAATAGAGTTATTTGAGTCTATAGCGAAACTGAACAAACGTCTTCTTAAAGAAGAAGAATGTTTAGTTAGGTTAGATGCAAATTTACGGAAGTACGACAAACACAAAACTAGTACAGATGATCTGACGAAAGCTTTAACGAATTTACGAACGGAAATGACGAAGAGTGCGTGTGAGATGCAACACAACGAGGTAGTTTTGGAAGAGACTATGGAAATGTTACTTAGCAGGAGGCATTATTTGGAGAATCTACACAGGGATCTTGCTAACGAAGACCAAGAACACGAGATGCTGCAGGCTTTAATGTACAGTTCACGAAGGCAGAGGCACAACGGGGAAAGTAGTTGTAGTCCTTATTATTCACATACCAAAGAATTGTTAGATACCTTAGTATAGCGAAAACAATTCCGTTTTTCTTATTACTAATTAATTTAATACCAAATATTTTGTACCTAATAGTTTTATTGTCTTCTCACGTGTTTATGTTGGAAATTTGTTAGTCATTTGATCTGAAATATATGTTTTTTTTATAAAATTTTGCATTTACTTTCACTGTGTACTTTTTGACTTAGCACATAAAGTTCTTTGAAAGCATAACACAATTACGCAAAATTTAAAACTAACTGTTCATTGTAAACGTGGCCTTAACGGAAGTTAGTTCCTAAAATGTGTGTTAACATTAACATAATCTACTACAAAGTAAGTGTTATGTGCCTACAGCCTACAGTAGTATAAATCAAAAGTAATCACTGGAACTAGTTTTCACGTCAGAACGAGGTTCAAAGAAGAAAACAAAGGAAAAGAGAATGGGTGAAGTCCTTTTTTTAGACATGCGGAACTTGTTCTTCAAAGAACCAAAAACACAATAGGCTAAAGTACTGTAAAAAAAACATATACTTAGCTAATCGCATCTACATATCGAACTTAAGGTTACGAAATAAAACTAACCGAAGTTATATTTAAGGTTATACCATGTATATGAACCGTTATAACTGATACATATTTGTCCTTAAAATTAATTATGATACAAAAGGACATGTTGGCAATTAAGAAACGATTAATTATGTGATAACAATGATGATAAATATCAAAACAAAAATTTATTATTACGAAACAATGGGAAAGAACCAGTAAATTAATTTCTGCCTTCAGAAAAACGAATATTTGTTGGGTCTTATATACTCCCGCCATCAAGTTATTTGAACTTATAATAATTAGTATATTTCTGTTGTTCAAGGATGTTTTTAAAAGAATGTACAGCGTTACTATGGCACAACGTCTGTATGTGGAAAAGTTGTGGATGAAATCGAACACCTGCATTTCCTTCTTCCTTGGTGACTGTTACTGGAAATTTCTTAAAAGAACTGGAGACTCACAGCATTTTAACTTCACGTAATGACCATCAGTGGGGGTTTTCTTATAAAAATGTACACCTGCAGCATGACGCATTTAAGTATGTGTGGATGTTTCCAGGAAGGTCTGGACACCTACGATATTCCACCTTCATGTGTGATTTTTCCCAATACCAAATTAACGTTCGAACTCGTTAACGACTTAGTCACCTTCGGAAAAAGAAACAACGAGAAGAAAATGAATCAGGAAATGTAATATGATTTCATCTGCAAACCTTTTACACACACACAATGTAACCGGCTCCGAAGAATTATACGCAAATTTAGCCAACTAGTTGTCTTGAAGGAGCAGGACATAATCTTTATCATTTGTTCTCTAATAAGAATTTTATACATTTTTAGTTCCCAAACGTAAGCTAAGAAAGTATAGTAATCGAGTCCATCGGACGAATGGCCACTTTTATATTTTCTCGACGTTTCATGACCACTAGAGTACGAAAAAAGTAGTGTCCCGTTTCCGTCTGTCTGTCTGTCTGCCTGTCTCTCTGTCTGGTGTCTGTATTCATTTTTATTAGACACGTAATCTCCGAAACTGCTGATTGTTGTCAAATTTTGTGTGTATATTAGAAATATCATGGAGTTTCAGTTTTTCCCTAACCGTTAAAATTTTTATAAAAACATAATGCTACAATATAATAAATAATGGTTTATCATTAGCGTAAGGCATCCCGGTTATGATCTAGTGGTGAGTCAGGAATGCGGACCGGACGTCGTGCGTTCGACTCCAAACTTGGCCTTTCATTATTTTTTTCTCTTTTTCTCTGGCATTGTGTATTATCTATGTTTATGACGTCATAAGAAATTTTTTATTGATGAAATTACCCGAGTTCCTCGAAAAGGTGAGAACACGCCCCTTTTCATTTAGAAATGTAAAACCTTTTCGAGGGCGCCAAATGTCTTTTTTTTTAATGTCAAACCTTCTGGGGGGCCTCAAATGTCTTTTTTAATGTGGAATCTTCTCGGGGGTCTCAACTGTCTTTTTTAAAAATGTAAAACCTTCTCGGGGGTCCCAACTGTTTTTTTTTTTAGACAGTGAAACCTTCTCGGGGGCCCCAGATGTCATGTTTTTAAGAATGTGAAACCTTCTCGGGAGTCCCAACAGTCTTTTTTAAAAATATAAAACCTTCTCACGGGCGCCAAATGTCTTTTTCAAGAATGTGAAACCTTCTCGGGGGTCCCAACTCTCTTTTTAAGAATGTGAAACCTTCTGGGAGGCACAATTGTCTTTTTTTTAAGAAAATGAAACCTTCTCGAGGGTCCCAATTCCAATTGTCTTTTTTAAAAGTGTCAAACCTTCTCGGGAATCCCAACTGTCTTTTTTTAAAATGCAAAGCCTTCTTGAGGGTCCCAAATGTCTTTTTTTAAGGTGAAATCTTCTCGGGGGTCTCCACTGTATTTTTTAAAAATGTAAAACCCTCTCGGGGAAGCCAAATATCATTTTTAAGAATGTAAAACCTTCTCGGTGGCACCAAATGTCTGGTTTTTAAGAATGTGAAACCTTCTCGGGGGTCTCAACTGTATTTTTTAAAAATTTAGACCTTCTCAGGGGCGCCAAATGTCTTTTTTTAAGAAAATGAAATCTTCTCGAAGGGCCCAATTGTCTTTTTTAAAAGTGTCAAACCTTCTCCGGAATCCCAACTGTCTTTTTTTAAAATGTAAAACCTTCTCGATGGTCCCAAATGTCTTTTTTTTAATGTCAAATCTTCTCAGGGGTCTCAACTGTCTTTTGTATAAATGTAAACCTTCCTGGGGCACCAAATGTCTTGTTTTTAAGAATGTGAAACCTTCTCGGGGGTGCCAACTGTCTTTTTTAAAAATTTAAACCTTCTCAGAGGCGCCAAATGTCTTTTTTTTAAGAATGTGAAACCTTCTCGGGGGTCCCAACTCTCTTTTAAAGAATGTGAAACCTTCTCAGAGACACAAATGTCTTTTTTAAGAAAATGAAACCTTCTCGAAGGTCCCAAATGTCTTTTTTTTAATGTAAAATCTTCTCTGTCTCCACTGTCTTTTTTAAAAATCTAAAACCCTCTCGGGGAAGCCAAATATCTTTTTTAAGAATGTAAAACCTTCTCGGGGGCACCAAATGTCTGGTTTTTAAGAATGTGAAACCTTCTCGGGGGTCCCCACTGTCTTTTTTAAAAATTTAGACCTTCTCAGGGGCGCCAAATGTCTTTTTTTAAGAATGTGAAACCTTCTCGGGGGTCCCAACTCTCTTTTTAAGAATGTGAAACCTTCTCGGAGACACAAATGTCTTTTTTTAAGAAAATGAAACCTTCTCGAAGGTCCCAATTGTCTTTTGCAAAAGTGTCAAACCTCTCGGGAATCCCAACTGTCTCTTTTTAAAATGTAAAACCTTCTCGAGGGTCCCAAATGTCTTTTTTTTAATGTAAAATCTTCTCAGGAGTCTCAACTGTCTTTTGTAAAAATGTAAAACCTTCTTGGGGCACCAAATGTCTTGTTTTTAAGAATGTGAAACCTTCTCGGGGGTGCCAAATGTGCTTTTTTAAAGAAGGCGAAAGCTTCTCGGGGGCCCCAAGTGTCTTGTTTTAAGAAGGTGAAACCTTCGTTTTTTCTATTACACTGTGACTAATACCTTTTATATTGTTTTTACTCTATAGAGGTTATCACGAAAAAGTAAAATTCCCCAAAATCAAATTTTATAATTTTACAGAGAAGCAATATTAGTTGGACTGTACTTCAGAAGCGAAAGATGTTCTGTGGAAATAATTTTCGACCAATTTTTTACGTAGAATCAGTTACTACAGGTGGACGATAGATTGAATACAAACTCACATTAGGATTTGTATCTTCATTATGACGCTGTTGAATCTAATGTTTAAATAGGTGGAAACAATATTTTAACTCCCAGCAACTGGTAACAGAACGCCACCTATATATCAGTTATAAATTATACTGTTTTAAAATAAGTTGTCAAGCCATTTTTGCTTTTTGACGAAACTTCATCGTATAAATTTAAGTAAATTGGTATTAATTTACTGTTTTCTGTTTCTTCTTGATTTTTGGTAAGCACTTCAATTAACCTTCCTGCTAAAAATAATAGTATTCTCTGCGGTACTTCACATGTCAGTGACAGTATCGTTGCAACTGAAGCAGTGTATTGGTTGTTAATCTAAGAGGTAAACATGTTTTCCTATTCTAAACAGTTGTTTATTAACTTAGGTTTTATCTTATCTTTCTTTGCCTACCTACATATTGGGACCAGCGTATTATGTTTTTCGATTAAAAATTTACTTTGCACCTCCACTTTGTTTCACAAGATTTTTTCATACGCTTGCAAACGTTTAACAGACAATCATCAACATGAGTTCTACTGGCGATTCATGCTGCAGAAGTAAGTATTCACACTACTTTATAGTACACCTGTTAATAATATGTCTTTATAGATATTAAGTCAAATGAAAAAGACAAGAAAGCTGGCGCTCAAAACAAAAATTCATGTGGTTGCAAATCCAACGACATGTCCTCCTCTGGCAAAAAGGAGAGTGATGGATGTGCGTGCAAGACTTCCGGACCGTGTGGTAAAAAATCGTAGACGAAACGACATGCTCATAAACTAATAAAACCTTTCAAAGATTTATTTGCTGGAATTTTTTATAACGATTCTTCCCCGCTCGTAAATAACTTATGCAACACAACAAACAAATATTGACAAACAACGTTATCTTAAATCTAACAAACATTAAGTACATCCCCTTTTACCAACTATAAACTCGACCCACTTTCCGCAGAGGTGTGAACAAAAACAATTTACTTATTGACGCCTTTCACACTTCTTTAGAAAATTGCCGAATTAATTGTGCTACTGAGGATCCTTCACCATTTCTAAAACAGAGCAAATTACGATGGTAAACATAAGGCACTTAGGTCAGAATTACTCGTCTTCTTTGTCTTCGTCGTCCTTTCCGTCTCCGTCGTCGTCGTCGTCGTCTCCCTTTCCGTCGTCATCTCCCTTTCCGTCGTCTCCCTTTCCGTCGTCGTCATCGTCACTTTTGTCGCTTTTTGCACTTTTCTCACTTTTCACACTATCTTTATCATCATCTGCCCCACAATCTTTGCCGGTTTTGCAACACTCACATTTTCCTTCCTTGCAACAGTTGCACGATTTATCTTCAGATTGCTCCGCAGGAGCGTCGTCGTCTTTGTCGGATTTGCTGTCCTTGCTAGAACTTTTCTTCGAACATTTACACTTAGCAGCACAACACCTTGGTGGTTGCATACAGCAGCACGGAGGTGCTACGTAGAACGCACCCCATGGGATCATCATGCAGGGTTGCGGCATAAAATGACATCCTGCGAAGGACTGGTTACAACAGGGACGACTTTTCATGCGAGCACAAGGACAGTGGTGTTTTGAAGATAACGATGATCCTGATGAAGACGAAGAGGAAGATGATGTACTTTCTGCAATGCTTGGTTTTTTTTCGTCGAGAGAAAGCTTTCCAGCTTCTGTTGATTTTAAATTAAGAATAATTGAAACGGACTTTGAAAAGTTGGAAACGTACCTGCAGCAATTAACTCCTCGTTGGCGCTCATGGTTCTTAAATATTTGTACAATGTCCCACTGCACTTATTTGAAATGCATAAAGTTAATTTTGCGCGGCCCTATATAAACAATTAGTGTGATGTCGTGTGCAAACTCAGCGCAGAATGACGTTTTTCTTATCGTTCCTAAATTTTCCAGAAGGACTGACTAAATTTAGGGCCGCTGTCTGGGACCATTTGTTAACGTCGCGTCCTAGTGTTGCTATCCTAGAATGCGACGTTAAATACCAATGCATACTAGCAAATTCAACAGAAAAGTCACTCTGTAAAAATGAATTGATAGGTTTTTGCTGACTGATGCATTTCTTGTCCCAACATTAGGTAAAAACCTGTGGTGAAGGGTACGTATCTTTTGGTACCAAAATATAACCTAACGTGTCTTGAACAGAAGACGACTTTTTGCAAAATGATGCTTAAAATTAAGTTTTGGAGCACCATCCTACAGATGTCCAATGGGTGTCCTCAGAGATGTGAACCCTTTAAATAGTTAATGACCAGTTTTGTGAGAGAGCAACTTCTATCACAAATTTACTACTCAGAAATAAAAAAAATAAACACTGAAATCTTATAAAACTTATAATTTCTAACTAAGGTAAATTACACATAAAATTGTATTACACTACATTTTATCATCTCACAGGACATTGTTGTTAACCAGGATGTATTTAGCAGAAGTATGTCAATTTATATTAGTTTTTTAAAATTTAAACCTACCAACCACGGCTACGACATAGTCTACAAAACCATTTTGCGTCCATTTGCAGTCAGCCACTTGCGTTAATCGCCTAAAATTTGAAAATTAAAAAAATTTAAATCATTTCAATAACGTTGGCAATCACCAATGTTTTAACACGTTTAGAGAATTAATAAATGTCACCCTTATAATACCTCGCTGTTTTGCGTAAATTTGTGATATTTAAATATGGTCACTTTTGCACCCTTGTCAATGAGAACTTTGCATTTGAAGACATCCCGCCATTTTCAGAACACAACGTAGAGTTTTCTAATTTTGTACACATATCTTATATTGGCGAGATATTTGGACAGTGACAAAAAAGTGACTGCATAATTTAAGATTACGTTGACATTCATATACATTAAATTGTGAACAGTAGTACCATTCAAAGCTTTACAACTAATGCCAACTCGCCAACTCCAATTAATTTTATTTTCAATCGCACGGTATTTGTACAGTAGATACCCACCAATTTTTATGTAAACCCATCGCTACCATAATTCTTGCCACATTTTCGTCGCCAAAATCTATTACAACTACAGGATTCAGACGTGATATGTCAGCATATGACACTTGAGTCGTTACAAGAGTGCATTTCAATCCTCTAGCAAGTAGACTCTTGTAGGCCTAAAACCTTTTTTAAAAATTGTTTCACAATTTCTCATTTGCTTACCGAAATTACTGTTGATTTTTCTTTCGCACGTAGAACAACGTCCACCACAGCACTTGGTTTATCATCTGTTGTTAGCAATTTAATAATATTTTCAACATTGAAAGATACGTCGATGGCAGAAATTTTAGAATTTTGCTTGGATCCTTGGGTAGTTCTGCACATTTTTATAAGTGATTCAAATCGTCCACCCGTTGCCAAAACTGACTGCTCTTCGAGCACAATTCTAAACATGAAGCCCGAATTTTGTCTGCGATTTATCAGAAAAGGGTCAAGATGAATCTGTTCTGCATCCTAGAATAAATATGAGAATAGAATTTGAAAATTCTTATCATTTACTCTACATACAATTCCAAATTCCTGAGCATATTTAATGATGTTCTTCAGACGCTTGAAAACAGAAACAAGGTGTTTTGATTTTGTTTTTGTTAATGCAAAAATTTTTTCCTCGAATTGTGTTATACTAGTAGCAGTTTTCATTTCTTTCATAGAATCTAGAATACGTGAGTCTAATTCTGCAGATAAAATTGTGGAACGCATGTCTTCATCCGTTGTACTTTTATTCTAAAACAAAAGATCAATAAAAGTAAACTTTCTGCACGCAGCGTTACTTACGCAAAAATTCAACATAATGTTAGTAAAAATTGCAGCATGTTTCTCTGTAATCTTGCAATATTTTAAAATAGTAGAAAAAATAAACGAGTGATTAATGCAGAAGACAATGTTTTGTTGTTTACTTGGAAAAATCGTTTCCAATAGTTTCTTGCTAATGAACAAAACTTCTGCATCCATGACGTTATCCTCTAAAAATTGTTTTTTCAGGTGAATTCGAATTAGTAAAAATGTTACCTGGCTCTGAAGATATAGCTTGAAAAATACATTCTTGATATTCGTTTGGCGAAAAATAACCTTCCTCAAAAACCTTTCCAATGCAGTACCTTCTAATATTCTTGATATTATTAGTTGCCACGTAATAAGAAAAAGCAATTCTAAAGAAAAAACTGTCAAGTATCCTTTAACACTACCATGAAACATCAGTTACCTCGAAGTATTGGAAACAGACGAAGACTTTCCACGTTTATTAAGCAAAGTTATTAAGTTATCTGAATAATTACTAAAACTTGGTAAAAATGTAGGCATTTGTATATTTTGAGCTCCATGCTGTTCGAAAATCTACAAAAATGAAATAAATTTCTATTTCTATATTTTGTATTTCCTTATAAAGTGTTTTGATTACTTTAGTCGCCGTCGACGTCAAAAACGTAATCAAATCAATATTTTCAGAATTGTTAGACTTCATAATTTTTTCAAATGTTTTAAAGTGATTCCTTGGAATCTTCTTATTTTGTTGAATCATTTCATTAATTTCCTTAACCGACTTCGCAGATTTAACAATGTCCAAAATTTGTTCACACGTGGGTCTTTCGTTGTCATTTAGGTGAACAAGTTTTCTGTAATCAATACTAATTGAATAAACAAAGAGATAAACAATATAGATCAGTTATTTACCTAAGAAGAAATTTTTTCTTTGCATTGTTTTTATTGAACTTAATTGTCTTTAATTTTTGCGAATTTAGAGGGAACATTTGACTTTTCTCCATGTGGGTTTTAATTGGTTGACAACACATTTCAAAGTATGTGATCCCTACAAAATTTAATCACGACAAAAATATGCAATAAAAGTACGTTACATACCTAAGCTATAAATATCTGCTTTTATGTTAAAAGTTGTTCGATTATATAGCTCGGGGGCTATATACATTGGCGTACCACACACATCTGTTAAAGAACCACAAGGCAACTCTTTGCCAGGAATAACTTCTAAAAAATACACTCCTTCATTTCTGCCCATATTTAAATATTAGATTTACCATGACATGACCATGACTGTTCTGGTTTAAATTTGGAAATTTGCTTCGACAAGCCAAAATCTCCAATTTTAACTTCATTTTTCGCTGTAAGAAAAATATTTTCAGGTTTGATGTCCCGATGGACAATATTATGTTGATGTATATGTAGCAATCCCTCGCAAATTTCCGTAAAATATTTAGCAATTTGATCTTCATTCAAGTGCAGATCTTCATTAATCGCTGATCGAAGTGTTTTCTTCTCACACAGCTCCATTTGAATGAACAAATACTTAGCGAGTTCCCAGTTTTCCTCATTTTCGATTTCTTCTTCTGGTTCGCTTACAAACAAGCCCTTGTCGCCCAGAATTTTAATTTCTGAAACTAAAGACTACAGAGATGATTAGTTAGAATGATGATATGAAATAAAAACATATCTTACTTTTTCGTCCAGTGAATTTTTTAAACGCAAGGGAAGTCGAGCAATTTCGATCCAAGAATTATAATATCTGACTATGTTTTTATGGTATAATTGTGATAAATTTTTCACTTCCCGTTCAGTTTCCGTCAGGTCATCGATATCAGAGTCGAACTTGATAATTTTTATGGCATACACATTGTTATCAAGTTTATGTTGAGCCTGCAATAAAATTGGCTTTTATAAAATGAAGCGATTTTACAAGATTCTTAAGAAAGTGTTCTTTTATTGTAAGCTACGTTACCTTAACAATCTGTGCAAATCCTCCTTCTCCTAAGGGTTCACCAACAATGAAATCTCTTTCTAATTTTATCACATATTTTGGCACTTTTTCTTCTTTGCTGATGCTTCTGGACACAGATTCATTGAACATGTTTTCCTTTGTTGCTTTGTTAGAGAGACTAAATATTTGTGAGTCACTATTATGCTCTGCCAATGATAACATGATAACAAAATGATAAAACATTTTTATTTTATTTCGAATATGTACTATTAATAACTGAGATTTGGCATAAATTTATGAGATAAAATGTAACTCAAAAATAAATTGTAATAAGTCCCACAAGAAAAGTTCCACATATAGGGATTCAATTTTCAAATAAAAATGGCGCGGAAACGTAGATAGTAATTCTATTGGTAATTGAAATTCGCAAATACAGTGCTAACAACATTTGATTCTTTCATTATGGCACTACTGAATGAAAACCTCCAGTTGAACTGTCCACATACTATGGCAAGGTCAAAATATATGTAAGATAAAAAACGTGGCTGATTTTTTATTTTTTGATGTCATATAGTTATTGTCACACAAACACAAAATACACAACAAATATATACCATATATCTATTTATCCTAGTAATACATAAGTCCTTTCTGCTGCCGAAGAAAAACGAAATGTTGTAAACTGAGATTCTAGTCTGTTTTACGTGTTGCCTAATAATGAAGTTGAATTTTGATTAATAAAAATAAGGAAATAATATTATACTTACAAATATTTTTGGAATATCATTCGACATGAACAACATTAAGGTTTTAAAATTTTGATACCAGTGGTATCGACATTTCTATAAATAGGTGCAATTGTGTTATTTAGTTAACAGTGGTTTATCAATTTTAAAAATATATTTATCCACATACAATAAGAAAAAGCACATATCTGCTACGGTACACATTACGAACATCTACTTCGTTTAAAAAAAGAACTATAACTTTCACTTTCAATTACCTACAAAATTTAAAAATTTAAAATTTTCACGGCGCCATATGGAGTGAAAACCACACATTTCGCTTTATTACTGTCGTTAATTACTCCACAATTATAACTGGTCATTTTCCTTGTCATTTAACGTTTTGTGTGGGAGAAATGAAATTCTTACCTGCAAAATAGAAGACAAATAAAGATAAAAAATTATTATTGCAAAAAAAACTTGCACACGGCACGCAACTTGTGAGTGGCGCGATTATTTCAAATTACTATTAAACTTAAGAGGAAATTGCTTTAATTTACATAATTGAAAGCAATGCAGATGAATTTTTTAATCTGCATCAATTCCATTTTAGTTTCTTATTGCAAAACAATAAACATCACAAATGCTACAAAAACCAGATCGCACTTGCACACGGCACGCGAGTTGTAGATAACGCGCTTATTTCAAACTATGATTAAGTTTAAAATAAGATATTAAATTAAGTAATAAAAATTGCACACGGATTTTGAGAAATTATATTTTGTTCACTTACACTGTTGTGTTTTGCTACTTACAAATACAGAGAAAATATTAAATTAATAATTTGTTACCGCTGCATACTCTACACTTTGTTGTTACAATAGTAAACCTGAAATTTGTTTCCGACCTATGTACCTGAAAAACACTAATTCGTATTAACACATTTTTAACTAATAAAATAACAGTTTTCATGTTTTAATCTCAAATAAATTCAAAAATTGAAGCTTCCTATTACTATTACACACTGCACACGGCACTACAGCTACGTCTACATGCTCTCACTCTGATAACGTGGCTGCTATAAAATTCAAAGTAGGCAACACACTCTTCACTCATTCACTGGTTTTACTGTAATAAATAAAAATTTTAAGCATTAAGCGATTTAAATAATGTCTTAATCATTCGAAAAATACATTTACGCAGAACTTTCTTTGCTTCTAAAATTTAGTAACATTTTGTTGAGGATAGATTCATTATTTTTGACATACACAATGTAACTAATTTTCTCACTTCTCAGAAGAGCTGGTTCTGAGATAAACGATAATAACGCCTTTCATACCTTTATTTCACTGTGGGTAGTAATTCTAAAAAATGAAAGAATAATACTGAAGCAAAACCACAACATCTGTATTTTCACTAGAGATTATTCATTTAATCTTTTTCACACAACTTTTTAGTAACCACAGATATATTATTAATTTTAATACGTACAATATCATACAAATCAAAATATTGCTGTATTCTTAGAACATGTTTAAACTATGCACAATCATTCTAAAGCTTTTGGAATAAGAGAAAGCAGATAAATACCGATCATTTCAGGGAAAATTTACAATAAAATGAATGATAGTGCAAAAATAAACTTTTTATTTTAGAACAATAACTATTAATATGTCAGATCAACAAAATATAACCTTCTAGAACCATAAATCTTAGTAGCAATTAATGAAAAATAAAGTGACAAGTGTTATTTCAATCGACACTACCTCCCCTTGTAGTATTATAATATCGATCACAGCCATCGGTAATACTGATGATACTAATTTTTTTTTATTCGATATTTTGAGAATATAATTAACATGCCAGTTTCTTGCTCGTAGGAAAATACAGTTTTGCCTTCTAATTTAAGTTTCTTATCTTTTCTTCTTAACCTATCATTTAGCATTGCGTATGATATTTAAAATGTTTTGCGGCACTTCTCATGCTAAATTGGTTCAAAAATCACTTATATTTGAAAAATTGAGATAAATGCTATTTCTCACTGATTAATATTAACCCTCTCCCCCCTATTGGAGAATTCCTGAACCTCAAACAACACCCTTTCAGGGCTTATTTTTCAGTCAAAATTTTGTTATTTCCTGAATTTGAAATTTAAATTTCGCGCGGAGAAGAAAAACACCACATTTGACAAATTAAAAATTAAAAATAAAACAATTCATTGCATTTCAAATGTTAAAGCCCTCGGCTTAGGGTAGGGGTTTGAAATGCAGGGCCATGCAGATAGAATTAAAAAAAAAAGGTTTCACGACCTATTTTTGCTCATCAGCGTCACGTCTAATTTAGTTAGTGATACAAAAATTAATCGCTTTCGACGCCACTGTCTCCGTCCAACGCGTGTAAGTAGTGCAAGATCAGTTTAATAGTGATTTTTAAACTGTGACTATTCCATAAACGCGTGTAATATTTCTATCTATTGTTTGTAAATTCACAATTCAGGTTAAGATTTCTAACTACTGCGATTAACTCAAGTAATGTAGATGTTCACATAAAACACGTGGCAGGAAATTCACTTATTCAGGTTTCGCTCTTTCGTTTATTTGTTATAAGTATGTATTTAAGGTTCTAGATGTGTTTATTTAAGTTATTAGTATTACATTATCCAAACTTCATAACTTCTCACTCGAAATTTGTAATAATTAACATTTAACGTTGATTCATTTTGAGCGAAAGTGCCTTGAAAAAATTAAGGGTAGTTAAATTAATATCATCATCATTGACTCGAAATTGCGATGTATGTTATAGTTATTACTTCCCGAGCGTAAGCTAAGGAAGTATAGTAATCGAGTTCATCCGACGAATGGCCAATTTGATATTTTCTCGAGGTTTCATGACCCCTACAGTACGAAAAAAGTGGTCTGCCGTTTCCGTCTGTCTGTCTGTCTGCCTGGTCTCTGTATCCACTTTTATTAGACACGTATCTCCGAAAGTGCTAGACCGATTGTTTTCAAATTTTGTATTTATATTAGGAATATCATGTAGATGGTAAAACGCTAACCAAAATTTGTCTAATCATCGCCACCAATAATGTGATGACGTTACTTCAAAATTGTACATGGTAAAAGGGTTTGAAATGGTATAAAATAACATAGTCCTTCACATGTAGTTTATGACTCCGTGTTGAGTTTCTACCTGAAATGTCCAGATTTTTGGAACAAAATCAAAATTAGAAAACATTTTGCAATTTAATTTTGAATCGGCATAACAGAATGCTTTGAAATCTTGCAGATTTTTTTAAATTTACGATAAGCATAATAATTTTTTAATCAAAATATATTCGCTTATCACCTCCAAAAAATTTATGACGCTATCTCAAAATTTTGCCGGATAAATACTACCTAAAATATGCAAAATATAATCAGTCTATACTTGTAATTTATCACTGCATTCATTTTTTTAGATTGGCTTAAACAGGGTGACTCAAAAAAATTAATGACTGAGTTGTTAAGAAATAAACATCCAATCAGATTTAAGAATTTAACTCGTTACTATGGAAATTTACAATTTAACAAGTTTTTACAAGTTTAAAATAAGGGCAAATAAGTCTTATCTTAGCAAGTACTAACCCCGCCCACCCACCCTGTATTTTCTCAGAAGGTATGACGTTTGCCAAAATCAGTCTTATATGAGCAAGTACTAAACAGCTTTTGACCAATTTTTTTAAAGAGGTGGATTTGTCGGATTATATCTCAAGGGCGAGCGAAGTTCTGTGTCGAAATAGCCTTCGACCAATTTTTTAATTTTGTTGTATGTTATTTTCTTACACTTGAATTATTTGCTCACAGCTTGAATTTAACATTTATTCTTGTTGTATTAATTCATATGTATGTACTTTGTTTTATGTGTTATAATTTTATTATGAATTTGTTAAAACTATGTTGTAATCTTTATCTTACTGAACCAATTTTAACTTAATCGTTAACTTGAGCTGTATAATTCTTGAAAGAGTTAATTAAATTTTGCATGTTCCTTTCTCATTTTGCTATCGTCAAAATTCTGGAGATTCTAGATTGCGTGGAGACGAAGTGACGGGAATTGAAAGCTTTTCTTTCCTTGCCATTTTCATGTGAATGTTTATCTGCAATTTTTAACACAAATCAATCAGCCTGTCTAGTTGTCTGCATCCTTTGCGGGGATAGGAGTAGGCCTCAGGAATACGAGCAATTTAAACCCCATAGCGAGTATTCTGGCCGTGGTTAGAGCAAATTGATATTGACGAAGAGATGCCCTTCGCGCCGCTGCTGCGTAGTTTGTTTTTCACTCAATTAAGCTTTATTGTTTCTTTGTGTGTCTAAATTTGTGATATTCAAATATTATATAAATTTTCAAACAGAACATTTCTTACAATAATCTCATTACTAATTAAAAAAAAAAACAAAATTGAAATCAGCATTACATACAATGGTAAGAAATTTTTTCAGTTTTCTTGACGGTGTAGCGGGCGATAAATTTACTTATTTTTGGAGATGTTGGTATGAATCAGAACAATCGTCATTGTCGTAAAAATTAAGGTTGTCCTTGTGAAACTTGGATTTTATGATTTCACACCATTCTAATCAAGGTTTATAATTTCACAGTTAAATATTGGCGCCGTTTGGCTGGACACGATGTCTTTGTCCAGTTTTATAATTTCATGGTTTAAATTTGTTAATTTTAACAAAAAGCACATTTTGCCACTAAAAATCTTCATATTACAGTTAATTAAGCCTAATTTGGTGGAAACACAAATACTTTTACGACACCCCAAATAAACTGGTAACTTGTAAACAATTTTGCGAAAACAACTCCTTTGGAGGGGTCTTTACTTATAAAAGATCTAAAGATCCAAAAAAGACCAGAGTCCTCTAGCCAGTTGCCTGTTTAGTGTGTGTTTGTGTTGTGACACAAAGGGGTAAGTGTTAAAATCTCCAACAATGTGCACGATTTCATAAAAAGTTCAAAGTTTTGTTTTTATTAATATTTTTAAAGTTCAATTTAATTTTGATGATAAATCGCCCTTTGTATTCTCGATTGGATAACGTTTTGAGATTTATATCTATTTTTAAAGATTAATTTGCATTGAAATTATTAGTTAAACAGTTATATTGTTTGATGAACGCTGACCACGCAACTACTATAATGTTCCTTACCAAGTTTTTGAGTTGTTACCAAATTTTGAGTTATGTTACCAAATTTTGAGTTATGTTACCAAATTTTGAGTTATGTTACCAAATTTTGAGTTATGGTACCAATTTTGAGTTTTGTTATATTTTTGTTTTAGATTCTTTTAAATGTTTGTTTTATTATGCTTTCAAAGATTTAGTTTCAAACTTATAAGGTTTTCTTGAATTTATTTAAAAATGTTTCAATACTGAAGTTCATTTTCTGATAATTGTATTTGCATATTAAACTACACTACAATTTATTGTTATACCAAATTATTCTCATATGACTAAATCTCTTTTGTACATACTCATTTCTAAATTAAATATAATTATTCATTTAAGCAAAATGCATATACTTGAAGTAGTCCCTTTGTCCAGTCACTAGAATGTGTTACCATCATCACGAACCAGCCTACGAACAAATAAATAATATTTTCACTATATGTCGGGCACAAGGTCCACGACAAGAGTTTTACAGTTTTATATATAATAAATTAACAAAAGTTAAATTTTGAAAATCTCCCAAGCCCGTCACATATAGGAGAAAATTTGGCGCAGTCGGTAGGATTGGTTTTTGAACTGGATGTATATGCTTTTGTTTGTTTGAGAATTGTGCGTTCTAGAAAAATTGAAAAATTTAATTTTTAATATTTTATTCAATAATTGTTGAGAAATAATGTTGTTTAGAAAGAGAAAAGAAATGGTAAGAACTTTTGAGCGTTATTTTCGAGAATTTGTTTTTTGACTGGTAATACTTGAGTACGGACCTGGCGCGAACGATTTTAACGACCATAATTAACACATTAGCCACACTCCATAGTGACCGTGAATGCGTGCGGGGTGTGTGGGATGGCTTATGAGGTCAGATTGAACTATTTTACGATCGAGCGAAAAATGCGTAAATTTTACTTCCTAAATACTTGCTTATGTAGGGTTATTGCAATCGATGAAAATACTGAGTTACGTAGAAATTAAAATTTTAAATTTGCATAATGTCAGTATCACAGATACAGTTTAAAAAAGGGCGGTTGAAAAATGTGATGGATAAGTGCATTATTTTCATGAAAAAACAAAAATTTCATTAAATTTTAGAAATGTTATGAAAATAGTAAAAATGGTGTTTCGTGAATACCTTATTTTCGGAAATTATTATGCGTTATTTTAAGAATTTATTTCAGTAAATGACAAGATCAATAAATAGAATAATAAATTTTAGTAGATTGACAGATCTAGTTATATCCGTAAAAAAAAGAGGCCAAAATCGCAGTTATTTTATAAATTTTCCAGGTGGTGATTATTTTTAATTAAAACAATTGAAAGAGGATTGACAGGTGTTTAAGATGATTCCGTTGTTTCCAGTTTTTTTTTTTTAAGTACACACTGTATTTAAATTTGTGCATTTTGGTAGTAGAATGAAGAGTTATTTTGTAATCACAGTAACCATAAACAATTTTTTTTTTTAAAAGGAAAACAGTATTCTAATTTTGCGCAAGATATCAAGCACATCACGAGATCAAGCACATATTAAGAGTAATTTGCACTTTAGTGGTAAAATTGTGGAAAAAGATGTTATTTCTGTATTAGTTTACACACAATTAAAATATCATAAATCTGTAAATAAAATAAAATAAAAAGTACTAAATAATGATTATATTTTGCTTAAAAAAAAAGAGAGAAACATTAAAATTTCAAAGTCTGTTCTGAAATGTCCATTTTTTTTTATGATGTATTTGGTCTAAATTAGCCGGAAATCTATTTTAACGAAATTCATTTATGAGAACTAAAGTATTAAAAAAAAAAGTAAACTAGTTAACTCCGTCTAACCCCAGAATTGGTAATAAAAATAGGCAGATCACCATGATGAAGTTACATAAATTTCGTCATGCTTCATCTTAGAATTAAAATCTCACTTTCCTTTAACGTTCGGGAATAATTACTCAAAATTGAATTAGTAAATACATACAGACGCGTTATTGAACCGTTTCGATCAAGCATTATTACCGGGTGAAGCTCTCCAAAAATTCCGAAACTGCAGACAACGACAGGATGAACCTGTACAAGAATATTCTGAGCGATTACAAATAATTGCCGCCTCTACTTGGAAAAAAACCGGTGATCAAAGAAAAGATAGAATTTTGGCTGAACGCATTCAAGAAGAATGCTTACATCAATTTCTTAACGGACTATTACCAAATTTACAAGCAAAAGTTTATGCAGGTGATCCGATTTCATTTGAACAAGCAGTTAAAATCGCCATTAGAGAATCACAGATAGAAAGATTGCTGAAAAAAAATAACCGAAGTGATATGATTCGTAAACTGGACAGTGATTCAGATGCTCGTGAAAATTTAAATAAAAAATCTAACGCAGTTGGGACATATAAGGAATTAAAATCAAACGATGAAAAAATGGTTGCAAATACTTATTTTTCAACAAATCAGAAAAATAAAGAGAAAAATGAAAACACTGCAAGAATGAATCTGCGACAACCGTATAATAGAAATTTAAATCAGTATCGACCAACTGGTTTTAGTTATGGCTTTGCTGCGAATATTTGCAAATATTGTCACAAGGCAAGAGGACATTACATTACATGCCCTAATATAGTTTGTTTTCAATGTGGCCAAAGAGGTCACATCAGGTCAAATTGTGCAAATCTGACTAATTATCGGCAGAATTTTTGGACGACACAAAGACGACCAAATAATAATAACTCGAGGGTTGGATTTTATCAAGCTGAGAAACCTCCTGTAAATATCCGGAACACTCGTAAAAATCCATTCACTAAGCCAGTGTTGGTCGAGCGAGAAAAGGACATCAGTCACACATTAAAGCCAAGTAATATCAATAACCATAAAACTATTTTTAAAATTAATTTAGGCTCCGAAAATTTAAATGCGTTTATGATTTTTACAGAATGTGGGAAACAGTTGCATGCAATTATAGATACCGGATCGGAAATATCACTTGTAAAAAGTCGAGTAATTTATGAATTAAATTTAATAACAAAAGTAATTAAATCTGATACTGAATTAGTTGACGTACAAGGTAATGCAATAACTCAGTGTGGGTCGGTTGTAATGGTCTTAACAGATAAAATTAATTTAACATTTAATCATAAGTTCATTGTAGTCCAAGATAATATTCGATTTGGTGGTGATATACTAGTAGGTTTGGATTTTATGTCTAAACATTCGGCAAGTATTTGTTGGAAGCGTAAAATTTTTAAACTTTATGATATTTCATTTACTCTGCTCACGGAAGATGAGGTCAAGGTTGGATATTTAAAATTAGATTCTGAAATTGAGAAACAATGTCAATGTTCAGATTGTTTGTATAATAATTCAATAAGGATCAATAATCGCTATAAAAAAATTGAAGACAAGATAAAGATGCCGTTAAGTGAACAAGAAGTTGGCCCAATAATGAAATTAGATGAAGATATGCTCCAGGTTAACAATATACCTGAAGGAAAAATGTTAAGTTCCAACGTAAATGTTTTTAATTCTAGTGGCGAACACATTTTGAGTCCAGTGAAGGACTTAGTGTTACCCGAGAAAGGGGTTGTTGGTTGCTCAGTAAAGGAGCTAGTGTTACCCGAGAAAGGGGTTGTTGGTTGCTCAGTAAAGGAGCTAGTGTTACCCGAGAAAGGGGTTGTTTGCTCAAGGGAGCTAGTGTTACCCGAGAAAGGGGTTGTTGGTTGCTCAGTAAAGGAGCTAGTGTTACCCGAGAAAGGGGTTGTTTGCTCAAGGGAGCTAGTGTTACCCGAGAAAGGGGTTGTTGGTTGCTCAGTAAAGGAGCTAGTGTTACCCGAGAAAGGGGTTGTTTGCTCAAGGGAGCTAGTGTTACCCGATAAAGGGGTTGTTGGTTGCTCAGTAAAGGAGCTAGTGTTACCCGAGAAAGGGGTTGTTGGTTGCTCAGTAAAGGAGCTAGTGTTACCCGAGAAAGGGGTTGTTGGTTGCTCAGTAAAGGAGCTAGTGTTACCCGAGAAAGGGGTTGTAGGCTCAATGAAGCCAGAGTTACCCGTGCAATGGGAAGGTGATGTTATTAATGATGTTGTTAAACTGCAGTTATTTAGTTCTAAGGAGCAGAAGTGGCGCGATAGTTCTGTGTCCTCGAGGACTGAAAAAAGTTTTAGGTCAGTAAAGGAAACTGACAGTTGTTTAATACTTGACAGCAAGGTCAAGGAAATTGAGAACTCGAGTGAGCATGATTGTTATAGGTCAGTAACAAAAGATGCCATGAAGGCACAATCTGCTAAATGGTCTGGCCAACCGTGTCACCACTTTTTGTCAGAAAGACCGAGTATAGGTGTCAATAACTTGAAAACTAGTGAAAAAGTTAAAAAGAAGTTATACAAAAAGGAGATTGTAAAAGAAAATAGACCCGACATGATCTTAGTCGCTGAGTTAGGAATGGATGATAAAATAAACAAAGGATATCCATTATATTTAACATCAAGAACAGTAATCCCTCCTAACTGTCGCAAATTATGTCAGGCCTTAGTCACTTATTGGGATCCGTTAAAGTTAATTATCGTAGAACCCTTATCACCAACTATTGAGTCGTTATTTTGGCTGGCAAGAAGTTGTAACAGAGCAGAAAAAGAGATTGTGATTTTATTAGTGAATGTGTTGCCACATCCAATAGAATTAGAAAAAGGAACTAAAATTGGAACTTATTCATTTATAAGAAGAATACAAGAGAATAAAAATGGAGATGATTTAATAACAAAAGAAATCTCTGAAGAAGAAATTCAGGAATTATTGGATATTCTAAGGTACCCCAAGGAAGATAAAGAAATCGCAGAACCATTGGAACAATTGATTAGAGAGTTTGTTGACATATTTAAAACACCAAGCCAACCTTTAAAATGCACTAATAAAGTTCAGCATAGGATTATCACGGAAGATGTTCCACCCATCAGTAAACGACCATATAGAGTACCTTATCATCGTCATGAGATCTTAGATAAGGAAATACAAACATTGTTAGATAATAACATAATAGAAGAAAGTACTTCACCATGGTCTTTTCCAGTCTTGCTAGTAGAAAAAAAAAGACATCCAGGAGAAGAGCCTGAATTCCGATTGTGTATTGATTATAGAGAACTTAATAAGATTACTAAACCTGATTATTTTCCGTTACCAGTCATAACCGAAACAATTGACCAACTTCGTGGATCAAGCTTATTTTCTGTATTGGACTTAGCAATGGGCTTCTTTCAAATACCTTTATATCCAGAAGACCAAGAGAAAAGTGCCTTTAGTACACCTACCGGGCATTGGGAAATGAAACGTTTAGGAATGGGTATGGCAAATTCACCGGCAACTTATCAAAGATTAATGTCTACCGTATTCTCAGGAATGATAGGACTTGAATGTCTCGTATATATGGATGACTTAATTGTTTTTAGTAATGAAGATATAACCATCCATTTAGATCGATTGAGAAACGTATTTTTACGAATGAGAGAGGCTAATTTACAGTTTAAACCAACGAAATGTCAGTTTTTTGTAAAAGAAGCAAAGTATTTAGGACACATCATATCAGGAAAAGGATGCCAAGTAGATCCTGAGAAAACTAAAGCAATAGAATTGTACCCTCAACCAACAAATCCACGTGAGATTAGAGCATTTTTAGGACTTTGTGGTTTCTATCGACGATTCGTGCCTAATTTTGCAAAATTATCTAGGCCTCTAGTTAACTTAACAAAGAAAGATGTGGATTTTTGCTGGAAAGAAGATCACGAGTTAAGTTTCCAACAATTGAAACTAGCATTAATTACACCTCCAGTACTAAAGTATCCAGACTTTAAACTTCCATTTATTCTTGTAACAGATGCCTCAAATGTATCTTTAGGAGCAATTCTTGCCCAAAAATACGACATCGAACATCCTGTGTGGTACGCAAGCAGATGTCTGAAAGGAGCCGAAAAGAATTATAGCACCATTGAAAAAGAATGTTTAGCAGTGGTATGGGCAATTAATTATTTCAGAATTTATTTAATAGGAGTTAAATGAACCAACCTCATCTATCGTGCGTAGTCCACCGCGTCATGCTTATCATACAAGGAGCAAAGGACAAGCTCCCGAGTATCCGTGGGTATTACATAAACATATATAAAGAAAGTTCTTAAGTTAAACGTATCAAATACAGATTTGGCAAGTTTAGAACTCTATAATTACTTTTAATCCAAGATAGTAGTTACGTGGTCTTATTATTTTTTAGGAACCATCCAAAAACGAAGTGATGATACTGACTACAAAGAGGCGTAAATATATATATCTTATTACTGCATATCACGGAGATTAAAACACTTGCCCCTGCTGGCATAGTCTTACTTTTCAATTATTAATCTTTTTTTAAAAGAGGACTCTCACTAACAATAGATATTAGGATTTTGATTTTAGTATAAGGCTTTTACTAACACACATTGGGAATGAGTGTTATAGATCGACATATTATCGAGTGGGTATAGTCAAGAGTCAACTCTTGAGCAAGGGAATGATGTTATCCGAAGACCCACATGCCAGCGAGCTTGAAGTCCGAAACAAAGAACTTAGCTGAAGGACCATCAACTTTTAAGAATCTTGAGAATAGATTGAGGTTACTGCAAAATTATCTCAATCTGGACAGTTAATGAAAAGGAGTCCTTGGTGACACGACTCGATTGTGCTGGCAAACATGAAAATTGGAATCCTCCCTCGATATGGTCGAATCTACATTCCCTATGTGAAGACGCCTTTCCATCCATGTTTCAAGACGGACAGAAGAAAGATTATAGTAGTTAGGAATTTTAGGTAAGGAAGTTGCCTGGTCAGAAATCAAATGTATGCTAATTAAAGCATAGCATTTGCTTCCCTAGCAGGGAGGAGATGTAGCGGGCGATAAATTTACTTATTTTTGGAGATGTTGGTATGAATCAGAACAATCGTCATTGTCGTAAAAATTAAGGTTGTCCTTGTGAAACTTGGATTTTATGATTTCACACCATTCTAATCAAGGTTTATAATTTCACAGTTAAATATTGGCGCCGTTTGGCTGGACACGATGTCTTTGTCCAGTTTTATAATTTCATGGTTTAAATTTGTTAATTTTAACAAAAAGCA
The DNA here is from genome assembly GCF_036711695.1 of Zophobas morio. Taxonomy (NCBI): domain Eukaryota; kingdom Metazoa; phylum Arthropoda; class Insecta; order Coleoptera; family Tenebrionidae; genus Zophobas; species Zophobas morio. The sequence continues at coordinate 14,334,763 of NW_026972107.1, forward strand.
CATTTTGCCACTAAAAATCTTCATATTACAGTTAATTAAGCCTAATTTGGTGGAAACACAAATACTTTTACGACACCCCAAATAAACTGGTAACTTGTAAACAATTTTGCGAAAACAACTCCTTTGGAGGGGTCTTTACTTATAAAAGATCTAAAGATCCAAAAAAGACCAGAGTCCTCTAGCCAGTTGCCTGTTTAGTGTGTGTTTGTGTTGTGACACAAAGGGGTAAGTGTTAAAATCTCCAACAATGTGCACGATTTCATAAAAAGTTCAAAGTTTTGTTTTTATTAATATTTTTAAAGTTCAATTTAATTTTGATGATAAATCGCCCTTTGTATTCTCGATTGGATAACGTTTTGAGATTTATATCTATTTTTAAAGATTAATTTGCATTGAAATTATTAGTTAAACAGTTATATTGTTTGATGAACGCTGACCACGCAACTACTATAATGTTCCTTACCAAGTTTTTGAGTTGTTACCAAATTTTGAGTTATGTTACCAAATTTTGAGTTATGTTACCAAATTTTGAGTTATGTTACCAAATTTTGAGTTATGGTACCAATTTTGAGTTTTGTTATATTTTTGTTTTAGATTCTTTTAAATGTTTGTTTTATTATGCTTTCAAAGATTTAGTTTCAAACTTATAAGGTTTTCTTGAATTTATTTAAAAATGTTTCAATACTGAAGTTCATTTTCTGATAATTGTATTTGCATATTAAACTACACTACAATTTATTGTTATACCAAATTATTCTCATATGACTAAATCTCTTTTGTACATACTCATTTCTAAATTAAATATAATTATTCATTTAAGCAAAATGCATATACTTGAAGTAGTCCCTTTGTCCAGTCACTAGAATGTGTTACCATCATCACGAACCAGCCTACGAACAAATAAATAATATTTTCACTATATGTCGGGCACAAGGTCCACGACAAGAGTTTTACAGTTTTATATATAATAAATTAACAAAAGTTAAATTTTGAAAATCTCCCAAGCCCGTCACAACGGTTCCACGCTTAATACTCCTATTTCGAAAAAAAAAATCCGAAAATTACGAGACTACGAATGAATTGTCATTGTTTATTGTTGAAAATTATTGAAAATTATTTATCTGTACAAACTGTAGTTTGCTTACACTAAAGTATTTTAATAGGGACGACCAGTTTTTTAATAATTATAAAGCGTTTTTGACGGGACATAGCACCGACCATTCGCACCAACATTTATTAATATTTCATAGGCGAAACCAGAATCCGTACATTATTGCGTTTTCCCGTTATTTCTAATTAATTCATAGTTCAAAGTTAAGTATTTCGTTAGTAAACAAATCACGTAGAAAGCGCAAAATAAATTCAAATTTGTTAGCGGAATTAGGGATGAAAATACCGCTATGGCTCGGACGAGTTCGTATTGGGTCGGAAATGGGAACATGGGACACGGGACTGGAAGTACTGGAGCCGGGAGCACTGTGTTTTTATCGCTGAAGTGACAAACATCATCCCCTTGTTAGCCTCAACGAATAAACCGCATTATTATTTTTAATACGTGTTTTAATTAAGTAGTATTCCGACATCAGAAGTGGGATTTCTTCCACGCGAACAGTTTAGTAGTGTCCGTTTTAGTGTATTAATTAGTGTGTGAATAGTTAATTGAAAAAAAAAATGCCACGAATCTCCCGATCACGTCAACGTAGCATGGACGAGCATGACGATGGACGTCGAAGACGCCGTAGTCGTAGCGAGCGTCGGCGTCGGTCGACTCAGGAGAAGGACGCTAGATGCGTTGGACGACGCAGTACTCCAAGATCGCCGTCGTCAACAAGAAATAGACGGCGACAGGTAGAGGAGCAATCACCATTAGCACGGCGTCAATCGCTAGACGGACGTCGTTCTGGGGAAGAGTGCGGAACCACCACCGTTTCAATGTCAGTGGCGGATCTGTCCGAGGCAATTGCTCAAGGTATGGACAGGATGGGAGGTAAACTACGCAGGCATACCGGGAACGAGCAAGTAAGTTTAAGTACGTCCATTTTAAATAATGTAATTGCCGAATTTAACCCTCTGAATGACGACGTTGGTGAGTGGTTGAACGCGGTTGATGAATTTGCTACCCTCTACAATTGGAATGACGCTACGACTTCTCATTTGGCGTTAGGTAAACTCCGTGGTCCGGCGGAAAATTGGTACAGAGGTTTGCCAACGAAATTATTTACATGGGCTGAGTGGCGGGCTATGTTATTAGAGAATTTTCGGCCGAAACGAGACCTGCATAAAGCTCTGCAGGCTATGATGCAGTGCAGACCTAGTACCAAACACACACTTTATGAGTATGTGTTTATCAAGTTATCATTAATCCATAAATTAAAATTACCTCTGTCGGGTGAAGATCAGGTCAACTTGATAATGGGGGGTATAGATGACCAACAAATTAAATTTGCGGTCGAAACGGCTGGCATTAAAGAACCGCATGTGCTGGCGACACACTTCAAATCGTTGGATGCGATAAGAAAACATCCCGTAGGTGGGATTTCTTCGTCTAGTGTCAATGACACCCCCACAACATCCATTGTAAAGTCGCACCCCAGCAAAACAACCACTCTGCAAATGAGCCAGAACGCCTCATATTTGTCTAAAAATAGACATGAGGGCCACGACGCACGTGTCAATCTTCGCTGCTTCGCTTGCAAGGGATATGGGCATACCAAAAGGTACTGCCCGGGTAATAAAGATAATTTTCCCTCAAGTCGTTCCTAACTCACCGACTTGGAACATAAAAATATCAACATAATACGCGTAGCCGATGGTAATTTTAAGTTTTTTAAAATCCAGAGCAAAGGCACTCGACTTAATGAGGTTCGAACGTAGTCCTCATGTTCTTCTAAAAACGTTTGGTGATATTCGCATCCAAATCACCCAATCAGTACATGTTGACGTAATTCTCGATGGTATCAGGAACAATCTTGAATTATTAGTGGTAGACAAATGTGTTCAGGGAGTTGATGTGTTAATAGGTCAAAATTTTACCGAATTATTGAGACATTAGTTACTGGGCATTAACTTCACCATCATAACTGATTGTGCTGCAGTACGACACGCATTCCTTAAAAATGAATTAAATAATCGCATCGGTAAGTGGATTATTGCAATAAGCGAGTACCAATTTGAAATAAAAATCAAAATATGCGACATGTTGATGCACTCAGCCGTAATTTGGCGGTTGAAAAGAGTATTTGCTTGGTGACAATGGCGGAAGATGACTGGTTACTCGCCGCACAGCAGTCCGATAAAAATATCCACAAAAAACAATCAAATTCCAATTATTAAGACTTCATCATGATGATATCGGTCACCTGGGTTTTGAAAAAACGTACGAACTAATAAAGCGCACTTACTGGTTTAACGATATGCGACGCTTTATTAAGAAATATGTAAGAAACTGCCTCGATTGCGTCTTCCTTAAAAGTCCGACTGGTAAGAAACAGGGTTTTCTTCACCCTATCCCCAAATTACCCATTCCTTTTCATACAGTACATGCCGATCACTTGGGCCCTTTTATTAAAACCAAATCTGGTAATACATATGTTATTACAATAATTGATGCATTTACCAAATTTATTCTCGTTTATCCTGTAAAAAGTACTCAGAGCCGTTACTTACTCAAGGTGTTTCAGGAAGTTGTAAAGATTTTTGGAGTACCTCACAGACTAATCAGTGACCGAGGTACCGCTTTCACCAGTCAGTCATTTACACAGTTTTGTAATGAAAAGGGGATCATCCAGCATCTAAATGCGACGGCCATGCCTAGAGGAAATGGACAGGTGGAGAGGTACCATCGCACAATCCTCGAATCCATGGCAACAATGGGTGCACAAGTGGATGACGATCAATGGGATCAAAATGTGGCGAATATTCAGTTGGGTCTGAATGGGAGCGTTAATTCTGCGTTGGGAGTAACACCAAGCGAGGCGTTAATGGGTTTCCGCGTCAGACCCAACAGGGTTGTGAATGCTGCGGCCGATCCAGTTGATGTTACAAAGGTCCGAGAGGAAATTATTACCCGCATCGCCGAAGATCAGCGAAAACAAAAAGAACGGTTTGACGCAAGGAGAAGAAAAGGTCATTTGTATCAGGTCGGTGACCTGGTAATGACGAAGGTCCAGTGTAATCCAGTCACAGGATCAAGCCAGAAACTGATGCCCAAGTGGAGGGGTCCATTTCGAGTGACCAAATTACTGGACCATGACCGGTTCGAGATTAGCGACATCCCTGGGGCAATTCGGAGTCAGAAAAAATACGTCGGAGTGGCGGGTTTGGAAAATATTAAACCCTGGGTTAGCTACTCGACGTAGGTAACGTATGTTGCGCTGGTACGGGCACTGGTCTTACCGGACGTACGGAAGCCTGGCCGGGTACCTTGTAGCTAGGTCACAGAGCTTGCATGGGCACATAATGTGCTGGTCTTGCGGAAGCCTGGACCGGTAGCGCAGGGGCGGTTTTTGTAGCTAGGTCCCAGAGCTTGCATGGGCACGCCATGTGCTGGTCTTGCGGAAGCCTGGACCGGTAGCGCATAACCGGTTAATATGTAGCTAGGTCCCAGAGCTTGCATGGGCACGTAATGTGCTGGTCTTGCGGAAGCCTGGACCGGTAGCGCATATGGCCTGTGGCTTGTACGGGTATGGGTGCTGGAACGTACTGGAAGCGCGTGTTGTTAATGTTAAAATAACCATGGTTAGTTAAGTTACTTTAAGCTTATTAATGCGGTTTGGCCAAACTCACATTATTATTTACAGGTTAAACTACCAAGGCGCAGTACCTGAGACGCTCAGTTTTGAAAATTATAAATTAATGTTACATATAATCAGTGCGATGTTTTTCTGAGTAATTGAAATTCCAGGTACTCTCCCAGTTTCCAACCGAGTGGGACACTCGTTCGTCAGGAAAGGCCGTGTTAGCGGAATTAGGGATGAAAATACCGCTATGGCTCGGACGAGTTCGTATTGGGTCGGAAATGGGAACATGGGACACGGGACTGGAAGTACTGGAGCCGGGAGCACTGTGTTTTTATCGCTGAAGTGACAAACATCATCCCCTTGTTAGCCTCAACGAATAAACCGCATTATTATTTTTAATACGTGTTTTAATTAAGTAGTATTCCGACAAATTCTTCTATAAATTTCTTAATTTTTTTATTTTTGTGTACATACAGAATTGACGTCTATACACACTTCTGCATGAACTATATCGACAGGTAAAGAATCAAACCTGAAATATTAAATTTTTCAGTGTTGTGTGTTGGCGGACTGGGGAGTGTTTATTTGGTATTGTTATCGAAAAGTATTGCTACTATAAAATAATTTAGTAACCTCTGTTATCTACTTTTTACCACTTTATCTATACACGCACACGCATATGTCATAAACAATAATTTTTTGAGTAAGAGAAATCCACACACAAAACGAAGAATGTCCCACAGTTGCACACGGCACGCAACTTGAAAGTAAGAGCGCACACTTTTGAAAATATGTGTACAATGTACATACGGTTAAAAAATCATGTAACATATTTTTTTTTTTAATAAAAACATTATTTACTAATAAAATTATATTTTTGTTATATGTATGTAGACAAGGTGAAATAATAGACATTTTTTTGGTGGGCAGCTGCTATGTATATTTTATTGAATAATTGTACGAAGAAAAGTTCTTTTATATTAAAACATTAAAATATGTAAAACGATTTGAATGACATTTTTCATGTTAAATTATAGCTTGAAGCTGGTCTAGTTTGAAAATTACAGATTTTAAATAGCTTCTAGATATATATTTTTTTAAATCATAAGTTTGTTTTCCAATCCCTGTAAATACAGAAAAAAGTATAAAACAGTTTAAATAATTGTTTGCAATTGTAGTCGGAGGTAAAATTAATTAGTTCAATTAGTTGACCATGCTTAACCGTCGACTTGCACTCGGCACTACAGTCAAACGCCGGTACAGCATCTGTGTAGTGCCGTGGGCCGACAAACCCATTCCTATAAAAATGAAACTAGGCAGCACATTATGCAGTCCACTTCCTAGTGACAAGCGAGCACAATTTATTTACCCACATCAACAATTTATTACTCCAACGATGGAAAGTAACCCATGCTGCAAAGGTGGTAAGTTAACACCAAAATATGACTTTATTCAATCTAACGTTTTTTCTTCCAGACACAGGTGACTGTGTAAGGAACGCGGATGGTACTTGCACATTCACCAAGAAATGCATCCTACGAACTTCCGAAGGAGAATTCCAATGTGAATGCGTCTGCACTTGTGAATGCGGTGATTCCTGCAAAAACTGCACTTGCGACTGCAACTGCACTCCTGAAACGGCGCAAAAAATCCAAACCGAGAATGGGGTTAAATACAAATGCGAATGCAAATGCAAATGTTAATCCTACTTTTTCAAATAAAAGGATTTTGCTTTAATTGAGTGTTGATAATAATCGCTGTGTGAAATTTTTGCTACTAGATACGTTGCCCCCCGGAAACGCCAAAGAAAACGGAAATGTCGATACAATGAAATATTATCTACAGATACGATCATTCCATTCCTATTTAGCTCCGGTACTGCCCCGGGAATATTAATTGTGCCTGCTAAAGATTCTCTTTGAGCATATTTAATAGAATCTGTCGAGCGTAGTGTCCTTGATCTCGGGAGAAAAATGGTAGATAACCGCTTTATTAGAAAGGAAGATAGGCAAAATGTAGTATCTATGAATGGCAGAAACGCATTCGACCGTAAAAATTCACAGAATTAATCATAATCTGGTGCCGGCGTTCGAAGCCCGCCACTTTTTTTCGGGATATTAAGTTGTGGCATATATGCAAATTACGAGACCCGAAAGACGCGGAATTGGTTGACTTCTGTTAATTTTCCTTCCCACGCACCAAATTTTATCAATTTTAATTCTACGGCAGTACCATTTTAAATGCAGGGTCAAGTGCAAGAACTTACAACTGCTTATTAAATACCATTACGGTTAATTAAATTTATTTCCTTTATCTTCTCAGTAATTGGCGTGACTTCCATGAAAAGTATTTGCTGCAGATTGAACGCTTGATTAATTCTTTAGTCTTGTGCTTTCTATAAAACGAAATGTGGCTAGAAGAAAGACGGTTTAGACCAAAATTCCAAGATTAGTCATCACAACCGCTTTTCTTTTAATTGGTTTATAACGCCGTAATAAGCTTTACACGATTCGAGACAAGACATCCAGTTGTCGTACGATTCTTGCAATTCTTTCGTAATTGTTAGATCTAACTGAAGCATGATGTTAGACATGGCCCACAACAAGGTCGGTGAACTAAAAGATATGCAAGTATTGCGTCCCTACTAATCTTCTAATACCTCAAACATTATTTACAAATTCATACTCTATTTTCGCTGAGGAACACCCACTACAAATTGATAGTCACGAAAGTGTGTCCATTCCCAAAAATTACACATCGTATTGTTAATAACCTTGTTTGTAATTACTGCTACTATTTAGTATGTCAGAGTAAAAAAGCGTTAAATAGTAAACAGCGACAAGTAGCTGAGAATCCTACACTCCACTTATTGCAAAAAATTATTCTAAAAAATTTCTTGAAATTAAAATTTGTTCGCATTGCTCATCCCCTCCAGACCATACAGAGCAATGTTCGATCGTGGGGTCAGCCCGCTTCAGATTATAAATACCGGCATCCAGAGAGCGTCCTTCTGTTTTCGCAATTCGTGCTAAGAAATATCATCGTAGTTGTGCCCAAACTTTGCTCTGAAGATGCCTTCTCCCTGTGACTCCTGCAAAGGTAAGTTGTTCCTTTATTTACATTAATTCACGGTTCGTGCGAATCTGCAGCGGTGCCAAGGAAATCAATACTCGGAACAAACCATAACGGAAACTTGTTGATTGTACCGGATCTCTTGGTTCGTTAATTTGACCAATTTTAAGGAAATTAATTAAATTAGTGTAGCGATATACTTAAATATAAGCAAAATATTGATCAAATAGTAAAATCGCTCCCTCAAAAACTCTATAGGACAGTGATTTGAGGCATTTCCAAGTACTTGCGTAACAACGGGTGACGAATTCTTCTGGATCTGTAAGAATAGATTTAACACTTTTTGCTAACACCGCTCAGGTATCAAGGTCTCGGCAGTTGCGACTCTGCTGTTTTTTGTTAACTTGACACTCAAGAAGTCACTCTGGATGTTAGAAAGTTGTCCTGTTGTTAATAGATTTTGTGTATTTAAGAGTTTTTTCAACATTGTGCTCCGGTTCGCGCCGAACCATAAATTATTCATACAATCATTAATCAAGTTTTTGTGCATTGGAATGTCGATCGATCATCGAAGTCGTTAGAGTAAATCAAACCGAAATTTGTTTCTTTTTCAGACACTTGCTCGGATGGTCAGTCCGGCTGTGGAAAGGACTGCAAATGTGGTGACGACTGCAAATGCTCTGCTGACGGAAAAAGTACTTCTTATAGATTTACAAGTACTATGGACTTACGTTTTTCTTTTTCAGACTGTGGCTGCGCCGGAGATAGTGGACAAAGCAATGAATAATCATCACGAGTTCCTTATTTTTTATTTATGTAATTTTTATTATTATTTTTTTTTTTTAACAATGTAGGATTGTTTATGCGTGTCATCGACGCTTCTAGTGGTATATCTATTAAATGCGCTTTTTAAGTAGCGATGTTGGTTTGAGTAAGATACTGCAGCATGTATGAATTTTACATATTTTATTACAGTTTTAGGAAATAAAATACATTTCACTCATGTTAACATTATTAAATATCTTAAATCCGAATGCAACAATTATATACTTTCAAATCACACTCCCTAAAGGAAACTTATAATTATTAAAATGTCAATATGCACAATCCATACCAAAGTAACACTATACACAAACTGCGAAAAGTCATACGTAACTAAAAAATGCATTTAACATTAAGTAGAAATTAAATACAATATAAAAATTAACTCAGTCATTAATATCATCTTTTTTCCAATCACACTGGAAAAAAATTTAATAAGGTCTTAAAAATCTTGAGTTGAAAAATCAACCGTTGTGAAGTCTACCTTGAACGACTTTTAAGACCCCTTTCATCACAATACAAAAAAATTGTACAAAATTTAAAGTCATTAATAATGAAAATGTGTCTACAGTTTGTAAGCCGTCCACTGTCAAACCGACTGAATAAAAAATTTCTGGACCTAATCTCGATTTCAAGTAGGTAACGTCATGAGATTCTTACAGACAAACATAAATAGTTGTGCTAGGACGTATTCATTAAAATTAAACCCAAATGTGTCGTACCCTCTTCAATTGTGACCTTTTCTGGATAAAATTTCGAACTTAGTCCAATCGAAAATCAAGGAAGTCACAATTATACAAAACAACACGACTACTTTTGTTTTTGCTTTGTATTGCAGCAATTAAACTTTTACGTTTCAAACATTTTTAGTACCGACATCATTAGGAAAATTACTACCCTGTATCTTTAGGTTTGATTGAATAAAGTATAAGTACGCGTTGCTATAACGTTTAAAACTGTTTCACAGTTTTAAATATCCAGTTTGTAAATAAGAGATTACTTCTCTCTTGTAAAAGTTCGAAACATCGTATGGACGGTTTAAAAACAGTAAATCAACCTCGTTCAGACGTAACATTTGTGTAAGTAACAGATCAAGAATTTCACTGGCAATCTTTTCGCGCTACTCATCCATAACTGCCTTTTGTTGTCAACGAACATAATAGACATTAGCGTAAATCTGTAAAACACCAAGAAATAATAGTTTGAAAAATCGTGGAACTGAACAGAAACTAAATTAGCAAGTTGAGTCCCCCGAAACAACCGGTTCCTCATCAGTCTCATTTTCAGAGCAATCATCATTATCCTTTGACTTCAATCTCCGCCTATATTTAACCTCGCATTCTTTTATTTGGAAGCCTATCAGTGGATGTAAAGCGGAACGAAGACTCGTGAACAATTTCGGAAAGAGAATTTCTTGCTGAGTGAGCACTTGCTTGATTCTTTGCCGCTCCTTGGTTAGATCCGGGCTAATAATGTTGCTAGAGACTGGCAAGTTCTGGTTGCTGACAAACTGACGCAGATATTTTTCACGGACGTACACAAACGGTCTTATAACTCTTAGCTTGTATTCCCTAAAAATGAGAAAAGTTAGCACATTAGGAATGTTCGAAACGCGAAACGTACTTAATGTAGTAGTGAGCCCTCATGGTCCTCAATCTTCCGGTGTGGAACACAGAAAGGAAGAAGTTTTCGCAGAGATCATCCAAATGTTGGGCGATGGCCAAAACATTATATCCTGAACTTTTGGCCGATGAATACAAACGACGCCGTAAACTTGACGTGCGAAAGCTATAAAGATTTTCTTTGGCTTCTTCGCGTTGTTCTAAATAAACATGTGCGTTAGAACTGTACATTTTCCAAATCGCTTAATTTTAACTAACCTGATTCATCTCCAGGGTCGCTCTTCTTGTCGTCGATAATATAATGTACGCCTAAACTTCGTAAATGAGGAATGAGTATGCAAGGATCGCATCCTGAAGAGTCCGGGTCCACGGTAACAGCTCCTAAACTAAACAGGATTCCTTTGTTCTGCGCGTAACTTTGGAATTGTAAGAGAGTATGTAATAAACTTAACGAATCCTTTCCACCGGACAAACACACCATCACGTTATCACCATCTTTAATCATTTCGAACTCTTGAATGGCTTCTACAGTAGGCTGCCAAATTGTTTTAGGGGAACACATCCATTTTGACGCCGCTGCTTCTAGAGCACCGCTGTCGCTAGTCGTCCTCGTGTATTTCTGTTTTTGTTTTTGTAACGTGGAAAATTTCACTTCGTCCGTTTCAGATTTGCGATTAGTCAAGGATTCCGAGTTGCTTCTAGTCTTGGCAAATTCGCTGGTAAAATATTCTTGGTCGTGGAATGACAGATTAATTCCGCTATCTTGCGAACTAACGCTAGCTACAGTAGACGTTAAGATTTTGTTTTTGTATTGTTGTTCATTTGCTTGAGTCTCTTCGTCGCTTAGTCTATTGGCACTGGTCGTTTTCTTGATTAAATGGATAACCGTTTCGCTACTGGAACCTGGAGTGTAGATTTCGTTCTTTGTTAGTTCAGTGCTATTTTTGTCATCGCTTGAGCTAGAAGTTCTCGAGTATGTATGTTTCTCTTGATTATCTGGAGTAATGAAGACATCGACGGCACTAACAACGTCTCGGATTTCTGATTTTACTTCATTAGCCATCTCTATTGACACCTTTTCGATATATTCGGCCACTTCGTTAGCTGATATTGAATCGCTTCTACCATCTTCGCTCCCACTTCCATGTTTCTCGTAACAATAAGACCTACAACTCATATCAATACTGTCGGTATTTTCCAAAACGTCTTCTACTTTAGATATGACTTCTCTTATTTCAGACTTGATATTAGTGGCAAGTTCTTTGGTCATTTCTGTAACGTATGTTTGAATGTCCGGGGCGGGGGATGATCTCCCCACTTGATTACTTTCGTAACTACCAGACGACAAAACGTTTAAGCTGTGAGTCGGCGAAACATTGGCGTCGGATTCCAAGGAATGTAATTCATTTTGACTACTATAACTGAAATTTCTTTGTCTAAATTGACGCATTCCTAAGCTAACTCTAGTTTGTGGACTTAAAACGGGCGGAGACATATTTGGAGCACCTAAACTTAAACAACGCTCTCTGGCAAAGTTCTGTTGTAAATGGTTCAAATTAGCAGAATTCACAGTCTCACCAACGGCAAAGTTCACCGTAGGTTGACTCAACTGGGGATAATATAATCCGTTAACATCTTGTAGAAAGTAAGGAACTGGAGACGAACATGTCAGAATTCTTGGATCGTCGATTGAAGGCAGACTAAAGTGTCTAGGTGAGCCTGAATTCGACACGGGAGGATTATTTGGCGTCTGTTCACGTTCTTTATGACATTCTGTTCTTTTAGAGCCTGCGTAACTAATGGGGTCAAAAGGAACTTTCTGTTTAATGTTTTGTGCATTGCTCGTCAAAATATTCTGAGCTTCGTGCTGCAACATGAACCACCTAAGTTTCTCCCCTCGTGCGTCAAACGTAATCCCTTGATCGGTATAAGGATGCCTGTTTGCAGTTTTTCTCGCTCTGTTAAACACATTCCTTGCGGTCTGCAAACACTCTTGATAGCTCTGCGGGAACAAACCCGGGCCAGAAATTCTTCGTTCGTTCATAGTCATTTTACCGTCGACGTATCTTATCGACGACAACCACTTCCTATCCTTCATCATCGCGTTAGTGTGATGACGCCACTGCCCAGATTCTAATTCAACAACATACTGAGGCAATAACTTCCAACCTTCGGTAGCCACCATCTTAACAGCTTCCATGATAAAAGCTAGCTCGGCGTCGTTTATGAAATATGGAAGACTTATTCTTGTAAAACCAGGCCTTAGTAATTCTAAATGCGAATTATCGACTTCAAGATCCAAACTACTCAGTCTCCTGTCTTCTAAGATAATGTTCTCGTATTGGTCCGCAAGACATGGGTCAATTCCTAGAAGGTCCTGGGCGTACGCTCCGGAACATGGACATCCAGCTCTGGCTTGAATACCGAACACGTCGTTGAGGACGGCACACACAAAATTATGATGCAAAAAGGTGCCCCTCGGATGCCTCACCATGAAGGAAAAGACCGGAAGTCTTCTCAAATTTGGAGAGTTGTTTCCCAATAAAATAATTTCAGGGATAGTGCGAATGTGCTGCAGCATTTGTCTGCAAGAAGAATTTAAATAAACAATGCGTCCGTGACACTATTATCGGGTAAATAAAGACGTCTGATTTATGGGAGTCTTAGGAAAAATCGAATCCCACAGAACAGTAGCATTGACACGAATATGGTGTAAAAATTATTTACATACTTGTTAATCTTCTCTTGTCTCTGCAATATGTTGGCAACGGCTACAGTTTCTTTTAATTGCATCACTAGTCCGGCCCTGATTGATTCGACTACAGCTGCACAGCTGCCCTCCTCCTGCATCTCAAAGCTCTAAAATCGTGGAGTTAGAAAACGTTAATTAATCCGTATTCTGTATACTTTATTGTATTCCTGAGATGTGAAAAATCCGTCCGTATCGCACGAATTCAGACGTCTAAATATAGCTTTTTTGGCAATTAAAATTCCTGCAAACGTTCAGTATTAGTCACGCTTCGCAAGTGATGTTCAATAAATTTACCAGGTGTTTGGACACCACCAATAAACTTGTGTCCAGAGAAATAAATGGCGTCTTTATTAGCCGAGTTTTCTTCGACGCCAGGTACAAGAGGATTCATGTCTATTGTAATACAAGGAGCAGCTATATTATAATCCCAAAACGCAAGTGCTTGGTACTGATGGAGTAGAATAGTACAGGCAATATCATCAATTACAATACCAGTGACATTCGACGCAACCGAAAAACATCCAATCATTTGTCTTCCGTAGCTTTGGTGAAACCGTAGCTGGTTCTCCAAATCGTCCAAATCCAAATAACCTTCCTTGGTCTCCGCGATCCTGATCATCTACGGAAAGAAAAACAATTAGGAACATATACGACACAAAATTACAAAACAAGTCAATAATTTTGCACTTACAACGTTGTTGAATGTAATTTGGCAAACCACCAAGCGTCGAACGCAAATAAAATAAATTATAGTGGAAGGAACCGGTCAACGGAATTCGCAAAATTAAACTAGCTACTAACCTTTGCGCCAATTTCTTGCCATAAGTGAAGATTATCGTGATGTTCGCTGGAACCGGTGAAAACTATAGGAGGTTCCCGCAAATCCAACGCACTGATTAATTTTTGGAGGGCATCCGTGCAACCATGGCCGGTGAAGATGACGGCATCAGCTTCAGAAGCGTTCACTGCATTCTTAATGATATCTCTAGCCTCTTGTCTGAAAAATAAAAAAAGATGTATTCCATAATTTGGTTAGCAAAACTTTCCGCTGAAATTGAAGACCACCCGACGGGTATTATTCATTACGAGAATTTATGGATCACATTCGGATGGTTTGATATGCGCAATATCGCTTAAACGAATGCCTTATCTTGAAATTCTGCATAAAATTTCCGTACAATGCGACTGCAATTAAATCACAGCAGCATTCAAGTTCTATGACGAATGTTCAACTGCATTCTGGAGCAGCGACGCATGTTTTACTGCATTCTGGATCAGGGTAGCTATTTTTGATGATACTTACTATATCTTCATGAATGAAATCTTCGCAAGTCTAGAAGTTCATGACAAGAATAATAAGTAAATTAAATTATATTATTCTTCACGAAATATGATTACTTGAGTTTAATATACGTTAATGATTACATCCGCGAATAATATACTGACACAATTTGATTACGTTAAGTGAATAATGTGATCAGGATATCCTCCCTGTAATCACACTGATGGGCCAAGTGCAGATGCATCGCGTTAACAACAGTAATAGATACTCCATGCAACGGTTTTTTAGATCGATCGATCAGTTTAAAATTAACACTTTATCAAACAATGATGCAGATGTTACTATTGTCGAATTAAAGTCAAATTAAATGACAGAAAGGTGAATACATTTTTTATTTTCAGGATATCACAATGACGATCTTGTCACATCTGTTGATAGCATTGTTAACTAATGGGATCAAGATGTAGATTAAATTATTCTATGATTGTGACATCGGTGTTTAACATTATCGAAAATAAAAAAAGAACATTCACATCTAATTTATTTCGGTGATAAGCGGATATTTGTGGATTTTAATTTAGTATGATAACCACTTTATTCTCATTCTATAAAAACTGAACATTATATATTGGGTCTAGAACAATGAAAATTTAAATCAATTGCAAATATCGGTTTGTGAACCTAAAACAGTAGACTTAAAGTTATTACTTATGAAGTAGCTATAGATTATTATATTAATTATTTGAAAACCATCTAAGTCTAAGAAAATGTTGTTAATCTAATATCATTGTTCTTCGAAATCTGTCACGGATTAATCCAGAGCAGACTTAATTATGATCAAATGATCCACAGACAAGGACGAAGCAGTGTAGTGACAAAAAATCCTTTGAGATACCATGTGAATATGTACTCTGCTTATTTATTAACTGTTTGTCGGCATACTTAAAAAAAACTTCACACACATTGATTTTTCTTAAAAAATTAAAATGACACATAATGCAGTCACTCTGAACGGCAGACCACAAAAGAACAATAATACATAAACATATCAATGACTTTAAATTGTTTTTTTCCATTTAATTATACAGATCTATAATTACATTTTAATGTAATAACCTGCAGCATGTATAATCTCAATAAACGCAGACCGTGGAAAAACCCTGCATTGCTTTAACAACACAATTAATCGCTTCTTAAAATGTTATGTAATTAATTGAGGTATTTTCAAAAATTATTCTTGACGCGATTCAATTACTTTCGCGTTTTGCAATCTGAATATAGAAAATGGAAAGTAAAAGTTCTGTATTAGTACGCCCCCGTGAATTTTTTAAGTACAGTGTGCTCAATGTTAAACTTGAAGTGATGAACCTTGCTGCACCTCCATGGTAATAAATCATTAGACACCCTGTGTACGCCAGTCAAGCAAAGGAAAACCTGTTACTAAATTACAAAAGATATGGCATCTTTCAGTGATGATGAATGAATTCATTCAGGGTACTTCATACTAGGGGAGAATCTACAAAATAAGGTCAGTATTAATTATATACTTAGTTCCCGATACAGGTAGTAGTTTTGATTCGTTTGACATACAACACCGTATACACACTACACATTAGAAAAAATACACTAGAGGAACCAGAGATTATTTCACATTCTTAAAAAAAAAGCACTAGGGGTCCTCAAGATTCTTTCATTCTTATAAAAAAAAAAAAAAATAGTAGGAACTCCGAGAGTATTAAAGAAAAGACACGAGGGGGGTAGAGATCCTTTCATGTTTAAAAAAATACACCATGGGGGCCCCAAGATTTTTTCACAGTCTTTAAAAAAAAGACACTATAGCAGCATTTAAGATTATTTAGTTCTTATAAAAAGACTCTAGGATCCCCCTAGATGATTACGCACTTTTGAAGTAAAAGACAGTAGGGACTCCCAAGATTCTTTCACATTAAAAAAAGATTCTAGGGACCCCAATTTTTTCACGTATAAAAAACGACACTTGGAGGCCCCAAAATTCTTTCACGTTCTTTAAAAAAGCTACTACAGTCCTCAAGATTCTTATAAAAAAAGCACTATAAGCCTTCGAGATTATTTCGCATTCTTAGAGTAAAAGACAAAAACACTAGGGATCCCAAGATTCTTTCACATTAAAAAAAGGACACCAGGATTCTTTCATTCTTATAAAAAAGACACTAGGAGACTCCAAGATTGTTCCGAATTCCAAAAAAAAATAGGAAGTCCAAAATTCTTCCACATTTAAAAAAAATACTTAACACGGTCGGTTATATATTAATTTTTTGCATAATAACACTGTCTGTTTAAAGAGAATGGACATACTACGTACCTACCGCGAAACCCCAGGAACATGAAATCACACATTCGCTAAAATGGGCGGATGACGATATTTAATTTTTTACTGCATTTCAAACAATACAATCCCAAAGTTCTCTAATAATAAAAATTTACATTTTTTTAACGAGGTCATTAATTTTTTAATGGGATACAATTCCTAAACATTTTCTCACGCAGCATTTTTAAGTTAAAAAAAAAAAACAAAACCATACGTTGAAGCGCAAGCAACATTGTACCTCAAAGTGTACTTTTTGATAAATATTTGTTTATTTTTTTAGATAACATCACCAATTCTCTTGAAGTGATAAAAAATAGATAAATTTAAGTTCATATTCTGTAATCCTTAAATCAATGTCATGGTCCTGCCAAAACTTCTAAAAACGTCGTAATTTATTCTCTTACATAAATAGTAAAATTTAATGGTCCTAAGTTATTTTTAGGATACTCATGCGTAAAGTTAAAACTAAGGATTTTTAAACCTATGATGTTACGACGCGAGATTTATACTTCAGTCGAATATTTTAAGATGGCGTAATACGATAATGAGGTTCACTTTTTTCAAAGATAGACAAACGTTAACCTGGCTTTTTGTATTCTATGAATTGTTCACAAATCATTTTTTTTTTCGAAAATTGAAAATAAGGCCACGATAATAAAACGAAAATAGAGAGTAAAAAGCTCAAGCTTTTGTATTGTCACAACTTTGTTGACAAAATAAGTCGGAATTTGTTGGCAAGTTGTTTTTCATCCTCATTTTAGATTAACAATCGATTCTTTGTTTCAAATTTAGCCTCATTTAGAATTGTTCAGGCGGATCTCAGAATGCGCACGCCCCATTTAACACCGAAGTTTATCCTGAATGAAAAAAAGCTCAACTCACCTGAAATTTGTTGATTGGAGTGACGTTATGCTAGTTGTTGAATGTGTATTCCCATAACTTGGAAGAACTTCGCGTGTGATATATTCTTCTATAAATTGAAGCGATCTTCCAGAAGCTGCGTAATCACAGTACACAACTGAAAAAAACAAGGTGTCAATAAACTGGGTTTAATTAAATTTATTTTATTTGGGTATGTCATTTTGCCACGAAGAGAAAATCAGACCACAAGGTTATAATGATAGTTGATATGTAATATTGGAAAAATATAATAAATTATTAACTATTGCACGTCCAGAGATAACGTGACCTAAAAACCACCTAACGTCAGAGTTCATTAAAACAATAATAAAATGATTGATTTCATTCCATTCCATTTATTACGAAAAAATAACACCGGCAGAATTTACAAGTTTCAGAGAACAAAGTTTTCAATAAGTTTTAATTTTTAACTAAAACATAACAAAATGTTCTGCACACAAACAGATGTCTAGAGTTAAATTTTTATGTGACGTTTGTGTAAATGATTCAATATTTGAAGTGGTGACGCACAATCAGGAAAATAAAGCAGAACCTTCATATTTAGCAACGTCTTAATAAATTATAACCGCAAGTAAACAATTTGTTGTTTTATATCAAAAACAGCATAAACTATAAACGCCTACAAAACGTTGTTAATATCATTGGTAGAATCCATTCCGCATATGATAAAAGAGCCTGATTTGCATCAATGTCAAGAAAAAACCTTGGCACTTTAAACAAACAAACAAAATATATACTACATTTTATCTTTAGAGACTAATTGATTTTTTGCCATATCTAATGGCGTTGAACCGAGTTGTCTTTCTTCAAACAAAGTTAAACCAAATCAATCATCTGCTGAGGCAAACGTCATTCCGATCATTTACAGTGATGGATTTGACAGAGATATTTTAAACTACGTACGTAATGCAGTTTCTTGGTTTGAGGAAAATGTGATTCCGGTTTGTCAAATTTGCATTAAAAAATGATTAACTACCGGAAAAGTGATCCATTAACCTTCTCTTACAAATTCTAGAAAAACTATATCCCACGACGCGAATTATTTTCAAATGAGAGTCCATTAGTGAGATTAATACTAATTTGTATTATTTAAAGTGAATCACGTTGTAGAGGTCAATTTTTCTAATTAAAAACTACAAAAATTATTTAACTAATTTCACTCTTAGCTACATTTGCATCACTATCAGTGGTATTAATTAAACTCAAAGGAAATTAATTTGCAAATGTATGCATACTATTGCAAATTAAATAAATGTACTTCAGATCTATATGAGTATACTAGTTATCACTAGATGAACGCAAATTACTTAGATTTCCCAATTGTGACGAACAATAAAAAACCAATTACAAATTGTTACCTGAATTAACAAATTGCGAAACTAATTATGATTTAACATACAATCACTTACAAATCTCACCGATTATCCGGAGGATTACGTTATACGTACATCAAATCGTTTAAATTATGACGTTATCAAAGGTGACAATCTTGCATTAAAATAAAATCGATGCGAAACTAACGAGCCTTGCATGACGCTATCGCACCAAATTAAAAATACCATTATGACATTAAATTTTAAATTCACTTACATGATTGCAAATATTTGAACCAAAAACCTATTTTATTGTTTGTTTAATGACGATAAAGAACTCTTTGTTTTTTTAATAAAACGGTGTAAAAATGTGTGTGATCACCATTAGTTTTCAGGCATCCAAAATATCTTCAGTTGAAGAGTCTTTATGAAACGTAAAACCATTTACGTCAGCACAGAGCAATGTTTCTTTGAACTACTATGGTTAATTCAATTTTAGGATCGCATGCCATAAATTTCTTCTTGAATTTATAATATACTTATAAATTTGTGAGGCTCATATAAATGTTAAAAATAGTTGAACCTGAACTACAGAAAAGCCAAAACAAGATAAAATTAGTTATTTGTGGTACTAATGTGAGAAATGGTACTTTGGTACACAACGAACAAATATTGACATAAAAAAGTTTTTCAGACAGTTGTACAAATATTTATAGTACACACTTTTATGGAATACTTAGATATGTCCATACAAACATTTCGTTGTTGCACAAACAAAAACAGAACTTTTGATGTACGGCTTGGATTCCATCAATCATGGATCTCAAAAAATGGTCACATTTCGTATTAGCGAAAATTAAATAACACACTTTATGTTCGTATTTTTTCAATTCTACGTATAGGTATTACAAATTTTTAATCTTGATCACCGAAAGAGCAATAAAAAACACGATCAAAAACAACCATGGATTTTTGATAGTTTGTTTTTGATCAAAGACAATTGTCACGAGTCCATGGTTATCTTTGATCGTGTTTTTTATTGCTCTCTGAGTAGAAGGATTAAGATACTATAAATCTTCTAATTCAAGGAACTATCATAAAGTTATGCAACACGTTAAAGCTACAATATAATACAAACGTCATTTACATTAAACTTCCCTCATTTTTTAAGCACAAACGATGCAACGCAGGTTTTTTATTCACTTTTTAAACATTTATGTTATCTTAATGATAAATATAATTTCTTCATCATTAAAAAAATATAATTTTTATTTACCGAACGTAAGCTAGACTATGAAATATAGGTCACCGTTTCCATTTGTCGCCTGTCTGTGGTTTGTTGGCGATTTTATTAGATAGATAATTGAAATTACTAGACAGAGTGTTGTAAAATTTTACATGTATTTTAAGATCATGTAGGTGGTGAAACGCTAACCAGAATTTATCTTGTCATCCCCACTAACAATTTGATGACGTCAAATTTTTTTCTTCATTTTTTGTCAACCGATTTGACCTATTTTAGAACCAGAATTAGACTTGTCTTAGGATCTCCATGACTTTTTTCAGACCAATTTAATCTGTCTTAAGAGCTCCATCATTTTTTCCTGATCAATTTGACCTGTTTTGGAGCCCCCATGACTTTTTTCCGACCAATTTGACCTGTCCTAGGACCCCCATCACTTTTTCTTACCAATTTGACTTGTCTTAGAATCGGCATCATTTCTTTTGTAGACCATTTTGATCCATCTTAGGGGCCCCATCACTTTTTGTCGACCATCAGATCTGCCTTAAGACCTCCATCACTTTTTCCCGATCAATGTGACCTATCTTAGGATTCCCATGACTTTTTCCCCGCCCATTTTGACCTGTCTTAAGACCTGCATTACTTTTTCCTAACCAATTTGATCTGTTTTAGGATTCCCATAATTTTTTTGACGACCAATTTGATCTGTTTTAGAACCGCCATCATTTTTTGTCGACCAATTTGACCTGTCTTTCAAACCCCATCATTTCTTGTCAATCAGTTTGACCTGTCTTAGGACATCCACCATTTTTTTGCCGACCAATTTGACCGATCTTAGGACCCTCATTTTTTTTTGTTAGACCAATTTGATCCATCTTAGCGGCCCCGTCATTTTTTATCAACCATTTGACCTGCCTGAAGACCCCAATCATTTTTTCTCGATCAATTTGACCTGTCTTAAGACCTGCATCATTTTTTCCTAACCGATTTGACCTGTCTTAGAATTCCCATAATTTTTTGTCGGCCAATTTAAGGTGTCTTAGAATTGTCATTAATTTTTTATCGACCAGTCTGACCTGTCTTAAAACCCCCATAATTTTTGTCGACTAATCTGGCCTGTCGTGGAATCAGCATCATTTTCTGTCGACCAATTTGAGCTGTCTTAGGACCCCCATCATTTTTTTGAGGACCAATTTAAGCTGTCTTAGGACTCCCATTATTTATTGTCGACCAATTTGACCTGTCTTAGAATCGGCATCATTTTTGGTCCATCAGTTTGAGCTGTCTTAGAACCCCCAACAATTCTTGTTGATCAATTTGACCTGCCTTAGGACATCCATTTTTTTGTCGATCTTTGGAATTTCATTTTTTTTTTTTTTTTGTAGACCAATTTGATCCATCTTAGGGGCCCCATCATTTTTTGTCAACCATTTAACCTGCCTTAAGACTCCATCACTTTTTCCCGATCAATTTCAGTTGTCTTAAGACCCCCATGATTTTTCTCTACCAGTTTGACCTGTCTTAAGACCTCCATAATTTTTGTCGACCAATTTGACCTGTTTAGAACCGACAGCGTTTTTTGTCATTTGTCAAAATCAATCTTAACAAGTACTAGCCTCACCCACCCTCCCTCTCTTTTTTAGAGGGTATCTGATTTGCCAAAATCACTCTTATCTTAGCAGGTACTAGCCCCGCCCACCCACCCTCTCTTTTCTTAGAAAGTATGTCATTTGTAAAATCAGTTTAATCTTACCAAGTACCTGTCTTAGAATTGGAATCAGTTTTTGTTGACCAATTTGATCTGTCTTAGAACTGGGATCATTTTTTGTCGACTATAATTTGACCTATCTTAGAATCGTCATAATTTTTGTCGAACAATTTGAGCTGTCTTTGAATCCTCATTTTTTGTGGACCAATCTGACTTGCCTTAGAATCGGCATCATTTCTTGTCGATCAATTTGACCGATCTTAGGGCCCTCATTTTTTTTGTAGACCATTTTGATCCATCTTAGAGGCCCCATAATTTTTTGTCGACCATTAGACCTGCCTTAAGACCTCCATCACTTTTTCCCGATCAATGTGACCTATCTTAGGATTCCCATGACTTTTTCCCCGCCCATTTTGACCTGTCTTAAGACCTGCATTACTTTTTCCTAACCAATTTGATCTGTTTTAGGATTCCCATCATTTTTTTGACGACCAATTTGATCTGTCTTAGAACCGCCATCATTTTTTGTCGACCAATTTGACCTATCTTTCAAACCTCATAATTTCTTGTCAATCAGTTTGGCCTGTCTTAGGACATCCACCATTTTTTTGCCGACCAGTTTGACCGATGTTAGGACCCTCATTTTTTTTTTTTTTTTTTTTGTTAGACCAATTTGATCCATCTTAGGGACCCCGTCATTTTTTATCGACCATTTGATCTGTCTGAAGACCTCAATCACTTTTTCTTGATCAATTTGACCTGTCTTAGGATCCCATGACTTTTTCCCGACCAGTTTGAACTGTCTTAAGACCTGCATCACTTTTTCCCGACCAATTTGACCTATCTTAGGACCCCCATGACTTTTTCACGGCCAGGTTAACCTGTCTTAAGACCTCCCATCACTATTTCATGACCAATTTGACCTGTCTTAGGACCTCCATCATTTCTTAACGACCAATTTGACCTGTCTTAGAACTGGCATCATTTTTTGACGACCAATTTGAACTATCTTAGAAGTAGCATCATTTTCTGTCGATCATCGTTTCGATCAAGGTCAGTTCGGCCGGTGATGGGGGTCTTAAGACAGGTCAAATTGGTCTACAGAAAATGATGGGGGTCCTGACATAGGTCAATGACCTGTCAACAAAAGGTAGTGCCGTTTCTACTCAGGTTAAATGGGGTCAAAGCACTACAAAAGCGGCACTACATAACTATTTGCGACTGGTATTATTTACCTTCTTTTTTCAAACATTGGATTTGTTTGACTGTACTTCACGCGATGGGGAAGTTGAATCTAATAAGATAAAACCAATTCTTTATTTGGTTTATTAATAAATTTTAATAATAAAATTTCACTAAAATCAGCTACAAGAATTTATTGAGCAGAAAAATATTCAACAACTTTGTATTTTTTCTACAATTAAAAATTTTAAGAGTTGAAAAAACCTCTAAATTGTGAAATATACTTGAAGCGATACTAAATCTCTGTTTATGTGTTTTTAACTCAGTCTTCATTACACATATTTGTTATTATTTCAATTCCTAACACCATGTTTGTTCTAAAATTACAAATTGATAAAAAAATAAACAATAAAAATAAAAATAAAATTTTACGGAGAATATTAAAATTATATATTATCGTTTACGTTTCAGTTGTTTTGCTTAACCATACCATACATGATAATTAATTAATAAGAATGTAAACATCCAGACCATCCTTTAACTAAAATATTTCTCTCAGTAAAAATTTACCTGTTCACTGATCTCTCATCTTTTGAAAAAAAAAAAATGGTCTGAATCTAAAATTTAAGTCCAAAAATAATTTCCATTGTCTAAAACATCAAACACTGTCAAAATTTTGAACCAGATAACTCCTTATCATTTAAAACGTATTTACAAAACATCTGCACCGTTTCAGACGTAATCCTAAATCAAACGCATTAGCAAAACACAAGATTGCGTGAAAACTTTCCATAAAAACTATTACTACCCACGCTTATACACGTGTAAAATATATCGTGGAAATATAATATTTATCTCTGAATCCACAACAAACTACAAAGTGTGTATTCGTCTGATTGTGTCTCAAAACGGAAACTTTCCTACGTTAGCAAGATAAAATTTCGACCAATCCTTCACCTTACTAATCGTGTTCTTAACTAAACTGCAATTAACTAGTACAAACCGAAACGTTAATGTTAACAGATTGCAAAAAAATTGCAAACGCATGTCAGCTGAATTAATTGCAAAACCTTACGTAAAGCTCCGTTGGGAAAAAGAATAATATGCCGCATAAAAAATACAATTGAATAAACCGCACTACCAATTTTGGCGATGAAATCCTTGATCTAATAAATTTGCAAAGATAATATTTAGAAAGTTGTCTTGGAGGAACACTTCAATACTTATTTCTAAAACCGATAATTATAGTGCGGTATTTATTTTCATAATAAATTGATCGCTGAATTAGGAATTGATAACTTAGCATTTCGAGCTTAATTACAGTGCCTTTAGTAGGACAATGATTTCCCAGAAAAATTAAAAGAGGATCTACGACGTAACGGTCGCTCTATAAAATAAAATAAGGAAGTTGAACCCAATACCTGTTGCTGTGCAATAAATTGATTTTCAAAAAAAAGGTCTAGACGTCTCTACTCATTTCAAAGTTAAATTATAGAACGTGGACTGTGCTAAAAAAAATCACATTACGCCTGATTCTATCAGCGAAACACGCCATAGACCACTGCGGAATGATAATTTTCTAAAAAAACTTTTCAATTACTGTGTTTACTACGGATTATGGCTGTATCATGCTTGATAAATGGTTTTGTTTACGCAAATTTCGAAGAAAAATACACAGATGTGGCATTAGTTGTAGGCGACTGTAAAACAGTCTTTTTTATCGCAAAAAATAGAAAATAGCAGCCAGGCTAAGATAATCTGGTACATAATCACAAAATCTTCCAGAAATTTTATCACATAGAAATTTTAATTGCAGACATCTTCAAGTTCGATATTATCGATAATAAACTAATTTAACTGGTAATCTTAAGCGATATTATCTGCTGAAAAATAAAGCGAAAACAACACGAAAACAACACAGGAACACAGGACATCCTTTAAGATCAAAATCTTTTCACGGTCTGTGTTATTATTTCAATAACATTCATGAACGCATAAACAATAATTATTGTTACGAGTGGGTACTCATAAAAAATATGATATTGCTGACCGCTTTTGGTGACTGGCCAACATTGAACTTTGTGATGTCGCCATTTAAGTAATTATTTTAACATTCGAATTTTTGTGTGTGAAATTAGTTATAAAGTTGACTACGATTTTTTTTTTTTTGTAAAAATATTTAAAATTATTTACACGAAAGTGCAATCGCCTCTAATACACGACGTATACCGGAAATCAAAGCGAAAATATTTATATTTTTTTGAGACGACATTTCAACGTTGGCGAGGGTAGATGTAAATACATAAGACGTACACGGTTATTTAAAGACAGTGTTCAATGAATTTATTCTGTAAGCAGTTTCCACGGTGTATATGCCAAGTACACTTGCACAGCATGTATGGGAAATAAATACTGAGAAATTTGTCATACATTATTATCTAAATGGTTCCAGAAATAAGTGCCCAAAATCTCAAAGCAGTGCAAATATTTAGCACAAGGGTCATTTTCTGTATAGAAATAATAAACCACGTGTCTAATTTTAAATGTAAAAATTATATTAATTTATAAATATTAAGTGCCGACCTGCAATAAAAACCAATAAAAATAAATGAAAAAGTAGCACGACCGAACATGCAATAACCCCGAAGTTTTTCAGGAAATTGTATTAAACTACTAATTAACCACCGTCCTTCGCCAGTTATTGAAACACGACATCACGCCATAAATCGGAAATAACATCCCACTCGTAACTCCAAATATATCTCCTATATGGGTTTCCAGAGCAAGGCCCTCCATTTTTTAACCCCTTTGGAAATTTCGCTTTTAAGGATACATTTTTTTCCCTCCCATAAATAACACATTTAATCCTGACCCACATTTACCATTATCAAGACCTCGCCAGTATCGATTGGCAAATATGATAGGACCACAGACAATTCGTTCGACAACGCTTGTGAAGGTGAATGGGATCTCTCAGTTCTTATCACCGACACATAAACATTTACTCAGCGGTTAATTACAAGAGCGAAGTTTGGTTTATCGACGCTCCTTGAATGATTTTCCTTGTCGTTACGTTGCGAAACCCATCACATTCTTTCGAAATTTACGACGTCCCTAAAAATATCCTGAAAGAACCCAAGCCGTCTGAACTGAAGACTTCAGTCTTCAGCTGCGTTTACAGCGCGCAATTTCACTGAATTTTAATATCACTAAGCCTCGTTTAATTGCAGACTTAACACTCGGCATATTTTATGCATGCCATGTGTGCGGCTAAACCTGGAAGGCACGTGTACACCGTAAAAATCTAGGCAATGTATAGATTGGTAATATTGACTGAAGCCATTAACAGGCGCGTCGCGATAACTTTTTGAAAACTGATGACCGAAATCCTGTTCGAACCGGATCGGGGATCAATGTCACAAACAACGGAAAGCGTGAAGTAATTTGACGCCAATTTTACTTTTTTTGCATATCGATGAAAAAGTCAAATGCCAAGAACCCAAATTTTATTCATTTTTTATTGCTCCAATAACAACTTAAAATATCTTCAAAAAATACTACTAAAGAATTGGAGTGACACGAAAAATGTTAACAATTTTTTAAGTCAAGCTATGATATTTAGATCATTCATAACTGCTTCTAAAAAATTAGAGAGAGACTAAAATATTGTTTTTTTTTTTTTGTTTGTTTTTTGGCTATAGTTCAGAACAGTGTTATCAATTTTCCATTTATCCTGCGACATTAACTCATCCAACGATTTGTTTTTCTCGATGGAAGCAGATCTAAAAAACTCGCATGTTGTTTTCTCTCGTTCGATAAAAAACTTCAAAAATAAAAAACAAATTTGAGTGACTCATTCGGCATGGACTGACCTTATACCTTACAGCTTTAATAAATTGGTTGGCTTGTGATCATCGTGTGAAACGCCACTTCACTCTAAAACCACGTGAAACGACCCACAACTGCACCGGGAATTGTTCCAAAACTAGATATTCCCACCGCTAACAAGCTTGGAGTAAGTTCAAAAAACTACAACTCCATACTTCTCAATCCTTGAATTGGTGATCTTTTCTTTTTCCGATCTTGGCATACGGTCAATATTATCTAAAATTAGAGAACACGAAACGTGATCTTGAAAAAGTGCCACAAATACAATCTGAATAATATCGAGCGAGCAGAAAGATGGGTCAAAGCCTGGAAAGTTGTGAAATAATAAACGAAACGCGAAAAAGAGTTGGCAAAGTGTTTGTTGCACGCAAACAGAAATGTTATCTGCACCCTAGACAATTCGCCTGGGCTATGATATCACTGCTATTTTTAGAACTAAGTGAATGCAGGACATTTCTATCAAACCTGACCAAAACCAAATGCCTCAGTTTTGGGTTTCGTCCGTTCACTTTTATCAGGAAATGGGAGAGGCCGCATTAATTTTCTATTTCTCTATGTTAAACGAGATTTGGGATGGCAATTGTAGTTGAAAGTTGAAAGTGTGAAAAATAATGTGTGTCCACATAAAGCTGAAACGTCTCAAGAGACCATGTTAAATGTCACACTATTTATACTTCGGTGATTTCGACAAATTGTTCCAATGAATGTAGTTGAATAAAAAACTGCATAAAAGTGATTTATTAAATTTTAATTTTGGATTTAGAAAGTTACTGCGTGGATGCCACCAAATTGCACCATATCTACTTGAAATTATGTCGCACGGTGCATTGAAAATTATGTGTTTTCGAATTTCACAAGATTATTTAAAATTATGATGTTTACTTAATCAGAACCAAGACTCAAATTACGTGAAAATTCTGATTATACACCTCTGGTCCACAAAAATCGGACCGACTGTCTTAAATTGGTCATGAACGACACATTAAAATGTAATTTATTGGAATGACAAGCCGAAATTAAATTTTTACCTTCCCAGAATTATCTAAATTGCCGCTTAACACAACGCTAAATATAAAACTTCAATTTAATGCAACTTGTATCACAGAAACAAGAAAAGGTGCTTCTCGTTTAAAATTACAACGAGTTTTATGCTATAAAGTTCAGTTAATGCTTTAACTTTAAAGAGGAGGATCGAAACATGAACACTATCAAGAAGTAGGAAATAAATTCTGCTAAAAGCATTCACTAATGACCCGACATTTTAGGCGACTTTGTCGTTTCCATAATACAAATTGTACCGCTCATACATTTAGGTTTAATTCTAGGTTCGTGTTAGTCGGTCTTAAATTTCTTAACAAATCAGATTTCTAAAATTTACAGTCTTACATATTTTTGCTTAGCATAGTTTAAACCGCGATACTGGCAGTGGTGTAAATTTTTTTCAATTTAACTCCAAGAAACCAAAATATACAGGGTGTCTAGTACAAACTGTTTTACAAAATGGCATCAAACTACTACGCTGTAAACTTAATTTGTATACTTCTAAATTCATTCAATAATGCAAATAAAGCTGCTTGTTTTGTTTTATTTCCCAAAATACATATTTCTTAAATTTTCTAAATTCACTAACGCGGAATTTACGTCAAGTCCAGTTAAACAATAAATATTTATAATGGTTGGACGGAAAAATAATAACTCTAATTATATTTCTGCAGCTACAATTATTTTCAAGTTTTTTTGGCCCGTGCAAGTGTTTCAGCTTCTGTCATGGTCACGCCACTGTCCAATAGGATTTTTCCTATACTTCTATCTCTCAACATTTGTCGTTCTTGCTCTCTTAATTTAATTTTGTCCTGTACTCGTTTAATTTTTTCTATTTCTTATTTTACCTCTCTTTGTAATGTCCATACTTATCTTGAATACTACGTCTTTTACTTATCAATTTTGTCCCAAACATTCAGTTTTCCTTTGCTATCTGTTGTACAGTTTGGTATTCGAAAGTTTACGTATTCTGGTTTTCCCCCTTTTATCACTTTATTCCTTTTGTATTTATCTTCCATACATGTTGATCTTTGTTCTACCTTCATTTATCAATACTACTTTTAATAATTGGACATGGTATTTTACATTCGCTTACTTCACTTTTTTATTTATATTTTCCTCGTAATATGTTTTGCGTTTTTTCTTAATATATATAGTATTCTTTGAACAACACGATACTCAAAAACATGTTTTTAATTTCTTGTAAAGAAATAAGTATTTTTGCAGTTAAGCTCCGCCCCCTTGGTTCACGGCCAATAAAAAAGAGTCATCACAATTGAGATAGGGCGGGTGGGCGGGCTTACATTTTGCCTTTTTGTTTGACGTTGCTTTTGGACCTGAAAATTGTCATTTATAAACTCCGTTGCCAAACTGCCGTTGATAGCAACTTTTATGTTCACCTTTTGCCATATTTGAAGGGGTTGTAGAAGAAAAGTGGAGGATTTAAGTTGATTACTACAAAAATTTACCATGTTTTAAGCTTCTTAGTGCCGAAGTAAGTGTACACATATTAAGAAAGAAAAGCAAAATGTAGCCCCGCCCACCCACCCTATCTCAATTGTGATGATTTTTTTTATTCGTCGTGAACCAAGAAAGCGGAGCTTAACTGCAAAATCCTTATTTCCTTACGAGGAATTAAAAACATGTTTTTGAATACCATATTGTTCAAAGAATACTATGTATATTAGAAAAAGATAAAGCCAAAGATTAGGCCCCACCCATAACGGTCCCGATTTCAATTCTCAATTATGATGAATTTTTCATTCGTTGTCAGATCTAGGGGAGGGGCTTAATTGCAAGATCCATATTTGTCTACAAGAATTTACCATCTTAAACATGTTTTAAGTTTCTTGCTCTGAAAAGATGACTTCGTATATTAAGAAAAAAGGCAAAATATAAGCCCCGCCCACCCGCCCAGTCTCAGTTGTAATGATTTTTTTTTAATCGTCGAGAGCCAAAAGAGCGGAATTTAAATGCAAAAGTTCTTATTCCTATTTCTCTACAAGAAATTACAATGTAAAACATTTTTTTGAGTATCGTGTTATTCAAAGAATACCAGGTATATTAAGAAAAAAATTAAAGCCAAAGATGCACCTCCCCTGATCTAAATAGTAATGAAGTTTGTATTCATTGCAGAGCTAGGGGCGGAGCCTAACTGCAAAATCCATATTTCTTTACAAAAATTGAGCTTTTTAAACGTGTTTTAAATTTCTAAGAAGAAAAATCATCACAATTTAATGGGGTTTATATTTTACCTTTTTTTCTTAATGTACAAAATATGCTTTGAACAACTCTATACTCAAAAACATGTTTTTAATTTCTTGTAAAGAAATAAGTATTTTGCAGTTAAGCTCCACCCTCTTGGTTCACGGCGAATTAAAAAAATCATCACAATTGAGACGGGGTGGGTGGGCGGGCTTACATTTTGCCTTTTTATTTTAATATGTGTAGCCTTCTTTTCACAACATGAAACTTAAAACATGTTTAAAATGGAAAATTTGTAAAGGAATTACAATTAGGCTCAGACCCATAATTGCAAAATCCATATTTTCTTACAAAAATGTTCCGTTTTAACTTTGTTTTAAGTTGCTTGTGTGAAAAAATACCTATGTATATTAAGAAAAAAAAGGCAAAATAGAAGCCCCGCCCGCCCGCCCTTTCTTAATTCTGATGATTTTTTTTTTCGTCGTAAGCCGAGGGGCGGAGTTTAATTGCAAAATCCTTATTTTTCTACAAGAACAAAATCGTGTTTTTGAGTAACACGATGCTCAAAAACATGCCGAGTCTGTACGCAATCCTGAATTTTTGGTTGAAATTAAGATACTGATATTTTCTATAAGTTCCGGTTGCCAACTGTCAAGATTGACAGATTGTTGACATTTCTAAATTTGGACAATGTGTCCAAATCATAACCTAAATTTATAAAATATCACGACTGACATATCTGTCACAGAATTACTTCCGTTATACCAACATAAACGCAAAAAAGTTCACATTTTTATGTCAAAAGTATTGTGCCAACAGACTCAGTCATTTCTAATCACGCGCTAGTTTCAGTAATATTTTTCTTCCTAATTCTTCCCATGATTCTTCCTTGGCTTGATTTATCACTTCCTTTACCATACTTATCTGTTCTTCTATACTCGAGATGACTCCTCATGTCAGCTAGATGTTGTCTCCATTTCCGTTTCCTTAATTTAACATTCCACCATCTGGTCTCCCTATTCCTGTTTATCTTTATTACCCCGCATATATCCTTTGTTATGCTTCAAAAAGAGTTTTACACATTTCCTGTGACTATTCCATGTTCAACACTCACATAACATTTTTTTTTTAATTCTCCAACCCTATTTCTACAATTACAGTTACTTTAAAGTTAAACCTACAAGAAATTTTTATGATTTATCTTTATATTTTTTAAAGGTATAGAAGAATATGTTATGTTATAAAATTTAAATAACATTTACTACGCAATATTTTGATATGACGTCATCACTGTTGATGAAGATGATTAGACAACGATTGGTTAGATGTGATAATTCAGAATCATATAAAGGGGTCGAAAAACATGAAAGTTGGTAGTTACACGAAGGAAGTAAAAATCTTCGAACAGCATGAACTTTATCCACTCTAAATTTAATTGCGATTTATTTAAAATTAGTTTCATTACAAACATCACCGTTAGTTGGAAAATTATTGCGAAATCCCACTTTGTGGGTAGGAAGTGGTAACTGGAATTGAAATATTTGTAAACAATCATGCATCACCATTGCAGAAATCAAACAATAAATACCCAGAAGTTCTCAACTGATCAATCCAGTTTTATCTGCTTCAGAAAACCCTGGAAATTAAATGTGATAGTAACACGAAACCATTGACATTTTTCTGCTAAACTCGGCCAGTTCCAATAAAGACACAATAGCACAAAATGTGGCAACATACTGGTGAAATTATATTAACAAATAAAAAAAACACCCAACAAAAGTTATTAAAATATTTAGGCCAAAACTGTGTCCTTTCGAGAGGTGTGTATACAATCTCTACTGACGTGAAAATTGTAATTACATATTTCCTGTAGCGTAACAATACTGACGACCAACAACGCGTAACATCACAGGTACTCATTTGTATTTTAGAGGCGCAAAAATGGAAAATTTTCGGTTTTAGGACAATCAAAATTGAACCTGAACTCTGCTTGCACGACATTATTAGTGAGAGTTCGCAAACATTTTCCCCCTAGGAGTACATATTGTTATAGGACACAATTAACTCCAAATAAGGCGATAAACTTTGAGAGTAACCGCTATCTTAACCACCTATAACACCTTGATGGCGTAAATTTACACTGATGACATCATCAGAAATTCAATGCGTCATAAATATGCCATTATCTCCACCGCGTAATAACCCGCATTGATCCATTCTGAAAGCTCTAAAATAAGCATCACTCACCGAAAAGCTCTATTACACAATGCCTAATTTCGTCTTCATTATCAGGGAACGCGGAATGAGTACAGCACTTTACATTATTTTAATCGTGCTTTAAATGAATGACATGCAGGTTCCACTTCGCGTGCCACAGAACCATAGTAGTGTCCAAAGCTTTTGCAGTCACTTGGTCATGGCTAAAAATAGAGCTTGAAGGGGCAACCAGCTTTTAAAAATACCTGTTTGGGGAGGTAAGCTGACGTGTTAATAACAGTTCTGATAGTACACAATTCGTAGGCGAAAACTCTTTCTTCTGTGAATCTTACTAGAAATCGATTCAAGGAAAGTGCATGTCTAGAGGTTATTTTGACGCCAGCTTTTCAAGGAAACGCGAACTAGTCGAACTACAACATATCAATATTATGTTAAAAAGCTTTCACAGAGTGATGATGCACTCGCGGGAATTCCATACTAACGATCTACATTATTAATAGTTCACCTAGGACTAATAATAGGGCTCATTTATAAGTTTAAGTTGTCATTGACCTCCCGTTTTTCAGTCCCTTTGACACTGAGTTATGGTTGTTCCGATTAAATCCGCACGATTTTAATTGTCCTCGGGTAGTCAACGTCCCGACAATTTATTATTATGAGTCAATTCCCAGAAATTCGAGTTCCCACTTGACAGAATGGAAAAACAATGTCCACATCAGGCTAATTACAGCGGACACAAAAGTGACCCTGGTAGAACAAACAGTGCTAATATAATAAAGAGAACACGCGTTTCAATAACGCAATAACGTCAACCACTAACAAATTAATCGCTTTTTAAGTGCTTAGCTTTGAGATTAATTGAAGAAATGATAAATCAGTCCTGGAATTCCTTGTTGGCAACATGACGGCTTATTTGTACACGGAAATGTGATTGTCCCAATTTCGCGATTATAAAAGCTTCCACATAAATAAGCCCCACATGAAAGGAGGAAATAAATTATTTTCGAGTGCACAAGACACCAGGATGCATCGAGATCTGAAGCCGACTCAGAAATAGATTTTTAAAAACGACTTCCTTTTCCTCTTTTAAACTTACTTAAACGAAACAATGTTCGGATTCGAGAAAGTGCAAAAAAAATAGAAAGTGCGTCAGACATGTCATAGGAAGCGCATAATCCGGAAAATTCAAATTAATCAAACTTTCTTCGATCATTATTGCGCCTGTTATTATTATGCGTAATCCAGGTCTTTCACTGGCGATCTTTTTATCATCAAGACCTTCCCTAGCCTGAAGAGTCCGAATTAAATGGAGGTCGTTCCAAAAATATTGAAACTAGCCGACTTTTTCCGCGATATTTTCACCGTTGCGGATCCTTGGCGCTAAACTTGACATTGCAGCCACAGATATTAGAAATTTATAGCAGCAATGAGGTGAAGCCGCTTTTTAATTTCAACAAAAAGCTCCCGATGACGTCAATCACATATTTCGTTCGAATAAATTGCAGCCGCCGTAAACAAACATCTAAACGTAAAAAACAAAGATCGCTCTTTTAACATGTGTAAAAAATTAATAATACGAAACGAAAGCGTCGTTTCAGGGCCGAAAAGTGGCCGTCAACTCGCGACACATGCGTGAGTGCAAACAATATCATAAATCAACATAATTCTTTCGAATAAAGAGCATTATTCAAAGACAAACTTTCTACATGCTAAACTATTAGCTGCAATAAAAACCAGAATGACATCACCGTCGTAAATAATGATTAAATTCAAAGCTTGATAAAGTTGATCAAAACAAGTACGGCTTGGAGCAATGAAAGGCGACTTAATGTCTAGCAAGACAACCGCTACCACATGGTGATTACGAAACAATTATAATTGCGGTTTCGCATCATTTCGGTTACGGCTATCTACATTTACAATTTGACATTTAACAAACCGTCTTGGGGCTCTACGGGCCGCTGAAATTGCGCAACAATTTTCGTGATTAATGACTTTCCTGCGGATTATGCCCGTTCTACTTGCTGAATCGGCAAATTTCGCATGCACCGTCGAGCTGGATCAGAGTTTATCTGCAGATAATACGAGTTTTGGTTTAATATTTACATAACAGACGCAAGAAGTTCAATGATTGGAGGACGCCGAAATGGCTACCGATCAGGCAAAAAACAACAACGTTTCAATTAGCTATCAAATGATTAGCACAGAATGTTTCACCATAGCCACATAAATATTTATAAATCGCTTATTAATATTTTTTGCTGGAGAGTGTTAACATTGACTGCTTGGTTTCATATTGTGAAGTTAAAAAGCAACGTAGCGTATTAACTTATCTTCATGGCGCGGCGAAAATTAAAAAAAAAGTGGAATTATTAACCCTATTTGAAGAGTGATAAAGTATAAAGTACCAAGCAAATAAAGATAAGTGTTATTACATTTCCGATGTTTCCTTGTATTTATTTTTACTCGACCAAAATATTCGCTTTACTTTAAATTCTCACATCAAAATAACATTCCGTCGTGCAATATTTTACTACTACACATGAATGAACAATGAAATTTTTATTATATCACTGCATATTTGTTAGTTCAGTGAAAAACTGATAACAATAGGCAAACAGAACATAGCACGCAGATTTCATAGTTGTTCTAGTCAAAACAGAAACCCATGCCAATCTAAGAATACCTACAAAAATAAATTTCCAATCAAATGAATCCAACAAAGCTGTAATCGTAACTAATTTATTGAAACTTGCTTGACGTTTACACAATTTACTGCTACAGTGTACTGCAAAGGTCTGCACATTTTCAAATAATAGCTCTTCAATTCATATAGAAATCACATGCTGTACGAATGATACGAACATTTTATTCAAGTCTGTTGGGAGTTATTGTGTACGAGTAGACACAGTTATAAATTTATTGGCACGAAATTAAAGCTCCATTATGTACTGTAAACCGCGCAGTGATAATTTCTGGTCAGCTTTTATTCCACGTAGCAGTCTACAGGATGTTTCACCGGAAAAGATACGAACAAAAAGGAATCACGTGAGTAGGTAGCAGCTGGAAAAAGAAGAACGATAAGTGCAGACCATCTGTCATAAATAGTAGGACTTCAAGACGACTTTGAAATTTTTTGCATTCATGTTAACAATAATAATGACAATAATCAATATACAGTGAAGGTAAGATGTTTCTCTGTGTATAATCGTACTTAGTTAAAGTGGGCGATATCAGGTTTTTCCAACTAAATGAAAAAAATATTGCAACACATCTTGTTATTTAGGTATATAATTTAAAAATATTTTCTAATATAGAAAATGTTTCATGTTCCATGTGTAATTTCTATAATTTTATATAAAATTACAAACTTCATTTTCAAAACCAACGAAACAAGAAAACATTTAACATTAATTTCTTTTTAGGTGAGTCATGTAAAAATTGGTCCAAGGTCACTTAAGCAGAACTTCCACCGCCTATACAGCATATATTAAAAATTTAATTCATAATAATAATAACAGTAATGTATGTGCATATTTCCAAATTTCCAAACCCTGTATGAGCAATTTTACAAAATATTACTGCATTCATAAACCACAAGTATACTTATAAAATTTTACATATTTTTGGTAGAATTTATTCGGCGAAATTTTGCGATGCCGTCATCAGCGAACAAACGACAGATGGCAAACAGACAGACAGACGGAAACGAAAACCTACTGATTTGTGCTTTAGGGTACATGAAACATCCAGAAAACCTGAAATTAGTCAGTCATCGGATGAACTCTATTGCAATGCTTCATTACGTTCGGGAAGTAATAAAAATATATGTAATGTAGTAATTAAAGTTTATACGTAATTTATTATGTTATAAAAACCAATATAAAGATATATAAAACCACTATAATCCAAAATAATTCTAGGTTGTTCACCTAAATGACTCAAGATAGTCTGTATCAAGATAGTTTATTTAATTAACACTTGGAACAAAAACGATTTTTTAAAGATATTTAAGTAGTTTCAAGCTTAGTTATATGATCTTAACTTATAAAGCATACTTTAGAAGGCTACTTTTAGATAAATTTGGATATTTCCGATATTAAATATGCCGATTGTCAAGATAAGTATTTAAAGAAATGTCTATTTTTAGCTTCCACTTAATGTTAAAGTAAAATATTTTTATTACATTCGATGCTTTATTTTTAGCACACAAATCTCAAGCAAAATTTTTATTAAACCCTTTGAACCAACGACGATATTTATAAGATTACATTTTTAATTTCCGAACGGAAACTAGGAAATATTGTATGTAACAAGCAAAGAAGGTCCGCTTTTCCCATCTGTTGGCGATACTTGACTGATATTTGTGAAATTTAACATGGATTTTAAGAATAAATTTAAGTGGAAAAACACTAACTAAAATTTAATTGGTCAAAAATTGTTTCCTCGCACCGAAAATACAATGAAACATATCCAGTATTTTCGAGTTGAGTTTTTACTTTACACAATTTTGTGATGACGTCATCAACATTTTTACAAGGACACGTATATGAACTTGGATTGGTGCAATGTAGTACTTGCTAAGATAAGATTTTGGTAAATGACTGAACAATATTAAGAGTAATCACTGGAATGAAGAGGGGGTGGGTGGGCGGGGCTATTGCTTGCTTATGAAAGATTCTGTATGTAAAAGTTAAACTTTGCCCCGCCCACCCACCCGTTCTCTAACTTTATTCTTCAGAAATAAAAAATAAATATTATAGCAATTAAGTAGTATAACCAAAAAATACGATTAAGGGTCAGCCTATGTTCTCTTAGTTCCCATTCTCACTTTACAAAAGAACATATAATTCACCCCGCCCACCCACCCTTCCGCCATTTCGGTGATTCATTTTGTTCAGTCCGAATGAAAGGTGGATCTCAATTGAAGAGAGATAAAATCGTTAGAATAAGAACAGCGTGTGCGGGTGGGGCTAGTATCTTCTAAGATAAAACTGGTTGTGGCAAACGACATACCCTCTAAGAAAATAAAGGGCCGGTGGGCGGGGCAAGTATTTCTTAAGATAAGATTGATTTGGTAAATGACATATCTTCTAAGAAAAAAGGGGTGGGTGGGCGGGGCTAAAATTTGCCAAGCTACAACTGAACAATATTAAGAGTAGTGACTGGAACGAAGAAGGGGTGGGTGGGCGGGGCTACTGCTTGCTCATAAAACTAGAGAAACGCTACATTTAGGCCTGCCCACCGGCTTATTTTATTTAGTGTAAAATGGCAAATGAAAAATAGCAGCATGTATTATATTCCCAAAGTTTTCTGTGAAAATGGAGTGAGCAGTTATTGAATTAATCAATAAAATAAATTAACCCATTCATTAATTTTTTGCACATTTTAGGTACAATTTATTCCGCAAAATTTTGAGATGACGTCAGTTTTTGAGGGGAATAAGCAGATATATTTTGATTAACAATTTACCATGCTTACAATTACTTTAAAACGTATGAAAGATTTCAAAGTATTCAGTTTGGCAATTCCAGATTAATTCAATAAAATAAATTGACTGATTCATTTTTTCTAGTCACCCTGTATAAGAAAATCTAAAAAATATTAATGCAGTGATACATTACAAGTATAGACTGATCATATTTTGCAAATTTTAGACAGGATTTATCCGATAAAATTCTAAGATGACGTCATCAATTTATTGAGGTTAATAAACGGATACATTTTGATTCAAAAGTTACCATGCTTATAACAACTTCAAAACCTCTGCAATATTTCAAACTATTCAGTTTTGCAATTCTTGATTTAATCAATCAAATACAAAGTCATTTTTTTGAGTCTCATGTACAACCAAATCTAAAAAATATTAATGCAGTGATAAATCACAAGGATCAACTCAATAAACTTGCACATTTAAGTAAAGATTTATTTAGCAGGTGACGTCATGAATATTTTAGGGGGGATGAGCAAAAACATTTTGATCAAAAATTTACCATGCTTATAATAACTTTAAAACATCCCCAAGACTTCAAAGCATTCTGTTTTGCAGTTCCTTATTAAATCAATAAAATAAATTCAAGTATTCAATAATTTTTTTGTCACCCTGTATAAGCAAGTCCAAAAAATATTAATGGAATGATAAAGCACAACTAAAAACTCATCATATTTTGAACATTTTAGTTAGGACTTATACGGCTGACGTCATCAATTTTTTGGAGGGGATAAGCAGATATATTTTGACTAAAAATTTATCATGCTCTTCATTACTTTTAAACATCTGCAAGATTACAAACCATCCGGTTTGGCAGATTCAAAATTAAATTGCAAAATGTTGTTTCATGATTTTAATTTTTTTTTTCCAAAAAATCTGGACGTTTCAAGTAAAAACTCAACACGGACTATGTTATTTTATACAATTTAAAAGTCATTTACTATGTTTAATTTTGAAGTGACGTGATCATATTATTGGTGGAAATGATTAGACAAATATGGGTTAGCATTTTATCATCTACATGATATTCTACATGATATTCCTAAGTTTTTAATTTTTTCCTAAAATTCTGGATATCTTATTTCATAAAATTTAAAAAATCAATTTTAGAGCCTGACTAGCCAAATTTTTGTTAGCGTTTAACCATATTATAGATATATTGTATTATATTCCTAATATACGTACATACAAAATGTGACAATCGGTAATCGGTCCAGTAGTTTCGGAGATTACTTGTCTAATAAAAATGGATCCAAACAGACAGACAGACGGAAACGGGAGACCACTTTTCTCGTTCTATAGAGGTCGCGACACGTCGATAAAAGATGAAAGTGGCAATTCGGCCGGTATTATCTCAAAAAAATCAAAATTCTACATTTCACAATTTAACTCAAAAACCACAACACCAAGTCACTCAAATGTTGCAAACACTTGAAGGTTATTGCAAAGATAGTAAATCGCTAAGTAAAATTTATTCGTTTAACCCCTCCAAAAACTTGATGACGTCATATCAAAATTTTGTTAGATTAATCCTACCTAAAATTTGGTGTGGTTTACTATATTTTTGACAACTGCTTATACAGGATGTCGCAAAAACTTAATATCTGAAGCATTTTTTTATTGATTAAATCAAAAACTCATTTTCCTTAAATTCTAGTATACTACTGTTCCAAAATTTTAAGATTAAAAAAGCGAAAGTGATATTTGAAAAGAATTCTAAGAAAAGGATAAAAAGTAGCACGAAATGTGTTGAACAAAAATCGTTATTATTGGTCAGAACGTATTTTTAGCTTCCACTGAATATTAAAGTAATCATTTTACTTACATCTACGTCTAGAAAAAACTGTAGGAGTTCTTTCTGAATATCAGATTGCGAAGAATGAATAAATAAATAAATTTTTTGCGCTGCCATAGTTGTAATTGACATTTTACGTTGACACGTGGCGTGTCGTAATGGCAATGAAAAAGGATCTAGCGCCGCAAAATACAAACGAGGAATTTAAGCTTTGAAAAAATAAATTGATTATCACAAAGTAATTACTACTAATTGATAATCATGTATCTAAAGTTATTATAACAAAAAGTGGCTCAAAATTTTAAAAAAGCGCAATTTAAGTTGTAATCTTAAATAGGGGAATTTGTTGATCAAAATTTGGATTTGTAGTAATTTGACAGTTGACACTATTCGATGGTTTGGTTTATGTTGTTGACAACTATTATGTTATTACTATTTGTTAGTAGTTCTTGTTAATTAAAAAAACCGTTTAAACTTGACGTTATTCGCAACCTCACGCTGAATCATAATCACAAGATTCTCTCTGATCTGGAGCCGTAAATAAAAATGTTTCCACTGGTAAGTATTTCAGACTTCTTGGGCTTGTGTCATTCTGCCGCTTTAAAAACGCTGTTAACTTATAAAATTTCGAATGATTTATATTATGTTTGATGCCAAGAGTGCTTTTCAGAACTGAATATATTGTCCACAGTGTGGAGGCTTTCATGATTTCCGACTTAATTTGGAAATAAACCAAGAGCGTCGTTTCAGAAAATTCGCGTATTTTATTTTCTTCGCACCACTTGATGAATTTTTGATATTCGGCTTCATATGGACCTGCGGATTTTGCAGGCAACAAATTTGCAGTTGCTTTATCTGCAATTTTCTGAATACGTGCACGATTTTCCATTTCAACTTTGAAATTCAAAATCTAGACCGGACAAATTGACAGATTGGTATTTGACGTATTTGGTAATAAATTCAATACCAACATAATTTCGGTTCAGAAATATTTATTCTTTTAGCGATTGAAAAATGTTATTTTTCCAAAAAGGCAGCGCAAAAAATATTGTATGATACTCGTGTGAAAACTCCATTGCATTACTCACTTACATACAGCGCTCGACTGCGTCTCGCGCCGTATTCCCGTTCGTAATGCAATGGACCGTTTTCAACACTTGTAACATAAATAACTATTAAACTTCACGGATATTTCAAGGTTTAAAATCAGTTTACTGAGGGAATGATGAATCGATAACTGCATTACCATCTTTACGACAATGCTAATGTACACCCAAAATTTCACCAAATACTTAAAAGCACCCTGTATATCTTTTACAATTATCACTGAATGGGAACGTGCAATTTCCGAGATATTTTGTAACCATCTCAAAATATTTATATAAAAAAATCTACGCGACTTTCAAAAGCTCGAATCGTAGCCAGTAAACAATCGAAAGTATTTACTGCAGGCCCACGACCCGATTACTTAAAAAAAAAAGAATTCGAAAACAATTAGATAACAGAAAGGAACAGGTGGTGCTAAAAGTAGTAGCACTCGCACTTAAAAAAAATCGTAATAATAAACGTCGTTAGTTTTCCTTGCAGAGCTTACAAAAATGTGTGAAATTTCACACATCAAAGCGAAAAGTAAAATACTCTTCCTTAATTAAAAAAAAAAAACCTAATGTCACCACACGGCTGTAAACTGGCACCGCGTCAAAAGTAAATTTGCTAAACGTGTTTAAAAATAAAAAAGTAGCCCCCCATTCCAAGAACAATATTTGCATACATCAGTTCGTAATAAAACGATGTTTTCAAAGTTGTCGACATTATCTCGCGCAAAATTAAAAGCATGTGAAAATGAGATTAAAGCGTTAAGGGGCGTTGAACCATGGGCTGAACAAATACGATAGCTCCATCGATCCTAGGCTCCTTATTAATAATCCAACAAAAAATGGGTAGTCAAAAAGTAATTACACGCTACAGCAACGAGCTCGAAGATAAAAGGACCACCACCATTTTGGGGCCGGGTTATTGTACTCTTGATAACAGGTCCCACCAACATTGGTGTGAGGGTAGGTCACCCCTGATCGATACTTTGGCACGTGCACCCCTGCCGAAAACAACACAAACAAAACAAGGAAATCATCATCCCTTGCCCCACTTAATTTTCCAGGAACGCATTCTCGTTCGTTCAACTTAAAATTTGTTCACGGAATACGAGTCTTGCTGGCGCAGCGACGCACTGTCTAGGAAAATACGACAACTATTTTTACAAGTGGACGCCATTAGCGGTTCCGAGAAAAGCTATTCAACATGATACAATTTATCTCATTGTTCATGCCTCATTTTTACTAACATCTGTTCGAGTTGTCGCGTTTAACAATTTTTGCACGGTGCCCCGGATTCTTTTCGCAGAAATGATCGGCTGGAAAATGGGTTACATGTGAACATGTGTAGTAATTAGTTCGCCCTGAACTTATAAATAAGAGCGAACGATTTAAGCATCATTCTAACGAGAGTAAAAGTTATGCAGAAAATAAAAAAGTGATTATTGATTGGCTAATTTTGTACGTGTCGTTCAACCAACCGCAAATTGATGCTTTTGACACCTGCTTCCCAATAAAACTGAAAACCTAATTGATAGGCTATAAATAAAAAATTTCCTGCTATAAATTAAAACAGCCGGAAAAACTAAAGTGGGTGACAAAAATAATGTCGTATCTGCTATCGTATAAATAAATTATTAATCCATCTAACTGGAGCCGAACTTTTTTTTTTATTAGGATGTAGTGTTGCTGTTAAAATATGTTACTCCCTTAATCGTACTCTTCTTTTCTTTAAGACCGTCGTAAAGCAAAAAGCTGTGTACATTTGTCTTCCGATTAGCAAATCGTTTTAAGATAGCTGAATCCTCGAACTTCCCTCACCCCTGAAGTGAAGATTTTTGTTTTCCGATGACCTCTATCAAACCATTGGCGTAAATAACACTCTCGCAGCTTTTTCGACTTGAATTTTTCAATTCTTCGATTTTTTATTATTTTTTGTTTCTTTAGTTTTTCGATTTGCAATTTTTCGAGTTTTTAAGTTTCAATTTTTCAGTTTTTCAATTTTACAACCTTTGAATTTTTTAGCTTTTACATTTTGCAGTTTTTCGATTTGTTTCCCGAGTTTTCAATTTTTAATTTTTCAATTTTTAGTTTCTTTACAATGTCTTGTTTTTTTTTTAATTTCTTTCATTTTTCGATTCAACATTTTTACGACACCCAATTCGTCGAGTTTTCATTTTCTCGTTTTTCCCACTTTTGAATGTTTGATTTTTCAGATTTTTTGAGTTTTCAACTTTTAATTTTTCAGTTTTTAGTTTCTGCAATTTCTCGATTTAAAATTTTGCAATTTTTCGATTAGTTAAAATCAGTGGCGTAAATAATACCCCCGCAGTTTTTTGACTTGAATTTTTCAATTTTTTTTTGTCTTTTTGTTTTTTCAGTTTTTCGATTTGCAATTTTTCGAGTTTTAAAGTTTAAATTTTCAGTTTTTCAATGTATTCCAATTTTGAATTTTTCAATTTTTCGTTTCGGTCTTTTATTTTCTCTATTTTTTCATTTATTCATATTTTTAGTGTTTTTTTTGCCTTTTCAATTTTAATTTTTTCAGTTGTTCGTTTTTTCAATTTTTCAGTTTGAGATTTTGCAATTTTTCGATTCTCAAATTTTTCGTTCTTCCAAAGTTTCGATTTGCAATTTTTCGATTTTTAATGTCCTAATTTTATAATTCCTTATGTTTTTTTAATTTCAATTTCTTCCATTTTTCGATTCTTCATTTTTTTTTTGTTTCTTGAATTTTACGACATGCAACTCTCCGAGTTTTCATTTTTAAATTTTTTAGTTTTTCGATTTTCCAGCTTTTGAATGTTTAATTTTTCAGATTTTCGATTAGCAATTTCTGGAGTTTTCAACTTTTAATTTTTCTATTTTTCTATTTTTCAGTGTTTTTTTTTGCTTTTTCAATTTTAATTTTTTTGGCTTTTAGTTTCTTCAATTTTTCGAGTTGCAATTTTTCGAGTTTTTAAGTTTAAATTTTTCAGTTTTTCAAAGTTCCAACCTTCGAATTTTTCAGTTTTTAGATTTTGCAGTTTTTTTATTTGAGTTTCCCGAATTTTCAGTTTTTGATTTTTTAATTTTTCGTTTCGATCTTTTATTTTCTTTATTTTTTCATTTATTCGTACCTTCAGTGTTTTTTTTGCTTTTTCAATTTTTTTATTTTTTCGTTTCTTTAATTTTTCCATTGGAGATTTTGCAGTTTTTTGATTCTTAAATTTTTCATTCTTCCAAATTTTCGATCTGCAATTGCTCTATTTTTAATGTTCTAATTTTATAATTCCTTGTTTTACTTAATTACAATTTCTTAAATTTTTCCATTCTTCATTTTTTCTTCAATTTTACGACATGCAACTCTTCGAGTTTTCATTTTTAAATTTTTTAGTTTTTCGTTTTTCCATCTTCTGAATGTTTGATACTTCAGATTTTGAAAATTTTCGATTTGCAATTTCAGGAGTTTTCAACTTTTAATTTTTCAATTTTTTGATATTTCAGTGTTTTTTTTTGCTTTTTCAATTTTAATTTTTTCAGTTTTTGGTTTCTTCAATTTTTCGATTTGAGATTTTGCAATTTTTCGATTCTTAAATTTTTCATTCTTCTAAATTTTCGATCTGCAATTTTTCGATTTCTAATGTTCTAATTTTATTTCTTGTTTTTTTTTAATTTCAATTTCTTCAATTTTTCGTTTCTTCATTTTTTTGGTTCTTCAATTTTACGACATGCAACTCTTCGACTTTTCATTTTTAATTTTTTTAGTTTTTCGGATTTTCATCT
The DNA here is from genome assembly GCF_036711695.1 of Zophobas morio. Classification (NCBI taxonomy): domain Eukaryota; kingdom Metazoa; phylum Arthropoda; class Insecta; order Coleoptera; family Tenebrionidae; genus Zophobas; species Zophobas morio. The sequence continues at coordinate 14,379,259 of NW_026972107.1, forward strand.
TTTCAATGTTTGATATTTCAGATTTTGAAAATTTTCGATTTGCAATTTCAGGAGTTTTCAACTTTTAATTTTTTCAGTTTTTAGTTTCTTCAATTTTTCGATTTGAGATTTTGCAATTTTTCGATTCATAAATTTTTCGTTCTTCTAAATTTTCGGTTTGCAATTTTTCGATTTTTAATGTTCTAATTTTATAATTTCTTGTTTTTTTTAATTTCAATTTCTTCAATTTTTCGTTTCTTCACTCAATTTTTCGATTCTTCATTTTTATGACATGCAACTCGTCGAGTTTTCATTTTTAAATGCTTCAGTTTTTCGTTTTTCCAATTTTTCAATGTTTAATTTTTCAGATTTTGGAAGTTTTCGATTGGTAATTTCAGAAGTTTTCAATTATTAATTTTTCAATTTTTTGCTTTTTAAATTTTAATTTTTTCAGTTTTTCGTTTCTTCAATTTTTCGATTTGAGAATTTGCAATTATTCGGTTAGTTAAAACCAATTGTCTAAATAACACCCCCGCAGTTTCTTGACTTGAATTCTTCAATTCTTCATTTATTTTTGTTTCTTCAGTTTTTCGATTTGCAATTTTTGGAGTTTTCAACTTAAAATTTTTCAGTTTTTCAATTTTCCAACGTTTGGATTTTTCGGTTTGTAGATTTTGCAGTTTCTCGATTTGAGTTTCCCGAATTTTCACTTCTTGACTTTTCAATTTTTCGTTTCGATCTTTTGTTTTCTTTATTTTTGATGTTACGACTTTATAATTCCTTGTTTTCTTTTAATTTCAGTTTCTTCAATTTTTCGTTTCTTTAATTTTTCCATTTTTTATTTTATTTATTTCTTCAATTTTACGACAAGCAACTCTTCGAGTTTTTATTTTAAAATTTTCCAGTTTTTCGTTTTTCCAACTTTTTAATGTTTGATTTTTCAGATTTTGAAATTTTTCACTTTGCAATTTCTCGAGTTTTCAACTTCTTTGTTTTTTCAATTTTTGGATTTTGTAAGTTTTTGGTTTTCAATGTTTCGACTTCTCGATATTTTATTTTTCAATTTTTAGATTTTCCAATTTTGACGATTCTATAATTTTTCGATTTTACAGTTTTTGGGTTTTTCAATTTTTTTCGATTTTTTAATTTTTCGACTTTTTGAATAAAAAAAATAGAAAAATTGTTAAAATGAAAAACCGAAAAGGTGTAAAATGAAATCTTTGAAAAATGAAGAACTTGAAAAATTAAAGAAATGAAAAATTGAAAATTCGTAAAATCAAAATTTGAGAAACTTAAAAATCGAAGAATGAAAAATTAAAACTCAAACAATAACGGAAATATTGAAAACTGAAAGAATATGAAAAGTTGTGATACTTTACAATAAATTATAAAATCGAAGAAAAAGCAACAACGAAAAATTCTGATATCAAAAAATTGATCGAAGGTAAGTGAATCTAGATTTTTCGAAAAATTATAAGATTTGTTTTTGCGAATTTTATTTTTTTATGATAAGTGATAACCCTTGTAAGTTAAAATAAAGATATCAATATTTTTGCAAGGACACTATATCAATTTAGATAGATCAGTGTAACACTAATAATAACAGTACTGTATTCCCAAAATTTCGGGAAAATTTAGTGCGTCGTTCTTGATTTATTTAATAAAATAAATTGACTAATTTTTCGATTTTACAATTTTTGGGTCTTCCAATTTTTTCCGATTTTTTAGTTTTTCAATTTTTCAACTTTTTGAATAAAAAATGAAAAAATTGCAACACTGTAAAATTGAAAAATCAAAATGAAAAACCGAAAAAGTAAAACATGAAATCTTTGACAAATCTAAAAATTGGAAAGCAAAAACGTACAAAATTGAAGAAACGAAAGATTGAAAAATTGAAAGACCAAAAATGGAGAAACTTAAAAAACGAAATTTCGTCTTTCCGATATTTATTTTTTTTTTTGAGTCACCTTGAACAAGTAATTCTAAAAACCATGAGTGCATTAATAAACTACGACTATAGAGTCATAATATTTTGCATACTTCAGAGGATTTATTAGGCAAAATTGTGAGATGACGTCATCAAATTTTTGGGAGAGGATAAACACATAAATTTTGATTAACGATTTACTAAGATTATGATTATTAAAACGTTTGCGAGATTAAACTTAATTTAGAATTGTGATTTTTTTTTCAACAACATGGTAAAAACTCAACAAAACTGAAGGAGTATTTTAATTTATAAAAATAAAACAAATTCACTAAAATTTGTAAATTTGGCTATACATGATAATTTTAATATAAATAAAAAAATGATACGACAGACAGACGCACGGAAAGGGAGACCACGTTTTTCGTCCTTTAGAGGTCATGAAGCGTGGAAAGAACATGAAAGTGGCTTATGCTCAGTAAAAATTGCTCCAAGGTAATTTGATTTTGCGAATTTTATTTTTCAATAAGTCCAGTAGTTTCGTAGATTATCTGCCTAGTAGAAATTGACACAAACAGATAGGCGACAGACAGACAAGCAGACAGAAATGCAAGACCTACTTTTTTCGTACTCTAGGGGTTATCACGCTTACTCTCCAAACGTAAAAATACGCCAATTAAATGATAAGGCATATCTGAATCTTCGTTCCAACTGATCGGAGAAAATAAGCAAACACTAATCTTTTAATCTAGAGAATTAAACACGATTGATGACGTTCGGGTTGGGGCAAAGTTAAGCAGATAAGTATAATCGAAGCTTTAATATTTACCTCTAATTTAATCACAAGATTAGAGTAATACGCTGTAGAAAGTCCAAAATAGTTAAAATTAACATTATAAGTGAAATACTTAAACAAATTTATTTTTGTTTTTAAAACCAGAGATCTGTACAAAATTACAGTGGTAATGTTCACCTATTTCTTATCAGAAGAAATCTAATAAAAATCGATACAGACGACAGACGACAGACGCCAGACAATCGGAGTCTCATATTTTAGGGGACATGAAACTTCCTCAGCTTACGCTCAGGAAGTGAAAATTGCATAAATTATAAATCTATAACTTGAGGATGGTAAAAATTGCACTAAATGTAAACCATTACGTCAAGAGATTCCACAGTTTTAGACACTTTTGAGTCTATTTTCTGAAATCTTTAGTATTAGTATTGATAATCCGTAAGGTTTAGGCATGGTTTCTTGATAACAGATCGAGTTCACATCATAAAATTATTTTTAAATTCGGATAAAAAAAGCAAGAAAAGCTCTTTGAGCCTAGGTCCTATAAAATATAATCCGATGTTGTTATTTATACATGTTAGGAACAGTTGCAGGTTGGTAAATATAAGTGATACGAAAAATTGTTTAGCATCATAAAGTGACAGCGCATAAAACGAATATCTCAAGATATCGTTGTATCAACTTTGATCAAACAGAAATCACAATTACGTGTTTCTTATCCGCCACATTATCAATAGTCTTTGTGCAGCATTCGTGAGTACCAAACAAAGTATCAGATAAAATAACATTTTGTTACGATGTGTAGCAACAAAAAATGCAAAAATTTGACGTTTCTTCAAGAAAATTTTGTCATCTTTTCGGACTAAAATGCTACAAATTGATTAGTGATCAACTACTTCAATCTGCTAACTAGTAGTTGAAATCTACTCATATTCAAAATTTTTATTTAAAGCGTCAATTTTAAAATGACGGATTTTATGGGCATAAATCACAAGAAATTTGTTTACCTGCAAGATCATAACGTGCGTAAAGTTTAAATTGTATCTTTAATGACGCTTAACACGTTATCAAAACTTGAGCCAACTTGGCACATTTTATTTTTCACGCTCATTAAAAAATAATTTTATGCTCTTAATTTTCGTATAAACAGGTGATTGATTACGCAGGTTGTTTCATTTCGATAATAATTATATAAAGTTAAAGGTGAAAAAACGTATTTGGCAACATTGTCAACTTGTCGTGGCATTTCCGGATCCAGAATTTTTCTTCTATCTAATCGTTTCTTTTTTGTCTAATAAATAACTGGACCTGTGTACGGAAACGAAAACCACATTTTCGTGTTCTACTAGCTGTGAAACTCTATAAAAACGTGCTTTGTGACCCACCTTGAATACTTAAAAGGTGCAATTTCAGTTAGATGTTAAAAATACAAATTCGACCACAATAATAAATAATCAATTTATTACGTAAGCCAAACAGAAATCTAGTGTTTTAATAACCAAACTCCAAAAATAGAATTTTTAATTTGAAAAATGAAAAACCAATTATTGATGAAATAATGGAAATTACAACAGGGCAATTATTAAACTTAAGCTCTAATTGCATCCGCAGACTTGTAAAATTATTCATGAGTTAAAAATACTGTACAAATAAATAGTGTGGGTGTAAACATTATAAACATTTCGAATATTTTTGAGCGTTAAGATGTAAGTATTTTAAGAGATTAATTTACAATGCTACTTGATGTGAGGTATTAAACAATAATTATAGTCAGTTTTATGAGTCCAGTGACACAGAAAGTGTTACTTAAAAATGTTTATGGTATTTCCGTTTGAAATAAGATGTTAAAAAATCGATTACCAAATGCTACATCATAAAGCAGACTGGCAAAATTAAAAATTATTTATATATTTAAGTTTTTAAGTAAGTTTAATCGAACCAAGAAGATGCCAACATTGTTGGTCAAAATTTAGTTAAATTTTGCGTTCGACAACACGCAATTAAGAATAACAAAATTTGACTTTCTTATAAACTTTCATTCAGAAATATTAAATTAATCACAGTTCATTCCCTTGTGATAATTATGGCTAACTCATGAATCACTTCTGCAAACAAGCCACTCAATAAAAGCGTTACTGTTTACTCGATATGTATATTTATGTTATGTAAAAATTCACAAAATTAAAATTTCAAATTTACCAACTTAACCTTGTCAGCATCGATTAAAACTGTTAAAACCAAAGGTAAATAAATTTAATGTCTGTACCCCAATAGCAGGGATTGTTTGCGAACGATACCACATAAAAATACTCGAAAAATCGTAAATCGTGAATAAATAAAAAGTGTGAAACAATGCCAGCGATTAAACACAATTGCGCTCAAGATCGATTGATTTGGCAATGAAAATCTTTTAAATCGGGCTCTTATGATAAAAGATAAAGAAAACTGTTTCCATGCTGTTGCAGTTTTCAGCAAAAAAATAACAAATTCAAATTCATTATTCAATGTGGTTTAGAATTGTTTAAACTACGAGGATATGTCACTTTTTTCCAGCAGCGCATCACGTGTTGGCAATAAAAATTAACATTCAAGGGCGATCAGTGCATTTTACACTTGTAACATTTGTTTCTCCACAAATCCAAAGGATTATTTTATTAAACCACGTACTTATTATTAGCAGCAACTTCCATGATATTTTTGGCAATGTCACAGTCGCCGATTTATTTGTTTACAGTCAAAATTTACGCTCAACCACATTACATAAAGAAAATTTAATTACCCTTTCTTCGGCCGAACGGTCCCAGGAAGGCATTATTTTTTCCAATTACGTTGTCATCGATGTATTTAATTACTTTGGCAATTTCTTCATTTTTCTTTGGGATATTGGCCGAACTCGGCCTTTGTCTGGGCGATCGCAGGGAATAATCTTCAGGAAACGTAAAGATCTTCCTGTTCCCGTACGACTTTCTTATAGTTGTAGTCGATGTCATTTTCTGTTCATCATATGGCACAAAATAAATATACGCCGGTTTGCTCAGTCACTTCGCGGTCCACACGACGCTCACTGATCAACACTGAGTGCTGGTATCACAGCACATCACATTTACTGTAAGAAATAAGAACGAACGCGGCAGGAATTGCTCAGCAGCGAAGCAAAGCTTGAGGACGATCGATCCAGCCGGAAAATACCGAACGCAGCAGGAACGATTTTCCTGCTTACCGCCTGGCGCATAGGCAACACAAATTACACACAACTGATAACACACAACAACAAAATTAACAATAACTACTACAACTAACACCTTTATAATCGTTGCAGATGTTGTTATGTGCAACTGTTTCCATGCAAAATATTAATAAGATTAAATTTTGAAAAAAATTATTGCGAAACGTATTTTGTAAATTTCTATATATCCCAGATAATTTGAAGAACTGAAGAACATAAAAGTACTGAAATTGGTCTTATTTCCTCATTTGCGAACAATCAGCTCGGTAGTTTGGAAGATTATGTGTTTAGTATAAATCGCCACAGGCGGCAGACAGCAGATAGGTAGTTAGAAACGGGGACCGATTGTTTCGTACTAGAGCTCACGAAACGTCCAAAAAACGTAAAATTATCCATTCGCTGGATGGACCCTATAACAGCGTACATTCGGGAAACAAAAATGCAAAAACATTTTTAAAAAGATTTATTCATTGTCGTGCAGAATAAATACAAAACAAATGTATTCAACAACTGGCTCACTTTACAGGTTTCATTTGCCATAATCCATCATTTAAATAGTGACAATTTTCAACACCTATACCCTTATTGATTTTCGCTCTGAAATTTGCGTAAATTATTACTAAATAAAGCTAAGCTCTATACATACATGTCTTCAGTGGATAAAGTCGTTTTTCCTATAGCTAGTGCGTGTTGTTTCCCTTCCGCCATTATAGCCTAAATTTAAAAATCAGTGGCATTTACCAACATTCGATTTTAGCCTTACCACTACTGTATCTTTGGGGACTTCTGTCATTTTGGCTCCTGGCGAAGTTAAACCTGGGCACATAATATTGGCACCACTGAGAACAAACCTAATGGCTCCTTTATCGACTTGCTGCATTGGCAAGAAGAAAGGATCTACACAAAAAAACAAACGTTAGTTTAGAACTTAGGAAGTCACGGTATTTTACATTTGTGAAATAATCTCAACGTCGGCATCCATTGTCCCTCTCTATGCCGGAAAAACAGCAATTCTCCCACAGAGTTGACTATAATTTCGATGTGATCATGGCTACAAAATAATTATGTCACACTTGAAACAAGCTTAATCCATTATTACCATTTTACTATACGTAAGGCATCTTTTTTGGGTAAAATGTTATCAATAAAGCCTTCTAAATGGGGGTAAGAATCCACCAGCTTCGAACGAATCCCTTTTTGTACTGAAGATTTCAGTTGTAGTACCCCGGAGATGCTTTCTCTTTCGTCAAATCTGACAAAATTAGTGTGTGTTAGTAGGAAAAGTAGAATTTGGTGGAGGAAACTTACTTTTTGAACATTTTTCCAAAATTCAACCTACACTTTTAGGTTATGTTGCGGCACACAACAAGTGAGCAAGTGACAGCAGGCAATTTGGGAAATGTCGGTAAGTTAGAAACCTGCAATACCATAATTTATTTTAGTGATTTTGACTTTTTTCGAAATTTGGTAGCAAACGTGGCACAATTTTGATAATAGCATTTAATAAACCGAAGGAAGTGAGGTAAAAAATCGAACATTAAAATTTACGTCGATAGCAAAATACCACCGAATAGTTTATTAACACAATCATATTCACAGGACATGATTTATAATTTATGTGAAACACTGACTAATCTAAGTGTATTGGGAATTTAACTATTATTTATAACAAAATACTTGAAAAATAAAAATAATAGGACATTCAATTACATAAACAGAGAACACATTGTTATAAAAGTATATATTATAGTTTGAAAAGCTCATGAAGTATAATCATTAATTTATCAACACAGTCAAGAGTGGTAGGTGCGGGTACAATACTGGACCACGTCACATTCAATTTAGGTGGCAATCATGCAATAGGTATATAAACTTACAGATCTAAATCACTTTTCCTATTATTCAATTAATTAAAATTAGATTATAAAAACCATTCACGCACAGAAACTAACAGCCAGTAGGTTGTACAATTCCAACTAGAAGTTATTCGGCGCGGAAAACAATGAAAAACATTATTCGTCGAGGCTTAACGACATGTTAACGGACTACAGAAACCTTTGTCGACACCAAAAACAAAGAAAATACAGGACTGGAGTCCCTGCGTGTATTTAATAACTTAAATTACTTTAACTTTTCCTAAGTGATCGACGCGTACGGCATGACGCCGATCTAATCTTCACCCTCTTCTTCTTCAGATTCGGCCTCCTGCAACCATGTTAGCCACTGATTTACCTGTAACAAACATAATTAAAAATTTGTGTACTGTACTGACAAATTTCAGGCATTTTAAAACAATTTCACCAGAGTTAACTCAGAATTGCAGACAATTTCAATGTGTAATTGTTCAATGTCACCAACGCAGACGTTTTATTACACAGAGGGTTTTGTGAATCATTGTTGTTAGAAAAAAAAACCTTTACATTGAAACAATTGACAAAAAAAATGTATGGTCTATTTCTGGCTATTATTTTACATTATCACAAAGAGCCATAAAACAGCAAGACAATAAAACTGTCGTTGAATGAAATGAATTGTAAATACTTGCATTTAATTACGACATAAACTTTATTTAGGGATATATGTAATGTCACGTTGTTAACAGAAATGGTTTTGCTTCAGTACCTATTTTATTTCCCGAAAAGAAACCTGATTTATATAAAACCAACATTGTTTTTTGCTGTTACTTTAAAAAAATAAAACAAGTTAGAGTTGGCTGTGAAATCAATTGTATATAGGTGGTACTTCGGACTTGTAATTTTCCATTAATTTTTAATAAATACACGCGACCGGACTGTTTTCTGTGTTATTTTTTAACCGTCATGTCATAGTTAAAAAACACATGCAAGTAATCAATGGAATTGATTTGGTTATGTTTATAGATACAATATGATCGAAAAAAAGTCGTCTTTTTTTTAATGGAATTTATGTTTAAAATAACGGCATTGGCATTGCATTTATTTGACCATAAATGTCAAGTTGATTAACAAGCACAAGGAAAGCGTTGGTGTTACTATCATTTTTTTTTACATTAAATTTCAAAGAGAGCTGGAGGACTTTTTTTCTCGATCTTGTGGTAATTTTGCGATTATATTTAAAACATGTAAATTCTTTGAACTGCTAGAAAACGGTGTTTTATTAATCTGATTTAGATCTTAATTTAAAACAAATTTTATTTTGGACACCGAGTGGTTTGAATTAACTAAGCAGTTCAAATAACCTTGAAAATTTTCCTTCATTACATTTGTTGACTGTTGGAATTAATAACAATGATAATTTTAACATATTAAAAACAACACAACAATGACCAACATCGTAAATTACATTTACAAGTGGAAAACATGGTTTGACAAGCGAAAAAGCAATAACAAAGAAGATGTATGATTTTTAAATAAATAATAAACGTTGAAGTATAAAATCCTACTTAAAGTTGCGGCACAATAAATAAAAAAGCCATTAAAGTGAATAATAAAACGCCACTGGACTTGCTTATCAGCTTTTGATTACTCACTATAAATCCAAAGGTTGGAAAATTGAAAAACTGAAAAAATTAAATTTGAAAACTCGAACAATTGCAAATCGAATAACTGAAGAAAAAAAATTAATATCTACATACACTATTTATGTAGTATTTTTGATTTGTGGCAAAAACATTCTTTTGGATTTGTCAAAGCAGAAGAAATATTTTTCTCTTAAAAAAAAAAGTCCACTGCATATTTTATTCAAGGTAATTATAAAATACCGTTAAAGTTTCCGTTGCAGTTGCTGTTCCCAATCAGAGACTTTAAATACATATACATAAAGTCTCTGTTCCCAATGGCGTTGTAGAAGAAAAGTGGCGGATTTAAGTTGATTACTACAAAAAATACCATTTAAGACATGTTTTAAGTTTCTTGTTGTCGAAGTAAGTTAAGTCTACACATATTAAGAAAAAAAAATTAAAAAATGTAGCCCCGCCCACCCGCTCTATCTCAATTGTGATGATTTTTTTTATTCGTCGTGAGCCAAGAAGGCGGGGCTTAACTGCAAAATCCTTATTTCTAAAGTCGCGATCTTTTCTATAGAACCACTCCCTAGTGTAAATTTTCAAAATTTGTTTGGTGTAAGTGACCTTGACGGGTTTCTGGGGGAAAACATATGTGTCAAAAGTTTGACAGGTTAGATGGCCCCATTGTCAATGTAGATATTTTATTTTAATAAATAGATGCACAGAACATACAGTCTGCACGGGATACAGTACGGCATAGCTGAGGGCAACCGAAACATTCGTGTTGTACTAGTTTCGATTGTCATGTCAACTACCACTACCAACCGCGTTCGGCGTATAGTACTAGATGACAGGGCTACCAACTTGACTTTTTATCGAGTGGTTCCGTAGAAATGACCGCTACTGTATACGAGAAATTAAAAACATGTTTTTGAGTATCGTGTTGTTCAAAGAATACTATGTATATTAAGAAAAAATTAAGCCAAAGATCAAGCCCCCAGCAATACATGTAGTAATGAAGTTTTCATTCGTTGCCAGACCTAGGGGCGGAGCCTAATTGCAAAATCCGTACTTCCCTATAAAAATTTTAAACATGTTTTAAGTTTTCAAGAATAAAAAAAAATCATTACAATTGAGATGGTGGGCGGGGTTTATATTTTGCCTTTTTCTTCTTTAAATACTTTGGTGTTATTTGAACAACACGATACTCAAAAACATGTTTATAATTTCTTGTAAAAAAAATAAGAATACAAAAAAAAAAAGAAACATAAAACTTAAAACATGTTTAAAATGGAAAATTTGTATAAGAAAATATTGATTTTGTAATTAAGCTCCGCCCCGTAATTACAAAATCCATATTTCCTTGCAAAAATGTACCATTTTAACCATGTTTTAAGTTTCTTGTTGTGAAAATTTATATTAACAAAAAAAAAGGGGGCAAAATATATGCCCCGCCCACCCACCCTATCTCAATTCCGATAATTTTTTTTTCGTCATAAGCAGAGGGGCCGAACTTAATTGTAAAATCCTTGTTTTCTACGAGAAATTAGCATGTGAAATAAGTTATTAAGTGTTAAGTTATTATTAATTCTTGAGTAATCGTGTTATACAAATAAAACTAATTGTATTAATTAAAAAAGAAAACCAAAAGAGAAGCTCCACCCATCCGTCTCGCTCTCAATCGTGATGAATTTTTCATTCGTTGTTAGACCGAGGGGCGGAGCGTAATTGCAAAATCGATGTTGTCCTATACAAATTTTCCATTTTAGACATGTTTTAAGTTTTCCATTGTGAAAAAATGACTACAGATGTTAAGGGAAAAAAATAGGCCTATCTCTATTGTGATAATTTTTTTATTGGTCGTGAGCCAAGGGGGCGGAGCTTAATTTCAAAATCCTTATTTCTCCACAAGAAATAAAAAACATGTTTTTGAGTGCCGTGTTTTTCAAAGAATACTAGGTATATTAAGGAAAAAAAAAGCCAAAAATTAAACCCCACCCATATCCATCCCAAGCTCAATTGTGATGAATTTTTCATTCGTTGACAGATCGACGGGCGGAGCCCAATTGCAAAATCGATACTTTCCTACAAAAATTTACCATTTTAAACATGTCTTACTGTTCTTGTTGTGTAAAGAAGACTACACACATTAAGAAAAAAGGGCAAAATGTAAGCCCTTGTAGTTATAATACAATCTGTTCTTGAGACGAGTAGCAATAAATTTTGTTGATTTAAACGTCGAGAACTATTTTCAACAATGCATAGGTACTGACAAAAAGTTACGGTGTAGAAAATGACGGCAAGTATTTAAAATATGAGGGTTTAGGTGAACAGGTGATTAAATAGCTTCGTAAGTGGACCTCATTTTATCAAAATCTGATTTTCATGGAATCAGTACTGTCAATCAGAAAAATATCCCCCCTACTTTAGGGGATTTTCATTCAAGTTGGCAGCACTGCACACTACCGCAATTTGACGACCAACGATGTGCCAACTTTCAACGGATGATATAAACGACGCATACCTTCGCTGCGTATTTATCTTACGACAGCGCCAAGTTTATAAATCGATCTTACCAATTGATATTAACTATTTGACTTGTCACACTTGTTTTATATTCACCCTGTGTAACAGGCAGTATTTGTAAAAAGAACGAAATCAAAATTTTAGTCCACAAAAAACCATAATGTAATGTAAAATTACCTGGAACAAAGCTTGTCCCTTTCCGGGATATGCATCAGTGACATCCTCTTTCCAATTAAGAAAGGCCTCTTCGTCGACGATCTCCAGATCGTAGAGGGCCATAAACCACCTGAGAAGTTGTCCCCTCGGGAAATTTAACGAGTAAAAATGCACCTGCAAAGAATACACGGCCACAAGTTGAAGTGAGAGTTTCTCTCTTAAGAACGCGTGCAAAATCGGCTGGTAACGCTCCAGCATGCTCTTCTCCTTCTCCGCGACGGCTTTATCATCGCCGCTGGCGGCCGCTTCTTGCGTTATATACTTCAAAAGCACGGTCATAAGAGCATTGATGAATCCGGCATCACTGAAGTTGCTCGGATCCAAATTCTCCTTGATCCACTTGTAGTATGACTGCGGATTGGGATCGGCGTTCAGCTGCCTGGCCAATTCGGCTTGGATGCGCAGCAGAGGATACAAGAATGTCAGATCGCGCTCCTCCAGAATCTCGGACAGCCGCTCCTTGGTCTTGTCGCTCTCGGGAAGCTGAGTCAGCAGGTTCACCTTGCTCTTGTTGAACAGCTCGGTGAGTTCCTGTTTGCCGCGTTTCTGGTGGAGGTGCTGCAAGACGAGCAAGAACAGGGGATAGTGGGCACCGTTGTCGGTGAGCGAAGCCACTTCTGACAAGGAGGTCAAATGCTCGGTGGTGGCGATCGAGAAAAGGAAGGCCACGGCGCTTGTCGCTTTCTCTATTTCGTTTTCTCGCTCGTCTAAGACGTTGCATAAGGATTTGAAGGTGTCCTGGAGGGTGTTGCCATTGATCGCGTTCTCTTCTTTTAAACTGCTTAGCAGTTTAATTAACTTTTCCTGTTCTACATCTAACCATTAAAATAAATGAGGTCGTGAAATAATTAACCATGGATGGTACTTACCTGACTTGTCTAAAGCAATCGACAAACCGTGCAACATAACATCCTTGGCGAATTTGTCTGGAACTTTATGCTCTTTAAACAAGTTAATGGCTTGCTTGAGATCGATATCGCCTTTCCAATACTCGTCCAAAAGGGTTGCAAACTTCTTGAGTACTTCATCTTTCGTCGGGCCCTAACAAAACAACCATTAATGGTTAAGTTTATTTCAAAGACTTTCAAAAATTTTTTAGTTCTAAGTAAAAACATTATTTGAGCGACGCAACAAATTTTCTGCAATAAATACTATTCGTAGATTTTATTAAAAAATGCTCGCAATTTTAAAATTGTATTACATAACCTGACATCAGTTTTACGTTGTTGTTAAGATAACACTGCTATAAAAAGTTCCAATTTTTTTTTAAATCAAAAAACAAAGGTTATCTGCATTTTCAATGAAACCGGAAGTACTAGAATGAATTATGATGTTCCTAAATAGACCTTTTCCGCATCAATGACACAGGTAGCAATTTTCCAGTAATTTGAACGATCAGTCGACATGAAAATTGAATCAATTACAAAAAAATCTATAGTAGATTTTTTTCAGGAAAAAATGGCATGCAACTGCTATATTCTCTGTCATACTTTTGAAAAGCTTTTCATAGCCTCTAATTTCTGAGGTAAAGTTTTGAATAAAAATCTTAAAAGCCGTTCGACACGATAACAATTTCAAAATTTTAATACAAAATTTGTGTCACAAATTATTTTGAATATGTTCTAAAAACTGAATAAATTTTATACCATCTAAATATCACTCAACAAAAATAAACATGCTAGAAGAAGTGAATTTGAAAACATCCTTGTCAATGTGTCTACAATAAAGCCCTCAGTCAGAATCGTGGTCACAATGATGGAAATTAAGACAAAATTTACAGACACGGTTATGTCAAGTGACGAGCACGAGAGTAAATGTCATCAGTCAAATTCAATTTGTGTAGTGGCATCCAGAACATTCACGTTGTATACTATATATATATATATATATATTTTAATAAACTTGGTAAGAGTTTCATACAAAGTTTTATACAAAAATTTTATAAAGCATTGTTAAGATAAAATTTAGAGATTTACGTATCATAACCACACCCAGGAACGTAATTTTAACCACAGTACAGTGTGGTAACAGTTTCAAGTTAATACGGGGTGACTATTACTAATTGAAGGAAATTTTTGTGTTGGCAATTCCGAATTATTGGCATCCGTGCTAGTACGTCAGTTCACAGTAGTCAAATCTGGCATGAGCACGCCTAAGAAACGTGTTGATTGGTTGAGATGATGGGAGGTGTCATAAATGTCACTTTGAAAATCAAGTATGCAATCATAAAATTTTAAATAGGTTGTTAACCTGACAAAAAATCATAAACATTAATAGGCACCCGGTGGTATGATCTGTGCAATTAATCGTAGTAACTGTAGTAGGACTAACAACTAATATTCAACATTTCTAAAGTCGCTTTATAACTTAATGCCACAGCCCAACGTTTTTTATCTCAATGGTTAAGTCAACTAATTTTTTAAAAAGGTCGTGTTGTATTATTAGTTTAGAGAGTTACTAGAACTGTTCTGTTTTTATTTATTGAACTAATTCAATCTCAAAAATTTATTAATTTGAATGTATGTATTGGTATTAATTACAAATTTTTATAAAAAACACTACTGGAGTTCGTTACAGCCAAAATTGACTGTTTTGAAATTGTCATTTTATTTTAATACTTAAATTCAGTGGGTAAACCTTCAACATTTTAACAAATAATTGTAGACTTTTGTTGAGAATCACTTTATCACTAAGTTTTGTGTGCGAATTTATAAGAAATTATGGACACTCTGGGAACGTGAACTAATGCACTATTTTATTTCAATTCCACGTAATGTAGTGTCAGCTATGAAATGATTTAAAACTGAAAACCCAAATTTTATAGACATGTATGTTTTATTACTTAAACAAGTATTAAGCTATAAACTGAGTTTATGCATAAAATTTGATTTATGGCGATTACTTTCTCTAATTTCCCAGAAATAAGAGCAACATTCACCGTAATTATTACTGGCCTAGAAACAGTAAAGAAAATAATAATAATGAAATCTGTAACTTACTAGCAAACTTTGTTTTCTACGAATTTTTGCGAATCGGTTCACAGTGATTTTTCTTTCAAATATACAGAAGAAAAATATTTGCGTAAACCACCAAGTCGTTAAAGTAAATAAAGCACTTTCTAAAATTGATCTCTATACCAACATCTTCCTAGAACTATGTTAATCAGGCTTCAAAATATTTATCTATGACACTTTGCTTTGCTTTGAGTGTTATCGTTCGAGAAATGAAAGAAATAAAAAATGTCATATTCTTAATTGACATTTGGAACTGCAAACATCTTGTAATGCTCACTTTTAACACGATTGTTAAAAACTTCACATTTTTACAACTGTTACTGTACAATATAATTTTAATACTCTTAAATTTTCCATTCAAAATCAACTCTTTGTTAAATTTTTGTTTCCTAATTGTTACTAAAATTTCCTAAATACAAATTTGCACCCCCACCAAAATTTTTACACTTTTAAAAATGTAGCAACTATTTCGAATTAGAGAAAACAATTAATGCACCCATAAATCAATAAAAGCGTAACCACCACGTTTCGTGACGGCAATTCTAAAGTTACAACAACCAGACATTGAGCAGTCAAGGTAGTGACGATAATTTGCAAGGTAACACAATTTTACCATGCATTACCTTGAAATTATCTGACTTAATATGAACATCAAAAACAATTTGCAACGATGCAAAATTTATGTGTAACCTTGGACACGTTAACAGTTTCTGAAAAAAATAAACCGAAAGAACGTACCTTATCTTTCTTAGATTGTTTCGGTTTCTCGGAGCTTACTTGTTTAATCGGTAACGGTTCTTTATGTAAGGCAGGCGGTGGTTGTTTCATGGTTTGAGTAAAAGTAGGCTCAATCGTACGACTATTCATTATGTTATTACTTTTAACCGACGCTTTATTGAAAAGCATCGACGTAGGTCTCAACTCGACATCTTCGATTTCTTCCTTGGGCAAAATTAGGTTCTTCTTGAAGCGCGGAGCGATTTCTTTGTTGGACTCTAGAAATACATAAATCGATGATTATTATCATCAGCACATTGTTTGAGTTGGTCGAACGTGCAAGAAATTTTTATGAGACTTCGAGGTAAAAATCAATATAAATTAACACCGTTTGTATTTAATTACCGCAAAAAATAAAAACCAGGCAGTATCAGTGTAATAAATCAGTTATTCAATTCTTTTATCAACTGTGACATTTACTTCGAGGAAATGGCTATTTTTCGCAGTGGTTACAAAATTAGCGTCATTTAGAATCCGAAATCAGAGCCAAACAGCTGACATTTTGAAATAGAAGCACTTTTTTAAATTAATATTAACTTCTAACGTGTAACAATTGTCATGGCAACAATAGTAAGTTTTGCTAAAGTTGAAACTTTAAAATTAGAAACAACTCATACGGTGTATATGGTGACGATTCCGAAGCTGAGTGCATTGAAGTGCCTGCAGCTTCCAGGAAAATCAACAAAAATAACTGCATACACACGCTTTCATGAATGGCGTCTGAGAATAAAGCAGGAAACATCGACGCCACTGTGGGCGTATTTTTAAAGAAAAAGCAAGTACTCGGAAGCCTCTTCATCCTGGTATAATTATTTAGAAAGAAAAACCAAGAAACGAAGCCTGTTTTATTAATTTTTAATGAAACAGCAAAATTAACAACCGTAGAAAGCAATATAATCGTGTTTTCTAAGACTGTACGCAATTAATAACCCATGACGAGGAACGAACTTAAAGTAATTAACACATCGCCGATTTTTCTCTCATCAATATTTTCTGGCGTACTCGACCCAATACTATCCAACTAGTAATTTTTAACGGCATATTTGCTAGGTACGCACGAATGCACTTTGTTGGCAGACAACTTAATGACTTTTAAGATCATTTATTAAAAGCAGTGACGCTATATTTTTGAACTGGTCTTGTTTATGAGCAACTCGCCCGTCAAATAGCGTTATCAGAGATTGTTTCGCAACAACATGACAACAAAACGCCGACGAAATCAAATCTAAACACAGGGGTGATTGTAAATAAGGATACAAAGATCTTATCAAAAGCTAATAAATACAAATTTTTAACAGGTAAATGAACTTTTTCGTCACAATTTACTCTAACGAATTTCGATGATATGCATTCTAAACAAAAACGTGGTGAGGTGGTAACTCTGATAATGCGTAGAATTTTGATCAACTTTCTTCTTCGTTCTTTTCCTTATCAAACCTTATCATATTCATATTGTTTTAAATCTTATCATAATTCATATTTTTAACCTGTAGGTGTTATAAACATTTACAAAGCATTTTTGTTTACGCACCCAATATCTGACTTAATTATCCAACATATTTTAAATCAATGCATTAACGAGTTTTTCATTAATAAGAATTAATGAATCTTAATCCGTAACAACATAAATTATAAATGTTTGGAGGTATGTAAATTTCGAATAGGGACGTAGTAGATGTACTCTGCAATAAATTTAACTGAGGTGTTGTTGTTTGTGTTTGTAAACCTAATGCAGTTGACTTTTAATGTCATGAGTTGAAACTCCCTATTTTTACTTTCCGAGCGTAAGGCGAGGAACTATTAAATCGAGTCCATCTGGCGACTCGCTAGTTTTGTTTTCTTGACGTTTCATGCCCCCTAGAATACGAAAACATCGTGTAGATGATAAGAAACTGACTACAATTTGTCTGATCATATATCAAAAATAACAAAAGTAAATGTTATTTAAATTTTATACAATAACATACTTCTCCACTTGTACGTTTGTTGTAGATTTTACTAAAATGATAATCTCCAAAACTACCGGAGTGGCCGTTGTGAGATTTTAGATGTAATTTAGCTATACTAAGTAGTCCCCTCACCCACAATTTAGCGTCTTCTCAAAATTTTGCAAAGTAAATCCTACTTAAATTTTCTAAAATAGCATATTTCTATACCCGTGGTTCATGAATCCGCTTTCATCATTTACCTTGGTCATCCAGATTTTTAGAACAAAAAAATCAAAACTGTACAAAAACATATTAATAATACAACTTAACTTGGAAACTGTAAAACAGTATGGTTTGGGATCTTGAAAACGTTTTAAGGTTATCAAAGCATGCCAATTCAAAATTTATGTTTATCCCCTTCGAAATCTTGATGACGTTATATACAACCCTGAAATTTGAGCATATTTGTGTTCTGTTCGTTCTGTCCAATCGCTTCGATATTTATGATCGTATTAGTGCGGTAATGAGGTTCATTACTTGTAGTATACAGAAAAGTTATAATCTAACGAGAATGACGACGTGTCGTTCTGAAATGTTTATACCTCGAAGTCTCGTAATAGTGACAGCATGACTGGACTCTTAATATATTTGTTAATGAAGCGAAAATAGTATGCTTACGGTTGTACTGCGAGTTGGCGTTGTTCTGGTTGTGCTTGTACTGTCCACGTTGGCTAGTGTTATAGTTGTTGTATCCGCTGCGTTGGTTGTTGTGTCCGCGAAATCCTCCGTCGCGTTGGTTCCCGAAGCCGTTGGAACCGAAAGTGTTCGTAGGAATGAGATTGGGCGAGGAAGGTGTCAAATTCATGCTCATGATCATGTCGTTGAGGCCGCTTCTGGTCTTCATCGGATGACGGAACAGCTCCGAGATGTTCGATCTTTCGCTGTCCCTGTCGTGGTGAGTGCGATCTCTTCTGAATCCCGGCCGATCGTCGTCCGCCGGTCTAATCTGGTTGATGGGCATGGGGCCTTCCACAACAGTCGCCTTTCTCGGCACCCACCCATCCTGTCTCAAGTCGATTATGTCTTTCAACATGAAACGAATCCTGGGCTGCAAATCTGAATTCTCCGTGAGCAGTTTCATACGATCGAAGTACTGATCCATGAGTTTCTGGCCCCTGCTCGAGTCCAAAATGCGACCGCAGGTGCGCATGATTTGACACAAACACTCCAAGTCCTCGGAAGGATCGTCACCGCGGCGCACCAGTAGTTCCTGGATGCAGCGGTGAAGGATGCCCTCAGAGAGTATCTCCAGCTTGCCGAGTTCGCCGATGAACTTGATGTTGCCAAGCATCTTGCGCTTGGCGACCTGCCGACGCTCCTCATCTTCCTCGTTGACGCCGGTGCTGCTGGATTCCAAAGCCGCCGCGCGGTTGTCGAATTCTACTTTGCACTTGTTGAGCAGCAGAAGGCGGAAGGTGCACGCGCTTTCGTCGGGTTCGAAATTGGGGGCTTCTTCGGACAGGCGCTTGCACAGCTGTGCATACATAGACGAGTACTTTGGCTCGTCGAGGGCCTTGTCGAATATGAGCAGGATGACGCCCTTTAGGATGACGCTCGAATGGAGCTCGATGCGGAGCAGGTCATCACTCAGCTTCTGGAATTTCTCCGGGGTGAGCTTGTTGAGGATGCCACGCACCTTGCGGAAGACGAGGTCGTTACGAGACTCGGGGGTGAGCGCATCTTGACGTCGCAATGTTGATGGAGGGACCCAGCGTCGCTTCACGGGGGGAACAGCGTCCTTCCCCGAATTACGAGCTTGTGGCCCCGTCTGCCTGGGGCTCTCCGTCGTGGTGGTGATCGGGCGCGCCTCGAAAACTCTCGCTTCGCACCAGTTCAAATTCAGTCAGGCAATACGGCCTCCGCTACCTGTACAACATAGTTTTTTACAACCATTAACATTTAAAGATTTAACACACACAATCGAAGTATCATAAAAAGAGGGAACAATGCTTATTAGTACAGTCAGTATTGCTCCAAAAAACTTTCCCTCGTTTCATATTACTTCCATGTTATAATTCAAGCAGCGTAACAAAGTTAATTCATGTTTCTTATAAACGAAGGGTTAATAATGTTAAAAGGAACATAAGTAAAGGTAAAAAAAGTCAACCAAATTCAAGAGCCTATTTCAATTCTCAATAGCCCGACCGTACTTAACTGTAGTACATATAGCTACTATCTTTAAAAATTGTACATCATATTGACATGTATAAAATAAGTATACAATATCAAATTTAAACTCATAAGTATAGGCAAGTTTCCGCGTTCGAACTACAAAACTTAACGAGGTGGTCTGTATACTTGAAACTCAAGTATAGATTAACGAAATCAAGTGACTGCGTCTCAAGTAAAGATTTCAGTGCAGCGAGAGGTGAACAACACTAATATCAAAACACATACATATTGATTAGCCTTTCGGAATTTTCTGGCTATCAAAAAACAAATTGTTTTTATCTGAAGTTTCACAAAGATGTTGAAATATATAAAGTAAGAAACCCCTGAGATTATTCGGAATGTAAAACTGCACTACGGTCCATGGTTCAAACACGACACGTGCCAGTGATTCTTAGAACAATGCTAGATGCTGTCGGACACCAAGACCTTAATCTCAAGCTGACCTTGTCACTGTAATGTATAATGTGTCATGGAATTCGGTCTTAAACTGTAAGTCCAACATTTTGCATCGTCGACGTGTTGCAGAACAAAAGACGAGGTTTATTGCGTTGCATTCCACGACGTCTCTATAGGATTTCAGCTTAGAGAGAGGAGATTCATGAATTCTAACACGTTCGAAACATGGGTTGAAAAGTCTGGATTTTATGTATACGTACAAAAACATTAAAAACGCAGGGTATTTTCTCTCATTCTTTTATTTAAAAAATGTTCATGTTCATGTTTGCCTGACACCGTATAAGGTCTTGAACAGTAATTTCTTGGTAAATGTATTAATTATTAATAAGTGCAGGCATTCTAACGCTGAAAAATGTTTTTCGCAAGGCTGAGTTTCCTAATGATCACACTTAAGTGACTTTGGAGTACAAACTAGACTTAAGTCATGACCAAAAACTCCAATTATAAATTTCAACCTTTCAAAATTAGTTATTTGTGTTGATTCGTTTTAGTGTCCACATTTTTATACAAATTGTGACTGACAGTTGAATAATAATAAAACACTCTCTGTCTTACAATTTAAAAGTTGAGAGGTAAAAAAGTGCGTGAAATGTGAACTCTACAAACTTTAAGCACCTGAACCCCAAAAACGCCCAATTATAATAATTATAAACGTCAAGAGTCGGTGTACCATACATCTATGTATTTTACTAACGGCAATGATAATAATTTATTTCTGTGCACGGTCCAGCGCATGTTTTTATATAAGTAATTACCTTACAACTACTTTTCCCACGGCCCTTGTTCCAAGCCAAGTGCAATTTACGAAGAAATAATTTTGTGCTTTATTAAAAAAGCGGATAAGAAGAACTCACATGATAAAGCATAATAAAACAATACAACCGGCACTGTTAAATAAACAGAGATTAATTCTACAAAATTATGTTGTAGATAAAATGCATCGGCATGTTTTGTGCTGCATTTAATAACATCGATTAAGTGTACAAAACAAAGCTTTTTCCGCTTGATTCATCGCCACGAATCATACGACAAATGATTGACATTAATTGGTAATATTTTTTATATAACTGTTATTCAAGTACGCTTTAACTTAGAATGTTTATTTTTATTCCTCTTAATTTAACAATTGTCAGATGCCTTAGTTTAAATTTGGGTTTCTGCCACGAACTCATTTTACAATCGACAATCTAAATGCTACAGAAAGGCATCAAGTAATAAAAATTTTATGTAATATATATGTTTTAATCACAAAATATGTGAACAAAATGAAAATGATACTTTTGTTCTTCAGTTGATCTAATTATAACGTTCGTTTGAATCATTTTGTTATATAAATTTAATCTTGATTACATTTTTGTGAAGTTTTTTAAATTTCGAATTGAGAGCAAGGCCTAATTTGTGCAATTTTACAGCATTTTTCTACGTTGACTTACTTCTTATTTCACTACTATACACTTTTTTGTGTAGCGAAAACTACGAACATGTCATTGAATATTCTTTATTTAGCTTGAGTCTACGTTGTTAAATGAGTTACAGAATGCGTAACATTCCACTTGTTTCTTTGTATCTTCTTAAACGATATAAAAAATTCAAAACAATCTAATTTACAGTATTTTTATATCTCCTACGACAGCTGAGGGAAGTATTGCATAATTGGACAAGTGTCTATTTTGTTTTTTTGTTGCCTAGCTCGTCGTGCATGAAAATGTATTTTCCCATTTCCACCTGTTTGTACGGTGACTGTTATTCAAGATTGTATGTAGCCAGATAACTTTCGGCTATTAAAAGTAACTACCGACCCGACTACACTGAAAGTTGACGTACAATTTAAGGTTATTATAATGATAAAATATTTATACAGAATTACAAAAAAAAAAGGCTGGTAAGACAGTAATTAATCCAAGATTTTTAATTTTATTCGTCCTTTATACCAATCAAACAGGCAACAAAAAAAGAACAAAGATCTTATTTAAATTTTAAAATACATAATAACACCGATTTTAAACGGATTTTCCCCCACCCAGAGCATATATCAAGTGCGGTTAGTAACTATAGTAGACATGAGTTGAATGAGTCCACCTTACAACCGACCTTCAAAATTTTCTGATTCAATGTTGCATGAAAAAGGAGACCGCGGATTATTATCTATCTTTGTTTATTATAATTCTTGTAATTGTGGTTTTTGGTAATGTATAGTATATTAGGTCACTGACATTATAGTTACTAGTGTCACTGCAAGCTGTCATCGATGTCACTTGTTTTCAATTTACTAATTACATATGAATAATTAAGCTATTATTGTTTATTTTTCCAAAGTAGACTGCCACCTCTCACTTTATTACAGGACATGAATTCTTATCACGTGACAAGCGGTGCTATCAACAGTATGCAAAGCAACGCCCATTTTTTTTTTAATTGGACAAAAAATCCCAAATATGATTCCAATGTGGAATAAAATGGCAGAAGGTTGCATCCGTTTTCCCAACCACCCTTTAATAAATTCTTAACATTCACAAAAAAATTGATGCATATGGTTTCAAACTGTCATAAAAGTGCTGATAAAAGTAGTGACGTGAAACAGCTGATCGTCATGCGCGCGCAACCAATAAGGCTAAATGAATGGCGTATATATTTTATTTATTGCCTTCCATATTACCCAAACCAAAGTAACTAATAACAACATAAAATGATCCATTGCAACTATTGGAAGCACCGATACTTTTTTAAAATTTAGGGTTATGTTTTTTGTGACGTCACAGCTTACTCCGAACCCTCGTTTTCTCGGTGTTAACAACGTGGCAAGTTACTTTTTGACAAATTTCATTCACTTCAAAAGGATTTTACTTAAAAAAACGCACCACAAAACAAATAATTTACAATTGTGAGTGTGTCCACAACAACCTTCACCATATTCCAATGTTCTCTGGCTATTTCGTCGAACAACATCTTTAAAACAAGGTGTTGACTAATAAGAGTGCAATATTACACAACGAAAAACCCTTCACAAACTTCCAATAAGCAACAATGTTAACACAAAGAAACAAAGCAATAATTATATTTTACTTTTTGTTACCGAACAGTTGAGCGGCTACTGTCGAGTGACATTGACAAGTATGACGATAATGACGTTTATGTATACAAAGCCGCCTTGGATGGTTTTGACCCCCAAGTACATGTAGCGGCTTTATGAACGTATGGAAAATTTTGAACCTAGCTCTTTCGGAGCGAAACGCACCCATTTTTAAAAATTGTAGCGAATCAGGAAATACTACTGATGTAACTTTAGTAAGATGGGCGTAAAATAGTGAGGATTAATTTTGAACCCCATCAGAACACCTGGCCACACAAAGACGTCAGGTCGACGACCCGGCCGCCGCCAGAAGGGGGGATGCAACGCTCGTTCAAGGTCCTTGCCACATACCAAGGATGTCTCGGGCATTGGCAGGTGGCGGTTTCGTGGACAAAGGACCTCAACATTTAACGTCGAACAGGCGAAAATCAATTCACCGTCGTCACCACGGCGCGCCTCAATGTCAATCAGTCGATTTGCAAGAATTTAGGCCAAGTGCAAGATGCAAACCCAATTCTCGGAATCGAGAAAAAAACCAAGTCGGCTGCAACGAAGCCGTCACGCAATGCGAAAAACCCGACCTACATGACCCTAGAAGCCGCGGTTTTGCCCAAAAGGAACGCTCCTCGTGGTAATTTCACGAAAATTCCACGTTCTTTATCGACTATTAGAAACTGCTATACATGACGCATTGCATTGTTCGGGAAGAAAAACCTCCGTCCTTTAGGTGACTGATTTTGCCAATTTTATGTGGATAAACGTGCGAAACAACGAAATATAACAACTTACCGAGTTGATTAAACTTAAAAACTGTACAAATGTATCAACTAAAGGCAAAATAGGTCGCAATAAATAGTATAAATTCACAAGAAATCACTTACTGGCCGTAGCTTGTTGTTTGTGGGAACACTGACTGGCGCTGTCGTTCGAGATCGGTAACTTTCGACGTTCTAGAGAATGGAACTTTTACCTAGAATTTTTATTAAAACCACTGAATATTTAAACCGCACGCTACGTAAAAGCTGAAGTGTAAAAAGTTTGGATTTCTTAGTTACTGATTTTTAGCATTACACACGGTACTTTAAATTAGTGACAGACAAAAAAGTTTCGAAACGACAATGAAAGTTGAATTCGCGCAGGATTGCCACACCACCAACTAAATTCCCTAGACAGCTGATCGATTTCCTTCCTTCCACGAAATTCGAATTAATCATTCAAAATTCCGTTAAGTTCATGATTTCTAAAAATAGCACCCACATAAGTAAATACTGTAGATTAGCTAAATTACTTTTTTCTCAGAAAAAAGACGTTTTCGATAACTTTCACACATTTGTTCACTTTATCAACCGTGACGCAGTTTATTACTTTACTTTTTACTACGTATGCAAAACACACAAATTGCTAGTTCTTTCAAAATACCACGAATTTCCGAAAGAGTCATCACCAAAATCCGGTATAATTTGACAAGAATCGTACAATTATTGCTATTAAAATTTAATTTAATACTTTTTTATTTTCATTCTGTTTTCAGCTCTTTTTGACAGTGGATTTGTCTATGATTATTTTTATGCATTTACTATCTATTAACTATACTCCATGCTGTATTATTACACTTTATTATTTTTTTTAGTTAGATAAAGTAGAATAAATTGATAAAAACTGTTTTAATATTTATTAAAAATTGATACATACGAAATACGACATTTTTTACAACAGGTACACTTACAAGGTAGTTTCGTTGCTCACTTCGATAACAAAATTTATAAAAGCTAACGTATACAAATCTAAGATCTACTAACTACATAATACTTTAAATTATTACCGTAAATTAAACAATAAATGATCTATATTTTACTAAAAACTAAAAACTCAATTCTGTGTAAGTACACACTTTTAGGTACATTTTTTGTTTAAAAAAACCTAATCTATCGTTGTTTCTTTACCACTGATAATACTACTGGCAGCATCGTCATCAAAATGTTCAGCAGCTGTTAGTTTCCTTGCTGCGATCTGTTGTGCTTCCCTAAAATATTATATAGTTAATAATATGTTCCAAAATATTGTCACACTAATATTTAGCTGCTTGTTAAAAAAAGTGCAAATTTATTTTCTTGTACCTTTTTTGGGCTTCATAGTTCATCGCTTCTTCTTCCTCTTCATCTTTTTCTTTTTGTTTTCTTTCGAAGAATTTGTATGCAATGTAAACAAACAACAATACTATTGGTACTAGAACTGCTAGAACTACACCAGAAGCAATACCAGCTTGCCGTTGTGAATATTCTTGTTGCCCTAAGAGACGACAAAAATGCTATAATCCTAGTTTATGCTAATCTTAATTTGAATTTTCGAGGAATGGCAAAAAAAATACAGTAAAAAATCCATTCCACATCTAGGAAAGGTGCTATCACTTATACCAATAATTTTACCATCTTCTCCTAACATGTGAAATAGACCATTTACTACTTTCCACAAACTAAATTAAATAACGTTTATTAAAAAACTGTAACAATAATAATAATATTAATAAAATACAGCATATTCCACATGCTAGGAAACTACACATCAGTAATTATGCTGCTCTGACTACTTATACGATTCTTTTTAATAGGCAGCGTGTAATCATCGGAATTATAAGTGAACCGGTGGGGACCGCTCAAATTCGGATTCGACTGAAACTTAACTAAGTCAGGTTTGCTACTAAAAGGTTCTGTATACACAGCAGAAGTTGTGGGACTCGGTGGAGGTTTGTTATCGGGGTCATATTCCACGTCCCAAGGTTTATCTTCAAAATCTGTTTCAGGTAAACCTTCTAAGGGTTCGTGCGTTCGGTAAACTTTATCATAACTTCTCCTTTTTTTACCCATGCTACTAGTGCTAGACCTATCGCTAGGGGCTGGACTACGAAGCGAATACTCATCATCCGACATCGGAGGACTAAGAGGTCTAGCTTCGGTCAACTTGGTACGCGTGGTCGGTTCAGCCGGTGCAGCATTGTACTGCCACGAATTTCTATCGTTCGAATATCGTTTACACACAATGAAAACAACGTAAGCGATTACTAGTATTATTGGTATAAGGACCGCAAGTATTATGCCACTCGTAATAGCTGCCATTCTCGACGAATATTCTTGTTGCCCTATTTAAGAATTTATTAAATTATGAGCTCAAAAATAATACTTAAGAAATAAATTAGTTTGTACTTACGAAGACACTCTGTGTATCCATACTCCGGTATATCCCACTCTCCATTAGCCAAGCATTCTCTTCTTGGATCACCAACCAAAATAAAGTCTTGCGTACATTCAAACGTAACTTTTGTTCCCGGTACAAACAAGAAGGTATCTTTGCGTCCAAATCTAGGAGTTTCCAAAACACCACAAGAAACTATATTTTCTCTATTAGTGGCTTTCAGAGATTTAATCGATGCTTTGTAGTTTGCAGAAAAGTGTGCCACATCTCTGTTGTAAGTCATAGCGTAGTCGTATAGACAGTCGTAGTTTGACGCAGTGCAAAGGTCGTACGCTTTGTTTCTATATTCAGAACGATTTTCTGGAATAAGCGTTTCGAGCACCATACTGAATTCTGGTTTAAATGTCTTGTTATTAAATGTAGATGCGCTTTGCCCATTTTCTCTCGTGAAAAGAGCGGCACCTTTCTGTGGATCTTCAACATCATCCAGAATCCAGCGCATGCCAAAATCGTTGTAAACGCGTTCCATGTCATTTAAGTTCGTTGAAACTCCAGTTCTGGTTCCATCAGGCAACGTAAAATCGTCCAGTACGTCGAAGCTCCAATTTCCGAAGAGACCTCGAGTTTGATTCTAGAAAACATGGGTTAAATATGAGTTGGTTTTTTTAGTGTGAAGGATTACAATAAAGGTCCAAGGCAAATAAACTCGCGCTGTCATGTATCCGTCATTTTCAACGACTTCAACACCGGCACCAGAGTCAAACATAACGAGAACTTCCGACTGATTGAAAATATAAGTGGGTGTGTATACAGTGACACCTTGAAAAAAAAATTTACGTAAGATGATAATTTTACTGTATGTATATATTTACCAGGGAAATGTTGGAACTTGAGTGAAGGTCGGTCAAAGTAAACTCTCTCTCCGTTTGCCAACACGTCAAGGTGGTACCTCCATCGAGCTTCTTTTGGTCTTTGTCTTACTTCAATAATAGTTGACGAATTTCCTCTAGCAACCACAGATGTCAACTGCGTGGCTCTAACTTCACCATAGGCATTCATTGGCATTTGTTCAAACCTTCCTTGCACTTCCAGTCTGTTTCGAATACTTTCGGAACGCACCAGTACGAATTCCCCTTTTCCGTTAAAAGTGTACTCAAGATCATCAAAAGTTATCATATGTGGATCACCGTAAACACCAGCCACTCCGGGAGCTTGGTATGCCACACAGTCTTGAGTGGGACGTCTTTCAAATCTGAGGGTTTCGCACCCTATTGCCGTTTCCTCTTGCCACAAACAGCAGACAAAGCGTGGTATCATGTCGTTGTACCACTGAGAAAGAGTAGGTACTTTTGTGTTTTCGTACCACGGCATGTAACCTAGATTGTGGCAACGACGCGGATAAGAGCCCCAGCGTTGATCGTACGACAACATCAGGTAGTGGTTTTTGTCGTAACAACATTGTTGTTCGGCACCTTGAAGACTACAAGAACATTTGGAATTTATTATTAATTTTATAAGTAAGGTTAAATTAGATTACCTTGGTGATCCTGTTTTAACACAATGAACCGCTTGTCGATGGAAGTAGCACTTAGGGTTGGCATCTTTGTCACAGTCAAAATCAGGCATGAATCTTCCTCTGTCAGCTAAAGCCTGTTCTAGAGTACAAGGGCACTGTGGCAGTTCACTGGCGAAATTCTTGAGGTACCTGTCATCAGTCAGCCAAACATCACAAAGCTGTTTGGCCCAGTTGGTACCCCACTTCCTTTCCCACTGAGCTCCGAAGTACCATGCCAGAGGAATAGGTCTACTCCAAACCAGAGGGGTAATTTTTACTTCTGTTTGTCCATATTTATTTTCCACGGGAATGGATTCAGTCAGATTAATCTGAATAAAACCAAACTGCATGTCGATTAAGAAGTCGTTGTTGCGGTTTCTGTATTGTGATGGTATAATTTTATAAGCTCCGGTGTTCTGGACGTTGGAGGCCAAATCCGTAATGTACAAAAACTCGGGACGATTTTGGGTTTCTCTGTAACCCCAAAGTGATATGCGAAGGGCCGCATTTTCATTCATGGTTAAATTCTGCTTCTCCCAAGTCATTCCAATTGACGCCGGCGATTTTTCGTTATAGGACATATCATCAAAGAATATTTTCTGGGTCGCTGTTGCAGGAGTTTCTAGAAAATTTAAACATGTTTTTATCCCGACGACACCGGGTGTTAGCACACTTACCGACGTAGTATCTTCCTTTGTATTTATAAGTTCCAGGTCCTATAGCTATTTCAAATTTGATATAACCTTCCACCTTGAGAGGCGGCTGGATGCAAATCGCCCTATTGCTACTAACATAAACACCATATACTTCAGGTTCTGTGTCGAATTTGCATATAATTTGGTCCGTTGGTTTGAAACAAGGTCCCGTGATATTAACCACGGTTCCACCAAGCATGTTCCCGCTCTCTGGCGCATACACCAAATCCAAATTGGCTCCATCTAAAATCCACAAACTTATTCAAATTTCACAAGTACCGTAAAACGTACCAAGATCTTTGTTGCAACTTCCAAGTAATATATTCTCGTCTATGCGGAAATAATGTCGACCTTGTTTTTCATTCCCGAAACCTGTTCCACTGAGATCACGAATTACAGAGTTTTGACTGTAGGGTTTGTATTGATACGATCTGGTACCATTTCCTGCGTTGAACCCAACGTAAGCTGGAATACCACCTTCGCCGTTAATAGTATCACCACCGGCTTCAGTGTGACTGGTCCAATCAAGATTCAAGTAATTAAACATAGCGTAAGTGTACACTTCATCAGTCGCAAGTACCAATTGGAAAGTGTTGGTCTAAAACAATAAGTTACGACGACGGTTTTTATAATGAAGAGATGTTTTACCCTATATAGCGCATTAGCAAAACCCCCAGCAAAAGAGACGTTTTTCCACGTTACAATAATGGCGTGTTTTGGATCAAAAGTTTGTGCCCCGATGACACCTTCTCTAATATCCCATTTCACTCTCTCTCGAATTTCCACCCCCATTCTGTCATTTCTTTCCCTCAGATCTCTCTCCAAGCGGAAATATACTCCAGGTTTTCGTTGATCTACATCTTCCACTCTTACGTTACCGATCCTACACTTGCTGTAGAAGATTCCAATGAAAGCAGGGTCGTTCTTTTTGGGCCAGTCTTTGACGGGAAATACAAGTGGGTAAGTTTCATAGTTTTGTGGAGGATCGCTGAATTCCAAGTAGCCGTTTAGAGAGACTCTAGTGTAATTATATCTAAATCCAAAGAATGGCAACTGGAAGTTCAAATTTTTGTGCACTTGAGGTGTCGATGTTTGGATAGCTTTTTGATAATCGCCTTCGTTGTCAGCATTACCGCCTTTGTCATAGTAGGGGTACATAAAATGCTTCCTGATGTCTTGTAGACGTTGTTCCGTTATGACATAAGCTTCTCCTGCTCGACCTCTTTGACTGTTTTCGGGTGGAGCGTAGTCAGATGTCATAGGATCTAAGAAATATGGTTGTGAAAGTAAAAGATAAAAACATTGAACCAGTGGATAAATTATGGGCACTATGGTATCTAAAGTGAGTTGTATTTCGCCATTTTACCAGAGATCTCTATATCTATGAGAGAGACAAAGAGACAGGAAGGATGGCGTAGTTGCTAAAGGTTAAGGGAAAATTAATTCGTCATTTTTGAACTCATTTCGTCACTAAATAAATACTGATAAAATAATTGATCAATAGACTCACTTTTATAATTATAAATAGTACTTTAACTTATCAAAATGTTGTTTCACTTTTATTGTCGCGACGTACTTTTCTATGAAATTTGTTATCAGTATGAGTGCGAAGTAGATAAAAGTTTTTTTCAAATTGAATGAGTGCCCAATAATAAAAAAATCACTTGAAATAATATTTTTAACAAACAAAGAAAACAAAAAAGTACCAAATTTCAAAAAACGAAAAAATGTGGAAATATGCCCAACGCAGAAAACACAAGCTATTTTGCGTGATTTTTGAAAAAAAAAACAAAAATGAAAGCAGATAAATGACTTTTGTAGCACTTTAAGCGAAGCGACCCCGCCTAGAAAAATGGCGCTAGTTGAAGCAATAAGTAGATCATCCATGAGTTTATCATTGATAAGCCAAAAACAAAGCACAGGTTAATTAGGCAAACGAACCATATTCGGCGCTATTATAGTCAATATATTTTCCCTTAGAATCTGAACGCAACACTACTTCGGGTGGTTTAAACAGATCAACATCGTCGGTATTAATTTTCCTTTCAGGACTTTCGGTTTCAGGATTTTCTACAACATTAATAAGTGTTAGTATCGATCTATCTAATCTACACAGTACACTAAATAAGTGTGTAACATATGGGTACCTCTTTCATCTTGTGGTGTCAACGGTCCGCCTTCGTTCGTCGGTGGGGGTTGATCCGGGGCCCTTTGTTCCACTGGGGGTCCTTTAATAATTTCTACATCTTCAGTATTTATTTCTTGACCGAAAGTCTGAACACTAAGTACAAAAATCACAAACACACACTTTAAACACGTCTTCATTTCGGCAAGTGCCGCTTTCTGCAAAGTCAGAAAACTAACATGTACCTCAAAATGGTTCTTTTCTACTCTAGATATGTGCACTATCTGATTCACTAGGTGCTCATTTTTACGATTACTGATAAGATAACAGCAGGTGGAGTCGATGAGACATTATTTGTCTCTGGATCGATTAATTGGGCAAAATTTTTGGAAAACTGTGTTTGAAAGATTAGTAACCGATTAAAGCTGGGAGGAAACTATTTGAAACAATTTGGAGGTCTTGCACCTGCTTTGTTTGACAAAGTACATATTTAATATGCTTTATGTAAACAGTAAATATGTAATTGAATTTGGGGCTTTGACACAGTTTGATAAAGCTTTTAAACACTTGTTTCTAGGAGGGGTATCTGGACCAAGATAAATATTTTAATATTGTTTCAACGGCGTTAAGCACATACTATCGCTGAAGAATCTATAAAAGTTTTTGCACATTGCATTGAGCTGATTTAATAAATTGAGAAAATTTTTACGAAAGAGTAAATACGTACAAGTAAACATTTACAGAAATGTGTCGAAACAATCGTAAAGATAACGAGATGATACAAGTATCTAAATCACACAGCTTACGCAGTTGTTTTTCTACGTGAAAACTCAATACTAAAAGTGGTACTACCTCATTTAGACTTATACATATTAAATAATCCGATGTCATAAATTTTCTTTAGTAGAAAATGTTACCAAAAAAGGGTACCTTCTTAATACGTAATAGTAGTAATATAAAACTTTAAGCTTTGAATACAAATCAAAAACTTCAAAAAAGTAACTGTGGGCCTTGATGTCTAAAAAAGATTTTCAAAAATGTAGGGCACATAATCGTTTCATTCTACCTCTACATGGTCAGAACAGCCAATAACAAGAATTAATATGAATCATTTCATAAGATTCAGGCGTCATTATTACACAGATATAATTTCTTATCGTTGAGTAATTAAGGGAAGTTGTGCAATCAAAATTTACACAGTTTGAGGTAGCACCGTTCATCTTAACATAATAGGAAGACACAATACAAATTTGTTTGTAACCATCATTTTAAAAAAAAAGTGCCTACATTTTACAAATGGAAACATATTTTAATATTCAAAAACCAAGTCAGTAACTTTATTTATTTTTTGATAGCGATAAGAAATAATCAACAACCTGTAAATTTATGTACTTTAACATTATTACTAAGGTCTTGCGTAAAACTTTATCTGTCATTTTCCCTGCCGCTTGTAATAGATATACGGGTTTATCAAATTAGTCATCGATATCTTATGGGTACGAGAATAAACACCAGGGACGTGGATAGAATGGAAATTTGAGACGCGTCGCTTCCGTTGCACTTGAAACTTTAAATATTTTCTTTTGTGGAGCTCATATTTCACTGAAGTATTTTTAAATTTATAACTAGCTTTACATATGCGTAAAGTTGGTAATAATACTTCTAGATAACGTGTCTCGTTAGTCCGAACAACAAAGCATTTGCTGTCTGAATCACTGACGCTATCCCTGACGTTGTATGACACATTAGCTTACAACATTAACAACAATAAATTCTAATATTACTTCGTTATCTCAATTACTTTGATACAATAGGATGTAATGTGTATGGTATGTAATCACTACAAAACTAATTTCAGTTCATAAATATGTAGAGGATTAACCAGAATATACATCTCGAAGACGGTGTTGTGGGTCGATCATCAGCGTCGTTCCGTAGATCCGTTGAACACATTGTTGTTACTATAATATTATAACACATCTACTGTTTTTCATTAATCTGTAACAAGTTCAAAAACCTACTTTGTTAATATTGCGACGAGTTTTTGTTGGAATAGCGTATTTTAGAAAATCATATTTCATACAATAAGTCTGTGTGGTTTTTATAAGGCATCCTTTATATACAGAGTACTAAAAAAATAAAAACATTGTGGCATCCTCTATAAGCAGATCTTAAAAACAAATTGCGGAAACCAAGTATAATACCACATTTCAAGTTATACTTTGCGATAATTATGTTTATTAATTTTTTGTGATAATGTAATCATCAGTTTTGTGAAAACAACAAACAAATACATTTTTGTTGGTTTTCCGTAATTTCTAGATTAATATTAATTCCTGTAGAATTTTCACTAAAGACTGTTGCGCAATTTGCAAACATTCTCATGTAAAATTTGATTTAGGTTCGCACAAATACTTACATTTCCTTCTCAAGTGATTTATGTACTAAGCCATGAAATTAAAAATCATTTTTTAAATATTCAAAGTTCCTAAAGAATAATTTTAAAACTAATAGTAATAATAAATAAGCGGTAATTATACTTTTCTTTTTTAGCGTTACTCATACATTTGTGACGTCATTATCTTTTAAGTTATAACTTTAATGTCATGTGCACTTTTTGCAATAATATGAAGTTGTTTTGTCACTTGTTACCACATAATCAAGAATCTCAAGACTTTAAGAAAACTAAAAACAGTTTGACACTTTGTCCAGTCGATGAAGTAAATAGAGTGTGGTTTTATGTTTCCATAACGGTTGACGTTAAAAAATAAGACAATAATTAATGTTAAATTCATATTTTTTATTTAGAAGTTATCAAATAATACACTCTGGACATCCACAATTACTGCTTTATTCAGTCGGGCGAAACGTACCTTTTAGTACCTAAATTAATTATAGGAAGTTTAAATATATGTATATGATTCTAAGGAATAAGGGAGCTAATGGGTAATGATGATAGTGTAGTTGCGACAACCGGAGGCATGCAGAGGATACAACTTGAAGAATATACATAAGTAGAGTAGATATACTTTAAGAAGAACACATCAGCACAACAACTCAGTATAGGTAAAATCGTCGGGACGAGTTCACTTAATAATTTAAATGCAAGACAGTTGCACCATTCGAGACGTTTATCATTCTGTTTTGTAATTCTTTCGTAATTTCACCGAACGATGATTTGTTTCTGGGTTCATTCAATTCAATTTTTAATTTTTAAACTTTTGATTTTTTCAATTTTTATATTTTGTAATTTTTTTGTTTTTTCAATTTTAATTTTTTCAGTTTCTAGTTTCTTCAATTTTTCAATTTTGTAATTTTTTTGTTTTTTCATTTTTAAGATGTGCGATTCGAGATTTTGCAATTTTTCTATTTGCAATTTCTCGAGTTTTCAATTTTTAATTTCTCACTTTTTGGAATTTTCAATTTTTCGATTAACAGTTTTTCAGTTTTTATTTTTTTTGTTAGTACTTACTAAGATAAGACTGATTTTAGCAAATTACACACCCTCTAAAATAAGAAAACAGAGGGCGCGTGGGCGGGCCTACTACATGCTAAGATAAAACTAATTTTGGCAAATCACATACCCTCTAAGAAAATAGAGGGTGGGTGGGCGGGGCTAGTACTTGCCAAGATAAGATTAAATAATATTAAGAGTAGTCGGTGGGCGGGGCTACTGCTTGCTTATAAAACTCTTTAGAAAAACCTAAACTCAGCTCCGCCCACTTCTTGTCTCCGTTTCACTAACTTATTTTATTTAGTGTAAAATGTGAATTGAATTCTATTCTAAGAAGCCCTTCTTCCGTTTTGACCATTCATTTTTATTGGTTCTGAAGAAAGAATTTCAGTTTTTAATTACTTATTCAGTTTTTCGATCTTTCAACTTTAAAATAATGACCAAGACCATTTAAAAACTATACACATAATATTTCAAGTATAAATTATTTCAATTAATAGATGTTCCCACTCGCGTCCATAAATACTGTATGAAAATGTGTAGCATACCTTAGGTGAATCACAGCCGATTAATTAGTTTTATTATTTGATCGATAAGCCCACATTTAAATCCGAAAACTGTCAAGTCAAATTTATCAGAATTAACTAATGTATTCGAAATATCATCAAATTCATAATATATTTTATCTTTAAAGAAATATAAATTTCTATATCTGAATGCTCTGCTTATATTTGGAGGTATTCCAGCAAATAATTCTGAAATAAGGCCATTTTTCTTTGATCTAAACAAACACTCATCAAACTCAATGTACAAAACTTTATCATAAAATATCTATGTTTTTCCAGAATAAGTTCTAAATATTGCATCAATTCTTTTTTGTGAAAAATTTTACAAATGCTTAAATTGTAATAAAATACTCCAAAGGCGTCATAAAATGGTTGATGAAGGTAACAAATTAATTGAAGAAGGCAATAAAATAATTGAAAAAGGCTATAGACAGATCAAAATATGTACCTATATTAAGAAAGATACAATTGCGGTTGTTGATAATCTGAAAAAAGATCAATATTCTCAACAATCAATTTCTTGGTTGAATAGTTTTCAGTAGAGATGTACCGACTGTAAGTCTGGCCGACTAACCGACTAGCCGATTGTTCGGCCAGTAAAAACCGACTAGTCGGCCGACTGTTCGGCTTTGCTAAAACCGGTTTATAAATGCGACAGACAGTGTGTTTTTTTTTCTATTTCTCTGACTACCTTAAAAATTTGTTTTATTTTAATAAAAGGAATAACTAAACTTCCTTTGTTTTCCAAAAAATGTATTAAATTTGTTTGGATAATTTTAACATTTAATTTTTTTGTAGTAACTCAGTACAAAACTTGAAAAATTGGAAAATCACAACATTAAAAAACCTAAAAAGTGAAAAAATAAAGAAAATAAAAACTCAAACGAAAAATTCAAAAATTAAAAATCGAAAAATTCAAAAATGGAAAAATTCTAGCATCGTAGAATTGAAAAAGTGAAAAATTTTAAGTCGTAATTATTATTATTATGCAAATCAAAAATTGAAGAAATAAAAATTGAAAATCGAGAAACTGAAAAATCTATAACTGTTTTATACTCGTATACTACTTTCATTTTATAAAAAAAGCCGACCGATCGGCTGTTTAGCCGACCAGTCGCCGACTGCCAGCCGACGATGCAAAACGGCCGAATAGTCGACTTATTCGACCGGTCGGCCACTAGTCGGTACATCCCTATCCCTAGTTTTCAGAATCCAAATATAAAACATGCATTAAACGATGGTGAAGTGAAAATATGTGGATCAAAAGGTGATGGCTTTGATGAAAAAACTAATACAGTCTATCAATATCACGGTTGTTTTTGGCATTGTACAAAATGTTATAGTTCAGATTTTATTAATAATAAGAATAAAACAACTATGGAAGATCTTTATGAACAAACAATAGAAAAAAGCGACCAAATGAAAAAAGCTGGCTACAATTTAATAGAAATGTGGGAATGCAATTGGATTAAATCTAAAGAATATAAAGAAGAAATGAAACAAATTAAAACCAAATATAAAGAAACTGAAGAACTTAATCTTAGAAATGCATTCTTTGGGGGAAGAACTAATGCAACAAAATTGAAAGTTAAGGGACAGAAAATGAAATATATAATATTTGTAGTTTATATCCAACAGTACAATGTTATGATGATTATCCATCTGAACATCCTATTAAAATATTCAAACCTCCTATGTATAATTCAAATTGGTATGGTTTAATAAAATGTGCAATTTTACCACCAAAAGGTTTGTATCACCCCGAAAAACTAACATTTCCATTATGTCAATTGTGTGCAAAATTAAATAATCAAAAACATAAATGTACTCATACGGAATCTCAAAGAATTATCAGAGGAACCTGGTGTACAAACGAAGTAAAAAAAAGCAATTGAAAAAGGATACAAAATAATAACTATTGATGAAGTTTGGCATTTTGAAAAAAAATCGAGTTCTTTGTTTAAAGGATATGTAAAAGCATTTATGAAAATAAAGTTAGAGACAAGTGAATGGAGAAATGATTTTGAATCAGAAGAAGAATATAGAAAAGCCGTAAAAGAAAATCTATTATAGGTATTGAATTGGGTAAAATAGAAAATAATCCTGGAAAGAGAGCTGTTGCAAAAATCTGCTTAAATTCCTTATGGGATAAATTTGGTCAAAGACAAAATATGGGCGCAACAGAGTATGTTACAGATATTAAGAGATTTTATGAAATTTTATTAGACGACAGACTTGATAATATACATATCAATGAATTAAACGAAAATATGTTACAAATTGATTACAAGTATAAAGGCTGCTATGTAGAAAATGATTTCAATACTAATATATTCACAGCTGCTTTTTTTACAACAACAAATGCTAGACTAAGATTGTACGAAATGTTAGACATATTAGGAGAAAGTGTAGTATATTATGATACAGATAGTATTGTATATATAGATAATGGCAAAAACACTGTTAAAACAGGATGATTATTGGGAGATTGGACCGATGAATTAGGTAAGGACGTATGGATTGCTGATAGGTATCAACAGGTCCAAAAAATTATTGTTATAAAACTAATACAGGTAAAGTTGTTTGTAAAATAAAAGGATTTACATTAAACTATGGAACGTCCAAAAAGATTAATTTCGATAGTATAAATAATATTTTAGAAAAGTCCAGTAGAGTTGGTCCAGAGTCAAATACGAAAAAAGACTGTAAAAACAGTACACAATATAATCGAATTACCAGAGATACTAAAACTAAGGAACTCTTAAATAAAACAGAAACAAAAGAATTAGGTTTTGTTTATGACAAGAGGGTTATTTTAGAAAACTTTGATACAATACCGTTTGGATTTTAATCCTTTTAGTTGCTAATTAATAATCCTTTATTATTGTTACTGGGTTAAATAGTTCATGATTGGATTGGCTATTTGATGTTAAAGTAACAATAAGGCAGGGTGTATTCCCCGATTTGGGTATTATATCATTCAGCACCACTAATGGCTTCAAAGATTTCACTGAAAACGCCGCAAGTTATAATGACCGTGAAACCAATATCACGCAATTACGGATTATATTTGAAGACGAAGACGAGGAGGACATCCTATTAACTTTTTCTAACGTAACACAAAAGCAGGAGTTTGCAGCACTCCTAAAAAATTTGTTAGGATTGAGGTAAGAAAACACCTATATCTATTTTATTCTTATTATTATGTTTGTAGATAGCAATCGCTCGACGCCCGATCCAGGAACCCCCCTTCCAAGTTCATAATAATTTAATAATAAGTTAAAACATTAATCAATTACTTATACATTTATGAGGTATTATATACATACATAGGTTTTAGGTATTATATTATGTTGAGCGCAAAATCTATACATGTTAGTAACAATTATGCGTTCCATAATTTTAGTAACAATAGGGGTTAAACTAATGGGTCTATAATTATTAACGTCAAGTTTATCACCTTTCTTAAATATAGGAGTGACTGAGGCGGTTTTCCAAACATCTGGCAAATAACCCTCATTAAAAGATTTTTGCATGATTAAAGACAGGTAATGACAAGGATCGAGAGCAACTCTTGAGTAGTAGCGGCGAGAGAAGATCAAGCCCTGGAGATGTTGATATTTTTATCTTATTCAAGAGATAAGATGGTGTAAGATTTGGTAAATGCTTCAACAAACATATTAGCAATGAGGGCCTTATCATCTGTAACCTTTCCGTCATTTGTTCTAAGTATAGGATGAGAAACTTTGGAACTTAAAGACGACCTCACATACTTAAAAAATTTGTTTGTTATATATGAGATTTTCCTCGTATGTTTTTTTTAATTAAAGATCGTTTTAGATAATTCATTTGAAAATGCTCTGTGAGCTCTGTAATCGACTACGGAGCCAGTTCTTTTAAATTTGTGCCATAATTTGCGTTTAACTTTAATGAGATTGAAAACATGATCATCAATCCAAGGTTTAACAGGGTTGTAGGTAAATGGTTTTAGCTTACTGTTGGAAATAACAAAGGAATTAACGATACTAACAAAATACCACCAGCAATGAGGAAGACTCTGTTGTGAGAACGAAGTCTCCCAGTTAACCGCATTTATATCTCGCTCCACTTTAGAAAAATGTATCACTCGTTTATACACAGTCACTTTCTGTTTATTGCTATAGCTGATGATCTGCATAGTGGCACGACAACATGATCAGATTTACCAATGGGAGGATCAAAATCGAGAGTCGAAATCAAATTGGGATCACTAATTAGTAATAAATCAAGAGTTGAGGGAGTATCTCCGTCTCTGTATCTAGTAGGTCTGTCTATAAGTTGAGATAAATTGTTATTATGAAGAAATTCAATAAATTTAGAAGGACCTACAGAATCCGGACAGGTACCAGTAACCCATTTAATCATAGGGAAGTTGAAGTCTCCAAATGTGAAATGATTATGACTGTAACAATTCATTATCGATGTTATTATATAAAATGGCGTCATCTTTGGGACGATAGACACAGATGATTACAAAGGACAGGGTAGAAGATTTGCATAATATCGATAATGCTTCAGTAGCAGGCGTGGAAATATTAACACCACCACCATTATGATCTGCGCGATCTGCCCTGTAAATAGTATACCCAAGAACGGTTATAATTGGATCAGTATAACCACGATGAAGCCACGTTTCGGAGATTAGAATTATTGAATGTTTAGAAAGTTGAATATATGCTAGAAATTCGTTATATTTAGCTGGAAGAGAACAAAGATTAGTATAATAAGTGTCAATTCAGTAACACTAACAGCAGTTAGTTTTTTGGAATATTAATAATTTTGGGAACACCCTTGATGAATTTGACAGTGATATCGTTTTCACCCTTTTCCTGACGACTCTTCAGTTCAGTTCTCAGAGATTTAAGGTAAGATAATTGTTTTGGGGTTTTATCATCTGAGAATTGCAATTTAGAGAACTCCATATTGGGTAAACATGTCACCCTCTTTATCAGAATGGTTCTAGCCACTTGCGAGTTGGTAAACATTATTTTTAAAGTTCTAGGCTTCTTAGCTGACGTGGAGAAATTGCCCATCGTCTAAAAGAGGCGACGGTAGAAAGATCGATGGCAAAACAGCCTAATAGTCTGGAAACAACTGCCTTGTCAAGCTCGGTGTTGTCTGTATCAGTGATACCATAGATAATAATGTTATTGGATCTGCGAGCTTGTTCCACAGCTTCACTTATGACATCATCTGTTGAAGAAGCTAAGTCAGCACTAAAAGGTGAAGCCCTCACATCCTGATTAAATTATTCCAATGCGTCAGTGACACTATCAACACGTACCAAAAGGTCTTTATTGGCCGACTGAAGGTCAGCAATTGATTTTTCGTGGACAGTCAGTTGCTCAGTATGAGTTTGTAAAATTTTTGTTTGCGCTACAAGTGTTGCATTGCATTTAGCAACATCATTAGATAGTGCCATTTGAGAAGTTTTTAAAGTGGAAACTTCCTTACATAATTGCTCGATCTTATTCATGATAGCATGGAAATGAGTAGTATTTAACGGCTCAGGTGTTGAGGTCTGCGAATTCTTATCTCTAGTCTCTAGAACCACTATCGGAGCACTTCTCACAAAGCCATGAGGAATTACCATCAGTAAATCTTTGGAAATCAAATTTTGCGATGTTGGCACAGGCCGCGTGAAAGATTTTTTTACAAGCAAAACATGTTATACGCGCCTCCCGAGATCCAAATTTTCTACTACAACTAGAGCAGTTATCAGCCATTGCAAGGAAACAAAGAGAAACAAAGTAAACAATAAGCGTACTAGCAAAAATTACAGCAATAGATCTAACGTAATACAACGTACTATAAATTACACGTCCCTCGTATAAGGTGTTAGAAAAACAGCTATACATATAGGCTATCAGCTGAGCGCAAGCAAAGACACTGATAGTGAAAGGTAAAAAGCCTCAAGGCTGAGGACAATAAACACAACCGATCTAAACAAAATGCACTTATCTTGAGCAAAATGGAAAGTGTAGTAACTTCAACAGACCATCCAGACCACGATAGTATATTTCTTCAAAAAATTTGATTAAATTTCGTAAGATAACCAGTAATATAATCACAAAATCACAGAGCACAAAATCGCACGTCTACGCACTCTCAAACTCGATGTTGATTTCATTGACTCATTCATTAATTTTTTGAGGCACTTGTTTAAACAAATCTAAAACTTATGAATGCAGTGATAAATTACAACTAAACACTCATCATATTTTGCACATTTTGGATGAAATTTATTCGTCAAAATTTTTAAGATGACGTCATCTATTTTTTGAGGGGAATAAACATATCTTTTGATAAACAATTTACCATGCTCACAACAACTTTAAAACGTCTGCAAGATTTCAAAATATTCAGTTTTGCAATTCTTGATTTATTCAATGAAATAAATTGACTGATTCATTAATTTTTTGAGTCATCCTGTATGAGCAAATCATTCCGTTCGTATTTTTTAGATTTGCATATACAGGCTGACTCAAAACACTGATTTTACTGATTTAACCAGGAACTACAAAACCGAATCCTTCGAAATCTTGGAGATTT
The DNA here is from genome assembly GCF_036711695.1 of Zophobas morio. Classification (NCBI taxonomy): domain Eukaryota; kingdom Metazoa; phylum Arthropoda; class Insecta; order Coleoptera; family Tenebrionidae; genus Zophobas; species Zophobas morio. Next base: position 14,421,065 of record NW_026972107.1, read on the forward strand.
CTTAAAGTTATCATAAGCATGGTAAATTCAAAACAAAAGTCAACGCAGCTGACTCAAAAAAAATTCATGACTGAGTCGATCTATTTTACTGATTAAATCAAGAATTGCAAAACTGAATACTCTGAAACCTTGCAGACGTTTTGAAGTTATTGTAAGCATGGCAACTTTTTATAAACAAAATGTTTATCAACCCCAAAAAATTGATTACGTCATCTCAAAATTTTGCCGAATAAATCCTTTGGAAAATGTGTAAAATATGGTCAGACTATAATTATAATTTATCATTGCGTTCATATTTTTTAAATTTATACAGGAAGACTCAAAAAAATTAATGAATCAGTGAATTTATTATTGAAGAATTATAATAATAACATTCAGAATATTTTGTTCCATTCATCTGTTTTGAGGCGATGAACTCATTCAAATCAAACAAATGTCTAAGTAACATTCTTCCGATGTATAAACATTAACATTTTAAACACTACGCATATTGCTCAGATAGCTTTATTCCCGTTGATAATCTGCTGCAATAGTAATTTACGCAACTAGTTCGGGATAGCCTGCTTCCCGCATGAACGCTTGTTTGAGGCACGACCGAAGGGAGTGCCGCATTTGCGTGAATGCGGGAAGCAGGCTCACGAACGTGTTGTGTACAATATTTTTTGCGACGAATAAACCTTTAAACTGAAGACATTAACTGTGAGTTATTTATAAACAACGCCATTGACAGCGCCGTCAACACGTCACAATGTTGACACTACCCGAGTATTTTAAGGTTACCATGGCAACGGGAAGTTAAATGCACGTGTGCGGGAAATTCGACCTCCCGCACTCTGGTGAATGCGCGAAAGCTATCAAAAAAGGTCATGAGTGCAAAAATATATTTTACAATGTCCGTACTTGTGCAGAGACGGTTTTATACGGAATACGATTTCGTCTTCGACTGACCGTTTGATGCCACATATTATCTCGAGATTGTGCAAAATGCAAAATTGGCCACTTCCGGGCGTTCCACTGATTTGTGTCTTGCAGCCAGGCAACCACCTGCACAAAGAGCTGCCGCCTACGTTTTGTTTGCAGTATCGATTGTCATTCTTATTTTGCTTTTTTTATCGTTCGACAAAAGTATACCGCACACTTTTGAAATTATCGCATTTGCATTCATATTTTTTCGATTTGCTTATACAAGGTGATGCAAAAAAAAATTAATGACCCAATTTATTTTATTGATTAAATCAAGAACTGCAAAATCGAATGTCTTGAAATCTTGCAGACGTTTTAAAGTTATTGCAGGCATCGTAAATTTATAATCAAAATATGTATATCAATTTATAGGCGTTCTCAAAAATTGAAAAATGCTGGATATGTTTCATTGTACTTCAGGAGCGAGGGAAGTTTTGTTGAAACAACTTTCGACAATTTTTTTTTCAGAGAAATTTTAAATTTAGTCAGAACCCATTTTTAATTTCACCACTCGAAAAATAATCTTATGATAAAAGAAATTTAAATGTTTAATCTCATATTTTCTACAGTTCATACAACTCGAAGTACAATTGAGCGGAATTCGAAAGAATCTTCAAAATTACCGAACAGATTACTTTGAAATATTTAATTTTGCAATTTACTTATTCATCTCAAAATTTCATCAAGTAATCCTATTGCATAATTCAAGTGTTTTTCAGTTTGTGCGTGCAGTTAGTCTTAAAAAACGAATTTACTTAAAAAATCTTTGAAATTTTAATAACACTGGATCTGATGTAGACATACAGAAAATTAAATTTTACTTATTCAGCCCCACTACAACGCTGGTGACGTCATTTCAGATCAGTATTAAATGCCAATAAAAAAATATATACCCCTTGAGATGCAACAGTTCTTGCTAGAACACATTTTTATTCATTATTTTAGGAGCGGTTTGTTTTTAATCTTAGAAATTTTGGTAGCGGAGTAACGGTGATTTCCATTTATAAATTCAGCAACATTAATTGGAGAAAAGCGAAATTTCTACTCAAGAAAAAAAACATTCAGTAGTAATATATAGATTTATTTGTCAAATTTAAAGTACATTAGGTGTAATAGATTTGTCATTAAATGAAATAATATTAAACACAAACAATAGTACGAGTGAAACAAAATGCATTTATGCCGATTTCTATACAAACATGTGATTAACCACGTGATCGCAATTTGTCAAGATGCAATTGCAATATTTAGGAACCCAAAAATTATAAAATGATTCATCTACACATTTAAAAATAGTAACGAATAAAATGACCAATCACAAAGTCTTTGGCTGGGCCACTTTACGATGCACATGTAAATGCAAGCAAGTTGAGAATAATTTAACAGTTTTACTAAACACACCAATCCACTGGTCTTGTTCCTAAATAAATAACATAATTTATTTACAATACGACAATGAATACAAATCAACAGTCAGTCAAACAAAATAAACTTATAATCAGTCAATACAATCACAATTTAATTAAATGAAGAAGAAGAAAAAGGAGAAAACTATAATATATATAAAATAATAATACTTCAACATAAAAAAGGACTGACTGTCTAGCAGTATTAGAGAATATAACGTTACAAATGCACTGTTGAAAGTAAATGAAAAAATGTCAATAATAGTATTCTCTCACGTTTTATTTCTTCTTTGTTGTAGGGTTTCTCTGCGGCGTTGACGGACGTCCCGAATTCACTCCCTGATACTGATACTTGGCTTTCTTTTCTGATGGCTTCAATATCTACCCACGCAAAAAATTACACATCGCAAAAACACACTCACCAACTTACCTGGAAAGAACACATCAACGTCTCATCCACACTCATCATTCCTCCTGCATTGTCAAACTCGCCACAATAATTAGGAGCAGAAAAAAGCGTGACTAGCTGCCTTTTAGCGAAAAATTCATACCCATCTTCCACCACTTGATGAGCCCGACAAATTAAATCTAAATCATGCCTGTTCAAAAATTTACTGACAACATCAGCACCGAAAGTAAACGACACCCCGCGATCATTTTCGCCCCAACCTTGTACATCTTTATCAGGATCAGACCATAGCAAGTCGCAGAGTAAACCTGAACAATCGTGTTATGTATAGGTACAAAGTGATAGTTTTTCAAACCTGTATCAGGTACGTCGGTCGGCCTCATGATGCGCCTAATTTGTTCCATTCCTTGTAAATCAGGACTGAGACCTCCGTGACAGCAGAAAATCTTTTCGTCGATTATAGCCGCTATTGGCAAGCAGTTAAAGCAGTCGGTGAAAGTCTTCCATAACTTGATATTGTAGCGTCTCTTGCCTGTAAGCAATTATCAGTGTGGAAATGATTGTGTGATTTAGTGATTATTACATTCGTCGTAAAATCCATATATTCGATTAATTGAGGCGCATTCGTGGTTTCCTCTGAGTAGAAAGAAGTTTTCTGGATATTTTATTTTGTAGGCCAACAAGAGACAGATGGTTTCTAGGGATTGCTTGCCACGATCTACGTAGTCACCGAGGAACAAGTAGTTAGCCTCTGGAGGGAAGCCCCCATATTCAAACAGCCGTAACAGATCTGTGTACTGACCATGTATGTCTCCTGCCAATTGTCACCATTTAATTTACACATATTTATGCTTGCTTGCTGATTTACCACATATTTTTAGAGGAGCCTCGAGTTCAAGTAGTATGGGTTGCTGAAGAAAGATCTCCCTGGATTTCAGACATAACCCTCGCACTTCCGACTCCGACATTTGTACAGATTTTCCAGGGCGACATCCTCGTACTGAGAACAAAATATTTATAACACCTTTCTGTGCCGCTTTCTAAGAAATAAAATATGCAAACTGTAAAAAATCAAATAGAAGCAAGGACTCAATCAACTTTTATTTCAGTTGATCTTAATTTATCTTGTTATTACGATTCTATAGGACCCTGCAGCAATATGATACTTCTAAATGAGTAATTTAAAAAAAGTGTAGAACAAGCAAACTGAACAAGGCAGAAATTGTTCAAAATTAATTTGTGCACCAAATTAACTACAAAAGTATTTGACGGCTTTACTGTTACTGTAAATGATGAACAATAACAAATATCTAAGCTATACTGCTATTATATATGTGATCTTACGTTCAGAAGATATGAATATATCTTTGAATTTAGATTTCTTCTTTACATCCTGGTTTTCTTGTAAGTCTCGCAGAGTTTTATACCCTGTACCCACATCACACGAAAAGCAGCACAAAAATAAACACTCAAACTATTTATTTATACAAAACTTAACTAAATCAGAAGTGTAAAAAAGCAGTCAGTGTGTCCCTTACTTCTAACTTAAATAATATCATTAACAAAAATCAGGATACTGAATAAAGAGATTAATGTGCAAAAACTCACACTTATGTATCTTACTGGACTAAAGATAATCATAATTAGGCAAGTAAAAGGATTTTATGTCTTCTATTTTGACTGGTGAACATGTTATGAAATGTTTTACATATTAAACCATGCAAATCGAATTCTAGTAATTTTGAGTAAAACTACGATTGTTAATTAAAGCAAAAAGCGTAAAAATAGTATTTTTTTTACCTTCTAATAATCTTTGAATCAAATTGTCGACGTTTAGATCAGGCTCCGCCATTTTTATTTTTCACTATTGAAAATTGGTGGCATGTCTACCAACCCAACGGTGTTCGATGTCTCCGTCTCGAGCTAGTCCTAAAAGGAAATTCCTGGCGCCCTATTTAATTTTTTTTTTACAAGTACGCATCAACCCTAATAAGGTAAAATAAATCATATTTTTCTAGTTATATCGTATTTAAACCACAACTTTAGCTTTAAACTAGATTTATTCAGTATGAAAAGAGCAAAACAGTTTACATGTCTTTAAATTCTCCACTACCATTAAGCAACAAAATATTCGGATTTTCCTTTTCAAACTCGCTTGGTTCTCTTTCTCGATCTTCCTTACCCCACTCTCCCACTGATGACATCACATTTGGTTCTTTCTTTTTTTCTATTTCTTCCCTCTACAAGTGTTGTATATTATACATAAATAAAACCCGTCATAATTAAAAACATTTATTTAAATTATCATCAAAAATTCGTAATGAAAATTTAAATGCCACACAACAGACGCTACGGCCACTAGTAAAATAAAATTAATTAGTTTTCACCTGGGCATCCATTTTTGCAAATTTGTCGAACATATTGGCATAAACTTTTTTCTCTCTTTGCAGCTGTTCTTTAAGCGTTTTAGCACACAACGCTTGTTGTGTTTTGGCAGCTGAGTTTTCAGGATCTAACTTGAGACATTGTGAAAAATCATTTGAAGCATCTTTGGGTTCTCCAAGCTTTAATAAAGCTTGTCCTCTTCTAAACAATGCTTTTACGTTATCAGCATCAATTGCTAAAGCAGCAGTTGCTGAAGTTTTTGCTTCAAAGTTGTCTTCAATCTTCAAATAGCATAAAGACAAATTAAGATGTGCTGCTAAAATAAGAGCATCAATTTCCTTTTGGAGGTCATCATCTACAAACCAAACATTTTATTTATACTTCCTTATTGTACCAGTCTTATTTTACCTTTTTGAGAATCTAAATAGTCAATAATTTTTTTGTACATTTTAATGGCGAGTTTGAACTTTGAAACTTTAAAGTAGCCAGTGCCTTTTTCTTTGAATATTTTGGCCTGTTCTACGCGCTCTTTTGTGTCCAAAGCCCAGCTTTCTTTAACTCTTTCAAACTCCTTCAATGTTACTGTATATTCGACTGTTGCATTGGGAGGAATGTTAAATTCGGTAGATCCCTGAGATCCAAAAGCATAATGTGGTTTAATAATCAACTTAGAAGTTTCACCCTTTTTAAACTTCTCAATTGCTTTGTCTATACCTAATATAACATTTTGTTCAGAACCTTCACCCACTGTGAATGTGACGTCACGCACGTCGAACTCTTTCCCGTCGTGTTTACCCACCAAACTCACTGAAACAACATAGTTGCAAATAAATTAATTTGATTGAACGTCAAGTTGTGCACACCTTCTACTGTAGCACCATCATTCGGATATGTATACCCCTCTCCTGCTGTTATTAGTTGTCTTTCAATACTTCCATCTTTTTTAGGGCTGATGTCTTCACATTTCCACCCTATAACTTCCACCTACAAATTCGTTGAAACTATATAAACATTAATTATTTTATCACACTCACATCAAATTTCAATGTGGCGTCTGGAGGTATCGTCGGACCACTACCAGACTTTCCATAGGCATACTCAGAAGCGCACGTTAACATCGCCCTTTCGCCCTTTTTCATAGTCGCCACACCGATATCCCACGCCTTTATCACGCTACCTTTCCCTAAATCAAATTCAAAGGGCTCATTTCGATCCCTGCTTGAGTCAAATTTTGTTCCATCAGTTAAAGTCCCGGTATAATGGACTTTAACTTTGGATCCTGGTGGTGGATACTCATCGCCTTGTCCCTCTTGCAAAATTTCCTTGAGCACGCCGTTATCTTCATTTGGGGAAATATCAATGGGTTCCGGCATGGTTACGGTGGAATATTCTAGAGCCGGTTCTGCAATATTCCCGAAATTTACGGTGAATATGAATAAAATACGCTCGAAAATCAACAAAAGTAGACACGAGCGTTTTTAGGAAGTGGGTACTCACGTTTAAAAAAGTATCTGGTTTGATTAAATTGTTTTTAATTAAAAAAAGTTTCTTTGTAGTGAACTGTCAAGTACACAACCACCTTTTAAACGCAGTAGCGAACTGAGTCGATCTGGGGACGAAATGCGACGAAGTGAAAATAGCAAGCCTACTTTGATCCCACCTTCTGGGTATTTACTTCCGTAAACATAGGCGTACACGTAAGCGTAAATATTTTTCGAGGTATGTATTTACATTATGTAGAGGCAGTGGCGTAACGAGGGGGCAACGGATTCCTGAGTGTTTACAGACAAATAGATCACTTTTTAAAATAGCCTTATTTATTGCAGTGTGATAAATTTCATTAAGAGAATTATGTTGTTTTCCATAAAAAATAATAATAGTAATAGTAATAATAAAGTGAACAGGTTTTCACATCTTAAAATATTAGATAAACATAAAAAGCTCAGAAATTCAAAGTAGACAAAATAATATTATCTTATGGTCGTTGGGCAAACTTTGGTGCTGTGAAATCGGAATCTAAAGAAAAATTTTTTCTATTTTTTTTAAATTTAAAATAAAAACTATAACGGTTTTATACATCTGTCTGTCGCAAATCACACTCTACACTATTATTTCAATCTGTGTTACATTTTATGCACAAATTTTTGCAATCAACAAAATTTCTGTTCATATTCTCAACCACGTGGAGTGGTTTGATAAATCAGCAGTATGAAATATGTATAAACACTATTCTAAATCAATGGCTTTGAATGATTCACTTTGTCGCTAGGTGCATAAATTGTGTTCACATAATTCACTATTACTCATGTTGGTAAAGCAATAAATATCCCAACGAGTGACAGCTTAATTGTCACATCTGACGTAAGCCCATCAAAATAGGATTAATTTAAATTTAACATCGACTTGAGTAAACTATGAAGTTTGTTCCCTTACTATAAGGAGGTGAGTAGTTTGTGTTTTAGATCTGAAGGAATTACATCACAACTCCTTTCTTCAGTAATGTTACTTTAAAAAAATAAATCCTTAAAATGCGAGCGTAGCGAGCACGTTCACACTGTTCAACTGTTGGGGTCTCTCTGACTTTAGTATTCACACATTCTCAAGATTGATTTTTTTTAACATTAAAAAATTCTCTAAGTAATAATGATTCCCAGAGGAACACCGACGGATAATTTTGAATACCTACTACCTAAACGTGCCCTCTGCACTCGCATTCTGAATGTTCTTTTTTTAATTAACTTGGTGTTATAAAAACACTTAGGAATGAACAAAAACAAGGTAACTTAGTTTTTATTATAATAATTTTCGAAATCTCCCTGTCAAGGTAAATTACTCTGAAAAAATTAACCACAAAAAGGCGAGCGTAGCGAGCACGTTCAGGATATTTCAGTTCCAGAAACATCAGTGATCAGTTGATCACAAACAATCTTCAAGTTCAGATTTTTAAAAAATAACAAAAATTGTTTTTAATAATTTAGTTTTTCAGAGACACCAAAACATGAACAATTTTTTAAATTACTCTTTAACGTGCTCGCTGCGCTCGCATTCTCAGTCTTCTTTTTTAAATGAACTTCTGAAAGGCGAGCGTAGCGAGCATGTTCTGTGATCATAAATAATCTTCAAATTCATATTTTTAAATTTTTGGCCCTTTTTGAGAGTTTTTGTTGTGATTTTTTTTCCATCTTTTTCCCTATGAAATGGAAAGAATCTAAGAGCTATCTTGTTTTGAAGTTTACAGATGGATTTCCCTCCTTTCCAATATTTTTTTTAAATTTTCGAATTAATTCTATATAGAGCATCAGCATGGTTTTTAAATTATAATTTAACAACGACAAACTTTTAGCAAAATCAGTCCTATCTTAGCAAGTACTAGCGCCGCCCACCCACCCTTTAATTTTCTTAAAAGATATGTCATTTGCCAAAATCAGTCTCATCTTGACAAGTATACTAGTAAAACTTAATCACGTGCATTTTCGAAGTAAATTGCAGTGTTGACGGATCTTTAGAATGACCACAGAGTTTAACTCGGTAATCATGAGAATTTATGTAAGTTATTTTGCACATAAATAATCGTCTGAGAAATAAAAATTAAACAAAACTGGCAAATATCTAACATTTTAAATTATAAATTATAAAATTGGGGAAATTATGTTCTGGAAAAGAATGTGTAGTAACGTATAGTTTCCTCAGTTCTAATTCAATAAACTTTATTTTCAATAAACTTTATAATTCGGTTTTATGATAAGTGATACTGATAACTGATAACCCATTGTTTAAAAGTTGACTTGCTTAACACCAGATTACTACTGCCGGTAATGGGACAGTCATAAATAAGGATTTAGCCACGTCGTTACCATTACACCATTACACAGTAATAATGGTTAAATACTTATTTATGACTGTCCCATCATTGGCAGTAGTAATCTGTTGTTAAGGAACTTAATTTCTACACACCATAAAACCGAATTATAACTGCGGAAACTATGACAAGAAAATGCATTTTGCCTTGTTTTTCGTACTGTACGTATAGTTTTTTTTTTCACAACCAAAGACTTAGGTAAACTTTATCAAATTGGTAAATTTTTTAAGCAAATATAGATTTTGCAATTACGCTCCGCCCCTCGGTCTGACAAAGAATGAAAAATTAATCGGAATTGATTATTATTTGGCTTTTTTAAAATATATTTCTCTACGAAAATGTACCATTTTGATCATGTTTTAAGTTTCTTGTTGTAGAAAGAAGATTACGAATATTAAAAAAGAAATAAAAATCAAAATTAAACCCCACTTCAACTGTGATGATTTTTTTTAATTTGTCGTGAACTAGGGGGCGGAGCTTAATTGCAAAATCTGTATTTCCACACAAAATTTTACCATTTTGAACTTGTTTTCAGTTTCTTGTTATGAAAAGAAAATTACGTATACTTAGAAAAAACGCAACATATTAGCCCCACCCATGCATAAAAAAATCATCACAGTTGAGATAGGGCGGGTGGGCGGCGCTTGCATTTTGTCCTGTTTTTTTTACCTACTGTAAATAGTTTTCTTTTCACAACCAGAAAATTAAAGGTCTATCAAATTGGTAATGTTTTTTAAACAAATATGGATTTTGCAATTACGCTAACTCATTTTTTCAACATGATGATAATATAATAATATTAACAATAACAACAACAACAGTGTTAATATTTTATACGTTGTTTATCTAGTGGTGCGATTTTGATAGCGATTTCTTCGAGAAATAAGAAGTATTCGAAATTTGTAAATTTTTAATATTTTTGAGATTTCGTCCATAAGTGTTTAGATAATTTGTTTTTATTAAGTTTAGTCATTTTAATGACATTTGGAGTAAATTTTAAATAATTCTTTTTAAATGTTTTACAACGATTATTATTTTTAATCGTAGGATTGTCACTTTCGTGCTAATGGTATAGTTTCAAATCGCAACAAGAGTAATAATTGGAATACATAGTTGTATAATAATTAAGTGATAATTTATTAAAAGAAAAATTCAGTTATATAATTTTATTTAAAAAAATAAATTTCGATTTAAAATTTTTCCGCTATAAAAAAAATGTCGTAAAAAATTTGAAATCTAGGGTATTTTTTGTTTTCAATTGTTTGACAATTGAGCACATGCGCGTTAACCTACAATTTTGCTTCAGCCATTTATGTTGATTGCATATTATCAAGTGTAAAACGTTATAATCAGGTAACAGATGTCTTATTGGCTAAAGAAGTGTAAAAATATTTAAAACGGATGTAGCCTTGATCACAGAAAGTAAATTTTTTCATCGGAAAACCATGCATTAACCCGACTATATTGTCACTTTCAAGTGCCAGCTAGACCTAGCCTGGGGCTGTAGTGTCGAGTTCATGCTTTCCGAATACAGTTATTAAGTTGATGGTTAAACGAAGAGTGTGAACGTCTAGTTCGTTGCTATATTCTCAGCGACATTGATTTGCCGTGATCTGGTATTTTGCTATAAATAGTCACCTCCATTTTATTCTAAAATATGGCTTTGTATTTAGTTATGAAATCTTCACGCTTCCTGAATTTACCTTGATTACGTTATCTGTTTATCATGCGACTTTCCAACCCGTGTTTTTTTTGCAGTATGACCGATTCCTCAATGAATTTTGGTCCAGCGTGGATTCGTAACCTTCGCCCTGAAGGCACCACCACCAGTTCGGCTGGTGGAGGAACCGCTAGTGGTTCGCGGTATCAGTTAGCAGAGTATAGGTAAGCCCCAAACCTCACCCATATGGTTCACCGAACGGGACTTTTGCACCAGGTATGGCAGAGAAGAAATGTTGGCATTGTTTGACAAACTCGTGAAACCCCCGTCGTCTCTCCTCACTTTCAAAACACTATATTCCGAACAAACCCTAGTGCCTCTGGCTCTTCTCCCCAACACGGAGGAGGAGCAGAGGGGCTGGCAGACGCGCCCCACATCCATAGGTGGGGCGCCTCGAGGCCGAGGAGGGTCGCTGGAACGAGGGGGTCGGATTAGTCGCGGCAGAGGGGGCTACCAAGCGTACGGCCGCGCCGCCTCCGCGTACGACAGCGGCTGGGGTAACGGCGAGCAGCCCGACTGGAGCCCCCGCAAGGAGTTCTCGTCAAGGTCGAGCGTCACCGATAATTGGCGGCGCGTCCGAAATAGCAGCGAAGAGGATGAGGGGTGGCGAAACATCAGTTCGAGTAGGTCGTTGCACGAGAAGTGGGGTCGCTCGGCGAGCTGGAGAGGAGACGGGGATTCGGAGGAGAGGAACGGGCCACCAGAGAGAGGAAGTCGGCCCTCGTGGCACGAGAACAGTCGCGGGGGACCTCTGAGGAGGTCCTGGGACAATGAAGACCATTTGCCGGAGTGGGCCACGGAGAATCCCACTGAAGGTGGGGGGACGTTCGATGAAAGGGGGGCGTTTCACGGGTCCGACGACGAACAGGTAGATCGAAATTTATGATTTTGGTTTGGGTGATTTCTGGGTTTCTTTACAGGATGGTAAAAAAGATAGTAAGAGGGATATATTGCAGAAGAGTACGTCTCAGCAACATATTCCCAATAAGATGGGTCATTTAGGTCTGTCTTCTTCCAAATCTACTACCTCCCTGATAAAGTCTGACGACAGTGAAAAGTATTTAGAGGTGAGTTAGATTTTTTCGTGTATCTTAATGTCGATAATTAACAATGCAATATTATTTAAAAGAGTTGATGTTGGTTCTTGAAAAAATGCTTAAGATTTTCTTGATTTTCACTATTTGCAGCAATAAACTGCTAGTAGAAATGACTGTTTGTATTTACAGGTGTCCCAGTAAAACTTTGGGGCTTTATATCTTGAGAAATGATAGAGATATTCAAATTCTGTAAACGCTATTGCTTTTAGCTTGAAAGGGAAAGCTTAATTTAGTACATTACAAATATGACGCATAAATGGCGTCGACGTTGTGACTCAAACCTGTATTTTTAGATTTCTAATACAGGCAGAATTGGCAAATTTTTATTCTTTTTATAATTGATATTTTTAAATTAATACACACATCAGCTGCCAATGGCGCGATTGGCCGTTGTCGTTTACGTCATAGACTTTTAAATAAATTTAATTTCTTTAGGAGGGCTTTGGGGATTAAACTGACCTAAAAAGGTTATTATCTATTATTTGTTAAGTCTGTTAACATAAACTTATTTTTTAAATGACCTACTTTTTAACACATACTGTGACTGTCATACTTTAGTATATTTATTTGTAAAAGTTATTTCATTTGATTCTTTTCTAGTGAGATTTTCAAATTTTCGTTATTTCAGTTTTTTGATTCTTCAATACTTCAATTTTTCGGTTTTTCCATCTTTCAATTTTTGGCGTTCCCAAATTTCCGATTTCTCAATTTCTCGATATATAGATTTTCCCACTCCTTGATTTCGCAACTTTTCAATGTTTCGATTTTTCGAGATCCCGATTTTTATATTACATATTTCATTCAGTTCTTCATTTTTTGTGGTTTTAGATTTTTTGGTTTTCCCACTTTTCGCTTCTTAAAATTTTCTATTCAGCTTTTCGATTTTTCAGTGGTTCAATGCTTTTAATTCACACTTTCGCAAGATTTCGATATTCCGATTTTTCAGTTGTCCAATTTACGTATTTTTCAATTTTTCTGGAACTTTTCGTAAATCAGTTGGATAAAATCGATTAAAAATAAAATAGGACTGTTTAATCTGTTTTTATGAGATTTATTCCAATTTATTTTCAAGTTTTTTCTATAACATATGTATACCACGTGTTTCTTTTATTTGATACAACCCCCGAAATTTTTTTATTTAAAAAAATAAACATCGCACTGTGAGAGCAATACTCACGTAAGTCAAAATTTGCCGAATTCTTAAATTTATCATTAATGCATAAAAAAGTTAATGTAATTTTAATATATGTAAGTATAAACGGTTTTTAATAGTTGCGTAATGCTCAAATTCATCAAAATGTTTGTATTGCATTTCCGAACATTACCTGTGCACTTAATGCAAGACTGCCGTATCTCAAAACTAAGTGAAATGCACATAAGCTATGAAGCCATGAGATTTCAGTCGATGTTGATAATCTGATACTCCTACTAATTTAGGTACAAATTGGACACAACAAATGCACAATGTCTTCTGATATAGTTAAGAATTGACCAAAAACATGGAAATCAATTTTTCTTTGAATAGGAAAGGTAGGAAAGTTTATTAGAGCCAATTAAAAAATTTAAAATTTGTCAAAAATTGCGATGGAGTTTTGTAACTTCGTATAGAAAGGAAGTATATCAGCAAATAATAGTCAATAAATGCCCGAACATTACGACAAAGGCGGCATCAGACTTAAATGAAAATGATTAAACAATATTTATGAAAGTCCTTTAGCAATACGTAAAAAAATACGATGGACTGAATCAATTATGTATAAAAAAACGAATTAAATAAAATTATAACACATTTTATAACAATTCAGCCATAGTACACTGACCGGCAAAAAAAAACCGGCCACCCTGAAAAATTTCGCAGAACGAAGCTTTAAAAATTATTAATTTAACTAGTGATCGTTATTTTATTAAAGAACCATTCACTATTGACATATAAGGTATAAATTAGCAAACAAAAGAAGCCAATTAAACGCAGAATTAAATTTAATTTAACAAAATAACAGAAACAGAGAGACACTTTGAAAGACGTCTGTAAGAGTTAACGGAATTATTTTCGCGTGAAAACGTTTATTAATTGCCAAACTTATAATCAAATGATGAAAAACACTATTTACAACAACAGCCTCCTTTATTGTTTTTTTTTAAGAAAATATCGTACTTGGTCTGTTTCTGTTATTTTGTTAAATTAAATTTAATTCTGCGTTTAATTATCTTTTTTTTTGTGCTAATTTGTACATCATGTGTCAATAGTGAATGATTCTTTAATAAAATAACGATCACTAGTTAAATTAAGTTTTAAAGTGGTTTTGTGAAATTTTTCAGGGTGGCCGGTTTTTTTTGCCGGTCAATGTAGATGTTGAATGAATTAATACTGTGATCGTTTTGTGTTTTGTTATATTTTTTTCATTACAATGTGTTGCTAGTTTGCTCTTGTCTTAAATTTATTAACACGCAAGCCAAAATATTTGATATGGTGTAGCAGTGCAATAGTCACGTAAGTCAAAATTTCTTGTTTTCTATAACGAGTAGAAGGGTCTACTCTAAAGGAATAAAAACACGATTAATAATAGATTGACAATACGACTATAATGTATTTCGAAGCCTTTGGTATTTAAGATACAAATAATATATAAACACTTGGGAATTTTAAAGCATCATTACTCAAAACACGCTGGTTTTGAGTTACGTGAGTATTGCTCTCACAGTGCGATATAGTTCTTTGACCAAATTTGTATCATTTTAAAAGATCATCTATGTGAATAAATGACATGAGTATCAATTTTTCAAGCTACTAGATTGTCATCAATTAATATGAATTTTTCGTGTATTTTATTTAATAACTTTTTAAGTATTGATTTTAGAAATATTGGTTGCCTGTGATTTTTAGAAAAAATCAGTCTTTCCATTTATGAAAAAATATACCTAGGGTTCCATAAAAAATAAAGATGATGTCATTTCCGGTTCTACCGGAAGTAATAATGTAAATGTGAGGTTGCCATCACATAGATCTTTTAAAATGATACATTTGCTCAAAGAATTACAGGTTTATCTTTAAGAATAAAAAAGTTACAGGGGTTGTGTCAAATAAAAGAAACACCCTGTATATATTTTCAAGCTACCGATTTCTTCAATATTTTCTTGGCATGCAGTTGGTGAATTTTTTGTTGCTTATGCGTGCATATTTTTTATATAATCGTAGAAGTCCTTGTTTTAGATAAGATTATAATTATTAATAACTTCAAGATAACTGACGTAGATTTTAAATTAAAATAAAAAAAATCGTCCAAGGTTATTTCGACAGAACTTTCCTGGCCTCTGAAGTACATCCAGCTTTTCCGACAAATTGTAAAATTTGATTTTGCGAATTTTATTTTTTTATGAGAACTATAAGTTAATATAAAAATATGCATGTAATGTTAAAGTAAATATAAGGAAGCATAGAACTTCCTTCGTCCCGGAAGTACAGTGCAACAAATCCTGCTTTTTTGAAAAATTATTCGTAACTTGATTGTTTATATTTATAATTTTGTCTCATATTTGGTGGATTCTGCTTTAATTTTTTAGCTTAAGTTTTTCCCCTTTTTTTCAGCACCCACCAAATTTTATTACTTTTGTACATATTATTTATTTATGTGTGGGACCGATTTCGAGTTATTGACTCCCTTCATCAGTCACTTCGTCAAACAGAATTGCTATTCTAACTTAATTAACTTATTAAAACATCACTAAATTGTGAAAAAAAAGTCTTTATAATACAATGTTTAAATCAACTCATTGCCGTTCGTATATATTTATACTTGGAAGGAATTTGACTTATTATCACGTTGAGGTAATAAGCATGCATTTCTGTTAAAAGAAAATGATACTGATTGATTTTATCTCTTCAAAATAGTAATTTAGCTGCAGTGGAGCAAAACGCTGTGAATATTATTTTGGGAGAGGATCTGTTATCAGAATTACTATTTTTATATTATTAAATATAGAAGGGCGTGACATTCTATATTCTGTATAATAAGTGTGGGAGTATATTATTTTATGAAATTTAAATTATGTTTATGTCAAAAAGTCTGAACACGTTGTTGGCTAAAGTTTGTTTGACCACAAATTTTAAATATTCTGCCCCTGTTCACTCAATTATTTATTAAGATATTTTATTTCTGTAAAGCGCAATGGATTTTTTAATACAATTTCTACTAATGTACCTTTTTGAAAATTTAAAATTGATCCATAAATAGCGAAAACCAGATAATCTCATACTCATCACAATTTTAACGCGTTGTAGTTTTTTTTAACAACAAAATTTAAAAAACGGAAAAGTAGTTTGGGTAGGGTTTTTTACGCTCATTTCAACGGTGTGAAGTTTATTACAATCGGACGTATACTTTTACCAAAAACTTGGACCGAAATTTATATGTATTTCTCTATGCTGGAATATGCTTGAGCTCACCCTTAAAATGATGAAGAGCTTATGTATATAATGGTTACCTGTTTTCTTAACAAATTCTGTGCTAAACTCGTTTTAGATTTTAACTCCCTACTAGGTTAATCTTCTCTTTGTGGGGACGAACCAGGTATAATAATCCCAGGATGTCAGGTAAACGATTCGTAGAGAAAACCAAAATAATATTTTTGAGAAACCAAAATAATATTTTTGAGTATTTGTAAAGTGACTGAATTACTCAAAAAGTAATTCGTTGCAATTGCTTATTACTTGAAAAGGAATTGAATTACTTCCAACCACTGCTTTTTCATGCAACATCTAGAAAACATGAAAAATGTAATATTTTCCCCTTAACAAACCTAAAAACTCCATTACAGATGTCCTTTTTATTTTCCGAGCCAAAGCTAGAAGAAGCATAGCAATAATCATTTTAATGAATGTCTCATTCTACGGTTATTCGATATTTAACTAACGGATCTACTACTTTGGTATTTTGGCATTTTAAGTGAATGTTAAATTTATCTTAAAGATTCTAAAGTGTTGGCCCAAAATTTATTTGTTTAAACAATGGATGACATCATCTTTGGATATATTTAAACAAATCTGACACGTATTGAGCAGCGTGATATGCTCCTTTATCTGTGGTTGAACAATCCATCCCTATTTTTAACTTTGCGTAAACAGGTTGTCCTAAAAGATATAAATAAATTTCGATAGTTATGTCGGAAACTACATAAAAGACTCCTTATTTAGAATGGCTTACACAGGATATCTAAAAAAATGTATGAACCGACCTCGCTTAAAAGCAAAACACAATACAAAGAAATTGACTGCAAATTGGTTTTTACGTAATAATTTCACGGTGTTTCATGTTTTGATGTTTCGTTATCTATTTTAGAAATGTATGACAACATTCGTGCATGACACATGTGAAATAATAAATAAATGTATGAACTTTATGACAGACATGTGGGTCTCATTTGATATTTGAAGTTGTTGATCTACGTCGAAAAAACAACAAAAAATCGTAATAATATATCGTGTTCTGTCTGGGTCAGGGAAAATATGTGCTCATCGAAATGGTAAACAAATCAGTTGTAAAGAGATTAATAAAATGCAGCAATTTTAGCAGTGCGATTATAGCGAATTAAAGTAGATTATTAATTTTGTGTTTTTTACTTCCCAAACGTAAGCGAATCGAGTCCGTCGGCCGACTCTCTACTTTTACGTGTGTATGTCTGTCTGTCTGTCCGTCTGTCCGTCTGTCTGTCGTCCCAGATTTTTATTAGACAGATAATTTCCTAAAGTACGGGCCGATTGTTGTCAAATTTTGTATTTATATTATGTGTTAGAGCCTCTGGCGGGGACCTGTTTCACCCCTCCCCACCCGTAAGGGTGGGAGCCAGAGCCACCCCCACCTTGGAACACAGGGTAGCATTCATTCTTAATTCTTAACTCATACATACACATTCAATTCTCAATTCTCAATTCGGAACTAACATTCAACTATCTCGACCGCACGGTCACATAATATTCTATCCTTATCATTCTTATTTATCATAACACTTGTCACTAGCAATATACATTTATCTTACTGTTCGCTGGTCTTATTCATTTATACAAACTTCGACATGGTCCTTCGAGCCGGATTAGCGACAGAATAACAGTGGTAGTGATAAGTGTAATTCTCAACATATCATTCATCGGCTGGAATTCAGCAAAGTAGTTATCAAAACATCACCCAGAAATCACCCGCGCAGTGTTCAACTATCGGTGACGACCGCGAGTGCTGTGCAAAATCCTCAAGTATCATTCAGCGTCAGCCAAGATAATTCTATCCAGGAATCCAGGATTCCAGGTAAGCTTTAATTCTGTTTGGTTGGTGTAATACATTTATTCTCGTACTCAAGATGGTAGTAATCCAAGACAATACTTTTGTTAAATTTTCAATTCTTCTCAGCGAAATAGATTCACATTCTAATTTTATATCAAATGTTGCAAATCATCAAAAAAGAAGCCACTTAAAGCGTCGATATGAAGACGTACAGCGAATTTATTCAGAATTACAAATGCTTGTAGTTCAGCAAAAATCCGAAACAATGGTAGTCCCGAATGACACGAGTGACACGGAAACGATCAAACCTATAATTTATAATATCAGAGACGTGCTAAATTATATTCAAAAAATATCCCAATTATATAATGTTCTCATTGAAAAAACTAATCCATTGTGTACTTTCTCGAATTCATGTAAGATAAATACTAACGTACCAACCACGGATCTGGAAAAAACTTGTCAAAATTTAAAGCCTTTAAAGGTACACAAATTAAGAAATGGAGAACCCATCAAAATTCACAAAACCCATTTCAATGCTCTACGTGAATTGAGGTTCACTATTGGTAAAAAATCCCCTCCGAATTCCATTGATTCACAAACTTCTATTATAATATCGAATTGTTCCACATTTCCAAATTCAACACCCAATGAAGATAAAAATCATCCTGTTAATGATTGTTACAAGTCCGAGGGCATATCTCTAATTAATTCAGATAAAACGTCTAATGCAGAGTCATCTACCGCACTAGACAAAGTAAAAAGTCCTCCAGTTAATTCGAAAAACTGTGACTCATTGTTAGTCTGTAACCAATTTAAAATTAGGTCGCAATATTTATGTGAATCCGTAGACTCAAATATTAAAGACAACACGTCAAACGTAGCAATACTCGACAAGAAAAAACATTCCGAAAATGCTAAACCCAAAATAAAAAGTCATTCCAGTAAAAACCCACCGGTGCGTCAAAATACCGCGCTGGGGTTGATTCTTAGCGGCAGTTTTGCATATTTAAAAAATAATACTTCCCATCATCACAAAATTAGTTCAGCCCAAATTATTTCTCGGTTCTGGGAAGCTGAAACCGTCAAAACCGGAAGCAGGTCATTAAGCAAAGGGTTTAAAAGCGATCTTTGTGCAACCCCTTTTCAGTATACTACCACAGGCCATTCACCCGATGGCTATTTCATGGTCAAACACCCCTTTTCGGAAAATCAGCCGCGGTTAGAGAATTTTGCACAAATGCACCCAAAGTGGCTATTATCAGTCGAGAGGAAGTTGGGGCGTTCCACAGTCCCTTATTTCGAAAATCTACCTAAATTAGGAAATTCCCGAGAACTGGCTCTCCAACTGTTATTGTTAGCAGAGGAACGTGATCATAAACGTAACGAGGGTTTTATTGTCTCTCAAAGGAAGTACCTAGACCTTGTGCGGCTGAAGGTACTTAACGAAAATTCCACAAATAATTCCGTTTACCTGTCACACAATTGTGTTTTAAATCTTCACATTTCTGCCACTAAACTTTGCGAGGTTGTTGACCGTTCAAATCTTAGTTCAAAGAGTTTAAATATGAATAGCCGGAAGTATAACGAAATTACTGATAAAAACCATCTTGAGGGCGAGGGCGTGTATGCGCTCATTGTCAGAGTTAAAGCCGTCCTGAATTCGCGCCTTTCGAAGCCGCTGTCCAGCGACCGCAATAATTTGGTCGCATTTATACCTGACCAATGCCTCTTTCGGCCAGCCATCAACTGGTCCCTCAGGAAAAGACCACGCCGTCGTTCCCATCAACAGGCCATCCCTTGGCACCTCATCCACGCCTACCATCAACACTTCTGGAAGTCGTGGTACCTCGAATATTTGACCACACTGAAAGGCAGGTTAGGGTCGCAAAGGCCATCTTCCAACGTTCCAGGAATGGCAAGATGGGTCCTCGTGAAGGAGGAGAATTTTCCGCGTCTACAGTGGCGGTTAGGACGCGGCCCTCCAACATCATTTTGGAAAGGAAGTGGTGGTGTGTGTAGTGTCGGTGAAGTGACAAAGATAATTTCGCAATCGCATGCATTATAATTATATTTAACCATATTGCATACATCTTGTCAATTTGTTATATACATCTCATTGTTGATTTATTTTACTATGTTCTATGTATTCATATTTGTACCATTGTTATATTCATTCGCCATATTATTTACTCGTCGTATTATTCATTGATTTGGTACATTATAATTGTTGTAAATTTATTTTTAGGTATATTGTAAATAATGTGTATTCGCTGATATTGTACCAATGTAATTTGTCTTAGATATCTTTTTTTTTAAGTTTAATGCATTTCTTCAGGTTCATTGCTTTCTGTAACAATGTCCACCCAATTCATGTAATTTCATCTGTATTTATCATTACTAAATAATGTTTTCATTCTAATATTCCATATATTTTATTTTTGGTCTTAAAACAATGTAATTGTTTCAAGGCGGGGGGTATGTTAGAGCCTCTGGCGGGGACCTGTTTCACCCCTCCCCACCCGTAAGGGTGGGAGCCAGAGCCACCCCCACCTTGGAACACAGGGTAGCATTCATTCTTAATTCTTAACTCATACATACACATTCAATTCTCAATTCTCAATTCGGAACTAACATTCAACTATCTCGACCGCACGGTCACATAATATTCTATCCTTATCATTCTTATTTATCATAACACTTGTCACTAGCAATATACATTTATCTTACTGTTCGCTGGTCTTATTCATTTATACAAACTTCGACATTATGAGTATGACATAGATGGGAAAACGCCAACCAAATTTTGTCACTTCAAAAATGTACATAGTAAGTGGGTACACATGTAGTTTATGACTCCGTGTTGAGTTTTTACCCGAGACGTCTAGATTTTTGTGAGAAAAATATTTTGCAATTTAGTTTTGAATCTGCAAAACCGAATGCTTTGAAATCTTGCGGATGTTATGGTAAGCATGATAAATTTTTAATCAAAATATATTTGCTTATCACCTTTAAAAAATTGTTGACGTCAGCTCAAAATTTTGCCGAATAAATTTTACCTAAGATGTGCAAAATACGATGATTTTTTACTTGTGATTTGTCGCATTAATATTTTTTAGATTTGCTTATACAAGTGGCTAAAAATAAATAATGAATGAGTCAATTTATTTTATTGATTAAATCAGGGACTCCATTTTTCCAGAAAATTTTGGGAATACAATACTGTTATTTTTAAATTTCCATTTTACACCAAATAAAATTAAGTCATAAAATGGAGAAAGGAGGAGGGCGGGGCTAAATTTAGTTTTTTCTAGTTTTATGAGCAAGAAGTACGCCTACCCCCCCCCCCTTCTTCGTTCCAGTGACTACTCTTAAAGTTGTTCAGTCCTATCTTACCACCTTTTTTTTTCTTAGAGGATATGTCATTTACCAAAATCAATCTTATCTTAACAAGTACTGGTAGGGATTGGATTTCTTTCTCAATTTTCTCGTGAATTCTTAAACCATGATTGTATTTTTGTAGCTAAGAGAATTTTAATAAAACAGCCTTTTTAGAAGCTCTGAAAAATTAATAGATGTATTTTTCATATGGAAAACAGGAATCCTAGAAAGTAGATACAATAAAATTCCATTGTGCGATTTTTTGTTTTTTCAAATCGAATTTTTTCCTCTTCGAAGTTTAAATGAACTAAAAAAAGTGACGTTCCTTTTTTTTTAGACAAAAACTTGGCTTCAAATTTTACAACTACATTATTGGATTTTTTACAAAAATCGTCTTTTAATTGTAAGAAAAAAAAAAAAAAAGAAAACTCAACTGACGCTCGTGTTGTCGTTTTTGACGCGAAATATTACTGTCAAATTTGAAACGACGACTTTTATGCAGAATAGTATGATTTTTTTTTACAATTATAACGTAAGTAAATTTTAAAAGTAAGTATCTTAACTTTTCTAAGCAGTGATATTTTTTGCACAAATTTCATTAGCAAGAAAGAACTTCTACGCTATGTTACATAAAATGTGTCACTTCCGATGTTTGTGTCAACTATTTATATCTGCTATTTATGACTTGTAAAATTGTAAAACGAAATTAATTCTAAGCGTGTCTAAATGGCCAATATTCTAATAATTTTTTAACTCTTAGCGTGTATTGTTTAATAAAAAAACACCGTGTACAGGATCCCAGTGACCAAGATACGAAACAAGATGATGCCAAACCCAAGGAAAGCAGCTCTCCAGAGAAAGACAAAACCAAACCTCCTTCACTTCAGAAATCGGATAGAAGAATAGACGATAAAGACGACAGATCTTCCGAGGAATTAAGACCTCAACTCTTAGAAAAACCGAGTAGCAACGGCCCCCCTCTAGAACCAATGACGCCAAACATGTAAGTGAAAAAAAACCTCTTTACGCGGTAAATACAAATTGTCTTACAGAGACAAATCTGACGAAGACTTCGATCGTCTGCAGGAAGATCTTGTGTTGAAGTTGGTCGTGGACGAAGAAACTCCCAAAAGTTCGCAAACGCCAAACTTTGACGTGGGGGGCGTACAACCACCACCTAATCTAGTGCCACCGTCCCAGGACAAGTGGTATTACCAAGACCCGCAGGGCACCAGACAAGGGCCCTTCGCAAACGTCGAAATGGCCGAGTGGTACAAAGCGGGTTATTTTAGTAATCAGTTAAACGTGATGCGAGAATGCGACGAAAGGTATTTTCTGTTAGGCGAATTAATTAATTTGTGTGGCGGCGAAAATCCGTTTTTATCGAACATAAGGTTCCCGGTGTTAAAGAACGAGCCTGCTAAGTTGCCTGATGATGTGTTGCCATATCAATTTTTGTCACAGTTAGCTTTTAAACAGCAAGTTTCCTTGCGAAATCTAGCCGAACCTTGGAGTGCTCTCACGTTGCAGCAGCAGGAAATGGCCGCACAAAGGTTATTGTTGCAACAACAGGTAGGAGGAGAGGGTTTTTGTGAATGGGGTTTTATTTTTGTTTATTTTTGCAGCAACAACAAATACCTCCAGATCTTCAGTTTATGCAACAGACCACTCCTTCAAATCCGTTAATGTACATGATTAATCAGATGCAACAAGTATGTATTTTTTTTCCTAGAATCACGAAATATCCAACGCGGTTCAATTGACGTTAATTTTAAATTATTTGTTGTGGCACGCATGCATAATTTCATTTTAATTAAATACTCGAGTAATGAGTTTTAGTTCTAGGTTTCGTTAGTGGAATAAACACATTTGTTAACACGTTCTCGCACACCTTATTTTTATTTATTCATAATAAGGTCACCAAAATAACCGTAAAAACGGCTAACTTGGTTTTCAAACTCGATTCAATTCAAACACGTAATCACCGAAAAATTTCAACATACTCTAAAAATTTTTGAAAATGTATATTTAAAAAAAAATTTGGTCGAAAGTTATTTCGACAGAACTTCCCTCGCCCCTGAAGTGCAGGCCAATCAGTCCTGCTTTGGAAAATTTTAAACAAATTTTACGATTTTTGTTTTCTAGTAACTTCTATAAAGTAAAAACCAGTGCTGTAAAAATAACACTTTGGCAGCTTTTTTGACTTTTGAATTTTTTAATTCTTCAATTTTTGAGTTTTTCAGATTTTAGATTTTATAATTTTTTGTTTTTTCAATTTTTCGATTTGCAATTTTCCAATTTTTCATTAGTTTTTAGATTTTCCAATTTTTCATTTTTTCAATTTTAGATTTTTCAGTTCCTCGATTTTTCAATTTTTCGATTCATCAGTTTTTGATTTGCAATTTTTTTACATTTTCAATTTTAGGATTTTATTTTTCCGTTTTTCAATTACTGGATTTTAAAACTTTTTCATTTATTCGATTTTTCAATTTTTCTGTCTTTCAGTGTTATAGTTTTCCGACTTTATAATATTGACGATTCTATAATTTTTCGATTTTATGATTTTTGGATTTTCCAATTTACGATTCGTTCTTCTTTACAGTTTTTCGATTCACTATTTTTTTTACTTAAATTTCTCGATTTTTAGTTTTTCAATGTTTCAGTTTTTTGTTTCTTCAGTTCTTCGATTTTCCACTTTTTCGTTTCGATTTTTTTTTTTCTTTATTAAAATATATTTATATTAAAAAATATTTTAAATATTTTATCAATTATTCGATTTTTCAATGTTCCGATTTTATAATTTTTGTTTTGTCAATTTCAATTTTTAAAATTTTTCGTTTCTTCAGTTTTTCGATTTGCAGTTTTTCAGTTTTTCATTTTTTTTTTGTTTCTTAAGTTTTACGATATGCTAATCTTCGAGTTTTAATTTGAAAATTTTAAATTTTTCAGCTTTTCAATTTTTGGATCTTTCAATTTTTAGATTTTGTGATTTTGTGATTGCAATACCACGAGTTTTCAATTTTTAATTTGTAGATTTTCCTGTTTTTCATTTCTTCAATTTTTCAATTTGCAATTTTTCGTTTCGGTTTTTTATTTTCTATCTTTTTTTAATTTTTCGGTTTGAAATTTTTTTTTTCCAACTTTTAAATTTTTTAATTTGCAATTTTTTTAGTTTTCATTGTAAATGATTATAATTGTTAAAATTTTTACATTTTCAATTTTAGGATTTTTAAATTTTTCCATTTTTCACTTATTGGATTTTAAAATTTTTCATTTATTCGATTGTTCAAATTTTCCATCTTTCAGTGTTATAGTTTTCCCACTTTATAATTTTGACGATTGTATAATTTTTCGGTTTTTGCAATTTTTGGATTTTCCAATTTTCGATTCGTTCTTTCCAGTTTTTCGATTCACAATTTTTTTTTTAATTGTTAAATTTCCCGATTTTTAGTTTTTTCAATGTTTCAGTTTTTTGTTTCTTCAGTTCTTCGATTTGCAGTTTTTCGATTTTCCACTTTTTCGATTTTGCAATGTTTCGTTTCGGTTTTTTGTTTTCTTTATTTTTTCTATGTTCCGTTTTTATAATTTTTTGTTTTTTTGGTTTCAATTTTTAAAATTTTTAGTTTTTTTCAATTTTTCGATGTGCAACTTTTCAGTTTTTCATTTTTTTTTTGTTTTCATTTAAATTTTTTTGATTTTTTGACTTTCCAAAATTTGGATGTTTCAATTTTTAGATTTTGTAATTTTGCGATTTGCAATTCCACGAGTTTCCAATTTTTAATTTCTTTACTTTTTCAATCTGCTATTTTATTTTATTTTTTTTTCAATTTTTCGATTTGAATTTTTTTTGCAACTTTTAAATTTTTTAATCTTTTGGTTTTTCAGTTTTAGATTTTTCAGTTCCTCAATTTTTCAATTTTTCGTTTCATCAGTTTTTGATTTGCAATTTTTTTAGTTTTCATTTTAAATGTGTCTAATAATAATTATCATTATAATTATTAAAATTTTTACATTTAGAATTTTTCTATTTTTCATTTATTCGATTTTTCTATTTTTTCATCTTTCAGTGTTATAGTTTTCCAACTTTTACTTTTGAAGATTCTAAAATTTTTCGGTTTCCCAATTTTTCGATCTTCTAATTTTCGATTCGTTCTTTCTAGTTTTTTTTTTATTTTTTAAATATTTCAATTTTAAGTTGTTTCAATGTTTCAGTTTTTTGTTTCTTCAGTTTTACGATTTGCAATTTTTCGTTTTTTCGGTTTTTCATTTTTTCCGAATTTTTAATTTTTTATTTTTAATTTTCCGATGGTTCAGTTTTCGATTATTAAACTTTTCGAATCAAAACAATGGAAAAATTGCAAAATTGTAAAATTGGAAAGTCAAAAACGATAAATTGAGAAAGTATAAAACCAATAATTAATATTCATCATAAACATTAACTTAAATGAACTTTTCCTCGTATCAATTATTATTATTAGCCTACTAATAAGTACTCCTACAATTTAATCAAGAACTTGAAAAATTTAAGAAACAAAAATTGAAAAATCGAAATTTTGTCAAAAAATTAATAACTCGATTTGATAAAATTTCGTTTTTTCGATTTTTAAGTTTCTCAGTTTTTAATCTTTCCGTTTTTCAATTTTTGTTTCTTCAATTTTTTCAGTAGAAAGTTAAAGAAATCAGAAAATCGGATAATTGAGAAATCCAAAAATTGCAAAATTGAAAAATTTAAAAATTGAAAAATCCAGGAATTGAAAAATCAAAGATTGAAAATTTGAAGAATTGAATAAACGAGAAATTATAAAATCAAAAGAAATATTGATACAATTAAAAGAAATGAAAAAGCGAAAATTTGTGATATAAAATCGAGAAAATGAAAATGAAAGAATCGGGAAAATGAAAAATAAAAATCAAGAACTTGAAAAATTGAGGAAACGAAAAATTGAAAAATCGTAAAATTTAAAATTGAGAAACTGCAAAATCGTTAATGAAAAACTGACAAATTTGGAAGTCGAAAAATTGAAAAAGTAAAAACGAAAAATGGCGATATCAAAAAATTGTAAAATCGCAGAGAAAGGAAAAACGAAAAATTGTGATATCAAAAAATTGGTCGATCGAAGAAGAGGTGGCGGAGCCGTAGGGAGGGTATACATTAGAAGCTAATTTATAGTTTGATTTAGTTCGAAATGAGTCAACATTTGTTGAAATTTTGCGGTGTTGTAGAGATAATAATGTTTTGAGTTAGTAATCCAATTTTATTAGTTATGTTCTCAAACGTTTATTTACCTCACCCATCCCCACAATGAAAAATATTTGGTACTTTTTTATTGTTAATTTTTTTAAATCAGGGATGATATTGGTATTGAAAAAAATTATCATCAAAATATATTGTCAAATGGTTCCAGTAAAGAAATAAATGGTTATCTCAGTTTTATAAGGTACACTGTAACACACCAGACAAAAGAAATGAAATTTCAATGGTGATAATTTTTTGATGTCTAAAATACACTTGCTATTGTACACAACTTTTATTGTTTTATTTATTTGTATTTGAAAAATGTGAATAATATCGAAAAAAGTATAATATAAAATGAATATGTAATTTAAAAATGCATGTATTGTGTTGGTTTAAAAAAAAATCTCTGGTGACTCAGAATATTGACTGTGACCATGCACTTTACAAGCAATTAAAATAGCAGCAAGTAATTATCTATGAAAGTAGGTATCGTAGAAAAAATTATTGTAAAAAAGAGATAAGCGCCAATAGTTTTTAATTGTTGTTTGTGATATATACTGAAAATATTTAACATCGACAACAGGGAATAATTTCGATAAATTCAAGAATGCCACGTGATAAACATTCTCGTGTGAGTCACATAATTTTTATACAATTTTTGTATTAAATAAACCAAAGAAAAAAAGCAGAGGAAACTACAAAAGTCACTCTGAAACACTACTTCTGTTTCCACCGTTTGTGTATTTTTAGCGAACATTCTTGGTCTCTGTTTCAGAGTAATAAACTTCCTGGCTCAGTCCTAGTGGACAAACCTAGTAGTAGTGTGCCTAATCAGCTCGATCCTCTCCTAGTTCAAATGGGGAATATGCATTCTTTACAAAATAGAATGCCGAGTTCCGGTCTCCATAATCACTTACCAGGTGGAGTTCCCACAAACCTTTCATCATCACTACCTCCCGATGGCCTGGGTAGTACTTTACCTAGTCTACAAACACCCCCCATCGCCCCTAGCGGAATATCATCACTGCCTGGTATCCACTCCAGTTTGCCAAGTGGTTTACCAGGCTCAGTAAACGTAAACCGACCAACACCTCACGGTTCTATAGACCAGTTACAACAACCAGGTCAGGACAACGATCCAATAACGAACTTTTTGAAACAGTTTCAACAGCAAAGACAACTACCCGTGAGTGGTCACTGGTCCGGCGAACGATTTATAAAACTTAAAACGTTTTAGTTGGATAATCTCTGGCAGAAACAAAATCAGTTCAACGTACCGCCAGCAGTGACTCCTCCGACGCAGTGGCCACAACAGTCGGAGACGCCTCTCTCGATGTGGGATATCCAAACACCTGCAACTTCTCTACCGTCTGAAGTTCCGCCAGCTCCGACAGAAAAAATAATTCAACAAGACAAAGAAAAAGAACGACCGAAAGAAGAAATGACGCAGAAAGAAATAAAGAAACGAAAAGAACAAGAAGAGAAACAGGCGAAGAAGGAAGCGGAAGAAAGGAGAAAGCAAGAACAGAAGAAGCAGGTAAGAGAATGACCAAGTAGGCTAGGTTTATATATTGAGAGTGATTATGAACAGGAAGCCGAAAAGAAAGCCGCCGAAGAAAAGAAAAAGAAAGAAGAAGAGAAGATCCGGAAGGAACTAGAGAAAGCGAAGAAAGAAGCAGAGGAGAAAAGACTGCGCGAGTTGGAAGAGAGAAGAAGACTTAAAGAGCAGCGGAAGGCCGAAGAGGAAGCTAGGAAAAAGTCTGAAGAAGTGAAGAAGCTAGAGGAAGAGAAGAACAGGTGACTTTACTAGATTCTCCCTGGTGTTGATATAGCTGGGCACTTTATAACATAATGTTTTTGGATTTATTAATTTTCAGTATTGAGATGTGGAATGTTGTATTTTAGACGGGAAATGAAGGAGCGGGAAGAAAAGAAGCAAGCGGAAGCTGTGCGATTAGCTCAGACGCAGGCAGCTCGAGGTGCTGCTAAAAGCGCTCCTTGGAGTCAGTCCAACTTCACTCCTGGATTAAATTTAACCGATATTCAAAAAGCCGAAAAAGAGAAGAGGGCACAGGAGACTGCGTTACAGATTCAGAAGCAACAGCTACAGGAACAACAACAACAGCAGCAGCTGGAGAAATCCGGAGGCCTGCAGTTGAATTGGGCTAAGAAGCCTGTGGAACCGCGAAAAGTTAAATCTTTCGCCGAAATTCAAGCGGAAGAGCAGGAGAGAATGGCAAAGGTATAATTCAACCAAGTTCGTAGCCAAGTGCATGCACAATTTTTTCTATCGTTTCGTGATAATTAAATACCGTCTATAAACTGGCAGTAAACCATCTGAAACAATAACAACCCGTTTAGTTGAAATTGACATCGGCTTTAAATTTATAAAATAAATTGTTCGTTATTTATTATCTAATACTAAGCTGTTTTATGACAGTTATCGGCTGAAGCCAAAATGGCTGCGCAGTTAAAAGAAAAAGAAGTTTCTTCTGTTTCTAATGCCGGAAATATTTGGAATGGTCAAAGTTTGACCTGGGCAAACGCTTCCTCAACTTCTCAGTGGACTTCTAATTCCAGTAAGTCTTTCGTTAATCCTGTAAGTTTCGTTACTTATTTGAGTGTCCAGCTGGAGGTTTCTGGGA
This sequence comes from Zophobas morio, assembly GCF_036711695.1. Classification (NCBI taxonomy): domain Eukaryota; kingdom Metazoa; phylum Arthropoda; class Insecta; order Coleoptera; family Tenebrionidae; genus Zophobas; species Zophobas morio. Next base: position 14,450,438 of record NW_026972107.1, read on the forward strand.
CGAAGTCCCGTCAAAATCCTCTAATAAACCGTCCACAGTATCTAAAAGTAATTCAACTAGTGCCATGACTACTACTAAGCAGCAACAACAAAAGCAATCTAAGAATAAAGCTAAAAAAGAGGAGTCACCAAAATCTGTCAATAATAACAATAATAATCAAAGTAAGGACGAATTTACTGATTGGTGCTACAAGACTTTATCTAATATTTCGGCTGATGTAGATAGTGAGTATGAAACCGTTTTTATTGTTTTCAACTAATTCCGCCGTTTTAAGTTCCTACATTTGTAACTTTTCTACGTGATATCGAATCAGCTTATGATGTAAGAGACTACTGTAAGGAATATTTAGGTGAAAGTCCTGCAACGCAACAATTCGCGTCTAATTTTTTGGAAAAAAGACGCTCCTGCAAGCCTAAGAACAATGCTCACAAAGACGATATGTGTTCGCCAGCACCAGCAATTACGCCGTCGTCGCAACATAGCACTGAATTCCAAGAAGTCAAGGTACCTTTTCCCGTTCAAATTTTTGTTAAGAAATTAATCGTTTTTATCTCTAGGGTAAAAATAAGAAAAACAAAAAGTCAAAGATGTTAAAAGTCGATTCTCGAATCCTGGGGTTTAACGTTACTTCAGCTCCAGACCGAATCAATGTGGGTGATAGAGATTATGGTGATAACTCGTAAAATTTTGTTTCTGTTTCAAAGATCACCAAACTGTTATTGTACCTTTATATAAAATATATTATATACATATGAATTAAGTTTTAAGACAAGTCTAAGTTTCTTTTGCTTATTTATGTGTTGTAATACATTCTCTTCTTGTTTTTAACAAATTTACTGTTAAATATTAGTTTTACATAAACAAGGCCTTTTTATTTGTGACGTAACGGTGTTTCTTCCGACTTGTGTGTAACAGGTTGTACAGCGTTTCAGGTAAGTGTAGTAGATTTAACCTCAAAACCTCGCGTTTATCACATTCACCTAGGACTTGCGAGGTGTATTTTTAAAAATAAGGGGGTAAAATCATCCACAAATTCTTTTGTTATATATGTATTTAATAATTTATTGCTTAAACAAAGGCAAGAAATACTAGTGTTATATATCTCTCAAAAATTATAATTTTAATTTTCGTGGTAGTTTTTCAGCTTATGCTTCTCGTGCTGGTGGTGCTTTTCGTGTAAGTGATGTTTTTCACCTGAATGTTTTTTGCCATGGGAATGTTTGGTTTTAACATCTGCAAACTTGAATTATTTTAAATAGTCAGGGTGTGTTGTTATTGTCACCTTTATGAGAATGTCTGGCGGCTGGATGGACCTTCACTTTGGAACGTCCTTGGGTAGTACTTTCAGGAACGGTGTTATTAGTTGATGAGTTGGTTACTGAAGGGGAACTACAAGCTACGAAACATTTTGTTTTTGTTTTTTTTTTTTTTGGAAATAGAATGGTTGGTAATTTACCCGAACTGTTGTCGTTTGTCGGGAGCAGACCCGTAGACCATGGACGTATGATATTATTATTTAAAATAAAATTTTGAAATTGTTGCCAATATTGCACGTATGAACTTAGATCAGGAGGCCATATAGGTAAGGGGCCATTATCTAATAAATAAAAGAAATAATATGAACAACTCTTTAACAGCGGGTGGTAATTTGTGAAGGTTAATGATTTTTAGAGTGATCTGTCGTTGTAAAATTAAATTTTGATACCAAATAAAGTTTTAATACATACTTTGATTATCGTCTGCCAAACACAGCGAATTGATAACCACAATCAAAACTAGGACAACTTGTTGAGACTTCATTTTACATTTACTGGAAGCATTTCAGCGTACGTTACTTATAACGAAAATGTTGGAATTTGAAACTTTTTTTCTTGAAATATTTACTTAAATATGCAGATATTTTGTTGATAAACTCCTCCAGTTCTTTGACAAATGGTGCAACAATTTGAAACGGTGACTTTCCAGTATCAATTTGCTGAATTTTTATCGCTAATGTGGTCTAATTACCATATTGTTTCTAAAGTAATGTAGATAATATGCGTACCTTAACTGCGTGGTTTTACTAGTTATTTTTCCATCAATGACATCTTGATAATGCAATAATTGTTGTGTTAATTATTAATTTTGTATTAAAGTGTAATATTGTGTAAAGTGTAAGACTGCTAAATCTGGCTAAATCAACTTGCACTGAAATTAGTTTCAGGTTTGGATTTATGATCATAGTGTTTTTTTTTCATTCAATTTAAAATATTTAATTTACCAAAACACAAGCTCATAATGGAGTGTTGCAGTGTTTAAAATACAAAAATGATAGTTTTCCACATTTGTGTTTGTATTCTTGTCAGTCTGTTGGAGATTTTGTTAGACAGATAATTTTAGAAACATCTTTACCAATTATTTGTATTTCGTTCTTGTAGTTGAAATGTATTTCAACTACATTTTTGATAAATTTTTAACTACAACTTAACTACAATTTTAATTAGGTACATTCTTGAACAGTCTTTTCTAAATTTTATTGGGTTTTAGAAAAGAAGCAGGTAATTTGTTGTTCCAAAAGTAACAGGTAACAAGGACCTTTTCCTAGTATTAAGAGGGATATTGGCTTTTTTTAATTCACAATTTTGTTGTCATCGACTCCGCCCAACTGTTAGGTTGGATTACCGAATCAGGTGTAGTCGCCTAAGATTATAAGAAACTTTAGAATAAAGCTATAAATCATAATGCAAAGAAACCTGTTGGGTTTAAGTCATTTACTAGAGTAGTAACTAGCTTGGGCCAAATACCAACCTGCGATAACGTTAAACCACCCTATCCCTTTATACCTGCTTCAATTACAAATAATTATTTTCCAGAAAGTGTAAAATGTAAAGTAATTATTTCTTAATGATTTTAGTTTCTAATCGTGAAGTAGCATTTTTGATTACGTGTTTAATTTTTTTTTATAAAATCTTGTTCAGTTCAACGTGTTGAAAACTTTATCGCCTATCTTTAAATCAGCGTTTTTTTTAAATATGTAATTGAAGTGAGTGGTGACAAAATTAAATCGAAGTGGCAGTTTCGCCACGGAAGTCAGGGATTATAAACGGTCAACCACCAACTTTTTAACAGATGTAAGGGTACGTCAAGTCCCATCAGCTCAAAATAGATGACCAAATTTTAATTTTCAGAGAAAACATCCAAATAAAGTGGACCTTTTGAACAACTTAATTATTCGTAAAGTTCCTAAAAGGCCAGCTAATAGTTCCTTTAGCGAAATTGAAGAAAAACCTCCAAATAAAGTTGTGGAAATGACTAACACCAGGTAGGGTTTCTCTATAGTTTATTTACAAACGGATATCTTACACGTGGAACAGGAGACGGTACCCATCTTCTTCGTTTCGATGTCGGCGGCAGAAGAGAGTACTTGCCGTACTCGCGCCTCCTTGTGTCCCCAGTTGGTCTCTGCGTCGGCGCCAGGCTAACCAATCACGAGTGGTGTTCGGTGAGCATATTGAGTTGCCTACTCGTAGGCGAGAGGAAGTAGTACGTGTGCGTTGTGTTGCCTACATTAACATCACAGCAACGCCACATACGCCACATACCCCCCCCCCAAGTAACGGGTGACAGCTGTCAAAACGGCTGTCAGTTGTCATTCTCTGAAACGTGCGGGGAGCGTTGACCTGCGGCCTGACCTGGTGGTTTGAGTAACTTCCTGTGTTCGTACTGGGGATGGAGCCGGTGGTGGTTCTGGTTCTTGGAGAATAAAAGCGGGTTTTACTCTGTCGATATTCACTGTTGTTTCCCTACCGCCTACATTGACCTTTATTGTCTTAGCAGTACGAGACAGAACAAGGTGTGGACCGGTGTAGGGCTGTTGGAGCGGTCTTCGCACGGTGTCGTCTCTTAGGAAAACATGGCTACATTTACTGAGCTCTGTGTGGACGAAGGTGCTTTGCCTAATGTGGTGCGACGCTGGAGTTGGGCGAAGTTTCCTCATGTGGTCCCGTAGTTTTTCTACAAAGGTAGTGGGTTCTACGGATCTGTCGATATTGCTGAAAAAGAATTCGCCTGGGACTTTCAGTTGCGTTCCGTAGGTCAGCTCTGCTGGTGAGTGACCGATGTCTTCTTTGATGGCTGTACGTAACCCTAATAATACTGTAGGTAGAACGTCTAGCCAACTTTCTGCTTCATGGCACATGATGGCTGCCTTCATGGTTCGATGCCATCTCTCGATAAGGCCGTTGCTCTGGGGCCTATATGGCGTCGTCCGAGAGCGCTGAATGCCCAAAATTTTCGCCAAGGCATTCATGGTGGATGCTTCAAATTGTCGCCCTTGGTCGGTTGTAATTTGTCTTGGGCAACCGAATCTTGAAATCCATTTTTCGTAGAATGTCTTGGCGACTGTCTCTGCGGTCATGTCGGTCATGGGTGCGATCTCTGGCCACCTGGTGAAACGGTCAGACATAGTGAGGCAATACCTGTAGCTTTGAGAGGGAGGTAGCGGACCTACTATATCGATGTGCACATGTTGGAACCGTTCTGTGACGTCATCGAAATGCTGTAATGGGGCTTTGGTGTGTCGGCCAACTTTGGATCGCTGGCAAGGGATGCAGCTTCGTGCCCACTTCATTATGTGACTCTCCATAAATGGCCACACAAATCGCTTCTTGATGAGCTTACTGGTCGCTCGGCCGCTGGGGTGTGAGAGGTTGTGAAATCCTTCAAAAATTACTTTTCTCGAATCTTGTGGAACGTATGGTCTAACCACCCCCGTTGACGTGTCACACCAGATAGCTTTCTGGCCGGCCTGTGGGGTGAGTTTTTCTAACCGCAGGCTTGTTGTATCAGAGTTTAAAAGTGCTTTTAGTTCGGCGTCTTTTTCTTGTTCCTTGGCTAAGTCGTCGGTGTCAATGAACGTAGGAGTTGTGATTTCATTGACCCTTGAAAGTGTGTCTGCAACTGTGTTTTGTTCTCCTGAAATGTGGATAATGTTGGTGGAAAACTGGCCGATGAAATCTAGCTGCCTGACTTGTCTTGGGGATGCTTTGCCTGCTTTCTGCTGAAACGCGTAGATGAGGGGTTTGTGGTCGGTGAGTATGCAAAAGTCTCTGCCTTCCACCATGTGCCTGAAGAATTTTATGGTTTCGTAAACTGCAAGCAGCTCACGATCGTATGCGCTGTAGTTGCGCTGCTCCTTGCTAAGTTTTCTGGAGAAGAAACCTAAAGGTTGCCAGGTCCCATTGGAGTGCTGCTCTAGTACGCCCCCGATTGCGTAATCAGAAGCATCGGTGATAATTCTGAGCGGCAGATTTTCGGCGGGATGTGCCAGAAGCGCGGCGTTGGCTAACTCTGTCTTGCACGTTTCAAAAGCGGCTTCAGCTTCTTCTGTCCACTCGACTATTGTTTTGTCATTCTTCCGCGCGTTGTTCAGATATTGGTGAAGTGGTGTTTGGGTCTGGGCTGCGTGGGGAATGAAACGTCGGTAGAAGTTGATCATGCCAAGGAACCGTCGCAGATCTTGAACTGTCTTTGGTTTGGGGAATTCGCGGATTGCACTGACCGACGTCTCAAGTGGTTTGGTTCCACTCCCGGAAATCGTATGTCCTAAATATTTCACTTCGGCTTCACCAAACACGCACTTGGTCGGGTTAATCACTATGTGATGCTCCCGTAACCTAGAAAATAACATTTTTAGATGTTCGACGTGCTCTGCTTCATCTCGGGAGAACACTAAGATGTCGTCTATATACACGTAGCAGAAATCAAGGTCACTTATTAGAGAGTTCAGGTGTCTTTGGAAAGTCTGTGCGGCATTACGTAGTCCGAACGTCATAACTGTAAACTCGAAGAGCCCGAACGGAGTGCACACGGCTGTTTTAGGAACGTCTTCTTCAGCCACGGGAATTTGATGGTATGCGCGCACTAGGTCTATGGTGGAGAACACACTTTTACCTTCGAGTCTGTAGGTGAAGTCCTGTATATGAGGGATGGGGTAGCTGTCAGGCACTGTCACGTTGTTTAGGCGCCTATAGTCGCCACATGGACGCCATTCACCAGGGAGTTTCTTTGGGACAAGGTGAAGCGGACTAGCCCAAGGGCTCTTGGATGGTCGGCACCAGCCCTGTTCCATCATATATTGGAATTCGGCTTTCGCCACTCTCAACTTCTCGGGTGCAAGCCTGCGAGGAGCTTCTGCGACCGGGGGACCTCTGGTGATGATGTGGTGGAACACGTTGCCCCTGTGCTTCGTTCCAGGTGGCGGTGGGCGTGTAATTTCTGCGAAATCCGCTAGCAGTGCGTGATATGGCGTCGTCTTGGCCACTGTCGTGATCTGAGGCGACTTGCATATAGCCAGGGTTCCGCGAGTTGATAAGAGGGTGGCTGCGTCTACGAGGCGTCGGTTGCGGAGATCAGGTAGGAGGTTGTGATGCCTCAGGAAGTCTGCTCCGATGATGGGTTTGCCTACGTCTGCCACTATAAATACCCACTTGAACGGACGTTTCAGCTTGAGATCAAGGAACATTAGCTTTTGGCCGTATGTTCTGATCGCGCTGTCGTTGGCCGCGAAGAGCGTTGTCTCAGCTGGGCTGAGATGTTGTCTGCCTGAGAACAATCTCTTGGGTAACACGGAAACTTCTGCCCCCGTGTCGATTAAATATCGGGTACCTGATTTTGGGTCGGTGATGAAGAGGCGTTGTGTTTGCGCTGCGTCGTGGACCACCTCAATCGTCGACGGCGCCTCTAGTTTAACGGCCTTTTGTAGTCACAGGGTTTGGCGCATCTTCTGGCGTTTGCTCCGAACCGATTGTGATAATAGCAGATATTATCGTCCTGCGGATTCGACCTTGACCTAAATTTGGCGCGATTCCAGTTTTCGCCTTGCCCATGGCGCCTTCTGTCGTCTGCGAGTTGGTTTACTGTGGTCGATAAAGTTACGAACTGCTTCTGCAGTGCCGTAATGGCGGCAGCCATTCCATCTTCTTGCGCCGATGTAACGGTTTGAGAGGCGTGCGCGGAGGTACCGCGATTTAGGGCACCAATATTTGCTGTGATGGCGCTGGTATGGTGGATTTCGGTCAATTTGTCCGCTATGGTCGCCATTTTGTCCAGCGTTTCTTTATCATTTGCGGCGAGGATCATCTGTAGTTGTGGGGGTAAACGCTGCAACCACAGAGTCTTGAGGACGTCACCGCTGATCCCCTTACCCGCTAGGGCTTCCATTTCTCTTAGTAGTTGTGACGGCTGCTTGTCCTCTAACTCTATTTCGTACATGAGCTTCCGTAGTCGTTTTTCGGGGGTGTCTGCATAGGCGGCGATCAATCTGGATTTTATGCTTTCGTACTTTGTCTCTTCTGTTGGGGGGTTGGCGACCAAATCGGCAACCGGCTGGAGCGTCGCGCAGTCTAAGGCGGTTACCACGGTCCAGTACTTGGTCTGGTCGGACCTGATTCTCGCGCAATTAAATTGGGCTTCGACTTGTGCAAACCAAAGCACCGGGTCTCGCTGCCAGAATGTCGGTAGCTTCAGATTTGAACCACTTCTTACCTCATCAAGGGCTTGTTTGTTGGAGATGGTAGCCAGTTGTGTCTGGAACTGGCAAATTATTTCTTGTTGTTCCTGCAGTTTCTTTTGCATTTCTTCCATGGTGCTAGCTCTTCCTATTTTCTTTCCGGGGTCACCAATGTGGAAATGACTAACACCAGGTAGGGTTTCTCTATAGTTTATTTACAAACGGATATTTTACACGTGGAACAGGAGACGGTACCCATCTTCTTCGTTTCGATGTCGGCGGCAGAAGAGAGTACTTGCCGTACTCGCGCCTCCTTGTGTCCCCAGTTGGTCTCTGCGTCGGCGCCAGGCTAACCAATCACGAGTGGTGTTCGGTGAGCATATTGAGTTGCCTACTCGTAGGCGAGAGGAAGTAGTACGTGTGCGTTGTGTTGCCTACATTAACATCACAGCAACGCCACATACGCCACAAAGTTAGTAAAGCTGCAAGTTCCAATGAAGAATGAAGAAAAGCAATTTGTCTGTATATTTGATTTGCGATATAAATTAAGATCAATTAGAAATACCTGAATACTATATTATGATTTTTTTAGTGCAATGCAGCAGTTTTACAGTACATAATAGAAGAAATGCTGCCAATTTCTACAATTGATAGGCCATCTGACGGTGCATTTAAATCTGTTTGCCGCCAAATTTTGCCAAAACAAATTTCAAATCACAAGGAAAACTGTAAGCGTAGTCTAAGGAGTTTTATGGAAACTCAAGATTTTGTGTGCACCACTGTAGATATTTGGTCAAAAAACAATAAGAGCATCTTCGGAGCTACGGCCCATATTATTGATACCGAATCTCTTAAAAGGAAATCGTTTGTTTTGGCGTAGGAGAATTAAATATTCTCAGACTCACGATCCAATATTCTGCACAACATACACCAAGAATTTATTAGCAATATTAGTAAAATTAGCGGTACTGTAACTGTAACTGATAATGTCAAAAAATTTTGTAAAGCTTTTAGATTTTTTTCAAACGAAAATACAAATGAAAATGCGTCTAGCTCATCTCAAACAGAAGCATGAAACGGAACAGAAAAAGATGAATTTCAGCTTCATGATTTGAATTTCATTTTATTAAATAGCGATGACGATTTGGATGATATACATTTACCTATCTAAATAATTTAAATTTAAACGTTACATTTAATAGCAACAGTTGATATACAAAAAACCGTATCTAATTCTCTAGTAGTAATCTTAAAAAAAATTATCATAGTGTTTTTGGCAAACTATCAGCGATTTGAAATGCTCGACTAAAGCTTCTGATGAAATTGAAAATATATGTCACAGAAAATTGACTATGCCTTGCGTTACAAGGTGGAACTCTTTGGTCAATTCTGTGGTGGTGATTTTTGCAGATTCAAATCCATTTAGATAAAATATGTGAAGTTTTGAGAAAACCAAAATCAAAAAATATTGAAATTGATGTGTTATAGGTGAAAATCAATGTTATTTACGTTACGTTCTCCCTAGTATTTTACAAATTCTGTATAGTAAAAACAAAACACAAAATCTACGATTTTGTGGGCCACTGTAGTAAAAAATATTCAGTCACGCTTTCAACATATATACTTGATTTTAAAAATATCTTGAGCAGGCCTTATATTTATGCAACTGTCTCGTTGCCAGTTTTTAAAATGAATTGGACTAATAAAAATCAAGAATCTGATAAATATCAGATCATCAAAGATTTATTTTTAGACGAGTTGTACAAAATGATCCAAAATCTTCATTATTTAAATGTGGATCATTTTTTGACTTTATGTCGTCAAAAAATCTTGAAATATCTAACACCAATGGTTCTCAGATAGAAGTATTAGAATATTTCCAATCGTCTAACAAAGAGGTAATAATGTTAAAAAAATTTTCAAATATTTTAAAGATATTTAGGAAATGTAATGCGTTACTTCTGTCATCAGCGCCTGTTGAGAGGATTTATTTTTAAAACATAACAAAGAGTTGTAATTAATATAAGATATTTTAATGTTAGTGAAGTTATTATATTTTTTTATATGATAAACTGTATCTGATTGTATACACAATGTTCAGTGAAACTTCTGGAACTAGAAGTTAATTTTATTGGACATTTTAGGTATTGTATCGGTGTTTAAGATCTCTAGGTGGCATAATGGAAAAACGTTCAAGTGAAGAATACAACTACTTTGTATTTTGAAAATCTAATAAATATTTTCTGTGAACTTTTTGTGGTTTTATTGTCAAGAGTCACTAATTAATGACTTAACCCAAATATACTTGCGCAGCCTAGTAACAAATAAAAAAAAGTAAATCTGTTTTATTGCATTTATTTAAAAAAAAACACCATTCTTATAAAATACGCTCCAAAAAAATAATAGTCTTTCAACAACTAAGCTTCATTGTTTTTTGAAACTCTTCAAAATCGGATAAATATTATCAAACGCTTCGTAAATCTCCTGTCGAATTTTAGCTCCCGTCAACACAACCTTGCCCGAAACAAAAATCAACAACACAATTCTGGGTTTCACCATCCGGTAGATCAACCCTGGAAACAGTTCAGGCTCATAAGAACTGAAAGAACTGTGCGTGAGAACAAGTCCTTCTAATCTAATAGGGAATTTAACATCACAGCTCCCCACCATATTTTGAATCTTAAAATCTAAAAATTTGGCCGGAAAACCCAATTTTTGAATAATTCGGGCGTATTTCCGGGCCGCTAATCGCGAGTCGTCTTCGCTCTTGGCCCCAGTGCACACCATCTTGCCCGAAGAAAAGATTAAAGCTGTGGTTCTAGGTTCACGAATTCTCATTATGACGGCGGCGAAACGTTTGGGGTTGTATTCGGCGTTACGGGCATGTAACGCAATTTTCTTTAGGTCTAGTTTGCAGCTGAGATTCACTGTTGATACAATGTTTCTAAAAGTAAATAAGTTAGTAAAGTGTGACATATGTATTAGGTGTAATTACTGTAGCTGAGGTACGATGTTTGGGTCTGCTGAATGGGGGGTCATTGGGGTTAAAGGCGACGGGGTAGCGGGTCCCATTGATGGTGTTGTTGCTGCTCCACTTGTCCCACCTAAATTTACCATAGGGGACATCATTGTATGTTGCTAAAAATTGAAATTAGAAAAAATGGTCATTTTTTGTTGTGTTGTGACTTACTGGTGTTTGGGATTGTATACTTGTAATGGGGAGTGCAAATCCTGACACATATTTCGTGTGTGGCATGGACATCCCCATTCCTAAACCTAACGTGGGTGTGAGAGCCCCCATGGGGGCTAACGGTGGAACTTGTTGTGACTGTGTCGTTGATGGTTGTTGCTGCTGCTGTTGAAGTGCATTTGGCAAAATCATTTGATCTTCTTCAGGCTGATGCAAAGGTGTCCCTAAAATGGTTACTCAAATATTTTGGATTTTAGTTTTTAATAATAACATACCAATACTGGGAATGCTAAAGCCAGGACTTGGTAGCATTTGATCCATTTTGAATTCGTGTATGTGGAACTACAACTTGTTTAAAGGTTTTGGTCTTATTTATTCTATATACTTTGGTTTGTTTGGAAGTCCATATAAATAATCAACTACATGACTAAAATAAAGCACTTCTATGTTGGAAAAGGCAAATTCAATGTTGTTATTTGTTTATAGGCACAAATCACGGGCACACACTTTTAATGGAAAACTTAAAACGGTTTTCAGAGAGCAGAACTTCCCTCATAGGTTCTTTGCAAGTTCTGATAAACTGATAAATTATTTCACACCGTTGAAGACAAACTGACAGGGTTGACATCACGTGACGGCAACTTCAAAAACAAAATTCCCCATTTCGATTGTGGATCATTTTTGTTGCTTGATAATTAAATTCTTTATGTAATTAAGACATAATTTAATAACTACGTCAAATTTGTCTTGGAAATGATGTATACAATTTATAAATTTGACAAATGTATGTAATTATAAAATTAAAAATATTACTTTGTCAACATTGTCAAGTACCAACATGACGTTAAAAAATCACTAATTCCATTCTAACCTATTTTCCACATGTACTAGTGTTCGAGTTTTTTGAAAATAAATAACAAAAAATGGTGAGTTTGATTGAGTGTTTCTTCAGTGATTAACTTTTTTTGTAGGGTAAGGCAAAAAAGACAAGAAAAATTGCCCAGAAGAGGTTTGCTAAAATGAAAACAATGATAAGCCATAGTGACCCTCGTATTAAAGCCTCACAGAGACAGCCCCCTAGAAAGAAAAAACCGGAAGACCCGCACGCTTTGAAAGTTCGTGAAGCCCCTCAAGTTAGTTCAGCGCTATTTTTCCAATATAACACACAGTTAGGACCACCGTATCACATCTTGGTGGATACAAATTTCATCAATTTTTCTATAAAAAACAAGCTGGATATAATCCAGAATATGATGGACTGTTTATATGCAAAGTGTATTCCATACATTACGGATTGTGTTTTGGGTGAATTGGAGAAATTAGGACAAAAATATAAAGTTGCGTTACGAATAATTAAGGACCCTAGATTTGAACGAATACATTGTATGCATAAAGGTACATATGCTGATGATTGTTTAGTGCAGAGGGTTACTCAACATAAATGTTATATTGTTGCTACAAATGACAAGGATTTAAAACGTAGAATACGAAAGATACCTGGAGTGCCGATTATGTATGTAGCCCAACATAGATACACTATTGAAAGAATGCCTGATGCCTATGGTGCACCTAAGTCTTAATTTTTTTATAAATAAAAACTTGAATATTATCTTTTATTACTATAAATACTACAAAGTTATAAATTTCCCCAATAATCTACAATATTTTTTTCATCCAGCAGTGACCAATTTGGCGACGGTTTGTCAACATTCAACCAGTTGAAGTCATCCACACATTTCCAGTTATTACAATGTTTATCTAAACCAGATTTCTTAAAATCGTTATCTAGTCCGTCATACTTTAAGTTATAAGGCGCTAAAAATATACTGTGGCAATCCTCCATTATGGCTCTGCTCGTGACGTGAAGATAAATATTTACATTTTTAGAAGCATGCAATCTTAACTGTTGACAAGCTATAACTAAAGTGCAATCTGTACAGTTTTCCGCAAAAATAGAAGTCGATACCGGTCCAGCAAAAATATAGCAATTTTTTAAATAACTTAAATGCAACGTTGAAGGGCATCCCAAAATTTTCACTTTACAGTTTTCCAAGTTTTCCACAGTCACATCTTTCTTGAAAATTTCGTCGCCGCCGATTTCTAAAATTTCTCCAACTCTGTTTGAAAATCCGCACGTTTGTTTTGCGACGACAGTGACTTTACCATGAAAGTCTACTTCATCTCGCTCTAGTTTTTTGTTGTTAACTTTAGGTTTGGTTCTGTTTTTGAAACCAAACTTCTTTTTTGGCAGTAGTTCGTCTTCCAGTTCTTTTAATTTATTTGTTAGTTCCTGTATGCTTTCCTGGCATTTTTTTATATCGTAGCTGCGTAAGAATATATTTGAATTAGCTACGTACTTTTGTAGGAGTAAAATTTCCTTGGAAATATCGTTGAAATGGTCTGGAAGCACATGTTTTTCAATTGTGTTTGAATGCATGAGCAGATTTTCAATATGTGTGCGTTTATTTGCAAATGTTTTTTCAAAATATCCTAACTTTTCATTGTCGGCAGCCAAGTTGCTTTTATCTTCTTTACGTTTTTGTAGTTCTAGTTTTCTTTCGACGTCTCGTTTTGTAATTAAATTAATTTTATCAATCCCACCCTCCATGATTTCCATTTTTGTGACACTTTACAATTAATTTTGTTTTTTGAGTTCTTTGTCAATGCCTTCTTTGTCTAAGCGGTATAGTGGTTTGTTGGACCCAGCAGCTGCTTGTAGTACGTTTGCAAATTGTTCTTTTTTCTTTAATGTTTCTACACGGGGTTCTAATCCTGGGAGATTCTGCAAATCAAATTTTATTAATTAAAAAAGAATCACAAAATATGTAAAAAGTACGCCTCTAAAGCTCTCCTCATTGGGTGTTAGAGTTACTAATAATCCATAACCGAGTGCAGTGCCCCCAAAAAGCCATAGAAAAGACTTGATTAACCTTCCGGCCATCAATTTTTTTCAGAGTCCCAATAGGCGTAATCGATTTGGCGAACTTTACAATCTGAATCTATCGTTTCCCCAATTTTATAATAGTATTCCAAGAGGGATGGGTAGTTGTCGTGCAGATATCTTCTGTATTCTAGAAAGATAAGCACTGTCATGTGAGTATAAATATCAACATGTTACCTCACCTCTTTTGGTGTTAATACCGTACCAAGCTCCGTAACTGACGGCAAATAAAAATGCTTCACCCACAAATAAGATTATTGCACCACGTTTAATCCACCTTCGCGTAGCTGGTTTTGGGTTTTTAATTAACATTTCGCGAAAATTTCGACTTAAGGGAACATGTGTGACTTGGGAACGTCACAAATTTGAGGTTATGTGATATGAGTCATTGAATATGAAAGCTTCTGTGTGATATTTCTTGAATGCTGCTCTTTATATAAAGAATCAGAATTTTTGGTTGTCGTGAATTATTTCTCTGTTAACTATTAATAGAGAATTTTGACGAAATTTTCCGGATTTTAGAAAATCTTGGTATCTTTGACAGTTGATTGATTTATGACAGCACATTTGGAGGGAAATTTGAAAATAAAAACAACACAGTCAGCGAGGACGTGAAAAACAAAATCAAATATTACGAATTTTGTAATTGATTTGTATTGTATTGTCGTTTTTGAGCGATTTGTTTTTCAATTTTACGTGTGGTAATCGTGGTAATATTTGAAAAGCAGTGTATTTACATTTCTTCTGTTACTGAAACTACACACCTCCAAATGTCAATGTCAACTTTACGTCAATTTGAATCAGTAGGTTTAACAAAAACCATATTGTCTGTAGATAATGAGATTTTTAGTATAAAAGAATCTTTTAATAACACGTACAATGTGTATCGTAGGAACATTTATTAACATGACCTTTGGAGATAAATATGCAGTCAAATGAGTGAACCTTGGCACAATTTTTATTCGCAGAGTTGCCAGAGTGGTTTCAAACTCTGTAAATTATTTTGAAAAGTGGTTTACAGTCCATGTAACTTCTTTTCAGAAATTTGAAGGTTGACCTATGTGGGAAAAAATTGATTACAACGCTTCAAAAAAATTTATTTGAGAAAATAAGATTTACAATATCTTAGAATATATATGAAATATTCCATTTACTTGTACATTGATAAAGCAACAATCTTACAACAAAGTTATCGTTCACAAATATTGGTGTTTCTATTTAGATCATTTTTTTATTACATTTCTTTGGTTTTTAACACAAGTACAAGCAAACAGAATAAGTGTGAACATATAATTTCTTCGTTTAAATTTAAATAAATTTAATAATCAAAGTACATAACCAGGAAACACGACTTCTCGAGAAAACCGTACAAGAAATATAGAATTTCTGGTAGTTGGCAAAGAAAGATCTTTTTGGAAGCTGCGGTGGGAGAAGTCGTGGTTTCACATAAACGTATTAAAGAGACGTAACAATCAGTACAAAGTAAAATGAAGATTTGTTAAAACAGACAACATTTTACAACGATGTTAAATATAGTATTTTCATTTGCTTTTTACTATTTCGTAATAAGACACTTATTAGTTATTTGTCAAATAAAATTTTGAACAGATTTGCGCAAAGAAACATTTATGTTTTTTTTTCATCTTTAGTTATTTAGTATCAAAATATGTCAACATTTGTTTTTGCTATCTAAGAGTAATTAAAATATATTTAGTCTTACAAACACGTGGTTTGTGTCTTTTCAAATATGAAACATCGAACACGAATACAAACAGCAACAAGTCTCTATACAGACAGGGTCCACGTAACCTGCCGAGTATTCACAACACAGGTACGAAATAAATATATGCTGTTCAGATAAGTATACACGATTCCTATAAATACAGATAACAGTTGAAAATCATATAGTCGTCAGAGGTGTATATCGTCCGGACATTCATATCAAATAAGGAAAATTCCCAAAATATATTGGTTGTTGCACAAAGCGTCCACAGATTTGTCCAATATGAATCTCCAGTAACATCGTTTACATAAACCATATCTATTCAACACGTTTTACTAAATATAGCTCCAACCAAGTAGAACTTGACTTAACTGGTAAAGCTGTGTAAGAGGTTCCACGAAAACAACAGTAAACATTGACCGAAGACTGATGCTTGTGAGAATAAAAAATCGTACACGCAAGGCAAACACTTAATTCATAATAGATTGTCTTGCAATCACACCGACTTAAACATCATATAAAACATGAATCACTTGTTCCCAGTTGGCGTAATATATCTTATTGTTATATAATATCAGTATATCCTTCACAGATGCCGCGAATGTTGGATGCATAAATTGCTCATGATTGTCTTCTAATCTAAAGGGATTCGTCACAAAAAGTCTTTTATGTGCTGTAATCGAACGACTCCCATTCCGAAAATCTGGAGTCTTGTTTTTGCAGTCTTTGGGTACACTCTTTAATGTACGAGTCCTGTATCCGATACATACCAGAATTCGCCTGGAACATCAACGTCTCCAGAATACGCTCGTTCTTTATTGCCTTCGACGGCAAAACGACCTGCAAGAAAAACCGCATCAGATGGCACTTCTCCAAAGTTTTTTCACGACAATATATTCTTTGGAAGTTTCCTTTTGAAATTGGAAATTTTTTCGTCATATTGATCATATTATAACATCACAATAAGCAGCAATCGCTACGAGCTTCTACTATTTCTGAAATCTAACCCTAGAGAATTCCAAAGAATAGTTAAAAATAATCTATGAATCGATTCATGTGTTTCATCGATTGTGTCTGAGGCGATTCTTTGTAATGATTTTCCTGCAGTTTTGAGAATACACTTATTTTATGACTTGTACCTACATAAAATTTTACAGCAGCAGCTACTAAAAATGCGGCAAGCAGAAATCAGAACCGTAATTATAAAACACTGAAGTGGTTTATAATATTTTGCAGGGTGGTGTTATTCATCTAGAAATTATTTTTTTCTTAAACCCAGACAGTTCAGTTTTTATCATTCTGTTGTAAATTATTCTACACGCAATGTGAAATTGTATTTCCATTTAAATTACAATCTTTTGAAGCATCGTGTATTCCAGACCTGGATTTCTACCGATGTTATTCTGAAAGCGATATTAAAAAATGAGTTTGCATAAAACGATCGAACAGCTCCGGGTCGCGTCATTATTTATTTCAGTAGATGCGTTACATACAAAAAAAGCAAATGGTTGAGAAAGTCTGGAGAAGTTTTAATGGTCCCGTAAAACTTTTTAAACATTCATGAATGTTGTGAAAGCTTTCAAAGGATTTCAGTAACGCAAAGTTGTTGATTAGCGAGTATCCAAAACTCAAAATCGTGTTAAATTACCATTATCCGAGTCAATAATAACAAACCTTAATAAGTTCTTGGGGCGATATTCTATACAGCTTCAAATCTCTAGCCAATCGTTCCATAATGCACTTAAATTCTAACTTGGCATCCAATTTGCTGGAAGTTTTAGTACGAATTTTGTGCCTCGCCCAGGCCAACATCGCTTCAAATTTCCTAACTTCTGGAACTTCTAGATTCCTAAACACGAAAAAAGAAAGCGATTTTGGTTCCGGAGTTGTTGGAGCAGACGTTACCTGCACATTATCATTTGCACCATGGATTCACTCAGGGTGAGGAATTCTGGAGTGGTAAAAAGAGCGTAAGCGCGGGTTTCCACAAAGGCTAAAATCATGTTGACTAACTCAGATGCGGAAGTATACCTCCAGTAGTAATTTTCTAATGAGCATAACATGCAACACACCTGAAATTAAAGTGAGTAATGGTTTCCTCGATGAGTTGGAAACTTACGACTTCGATTCTGAGAAACTGTTTGGCGTGGTGGAAGCAGGCTTGAAGGAGTTCTGGAAGGTCGTAGTGTTCAGCTGCGCAAATAAGTCCTGGAATGGTTGAACAAGTGAGGGGACAAGATCCGGTGTGTAGATAATCTAACAATATTCGGAAAGTGTCTGGATCGAATTCTATAATAGAAAATTCAGTCTGCGCCAATTTGGCTCTGTCAACTTTTTGAGCATCAGCACACACGCTTAGCCTTGGAACCGGCAACTGGGCAGCTGTGGGTTTATCCTTGCCCTCTTTGTCCTTCCCTTCTTTATCTGCAAAATCAAATTATTGTTTGTATAGACAAATTAGATTTTGCTTGTTCAAACAAAAATGATTACTGAGATTTATAAGGATTTTTCCATCTTGTGTTTTAATAAAGTTCGCGCGTTTTTACCGAACGAGTTAAAGGGAAGCTCTTACTTGAGCAGTCCTGGCTGCTGGCCCACTTCTTCTTGTCCTCCGCGGAGAGCTGCTGGGCGTTGTGTTTCCTGATGGACCTGCCCCAGCCGGCCGTTATTGTACCTAACCTAGAGAACGCTCTTTTGACCATAGGTGAACTGGGGACGCTTTTTGGCCGAGGCGATTCTATATCTGGCACTTGTAAAAAGTTGCTACTTTTCGGTCTACTTTGTTGCGGACTCAATAAAGTGGGAACTGGCCTCGCTAATAGTTCAGCCACGGGCACTTGAGGCGAACCGAAACCTGTTTGGATGCCGTACAGCATTTCTTGGAAGACTCTACTACGTACTCCCAAAATTGCTCGAACACCCACTAATTTGGCCTTCTGCTTTGACTGCCCGACGAGGAACACCACGTCGAACAGTTGCGCGTTTGCCAAGGTGTTGGCATCGGTGTTCAGGAACATCCTGGTGAAGTCTTTCGCTATCTGATCATAATCTTCGAATTGATCACGGACACTATCTAATAAAGGTGAAGAGGGTCTCATATGGCCAATAGGCCGCCAAGAACCTGCAATCAAAATGATTATAAATAATATCTTCAAAACTACAAACATCGCCTCAAAGACAAAACGTTACAAAGATGGAGACTGACTCGAGGATTTTTTGTCCAGGAATAGGAAAAACGCAGTTGAAGTCAGTTTATTGAAATAAACTCCCAACATTTTTATTAAGACTTACAGCAACGATATAACACCTAGAAAACAGCAGGTTTGCAACTGTTCCTGATCACGCCCCTCACCACTACTCTGTAAGAGCCTACAGAACTATCATCCGCGTTAAACACACTATCCCTATCTGCTCTTGCAGCAAATTTTTTTACGAGTCACTATAAAAACAGAAAAAACTTTAATAGTGTTTGGAAGAGGTGTTATGTGGACGACATTTTTGCCATTTTCAGACAACAACGGTGTTTTTAAAAAGTGATAAAAGAAACACACAAAGCTTTTGGTGGATAAATTCACCACACAAGAATTTTAATTTCGAAGATATTGCACTTCAGACGCTGTTTGTAACAGCACTAATTATGTACTTTTTAAGCGTATAATGTATGAGGGGAAACTGCAGAAACGTAATATAAAAAGAAACGGTATACGTAAATGAAACCTCCATAAATGATGAAAGAACTCAATGAGTTTATGTAAAGTTTGTAAGTTTGAGGGTTCGTATCGGAAAGTTGATTCTTTGATGTTATGCACTCTTGACTTTCAAAGGAAGTCGAATTATTAATTATTAAAGTAAGTAAGGTAGTTGCCTACCAATTGTCGATTAAAGTTGTTGGTGAAATTATAGAGTATTTGGAGAGAGTATAGAGAAGTTCGGTCAGTGAAATGGAGGTAAAAGTGGTGTACGTTAAGCATTTTACTGTTCGAAACTTCCTACACAGGAAAGGACAGAGTACTAAGCACGAAAAATACATGAAGGGTTGTTTGACAATGACCGAATAAGTGTCATTTGTGAAAGCCGACCTGTACGTTCTCGGTGTTTTGGGATTTTGTAGGATTTGTCTGGTCGCAATTTTAACAGCGCTGACAATAGAAGGCGGACGAACGTACAGTGGCGGAACAAAAACCTCTGTGTGTGGGCTCATACTGACAAGTTCGCTTGGAAACTTTTTTTACTAAAGATAATTAGCTGCTATGTTTAGACATTGTACAAGTATTTTGGGAAAAAATCTTGTTGTTGTATAATAACGTCATGTCGAAAATTTACTAACAACTCCGAAACAAGTCTTATAATAGGTGGATAAATATAATTCTATGAAGACAATGAGAACACAGAAGTCTTGAATGTTGTATATCTAAATTAGTCTGGGAAATCTTTTCTGGTTTAAACTATACCACTTACTTTGATCTGACACTTTTGTATATTATTCGATTGATTGTTAGAAATACAGAAAAAGTTCTGTTGTGTTTCACTTTAATATATTTATATTTTTGAAGAGTTACTACAGAATTAGGCGGTGTTGAATTAGACCAGAGTACGAAAAAACCTACAAACGCACTTAATAAGATGAGTAAAATGTGTTCATAGTTAGAAAGTTCTTGACTTTTTTCGAACAACGTAAACTTATCTTTTGACATGAATATTAAAAAAATGTCTTGTCATATTTAAGACTTCTTTTGAGATGAATTTATTTCTTGAAACTTGAAAAATTTGTCAAAACGTCATCGTATGCAGTATGTTCTTCTGATGACTGTTTTGAAATTTAATTCCGTGCAGTTAAAATATTTAGTTTCAGAGAAAGGAACGAAGTTTGAGTTATTCTAAGTAAAGACATCTTTGGCTTGAACATTAAAATTATTAATTATTAAGCTTATTGCAGATATAGTGATTGCACCGATAACCAAACTAATCAATGAGTGCATTGTTATCAGTATTTTCCTGGATGATTTAAAAACAAACCTAGTTATACCCATTTTTAAAAAAGGTGACGTTAACAAAGTTAGAAGTTATAGACCAATATCATCAGTCAGTGTTGGATTGAGAACATGGGGGTCCACCGGGAAATTTATAAAGTGGGACCCTGTGGTATTGTAAAGAGATGCTGTTTGAGTATTATCATTACTATTATTATTTTCAGTTTTGTTGGCGACATTGGCGTTTTGGAATTTTGATGACGCTACCAAGAAAAACAAAGCTAGTAAAAAAATTGTGGAAGGTTATTTTGTTAGAACCTCCCTTGTTTTTGAAGTATGGTCCGATAAATTCCGCTTCTTTAAAAAATTATAAAATTAGATTCTGCGATTTTCGTTTTGTGCGTCTTTAAATATGAAATATATTTAAAGCAGATAACTAACTGGAAAAAATCTTGACATTCTTAATTTCTCACTATAAACTTAACTTCGACTGTTTATGTTTATACGTCGATCGAATTCGACCACTAGCTCAAACATCAGCAAAAGAAAATGAAATTTGATTGATTTTGTGTCCTCTACGCAGAGGAAAGAACTGATTGATTAATTAATACATTCCCCAAAAACACTAATAAATTTGAAAAAATGTAAGATGATGACTAACGATTTCCTATGTTTCAAACAAATTTAAAATATTTGCACAATTTCACAGCATGTAAATACAATTTTGAATTTTTTCCCAAAAATCTCGACACCTAGGGTAAAACCTCAACACGAATTCGAAATTTTTATATACATGGAGTATGTAATCCTATAAAATTTAAGATACATTTGTTCTACAAAATTATAAAATGTCGTCATCATTTTTTAGGAGGCCATAAACGAAAAAATTTTGATTAACGATTTACCATCCTTACGATAATCTTAAAAAACTTGTAAGTTTTTAAAGCATTCGGTTTTATAATTTTATTTCAAAGTTAAATTGTAAAATGTTACACAATTTGGATTTTTTCCCCAAAAACCTGGATATCTAGAGTGAAAACACGACCCGAATTCACATTTTGTTTTTTAATTTGTTATAAGGTGCTTTATAATTGTTTTTTAAACAGGGCAATCTTGACGTTGATGTGTTTTTTTTGCAAAAATGTCAACGTCAGCGATTTCTATATGGATCCGCTGGAATCATGATCAAAATCTTTAGAAATCCACAACTTTTTAAAAAATAACCTTGAAAATGGCGTGCAATGTTAAAAAAATGTAATAAAAAAACTTCACGACAAAAATAGTCTTTTTTTTTATTTTATAAAAAAGCACTAAAAACTTCAACGTCAAAATCGGCATGTTTGCTTAAAAACATGATAAAGTACCTTAAAATAGATCGAAAAACAGGTAAAAAAGCTTAAATAAATGGAAACGTACTATTTTATTTTCTACTGATTTCAGTTTAGAAATTTCATCTGATACATCTGATAATCCAATCTTTAAACCCGAGTTCTTCACATGAGAATTGGATTTGAAATAAACAATGCCTTTGGAATCACCAAAACTTATTGTTACGTTGCTCGGGGAATAAAATCGGCGTGGATAAAACTCAACAATTTATTTCTTAGTAACTCAAATTTACACGTCGAATTACACAGCGACTATGTACAAAATAATTCCGGCGCAACTGGATTCTGAACACGCATGGTGGCCTCTATTTAACCTATGCTTTTCTCTCGATGGATCGAGACCGCCGCTTCGAGATTTTTCTAGGTTGTCCATTGCGACTTCCGCTTCCAGGCTTTTCTTTAGCGATCTCCGGCCGCCGTACATACGAGAAAACTCTCGACGTGCCACAGGCGTCACACCGGGGCGGTGTATGGGTTTATTTCGTAACATTATATTTGGTAAATACTTATAAATTAAATCGGCAAAATTGTAAAATGATGTCATTATTGGTTTAGAGGGGCATAAACGAAAAAATTGATTAACGATTTATAATGGTTATGATAACCTTAAAATGTTTGCAAAATTTCAAAGTATTCGGTTTTGTTACAAAGTTAAATTGCCAGATGTTGTAATTTTGATTTTTTTCTCCAAAAATCTGGATGTCTAGGATAAAAATTCAACACGGGTGCATAAACCACATGTGTAGGAGTATCTTATTTTATACAATTGAAATTTACTACTGAAAATTTTGGACATGATGTCAGCAAATTGTATTGGTAGGGATGATTAGCCAATTTTTGATCATCTACACGATATTCGTAATACACATATAAAATTTGACACCTGCGTCAGTAGTTTCCGAGATTATCTGTCTAATAAAAATCCGGACAGACGGCAGACAGACAAACGGAAACGGGCAACCTATTGTTTCGTAATGAGTTTACGCTCTGAAAGTAAAAAGATGCTCTTATTTAATATTTAAACATATATCGTTTTTTATGCGTCTGAAATTTCCCGGTGTCCTGGTGGCATAATCCGACACTGTCGACAGTAATCGGTACTTTTGAAAATTTTGGAGAAATTGTTATAACAAATTGTTAATTATTTTAATGAAAATAAACTATTCACTATATTATTACTGCTTTCGACACAGAAAATTATATAATTATATTTTGATTGCGTTTCACACGAGACATTGTTACTCAAACTAATTTTGTAATTTAACAAAGGGTTAAGCTTGAAGAAATTATATCTGTAAAAAAGTAGGTATATAAAATATGGAATCTTCAAGGGTTCTCTTTTAGGCCTATTTAATTCTTGATTTACTTGAATGATCTTCTTCAGGAATTTTTAGAAAATCAATCAGAACAATTAAAAATTTTTTCTCATTGATTTTTGTAATTAATTATCTATTTTTCAGGTGAGTTATTATAAATTATATTAATTGTTGGATCTGACATGTGTAAAGTTTTTATACTTCGGCACGAATAAACTTTACTAAACTTTACTAAGAAAAATAGCTTTATCGGGACATTTGAACGAAATCTCTTTGGCAGTTTCACTATAAACCTGTCTTCGATTCTTAGGGGAGCACAGGGTAAAGACAGCTACTGGGAATAGTTTGTAAAATAGACACTGCGTATCTGAAACATTTAAACAAGTGCGGCTTTTTTGTGTTCTTAAATTAAGGTATGTTTTGAAAAATATTTTGACCAATACTTGACTTTTCAAATTAAAAATTGTAACGATGAATTTCTTTATAGTTGGTTTTATAGTGTCCTACTTTTCCCTTGGATTGCCTAGATGACTCGGTGTAGAAGTGAAAATCAGTTTTATACGAAGTTATTCAAGAACTTTTTCTAACTTCTTGGGAACTGCAAATAACTATAAAGTGGATGAAGAGTATTTAAGACAGTTAGAGCAGTTTGTAACTGTAAACTTCTAAATGTTTCAGAGTTGATATAAATATTTAAAAGCAAGAATAGTATGCTCAACACCAACGCTGGTCCTATCTTTGTTTCTCTATATTTAATTTAATGGTAAGTGGGGAAAAGGGGCGTGGTCAACACCTTCAGACGTAGGTTTATTAAGATTCTGATCAGCTTGATTTTGTTAGTAAAACTCTTTTGGTGTTGTCGGGGCGCTATTTCGTATGAACAAGGTAGTAATCAATCTTACAGACGATTTAATAAGATCGTTTAATCAGAGCAAATATATACTCGTATTGCATGTAAGGAAATTATCCATCAAGTTTTTTCGTCAGAGTTAGTGTTCGCGGTTCCATTAGTCGAGTAGGTAGGTATAAATCGGGCATAATTACTTTATGACACTGGTGCAAACACTGTAAGCATTTTCTTTCAACACGTGTTCGCATTTTAAACATTTATCGCACGGATAGATCAATATTTATATCGTTTGAAGCGACAACTGTCTGACAAGTAAAAAAGACTGAGCTCGTTAACTGTTGGAAAATGAATTATCGATAGAATGTGATGCAACGTGAAGTGAAAATAAATACGGTCGTGGACGTACCTCTTCTATAAGGCTTGGGAATTTGTCCAGTCTCTGCGTGGTTCTGTAGGTTGGCGACGATGTCCTCGAGCATTTGAGACCTCGTTCTTTCCTGCATCCTGGCGAACTTGGGAGCGGAGTAGCTAGCCCTTTCGCCGTTGACGATTTTCGTAAGCAGCCACTCCCTGAACATCGGTCCCTTGTCGAAAACACTTTGCTCCCATAGATAAGGCTTGTAGGCACCCACTTCATCTCTTGTAACAACTGACACTTCATATCGAGTGGGTTTCCTCTTAATTCTAGGAGAAGTTCGCACTGAAAGTTTGAAAACCGTATTATAAACGACTTCCACAAAGTTTTATATTGGATGGGAGTTAAAGCAACATTTTTCAATTTCCAAATTGATTGAATATTTCTCGAGTGGGAAAGTTAATATTTGCTCGTAGCGCGAGGAGGAAAGGAAAACAAAACTCACCTAAGATGAAGGTGTGGAGGAAGTGACTTTTGATACAAGCGGGCGAGAAGGCCGTATTATCGGCTTCCAAAAACACCACACACACGATGTCGTTGCCTATGTGCCTCTTCCTTTGCAGCTTTTGAGGGTCGTGCTTCTCGTACGGCAACAAGGTGCTGACATGGAACATAATTTCAATGTTCCTCCAGTTCGTGTAAACCGAATATAATCCTAAAATCATCAGGCTTCAGCCGGAGTAACGCTAACACAACAAGAGCACCTGTTAAATCGTGAACCGTATCCAAACCCCCTTTGTATTTATCGAAGCCTTTAAGACGCACTTTCTCGCCGAAAATCTGCAGGAACTCCTCGAACAGCACCGAATTATCGTTATTGTCTAGTATCTCTTCTTCGGTGTATTGTCCTTCTTTCACGTAAATAACGCCCACTTTCAGTTCCGATTTTATGAAAACCTTCAACAAAAATTTGCGCGACTTAATTACCACAATATGACATCGCTTTATTATCTATCTTCCAAATGCGGTGCACACGGTGAGAATTAAGACCGTAAAAGCTCCATAAAGCTAATGAACGCTGTAAATCCCAAAAGTATACCTTATATTGCGGGATCTAAAAAAATGTCGTATATTTTGTTTTCGTGTTATTCCCGTCGTCAGCGAAATTTGGAACACCTGGAGTTCCGACTCAAACCTGGAAAAATTGATCGCCGCATTCTTGCTTACGCCGTAAATTAAAGGAAATGGATTGCGTCGTAAATTTTTCAATAGAGATTATAACACACAATTTCAGTTTGTCGATTTTTACCATTATGTTGCGTACTTGAATGAATATTAAGTTTACTGATTCCGGTCGTAATTAAATTTTGGTCAGTTGTGTTTTTGTTTGTACTTTCATTAGTTTTATGAATTAGATGATAGAACTCTTAATTAACTTCTGTAAAATTGCCTGAATCTCAGCGTAGTAAAGTCAAAATTAGGAGTGATAACATTGCAAAAATAATTACTCGTTTGCCTTAATTTACCATTTAATCGAGAACTTGTTTATTGACACTTCTAGCTGCAATCGTTAAGTAAATAAGTTCTGCTTTCATTTTCTAAAACCCATCAAGTTTATTTAAGAGACATTTCTCGTGCCAATATTTCTTTGTCAGAGTACGAAATTTCTAATACTATATCTGTATATTATTGACTTTGTGGGTAGATTTAGCATGAAACTGACGGCTTTCAAGAAATAAAAATAAAATGTGTGTTTACTAAAACTTGCGAATTTTTTGAGCCATATAAAATGTATAACTAATTAAATTTAGTTACATTTTTTGATTTTGCACAAATGTGTTATGCATGCGATGTGCTTTATATTGCTAGTTTGAAACAATTTACGTAGTGTTAAGTTGAAAATTTTCTAGTTGTACTTATTTTTTGGAATATGTATGTGAAATTTTAGCAATTTATTTTGCACTGACCATTTTTCCCTCATTTTTTGTTAATACCCTTTTCAAAAACCTCTTTATCCAGGATTATTTATTTTTCGGCGACACGTTTCGACTAATTAACAAGCCAGCTTCAGGTCTTTACAAATTAATAAGAACTGTAAAATTAAATATACTTACATTTAATTAATATATCAACGTTGCAAACAATTATTTCTTTGGTGATCCGTGATATCTGACCACATTTTTAAATTTGGGGGGTTTTGGATTTTTGACATTTCAGTTGAATGTCAGGATATAGAATACCTGGGGTGCTATTCTTGACTTTATGCGTTAAATAGCGCATACGTTATTTAGCGATTAAAATATAGCGAACACTTTACAAAAAATCTATTCTGGAGAATATTCGTTACGCCGTAACGAACATTCGCTGTTTAGCGCAGAGCAAACATTGACAACATTGTAAAAATGTTTAAATTTTACCCGTGTCCTAGGAACCACAAGAGGTGACACATAAGAGTGACAATTCAATTTTTTTTAATTATTCGTATCCTGTTTAATAAATGGATAAGCAGAACAATAAAAGAGGAGCAAAATGCTCCGAAAAACAACATACATATACCGTATAATTCATATACTTGAAACTTAAAACATTTGCATTTTGATGATAATTGATAACATACCCTTGCCTAAGTCTATTTAGATCTTCAAAATTATTAGGAAATTTTATGTAGCCATTAAATATTTGAGGATCATTTAAGGCACTGGCTACTTCGTTTACACACCGACTAACACTGGGCTGCGACACAGCTAAGTATTTATTAGTACCTATATCCAGCTGTTTCCACTTGCAAAAAATCTTAATGCAGTTAAGACCTAGGAAATTTTTTATAAAAGATATAAGTTTTAGCATTTGATAATAAAGAAATATATTTACCTTTGTTTGAATACTTAAATCGGCAGCGCGTAAGGGAGGTGTAAGAAAAGGTTGCAAAATGTTAATTAAATTAAAAATTGAGTTAATTGTTTTGTTAATCGAAACATGTTATTAAATTGCCTCTCATTAAGCTCCGCAAAAGGATTTCTGGGATTTCTGCGTAGCCTTTTGCCATGCTCAACTTGTCCCTCTAAATTTTGTAGGTGTTCAATTTCTAAAATTTGCACTAACTCGTCCATTTTAAATATTTGTGTTGTATGCCTTTTTCGTATTGAATCTGTAAGCAAAGTTGACAAGCACAGAATACTATTTGATCCGTCACTTCAATACCTATTCGATGCTTAAAGACTAAAAATCTTCGCTAAATAACGTATGCGATTTATAACGAACGGTCAAGAATACAGTGTCGCTAAACAACGTATACGTTACGATAACGAAGGCTCGAGAATAGCATCCCAGATCGCCATAGTGTTTATTGTTTTCATTTGTGGGCCATTTAAAATTTTGATGAAACAAATAATTTGGTCTGTATATTGAAAACAACAATTAATTATCATGCTCGATTTTTTTGTTCGATTTTTTATTCAATTTTTTTGCTCGTTATTTACAAAATTAACAAAACCTCAAAGATTGTTTACGGTACAACGTAGGTCTTCCATTTTTTGATGATTCGTAATATTTGTCCAAATTTTTAAACTGTTTGCTTTGCGACTTTAATATTTCTGTTAACTTTTAATTATTGTTTCTTCGATTTTTCGAGTTTTCAATCTTAAAATTTTCAATTTCTCGATTTTTCAACTTTTTAATTTTTCAATTTTTTGCTTTTTCGATTTTTGGTTTAAATTTTTTTTTTTATTTTTGAGATAATTTAATTTTCCATTTTTTCAGTTTTTGATTTTTCAGTTTCTCGATTATTAATATGTCGATTTCTCAATTTTTCTTTAATTGTTCAATTAGCAAAATTTTCGATTTGCAATTTTCTATTTGTAATTTTTCAGTTTCTTTGATAGTTTTTCGATATATATTTTTTTCATATATATATTTTAATGCATTTCTGCATTATTAGATTTTACAGTTTTTCGATTTTTAATTTTTCAATTTTTACATTTTTAATTTGTCTATGTTTCATTCTTTCGTTTTTTCTACTTATTCAATTTGAAATTTCCTATTTTTAATTTTTGAACTTTTCGTTTCTTCATTTTTTCGATTTTCATCTTTTTCAAATTTCAGGTTCTCGACCTAAATTTTTAATTTTTTAAGTTTTCAGTTTTTTTACTTTTGCGATTTTTATTTTTTCAATTTTTTTATTCGTGAAATACATTAATTTCTCCATTATTAGATTTTTCAGTGTTTCGATTTTTAATTTTTTGACTTTCCAAATTTTCGTTTCTCTACTTTTCGATTTGAAATTTTCCAAGTTTTAGTTTTTCAATTTTTAGATTCTTAATTTGTCTATATTTCATTTTTTCGTTTATTTTACTTTTTCAATTTAAAATTTTCCGATTTTTAATTTTTTAATTTTTCATTTTTTCATGTTTTCGATTTTTATCTTTTTCATATTTCAAGTTCTCGATCTAAATCTTTCAATTTCAAAATTTTCAGTTTTTTTACTTTTTCAATTTTTGTTTTTTCAATTTTATTGTACCTGAAATATATTAATTTCTCCATTATTTTTTAGATTTTTCAGTTTTTCGAATTTCAATTTTTCGATTTTCCCAATTTTCGTTTCTCTACTTTTCGATTTGAAATTTTCCGATTATCAATTTTTCAATTTTTACATTTTTAATGTGTCTATGTTTCATTCTTTCGTTTTTTTTTACTTCTTCAATTTGAAATTTCCTATGTTTAATTTTTGAACTTTTCGTTTCTCCATTTTTTCGATTTTCATCTTTTTCATATTACAGGTTCTCGATTTAAATTTTTCAATTTTTCAATTTTCAGTTTTACTTTTTCGATTTTTGTTTTTTCAATTTTTTTATTCCTGAATTTTCGATTTTAACATCTTTCAATTTCTTTCTCAATTTTTAGGTTTTTATTTCTAAATTTTAATTTTTTGATTTTTCTATATTTTATTTCTTCACTTAAAAAATGTTCGTGTTTTGAATTTAGTTTTTTCATTTCTTCAATTTTTCGGTTTTTGATTTTTCAATTTTTTTATTCTTCAGTTTTTCGATTCTACATTTTTTAGATTTCTCAATTTGTAGGTTTTAATTTATTTTTAAACTTTTTGGTTTTTTAATTTCTTGATGTTTTGATTTTTCGATTGTTATATATTTTGTGCCTTCACTTTTATTAGCAATTTTTAATTTTTAATTTTTCAATTTTTCGTTTCACAATCTTTCAATTTACAAGTTCTCGAGTTTGAATTTTTCAATTTTTAATTTTTCGTTTCCTCACTTTTTCGATTTGACATTTTTTGGATTTTTCAATATTTAGATATTTTAATTTTTTGTTTTTCCATTTTTCGAGTTTTCAGTTTTTCGATTGTTAGTTTTCAATTTTTCAATTTTTCGTTTCTTTGTTTGGTGTTTTGCAAGTATTCGATTTTTCAGGTTTTAGTCTGCTGATTTTTTCGATTAGTAATTTCTAGATTTTTAATTTTGCAATTTTTTTAATTCTTCAATTTTTAGATTTCTCAATTTTTAGATTTTTAAACTTAATTTGCAATTTTTAGATTTTTCAATTTTTCGTTTCTTCACTTTTTTCATTTAACTTTTCATTTTTTAATTTCTCATTTCTCCAATTTTTCGTTTCGCAATCTTTCGATTTTCAGTTTTTCAATTTACAGTGTTTTCATATTTCAGGTTTTCGATTTAAATTTTTGAATTTTTCAATTTTTTATTCCTGAATTGTCGATTTTAACATTTTTCGATTTCTCAATTTGTAGGTTTTCAATAATTTATTTCTCAGTTTTTAAGTTTTTAATTTCTCGATTTTAATTTTTCGATTTTTCTATATTTTATTTCTTCACTTAAAAAATGTTCGAGTTTTAATTTTTCGTTTTTTTCGTTTCGCAGTTTTTCAATTTTCAGTTTTTATATTTTCCAGGTTCTCAATTTTACATATTTAGATTTTTCAATTTTTAGTTTTTTCAGTTTTTCGATCTTTAATTTTCCAATATTTTTATTCTGTAGGTTTTAATTTATTTAAAACTTTTTTTTATTTCTCGATTTTTTAATTTTTCGATTGTAGTATATTTCGTGTCTTCACTTTTATTAGCAAATGTTTGATTTTTAATTTTTCATTTTCCTACTTTTTGTGTAGCAATCTTTCGATTTTCAGTTTTTCAATTTACGTGTTTTCGACTTTGAATTTTTCGTTTCTTCACTTTTTCGATTTTACATTTTTGGATTTTTCAGTATTTAGATATTTTAATTTCTTGTTTTTTCCATTTTTCGATTTTTCAGTTTTTCGATTGTTAATTTTCAGTTTTTCAATTTTTCATTTTTTCATTTGTTTGATTGGCGAGTATTTGATTTTCAGGTTTTCGATTTTAAATTTTTTCCAATTAGTCTCTTCGTTTTTTTGGTTGGTAATTTTTAGATTTTTAATTTTGCAATTTATTTAATTCTTCAATTTGTTGATTTTACAATTTTTAGATTTCTCAATTTTTAGATTTTGAAATTTATTTTTCAATTTTTAAATTCTTCAGTTTCTCAATTTTTCAATTTTTCGATTTTCAGTTTTTCTTTCACTTTTTTATTTTTATTTAACTTTTCGTTCGTTATTTCTCCAGTTTTTCGCTTTTTCAGTTTTTTATGTGGAATGTTACGTCTACAATTTTTCAATTTTATACTTTTTGGATTTTTCAGTTTCTCGATTGTTATAATTTTTAGATTTCAAGTGTGATAAACCTCACTTATTGCATTTAGATGACTTACGTAAACTAGTGCGGTAATATTAGTTTAATATGTTCTTAAACTTATCCCACTTAAATCAGTGGGAATTCCACAGTTATATTTTCACACAAATTAAAATCTTATTTATTTATATAAATTGCTTTTAAACAAATTCTGAACGTAACGCAAATAACTATTCTACGGTTTCACCGAAATATCATATTATTAATATGTACGTGGAAAAAAGTTTGTGTGCAACTTGTTTATAAACGTCTTTATAGCTTTTGTAATTCGATTAACCATTAAGATTGTTCTTCGCTTTGTAACTATTTTGCCTTGGGTTGATTAAAATATTTGAACATTTTTGGTAAATAATTTTGGAAATTTCGTACTATTTAGTTTTCGAGTGACTGTATAAAATTAGCATTAATATTTGAAAATTTCAGAAATAATAAAAAAAAACATACGGGTTGTTCCATATGAAACCACCAAATGAGGTGGTGCATGATTTTTGATTTTGATGAAAAAAATTGAGGGTGATCTTTTAGACAACAAGTTGAAGTTGTGTCATATTCAAGCTTTCTGTTATGGGCTGTCATTTTTTTTCTATAACACGTATTGAAATGATTATTATAATTTTATTTAACTGCCTCAGGGGGGTGTCAGTTTTTTGTGTGTTAGTGATTTCTTTGTCAGGTTGGCAACCAATTTAAAATTTTATGATGACATACCTGTTTGCCAAAGTGACATTTATGACAGCTGCCACCACTCAACACGTTTGCTAGGCATGTTTATGTCAAAATTGACAACTGTGAACTGACGAACTGCATGGATGCCAATAATTCAGAAGTGCCAACACGAAATTTGCTTCACTCATTAACAGTCATCCGGTAACTCATGGAGTTATTTTCCGCACCAAATTAACGCGCAAGAAATCGTAAAAATGATGATAATGAAAATGCTTGTTTTGTATTGGAGCGTTATTCTCATTAAAACTGTCTTGAATGCTGACAGAGAATCGTTCTGGCAGGGGTTGCTAACGTAACGGTGACTTAATTGGCTAATCCGTAGCAACAGTTTCCCGTCAGGTTCATGGCGGTTTTATGAAACTGACTCCGGGTT
This sequence comes from Zophobas morio, assembly GCF_036711695.1. Taxonomy (NCBI): domain Eukaryota; kingdom Metazoa; phylum Arthropoda; class Insecta; order Coleoptera; family Tenebrionidae; genus Zophobas; species Zophobas morio. Next base: position 14,482,492 of record NW_026972107.1, read on the forward strand.
GTCCTGGCACCTTACTTAGCTAGATTTATCATTATTGTTCCGTAATCTCTTCGATGAAATTAATTATGTAGGTAACGTAGCTGGAAGTATATGATTTGAAACGTTGTACGTCTTTCACTTTCATAAGTCATAAAATAACCGCCATAACTTTCCAGCGTTATGAAAGCGTTCGTTACAGTGTTATCCTATACAGAAATTTAATTTAAGAACATGTCGGCTTTTTTCTTGAAAGCCTCATCCTTTCGAAATTATACTTCTCACTTTCCATTCTACTCTCTGGTTTGTTTTAGATTTAACCGAAGTAAGTGTTTCGCCCCAGGCTGGCAAAAAAATTGTTTTTAACATTTTCAGTCGATACGCTGGCATCGCTTCAGTTGGCCGAATAATATTTTGAGAGAAAACAAGAGTTTCATTTGTATTTTCCGAATAAAAACAAAATAGGACCGGTTGCTACACAACGTTAATTTATAGCCAGGAAGTAAGAAGTTGATTTTTGATAGAGTAGGAAACTTTTCACTTACCTGATCCAACTTCAATAGTTCTTCTGGGGTATCGGGAAGTTGTCCCAAAGTTAGGGGAGGATTAATGTTAACTTCTTTACCTAAGGATCTTACGACTTCTTCACGATTATAACGATCGGCAAAGACACAACTGGCAGGAATCAGTCCGTGGACCGTGTAACTGATGGCTCTTACTAATATCCTGCGAACAAATTTGTCTTAATTGAAGAAAACAGATCTGGGTCAGTGATGAGGGTGCGGGTTTTAAATAACGATTTTCAGCTACAATGTATAGTTTAGATATGAGGTTTTCCGACGTTTTCCAAGCCGAAGCATTAAAATGCTTTTCCAATTTTAACAGCGATGATGTGGGCGTTATTACCCATGCTGTTGCGATAAATCAATGATGTATGCTGAAGGGGCTTTAATTCGAGCTGTGTTTACACACAACTGTTGCATTCGACCGAAAAACGACAAATCTTTTGCGAGTTAATGCGTTATGCATCAGTGCAGTCGAAATTAGTTTGCAAAAGCAAAAACGAAAATGCGTTCAGGTTGGAAAGCGTCGCTAGAATAATTACTACGTGGAAGACTTTTCGTGTTAATGAGTTCGATCGATTTTGGAAAAAAAAAGTAGCAATGTACAATTTGCTTTCCAAAGCATAGTAATAAGTGTAGCAGAAATGTTTCACTATTTTCGAGTCATAAATCATGGAAGATTTGTTGATGTGGGTAGACAGAAAAAGTGTAGATTTATGTGATTTATTTTGACGACACTTCACGTCGTGTAAGTGTGTCTGTTGCAGTACACGGAACTTTTAAATTACGCTTTTCAAACCCAACATCGATCATAAATCCGGGGCGACAAATCTCGTATAAATTGTTATTGAAGTTTGGTCATGAACGTTTTATGGTGGTTAAAGCTTGTTGACAGAAGTAAAAATGTAATATTTTGTCCACCTAGGAAATTATTTAATTTATTTATTGTAATTTAAATGTAATTTTAAAAGAGACATCGCAAATATGCGAAGTTATTTTGAAAAATATTTGACTGGTTCCATGTTTAGCAATCTTAAATTATCATCAAATAATTTGCCTTTTGTAAAACATTGTATTAACTATAACCTATGCAATCTTTCAGTTTCATTGGGCATTGTCATCAGTGTTCTTTGATAATTTCCATTTTCCAGTATATAGTTAAAAATAATTAAATTCTGTAAAAAATCGGAAATGATATTGGACTTACTAAAAATAGGTTTGAAATTTTCTGTATTCTGGTGGATTTTATGGAAAGCTAATACCAGAACTACCACAGTTCTACAGTACTATTAACTATAGTTATTTCAATCTTACGAAATGTTAAATAATCTCTCATTATTTACTTAAAGAAAGAGATATTACTTAATATTTTTAATTGTAATAGAGTCCGTGGGGAACACTGGATACTTTCATATTTTTTCAACGTTTCATGAGCCCTAAAGTACGAAAAAAGCGGTCTCTCGTTTCCGTATGTCTGTCGTGTGTTTGTCTGTATTGATTTTTATTAGGCAGAAAATCTCCCAAACTATTGGACCGATTGTCATCAAATTTTATATGTATTTTTGGAGTATCGTATAGAAGCTAAAACGCTAAACAAAATTCATTCCCAACAACAATGTGTTGACGTCCACTTATTATATTGCGCAGTTATGATTATCTAAATTTTATGAAATTATATACTCCTATATTTGTAGTTTATGAATTCTCCTTCGTGATTCCTATCACAATTACTTTGTAATTTCTTTGTGCAATATTTTTCACGTGGTTTATGTAGCCGATATCTCGCTTTTGCGTCTAAAATTGACGTGAAGTATTTGTCTCAGTTCAGATTTGTGTGCTACGCCGTATGGGTTCGAATCCCATCCTTACCGAGTGCTTTTTTTCACTGTGACTTGTAATTATCTATATTTTTTACTTATAGGGGTTATTTTAAAAAAAAGTAATTTTACAACTTCAAATTTTATAATTTTTGTAAAAAACTGGATTTGTTCGAGTATATTTAAGGGGCGATGGAAGTTTTATCTAAATAACTTTAGACCAATTTTTTGAGATAACTGTTTAGTTAAATTTTCACTAAATGTTTTACATACTGTCAGTTACATAAAATATTAAAAAAAAAATTGGTAAGATACTGAATTGGGGATTTTAGAATTTAAACGAAAATTTATTTATTCATCTCCTTCAGAAAGTTGTTCACATCAAAATTTTTAGATAAATAGTCTGCTTTTCGGACATATTTTATAGAACTGTGTACCTAGGCGTTTTAGAGGGCCATGTATGAAGAGTTTTATAGATTACGTTAAAAACAAGGTACCTATTTAATTTCCCTAACTTTCTAAACGTAGTATCCTCATAATGTTACTACGAATTTAATAATAAGTATATTGGGTGATGATTCTTTTTTGATTCATTGGATACTCATACGTATTTAGATTTAAATAAACGGCAACATTTTTTCTCTTGATCATTTTGTAGCAAAAAGCAAAGGGAATGTTATTAGACAGAACTTCTCTCGCCCCTGAAGAAGTACAATCAAGCAAATCCAGTTATTTTAGAAAAAAAAAAAGAAAATACCAGTCACAGTGTAAGAAAAAAAGGGGACCGAACTTCCGACTTCGCGTTTTTATCTTACAATAATTACAATAAGCCAAAATGAGGGCTTGTTGAACGCCCAGGAGTAGTTTACTTTATAAGATTTAAATACCATTTACCATGCAAAATTCTGAGGTGATGTCATTAAACTGTGGGTGGTGATGATTGGACAAATTTTAGTTAGCACCTTTACCACTATACGATATTCCTAAAATACCTGCAAAATTTGATAACAATTAGTCCAGTAGTTTCGGAGATTACTTGTCTAGACAGACGGGAGACCTATTTTTTCATATTCTAGGGATTATGAAACGTCGAGAAAACATGAAAGTAGTAGAGAGAATTTATTCGGTAAACTTTGAGATGACGTTATCAACTTTTTAAGGGGGCATTACATGAACACCTGGTACGGATTTGGTCGTTTGAGAATTTTAGGATTTGATGATTTGGAGATTTTGAGGATTTTGAGAATTTGGGGATTTGGTGATTTGAGAATTTGGGGATTTGGTGATTTGAGGATTTGGGGATTTTGTTGATTTGAGGATTTGGTGATTTGAGGATTTTGAGGATTCAAGGATTTGACGATTTGGGGATATTGAGGATTTGGTGATTTGAAGAATTTCAGGGTTTGAAGATTTGAAGACCTGAGAATTTAGTGATATGAAGATTTAAGGATTTTGTTGAGTTGAGGATTTGGTGATTTGAGGATTTTGAAGATTTAAGCATCTAGTAATTTGAGGATTTGAGGAACTGGTAATTGGAGGATTTTGAGAATTTAGTGATATGAGAATTTTCAGGGTTTGAAGATTTGAAGACCTGAGGATTTGGTGATTTGAGAATTTGATGATTTTGAGAAGTTGAGGATTGGTAATTTGAGGTTTCTGACGATTTGAGAATTTGGTGATTAGAGAATTTTGAAGATTTGGTGATTTGAGGATTTTGAGAATTTTTCGCAGACTTCATTTTCCTGTGTCGAAAAATACTTGCTGTTAATTTAAATTTAATTGGGAAAAAATTGTAAAAAAAAAGAATCGTTTGAAATTTGTGTCATGATTATCAAAACTAAATTTTTTATCTCGCTCCACTTGTATAAAATTGTTCATAAAAGCGGAGACCGAGACCAAATTATGGCTCATTTAGACGTTTTGTTTACACCGTTGCCATGGAAACCGTCCGTCTAGTCGCGGTATTGGGCTGGAGTCCGGTCCTGTTCCGTCAGTGTCCACCAGCAGTAATTCAATTGCGGGTTTTAATTTTCATTCTGCGCGAGTGAAATTGTTTGATGTTAAATAAAAATAATGAATTCTGTTGAATATTTAATAAAAAATTGTCTTCTGTGTCACGGCGATGAAATTTTAGTCAAAAATTTTAGGAAGAGCCCCCGATTTATTAATAAAAAAAAGTGTTCATGGCAAAACGAGGGACTTTCACAGATATTTGAATAGACGCAGTACGTATAATAAATATTCGTGGATGTGCGGTTGTGAAAAAAATTATAAATTGTTTTGTTTTGTGTATCTCCTCACTAATCTCACCCACCCACCCTCTCTTTTCTTAGAGGGTATCTCATTTGCTAAAATCAGTCTTATCTTAACAGGTACTAGCTCCGCCCACCCACCCTTTCTTTTCTTAGAGGGTATGTCATTTTCCAAAATCAGTTTTTCTTAGCAAGTACTGATGAATAACTTTTACAAAAAATTATCAAAATTTGGAAACATTACGAGCTTACTAATATCTACAAGGTAGGAATTTTGAGCATCTTCTCTAGTGTTTAGTTGGTTATGCTTTAATGGATTTTTCTTTTGTTGTTTTTGTTTTTGTTTATAATTTATATATGTCTTATTAAATGTTTTTTTTTGGTTCATGAAAAATAACAGCTTGTTCTATTAATAACAATGCACAACGATTAATGGCTACTGGTTGTTATGGTTATTGTCCTAAAAAAAGAGTAAAAGGTGGATTTCAGTCACCATCGTTACTGAGAAATCAGAAATCTACGTCATTAAGGATTTTTTTATTATTTTTTTGGGGCTCCCGAAACCCCCGAACATAACGTACTGAAGAGTTCATCCGATATTTTCCAGACACTCGGTATATAAAAACATATTGATAATAGCAGCAACAGTGTAAAAAATAAAAAAAAAACCATGGGAGAATCGAACCTGCGCGACCTTCACCTTACAAGTTCGAAGCTGTCCTGCGTAAGCAATGTGCTGTCAAATATTTTTGTGTCAGCTTATAATAGTATAAATTTTTTCTGAAAATTGGGATCTCAAGGCGGATTCATAAACAACAAGTAGAATAGTATGTTATTTTATAAAATTTAAATCCTATTTACTGTGAAAAATTTTGAGGAGACGTCATTTCCTTGTTAGTAGGGATGACTAGAAAAATGTTGGTTAGTGTTTTACCATGTGCACGATATTCCTAAAATACCCATACAGCTTGACAACTGCAGGTCCAGTAGTTTCGGAGATTATCTGTATATTAATAAAAACCTACACAGACAGACGACAGACAGACGACCGCTCTGGACGACCGTCTGTCTCTGTCTGTCATCTGTCGTTTGTCTGTCGTCTCTTGTTCGTCGTGTGTCGTCTGTGTCGATGTTGGTTACACAGATATTAAAAATATTGTTTAAACTTCAACCAAAATTTGTCCAATCGTCCACACCAACAATTTGATGACGACATTTCAAAATTTTGCATGGTAAATGGTATTTAAATTTTGTAAAATAACATACTCGTGTAATTGTAGTTTATGAATTCGTTTTGACTTTTTTTCATCTAGGCATTCAGATTTTTGCAAAAAGGCCAAATTGTATAAAAACATTTTATACCAGTCGATTACTATTCAACTCACGGAACATTTTTTTTAATCCTGTGACAGGTATTATGTTTTTGTTTTCTAAAAACTTGGGCTTGTTTGATTGTGCTTCAGGGGTGAGGGAAGTTTTATCTAAAAATATGAGATCCATTTCTTAAATGACAATCGTACTTTGTGTTGCTTATTTTAAAAGCTATGTGTAGGAAAACGAAATTTTGAATGGAGAATTAATCACGATATTTAACAAAAATTTAAACATTTGAAACTATTTCTAGACAAAAGCTTAAAAGTAATAACATCCGAAAAGTGCCAACATTTATTTTTTCAGGACTAAATTATTTTTTTTTAGTTTAGTTTACAATAAGTGATATAAAAATAGGGCTATTATTCAGAAATATATATATCTTTACGAAAAATGTTTCCAACTGTCTTTTAAGTGCATTTTGTAAAGATTGTGAAGTATATCTACAATAAGCCTAAAATTTAACACAGCTGCCAACGTGAAATAGTATCTAACCTCACTTTTTCGTCAATAAAATTAACGTTTTTCAATAATTGTGTTAAATGTCATTTATACACAATAATATGGATTAACAAAACAGAGGTGTCTTTTATAAAACAAACAACCCCAATTTGATGACTTTTCGATTGAACACTCGTTATAAGCATATGATTATAAAGTCCAGACCATTTCTTTCTGACGACTCCCCAGGGAAATTTTGGAAAATTGTTGGGGAATAAGATATTTTTTTGGACTTTAGAAGAAAAATGGGGTAAAACTCGAGTGAGGTTGAAACGTTGTTAAATTATTTTAAATGTCAAAGAACTTGAACGTAAAAATTAAATTTTGTATTTTTTAATAAATAAAGATAATAATAATAATCAATAAAACGTCAAATGTCGTCGCTATCAACCGTATTGAACAAAAAACCCTAGCGATCTAATTTTTATCAAGCACAAGTATTTACTTTTAATATAAAATTAGTTAAAATTGAAATCTTTAAATAAATGACCGATTTACTAAAAAATGTTCAATTCGACAACCACAAAAATTTATATCTTTAGTGGAGATCCGCGTGAAATGGTGTGTGCTTAATGTCGACCATTTTAATTTAACGTTTTCCAGGCCATTTTCACATGATTTCCAATTGCATTTTTTTACGTTTGAGTAGGTTTGGTTATTGTTTGTACCATCCTTCGCTTTTCCAGTAAAACGAAAGAATTAGTTGTTTATCAGAATCACGACCGTAGACCAAAATCAATATAATTCCCATCGAACTTCCAATATATTTAATTTTTCCATTTTCGAAGTTCTTATAACTAATTTGACTTCTTGCACAACATCACGAAAATCTACGATATAAGTGTCTTTTAAAAAATATACTGAATTATTCGACATCTAGGGGCATGACGAAGTTAGGACCATAAAGAACACATTCAAATCGGACAAACGGAGGCACGCGAGTTTGAAATTTACCCTCAGCCTTATCTTAATTTTAACATTTTCGACTTGAGCGCAGTGTACTTTTCCAAGACATGAAAGTTATTACCGAAACGGAAAAGCCCAGCAGGGCAAATTGACCTTATTAGGTTATTGGCCTGAAGCCCGCTTTAAGCAATCAAAACTTGATCTCGTTTTTTAATACGTCAATAGTACGTCTTTGCCCGGATTATGTCTTGTTGGAATCAAATAAACGTTGCGAGGTGGCTGCAGGGGTCAGTTAAAGAAGGCATTTATCAGACTATCCGCTTGACAGCGGAACGTGGATATGTTGAAGGAAGTTTTGGTGGAAGTTTACCCAAGTATAAAATTTTACTGTCACTTGTGCGATTTTTCTTGACTCGAGAGAAGCGTGACAAATTTCTTATTGTACTCTAGATTTAAACCGTTATTGATTAGTTTTTGAAACCCTTACATACCGCATCCTGGAGAAAGGTCTTTTAAAACATCGTAAATGTATCACGAGGTTTATATACAGATGAGAATTTTATAACCGGTGGAAGCCCGATCAAGAGTCACTTTATGTTTGAACTTTGGACGGAATAAGCTGAGGAAGGATTTTTTCGGATTGAAGGTGCGTTTTATTTATTCAAAATGGGCTCGTTCATATTGACCTTGTTGGGTATTATATTATAACATGCCGGTCAATAGTGTGAAAGGTTTTTACGTTGGGTAAATACGACCAATTTTAAACGAAGTTAAGAAAGCAACTAGGATAAATAAAACGTTATATAATCAAACGGTGAGTAATCAATCAAAACAGAGTGCTTTAAAGTTATCATAAAAAATTTGTTCCGGCGCCTCCACCAATTTGCGACGACCCACAAACTTCCAACTTATTTAAGTATTTCGTAATATAGTGTAACTAACAATTTGGGACGAAAGTTAGAGATAAAACACGCATAAAAGTAATTAGATTGAACGTTGAAAGTTTTAACGGTACCTACTGAAAAAATTATCTTGTTTTCCTTTCGTGTTTCGTTTCCGATAACGCTTTCTTTATAAGATTACATGATTTTGCTGACCGAGCATGAATAATACAAAATCTGGTCGACTGAAATGTGGTAGCGTCTTGGTTTAGTTACTTGGCAGTTTCTTTTCAGTGACAAAATAACTTTTCTTTTACCTGTGGGAAGAAATAACTAAATTCGGCGTGTTGGAAACGCACGGGATCGATGTGTTTTCAATAAAACTGAAAAAGTGAGATGTATCTTTGAAAATCCTGTTAATGCTTTGTCACTGATTTTAAATCCAGGATAATTTTTGCAGGATAATATAGTACATTAGATAACAGTAACCCCATTTATGGAACGTGTTAGAAAAATCAAATTGGGTTAGAACAAAAATGTGTTGAAAGCATTTGCCCCTGCAATTATATTTTTTGTCTGTGTTAATTGTGTTTTTGTATGTTTTGATACGGAATGTGCGCCACCTAGCTCCAACGAAATAATTAAGTTATGTTCTAATATGCAAATTTACCGGATTATAATTCTGTTGCGGAACACATTTTAAGTTTTGCGGTGCGGTTGTTATCGGCATTGTAGTAGATGAAATAAACATTTAAAAGACGTGAGCAGAAACGTGAATGTTGATTTGTTCGCGCTTCCAGAAATATGAATGCTTAAATATAAACGTATGGAATAATATGAAGAGCTTTGGTCGGAAATGTAAAAATGGTGGAGGCGCCGGGTTGGCACTTTCCGATGAAACTTTAAACATTCCGGACTTTTTAAATCGGTTACTTCATAATCAGATTGAACTAAGATTAAAATTAATAATCGATGAAGAAGAGCAAAGTCATTTAAAAGATTTAGAACAGTGGTTGGTTAATTGCTAAGTCGTTAAGATTGCATTTATGCAATACCTATTTCCGAAATTAGATTTAATCCATTATGGAAAATTCATGAGATGAGGGCTGAGTTTAATCTGTATTTTAAATTTTACCGACGAGTGCATTTGTAATTTTTTAAACTTTATTTCTCAGTGAAGTAATTTTGTAATTGAGTTTGAGTATTTGAATTAGTTTTTTAACGAACTAGTACTGGACGGCTATAAATGAGGCGGATAGTTCCTTCAGATACACGTAAATGTCCACAAATGTGCCTGTTTGAGAAACTTTGCCAATTTAAAGCCAGTAGTAAAAAAAAACAATAAAAATGTTAAGAACCTTCTCCTTGACTGTCTTTCAGACGGACTCTATCACGCTCCCTCAAATATTTGTTTTTCTTCTTGAGATTTTTTTTATTATTTCCTATTTCTTCTATCAATAAAACTTATTCGATAAATATTGACTTTGCCCTCATATATTATTACAGTGTAGAGGTCCTAACGAAATATTGTATTGATCGGCTAGTTTAGTAAGGTCTAGTGGAACCACTTGCTGATTAGCTAAATTGACTAAGTTGCCGTCAACTTGACAGTTTGGCTAACATCACCATTCTCATTAAACAGCCCAAAGGCTCATTTGCTTGATTGTATAATACATTATCTTGTTCACTATTTATTTAAACACACCATTCAAACCTTTTGTTCGTAAATTTGACGTTCAGGTAAAAGCTTGAGAGCTCGTATATTACGCGTCCATTAACCTAAATGTAAAACTGTTTATCTAAATAAATGTAATTGGAGCTGAGTGTGGTCATACCCCTAATTATCCTATAAAAAAATGTATGACTGGGTTTGTGAATTTACTAAATATACAATATTTTTAACAATTACTACAGTCAGCTAAAGCTTTTAAGCTTTTTGTCATTTTTGATGCTCGTTTCAGTGCACTAACCTCTACACACTAAGAACACCCGCTGCGAAATCTGGCAAAAACTAGTCGCGTTTGGCTAAGCTGGAATTTCTTGGCGAAGCAACGGTTGTAATATTTACCCGCAAAAAATTCGCTGATTAAAAGATATATAAATAAAGAAGTGACATCTATAAGCTTTTTGCTTTACAACTTATATCTGACATCTTTCAGGAGCAGCTAGGAACGATTGTTGTTTATTTGTGTCGCCATCATGTTCCAGAGTAAATTAAATGTACCCGATTCATCGCTTTTTCTATTAAAGTGTCACGACGTGTTTCGACAAGAAACATTGTACTTCAGATCGGAATCGTTTTATGAATATTCTGTAAAATTTACGCAGCATTAATTTTTGCATCTGCGCTATTAGACAAAAGATGTGATGAAGTGCACAAACTTTGTCTTGTTTTAATAAACCTTTTATTTTTGTAGCTCCAAGCTTAAACGGAGTCTCCTCCAAATGAAATATGTCAAAGAAAATGGAATTTTTAAAAGCTGCCTTCATAAAATAAATTAAAGAATACAGGTAAAGTGAGTACGCTTTCTTTCTTGTTATTATATTTATTGGAGTTGTAAAATGAAGGTATGATGCAATAAGTGACACAAATTGCGTTGTCAGTTCGGCTGTCACTTAAAACTGAGATTAAGGAGAAGTTTCAGGTTTAAGGAACGTAATTATCTGTCAAACTTGTCAAAGGTGTACATCCACTCGCTTAGATTTACCCGGGAATCATTAATTAAAACCCTGCGAAATTTAATGCAGCGTTTTAAGCAAGGATGATAAACTGTTTGCGTCTTACTTCGATTCGGGGTTTTAAAATCGTAATGCTTGAGTGGTTCAACATTACAGATTTAAATAGTAGGTACAACACTCAAGACGGATTCATAAACTACAAGTACACTCATCATGCAAAATTTTATGACAGAGAAAATAACTAGTTGCAACATTGTATTTCTATCACAGGCATGCAAAAGTAGATTTAACTTACAGAATTTGTAATTGAGTCAGTTGCGAAAGTGAAATCGTGTGTCTGCATTTATTTCATTCGTTAATTGCTAAGTTTAGGTTATGATCTTAATTTAGCACAAGCACGCGATTTCATTTCCATAGACGAGAGTGCAATCTTAATCGATCTTTCTTAAGTACGCGATTTTTATCCTCTTATACAGAGTGTTAGAAAAAAAATGGAATGGTTCGATAAAATTTTGTATAGGTTTTAACGATATCGGAAGCATGACAAATTTATAACCGAATTTATTTATTTTAATAATTGTTTTGTGAAAGTATAAGAAATATTGGGAGTATTTTGTCTTGTCCACCTTCCCCAACTAATGCTTGCGTCTGATTCAAAGATAAAGTGTAAAATGACTTTAAGCCTACCAGCAGTCTAAAGTATAACCACCTTTGTATCCTCGTAATTCCTAAAGGTCTTTATCTACGAAAACTGAAAAGAAGACTCTGCAGAGAATTTATTCACAAAGTGTAAGCTTTTAAATAGCTTATGGGTACCCGACGTTGGATGGAAATCCAGCCTAAAATGATAAATAACCGTGTTGATGTAAACTTTTCACGGATATCTATATAAAATGAACGCTGATAACAGCACGCCCTGTCTCTCACCTGTATTTCGTAAAATATCCAATATTAGTATAGTCGCTTTGATGTCTATTAATATTTATAAGCGGAAAACCACGGCTTTCGTGTTAGTGGAGAGTTATTATGAACCAAATTTGTGGCCTGTTAAGATAAAGCTAATTTTGTTTGAAAATTCATAATTGCGGTCAATTTTAGAAGAGCTTCTAATCTTTTAGAAAGGTTGCGTGCAGTTTTGGTTATCTCAAGTGAAAGAAACGTAATTTTTACAAGATGTGCGAGCGTAGATAGCGAGTTTTACGCGTTTGTGGTGTTATCAGTCATGGGAAATATCCCGTTAAGAGCTTTTACACATTCATTGGCGTGAAAAGCGGTGTTATTGGTCGAATCAATTTGAAAAATGACAAAGTTGTGCCACAATTTCGTACGATGAGAAGACGAAATCGGTGCAATAATGTTATTGATGGATGGTGGGCTCCATTGTCCTCAATCAATAAATCTAGACTACGACATGTTATTAAGAGTGTGTCCTTAATTCCTGTGGAGCTTATAACTCAATTACGAGTCTAACTGTAATCAAATACCGCTCCTGGAATTGATTTACTTTTAATAAACAACCCGCTTGTATAAGTTTCGTTCGATTGAGTTTCTGTGGGAAGTGCGAGCGCGGAGCATTGTGAAACTGGTGATTGCTTCATAAGTTTCGTGTGCGGTGTAACGAAATTGTTTTCGTTATGAATCAGAAGAATGTTATAACTCTTGAGTGTATAATACTGAAAAATTACACCGGATAATTTTATTTTAATTTGACATATACTTATTGAAAGGTTTGAATTTCCTATTTTTAATTATTTTGGTAAGCAGTGCCGTCGGGAGGTGAAACTATTTGCCTCGGTCTTGTAATGTTTAGAATTTTCAGACACAAGTATTCTCATTCTCGTTTCCATGGTACCATATTTGGAGGAGACAAAATCTATACGAAGTAATGTGAGGCAACAATGCTTGTGAAATTTACTTGTCGATTGAAATTTTAACTCGTTACAACTCGATAAACTAAAATTAAGCAAATTAAAAAAAAAAGTTTTTACCTTTTCTGCAGAAAATATTTTTTCGTTTCATATATTTAAAACGGCTATAGCAAATACCTTTATTCAAAGTAGTCTAAAATATGCGAAAAAAAAACCATTTGTTTAATAACTTTTTGAGACGACAATTCAAAATGAAATTAGTGGAATATTTCTCTTAAGAATCTTTCGGAAAGCAAAAATTGTTACACTAACAAGGAAGGTCGAGTTTGTGCTACTTTTCGTACATGAAATTTAAAACAAGAGACCGAATAATAAAAAAACGTTTACTGCTCTCAACTGCACTTTTACCTACGCTAAAAAACACCTGTAGCAGGTGGAGTAACAACTTTTTGACACTTGAAGCTTATTTGCAGCGAACTTATAGTCGATTCTCACAGATTTAGTGCCGAGTTTTCAGCATCGTTAGCAACTGTGAATGGATTTTTTTCTTTTTATTGCTGTTCTTAATTATATCAAGGTCTCTAGTAATTAGCAGTAATTATGTAAATATTATGATCCAGATTTGTACTTTAAGACCTGGATCAATATACTTCAATTGTGTCCACTGATTGTTTAAAAATAGTGTTTTTCAAAGTTGGGAACAAGAAATAATCTAGAGAGCAATAAACGGCTGTCATAAAATTCCCTTGTTTGAGCTATATGAGCTGTTGCACCGTCATGCTGAAATCCATTGTAGTTCTTCAGGATCAAGCTGGTCAATAAATTCGTGCAGTACGTTTTCATAAATGGCCGAGAAAATTTTCAAAAAAAGTCACTTGCTACAGAAAAAAAGACCAAATTTAAAATCAAGATAGATAATGAATAATTTTTTATTACTTCCTGAGCGTGAGCTAAGGTTATTTCATGACCCCTAGAGTACGAAAAAAGTGGTCTCCTGTTTACGCATGTCTGTTTGTAGACCAATTGTTGTCAAATTTTGGATAAAGGATAGGAATATCATGTAACAATATTTTGTGAAATAGCATTGAAACTTCAAAACCTAATGCACTGAAATCTTACAAACGTTTTAAAATTATCGTCTAAATTGATATGATTCTCCAAAAATGTCGAAGACGTCATCACAAAATTTTGTAGTGGAAAAACTCACATGAAACATAGCGTAGTACGCTTCTTTACTTGTACTCTAATAATACACACATACGTTTATTTTAAATTATAAGGGTTATAATAAAACAAAAGTTCTCAAAATCAAATTTTGTAATTTTTCGAAAAAGCTAGATATGATTTATTGTACTTCAGAGGCGAGGGTAGTTCTATTGAAATAACTTTCGACCAATTTTACACGGTTGCTGCTGTTGCTATATTCCTTTTACTTCTCGAGCGTAAGTTAAGGAAGTATAGTAATCGAGTCCAACGGATGAATTGCCACTTTTATGTTTTTTCGTACGAAAAATGTAGTCGCCCATTTCCGTCTGTCTGTCTGTCTGTCTGTCTGTCTGGTGTCTGTATCCATTTTTATGAGACACGTAATCTCCGAAATTGCTGGACCCATTATTGTCATGTCAAATTTTGTATGTATGTAGATGGTTAAATACTAACCAAAATTTGGCTGATCATCCCCAGTAACAATTTGATGACGTCTGGAAAATGGCGGATTAACTCTTCAGTACGTTATATACGGGGATTTCGGAAGTCCCAAAAAAATCATAAAAAAACACTTTATGATGTAGATTACGCAAAAAACGCAATTTTACAAAAGTAAAATTGGCAACACTGCACGCACCTAATGCGTGAATACCGGCTTACTTTTTGATTTCTTAGTAACGATGGTGACTGAAATTCACCTTTTATTGTTAGGACAATAACCATAACAACCAGTAGTTATTAATTATTTATAAATTAGGTATAAACAAAAAAAAAACAACGAGAGAATAATAAGAGAAGATGTTTAAAATTCCTGCTTTGTGCAATAAGTAAGCTCTTAATGTTTCCAATTTTGATAATTTTCTGTAAAAGTTAGTCATCAGTACTTGCTCAGATAAAACTGATTTTGGCAAATGAGATACCTTCTAAGAAAAGAGAGGGTGGGTGGGCGGGGCTAGTAGCTGCTAAGATAAGGCTGATTTTGGCAGATGAGATACCCTCTAAGAAAAAAGAGGGCGGGTGGGCGGACGGGGTTAGTACCTGCTAAGATACAACTGACTTTGGCAAATCGTCGCCTGAGAACTTGTTTGATCTACAGACCAGAGCGCACTTAGGCCAATGTCGACTCTAAGCGTTCAGAAATGATTCGATTTATAAGCCATGTTCCTTGATCTGACACACATCCTAATCGGTTTCGACCATGGTTTTTCTATTTTTCAATTTTTCAATTTTTTAATTTCTCAGTTTTTATTTAATTTTGCGATTTTTCAATTTCTCAATTTTTCAGTTTCACGATTTTCAATTTTTCTATGTTTCAATTTTACGTTTTTTCAATTCTTCTCCTCCTTAAATTTACGATTTGTAAATATTATTTAAATTTTTCAAATTTTTAGTTTTTTGATTTTTCAATTTCAATTTTTTTTTATTTTTCGATTTCACTTTTTTGGCTTTTTGATTTTTCAGTTTTTTAATTTCTCAGTTTTTGGATACATATTTCAGTTTTGAGATTTTTGAGTTTTTCCATTCTCCAGTTTTTTTTGATTTTTCAATTTTTCAGTTTTGGAATTTTTCAAATTATTCATTATTCAATTTTTCGATTTTACAATTTCTCAATTTTCAATTTTCCGGTTTCTCAATTTTCCGATGTTTCAGTTTTACGTTTTTTCAAATTTTCTCCTCTTCAAGTTTACGATTTTTGAATATTTTGATTTTTCAATTTCTGACTTTTCTAAATTCTCAATTTTTCAAATAATCGATGATTTGATTTTCCCATTTCTTGACTTTCGACTGTTTCAATTTTCCAGTTCTTCAATTCTTCAATTTTTACTTCCCGAGCGTAAGCAAAGGAAGTATTGTAATCGAGTCCGTCGGCCGACTCTCTACTTTTACGTTTTCTCGATCTTTCATGACCCCTAGAAGACGAAGAAATAGGTCTCCCATTTCCGTCTGTCTGTCCGTCTGTCCGTCTGTCCGTCCGTCCGTCTGTCCGTCTGTCCGTCTGTTGTCACGGATTTTTATTAGACAGATAATCTCCGAAAGTACTCGACCGATTGTTGTGAAATTTTGTACTTATATTAAGAATATCATGTAGATGGTAAAACGCTAACCAAAATTTGTCGAATCATCCCCACCACTAAAGCGATGACGTCACTTCAAAATTGTACATAGTAAATGGGTTTTCAATTGTATAAAATAACATAGTCCTACACATGTAGTTTACAACTCTGAATCGACTTTTCACCCGAAACGTCCAGATTTTTGGAAAAAAAATCAAAATTATAAAACAACATTTTGAAATTTAATGTTTAATCTGCTAACCAGAATGCTTTGAAATGTTGCAGATGTTTTAAGGCTATAAAGAGCATCATAAATCTTTAGTCAAAAAATATTTGCTTATCCCCTCCAAAAACTTGATGACGTCAGCTCAAAAGTTTGTGGAATAAATCATATCTAAAATGTACAAAATATGATGAGTCTGTACTTGTGAACTATCACTCCATTAATATTTTTTGGATTTGCATATACAGGGTGACTCAAAAAAATTAATGAATGCGTAAATATATTTTATTGATTTAATCAGGAACTACAAAACCGAATGCTCTGAAATCTTGCAGATGTTTTAAGGTCATAAAGAGCATAATAAATGTTTAGTCAAAATATATTTGCTTATCCCCTCCAAAAACTTGATGACGTCAGCTCGAAAGTTTGCCGAATAAATCATATCTAAAATGTACAAAATATGATGAGCCTGTACTTGTCATTTATCACTCCATTCATATTTTTTGGATTTGCATATACAGAGTGACTCAAAAAAATTAATGAATGCGTAAATTTATTTTATTGATCTAATCAGGAACTACAAAACCGAATGCTTTGAAATCTTGCAGATGTTTTAAGGTTATAAAGAGCATAATAAATTTTTAGTCAAAATATATTTGGTTATCTTCTACAAAAAACTGATGACGTCAGCTCAAAAGTTTTCCGAATAAATCGCATCTAAAATGTACAAAATATGATGAGTCTGTACTTGTGATTTATCATTCCATTCATATTTTTGGATTTGCATATGCAGGGTGACTGAAAAAAATTAATGAAGGCGTGAATTTATTTTATCGATTTAATCAGGAATTACAAAACCGAATGCTTTGAAATCTTGGGAATATTTTAAAGTTATTATAAGCATGGTAAACTTTTGTTCAAAATGTATTTGTTCATCCCTCCTAAAAAAATTGATGACGTCACCCTTAAATTTTGCTGAATAAATCCTATCTAAAATGCAAAAAATATGATGAGTTTGTACTTGTGATTTATCATTCCATTCATATTTTTTAGATTTTCTTAAGAGGTGGTTCAAAAAAATTAATGAAGTCAATTTATTTTATTGATTAAATTAAAGGCAACACTTATTATTAGTATTACACCCCAACCAACCCAATTTGGTAGACACAAAATTTGTTAAAGGAAAAACTCGGTTGAAACATAAGGGTAGCACGCTTATTTACATCGACTTTAACGTTACAGATCTGCATTTGTTTTATGCGGTCACTTGGTTCCGCGAATGCGAAATAGACATGTTTATGATCAACCAATTGTGAATTTCACCGTCAAGAATTAAAATAAAACCCAATGTTTTATATAATAAGCGGAAGTCGAAGCAATAAAACCGACGGTCGTTTTGTTTACAGTTTCTGTGTTTGGCTCTCACGTATGCTGTTACGCCTGTCATCTTAAATTAACAATGTTTATACATACACGATTTTTAGTTGCCTCTGATACGTAGGTATACGTGAGTAAATTGTTTCGTTATTTTATTGATTATTACAAATCAATATTCAAACGACCCAATTCATTTTCCCGAAAATTTGAGAATATAATAATTTTATTCTTAGTATTACACTACATCTATCCCAACTGATATACGTGTCCTTGCAAAAATGTTGATGACGTCATCGCAATTTTTTTTTAAATTCCCACTACAAAAATGTAATGAGAAAAAAAACACAATAGGCATGCAGTCGTCAAGTTTCCGACAGCGAGGGAAGTACTGTCTAAACTCTTTAGACCAATTTTTCCAATTGTCAGCTTTTCGATTTTTCAATTTTTCGATTTTTTTTAAAGGGTTCGAGTTTTCGACTTCACTTTTTTGATTTTTCGAATTCTCAATTTTTCAGTTTTTTCATTCTTCGGATTTTCTTTCATTTTTTACTTTTTCGGTATTTCCATTTTGGGATTTTTCAATATTTCGATTCTCCGACTTTTCGATTTGTCAATTTTTCTATTTTTGAATTTCAGATTTTTCTATTTTTGATATTTGAATTTTTTCTTCCATACTTCAATTTTTCATGTTTTCGAATTTTTCAAATGTTTCGATTTCCTAATCTTTCGATTTTTCGACTTCCGAGCTTTAGATTTTCTCTTTTTCGTTTTTTCAAATTTTCGATTTTTTAATTTTTCGATTTTTCAATGTTTTGATTTCCCGATTTATCGAGATTTGAATGTCTCGATATTTTGATTGTTTCTCGATTTATCAGTTTTTCAATTTAAAACTTTTCAGTTTTTTATTATGGTTTATTCTTTCAGTTTTTAAATTTTTTGATTTTTTATTTTCCGTTTTTAAATTTTTCGATTTTCCAATTTTTCAACTTTTAACTTTTCGTTTTTTCGATTTTGGCCTATTTCGGCTTTTTAATTGTTCGATTTTTCGATTTCATGAGTTTTCGATTTCTTGATCTTTAATCTTTGGATTTCCCAATATACATTTCAATTTTTCGAATTTTTAAATTTTTTGATTTCTCGATTTATCGAGATTTGGCTGTTTCGATGTTTTGATTGTTCAATTTCTTGATTTATCAATTTTTAAATTTTTAACTTTTCGATTTTTCGATTTTGGCCTATTTCGGTTTCTCAAAATTTTTCGACACTTTGACTTCTCGATTTCTGGATCTTTTGATTTGTCGAATTCTCTGTTTTTCTAGTTTTTGCTTTTCGGATTTTCGGTTTTTCGATTTTCCAATTTTTCGATATTTTGATTTTTCAATTATCCGATTTTTCAATTGTTCGATTATTTAAGTTTTGGAGTTTCGATTTCTGGATATTTCGTTTTTCGGTTTTTAAATTTTAGATTTTTGTTTTTTTCATTTTTTCGATTTTTCGATTTTCAGTTCTTCGGTATTTCTATTGTTCATTTTTTCGATTTTTTAAATTTTAATTTTTCAATTTTTAAAATTTTAGATGTTTCGATTTCTCGATTTTTCATTTCAGTTCTTCCATACTTCAATTTTTCATGTTTTCGAATTTTTCAAATGTTTCGATTTCCTAATCTTTCGATTTTTAACTTCCGAGCTTTAGATTTTCTGTTTTTCGTTTTTTCAAATTTTCGATTTTTTAATTTTTCGATTTTTCAATGTTTTGATTTCCCGATTTATCGAGATTTGGATGTTTCGATATTTTGATTGTTTCTCGATTTATCAGTTTTTCAGTTTAAAACTTTTCGATTTTTTATTATGTCTATTCTCTCAGTTTTTAAATTTTTTCGTTTTTTTATTTTCCGTTTTTAAATTTCTCGATTTTCCAATTTTTCAACTTTTAACTTTTCGTTTTTTCGATTTTGGCCTATTTCGGTTTTTTAATTTTTCGATTTTTCGACTTCATGAGTTTTCAATTTCTCGATCTTTGATCTTTGGATTTCTGAATACATATTTCAATTTTTCGAATTTTTAAATTTTTTCATTTCTGGATTTATCGAGATTTGGCTGTTTCGATGTTTTGATTGCTCAATTTCTCGATTTATCAATTTTTCAATTTTTAACTTTTCGATTTTTCGATTTTGGCCTATTTCGGTTTCTCAAAATTTTTCGACATTTCGACTTCTCGATTTCTGGATATTTTGATTTTTCGATTTCTCTGTTTTTCTATTTTTTGCTTTTCGGATTTTTGGTTTTTCGATTTTCCAGTTTTTCGATATTTCAATTTTTCGATTTTTTAAATTTTGGAGTTTCGATTTCTCGATTTTTCGTTTTTCGGTTTTTAAATTTTAGATCTTTGTAGGTCATTTTTTCGATTTTTCGATTTTCAGCTCTTGGATATTTCTATTAATTTTTTTTATTTTTTAAATTTTACATTTTTCGATTTTTCAGTTTTACGATTTTTTTTTGTTTCAGTTTCTTAACATCTTGGTTTTTCGATTTTTAGATTTCTCAATTTATCATGTTTTCGATTTTTCAAATTTTCGATTATTTTAATTTTTTATTTCTTTTATCAGTCTTAATATCATACAATGTATCGAAAAATACCATAACAATTGTCACTAAAAACATTTAAAATTTCATACAAAGTAGAACACAATGTTTCGAAAACATAAAAATAACTACGTTTTCTCAAAAAAAATCCATTGGATTATTACGACTTCAACAATATTGTTAATTTAGAACCTTTTGCTAAAATAAAACACATTTAAAGAATTAATGTGACTTGTGATATTATACTTGTAAATAAAACCATCTAAATATGTACCACAAATGTTAACTTATTCGTTATAAAATCCGACCAAACAACTATTTCCCGCAGAAATTATAGTCCAAACCAACCAAATCGCTTCTGAACGCTTCGAGTCGACACTCGCCTAAGCAAGCTCTGGTCTCTAGATCAAACAAGTTTTCAGGCGACGAAATGACATACCTTCTAAGAAAAGAGAGGGCGGGGCAAGTAGCTGCTAAAATAAGACATAAATAAACACTTCAAGTTTCTATTACTGAGTGCTGAAGGACATTTTATCCCGTTAGTTATGCGTTTTAAATATATTTTACATTGTCCGACGGCGCAGGGGCTGCGGGGGTGTTAATTATGCCGCTGGTTTTTACTTTTCAGAGGTTCTCACATAGCGAAAATCGTAAAATCAAATTTTATAATTTTTTTAAACAGCTGAATTTGTCGTCTTTATTTAATTATGATCAAATAAGAATAATAATCATATTAAAAAAAATATTTTGTTCCATTGTGGATTAATTATTAATTTTTGTATTGTTTCATTTTTCTCAATTCTACTTTTCGGTTTTTTAGTAGGTATTTCGGATTGTTAGTCGGATTGTTAGTCTAGTCAAACATTCTTTGGTTGTTCGTTTTTGCTATAAAATTAACCATACGATTTTCTCCATTTGGAATCTACAGAGTAATTCTACGTAGGTAGGTGGTGTCTTGAATGAAAACCGTTATTATCCTAACCCCATTTTTTTTTTACACCAAAAATCTTTCTAGACAACGTGGTCGGTTGAGTTTTCGTACTATGTTGCCAGTTGGATGGTTTTTTAATTTTTGAACATATTGCTGTGGGGTAACAAGGTTGTGAATAAAAATTTGCAAATAGCATATTTTTATTTATCGTGTACTAAGTATCTTTTACAACTATTTTCCTTTGTTTCTAACTAGATTTTCCATTTTCAATAGATATTTAAATTTTGTAAACATTGTGAAGTATGTCTACAGTTAACCTAAAACTTAATCGATGACAGATGACAGTTACAGTGTCAATTATAAACAACAGTATGGATGAATAAAACACATGCGTTTTCTGCTACGCCAATTTGATGACTTTTTCAATTAAGCACCCATTACTTTGCTTTCAGACAAAGATGTCGTATCCAGTTATCTCAAAAGACAGAGCTTTTGTTGTAGTAAAAATATATCTTACACTGTGATATATAACTGTATTAAAAGTAAAGAATTCAAATTTAGTTGAATGAGCGTTTGTACTTCTAAGCTGATCGCCTTTTGCATGCTCTATAACATACTTGCTTTAGAATCTCGTTCGAAGTGAACACGTTAAAGGAATGAAAATGAATTGAAACGTCGTTTTTATTACTTCATCGAATGCCCATGTAGTTCGTCGCAAATTGATTGAAAATGGTAAGGGCTTCGGTTGCTTCAGCAGATTAGAACTGTAGAATTTGTGTAAAATTAATTATCGTTATTGGCCTTTAAGGGAATATTAGACTCTGAAAAAGCGAATTTTAATGTCTTGAAATCAATTCAAATTAATTGTAACCAGTTAATTGTTAAAAAAATGGCAAAATGTGTCCGCAAAAAATACATTATAGGTTGCATATCTAAAAAAAAGAGTATAAAGTATGATAAGTGTTCGAGCTTGTGATTATTATGCCGCGTCTGGACGGGGATATGAAACGACATAGCAGTGGAATTTTGCAGTGTAATGGCTCACACAACGAGCCATTTCATCCAGCATGCGCTACTTTAAAGATAAGAATCTAAAATGGTTTTGTTATAAGTGCTCTATCAATAGCATAGATATAATCGTGCTTTTCTAACAACATGAAAAATAGAGCCAAGACCTTGAAGACAATAAGAAATGGATCGAACAACGACGTAAACAGAGGCAGAAATCTAGTAAAAGTTTTGAGCTACGTGGAATAGCTACTAATGAAAATGGAGGACTCAGTCCTGGCAAGGAACGTCCATGTTTACGTCAGCAGTTTTGCACAAATAAATCCGACATAATGTAGTACTTCCAAAACAAATTCCGCTTGTCGCAGCTCGAGGTTGAAAAATTTCGAAACGAGAGGGAGACCTTTTTTTAAAAATTACCTACTGTTGATTAAGTTTCACTTCCAGAATTAAATTATGCTTAAGTGTCCTAAAGGCATGTCAAGTGTTTACTAAAGGAACACACAGTCCTCTGAAATTTGTCAAGAACAGTTTCTGAAAATTAAAATGACTAATCAGTAAAATGCCTGGCGTTGTAACATGTTTTTAACAATCAAATATGGCTGAAATTATGTGTTCAAATAAACAGGATTCGTTCAAATGAAATTAAGGCAATTCATTTAGAAAATTATGTTCTAGGGACACTTCAAACAAATTGAACGATTCTCATGGAGACGTAGCAATTTTTTTTCACAGATTGTGTTGTCGTTCTGGAACTTCTATCAATAATAAGTTTTCTGCCTAAGGTAGGTAATTTACCCATTTATTAATTAAAAATGTATATAAAATGAGCTGGGTGTTTGAATTTTAAATTTCAACAACGCGTTTCAGTATTTTTTTCTTTTCAAACAAATGTGTACATTTATTAAACAAATAGCTTCTGGCACAAAGTTAATTCTGGCTTAGCTAATGTATAAAAGTTCAACGACACTCTTTTGTTGAAATTTGTGCGCTATATTGTTTGTGATATTTCTACAATTAATAAACCATAATGTAGAAAACACTTTTGCTGTTTTTTTCCTATTTCTAACCCATCAGATAAGGACACATTTTATGAAGTTTGTTTTATCATCATGTGTCAACCTAAATATAAACTTTACGAGTCAGTTTTAGTAATTTCGTTTTAGTGCTACATAGTGCCTATGATTATCACGTCATAGGTGGCAGACCACAAAATAATTGACCGCTTTATATCGAATTACGTCATTGAAATTCGCGTAACAATGAATTCAGTGTGTCTTTTTTTTGGATAAGGTCGTCACTTATGAGGTTTTTTACTTTTATTGTCGCTGAACTTAAAAGTGGTGTTTTTTGTCAAAATGTTGAATCGAAATAGACCTCTATTAACGCAAGTAAACAAGAATATGGTTAAATTTCCAGACGAAAACCTTGTTGACCTTTCGTTAGTTTTGCACACTGGACGTATTTTAGGTAGATTTGTGACAGTGGGAAGTGTAAACAAAGGAAAATCGATAAGAATAATTAATGTTAGTGATGAAGTTGTTGAAGACCTTAAGGCTAGGTTAGAATTGTCTCAGTAAATCATCAACCAAGAAAATGAGCTTGCAATAAATTGTCTAGATGAAATTGCATTTTCATTCATATCGAATAATGGTGAAATAACTGTCCAGAACACCCATAATAAAGATGTAATGTTGGATTTAACATAATTTTTGACGAAGTATCGAAAATATTATTTACTCTCTTACTAACCAAAGGTCAAGTAGGTAAAATAAATTGAGTAGAACGTCTTTTTGCATGTATTATTGACAACCAATTTATCTATTAATTAAAAAAGATTTAAAATACAATTTCCCGATTTCATTTTAGGAGGATTATGTTGAGTCTTTTTAATAATTCTCCTCTGCGACAGATGGATTCAAAGTTTGTGGTAAATTTTTGATAACGATCGATCTGCGAGGAATTTGCTGCATATTCTCAACAGCGAAATATCTCCAAGGTCTAGCAACAAGCTAATCCCCCGATCAATATGATCCTAAAACAACAAAGGGTTCTTGAAAAGGTAGCAAATCTATAACTTGACAATCTGCTCCGTTTTAACACGCTTACGTCTGATGGAACTCTAAGCTTCAAACTGAATTACTTAATCACGAAACTTTTACCATCGACTCAGAATATAAATTTAAATTAGTTGTTCCGAATGAAATAACAAAGTGCAAAGAGATTTGCGACAAGGGTAAGAAAGAAATAATTTCGGATTTAGATGCAGATTATGCAATGAAAAATTTTCGCAACCGAATTGAATTCGTTTGTGCACTTTGGAGTGTAACAATTTATAAGTGATTCGAATGATAAATGGCACGTCAATCCTGCAGCGGAAACACTTTTCCGAGTAGCAGGAAATCACGTGATAGAGCTACACATACACTCACAAAAAGGACATGCTCCTCGTTTTTTCTTTTGTCGTAAATAAACTACTTGTCGCCGCGTTTCTTCCTCGAAGGGAATAATCTTAAAGGAACTCACCTAAATTGATCCCGGGAATTTAACGTTTCTTGTTTAATCGATAGGATGACAGGACCTAAATCTTCGTCGTTGGTGAAGTAGTTCCAGTGTTCGGTACCGTAGAAATATTTCTCGTAGGTTTCTTGTTCCACGCTGGTAAGCTCGAACCCTTGATTCTTCTCCCATTGTTCTTCGATGGTGGTTTTCTTACGAGGGGATGAGGAGTCGTCCTCTTCGTCGTCTTCGTAGAGGTCATTGCAACCTAAGTTTTTGTTATATATCAGAAGTTTTGCGAGCATGCGAATTTTTTTATATTCATAAATCAAAACACAAAGGATTACTCAGTCGATAAATCTTTGAATGATTTATTAAATCGGTTTTCCAAGGTTTTTAACTTTGTTTCGACTATAAATATTGTGTTTTAAGCTCCGCGTACAAATTTATGGAGCCGCTATATTATTCAGGTTTTAGTTGGCCCCAACGCATATTCTGAAACAATGTTACCAGACATTTATTGGTGGGTTTATATTCGGTAGGTGTTATTAAATATGAATTTAGTCGATATGTAACCACAAGGGAAAAATTTATATCATAATTAAATACATATCTACATATTTTATGATAGTTAGTTAATTCTGATACATATTGCTACATTACCAACACTGTAACTAACTATATTTAAATTTGTGTATAAAACGGTTTCATAGGAATTGTTATTCTCGTCTCTGTCTTCACCGTTTGCATATTTTAAGGGTGCAGGTATGGATTGAAATTGGAACTGTGTAAATTAGATTCCACAATTTAAATAGGAAATACTTAGCAAAGTTTTGAGGTGACGCTTTAAATTTTTGGTGGGGATGATTTTCCAGACTTTCTGACCACAGAAATAAATTTTTATCTGAAATTAAACGAAATTAAATATCTAAAATTTGGTATATTAAAATGAGCCGTGTAATAAAAATTGCAGTGGTTTCGTTGCTGTCATCAACGGACACCCTTCAAGTAAAAAAAATGGAATTCTCTTTTATATTAAAACATGTCGTGAATTATTTACTTTAAATTAACTTACTTTGAACAAGTTATGAATTTCTAAGAGTTTTCACATTGCCAACGATTCTAAACATTTGAAATTACATGATTAAATAAATAAAAACGCTGTGTATTTCCCATACACATAAACGTATGCAAATTGAACATTAAAATTTATGCCGTCGGCCCTATCCTATGTCATATAAAATGAATGGATGATGTGTTTTTAGAATTAATAAATATAGAAGTCAAAACGACCAAAAAAAGCTACCATAAGCCACCAGTGCTGTGATGGATTGCATTATTTAAATATGTAATACAGTTACCGGCAAAGGTCGTAAAGAGGGTTTATTAATAAATTCTAGTTCTGCATTATTAAAGAAATAGTGGTGATACATGCAAATAAATATTATGATGTTCCGTAAACACGAATTAATATGCATTGTTCTGCATAAATTTGCAAAATTGTAGGAAAATATTTTGCATTCCGTCCCTATCAATAGGACGCTCCAGGAATTTCATAATTCGCTAACAACACAAATTCATACATAGTAGATCAATCAGAACGCATTTGGTACGATGCATTACTTGATTTCTGCCCCGATCACGCCCACTGGGTGGATGAAATTGATTCAAATTAATACGGATAGTAATAATTAATTGCATCGCATGAATATTTTCACTATCTAGTGGAGTGCAAAGTGAATACTAATTAAGTTCTATTGATAAAAACAATATAAACGAAGGGAAGCTAATTCAGGCATAACAGAAAAAAATTACTTCTATGAACTACACATGCATAAGTCATTTTGTCCAGTTGATAAAATTTTTTAAAGAGTTTTGTGCAATAAAATATGAAAAACTTAGTAAAATCTGTTGTTGCCATAATTAGTCATTTATCAGTGTCATAACTTCATAGGTGAACAAAATGCGTTATTATAGTGTTCAAAATAAGAATGTAAGTTGAGTGACGGCGAAAACATGTAAACGTACCAAACGTGCCAGTGTTGCGATCACGTGTCATGATTACACTGTTATTGGTCGGTTATGCAATGACAGTGACAAATTAGATGAGTAAGAATGTTATGCAAATACTAAAAAAAAATGAGATTAGCTTGCATTAAATTATAAGTTTTTGTCTCGCAGATGACTATCGCAAATCAGCAGTGAACTTGGACAAAAGTGAATTAATTATTCAAAGAGGGGTGATATAAAACATTAGGATAGCGTGATCAATACAGGATATTATATTTCGTATTTTTGTGTTTTATTAATTAAATGCCTGGACTAAATTTACACTGTAAAAATACATATGTATTTATTTCTGCTTGTAAAATAATTTAGAGAAAAAAAATCTCTAGTGACTTTTGAAATTTATAAAATAATGTTGGCAACACCAAGGCGTTCTTTGTTCAGTTTGACAGTTACGGTCAAATAACTCTCAATAAAATGCTACTATCATAATTATTAAAATAAATTTCATGTCCTATATAAATCCTGCATTTGAAAGTTAAAATCATCCCCATTAACAACTTAATGATGTCTCCTCATCATTTTGTGCAGTACACGTATCTATTTTTTCTAAAATAATACCTATACTCTGTACTTGTAGTTATGAATCCGTCTTCATTTTGTCACAATTACTTTATCAAAATTTTTATGGCCAATATTTTTCAGGTGTTTCATGTAGCCGATGCATACAATACTTCGTGGGCGAGTTCATTAATTGGGGATTATCGGACTTGTACTCTGGCTCTTCCAATTTAATCCTTATCGAATCTTTTTGTTTACGCTCTGACTGATTTTACCAATATTTTTCAAGTTATTGTCATAGAATAAATGAAACTCAAATGTAAAATCATATTTTATAATTTTTTAGAAAACAAAAATGGGATTTATTCGATTGTATTTAAGGGGCGAAGGAAGTTCTGCCTAAATAACTTTAGGACATTTTCTTTTAAATTATGGATAAACGATCAGATGCATCAAAACTGACTGAGAGAGTTGGTATTCCCTGTTTTTGCCGTTAAGTTTGTGGAACTTCTGACAGATTTGTGTAAGGTTATGGCATAATTAATCCAGTGGCACGGCAAAAAAGCTGCTTCACACTCACCCCTAAATTTAGGAAAGTGTTCTACAATAATAGATGTAATTTAAATTTTATATCCTCTTTACGGTTTACGAATCCGTGTTGAGTTTTTACCTTAGACGTCAAGATTTTTGGAAATTAACATTTTCCAATTTATAGTTATTGGAAGCATGTTAAATTGTTAGTCAAAATTTATCCGTTCATGCCCCCCAGGAATTGATGATGTCATCTTACAACTTATTTTTATTTAAATGTTAAAAAGTAGAATGGTTCTGAACTTTGAAATTTTTCGGCTTTTCGATTTCTCTATTTTTCAACTTAATATGTTTCAATTTTTGAATATTTTAATTTTGGGCTTTTTCAATTTTTACATTCCTTAAATTTTCGATTTCTCGAGTTTTTTATTTTTCAATTTCTCAATTTTCCTATGTTTCAATGATACAATTTCTCAATTTTTGTCCTCTTCATTTTTACGATTTTATTTTTCGATTTGACGTTGTTAAATTCTCAGTTTTCCGATTTCTGAAGTAATCTTTTTTTCCCATTTCGCGACTTTCCATAGTTTCCATTTTTCACTTCTTCAGTTCTTCAATTTTTCGATTTTTCAGGCTTCTGATTTTTCAATTTTTTAAGCTTACGATTTTTCAACTTTGCTTTTTTAGTTTTTCGATGTTCCAATTTTTTAATTTCTTGGATATTTCTTTCAGTTTTGGGAACTTCAATATTTAGATTTTTCGGCTTTTCGATTTTTGGACTCCTGGATTTTTTGATATCTGGATTTTTTACTTTTTGGAATTTCAATTTTTCGTTAGACTTCGATTTTTCAATTTATCAACTTAACAATGTTTTAATTCTTCAATTTTTAAAATTCTAAGTTTTTCGATTTCTCGGGTTTTCAGCTCTTCTTTATTTAAATTTTCCAATTTTCTGAATTTTTTAATTTTCGATTTTCCAATTTTTTTTTTACAATTCTTTGATTTTTGAATTTTTTGATTTCTCGATTTATCAAATTCAGATGTTTCCATGTTTTGATTGTTCAATTTTTCGATTCATCAATTTTTCAATTTTTAACTTTTCTTTTATGCTATCGACTCGTTAATTTCTCGATCCTCTGATTTTTAGATTCTTCGATGTCTCAGTTTTTGAATTTGTCGATATTTTGATTTTTGGATTTCTCAGTTTTTCGACTTTTTACTTTTGGGGTTTTCAATTTTTTAGTTATCCGATTTTTCAATTTTTTAAATTCTGAGGTTTCGATTTCTCAATTTGTTGATTTTTCAGTTATACTATATTTAAATTTTAGATTTTCGAATTTTTGTTTTATGATGTTTGGATTTCCCAATTTTTCAATATTGTGATATTTTAATTGTTCAATTTTAGCTTTTTCGATTTCTCGATTTCTCGATTTTTCGATTTTTCAGTTCTTCAGTATTTCCATTTTTCAATTTTTCAAATTTTGACGTTTCTAAATTTTCACTTTTCCGATTTCTCAATTAATCTATTTTTGATTTTCCCATTTCTCGACTTTTCAAAGTTTCGATTTTTCGATTTCTCAATTTTGCAATTTTTTTGTTTTGCAATTTTTGGATATTTCTTTCAGTTTTGGGATTTTTCAATATTTTGATTCTTCGACTTTTCGATTTTTCGATTTCTGGATTTTTCGAGTTTTCGATTTTTTATTTTTTGGATTTTCAGTTTTTCGTTTTTTAAACTTAGATTTTTCAATTTTTCGACTATTCTATATTTAGATTTCTCGATTTTTCAATTTCTGGAATTTTCAGTTCTTTATTTTAAATTTTCAACTTTTTGAATTTTTAAATTTTCGAGTTTTCAATTTTTTGAGATCTCGATTTATCGAGATTCGGATGTTACGATACGATGTTTTGAATGTTCAATCTCTCGATTTATTAATTCTGCCATTTTAAATTTTTTGATTTTTTTTGGAAAATCGAAAAATTAAAAAATAAATTGGAAAATCGAAAATTTAAAAATTCCGAAAATTGAAAAATTGAAATATAGAAGAAATTAAACTGAAGAAATCGAAAAACCTAAAATTTTAAAAATTGAAAAGCTAAAATATTGAAAAGTTGAAAATTGAGAAATTGAAGTATAAAACGAAAAATTGAAAAATCCAAAGTTTTAAAAACGAAAAATTGAAAATCTAAAATGTAAAAAGTCGAGAAATCGAAAAATCCAGAACTCAAAAAATCGAAAAGTCGAAATTCTAAAAAAATCGCAAAACTGAAATATCGAAAAATTGAAATATTTTTCAGTTTTTCGACATTTCAGTTTCGATAGTTCAGTTTTTTTTTTGTTGAAGAAAAATTGAAGAATCGAAAAACTGAAAAATCACAAAATTGAACGAATTATCCAAAAATTGCGAAATTAAATAAAAAATTGAAAAATTGAGAAATCGAAAAGTCAAATAAGCAAAATCCAAAAATCATAAACCAAAAAATCGAAAAACTGAAAAATCAAAAACCTTGAAAACCGAAAAATTGAAGAACTGAAGAATTGAAAAATCGAAACTTTGGGAAGTCGAGAAATGGGAAAATACGAAATAGATTAATTGAGAAATCGGAAAACTGAAAATTCAGGAACCCCCAAATTTGAAAAATTAAGAAATATTGAAGAACTGAAAAATCGAAAAATCGAAAAATCTAAAATTTAAATCATTTAAAAATTAAAATATCGTAAAATTAAAAATGGAGAAATCCAAACATCAAAAAATTAAAAAAATTTAAAAATCCAAAACTGAAAAATCAACAAATCCAGAAATCGAAACTCGAAAGTTTAAAAAAATTGGAAAATTGAAAAATTGGATAATTGAAAAATCGGGTAATTCAAAAATCGAAACAACGAAAAATCAAAAAGCCAAAAAGTAAAAAATTGAAAAATCGACCAATCGAAAAATTGAAACATCGAAAAATTCAAAACCTGAGACGTCAAGAAATCGAAAAATCAAAAGATCGAGAAATCGAGGAGTCGAAAAGTCAAGAAGTCGAAAAATCGAAAAATTGAGAAAGTATGGAAAATAAATAACCACCAAAATTGTGTCTAAAATTATGTAAAAATTAATACAAAATACATAGACCACAATCCTTCCAAAACATAAAAATAACTACACTTTCCCGAAAATAATCTATTGCAAGATTATGGTTCCACTAGTATTGCTAATTTAGGACGTTTTGTTAGTGTCAAACACAATGAAAGAATTAATTATTAGTTACACAAAAAAATTGTTGCATGTCAAAATCGAGTGAAACATGTGAGATGTGATATTAGAAATTCTGAACGCTTAGAGTCGACATTGGCCTGAGTGCACTCCGGTCTGTGGATCAAATTAGTTCTCAGGCGACGAAATCTAAAATGCGAAACATTAAATTTGTCAACTAATATTTTTTGCCAAACAAAGAAATCTAAAAAAACGCCACTTTTTGACCACTTAACAAATCAAATTACCCTAGTTCAGGTTTACCAACTATTACTATATATATTGTTGAATATTGAATTTTTTTCAATTTCAATTTCAAAAGTTTACATACCTTGATAAAAGAGTAGCAGCATAATATTTAGGATAACTGTGAGGTGACGTCATGGCAGTCGGTTTTGTATCTTTATGTCTTCTTTACGTTTTATGATCCCTAGAGTACGAGTATGTAAAAATCTATATAGATCTACCGCTTTTATCTCTCGGTCTGTGTAGATGGAAAACGCTTACCAAAATTTGTTTAATCAACACCTACAACAATTTGGTGACGTCTCTTTAAATTTTTTTGGTAAACACCATTTAAATTTTATAAATTAACATACTCTTCGACTTGTGGTTTATGAATCTTCTTTGAGTTCGAATTCAAATTTTTGCAGAAAAATCCAATTTTATAACAATCTTTATATTAGTATAAGCGGCATGGGAATGATATCTCGACGGCATAGAATCTAGCAACTTTGACTTAAGGGCGAAGATTGTGCATTCCTGGAGCTTTATTTATTTCGTAAGTTGTGACTGGTATTACAAAAAAAATACATTTTATAATTTTTCGAAGAAATTGGATTGGTTGGACTTATTCAGGAGCCAGAGAAGTTCTTTCTAAATAATCTAGACCAATTTTTGATGACAAATTTTCACTTTTTTTCCAAAATTCTAAATACGTACCGTAAAAAATAAGGGCGGATTTACCTAGCAATATTTTGCGGTAACGTCATCACATTGTTAGAGGAAATAAACAAATAAACTTTGGTTAGTGTTAAAAAACCATCTACACGACAGTTTTCAATTACACCCATAATTTCAGACTAATCGGTCCAGTAGTTTTGGAGATTACGTGTCTGATAAATAAAAATTCAAATCTTAGCACTAATGTATATTTATTAGTGATAAGGATCGTTTGATAAATTATGCATATCTATCGAATTCGTCGAGAATTTAACGATCTGGAAACAACTTTACAAATTTTTCACATAAAATGTATGTATTCAAAGTATTTGGGTAAACCTTAAAAAAAAATTGGTCTCAAAAATTTTCAAGTAATAATCCATAAACATGATTTAAAATTTTAAGTGCTGCTATTCTGACGTAATTCTCACATTTATGTTCGTAAACTACAGAACAGTTTGTTGATCACCATTTGTTTATGTTAAAAAAAAAACATTGTAACATTTACGCTGAAATTTGTATGTCGATGTGAAGTTATTCTCTTTAAAACATGTCAACACTAATAATAAAGTTGAAATTTCCACTCCGTCTATCGAGTACGACTGTTAGGTAATCATTTGTCTTTTATAATTTTGTACATGTAAAGACCTGCTGCCATCCTTTCAGCCTGTCTTTGCGCAGCAAAGTAATTTGTGGAGCTTAGGTCGTGATCTTTAGGAAAACTCTGTTAGGCAAGTCGCTGAGATTAAATTTAAATATTTATATATTTCTGCGAAAGAGTAAAGTCTTGCTTAAAGAAATAAGCGCCGAGTAAAACACGAAATATGACTGAAATCATTATTCAACTAGAGGAGCCCGACGTAAAATGGAATACTTTAGCTCGACTGAGCACGTGCTCAGCTGAACATCGTGTGAAAATAGTTGCTCATTAACCCTACACCGATTAAAACGTTTTTTAAGTTATTACTCACTGCGATCTCGTCTTCTTGACGCGTGTCCATTTTCTTGATCGGTGCCGTCGGTGTGATCCTCTTCGTCACCTTCTTGAATTTCATGGTCGGACTCACTTTCATCCCATATCGTATCCGAAGTGATTTTTTGTCTTGAACACTCTATCCAGTAACCTGGAGTGGGAATGAAGTTGTGGGGGAATTCTTCGCAAAATTCATCTGGAATGATAACAATTACTTGAACAGGACTCGAACTAATTAACAGCTTTCGAGAATAATGACAATAATTAATATAACAATTTGGCGAGGAGATGGTGCTTCTTGGAAACTGCAGCGATGATTTGGTGTACAGTCCGCTCACTGTAAGGTAGAACACCAAACGAGCTAAATGTAGCTTGGTGTTCAAACTTAGAGTGACCCGACTATACACACTGTACAGCTTCTTGAATCCCTCGCTGACATTTCTGTTGCAATAAATCTTCCACTAGTGCATGTTATTCTAATGAAATACATGCACGTAAATAGGGTCTGTGCAGACTACATGCAACTGAAAAATCTCTAAAGCTAGTTACACAGAATTTCACTCACTTCAGTATAAAAATTTTTTTTAATTTCGCTTTTTGGCAACACCAAAAGTATCTCTACCAAACAGCTAAAAAGAAAATCACCAACAGGCGGAGACACGGAACCGCGAAATGCGCATTTTCGTGTTCCGTCACATCGTTGTGGTAGTAAAACTAGCATTCCAAGGCTGGACTCGTTACGGTAGCTGCAATCTATTAAATTCCGAATGTTGTGATGTATTTTACATCGTTTCAGATACGTTTACTGATATCTCGACAACTGATCAATACTTTCAACGAGATTACCTCATTTTGCCGCTTTTATAGGGCGGAGATATCCGATAGGAAGATTTCCTGGCATTTAAGTTACAAACACAATCTATACTTTATTGGTTTGTATTTGCCGCTTTTTGCTCCATACGTTAAACTGCGGGGAACTGACAAAAGGAACAGATAAAAGATGTTTACCTTTTGTAGACGATAGCAAACAGTCTGCTGAAATAGCCAGTCGCTTAAAAAAGGAATCACAATTTATTTAGACACAATGTTTCAATGTACCGATTTTTCGTGTTTGCAGTGTTAAATGATTGCACTTTTGTGGTCTAAAAAAGTCCTATTCGACGGAATAAAGGCTTTGTTATGACGAAATGTCATGAAAGTACCACTTTAATGACGACTCATTTTATTATATGAAAATAAAAAAAATCGGTGTTGCGGGGATAATTACGCTCTCTACTTAATGTAATACAATTATTCTAATATTAGGAATTTTGGAAATATACCGGGCTCTTGCACTAAGTAAGGTGATACTATAGTTGATATAGATGACTCAAGACGTCATACAGAAATTATGGAATCACTCTTATTATCAGTTGCAAAAGAATGTTGTCCTTTCTATGGACACAATATTGATAAGTATGGCAAGTAGGTTATGAAGAAAAATCAGTTCCATGAGATCCCTGAAATAGCAAATGCTTCTCAAGCTCGAAAATTGGAAGTCATATACAGGACATAGTTTTCACAATCATTGGCAAATATGCTTGTTGAACAGGAAAAAACGAACCAGAATGTTATAAAGAATCCTGATCTGTCAGCTATAGTGAGAACTAGGTTCATCCGGATTCGGAAAATTTCATAATAAATATGAACACAAAAATTTTAGAGTGAACAAAAACTTAGTTAGCGATTAATAACGTTACTACGCGTTAAAAAGGGTCAAATTTCCTGGTGGGCCTCAAAACAGTCTTACATTTTTCACAGAATGTTACAATTACAAATGCTATAAATAGACCTAAAAATATAACAGACCCATAAAAAAGTATATATGAAATAAGAGCATCTTTTTACTTTCAGAGCGTATACTCAGTGCAAAACAATAGGTCTCTCGTTTCCGTTCGTCTGTCTGTCTGTCTGTCGTTAAAAAACTGTGGATTTCTAAATATTTTGATTATTATTCCAGCGGATCCATATAGAAACCGCTGACCTTGAGATTTTTACAAAAAATTAAAAAAAATAAACGCTTCAACGTCAGATTTAACCTGTTTTCGTAAAAAAAAATGATAAAGCACGTTATACCTAATAGTTATTATAAAGAAAAAACGAAATGAGGGGTGAAATGCACTATTTTACTTTCGATTAATTTGTCCCTGTTTTTGGTATTATATAATTTTATAAGATATTTTTAGTGGGTTTGTTGGTTTTTTCTTTGAAATATAAACACTTGTTTTTAATTTTATTGAGATTAGAATTTATGATATTTTTAACCACTCCTGTGTGATGTGTGATTCATGAATCCGTGTCGAATGTTCACCCTAGAATATTCAGATTTTTGGGGAAAGAATCAAAATTGTATAACAACCTTTTACAATTGAACTTTGAAAATCTAATGCTCTGAAAAGTTGCAACCTTTTTAACATTATCGTAAGAATGGTAAATCGTTAATCAAAATTTTTTCCTTTATGGCCTCATAAAAATTGATGACGTCATTTTCTAATCATCCAGAACAAATGTTCCTTAAATTTTATAGAATTAAGTACATATTCCATGTATATGTAATTGAGAATCCGTGTTGAGTTTTTACCCTAGACATCGAGATTTTTGAAAAAAATTAAAATTATATTTTACAATTTAACTTTAAAACTGCAAAAGTGAATCAAGTGAACTATTGCAAATATTTTAAGGTTATATGAAAGATGATAAATCGTTAATGAAAACTTGTTCGTTTAAGGCCTTCCTATAAAATTATGACGTCATCTTAGAATTCTGCCACACAAATGTTCTTTAAATTGAAAAAATAACATAAATTCCTGCTTGTGTAATTTATGAATTTTTGGAAAAAATCAGCATTGTATAACAGTACTTTACAATTTAAATTTGAAATTACAAAAACCGAATATTTTAAGATAATTTGAAACATGGTAAATGGTGAATCAAAAATTGTATGTTTTCTTATATTTTTGCCGAATTTCTTCAAATTTATGAGTATTTTTGGGAAAAAACTAAGCATGAATTAGTCAACCAAATTTCAGTTTCTTTTAACCCCTGATGCTTGTAATCTGAACGTGCTAATAGTCGAATTCGGTACCTTTTTTCCCGTTAGTTATCTGCTTTAAATATATTTCGTTTTTAGAGACCTGGGGGTTGCGGGGATGTTAATTACGCCACTTTATAGGGGTTAGCAATATTAGGAAACCGCAAAATTGATTTAGAATTTTTTAAAGAACCGG
Organism: Zophobas morio; assembly: GCF_036711695.1. Lineage (NCBI taxonomy): Eukaryota > Metazoa > Arthropoda > Insecta > Coleoptera > Tenebrionidae > Zophobas > Zophobas morio. The sequence goes on from NW_026972107.1 coordinate 14,518,705, forward strand.
AATTTGTCGGACTATCCTTCAAAGTTCTGTCAAAATAACGTTTCATAATTTTTTTACTAGCTTTGTTTTTCTTGGTAGCGTCATCAAAATTCCAAAAACAACATCATTTTTTCATTCTCTCCCGTTGCCGTCTGTCTATCTGTCGTTTGTCGTCTGTGTCGATTTTTGTCAGACAGAAACCACTGGATCGATAGTTGTTAAATCTGATATGTATGTTAGAAATATAGTGTAGATGGTTAAATGCTAAACAAAATTTTTTTGATCATCACCGCGATCAATTTATTTTAAATTTGATTTTTGCGCTTGTGGGTTATGAATCTAGACACCCAGATTAAAAAAAATCAAAATTGTATAATATCTGCGTTTTAATTTTGAAACCGAATGCCCTGAAATTTTGCAAACGTTTTAAGGTTATTGTACGCATGGTAAGTCTTTTATCCTTTCCCAAAAAATTGATAGCGTCATCTTACAATTTGGTCAAATATATGTGATTTTATGGTTTATGAATGTGTGTTAAGTTTTTACACTACACATCCAAATTTTTGAAAAAAAAAAAATCAACATTGTATAACATTTTATAATTTAACTTTGGAAGCGAAAATCCGATTGGTTGGAAGCTTTAGGGTCGAACTTTTATATTTTAGTATTGATGACTAGTATAAATTTAAAAATTGCTCTCATGTTATTAGTCAGAAGTCCCTAAAGTACAATTAAACAAATCTAGTCTGAGCCATCGTGTGCTTTCTGAATGTTCCTCTATGTTAGTACAAAATGCTATACGATTTTGATTTTTTTTCGAAAAATTGGATGCATAGAGTAAAAAAATTAAGGCAGATTTATAAACCACAAATATGTCATTTTATAAAATTTAAATCGCATTTACCATGCAAAATTTCGAGCTGACGTTAGCAATGTGGTGGGTATGATTAGACAAATTCAGGTTAGATATTTCTAAACAACCTATAAAATTTAACAAAAATCGGTCCAGTTGTTTCGAAGATTTCTGTCAAATAAAATACGTCGGAGACGACAGACGATAAACCACAGGTGACAGATGATAGACCGACGATAAACGGAAACGGGAGACCTTTTATTCTTACTTTATTTATTAAAAGAGTTGACCTGTAATTATATACTGGATTATCAACATCATTAAATTTTTTTAATGTAAACTGATATCTAAACATTCAGTTTCATGGAATATATATTTCAGTTTTCGAGGAAAAATTATTTTAACTCTGCGGGAACCAATATAACGTTGCAGTAACTGAAAGTAAGTAAACAAAATGAATCTAATTAAACAGTGGTGTGAAAGAAATTCTTTGTAATATAAATCGTTTTTGGCTTAATCGATGAAATAAATTGCTTTATTCGCGAACTACTCTGAAACATTCTGTACAACTGTAAACTAGTTATGTGCAGAAATAAAGGAGCACGTCAACCTACAAGTTTCAAGGAAGATTATTTAACAAAATTTTCAGATGGAAGAGACGAACAGATGAATTCAATTTAGCGATTTACCATGTTCGCGATAACTTTAAAATATGTACAAAATTCCAGAACAAACTAGTTGAAGTAAGTTTCTAAGTTAAAATGTAATATTTTACCAAAAATCTACAGACATAAAATGAGGTGAACTAATAAAAGTAAGAACCATATTATTTTGTATATTTTAAATAGGAATTACTTAGAAAATTTTCAGATGACGTCATCAGATTTTTATGGGGATAATGACACAATTTTGGTTTTCTATTTTATAAGTAATAAAAAATGAAAAAATAAAATTTTTCTGGATTCTTTTCGTTATACTACTGTGTATAGAAAAATAAAATTTAAAATACGACGCGTTGTCTATTATGTAGCAACGTTAGTTAGTAAGAAAGCGGATAATGTTTAAGTTGTTAAAAGCTTTGATCCGTAGATGCTCTTTTTACAACACTCTGCAGACTAAAAACTTTCAGATCTATAGAACTTTATTTGCATAAAGTTACATCCAAGCGAGGTATGGCTGGGTATTAGGTAGTTCGGAACAAGAGAAGCAAAAAGACTATAAAATATGCAAGAAGTGATTAGTAGTAAAAATTGTTTTAAAAGCATACTGTAGGCACATAAAACGGATAGTGAAAAGTTATATATTGATAGAGTCCATAATCAATCGTAATTAACATTTTGAAAAACGTAATCAAAAATGGAAGTATGATACAGGTATAACGAGAAAAAAAAACACTGATATAAACTGAGCATACTTTGTATGTTGAAAAATGAGAGCGTAACTGATATACTCGTAACTCGCTTTTTAAATATTAAAATGAAAAACAGTGCTAAATCTAGATTAAGATATTAGTTTTCTGTCTAAATAATAGAGTTGGATAGAAGTATGAGGAGGTTGAAATTTCATATGAGCCGACATGGGCTTAAGAAGCCTCCAGTGCACAAGTTCAAGAAAACACTTTCATAGCAGCCCCAATAGCATGTCAATTTTTAAAAATCCAATTTTTCGAAACAGGTCTTTCGAGAACCACTGCAGCAGGAATTTAAATTGGACCGAAACAAAAATCTTGAGCAGTTTTTAAGAAATTAAACAGGGACGGAACGGAGAAAGCGCATTTATCAAATTAGACCATCTCGCTGGTAGCACTTTGTGTAATCACAAATCTGAAGAATATTATCAATCACCAAAATAAGAGAAGTGACAACTATCATGTTTCCGCGCGGTGCTCGACACACTTTTTCTGCGAAACAATGGATGATGGATTGATTTTAGAAGACCTCGCTGAAATAAGACACTTCGAAAAAGATACTAAATAAAAATACTAGAGGATGCTTTTACTTCCACACTGCAAGTGCCCCAAGAGTGTCGTACGTAAATAATCCCAAGTGGAGAGGGGCTCTTGGAAGGAAATAGCATCCATCAATATTACGAATAATTTGGGGGTGGATTTAATGATATGCAATAGTCATCATCATCACGTATAAACTACTAACATTAAGCGGCGTGACCGACGACCTAACGGCCGAAAATATTATTACTTTATCGATTATTGGGCAACGCTGTAGTAATAGAAAAGCAATTGAAACTTTAGGACGATGAGTTGGAAAGTTCTTTACCGACACGTGATGGAAAACAATTTTCTTCGTGAACTCCGTTTTTACTGCGCTTGGACATTCAAATTACAATTTGCGCCTTCAAGTCGTTTCGGTTTAATTAAATCGTTGACAAAATAGCCGTATTGGGAAGAGGTATGCTTGATTAAATAACAGGTGGCATTTGACATTTGCTTTGTCGACTTTGCTGTGGCCAATCTGTTCGATCAGCAATTTCGACTTTACTAGCAGTAATAAAGAGATCAATTAAAATTTTGCATTGTGCCGGTACTAGGCGAATTTTCTCAGGGGCTATTACTGAATATTCTGTAATTTCGGGTTACGAACGTTTCGTGAGCTTTTTCTGTGATACCTTAAATTATTAACATTTCATTCAGGAATGTAATTAGCTACCTGACTGGACTTTTTTAATTGCGTGCTTTAAACAAATATTTTTAGGCGAATTTATACTGTTTACTTTAATGAAAATGGGAAAAAAATTCATTAGTATTATTGCAGTTTAATTTGGTGTAAATGTTTCGGTCAACTTGCAGGAAAATGTACAGAACGGAAGTGTAATTGTACACAGAAAACAATTAACTGTATGTGGTAAAGATAATGAATTTTATTTTGTGGAATTATATCAAACGAGAAACATATTTTAATCGAGTCATCACAAAATGCGCGTTTTAATAAGATTTTTAACAAAATAAATTTGAAGAAAAATTGGATACAAGATTAATTTTACTCGAATGTACGTAACGATGTTGTTTTATTTTGGAGCAAAATACAGAAGGTAGAATTGTTTAAAATGTTTCCAACCCAACCGTATTAAATATCAAACCGAAAGAAAGTCAGGATAATGTGGAATGCTTTGAACAACATCCTCATGTACTCCGGTAATTTGAAAATACACCAGTGTCTACATTGTAGAGCTTTTTTTGTTAACAGAAGTTATTGATTTGTTTACCTACGGTATAAAATTCCTGGCACGCTTTGTGTTTTTTAATTGAGAGGGATTTCTTGTATGATAAAATTCTTCGCTTGCTTTTTGCGTTATAGTAGTGAAATTTGGAGTGGAATCTGTTAAAGTAAATCAACATTTCATTGCACTGTAGAAAGATCAAACATTTCAAGTTATGATAAACAGACTACAGCATAAATTAAATATTTTCTTTTTCTTCGCTTGTGTAGATAATAAGTAGCGAAGTTGTAATAGAAATGAAAGAATACGTATTCAAAATGAAATTTGTCGAAATGTGTATTATTTTATTGCTCCATGTTTATAAAGTAATGACAGCAAGTGGTAGCGTGAGAGTATAGAAGAATGGAACATCAGAAACCGGGGAATATATATTTGAAGTTGCCATGATTTGCCATTAATCCGAAGTAGGTTCGGTTACATTTCAGTTTGTTTATTAGAAAACAAATGTATCTTAATGATGATTACAACAAAAAATAATTTTTTATTTGCAAACTGTAGAATTTGTTACAACCGTGTGGTCGAAAATAAAATGAATTAGAGTTGGCATTGATTGTCAATTGTCATTGATACTATTGCATTGCCCCCAGTCTGATGCAAATCAGTGTTAACATAACCTATAACTAATCACTTTATGTCACTACGAATATATTGATTTCTGGTGCACCTGTTTAACTTCCTAATTTAAAAAAATATCAATAAACATTAACAGAGCTCCTGGTGATAAGTGAATATGCTCGTAGTATTACAGATAAAACCTATTGACATGCAAATAATTAATTGTACATGCAGTGTGATAATCATGCTTGTTATTTTAATAGCTTAATAATTTCTTTCAATTTAATATACGTTACGTGGCACGGTATATTATATCCACCGAGTGCATTTTACTATCTCGATGTTGCGTTGTGTTATCCTGGGAGTAATAATTGCGTGTTTACTACGTTCCCAACAGTGTGTGATCATCGATTTTAAGCCTTGTTTCACTGTGTGTATAAACGATGCAGTTTCTATTTGTTTTTTGGTCTAATGTAGGGTGGAACGGTGCGTTTAAACAAGTATTAATATTAAATTAACTGGGGATTAAATAGAAGTTGTCTATTTTTAATTTTCAGTTCCATTAGAAAGAATCACTTATAGTTGATGACAATATAAATATTAATGTTATTACTTAACGATTTTTTTTTCTGAACAGGTCAATATTTGTAAAGTTTGTATAGTTACCAGGAATTGTGTTATGATAAATTAATTTGGTTAAATTTAGTTCTACGGACCGACCACGACTGATATTGCAACTGTAAAATGATTACAGAAAATCTCCGAAACTGCTAAACCGATTCTTGCAAAATTAATCAATTTATTATTTATTTATTTTAATAATTTATAAATTAATTTATGAATCCGTGTTGAGTTGTTACCCTAGATGTCAGTTTATTTTGAAAAAAAATCGAAATTTTATAACATTTTATAATTTAATTTTGAAATTGTAAAAACTAAAATATCCTCATCTTACAGTTTGGTCGAACAAATGTTGTTTAAATTTGATAAAAAAACACCCTGCACGTTTAATTTTTAACCTAGTGATCCCGATTTTTGGGAAAAAAAATCGAAGTTATGTAACAACATTTTAAGATTTAATTTTCGAACCAAATGGTTCGAATTTTCGTAAACGTTCTGAGGTTTCAGAGGGATTTGTAAACTTGCAGTTCTCACTAACGTTGCTTTTATAATCTCCGTTGATAGAAACTTTGATGTTCAACTTTTGCCGTATTTAAAGGGGTTGTAGAAGAAACGTGGCGGATTTAAGTTGATTACTACAAAAATTTACCCTTTTTTACATGTTTAAGTTGCTTATTGTTGTCGAAATAAGTCTACACATATTAAAAAAAGGGCAAAATGTAGCCCCACCCACCCGCCCTATCTAAATTGTGATGATTTTTTTTAATTCGTCGTGAGCCAAGGGGGCGGAGCTTACTTACAAAATCGTTATTTCTCTACGAGAAATTAAAAACATGTTTTTGATTATCGTGTTTAAAGAATACTATGTAGATTAAGAAAATATTTAAGCAAAAAATTAAGCCCTACCCATACCTGACCTGATCTAAATATGCAGTATGAAGTTTTCATTCGTTGCCAGACCTAAGCGCGGAGTCTAATTGCAAAATCCATTTTCCCTACGAAAATTTACCATTTTAACACTTTAAGTACCGACGTCCAGTTTATTGCACATGGTGGTTTTTACTCACAGACCGCATCCAGTTTACTGGACGCAAATTTATATTTAATTCTGAAGGAACGGTTGTTTGTACAGTCTGGGGTATTGTTCCATGATTTTCTACCGGTTCAAAAGTATATCAAAAGTATAATTCAACATTTGCAGATTTCTGTAAAAAAAATATGTATTTTGCATAGATGACGATACAGATGCTTCCCATACCCATTTGTATATGGATAGATTTCTGTAAAAAAGCAACAAAATGCGATAAAATGCCATATGTGCAGCATCGTGTGCCTTTACTTTCGGATATACTCGTAAATAATCACATAAGTGATAGAAAAACTTCGAAATTTATCAAAAAAACCACGTCAACTTAACTGGACGTCGGTTCTAAAATATAAATTTTGTTACCACAGATCGCGTAAAAAAGCCGCGGTTCAGAATGAAAAACTAACAAACATGGTGCGGAACTTAAAGTGTTTAAACGTGTTTTAAGTTAAAAAAAATCATCACAAAAGCGACAGGGTGGGCGGGCGGGGTTTATATTTTGACATTTTTTTTCATAATAAACATAGTAGTCTTTGACAGAATCTAAACCAAAAGATGTTTTCTACAAATTATTGCTCTAACTTCCGCTTATTGAATAAAACACTACATTTTATTTTGATTTTCGAGGTAGTAATTGATATTTGGTTAATTATAATTTGTCTAGATCTAGGGGAGGTTCAGAATGCCCTAGCCCCCCCCCCCCCCTAACTAGGGCCTTGTCTACGGGTTATGAAATATGGAGAAAATATGAAAGTACCAAATTGCCCGACGGACTCCATTACTGTACGTAGGTTATTCTCGATAAGACAAAGAACTTGAAGAGTTTATGTTTATACATTGGAAGAATGTCACGTAGAAATTAGTTTGATTTGAATGAATTCGTCCCCTCAAACCAGAGGATCAAAACTATTAAGTAGTAAGCTACAAACGACAAAAGGTTCTGAATATCATTATTAAAATTCTTATTAAATATCAAAACTATTAAGTAGTAAGCTACAATCGACAAAATGTTCTGAATATCTTTACTAAAATTCTTATTAAACAAAGAAAAGTTTGTATTTTCATATTTTCGCGAAAATTTGACTCATTCTTAATTTGATGAATAAAAAATATGAATACAATGATGTTTACAAGTAAAAACTCATCATATTTTGTACATTTCGGGTGGAGTTTATTATTCATGCATTGTAAATTCACGCATTCATTAATTTTGTTGAGTGACCCTATATAAGCAAATCCAAAAAATATGAATAAATCACAAGTACAGACTCAACATATTATCTACATTTTAGATATGATTTTTTCGGCAAAATTGTGAGCTGACGTTATCAGTTTTTTAGAGGGGATAAGTAAATATGTTTTGATTAAAAATTTATCATTACTATCATAACCTTAAAACATCTGCAAGATTTCAAAGCATTTGGTTTCGCGGATTCAAAATTAAATTGTAATATCTTTTTTCATAATTTTGATTTTATTTTTCAAAAAATCTGGACGTTTCATGTAAAAACTCAACACGGAGTCTATATGTGTAGGACTATGTTATTTTATACAATTTTAAACTCATTTACTATGTAAAATTTTGAAGTGTCGTCATCACATTATTGGTGGGGATAATTAGACAAATTTTGATTAGCGTTTTACCATCTACATGATATTCCTAATATAAATACAAAATTTGACATCAATCGGCCCAGTACTTCTGTCTAATAAAAATCCGTGACGGCAGAAAGACAGACGGACAGACAGACAGACAGACAGACAGACAGACAGAGAAGGGAGACCTATTTCTTCGTACTCTAGGACTTCGCTTAGGCTCGGGAAATAAAAATCGGTCACCAAAAGACAAATATTTTTAAATAAACTCGTGTTCACCAGAATCACTAGAAAAAATGTGTAAAGATCAGGATGTAGTTTTCAAACGAATTCTCTAAAATTTCTTGAGATGACGCATTAAATTTCGTGAAGATATGGATTGCTACACATTGTAGCAATAAAATATTTAAGGCATAATCCCTCGAAAGCCAGTTCAAATGCCCGCTACTGTGTAAGCCATTGTCTCTGCGCAAAATTAGAAACACTAAAACCTCAATAACACGTGATCAAGCAAATGCGTTGGGATATACCTACGCCAATCATTACGTCATCATCATGCCACCACCAGCTGTAGAAGAAGTGATGTGGGGACGAATATATTCAATTTAAAAGCAATGTTTTTATTGCTTTGAATTGCTTTCAGTTGTTTCACCGGCACAATATGCCGGAACCGTCAAGTAAATTGTACTTGTAGCTACAGAGTGTGTAAGTATATTTCCATAAATTTACGATTTGTGTGGTGTTTGTGTTTTTCTTCTTTTTCAAGTTTTATATTATTTATATTTGTTTCATTTTTAACTTTTTTAAAGTTCATTTCAAATATTAGGAGTTTATTCTCACATATGTTGCTCTGTGGCACATGTTTATGTTTTATTGGTAAGCGAACAAACCAGGACATGAAAACAAACCATAATTTTCTGTAATCTTTGGAGATTATTTATAACCGTGTATTTATGACTCTTGAGTTATGGTGCAAAATAATTTTAATATGAATTCGAGTGATGTCATGCGGGAATTTAAGTCTACTGTCGGAATAAAAGTAAAAGACGATTTCCTCTTGGTTGTTTTAATATAATCCTGTGTGTATGCAGTTCTCCTCACCACTATTATACTCCTACTTTGTTTCTTTCGGACGCATTCAGCCAAGTTTTAAATACACACGTACAAGTTTTTATAAAAAGCCTCAGGTACGAGCTTTTAACTTTTCTTTAAATTTTCTGCAATAGCGGATACGTATACGTTTTGAAATAAAAAATACCGGTAGAGAATTCCCTCAAGTGTGCCTGCAGTCGAGTAGGTATACGGCAAACTTCCAAGGAACTTGAAGGACAGAATGTACGTGTACGCACGACTTTAGAGTTAATTATTAGATCTACGTTGTTGCTTTGTCTTGTGTCAACTTTACGCAAAGGCAAACGTGTCTACTCCAGAAACTTTATACGTTGCTGGTGAAAAATGTTGTGCGAAGGATGTAAATGCTCCAACTATCAGTTAATTAAATACAGCCTGATAGACTTTGGCTCGTAACATTTGCTCATAAAATATTTGCTTGAAGCACCTATTATTTGTATCTGATATAGCGAATATTTATGTTTGTGTTAATTATAGCTTCTGCAGTGGATACAAGTTTCTGTGTATTTTGCACATAACAACGAATTAATTTTTAGCTATGGTTCCGTACAGTAGTTTTAATACCAATAAACTATGCCATAATATCCGAATTACTGCATCTTGTCTAGTCCGTGTTCGCTAATAACAATAAGAACGATATCATAACGTTCTTTACGATCTCATTTTGCTGCCATTTCTATTACCGTTAATATTTTTCCCATTAAGTTCCGTGGAAGCTGCGCAGCTTTCGTTAATTCCGGAACTAAACTATCTTCGTTGATGTATCGTTAGATATTTCGCGCCATCTTTATTATCGGCTATACTATGCCAATGTTGCAAGCGAAAGGGACAGGAAAGCCGTTATGAGCTCCGGTTTCCGGTTAGTTGTTGTTGGTACTGCATCGATATCGCCCAGCTTTCGCAGGTGGAGCTACATAATGCCTATAGCGTGGTTATATTGAGTCTATTGAGACTTGGTCAATTTCCGCAAGATGTTGTTGAGCTTAGAGCTTTCGGCTTTTGTATTTTTAATGTGAGCTTTATAGCGGAGTTCGGTCTACTGTGACTTTTAAGCACTTTGTGGGATTTTAGTTTGCTGTTTTTCAAGATAAAAAAAATTAACGGGAGTGGGATATATTGTGTTCTTGAGCATATTTATTCGGGATGATTGCGTCGTGTCAGTTTAGCAGAACATCGCGAAGTGGGAAGTAGTAACTCGTTATCTACTTACGTTGTTTCATTTGCGTTTAAAAGGTTTTCATGCTAAAAAGGCCCCGGGGAAATTTGCTACATATATGTTTAAGCAAATAATGTGTCTGCTGTAATTATACGCTTCTAAATTATTAATAAGAAGGAATAAACACTGAGGAATATTTAGGGTGTTTATAAATTATTATTACTACCATGAAGCAAGAATGCGTTAAAGTTAAATGCGGTATGTAAGTATACTATCGTTTATAAGAATACTCGCAACTTTGTTGTCGTGTAAATAGAGTGAAATGAAAATTTTAATAAATCTTATATGGAGTTACAACTGCTTGACTACTCTTTGACAGCGATTATATCTCGTATTTACTCTCGATTCAAGCAGCAAACTTTTATGCTTCTGCGAAATGAGTATGATGCCGTCGCCGAATCCACTATTGTCAACGCATTGCCTTAATTGAATAATCATTAATAGGTCTCTACATCCAGCTGTTATGGAGAAAATGCTTCGCATGCTGTGAATGGATTCGATTAAAATGATAATGTAAAAGATTAGTTTCTGCAAAATTGCTAGCGAAGCCGCAATGAAGGAAATTCTCATTAAGGATCTTTGATAAACGATCTGAATTCTGATGATGTCGTTTCCTGAAACTTTTTCCTAAAAATTAATTATTGTTTCTTGTCACCAGTGTCGCCGCCATAAAACCGAAACACAAAATTTGAACATTTGTGTTTTATGTTAGTATATAGAATTTCAGACAATATCTCCAACAATAAAATGTTATAGGTGATTTAAAAAATTACGACAACCCAAAATAGTTCATAACAAAGCGTTTGTGTTGGCTACCCTTACAATACGTTACAATGAAATTACACTAGCATTGTTATGATGCAAATGAACGCTTGTGGCTACAACATCCATACCCCATCAATGCGGAAAAACCCCCCAATTAGTGTATCAAAATCGGGGCACATTAAATATGAATCAGGATAAAGTTGTAATTTCAACATGAGAGAAAACAGTGACTTGTATTTCAGATGGCAATTAGTGTTAGCCGGGTCGCGTAAATTAATCATGGAACAGAACATAACAAACAGAGCAAATAATGGCAGGGGTTCCAAAAAGTTGATTTGAAATCAATAGACTGCAAGATTTCCGAGTTCCACGGCAATCTCGTTCGTAAATTTTCCCAGTGGATGCTTTGGCTGTTTATGGTTGCCAAGTTTAATAATAAAAAGAGAGCAGATGCTATTAGGGACATACTGCAAAATGCTTCAGATTCCTTTACCATATTGTTATCGAGAGCGCCGCGACGTCAGCCTTGCTCTATTTCTGCACAGAGTACAGCGACTTTCACTGAACTTCTTATTAATCCACTGCTCTGGGCGTCGGGGTGGAATCCCTCATCTAATAGTGCGACTGGGATGCAAAAGAATGTTTTTTGACAAGACTGACGAACACGCGTAAAGTTATTTGCTTACATGAAGGTTCCCACGCTTCCGAAGTACAACCTATGCCGAACTGGATGCTGAGTTTCATTAGTATGTACATTTTTAAATCACTGTTAAATGACATTTGAAATGTCATATGTTCTAGGATTCCGAAATCAATATTGTGTCTTGCAAAATTTATAAGAAGTCCATTATAGGTTTGACGTGCACTGTTTTGATTAAAATATGAAGTTTTTTTTAGGATGATTCGTGCACGTAAACTCAAATGAGGGAGGATTGTTGTTATTTTTCTTTATTTACGATAATTTGAAGAATATTTATATTTTAAAAGTTATCGGTCTGACAGTTTGTGCTCACAGACGAAAACCGGTGTTACGTTATACGTATTACGCAATAAATGATTATGAATGATAAATTTATGGTGATTCCATTTACGAGAATTATCATACAGAAACTGATGAAATTGTGATTGTGTTTGTAATTTGTCATTCGAATATTGTACATTCGTTAAATTGTTAAAAACATGCATCGAATTTAGTATCCAGTGACTTCAATTACATTATGTGGATTAGTATATGTACTAGTATTCCGATTATTAACATACTTATTCATTATAGTTTTTTTAGGTTTTAGTAATTTTAGGTTTCGGCAGAATGGACTTGAAATTCAAAGTATTAAAAAGCAAAATGTTTACTACAATATAAATAGTCGATTTAGTAGTGTACAGACGTACTTATTGCTTCTCTGAAAAATGATAAAATTTGATTTTGCGGGATTTTACTTCAAAATTTTGGTTAGAATTTAACCATCTATATGATATTTGCAATATACATACAAAATTTGACAACAATCGGTCCAGTACTTTCAGAGATTATCTGTCCAATAAAAATCAGTGACGGCAGTTAGACAGACGGACAGACAGACGGACAAACAGACGGAAAAGGGAGACCTATTTCTTCGTACTATAGGGGCCATGAAAGATCGAGAAAATATAAAAGTAGCAATTTATCCGATGGACTCGATTACTATTCTTCCTTAGAATAGGCTCGGGAAGTAAAAATCATAAAATTGTCCATGTCAGTGTTTTCCTTAATATACGTATAGTCAGTCATCTTTTCGCAACAAGAAACTTAAAACAACTTGAAAATGATAAATTTTTCTAAAGAAATGTGATTTTGTAATTTTAAGCTCCGTCCTTCGAAGTGACAATAAATGAAAAATTCATCACCATTGAGATAGGGGCGGGTGGGCGGGGCTTAATCATTGACTTCTTTTTCTTGATGTATAGAGTTTACTTTTAACAACATAATACTTAAAACATAAATCTAACCTCGAATTCACTATTTGATATTTTAAGTATTTTATTATTGAAATGTACAAACCCCACCCACCCGCCCCACCTCAATTGTGATGAATATTTTAATTCGTCGTGAGACCGAGGGGTGGAGCTTAACCGCAATGTCCATATTTCTGGACAATAAATCACGGAGTGAAATATGTTTGAAGCATTATCGTATTGTTTTGAGAAAAAATAGGGAACGAGGAAGAGAAAAAACTTTCCATAAATAAAACTTTACTTAAAATAACATAGCAGCGCCAATAAACAGATTAAGCAAGAAAAATGTGCAATTTAGTTAGAACGTGGAATGTCAAAAGTCTTTTGAAACACTGAAAAATGCAAATTTTGCAGAAAATAACAAAAACTGACGCTTTTTCCACTGCATTAGGAGCCGTATTCATTTCTTTAAGTCGGGTTTAATATCATTTTAGTAATATATCATTTATATTTATTTTTCATGAGACTAAAATTCAAAAACAAGTCTCTTAGAATGCGAGCACAGCGAGCATGGGTAGGTGTTATTAAAAATAATTCACTGTTGTCCCTGAGAACTTAAATTACAACAAATGTATTTATCACGTACAAAAAAGTGTATCTCGAGAACAATTGCGATTGCTAGTGATGAGAAGACCTGAATGGGCTCACTGCGCTCCTATTCTAAGGGCGAGTTTCTGAAAATCTACACAATTATTATTATGAATGATCCCAAACAAACTTCGCTAAAACACTTTTTTGAATATTTCTGAAACTAAACTTTAAAGAAAGAGCTTTTAGAAGGCGAGCGCAGCGAGCACATTCAGGTTTTATTACAAAAATTGTTCCAAATTTATAAAATTTTCAACACAATGTTTTGAGCCGTTCTTGAAAGACGGCAACTAATTTTTTGGAGGCGGCAACGGATAAATTTTGATTAACGATGTACCATGCCTATGATAACCTTAAAACTTGGATGTTTCGGCCAAAAAATCAACACGGATTCATAGACTACACGTAAGAGTAAAATTTAGAGCACATTTACTGTGTACAATTTTGAAGTGACATCATCACATTGTTAGTAGGGTGATTAGAAAGGCATAGTTGGCGAACAGACCGACAGACAGACAGACAGTCGAGCAAACATGAGGGTCCGATGGAATTTCACTGAACACCAGAAAAAATCTAATTTTTTAACACTTTGAGAAGAGAACTTTTGTAACTTTTACGTTACTATATTGAGGGCTACAAAATTGTGTAAAGAAAAACTAAACTCGAAAATGCTGGATATATTTCATTGTACTTCAGGAGAGAGGGAAGTTCTGTCGAAATAACTTTCTACGAATTTTTTTGATAACATAATGGTTACAATTTTTTTTTGATGTAGGTGCCTCATTTAAAGGTAATTTTTAAACGGAATTATTTATTATTATTATACTACTATTTATTATTTTTACAAATTTAGATTCTTCATAAAAAAAAATGTTTCTTGGAAACTTTATAAAATTTGATTTTGTGAAATTGTATTTATTTATGATAACCCCCACAAAATATTATTATAGAATTTGGATCCTTTTGTAAAAATCTGGACGCCTAAGGTACACAGTCAAGGTAAATTCATAAACCATAAGTAGAAGAACATGTGATTTTATTAAATTTAAACAGCACTTACCAAGCAAAAGTTTAAGTTGACGTCATCAAATTATTGGAGGAGGTAAATAAGTTCCGGTTAGTGTTTAACCATTTACATGTCTAATGAACAGACAAACAGATTTATAGAAACGGGAGAAAATATGAAATTAGTCATCTAAGTTACACCAAATACTTAAAAGTCAAACACTAGCAACAATGTATACAAAGTGATACATTTTTTTTATCAATTGTGTACGATTCCTCTATAGAATTTTTCAAGAAAATTTGAACCGGAAAAAATTCTATACTTAATAAATCTAAAAAAAAAATGGTCAAACTAAACAATCAAGGTGGATTCATAAACTATATCTACAAGAATATGTTAGTTTATTAAATTTAAATAGCATTTACCAAGACAAATTTTAGTTATACATATAAAATTTGACAACAATCGGTCATTAATTTCGAACATTATCTGTTTAATAAACATGGACATAGACGACAGACTAGCCAACAAAAAGACGATAGGCACAGCCGAAATAGCGTCGAGAAAACAGGAAAGTAGCCATTAGCTGGATGGATATCCTATTATAATAATTCCTTAGTTTTCGCTCGTGAAAGAAAGGAAAAAATGATATAGATATGAGGATTTTTTAACGAGAAATATTTACATTTGTATGCGAAGATGATCATATTTAAAAATTTACAGCTCCACAAAACACAAAATTTTGAGTAATCTTGTCATGGGTGATTTGATTTTTCAGGTGGGACATCTGCACTTCATAATAGTGTAGAACTTGTACCTAAGTGAGCTTTCTTTTGAAATCAAGTTTGTTAGAGTTTATTCCAGACAGTTTTATAAAATAAAAAGTGACTTTTTAATGATAGGCTCCAAAATGTTATAAACAATTTGCAAATTGAATCACCCTGTATAAATAAGTTAAAATAGTGTATAATTTTTACGTCCTAAGAGAAAGACTAAGGAAGCATTGCACGCAATACTTTCAGTTTTTTCGACGTTTATTCATAATCTCTCAAGTGCGAAAAAATAGATATTGGCTGAGCTTTCATATTTTTTTATTGACCAAATCAAGAATTCACAATCAGTACTACACTCCGGAATTGACATGTGGCCTTGATTTCAGCAACGGAACGTTTTCCACGAAAAAACTCACTAGAAACACAGGTATAGCCTTGCACTTTATCAATGCATTCATGTTTTTGAAGCAATTGTTAATCGATTATCTGTTTCCTATCATCGGTGGAGACTCTGCACCAGATCAATTATAAACAAGTCACCAGAGTGTGTTTTAGTAACAATGCGTTCGAATCAAAGGCAGTGGCGGAATTTGGATGATTAAAGTATGGCGCATTAATGAATTTAGAAAAACAAGCTCTACATCTACAAGTTTCTTTCTTATAGTGTATTGTATTTTTAAACTGGTGGATTTATTTAATTGTATTTCAGGGGCAAACGTTTTTACCTTTGTAATTAACAACCTTTGTGCAAAATTCCAAACTTTCATCTTTAAATATGGCCAGAGTCTCAATTTTTAAGTGGGATAATTTTTTTACGTAAAATTGCAAATATTGTGAAATCTGTTATGGAATCTTATTAATCTGTAAGACCATATTATTTTCCACCGTCAGATCGTTAGAACTCCCTATATGAAAGCGTTCCATCAGTAATCACTAATCAGGTGTATATGCAACAGGAAAATCCGATTACTAGTAAACAACAAAATTCCATATTTATTAAACAGGGTAACTGAATTTACCGAGTTATTTGTTCATGACCTATATAATGCATTTCCAGATTGTTTTAGCGGAATCTGCATAATGTCGCACTCATAATTGAATATGCACTTATGATTGTTGAGTTGTACATTTTTTTTTATTTAACATGGAAACGTATCACTGGTTTCATTAGTGTGAAATACGTTGTAATACCCATAATTATTAAATGCTAACAATGTAGGGGAAACGAGAAAATTGTGGATATTTTTAGTAGTATGTCATCTATTTTTTTTGTTCTTAGTGGACGGTTTATACTGAACCGATTTTCATCCAAAATTCAATTTAGATGTTTTGGAATTTGTTATTTTTTGAAATTTTTTGAAAAAAACGCAAGGCTAATAGGATATTAAGTATTATTTTTGCGTATGTAGTATGTAGTTTTCAGTTTTCTTTTTATAGAATTTGTTGTTAACACGAGCTTTGTCTCTAGATCGTAATGGAAATTGTGCAAAAACGTAGCGATTCTTGTTTTTCGTCGTCTTTTTTCCAAATACATATTTTATCTAACGTAACAGGTGCGAGGTTGCGACAAACAGTAATCTCGCAGTCTTAGAACTTCTCATTATTACGCATTCTGGAGGAGCAACAGTTCACACTTCCTTTCTCTACGTCTGTTTGCGCCGCTCCATTAAACTCTGCCCCTAATCTACTTTGTAGCACCAACTTTACCAGCACGGATGGAGAAGGCATTTACTTCACAACCTGCAAAGTTTACCGTCTGCACGGGGCAGACGAACGTCGCAACTGCGCTCAGACATGTAAAGCGCCAGCAATCCCTCTAACTCCCCCAAGTCAAGTTGATTAGAGGCAAAAACTGAATTACACATGAATATTTGACTTTTTCGATGCGAAACTTTAATGGAATACTGATGTGAGGATTAACAAAATTGTAATTCGATTTGGATACTCCGGGGTATCGTAATTTTTAATCTCGACCGGATACGTGCTGTTTTATCTGATCAAAATTTATTATTTTTATGGCGTTATTCCATAAAAGTCAGACGGCTCGAGGTGTGGAACTTGCAATAAAAGTATAAATCAAACGGTATTATTAATTTTGCTGTTATGTGCTGTGTAATAAAATTCCATCAGTTTTATTGAGGGAAGGATGATTTTTTAGCTTACAGGTCCGTGAAATTCAACCGAAAATTTTTGATGTACTATATTCTTTTCTTTGATACATCTTAATGGCTAATTTCGTATTATGCCGCCAAATGAGGGCATAAAATTTTAAAGAAGCACAACTGAAAGCACTCGTACGACTTTAAACGAAGACAGCAATAAATAACGAAAGTGGAAAAAACTTATCTCTATAAGTTAATTCTGTTCTTTGTTAAGTGCCCGTGGTTGGGGTTATTCACACCAGTTAAACTTTACAGTTGCCACTTTATTCTTTATTTAATTCAAGAAAGTGGTAAAATACTTTTAACTGAGTTATTCTTTGATGTAAAATTATGCCTAAATGCCCTCACAGTTTTTATTACAAAACTTCTTGTAAATAATCTAGCATGCAATAAAGTCTTTGCTCAAGAACTGTACTTAACTGGTAGCATTTTAGTGTCCTCAAGAGGTCCATTAGCTTTGGTTGATAGTTATCAACTTAAGTACGAGACTTATGATCTGAATTAAGCGAAAACGACTTATAAGGAGACTGTGATACAAATCTTCAAAACTGTCGTAATTTTGACTTAAAACTTTCTAAATAAAGTTGTACTTGGATGTTTTAAAACTGAAAGTTTCTTTTCAAATTTTTTGCATCCTAATACTTACTAGAATAATAATTTTGCAATGACGTTATCAAATTGTTTGGTGGGGGTGGGGTTAAAGGAAACATGTACACGATGTTCTTAAAAACACACAAAATTCCATAAATACTGACGTAATAAAATACACATATTTTTCCATAAAATTAATATGGCTGCAAAAGCTACTAAGTCGTTAATTCATGTTTAAATTTATTATGAACAAATACACAAAGAGAATGGTAATAATGTTAATTCTATACATATGCTATATATTTGTTCAAAATTGCACATTAATTGTGTTTGTATATTTGCATAGTTAAAAAGTATTGTTTTATCGGGTTTTAAAAATTTGATTTCACCAAAATTTTATTAAGCGGACACAAATCTGATTAATATTATTTCGTTGTTGTGAGTTATAATCAAATAAAGTAATTTGATCTCATCGTATAAATAAATTAAAAATGAATTTTTAAGAGTTTAATAGAAAATGTACATGTTGTATGAATAGGTCAGACAATTAGATTTATTTTTTGCACTGGAAATTCATTTTTTATTGTATAGATATAGAAATTAGTAAAGTCTGCTGAAAACCAAATACAACTCAAATAACACGTAGTGAGAAAACATCAAATTGGAGAGAACAAAAAATTTTTAATCACATTCCGAAAGCAGTGATCAAGCATGGGCTAAATTACGTAATGTTTTTTAAGGAATTTTTCCATTCTCCATGTTTGCATTTTCTCATATTCACATCAACATTTTCGATATATTTTCTCGTTAACATCCACTTTTAACTATATCAAACACCATTAAAAAAATTGTTAGATCGAGTGACCAAACACATCTGAAAGTGCAATAAAATCTGATTAAATCATTTAGTTTTGAGTGTTATTATAAAGTGAAACATGTTGATTACACACGTAAAACTAAATATATCTTACCTGCATGATTCAGTTATTTCTTACTAAAAACATTGAACGTGTTATACACAAATTTTTAAAAGTACTCATAGTCACGTATCACTTTTGTATAAAAAATATTCACGACCTAACACTGTGTTCCTTTTTTCAACAATGAAACTTTGGACGTGTTTTATAACTCTACTTATTTTTATAATAAGTGTAAACAAAGGTGATAATTTTGCATTAGTGCGTAATTAGTTTTTCACTTAGATGTTTTAGCTACTGCTGAAGGCGACGAAGGCGGTGGAGCACCTCCGGGACCGCTGGACGCTCTGAAGAGTTCTTTAAGTAAACTTCCTAAGTGTGTTACTTCTATATTTATATACGTTGTTGTTTCTGACATTTTGAAAAAAATCTGGCCTCTTCTGCCTCCATTACTTCCACTACTTATCCCATTTTTTATATTCTCGGTGTTATCAAAGCTGCCAAAACCAGCCAGATAATAACATAGGTATGCAATTATGATTCAATAAATGTTTAATGGAAGTGTCTTTTTAAATACATTTTTGGTACTATAGCTCTCATAAATTACTAAAAGTTCGCAATATTCTAAAACGTATCAAGCCGTATCCCTTTTAATTAAAAGTGAGATGAAGACTGCCACGAAATTAACTTTCAAGTCTCTAATGTCGAGAAGATGTTGTAGCAAAGCAACTTGACAAGCTTTATTCTCAACTGCAAGAACAATATGTCAAGCCCCTGACAAAGGATATTCAAACTTTCTAACATTACAAAATATATTACTTATGTTCTAATTGGGTTATCTTCAGATTGAGATTCTCACCGAGGGTTAATTTCAGGATTAATTATTATTACTGTCGGAATTTGATATCTGTACTTTTAGTGAATAATTGGTCGAAATTAAGTTATGGCTTTTGGGACATGAATATTTTATGTAGGATTACGCTTTAAAACCAGAATTAATGCATAATTTAATTGTTTATATTCATAACGTCGTAAGAACAACGCTTGTGGAATTATTATTTTTACATGGTAAATTGTGAGTAAAAAGATTTGTTTTTTGTTATTTTAATTAATAATAATCCTTAAATCATTGTTAGTAATTTGGGTTTAAGAACTCTGTGATATTAATGCAGAAATAAAGTTAAAAATAAGGATGATTTAATAAAGCTAAGGTAAATAGGTAAAGTACAATTTTATACCACACATCTAAAATGAGGTTTACTTAAAAATATTTTGATCTGATTTCATTAATTTTTTGGTTGGCATTTTATTATCTTTACGATCATCTTAAGGTAAACTTAAAACCTCAAAGTTTTCAGTCTTTGAGTTTCAAGATTATTTGTTTAGTAGATTTTCAACACACAAAAACGATATATTTATACGATATTTCTCTTCACTACTGTTCGTTTACCAAAAGATGAAGTGGTGAAGGTATCCGGAAAAATCCTCATGGCAGTAATATATGTAGTTGCTAGGGGAATTTAGATCATTTTAGAATCCTAGATGAGTTCATCCAAGCAAATCTAAAATAAAAATCGGGAAAATTTATATTTCATAATTTTGGTATTAAATAAAAATTTGATTTCATAAAGCTACCCGAGAAAGTTGTTGTTTATTTAGATTTTTTTTATGTTTAATTGTCAAATTCTACTTATACGGAAGGTAGCTATAAACTGATGTTTTTTTTGGTAATTAAAAAGGAAAGTCGTGCCGATTCACAACTTCAGAAACACGTTACGTAAAGCAAATATCAATAACGTCGTTATCTAAACTTTTAACAGCATGTTGTATATAAATCTAAACACGATTTTTGATTGGCGCAATATTGCGTGAACTACGATATATACTTAGGTATTCGTATGATGTAAAGTTCAGCACATTTTAAGTAACAATGAACAGAGTGAATTTTGGCAATTTTTTGATAATTTTAATTACACTCATTTTAATATGCGGCCTTTTTCCTGTAACAGGTAAGTTGAAGCCACTGATTATAAGAAACATTATTGTGTAAATCTTGTGATTTCCAGGTCAAAAGGCTACAGCAGCAGCATCGTCTACAACTATTGTACAAACAAGCGATCCTCCCTTGGAACAGATAGCACCTTTGCTATTACCTATTCTGCTGTTATTTTTAACGACACTTGATCCCGTTGATACAGCTTTATTTCTAAAACCGCAGCTACTTTTCCCGTTTCTACTACCAGCATTACGTCTACTTAAGGATGTGTTTAAAAGAAATCCAAAGGGTCGGAAACCAAATCTGTTAGGATCATCGAAAAACGGAAAATTTTCTCTTGGGAAGTTGCCAAACTTGTTGAAAATTTTGCCTGTGCTGATAATAGCACCTCTGTTGCAACATATTGCTTTTCTTATAATATTACGTACGTTAGTCAAACCAACGTTTCCACTACCCGCACCTGCTAAGCTGCTTCTGCTGTCACTAATTATTTTACCAAAGAATCTTAAAGTAAACCCAGTTTCAGGGTTATTAAAGGCATTATCTTCACCACTGAAGGTACTGGTACCACTTTTACTTCCATTTTTGTTGGCCCATTTGCCAAAAAAGTTGAAAAAATCTTCACCGAGTAAAGCACCTTTTGTAAGTAAATTTTTACACACAATTGTTTCTTTGTTGAAAAATTTGTTGAAGTTGTTTGCCATTCCTGTAACACTTCTTCCTTTGCTGAGTAAATTGTTAATTCCAATAGTTGTTTTTACTAGTATTTTAAAGCTAGGGCCACTGCTTCCAATTCTTGCCTTTTTACCACACGTAGTACCCGGTTTAGGGGCTCTAGTAAAACCGTTGTCAAAACTATTTAGCTTACTTCCAAAATTAATTTTACTATTACATTTACTTCCGCTATTAGGTCCTATTTTACTTTTAAAATTACTACCAAAGCCATTATTGAAACCATTAACACACTCGTTAGGACCTGTGACGAAAATATCTCCGTTAAAGTCCCTTCTATCTCCATTGGCTTCTAAAAATATCATTCCGTTGTTGTTTTTCATGTCATTAGGACGCTCTTTGCCACTGTTGGGGCCTCTGCTGCTTTCTGGTCTATCACATGTTCATTTCAACAAGCACCCTTCTTCCAAAAAACCATTATTTAATTCTATACTACGACTTTTGGTACCAGCAGTTATTTTACCATTCATATTAAAGTTTGTACCATTGTTAGTAATTCTACCTAGGTTGCTTCCGATATTTTCTTTGCTACCTAAACTACTTAAAAAGTTGTCATTATCAAAACTGAAACCACACGTAGCACCCGTTTTGGGTCCTCTAGTAAAACCTTTGTTAAAACTATTTAGCTTAGTTCCAAAATTAATTTCACCACTACTTTTACTTCCGCTATTAGGTCCTATTTTACTTTTAAAATTACTACCACTTCTACCACTGGCTAAGCCGTTATTGAAACTATTAACACACTCTTTAGGACCTGTGACGAAAATATTAAAGTCCCTTTTATCTCCATTGGCTTCTAAAAATATCATTCCGTTGTTGTTTTTCATGTCATTAGGACGGTTTTTGCCACTATTGGGGCCTCTTCTGCTTTCTAGTCTATCACATATTCATTTCAACAAGCACCCTTCTTCCAAAAAACCATTATTTAATTCTATAGTACGATTTTTGGAACCAGCAGTTATTTTACCATTCATATTAAAGTTTATACCATTGTTAGTAATTCTACCTAGGTTGCTTCCGATATTTTCTTTGCTACCTAAACTACTTAAAAAGTTGTCATTATCAAAACTGAAACCACACGTAGCACTCGGTTTGGGTCCTCTAGTAAAACCTTTGTTAAAATTATTTAGCTTACTTCCAAAATTAATTTTACCATTACATTTACTTCCGCTATTAGGTCCTATTTTACTTTTAAAATTACTACCACTTCTACCACTGGCTAAGCCGTTATTGAAACCATTAACACACTCTTTAGGACCTGTGACGAAAATATTAAAGTCCCTTTTATCTCCGTTGGCTTCTAAAAACATCATTCCGTTGTTGTTTTTCATGTCATTAGGACGCTTTTTGCCACTATTGGGGCCTCTTCTGCTTTCTGGTCTATCACATGTTCATTTCAACAAGCACCCTTCTTCCAAAAAACCATTATTTAATTCTATAGTACGACTTTTGGTACCAGCAGTTATTTTACCATTCATATTAAAGTTTGTACCATTGTTAGTAATTCTACCTAGGTTGCTTCCGATATTTTCTTTGCTACCTAAACTACTTAAAAAGTTGTCATTATCAAAACTGAAACCACTTTTGCCACTATTAATCACCTTAAAACCAAAACTACATCCTGTACTTGCACTGCTGCCAAAATTATTATTAATTTTTAAGACTATTTTGAGTCCACCACACTCTATTTTAATTTTGCTTTTGTTTCCATTTCTTTTACCACATTTACCAAAATCAATACAGCCTTTATTGATACCACTGCTACCTTTAGTTAATATGTTAACGTACCCACTGGCACATTTGAGGCCCTTGCTAAGTCCGTTAATTCCCCTCTTGCCTTTGCTTGGAAAACTTTTAACACCACTATTTCTGTTACCACTAATTGGTTTTTTGTTGCCACTTATTAATCCTGTAATTTTATTTGTGCTACTTCCTGTACTTCTACCCCATTTACCACAGTCGTTACAACCTCCTCTAAGTAAACTGGTGCCTAAAGTAGAACCTTTGTTAAAGAAAGTATTGCCTTTCCTAGGTCCTATACAGCCGCTGTTTCCTCTACTAGGGAAAATGTTTCTTCCTCTATTGTTTATTTCGCTCATGCCATTGTTATTTTCTGCTCTGTTACCACGTGTAGCACCATTTCTACGCCCTTTTTTAATCGTTTTAATAAAACTGATTAGTCCATTTTTAAAACTGCTCGCTCTGCTGAAACTCTTCTTAATTCCACTAAAACCAGTCTTACCAGTGATATTTACAATTTTTACCATTATAAAAATTTTACCACTTCTGGGTATAGTTCTGGTCGGAAAAATCTTGCCTCTAATTTTTTCGGTATTTAAACCATTGTTAAAGCCATTATTATTTTCTTTGAAACCTTTATTAGGTCCATTTGGTCATCTGCTGCCTTTATTTGCAAAAAGTCTTATTCCTTTGCTTCCGTTCTTGCTTCTGAAGCCGCTTCTTTCAATATTCGCCCCTCTTTTGCTTCCTGCTTTGCTACCACATTTACCTCCGAATATACAACCTCTAGTAAAACCGCTTGTCACTTTACTAGCCCCCCTCACAAAATTATTGTCACCTTTAAAACCGTTAGTGCACAAACTGCACCCAGTTTTGCCCTTCTTGGCGAAAGTGATTGTGCCAATATTGCTTTTACCAGTTATACAAAAAATAGGGCCTGTGTTAGTAGCAATGTTACCTATTCTGCTTCCAGTACTGTTGCCTTTGCTTCCTAAACCCATTCAAACACTGTTAGCTCCATTAGTTTCCATAGTTCAACCACTAATAACTCATTTCTTACCTTTGCTAGAAGCATTGAAGCCAATTTTAATCAAGGTGCTTCCTCTGATAGCACCTTTGGTTCCAATTTTATTATTAGGTCCTCTTTTATTACCTATATTTGCTTCTCCAATTAGTGGTCCTCTTGGACCTGTGATATTAGCAATTCTTAGTTCTGCATTTTCACAAGTTAAAAAACTAATTACTCCAAAATTAAGTAAATTTCCGAAGTTGTTAAAGATATTACCGTTTTTAAAACCATTAGCGCTTCTCTTTCTACCTTTATTTATGTTATTGGGTCCATCATTTCCTTTGATAATACCACTTTTACTTCCTTCGCTTTTCCAACATTTGCCAAAAACAGTTCAGCCTCTTTTGGCACCGTTGTTGCCTGCAATAAATACCTTGATAACCCCTTTTGCACCACTAAAACCTCTGTTGGCTCGTTTCACACCTCTATTACCTCTGCTTGGTAAATTATTAACTCCGGTATTACTTCTGCCTATAGTTATCTTTTTGTTGAAGATTTTAAGTCCTATGGTGCTTTTCTTTTTACTCCCAAAGATTTTGCCTCACTTACCAAAACCGTTACAAATTATCTTAAAAAAATTCTTGCCTATATTGGGACTCTTAACCAAACTAATTCCTCTTAAAAATCTACCAGCAACTTTAAAGCCTTTTCTTCCATTAGCTCAGAAATTACTCTTACCGTTGTTACTTCTTCCAGTCCTAAAATTATTAGGGCCTTTGCTTCCTGTTTTAGGGCCTGTTTTGCTTCCGGCTTTATTACCTCATTTACCATCATTTCTAACTCCATTATTAGTTCCAATTATACATCTACTTAATCCTATTTTGAAGTTATTGTTACCGTTGCAACCACTTGTGGTTGCTTTAAAACCGTTTTTGCCTTTATTAGCCCAGTTATTTTTACCCTTTATAGTTTTAAAGTTGGTTAAAGTGTACGGTTTATTACTACCATTTTTAGCCCCACTGTTGCTTCCACAGCTTTTGCCGCATTTACCATCTTCCGTTAAACCATTACTAAAGCCTTTATTATCTTTGCTAAAACCGAAAGCGAAACTTTTAGCTCCTCTAAAACCATTTGTTGAAGCATTAGCTTGTTTGTTTCCTTTGTTTGCTCTAGGAATTATTCCTTTCTTGGTATTACCTCTGATATTAAACTTGAAGCCACTTCTTTTATTACTAGGTCCAATTTTATTACCCGAATTGTTGCCACATTTCCCCCCTGAGATAAAAACTCTTTTGAAACCACTATTACCTATACTGGCACCGTTTGAAAAAATATTGCTTCCTCTGAAACCTTTGTTACAGAAGTTAAGCCCAATATTTCCTTTGTTGGCGAAACTGCTAGTTCCAATAATTTTGTTATCACTGCTACGGAAGCTAGGGCCTCTAATACCGACACTCTTGCCACTGTTACTTCCGTCTCTTCTGCCACTGCAGTCTAAACCACTTCAAGAAATACTATCTTTCTTAATTCCACTTCTGCAACCGTTAATAGCTCCATTCCTACCAATATTAACACCGCTAAAGCCTGTTTTAACTCCAGTACTTCGTTTGTTAGCACCTTTAGTACCAATTATTTTCTTAGGTCCTGTGTTATTACCAATATTAGCTTCTCCTTTTGCTGGTCCTTTGGGTCCTATCTTGCTTTTGCTTCTCAGTCCTCTTATTAAATCAACCTTAAAAGTTTTCGCACCTAAACTAAAGCCGTTGCTACCAATTATTTTGTCTCTGTTGCCAGTTTTTTCACGACTATTTAAACCCTTGTTGCAGAAATTACCTATACTTTTGCCTATTCTCAAACCATTAACTATGCAATTATTATTTTCAACTCCCGGTAACGTGTTTTTGTTTTTGATGATTTTGTTAGTAGTTTCAAGAATACCAATATTGGCTCACATATTTGCTCCCATTTTGCGAATGCTGCGCGGTTTTGTTTCATTAATAAGTCATGGATTAACCATTTTGGGACCAGTTTTTCCTATGACTTTTATTATAGTCCCTGAGCGACCAAATATTCCAGTGCTGGGTCCAGTGTTTTTCAATTACTAAGTAGCCAGTGCTTCAGATAGTTTGCCAAATTTTTTACTGTGGCTAAAGAGGTATTAAATTTTGGAAGTAGGAGCTGTTTGGTGGACGTAGATGTATTTATATTGTAAACCAATTAGTAATAACTTTTTACTTTTGGTTATGTATAAATGTTTATGTTTTTGTATGCACTGTAATCAAACCTTTATTCATTTGTAAACCAAAATGAAATGTAAACACGAATGTTGTTTTTAATTAATATAGTTTTGATTTTAGGTCTAGGTATGGCTCTGAAACACAATAAAATTTTCTAAACACGTGAACTTCGAGCAGTGCGTGTTCAAAGGCTATCAAATATCATTATGTAATAAAGAAAAAAAAAAGACAAATTTTATTTTGTATGAATTTGAAAATGCGTTTCAAAATTGAAAGTAGAATTTTGTTTTTGAAAAAAAAAATGGTAAAATATAATAGAAAATTTGTGGTTTTATTTAACTTGTTTACTTTCACACTTAGTTAAAATGTAGATTAACAGCGATGCTTTATAAAACTTTTTACTAAAAACAATATAACTGAATTTAACGACAGTTTTTACGGTTCAGTGGTTTGAGAAGAGAAAAATAGTTGTTATTTTATCAATTTATTAGCACTAATTTTTAAATTATATGTAATAAAGAAAAATTTCATTGCAAATAAAAATATCTCTTATCGTTTAAGCTCTATTTTTTTACTTATTTGGAACAAAAAAAGTTGCAACAAGTGAATATAAGTTCAGCAGTATCCAGTTTACATGTCAACATATAGAATGAGCATTGTTAGAAGTAAGTTTCAAACTCTGTTTTCAGTTCTTGTTATTGTATATTATAGAAAATTTCAAAAGCACTCATAACCTCAATTAAGAACGAAACTAATTGTGGTTAGAAAAAGTTCACAAGGGAATGTCAACATCACTAGTTTTTGATAATCGTTTTAAGTATCAGTAGTTGGTGTTGGAATCGTGCTTAATTTCTTTTAATGGATTTATACCAAACAATTAAATTAACCAATAATGCGATAATAACGTACGACTTCCTATATAATTTGAGTCACGTCTCAATATATTAACATTTTTTCTTTGAATTTAATAGCTTAGATTGGTTATTTATTTCTAAAATGGCTTTCAGAAATTTTGCACTGATTCTAATAACTGTGTCTTTATTTTTCACTCAAGCTGGTAAGTTTTGCCCGTTTTTGTTTTTTTAATAGCACGTTATATTTTTTCAGCGGCGAGTCATAAAACGGGCTTAATTCCACTTGCCCCCTTATTGGCCCCTTTATTGGGACTTTTTGGACCGTTATTAGCGCTTTTGGGACCTTTACCGTTAATTCTTTTACTGGGACCTTTAGTAGGGTTGGGACCCTTATCTCCATTTGTGTTACTTTTGCTTTTAATTGGAAGGAAAAATATAATTAAACCAGATGTACCTATATTTGGCCCACTTTTCTTCCGTTTTTAAGTTTGTAAATTTTGTTTTATGATACAAAATGCGAGTAGTTTTTGGGTTCCTAATATATATTTAGTTTGTTTTAAATAAATGTCCAATGTAACAAATTATGTGTACTTTTATAATAATGATAGTCACTGGTGCTAGATTATTTTAATAAAATTTTAATAGCTTCAAGTGCCTTTTTCCCTCTTTTTCACATTCATACGATTCCATATATATCGTTACATTTGGCTTTTACAGCACATCAATATTTTCACCTAGCACTTGAGCGTACTGACCTCGTAATTCAGATTTTCACGTAATGAATTCATTTTCTGCGCTTACCATTGTAATTTATGCAAAATGAAAAACGTAGAAAATGTACTACAATTGCTAATACGTGACAAGCATAAACACACTATAATTATTGTTTTTTTTTTAATATTCATGTTTCAACGCTTAACATAAGAAAGCACAGTTAAGAAAATTGTGGTATTTTCACACTATGTATTAAGATTTCACTTTTAATAATACATTTTTCTGATATAACAGAATGGGGAACATTGCATGCCGTTTCAGTCATTAAACCTTGCTTGTCTAACAAAAATATAATAATTTGTTGATAAATTGACGTGTTAAATGTAGTATACAAAAATTATCACCATGTAGATATCCGACTGTATATAATTTGAAGCAGGTATAAATATGTTTAATACCACTGGACCTCAATAAAGCAGTCAAGAATACTTTTATCATGGCTTTTAAAAAAATTATTTTATTCGTGATAATTGTGCCATTTTTTTTTGCTGAAACGGGTAAGTTCTACTTTTGTAACAGAGTATATATACATATTATTTTTTGTAGCGGCGCTGTTACCTATTGGGGGTGCTCTTATTCCTATACTTGGACTTCTTGGGCCAATACTACCTATACTGGGAACACTAATTTCAGTTATTTTCTCAGTAGGACTCTTATTATTACCGGTTTTAACACTTATATTTCCAATTTTGTTTTTAATTTCAAAACTTACCTAACAATGTTACGAATCCCAAAATTTGTCGCTATCGCTACTCTTAAAAGTGTAATTTTGTTAGAAATCATTGAATGTGTACTTGCAAATATTGTTTCATTAAAAACATGAAGTAAAATACAAATTATTGTGTTCTAAATATTATAAGCGAATGCCTATATCGAATATAAGCAAAATTTGTGTCCAGAAATATAAATATCTACTGACTTTTTTATTTAACGATGCTCAAAAATGGAAAAAAATATGAGAGAAAATAGCAATGGTTGATAAAAGCCAAATTCGCCCTAAAGTGAGTTGATAAATTCGTAACAATTTGCTTAATTTTAATAACAAATTAATTCGTGATTTCCAAGTACAACAATTTAAAATAAAAATCATCATCTCCTTTAAATAAATGAAACGTCAAATGTAATTGTACTTTCTTTGGTAACAATTAGCTGTTTAGCTTAGTTATTGTTAGCTACCTTATAGTTACATTGTTACACTCTGTAATATTTGAAACCTGTTTGTCGTGTTTAACGCTAATTAAGTACATTCGTTCCTAAAATAATAAGTGTTATTAATACGATAACCAACATATAACATAAATCACGACAGAACAGTTTATCAAGAATTACATTTAGCGTAACAATACACACGCGATATTAACAACGAGTTACATTTTTTATTATATTCCTAACTAGACAGTGTTAACCAAATTTAATTCATCTAAAATTTTATAACTTGACAGGAGTCTTTGTCGCAACAGGTGATATTATTATTAAACTAATGTTTATTTTTAAAGTAAGATGCTTTATTTTAGAATCAATTTCACGCTGGTGATAATTTTGAGTTTTTGGGATCAGTAGCATCACTTGTGTTACCACTGGACATTGACGCTTTCCAGGACCGCAGGAAGATCTGAATTGTTGTAATTTTTACTAGTCTTTCTTTAAATTGTTATCTGGAATCAAAATTATGGTGGTCTCAATGGCGCCTCTCATAAGTATAATACCCTTTTTGCCGGTCATTTTACCGTTTTTAATTCGCGTCCTAGGACCTTTCTCTTTACCATGGCTTTTAATAATTAACATTTTAGTCAGTGCATTTGGCTCTGTTTTAGGGGTATTTGGACCTTTTATTTCATTCTTAGGGCCAATTTTCTTGTTACCTCTATTTGCAACGCTTTTTATCTATTCAGGTCCTTTTATAGGTACAGTACTCGCTCAATTAATGCCATTTTTAGCAGGCATATCGCCTTTTCTTATACTTCTTGCCCCAACACTTCAAACTATATTACCATTTCTAGCAGTTGCTATCAGTGCTTTTGATCAGCAATTGTTTCTTTTGGGCCCTGCTTTGTTTCCGCTTTTAAGATTTCTGTCAGTCATTCTGTTACCTCTAGCACCCGATCTTGTATCTTATTTAGGACCGACTGTAGCTAGGTTAGCGCCACTTTTGAATTTCATATTTATAATTCTCATGCCTCTTTTTATGGTTTTATCAGGTATAATTTTTCCGATTTCAAGAATTTTAGACCCTATATTTTGGGTGGAGACTTTTATTAAAGCACCTATAGTAGTACCGGTGCTTACGCTCTTGAAATGGCTCTTAGGGCCTGTAGTCTTTCCCGTTGGGTTTATTGTCTGGCTGGTTTTATCTTTATTAAAACCCGTGACAGATATTGTCTTTTCAATTATAAATTAATACTTGTCCACAGAATCTTCTTCAACAATTTTATTAATAGCCCTCATTGTATAGTATAAGCATTTGTGGTGAAAATTACTGTTACATTGATAATGAAAATAAGAAATGTAAATCTACCGTAAATCAAGCTCTGCGTTTAACCAAATTAATCTTTCCTGAACCTTCTTTTGTCTGGAATAACAGTCGTTTGCACCACAATTGACAAACACTAATTAAATCTGTATCTATATTTTGTTTTATTTAGAATTACGAACACCTGTGTATCACGCTAAGTCTAATGTAACAACATTATAAAGTAAAATTTATGAAAATTTGTTTCCTGTACACTGTTTTTTGTATACTTGTTTAAAAATATAAATGTACATAGTGCTTTATAAACTATTTATTTTATAATATCTTTATTATTTAGAAATCCCAAAACATTGTTTAGGCACGCTTAACAGTCTGCCACTTTTCGGAAAATGCAGTTAATAATGTTTTATCTATCAATACTCAATTGCATTTAAGCATGTAAATCAATAACAAGTACAAAAATTATAATTTAGCCACTTTTTGTCTGTGTTATATATTCAAGGAAAAGTTACTAGATTCTGCAATATTTTAAATCTGTTTATCGTGTTTAAAAACCTACTGAATATATTAGTTCCATAAGAAAAAAATAATAAGCGTGATTAGTACGATAACGGTTACCTATATATAATATAAAGCACGACTGAAAGTTTTATCGAACATTACATATAACTTGAAATTCGTACTGACGAACTTATAAGCAATTAACTTATTGCATTATGCACTTGACTGAAAAATGTTAAGAAAAGTCAGTTTGTTTCTACTTATTTCGACCCTGCTGTTTGTTGAAACAGGTGAAACCACTATTCAAGTATTTTGCATTTTGAAAATAATGTGCTTTACTTTTTTAGAATCCGACTCTGTCAAAGATGTAACTCTAATCAAAGCTGGAGCCAAATTTCCAAAGGATGTGATTAAACAGTTTAAAGCTTTGGCCTTATTTCCAGTTCTATTGGGACTTCTAAAGAAGTTGGGACCATTAGGCATACTTTTGATTTCAATTTTAAATTATATTGCACCACACCAAACACCTATTGCAAATATTTTGAAAGATGTTTTGAAACGATTTGTAGAAGCTGTAGATCCGATATTAGCCCAGGTGATCAATGTTTTCAATCTTCCGCATGAAGCTCTACCAAAACTAGTGAAGATTTTACCATTGATTTTTACGCTGCTTGCGTTAGCGCCAGTTTTGGGTCCCTTTGGAGTACCAATAGCACTCAACGCTGTATTAAAAAATGGCATTATACAACGGTTGTTAGGTAATAATTTATCGTTACCAACTTTAGTAACAGCTTCTATAATTTTACTCCTCTTTAAGCCTTTCTTTCCAAATGTGTTTTCTAACTTTTTTGAGTTCTTTAGAACAGCGTTTGGAATATATGCTTTACTGCCTGATTCAGCTCCTGTGACACCATTCACATTAAAATTAATTCTATTTCTTTCATCACTTTTAACGCCAGTATTTACAGTTATAAGAAAATTTGTGAAACCTCCCGGGGGCATTCTAAACTTTTTACTTTTTACTGCGCCATTCACTAATTTAGTTATTCCTAAAATCATCCCACATGTACCGAAACCATTGAAATTACTGTTGGGGTTAGTGCTTTTGTTCCAACCAGCAGTAGCGCCTTTTTTGTTACCTATTGCACCGCTCTTACTTACGCTAGGACCGATATTATTGTCGGGTCCTCCTAGGTTAGCAGTATTGTTTGCACTTTCATTAGCACCACTGCTAGGATCGGTAGATCCATTTTTAGTACCATTATTGCCTTTGTTTCTCTTACTTAAAGCTCTACATGTTCCATTATTACCTGCTTTACGATTTCTACAACCAATCTTTAACATTTTGTTTGGGAAAATAAAACATTTTATAGGTCCTCTTTTACCTATAATTCTATCGGCGGGACCTAAATCTTTACCACATTTGGCACCGTTTTTAGGTCCAATTTTACCACTGCTTTTGGGTCCACTTTTACCACTAATTTTATTGGGGGGACCTAAATTGTTGCCATTATTAGGGCCACTCTTAGGCCCACTGTTACCACTTTTGCCGTTACTTTTAATGGCGAAACCGAAACTGTTGCCAGTATTAGGGCCCATTTTAGGCCCACTGTTACCACTTTTGGCACCTTTATTACATCATGGTAAAAGTTTAGGAAATCTAATTTTGCCATTACTTTTATTGGCAGGACCGATATTGTTGCCCTTACTGGGACCACTCTTAGGCCCACTGTTACCACTTTTGCCGTTACTTTTATTGGCGGGACCGAAATTGTTGCCACTATTAGGGCCTCTTTTAGGGCCCCTTCTAGGCCCACTGTTACCACTTTTGGCACCTTTATTACATCATGGCAAAAGTTTAGGAAATCCAATTTTACCGTTACTTTTATTGGCGGGACCGATATTGTTGCCCTTACTAGGACCACTCTTAGGTCCACTGTTACCACTTTTGCCGTTACTTTTATTGGGGGGACCGAAATTGTTGCCACTATTAGGGCCTCTTTTAGGGCCCCTTCTAGGTCCACTGTTACCACTTCTGGCACCTTTATTACATCATGGCAAAAGTTTAGGAAATCCAATTTTGCCGTTACTTTTATTGGCGGGACCGATATTGTTGCACTTACTAGGACCTCTCTTAGGTCCACTGTTACCACTTTTGCCGTTACTTTTATTGGCGGGACCGAAACTGTTGCCACTATTAGGGCCCCTTTTAGGCCCATTGTTACCACTTTTGGCACCTTTATTACATCATGGCAAAAGTTTAGGAAATCCAATTTTGCCGTTACTTTTATTGGCGGGACCGATATTGTTGCACTTACTAGGACCACTCTTAGGTCCACTGTTACCACTTTTGCCGTTACTTTTATTGGTGGGACCGAAACTGTTGCCACTATTAGGGCCCCTTTTAGGCCCATTGTTACCACTTTTGGCACCTTTATTACATCATGGTAAAAGTTTAGGAAATCCAATTTTGCCGTTACTTTTATTGGCGGGACCGATATTGTTGCACTTACTAGGACCACTCTTAGGTCCACTGTTACCACTTTTGCCGTTACTTTTATTGGCGGGACCGAAACTGTTGCCACTATTAGGGCCCCTTTTAGGCCCATTGTTACCACTTTTGGCACCTTTATTACATCATGGTAAAAGTTTAGGAAATCCAATTTTGCCGTTACTTTTATTGGCAGGACCGTTATTGTTGCCTTTACTAGGACCACTTTTAGGTCCACTGTTACCACTTTTGCCGTTACTTTTATTGGCGGGACCGAAATTGTTGCCAGTGTTAGGTCCCCTTTTGGGGCCCCTTTTAGGTCCACTGTTACCACTTTTGGCACCTTTATTACATCATGGTAAAAGTTTAGGAAATCCAATTTTGCCGTTACTTTTATTGGCGGGACCGAAATTGTTGCCCTTACTGGGACCACTCTTAGGCCCACTGTTACCACTTTTGCCGTTACTTTTATTGGCGGGACCGAAATTGTTGCCACTATTAGGTCCCCTTTTGGGGCCCCTTTTAGGTTCACTGTTACCAATTTTGGGACCTTTATTACATCATGGTAAAAGTTTAGGAAATCCAATTTTACCGTTACTTTTATTGGCGGGACCGATATTGTTGCCCTTATTAGGACCACTCTTAGGGCCACTGTTGCCACTTTTGCCGTTACTTTTATTGGCTGGACCGAAATTGTTGCCACTATTAGGGCCTCTTTTAGGGCCCCTTTTAGGCCCACTGCTACCACTTCTGGCTCCTTTATTACATCATGGTAAAAGTTTAATAAATCCAATTTTGCCATTACTTTTATTAGCGGGACCGATATTGTTGCCCTTACTAGGACCACTTTTAGGGCCACTGTTACCACTTTTGCCGTTACTTTTATTGGCGGGACCGAAATTGTTGCCACGATTAGGTCCCCTTTTAGGCCCACTGTTACCACTTTTGGCACCTTTATTACATCATGGTAAAAGTTTAGGAAATCCAATTTTGCCGTTGCTTTTATTGGCGGGACCGATAATAGGGCCATTATTAGGGCCACTCTTAGGCCCACTGTTACCACTTTTAGCACCTTTGTTGGTTCTTGGTACAGTTTTAGGAGACCCAATTGTACCATTACTTCTATTAGCAGTGCCTCAACTGTTGCCACTTCTAGGACCTCTCTTGGGTCCAGTCTTATTACTTTTGTCACTTTTAGGGCCGGCTTTAGGTCCGTTGGCACCTATCATTTTAAATCTTCAGCCAATATTGTCATTGCCAGGCGTTTTGAAACATTTGGGAACGGGTGTGTTAGGGCCACTTTTAGGTCCACTTTTACCACATTTGGGTCCACATTTGGGTTCACATTTGGGTCCACATTTGGGTCCACATTTGGGTCCACATTTGGGTCCACATAAAGGTGCTCATAAAGGGCATTAGCGCACATATTTTTACTCCCCTTGCCTTATTTTGATTATTGGGTGGTTTTAAGTTTTTGGGAGAAGAAATTTAATCTTTATTTTCATTAACAAACATATTCTATCCAATTTTGTTTGTGTTACGTACTATATAATTTTTGCCAGTGATGTTATTGTTTTTATTTCTCTTTGTGGGAACTGTCACTTTTCCTTTCCGTCGCTTGGTTTCTTGTTTTTTATGTTATACTTTTATTTTTTCAATCCCTTCTCTAAGACCATTATTGGCGTACATCGTGTAATAATGTAATTCTTAGCTCGAGGTTATATTAGTTTTTCTGGGAACTGTCCTTCTCTTGTTCTTTTGATCAGAAATCTGTACTTTTCATTTTAGGTTTTAATATTTATCTCATTCTTCCTTTTGTCTCTATAACATGATTGAGAGTCGATTCTAGTTAAAATAGTGGCATCTGTTTTTTTGTTTTGTTTTTGTGATAGATATAATTTTCCAATTTTAAAAGTTTTCGATCCTGTAGTTCCGCTAGAGATTGGTAGTACTTGCTAGTAACATCGCTGTTAATTGTTGTTTGACGTATGTTGTTTGTGATGCAAATTGTTATTACGTTACTAACAGTAAGGAGTTAGAAATTTCAGTTAAATGAATAAAAAAATCTTTCCGGAAATTAAATACTTTTTTGGTAGGGTAACAGTAATTTGCACCACAATGAACAAACACTCTTTAATTCTGTGGTACGTCAATGTAGAAATAGCGATGTTACATTTTTTAGCTTAATAGCGTGTATTTAAGTTAATGTTAGAAAATTTGTTTGTTAGGTTTAATTTTCCTGTTTTATTAAATCGAATTGTTTTTATTAATTACGAACACCTATTGTAATCCAATAATATAAATTAAGATGTATGATGTAAATAGCTTAAGAAACTATTTTTTGTGTAAATTATTTTTTGGCTTTTTTGTACACGTGTTTAAAAATATAAATATACCTACAACATATAAGCTACTTATTACACCAACAATATGAATTATTTTCAAATTACATAAGAAAGGTTAGGAATCCCAGAATACTCTAGACTCGATGATGGAAATCTTTGTTATTTCTTAAACTACGAATAAGGTTTGAACACTCCTTATTAACTTTTTTTATCAACAGACAATAAAATTTTCTGAAAATGCTCTTGTTAATGTTTAACTTTCTAACACTGGACTGTATTCAATTGAACTATGTAAATTAACGCGTTGTACATATTAAGTTAAACAGCACTTAATGAGTTCGGCTCTTTTTAATCAAAAATGCAAACAAAATGATGAATGAATAAAGATAAAATTTTCTGTGTGAATAACTGAAGAAATATTTATGTCTATATATCTACACTGTAGATGTTGTAGAGGAACTTCACTCTTGGCTCTGTACCTTAGCCAATATTCTCTTATTTTAAGGATCAACATTAAATTCGTAAACAATATAGTACTGTAAACTTTTATTACAAACTTTTCTTCTTTTTATGTATTTTTGTGGCAAATTTTTATTTTATTGTTGTTAGTGTACCTGAATATACTTAAGTAGCGTAGCGAAATCTGTTGGTCGTGTTCAAAAATTAATGCAATGCATTCGTTCCAAAAGAAATATATAATAACCATACTTAGTATGATAACAGTTATTTACAAATAACACAAACCGATTAAAAATTTTAAGGAAAATTACGTCAAATTTAAATTTAGTAGTAGCGAAATTATAAGAAAATAGCCCACTGCATTACGTACCCGCTGAAAAATGTCAAGAAAAGTTAGTTTGTGGGTAATGATTTCGACACTGCTGTTTGTCGAAACAGGTGACATTTTTATCAAATATCGTGTATTTTATATACTTTACATTTTTTCAGAATCGGACCCCATAAAAGATTTTACTCTAGCCACAGCTGGCGCTAAATTTCCGTCCGATGTGGTTAAACAGTTCCAAGCTTTGGCCTTATTTCCACTTCTGTTGGCACTTTTAAAGAAATTGGGACCATTAGGCATACGTTTGATTTCAATTTTAAATTATTTTGCACCGCACCTAACACCCATTGCAAACGTTTTGAAAGATGTTTTGAGACGATTTGTAGAAACTATAGATCCAACAGTCGCCCAAATCATTAATTTTCTTAATCTTCCATTGGAAGCTGTACCCAAACTACTGAAGATGTTACCGTTGATTTTACCGCTTTTCATACTGTCACCAGTTTTGGGTCCCTTTGGATTTGCTATAGCAGTGAATGCACTTGTAAAAAATGGTATTGTACAACAGTTGCTAGGTAACAATTTGTCGCTACCAACATTAGCAACAGCGTTTGTAATTTTACTGCTCTTTAAACCCTTCTTTCCAAATGCATTTTCTAGCATTTTTGAGTTTTTTAGAGCAGCATTATCAACATACGCTTCACTACCCGATCTAACTCCTCTGACACCATTCACATTAAAATTAATTCTATTTTTTGCGATAATTTTAACGCCAGTGTTTACAACAATAAGAAAATTTGTGAAACCTCCTGGGGGACTTCTTGACTTTTTAGTTTTTACTGCGCCATTTATTAATTTAGTTTTTCCCAAAATTTTACCACTTTTACCTAAGCCCTTACAGTTACTTCTGGTCCCGCTGGTACTTTTGGTACAGCCAGCAATAGCACCATTTTTATTACCCATTGCACCGTTGTTACTTAAATTAACACCGATATTATTAAAGGGTCCTACTTGGTTGTTGATATTGTTTGGTCTATCATTAGCACCTCTGCTCGGTTTGGTAGATCCCTTTTTAGTACCATTACTACCTGTGTTTCTCCTAGTAAAATCTCTTCTAGGTCCTTTGTTACCTTTAGTAGTGCCTATATTGTTGCCATTTTTAGGTCCTCTTTTCGGTCCAGTGTCACTACTTTTGTTACCTGTATTGATTTTGGGTAAGATTCTACCTCTTTTACTACCGTTTTTAGGTCCATTAGCTCCGATATTTTTACTCCTCTTACCATTATTTTTATTACCGGGTGGTTTTAAATTTTTGGGTATAGCAATCTTACTGTTACTTTTATTAATAGGGCCTATAGCGTTACCGTTATTAGGGCCAATTTTGGGTCTGTTTTTAGGTCCACTTTTACCATTAGTTCTCTTAGCTGGGCCACAACTGTTGTCTATTTTAGGACCACTTTTAGGTCCATTAGCCCCCATACTTTTACTCCTCTTACCATTATTTTTATTACCGGGTGGTTTTAAATTTTTGGGTATAGCAATCTTACTGTTACTTTTATTAATAGGGCCTATCGCGTTACCGTTATTAGGGCCAATTTTAGGTCCGTTTTTAGGTCCACTTTTACCATTAGTTCTCTTAGCTGGGCCTAAATTGTTGACTATTTTAGGACCGTTATTAGGTCCACTAGCTCCAATATTGTTACCCTTTTTGCCAATATTTTTAATATTAATTGGTTTTAAGTTATTGGGAGTAATATTTTTACCCTTACTTCTTGTAGTGGGACCTCAATTGTTACCATTTTTAGTCACTTTCTTACCATTTTTGGGACCTATAGCTAAGGCTCTTCTCAGTCCCTTATCTGTATTAAAGAGTATATTCGGCCCAATTTTGCCTATTTTAAGCACAACTCCGATTTGGCCATTCATTTTCCCGTTTTTAGTTACTCTTTTAGGACCTTTGGCATTTCCACTGTTTCTGATAATTAGCACTTTAATCAGTGTATTTGGTCCTATTTTAGGGGTATTTGGACCTTTTCTGGGCTTTCTGGGGCCAATTTTCTTACTACTTTTATTTCCCATTATTTTTGGCTTTATAGGCACTTTTCTAGGACCATTATTGGCACCGTTACTGTCCCTTAGTATAATTGTATAGTTCAATGACAAAAAGTGGGATATTTGTGTATTTGGTGATTAGAAAGTAAAGATAATTATTATAATTTGCCGAAAATTATTTTCTTGTTAATTATTGTATTATATCAATTTTATTGTATTTAAAGTGTTTTGATAGATCGTTCTTTGTGTAATTTTGTTCGCTAAAAAACCCAAAACGCTTAACTGAATAGAATTTAAAATAGAAAATACTGTCTTTAATTTGTTTGTGATTTGTAACACTAATTGTCATTGAAAAACTATTCTTCGACATTTCTATTTTGACAGTGTATTGAAAAGTTCAGATATAAAAATCGCTGCAGTGACTAACAGTAAGACATAACTGATTACTGTGCAATCTTAAAGCTTGTTTACACGAGATGAAAAGCAATAAAATCAATCTTTTGTCTGTGGCGCATGGCTATATAAAAGTATAAATGAAAGCGATAAGAAAACAATAAAGAATTGTGTATCCGTCGAATGATGTTGGTGTGTGGCACATAGAAGAGAGCTTATTGCTTTTCATCCCACAGCATCTCGTGCAAATAGAAATTTATTTGTACTTTATTTAAGTACAATAAGCAATATGAAGTATACTGCAGTATCGCAAAATTCAGTATTTTCATTAGTCGTTAGGGCGAAAAGCGGTTCAGGGATTCATTATATTGTATAGTGTTAGTTTCACAATTTTCAGACGCGTTTTCTACATAATATTGTTTTCATTTCGTAAAATAACATATTTCTGTACTTGTGGTTTATGAATTCGCCTTGATTTTTTACTCTAGTCAACAACCGAGAACCCTTAATCATAAAGAATTTCTTTGTGTGTGACGACTACTTTTAGTGTTGCCATATAGCTAAACAACTAACTCTGAATGTTATTAAAAAAACCCTATATTCTAGCTAGGTGTGTCTCGTTTTGGCTACAAGCCTGTTGAAAACGACAAGACAAAAACTACACAAAAACACTTACTATTACTTATCGAAGCACAAAATATTTTCATACATTATCAACATCATAATTGCTGTCAATAGCATATAATTACTCTTGAAAAATAATAACGTTCCCAAATAACTTATATCGATTTTATAATAGTAACGCTTACACTTATAATTGGATTACATACATGATGGAAATAAGGTGATTACAGTTTGTCAAACATTGTCATTATCGATTATGTAAAATAACATGAATCAAACAGTCGAAAAACAGTATTTGACTTACCTGAACATGCTTGTGGTGGTAGGGGGAAAATGAGGGTAGTAGAGGACTTCCTTCGGGCCACGGCGCAGCCTAAGGACTGCGGCTTGAAAGCGCGAAGTTGCTGCATGAAGTCCGAGCACTCCATGAGAGCAACGTCAGCGAAGTGCAAATCGCAGAGTATCTGGTTTTTGAAGCGTCTTGCTCGCTTCTGGTTGGGACCCGTCAAATTGAGTCCGCAGGAATTGCATCGCAAACATTCCTCGTGGTAGTGATTATTGTCGTACAGCGGCGAAGGTTCTGGAATAGACAAAAATAAACAATACAGAATGGCTGCGAGTATTCAAGACTGATTTCTCTTGGTGACTACTTCTTCTTCCAAGAATTGTGTCCCCCTTTGGAGAAAGAAGGAATTTAATTAAGATTTATTGGATTATTTAAGGGTTCCTGATTTTGGTGGTATAAAATATGACTGAAGAGAAGTTTTGCTTTCAGGAACGTTGAAAATTTCACAGCACCTTGTTGTGGTAATATTATGAAGACCTCTAGATGTATATTAATTTTAAAGTCTAGGTAAACTAACAGCTCTGGCCAATATAACAAATATTATGTATGAGAGTGGCCGGAGGTATAACTAATGCAGTGCGTCTGGAAACTTGAAGCACAGCACACAAATAGGTAGGTATCTGGAAGAAGATTGGTTATTTCTAAATTTTCGTTATACGTAGTAAATTTGATTCAGTTCACTCTGCAAAATGTGTTATATGTTCTTATATAAAAATAATTACAAATTAAGGTTAGTTAATAATATTTTGACATGACGTCATCAGTTCTTTCGGGGAAATGTTTAGAATAATTTTGTTATGTGTATTAGACGGCATATCATATAAGACTATATTTGTTTTATGCTGTTTACGTATTTCTTCTTCTCGAGTAAAGTAAACTATTTCTGGCAAATATTCGATTTACGCTTTCTTGGTGTTGCGTAGATTTCCGCGTTCGTTACTCTGTGTAAACTACATGAGACCAATAGCCTCCGAAACGATTCAAATTACTTCTTAGATACAATTTCGGTTGGCTGAAAAGCTAACGCTTCTCAAAAAATTACCAAATGGTTTATTAAAAAATATCCTCTGAGGGGAGATATTTTTCCTTCTTCTTTTTTAGATAACAAAGTATATTTCAAAGAAATGCAACTTATTTGATCCTATATTTCACAAAAATGTATCTAATTTTTCATAATTCTGACAAGCCAAGACGATTAGTGTCACATTATACACATCAAAATAAACATACTTATTCCAAGGAAAATGTTGACGACGTTATTTCAAAGAATTATTAAATAATGAAGGGAGGGTCATGAGATGTGACTAACTTTGCAGTACTTTTATTTTCTGAGTGGTAGCTTCGGAAGTAGAGGTAGTTTTCTTGCCGTTCGATAAAAATGTAAGATTCCGATCTTTTTTTTGTATTTCTGGTAACCATTTTGTGTTTTGTATTTTTAAGTGAGGATTGTTATAATTGTAGTAAGAATGT
Source organism: Zophobas morio (assembly GCF_036711695.1). NCBI lineage: Eukaryota > Metazoa > Arthropoda > Insecta > Coleoptera > Tenebrionidae > Zophobas > Zophobas morio. The sequence goes on from NW_026972107.1 coordinate 14,560,592, forward strand.
TAACACGCTGACGAAAATGTCTCAATTCTCTTCTAAAAAATGAACAATAATTAATTTTTAACTTATTAATATACACATTGTTTGCTGGAAATAGGTTCTGACATACATACGGTACTTGCTATGCGTCCCAGGCTTGGAAAGTTCCGTGAAGAAAACTTTGGGGATTTTTTAGAAATGTAGAAATGCAAAGGTTTAATTTTAAGTAAACAAATATTTACTGCCATATCTATTTAAACGAACTCTTGTGAAAATCCAAGTTCGTACATTTATAATGAATTTACTTTTGGACTGATACTAATTCAAAAGTAATTTAAAATACTGACAAAATAAACAGGCGCCTGTTGTAATTAGTGGTGTGTAATTGCGAGCTCTGGAAGCCACAATGGCCAGACTTAAATAAAAGTAAATTTCAAGGAAAGATGGAATTTAAATTTACAAATTAATTCGTTATTCAGGACGAATGCCGCGATAAGTTTCAGGTGTAAATAATTTGACTTGACAATAAGTTTGAATTAGAGCGGAACTTTCTTTTGGGACATACGTCTGGAAGATTAAAGTAAATTAAGGATAAAACGATGGTGCAGGTGCAAAAAGCCGAGCGAAATTCATCGTGTTCGGAAGTTTTTAGAATGGTTTTGTTTATTTACGTAGATAGAAATTTAATACTTATTTTTAGTTAACGTTGAAAGTTTCAAAGCTAACGATGAAAACGCTTTGCTTTTATTTTAAAAATAGAACGGATTTAGTTATTTTTCATCTTTACAACACTCTTAATCATTTGTTTGTATAAAGTCGTGTTATCAGACTACATCCAGGAAATCCTTTCCTCGTAAGTTTGTTACAAAATCGGCGAATAGAAAAAAATCAAACTCAATGATACTAATTAGAGTTACTTTGGTGCGATGTCACGTCTCCTGTAATTTAATTTTGGCTTAGTTATTGGTGACATTAACCGCTCTACCTTTCCCTCCGGAACAGTTTCGGGGTTAATTCACAGACCGCCGGTGGTTCCTTTGTGTAAAGAAAAATGCATTCAAATTGCTCGAATATTGCGGTCGTGAGCTTTACCATGTAGTTTTATAAAAAAAGTTGGCCTTACATTAATTTTATTAACGACGTTCAAAAAGCGGCTTTTGTGGCCATATCTGCCTTGTCAGGGTGTTTTTATTTTTTCCCGCAGTGACGGCAAGATAGATTTGCATTTCTGGAATCTGCGGGCCCGATATAAAAAATAGCGTGAATGGAACATGGTAATATTTTTCGTTTATGACAGGTTGCCAATAACGGCAATACATTAACATGATCCTTATCCGATTTTCCAAGATACGCGCAACAGTTTGAAAAAATCGCCGCCATAAATTGTTAATTGAAAACGCATCGGAACGCATTGCCGAAGCGCCAATTTATTACAAACAAGTACCTGTTTTTGCTGCTGAAATGTCGATAAGGTCATGCTCCAAACTCGAAAATGAGTAAATAAATGTACATCATCGGCAGAAGGCGCGCCCTGCCCGCGGAAACTAAAAGAGGGCGTCAGCGACCACTCCCGTCATTTCAAAAACGACAAATTCGTCGCCTGCCAGTGAATCTTTTTGAAAATTTAGTTCGAGTGCATGCAGTGAAAGACCACGACGTCGACGTCCACGTGCTGCGGATGCCACGGCACCACTGAGGCAGCGTCGGGGCGCTTTGGCCCCACCTCCCGATCGATTACCAACTGTGTTATCACAAATATTACTGAGATGCCGGCGCGCACATTGAATTTGGGCTTTGCTGCCACCTAATGAATTTACGCGGCGTCATCGCGATAGCCGCAGGAAGTGGTCGCTCTTATCGCAAAAGAAACATTATCTCATCAGCGGTTCCATGAATAATTGCCAACGACATAGTTTGGGAACGCGAAATCGTCCCACCCTTAAGCGAGACAAGTGGATGCTTATTACGCCATAATAAACGGCAATGCTAATTTTCTTATCTAAATCCACGACAGGTCAAGAGTAACACGCGAAGCTGTAAATGTGGGACTGTAAAAGTAATGTAGGAGGGTAATTTAGGCGGGCTGCTGATAAGTCTACTTGAAATTTGAAAGCAGAGCGAAACTGCCGTCTGCAAGCAACAGGTCAGCTAAAACAGTATGTTAGCTACCGAACGTTATCAGATAGAGAATTAATTAAACATCTGGCGACGTGATAACATCCCTACCTGTTTGTGTGCTGGAGTCGAAAAACGTGCTAGAAGTTTCGACGGTCATGGATGCGATGGTACCGTCGAGGATCTGAGCGCTGGAGTCTCTCCTACCTCTGTATCTTTGACAGTCGTCGCTCTGCGAGCTCTGTCTTCTGAAATTCCTGCAACGAATCATCTCCTCCGTCGTCGACTGTCTCCGGAAACCTCTAGCGATAAGAATTTCTTCGGTGGTGGACTGCCGACGGATAGTCGGTCTGTAATTCTCGGTAGGGGGAGGAACGGGTCTGTTGGAGGGACTAGGGTCTCTACTCGAACAACTGGAGCTATCTGGTGACCGATGTCCCGGACCTCTCGCCACGCTTGTGGATTGTCTTCGCAAGCGGCCCCTCCTCGTGGTGCGTCTAACAGGACTAATATCTCGTTCACCAGAACGATCTGGGCTCAAATGGGAACGGGAGTCGCGTCGACCGCGCGAAGCGGAATCGGGGCTCAAAGAATCACGACGGGCCTTTCGCCCGGTGTCGTCAACGTCGGGACTCAGAGCAGTGGGCTGCGATCCCCGACGACTCCAACCACCAGGCGGCAAGCAGCTCTCGTCGTAAGCAGTGTTCTGTCTTTGGAGTCTAGACAGCTTGCTGCTTCTCTCCGGACTAGCGTGACTCCTGGAATCTCGCCTACCTAAGCGGCCGCATTGGGTGGTGGAGTCTCTTCTGGTCGCCAATAAAGGGTGCGTTGGTGTTGTAGCTTGCACGGTGGGCGAAGTCGCCGGAGGAGTAACACTGGAAGTGATAATCGTAGGTGGAGGAAGAGCTTGGGTGCTAGTTTCGGAAGTAACCGACGGTGGTGCAGTAGTGGCAGTAGTGGCAGTAGAGGCGGCAATCTGCGCGATTTGTGCTACAATGGGTGTAGAATCTGAAGCCGTGGAAGAAGTGGAAGGTCTTTGTTCTTGTCTATAGTAGGGTGTCTCGTTAACCGTGCGTGAATCTCTACGTTTTTTTTGCGCGGCTACGATTTTAGGTGGCGGTGGGGTAATTATGGTGGTGGAATCACGCCTACCACTTCTCCCGCTCTCCCCGGAACCCCTTCTGGAGGCCCCGTGCGAGTGCGATACCGAGTCCCGTCTGCCGCTCTTGCTCGACTCCCCGCTGCCCCTCCTCGGCGACGTGCTCGCCGTTATCATCGTCGGGGTGTTGGACTCCCGCCGCTGCCACAGCTTGGCGACTTCCGATCTAAAATCTGAGATGGCGGTGTGGTGCGAGTCCCGCCTGGACTTCGAGCCCATGCTTCTGATACCGGAGTCAGCGCTAGATTCTCTTCTTTTCCGGCTGGTCGAGATGCTCGGAGTGGGTCCAGCTTCGGTGGTCGACTGGCGACCCCACGGAAGCGACCTTGCCAAGTCCGCCAAAGTCTCCCTCCTGCACAGCTGCTTCTGGCGACTTTTCGTCGATCCGCCCCATTCGCGCAAGATGTCGGTGAGTTGGGCCAGAGAGCTTCGGCGGCGGCGGGTAGTGCCGGAGGTGGGCGGGGAGGTTTCTTGGGTTTCTGTCGGCGGCGAGATGCTGCATATCTGCGTGGCGGAGTCCCTCCGGCCGCCCAGTCGCTGCCTGATCGTGGACTCTTCGACCTGCTCGCGAACCAGGTCGTCCCAGCCGTTTCCTCCTTGCCATACCAGCCCGACTTGGTGCGACAGGATGGGAAGGTTGCAGACGAAGCAGATGGCCGTCATTGTCCTGTAAAATACAAGTCCGAATTCACTCGACTGGCAAAGCAAAGTTCGGGTGCATCGTCATGAACGATCGAGTGGCAATGAGTGCTGAGTGCGGAATCTCTAGCTGCTGCAGCGGTGCATGAACATGCTGTGGCAGTTATGAAGAATGAAAGCGTGGCCCCAGATGACCCGAGGCTCGCTAGCCCCGGGCCGGGACGTTTGTATACGGGACCCTAAAAGTGTGCGAGTGCGGACCTGTAGTGGCGCAGGCGCGGCGACGGTAGCTGCGCCATGGCTCATTCTGGCGCCCGGACTCTGACAGACCCTACCAGCCCCTGGACTCGACGAGGGCGACGCTCCACGCTGGTCCGCTCCGGGCTGATCCGCCTCCACCTGCCTGCTAACACCAAACACTTACTACCTCGGTTAGCCTAATTCTACGCAGTCTTTAGACACAACATTTAGTCACATTTAACACGGGTAACGACAAATCAACAATTCACAGACCCTCTAGACGAGAATTTCGATGCGTCTGACAAAAAAAGCAAGGAGCACACAACACAAGGACCACTTCGAGTCCGGAACTTCTAATCTGAATTTCAACTGAGCACAGAGCCTAACTGGAAACTTGTTCAAGTTATTAATTAAAAAGGGACAAAAATTGCTCTTCGGCTTTCGCCGAACTCCGAATTGAGCTTCACGAGCGCTACTTCTGCAAAGAAAGTTAAAGCGCGCTTAGGTCCGGTACAGATAGTAACAGGTGGTTTGAGCGTAGTAGTTTGAAACTTTGGCGGTTTTCGAAGTGCGCTCTAGACATAAATAGGGAGACGTCTTATGGAATCATGCAAGACTCACTTATCTAACACCAACTATAGCATAGTAGCGAAAGCTCGAAAAATCAAGCACTTGAGCTGTGCAGGACTATAGCGTACTGTAACACCGGCATTCGGTATCGCGGTCGACGTTAAACTGGGCACCGACAGAAAGCGTAAACGGCGTCGGCGCCCACTTTCCGACGCCGATGACGTCAGGATTGATTTGCTCCGGGCGAGGGCGACATCTGGGGACCCTCCGCCAACGTGGAGCTTTCAGCTGTGTTTGTAGGTGCACATATCAATCACGTAGGGACACACTTTCATGCTCGGCGTACTCTGCTCCGCTAAATATAAGCTTTTATTAAGCGTATTAGGTTGATTTAATTAAGTTTAATTTTCATTAATTTTCTGCCGGGATAATTATTTATCGTGTTCTTGTAGAGGGAACGCTCTAAATTTATAACATTAAGCAATTTTGCTGAACTGTTGAACTCAAATGCTTTTCTTACTGCATCTATTTATAAAACAGAATTAGAGCGATCTAGTGAGGATCTTTTTGTGCAATTATTAATGCATTTTTCGAAATACAACTCCAAAAATCATTTTGGTTTGGACGTGGAAAAAATTGCACATGTAAAAATTCTTTGTTGTGTAACTTTAAAAATGTAATGGAAATATTTTACGCGGAGAACTTCATTATTCATTTTTCAAATTTAACCTGTGATAGTTTAATAATATATTTTAAAAATTCATTGATCTATTGTGAATAATACGAAACAAATTTGAATTTATTTCAAAAATTTCATAATATCAGATAGTTAGTTGTGTTACCCCTGCCTTTTACTATTGTTGAAAGAATATAACTTCGGAATATAGTCTAAAATTGTAACTTTCTTTAACTTTACGAGGTTTACTAATGTCGTAGTTAGGCTTTAACAATTATTTTGAAATAGTTTATATCAATTGCAACAAATCTTAAACGCTTTTGTATGTTCGACTAATGGCTGAAATTTTCGAAATAAAAAGACAAGATAATTTCTTTTTACGGGCGAAGCCAATTCAGACTAATCACATTTTCTAAAAGCTGAGAAACATCAAGAACATGAAAATCGATATCCCTTAAAATCATCCAATTAAGCTAAGGTCAAGAGCAACTGATGCTACAAACAAGTCTTCAAAATAAAAATGGATAGAAGTTAGAGGGTTAATTATGATTAAATTCGTAAAAAGTAAACAGCATTGATATTTTTACACACCGGAGCTCTGGCTGGTTGATTGATCGACTCAAAAAACCGGTGCGAATGCAATGGTTTTAATTTCTGCAACTCGAAATTGGTAAGGGTGAACTTTCGCAATTTAATTTCGAGCTTCGACTCCCACACTAAATATGTAATAATTACGCAGTTTTGTGCAACACCTTCATTATGCATGCTGACGCTACGCGGTTGAATAAATCTCAGAAACAGCTACATGAAACTTTAAAGACGAGAAAACAGTAATTTGTCACTATACATCAGCTAGCCATTTTCCAAAGTAAGACTAGTTAATTAAAGACTGAACATTTGAACTCCCTAGCGGTTTTAATAAAATTAAATATAAAACGGTGACTATAGAGCAATATTAAAATCTGCAATTATGAATTTCGTGGTGTGGTAGCGTCTGTTTTGTGTTTCAAACGTCGAGTTAAAGTGTGCAATTGAAATAAAATGCGATCTATCTCGTTTTGTGTTTTATTCATGAGCATATCCTCTGCCATCAATAGTACATCGAATTCCATAAATTTCAAATTGAAGATGTTTGTCAATACACATCACGTACTCATTGTTTCTGAAACAATTTGGGGAGATTTGAGGAGGCACTTTCGCGTTTCCTCCTGAAATTTGATGTACCACAATGAAGTAACTGAACGTTCTGAAACTTAGTACATGTATTGATTTATAAAAAGCCTTGCCGGTAAAACATAAAAAAACCGTAACATTACGCTTGAACGTTTAAAACATGAAAAAAAAAAACTTTTGTTCAGTGAGTACGGTGAAAAGGGTGGTTTTAGCGGTTTTCGCTATTAAAAATTATGAGGTAAAGGAAAATATAACAAAATACAGTTATTTAATGATGATGTTGACACGAAAATGAAAACTAAAATCTTTATTTTCAGTGTAATTTTGTATTATGTTAAATTACAACATTTCTATGTATAATATTTTACTGACAGTTAAAACCAAATGGTGTTAGTCCGGGGTCAGAACATTTGCCAGCTCCGGGTTACCACAAACCCTTGCGTTTATCTTCAAAGAAATTCTACTTTATAAAGAATGTTCTGCGTTTTGCACGACTTATGACTGCATAGGTGGAAATGCTAAATAATTCTAGCAATTCCCAGTAGCCCCGTGCTAGTAATAAAATGCTCTTTGTTTTTTATCAAACCCAGGGAACCGTTAACCGAGATGTAAAATTGCATACCCACTTATTTGTACTTTATACATTTAAATAAACAATAAACATTTCCAATATACATCGGTAGTAAACTTTAATAAGCCCTGTAATAATAAACAGTGGAATGCCAAATATTTGATCGTAATAACGCCGACAATGCCTGCATTTAAAAACAAAATAGCCGAGCTTTTCTATTTATTTAAAACATGCATTTCATTAATACAATGCACATTTCATGGATGACGCACTAAAATAACCAAACACGTAGTTTGCTCGCTAAGCTAAAATTGTTTTATGGTGTTCATTGTTCAGGGGCATGACTTTTATTTTCCAGTGTGTGTTGTTCGCACAATTTTGGTAAAATATCTGCGTAGAATCTTCAACGACATAAAGAGATAATCTAGAAAGGTGGGTTCCTGGGATTCTAAGCGTCGGAGTCAAACAAAGCGACTAATCCTTATTTCCTAGCATCCGGAAAATTTCCTGTTCGAGATCTTTCGTGTCCTTAAAGTGGAAAGATCGTAAGCTAACATGACTGAAGAATAATTTTGTATCCGATCGAGTGGGTTCAAGATAAGTAGATAAAATTGTGTATGGTAAAAGCAAACCCGAATAGTGGTTTTGAAAGTTAACGAAGATATTTTCACTGATTAGAAAATGTAAAACAACGTGTTTATAAATTTGGGTTAGATAATGAGTATATTACAATACAAGAACGGTAATAGCACATTACCATGTTAGTTTTTAAGTTTGAACAAAAATTTCGTATTTCGGTTAAACTGAATTCAAACGAATTGTAGCTAGTTTACACTACATAGTTACTACGAGCGTCAAGTTTGTTTACAACGAATTCTAATCTATAACGTGCAATAAAAAAACATGTTTATTTACTGATTTAAAAGAGTGAAGATAAATTTATCACACTGCTGGAATCATTGATTTTCTGTTGTTTTTTATTTTGTACATTTTGTATTATTTGTTGTGTTTACTAAATCTTCCTGCAAATACATCAAACTGTGGTAAAACTAAAAAAAATCTCTAAAGTTGTTTACTTAGAATTTATTTCGCGTCTGAAGTGCAAGAAATGCTGCATAACTCCCACGACGTTTTTTTTTCTATAAAGATTAATTTTATACATTTTGATTGATGTTTTAAGTTTGTAGTGGGAAAAGCAATTTAGTTTCGAAAAGTGTAATACGACACGAATTAAACTTTGTGCTCATAGAACTTTATAGAACTTTTTTTTAAACAACCTTATTCTATTAAAAAATAAAAAATTATTTGTTGCAAAATGCCGTACGAGCAACAGATAACGTCTTCAAGTTGGCACTAGACGTCTAAACTGTTGAGCGTAGCCAACAAAAGCACATTTTTATTGATTGCAGCTTATATGATAAGGTTCAATCCAGTTCCTAGTTTAGCAGTTAAGCTTTCAACAAGAAAAAAAAGTAAATGCAATTTTTGGCGGACAAGTTGGATCTAATTTATCCTAGGGCCGATAGTTTCATCAACAAAATTACTGCTTTAGGAGACCTTCCACGAGATAAGAGACTTAAAAGCGCAATAAAGACCAACAAATTAATGCCGTACAACATTAAATCGTAAAGAATTCGTATTCCGCTCCCGCTGAATCTGATTAGCTCGGTAATACACTTTTCTCGTCAGCGTATTACGAATATTAGAACGACTTATTGGAAAAATGTGAACTACCGAGTAATTTTTTTTAGATCCGTCCATCAGTTAATGGAGAATTGAAATGCTTTCACATACAATACAGTCACGACGGGTGTTTAATACAAATCTAGGTTAACTAGTCTTGTTTCGGTATAAAAATAATAGGAGTAATTCATTATAAATTGATTTTAACATTTCTGTAAGTTTTAAGCAGTTTAGGAAACATTGGGTAAACTATTTCCAACGTAATTTAACTGGATGGACAAATCTGCATAAACATGTTCAGATATTTTAATCAATGTTCCTTTCACGACCACAGAACCCCATACAACTACATTTCAATAAATCACGTTTCCATAAATGATATCAGAAACCTCAAATATTTGAAAATTATGTCTAATTAAGCCGAAATATAACTGACGATATTGCAAATATGTATTAAAGAAAATATCTAGTGTCAAAATATGTATAATAAATTAAATTACAAACAGGGATTTTGACAGAAATGACGTGAGTTTTTTAACAATTCGTCGCCTGAGAACTTGTTTGATCCACAGACCAGAGTGCACTCAGGCTAATGTCGACTCTTCAGAATTTCTAAATTTTTAATCACAATTTTGGTGGTTATTTATTTTCCATACTTTCTCAATTTTTCGATATTTCGACTTCTCGACTTTTCGACTCTTCGATTTCTCGATCTTTTATTTTTCGATTTCTTGATGCCCCAGTTCTTGAATTTTTCGTTGTTTCGATTTTTTACTTTTGGGCTTTTCAATTTTTCGATTCTCCAATTTTTCGATGTTTCGATTTTTCGATTTGTCGGTTTTTCGATTTTTTACTTTTCAGATTATCGGTTTTTCGATATTTCGATTTTTGAATTACCCAACTTTTTTAAATTTTCGAGTTGCGATTTCTCGATTTGTTGATTTTTCAGTTCTTCAAAGCTTTAAAACTTTAGATTTTTCAATTTTTCGACTGTTTTATTCGATTTTTCAATTTTTCAACTTTTCGATATTTTAACATTTCAATTTTTTTAATTATAGGTTTTTTGGGTTTCTTGAGTTTTCAGTTCTTCTATATTTTAAGTTTTCAGTTTACGGAATTTTTATTGAACAATCAAAACATCGAAACATCTCTGTCAATCGAGATCTCCAAATATTTAAAGATCGAAAATTTAAAAATTCGGAAAATTGAAACAAAAAAATATAGTAGAACTGAAAATTCGAGAAATCGAAAAATCTAGAATTTTAAAAATTGAAAAATTAAAATATCGAAAAGTCGAAAAATTGAGAAATCGAAATACAAAATAGTCCAAAAATTGAAAAATTTAAAGTTTAAAAAACGAAAAACTGCAAATTCAAAAAAAAATCTAAAAATCTAAAAATCCAGAAGCTGAAAAATCGAAAAGTCAAAGAATTGAAGAACTGAGAAATCGAAACTTAAAAAAATCGAGAAATGGGAAAATCAAAAATAGAATAATTGAGAAATCGGAAAGCAGAAAATTTAGTAATGTAAAAATTTAAAAAGTTGAAAAACAGAAAAACTGAAGAATTGAAAAATAAAAACTCGAGAAATCTAAAAATCTAAAATTAAAACTTAAAAATCGAAATTTGAGAAATCGAAACCCCAGAATTTAAAAAATTGAAAAATTGAAAAATCGGATAACGAGAAAAATCGAAACATCGAAAAATTGGAAAATCGAAAAATTGAAAAACCCAAAAGTAAAAAATTGAAAAATTGAGAAATCCAAAAATCGAAGCAACAAAAAATTCAAAAACTGAGGAATCTAAAAATCAGAGGATCGAGAAATTTTTACTTTTCGGCTTTTCGATTGTTCTGTTTCGATTTTTAAATTTTAGATTTTCGAATTTTTATATTTTTGATTTTTTGATATTTGCTTTTCTCCATTTTCAATTTTACGATATTTTAATTTTTCATTGTTTTAAATTTTACATTTTTCGATTTTTTGATTTTTCAGTTCTTCAATATTTTTTCATTTTTCAATTTTTCAAGGTTCCAGAATTTTGAGTTTTTCGATTTCTCAGTTAATCTATTTTTCCCCATTTCTCGATCTCGCAAAGTTTCGATTTTTCAATTCTTCAATTCTTCAATTTTTCGATTTTCCAAATTTTTTATTTTTCAATTTTTCAATTTTTTTAAGTTTGTGATTTTTCGACTTTGCAGTTTTGACTTTTCGATTTCTCAATTTTTCAAATTTTTGATTTCCCAGTTTTTGAATATTTCGTCCAATTTTCATTTTTCAGTTTTCCGCGTCTTCAATTTTTCTTCAGTAGAAGAAAATTGGATTGTCGAAACTGAGATATTTCAATTTTTTCGTATTTCGGCTTTGGAATTTTTTAATATTTCGACTTTTCAATTTTTCGATTGTTTTATACTTCCATTTCTTAATTTTTTAACTTTTTGATATTATAACTTTTCAGTTTTTGAAATTTTAGGTTTTTCGATTTCTTGAGTTTTCTGTTCTTTATATTTCAATTTTTCGATTTTCCAATTTTTCCATGTTTCGAAATATAAAAGGACAAAATCGAAAAATCGAAAAGTTAAAAGTAGAAAAATTGATAAATCGAGAGATTGAACAATAAAAAAATATCGAAACATCCCAATTTCGATAAATCAAGATCTAAAAACATTTAAAAATCGAAAATTTAAAAATTCGGTAAATTGAAAAATTGGAATATAGAAGAAATGAAAATTCGAGAAACTGAAAAATCTAGAATTTTAAAAATTAAAAAATTAAAATATCGAAAAGATGAAAAATTGAGAAATCGAAATACAAAACAGTCGAAAAATTGAAAAATCTAAAGATTAAAAAACGAAAAACTGAAAAAAAAATAAAAAATCGAAAAATCCAGAAGTCCAAAAATCGAAATATTGAAAAATCTCAAAATTGAAAGAAATATCAACAAATTAAGAAATTAAAAGATTGGAAAATTGAGAAATCGAAAAACCAAAAAAGCAAAGTCAAAAAATCGAAAAATCAAAGAATTGGAGAACTGAAAAATCGAAACTTTGAGAAAGGGGACAATCAAAAATAGATTAATTGAGAGAACGGAAAACTGCAATTTTCGCAACGTCAAAATTTGAAAAATTAAAAAACAGAAATACTCTAAACATGAATAAATCAAAAAATAAAAATTTGAAAATCTAAAAGTTAAAAATATAAAAACTGAAAAATCGACAAATCTGGAAAACCTTAGAATTTAAAAAATCAGATAACTTGAAACATCGAAACATCGAAAAATTGCAAAATCGAAAAATTGAAAATTCCAAAAGTAAAAAATCGAAAAACTGAGAAATCCAAAAATCAAAACAACCAAAAATTCAAAAACTGAGACATCGAGAAATCGAAAAATCAGAGGATCGAGAAATTGAGGAGTCGAAAGCCGAGAAAAAAAGTTATATATTGAAAAATTGATGAATCGAGAAATCGAACAACCAAAACATCGAAACATCTGTTTTCAATAAATCGAGAAATCAAAAAATTGAAAAATCGAAAAATTTTAAAAAAGAAAAATTGAAACTGAAAACTCGAGAAATCGAAAAACTTAAGGTTATAAAAATTGAAAAATTAAAACATCGAAAAGTTGAAAAATTCATAAGTCGAAGTATAAAAAACCTAAAATTGAACAAAAAATTGAAAATCCAAAAAGTAAAAATCCAGAAATCAAAAAATCCAGGAGTCCAAAATTCGAAAAGTCAAAAAATGGAAATATTGAAAAATCTCAAAACTGAAAGAAATATCCAAAAAATTGGAAAATTGAGACATACACTAAAACTAAAAAAGCAAAATCGTAAAATTGAAGAGCACAAAAATTAGAAATTGTAATTGAAACACAGGAAAACTGAGAAATAAAAAAAAAATCGAGAAATCGAAAATTTGAAGAATGGAAAATTTGAAAAAGCCCAAAATTGAAATATGGAAAAACTGAGACATTTAAAATCGAAAAATAGAGAAATCGAAAAGCCGAAAAATCTCAATAGCGTATTTATAAACCACAAGTTCAGGATTATGCTACTTTTTAACATTTAAATAACATAACGTGTAAGGTAAAAACTCAACACGGTTTCATAAACCGTAATCGAAGGATATAAAATTTAAATTACATCCACTATTGTAAAATTTCATTGTTGGTGACAAATTTTGGTGGGTGTTTTACCATTTGATAATACAATTTGAAATGTAGATTTTGTTATTCGGGAACATTATGTATTAAATGGTTAAAATGTTCTTTGTTCACTTATTCGTTGTAAAGTCCGACTAGATGGTCGAAACGGGTTAGTTCTTCGTAGTGGATGTGTATTAGATCAGCTCTAACGAAAGTTGGCTTGTAGATAAATCGCTTAGAGACGATATTGGCCTGAGTGCGCTCTGGTCTGTAGATCAAACAAGTTCTCATGCGACGAATTACCTATATAAAATATGTTAATAAAATACTTCTCTGTTTATTTTTATATGGAAAGCAAGATCAAGATAATAAACTTTATCCAAGTCAAGTCTGAATAAAAATTCATTAACTCTTGTCTTAGAAAAATGATTAGTGAATAATTGAGATTAATGGCGGAAAATACTATTGTATTATATCTAACTTAATTTAATAATGCAAATTTTATGTAAAAATTAGTATCAGGGTTGTTATAACTTTAGTAAACTTTTTGAGCATTTCACACTTCACTGAGTTGTTCAAAACGAAGTGAAATTTATCAACCGTTCTGTTTTATTGGGGGATATATTGCATGCTTGACGTACTTTAGTTTCCCTTCAAAGTATGTATAAGATTATTTTTTGATATAAATGTATGGAGATATTTGTTTGTTTTAGGTATCGATAAACGATTATATTTTAGTGTAATAAACGAGAAATTTGTGCTTGATAAAAGAACTATTGGTAATTATAGGAAATAAATAAAATAAATAGTTTGACAAATATCTGTCTGCGTGTTTTTGACGTTTCACAGGCAATTAAATACGAAAATGTAAGTTTCCCACATCTTGTCTTTGGATAGTCAAACTAAGTTTAGTGTTTTAAATGTACTTTAAAATTGTTTAATTATATATTAATATATTTTTGTTAAAAGTAAGCTCCAAAGTGTATATGGTGTTGATTGCGCTTTAAAAAATCGTTACATATATTTTATGCTTCATTTGCATTACTGTCTCCGATGCAGTTTAGTCCAAAGCACTCTTCCGTGGTGTTTTTTGTGCAGACGATCAGAGCTTGCGTTCCATCAAATTTTCTACGTAAACCTTTGTACAAATACAAACACAAGCTACAAAGCTTTTATCGAAACTGCGGTCTAAAAGCCAAACAATGACTGTATTGTGTCTGCAGTTTAACTGGAATTAAAATTAATTATAGAGATGGGCGAGAGCGTACTTCGATCGCTGCTAATGAAGCTTCGACTGGATGCTTTTATCATTGACCGAAATTTTAAGTAATAACGGGTGGTAATTTTACTGTACCACATACGGACAGAAATATTAAAAAATGCCAGGCCATAATAAACTGAATGGTATTCTTTACCCGAGAAAAATTGGGTATTAAATATTCATCATAATGAATCCTTTTGTTAGCTGGTTGCTATAGGCATCAGGAGCAGAGGAACCGGTTCGAACCAAATATTAAGTTGTCATTGTGAGGTGGTATTAATATAATCTCCTTTACAATCAGCTGGAATGACGTGAATATTGGAATATTTCACAGAGCGAATTAATTAATTCACCAGGAAACCTCACAGTTTTTTTCAAAATTTCAGTAAGTAATTAACACGCTGTTTTAAGCGGATAAATTACATGCTATCCATTATTTATTTGTTTGTCTGGATTTTTCTAACATGATACACTGAGATTTTGATTGTAGGTCCAGTTCGTGTTACATTTGCAAAATTGTGTCAGCAGTGGGATATTTGTGTTCTATTGATTCAGAAGTTAATCTTTAAAATGTGCTTAAGTAAATGCAACTGAATTATTTCTGTTCATCCTTCCGGTTATTTTTAAAACAACAAGTGTTTCCAACACCGTGTTCGATGTTTTCGCTGGTTGTTGCGTAATCGCCGAGCATGCACTTCCACTGGAAAAATCGGATTATTCATAGTCAAGTATAACAGGAAATCCGGTGGAGGGCTTTTCGATTTGGATTTAAGCCATCCTTCTAAAAAATTTAAACTAGGAAAACATTCAATTGCTCTTCACAAAATACTAAAATCTGATTGAAGCTTGTAGGAAATCGGCATAGTGCTCGAAGTTTGCGCGATAAATTATTCATAAGGTTACCCGAAACATTATCTCCCAGTGTCGATGGCATACGTAGAGGTCTTTTAAAATATCTGGATAGCTAATCGCTCAGGTGATCAATATTGCACAACCTTAATGAAAAGAAAACATTTTCAGATAAGCCCGATGTTTATATTAGCGCCGTAAACCTGAATACTTTGGAGTGCTTCAAAATGGAACTTTTAGCCCTTCTGTTTACTTAAATTTCAAAACATTGCCTACATGTTTTTGTAATTACGCAAACAATCAGTACTTCCCAAGTGAATTTTGGAACTGGTGTTTTCGTTCTGAATCAAAAACTCACACCTATTCAGTGACGTGTGTTTCGGGGAAAAAGTGAACCTGAGTGCTGTGCAAGAAAAACAGAAACCATCGCAAGTAAATTTACAAATATTTGACTGACCCTTGTTTAGTCTTTTTGAGTGGAAGGGAGACTGAAAATAAACGAAAATGTTCATGAAAATGTATGGAGTGGGATTTTCGTGGAAGCTACATTTTAAGAGAATTTTTATTAACACGGATAATAATATGAGTGCATTTATGGCCTCAGATTCCTTTTTAATAAGATTTTGGGTACTGAACATTTTCAAAAAAAAAAAAATTAACTGGTGTTAAAATACTGAAAAAAATCATGCGAGTGGAATAATTCGGAAAACTTAAAGAGTAACATGCTTATATTCACTTACTACATAATGTTTCGTGTATGAGGTGAAAGATAAAAAGGCCGTTTTAATGACGGAACAAATTAATAGGAATCACTTAAGTAGCCAATTAATTTCCTCGAGTTTTGAGTTGACTTTTTAAAGTCTTAATTTTGTGCAAATTATATTCAAGCAATTAAAAGTCTTCAAATAATTAAACGATGCTTCACAGAAAAGAGAACGAGTAAAAAAATATCGATTTCGTGTGTTTGTAATAACGACGGTGTAATTGAAAGTGGGGTGCTCAACATGTTCATTAATGTTCTACAATGTTATACGTTTGCTAACAGAACTATAAAGGGATTAGCAACTGTCCGGTGTATCTGACCTGAAGCGATTCTGCCAAATTCGCCCTTCAGAAACGTTTAAAACACATTACTGTCCCGCTCAGCTAACATTTGGTGAATTATTTTTTCGAATAGCCCTTAATTAAAAGGTACTGATGTGTAATTTCCCTCAAGTCCTAATGAACACCATTTAGAATGGACACCGACTGATAAAGTATTTTTTACAGAATGAGTGGATTTTTTACACATTGTAGTGGGAAAACTGTGAGGGAAATTGCGCTGGAAATTGGAGTGGATGATAATTAAAAGTGTTGATATGTATAACTAAATAGTTTGATGTGGTTTCAAAATGATTTTTTAATGCCTACGTAACTGTGGAAATTATTTAGTAATAAAGTTATTAACATCTAGTATCCATAATTTGGAATTTTCAGAGGAATGCTTATATAATTATATATAGAATGTATGTATATTTAAAGCCAAATGCAACATATTCAGTAAAAACAATTGAAACAACAAAATAAATAATATTACTTATTGTTCTATGTCGATGTTTCTGTTAAAGGTTAAAGTTTTCTAAAATTCTAAACTTAGAACATATTCCTTCGCTTTGTTGAACATATGTATTTATATTTTTACTGCAAATGTTATTTTCTTTACTTTCGTTTTTAAGCTGTATTCTTACCTTGAAATGTTTGTTGAGACAAATTCTAACGTTTATCATGCACTCCTTTTCTTGCAATTTGTATATCTAGCAATATCTATTTTTAAATATTTTCCTATCTAGCGATTTGAATATCTTGCAAACATTTAGACCCGATTTATAGAAAGCGAAATTAAGGTTAATTCGCGATTAACTTTTAATTGAGGTCCGTTGCTAGGCAACGTGCATGTTTTAACCAATCACGGGCTCATATTCCACATTTTAATCCTCCGTTAAATTAATCGAGAATTAAATATTTAATTCGCTTTTCTGTAAACCGACCCCTAATTATTTTGTCAAAAAATACAAATCCAACATATTTTTGGTTTTCATTATTTTTTAAGAGAAAATTCATGGCCTCTATTTAAATCCAGATTTTCCTTCTAGATATTTCGTCATCGAGGTCTTTCTCGAATACCCATCGCGACTTCCGCTTCCAGTCTTTTCTTTAGCGAACGCCTCCCGGCCACCGTCACCGTAAAAACAATATTATAAAAATTCTTCCTTTCAATAAGTAAGTATTTCATAGTTGGTTAGTTAGCCATTAAGTGAATTTTGACTTTTCAGTGATGGCTAAAATAATGCTTATTTTGATACTTTTTTTGAGTTTCACACTTCGTGCAATACGAAAATGAAGGTTTACTCTTTGTGTTTATTGATTTGTCGCCAGTAATTCTTTGTCTTTAGAAATCTCACCTTACCTTATACGTTCCACCAACTTTATCAATTCAAAAAATCAAATTTTATAGTTTATTTCAAAAAAAGTTTGACAAAACTTTGAATGAACAAAAATTTATTATTATATCTTGCAAAAAAACAACTGATGATATCAAAATATTATGAAAAGCAATCTTTATTGAAACGCAGACTTTGATATTCTACAGTACTGCATAAGCTTTTTGAATTTTTTTTTTTTAATTTTAAGCACTTAAAATTAATTAATGTTTTCTTGTGTAATATGTGGTCTTATGTTTAGACAGAAATTCCCTAGCCCCTGAAGTACAACTAAACAAATCCAGAGTTTTAGAAAAAAAAACATTTCGTCTCTCCTACATTAGTATAAAAATCTGGGGGCCTAGGACAATAAATCAAGGCAGATTCACAAACCACAAGTCTGGAGTATGTTATTTTATAAAATTTAAATAGTATTTACCATGCAAAATGTTAAGATGACGTCACCAAATAGTTGGTGGACGTGATTAGATAAATTTTGGTTTGACCATGTCATTATATTTCTAATATATACATATAACGGTCGGTTCGCTAGTTCACAGACAGACATACAGACAGACAGACAGACCGAGTACATACGACAGACAGCTAGAAAAGCTATTTCATACTTTAAAGATCATGAAATATCGAGAGCACATGAAAGTAGCCGTATGCCGGACGACCCTTACTACGATACTTCCAAATACTTCCTTAGCTTTTATAAGAAAGTGAACGACAAAACAAAAGTTTATTTCTCTGGTCATCTCGAGAAAATTCGTTACTTCAGCCCCAAAAGTCTAGTTAAGTATAATTTGAAATAATAGCATGTTTTTTCTTCCCGAGCGTAAGCTAAGGAAGTATTGTAATAGTGTCCATTATGTTTTTTGACGTTTTATGATCTCCAGAGTGGAAAAAATATGCCTACCGAACCAATTTATAGCAAATTTTAGATGTCTGTTTGGAATATCGTGTAGATGGTACGACGCTAACCAATATTTGTCAGCCCTACAAACAATTTTATGAAGTCACCTCAAAATTTCGCATGGTAAATGTTACTTAAATTTTATAAAATAACATATTCTATTTGTGGTTTATGAATCCGAATTGTTTTTCCTAAGCATCCACGTTCTGTAAGCGGTTGAATGGTCGAATGTTTCTTACACTGTGACAGCTATTACACATTTTTCTTAAAAAACGGGATTCGTTTGATTGTACTTCAGGGGGAGGCAACTTCTGTCTAATAATATTCGACAATTTTTTTTAGTTTTTGGTTTATTGATGGGTTTATTATTTTTAGCTTAGGCATACAGATATGTACCCTAATTTTTTTTACTCAAAAATGTGAATATATTGAAAATTCGTCATCAAAAAATCTTTGAATTTGATATAAAAATATATAGGGTGTTGCGTTTAAAAAGTACAACTATGTGTGTAAATTCCCAACGAAACATCCTGTATATTTCAATATAATTTTAAATTGTAGTTTTAAATGAGTTTTACCTCACAGGAAGTGCATAACTTTCGCCGTCAGATCGTTGGAACACTCTGTATGTTATTATAATGGTTTTAAGTTATTTAGACAAAACTTCCCTCGTTCCTTAAATACAACCGACCAAATCCAGTTTTTTCGAAAAATTGTAAAATTTCATTTAGCAAAATTCTATTTACTTTATGATAACACCTTTAAGTCAAAAATATCAATAATATAAGTAAGGATGGGATTCGACACACACAGGGCAGAGAACAAAGTTGTAAAGTAGTTGCTATAAAAGGCCGATTCATAAACCACTAGTACAGGAGCATTTTATTTCATCAAATTGAAATAACCTTAACTGCACAAAATGCTGAGGGGACGTCATCAAATTATTGGAAGGGGGGTAAGAATTATAAAACTTTTTGAGAAGAATCGGTCCGGTAGTTACAGAAATTGTCTGTCTAAAAAAAATCGTTACAAACAGACTTGTCTTTTGAGGTAATTATTTGTAATTGTAAACTTTTGGGTTCTTTTTGCTATAAGTTGTGCGGAAAAGAAATTACTAATCTTTTAGTTTTCGGAAATGAGTACAACAAAATTTTAGAATTTGTGACATTTTTTTTTTAATTTAAATCTAAAAATTGGTCGAAGAAATTCGTTCGCCCCAAAAGTCCATTCCAACAAACCCTGCTTCTTTGAGAAATTATAAGATTTGATTTAGCGAGGTTTTACTTTGGATTTCCCGAGGGTAAGCGAATTTATTGTAATGGAGTCTGTCGGCCGATGACACCTACAGTACGAAGAAATAGGTCTCCCGTTTCCGTCTGTCTGTCCGTTTGTCTGTTCGTTTGTCTGTGCGTCTGTCTGTCCGTCTGTCTGTCGTCTGTCTGTCGTCGTCTGTCTGTCGTCCCGGATTTTTGTTAGACACATATTCTTCTTCTTAAATTATTTATATTAGGAATATAATGTAGATGGTAAAATGCTAAACAAAATTTGTCGAATCATCGCCACCAATAATGTGATGACCTCACTTCAAAATTATACACAGTAAATGGGTTTTAAATTATATAGAATAACATAGTCCTACGTGTAGTTTATGATTATATTTAATTTTGAATCTGCCAAACTGAATGCTTTGAAATCTTGCAGATGTTTTAAATTTATGGTAAGCATAATAATTTTTTAATCAAAATATATTCCCTTATCTCCTCCAAAAACTGATGACGTCATCTCAAAATTTTGCCGGATAAATACTATCTAAACTATGCAAAATATGATCAGTCTGTACTTGTGATTTATCGCTGCATTCATATTTTTTTAATTTGCTTAAACAGGGTAACTCAAAAAAATTAATGACTGGTTTGTTAAAAAATAAACATCCAATCAAATTTAGGAATTTAGCTCGTTACTATAGAAATTTGCAATTTAACACCTTTTAAATTCAATAAGTTTTTACAAGTTTAATAGGGGTAAAATCAGTCTTTTCTTAGCAAGTGCTAGCCCCGCCCACCCGCCCCCGATTTTCTCAGAGGATGTCATTTGCGAAAATAAGTTTTACCTTACATGATCGTTTTCCGGGTTGGAGCCGTGTAAATTGATCAAGTGACAGGGTTCCAACCTGGAAAACGATCATGTATTGATTCCGGCCTTGGAAGCCTCCGAAATTAAGTTTTACCTCAACAAGTACTAGCCCCGCGCACCTGCCCTCTATTTTCTCAGAGGGTATGGGATTTGACAAAATCAGTCTTGTCTTAGCAAGTAGTAGCCCCGCCCACCCGCCCCTATTTTCTCAGAGGATATGTCATTTGCCAAAATAAGGCTTATCTTATCAAGTACTAGCAAGTACTATCCTCTGAGAAAATGAAGGGCGGGTGGGCGGCGATAGTACTTGGTAAGATAAGACTGATTTTGGCAAACGGCATACCTTCTAAGAAAGTAACGGGTAAAAAGAGTAATAACTCAAGGTAGATTCATAAACCACAAGTACAAAAGTATGTTATTTTCTACAATTTAAACAGTTATAGCAAAAAGATTGAGCTGAAGTCATCTAATTGTTGGTGGGGATTATCAGACAAATTTTGTTTAGCATTTTACCATCTACTTCCTAAAGTACCTAAAATTTAATAACAATATTTTTACTTTACCTATATATGTTATAAGTGTTCCCGTGAATCTATCGATCTCTACTTGTAAACTGATCCAAAAAAATCTTTTATGAAATATGTTTAAAGGCGTGGAAGGTTCTATAGAAATTTTTTCAGTGCAACTATAGTTCATTGTCTAACTAAATGTTCGTATCATAAATTGACGTTTGAAGACTCAAATCTCTCATAATCACAACAATTCTAAATTTCAGACAGATTACAACGATAAAAACGCCAATGGACGATAAAACGTACAAATTACACTCAATGCACCTGAAATTAGAAGAGCTGAATATTTCCAGGATTACTCTCAAAGGCTTTCAGCACAATGGTGGGTAATAACATACACGCATATGAACGATCTATTATTCTATGTGGCTTTGTTTATATCCATTCGAGTTACGTTAGCTACGCTTTATTAAGCAGATTGTTGAAAAACGTTCGAATTTTTCTTGCAAAGTGATCAAAAGAAAAGTGAGTTTTTGCCGAGACAAAGTTGCTTTGTTTTCTTGTGGGTTTAGTTGGAGGAGATCGTGAGTTAATATTGCCCGAAGGCAGCTACTGTGCGTCCTCCGCCAATGTATTCCTTCATAATAAGATTATATCTTATTCGCATCACAAAGAGCAGGTGAGGAAGGTTACCAAAGTAAACAATCCGATAACTCAGACTGGATGTGATATGGCAACATCAAAATACGAACACGTTACTGTATAGTAAGCCCTCTGGACAAATTCAATTAAGCCTCTCCGTGGATGCTGTTATTGGTTTCTGGGATTTAATGTCGTTAATTACGTCATTCTTGAGAAATTCGACATATTTATTTCAGTGTGTGCCGTATTAATTACGAGCCGAGTGATAAAACAAAGAAAAAACTTTTTCGATCAGAGGGATCCTTTAAATAAGTATTTGGATTCCTTTGAAGAGGCCGCCTAATTTAAATAGCAAACTTCTCTCGGCTAATAAGTTTGCTTCAAAGCTCCAGCAAATGAGTCCTATCGTTTCAAAACACTAATTTGTTTTCGCGCAACGGTTATCAAAATAAACTTTTTTAGTTGTTGACTTGCTTATTTTTCCTTTTATTTCTTAAAGAACTCGGATCTTATTAAAATTTACTACTAGCTCTTGTTGGATGTTGCGGCAGAAACAGGTATATAAGGATCTTGCTAAATAACTGCTCCTGAGAATCTCAGGACTTAAAATAAGGAATATCTTAAAGCAACGCATATTTTAAAACAAAACTGCAATACCTGCTAGTCAAATATGTAATTTTGTTTCTTTCATTCAAGTTTATGCTTTTGCTGACCTTAATCTTTAAATATAATAGCTACTTTTTTTAAAACTGTGTGGATATATTTTTGGGGACAATAGCACGCTTTTACAATTTAAAACCAAGTCGATTTATGTACATACACAAAACACTTTTGCATTATGCTAAGAACAGAGCAAGAGTTCTCATTTTAATTCACCGCTCGAATCCATTGGACTGAATGTGGAAACTATTCCGGCTTCAGTTGGTTTACATTTGGAGCAACAAATGTTGAAATTACCATGCGTAATGTAATTTTACTACATTATTATATTATTCACCAAAGATCTCATATCCTTATCTAGTTTCTGGAAATATTATCAATTTAAACGCACACTCTGTCCACAAAGTTGACGCGTTTCAATGATAATGTTGGTATAGGAAGACGATTAAGCTCAAATTCATTGCTATTCGGATTTCTAAGACAAACTGTGTTTAAAATAATAAACACACAGTAATGTAACAGGGTTATTTTCTAGAAAATCTAATTTCACAGGTCACAGAATACGAAAATATAGGATTCCCGTTTCCGTCTGTTTGTTTGTTGTCTGTCTGGAATTCATTGCATACTTGGATAATCTTTGTTGGAAACTGTGAAACTGATGTTGAAATTTTAATCTTACTCATAATCTGGCTGTTTATCCTGTCCAAAACCGTGATGACGACATATAGGAAAATATTTATTAAATCAATAAATTTCATTTCCAATGCGTATTACGACATTCATGTTTAATGCTCTGAAATTGTAATATAACAATATTTATATTAAATGAGTGTATGTATGCGTTTATGGAAACGAAAATATTATGTCTCTATTCTGTTTGCTCTACTGTATACAATTCTCTTTGAAATTAAATAATAATATTTAGGAAAATCACATAGAAACATGCATTTACTTAGAATAAATCATGGTTATGTTATGGTTATTTTTATATTTAGGGTATTATGAACATGTTTATGCCTTTGTGAGATCTGAGGGAGACAAGCCGAAGACTTCAGTTCGGGGACTTTTAAGGCTCCCGGAGGCAATAAATGTCAAATAATGTCGGTGGTAATACGACATTTTATGTTTCACCTTAAATGAAAAATATTAAGTATGAAATATGAAATATCAAAGTAACTATGAAATTTGTCATTGAAATTTCATCACGAGCAGGTAATAAGTGATCGTTTCTAAGGTACCACATGATCGAAAAAAATCTTCTTTAATGAGAAATAATAAAAACTAAAATTTTTTTTTCGACTAGATATTAGTAGCCGACAATGATTAGAAACATAAAAAATGTTTTATTCAGTTATTACTTTGTTTTAAACATAATAACTAATCTACACTAAGAGTTGTAACTACAAAATGTTTACTTGATTAGGTAATCAATGAATTTTTCACTTGTAAATAATGTACACTTGTGGCCAGAAAATCTTGGACGTCGATGTATTCAAGTCATAAAATGTGAAATACTTTCCAGTATTGTAACCTTATTATTTAAATAAGTGGAAATTTTCTCACCTTTGAAGTTCATATATTCCCACAAATCCAGCTTCATCGTACAATTATAACATTTAATTTTGTGTTTTTTTTTTAACCTCATAAGTTAAAAAAGATAGATAATACCAATCGCAGTATAAGAAATAAATATTATACAAATATACAATGTAGATTTTTTCCAAAAATTTGCATACCCAAAGCAAATCAAGGTAGATTCATAATTCACAAATACAGGAAAATGTTATTTTAGAAAATTTAAATAACATTTAGGAAGCAAAATTTTCATCAAATTGTTGGTGAGGATGATCAGACAAAAGATTTTATTATCCACACAACATTTCTAACATACCTACATATAAAATTTAACAATAGTTGGTCCGGTAGTTTCGGGGATTATCTGTCCAATAATCGACATAGACGACAGACAGTCAACAAACAGACGGAAACAGGAGACCTATTTTTTCTTACTCAAGGGACCATGAAACGTCGGAAAAACAAAAAAGTAGCCATTCTCTGGATAGGCATCATCAAATTGTTGGTAACTGAAAACCACTGAAATTTAATGTTAAAAAAATTATGCTGGCAACACCTGCGCGTTCTGTGTTCAATTTGACAATTACGATCAAATAACCATCAAATAAATTGTCAAACTGCTGGAATGTCAACATCGTTACTTAAAAAAAATTGGTGGTCTACTAGACGGCTTTTTATTCGATCTTATGGTATTAGTATAAAAGGCTATTACACTGTTTGAATTTATTTGGTAAAATTTTGAGATGACGGTACCAATTGATTGGGGAATAAACGGATACATTTTGATTAACGATTTACCATCTTACAAGCATACGGTTGTACAATTTCAAAGTTAAACAGTAACTGTTGCTATACAATTTAGATTTTTTTGCGAAAATCTGGATGCCTGCAAGTATAGGGGTAAGTTATTTCATCAAATTTAAATGTATAACATTTCAAAATGGTTGTCGACGCAGTAGGCTATGATGTGCAAACCCAGCTTTAGATTTAGTAACAAAAAAGTGACTAGATGTTTTTTATCAGTTTGAGAACACAAAGAAAGAAGTTCGTTACCACAGCGACAAACTGATTCATGTTCCTTTTCGTTTAGAAACGGAATTGGTTTTATGTTAGCAAGCATTAGCCCCGCCCATCCGCCCTTTATTTTCTCATAGGGTAGTACTTACTAGTACTTGCTAAGATAAGTCTTATTTTGGCAAATAACATATCCTCTGAGAAAATAGGGGCGGATAGGCGGGGCTAGCTCTTGCTCAGATAAAACTGATTTTGGCAAACGCCATATCCTCTGAGAAAATAGAAGGCGGGGCAAGTACTTGAAAAGGTAAAACTTATTTTGACAAATGACATAAACTCTGAGAAAATAGGGGGCGGGTGGGCGGGGCTAGCACTTGCTAAGGTAAGACTGATTTTGCCCCCTATTAAACTTGTAAAAAGTTGTTAAATTTAAAAGGTGTTAATCTGCATATTTCCATTGTAATGAGTTAAATTCCTAAATCTGATTGGATATTTATTTTTTAACAACTCAGTCATCAATTTTTCTGAGACACCCTGTATAAGCAAATCAAAAAAATATTAATTATGTATTAAAAATGAATCACAAGGATAGATTCATCATATTTTGCACATTTAAGATAAGATATATTCAGCAATATTTTGAGATGACGTCATCAATTTTTTAGGGAGAATGAGCAAATACATTTTGATCAAAAATTTACCATGCTTATGATAACTTTAAAACATCTCCAAGATTTCAAAGCAATGGGTTTTGTAGTTCCTGATTAAATAAATAAAATAAATTCACGCATTCATTAATTTTTTTGAGTCACCCTGTATATGCGAATCCAAAAAAATATGAATGGATTGATAAATCACAAGTACAGAGTCGTCATATTGTACATTTTAGATAGAATTTATTCGGCAAACTTTTGAGCTGACGTTATCAATTTTTTGGAGAGAATAAGTAAATATATTTTGATTAAAAATTTATCATGCTTATTATAACTGTAAACCATCTGCAAGATTTCAGGGCATTCGGTTTTGCAGATCCAAATTAAATTGCAAAATGTTGTTTTATAATATTAACTTTTTTTTTTAATTTGGACGTTTCGGGTAATAACCTAATACGGAGTCATAAACTACATGTGGAAGACTATGTTATTTTATACAATTTAAAACCCGTTTACTATGTGCAGTTTGAAGTGACCTCATCATATTATTGGTGGCGATGATTAGACAAATTTTTTTAGCATTTTACCATCTACATGATATTCCTAATATAAATACAAAATTTAACAATTTTATTGAGCCGATAGTACTTTCGGAGATTATCTGCCTAATAAAAATCCGGGACGACAGACAGACAGACGAACAGACAGACAGACGGACAGACAGACAGATGGACAAACAGACCGACAGACAGACAAACGGACAGACGGAGAGGCAGACGGACAGACAGACGGGCAGACAGACGGACAGCAGACGGACAGACGGACAGAGAGACGGATAGACGGGTAGATAGTCGGACAGACAGACGGAAATGGGAGACTTATTTCTTCGTACTCTAGGGGTTATGAAAGGTCGAGAAAACGTCAAAGTAGAGGGTCGGCCAACGAATTCGGGTACAATACTTCTTTCACTTACGCTGGGGAAGTAAAAATATAGATAATTACAGTGTAAGAAATAAACGATATACAATATGCAATGTGGATTTTTTTCCAAAAATCTCGATACCCAAAGATAAAATCAAGGTAGATTCATAAATCACAAATACATGGAGTATGTTATTTTCGAACATTTAAATAAAATTTGCGATGCAAAATTTTTATATGACATCACCAAATTGTTGGTGAAGAGGATCAGACAAATTTTGATGAACATTTTACCGTCCATACAACATTCCTAAAATACATATAAAATTTGACAATAGCTGGTCCGCTGGTTTTGCAGATTATCTGTCCAATGAAGATGACATAGACGACAGACGACAGCCAGACAGACAGACAACAAACAGAGGGAGTCATGAAACGTCGAGAAAACATTAAAATTTAATGTTAAAAAAGATATGTTGACAGGTTTGACTTGACAATTATAGTCAAATAACTGTCAAAATGCTGCATTATGTCAACAACATTATTTTAAAAAGAAATTTGTTGGCCTAGTAGACGACTTTTTTTGATCTTATAGTATAAAAGGCTGTTATACATTTTGAGATTCGATACAATTTTAGATGGCGTTATCAATTGTTTGGAGGAATAAACGGATACATTTTGATTAAGGATTTACTACCTTGCAAGACTCAGAGCATTCGGTTGTACAGTTTCCAAGTTAAACAGTAACTGTTGCTATACAATTTTGATTTTTTTGACAAAATTTGGATGCCTGGGGTAAAAAGTCAAGGTAGATTCATAAACCACAGGTACAGGGATATTAATTTTAAATATATAATATTTCAAAACAGTTGTCGACGCAGTAGGCTATGATGTGCAAACACAGTTTTAAACGTAGTTAAAAAAAAACGACTACTTGTTAATTTTATCAGTTTAAAGTTATATTTAAAAAAAATACAAAGAAAGAAGTTCATGATCACAACGACAAACTGATTCAAGTTCCTTAAATTAGTAAAACAACCAATTTAAAACTATGCAGATTACACAGCCGACTCAAACACGTTTCTAACAAGATAACTGAAATGTCAATTTCAAAATTACTATACTTGATGTAAGTACTACCAACTTTATTTAGAATTGTCACAACCATCTGTGTCAACAACAATTCTGAAATAAACAACAGCATTTACTTTCCAAAATCTACCACCCAAACTTTGACAACAATCGGTCTGGTAGTTTCGTAGATTATCTGTGTAATAAAAATCAACAGTAGATAAACAGTGTGGAACAAAAATTTTTATTAAAAAACAGAGAAGGGTAAACAATAAAGGGATAGTTTTATTTGTAAAACCTATGGTGAGCTCTATTTCTTAATACAAAACTGTTGTTATACCCATGACACCGAAAATTTCAACAAACTGTCGACGTGGCATGCTATATGACTTGTGACTTATCATTCCAAAGATATTTCACACAGTTTGTTCCCAAAAAATATTTGCACTCAAAAAAATTTAGGTACGATGTGTGATATTTCACTTGATTTTTTCAAAATCTTGGCATACCAATGATAATACTCGTAGTTGATAATCGCTACCATTTTACTTGTTTTTTTTTTTAAATTCTGCAGTTCGATGTTTTGTTTTTGGTGTCTCCTAAAAATGATCGTTCGTGATTGATTATTATACTATTTATACACATTATATTTCTAATGCTTTGCAATTTTTTTTTCAAAAATAAAAAAATGTCTTTAGGATAGCAATGGGGATGAATATTATTAGTTCGGCAGTTCAGCACCATATTTCTAGGAATAGACTCTTTCCTTCAGATTCCAATACTCCAACATTTTTACTTTAGCAGATGTAGCTAAAGCAAAAAAATTGTAAAAAAGTCATTTTGACGAATGTCTAATTTTAAACATCTCCTTATCTACGTTTTTCTTTATCTATTCTGGGGCACGAAAACGAAGAAAGCGAAACCAATTTTAATTACAACACTGGAAAGAATCTGCAGAAAAATTGGAGAAGGCAGCAGAGCACGATGAACAA
Organism: Zophobas morio; assembly: GCF_036711695.1. Lineage (NCBI taxonomy): Eukaryota > Metazoa > Arthropoda > Insecta > Coleoptera > Tenebrionidae > Zophobas > Zophobas morio. Next base: position 14,589,197 of record NW_026972107.1, read on the forward strand.
AAGTATTGAAAGCAAAGATAAGTTGCCGAATAAAGACAAATGAGTTAACGGTTTTACCGCAACAAAACGCGAAAACGTGTAATATTTCATTAGCAGGAAAAAAGTTGCCATGTTGTAACTCGAAACAGTCGGGAGTTAAATGCCTCAGTTGAAAGCGATGCGGTCACAAATTAACACATTGTACGTACGAAAATTCTAAAGCAAATTAATTGTCTGAAATAAGAAGACGAATAACACCGGAGTAAAAATTTGATGCGGGTTTTTAGGATGTGATGTGGTTGAAGTAAAGGGAAACGTCGCTAAGAACTTAAGTCGGAAGATTGATCCATGAAGGTTTACGTTGAGGGTTTTCGGTAATTTAAGGCCGCGTTGTGTAAAAAGGAACAGGGTCGGATTTGACCCTTTTGACCTCGGGAAAAACGTAGAAATCGGATATTTATACATTTTCATTAGTAGAGAAATTTCTGCATTTTATTAATATATTTACTTGTTAAAAAAAACGTGATTCTGTTTTTACTTTTATACAAAAGTTGTCTACTTTCCCGGAGATTAGTAATCGTTGGTCAACCTTTTTGGATTTTCACGCTTGTTAGCAATTTTCCGAGATCGAACCGAACACAACATTATATCTTTCGTGCGTTTTCTTTTATAAATCTCTTTTGTGGCAAAATTTCATTTAAACTCGCGTATGGTTGGTTTCACATTACATGCTGTACATTTAGTACATCCTTAAACATTTTTCGGCGTACAAATATTTTGCTCTGTTGCTTTTATTTATTTAATAAAATAAAGCTCGGGCACACAGTCCTGTTGGAGAATACTTAGCCCGAAGCGGTTGTATGCAAATTATTTCTTATAAATATTTAAAAGCTACACCCATAAATTTTATAAAATGAGTATTTGCAGTAAATACCTTTACACAGGTTATAATTTATGAAGACAATTTTCTTAAAGTCGAAATTTCAATTTCGTCAAGGATTAATTGTAATAGGATAAACGCGCAAAAGGTTGTAATTATACGGTCGACAACCGGATAGAAAGAGCATAATGATGTTTATCAGAAAGGATAATTTAGATTTAAATTTTAAGGGAAACTGTAAGCCTAAAATGAAGTTAGGAGATATTAAAATAACCGTGAGATAGCAACATCTTTCCCAGAGTTAACTTGGCGAATTATGGAACTTATCACATTAAATGGCCACCTTCACCTATTTTCGATTGGGAGTTAGGTAATAATTTTGCAGCGGGCGTTAACACGCACATGAAGCTATTAAATTAACTTTTAATTAACCATAAAAGTTGGAAATTAAATGTAAATATTATAACTTTCATCTCTTATTGATCATTTTACTCTAGTGAGGAATATTTAATTAATTTCATTCGACGTAACGCTAACATTCGTGTTGGTATTTTATCTTTTATTTGTATTTAGGCGAAATGAAATAACCATTGGTGTATTAGAACAAAAACTGTAAAACACCCACCCATTCGATGTCAAAAATAATTGAAACAAATAATTATTTTCTTACAAAAATTCTATTTTAATTTAATTTAACGAATTTATACACCATATTTTATGGCTAGTACAATACGAAAATGTCTCCACTGTCCGTCGGTCTGTCTGTCGTCTGTCTGTTGATGATTTTAGCAGATGCAGAGTCCAAAATATTTAAAAAAATATATTTAAAAATATCGAGTTGTATAAGGAAGGGAAAAATTAAAGTAATCAAATTTGTTTAGCTTTTAACGTTTGTTTATTTATAGACGTTGGCAGGATATGAGTTTAGTAAAAATAATAATTGTTATTTATTGAAATCGTATTAAACTTGTCGTGTTTTAAATGCTTTTAGAATCAAAATATATATCCTAACAAGAATTAGTGCATATAATATGTATATATAAAATATATATTTAAAAATAGAAAAATTTGGGGTACGATTATTGGATGCCACTAGCTGCCATTAATTAATCATGAATAATTTCCAACGATATTTGAAATCTCTTTATTTTATCAAAATAAATCGTGGCCCGAGATCGCATTTTATTACTGGCCAGATTTCCAAGTGAAAACTATAAACCTTTGATATAAAATTTTTCGCTCCGATAAAACTTCCCAATGTTTTTATACGAGCAGAAAAACATATTGCGTTGTTTTAGAGATCATATACGTCAATTTCGGCGGAGTTCAAGGGTTCGAATCCCCTTTGAATGTCAAAAAGCTGAGCTTTGAAAAGACGTTTTGAGTAAACAGGACGGTTTGCTATAGAAAAGATAAGTACATACATTAACATTTCATTGTGTTCGATTGTTCAAGAAATACGACATTATAATAGAAAAATAAAAAACGGCGAAAACTCTGTTTCCACGTTACAAATTCACCGTGCGTCACAATTACAATCGGAGTTCGCTTGCCGGAATAATTTCGACAGGAGTATGAATTATTTAACAGATTTACACGAAATATTAAAGCCAAACAGCGAAAAAGTGGAGGTCAAGCCGAGGTTGGGTGGTAGTTACTAAACTAATAATCATAATATAGGCCAAATCAAATTTACCCCTAAGTCTGAATAATTCAGAACTTTCGTAATTGGTTTGAGAAGTTTGCTGAGCGATTTTGATGTAATGATCTGAGCGAAATATTTGACTCAACCAGAATGACGTGGCATGCTGGACAAAATAATTTGATTTGGGAAAATACCAGCGAAATTATATGTCTCACTAAAGTATCCGCAGAATTTTCCAATAAATTTTAACGGAATTAAACAAATGCGAGCTGCCTGAATTATCAGTTAAGAATCACGAGCAAGATTAACCATTTTTATTTTAAAAAATTAAAATTTGTTCTCGTAATTACTTCCTTTATGAACATAATTGAACAAAACATGCTGTTCTTGACTTGTTATTTTTAAAGTTTCGGACGGTACTGGGCTGAGGAATGCTGTTAACTCGGAAAATTTATGAATTCACTCATTTAGAGTTTATTCAAGAATATTTTATGGAAGCAATTTTAATCATATAACTCGGTGAACCATTCTGTAACCTCAAGTTAATTTACGCCCCCATTTGTGCTAAAATAAAAACTCCGCTGTATTTAATTACATGGATATTTAATATTTTAAAAATTTACGATAAATTTCATTAGATAATGGATTAATTCCTTAGTGTAATGATATTTTATTTGCTATGAAAATATAAGTCTAAGAGCTTCGTTTAAAAGATTCATAATTTTTTGAGATGACATCAATTTAAAAAACAACATATTACTGTACTTGTGGTTTATGAATCCGCTTTGAAATGAAATGGCAATTTTCACACTGGGAATGGTATTATTCATATATTTCAGAAAAATACTGTGGAATGTTTTCAGTTAAAGTAATGTAAAAATTGCAGCAAAAATAAGAAAATATTGGTTTTCGAATTCTTCCGCTAACAAACGAAGCAAATATTTGCTCTTTCTGTGTGAGTGTTTTTCTTAAGATAATTTAGTTGTATTGGCGAAGGAGATGCCCAAATAGAATATCGATAATTAGGCCGTACATGGCCAAACGAACAGTTTGTGTGGTTGCAGACGGACAGCACAGGGATCAGAGGTCGCTTATTGACTCCCAAGAGATTGTAGGCCCAGAAACAAACGCGCTGACACGGATAAAACTGCAAGAATCAATAAAAGCAATTTATATCATTCTATTTGCTATAGCATGCACCCCTTACCACTTATTGTTGACAGCTGAGCCCGTCTCCTTATTCTTTCATTTCACCATTTCAATTCCATAAAGAGCCTCCTTGGCCCTTTTTATTTTAAATTCGAATTCGGTGCGTACGTGAAAGGTATCAATTTTTCCCAGATTGGACGGAAATTAAATTTGGAAAAATCTGCGTCTGATGTGTGGAATCGATCACGGCCGATTTGCGAAAAAGTTCTGTTTGTCATGGGATTCGGTTAAGCCTTCGCTCTTATTTTATTGTTATGATGGGTCACAAATAAAATTTTATTTATAGGCGACGGGGACTGAATATAAATTTTCGAGATGAAAACAACTGTTCAAGGGTGAAAGTCTCATATTTTGATGCAGTTATTACCAATTTCAAATGTCATAACATCTTACTTCATATGTTTCAAATGTTATGTTATCATTCACTTTTGTAAAGCACCTTCAACACATGATGGAGTGACACTGACGTATGGTAGAAGGCATTCGAGCAAAAGTGATGCTTTCTAGGAAATTGGTTTCCATAATTTGTAAGCGACCGGTATTTGCAAATTTTGTTCATTCACTATCCAAGGGAAACGTTACCTTTAATATGAAAACTTTATACAAATATAATAGTATATTCATACTGATACGACTTAATTATCCTTACTTACAACTTTATTATCAGGCAGCTTTCCAGTTTGCAGATTTTTAATAATACAGGTGTAAATAAAAAAAATCTGGATTCTTTGTTGAAAAATTTCCCGAATTATCAGGTCTAAGGTGCCAAACTATCCAACAAACTGGATACAGTTGTCGACATACTTGCCAGTTTCCGGATTTTGGCTGCACCATCATGAGATAAGACAAGAACGATTTCTAAAATCTATTTTTTTTTTATTTTCAAAAGACCCCGAGGATAATAATTTTATTCATAAACATTACTTAAAATTTAAAACAAAAATAATAAAAAGTCTGTCTGGCATGTTGGTGTTTCTTAATTCACCTTTTAACACAACTTTGATATTTGCAAGATTGTAATTTAAAGTTTGAAGCGTTTAAAAAAATTCCACATTTTGTTCTTGACGTTACTCCTACAATACACCTACTACCTAAACAGTAACTTATTTATAACATGTAGATACCTAATTTCACATGAAAATGAAAAAGTTCTTAACTTTCACTTATTAATTTGCTGCATAACACACTATTTAAAAAGTTTAACCACGGTATCGGAAAATTGTTATCTAGAGTGCGTCCGGGAAAAGAAATTGTTTGCATTAGTGTGGTTGTAAAATATTTTGCTAATTTTCAACTGTTTATGTTTTTGTTGGAAATGCATTCTGAAAAGAAATTCCTTATCAAAATAATGGTTCTAAATTGTCTTCATTTTCTTATCTACTCTATATATCTAAATTCATTTCAACTGAAGGACTAAATTTCTTGAAAACTGTATAACTGTAAGCTAATAAATTTTACAACAGCGAAGCTACTTACAAAAAATTGTATCATTTCCATTTTCACTTATAGTGTAATATAATTCGAAAGAAATTATAATTTTTCTTATTGTGATGACCGAATTCGAATTTGTTTTATTGTTGTAAACTCACCGATCAGGTCAAGATTTTAATCGTTAAATGGTGCTAACACAATTTAACAGACACTTAATAGGAAATTTCATGAAATTCACTTAGTCAGGATAACACACTTTGTCTAATTATGAATAAGTTTCTGGATGCTAATACGTAAGTGTTACATTATAACACTTCTTCATTCTTCACACAAGATTGCTGTTAGTTCATTTATGGCAGTTAAATTAACTAATTCATACCGTGAACTGGCGGGGGGTTAAAATAATTTCTTCCCTTAGGCAGTTATCATCATTATTATCATCGTTGTCATCATTACATCACCGAGGCATGTCCTCGTAACGTTCAAGATTGATTACATCACCGAGGTATCTCCTTGCAACGTTAAAGATTGATTATATCAACGAGGCATTTCCTCGCAACGTTAAAAACTACATCACTGAGGAATTTCCTCGCAACGCTAAAAAATACATCACCGAGACGCTTATTCCTCGCTAAGCTGACTGGATATTTTTGTGTTTATTTATTATGTGTTTTGTTGGAGGTAACCAGTTCACGATAAACTCTTAAAGTTAATTATTATAAGTAACCAGTCACTTGGATCAAGGCATAATTGAAGATAATATAAATTTTTCTCTATCTCAGTAGTTTTCCTTGTTGTATAATTTAAATTCAACGTAAACCTTCATGCTCTGCAGTTTTAACCTCACGTAATTTTTATATTTGCACAAGTTTATTTCACACCAGATCTTTTGTTTTCATAAATCTTTGCTAGTTTTTGTTTTGTAAATATTTTGTCGATTAATGTTTTCCATCGTATAAATTATCTTATGTCCAATTTTAATCTCACACAAGAATTATTTGTTGTTAAAAATTTCACAAGAGTGTATGGCGAATTATTCTTTATTACTCTTCTTGAAACTTTAACAGTTGTTCAGTTGTCGTTAATATCATATAAATTGAACATTTAAAATGGAATTGAGGTTAAATAACACCGAAATACCTGGCTGAAGCAGAGGGCGCGGTTCCTAGTCGAGCTGGCAGTGGAAAAACAGCCGCGGCCAGGAGCCCCAAACTCCGCTCATGCTACAACGCCCCTATGTTGACTATCATAATTTTAAATTAGCCGCCACACGTCTATAATAACTTGTGTGTTTGCATCCAGTTACTTTAATTTAGATATTTATTTGTTATAATTAAATGTGTGATACTCAAAAATTTGCATTGATTCAGAACGTTTAATTTGATTTGATTCCAAGTCATTCAAAGTTTTTTTTTGGAGCTGAACAGCGATTGCGATTTGGTCCCCTCTGGGCAGCCTGAGGGCAAGTCACGAGTCACCCTCGCGTGCAGCTTTTTTTTTGCTTTTTTTGTCAGTGGAGAAATAACTAATTTGACACATCCGCCAATACAGAATTTTTAATTTTTAAATAAATTCGTTCTATTTACTTGCCGAGCATAAGCTATAGAAATATTGTACTAATTTTATTTGTGGTTTAAGAATATTGTGCCTAGTAAAGGTTGTTTAAATTTTGGACTAGTGATTTATGAATCCGCCTTAATTTTTATTATAAATATTTTACAAAAAATTTCTTTTGTGGAAGTATTGCATGCAACTGGTATCCCATTTATGTACCAAATCCTTGTGGTCCAGTTAGTGAAGTGGCACTTTGTCGCAATAGTCCCTATGGATTCGAATCGCATCTTTATCCAATGTATCTTTTTTACACTGATGAGACTGGTATTATCTATTTGTCTATATATTTTTTACTTATAGAGGCTATCATTAAATAAATAAAATTTCGCAGAATCAAATTTTATAATTTTTCGAAAAGCTGGTTTGTTCGATTGTATTTAACGTGCGAGGGAAGTTCTGTCTAAATAACACTAGACCAATTTTTTAAACAATTAAGTGGTTCTTGGAAATTGGAAGATGTTTTAATTGAATTTGTCGCAACATTTTGCCGTCAGGGTCCGGATGGAAATGCGCTGTTTTTTCGTCACGAGTGGAGTTAAATTGCGGCTCGCTGCGCAATTCACTCGTCGTAGAAGGAATTACGTCATTCGGTGTAATCGCGGCAGTGACCGTAAATAAAATTCGTAATGAGTTGGGAATATTCGAGCCTTTTCAACGCGTGATAAGATTATTCATTGCGAACAGATAAAAAGTTTTATATTCACCGTAAAGGAAAGGACAGTCTGTTTGTGAAACAGATTTTACTAATTTTTTGTAAAATAAAAAGGTAGTATGTACCTACTTGAAAATTAAGCAAATAATATTTTATATAATTATAACTGTAATTTAATGACATATCAAAATCCGTTAAAAATATATACGTTGCAGTTTAAGAAAACGTATATATGGCATGGCGACACAGATACCATATATGCGCCATATTTGTATTGTACTAAATTAAGCTAAAGACGATGACGTTGGCAGAGTTTTAATATCTCAATCCTCTACAGTCACTTCATAGATTTCTTTTGATTCCTGGGAATTTGGTACCTATATATACACACACGGATGTGCAGTTTGTGATGTAGAAAAATATTAACTAATGAAAATAACAACAACAGCGTGATTCATGTAAGATAAGTTATGAAACAAATTGCTGAATAAGGAACAGCTGTATCTAATATTTAAGGAAGAGTAGCTAATAAATATACCATTAATGAGAAACAAAATTGAATGTATTTTCCTTCCGAATTTTTAAAACAAGTTTTTGTTATATGTATTAATTCCCTTTTACCGTATTTATGGTATGCAGAAAATCATAGATCAAAATTTGTCTCTTGGATTTGTAATGATGATCTTTATAATGTTGTTGGAAGATTCAGAATTCGAAAGAGGTGCTAGTACTTGCTAGGATAAGACAGATTTTGGCTATTGAAATACCTTCTAAGAAAAGTGAGGGTGGGTGGGCGGGGCTAGTACCTGCTAAGATAAAACTGATTTTGGCTAATGAGATACCCACCAAGAAAGCGGAGAGCGGGTGGGCGGGGTTAGTACTTGTTAAAATAAGATCTATTTTGGCAAATGATATACTCGCTAAGAAAATAGAGGGCGGGTGGGCGGGGCTAGTACCTGTTAAAATAAGAGCGACTGTGCCAAATGACTTAGCCTCTAACAAAATGAAAGGTAGAAGGTATATCATTTGGCGAAAATAGTCTTACCTTGGCAAGTTTTAGCCCCACCCACCCATCTTTTATTTTCTTCAAGGGTATGCCAATTGGCAATATGAGTTTTATCTTAGCAAGTACCAGCCCCTTTCTTTATTTTCTTAAAGAGTAGATCATTTGCCAAAATTAGTCTTATTTGGCAATTACTAGCGACACCCACCCGCCCTTTATTTTCTTAGAGGGCTAGTACCTGGTAAGATAAAACTGATTTTGGCTAATGAAATACCTTCTAAGAATAGTGAGAGTGGGTGGGCGGGGCTAGTACCTGCTAAGATAAAACTGATTTTGGCAAATGACATACCCTCTAAAAAAAGAGGGTGGGTGGGCGGGGTTAGTAGCTGCTAAAACAAAACTCATTTTGGCTAATGAGATACCTTCTAAGAAAATGAAGGGTAGATGGTATATCATTTGGCAAAATCAGTCTTATCTTGGGAAGTATTAGCCCCACCCAGCCACCCTTTATTTTCTTCGAGGGTATGTCATTTGGCAATATCAGCTTCTCTAAAGAAAATCCTGGAAGCGAAAGTCGCGATGGGTATTCCAGAAAGACCTCGATTACGAAGCCTCTAGAAGGAGAGTGTGGGTTTAAAAGAGGCCACCTTTGGTAACGATTATTATTCAGTTGGTTCAGTCAAGACAGAGCCCAGTCAAGTTGCGCCGGAATTGTTTTGTACATAATCTCTATGTAATCAGTCGAAAATGGCGGATTTTATTCAAATTATTATTTTTAGTTTTCGCAGTAAATTAGTAACGTAAATTTTTATTTCGTACTACTGTAACGGACCTAAGACACGCACACAGATAATGTAAAATCTGGTTTCGTATTGTTGATATTCGATTAGATTTTGTTGGTGAATTTCGACATTACCATCGATGATATTTTAGTTGTTGATGATCAGTATCTTCTACGGAACAATACATCAAAGATAGATGTGATTAAAAAGTGACAAATTTTTAGAAAGGTACTAAATCTAAGATGCTTACCCTTTCCACAACTAATAAACGTGCGTCTGAGTGGAGCTTTCGCTGTAAAATGTCTTCCTGGTGTGTAAAAATTCAGGGCTGTAACAAAACAATTGTTGTAAAACACTAGATTTCAGTAGAAAAGTACTTTTTTTTTAATCTAAAATGTAGAGCGGATTACATTTAAAGTTTCACATGTTACTCCAGAGATAAATTTAAATTAGACAAGTATATTCGAACTTGTAAATTTTGTACACAATAAACTCTTGCGTTCAGTGTAAAAATTTCAAAACGGCTAAAATTGTGCTCTGTATTACCATTCTACGCATATATTATAAAAAAATATATAATCAAAATAATGTGATACAGGTATATAGTAAAAATGAATGACTAAATATAAAAATATGTTTAAATTTAAAAAAACGGGAGAAATCAATTTGCATCCGTTAGTCATTATTACGCCATTTCAGTTAAAAATCCTGTTAAAACTTGTTAAACTTCGTTAAAACAGTAGAACTAGAGTGAGCAATTTCCACAATAAATGCACTAAAATGCATGTTAATGTGTTCTGCAGGTATTGTTGGCTCCCGCAATTCAAGCAAATTGGTTACTAAAATTTCTAAAGCAAAACCTGCTGAACGTAACACTATGTTGCAGCCTTATAATTGACGCTTAAATCTAAGCTGTATAATTATAAAGCAGTTACATTTCGTCTTTGAGAATTATACAGCAACACCCACGATTTATGATCTTGCAATATGATTTTATCTTAAAAAAGTTGATATTACAGATAAACAAAACATTCAGTGACAGACAGGATTGTGAGCACTGATATCTTCACCATGTTTGCATACACAACGTCTCGCTCGTCACCCGAACTCTAATTATTCCATGTGTGCAATTTTTGGTATTTTCTGATACTTAAAATCATATGTATGTAGGAAATCATAATTAATATAGTTTGTCGAGTGCTATCTATACTATTAATATTATTGATTCTATCTTAACGATTCTCTCTTAACAAACTCGTAACTCATAACATTTTTTTTTTTGTATAAAATGATCAAAGTGTACTTAATTTGCATATGTTTTATTCTGTGTCGTGTCTACAAAAATAAATCATTCTAACAATTAAAGCAGATCGTATATCGTTTAAACAAGATAAATGTTTTAGACCATTTTTAAGGAATAAACAGAATTTATGTTTCAGAAATATCAACTTGGTTGCACGTGTGTACACAAAATGTTCATATTTCAGTTTCCCGTCCGCTCAAATCCCAGCGGCTTCTATTGTATTTCAAACTGTCAAACTCAAGCAAGCAGAAAATCATTTTAACCATCATACACTTCAACACAGTGAAAACAGTGATAAATAATTAAAATGTGAATACGACAAATAGATATTCGTTGCGTTGAGTGCATTTTATATCCGGTTTACTACTACATGGAATAATCCTATTGCTAACTAACGTCGGCAACATGCTTAGTAAGTTTATGAATTTCGGAGGGAATTTTATAAAGTCGGAAAATTCCTTACGAAACTTTGATTAAATACCTGAGCAAATCAGACGAATCGTTGCCTTGCTGTATCGAGTGCTAAAGGCAAATTTAATCACGGCTCTACATTATAAATTTTCGTTCATATTGAAATTCATTTTCTGTTAATACATAGTTGACAGGCACTCGCAAGTCGGCAGTTTGCCCAGGCTGAATGTAAATGAACAGCTTTGTGAACGACGTGGATGCCTGCCTCGTTTCGTATACCTAGTTTTACTCAAAAGATTCCACAGACTCCATTAGGAATGCGGCTTATTGCTGATGGTCACTGCATCAAAGAAACTTGTTTTTCTTTAAAGCCTTCCATTTACCTAATTAGATCATAAATGCTGTGAGCCATCAATCCGCACACAAGGACAAGGTTTTTTCAAATTACCTAAATGTTCCAGGAACTTGAAAGCTTCTAGATGTTTATTTAAATAACCGTTAAAAAGAACGAAATGTAATAATCGACATTCTCAACGCTGCTTCAGATGAATGCTTTCGAATTATAAATAACGAGAAGCACGGAGTTAAATCAATGTTTTCGGTTATAAGCTTTCAGGAGTCCAATTCGATAAAAATGATTTTTAAATGTTTGAAGAAAATTTTCTCACATTGTGTCAACTTTTCTCAGTATGAAAGAACGATTTAATTGGAAATTTGTATGGATGCAGTAAGAGGATTTTTCGGGATTTTCGTCGCAATCGGGAACAAATTGAAAATAGAAAAACTGTAAAACACAGCCAACCAAATTACAGAAGTACCTACGTAATACATACCCAATATTCTTATTTTTTTGAGTTTTCTAGTATTTTATAGGAAAATGAAAAAACGGAAACAATACAAAAACAAATTAATGTAATTATTAATTAATCAGACATACTGATATTCCAATTGCGTTTAAAAGAATACTCAAAAACCAACGTTAAAATATATGTGATGAATTGATGATTTTTCTACTACTACTTTTTAAGAAATATAATCCTAGAATGACTCATTTTCTTTGATGTCCGTGCTTCTGGAGCATCACAGGATAACACTACATGATTTAAGAAGCTTTGATATCAGTTGTCTTTTGTGCTAATATCATGATAAAACTTTTGCTCTTACTATGTAGTTGTGAACATCATAAAAATACGACGGTGAATGCGAAAAGTGAAGCTAAAGTGGCATAGATTTTTTTTGTCGTTATTTAGAAAATCATCAATAAAGTTAGAAGATTTACCTTCCACATAAGAAATTTGAACAGCTATATGTAAAGATTTGGAAAGTTGTGTGTGCTAAATAAAAAAAAATAAATAAAAAAAAGAGAGTTATCACAAAATGTATGTAAATTTTGTGTATAAAGTTGAAAGGAAAATCTTTCTGAAATCAGCAATAGGAAAAGTATTGGACACTGTTCTATTCCGAGTTCATATAGTTCTTGTGCTCCTTGTTAAGCTTAAAGTAATGTTTAGTTCTAAAAAAATTCCATTTCAGATGAACAACAGGATTTGAAGATTCTCCTTAAGGCTTTTTATAGGTATATAATACAAATTCTACCCAAGTTAATTTCAAATCTCCATAGATGTTTTACTGATCTACATTAATTAACACTAAAGCCTTATACCGAGACAGCAATAAAAAAACACGATCAAAGACAGCCATGAATTTTTGAAGATTGTCTGTGATAGAATTTTCCTCTTACCAGATTGTCGCTTCTTGGGAGGAAATGCTCAATCGTAAAATTTCCAAAATTGTCCTCTGCATCGTAGATTTTTGTCATATTTGGACCTATTCCATGTACATCTTTTTTTTGATGAAAATTGTCATTTACAAACGCCGTTGCCAAGTTGCCTTTGATAGTAACTTGATGTTCAACTTTTGTCGTATTTAAAGGGGTTGTGGAAGAAAAGTGGAGGATTTAATTTGATTACTACAAAAATTTGCTGTTTTAGTCATGTTTTAAGTTTCTTGTTGTCGAAATAAATCTACATACTAAGAAAAAAAACAAAATGTAGCCCCGCCCACCCACCCTATCTCAATTGTGATGATTTTTTTTTATTCGTCATGAGTCAAGGGGACGCAGCTTAACTGCAAAATCCGTATTTCTCTATGAAAAATTAAAAACATGTTTTTGAGAATCGTGTTGTTCAAACTATACTATGTACATTATGAAAAAAATAAAGTCAAAGATTAGGCCCCACCCATACCAGCCCCGATCTCAATTCTCAATTATGATGAATTTTTCATTCGTTGTCAGATCGAGGGACGGAGCTTAATTGCAAGATCCATATTTGTCTACAAGAATTTACCATTTTAAACATGTTTTAAGTTTCTTGTTTTGAAAAGACGACTACGTATATTAAGACAAAAGGCAAAATATAACCCCCGCCCACCCGCCCTTTCTCAGTTGTGATGATTTTTTTATTCGTCGTGAGCCAAGGGGAGGAGCTTAATTTCAAAATTCTTATTTCTCTACAAGAAATAAAAAACATGTTTTTAAGTATCGTGTTCTTTAAAGAATACTATGTATTATAAGAAAAAAGCAAGCCAGAAATTAAGCCCCACCCACCCATATCCATTCCAAGCTCATTCCATGTCATGAGTTTTTCATTCGTTGTCAGACTGAGAGGCGGAGCCTAATTGCAAAATCGATGCTTTCCTACAAAAAGTTATTTAGACAGAACTTCCCTTGCCCTTGAAGTACAGTCAAATAAGCACTGCTTTTTCTAAAAATAATAAAATTAAATTTTGTAAATTTATTTATTTTTTATGATAAACACTATTATAATAAATAAATAAATAAAATAATACTTAAAATTATGTGTCGACTGTTAAACTACAGATAAAGAAGCATCTTATACGTATGTTTCAAGTGAGTTTTCCAGACCAAAATCTTGTTTTGACGTCTTCAACATTTTAGCAAAACTTTTATATCAACTTGAATAGGTGCAGTGTAAAGTAATAGTAAAAATGGCGTTGATCCATGCGTACTACGGCTGTGGTTATGGAGCTTCGTATTATGGGTCTCAAGCACAAGACGGATTCAACAATAAAAAACATAATGATAAACAAAATCGAAGTAAGTTCATAAACCACAACTATAAGATTATGTCATTTTATAAAATTTAAGTGGTCTTTACTGGTGGAGGTGAATTGGTCTGCGTTTTACTATCTACACGATACTCCTATAATGCATACAAAATTTGATGACAATTGGTTCTACTTTTCCCATTTTTAATTTTTGTGTTTATTGTAGTGGTTCTTTAAGACGAATGGCTACTTTAATGTTTTCTCCACGTTTGATCACCCCAAGGTAAATGTTATTTACATTTTATAAAAATAATTTGCTCACTACACTTGTAATTTATTTATTAATCACAACTCTAGATAAGATAAGATACGACTAATTCTGGAAAATGACATACCCTCCATGAAAATAGAGGGCGGGCGGGCGGGGCTAATACTTGCTAAGATAAGATTCCTATTTATTTTTTATTCGAAACATTTAGATTTTTGGAAAAAACAATTAAAATTTTAAAATAACGTTTTATAGTAGGTACCTCATATAAGAGGAGAAGCGCTGATGAGATTAGAATACACAATGTTATGTATATATTTGGCAGAAAATTTAATAAATTGAGGGAAGCGAAATAATAATCGTAATTTTTGGATCGCCTCTCTACTAATCAAATGCATATTCCATATCTACGTTTAGAATTTTTGAATATTTTACGTTTTCGACATAAAAGATATATAAACGTAGTAAAACGCGTCTTGTACATATCATGTAATACTTGTGAGTAATTGTAGAATGCACATAATACGATTATAACACAATAAAATGAATACTTTCATTCTCCATACAAAATTTCGTACCTAATCTTTATAGCGTTACACCCAAAAACAACTTAGTACAAATTTAGAATGAGTCGGTTAAATTTAGTCCACCTTTCCTTTGTTTGACGAAATTCATTGTAGGACAGGAATATTAATGTCACAGGAAATGAACTTCCATAGAGATGTCTGTTACAATTAAATTTAAATTCATGAAATTTGTATTTAAATGGCCAAATTTTCTTTGAAAACTTTATCTATAATCAGTACCCATGAATGCTGCTCAGATATGAAACTTTCTGGAGAAGAAACACTTTCAGGCTCAAAAAATAAATTGGAGAAAAATTTTCAGTATTTTTTAAACGTTGGCGTAAAACTCTACTATTAGTATACATCTAGGGAACCAGTTTTCAAGAACTTTCATGACAAACATTGTACATCCATTTCATTATAGAATCTTTGTCATTTTAAAATTTGTTTGTTCCTTTACTTCTTATGTTAACTTAATCCACATTTTCTTTTCTTAACGATTCACATGTCAAAATATTATTTAAATATTGTCTTTTTCAATTTTTAATTTTAATTTTTATTGTAATGGACCCTATAGGAATAGGTGTTTTCTATACGTTTGATGACCACTAAAGCACGAAAAATAGGATTCCTCTTGGCCGGCAGACTGGCTTAATTTAAACCAGTTTGTTTTTATTTAATCATTGAAAAGTATAGTTTGACAATAGAACAATTAGGTAAAGAAATTGTTTTAATAAATACAATAACGGAGGAGACCGGTAAAAAATATGTAAATCAATGTAACACAAATTTTCAATTGATTAATAATTTAAATTATTTGTTCCACATTAGTTACAACCTTGAATATGTTTCAGGACGAATTCAGTTGATATCGTGGGTGAAGTTTTGAACGTTTTCCGATCTGAAATCAGTTTTGATCATGAAAATTTGTGTTTTTGCGTAACGATAGGCATTTTTCGTACAAAGTCCGCTAACAATGCCATCAGTGTAAATACATTAATTTTGTTTATGACTTACACGTGAATAAAACGAGACAAAGGACTAAATCATGGTATGTTTAATTTATAACAACGACACTTTTGTTTTAATAAAACTGCTGCTTGTAATGGTTTTTATAACGACATCTGAGTCATTTATTTCATTAAAGTCCTTATTCTCCGTAGAATTGTTTCGTTCAGAGAAGTAATGTTTTGACTTCTCGCAAAAAGCTCAAATATTCGACGCCGGTAAGAAGAAAAAACACTTTTATTGTTTTTTTACAAAAGTAAAATATGAAAATAACCATCAAAATGAACAATTTAGAAAAGTGGAATAAAAACGATTAAAAGTATTAGTACAACATGTCAACAAAAGTTTCTTGTTTTACGTCGATGTTACGTAAATGATGGTACAATATGTTTCGGATGACAAGAATCAAACTTTCCACAATAAATGTCTAGTTCGTAACATGTGACATGTATCCTACACACACATCTTCTGATGATTAGGGAAAATTTAACCCTTTTGTCGTTGAAACCCATTTATAATACCGAATATAACAAACATGTTATGAATGGAATAATAACCAGAACGTATTGTACTTGTAGGTGAAAATATTATTAATTTACGAATGACGTGGATGATACGAAACCTAAATTTCGTTAAATAATTAAAACGAGTAAGTTTTAAACGAAAATATAAACTCAAGCTTTTATAAAATTATAAGTATGTACTTTTTCAACAATATCTACGCCTTTGGCTGTCTGAAATTCAAAGAGAATGTTTTAAGAGATTACAAAAGCTCCCTTTGGGTAAAGTCTTAGACATTAAATTCAAAAATATTCACCTGCTGCTTTCAGTTTGATCAAAAAAGTGAAATTCCTTTATCACACTTTAACGGTCGTGTTATTACGTCAAAACAACATTATTTACAGAAGGCAAATTCCTGACAGATACCTATACTAAACCACTCAGACGGAATAACAGTAATTTGGGTCAGCTCAACTCGTGATTGTAGAAAATCCAGAAAATTTGCATTGTGTACTGTGCAAATCACCCAACAGACACGAAACACAAGCATCTCCTGATTGTTATAGACGGAAGGGTCTTGTGGTCGATAATCATTATGTCTACTAAAACAACTTCTTTCTCCAAACATTCTGCACGAGTTCAAAACCGGAGTACTTAATTGGGTCAAGGAGAAGCGACCCTTTGGGTATCAGTTTGTACGTGTAATTAACGTTAGCGAAACAATGGGTGAATTATGATGGCGAACTTAAGTTGTTTTCCACGATCTCGCAGCTAAAGACGCATGTCGAGACTTCAATCTGCGTCGATTTCAACCCCTATTCCACAGCGTTCAAAAGGGTCAGATCTGGCGTTCGGTAATAATTAATCTTGAGGTACACCTAATGCGGAATTTAAACCGCGATGTCTTACACTTCGCGGAGATTTTATCGATCAACAACTGAGCAAAGGGAAGTAGAGAAGACAACCTCAATCAGAATTTTTTAAATATAATATTAAGGGAGATGCTATTTATACGAAAAATGGTAAAAACGGATGATAAATGTTCACATAAACTTGATTAATTCGTTTTTGTGTATCAGTTTACACTATGAAGTTCAAAGGGCTTGGACCAATAAAACTACTCTTTTTGTTGGCATACCGAAAAGTCGATGTTGGGAGTGGGCGACGAATTCATGACAGCGGTGTGGCTCTATTTTTTATGAGAAGTGGGGGTGAAAAAATCACTATAAAATCCAATAGCTCTAAATTATTCAAATCTAATTTTCAACGGGCAATTATTTGCATTACGCTACAGAACTTTGCACTTTTAGGGGAGGGCTGTTAAATACAGTTTGTTCACATTAACTGAAAATTAATTTGGCATTTAAGGGTCGAAGTCGTTAATCAAAATGGGTGATACACTGAAAGTAGGAACTCTTTTTTTGACTTGAATGAATTTTAATAGTTAAGTAGTAGCAAATTTTTGTCATGTAAAGTTACAAAATGATATGCGGAACCACCTAATATAAGCAAAAAATATTTAGTTAAATACAAATGAATCGACATATTCTCTAGGTGCAGAGTGTTGTACAAGATAAGCACTGGTTGTGTAGGATCCAGGATTGCTAGGAACAAATATTTAAGTGTAATTATGGTCTTCAGACAAAGCATGAATTCAGCTGGAATATTTGTTCAACTGCCACTTGCTGAAAAGCAAGAACCTAACCATGCACAATTGTGAACTTTACTTTTCCAAGAACTTTACGTCATTAGTTATGAGTTTGATTATTTTATTCCACGCAACACTTCAGACATTTACATCTAAGCCAGTCGAAGTCGATACTTTATCATATTTGTACCTTTCGTTCTAAGATCCACGGAAAAAGCTGCATTAAATTTCTTTGAAACATTTTTCACCCAACAACATCAATTTCCACTTTTCTCATTTTTCTTTGTTTTGAAGTTGACATTTGAGCTTGTATAATGAGATTATTGGAGGAAATCTTTTTAGAGCGACATCCTCTTTTAGTCAAGGGTCGCATTACGGCTTCGATAATAGGAAGTTAGAAATGGTCTCACCCTCAGGGAAGAATAAAGACAATTAGTTCGCCTTTATTAAACCGATAGGGTGTAAAGTTTAATTATCAATTAACCACCAGACTGAGAAGGAACAAACAGAGAACAGGCTGTGGTCCGGCACTGATTCCACAGAAATTCCCGTTCGAGGAGTAAATCGCACAAAGAGGAGAGAGAATTTTTACTTGAAGATTTAGTTACCAACTTTGACCACACGTTCGTTTTTGGTTACTTTAAATTTTAAATCAATATGGATAGAGATTTGTCTGTGAAGTGTTCGCCGTCTGTGTGACAATAATTTTCACTTTTCTTATGTCAAAATCAGATTTCATTTAATGGTCACCATAAGGTAATGTGAAATTATGAGTACCTCGAAACAATGCATCTACGAAACACTGATTCAATGACTGGTGGTTTAGTTTATGTAAAATCCCTTGCAGATAACACGAGTTAGGAACTTCTCGACACTTTCACTGACATACAAAACATTAAACTGTAAATTATTCTCGCAGTACAATACTGACAAACCGGTAGTATAAATTTTCGGTTTGTTGATACACAATCTGAAATCTCATTTAGTTCAGTTGACCATCAAAATTGATTGCTTTCAATGTACAACATCGTCAAACGCTTGTTTCCACTAATCCTAATTTTCACCATATATGGAATATGTATTACTAGTTAATTTTGTCGAATTTTGTTGTAATTTCACTCTAAATCGTAAAACATTTCTGTATGTCCCTAGCAACATTTAGCTGGCACTGACAATCTCGGAATCAGAACTTCGGTTGCAACAACAACGTTTAACATTTATAGAAATCCGGACTGTGGTTGGTCACTTTTGAGTTGGCGTCAGCAGAGTCTACTCCGACAATATAAATGAGTGGCTACGAACAATGTAAATAATAAAACACCTTATTTTAGGAAAGTTAGGGGCGGTCCTGCTATTATTAGGAAAACCTTACCAGGTATCAGTTTGAGGGTTTAACCGGGATAGGCAATCGAGCGAAGAGGGATAGACAAAGACCTGATGATTAGGAGCGGAGCTGATTAGAGGAAGAACTAACACCGAGAAGACGGCGAGCTACGAGAAAAAAACGGTAGCTAATTTTCAACCAGAAGACACAGATTTTGGGACGAATTTCAGATGATTTAAATAATTTGAAGACGGTGTTAGAAAGAATTTTTGTACGTGAAGGTGACAGAAAAAGGCTGCATAAATTTTCTGGCTTTACATTTCCGTCGGACGGAAATTAATAAACGGGAAACTTAATTTTACAATACGGGAGCCAACAGGGAAAGAACTAATTTGTTTCCTTTGTGAATAATAATGATCGTGGTATAAAAAAAAGGTCTGATTCAGTAGTTCTGCATTCATATTTTAAACGTGACTGAGTTATACAAAAGATAGTGACGACAATGTAGCTAACGCTGAAGACAAAGCATAAAAGCACGATGTTGACAAAAATAGCAAATATTAAGATAGTAAAGACAATTCTAAAGAAGACCGCTGAAATGGAGAAATTTAAACCCCTTAAATACCAAAATATTTTGATCGAAGAAGCTGTATTTTTACTAAACGAAATTCTGAAGAAGGAAATATATTGGAAGGAGACACAGGAAAAAAAAATTAAGTATAAATTCGCAAAATTTATGAAAAAGTAATTTAAAAAATGGTTTAAGGCCATTGAGATAGCACTTTCCTCGCCTCTGAAGCACCATTCACAAATCCAGCTTCTCCGAAAAATAGTAAAATTTTATTTTGCGAAATTTTATTTATTTTATGATGACACCAATACGTTAAAAAATATAGATAAAGCCAATCACAGTGTAAGAAAAAAAGTTGTCTATGAATGAACCGATGACCTTCGCATTATTAGTACCACCTTCTTCTAAAGCGTTCCTGTTATCCTGGTACAAAATGTTATTATGCAATTTGGAGTTCTTTTACGAAAATCTGGATGTAGAAGGTAGAAAATCAAGGCGGATTCATAAATCACAAATACAGGAGTATGTTATTTTACAAAATTTTAAAAATATTACTATGCACAATTTTGAAGTAACGTCTTCAAATTGTTGGTGGCGATTATTAGACGAATTTTAGGTAATCCTAACATACGGATAAAAGTTTACAAGATGAGTTTAATTTGTTTGATTAAACATCGACACCTGACAAACGACAGATGCTAGACAGAACAATTTGAAGAAACAATAATATTAGAATTACATACAGTGTCATTAAGTAAAGTAGATAAATTTAAATGAAACGCGAAAAAGAAGAAAAATATTAATGAATTAGTGAATAATACAACAAAAGTTGTTCGTTGAAATAGAAAGAAAACTATAACAAGTATAGGTGAGGAAATGAAATTGCCTGATCTCTGAAGGCCAAGAAATATGTTGTTTTTTTTTAGATAATTTTATAAAATTGGTTCAGCAAATTTTATTTTTTTCTTTTACAATAAACCCTGTGAGATTCAAATTATATATTTTAATAAAAGTAGGAGTGCAGTATTTATTAAACTAGGTTTTAAATAACATTTTCTCAATAAATTTTATGGTGACATCATCAACTTTATACTGGGGATATACATATTAATTATAATAACTGCGATGTAACAATGATTAATAACTGTGCTGTGGACCGAGAATTTCGATTTAATCAACAAAATAAATTGTTTTATTCTCGAATTACTTTGAAACATTTCGTAAGGACAATTCTAGAAAATATAGTTATTAGATATTGCTAAACCACAACATGCCGAACCATTAATTTTAACTCGAATTTTAAGAAATATTTACTTCCCAAAATTTTGAGATGACGTCACTAAACTTTTAAACGAGATAAATAGGTGAATTCCAATTACCAGTGTACCGTTTCGTGGTTATTTTGTGAAATTTCTTGTGTAATTTTGATTTTTTTCCAAAAACGTACATGCATAAGGTTAAAATTAGGAAATTACGGGAATACAGGGTGAGTCACTAAGCACGGACCCCGATAATTATTACTAGAGAAAAAAACGTGAAAGGTAAAGTTTTGATCTTTGAGTAGCATATAAACTAAAATTATTTTCAACTATCCAGCAGGTTCTGTTTTTGAAGCATATCATACAATTATTTTTTATTATGGAACGCCCTATATATTTTTGCATAGTATAATTGGCTTTGTTGTAGGCTTTACTTTATTTTTGAAATTCCGATGCGACGTTGCCACTCATTATATTTTGCACATTTTGGGTAGAATTTATTCTGAAAAATTTTGAGATGATGTCATCAATTTTTTGGGGACAATAAACAGATAGATTGCGATTAATACTTTATCATGCTTACAATAACTTTAAAATGTCTGCAAGATTTCAAAGTATTCAGTTTTGCAATTCTTGATTTATTCAACGAAATAAATTGACTGATTCATTCTTCTCGGGTTTTTAACCTTATCAATAAAAAATTGGTCGAAGGTTATATGTATAATCTGTTCGGCATCGAACGTACAAACCATGTTGGGAAGAAAACGTTATTATACCTTGCAAATGTTTTGCGAAAATTTGAACGTTTAGCGAAAAAACTAAAAGCGGATTCGTGCAGTACAAGTATATCAGTATATTTTTGTGGAACATTCATATAATTTTATGAATATCTACATAATATTTTTAATAACATGTTTTTTCAACATTTTACAACAATCGGTCCAGAATTTTTGGAGATTACGTGTCTAATAAAAATGGATACAGACAGACAGACAGACGGAAACGGGAGACTACGTTTTTCGTACTGTAGGGGTCATGAAACGTCGAGAAAATATAAAAGTGACCATTTGTCCGACACACTCGATTACTACACTTCCTTAGCTTACGCTCGGGAAGTAAAAGAAAGAGAATAAAAACCAGAGTAAGATGTAATAATACAATATAGAATGTTGTATTTGAAAAAAACTAAAATATCGATATTTGAATATTGTAATATTTTAAAATGTTTTCTTAAACACTCTGGACATTAAGACTCAATTTAGTTTACACTACAACACAGGTATTTTTTGGGAACTTTTGCACTGATAAAAATTTGAAGAAAAATGGAATAACGTGACAATGTCGCATCCGAATTTCAAAAACAGATTAAAGTTTAAAAGCCTAGGAAGACGCCACTGTGAATGTGTTAAAATATATAGGGTATTCCATTTGAAAAAGCTAAGCCATATGTTACGTCTTCCAAACAGAACACTCCGTATATTTAGAAAATAATTTTAATGTGTTGTCCTTAAAAAACGGAACAACTTTAATCTTACACATATTAAAAAAAAATAACCAAAGTTGTGATAACGCCATCAAATTTTTAGTATGAATTATTTAAAGTTTCACAGCAATTAGTTCAGTAGTTTTGGAAATTATCGGATTAATAAAATTGCCAGTAGCAGACGACAGACAATCGACAGATGACAGAAAGATGTAAACGGGAGATCTATTCTTTCATATCTAGGGGCCGTGAAACATTGAGAAAACATGAAATTAACAGTTCGTCAAGTGGATTTTATCTGGCCGGTCTTGGCGCCTTCTGCGGGGGCGGTTGGTCGGGGGCCAGCTTCCTTTCCAGAGAAGGGGCAACTGGGGATACCCTATGACGGTGAAATGGTTCTCCAGAGGTCTCGTGAGTGGTCGCGATAGAAATATATAATACTATGGTTAATAGCTAAAATAATAAACCAAATAATTCCCTACCAGTCCGTAACGGCTAAAATAAAACTTATCGAATATAGAAAAACATAAGAAGGAAATAGAATCCGGTCAAGGGCGGCGGCTCCTCGCTGCACGGAGCTTCTTCGGATCCTGGAGAGGCGGCGTCGCTGAAACGGGGATTGAACGGGGACGGTCCGCTGAACGAGGGCTCGGCGGTGTCTATCGGTTCTTAAGTGGACTCGCTAGACGAGGTATAAAATTTTTTTGGTTTTTTGTAGGGATGTACCGACTAGTGGCCGACCGGTCGGATAAGCCGACTATTCGGCCGTTTTTCATCGTCGGTTGCAGTCGGCGACTGGTCGGCTAAACAGCCGATCGGTCGGCTTTTTTTTATTAAGATTAAAATAATATATAAAACAATTAAACCCGGTTTACAGAACCTCAATTAAATATTTAATTGCGATTTAATTTTTAACCCCCCGTTAAAGTACCATGTGACCGACTCTGCGCCAATCAGACGTCGCTAATGGCCTTGCTAAATGCGCGATCAACTTAAGCTCAGTTAAAATATTTTATAAACTGGCCCTAAATTGTGTTATTCTTTATTTTTGTACTGAGTTACTAAAAAAAATTAAATGTTTTTTATCTAAACAAATTTAACATATTTTTTGGAAAACAAAGGAACTTTAGTTATTCCTTTTATTAAAATAAACAATTTTTTAAGGTAGTCAGAGAAACAGAAAAAAAACACACTGTCTCTCGCATTTATGAACCGGTTTTAGCAAAGCCGAACAGTCGGCCTACTAGTCGGTTTTTACTGGCCAAATAATCGGCTAGTCGGTTAGTCGGCCAGACCTACAGTCGGTACATCTCTAGTTTTTTGTATGAAAAAATGATATTAATATAGATGTATCATACATCAAACGGCAGCTTTTTTCATATTCTAGACCATAGAGACCAGTTCAATCAATTAAAAAAATCTGACTGAGAAATATCGTAACAAAAGCGACATTCTATGTTTTCTTTTCAAGAATTTGGCTTATCGCGCGGACCTGGGTACAGAAAAAGGGACCATTCTTCCACAGTTTCCCTTCTCACAGTTGAAGCCTCAATTATGATTTTCCAGTGTCGCGTCGGCGTGGTGGTCACTGGTTAATTACTGCCCTCGGTAACATTATTTGACTTCCGGTCCGCCAAAATTGCCTGCTTACATTTTTTAACAATGAAATACAAGAAAATAATTCTAAAAAAATTGGAGTACGTAAGTTGAAATATTAGGAAACAGAAAATATATTAAAAAGTTGGGAAACAAATATAGCAGTGTCACTGATGTCATCACTATTTGAAATAATAAATTGGAATACAAATACCAGTGATCAAATTCAATAAAAAATCTGCAACTTTCTGTGTAAACAGCACAAAAGTGGTAAATTTACAGAAATACATAAATAGCATACATTCAGTAAAATTTTTAATTTAAATGTAGATCTGACAAGTTCAAAAATACGCCTTTTTTAACATGCAAATGTAGCACGGTGACGATACTATTTTCGTCCAAACTACTCAAAAGTGAATTTTTCATAAATATCGTTAGTAGCAAAATGAAATTTCGAAGCCATAAATAGTACTTTCCCATTTTTGTGATGAATTTGTGTAATCCATCTCGTCTGCGAGTTGCATATTTAACAGGCGCTACTCTGATTCGCCCTGTTGCATCTCCCTCTTCGCCTCCGGAACATTATTAAGCAGCAGGTTGGGGTATTGTTATTTTTGATAGATGCTATTCAGGCACGAACGAGTTATTTTTTGCATTTCGATTAAATAGCGAGTTCGTTAATTTCCCGTATTTCGCTTTATCTTTCTAATCGAATGGTTGGCGACGTAATTTTATTTCCGCAGTTTAAAAGAAAGCCCTCCAACCCTCAGCGTAGCGATAATCGGTGTGGAATATAATGTCGAACAGGAAAAGTGCTCGCTGACGATCAGCAAGGGTCGCACTCGACGGGGTTGAGAGCTGGGGTTGCTACATGACACTCCACAGGTAGTTCAGCACGAGACCTTCACCCTCTCACCCTTGCTTGGTCTAGTTCGCTATTTTTAACCCAGTTCGCCTCACTTGTTGGCAACCAGAACGACACACTAGCACCGTAAAGCGGCACAACCCTCGTCGTCATCACCGTCCCCACACACTCTGTTTACGGCGTAGCAAATATTTAGATAGATTGCCTATTTATGGCTACGTGAGAATAAATTTTATTGCCGCCACAATAAATAAACCGCACTTGCTGTCAACCCTCATTTCATATTTTAGAATGAGCGTCTATACGAGGGCGGAAGTATCGAATTAATCGTTTTTATCTTTCAATGGATATTGACTCATTTTATGTTTTTCGTCTGTTTAGTGATACTAAACTTTACGTATTATTTATTAATTTACGTTAAAGGGGAAGTTTATGCACTACACATTCAAATATGTTCAATAATTTAAATCGTATTTGAAGCTAATTTAAAACATTAAAATAAGAAAATTTCCTTCTTTTTCTATATTTGCTAGTTATTTTATAAACATTATATCATTTATATCATTTTCA
The DNA here is from genome assembly GCF_036711695.1 of Zophobas morio. NCBI lineage: Eukaryota > Metazoa > Arthropoda > Insecta > Coleoptera > Tenebrionidae > Zophobas > Zophobas morio. Next base: position 14,614,834 of record NW_026972107.1, read on the forward strand.
TTATTCCAATACGTTGTTGGGCTTTATTTTGAGATCTTCGAATGATATTTGACCATTTTGATTTAGGTTCGACTAAATTTAGAACGCCGCACAATGACTTGCATTAATTTTATTATATGAAAAAGTGAGGTTAGATTGTACCATCACGTGTTGTCAACAGTCATCGATTAAATTCGAGGTTTATTGTAAACATACTTCATAATGTTTACAAAAATTCAGCCCCAACTTGATAACTTTTTCACTTGACCACCCAATATTTATATATAGGATTCCATATACTAAATTTATTTCTAAATCGTTCTAGGTATTCTAAAACAACCAGAATTTGTAGTTCTTGATGGCTGTTAGGTTCAGTGGTTGAGCCATTAACTTTTTAAGCATTATTACATATTTTAAGCCTGGTCAGTTTTTCAGTTTATCCAATTTTAGAGACCCTTAGAAGTGTAAACGACTTTCATGACGAATCTCTTTAAAACATTTTCAAACTGCACGATCAATAAAGGAGCAAATGAGATTTTGGTTGAAACTGTTTTATCTTTGAGATGAAAAAGGCCAGAGAGTTAGATTTACTAACGATTTTATTTACAACACTTACATTTACTCCTAAGCATTACAAACAGTTCAAGTTTTAATTGTTTTGTGTTTGTTTAGACCTAATATGATCTTGTTTATCGAGTATTTAATATAGTTCTACTGATTTATTTACTGTGTCCATTATTTCCGCATCGATCTTCCCATCTTCTGTGATTATATTGTCGTTTGGTAATACTTTCTCTATCTGTGTTTCTTCAAATTTAACGATCTCGTTCTTTTGGTCGTCCTTACTTCATCATTTATTATCATCATCATCATCATCATCATCATCATAATTATCATCTTTGTTTAATTAATGTTTATTTCTATTTTCATATCTTTTGTTTCCTTAGTCCAAAGCTTAACTAACTTTTGCATCTTGTTTTTAGAGTTTTAGCTTTTTATTTCCTATCACTGTGTCCTAATGGTTTTTTTTCTTTCGGTGTTTTGTTCATATCATTATAAACAGTAATGAACTTAGACTTATGCCTTTGTTCATTTTAGATTCTCTAGATCTCTCTTCCCCCTATCGGTACTTTATATATTACTTCTTTGTATGTACTTTTGATTATGATTATTCTAATGAGGATCACACAGTGCCGGATTGAGGACATGGGGGTCCACCGGGAAATTTACAAAGTGGGACCGTATGGTATTGTACACAGATGTTGCTTTTAAAACTTTGATAACGTTGCCAAGGAAAACAAAGCTAATACAAAAATTGTGGAAGGTAAAAATAGAACTTCCCTCGCCCTTGAAGCAAAGTCCGACAAATTCCGCTTCTTTAAAAAATGATAAAATTAGATTTTGCGATTCTCGTTTTGTGATAACAGTTAACCTCTATAAAGTGAACTAACAGAAAAACATGTAGACAGTCTCAATTTCTCAGTATATGCTTAACTTCAACTGTTTATGTCTATACTTCGACCGAATTCGACTATTAGCACGTTCAGATTAAAAGCATCCGCGGCTAAAAGAAAATGAAATTTGGTTGGTTTTGTGTCCTCAACGCAGAGGAAAGGACTAATTGATGAATTCATACTCAGTTTTTTCACAAAAACACTCATAAATTTGAAGAGCATCTGGTTTTACAATTTCAAAGTTAAATTATTGTAAAATGTAGATTTTTTCCCCCAAAATCTGCATGTCTAGGGTGAAAACTCAACACGGATTCATGAATTACACGTGCAGGAATATGCAATCCTATAAAATTAAATATATATAATACCCAAAAGAAATAAAAAACTTCAACTTCAAAATTGGTGGCTGTTTGCTTAAAAAAATGTTACATTACCTTAAAATAGATGAAAAAACATGTTAAAAAAATACCTTAAATAGATAAAAAAATGTGGGGTGAAATATACCATTGTTTTTTTTTTAAATAACAAAAAATGCTTTCGGAATCGCCAAAATTTGTATTTGGTAAATATAAATTAAAGAACACTTACATGGCAAAATTTGTAAAATGTTTGTACTGTTTTAGAGGGGCATAAACGAAAAAAAGAAGAAACCTAGAAGAAGTTGGCGGGAAGGAATTGATAAAGAATAAAAGAACGGGATCTACCAGAAGGCCTATGAAGAGACAGGGAAGAATGGCGGTTAGGAGTCGGAAGACGTCGTAGAACGGTTTGAAACCGAATTATAAAAAAAAAATAAACGAAAAAAAAATTGATTAAAGATTTACCAGGCTTAGATAACCTTAAACCGTTTCCAAAATTTCAGAGCATTCGCAGTTTCAAAGTTAAAGTTGATTTTTTTTCCAAATGCCTGGATGTTTTCGATAAAAACTCAACAGAGGTTCATAAACCACATGTGTAGGGGTACCTTATAAAATTTAATAATATTAGCCAAATTTTGATTTGCGTTTTACCATATACATAATTTTCATAATACACATATAAAATTTGACAATTGGTTCAGTAGTTTCTGAGATTATCTGCCTAATAAAAATCCAACAGACGGCAGACAGACAGACAGACAGACGGAAACGGGGGACCTATTGTTTCGTACTGGATTTACGCTCTGAAAGTAAAAATATGCTCTTATTTAATATTTACATATATAGTTTTTTAACCGTCTATTATATTTTTAGTAATATTTATTGCATTTGTAATTCTAACACCCTGTATATGTGAAAAATGTATTGTATCAAAAAAAGAAATAGACGGTTTCGAATCCGACACCGGCCACAAAGGATTAAAAAGCTCTAAGTCTATTCCATGTATGTCTAAGTAAAATTTTATTTAACATCGGAACATGTTTCGAAAGCTCTCTTCTGTCATCATCAGCCGATTAAAAAGTAAAACTAGGGAACGCCACAAAAAATGTTTACTACATTTTGATATCGGAAATAAACAATAAAATAATTAACACGAACAATAAAAAATAAAACAGTTGTTTTCTACATCAAAATGTAGCTAAAATTTTTTTGTGACTTTACCTAGATCTAGTTTTTAATCGGCTGATGATGAGAGCAGAGAGCTCTCGAAACATGTTCCGACATTAAATATACTTTGATTTATGCACATATATGGAATAAACTAAGACCTTTTTTAACCCTTGGCGATTCAAAATTCCATCTTGAGGATGACGGATTTCCACTTGTTCTAATTAGGATCTCTGGAACATTCATTTCTCCTAGACATTTTCATATTATTATTATTTGAGGACCCGGGGTGGGCTAGTTAGCATCATGCTTGCCTGCTACACCTTGGGTCGTGGGTTCGATTCCCGCCATGGCTCTGGGTGTAACGTGTATGTCCCGTTCCCCTGTAATTGGGCCTCGGTGCCTGTTGGGGGACGTAATAGAATAAAATAAAATAAAATAAATAAATAAAAATATTATCGTATCAGACGCTGTTAAATATATAAATGTTAATTATTTTTCTTCTCCATCATGTGATTTTCTTTCTATTAGTCTTCGTATTATGTATATATTGTCATTTGTTCAAAAGAATATAGAAACAGTTCCAACACCTCCAGAAAAATCTGGATATCTAGGGTAATAACTAGAGCTATGCGGTCGAAATTTAAACGTTTCGAATCGACCCCTACTACGGCAGACCAGTGGCTCGCAGCCGATGTTACGTATCGCGAAGAAATTCACGCGAAATATAATGTTCACTGAAAATCAGTTGATGATTTTAAAATCCATACCCACGAAATAATAAGAATAATAATTTTAATAATGTTCAAGTGTCGGTCTCGTTGACAATAAAACGATTGATGTGAATTATTAAAAATAATACACAATGAAAAGCGAGAAGCGAGGAAGGCAAGACTGCAGCGGCCTGCACTGCTGGGCTGATGGGACGGATAGTGGGGATAAATAAATTTCAACCGCACAGCTCTAGTAATAACTTAACACGGATTCATAAATTACAAGTACAAGTGTATTTTATTTTATAAAATTGTTCTAAAGTTATTTAGACACAATTTCCGTTGGCCTTGAAGTACAAGTGTGAATACAGCTAGAGAAGTATGTTATGCGAATATTTCGAGTGAGTTTTTCATAACAAAATGTTTTGATGCCGTCAACAACATTTTAGCAAGGACATATATCGATTTGAATAGGTATAGTGTAATATTAATAACAATAGTGCATACTCAAATTTTCGGGAAAATGGAGTGATCCGTTTTTGATTTATCAATAAATATCTTCACCCATTAATTTTTTTTGAGTCACTCTGTATAAGTAATTATACAAAATCTGAATGCATTAACAAACTATAGTATTTGGGAAAATTTTGATGAAAGTGGACTTTTTGATTAACGATTAACCATGCCTACTATGTATAACTTTAAAACGTTTGCAAGATTTCCGAACATTAGGTTTTGCAGCTTTCAAGTTAAATTGCAGAATGTTTTTTTTAAGGTTGAATGTGTTGGGTAAAAACTCAATACGGATTCATAAACCACAAGTGCAATTACAATTACTTTATAAAATTTGAACAATATGGAAAATTTTAGAGATGACGTCATCCCATTAGTGGTGGGGATAACCATATAAATTTTGGCTAGCTACACGATATTCCTAATAGAAAATTTGGCAAAAATCGGTCTAGTAGTTTCGGAGATTATCTATCTAATAAAAATTAACACACACGATGGATATCAAACAGACGAAAACGCGGGACCTACTTTATCGTACTCTAGGGGTCATGAAACGTCAAGAAAACCTGAAAGTACACTCCTGAAGTGAAAAACACGAAGATAAAGTAAATGCAATGGAAAGCAAGCACTTAAGGAACGTAGAAAGAAAAACAAAGTGAGATGAAGTCAGAAAGGAGGAGATGAGAAAAAAATAAGAAGAAGATTAAGTGGCAAAAATTAAATTAGTATGGACATTGGACATATAGGAAGAATGAGCCCAAAAAGGAAGCAAAGAGGATAATAGAAACAGAAAAATCAAAGAAAACAGTGGGTATATGAAATTGGAAACAATAAAGGGAAAACTTTAGAAGCACTAGCGATAGCTAAAGGCTCTTTTTCCTTATTCTTAACCCTGCTCCTGAAGATGCCACTTACGAAAGTGTGCGAAACGTTGAGCCCAAAAACTCAATTAACATGGAAAACGATCATGTATTGATTCCGACCGTGCAAGCCTCCAAAATTAAAGGCTAAAGGAGTTGACGCCTGAATAGACAGAAGGAGAACGATAACAAGAATAAGAGTTCCTTAGTGTATTTTTTACTTTCCGAACGTAAGCTAAAATGGGGTTCGTCGCGCGAGTGGCTAGTTTCATGTTTTCTCCTAAAGAACTAAAAAATAGGTCTTCCGTTTCGGTCTGTCCGTCTATTTGTCGTCTATCGTCTGTGTCGACTTTTATTGGAGAGATATCCTTAGAAACTACTGGATTGATTGTTGTCAATTTTTTTAGGTATATTTTACGATGTCAGCTCAACATTTACCACAGTAAAGAATATTTAAATTTTATAAAATAATGAACTCCTGTCCTTGGTTTATGAATCCATCTTGATTGGTTGTCGTCTCCTCTATTTTGAGGATAAAAAATCAACCAAATTTCTTTTAAAACGAACATCAACTTTGATTTGCCGCCGCTGATGATGGTTATCAAGCAACATGCTTAATAGTCGAATTCTTTCGAAGTATAAATTAATATTATTAATGTTATATAAAACGAAATAATAAGGTGTAAATTACCTTTACTTCAAGTTATGGCAAAGTTTGGCGTTAAATTAAAAAAAATATTTTCTCACATAGCCATCAACTGAATATTTTCTTGAAAATGTATCGTTTCAAATTGTTTCGTATAATCAGTTCATCAAGATAAATTAAATTTGATTTTAATTTGGCATACCGTGACTGTTATGAATCACTACTCCTACAAAAGCCTCGTCACGGCTATTCACTTATTCAGTGGTTAGTTTAAGACAGTGACGACTACCCCGAACGTGATATCGACAATTTTCTAACACGCTCATGGCATGTTTTACACCTCATTGCTGCAATCACTTTCTTCAAAGTTGCGGAAGCTCAAGCAATGCGTAAAATGCGCTGGACCAAAGCACAACGCGCTTTCAAAATAATGCTCGACACAATGCAGTGAGTAGAATAATAAAAAAATCTGGAATTTGAAATTCTCTGCCGGGTTTACAGCCTTGATCTGGCTGCCATCGATTTTCTGTTCCGGCTTAATTAAAGAAATATTTCACCTTAATTTAAAAAAATTTCGCGCTGAAAATAAATAGATATGTCACTGATGGATAAAGTACATTTTATTTACGATTGTAACTCGTTTTTTGAATCTTTGATGTCACGTTTCTGCATAATAAGTATCAGTATTTATTTTACAACTTTACACACTTTACCTACCAGTAAACTAATATAAATTTAATGCATTAGCGACGTTGTTTGTTCAGTCATGTATAAACAGTGTAGTTGTTTTTATTTATATTAGAAATAATGTAAATTCTTGTTTGTTAATTTTGCGAGTCCAATAACAACGGTATACGTTACACGGTAAAATGTTTCGCTTTAAAAATACTGTAACTATTCTATACCTATGTACATGCAAAAATTCAAAAGTAAAATTTTCTAAACGTACGATATTTGTAAGCGTGCTGAATATTTTAAACAGGTGGCCTAAATTAGCTATTGGGTCCAGGTGTGTTTCATGATAGAGGGAGGAATCCAACTGTGTGTTAAAAAGGATAAGGTAGACATTTTGTCGACCCTTGTGCGGTGTGACATAAACGAAAAATATCAGTTGAAATTTGTAGGAAAAATTTTCAGTTATTTCATCAAAATCTGCCACCAATACAAAAGCTATTTTCAAGTTTCAGTTTCATTTCCATAGATGCATTAATAATGTTATGTAACTTGCAAACTGTCATCCTTGAGTTTTCAACTTTATAATCGATAAAGCTGTATACCGAATTATTTAAATGCCGTCATTTGAACTTATCTTGCTTGCAGATTTTAGGGTTTTTATTACGTTGGAGTTTTCAGTAATCTTCTAAAGCAAGCAAGTCACCAGTTTCAACCTGTACACACCTGCAAATAATATTGCATAATGCATAATTATTACAGCATTAAAATTTAAAATATGTTAATTAAAACATGTTTTATTCAGAGTCTAAATGTGTGCATTAAATATCCTGAACTGGGTTATAAAAGCTTTAATTGCAAAATATCAAATCAGTAATATTTCGACATGGTTTTGCGTTATGGATATTTACATAAATCCATTGTTACCAATCAAGTGTATTTTTATACATGTTTATTTTGATATTCTAAATGTAACAAAACAAAAGTGCAGCAACATTGTGAGCACGATGTTGCAAATATATTTTCAGAAAAAGGCAATAACTAATAGATAAGATAATTATAAATTTAAGTGAAAAAACGGTTATTCGTTACCGGTGGTTAAGCGACTTTTTTTAAAGTAGAATTATTGACAAGTGCCAGAGGCACACAAACGTGTTACTAATCGACTTGCAGCTCTTACAAAGGTGCCTTAATCAAGTTAAAGCACTAAAACAAACAAATAACAAAATTTATCACTAATGGAAAATAACAGGCCACATCGCTGCAGTATTGTCAGAAATGATCTAATAGTAGTTCAAAGGTAAAAAATAAAACTCTAAACTGATAAACACTGTATTCCAGTTTGTTCCAGTCGACCTATTTTTATCTGGACTGAAGCTGGAATTTTGCAATTTTAATTAGAGAGATTTTTACGTTTTGTTTAAAATTCGGACGATTCATATAGTACGTGACGAACAACATTTTACAAATTTCTTACCAATGTTAGTTCTCTTGTAATCGAAAGATTTTTATCGGAATTCTGAAATGTTCGCACTCTCTCGTTCGGAGACATCAACTATACGTGACCCAGGTTTAATCTGTTCATCGGGATGCTACGGAATTCTAAAACGACGAGTTCTGCTTGAGTGATCGACGTTGACAGGAACCCTATCATGCATACTTGATGACCACATGTCGCTTACCTTTAACGTATCAAATATTTATCAACAAATTATGTGCAATTAACAGTGGTGCTTACAGTTCTAGGATGCGAGCAATTTGAGTGAAACATAAACGCTAAATGTGCCAAGAATTTTGAATAATATCGTGCATAATATATAATCAGGAGACGTAATGATACTCATTTCTCACGAATGTGAAAATTTAATTCTTACTAAATCGCCATTAACAACGTTTTTCTATTTCTGTTGTGATAATTCCGAATTTTATTTAAGCCATTTATAACAAATGAATGATTATTGAGCCACTAAAATCTTCTATAGAGTAGACAGGCGTATTGTGTTTGGCATGTTCGCCCACACAATACCTAGCTTATTCAAAAAAATCGGCAATGTGGGTGTTCTTTGCTTTTAAGATCCGTTTTTTTATTTCGCTGGAACTTTGATCGGATAATGTTTTGAATATATCAGAAAGATACTGGATGTTTATTTAAACTCAATTTATCTAAAGCTTTTGTTAAGTTTAAAACTTTGACAGGTTCAGAGAACTTCGATGCAGGAAGAGAATTATTGTTTCCTCTCAAACGAAAGTTTTTCGCGTTCACTTTCTAAGTAATACGAATTCTACGTTAATTAAAAATGTCAAACGGTGGCGGCCGCGATAATAATGATTGTCATCATATTTTAAAGTATGTTCGTGTCTTATCTCATAAAAAAGGGTGGAAATTTGCATTATCGCGTGTAGCAATATTTAAACCGCTCTAAGTACTTGAAGCACTCGAAATAAATACGAATTCGACGAGTTTTACATTGGGAAAACAACACCATCGATTCATGTCAACAAGAAGAAGGTAGTTAGTTTTGTCATTGTTAGTGTTTTATTACTGACTAAAGTAACGTTTTAGCTGAGTGAGCTTTACGCTTTTATGTTCTGCGGTCATTGTCGAGACACACACTGGGAAGAAAAATAGATCCCCTTTTTATTATTTTTTTGATAAGCACAATTGGTTTGTTTCGGCTTTTTGTGTGAGCTGCTGCAGACGGCTTTGATTGAACAAACAAGATTGGCTCAAGCCGAATTTTGAAATTAATGCATTTTTTGTCCTGGGGTGGATAGAATTTTTTATATGATAACACTAATGAAATTTATAAGCTTGAGTTGTGTACACTAAAGTGGTAAATTTTGTTTCAGGATATAAATTAATAAAGCGATTTACTAATTATTTAATCACTTTCAACTTTATACAAGCGTATCTGGTTGTTTAAGTGCTTTGCTTTGCGGCCAAGTTGAGAACGAAAATCCTTAAAGTTTGTTCTTAGATGTTATGTTAAAACTATTGTTGGACTTATTTAACGAAAGTTTCTTGTGAAGTCTTGTACCTGACTTATATCGCACTTTATAAAACCCCTGTAGCAATTTCCGGTTAACTACTTTTTTGTTGGCTTTCCACATCTGTGTTGCTATTTAAATACCCACATTATATTCTAGATATATACTTAAAGTTTGCTTGCAGGTGTCTCAAATCTTTTGTAGAAAAATAAATGTTTCGTACCCGGCGCATCCACCAAAATCAGATCGACACACATTTTCTGTAACCTATTTTATTGCTGTTAGTTCAGGAAAAGCTCATCATAATAGGTTGGTTTCAATAAAGCTCATCAAAAAACACTTTCACTACATTACCAGTATCAATCATTACCCGTATAATCACAAAACTCTTTCCATAAATTACTGCTAACAAATCTGCGATAATAAACTGGCTATCTCGCATCTAATCCGTTAGACATTATCTTGTTTATCAGTGGATATATAGTATTATTTCGTCTCTCAGAAGAAAAACACGTAACAGTTGTTTAATCATGTAAATGCTTGAAACCATTATGTCAGAATCACCACTAGATGAGAAAATCAGAAGCGACTAACACACTTTTTGGAAAATTTTCGTTGGAGGATTTTTTACCAATTTTGGGTACATAATCGTTGCAATAGTTAGTCGTGTAAATTCGAGTTATTAAGAAATAAATTGTTGAGTTTTACCTACGCCATTTTTATTCGCCCGTACAACGTAATCTGCCAATGACGTTTTTCGAAAATTGCATTAACTATCTGAAAATGTTAGAGAAAAAATTTGCTATGTGTTTCCTAATATCATTAAGATCTCAAGTGAGGGTCAATGATGCAAATTTAGTCCATGGAGTAGAGCAAAATTGTACCTAACGAACTTTTTATAATTTATATAAAAGTACAAATATGTTAGCTATAAAATCCTACTAGAGTATGATCCTCTAAATATTTAACACGTAAGCTATGTGTTTATCCATTAAAATTTTTAAATTAAATATGTCCACACCTTTCACTATATGACGCGGGGACAGTCTTTTTTAAACAGTTTACTATCATCTTTTTTTTAATTTGGTGAAATTTTTACAACACGTATATTTAAAAATCAAAATCTCAATTAATACTGGAAATTTTGTAACGCGATTTTCACCAATATTTTAAATATATATCTATAAATTGTATGGAAAACATTGACGACTTTTTTATCGGAAATGAGATACAGTGAAAAGAGTTTGTGTCGAATAATCTTCTACTCTGTTTTATTTCTCATATCTCATTCCCGACAAAAAAAGTCGGCAATGCTTTCCATGAAATTTGTAGAGTTTTATAAATTGAAAACAGTGGCAGAAACCGCGTTCTAAAATTTCCATTAAGAATTGAGATTTTGATTTTTAAAGAAACGTGATGTCAAAATTTAACCAAATTAAAAAAAATATATGATAGTAAATTATTTAAAAAAATGCCCCCGCGTTATATAGTGAAAGGTGTAGACATGTTATATTTAAAATTTCATTACAATACATTTTTTAATAACGGATATATTATATTGTGAAAATGTATTGACAATCCAACAAACAAAAATCGACACAGACGGCAGACGGAAAGCAGATAGACAGACAGACAGACAGATGGAAACGGGAAAAGTATTTTTTCTTACACTAGATGTCGTGACATATCGAGAAAATATGAAAGTAGCCAGTCGTCCGATGGACTCGATTACTTAGCTTATACTCGGAAAGTAAAAAACTCAAAAACTAGCACACACTTTAAGAAAAACTTTTACCAAATTTATTAGCACCCTAAAACAAATAAATTTTTACAATTAGAATCTTTGTAGCAAAATTATTGTTGCTAAGTATAACTAACGCGAATGTTTAGACTTCGAAAGAATTCGACTATTAGCACGTTCCAATCACAAGCACCTGCGTCAAAGAAAAATCAAATTTGACTGATTTTGTCTCTTGAAAGAGGAGGAAAGGACCAATTTTATTAATTTAGGTACAAAGCATGAAAACAGGTCGAATATGATTTTAGCCGAAATGTTATTATGATTACAATTATTTTATTGCTATTATTTTTAAATATAAGCGACCGCGACATTACTGCATTATTGCATTTTCCGGACAATGGGGTGAACCGTTCTTGAATTGATAAAAAAAATCTGTGACTCACGTTGGTCGGCGTTTTATCATATACATGACATTCCTAATATAGGTACAAAATGTGCCAACAATCGGTTCAGTAGTTTCGGAGATTATCTATATAAATTAAAACCAATTGCCGAATGTATGTCCGCACATCATTTCAGAACCGCTGCACCTATTTGGCTGATTCTTTTTTTGTTGTGTTTGTAATTTTCAGGACAAGATTTGTATGAAAGAAAATGTTTGAAAAATTGTAGGGAAAAACGAAAAATTTGAGTTAAAAAAAATTAGCTTACGTATTAACGCCCAGCCCAAACCTCTAATGATAGAAATTTGAAATTTGATTAAAAATATTTACGTGAAACTTGGTATTAAGGCTTTTCACACAAATAACGAAATACTTATTTCAGAATTTTTCGGGATTCAACCCCCCCAGGGTGTGAACAGGGGTGTATTTGAAAAAAAAATATGTTTATCGTAATGTTTATTTGAAACCTGATATTAATGCTCTTCAAAACAAAACATAAAACACGTATTTAAGTATTTTCCGAGATTCAACCCTTAAGGGAGTGAAATATGGTGGCTAAGTTTGGGTGGCAAAGTTTGTATATTTCCACTATAAATTGAAATTTTTACGTGAAACGCAAATAATGAAACCCGTATTTGAGCATTTTCCAAAATTCACTCCCTAATGGGGTGAAATGTGGAAGCTAAGTTTGTGGGGAAAAATATTTCTTTTGTGAATTACATTTTTACATAAAACTTGGTATTAATGCTCTTCAACACAAATAATGAAACATGTAATTAAGCATTTTTCGAGATTTAACCCCTACGGGGGTGAAAAGTAGTGGCTAAGTTTGTGTGGGAAAAATATTTCTATTGTAAAATTTTGACTTGGAATTTAATATGAATGCATAATGAAACATGTAGTTAAGCATTTTCCGAGATTCAAACCCTAAGGGGGTGAAAAGTGGTGGCTAAGTTTGTATGGGAAAAATATTTCTACAGTAAAGTTTTACGCGGAACTTTGTATTACACTCTAGGACAAATAATAAACACTTATTTCAGATTTTTTCGAGATTCCACCCCTAAGAAGATGAAAGGGGGTGACAAAGTTTGTATGAGGAAAAATATTTTTATATTTGTATTGATGAAGCGGTTCCTTATTTAAACTCCATATTAATCTTAATATTAAAGAAAAAACTTTAAGGGTGGCGTCTGATTCGGTTTCGCCCAATACTAAATACATTGAAAACATCGTCGTAGTTTCCGGAATTGCATTTTTAAAATACTGAAATCTCCAACCAAGTCAGAATCTAAGTAAACCTGCATTCTGCTACCGCATCACAGCTCGTTTAATGCCGATTTCTCGTTTCAATAGATTTTGACTTTTCGCGAGTTATTTACCTCAGTCGTGGATTTTTTAATATTATAAATGGTATCAAAAGAAAGCTGACACTTTTCCCCAGAGGACCTCCTACTCAGAATGCAAAAAACTTCAGCACTTCGTCAAAAAATGCATCAATGTGTCGGTTAAAATGTGATGTAAAAGTTGTTCAATTTTATAATTTTTTTTTTTTTGTAAAAACTGCATACTAGATATGAATATAAATATGGAGGTCCCCTGGACTGAAGTTTGTTAATTCGAAATATAATTTTTTTAAAGCGATATATCTCATATTTTTAAAATGCAACTCCGGAAACCGCGACGAGGTTTTCAATGTATTTAGTATAGGGCTAAACCGAACCAGACGCCAGCCTTAAGAGTATAAATAATTTATTAGTAGGCACTGCTACACATGTTTCGGTACACAGTAGACTGAAGACGGACGATTATTGTCAAATTTTTTATATATATTAGAAAATCATGTAGATGGTTAAATGCTAACCAAAATTTGGATGATCATCCCCACCAACAATTTGATGACGTCTTTTCAATGAATTGTACGTCTTTATATAATAACGATAAAATAAGAATTATAATATTCAAAACATTTTGTTTGATTTCATTAATAATAATTTTAGTCCTGTTTTGAGAAGAAAAACTCAGTCAAATCAAACTAATTTCTACGTGACATTCTTTCGATGTATAAACATAAATAAACACTTGAGCCTCAGACTGCTATTACCTGGTGCTGAAGGGGTGTTATTTATGCCTTTGGTTTTTACTTTATAGAGGTTATCACAAAACGAAAATCGTAAAATCAAATTTTATCATTTTTTTAAAGAGCTAGAATTGTCGGATTATTCTTACAGCTAACGATCAATTTTTTATTAAGATTTTATTTAATTCATGCTCAAATAAGAATATTAATAATCATATTTAAAACATTTTGTTCCATTGTGGCTTAACTAATAATTTTAGTCTTCTTTTTTGAGACAACTCATTCAGATTAAACAAATTTCTACGTAACATTATTTCGATGTATAAACATAAACGATCGAAGTTAAGCATGTACCTACTTGGAATTTGCACCCCCGCGGCGTAGCAGGTTTGAGGTGTCATTTACACCATTGGTTTTTACTATATAAAAGTTATCAGAAAACACAAATACGAGGAAACTTCTGTCGAAGTAATTTTGGACCAATTTTTAAAATTATGAAATAATGTATTTAACGCGAAGTGTTTAAAGTAATTTCACGATATATATGTACCACATAATTTTTAAAAGCAGATATTAATTGACGGAGCAGTTCTTATTTATTTTTTAATTAATTTTTCTGCTCAACACTTCTAAAAAAGAAAATTAAATTTTTTCTTCCAACAAGTTTCTGATTAATAAAATTTTAGTAACTTTTACTTTCCCAACGGTATCGGATGACGGAGGTTACAATAGGCCATTGACGTGATTTTTTTAAGGTCACATCGGACATCAGTGAAGGGTCTCAATCTTGCATTTGGACTTTTTAAAAGGATGTATTTTTTATTAAATTACCAACAAAACAATTTCAAATTTGGGTGATTAATCGGTGTATTCCGGCTTTGAGCAACTTCCAACGACAATGTGTGCTCGTAATGGATAATGCATCATACTTTTTTTATTAAAATACAACAGAAATGATTTATGTTTAAATAGCAATAGATTTATCACTCGAAAAAGATAAAATGCACGATTTTTCTGAAAATACGTTAGAAAATCCCGGACAAATTCGCCAATTCCTGTCAATTTGATTCACCAAAGTTTGCCAAATTTTGATTTATTTAAAATTTAAATTTTGTTCTCTTGTAGTATGTCTGTTATTACAATTACCGTTCAGTTAAAAAAATAAGAGAAATGATTTATGTTTAAATAGTAATAGTAGATTTATCAGACGAAAAAGATAAAATGCACGATTTTTCTGAAAATACGCTAGAAAATCCTGGAAAAATTCGCCAATTCCTACCACCACTTTGATTCACCAAAGTTTGCCAAATTTTGATTTATTTAAAATTTAAATTTTGTTCTCTTCTAGTATGTCTGTTATTACAATTACCGTTCGTTAAAAAAAATAAGTTCCAAGTTTTGTATAAATATTCAGTAAAGTTATCAAGTTCTGAATGTTTAATTAATTAGTTTAAAACTAATGTTTCTTGATGATATTTAAACTGGTTAGGTTTCCGACACAATTCATACCCTTAAATAACAGGTGCCAACCCAAATCGACATAAATAATGTCAGTCTTTCTCAAGAAACTTTGGCTTACTAATGTCGATTATCAACATAGCAGGGTCATTTTGATATGTATCTAATTTATTTTCTTAACGTTTCACAGACTGTAAAGTACTAAAACACAGGTATTTATGAAGATGGTGAAATTTTGACTAAAATCTATTTGTACATCCTCTGCAAAAAAACTGTGACGTGCTTTTTTTACCTTCTCTATTAAAAATTATATTAAATAAACATTTACAAAAAATAAAACGCGATGTTGGTTCATTATCAGTGTTTCCTTTTGAATTTTTAAAGAATTAATTAGTAACTTAGTTTACTTGAAATTCTGGAACGAAAGCAGCGTTACGTTTTTGCAAGAAGTTAATTAGTAAATCGTGTTGTTTAACAAAACACTGATAGTGTTTTGTAGTAAAAGCATAGGAAATTTTACATAAGAAACTTCTCAGTTTTTTTATTCATACAAATAGCTCACCGCTCGAAGACTAAAGCATAAAATTTTAAAGAGAAAGCTTATATAAAAAAATGTTAATTTCCCATTTGTGTTGGCGGTAATTTAAAATTTGTTACTCCCTTTCAGACGTTTTGCAGCGTATCCTGTCATAACTCACGTGCATAATGCGTTGGTCTAACAAAAGAAAAAATAAATCTGGATGTTCAATACTCGACTTCCCATATTAAATCGATGACCCTTCGTCCTGCGGTAGGTATGCGATTTCCGCTTGAAAATATTTATGCGATATCGCAGATTGTCCTTTCGAATTATTGCGTACGTAAATTCAAAGCATTGGCCATGATTCAACGGATCCTCGCCGTGACATTTTAGTATCGTACATCACAATTTAGTGTTAAAGTGTAATGTGAGAACGAGCTCTCCTCGTATATATCGAACACCTGCCGTCGAAAGCAACAGTTTGCCGATAGAATTTAATTCTCAGATTATGCTTTCCAGTTTTGAGCGTTCGCCATCAATTTTTTTCAATTTAAGCTCAACAGTTTCGGCCGCCGCTATTAAACTCGCATTTACCCCGCAGAGATTTATAAGAAAAATTCGAGCGTGGCCTGGCAGAAAGTCGTTATGCTTGTACAGGGTAATTAAGCTGAAACATTCAAAGAGCCCTTATTACACTTGTGCCGGACTCCCGCTTCCAGGTGTATTGATTCGAAACCTCCTGGATACGCTCTTGACGACTATGTAGGGCGCCCCCTCTTCCAAAGCCCTTTTTAAAACCTGCGACGACGTAAAATAGAGGAAAAGCCGAATATACCTTTCGGATCATCGTTACTGATAAGCGTTATTTTACACCATTTTATGCCTTCTATTAGGACTTTATTTTCGGCAGGATTCAAATTGCTGATACCGAAAGCACGCAAAAGATTCCAATCTAAATTTTAAATTGCCTACCATTAATTTGGAAATAAATTTACAGCATTCGCATGAATACACAGAATGTTGTTCGAAAACAGAAAAAATAACAGTGAAAAATAACGAAAAGACCCCAATTTAACACCGGCTCGGACCCTATTTTTAACCTCTCCGATAAACAAATTATTTATTAGAAGCCGGTAAAATTTTCACTGGGAAGGTTTCAACTAATCTTTATGTTTTGAAGTGATTTTTAGTTTAGCATATGTTCACAATTAGATTCAAGCAAATCTAAAAAACCCAAAATCTTGAGCCAAATTTTTACGTTTTAAAGTTCCTATGTTCTTAAAAAACTGAAAAATAATTACGTCTTCTTACTCTCGTATTTCGTGAAATAAAGTGTCAAAAGTTACTCCGGTGTGACTCTTGATTTAATTCTAGGCATACTTCTGTCAAGCAGTGGATGCTTAATATGAAACAAGCAAGCAACTAAAAAGGTCTTCAGGACCCTTACACCCTAAAGGAAATTGTTGAAGAACGCGCTGAATTCAAGAGCACTCTTTTACTTTAGGAAACTTAGAAGATCAAAAATCGTTATATAATGTTAGGTATTATAAAATATGATCTCGTAATTCAATACCGACCCTGCAGCGAAAACAGGAGCGTTAAAAGTTGCTTTAAAGTTATTTAGACAGAATTTCCTCTCCTCTGAACCACGATCAAACACATGCAATAAAAAATTGGACCCGACAGAACTTCCCCCGTCCAATACATTCCGCTTTTCTGAAAAATAAAAAAAATCATTTTGCGCTTTTTGTTTTAATTTAAAAAAAGCAGTAGCCTAAATAACCCCTCAGAAGCGCCTGCCTTGTGGACAATATAAAATATATTTAAAATAGATAACCAACTGGAAAAATGTATTCTCAATTTCCCAATGCAGGTTTAACTTCGACTGTTTATGTTTATATTTCGAAAGAATTCGACTATTACTATGTTTAGATTACAAGAATCAGCGGCGATATTTGTGATAGAAGAGAATGAAATTTGATCGATTTTTGTCTCCTCGATGCAAATGAGGGGATTATTTAATTAAGCACAATCGGTTTGTCGTAAATTTGAAGAACATTTATTCATTTCCCCATTATTGAGAGGAGATTTCACAGCATTCGGTTTAGCAATTTCAAAGTTAAATTGTAAAATAGTATATAATTTTGACTTTTTTTCCCAAAAATTTGGATTCCTAGGCTAAACACTTAACTTAACATGGATTCATAAATCATATGCTGGTATATGTATGTTATTGTATAAAATTTAATCGACAAAATTATAAAATGACGTCATTACTTTTTGAGATAGCATAAACGAAAAAAATTTGATTCACGATTTACCTTAAAAGGCTTACAAGATTTCAGTATACAATTTTTTTTTCAAAAATTTGGACGTCGAGGGTAGAAATTAAGGGTTAACAAAGCACAAGTGCAGGAGTATCTTATTTTATACAATTTAAATAATATTGATGACGTTATCCTGTTGTTGCTGGGGATGATGGTTGGTCAAATTTTGGTTAGCGTTTTACCATCTACACAATATCCCTAAAATAAATATAAAATTTGAGAATTTAATAATCGGTCCGACAGTTTCCAAAAATTGTATATCTAATAGAAATTGACGCAGACGACAGACGACAGACAGATAGAAACGGGAGACCTATTTTTTGGTACTCTCGAGGTCATGAAACGTCAAGTAAACATGAAAGTAGCCAGTCACCCGATGGACTGCTATGTTATGCTCATGTTTTATGCTAGTGTTTCTCAATACAATTTTGTAATAATGTGATAAACTTTTCAGTAGGAACAAATATATAAGTTTGAGCTTGTAAAGTGTAATACCATTGACGACAGTACCGTATTCCCAGAATTTCCGAAAAATGAGGTAATTTGTTTTTCATTTAATTATTAAGGTAATTTGTTTCTTTATTTTTTAGGACATCCTGTACAAATAATTCTAAAAATTAAGTGTGCGTTGAAGCGTAGTACCTACTTGCCAAGATAGGACTGCTTTTGGCAAAAGGCCTACTCTCTATGAAGATAAAAGGCGAGTAGACGGGGATGGTACTTGCCAAGATAAGACTGATTTTGCCAAATGGCATACCCTCTAAGAAAATAAGGGGCGAGTGGGCGGGGCTAATACTTGCCAAGATAAGACTGATTTTGTCATATGACATATCCTCTAAATAAATAAAGGACGGGTGGGCGGGTACTTGCGAACATAAGACTGATTTTGGCCATTAAAGTATTATTAAGTTGGTATTAGGCGAAAATGAAATTATATTATAG
Organism: Zophobas morio; assembly: GCF_036711695.1. Taxonomy (NCBI): domain Eukaryota; kingdom Metazoa; phylum Arthropoda; class Insecta; order Coleoptera; family Tenebrionidae; genus Zophobas; species Zophobas morio. The sequence goes on from NW_026972107.1 coordinate 14,633,693, forward strand.
TTGTCACCAGAAGTAGATAGATTGTTAAAGAAGTTAAGAGTTTTTGTTCGAAGACGCCCAACGTTTTGATAGTAAATATTTAAATTGCGTTTATTGTATTCGGGCGAAGTTGATTTAAAGAAAATTTTTATTATTCTTACAGAGTATATCCTTTGCCGAAATCAGTCTTATCTTCGCAGTGTTAGTCCCGCCCACCCACCCTTTATTTTCCTAGAGAGTAGGTCATTTGCCAAAATCAATCTTATCTTAGCAGGTACTAGCCCCGCCCATCCAAACCTTATTTTCTTCTTAAAGGATTTCATTTACCCAAATCAGTCTTAAATGTCAAGTACTAGCCCTGCCCATCCGTTCTTTATTTTCTTAGAAGGTACGCCATTTGGCAAAATCAGTTTTATCTTAGCAAGTACTAGCCCCGCCCACCAGGCGCTTATTTTCTTAAAAATAGGGGGCTGGTAAGCTAATTTTCAGACAAATCAAGGTACGTTTAATGGGGATAGCTGATTTGGTTTAAATTCGGAAATTTTGACTAGAATATCTCCGAAAAAATCTCAGTTCATCTAAAATTAAGTTTCTAGATTATTTTTGCCTGGCTGAGTGCGTTTGTGGCATCGGTTGTTGAAAATTTTCATTGTTTTAAACGACATCGTCCTTTAACCAACACTTGACGCGAAATGTACGTTTTAAATAGAATTTGACTAGAATAATGTTAAGTTGAATTGTAAACGTGCTGTAGAATTCTGATTTTTTTCTAAAAGTTTATATATCTATGACAAAAAATAAGGGCAGATTAATAAACCAATTATGATATTAAAGTTAAATTTATAAAATAAGATTTAGCTAGCAAAAATTAACAAAAAAAAAAATAATTGACATTCAACCAAAATTACGCTCTGCATATTTTACAAATTACGCTCCGAATAATCTAAAAATGGACTTGATTGAAATAAAACTGGTTGTAACCCACTTTGGATTTTAAACAGAGATGCTTTTTTACATTAAGTTACATAACAAATATTCCGAGTAAAGTGGAATTGAAATATTTTTCAACAATGGCTGTAACGATCATAACAACGGAAATGTATTTTGAAATATGGTATTTTTAATTCAACAATAGTCATAAAGCAACAGACTTTCGAGTAAGCCGGAAGCCAATTTTAGAAGACTAAATGGTAAATTTTATATTTAGATTTTAACATGTTTGATGGAAATCCTTTTGTGATTTTCAGTTGTGTGAACCTAAAATTTAAATTGGACCAGATACACAAGAAAAAAGTTGGGTCATCAAAAAACACAAGACAAGAAAATTATCTTAAACATGGAGTTTACTTTATCACATTTGTAAAATATTACATAAACTTTTTGTAAAATCCTTTGTTTTGTGTTTTTCAATGACTTGACAGTTCTTTTTAAGTCTTATTTGAAGATGGGCATTACATGTAATGATTACATAGTCAACGACATTAAAATTAGTGTTCGTGCAGGCTAGATCAGAGTAATAGATGCCTCTTCTCGAGTGATGCGTGGATCGATGACTGGCAGTCACGTGATTCTGTGAAGGTGGGGAGAGATTAGAGAATTGTAGCAGAAAAATCAATATGCTATAGTTCCAGAATATAGAACGCAGCACAGAGATCCTGTGCGATAGAAAAAATATTTTATATAAGCTGATTTGTCAAAATTTTTTCTTAAAGATAATTTACAACTTTTTTTTAAAAATGATATTACAAAATCATCATAATTTTGAAAATTCAGAAAGTTTATTGTAGTTCCAATGATTTTCTCCTGTTGTAATTTTAACGGTTCTATTCTGTATTAGTTATTTTTGAAAAATTTACTAATTTGAAGCTTGAAACTTTTGTGTTGTCAGAATTCAATTACCAGATGAAAATCTATAAAGACAGTAATTTTGGAAGAAAAAAATAACCATTCCACCCGTTCTTCTAGGGTTAACACTTATTTCAGCCGTCGTAAAAGTTATTTGTTGTACATTAGTAGCAGCTTTGAAGTAATTTTGATAAATCACTTGAGTGATTTGTGCGAATCTTATTCGTCAAGTTTACTGAAAAGTTATGTTTTAATCGCATTGAAAGAGAATTCCTGATTGAATTTTGCCTCCGAAGACACTCAGATTGATTGAATGCATCGTCATTTCCTGCTTACTGCAGAATGTTGAAAGTGGTTTTCAAAAAAAAGCACTTTCAACAGACCTTTGAAATATTTTCTTAACACTTTGAAAATTAATTAATTAGTATTTAATGTCACAAATGTATCTATGTTTATGAAATAATTTACACTTTCATACCTAAACAACGTAAATAACTGAAATCGATTTAACTGAAACATTATTGTGTGCATTTAACTCTAAATTCGAAATAAACACATTATGTAATTATGTGTAGTTTAATACTTAAAACGGTCTATCTGACATCAGAAGGTTCGTTTAAATGAAACACTGATTGTGGAATTGTGTTCGCAACCGTTCGAAACAAATTTAAAACATCTGAAAAGATTGTTTCAAAGTCGATTCTCCCATTTGGTTCGATAATTGTTTCCATACCTTTTACGTTATTAAGCTTCTTTTGTGAGGCCCCGAAATAATAAAATTCATTAATGCGAATTTAAATTCATTACCTCCACATCGCCCCAACTTCTGCCTTTTTCATTTTCAATTAAGTCACACGTTGCATTACTTGGTCGAATTTTGCAGATAAGTTTGCCACAGTTTAAAAGCACCAAAAGCGGCGAACATTTGAAATATTATGCATTGTTTTTTTTGAATTGTATTGCAATGAATATTACATGAAGAAACAATATCCATTTCCCACGCATCAAAAGGTGAGTGATGAATGATCCTGTTTCTTTATCTTTAGAAATAAAAACATAGTTTAGAATATTGGTGCTGTTGATTTGACAGTAATTTGAAAGCCGAGAGCTGGCTTTTAAGGTATGAGTTTTACTTTAATGTAATGAGGAATGTTTCTGCTCTGTGGGTGGAAATGCAATTCGAGTTTGATTGTGATCAAAAAGATTCTCATTCCGTGTGTGAAAAAACTGTTTTAAATTATTATTTTCCTGGTACAGAATTTAAACCGTTGTAAAATATTCCGGATCATGGATTACGTAACAACCACATTTAGTCAATTAAAATTTAAACCTTGTGGAGGAGGGGGTCTAAAGCGAAAATTAATGACCCGCTGGAGGGGTCCAGATGCATACGGTACTAAATCGGCATTTTTGAATTAGAGCAAATAGAATTAAATATAAATTCGGCATGAGGTAAGCTTACTATGTGCTTTAAGTTCATGTATATTAATGAAAAAATAATTAAAATCTCCTCGTTTTAAATGAACATTTTGCTATCCACTTCCATCAAGTCTCGTTTTAATTCTTCGGACTAATAATCAATTACATCCATAATAAACAGATAAAATATGCAAAGCAATCAATCAGTGTCGCAAGTCGGGTTAATCAATACTGTAATCCTTTTAAATTACATTTTTCTGGGGATTTGTTGTTTCCAACGTGCTTCAAAGCACATTACAATTTTATAATTACTCAGATGTAAATTTCTCAATAAAAACGCAATTATTTTCAGTCACAGATTTTTGAGAATCCACACATACGTTTTTGTAGATTTTTATAATCTCTACCCTGACTTGCTTTAATTGTGAAATCTACGCTATTTTTAACAAGCAACATATTCAAAAAGAGTCATAATAATTGTTGTCCTGATAAAAAATATCACCATTTTTTGCCCTAACGTTCTCTATAAATTAGAATTTAAAGTTCCATTAAGATAAAACGTGAACGGGCTATAAAAATGGGAAGAGGATTCACATTATCTAACTGTAAAATTATGATCATTAATAGAGTTATTTATAGACACGCCGTGTAAAATCGACAACTGAACTGTTAAATTTCAAGGGACAGTTAATAACGGTGGTCTAACATGTATGTCAAATGTGTGCATATCCGGGACCTTATTTTTCCCCTTTTGTAGTGGTTTTTGCGAGAAATTCCGGAGCTCGGCGTTCTGAAAACATAATTAATTTCAAACTTTTCTGAATAAATTCCTTTTTACTTTATTTTATTATCTCGATTAATTTTACGGTCCCTTCTGGTGTTAAAGGCATGTATTCACCAAAACTTTGTATAGGATCAAATTAGAATAGAAAATGACTTGTACACACACGACCAAGCTTTTAACATACTTAACTAAATCACTGCTAGAGACAGTACATGTTTGCTTGTAATAGTTTTAGTAAAATTATTAGCTTCGGTAAAACAGAAATAAAAGTAAACAAATATACACACAATTTGTAAAATGCTATACGAATCCGATACCTTGAAATCGTAATTATTTTATATTTGAGTTTCCTTTTATATTGATCAGACATTATCCAATTTCCCTACAACAAACAGGATATTTTAGAGAACACGTAACTTCCGGTCAACCCATAACTCATTAAACCGTGACCTAACTTTCAAAAGCGGCTTTATCTCACAAATCCAATAAGAGAACCATATAACAGACAATAATTTTTGTGAAGACCTAATACTGTCATTATTTTAATTTATGTGACATAAAATTTCTCTGAACCTGACACTTTGCTTTTTAACAAATTTTTTAATTTACGACATTATTTTCGTTGCGTTAACTGCTGCCATAAATTACTTTATGTCCCCTCGATCTGGGATTTTTTCCACAGCCATTTGGGAAACTGTTTGGAAAAACAATTCGCCAAAAAAATCTTTTAGCTCAGTTTAAGCTATATTAAACTCTTTCATTGACGATTTTATTTTAGGATTATTTAAAAGATGTTAACGATTTTATTAATAGAAATATATAATTTATATAATTAAATAAAAAAGAAATTAGATAATTTTTAAAACTGTAACCTAGGTTTTGTAATATATTAATTATAAGGAACAGTTTTCATTCGATTTTCAGTTAGCTATTTAATGAAGCCTGGCTTGCGTGACACCGAACAATACAAAGCAATATAGATGAAGTAAATGTTACAACATGCAAACATAATGTCGCGTATCACTTAACATTTTTTCGAGCAGTTCACATACAATGTGATCAAGTCTAGTTATAATCGAGCCATCCTCGGATTTGAAATATAACTATATTAAAGTTATTTCTACGTTTACTGAGGTGTGTAGCAATTTTCTAAAACTTGGTTAATTGAGTGCAATTTGTCACCGGTTCGCTCAATGTAATAGAGCCGTAAATTTAATGAAATCGCATTAATGCATATAAATAGTAGAGATTACGACGATGAGTTATTTTATTTAATTTCGTGCGCTTAAGCAGAGGAACATCTTCCAGAAATTACAAATGTAGGTCATAAATAAAGTGCAAAAAAGGAGAAATTCAAATGCTAGAAGTAATAACAAGAATACAATGAAATACTGCCGGCAATCAACAGAAGTGGCTCGAGCTTTTAAGGTAATGTCCACGACAGTGCGCAATGCTCAGAATTATTTACAACCTACCTGAATTTTTAATCGATCAAGGCAATGATCAATTAACTGTGTAAACGGGGAAAAACTCAGCGCGAGTAACAGGTGCGTCGTTCTAACACATCAAAACATCTCACACGTGAGTAATAACGGAAGGAATAATGATGTGCTAAATGGAAACTGCCTAGCCCTGATAAACAGTTTGCTTCCCACAGAAACGGTCCCTCGGGCGTTTTTAGTTCGTTTGTTAGCGACCTCTAATTGTATTTGTTTAGCTGGAAGTGCTCAGTTAAGTACACTGTCTTAGCTTATCAGAGAGGAAAGCGATTTCTTTCGCACAATTAAAACGCTCATTGCTAACACAGATCCTTATTCCGTTTGCAGTACCTCGGGGTAGTTTAGTATTACCTAGATTCCAGACGAGATAAATGTAATTTTAACAAGGGTTGACAAAAAATCCAATTTATGAGTGTAGTTGGTGCGTTCACCACGTGTTCCATTTGTGTATTCAACGTCATTTCAATTGCACAGGAAATTAACACTGACATTTTTTATTCTACAATTATTTTTCTCATCAAGAGAAATTTAAATGACAATGTGGAATGTGAGTTTCAAGGTGAATTGTTATCATTTAACAGCGGTTATTTACTTTTGAAAATTACAAACATACAACGCTGTGTTGTTACAACGTTCGATCAATAGAAAACGATGTCAAGACTCTAAAGACGAATTTCCATGCGCTTATTTTATTATCTGCTTATTATTTCGAGAAATTTCTAGAAAGTTTACCTACAACAAGGATTTTTGTATTAAATTATTTTCGCTCTAAGATGATTCTGCTTGCATGACAAGTAGATGTACCTACATAAGAGGTAAATGTTTGATGCCTCTGCAGGGTTGATTCACGGTGTTCTATCACTTCAAATGGACGAGGATTATTCCATCGCTGTTTGCTCATTTTAATCGATTGAGGATTCCAGTGCCCATTGTATGCACCATCAAAGACTGCCCTTGTTTAACGTGTACTATTCTGAACTCTATTATCCCGAATAGAACGAAAAGGTTCCCTTTCACTTACAACAATCTTTATAAAAGCGCAGCTCGTTACATTGTTTTTGAACAACTAAAGGACAAAGCAGTGACAAAGAAGGGAGTTGTATTTTCAGTTCTGAATGCTACAAACATTCGGTAACATTTTCTAGAAGTCAAATCGTGTCAAACTTGCAATGTTCATGTGTCTTCAGTCGAACTTTTCCACGAAGGCACAATTAGGTTTCTGAGAAAATTTGTCCTGCATTTGATAGTCGATCTTTCTCGAATTAAATTGGGGTTGTGTCGGCGTGAGCGTTCGTTAACATTAAGGTGGAAGAAATGGGAAAAGTCAACAGTCAATTGATGGTGAAGAATCTTGTATGTAAAGATTGAGTCGCCACGCATCTTCCTGTCGTAAAAAGATGTCAGCTTAAATTGGGAGAGTCTTTGGCTGTAATGAGGCCTGTCTGATTTAAATGGCATTCGAGTGGCTGTTTTTTGGACTTCTCAAGTATGTTTCCGTAGCCAATCAATATTCCATATGGGTCCTCCAGACTCAAGACTTAAGTCATATATTTTCGAATGTTTTGTTGGGGTAATCCAGGGTTCAAACCTAGGTCCTTAATATTTATAATTTATGCAAATGATATAGTTAAACGCAAAAGTCAATTATGTTAAACTTTTCGACTAAGAAAACGTCACCCAAAAAATGTGTCCAGTACGTTTGGAGATTATCTGTCTAATAAAAATCTGGAACGGCAGACAGACAGACAGACGGAAATGAGAGACCTATTTTTTCGTACTCTAGGGATCATGAAAGGTCGCGAAGTAAAATATAGCCATCTTTTCACAAGAAGAAACTTAGAACATGGTTAAAATGGTAGATTTTTGCAAGGAAATATGGATTTTGCAATTATAGGGCACAGCATAATTGCAAAATTAATATTTCGTTATACAAATTTTCCATTTTAAACATGTTTTAAGTTTCATGTTGTCAAAAGAAGTCTACAGATATTAAAACAAAGAGGCAAAATATAAGCCCGCCCACCCCATACTTGTTTCTTTACAAGTAATTAAAAACATGTTTTTGAGTATCCTGTCGTTCAAGGAATACTACGTATATTAAAAAAAAAGGCAAAATATAAACCCCGTCCACCCACCCCATCTCGACTGTGATGATTTTGTTTTATTCTTAGAAACTTAACATACGTTTAAAATGGTAAATTTTTGTAAGAATAAATGGATTTTGCAATTAGGGTCCGCCCCTTTGGCTCTCGACGATTAAAAAAAAATCATCACAATTGAGATAGGGCGGGTGGGCGGGGCTTATATTTTGCCTTTTTTCTTAATATACGTTGTAGTCTTTTCAGAACAACAAACTTAAAAAATGTTAAAAGTGGTAAATTCTTGTATATAAATATGGATCTTGCAATTAAGCCCCGCCCCTCAACTGACAACGAATGAAAAATTCATCACAATTGACAATTGAGATCGGGGCGGGTATGGATGGGCCTAATCTTTGAATTTATTTTTTTCTTTATATAAGTAGTATTTTTTGGACAACACGATACTCAAAAACATGTTTTTAATTTCTCGTAGAGCAATTTTTTGCAGATTTTGCAGTTAAGGTCCACCCCCTCGGTCTCACGACGAATAAAAAAATTCATCACACTTGAGATGGGGTGGGTGGGTGGGGCTTATATTTTGCCTTTTTTTAAATAGGCCATCTTTTCACAAGGAGAAACTTAGAACATGGTTAAAATGGTAGATTTTTGCAAGGAACTAGATATTTCCTTATACAAATTTTCCATTTTAAACATGTTTTAAGTTTCATGTTGTGAAAAGAAGTCTACAGATATTAAAACAAAAAGGCAAAATCTAAGCCCGCCCACCCGCCCTACCGCAATTGTGATGATTTTTTTATTCGCTGTGAGTCAAGAGGGTGGAACTTAACTGCAAAATATTTGTGTCTTCACAAGTAATTAAAAACATGTTTTTGAGTAGCGTGTTGTTCGAAGAATATTATGTATATTAAGAAAAAAAGGCGAAATATAAACCCCGCCCACCCATCCCATCTCAATTGTGATGATTTTTTTTATTCTTAGAAATTTAAAATACGTTTAAAATGGTAAATTTTTGTAAGGAAATATGAATTTTGCAATTAGGCTCCGCCCCTTTGGCTCTCGACGATTAACAAAAATCATCACAATTGGCGGGTGGGCGGGGCCTTTGCCTTTTTTCTTAATATACGTAGTTGGCTTTTCAGAACAACAAACTTAAAATATGTTAAAAGTGTAGATAAATATGGGTCTTGCAATTAAGCCCCGCCCCTCAGTCTGACAACGAATGAAAAATTCATCACAATTGAGAATTGAGATCGGGGCGGATCTAATCTTTGATTTTTTTTCTTTATGTACGTAGTATTCTTTGGACAACAATACTCAAAAACATGTTTTTAATTTCTCTTAGAGAAACAAGGATTTTGCAGTTAAGGTCCACCCTCTCGGTCTCACGACGAATAAAAAAATTCATCATAATTGAGTTGGGGTGGGTGGGCTTGGCTTATCCATTTCAATAATAAAATACTGAAAATATCAAATGGTGAATTCGAGGTGAGAATTATGTTTTAAGTATTATGTTGTTGAAAGTAAACTCTATACGGAAGCCAATGATTAAGCCCCACCCACCCACCACTATCTCAATTGTGATGATTTTTTTTTATTTTTTTCCCTTAACATATATTGTTTCCTTTAAACAACATGTTATTTAAAAACATGTTTCATATAGTAGTTTCTTGTAGAGAAATGAGCATTTTGCAGTAAACTCCGCCCTTCGGCTCACAACGAATAAAAACATTATCGCAACTGATATGAGGGCGGGTGGCCTCAACTTCACGTTTTGGTTCCTCATAGAAATGTTAGAGATTCTACGTTATTCTATGTATGAAAGGAACGCAACAGTGTTTTTTAAATAATATCTGTGTTATTTAAAAGTTTTAATACCAATTAGGTATATTTTATGTAAAATATTGGCGTAATAATTTTTCTTGTTTAGACTCCTCCCTACTAGGTGTTATCATCCTAACACACCAATTCTAAAAATTCGTTACATAAAGTTAAATTTATATATCATTCTAATTTTTTCGTAGGAATTCACCTGAACTCAATTTCAATATTTAATTAAAATATTTGTAGTCAGTTTAAAAATCTTCAAGAAAATTTTATTAAGTAAACAAACATAGATCTTGTGTATTTTTCATTAAAACTTCCCTATTTGTTTTATATTTTTGCTTTGAATTTACCACCATGTATTTTGTCTCTCTATTCGTAATATTTACATCTATTCTGTCCTTTTACTCAAGTCTTTCTCTAGACAAACAGCTAACCTTAAAATCTTAATTTTTTTCTTTTTCTACACCTACATGCGCACACTTAGGAAAATATTTAGCATCTCCAATTTTTGCAATAGAAAATGTTACTTAAATTTTATAAAAAAACATACTCCTCCACTTCTAAATGAGGATATCTATTTTATTGATCAAATTAATCAAGAATGTTCATCGAAAGTTTGAGTATATTGTACTGAAACATACGCAAAGGATGCTCCTTTACCTGTACTTTAACAGTCCACATCTATTTTTTTTTAACTTATAGGTTATAGGGGTTATCATGAAAAAAATTACATTCACAAAACTAAATTTTACAATTTTTCAAAGAATTTGTATTTGTGTAGTTCAGGGACGAGGAAGTTCTATCGAAAAGCTTTGGATCATTTTTTTTATTTATTAACTAAAATTATTGTTATGTTAATAAATAACCTGCTATGTTCTACTCTTTTAGTAAACTTTTATCATTTTAATTTTCTATGTGTGCAACCTTTAAAAAAAAACAGTTATGACAACAGCTCTCGTTTGATCACCTTTTCAACATTTAATATTTATCGGGACTCTTGTAGAAAGATGCAAAATAAATCTTAAGAGGAGTCCTCACTTTTAGCTCATGATATTTTCAATATATTTTTAGAACGTAATGTCTGCGTTATTAATAAACCTACTGTTATAAAATTTTAACTAACTATCCACACCTTTCGATACATAACGCAACAGTTTTGTTTTTTTAGAGAAACAGTTTATAGTCATCCTCTTTTTATCAATTTGGTGAAATATTGAATTTAAAAAAAAAACTTCACTAAAACTACATAGAATAACTTGTGGACAACCTATATTTAAAATTTTATAATAATAAGTCTGTTAATAACCAAGATATTACATTCTAAAAATGCTATAAAGAAAATGCAGGTGAAAAAGGTAGGGACTCGCCTTAAGTCTTAAAACAGCAATCATTCATCAAAAATTAAAAAAATGCCTAAATAGCACCATATATTATGCTAAAACAAATCCACTTCAAACATTAACAAGATTATTTAAACAGACAATAAATCCAGCTTCCTCGAAACATCAAGACGGATTCATAAACCACACGTACAGGAGTACGTTATTTTAAGAAATTTAAATAGTAAGTATTTACTCCGTGTAATTTTGAGGTGAAGGTATCAAATTGTTTGTTGAAAAGGACGACTGGATAAATTTTAGTTACCGTTTTACCATCTGTACAATATTTCTAACATACCTACACATAAAATTTGGCAACATTTGATCTGGTAGCTTCGGAGATTATAAGTCTAAAAAAATCGACACAGACGACAGATGATGGGCAGAGGAAAACGGAAGACCTATTTTTCCATACTCTAGAAATCATGAAACGTCGGCAAAGCATAAAACTATCCGTTTATCGAATGGATCTTAGTACAGCTTACCCTCGCGAAATAAATTTTGGACTACGATCCATAAACACGTACATGATTGTTACTGACAAAATACTTAAGAAGTCATATAAAAATTCACAGGTAAACCAGAAATAAAACTTCGAAGTGGATCAGATGATTGAAGGGAAAATGAGAAAATTATCAATTTACGACCGTTTAAAGCCCGTTAAAATGTTGCATCCGATTTAAAATCACTGCTGTAGAAACATGTTCTAAATAAAGCTTAATCACGAGAGGTCCTGCTAAATGGCATAGGATTACCGGAAAAAACTGTTGGAGGCAGTTATTATTTATGCAAGTGACAGTAGCGGAACTGGAGAAGAAATGAAGTGAAGTTCACTGCTAATTAATCATTAATAAACACCATGACACTGCATAACAAGCCATATTTTTAACACTTTTTTCTGTTCTCTGTTTTCACGACTATGGATAATTACCATAAATTCATTACGATCTCCAGAGTATGAAATTAGTAAAAAACAAAATTAATTCATGCTCCTTCTTCTTCTCTTTTTCACTCTCCGCTATAAGTAGCTTCGACACTTAGTGCCAACTTGACGACATTTTTTCCTGAACTCACCTTATGACTTTTATCAAATCTCAACATTTGAGAAAATGTCGCCTACTTAATGGCTGAGGAAAACTAAAGAGACTTTGTAAATTATTAATTTATTAATGTTTAATGTTCAAGAAATTCTAAATACAAATTTGCCATGATAATGCGCTTTCATGTCTGAAAAATTGTTATCCTCAATTCTCAGTTCGTGACCAGAGTGCAAATACGGAGTATGTTATGATAGAAACCGATTGGTTTGAAGTTGATTGAGGGGTCGTTGCAATTTTAATTTTCATCTCAAACTCGTAACAAGGTTAACAATTTTGAAAATAATTGGAGCAAAACCAACACAAAAATTGCAATCTCGTCGGTTGTACACCTGATTGCGTTCTGACTAATTCTGATCATAAATTTAACGATTTGGAGGTATTTGGTAGGTTTAAAACCTAGTGATGAAAGTTTGCTCCAAAGAATTATATTTCAAGGTCTTGAGACCTAGCTAACAAAACAATTTAAGGTTGGTCATCAGTCACACAACTTACTGTTAGTTCTCCCGTTTCCGTTTGTCTGTCGTCTATCGTCTGTGGTGATTTTTATTAGACGACGAAACAACCGGATTTTTCGTGAAAACGCTGACAAAATACGTAATACTTACTTAAAAATGCACGGTATTACAGTGAACTGGTAATTCAGAATTATGTACAAACATAATAACAAATCAAATTTTCCGTAATCTATTACTACTATGGAACATATAAAAAAATATTATTGCGTACATTGTTAAATTAGCTTACATAACCTTCCGTGACACTTCTATAATCACAATTCTTAACTCAATTCACGCCTTCTTTTATTGTATTGTGAAGGTCATAAGTTCAAATTTAATCAGTTACGCAGTAAAACGCTCTCGTTTTTAATACGTTTTGACAATACTATAAGTAGGTGTCCTTAATAAAAGTTTGCGTCGTTTTAAGACTACATTTAATCATTTGTCTTCAAGCTAAGTAATTTTCTTTAATAAACTTAGAGAGCTTTCCTGTGAAATCGTGTTGTATAAGCTTTTCTTTCTTATTGTGGGTTTCCCTTCAAAATTGAGCACCTGTTGGCTTTGCTTATAAGGACGAACACAAAAAGGAACTAATTAAATCAGAGATAATTTTCCGTTTAAGATAATCCGGTAATCTCTTAATTAGCTCCAATATTTTCTAAGGATATTTAACGAAACACGAGATTTGTCCAAATTCGGAACCGTGTACCAGCATATCCGGTTGAATTCGTTTTGAAGCGATGCATCTCAAAAATTTTCTTTCGCGTATTAAAATTCAACGCGTTGTTCTGGTCATTAATGCAAGTTTGTGCTATGACGTCTATATGAACTGTATCACCATAATTGCCCCCACCATCTGCTTTACATTCTGTCAGACAGAATTCAATTTGCATAGGATTTGCGTGCACTCTGCACCATTATGTAAATATAGTAATTGATAATCTATTAAACATCAATTTTGTTATTATAGAATAGATTCTCGTAAGTCCGAAACCGTGTGTCATTTTGGAAACTGGGTCATGACATCAATCTTATTTTTGTTAAAGCAATGTGCGTCCTCAACAGTTCTATTAATATGCAAAGCACCGGAGAAAAATCATTAGTGCCACAACCACAATGAATTACTTACCGGTACGAGGGAGGAATGAAAGGAGAGCGAGGGGGTTTTCGGCACACCACCACCGACAGCCAGCAACTTTCAGTTTGCGGATATCTAAGGGCAAGAAATGGGAATTCGCCGCTGACATTGATTGATTATACGTGCTAGCAGATTTTTATTTTGTAGCCCAGATTTCTGGTATTTCGGGTTACAATATAACTGTTCTTCATAATTTTGTAATAAGTGTCATTCTACCTTTCTTTTTTCATCGACTGTCCGTGCTGAAGGAAGGCAATTTATTTTTTTAACAAGGCATGTGTTTTCTAGACGGGGCTCATTCTTTCAGATAAAAACAAGACGAGATAACAAGCTATCCTTGTTCTACTAGGTACGTACATTTTTCATGGAACCTTTTTTTATAACTGGAGTAAAGAATGTCGTTAATTTGGAAGGATGCATTAGTTGGCGTATTTTACTTGGTGGGAAAAAAATGAGATTTTTGTTTTTCATATAGCGATCAAAGTAGATCAACGGATTTTATCATAAAACATTGTCCCATATCGTGCAGCATTTCTAATTAAACACATTTTTAATTTAACATTATTTTTTGCTCAAAGTTTATGTCATTATTTTTCACAAATGTGTAATATATTATTTTTCTGAAAAGTTCGTTTTAATTTTTTTTAACATTTTGACAAAATTCTTTACTTTTATATTAAATACCATATGAGGGAAAAAAGTCATCTAGTGCACCATGAAATTCAGTTTTAAATTAATGATGTTCGCAACACCAAGGCGTTCCTTGTTTGGTTTGACCATTAAGGTTAAGTCAGGTCAGGTCAGATCAGGTCAGGTAAAACTGTCAAATAAACTGTCAAATAAACTGTCAAATAACTTATTTTAAAAATAAATTTGATGGCCTAGTAGAGGATATTTTTTTCAGCCATATAGTATGTACTAAGTGCTGTCAACTAGCATCATTAAGAGAAGTACTGTAATGGGGTCGATCCAGCGAATGGTTATTTTCACGTTTTCTCGACCTTTAATGACCTCTACAGTACGAAAAACTAGGTCCCCATTTATGTCTGTTAGTCATCTTCCAAATGTTCCGATTTTTATTGGACAAATAGTCTCTAAATCCATTGGATCGATTGTTGTCAAATATGTACCCCACCAATAATCCCCTCAAGATTTATCATGGTAATATAGGATTTAAATTTTGTAAAATAACATAGTCCTGTACTTGTGGTTAATGAATCTACCTTGAGGTTTTCCCCAAGGCATCCAGATTTTCCTAAAAAATCTAAATAATGTAACAAACAACCTTTTATACTATTATAAGAGGAGCTCACGCAAGGATATTGGACAGAGCAATAATTACCATGGACGACTTCGGACTAGCAACGCGCGTTCGATTCTCTTATGGGCCTTTTTTTCTTACACTGTTACTGCTATTATCAATTTTTTTAATTGAAATAGAGGAACAAACTTACAATTCTAAAAATAAATTAAAAAAAAATGACAACAGAACATACTACAGCTATGAGTTGGAAATAAATAAGGATGATTATTTATTACTAGATAAATCCAAATTTTTAACAGGTTATAAAGGGGCCAAAAACGTAATTATTTTGGGAAATAAATTTTAAAATTTTAATTGACACTAAAAAATTGATCGAAGGTTATTTTGACAGAACGTCTCTCGCCCCTGAAATACAATAAAACAAATCGAGCTTTTTCGAAAAATTATAAAATTTGAGTTTTCCGTTAACAAAATTTTGTGATGACGTCCTAAATTTTCCAGGAAAAGGAAATAAGCCGTTCCGGATTTAATCAGTAAAATAAATTGACTCTTTCATTAATTTTCATGAGTCACCCTGTATAAGAAATTTAAAAACTTTTAGTGCAATGATAAGTCACAAGTAAAGACTCATCATATTTTGCATATTTTGGATAGGATTTATTCGACAAAATTTTGAGATCACGTCAGGAGTAAACGAATAAATTTTGCTTAACGATTTACCATTATTACGATAACCTTAAAATATTTACAAGATTTCAAAGCAATTGGTTTTGAAGTTTCAAAGTTATATTGCAAAATAGTGTTATTCAGTTTTGAATTTTTTTCAAAAATTCTGAATGTCTAGGGTGAAAATTCGACACGGATTCAAACACCACAAGTGCAGGAGTATCTTATTTTATACAATTTAAAAAAACTTTTTGTTATAAATTTCGGAGATGACGTCATCCCATTGGTGGTGGGGATGATTAGCCCAATTTTAGTTAGTGCTTAACGATCTACATGATATTCCTAATATATATACAAAATATGACAACAATCAGTCCAGTAGTTTTGGAGATTGCTTGACTAATAAAAATAGATACAGTCACCAGATAGACAGACAAACAAATGGAAACGGGAGACCACCTTTTTTGTACTCTAGAGGTAATAACACGTCGAGAAAATATGAAAATGGCAAGTTGACCAATGGAGTCGATTACTATACTTCTTTAACTTACGCTCGGGAAGTAAAAATTGATCGTGTGTTATTAGACAGAAGTTCCCTCTCCCCTCAAGAACAATCACATCATGCAGTTAAAAAAAATTGGTCTATGGTTATTTCGCCTATAAGGTACTTCTTATTCGAAAAATAATGAAATTTAATTTTGCAAATATTATATTTTAATGAGAAACCCCATAGGTTAAAAAAGAGATATGTGTGAACTATTAAAGTAAAGCATGCTATGCGTATGTTTCAAGTGAGTTTTCCCTAACAAAATTGTGTGAAGACCTCATCAACATTTTATCAAGGACACATATCAATTTGAATAGGTAGTGTAATATTAATAATAATCGGTAAAACAGCGTGAGTCGTTGTTTTGACAAAAAAAAAATTCTTAATCCACTGATTGTTTTGTGTCACCCGGTATAAGTAATATTATAAACCACAAGTAAAGAGTCAATATTTTCCATATTTTAGATAAGATTTATTCAGCAAAATTTTGAGATGACGTCACTTGTTTTTTTGGAAGGAGGTAAACGGATAAATTTTGATTATGGAGTCACTATACTTACGACAATCGAAACATGTTTTTTCAGAGTTAAATTGTAAAATGCAATTGTGTTTTTTTTTTCCAAAAATCTGCACCTTTAAAGTAATACTATGGATTGAAAAATTACCTCATTTTTGGAGGGGGGTTCAATGGCATAAATTTGGTTAACTATTGTTATAATAATAATAATAATACTTTATTATACGCCAATTAAGCAATACAGTAATAACAAACAGCATAAATAATCTAACACTTTAAAATTAAATTTTGACATTCCCTTTTGAATGCGGTAAAAGAAACTCCAAAATAATTCAGGCTGTTATGTTTATTGGCAATTGCCAAAATGCTGTTCAAAGGAGAATGCAGTGCATAATTAAATTTATGAAAGGGTGTATAAAATGAACGTGTACCGCGAACATTACGAATAGGAACATTAATACCAACTTGACACAACTCAGGAGCATCAATTATCCCATTTAACAGTTTAAATAAAAAGCACAACTTATGATACGTTCTACGTGTTTCTAGTGATGGAATTGAAAGATAAGATGCTACAAGATCGATATTGTCTAAAATAAGTCCATTAGAATACAATTTAAATTTAACAAATCTTAAAAAGCTACGTTGTACAGCATCAATACGATTTATGTAAGTGATATAAAAAGGCGACCAACTGATACAGTTAAACTCTAAAATAGAGCGTACTAAGGAGTTAAAAAGAATCACGATGGACCTGATGTTTTCAAACTTCGCTGTCCACCTTTTTATACAACCAAGAATTTTACGACTTCTGGCAACTATATAATCATAATGATCAACAAAAGAAAGTTTTTTGTCTAAATAAATGCCTAGATCTTTTACATTGTCAACAACTTTTAGCGGCTCTTTGTTTAGTAAGTACAAAGGGATGGACGGTTGACTTTTGCGACTGAAGCACATTGTTTGACATTTTTTAATATTGAGAAACATTTCATTGCATTTACACCAACTCTCCAGACGCAAGAGATCGTCTCTCAAAACACTCACATCCTGTGCTGTTTCAATTCTCTTATACAACTTCAGATCATCTGCATATAATAGCGATCTAGAGTTAACATTTGAGCAAATATCGTTTATAAAGATATTAAATAATAAAGGTCCAATTATTGACCCCTGCGGAATGCCAGATGTTAACTCGTACGTAAATGACCTAAATTTCATTACTTCAACAAAGTGTAATCGGCCACTAATGTAAGAATTGAACCATGAAAGCAATGGATCTCTTACACCATAAAGATAGAGTTTATACATGAGTAATCTATGATTAACAGTATCAAAAGCCTTGCTGAAATCGGTGTAAATGCAATGAACCTCCCCACCGACTTCAAAAGCATCAAGAATCTCGTCAACAAAAGTCAAAAGATTGGTTAACGTTGACCTGCCTGAACAAAAACCATGCTGATATAAGCTAATTACATTCTTAAACGACTCAAATACAGATTTGTACACAATATTTTCAAAAAGTTTTGATGGAACGGACAATATACTGATAGGGCGATAATTTTCAATATGATGTTTATCTCCAGATTTAAAGACTGGTACAACACGCGCCGACTTCCATAAATCAGGAAATTTACCAGAGCGAACCGAGATCGAAAAAATATTGGCAAGTGGTATCGTCAGAGAATCTCTACAATTATAAAAAAATATATTATATTACTAAGATCGAGAGACTTCAATTCATTAAATACAATATCTTCTGTAATATGTACAGTCTTGATATCAACAAGTGATTTAATTTCATAGGGATAATTATGGTAACTACTGACACTACTTTTCGTATAAACAGAAGAAAAGTAATTGGCAAAAGCGTTTACTATGTTTTCATACCCAAAAATATGACTATCATTATACTTCATGGTGTTCGGAAGTTCACAACTGTTTTTCATATTTTTAACAAAATTCCAAAAGTGTTTGGGATTAGAATTAATCTCGGATTCCGTTTTGTTGATGTACATATTATAACATTCAGAAATAATTCTCTTGCATTCTGCTCTAAAAGAAACAAAGTCAGCATAATCTCTAATATCGCCAGTTATTTTAAATCGACGATGCGCACTGTTTTTCTTTTTTACAAGATTACGAGCCTCACCACTAAACCACACCGGAAACTTTTTGCTCCTTGATTTCCGCATAGGTACAAAATTATCACAGATGAAAGTTAGATAACAATAAAATACACTCACAATGTCACTAATATTATTGTCATCGTTAATAAAATGCCAATCACAGTTATACAGATAATTATTAATTATATCATAATTGCAGTTTTTAAAATCGTAGTAAATATCACAGAAATTATCACTAGAATTTTCACAACCCGTTATTACCAGCTTAAATGGAGGATGATATTTATCTATTTTTACAAGTTCTTGAGTACTACTTATAACAATATTATCACAGTTAGAATAACAGAGATCTAAGATATTACCACTGCAATTAGCACCGTCATTGAATTGATGAAGATCATAAGAAGCAAAATTATCACATATAAGAATTTCTTTTTCTGATCTTACATTGATTGGAATAAGACCTATAATTTCGTCGTCACAAATCCATTTTACCCCCGCAAGATTAAAATCACCAAGAATGAAAATTAGACTATATAAATTGTTGTAACAAACCGACTTTACCTTATTTACAAAAGTTTCATACAATTCTGCCGAAATATCAGGCGGTAGGTATACAGCACAGAAAATTAATATTTTATTATTGATTTGCAAGGTTACCCACAAATCTTCTAGCTCAGAAAACACATTCATTTTACTTGACTGAAAATTCTTCTTTACAGCTATAAGTACTATGCCTAAGACTGCGTTTGCAAGATTTCAGGGCATTCGGTTTTGCAATATTAAAGTTCTAAAACGTTATTCAATTTTGATTTGTTTCCACAAATTTGAATGTCTAGGGTTAAAATTCAACAGGGATTCATAAACCATAAGTCCAGAAATATCTTATTTTATAAAATTTAAATAATATTTACTATTGTAAATTTCGGAGAAGACGTCATTCCATTGTTGGTGGAGTTGATTAGACAAATTTCGGTTAGCGTTTTACAATCTACATGATGTTCCAATATTCCTAATCTACATATAAAATTTGACAACAATCAATTCAGTAGTTTCCGAGAGTATTTGTCTAATATAAACTGACACAAGTGACAGACCAACAGACGGAAACGAGAAATATACGACATTTTCCGTAGTGAAAAGACTGTTATACAATTTTGATTTTTTTTTGCAAAAATCTGAATGCCTTCAGTAAAAAAATCAGGGCGGATTTATAAACCACAAATATAGGAGTATGTTATTTTATAAAGTTTAAATTGCGTTTACCGTTCAAATTTATGAGGTGATATCATCAAATCGTTATTCAGGATGATCAGATAAATTTTGATTAGCGTTTTTTAATATTGTTGATATTCATAAAATACATCTTAATATCACAACAATCGGGGCGGTAGTTTGGGAGATTATTTGTTCAATAAAAATTGAGATAGAGGGAATACGACAGTCAGACGAGAGAGAGATAGACTACACAATTTCTCGAGCACAAACTAGGGAACTACTGATCCACCTGAAAAATGTCGGTGTCCTGTTTCCGTCTGTCTGTCTGTCTGTTGACGATTTTATTAGACTCTAATACCAGAAACTACTACAGAACCTACGAAACCTAGCACGTATTTTAAAACTACGCTAACCAAAATTTGTTTGTACATTCCCACTAACAGTTCGATGGTGTGATCGCAAAATTTTGCAACGTAAATCCTATTTAAATATCATAAAACGTTTGGTATTTATGAAACACTATTGTATCCAATTTCAGGTGAAATCACAGAATCGTTTCCTTCCTTGTTTGTTGAACAAACTGATATTTTTTATTTATGGCTTTCTTATTTCTCGTATTTGTTGTGCCTTGTTTAGATCTTCGAAAAATCAACTCAATAAGAACCACGAATCCGGCAAAAAGAAAACGTCACGACAACTTTCATTTTATTAAAAGTAAAAAGAAATTATTTCTCGTCGGCTTGTCCGAAGCTTCAGGAAAGTTTGCAACAAATAAGCTCATTTTTGTGTACACTGTTTTGTTTCCTAAAAACATAATTAAAAAAGTTATACAAATAAATGAAAATTAATAGAATACAAGTACAACATCATTTCCTTCTAAATAAAGAAACAAAAATACGGAATAAAGAATTTCATCAAATCGCCTTTACGGGTGCGTATAAGACACTTTAAACTCCTAGTCGTAACATGTTATGGCACAGTTACTTTTTATAGTTATGTATAGGTATAATACATCATTATTTGACATAAAGCTGCGTCAAGGCTTTGCATTTAAACAATGTTTCCGCGAAGACAATTTTATCCAACTGCTGGCGTAGAAATTACCTGTGAATAAGGTGTGTAACAATTCAATCCGAAGTAATCTGAAATACGTTTGTCTTCAAAAGAAAACTATGTGAAAGAAACGCTCGAGTTTCTGGAAGAGTTACAGGTAACCATTATTTAAGATTAATTCGCACTGAGAATTCTGCTTGGGGTTTCTGAAGTTTGACACCCGAGAATTCTCTGTAAACTGCAATAAATCGTTTTCTTCAAGAAGGATTAGCGCTGGCTGCAGACATTCGTTTGTTGTGCATTTTGCTTGTTTTAGTGTAGATTTAGGTAACTATGATATTAAACAAGGAAATGTAAAATTAATTAAAAAAGATATTAATCAAAATTAGTTTTTAGGTAATAATGTAACATACTGTGTAGAAAAATTGTTTATTTATTCCTGCTTATACATAAATTTGTTTCTAGTCCCACATTGTGTTTAAACAACAGAACATAGGTGGATTGGAATAGATAAAATGTTTACTTACAAGGCAAATTTTATTATTTCATGATGAATCTGTGATATGCCCTGGAGGTAATTAAATATGTTTATGGAATAAACAAATATTTGACCAACATGTTTGGCCGACCTTTTATTAAAATAGTAGCAATATTAAACTAGTGGATACTGACGCAAATATAACTTCATCACAAAACCAATGACAGTTTAAAATTTCATTGCTAACTAACAAAATTTACATTTGGTGGATGGGATGCTTGTTTAAAAATTTTAATGTTTGTTTCAGATAAATACAAACGAAAGTTTAAAATTGAACTAATATTAAATTAAACCGAAACAATAGAAAATCAGTATTAGTTTATCATTGTATGAATGTCTCTTTTACTACTTACTTACAGTAAATTAAATCTAAAGTTAAATTGGACATAATGAAGTCATGAGTTCAGCAAAGGATTGTATAAATTCAGTTCAGAATAAAACTAATTCAAAAACACTTTACAGATAGTTCACTGTTTACCACTGGCAAGCATTTAACTTTACTTGTTGCCAGTAAGAGAGATATGCTGAGAATTTGAGTTAATAGTTGAATTTGCCAACTCTGTATTTATTGACCATTGCTGAATAGTGCATCCAATATTCAGTTGTGTTAGTTTACTACGACTGCATTCAAAAAGTTTGTAATTTATGTGTAACAATTATACACAATAAAACTGGTCGAAAGTTATTTCGACAGCATTTCCCTCGCTTTTGAAGAACAGTCCAACAAATACTGCTTCTCTGAAAAATTATAAAATTTGATTTTGTGGAATTTTACTTTTTCGTGATCACCTCTATGGAGTAAAAACAATATAGAAGGTACTGGTTACAGTGCAATAGAGAAAAAGAAGGTTTCACCTTCTTAAAAAAAGACAGTTGGGACCGTCGAGAAGGTTTCACATTCTAAAAAAAAACATTTGGCGCCGCCGAGAAGATTTTACACTTTTAAAAAAGACAATTGGGACCCCCGAGAATGTTTCACATCCTAAAAAAACATTTGCCGCTCCCGAGAAAGTTTTACATTTTTAAAAAAGACAGTTGGTACCCCCACATTAAAACAAGACACTTGAGGCTTCCGAGAAAGATTCATATTCTTAAAAAAACACAGTTGGGACCTCCGAGAAGGTTTCACATTCTTAAAAAGTTATTTGGCGCTTCAGAGAAGGTTTTACACTTTTAAAAACGACAGTTCGTAACCCCCGAAAAGGTTTCACAATCTTAAAAAAATACATTTGGCGCCCCCGAAAAGGTTTCACATTAAAAAAAGACATTTGGGGGTCCCAAGAAGGTTTTACAATTTTAAAAAAGACAGTTGGGACCCCCGAGAAGGTTTCACATTCTAAAAGTAACATTTCACGCTCCCGAGGAAGTTTTACATTTTTAAAAAAGGCAATCGGGACCCCCGAGAAGTTTTCAAATTCTTAAAAAAAATATTTGACGCTTCTGAGAAAGTTTTACATTAAAAAGAAAATAGTTGGGACCCCCGAGAAAGTTTCACAATCTTAAAAAAAATACATTAGGCGCCCCCGAGGTTTTACATTTTTAAAAAAGATCATTGGGACCCCCGAGAAGGTTTCACATTAAACAAAATGCACTTGGCGCCCCCGAGAAGATTTTACATTTTAAAGAAGACCCTTGGGACCCCCGAGTAGGTTTCACATTAAAAAAAACCGTTTGGGTCCCCCGAGAAGGTTCTTTATTTTTAAAAAAGACACTTGGAATCCCTGCCCAGGTTTCACATTTTTAAAAAAAGACGCCCCCAAGAAGGTTTCACATTCTAAAAACAAAGATTTGACGCGCCCGAGAAGGTTTTACATTTTTAAAAAAGACAATAGGGACCCTCGAGAAGGTTTCACATTTTTAAAAAAGACAGTTGGGACCCCCGAGAAGGTTTCACATTCTAAAAAAACATTTGACACTCCCGAGAAAGTTTTACATTTTTAAAAAGACAGTTGGTACCCCCGAGAAAGTTTCACATTGAAAAAAGACATTTGAGGCTTCCGATAAAGATTCACATTCTTACAAAAACACAGTTGGGACCTCCGAAAAGGTTTCACATTCTTAAAAAAGACATTTGGCCCCTTCGAGAAGGTTTTACACTTTTAAAAACGACAGTTTGTAACCCCAGAGAAGGTTTCACAATCTTAAAAAAATACATTTGGCGCCCCCGAGAGGGTTTTACGTTTTTAAAAAAGACAGTTGGAACCCCGAGAAGGTTTCACGTTACAAAAAAAGACATTTGGGGCTCCCAAGAAGGTTTTACAATTTTAAAAAAGACAGTTGGGACCCCCGAGAAGGTTTCACATTCTAAAAATAACATTTCACGTTCCCGAGAAAGTTTTACATTTTAAAAAAGGCAATTTCGACCCCCGAGAAGTTTTCACATTCTTAAAAAAAATATTTGACGCTTCTGAGAAAGTTTTACATTAAAAAGAAAATAGTTGGGACCCCTGATAAAGTTTCACAATATTAAAAAAAATACATTAGGCGCCCCCGAGGTTTTACATTTTTAAAAAAGATCATTGGGACCCCCGAGAAGGTTTCACATTACAAAAAAAGACATTTGGGGCTTCCAAGAAGGTTTTACAATTTGAAAAAAGACAGTTGGGACCCCCGAGAAGGTTTCACATTCTAAAAATAACATTTCACGTTCCCGAGAAAGTTTTACATTTTTAAAAAAGGCAATTTCGACCCCCGAGAAGTTTTCACATTCTTAAAAAAAATATTTGACGCTTCTGAGAAAGTTTTACAATAAAAATAATATAGTTGGGACCCCCGAGAAAGTTTCACAATCTTAAAAAAAATACATTAGGCGCCCCCAAGGTTTTACATTTTTAAAAAAGACTATTGGGACCCCCGAGAAGGTTTCACATTACAAAAAAAGACATTTGGGGCTCCCAAAAAGGTTTTACAATTTTAAAAGAGACAGTTGGGACCCCCGAGAAGGTTTCACATTGGTAAAAAAAACATTTGACGCTTCCGAGAAAGTTTTACATTAAAAAAAACAGTTGGGACCCCCGAGAATGTTTTACATTTTTTAAAAAGACCGTTGGGACCTCCGAGAAGGTTTCATATTAAACAAAATACATTTGGCGCCCCCGACAAAGTTTTACATTTTTAAAGAATACCGTTGGGACCCCCGTGAAGGATTCACATAAAAAAAAAACATTTGGGGCCCCCGACAAGGTTTCACAATCTTAAAAAAAAATACATTAGGCGCCCCCGAGAAGGTTTTACATTTTTAAAAAGACCGTTGGGAACCCCCGAGAAGGTTTCACATTGGTAAAAAAAACATTTGATGCTTCCGAGAAAGTTTTAAAAAACCGTTGGGACCTTCGAGAAGGTTTCCCAATCCTAAAAAAGATACATTAGGCGCCCCCGAGAAGGTTTTACACTTTTAAAAAGACCATTGGGACCCCCGAGAAGGTTTTACATTAAACAAAATACATTTGGCGCCCCCGACAAAGTTTTACATTTTTAAAGAAGACCATTGGGACCCCCGTGAAGGTTTCACATAAAAAAACATTTGGGGCCCCCGAGAAGGTTTAACAATCTTAAAAAAAAATACAATGGGCGCCCCCGAGAAGGTTTTACATTTTTAAAAAAGACCGTTGGGAACCCCCGAGAAAGTTTCACAACCTTAGAAAAATACATTAAGCCCCCGAGAAGGTTTTACGTTTTCAAAAAAGACAGTTGGGACCCCGAGAAGGTTTCACATTACAAAAAAAGACATTTGGGGCTCCTAAGAAGGTTTTACAATTTTAAAAAAGACAGTTGGGACCCCCGAAAAGGTTTCACATTGGTAAAAAAAACATTTGACGCTTTCGAGAAAGTTTTACATTAAAAAAAACCGTTGGCACCTCCGAGGAGGTTTCCCAATCTTAAAAAAAATACATTAGGCGCCCCCGAGAAGGTTTTACATTTTTAAAAAGACCGTTGGGACCCCCGAGAAGGTTTCACATTAAACAAAATACATTTGGCGCCCCCGACAAAGTTTTACATTTTTAAAGAAGGCCGTTGGGACCCCCGTGAAGGTTTCACATAAAAAAAACCATTTGGGGCCTCCGAGAAGGTTTCACAATCTTAAAAAAAATACATTCGGCGCCCCCGAGAAGGTTTTACATTTTTAAAAAAAGACGCCCCCAAGATGGTTTTACATTTTTAAAAAAGATAGTTGGGAACCAGGAGAAGGTTTCACAATCTAAAAAAAAAACAGTTGGCACTCCCGAGAAGGTTTTTTTACATTATAAAAAAAAAAAAACAGTTGGCACCCCCGAGAAGATTTCACATTAAAAAAAGTGATTTGGCGCCCCCGAGAAGGTTTTACATTTTAAAAAAAGACAGTTGGGACCCCCGAGAAGGTTTCACATTCTAAAAAAAACACTTGATGTTCCCGGGAAGGTTTTCCATTTTTAAAAAAGACAATTGGAACCCTCGAGAAGGTTTTACATAGAAAAAAGTCATTTGGGGCCCCCGAGAAGGTTCTTCGTTTTTAAATAAGGCAGTTGGGACCTCTGAGAAAGTTCCACATTCTTAAAAAGAGACGTTTGGCGCCCTCGAGAAAGTTTTACATTTTTAAATAACGAGTAGCGTATTCTCATGTGGATTAATTTCATCGAAAAAAAATGTTATGACGTCATAAACATTGATAATACAGAAAGCAAGAGAAACAAAGAAAATAAAAGAAAAAACCGAAAGACCAAGTTTGGAATCGAACGCGCGACGTCCGATGCGCATTTCTGACTTGTAACCACTACACCACGACTGGGATGCCTTACGCTAATGGTAAACTGTTATTATACCGTGCATTATCTTTTTGCAAAAATTTTGGACGGTTAGAGAAAAACTCAAAGCGGATTCGTACACCTCTTATTATAGGACTATAATGTTATATAACAGTTAAATCAAATTGTAACATATAAATGTTACACCACAGGTTACACTATGTAGGTGGTTGCATAAAGTCAGAGAACGCAGCAATCTGAATTTCCGACGAGTGACCAGGAAGTGAGGAAGTCCGATTCTGTTCGATTTGAATTTAACGATTTTTGGACTGTCGGTTGAAGAGACGAATGCGTTGCGCTGGAGTCGTCCTTTAAATTTGGGTCTCCCACAGAAACGAAAAAGGGCAGAGTTCCGAGTTTTGGATTTTGTCGAGATAAAGGGCCGTCCTAGACACAGGTGAGGAACCAGTTCAACTCGAGCAATACTAACGTGTTTTCCCCACGAAAGGGACCCTTTCTTTCGTTGATAGTGTCTCTATCTATAGAACCGAAAACTTCCTGCCCCGGACCAAGGGTGTCTTTTCTATCGAGACGATTAACACCCGAGAGTTGTCAAGGCTGAATCCGTATTTTGGGGTTGTCCGTTTTTCCTCAACATACCGCTGAAGGGTGTGATAGGACTCCACTTCTTCACCAGAAAACCGTCGTGGTATCGTAGTGAAAACCATTTGCAGTTTTTTTTTTATATATGAGATAGTCCAATAGTTGAAAGTTGCATATCTTTGTTGCGCGGTGGTTTCGTTCAAACACCTTTTTATTCCAAGTATATTTCAAAAGGCTGAAAGTTGAAATTCGTAATTCTAGTTGGGTTGTAATCAGAACCCCAAGTAACCGGCAAGAAATCCAAAACCGTTCTGCGAGCGCCAACCTTATTTCCTGGGTACTGCCCTTACCTCTTTAATTTTCGCATAATTGTTAATTTTTACCCCTTTTTAATAAGAAATACTGGTACAATTAGCATAGTTTTTTTTTCTGAGTAAGCGAAGCAGTGTTCATTTGATACTATTTTACTTAAAGTGTTGCTAATTGTAAACGTGTCAGTTAGTATTTAAAGAAATTTAGTCGGATTTGAGTAGCGTCAGCCGTACCAAACTTTTGTGAGACTACTATTATTTTGGCTGACTGGCGCCCTTTAGCACCCAGTCTGGTAATTAAAAAAAAGAGGAGAAACCCGCTTTCCGCATCTGAGCACCGGCATATAAGAAGACAACTCCGAACGGTGGAGTTGTCAGGGCAATCGTGACAAAATAAACATAGAATTCTTAAAAATGACCTCATCAAATTGTTGGTGGGGATGATTAGCAAAATTTTAGTTAGAATTTAACCATCTACTTACATGATATTTCTAATATATATACACAATTTGACAACAATCGATTCAGCAGTTTCGGAGATTACGTGTCTGATAAAAATGGATACAGACACCAGACAGACGGACAGACAGACAGACGGAAACGGGAAACTCCTTTTTTCGTACTTTAGGGGTTATGAAACGCCGAGAAAATATAAAAGTGGCCATTCATCCGATGAACTCGATTACTATACTTCCTTAGCTTACCCTCGGGAAAGAAAAGTCAAAACTATGTTATAAAGTTTAAACCACCTTTAGTACAATATGTATTCAATAACAACACATTCTTGTATTTTTTGTTTCACGGACAGTAAAGACAATTTTTCTCTTCTGAATCCATCAACGTTAGATTTATTTAAAATATTCAGTATAGGTTAATGTGAAATTTACAGAAGGTTAAATGAAAATTTTTTCAGCGATGCCTGAATCTAGCGCTTTCTATCCAGCTTAAATATCAGTTTAGAATTGCAAAAGAATTGTTTGTGAATTATTTTTCCTGGATGCATGAACTACTTTTGTTTTTGTTTACTTCCTCATTTTTGCTAAAGTTAAATATGGGCGGATGCAAACAATCAATCATTTTTAAAGCCCATCGACAAACAGCTTATCAGAAACAATCAAATAATTGAAAAATGCTATATACAGTTTCAGACAGTTGCTTATAAAACAAATTTAGCGAATAATTAAAAGCACTAATCGACATTTCAAAATAATGGCGAAAACAACAGGCGTCCATCCCTTGTCGAGCGCCCAGAGTTTACATTGCAGTAAAGCTTTAAAAATTTTCCGAGCCCGGAATATACACAATGAAAACAAAAGACTGTGGAATTACATTTTTCATTGTGAGTACATCATATATAACGTAAAGTATACAATTTAATTCTAGATTGACTAGCGTTCGCGCTGTACATTCGCATGATAAACGCAATGCATAAGTGTAATATCCCCGAGTTAGTCCCATTTTCCCTCGACGAACCCGTGTCAAAACTACAAAGCTCTATCGCCCCTACAGCGGATAGGTGGGGAGGCGTGGGCTAGGACCAGGTAGAGGAGGTGATAAATTTGACCACGAACTGTCATCTGCTGTCTGGCTGTTTTTATTACAACTTCCCGACCATTACGTGGAGAAAAATTAACTGCGTCAACAATACAAATTTCAAAAGCTTCTTTGTAGTTTGTGGTCGGAAGTTTCAGGTAAAACGAGACGCTTTTTGTGCAAAGGTCAAGGGAAAGTTGAGGCGTTTTGCAGTAACATTCTTGGGTGAATTTTAATGAGAGGCTTTCTTTACAGCTGTTCATATTCGTGGAAAAGTTTCTCTTTTGTTGATTAAGAAAAAAGCTGCCATTAAAAAATACCTAAAATTTCAATCTTGCTATTTTGGGCTATTTTGTAATTTGTAAGGATAAACATTTTAGATGTAACTAGCAGTTACCCGCAGCTCCGCTTGCGTGGATTTCGCAATTAGGACATATTATTTTTCATCCCTTGATTTATTTTTTGATTTCAATTTTATTACTTTTTAAGTTTGTGCAGTCTTCATTAATAACAATATATAAAAGTGTTTATCATCGGGCTGACTGATCCATCAACGTACCTAGAAGCTAGAAATACGAAATTTGGACAGAAAGTTCCTTCGTAATGTAAACAACCATTACCCCTAGGTGGCTGAAATAAGAACTGAAAGTTTGGAGTTAACAGTTCCGTGAATTTTTAAATAGGGGGGGGGGAGTGAAACAACGCTATTTTATAACATAGGAGTATAATACAGTGCGTGCGTGGCTATATGCATTTCCATGTTAAATTTTATACCCCATGTTAACTTATGTTTGAGTAAAGATTCAGAGCTGAAATTTTTATTGGATGTAATTTGGGTTATCTTTTGTCGATTTTATTAAAAGTCATGTTTTAAATTAAAGGATATTTCTTTGAAAAAGTTAAAATATTTGGATATTTTTGTCGCTAATGGCTGTAGGCAGCCATGTAAAAACAAACGTTTACCTGACCTATCTAACTTGGTTGTAAATTTGATATTATTCTGTATTTAATAAACTTTCGTTGTGCCTATAAAAGTATGTCATAGCTAATCTCTCTGATATAGTCTCTGTTTTGTATGACTTCTTCACGTCTTACAGGCTGAGGTAAACCATAGTACTCTAAACATTGTCTTCCTAAAGACAGCACTGTGGATGGAAATCAGATACTTGTTGTACACTTCATTTATAATCTGAACACTCTCTTGACACTCTGACTGAACTTGACAAACCCAAAGCTTTGCATGATGACTGGCATATGGAATAAACGACACTATCAATAGTTTTTAAATCCGAGAATTATGTTAGCCCTCTCATTGCATGAAGAAGAGGATCAAGGTAGAAACATTCGGCGTTATTAGGGTGAACGGTGTACACTGTACCCAAAGCTTGATCTCTTTTGACTCCCGGCCCACCATCAACATTGTTTTCACGTTTTCATCTCTCAAATTTGGTACTTTTCCATAGTATGAAGGTACTTCAACATAAAGAAGGATTTTTGCAGAATTATCCGTTTTGCAAAGCTCAAAACATGATAGAGGAGTAGTTTTCTGTGAATTATTTAACTTTTCAGTTACATTATTAAAGTCGATAGGATTAAAATAGACAGCAGGCCATTTTCCAAGTGCATGCGAGATGAAAAACAGCTGTAAATTGTTCATGTATAGGAAAGGCCAGGATTCTCCAGTTGCTAATATATCGACCACTTTCATATAATTTGACTTCATCATTGTCATTTTCAAGACCAAATAATCCTGGTTGGATCCTTTATTACCATATTTGCATATATATTTAAAAGATTTTATAGAGTTACAATACTCTATGTTGATGTGAGCAGCAAAAGTTCAAGACAAAACTGGATTGTACGATACCACCCATCTGTTATCTAGGGTTACACCATGGAATTCAACCGTGAATCCACCATCCGCGGGACCTCTTCGCCGGTATTGAGGGTAGCTGTCATCGCCTGTTTGGGTTTCTTTCAGGAGAATTCAAGGAAATTTTTTGCTACAGCTGCCTCCTTTCATACACGGGAACACAAAATTAGAATACTTGGAGAGAAATACTCTGACAATTCGTGACATAAAACCGACCGCAGACCACGTTCGCGTCGCAGTCGCTTACCCGGTGACGTCGCATCGCGCCCTCCCTATTTCTATACAACTTCTTAAATTTCGAAGGCTTACGACTGATTTTTCCAAAAATCCTACTACGTCTAATATGCGAAAAAGATATTTAACTACTTATTTTAAACTTTGATTTTTAACCACGTTTGGATTAATATTTAACTTCTCCTGTTTCTCACATTTCCACCCAAATTATATTCCGTTGGGGATGAATATCAAAAAAAAATTAAAATCAGTCAAGACAATTTTACATGATTACCGAATTTCAAGTAACAAATGTGTTGGAGGGTATTAATACAACATTTCAAGTAAAAATCGCCAAACAAATATTTTTTCTCATATAAACTTTGCTACCTCATTTGATCTTCTTAGGGGTAGAATCTCAAAAACAGCTGAAATACGCGTTCCATTATTTGTGTTGAAGAGCATTAATATCAAGTTCCACGCAAAAATTTACAACAGAAATATTTTTCCCATACACAATTAGTTACCACTTTTCACCCCTTTAGGGGTTGAATCTTGTAAAATTCTGAAATACGTGTTTCATTATATGTGTTGAAGAGCATTAATACCAAGTTCCACGGGAAAATATACAACAGAAGTAGTTTTCCCGTACAAATTTAGCCACCACTTTTTACCCCCTTAGGGGTTGAATTTCGGAAAATGGTGAAATACGTGTTTCGTTGTTTGTGTTGAAAAACATTAATACCAAGTTTCACGTAAATATTAACAACAGAAGTGGTTAGAAAATAGTCTTCCTGTACAAACTTTTCTACCCCTTCCCACCCTTTTAGGGGTGGAATTTCCCAAGTTCCTTCCTTAGTGGATGTTTACATCACAAAAGGAAACTACTGTCCAAATTTCATGTTTCTAGCTTCAGTAGTTTAGGCTCTGCGTTGATGAATCAGTCAGTCAGGACAAACAATTTTATATGTATAGATAAATGAATGCAACATAATATTAACGAATTGAAATACAATAACAGAAAAAAAAAAGAAAGAAAGATATATTTAATAATTTAAAAATTTAGCATCACTGTATAATAGTCAACTTCAGGGATATATTAAGTATAGTCATGTTCAGTATTAAGATAATTTTGACAGGTTAATAAATTGCGCTCAGAACATATAGTGTATCTTGAGAACATGCTTGTTAAACTGTAGATAATTTTAAGACGTGGGGGTAATATACACCCCAATTTTTCTTTCTAATTAGTTAATTAATATTTAGGTAAGAAATTTGTGTCGACCGTTTTTAAAATTGTTTCAGACATTTAAGCAAGTGCGAATGAGAACTATGTGATACGTGTGGTATAATGTCACTACATTTATGTCTGTGATAACTACATACAATACACGTACATGTTGACTGACTCGCTTCCATTCAATCCCGATATTTCAGGTACAGAACAGCTTAAAAGTCTATGCATTTAGAACGTCTTTGAAGTGTATTTTGACAGTGTATCTGTTTAATTAACGTAGCAAGCTCCAACTATGTTATCTCTCTACACACACATTTCTGATTAATTTGCAAGATATTACAACATTCTCATTAAACTAATAACACATTTCATCTTCGTGTATGAAGTAATCCCGACACAGAAAAACAGTTGTTTTAAATTAGATTAATATTAAATGAGTTAATCATCTCCAGAACATACAAACTTAGTGAAACTTTTATGAAAAACGGAAATAGTAATATAAAAAAAGAATAAAACGTTCATGAAGATTCCGACAATAAAAAATTCATAAGCGCGTGAAGTTAAGATGAAATAAAGTTCAGCTACCCATTCGGTATTTATAACGATAAATTCTTGATGTCCCAGGAGAAGGTTCTCTTGATACGAATTTCAGTCGAAACCGTACAAAATATGACAAGGTGAAAAGATGACCAGAAAACCATCAAACACAGGTATTAAATAGACATAAGAAGATAACCTACATCTAAAGGGACGCACGAGTATGGATCAATAATATAAATTTCCTGTTCTAGTGTTTGCAGACTAGGAAGGTACCTCTGCATTCCTGCGGTTTGAATTTTCCAGGAATTAAATAGTGTATTATTCAGCGCAAGTGAAATGATGGGGATTACTCCTGAGGATGAATGGTGGATCACTGAGTAATTGTGTATACACGTGAATCGTCTTCTTGCGAGAACAGTCACAAAGAAATTGCGCCTGGATTTATTTTTAACTTTTTCTTTAATAAAAAGTCTGCTGAAATTAGAAATAATGAAATTCGCTGCGCTTATAAGACGTGGAATTATTGATAAATTTTATAATTATTTAAGAGTAAAAGAGTATTTACGGTACAAAAGAGATACATAATATTTGCTGTCTTGACCACGGAGTTACCGAAATAGAGCAAATCGATGAGTCTCGTGTAATAGAACGTGAGCCCGTTAAATTTGAATACAGGTTCTTTGTTCTCAAAAATGACACTTTCCTGCATATTCGTCACTTCCTACTAAAGAAATTTGATATCCAATCTAAAAATTTCCTCATAGAATCAGAAAGCTTCAAGTAATTGAACTTCAAATGTCAATACAGGCTCTTGTGCTGGTTTGAAGTTATGCCTCATTAAATTTGGAAATAGGACGTTTTTCAACTCAGGAAGCGTTACCCTCCTACATATTGGTCGCTTCATACTAAACCGATACAGTATCTGGTCTGAAAGTTTGCTCATAGAATTAGAAAGATTCAAAGAATCAAATCCTTCAAACCGCAATGCGGCTTCTTATGCCATTTTGAAGTTATGTATCATTAAATTTGAAAATATGCTTCTTTTTTAACTCAAAAATGACTTTTTACTTATTCGTCACTCAAACCGATAGAGTATTCGCTCTAAAAAACTCTTCATAGATATAAAAGGTTTCAAAGAATCGAATACTTTAAACCACAATGAACTAAAAAGCTTCAAAGAATCGAATGTTGCAAACGACAATGCCGATTCTTATGCCGTTTTGAAGTTATGTTTCATTAAATTTGGAAAACAAAACTGTGTTTTAAATAAAAAATAACACGTTTCTACTTATTCGTCACTCTATACTAAACGGATATAGTATCCGACCTGAAAATTTGCTCACAGAAGCAGAAAGTTTCAGTGAATTGAATGCTTCAAACCTCAATGCGGAATTCTTATGTCATTCCAAACTACACTGATTGAGAATCCTCTCTGAAAATTTGCTCACAGAACTAGAAAGATTCTAGGAATCGAATGCATCAAGCCGCAATGTGGATTCTTATGCCGTTTTGAGGTTATGTCCTATTAAATTAGCATTAAGATTTCATTTTAACTCAAAAATGACAACTTTATAAATATTCTACTCCAAACGAAACCAATAGAGTACCTGCTCTGAAAATTTGTTCGTAGAACTAGAAGACTTCAAGGAATCGAATGCTTTAAACCGTGAGAAGAATGCTTTCTCCGTTTTGAAGTAATAGTCCGTTAAATTATATTAAAGGCTCTTTTTTAACTAAAAAATGACACCTTCTTAAATATTCATCACTCTGTACTAAACGGATATTCTCTGCTCACAGAAATAGAAGCCTTCAAGGAATCGAATGCTTTAAACCGCAATGTGGATCCTTTCTCCATTTTGAAGTTATGGCCATTTACATTAGAATAAAGGCTTTTTTTTAATTCAAAAATGACACCTTGATATAGAAATTTGGTCGTAGAACTAGAAGACTTCAACCAATCGAATGCTTTAAACCGTAATGTGGATTCTTATCCCGTTTTGAAGTCAAACTCGTTAGATTTGAAAATAAGCTGTATTTTAACTCAAAAATGACACCTTTCTAATATTTGACACTCCATATCATACCAACAAAGTATCTGGTCTAAAAATTTGAAACCGCAATGCGGGATTTTATGATGTTTTGAGGTTATGTCCCGTTAAACTAGAATAAAGGCCTTGTTTCAACTCAAAAATGACACCTTCTTACATACTCGTCACTCCATACTAAATCGATACAGCATCAGTTCTAAAAATTTGCTTGTAGAACGTAGAACTAGAGAAGGAATCGAATGCTTTAAACCGCAATGTGGATTCTTATCCCGTTTTGAAATTAAATCTCATTAAATATGGAAATAAGGTGTTTTTTAATTAAAAAATGACACCTTCCTACATATTCGACACTCCATACTATACTGATAACGTATCTGGTCTGAAAATTTGGCCAAAAAATAGAAAGATTTGGGGAATTGAATGCTTCAAATCGCATTGCAGACTCTTATGCCGTTTTAAGGTTATGTCCTGTTAAATTAGAATAAAGGCTCTTTTTTAGCTCAAAAATGACACCTTCTTACATATTCACCACTCCGTCCTAAACGGATGGAGTACCCGCCCTGAAAATTTGCTCACGGAAATAGAAGATTTCAAGAAACCGAATTATTTAAATCGCAATGTGGATTCTTTCACCGTTTTGAAGTTATATCCCGTATAGAACAAAAATTATTTTTTGACTGAAAAATGACATCTTACATACTCGTCACTCCAGACTAAACCGATACATTATCCACTCTGAAAATTTGCTCGTAGGACCAGAAGGCTTCTAGCAATCGTATACTTTAAACCGCGATGAAGATGCTTGGGGAGTTTTGAATTCATGTCCCGTTAAATTAGAATAAAAGCTTTTTTCATTCAAAGATGACAATTCCTTATTTTATCTGCATCACTTTAAACTAAACCGATGCAGTATCCGCTCTAAAAACTTGCTCATAGAACAAAAGAGACTCGAGGAATCGAATACTTCAAATCGCAATGGGGATTCTTATGACGTTTTGAGTTTATGTCCCGTTAAACTAGAATAAAGGCCCTTTTTGCCCTCCCGAGACTAAAATTGATATTTTAGTCCCTGTAAATCTGAACTAAAATGGCTCTTTTTGACCCTAGGGATAAAAAGTGTTTCCATGACAACCAAAACACTTTTTAACTTAAAGTGGTAATATAAACACATCGAAAAATTCAAAATGGTTCGTCTTAGTTACCCGACAAGGCTTACCATCACGATTTATGATAGGTAATTTCGAATATTTTGTTTTAATTTAAAATTTAGTATCTATAGTCCCGGGAGGGCAAAAAATAGTAGATACACTTCAAGACTAAAGTGCGATGTAATCCCTCAAGTGGTTATATTGGTATAATCTCCACTTTCGGGATTACATCGTACACTTGAGTCTCTTGGTATATAATATACTATTTTCAACCCAAAAATCCGGGACGGCAGACAGACGGACAGACGAACAGACGGATAGACAGACAGAAAGACAAACAGACGGAAACGGGAGACCTATTTCTTCGTACTCTAGAGGTCATGAAAGGTCGAGAAAACGTAAAAGTAGATGGTCGGCCGACGGACTCGATTACAATACTTCCTTTGCTTACGCTCAGGAAGTAAAAATGGTATCTTCTTATATATTCGTCACTTTATACTAAACCGATAAGGCAGCCACTCTAAAAATTTGCTCGTACAACTAGAAGGCTTCAAGGAATCGAATGATTTAAACCGCAATGTGCATTCTTATACCATTTTAAAGTCAAATGTCGTTAAATTTGGAAAGAAACTGTTTTATTAACTTAATAATGACACTTTCTTACATATTCGTCACTTCAAACTAAACCGATACAGTATCCAGTCTTAATATTTGGTCATAAGACTAGAACTATTCAAGGAATCGACTGCTTTTAACCACAATGCGGATTCTTATGCCGTTTTGAGGTTATGGTCCGTTAAATTAGAATAAAGGCTCTTTTTTAACTCAAAAATGACACCTTCTTACAGATTTGTCACTCCAGACTAAACCGATAGATTATTATTCTCTCCGAAATTTTTAGCTCA
Organism: Zophobas morio; assembly: GCF_036711695.1. Classification (NCBI taxonomy): domain Eukaryota; kingdom Metazoa; phylum Arthropoda; class Insecta; order Coleoptera; family Tenebrionidae; genus Zophobas; species Zophobas morio. The sequence goes on from NW_026972107.1 coordinate 14,670,323, forward strand.
TAGTTAGCACTAGACAGATTAAAAAAATCGAATGCTACAAACAATGCTGACTCTTATGCCGTTTTAACTCATGCATTACACAAAAAATCTATCAACACTGTTTTAACTCTGACATCATTAATGAAGAAAAGAAAGGATGTATTAAAGGATCCTTTGGTTGCAAAGAGCAATTAATCATAGATTCGATCATCTGTGAACAAGCTAGAAAAGAAAACCGAAACATATATACTGCTTTTATTGATTATAAGAAAGCTTACGACTCTGTCCCTCATTCCTGACTATGCAAAATTCTGGAATTATACAAAATTGATACTAAAATCTGCACTTTTCTCAAATGTTCCATGGAATTTTGGAAGACCACCCTCCAAATAACCTTAAATGAACAAACAATTCAGTCAGATCCAATAATGATCCGAAAAGGAATTTTTCAAGGCGATTCTCTTAGCCCGTTATGGTTCTGCTTAGCAATAAATCCCCTCTCCGATATCCTGAACAGCTGCAATTATGGGTTCAACATAAAAATTTACAAACAAAGAGAGAATAAGTCACTTGCTGTATATGGATGACATAAAAATATATGCAAGTACACAAAATCAGTTAACAAACCTATTAAATCTGACTGAACAATTTTCCGGTGATATTGGTATGTCTCTTGGTATTGAGAAATGTAAGACCCAAGCAATCAGAAAAGGCGTCCAACACCAAGTACCACATATAACCCAGAATAACGAAATAATTAAAACTCAAGAACGAAACGATACATACAAATATCTGGGTTTCTGTCAATCCTCCCACATCAATCATACCAAAACGAAAACACAGTTGAAAGATCAATACGTAACGAGATTAAAATTAATATTGTTACGAAATACACCCTTACGCCGCCCCAGTACGACGCCTATGGCGGTCGAGAGCCTTCTGGACGTACGTGGGTGAATCATCGCTGTTGTCGACGGCCGAGAGGCGGGCGCATAAAGACAGGTCTGGAGCGTCTCGAAGTGGCGTCCAGGGGAGTCTCGAAGCGGAGTCGCGATGGATGTTCGTGAAGGATCTCGATCAGAGACTATGGGTTTAAATAGAGGCGACCGTAGGTAATGGAGGCATTCATCCAGTGAAGACAGTCGAGAGCGCCGGAATAATTTCTGTACATATTCGTCGCAATAGATAGTGTTGTAATTCGACCTGAAGAAATAAATTTTTTTTGAGTTTTACCAACACCCGATTTATTATTCGTCCGTCAATCGTAACACTGGTGTCAGGAGTGGGATTAATTGTGAAATAAATCGGGATTCGAATTTGGTTGGTGCTACTAGGGGAGACCGGAACAAAGTGAACTTTCGAGAAAATTCTCTCCCGCGGTAAGAGTGGAATAACGGAATTAGACTTTCATCACCTGACATTGGCTTCGAGAATTGATATCTGTCAAGGCTCTAGAAGTTTCTAGAAGAAAATTTTATGCCGACTACCACAAGAGCGCAAACAGCCAACATGGAGGAACAACTGACAAAAATGATGAAAATGTTGAGCGAAAATCGAAGAATAATGGAAGAAAGTAGAAAAGAAGATCGAAGAATAATGGAAGAAAATAGAAAAGAAGATCGCAGAATAATGGAAGAAAATCAAAGAATAATGGAAGAAAATTTAAAAGCTATGCAAACTACACTTTTGAACAGCCGAAGCGAAATCCTCCAAGTCGTGCGAAATGAAGTGGACGAGGTGAGAAATGAAATGGAAAACAAGATCAAGGAGCTCGAAGAAAGGTTGCAAACACCACGACCTACAATTGCGACCCCTGCAGAATTCAGTCCGGTGAGAGTTCAACCCCCTATTTTCGATGGGCAGACGTCGTGGACTACTTATAAGAAGCAATTTGAAGTTGCGGCCTTGTCGAATGGCTGGAATGACCAACACAAAGCGACCGCTTTGGTAGTAGCACTACGAGGTGCGGCCCTGGAGATTCTACAGACATTATCAGAAGAGAACCAGAGGGACTATACCGCCTTGACGACCGCCCTCGAATTGAGATTTGGAGATGAACACCTCCGGCAAGTTTTCGTAGCGCAGCTTAAATCTAGGATTCAGAAGAGTAGTGAATCTCTTCAGGAGTTTGCGGCTGATGTTAAACGTTTGGTACACCTCGCCTATCCTGAAGCTCCGCAAGACTTCCAAGACAGACTGGCAGCAGAAACCTTCGTAAACGGCGTAAGAGATAGTGAGGTAAGAAGAGTCCTGCAAATCTCCGGGTTCAAGAAACCATCCGAGGCGCTGATTCGAGCGTTAGAAGTGGACGCCGCATACAACAGCTCACCTCGTTCCAACGTTAAGATACGAGGCATTGGGGTTGAGGGCGAAGTAAACCCTATTCAAGAGAGTCTCGACAAAATGAGCGAGAACTTTGAGAAATTCGCCCGCGAAATAATTGCCGAAATCAAGACGGGCAGTTCTAGACAACATGGAGGGCGCCTAGAATGTTACAGGTGTGGGCGTCAAGGGCATGTTAGGAGGGATTGCCGTGTTAGATCGCCAGGGCCGATGAGGAGATCGCAGCCGCGACCTCGTCTACATCAGGAGCAGGAAAACTAAAGGCAGTCGGTACCTCGGGGCGCGTACTGGCTGCTAAAAGAGAAGCCCCAACAACTGTAATGGTTAGAAGTATCGCGGGGAGCGTCGATAGTCCGACAATCAGCGGAAAAATCAATGGAGGGGAATCGAAGATCATCATCGACACAGGAGCCGAAGTGTCCCTTGCACGCAGATCCAGGTTACAAAATTGTCAGATTAAATCAGTATGTACCGCCACGAATGTGAAGACGGTCACGGGAGAAACAACACCGGTTCTGGGTACAGCGGTGGTGAATGTAGAACTCGGTCGACTCCGAATAAGGCATGAAGTTCTGGTGGCGGAAATCGCTGACGATTTCATTCTGGGAATGGACCTAATCAGCCGGTATGGTTTAATGATCGATCCAGAACAGAAAATTCTGCGTTTTGGAGCCGAAGAATTTGTGCTGGGACGTCCGAATGTGGAAGCTGCAACGGTCAGACTAGTGGTCTGTCAGACAACGAAGGTAGATGGTAATGCAGAAGTCATCGTTCCCGCCAGAGTAGAGACAAACCCCGGATACAGTTTGGGGATGGTGCAGCCGGCAAGTGACTCGACCCACAAGCTCCTGATCGCGAGCACCCTAATCAAAACCGATCGTGACATACCCTTACGTGTGGCAAACGTGTTTCCCAATGCAGTCAATATTAGAAAAGGGGAGATTATCGGAATGTGTGAGCCAGTCGCCCGAGTATTGAACTGCGAGGAAGAAGACGTTGAGAATGAGTCTAAGGAAGGGGATACCAAAGGCTTGGAGGTCAACTGGGACCAGCTGTCTGCTCGTGAGAGAAAACTGGCCAAAGGACTCATTCGTAGGCACCGTAATGTCTTCGCCTCAGAGGAGGAACCATTCGGGAAGACCAACATCGTAGAACACCGAATAAACACTGGTGACACGCAACCGATCCGTCAGGCTCCTCGAAGACTACCCCTAGCCAAACAAGAAGAAGCTACAAAACTCGTGGACAACATGTTGAGAGATGGGGTAATTGAAGAATCCAACAGCGCGTGGTCATCTCCAGTAGTCTTGGTTACCAAGAAGGACGGGACTACCCGATTTTGCGTCGATTACAGGAAACTGAACGACGTCACGAAGAAAGACAGTTACCCCCTTCCTCGAATAGACGATACCTTGACGACCTTATCCGGCTCGGCGTGGTTTTCGACCTTGGACTTGAAGAGTGGCTACTGGCAAGTAGGCTTGCACCCGGACGACAAAGAAAAGACTGCGTTCTCCACCGGAAGTGGCCTCTATCACTTCACCGTTATGCCCTTCGGATTATGTAATGCGCCAGCAACATTCGAGCGGCTGATGGAGATGGTGCTGAAAGGATTGACATGGAAGACCTGTCTGGTATACCTCGACGACGTCATGATTATGGGCAAAACGTTTGATGACCATCTGAAGAATCTCGAGGAGGTGCTAGAACGAATGGAAAACGCTCGTTTGAAACTAAATCCCAAGAAATGCTCACTCTTCCAGAAACGAGTCGAGTTCCTGGGCCATATCGTGTCGGAGAAAGGAATAGAAACCAACCCGACGAAAGTTCTTGCTATCCGGGATTGGCCCATACCAAGAGACAAGCATGAACTACGAAGCTTCTTGGGACTCTGCACATATTACCGACGATTTGTAGAAGGGTATGCCGACATCGCAGCACCGTTACACCAACTGACGGAGCAGAAGGCGACTTTCAAGTGGAGCAGTACATGTAAGATGGCCTTTAAGAGACTGAAGACGGCTTTGTGCACCAGCCCCATTTTGGCTTACCCCAGGGACAAAGGAATGTTCGTCCTCGATACCGATGCGAGTAACTCGGGAGTTGGGGCCGTATTGTCGCAGATACAAGATGGGGAGGAAAGGGTTATCGAATATTTTAGTAAATTACATTCCAAACCAGAGAGAAATTACTGTGCCACAAGGAAGGAACTGCTAGCCATTGTCAAAGCCGTCAACCACTTCCACAAGTATCTATACGGACAGGAGTTTCTGATCAGGACCGACCACGCTGCCCTCTCGTGGCTACTGCGTATAAAGAATCCCGAGGGCCAAGTAGCGCGTTGGCTGGAAAGACTACAGCAGTACCACTTTAGGATCAAACACCGAGCGGGTCGACTTCACAACAACGCTGACGCTTTGTCAAGACGTCCGTGTGGAGAGTGCAAACACTGCGACAGGATCGACGCGGAAGGAGGGAACCTGCCCGTTCGTCGGACGATTTTTGAGCAAGATGAAGAATGGACAACGGCGCGGTTAAAGCGTGAGCAAGAAGCAGACGACATAATCGGACCAATACTAAAGTGGAAGGAGGAAGGAGTCGAACGACCCGGCTGGGCAGAATTGTCCGACCAATCCCCCAGTTTAAAAGCATTATGGGCCCAATGGGATTCCTTGGTCATGGAAAATGGGCTCTTGAAGCGAAAGTGGGAGAGTCCTGATGGGCGTACCTCTAAGACGATGCTGGTCCTCCCCAAGGTAAAGGTTTCCAAGGTCTTAGAGGAAGTTCATGCCGGAACATCTGGAGCCCACTTCGGAGTGAACAAAACTTTGTCGAAAATCCGGGAGAGGTTTTATTGGGTAGGTTATCGTGACGATGTCGAAAGTTGGTGTCGCAAGTGTACGACGTGTGCGGCCAGCCAAGGTCCTCATACCAGGGCGAGGGGAAAGATGAAGAAATATAATGTTGGGGCACCTTTCGAAAGAATCGCCATCGATGTGGCCGGTCCGTTCCCTGTAACAAACGACGGCAACAAGTTTATCCTGGTGGCTAGCGACTACTTCAGCAAGTGGCCAGATGCCTATGCCATTCCAAATCAGGAAGCCGTCACGGTCGCGAAAGTACTGGTTGACAATTGGATCAGTAGGTTTGGCGTCCCCTTGGAACTTCACTCAGACCAGGGACGCAATTTCGAATCCAACGTCTTCCAAAGAGTGATGCAGCTACTGGGAATACGTAAGACAAGGACAACGCCACTACACCCACAGTCCGACGGCATGGTGGAAAGGTTCAATCGGACTATGGAGCAACACCTTTCGAAAGTGGTAGAAGAGCACCAAAGGGATTGGGACCAGCACCTTCCACTATTCCTGCTGGCCTACCGCGCAGCTATCCACGACACCACGGGCCAAACACCTGCTCACGTTGTATTTGGGAAGGAACTGCGGCTGCCCTGTGACCTAGTCTTTGGATTGCCATCCGAAGAACCAATGGAAGTACGTGACTACGTGGACGAACTGAAAGAGAAGTTGGTCAACGTGCATGAACTAGTGAGGGGCCGGATCAAGATTGCCAGTGACCGAATGAAGACCCGTTATGATGTGAAGGCCAACTGTGGCGGATTCCAGGAAGATGACTTAGTGTGGCTGTATAACCCCCGACGGAAGAAGGGACGTTGCCCAAAACTGGCTCCTGACTGGGAAGGTCCATACACTATCGTCACTAGAATAAATGACGTAGTTTATCGGATCCAACGTGGACCAAAGACGAAGATGAAGATCGTTCATCTCGATCGACTAAAACGGTACGAAGGAAACAACGAAGACGCTTCCGATCGGGACGATCGGATTTGAAGAGGGGGGCAGTGTTACGAAATACACCCTTACGCCGCCCCAGTACGACGCCTATGGCGGTCGAGAGCCTTCTGGACGTACGTGGGTGAATCATCGCTGTTGTCGACGGCCGAGAGGCGGGCGCATAAAGACAGGTCTGGAGCGTCTCGAAGCGGCGTCCAGGGGAGTCTCGAAGCGGAGTCGCGATGGATGTTCGTGAAGGATCTCGATCAGAGACTATGGGTTTAAATAGAGGCGACCGTAGGTAATGGAGGCATTCATCCAGTGAAGACAGTCGAGAGCGCCGGAATAATTTCTGTACATATTCGTCGCAATAGATAGTGTTGTAATTCGACCTGAAGAAATAAATTTTTTTGAGTTTTACCAACACCCGATTTATTATTCGTCCGTCAATCGTAACAATATTGAAGATACAATTAAATGGAAAAAATATAATGAAAGCAGTAAATACATTCTGCGTTCCACTGCTAACATATTCTTTTGGAGTCATTAAATGGTCCAAAACTGATCTTGAAAATTTAAACATCGCAACAAGGAAAATCTTCACACAGTATAGAAGGCATCATCCAAAATCGTCGATTGAAAGATTCTCATTACCAAGACAGAATGGAGGAAGGGATTTCCAGAACCTAGAAAACTTATATCAGAGACAAATCTCAGATTTGAAGAAGTATTTCTTGAAACGAGCGGAAAGAAATGAAATGTTTCGCACCATCACAAGAGCAGATTTGAATCACACACCCTTAAATCTGTCGAACACCGAAGAAATCCACATCCCCCACACAATAGACAAAATAATAAGTGGGCTAAAACAAAAACAACTACATGGAAAATTCTACAAAGACTTAGAAGAAACTCATGTCAATAAGAAGATGTCATTGATTTGGTTAAAAAAATCAAGTTTGTATGCCGAAACAGAAGGATTTGTGTTTGCTATTCAAGACCAAGTAATCAATACCAAGAATTATAGAAAATACATCATCAAAGATCCGAACATAAGAAACGACTGCTGTCGCCTCTGCAAAGCAAAACCTGAAACGATCCAGCACATAATCTCTTCCTGCAGCATCCTAGCACAAACTGATTACAAAGCTAGACACGACAACGCAGCCAAAATCATTCACAAAGAATTAGCAACACTTATGAACTTAATCGAAGATACGACACCCTATTACACTTACATTCCATCTCCGTTCCTTGAAAATAACAAATACAAATTATACTGGGATCGCACAATACTTACAGACTTAAACATTACAGCTAACAGACCAGACATCATACTTATCAAAAAACACACGAACGAAGCCATTCTCATTGACATTGCTATTCCTAACACAAACAACATTATTCAAACATACGACACCAAGATTTCAAAATATCTACAATTATCGATCGAAATGAAATCCATGTTGAATCTTAAAAAAATTTCAATTCTACCCCTAGTTATCTCTAATGTAGGTGTAGTTCCAAATAGCTTAGTTGAGAATTTAAAGTCTTTGCATTTGAATGATTCAATAATTGTCAAAATTCAAAAAGCTGTTTTGTTAGGAACATGTCATATTGTTCGTAAGTTTCTTGAACAGTCTGATCATGTCAGTCAGATTAGATTAGCACCAGTAGGTCAGAGTAGTGTAGGTCACTTTTCATGTGATGCGCGGATAAATGGTCGGTAGTTACGCTAGACTTTTGGGGATGGGGTGAGATTAGAGAATAATAGCAGACTAATTTGTATGCTGTAATTCTAGAATCTCGAAAGTTGTTCTGTTAATCTAATCAATGCATATAATTACTTGGTCTTAGTACCCGTAATGATAGAAGTCTTGCCTGAATGCCGGTCATTTCCGGGTCAGTGGTGGGTCTTAATAATAATAATAATGTGTTTATTGCCCAACAGCTCATAAGAACCTATTACAGAGCAACTGATACAAACTAAAGTAATATTAATACAAGAAAAGTAAATAAATAAGTACAAATATATAAAAAAATATACCGCATACCTGAGCACTCATTAAGTCTAAATTAGGACTTACTTAACAACTAAAAAAAAGACAAAAAAGACGTAATATAAAATAAAAATAAACAAATTCTTAACACTAACATAAGTAATAATTAATAATAATTGATCTATTGCGAAAATACTTGAAGCTAAATACTTAAGATCTGTCAGATTTATATTAAAGATGTCACAATTTCTAAGTTTGTTATTAAAATTATTACACATGACATTTATCGGGTTCTTTACCAAAATATTTATACGAGGAGTAGATAGATGCCAAGGTAAAGAATATCTCTTATTTACACATGGTACATGAAAGAAGATTTTGGTCAAAAGCTTACTGCAGTCAATTTTATAATTGACGATTTTAAAAAGAAACATTACAGCACTGACTTCTCTTCCAGCATGTAAAGACGGCATATTAAACTCTCTTTGAAGTATCAAATTATCACATCCTCTAGCAGGGTAGGTGACATATTTTTTAAACCATAAATATTTCAGAAATTTCTTTTGAACTGATTCGATGACATTTATATTTATATAACAATAATAGATTGGATACCAAATTAGTCAACTATACTGAAAGCGTGATATAATGTACCTAAGTATTAAACAGCATTTTCATAGGGTCAATAGATGTGAAGTTACGACATTGTCTAATTATAAATCCAAGCAAAGAGAGTGAATGTTTTATTACTTCATCAATATAGAACCGAAATGAGAGCCGAGAATCAAAATAAATTCCCAAATCTTTTACAACATTACTCCCTGATGAGATGTTCCCCATTTATTGTGTAATCAAATACAATAAGAAATTTTTTGTTACCACATGACACAACTTTACATTTGATAATGAAGTCGCATAGCATCGTTAACATCATTTATAATACAAAAAAGCTTAGCATCATCTGCATATAATAAAAATGACTATTCAGTGAATCGGAGAGATCGTTCATAAAAATATAAAAAAGTAGGGGCCCAAGATTGGAGCCTTTTACATTAGAATAAAACTTTGTTTAACTCAAACATGACACTTTCTACGTATACTAAACTGTTGGATTAACCGGCCTGAAAATTTTCTTGTAGAACTAGAAAACTTCGAGGAATGTTTTAAATCGCAGTTCGGATTTTTGTACGGTTTTGGAGTTATGTCGCGTTTAATTTGAAAAAAGTCTATGGGGGTCTATGTATAGTAGCTATTTTAATTTTTTCCAAAGTTTTGGATCAGGTGCCTAAACACCGACTTTTTCAACAGCTTGTTGACTTGCTCATTGAAATATAAAATACTTTCTTCTTCTTATATTTTTAAATTGGTAAATGCTGAAAGTTCATACAGTTCAGATTTTAAGCGGGATATCGTAAAATTTAGTACTGGGGCCGTAGCTATTGTTAATATCGGTTAAGGTATTTAACAAAATTTAAATAGCATTTATTATATCAAATTGTGAGATTGCATAAATAGTTTCAAAAATAATCGATCTAATAAAATCGACACAGCTTACGCTCGGAAAGTAAAAACGATTTAATCTCTAAAAACGCTAGAAAGTTTTTTTTAGTTTTTTAACTACTTAGTCTTGAAATTGTAAATTGTCGTTAAGTTTTTAGTGCAAATTTCCAATGCAGTGATTTCCATTTAGAACGACAAGCATTATAAAATATCCAGTCATTGTCATTCTAGATAACAACGATATTAAAAATGCCCCGATTTATGTGGCTTTTGAAACGTAAAACGATGGCGATTAATCGATAAAATTGAGTGTGTTTGCGAGGACGCCGATCACGCGAACCTGCTGACCCAAAATTATTTGATTGTAAAGGTGCATTTTTGCATATGACGTATTAAATTACACAGTATTGAAAATTTTATTGTACCTACGTAGTATACGAATTCCCACGTCATGTCATTCAAACACACTGTCACTAAAATTAGAAAAAAAAGCAGAAAATGAAAATTCGTGATTTTGTAGCTGATATTCACGTTAGATTGTTCACACAGCACGAAAAAATATTTTCATACAAATAAAAATGTAACTGCAATTAACTTGGTTGTATTTTAAAACAGCTCGGGAGATCAACATAATAACAAAATATTCTCGGGACGAGAAGATTCCATTTGTTAATTTTAAATTTATACAGCACAACTCGCAATTTTCTTTATAGTCTTTAAAGCATAAAACAAAAGATAACATTCTTTTTATAATCTCTCCGCAAAATTATAATTCGTACGACCTGTTTTGTTCCACCTGAGTTCTCAATTCTCCCTCGGCATAAACAGGATAATTTTTTACTTTAGCCCGAAAACGAGCGTTACTTACGTGCCGTAACGCTATTTATGGCTACTTCATATTACTGGCATTGTCATTGCGAATATAAAAACGTATAAAGTGATAAATGTAAGCATCGGTGATCACGCAATTTCACACTTGACTAAGGTGAATTCTCAACTAAGACACGCAACTAGTGAGTAACGATTTTGAGAAAATACGAGATAGGAATTTAACGTGTTGCAGACGATTTGTATTAATTTATGAATTGAAAGGATAACCGGAAATGACGTCAATTACAGCTACCTCCGGGTACTCGGCACTCCTTACATTATTATTTATTAAAAGCCGGAAAGCAGGAAGCTGCCGTGTTTTCAGTGCGTATTGCATAGTGGAGTAATGGCATTAAAAATTGTTTATCGTGACTTTTTCCGAAAAGTTTCCACGCTAAAATTAAAATAAAGAGAACGAAAATGTAATATTCAAATGATTGCAAAAAGACGCAAAAGTTTGTTCTGGACCGCCGCGAGCACTAACTTTTTAAATTATTGGATCTGTCGTGAAGCAACAGTCACAGTTTTTAATCTCAAATTTTTTATTTTAGTTCACATTAAATTTAAACAAACTTTGTTTGTCAAAACCACGACTACCTACTTATTAAGTCGATCTAATATGAATTACCCTAAATGTAGACAGGAACTATAGTAAATAATAAAATTCTATAAAGAAACCAAAATTCTTTCAAGCAATTTATTTATAAGAATATTTTTTCCATTTGAGTGAGTCATTACCTAATGAAACAGCTCGTATTTGGAAAAACTGTACCCTCAGAAATGTTTACGTACATTAAAAATATTTTCTATGCTACTGGTTTAATTAAAATGTCTGCGTACAACATCATATAGGAAATGTAAATAGGGCATTAGCTTCAAAAACTTTGACTATGAAACCATCATCCCTAATTAAATGTACCTACGTGGTATGCATTAATTAACACATCCAAAACATCCGGAAATGTTACCATTTAATTCATCTAGATAACCCTATTCACACTACTTAACTCGTCACCCGATCATTAGTTTCCAACATTTTCAGAATTAATTACGCATCGTCTGTCTTCGTAATAGAAAAAAAATTACAGCATTTGCTTAATTAATGCCCACAACGTTTCATTCCAGATACAGCACGAAGCCGAAACTGAGAAAGTAAACTGAAAAAAGTAAATACAAACGGTCAGGATTGTAATTGGTTACCGCTTATCCTAAGGCTTTTTGTTTGTTTTGGGGTTAAAATCTGGTCTGTACTAATTGAACCTATACCAACTTAAAACCCTATCGAACTAGGAAATCCATAATTAACCGAAAGAGGTAGCAGGAACTTCATATTTATTGAAATCCTGGGAAATAATCCAGTCACGGTCGGGGAGTTTGATTTCATGTACTTCGAAAACGCTAAATCTTAGTGAAGAGATAAAGTAAAGCTCGGAAAATTCTTTCTGATTAAGAAAGTATTCGGTTGCAAATTAAATTTGTAGAGGCGCTGTACAATCAGACTAAAATAAAACAAAGCCAGCTGAATGCTGCGATGAATGTGCTATTGAATTTAGTTTCTTTAATAAATGCTCACTTTAGCCTTTTATAAATTGGGTGGAGGTATTAACTATAGGCTAAAAATATTTGCTACCTATGAAAATAATTAAATTATTAAATTATATCCACTCGTTTATTGGATATGAATTTTAAATACATCGTACAAACTAATGCTGAAAATAAATCAATAAAGGATTATTAAACAATAAAAAAATACATATTCATCTATACCGCAACCTCTAGTTGTTTCAACAAATTTAGATAGAGTTGTAATAACGCAAGTACATATTTATTATATACATGATTTTTACATCTTTATAATTTACAGCTCGTGGAATACGAAAATGCAAGTTTTCGATTTACGTTTGTGGGCTGTCTCAAAATTTTGTTAAAGAAGGGAGCTAATTCGAAATATATAACATGAAGTACACAGAGAATCTCCAAAACTACTAAACCGTTTGCCGTCAAATTTTATATGTATTTTAGATCTATCGTGTAAATTTCTATTAAAATTTATCTAGTCGTCTCCATCAACAATTATGACGTCCACTCATTATATTGCAAAGTTAAGGTTATCTGAACTTTATGAAATAATGTACTCGTGTACCTGTGGTTTATGAATCGACCTGGATTTTGACTATTATGATTATGTATTATTATATATTGTTTAATCCGTCCTATTCTTTAGACACATAATACGATCTTCCATTACCACAGAGGTAGTCTAGAGATAACGCGCCCACTTCGCAGATGAAAGGTCTTCGGATTAAAGCCGAGCTCAATTAACTTAAAACAAAATAACTGATCACCACTGGCTTATATGAACTTAATAATGATAACGGTGTGTTTATATTTTATTTGAAAATCTAATTGTGAGTAAAATATCAGCAGTTAAGAAACTGGTTTATTCTAAAATTTTTTACATGAAAAATTGCTTTTATGTTGTTTAGGCAAAAAAAAAATGGATAAGACCATTCACAGAAAAAACCTGCCTTTGATTCGAACGCCTTACGTTACGGAAACACACTCTGTTAACTTGTTTAAATTTGATCTGGCGAAAAGTGTCAGTTCGCACTTCTCCACCCATGATATGATACGAAGACTCGAGTAACAATTTTTCCAAAAATATTAATGCATCGATAAAGCGCAAGGTTATGTCTGTGCTACTGGTGAGTTTTCTCATTGGAAAATATTCCTATCAACATTTTGCCTTTTTTTTTTAATATGTGTAGTCATCTTTTCACAACAAGAAACTTAAAAGATGTTTAAAATGGTAAATTTGTATAGCGAAATATCGATTTTGCAATTTTAGTCCGCCCCTCGGCTTACGACGAATAAAAAAATCATCAGAATTGAGATAGGGCGGGTGGGCGAGTCTTATATTTTGCCTTTTTCTTAATATAGGTACGTGGTACGTTTTCAGAACAAGAAACTCAAAATATGTTTCAAATCGTAAATTCTCGTGGGCAAATATGGATCTTGTAATTATGCCCCGCCCCTCCATATAACAACAAATGAAAACTTCATCACAGTTGAGCTTGGGATGGATATGGGTGGGGCTTAATTTTTGGCTTGTTTTTTTCTTAATATAGGTACGTAGTATTCTTTGAACGAAACGATACTCACAAACAATTTTTTTATCTTTTGTGAAGAAATAAATATTTTCCAATTAAGTTCCGTCCCCTTGTCCCACGACGAATAAAAAAATCATCACAATTGAGATAGGGCGAGTGGGCAGGTCTTATATTGTGCCTTTTTTTTTTTAAATAGACATAGCCACTTTTTCACAACAAGAAACTTAAAACATGGTAAAATGGTAAAAATGTAAATTCCGGCACGGGTGGTGTAATACTAACAATGAAGAAATACAGTCCAACAAATCCAATTCCTTCGAAAAATTATAAAATTTATTAATTTTGCAAAATTTTATATACCGATAAGTAAAAAATAACCTTGACGAGCAAAGGAGCTCAAGTTCAACGTCGTAACCATTCAGCCAAGTTAGCCACGACGTCTTTATTCCATGCATACGTCAGATATTAGTTACAAGATATGTACACAAATTTTTATATAGTAATATTGTGATAAAAAATCAAGGCGGATTCATAAACTACAAGTACCGATGTATATTATCTGATACCTACCTACTTTCTACACGATGTTGCTAACATACACATAAAATCTGACAACAATCGGTCACTGTAGTTTTGTAGATTATCCGTCTAATAAAAATTGCCCCAGACAGATCACAAACAGAAACGGGAGACATTTTTTTATACTCTAGAGATAATGAAACGTCAAGAAAACATAAAAGTAGCCATTCGTCGGATTGACACTATTACAATAATTCCTTAACTTACTCTCTCGGGAAGTAAAAAATAGTTAAACGGTAAAAATAGTCCAATGTTATTTACACAGAACTCCCCTCGTCCCTGAAGTACAGTAAAACAAATGCTTCGAAAAACTATAAAATTTAAATTTGCGAATTTATTTTTTTTTTATGATAAGCTCTATAAGTTAAAATAAAGGTATGTATAGCCTGTTAAATTACAGGTAGATACGCATGTTATGCGTATCTTTCAAGTGAGTATTTTCTAAAAAATTATTGTTATGACGTAGTCAACATTGTAGCAATGAATAATGACCATTCTTGATTTGATCAACTGCGGCCGGGCATTGATCCCCAGACCTTTCATCTACGAAGCGCGCGCCATACCCCTACATTACAGCTGCTGTTATCGAGCTTCTTATCATGTGTTTAAAGAACAACGCGGGTTAAACAATAAAAAAGTATAATATCCAAACGAAGATAGATTCATAATCCACAAGTACATAAGTATATTACTTTATAAAACTTAAATGAACTTTTCCAAAATACAGTTTGCAGAGACATTATCAAATTGTTGGTGAAAACGGAAACGATTACACAAATTTTGGTTAGACAACGCCAACCACCATTTACACTTTGCTCCTAAAATTTGACAATTGATCCAGTAGTTTCGCAGGATATCTGTCCAATAAGAATCGACACAGACGAAAGATTGGGGAAAACCGTAGATCTACTTTTTCACACTCTAGGTTCGTTAAACTTGAACATTCGCCGGATGGACCCTGTTACAATACAAACCAGAGCGCCACTTCACAGGTTCATAGGCCTTATGAATCAGCCTACTTAAGGCCTACTCATAAGTCAGCCTTAAGTAATTACATATTATGCGACACAAGAAGAAGAAAGCTTAAACAAGTAATAAAAATGATAATTATATCAAAACAAAAATAAGGCTGATTCATAAAGCACAAGAAGTATATTATTTTATACGAATCGGAAACACTCTTGAGTGCCGTAGTGTTTGGGTACTCATGGTGTAGTATTTTGGGAGCGCATGCTTCTTTTTGTAAATTATTTAAAACAATTTGGGAAACTTTGATGTTATATTTTTGGAAAAATCTGACCTGACCTGTTTTTAAATAAATTTTGAGACCCCGTTTTTTTTCTAAAATTTAAAACAATGCTGAAAAAAAGTTTTATCAGCCTTAGCAGGTACTAGCCCCGCCCACCCGCCCTCTCTTTTCTTGGAAGGTATCTAATTTGCCAAAATCAGTTTTATCTTAGCAGGTACTAGTCCCGCCCACCCGCCCTCACTTTTCTTAGAGAGTACGTCATTTGCCAAAATCAGTTTTATCATAGCAAGTACTGATGACTAACTTTTACAAAAAATGATCAAAATTTGGAAACATTTTCTCCAGTGTTTGGTTGCTTATGCTTTAATGAATTTTTCTTTTGTTGGTTTTGTTTTTGTTTATAATTTATAATGTCTTATTAAATGTTTTTTTTGTTTATTTATTAATCAAAAATAACAGTTTGTTTTATTAATAATAATACACAATAATTAATGGCTACAAGTTGTTATGGTTATTGTTCTCAAATAAATTTTACTTTTATAAAATTACGTTTTTTACGTAACCAACATCGTAAAGAATGTTTTTATTATTTTTTTGGGACTCCCGAAACCTCCGGACATACCGTACTGAAAAGTTAATCTGCCATTTTCCAGACACCCGGTATAACTCAAAAGATGTTCATTACTCAAAATTTTCAGATGACGTCATTACACTGTGGGTATATCCTCAACACCCATATAAAACTTGACAACAATCGGTCCAGTAGTTTCAAACATATTATCTGTCTAATGAAAATCGACTCAGACGGCGGACAGACAGGCGCTAAATTTACGAATGAATATCTAATTTCATTTTTAAAAGTCAAAAGTTTGCTTAAATTTTTGAGAATATATAAAGTTATTTACTATAACTGTAACAGGCTGAAAAAATTAGTACTATTTATTACATCCTTGTGGAGTTTTTTTACCACTGTCAAAAAAAATTGTGGCGACCTGTTTTATGTTCCTAAAATAATTCCATTACTCACATATTTTTTCAGAATGTTGTCGTTCAATAAATGTCCGTCAGCGTTAACAAAATCTCTTGATTTTAAGAACGAAATGAACAAATTCTGATTACAACGAGTCAAATAAAGTTAATCTAGGACGCACTAGTTATACAAATTAATGTTATACAATTCAGTGCTAATTGTTTTACAGATTTTAAGTTCTATAGAGTTAAAATTCAATATTAGTTTTAACAAAATGACTACTTAATATTAAATTTAAACTCTATAGAACAATCAGCATATTCACATAGGAAATGTAATTGTAAAGAAACAAACACCTATCTTGACCTGATCTGATCTGACCTGCCCTGACCTGACTGAGATGGCCTGAAGTTAGACATGTCTCCTTTTCTCTCGAGACATTATTTTAAATTGTAAATATTTGTTAGTATTTTCTAGTATATGATCACGAATTCTTTGCTCCTATTAAAACAATGAGCAGTGTATTCAGGAGAAGATACTGACCACAATAGTCCTTACAATTTCAACAATGCAATGCACTTTCTTTTCCTTATATTCAGGGTCCAGTTTTTTGTAATCAATTTTCAGCAGTGTTGTCTTTTTTTGCAGCCATATTGTTCGATTCTTCAATATCTGATGGTATTTCCGATTTTATATAAATTTTTAAACAGTTTTTTATTAAATCTCGATTGTTCACTTTGTGTGTCCAACTTTTCAAATCAATTAGTCATTTTTATGACACATGCTTAATAATTCAATGTTTGTTATAAAATTCGTGTCATCAAAAGCGCAAGAATTATTTAAACTGTAGACAAAAATAAAACGGAATCAGATAAAATTTTGTACATAACATGTACAACATAAGATATTGATTAATTGGCGTGATTGTAAAATTCGTGTTGACAAACGTTACGACTGGTGAAATTGATCGTAATTTTCTTTTCATAACTGAATATGCAAATGCTTATTCCTTACTATGTACCTAGCATCATAAATTAAAGAATTACAAAAAATTAAACTTGGGGAAAAAATTCATCCCGATTCTGTAGTTGAAAACTTTTTCTGCCACCAAACGTATCCACCGAATTACGTAAAATTTACTAAATATGACCGACTGCGCCGCATGCACGGAATATAAAGTGAAAAACATAAAAAATTGCTCCTTTTGCACCATAAATTCATTTTATTACCACAAGCACAACGTAATTCATACTTCACAAAACCGGATGGATTTTTAAAAGACAACATTGTTACGCCTCCGAAAGTTTTCCTTTATTGTTGTATGTGAACGGAAGTGTATTTTTAGGGGCATTAAACTTCGTATCGGTTTAGCTCTGATTTCATAAAACGCATCAAAAGAATACTGAAACAAAATTTAACTCCGACGTCACAAGTTGAAAAGTACTGAAAACCCAGTTGAGCAGAGGCATGATATGTCGACCGGAAACTAGGGATGGTTCCGTTTGAGTCACTTGGGATTCTCCTCTTGCCATCAGTTTGAAAAAAGTTCACTTATCTGCCATGTCAATGAATAACATTCCCAGATCTTTTCATTTAGGGTTCAGATGCGCATAATAATCCCCGATCCCGAAGGGTTACGTGTCAAATGGGGTTGGAAAATGACATAAAAGTTCTGTATTTACAAACAAAAAATATTTTGAGCGGGTAGGGTTCTGTTAACCGTAAATGATTTTTATTAAGCTGCCTTATAAGCGGGAGGAGTTAATTAAGTTATTTCGTCTCCAGGTATACCTCCCATAGACTCATATTTTAATTAATTTAAACAACCACCTAGATAGTTTCCAACTTGCTGCAGAGGAACAAAATTAAATTTTAACGATCATCGTTTACGAAATCAGGAAATCTGTTTCATGCTCAAAGAGGAGAACGTTTCCACATTATCCCTGCTGCATCAGATTTGCTTCTGACTACCGAGTGTGTGAAGATATATCTGGTTGCGAATACTACAAGTCTGTGTTATCTAAAGGAGGTAATTAATCTATCGGGATGTTTCAAGCGAATGTAAACTCGGAACTCGCATACATGTCTGTTAATAAAAGTTAAATAGTTTGAATACGTTACTATGGTATGTAATATTGCCAATGCAACACTCTGCTTACTCAATTATTTTATCTTATTTTTCGTATTATCGTAGTATAAATGCGTAGCAACCAAACTTAATGAAATTGTTATTTACGTATTATTAAATTTTTCAAGAAAAGAGCACTAAAACATTTCATTTTGAGCGCCTGAAAATACGCCGTTCCAAGTTAAATAGTTCAGTAATGGAAATACTAAAATTGATTTAGAATACAATCCACAACACTAAAATTCCAACAAATTCTCATTCAGATTTCTAATTTTTTGTTTCTGCCATATAACGTTTTGAAAATTATTTAATTTTAAAAATCGTCAAA
The DNA here is from genome assembly GCF_036711695.1 of Zophobas morio. NCBI lineage: Eukaryota > Metazoa > Arthropoda > Insecta > Coleoptera > Tenebrionidae > Zophobas > Zophobas morio. Next base: position 14,689,173 of record NW_026972107.1, read on the forward strand.
TTAATTTATTAAGTTTGACAGCCTGAGTTAGCAACTGTGGAAGTTACTGTCGAATATTGACAAACCGACGTCCGACAAATATCAAGTTTGAGGACAAATTAAAAAGAAATAAAATGTGTGTTTTCGTTCTTCCCACCTTGTTCTGAGTGTTCTGAAGCGCTGAACAGGTTTGCATATTAAATAAAATTTGAGTCGCAATGAAGTAAGTTTCTGTTACAAATTTGTCAACCATATTTTAAAAATGTTACTTCTTGTTGCTATCTGTCAATTGTCTGAATCGTGGTACATTATAAAGTCAGGTCAGGTCAGGTCTGGTCAAGGTAGGTTGATTCAAGTCAGGTCAGGTCAAAGCACAAGTTTTTTGACACTTCCCATTTCCGTCCATTTATCTCCTTCAACAAAATTGATGACGTCATGTTAACATTTTGTTGAGTAAATTTCTCATATCTTGCCAGTCGAACAAAAACGAAAAAAATACGTTTTGTAAACTTCTGGGAACTTATTATAAATTAGTACATATAATCAAATATTTACTGAATACATACGTTATTGTTTCTATTTCAGAAGTGGGAGTTACAGTTTCCGAAATTTTTACAACATATTGTTTTAAAGTTTTTCGAGTGTGAATTACGGTCAAAACAACAAAACAGCCGTTTTCAAACTCGTACAGTACAAATGACTTATTCTGTTGAACAAGACACTTCTATTGTTATGTCTTTATTACTGCAATGGAACATTCGTAAACGGAGAGTGTGTATTCTGTAACCGCTTGTAAGCAAAAATATCTGGCCAATTACCCTGATTTGCAAATTCAAGAAACCTCGTTACAGGCTCACATTAGAGATGTAATCAACAGATTTGTTCGAACTGGCAGTGTCAACAAAGAGAAGACTCCTGGAAAACTTTCAGTCAAGCATTGATGAAAGAATGTTAGAGAACATTTTTTAAATTAAAAAGAGAGTGAACATGTGCCAACATTTACTGTGATGTTTAACCACAATAAATTTGTTTCTTTTTATTGTAATGAATTAGTTTTATTTTTTAATAAGATATGAAGCATTTGGGCAACCAGTTATACAGATGCGTGTAGTATCTGTCGTGAGTTCATGGGCATTTAGTAAAGTCCACACAAAGTGAGAGGTGACACGCTTTCATGGCCTACTTCGACCCTATAATAATTTATAGGAACCCTGTATATAGAAGAGTTCAGAACCGAATTATACTTAACAATTGAACTGCCCACTTGGACTCGCGAGCTCTAATCTTTCTACGCTTAAGGACTAAGTGAACCAATCAGAAAAATAAATCATAAGAATGCACACTGCTCTATTGTGAATGTATAGTGGATTAGATGGAGGTAAAGCTGATATAGGAATTTCCTCTAGCATAATGGTATATTTCTTCAATTATTATTTAATAATAATTATACGCCAAGGGAGGGAACACATTTTTCTGGCCCGAGCTGAATTATTTCCCTCGATCCTTCGATTCCTTCGGGCCCGAACAATCTTCTCTCCGGTGGTTTATATATTTAATTTTTTCACTACAAGCCTATTTGTTTAAGTTTACTTCAAATTCGAGGTCTCCAGTTTTACAGTTTGAAGCTATTATTTGTTCACGAAACATGAATGACAAGCAACGACAAATTTTCAAATATGTTTTTCGTACAGAATGTGTGATTCTATAACAAAAAAAAACTGGGCAAATGACATATTTGGGAAGAATAGGGAAAAGTTCTTGTCTTGCTAGACAATATATGATTCACAGTTGGCTCAGACAAAAAAAAAATTCGTTGGTATTCATGTCAACTACGGCGGCCTAAATTAACTGATACCAACATCGTCAATTTATTTTTGTTATGTTACTAGTAGGACAGAAACATCCATTATCCATTATTGTGTAAGGTACAGAACATCAATGTCTCAAGCATCAAACGCGATACATCATGATGTCTTCTAAAGCTAATAGTGTAAAAAATCTGTCAATAACTACAAAAAGATAAAATTCTAGGTTAGGTAACAATCGGAACAAACAAGTGCACAACAAGCTGTCAAAGGCAGTTTTGTTGGTTAGGTAGGCGAAAATTTAAGATTTTTTAATATTCTGTTCGGAGTGCGTAAATTTGTTAAGTATAATTTCTAATTAAGTATATGTTCTAATTCTTAAGTATAATTTCATAATTTCCAAGTTGAATACTTCGTTAGGAATAATATAGGAGTCACGTTTATCCCCAAAACACCAAAAACACACAAAATATTTACCTTTTTGGTAATTAATTTGTGTGTTTTTGGGTGTCGTGTGGATATACGTTATATTATTATAATTTATAACGCACCGAGTGATCAGAAAGATTCCTACCCTATTAGAAATAAAGTTTTGTCTCACAGTAGTTTTAAATTTCTCTTTAGCTAGATTGAACTGGTCTCCTCTCGTACGATAATTACTATACCGCATGTCTGGAAAATAGCGAATTAACTCTTCAGTACGTTGTAAAGCCGCGATCGCCGCGCTGCCGCGGCGGAAGCCTCAAAGGGTGAGCAAGTGTTGTGGCTGTGTCGAGAAAACTTTTTGAGAATTGTAGAAAGTGTGCAGTGTGACCCTCCGACCACCGTAACTACATTTTTGGGTCGCCTGCCCATTTAAGTACCGGTTTCTGGAATCGCAGCCCCCGAGCGAAAACTCGTACTACCTGTCACCGGTTTTTTTTTGTCGTTGCCGTCACAAGTCGGAACCGTCGTGTACCATCCTCGTGCGATTTCCAGGTTTCAAGGTCGCCGCCCCCAAGTCCTGGAGGAGCCCGTCCTGAAGGAAGTCGCCGCCCAGGAGGAACGACCGTACCGAACGTTTAATTCTTTTTATTTATTTAATTTGTTAGTTAATTAAGACTTAGCCGTTGGACTATTATTTTAGCCACGTAGGTGGAGGCGGGAATAAACCCGATTTATTGTTAAAATATTTCTTGCCATTTTATACTCTCGTTTTCGCGGGCGCTCACCACCTGAAATCCGTGTCTCCGGCTTGAGAGCAACCCCAGCGCTCCCTCCACCGGAGAGGGAGCTGGCGCCCGAGCGACCGCCGCTCCTGACCGAACCCCCGGCGGTGTGAAGGTCACCGCATAAGCTTAGTTCGGTCAGACGTGTTTTTAAATCAGCGACACTACTCGGTCCAAGGCTTGGCACCCAGGTACGCCGCCACCACACGTTATCGGTGAGATTCCGAACCGTCCGTCCGTCACACCGGAATTTCATCGCAACGTTATGTACGGGAGTTTCGGGAGTCCCAAAAAAATGTTTATGATGTAAATTACTAAAAAAACGTAATTTTATAAAAGTAAAATTGCGTGAATACCTCCAGCTTACTTTCTGATTTCTTAGTTCAATGGTGACTGAAATCCACATTTTATTTTTTTAAGACATTAACCAGTTGTGCATTTTTATTACCAAAATAAGCTGTTATTTTTAACATTTAATAAGATATTTATAAATTATAAACAAAAACAAAACCAACAAAAGAAAAATCCATTAAAGCATAACCAATTAAACACTAGAAAAGAAGTCGAAAATTCCTGGCTTGTGCATATAAGTAAGCTCCTAATGTTTCCAAATTTTGATTATTTTTTCTAAAAGTGAATGATGAGTATTTGCTGAGATAAAACTAATTTTGGCAAATGACATATTCTCTAAGAAAACAGAGGGCGGAACGGTGGGGCTAGTAGCTGCTAAGATAAGACTGATTTTGGCAAATGAGATCCCTCTAAGGAAATAGAAGGCGGGTAGGCGGAGTTAGTACCCGCTAAAATAAGATCGATTTTGGCAAGTGACATACTTGTTAAGAAAATAGAGGGCGGATGGGCGGAGCTAGGACCTGCTAAAATAAGACGGATTTTGGCAAATGACATACCCTCTAAGAAAAGAAAGGGTGGTTGGGCGGGGTTACTAACTGCTAAGATAACAATTATTTTGGCAAATGAGATACCCTCTAAGAAATGAGATGGCGGGCGGATGGGGCTAATATCTGCTAAGGCAAGACTGATGGATCCTCTAAGAAGTTTAATTAAATTATTATAAGAACAGACACTACAGGCTCCAAAGCACTTTCAAATTCTTTCCATACAGGAATACCTAGAACCTCAAGATTGTTTTAAATTTTTCAAAAAAAAAGAAAAAAACGTATAACGAAGCAGATTTTCGCGGGCCGGAAATTAGGACGCATACCGCGAGAGTCGGAGGTGAATTCGCGATCGCCGCGCCGACGCGGCAGAAGAAGAGGTTTCTTGCTTGAAGTCTTGGCTTGAGAAGAAGTGCTGTGGCTGTTTTTAAAAAAGTTTTTGAGAAGTGCAGAATCCCCAGTTGAAACCGATTACCACCGTCACCGTTTTTTTGGTTGTCACTGGAAACCGAAACCGTGGTGCACGCGTCATTCGAGGTTTCAAGGTCGCCGACTCCAGCTCCAGGAGGAACCCGTCTTGAAGGAAGTCGCCGTCCAGGAGTCCGGAATGACCGTGCCGGATGTCTATCTATTTTTCGTAAGACTTAGCCGTAAAATTTATTATTTTAGCCGTGTAGGTGGTGACAGGGAATAAACCCGTTTTATTGTTTAAAGTTTTTAGCCGTTTTATTTTATTTTCGTGTTCACCACTTGAGATCCGTGTCTCCGGCTTCAGAGCAACCCCGGCACTCTCGTCTCCGGAGATGGTCCTGGGGGGGAGAAATATTAACTAAAAATTTTATTACTAGTTATTGTGATAATAAATGTGAATCAATTTTAAAATCACTATCACTCCACCAAAATGTGAGAAGGAATGTTTTGACTATTTTCCCGAGATTCATCAATTACGTAGCGCAGCGTTAATTCGCCATTTTCCAAATACCTGGTATAGGAGAAAAAGATGTTTTGCTGATGCCCTCGGTTAGTACCTTAAATGCAATCATGGCTATCTGTTTTTGTCGTCAATCCTGTAATGACAAGCGCCTAATCAAATTGAGCTTCTCAAGATACTCCAGACGATTCACTCCAACAAAATTCTAGTTGCTCAACCTTGGGGTGGGATTTTGTTCCTATAACGATAAAATATCGGTACCGATAAAATGTGGTCGTCTTTTTCTTTCGCATCTGAAATGTATATTTTCGTCCTTGTCATTTATCGCTTCGTTATCGCTTCGTATCGTATCGGTAGAAACAAAATCCCACCTGAAAGGCTAAATCAGTCACCAAGTTTAACTCCGAAAGGTCTTTCCTGTGTAAAAACTTTAGAAAAGGTGTTAGCGAAAATATGCACTGCTTTCTGACAACTTTTGACTAAATTACCACCATCATCTTTTAAACAAGGAATTTTAATGAGACCTGCTTGTTCAAACGTAATTCTAGAAACTTGGAATTTCTATTGCTAGCAGTTCGCTTTGGCCTCCTTAATCGTTAAAAACAATTCTTTTGAGAAATTCTGATGCACCAGATAATCTTATTATGCACCTGAAAGCTCTCCATAAACTTCTGTTGCATCTAATTAAGTTAAAAATTTTGACTTAAATCCAAGGTTTGGTTATGGATCTTTTTATCGAAACTGCAGATGCAGGTGCAACTAATCCTTAAAATAGAGTCCAGTTTCGGAAACTGTTCTTGTCTGACCGAACGCTTACCCTCAGTCAATATGAACAAGTTCGTTTACTAGTTACGAAGCAGATTCGCGTCTCGGTTTGTATTAATATATGGTGAGATTTGCCAACCGGATCGCAATGTTTAACATCTCTTAGTGATCCCTCGTCTGATGTTAGGAATAAATCGACTATTGATTATGGTTAGTTTAACCTGTAGCGCGTTGGCGAGTAACTAGTTGATTAATATTACTATTTATTAATAAATCCAAGATTAACCGAGATGAAACGCTAGAACAATGGAGTACATCGCAAGATCACGCAATCTGGCTTATTAAAGTCCCTTAATGAGAACACTCTGCTGTTTTGGCAACATAACGTAGGGGCCACAAAGTACTAGGAAAAATTATCGTTATTCATGTCTCCTAAGGAAGCTTGGTCTATTTCTAAGGGTTAATTCCTTTTGGATAAGCCTACGTCATGCTGTTTCTGTAATTTTCTTTCTACCTTTTTGCACCTATTTTTATACTTTTGTGCGCAACATTAATGATACACCTTCAATACCCTTTGTAAATATAATCTCAAGGTTTGCCATCCGATTTCTTTATAAATTCTACTGTTTCGAGGTGTTAGCGAATACTGTGAGTTGGCGTTCTTCCATTCATTTTAAGGACGTCTCACGATACATAATGTAACTTATTGCTCATGATTTGTAACTAATAATTCATATCTACTCCGGTGTGTGATAATTCCTTTATTCACTGGTTGTCATTAATCACCACATTATAATTGCGCTGCGGTGCTAAATATCAACCTTGAAGCACCAAACATAATATGTTGTCGTAATTTGCGAAATATTTTATACACATTTCTAATAAAAAAGTAATATCAATAATGGAAACCTAGGAAAGGTAACTGTAATCGCGTGTTACATCGAATTCTCTTTTAGACGATTTACCACATTCGCCTATGGCTCGTATACCAAAATTAATTTTAATGAATAATCGCCGCCATTACGTGCTCGTTGAATAATTTACTATTCCTCGTCGGAAGAGTTGTTATTATTGGAAATTTCACCTCTGTGCTCATTAACTCTTGCCTTCCTAAACGATGAAATAACGACTTTAATACAATTACGGGAAAAGTGTAAATAAGTTACTTTAAAAAATTAAAAAATGAAACCAGTCAACACCAACAAATTTTATTTAGAATTCTAGTTGCTGTTAATTCTAACAATCATTGTTACTACAAACTCTAGAGCCGAAAAGACCCCAATGTAAAACAGTAACAACGAATACCTATATATTATATTTCACGTGACATGAAGTATCGGCAAATCCCATTTGTGTTCTTACCCTCGAAAAACAAAACCAGCTTATACTTTGCATAAATCTGCATTGGTTAAAATATGTCATAACGTACTTAATTTAAATCGAATAAATGAAATACGTTCGAAATTTCAAAATAAAATCCTGCAAAAAATTGGTGGCTCCAAACTGCATTGATTCGTTTAAAAAAGCACTTAATTACGGAACATCAGGATTTATGTGTATGTAAATTCAGATCTGATATAATAGGAACACAAATAAACAAAAGTAAAATTTTCCCAGTAATTTGTACATGAAATATGATTGTCCCGGGAATGGCGCATAGTAGTTTGAAAACAATTTAGAGCTCAGGTGGCTTTCGGATCACCCAGAGTTACATTGGTATTACATTGGAAAGCTTCTTATAGCTATCTCTAGAGTACGTAGTAAAAGTTAAAGCACCGTTAAATGTCAGTCTTTCTCCATTTTTCTTTCCAATATCACTTGTTACCTCCGATATGTCGACTGCTAGTATAAAATCTATAAGTGCAGACACAACGGGGATGATGGGTGTTATTTACGAAAGCTTATTGCGAATAACGTTGGCGTTTCCATAGACTTTTCCTATTTTGTAAAACCGACACAAAAGTAGATAAAATGAATAGTCATATAGCGAAGTACGATATAATGACAAATAATGGACAACTCTGTTATGAAAAAATTAATATCGTTTATCGATTGCAACGAAAGTTAAACGTATCATAAAGAAAGCCCCAGGCAGCTTTGTAATGGGTGTTCTCCACTCCATACACGGGGTGATTAACTTTTTATTTTTTGTTATATGATTTCAGAGACGTTCAAAGATATTAATTAATTCTGTTACTGACTGAAATCCAACGTTTCCAGTTGCTTTTAATGACACTAGAACAAGTAAAAATATATAAAATTACAGTATTGTGCAACTGGGTGTGTTCAACATTTGTTTTGAAATTACAGTACACTAAAATTTCGTTTTTGTAAAAATAGTAGAAAGTGCCTCCTTTTTGTCTGACAGTGTAATAACCTCCCAAGTGCACGCATTCAGGCACAAAATATAACACAGATAAAATTGAGTACCCTTATCAATGGTGATAAATGTTAGACATTAAAATAATGTGTTCTCACAATACGCTTTGCCTGTTGTGCCGGAACTTAATTGTGAATCCGAGCATAATTTGCGTTATGATTTTGCACATCAGTTTGCAAACGTTAGTTCCAGCTAAGGTTCAATCAAGGTAAAAGCTGGAGGCCTGGATCTGGAGCATGCTGCTTTAAACTCCCAACCAACCACCTGTTTACGCCGACCTAATGTAATACCCCTCAAGAGATGGTATCGATCTGTACCGTCCTTCACACTATCAGCACATAATGTACCGTTAAACTGCGTCTGTTTCCGTATATAACAGAGACATTATTTAAATCACTTGAATATTTCCCGAAAACTTTTTCTACACTTTCGGACAAAGAAAGATTGACAATCCGTAAATCCTTTTGAGCAGGCAAAAAAAATTTCAGCTCTCTCGGCGGTCAAGCAGCAAGAAATATAGCTCTTGGATTTAAGTTGACAAAAGCTGAATTTATTTTATTTTTATAAATTTTCGCCAGAATCGACCCTAATGTGGAGATTTATGCCGTAATTGAACGGAAAAAGGTGGTGGATGATGTTCAAATATTTTATTGGAAATAGGAAGCTTCGGACTACTAATTAGACAAATCACAACTACCTGGCTGCTCGGTGCTAAATATAGGAAACTCAGGTTTTCTGGAGCTCATTTAAATGTGCAGTCGCTGGGTATTAACAAACAACTTGAATCATATATATTATTGTCATGGTGAAGCAATCGCTCATTAATTATTATTCGTGTTGCTGCTAGAATAATACGTGCATTTCAAATGCTGCGTTTGTTATTTTACCTAAAATGTCACGTTGATCACAATATATTGTATTGGTTTAGTGCAGAAACTTCCAATCAATTGTCATTTGCCATGATTATTTTATTTATTTTTTTGTTATTCTTGCTTTTTAAAAATACTTCTATTATCAATTGAGTGAATATACTGGTCACTGTTTTAGGAGCTCTTGTCTGCCGACTGTAATAAAGTTAGTTCAACGTTAATTCATGTTTTTTCAGTCCCGCAAAGTACACCAAAATATTATTATTATTATTATTATGCCATAATAACAAAAAACAGTATTAATAAGAGCACACTAAGTAGAGAGATATATTGCATTTCGGTTGTTTATTTGGTGTGTATTTGCGAGCTCGCGTTATCCAGGTTAACATTAAATTTTCTTAAATAAATGGGGTCTTCACTATCATTAATGCCTGGTTTAATATACGTTCCACCTTTTAGTTGTTTCATTACGTACATCTTAGAACACATTTTTGCTGACGGCAAACCCTAGATTAAATTAACACGGGTTTAAGTGCTCATTTTGGGAAAGCTGCTTGAGTTGCTAATATTCAAAATTCTTTTACATGATTAACTAAATTTGAATTTACAAGCGACAATGGAGTAATGTAAATATTACACAATTTGTGTGCAACATAGCTACCAGATTTTGGTTGTACTCACTCTTTTGACATTTTAATAATTTATGCAGATTGCAAAACTGTTGCTTTCGTAATTTCGTAGAAACCTGATAAAGCAATCTACTAATTACTAACTCAAATACTTGCTTTAACAGAAAATTTCAACCGCAAATACGAAATACACTTTGCTATTAAAATTGTTTCTTATAATTATACAGGTGTTTAAAGTTCATTGTTTTTTCAGCGTCTACATAATGAAACGTTAAATTTGTAATTCTGTTGGTTTTTCTTCTTCCTCGTTACGCCAACGATGATAATTAATTTTAAAAGCATTATTTTATTAAACCCCTTAAATTAAACATCACAATTTTATGAATTATTGTTCGGAGTTATTCTAAATTGGAAAAAGTATATTCATGAATGACTCTGTTGGCGATAATTTTATTGCAGAAGATAAATGTAAATAGTTCGCGTTGATTTTTTTTTTTGGAACTTGAAATGGGTTCTGATTGCTCGGTTCGGGAATATTTTGCTTGTGATGTGTGGAATAATTAAGTACAGTAAAACCTGTCTATGCCGGAATCGCGTGGGTCCAAAATTTTTATCCGTCTTAAACAGGGTTCCGGCTTTTACAGGAAACCCGGCTATGACGGAAAGTACACCTCTATAAAACGGAAATCAATTTTTATTAAATTGAATACATAGGTACATATAAAAGAATTATTTGAAATAGTTGTTTATTGTTATTTGCTTTTTCGGCCATTTAGATATATTTTCCATGCTTGTTCTCAACTGCAAAAGGTTGGCTATACACTCACCGCTTTGCCATTACTCTCTAATTTATTTTAGGATATGTCTTATAATTTGATACACTTGCGTTTTTTACAACCGAACTTTTGCAAATTTCTTTAACACTCAAATTTTGCTGCTCGTGTACATTAATTAAATCCATTTTGTTGTTATTGTTGGTCGTTTTATGGGCCATTGCGAACACACATAAAACCACGAGAGATACCAATTAAATAAGAATTGAGAACAGTGATTTTCTGTTGACAAAAAATGCACCTGCAGGTCCACGAATTGAATTATATATTTTTCGTAGAAATCATCAACTTTGTTCTCGCTTCCGTTTTACACAGAGTTGGGTGCATGTATTTTGACACGTTGGGACTTACAAATATTTTCCGTTTCCGCGTTATACAGTTTCCGGCTTATACGGACCAAAATACATTAAATTAGGTATTTGAAAAAACGGGACTGCGGAAAATTTCCGCGATGAGCAGTTTTCCGCCTTTTACAGAGTCCGGTATAGACAGGTTTCACTGTATTGCGTTTAGAGAATTAGCGCCAGATTCAACAACGGCTCTAGCGGCAGTAATAAAATACAAATTAACTTGAACCTAATTACCGGTACCGTTGATCCCCAGATTATGTGCCCTATTGATGCGTTCTACATGGTCGGATAATATGATTTGTTAACTTAAAAACGTTTTAATTAATAAACCATGTAGTAATTTTTAAAACATAAAAATGATATAAAAAAAACGAATAACACACAAACACATAACATATAAATATACTGAGGTATCGTGCATTCCACAAATAAAAACAGCTATCACCAATCTTTAACACCCAGTTTTAAACGTGGTAGTCGTATTATCACAATAATAACTTCTGTAACGTATGTTGATGCCAGCAATTTTTACTTTATAGACAGACATACGAAATTCATAATGTCAGTGCGGTAAACTTATCAGATATGAAACATTAAAAAAAACATTAGAAGTAGTTAATTTCGTTACGAGTCGGATAAAAGTATTAAGTATTATCTAAAAGTGTTAAGTTTGCTTGTGGCCAATTTCTCTTCAAGTATTGTAATCACCCGAGTGTGATAATAATGCGTTAACTCGCGCGTAATGTACACAGTTTTATTTATCTACCTCTTCTGAATTTGTTTGAAATGAGTTTAAATAAACGGAAAAAAATGTATCTAGTGTTGAAAATTATGTGGTTATTTAAATTATTCCATGTATTTAGGTGGGTAAGTTACATGCTTAAATTATCTAACTGAAATAAGTGAGTTAAGTTATATTTCTCCCGCTGTCACGGATAAGCGATCTTTTTCCGAGGTTAGACGTTTCAAGGAAGAAAGTTTAGCTTCAGAAGATTTATTTCTTCACATTTTTAGGTTTTACAATTACAAACATGTACTTCACAATTAAATAACATGTTAGTTTTATACAATTCCGTCCGCAATAAGTAAGTTTTAATAAATTTTTAAAATGGAATAGTAGCGTTTATTAGAAAAAAATATTATTTTGTTTTGGAAAAATGGGTTCCATCAGAGGTAGGTAAAAAAAATAAAACCACTATCGATTTATAAGCTGCTTTTAGTCATGCACTATATGTGGCGTATTTGAGTCAGATTTTTAAATTCATGTATTCATTTTGTGAGATATTTTATAAAATTTAAAAATGAAAAATGTTAAATATTATTTAAAAAAATCCAACAACTTTCTGAGAAGAACTATTAAATACATTTTGAGTGACTTTGTAGAATCCTTAAGGCGGTTGACAACTTGAACAAGTCCGCTCACAAAAGCACTTTAACGTCAGAAATCATCCAAAATACCAATATCTGTGGTATTTTTGTAGGAAAAATCCTTTTAGCACTGTTAAAATTTTTAGTTCTCTAGTGTAAACGAGTAACAATGTTTCGTAAGCTCTAGAATGTAAAGAAGTAAGTGTATTTGACGTCTATTGGAGATCATATTAGACAAGCAATCTCCGTAACTGCTTGACATATTGTTATGATGAAATTTTACACTAATTCCGAAAATGTCGTGTATGTGGTAAGACGCTCACCAAAATTTGATCGTTCACCAACACCAAAATCGTCTCAAAATTTTGCTTTTTAAAATGTTCAAATTAAAATACTTCTAATTTATTAATCCGTGATATTTCTAATTATTCACAAAACCGATTGTACTGAAATTTTAACAAGATAATAACTCCGATCTTAGAGAACAAAATGAGAGAACGGGTGGGGGGGGGGGCTAAGTTTAACTTTTTCCTCTAGTCTTTTATAAGCAAGTAATAGCCCTGCCCACCCACCCGCTCTTGCTTCCAGTGACTACTCAGTCATTTATCAAAATCAGTCTTACCCTAACAAATACTAGCCCCACCCACCCGCCCTCTATTTTCTTAGAGGGTACGTAATTTGCCATAATACATATTATTATTATCATAATCAGTTTTATCTTAGCAAGTACTGACCTGACTTGATCCGAAAAAAATTAAAATCTCTGGAAATTTTAAATCGAAAAAAAGAAAAAAGAAAGAAACTGTATAAATTAAAATTGAAAAAGCAAAAATGATAAAATCGAAACACTGAAAAATCGAATAACTGAGAAATTGAATTATTGAAAAAAATAAAAAAATTAAAAACCGAAACGAAAAATTGAAAACCCGAGGAACTCAGTACGAAAGATTCAAAATCTAAAAATCATAAATTCAGAACATTGAGAACCCGAAAAATTGAAAAACTGAAAATTGCGAGTCGAAAAATTGCAAGCACTAGAGCCGCCCACCCACCCCTCTTCATTCCTGGGACTACTCGTAATATTGTTGCGTCTTATCTTAACAAGTTTAAGCCCCGCCCATCCACCGTTTATTTTTATTTTTATTTTGCCTTGTTTTTCTTAATATACATAGTCATCTTTTCACAACAAGAAACTTGAAACATGGCTAGAATGGTACATTTTTACAAGGAAATATGGATTTCGCAATTAGGGGGCGGAGCCTAATTGCAGAATTGATATTTCCTTGTACACATTTTCCATTTTAAACATGTTTTAAGTTTCATGTTCTGAAAAGATTACACATATTCAAACAAAAAGACAAAATGTAAGCCCGCCCACCCGCCCTATCTCGATTGTGATGATTTTTTTTATTCAAGTGAGCCATGAGGGCGCAACTTAACTGTAAAATACTTATTTCTTTACAAGAAGTAAAACATATGTTTTTAAGTATCGTGTTGTTCAAAGAATACTATGTACATTAAGAAAAAAAGACAAAACATAAACCCCACCCACCCACCCCATCTCTATTGTGATGATTTTTTTATCCTTAGAAACTTAAAACCGGTTCAAAATGAAAGCTTCATTACTACATATTTAAATCAGGTCAGGTATGGTTAGGGCATACATTTGTTCTTAATATACATAGTACTCTTTGAACAACACGATACTAAAAAAAATGTTTTTAAATTCTCGTGGAGAAATAAGAATTTTGCAGTTACGCTCCGCCTCCTTGGTTCACGGCGAATAAAAAAAAATCATCACAATTGAGACAGGGTGGGTGGGCGGGGCTTATATTTTGCCTTGTTTTCTTAATATGTGTAGACTTCTTTCGGCAACAAGAAACTGAAAACATGACTAAAATGGTAAATTTTTTGGAACGGAGTTGCTAAATGATAATTTTCAGCTCTAAAAGCAACGTCAGCGGGAACTTCAAAATGTTCAACAAGTTTATAAATCGCACCTTCTTTGTACTAGACTTTTAAGACAAAACCATGATTAAAATTCATCTGTTCATCCCCTTTAGAGAGTTACTGATGCCATTGCAAAAATTCATTAGTTGAAACACTTTATTTAATTTGCTCGGAATTCTTGGAATACAGTATTGTTTTTCAATTTAACTTGCAGGTGGTGTCATAAAAACAAAATTTGCAGAAAATTTTTGATATAATTTTTTTTATTATGATCTCACTGATCACTGTAACGTATTATTTATATATATGTATTATAATTTTAAACCACAATCATGTTACTGTTTAATATCAATGTTACACTAATTATATTGCTATTAATTTTCCTTCCCGAGTATAAGTTATTTCATGACTCCTAGAGTATTAAACAATAGGTTTACTGTTTCCGTTAATTTGTTGTCTGTGTTAATTTTCGTTAACCAAATAATCTCCGAAACTACCAGACTGATTGTTGTCAAATTATATATGTATTTTAGGAATATCGTGTACCAACAATTTGATGACATCACCGCTAAATTTTGCATAACAAAATATTAATCAATATGTAAATTTTATAAAATAACAAACTCCTGTATTTGTGGTTTATGAATCCGCCTTGACTTTTTATTATTTAACTACATATATTAATTTAAGCGACAATGATCGCTGGGATTTTGTTTCTCTAAATGGTACAAAATACTAAGGAGTTTGGATTTATTCCTGATGCCTATCCAAGATGAACTTGGTTAACATATTTAAGTTTATGGATAAACTGACTTCTCTATTGAAATTAAAAAGAAATGGTCGAAGGTTACTTAGGTAGAAGTTCCCTCGCCCCTGAAGCACAGGTTCTTCAAAAAATTATAAAATTTAATTTTGCCAGTTCTAATTTAACGAATGGCCAGAGCATTCGGATTTTCAGTTTTAAAGTTAAATTGTAAATTATGTTAAACAAAGGTTTCTTTTTCCACTAATTTGGATATTTAGAGTAAAAAAAAATAGTCCAGGGTTATTTCGACAGAACTTCCCTCTGAAGTACAATAAAATATGTCCAGCTTTTTCGGATACCAATAAATTTGATTTTCCGAATTTTATTTTTGGGTGAACCCCACTACGAACTCTAAAGTTTTTCCTTTACAAATTTTGTGAGATGTCATCAATATTTTTGCACGCACACGTATATCAACTTGGATTGGTGTAATTAATAAAATCGACTCATTCATTAATTTTTTTGAGCTACCTGCTTAAGTAAATCTAAAAAATACGAATGCAATGATAAATCACATATTTTGCACATTTTGGGAAACATTTATTCGGCAAAATTTTGAGATGACGTCATCAGTTTTTTTAGGGGAATAAACAGACAGATTTTGATTAACAATTTATCATGCTTACAATAACCTTAAAACGTCTACGAGATTTAAAAGTATTCAGTTTTGCAATTCTTGATTTATTCAATAAAATAAATTGACTGATTCATTAATTTTTTTGAGTTAGCAGTCGACCCTTTCAAATTCACTTAATTTTTTGTAAGATCCAGCTCTAAAAAAGTTACAGAGTATTTTAATGTACCTGTATTTTACGTAA
This sequence comes from Zophobas morio, assembly GCF_036711695.1. Taxonomy (NCBI): domain Eukaryota; kingdom Metazoa; phylum Arthropoda; class Insecta; order Coleoptera; family Tenebrionidae; genus Zophobas; species Zophobas morio. The sequence continues at coordinate 14,704,759 of NW_026972107.1, forward strand.
CGGGTGTAGTTTTTTCGCGCTTATTACAATCTATACATAAATAAAAAACATAAGCATTTTTTTGATCAACAGTTTTCAAGATATTTGTTTTTTGTAAAAAAATTGTCATATTTACAAATTCAGTTCCACCACTTTTAAAAATGGAGGACTGCATTTTGCACACTTTTTTTAGTCACCTTTCCTCAATATACGTGAACGAATTAAACAATGTATGTATACAAGTGTTTTTCAAATGGAATACCTTTTTTTTAGAAAATATGTGATTTATATATATTTTAGTACTAAACCCCACCCACCCTCTTCTCATTCGAACGACGAAGTTCCATATTTCATTTAGAGCAAATAAAATTCGTCACTGAAATGGAGGCGGGTGGGTGGGCGGGGTTAATTATTTTTTATTCTGAGGTTTTTAATTTGATCAATAAAAGATTGGTCGAAGGCTATAAGTAAAATCCGACAATTCCACATTTTACGATTTCCGTTTGGTGGCCGCTGTAAAGTGAAAACCAGAGGCATAAATAACACCCCTTGTCCTTCCGCATTAGGTAATAGCAACTGACGTTCAAGTGTTTAAAGAATGTCACGTAGAAATTAGTTTGTTTTGAATGAGTTTGTCGTCTCAAAACAGGGCTAAAATTATTAATTAAACCACAACCGAACAAAATGTTCTGAATATTATAATTATAATATTATTTTATCATTATTATATGTATAAAGACGTGCGTGCTCTTCACATTTTCGAGAAAATGGGGTGACTCGTTCTTAATTTGACTAATAAAAATTTGTGATGATAACATGGATAATACTAGTCACAGTACAAAAGATAAATAGTCACTGACATGATCTGACCTGATTTTCCCTCCAATTATGTTTTTTATATTTTAATTAATTTTAAATAGAAAATTTAAAGAAAATACATACATTTTAAGGGAAACTTGCATTTAAAAAAATCCAAAAACCAATTTTGAATATTCTCAAGTGCTTTTTAGGTAATGTATTAAAAATGGCTTAAAATGGCATACCACTTTGTTTGTTTATATGGCGGAATGAAGAGCGTGCGATAATTAAAAATCGGTTCAATATTCAGCCAATTGTTCGATATGGACTATTGAATTTGATGGGAATGCTCCTGGCGTTGGTTTAAAACCGCACAGACAATACCATTTTAGTTGAATGCTCATGCATTTGTTGCATATTTATCGTCGTAGCCGTATTTACAATACATTTCCTTGCCAAAGACTGTAATTCTCATGTCAACTAGTCCGATCTAGTCTAGCGGTGTCTATGCGAAGATATTTTCCACTTGTGGTCATATATCGTCGGCAGTTGATATTGAATTTCTTGGGCCGAAGTTGTTTCGTGACAAAAGTTTTGATTGGAACGTGAAGTGTTCAAAGAACGCGGTCGAACGTGCCTAACAATTTTGGTAACTTTAACTTTTGCTCGAGTTTCGAATGTCGGAGACGGCATTCCAAACAATAATATACCTTGTTTCATTATCATTTTGCGGCAATTCAACAAAATGAGGACTCTTATTTCATTTTTGTGTTGTTAGAGCCGAATCAAGCCGCGGGCCTAGGTTTCTGTTGCCAAGCGACATGCTTATCGAGATGTATTTTCAATTTGGAAATATCCTGTACTGTAAACCCTGGATTTATGCTCGCGAAACATTCGAGTGGTATTTTAAATAAACGGTTGAATTTCACGAGGTCTTTACTTGTCGATGGAGGGAAAAGTTTTATATTCTGTTCTCAATTAGCCCGATCTCGTGGGACATAAGCCATTGGAAATATGCAAATAGCCACGAGCTTCGGAAGCTTACCATAGTTGGCGATGTTGCTGCATTAAAACTTTAATGGGCTCAATGAAAAATGACATATTTTAAATATTACAATGCAAAAGTTATTTATAGACAGTTTTTAAATTCGTCACATTTCGATGCTGAAAGGAGAATGTTTAAAACGGATTAAAATACAATAAAATCCGACATTTGAAATTGCTTTTCGACAAGCTCGAATTAATGAACGCGAGGAGGAAGATTGTAATATCTACGGTTCTGTTTTCTACATATTGGAAATACTTGAAAAATGTACCTCTGGGAACTTAGTAAATCTTTATTGATGGAACCTGCAGCCTTCTATATTTTCAAATATCAATTTCAAAACATAATAAATTACCACAGTTCGACATCTTCGCAAAAAAAATGTTTACAAAGACGAACATTGCTTCCAAATATTGCTATAAGAGGAAATCTATAACCGGTAAAATATTCTGATGAGTATATTTTTTGACAAGTTACCTTTCCGGTATATTATACAATTGTTCATTGATATGTTTTTATCATGGAAGTCATGTACTTACATTATTCATTTTGTTCAGTAAATAAAACTATCTTCGAGTAAAAATAACCAAAGTTTAATTAATAATGTGGGATGTACAGTAGAAATCATCGATATGCATACAGGCTTTTTATAAATGATTCTAAGGGCGTAGTTGGCCATCGATTTCAAAAATCCCGCTTCGCTGAAATTATGCCTCATTATGACAGTTCTCACTTACAAATATTATTTGTAACCTGTCATTTAAAAGCACCGTTTTTATTATTTTAAATTTAGTGAAGTTCAAAACTGAGAGGCGGCACGTTTCCATGACCTACTTCGACCCTATAATCATTTATAGAAACCCTGTAGTTAATACCGATGCATGAAACAACCTCATTATTTCCCGCAGACTTGCCTTGTTTCTCTGCTTGTTCTCCCTCTCTGGTTTGTCTAATTATTATCCTGTGTATTGATGGACTTTCATCGATAAATAATATCCACAATACGTATTTTGATCAAAAATTTGAGACATAGTCCCTGAGTTGACAAAATGGGAAGCACTGTAGTCCCTTTATATAAAAAAAATCTAAGATTTTTGTACAATTTCCGATGTGAATTAAAAATTGAAAACTAAAGTAAATAAATAATAACAGTTTCATTTGCTGCATATTGCTCTAAATCTTTTTTGTTTTTTAGATACTTCTGTAAACATTGTAGTCAAATAAAAACGTTGTGTCTCAGATTTTGTTTAAGTTAACAGACTAACTTTTTCCTTAGTTTTAGTTTACAAAAATAAAAACTTCTTCAAAGAATTTCCTGTGTACTTACTTGTTTTATTATTTATAGACACGTAGAACATCCAAGTTTTTGTAAAGTACTTACCCAGAATTTAGTTTATATTCAAGCATCAGGCGCCAGGTTCTGCTTCCATGTAGCACGTAGCATCGAGTGCACTTAACGTGCTCTGCCACGGAAGGTATTTTACTGATTAGTACCGCATACTATTAATGGCCTCCTAATATTGATAAATTTGCTCATATTGCTTTTAACGATGTGTTGACTTCATGGCATTTGATTACATAACCTTTATTGAAGTTTAATCAATAAATTATTCAAAACCCTAACACTATGCCGAAATGAATATTTAAAAACTGATTTTTGCTTTGTGAGCGACAGCAGAGGACGATAGTGTAGTTTTTACTCGTAAGCTAACCTCTTACAAAATTACTTACCGGACTCTATCGAAATTTTGTCGTCCTACTGAGATTTTAAAAACACACATATACAATGTTGTTCTTGCAATATTGAAAGCGTGAGTTGAGAAAATTCTGTGTAAATAAACGTAAAACAAAAAATAAAAAAACATATTTTTCCTAAACAAGTTTATGCGTGGAAGATGTCTCTGGGAAAATCCTTAAAAAGTTATATTAGCAAAAATCAGTAACAACAGGAAATTTATGACGGAGTCTCAGTTTCTGAGATGGAAGGACTTCTTGTCGCATGTTCAGAACAAGCTACCACGAAAACAATAGCTCGTTACTGGAAGTCGTTGTTTGAAAATAACTGAAGAACTTTTTATTAAAGCCGTTTTTACTAGATTTTTCAAATATAATTAAAAGAGAAGGGAAGTGATCATTTATGTATTTGTGATTTTAGTGAATATAAATCTACGAGTAAAAATAAAAATGTTGTTCCAGTGTGTATGTTTAAATTATAAAATCGACTGGAAAACCAGCTTGTTTGGAAAAAACAAAAAAAAATAATAAAAATTGTTATTTACCTGAAACATATGAACTACATAGAAAAAATTAAAGCACTGATACAGTAATTAACTTGAATAAACCGAAATTAGTTTTAATGTAAACTTTACACTAAAAAGTAGATTTGTAAATATTTTCTCGAATTTCAGATAAACAACAACGAACAGTAGGCGCTTTGTAACTACGATTCGCTGACAGGTTTTACAAAAGTTGGTAATGAAGTGTCTGCTGCTCGTCAATTTATATAAAATAATGCATTAATTTCATTGCGGATATTACACATTAACAAAAAATTTGAACAGAAGTATTCTATTATTAATAAACAATAAATTATAATGATGTATTTATATGAACAGATCTTTATTCACATTTTTTGTTTTAACTACTTGTATAAATTCACTCTTGTAAAATTCGAAGACGGTAATGGATTACTTTTTTTTAGTTTTACTATAAAAAGCAGGTCGTTTATCAGATATTTTTTCACACAGTACTACGCAAAGCCTTTTTAAATTACCTTTGACGTAACGCGACTGAAAAAATTAAGCTTAGAGAATGGAATCACGGCTAATTTGACATTTCGGGGATTCCAAATACCGTGAAACTTCACCATATATCAGTCTGAAAATTTAAAATTACAGCTATAGATGTTACTATATTTTTTATCCTCATACATTTATTTTGTCAGATTCCGGTTCATTTGAGTTGTAATACTGGAAACGGTAGAATCTTCACTGAATTAACGTTCTAAAAATTATGACGAAGTGACACCAAAGATTTTCAAGTATTTTAAAATTGTAGCTGATCCTAGTATGAAATGAATGGAGAACAAACATTTCGGACATGTAATTTATTAAATGTAGCTTCATGTATTTTATTACCGTTTGATCCATAGGCAACCACTTGAGGCAGTTAAGAGACAGTAAACATAGCCATAACGACAAGAGAATTATTAGAGTGTTTATTCAAAATAGTTAATCTTCTGCCCCAGTTACTAGTGTGTGATATATACTACTTACAAGCATATTTTCTGTAACTTATATTGTTATAAAGAACTCCATATGTTTGTTTTCAAAATATCTTTTGATGATTTTGTATTCAGAAAAGACCTTCATTGTTATATCTGTTATAAATAAACGATAAATAATAATTTGAAAGTCTGCTCAATATATTTTTATTATTCACCCGTCACAATTTATGCTGCACTCAAGGTGTACTGAAGTCAGGAAATTTTGCATATAGACTAAGTAAGAGAGCTCAAAACTTATTTCCCATTGTTATAATTAAAAAACTACCACTCGTCAAGCAAACAGTAGTCAGAAAACAGTAAATTTTGCACGATACTAGTGATATTCCCACCCCTCAAATTTGAAAGTTGACTCGTCTGGGAGAACCTACTTACCCATGTGCGCGTAAAGTGTCAATGACGTCAGCGAGACGTCGCTTTGATTGAAAAGTTTTACCTTCTGATTGATTTCTACTTTTTTTGTCTCAATTAAAACAAAAATGGCTGTTTATTCTACTAAATATTTTTATTCTGACGTAATTTCGGCCATAAAAAATCTTGTATATACCTCAAGGCGTATCGTGTGCTTTTTCTAAACATCGGACCTACAAGTCCCGCTGTGAAAAATGGCCTTTGATGCATGAAATAACAATTTCACATATTTCGTACTGAGCAAAAAATAAGCAACTGCACTCCATGTAGAATAAAAGTAATATGGGTGATGCCTCTTTATCTATATGCATATTTAACGAGCGTGGAGTTTTTGCGAACGGAATTCATGCATGCACAAAGGCAGACGCTGAATATATAGGTAGAGTAAAATGTGATCCGTGAAACCGATCTGAAATTCAAAAATAATACTTTATGGAAACATAGCATCTAAATAGTTTTGCGACACAATCTTATCTCAGACCCGGAGTTTTCCATTTAAAAATAAAACCAACATGAGCATAAATCTATTTGAAATATTTGAAATGCATACGTTGCAGTAGCGTAACGAGGAGTTTTTGTGTTTTGTTAATTTTGCTTCGCTCAAACTTCGTAAAAGTTTCATTTGTTTTTATTTTTATCAATACGGAACAGCACACAGGTCACTGTTTTCGAAGATCGTCTGCATCGCGTTTACAGTACTTGGCGAATTAAATGGAAAATCTCTTTCTGTACAAAATTTCACTGTGCACGACTGTACAAGTTGCAAAAAGTTAATTTGAATCCGATGTAACCCCGCAAAATTCCACGTTTCTCGCTCCACAGCTCGCCTGTGTACATGTCTCTTGCAAGTCCCTGCTTAAAATCTGCATACAAATATTTCAAAATTGTAATTAAATTTCATTTGTAGAATGTGTGTTCACAACATGTGTAACCTAGTAATTTAGTAAACCACTTCTATTTAGAGAAAGCTTAAGCGACGTGATACCATCCAAGCGAGACGATGTCAACAATGTAATACTTGGAAACAACAAAGACACCTACTACAAGGATTTTAACTCCCCTTTAAGTACACTCGAGTTTAATTGCAGCGTGTAGAGGGATAGGTTACTACATCAGCCCAATTTTCACATATTCGTGAGAAGCAAAAGTCACGGAATTCATGATTAGCAAAGAAAGGTTTACTAGATGCTGATATATCAGACTTGATAGAAGTAAACCTCGGAGAGTGTCAAAGGCAGCCGCAGCTTTACATATATGAAAATTCAAGCGGAGTATTTCACTGAATCAGTAACTGATGTTTCAGACGTGCTTTCATACATCACTGACAACGGTTGAAAGTTTATGATATAAAGTGCAGTTTCATGTCCGCAGGCAACACAAAGCGCAATCATATTTTAGTAATTAAATTAATATTCTCTTCAAAGGCAACGTAAAGCATACTTTCATATTTTTTTGTTAAACGACATAGTATTAATTATTTGAAAAGCTATTTAGTTTATTCTGTTTTAGAGAAATATCTCCAATTGGAATTTTTATCCAGAGTGTTTCAGGTGTGGTCGCTGATTTTCCAAAGATTTTTTCTTATGTGCTATTTGAGACCAGTTAGAGACAAATCCGACTCCGGTACACTGGTTGAAACGTCGTCTACCTTTTCGACGTAGGCCATATTTAATAATTCTCATTTTGCTGTGAAATACTGTAATCGTTGCTTTAAGATTGTATTAAATAAAGTAAACAATTAAATAGTTTAATATTAAGCACAATTTCTACTATTAATTATTATTAATTATTACTAATACTCAGTTTAACTGTTCAAATAATGAAAAAACTTTCCTAGTAGTTAGTAAAAATAAACAGGCTCACGATAAAATTCTCGGGACCTTTATAGTTGCATTGATTTGAGCATGAGATTTATACTCATTGAAATACAAATTAATTTGTTAAGAATCATAAAGCTTCATATAAATCTCTTAATACGAAAATGAGTTCATTATTATGCAGTGTTCTTCCATAACTTTCATTTATTTTCGCAAGTTATAGACCTAAATTATTGTCATAAATTGCCGCCATATTTCGTTAGATCTTCGTAATTATTTAATTGTACATTCACTTAACTTTTCTAATCTAATTAATTAATAGATTAATTTAAGTCTTTGCAGTAACATCCAGTAGTAAGACTAAAAAACTTCGAAAAAAAAATGTTTTCGAAAAATTAAAAGATTTGATTTTGCAAATTTTATTATTTTTATGACAACCATTATAAACTAAAATAAAAATATGCATCTAATGTTTGAGTAAAGGTAAACAAACGTGTTAACCGTTTGTTACCAGTGACTTTTCCTATTACAAAATTTTGTGTTGATGTCATCCACATTTTTGCAAGGACGCATATATCAGTTTGGATATATGTGACTGTTCGGCTTTGCTAAAACCGGTTAAAATTGGTTTAATCGACCGAAAATTGGTGTCACGATATCTGGTCTAATAAACACGCAAAGTGAATTCAAAATTTCCAAAAATTTCCAAAAAAAATGGTTAAAATTGGTTAAAGTATTGTATAAACTGACCCTAAATTGTGTTATTCTTTATTTTTGTACTGAGTTACTACAAAAAAAATTAAATGTTAAAATTATCCAAACAAATTTAACACATTTTTTGGAAAACAAAGGAACTTTAGTTATTCCTTTTATTAAAATAAAACAAATTTTTAAGGTAGTCACAGAAATAGAAAAAAAAACACACTGTCTGTTGCATTTATAAACCGGTTTTAGCAAAGACGAACAGTCGGCTATAGTCGGTATCTCTAATGCACTGTAATACTAATAATAAAAGTTTGTATTACTGTTATTCTGAAATCGTGATTTATAATAATCAATAAAATAACGAAATAATTTAATCACGTCTGCCGTATGTAATAACAGAGGTGCGACTGGAGCCTGAACTGAAAATCATTTATGGTACTCGTAATTTAAGACAAATGGCGATAATACTTATCAACCTGTAGACGTGAGAGTGAAACGGAAACTAAACTAGAAGATGTTTTCTACGAATTGCAATAACCGGATCACAATGTCGACGGTCCAGACTTTTTTATTGCTCTGACTTCCGCTTATTGAATAAAACACTACAGCTTATTTTGATTTTCGATGTTGAATTCACATTTGGTTAATTATACCTTACCTAGATCTAGGGAAGGCCCAGCATCCCCTAGCCTCCCCCTAGCTACGGCCTTGGCTAGGGGTTATAAAATATCAAAAAAATGTGAAAGTACCAAATTGCCCGATGGACTGCATTACTGTACGTCCTTAGGTTATCCTCGATAAAAAAAACAACTGGAAAGTGTTTTGTTTATACATTGGAAGAATGTCAGGTAGAAATTAGTTTGATTTGAATGAGTTCGTCCCCTCAAAACAGAGGATCAAAATTATTAAGTAGTAAACTACAATCGACAAAATGTTCTGAATATCATTATTATAGTTCTTATTAAATAAAGACTTTTGTATTTTCACAATTTCGGAAAAATAAGGTAACTCGTTCTTAACTTCATCAATAAAAAATATGAATCACAAGTAAAAACTCATCATATTTGGTACATTTTGGGCAGAATTTATTCGGCAAAATTTTGAGATAACGTCATCAATTTTTTGGGGGGGAATAAACACATTTATTTTGATTAATAATTTACCATGCTTACATGAGTATTCAGCATTCATTCATTCAGTTTTGCAATTCTTGATTTATTCAATAAATTGACTGATATATTAATTTTTTTGAGTCAGTCTGTATAAGCAAATATGAAAAATATTAATGCAATGATAAATTAAAAGTATATTATAATATATATTGTTCAGCAAAATGTTGAGGTGACGTCATCAATTTTTTGGGGGGATGAGCAAATACATTTTAAAACATCTCCAAGATTTCAAAGCATTCGATTTTGTAGTTCCTGTTTAAATCAATAAAACAAATTCACGCATTCATTAATTTTTTTGAGTCACCCTGTATAAGCAAATCCAAAAAATATGAATGGAATGATAAATCACAAGTGCAGACTCATCATATTGTCAACATTACGTCATCAATTTTTTGGAGGGGATAAGTAAAATATATTTTGATCATCATCAAGCCTATCATAACCTTAAAACATCTGCAAGATTTCAGAGCATTCGGTTTTGCAGATACCAAATTAAATTGCTAAATGGTGTTTTATAATTTTGGCTTTTTTTTTCGAAAAATCTGCACGTTTTTATTTCCCGAACGTAAATTAAGGCTATTGCACTTGGGTTCATCCGACGAATAACCATTTTAATATTTTGTTGGCGTTTTATGGCCCCTAGAGTACGAAAAATAGATTTCCCGTTTCTCCCGATAGATTACGTGTAAATGACAAAATGCTAGTCAAACCTATCAACAATGTGACGACGTCCCTTCAAAATGCTTCCTAATAAATCCGTTTTAACTTTTATAAAATATCATACTCCTGTACTTGTAGTTTATGAATCCGCCTTGAGAGTTTATCCGAGGCATCCAAATTTTGTAACGACGATTTATTCTGATATAAGCGTAGCGGGTGCACGGACATTCTCTGGTAACTTCCTACCTAGAGAGCGAAACTCGAGCGTTCAATCCACTCATGGGCCTTTGTTCATATATATTATGTATATTTATTTTAATGCATAGACGATATGACAAATACAATTTCGCATAATCAGATTATCATTTGTCGAAGAAGTGGGGTGTGTTGGATTCTAATTCCATCGAAATAACTTTCGACCAATTTTGTAATGGGATCCGTCCGACGAATGGCTACTTTAATGTATTTTCATCATGCCTAGAGTACGAAACAAGAGCTCCCGATTCCGTCTGTCTGTCTCTGTGTCTGTGGACCGATTTTTGTCAACTTTTATGTATATATTAGGAACATCGTGTAGGTGGTAATACGCTCATTAAAATTTAGCTAGTCATCCCCAGCAATAATCTGATGACGTCTCCTCATTTTTTTTTCAGTAAACTTCATTTAAATTTTAAAAAATAAGATACTCTGTTCTTGTGATTTATGAATCTGCCTTGATGTTTTTATTCTAGGCACCCAGATTTTCGCAAAAAAAACCAATTTCATCATCACATTTTATACCACTATAAGACCATTCACGTGTGGTGAACTCCCTGGTTGATCCGAAAAAATGTTGAATTAATAAGGCGAAGGTCGCTGGTAATGATTCGATTGGCGGACGAATCACAATTTTTTTTTATTTTCAAATATAAAACGATTCACCCCATTTTCACCAAAATTTTTTAAATAAAGTAATGTTGCGTATAAGCATATTTGTTATAACAGATACTTGGCCCAAGTAACAATCGGAATGTTTTGCTTCATTGTAACTTAATCAATAATTTTAGCCGCGTCCTCGGTTTTGCGGATGCAACTTGCTACGTGCCTAATCGTTCTATTCTTTCGATGTATAAACATAAACACTTGAAGTTGAACTGATAATATATTCTTCCCATTGCTTATCTGCTTTAAATATAATTGACATTTCCCGTGTCTGTGCAAACTGTATTATTAGTATTACTACGCCAGTTTACCTGTAGTTTGAATTAATAGTCCACATTTTATCTTTACTTTAGCTTATACGGGTTTTCTAAAAAATAAATAAAAGTCGCATTTATTTTTTTTTGAAGAATCTGTAATTGTTCGAATGTTCTTCAAGGGTGAGGAAAGTTTTATCTAAATAACTTTAAACCATTTTTTAAACTTTTTTATAATTTTTTAAAGATTTGTGGTACGGTAATTCAAAAGCGAGGGATGTTCTGTCGAAATAAACTTCAAACAATTTTTTTTTCTATTTTCATTCATTGGTGCTTTACTGGTTCTACATTCTTACCTGTTTTCCTTGCCCCAAACTTTAATTTTCCTTTGCATATCCGCTAATCTGATTTTTTCCCTTTTATTCTAGAGCCTTTTACTTCTTCTTAAACTGTTTGATCTACTATTGGTGAATACTGTAGTTCTCTTGCCATTCGGGATTTCTCTTTTTTCTTATTTACTTCGATATTATTAGCTGATTATAATATAATGTTTTCTTGTCCATCTTAGTTTAATTCGTTTGCGTTCCCATTCTGTTACTAGACTATTTTTTGACTTATGTCTACATACAAAAACACTTCTAAAATTCTAGAATCTTGACAACTAAGATTTAATGATGTCAAGTTTAAAATGAGAATTTTTGTGAACAGAAAATTATTTCTCCAAGGATGAAGTACTAACTTCATTAAAGTTTAAACCCTACTTGTAATGAGGTTTAAAATTCCAGTAAATTTGTGCCACTGTGTGGCGCAAGAAAGAAAAATAACGACGAAAACATTTTGCGCCTGAGTTGCTTGCAATTTTTTCTACAGTTGTGAAATTTATCTTAACTTTTTGCATTTCCACTTCTAGCCCGTAGCTAATTGAGTCAATTTGGCAAATGGCTGATTTCATGTTTTCTTGACATTTCAAAACCCCTAGAATATGAAAAATTCTCCGCATCTCAAAATTTTGCCAAGTAAATCAAAATAAATCCTATTTAAACTTTATAAAGCAATATTTTCTATGCTTGTGGTTTATTAATCCGTTTTTATGTTTTACTTTAGACGTTCACTTTTCCATCGAGACATTTTAAATTTAATTAGAACTACAGAACCGAATGCTCCGAGATCTTCCAAAAGTTTTCAGTTGTAGTAAGCATGGTAAATCTGTAATCAAAATCTATTGCTATAAGCCATCCGGAAGCTTGATGAAGTCATCTGAAAATTTTCCTGGATATACTCTATTCGTATTTTATCACCGCTTACAGTGTTTTAAATTAATATATGAAATAATTTATCTTACAATATTAAAAACGGTTTACCTCCACCACAAAGTTGATGACGTCACCGCAAATTTTTTATTAAGAAAAACTTATTTGTAATCAAAGCAGGCTTCTGCAGTTTATGAATCGTAAAAGAAAAAAAAATTCCCATAATTAATTTTTACGAACGAATATGAAAAAGCTAAATTGCGCACAGAACCGTGAGCGAATAGTTAACTTTTTTCTATTTTCAGTATAAATTGAAAGCAGTTTTTTCCGGTCGTAGGTGTATTCTGTAAATTTGTTAAGTTTCTTTGTTGTGACTACCACTCAGAGCAAACCCACTTCTTTTAAAATTAGGGCGAATTCTGTAGCAATCAAAATACATAACCACGATTCATCTGAGCGCAAATTGTGAGCAAACTCAATTACATCTAAACGTACAAAAGCAACGAAAATCTTTAGAAGAGGGTGAAAGTAAATCACAAAATGGATAAAGAACTATAACAATGAATCCAGCAGACTAGATACAAAAGCAATCAAAATTAATTGGCTATTTGGACGAGGAAAAACCTTCTTTCCACGTTCTGAATATTATCTGCACTGCTGCCATGCACACTTGTATCTTTTTTTGTGGTTTGAATCCAATTACATCCTACATTGTACAATTAATGACGGCAAGCAATTAAATGTTCTTCTATCGATCATTAAACACTAATTGACCATAGGTTTCAATTTGTAACCGATCCAAACGATCTGGTTGCGTTTTGTTTAATTAAAATGGAAACTTGTTCCGATACCGCTCTCAATCAATCTCTCTCAAAAAATTGGCACTATAATGTTGATTGGTAATTACGATGTAAGTAGGCCCTATTTGCTTAAACTTGTTAACTAGATCTTGAGTTTAGCGCGACCGCAGGCATGAACGTCTGAATACAACAACCTGTTTAATTATTTATTTGTAAATACAGCACAACTTGATATCTGCATCTAAATTGCCTTAATTATATTTTAACTCACTTTACTCTTTGAAGCACGAACAAAGCAAGCCATTATTTCTAAGAACTCTTTATCCACAACGAGACTAAGGATTCATACTTCTGCCATTGATGAAACGTATTAAAGTAATAGTGTGTCAGTCAATAAAAGAAATTAAACTCTGTTTTCAGGGTGGATCATACTGTCAGTTTTCAAAAAAATTCTACGAACTCGTTCGTCATCATTCACGGTGTACAAATGATGGATAATGCAACATTTGTTGTAAGGTAACCGACTTTGCCGCAGTATTCTTGAGTGGAGTAAATGAAATAAATAACCCTCAGCTATCCTGACAAAGGCCAGAAAGACTCTTCGGAACGCTTTGTGACCCTTCTTACGTCTTCGTGGCAGTCAAAGGAACGAGGTATTCAGTGAAATTCATTTGTGAAAGATTTGGATTAGAAACGATGCATATATTTAACAACATCTGTCATAGTTACTATGTTTACGTTATCAGCTACAGTTTCGCCAAAGCTTATCGTACGATATGATGTAATTTTAGGACAGGATAAAAACATATTAGCGTAATATTAGTTTATGTAGGTAAATACGTATTATGGCTACACAAAAATAATTGAGCCCATATTTCACCAACTGACAAATATAAAATGAAACAATAGGTTATTCTTGATCGTAAAGAAAGATAAAAATGATAATTAATATTATATGATCTCCGAAAAAAATCAATAACGTTAAGTGGTGTCGTGAAACATGTGAATAAATGTATCATAGTCGTATCTTTATGAACATAAGCAACCTTCATTCAAGTAATTTTGAACTCACCAATTGTGGTTTTATCAAAAAATGAAAGTTTATATTTGCGCTTACGTTTGCCATTTAAATTCATGTGAAATTATAATTTAGATGTAGCTTTTTGCTTATTTCAAGCTTCGTGTATAAAATTACAACTGTTAAATTAGCTTTGTCGGTTGTACTTTTTTTACCTAATTCATTAGTTTATGACATGGATCGTGTATTACTTTAGCACCACACTTAATATGTTTCTACTCATGACTTGTGCAAAAGAAACCAACTTTATTTTTCAGCTTAAAAACAAACCTGAAAATCATTTATGAAGAACGAAAATGGATTTCTTTTGAATATCTCATTTTACACAAGAAACAAATAATTCTTTTTGTAGCGTCGAAGTTACTATTTCTAAAAAGATTTATTGTACGAAACCGCTTTGATAAGATTACTAGCTTAAAAAAGCAACTCGCACTTTAATCACATCCCAAGGTTAATGCTTTATAAAGCTGCATAAAAGCTTGATGCTGAAAAATTGATTTCATAGCCCAGCGTACTACATCCGAGTTTTAAAATATGAAACTTCCAAGATACGACTGCAGATTAAGAACTATCAATCTTTTTCTTATGACAGTGTTGTAAAATTTTAATTAATGCAATATAATGGCGTTTTTGTTATTAATCACAGTCTTTACTCGGAAGTACGTAGCCATCTACCGAAACTGCAGAAAATAGAGAAACCGGTCTATGATAGCGGATATTTCTTGTTTTCGTAGTTTAATCCACAAAGAAAACACACGAAAAATGTGTTCTTCCACGGAAAAAGCTCATCTAAGTTCGTTCGCGTTCTGTTTTAATGACTCGACAAAAACGCTTGTGTCTCGTTGCTGGGATTATTTTCTAAAACATGAATAACAGGCAGATTATTACAATTCTAATTAAAATGACTAAAAAGAATTCTGGGCCAGATTCGTCTTTAAGACTTTATAATTTCGCTTTTACAAATACGATACTACAAGAAAAAAACAACCTTTGTGCGTAGGCAGCTAATTCCCAGGACTGCAGTTTACCAGAAAAAAGTAAAATAAATGCTCTGCAACACTTGATTTTGCTAGAATTTTTACAAAAGTGGGTATTTTAAAAACCTATTTCAGAATTTTAATGATGAAACTACTTGCTAAAAAGCATTCTACTACGACGGGAATTTACAATTCTTCGACTTTTCAGACTTGAAATGTGTTCAAAGTTCCAAATACTTAAACCAAACTGTGATTTAAATAAAATAGTCATAATGGCGTTTGGCTGAATTGTTAACAATTTCGGAACTTTAGTAGAAGTTGGGAATGTTTACTGTGCTATAATTTTTTAATGAGCACAATGGGAAATAAGTTTTGAACTCTCTCAGTCCAGCATAAATTGTAACGGTGTACAATCAAAAATCGATCTAAAGAATTTATGCAGTACTTTCAACGCTGACGAATTAGGTCAGGTTCGGCCAAGTCAAATTTATTTGATGCTCAGTTTTGACAAAAATTAATCAATAAAGTTAACTGATTGATTTTTTTTTCAACAACTTATAAAAAAAATCTAATAATAATTAAAAAAAATTTAGAATCGACTAACTTACATGTACTCACTACGCTTTCACTCTTAAAATTGATTTTTTTTTCAGAATAATTTAGCTTCACAGGGACATCTATAGAATTATTATAGTAAAACAAACGTAAGTAACCTCACTGACGATTCACTGGTAAACGTTCTTATGAGAGCGCATTATTTCAAAAAAGAATACTAAGAATGCGAGCCCAGCGAGCACATTCGAGTGTTATCAAAAACTACTCGCCAGTGTTCCTGAGAAGCTAAATTATTAAAAAGAGCATTTTTTATTGTCTAAAAAAGGAGAGTACCTACTAAAAATGTTTGCGATTATCCGCTAAAGGTGGAAAAAAAACTAGCAATCTAAAAGTGCTCGCTGCGCTCGTATTCTGACGGTATTTTTTTTTTAATCTGAAGATTTAATCTTATAATAGAATTCAAATAACTTTATTGAGACTATTTCTTGCACACTTATATGAGAGTGAAGCTGAAAAAAAAAAGTATAAAATGTGAGCGCAGCGAGCAAATTCAATATAATTTAGAAAATTATACATTGGTGTCTTTGAGAAGCTTGTTTGTGATCACTAATGTCTTTATCAGTGAAATATGTTGAACGTGTTCCCTAGACTCGCATTTTAAGCTGGATAGAGAGACCTCGATAATTATTGTAATAAAAACTAATTTGTCTCGTTCGTAAATGTTTTTATGACACTAAATTAATAAAAAAAAAATGGTCGAAGGTTGTTTTGACAGAACTTCCCTCGCCCCTAAAGTACAGTCGGACAGCTTAGAAAAATTATCAAATTTAACTTAAAGAATTTACTTTTATTTATGAGCTAAAATCAATATATGTTTGGATTGTTAAAATTCAGGTAAAAAAGCATCGTATGCCTATGTTTCTTGCGAGTTTTTCCATATAAAAAATTTTAATAACACGATCAATAATTTTAGCAAGAACACGAATATCAATTTGAATTGTGGATTGTGTATATTTTAGATCAAAATAAACGGATAAATTTTGATCAACGATTTACCATGCTTACGATGAACGTAAAACGTTTGCAAGATTTCAGAGCATTCGGTGTTGTAGTTTCAAAATTAAATTGCACAATTTTGATTTTTTTTTTTTCAAAAAATTTGTAGGATAATAACTCAAGATGTACTCATAAATCACATATATAGCAATGTTATTTTATAAAATTTAAACAACATTTATTCGGCAAAATTGTAAGATGACATCATTAGTTTTAAGGGTGTTGTACACGGATAAATTTTTATTAAGCATTTACCATGTTTCCGATAAGCTTTTAAAACATTTAGAAGGATTCAGAGCATTCGGCATTGAAACTTCAAAGTTAAGTTGTACAATATTGTTATAAAATTTTGATTTTTTTACAAAAACCTGGATGCATAGGGTAAAAACTCAGGGATTCATAAACCACAACTACAATTTGCTAAAATTTTAATAACTTTTACTGTTGTTAAAGTTAAAAATGACGTCATATCATCGTTGATGGAGATGATCAGTCAAATTTTGATCAGTATTTTACCATCTACGATATATTCCTAATATACCTACATACATAAAAATTTTACGACAATCGGTCAGGTAGTTTAGAATATTATCTGTCGTCGACTGCAGACAGATGGTAGACAGATAGACGGAAACAGGAGACCTATCTTTTCGTATTGTAGGGATCATGAAGCGTCGAGAAAACGTAAAAGTATCCAGTCGTCCGATGGACTCGATTACAATACTTCCTTAGCTTACGCTCGGAAAGTAAAAGAACAGTCAGAATGCAATTGCAGCGGGCACATTCGTCAATGTCCCTGGTAAACTAAATTATTATTTGAGAGAATTTTTTAGTATCTAAAAAAGCAAATCTTGAATATGTTTGTGAATACCAAAGTCGGAAGACCGCAATAACCTGAACGTGCTCGCTACGCTCGCCTTCTAAAACTTTGTCTTTTTAAAGTAATAACTCTAGTGATTTATTATTACAACAAAACCTAGACAGCTTCGCTGAGAATATTTCTTAATTATTCCTATGAGGCTAAACTGCAAAGAAGAACGCTTAGAAAACGAGCGCAGCGAGCTACTGATATCCCTAAGAAGCTAAATGATTAACAGAAAAATGTATTTATCGTCTACAAAACAACACAACTGAATCCAGTCAACTTCGTTAAGGCAATTTCCTGAATATTTCTGAAACTAAACTTTACAAAAAGAAGGTTTATAAAGCAAACGCAGAGAACACGTTTAGGTTTTATTAAAACAATTGGTCTTAAGTTGGAAAATTTTCAGGAAAATGGGGTGAACCCTTCTTAATTTGATCAATAAAATAGATTAGCTTATTCATTACATTTTTAGTCACCTTGTATGAGTAATTATAAAAACGATGAATGGAATTGGATTTTACAGTTTCAAAATTAAATTGTTGTTATAGGACTATTTTATTTTATGAAATTTAAAACACATATACTATGTACAATTTTGAAATGACGTCATCACGTTGGCATTTGACCATCTTCACATTTTATGTAAGTAACAAGAAGACGTTTTCCTCTTTTTTTCCAGTAAGAAAATGTTCTGTATTGATTTTCTAAATTTTTATAATTCACGATAAACTGTATCTTCCATCTTACAAACTTGATCCAACTTATTTCTTCCGCGCATATTATTGTGACATTTACAAAGTCTACCCAATCCGTCAATAATAAGTTTACAATCCCAATCCACAATATCGAGATTGTGTAGGTTAAACAAGTAGATAAATTATTATTATTTCATTAAATTCGATTAAAAAAATCCAGATTTCTTTTGTTTTTTTTTTATCCGTTTTAGAGATATTTGTGTGTCTAAGGAACGCGAAAAAGGCATCTTCTCCTTTATTTTTTTTTTTAATTAAGACAATGTTTTGTGTTGATTTTCTAAATTTTTATAATACACAGTAAACTATATCTTCCACCTTACAAGCTCGATCTAACTTATTTTTTCCGCATCTGTCAATAATGAGTTTACAATCCCAGTCCACCATATCAAGTTCTTTTAAGTTAAACAAGTAAATAGATTATTATTTCATTAAATCTAATAAAAGATATTCATAACACGCATATAAAATTTGGCAACAATGGATGCGTGGAGTTTGTCTGTGTCAAAACTTGACGTGGACGGTGAACAGACGGAAACGGGAAACCCCTTTTTTCGTACACTAAACGTCCAGAAAACATGAAGGTACACATTCGTCCGATGGACCCTATTACAGTAGTTCCTTAGCTTATGCTCGAGGAGTAGAAATATATTTGGAACGTGCTTTGGAATTATTATATTATTTCAATTGATTTCGGAACTAATGTTTATGACATTTTTAGCAAGAATTTTTTTTTTCTGAACAACACAAGGTATTCATGGTAATATCTTATACTATCTAAACGGTTTAAAAGTAGATGGAACTTGGCAAATTTAAACCTTGAATTTGGAATGTTTAAAAATTTCCAGGAAAATGGATCTGTGGAAGCATTCGTCCAAGAATCGAACTCTAGAAGTTATTGAAGAAGCGAGAAAAGTAATGGGTATTTCTATCCGTCGTTTATCACAACAACTTCGTTTGTCTGTTGGTACCTGCAAATAAATAATAAAAAAAGATCTGCTCCATATTTTCCCCTATGAATTACGTCCAACTGATTTTTCTCAAAGAGTTCAATATTATCAAAGGTTTCTAGGTCTAGATGATCATCTCGAAAAAAAAATGTTTTTCAGTGATGAAGCAGAGTTTCATCTTAGGGGTTACGTAAACTCACAAAACACAGGAATGCAGACTTCAAAAAAGCTACACTTTTTTATTGAATTGGCCCAATATCCCCAGAAGGTCAACGTTTGGGCATCGATTAGCCAACCCGAAATTATTGGTTCAGTTTTTTTTATGGTAAAGAGTTGCTTGGTGTTTTAATAAAAAGATAAATGATGTTTTCAGGAAACATAAATACTGCAAGATATCGAGACGAAATTTTAGCTTCATTTTTAAATCCACGGGGTGATGATGAGTTAGTTTATGGTTATTTTCAGCAGGATTTTGCTACTGCTCATACAACTGATTTTACGATCGTATAAAATTTCCCCGTTCTTACGTGAAATGATCACAAGTTACATGTCCAATATTTAGCGTTTACATAACCACTTGCAGTGTTGGGGACAGATACTTTTAAAAGTAACTAGATACAGATATAGATATATGGAAGATAAAAGTATCTAGATACAGATTGTTTTCGATTTTTTCGAAATGTATCTAAATACAGATACCTACAAGAAAACAGATACTTTTTGAAGCTTCGTCGAATAAAATAACTGAAAACATGTTTATGTATTTTTTTATGTATTATTTAATGAATTTTCTAAAATTAACAACATTTCGAACGTATTGTCACCTAAATTATTTCTTCTTGGTGTCAGAATTTGGTTTCCGCTACTAAACACGCATTCCACAGGTGCTGAAGAAGGGATTGTGGTATAAAATTTAAAAAATAAACATTTTACTGTAACATAGTTATTCAAGACTGAAAAATATTTTCTTTTTTCCTGCAAATAGGGCATCGCTTCGCTGTTTGATGTGTCGCAAAGTGTGCAATATTTATTACTTACGTACGCTTAAAAAGAATATTTGTTTTGTTTTTATTCCCATACTACACTGTCCAAATTGTGTTTGAGTATATCTAATAATTATCTCCAGCATTAAAATTAATATTGCAAAAGAATGCGGGAAATGATTATTCTGTGCTGAAGGTCTGTTGTCGGCAACTTGTCATAAATTATTATTCTTCAATATCGGCTTACGATGTTTTTATGACCATGCCCGGTAATCGTCTATCCCGGTGCGGCAGGTATATACATTTTAGGAAGAATTGCTAGTTCCGTTTAAGGCAAAATAAGTACAATTTCTTAGAAAGGTATTTAAACCCCTTATAGGATCAAAGGCTGCCTGGCAGGCCGGAATCACGAGAGTGCAACTTTAAATTTTCAGATTTTTGTTGAAACTCATTTTATTTTAATCTCGTTTCACGATTTGTAAGAATATATTACGATAAATTATTCTACTGAGGGTTGTAAAAATATTAATTTTATTGCTCAAGATTTACACTTAAACATAATCGGCACATTCTAGGGCAAAACGGACCTGCCAAGCCCGCCTCGCGTTAGGTCCAACAATGAAAAAGTGAAGAAATGACACATGTGGCAACAGGAAAAGATGCTACATTTGTCTGAAAAATAAAGGTATAAAACAGTAACAAATATGCGATTTATGCGAGAGAAATGTATGTATTAAACATTCGATTAGTCGATTACAGAACTAATTTGTACTAATTGAAAAAATTAATTATTATGTAACACGCAATTATTATTTTATAAAAATAATAACATACGTTAAACAAATATTTTTACTATTAAAATTACTCTTCTGTAATAACACAAATACAACCAGCGGGCCTACCGGACCCGGGTTGCTCAGGTACACAGATAAAATGCATTGCCCCGATAAGCATAAAACGCAGTGAATAGTGAATTGTGGTCTATGGTTTTTAAAATACCATCTTACCGTGGCTTAGATTCATTACCCTCAGGATTATATTTAAAGATGTATAAGTACTGAAGACTACAATGTAGGAAATGATGGTATTTAAAATATGAAAATTTCCGTGACAGAACACTATTAGTGGACCTCTTACCTCTATTTTTGTTTATGTGACCAAAATCACTAACATGAAGTATCAAAAATTACTACTAGTATAACTCAACTAATAACTACTGAAAAAAAGTGAAATAAAAAAATGTATCTGTATCTGCACCATTAATTTTGTATCTAGATATAGATATTTTGTGCTTAAATTCGATTTTATGTAGATACAGATACTAGATACCCAAAAATGTATCTAGATACTTTATTTAGATACAAGTATCTAGATACTGCCCAACACTGGCCGCAATACAATAAACAACTGACCACCTAGACCATGTAATCTCACTCCTTTTTTGTTGTTAAAGAGTATTAAGCACGTCAGTCATGGCAGCCAACAAAATGAAAAAAGCATGTCCTACTAACGTCTAAAAAGGTCGTGAATATCGTATAGGTGGGTGGAGAGCACTTATCAGGTGTGCAATTTGCAGTTTACTTCACGCTATGGTAATGTATTTGCAAGGGCTATCTACAGTTTAGCTAACTTAATAAAAACGGTCATTTGTAGCAATTTTCGTAACAAACTGACACAGTGGAAGCGCCTTCGTTCCATGAATAAATGACTTCAAAGTTTCTATATTATACTAACAGCTGACGAACGTAAGCTACTTTAAGCGAATATATCTCTCACCTCAACAAGTGGCTTATGTCATTACAACATAAAGATACTTTGCACTTTAGAATCCCGACATTCTACATACAGTACATTTTATTAAACCGTAGCGGTTAAAACGGAAGCGGTAAAATTCTCGCTTGAGACTTGTAACATTTTAATCTCGAAATGAATGTGCACGGTGCGAAGCAAAGGATTTTTTCGAAATGAACACATTCTAATCATTTTAACAACAATTTCATAAAGTAGGACATGTCGTAGCCTAAACAAAGCCATTAAATAATTGGATTTGTATAAAGTTTCTCGTGTCTCACTTAACTGATACCATAGTTCAATTAAATTACAAGAGGCGGTAGACTCACTATAATTTGTCAATTAAACAATCCATCAATTATTCATGAAGTACTTACTTCATCTCGTGGGACCGGAGATCCGTTACTCTCAGATTATTTCCTTTGTTTTGTTTCGCCTGACTCTGACATCCCAAAAGGTGCATCTGCTTAGCTAACGCTTAACTTTTGAACAAAATTTGAATTCATCACAAAGCGCCATTTCAAAAGAATTTCAGGTAGCCATTTTGATTGCACAAGATACAAAATCTGTTTGCTTTGTGTTATATGATAAATGAACAAACAGAAATGAAATGTATGTGATGAATGAGACATTTTCATTGTTTCAAGAACGAAAGAGATCAATATCTGCTTAGAGACTCGGCTCTCAAACGGCGTACTGTTTTTGTAATGTTTTGTCTACTACAGCGGATACCTTCCTTTAAATGTAACGTACACAGTAATTCGACTTATCTTGTTTCTCAACTCACCTGGAAACTGATGCTTATTTTATATAAATAAGTAAATAAAGAGTTAATTATGTACTAAGGGTCCTTAAGTGTCGTTTTGCGTGTCCCGAATGCAGTTTACGAACTGATGCCCGTAGGGTTGAGATTTGCGAGTTTTCGGGACTGAAAAATACGCTGTACAGCGCGAAATGAATTTTCCTCATACCTGAAACTAAATTAAAAATCCACTCAAAATAAATGTTTCTGACTTGACGTCTCGTAGCCGTACACTTTAATTTAAATTATACGGGCCCTTACCCTGACATTTCTGTAGTCTTAATACTGTTGGTGGCAACTGAAATAAAAGAAAAATAGCTGCCGAATATTTTTGAGTTTATAATTTTTGATTTGATTTCGAAAATATTCATGAGATTTTTTTTAAGAATTTTTATTTCCTGTCAGTAAAATCTCCAGAAAAATTGATCGAAAGTTATTTCGACTAAACTTCCCTTGCCCCTGAAGTACAGTCCAACAAATCATGGGCCTTTCAAAAATTATAAATTTTGATGTTGCGAAACTTTACTTTTTTGTGATAATCTCTATGGAATGAAAATAAAACAGAGAGTACTAGTCATAGAGTAAGAAAAAAAAAAGAAGATTTCACCTTCCTAAAAAAAAAGACAGATGTCACAGCCCGATAAGGTTTAACATTCTTTAAAAAAGACAGTTGGGACCCCTGAAAAGCTTTCATATTCTTAAAATAAAGACAGTTGGTGCGCCCGAGAAGATTTCCCATTCTTAAAAAACAGTTAAAGCCCCCGAAAAGGTTTTACATTTTTGAAAAAGACAGTTGGGAACCCCGAGAAAATTTCACATTCTTAAAAAATACACTTGGGGTCCTCGAGAAGGTTTCACATTTTTAAAAAAGAAAATTGGGACCCCTAAGAGAGTTTTACATTTTTAAAAAAGACAGTTGAGACCCCTGAGAAGGTTTCACATTAAAAAAAAGACATTTGGTGCTCCAGAGAAGGTTTTACATTTTTAAAAGAGACAGTTGGGAAGCCCGAAAAGGTTTTAGATTCTTAAAAAAACATTTGGGGCCCTCGGGAAGGTTTCACATATTTAAAAAAGACAGTTGGGACCTCCGAGAAGGTTTTATATTTTTTAAAAAGACAATGGGACTCCGTAAAGTTTCAAATTAAAAAAAAATACATTTGAGGCCACTGAGAAGGTTTCATATTTTTAAAAAAGACAGTTGGGAACACGGAAAAGTTTTCACATTCTTAAAAAATACATTTGGAGTCCTCGAGTAGGTTTCACATTTTTAAAAAAGACAATTGGGACCCTTGCGAAGGTTTTACATTTTTAAAAAAGACAGTTGAGATCCCCGAGAAGGTTTCACATTCTAAAAAAAAGACATTTGGTGTCCCCGAGAAGGTTTTACATTTTTTAAAAAGACATTTGGGACCCCCCGGAAGATTTCACATGTTTAAAAAATACAGTTGCCACCCCCGAAAAGGTTTCACATTCTAAAAAAAGACATTAGGGGCCCCTGAGAATGTTTCACATTTTTAAGAAAGAAAATTGGGACCCCTGAGAGAGTTTTAAACCTTTAAAAAAGACAGTTGAGACCTCCGAGACTGTTTCACATTCTAAACAAAAGACATTTGGCGCCCCCGAGAAGGTTTTACAATTTATAAAAAGACAATTGGGACCCCCGAGAAGGTTTTACATTTTTAAAAAAGACAGTTGGGAACACCGAGAAGTTTTCACATTCTTAAAAAATACATTTGGAGCCCTCGAGAACGTTTCACATTTTTAAAAAAGACAATGAAAATCAAGTGGTGGGGAATGTAAGTGCACGCACTTTCCTGTGCTCTGTGTCTGACCTCTAATTTGGTGAGTCTGTTCTGATTTTTAATCGGGAAAAAGCACTGGTTAGTGATCGGTTTGTGAGAGCATTGGTTGTCCCGGTTTTTACCAGGAATAGTCCGTTGGTTGCTATATTCCTAAGGATTTACGATTTGATTTAGTTGTCACATTCGAGTATTTGCTTATCAGTGCTCTTTTTGTCCATTGGCGATAAAATTTTCTTTCGATAGGCACGAGGCGAGCAACCAAGGCGCTGGCGTGTTGCCGTACCTTGCTACGCCTTGTCCCCCTTTGGGGGGTACACATTATTTAGTTTTAGCCACTGTTCATGATGGCTAATAATTTCCCTACTAAAGAACAAGCGGTAGTTATCACCGCTGTTGATACTTTAAATTTGCAGGATTACATTGTTGCAATAGGTAATGTTGTGACACCCAAAAATATCTTGTTTGCATCTAGAATCTCAAAAAATCGTATTTGTATTTACCTTACTTCGAAGTCTTTGGTTGATGACCTTGTCACGGTGCATCCCTGTATTAAAGTTAAAGACGTTGACGTCGGTATACGTCGTTTATTAAACCCAGCTCGCCGATTAATTTTATCAAACGTCTGCCCATCTATTCCTCATGTTATTTTTGAGAACAGAATTAAATCCCTCGGACTTGTCCCTGTGTCACCTATGTCTTTTATGAGAGCGGGCATTAAAGACGAACAATATGCCCATATACTCAGTTTTCGTAGATACATGTATGTTCAACCTGACGACAGCATTATTCTTCCTGATTCTCTAGTGTTAAAATATGATGATACGAATTACCGGGTTTTTTTGACATATGATGACGTTTGCTACAAATGCAAATCGACTGGCCATTATGCTAACGAATGTCCTAATGTTACTTCATCAAATCAGGACCCTAATCCCACAGTAAGCATTGAAGAGACCCCTAGAAAAAGGCAGATTGACGACGACGTCAGTTCTCCCGAAATTTCACCTCTGGATCTCTCTGGTGATACTTCCAGTAAAATAAATAATACTTTAAAAAAGAAAAAAACCAGTGACTCCTGCGATAGTTTAACTCCGACTCTTGATTTGCTTTTACCTGCCCAAGACTTACTGAACAACACTGAGCAGTATCCACTGAACTTCGATCAAGTGGTCGGGTTCTTGGATAAGGCATCAGGTGTTAATGATATCCTTAGTCTTTTACGTGAATACACAAATGATATTCAAGGAGTTATGAATTTATTGTATGACGTGTACCCGATTGTGAATAACAAAAGTATGAAAAACAGATGTCGAAAAATACTTAGAAAAATTAAGAAAGCTTACAATCCAGATAACCTTAATTTGATTGACTTAACTTCAGTCACTCGTGAGCTCGGCATGGAGGTTGACTTAAGTCATTCCTCCAAGTAAATGTACTGGCTTTCCACTATTGTATACCTAATCTTTTTAATAAAAATGGCGTCTGCTAATGCACACTATTTTACTCATCCTATTATTTACACTAACCTTGCGTCATTACTTGCGAAATATGACGAATTATGCACCCTAGTCAGTGAACTGAAACCATCATTTGTACTAATTTCAGAAACCTGGTTAACCCCTTTAGTGACTGACCCGCCGATTTCCTTAGATGGATACGCAGTTTTTAGAAAAGATCGTCACAACAACAAAGGTGGAGGTGTTTGTGTTTATATCTCTGATCACATCTGCGCGAACTTTGCAGTTATTCCCATTACAGTCGACACGGGTAACATTGACTCCATATTTCTGAAGATAACAAATACGAGGTTGACGTTTCTATTAGGTTGCATTTACCGGCCACCTACGTCCATCATCGAAGATGACCACTCCCTTTTTCAGTGCATCTCAGAGATGACTGACGTTTATCAACATCTTTTTATTTTTGGTGATTTCAATATGCCTGATATAAAGTGGCCCTTAAACGCCTCTCAGTCTTGTGCTTCATCTTCTCAATTATTAGTCGACCTGTTATTGAATAGTCACTTAAGTCAGTTGGTAACGCAACCCACCCGGTACAGGATAAATCAAAACCCTTCGACATTGGACTTAATTATCACTAGTGACGACAACTCTCTGGCCCATTTGGAATACCTTGATCCTGTCGGAAAATCAGATCACTCCACCCTCAAGGCTAATTTCCAGATTTGCACGCTTTCGAAGGAAAGAACAGTCACATACACCAGAGCTGTTATTGACTACAGATCTGTAAATAAAGCCTTAACCGATGTTCACTGGCCGTCGTTGTTCGTTACCTCCTCGGTCGCAGATAACTGGGAATTATTTAAGACCACAGTGCTCGACCTCGTGTGTAAACACTCCGCTAGTATTAGCATCAAAAGATCCTCAACTAAACCATGGATTGGTAAAAAAATTCTAAAAATGGTAAGAACTAAAAGAGCTCTATGGCGAGCATTTAAGAGATCAGGAAATCAAAACGACTACAAAGCACATCGTAATTTTTCCAATAATCTTTCAGTCATAATTAGAGAAGCTCGTATCGCATACGAAAAGCAACTTGCCGACTCAACAGACACTAAGCGTTTTTACAGACATATTCGTAACAAACTTTCTGGGCCCGTGTCGACTCTTCAATTAAGAGACGACGACGACAAAATCACCGATGACTGTGCTACTGTTGCAAATATTTTCGCAGACACATTTTCTAAAACTTTCACTCTTGAAACTGACAGTACATTACCAAGTGCAATAATACCCAAACCGAATGTCTCCCTCGATAGTATTGAGTTCCCTGAAGATG
Organism: Zophobas morio; assembly: GCF_036711695.1. Classification (NCBI taxonomy): domain Eukaryota; kingdom Metazoa; phylum Arthropoda; class Insecta; order Coleoptera; family Tenebrionidae; genus Zophobas; species Zophobas morio. The sequence continues at coordinate 14,732,264 of NW_026972107.1, forward strand.
TAATTTGTAGTAAGTTGAAGAAACTAAAACTTTCTAAATCCCCTGGGCCGGACGCAATTACTGCTTCCGTTTTGGCCCACTGTGCCGAATGTCTTTCTCTGCCTCTGAGTCTCTTAATGAAACAATCATTTACTTCAGGCATCTTACCTTTTGATTGGAAGACAGCAATCGTGAGACCTATCTTTAAGAAGGGAGATAAGTTCAATCCCTGTAATTATCGGCCCATTAGTCTGACCTCCCTCATTGTTAAAACCATGGAGTCTATAATCTACGAAACTCTCATTAAGTTCCTATTGGATCAACATCTTATTCCGGAAGAACAGCACGGTTTTCTTCCCGGCAAGTCCACAATTTCGAATCTCCTTTGCTGTCTCTCAAACTGGACCCGGCATTATGATTCTGGAGTTCCAGTTGATGTTGTTTATTTGGATTATTCCAAAGCTTTCGATAGGGTTCCCAAACGCCGGCTTTTAGCCAAGCTTGAAAATCTTGGAATAGCAGGGAATCTACTTCATTGGATTGGCGCCTTTTTGTCTGATCGTACGTTTAGAGTGAGGGTTGGTGACGGCCTAAGTGAGCATAGACCGGTCCTGAGTGGTGTACCTCAAGGATCGATTTTAGGTCCACTATTATTCATAGCATACACTGCTGATTTAAAAGTTATTATTCAATCACCTTTCGCCATGTATGCTGATGATATAAAGATATACAACACCAGCAACAATCAGTCTATCTTGAAAAGCGACTTGTCAGCTATCGGCGAATGGTGCTCTGTCTGGTTATTACCTCTAAACGTATGTAAATGTTCGGTTCTATATATTGGTAAAAATAACCCGCAACATACGTATACCATTGATAATTCCAAGTTAACAAAATCGGAATCACTATCGGATTTAGGGGTGTTCTTGACTTCTTGCCTATCTTGGTCTGAGCATGTTCAGCGTGTTGTAAAAAAGGCAAATTCACTGGTGTTTCTTCTTAGTAAAGTATTTGCAAAAAGTCACTTTAGCGTCGTCAGTAAATTTTATAGGACCTATATTAGACCCATCCTCGAGTTTGCTAATAGTGTCTGGGCTCCTATATTCCAAAAGGATGTGCTGCTGCTCGAGTCAGTGCAAAGAAAAGCATCAAGAATCCCGTTTGGACGTACTCGTCCAAAATACAAGGACAGATTATCAATGATGCAGCTTCCTACGCTCTCTGATCGTCGTAAGAGAGGAGATCTAATTGTTACGTTTCAAGCCTTAAAAGCTCCTCAGTCTCCTATTAAACACCTGTTTCCATTAGCACATAACAGTAGAACTAGAGGACACTGCCTAAAACTGTCCAAAGATAAATTTCAGACCACCGTTAGACAACATTTTATCGTAAACAGAATTTTCGATTCATGGAATTCTCTACCCTCCGACATTGTAATGTGTGATTCAATTTCCAGTTTCAAACGCAAATATGACGCCTACAATGTTTAAGAAATTCCTTCTCTTCCAGATTTTATCATTCTAGCCACCAATCACTTGATTAGCGCGGGCATAACAGGCAGTGCCTCTGCCCGATCGCACCAAAATAATAATAATAATAATAATAATAATAATAATAATTGGGACCCTTGCGAAGGTTTTACATTTTTAAAAATGACAGTTGAGATCCCCGAGAAGGTTTTACATTTTTTAAAAAGACATTTGGGACCCCGCGGAAGATTTCACATGTTTAAAAAATACAGTTGGGACTCCCGATAAGGTTTCACATTCTAAAAAAAAAAGACATTTGGGGCACATGAGAAGGTTTTAAATTTTTAACAAAGATATTTGGAACTCCGAGAAGGTTTCACATTCTTAAAGAATACACTTGGGGCCCCAGAAAAGGTTTTACAGTTTTAAAAAGACAACTGGGAACCCTGAGATGGTTTCACCCTCTTTACAAAAATGACAGTTGGTGCCCACAAGAAGATTTCACCTTCTTTAAAAAAAGACAGTTGGGGCCCTCGAAAAGGTTTCACATTCTTAAAAAAGACAGTTGGTGCCCCGGACAAGGTTTCACCTTTTTTAAAAAAAGACCGTTGGGGCTCTCGAAAAAGTTGCACATTCTTAAAAAAGACAACTGGTGCCCCCTAGAAGATTTCGCCTTAAAAAAAAGACAGTTGAAACCCCCGAGAAGATTTCACATTCTTAAAAAATAGTTGGAGGCCTCGAGAAGGTTTCACCATAAAAATAAAAGAGAGTTGGTGCCCCGAGAATGTTTCACATTTTTAAAAACAGTTGAGGCCAACAAAAAGGTTTCATCTCCTTTTAAAAAAAAAACATTGGGTGCCCCGGAGAAAGTTTCACCCCCCTTAAAAAAAAGACAGTTGGTGCCCCCGAGGTTTGGCCGTTTAAAAAAAATGACACTTGGTGCCCACGAAAAGTTTCACCTCCTTTAAAAAAAAGACAGTTAAAACTCCCGAGAAAGTTTCACATTCTTAAGAAATTGTTGGGACCAAGGTTTCACTTAGAAAAACAGGACAGTTGATGCGCTTGAGAAGGTTTCACATTCTTAATAAAAGACAGTTGGTGCTCCCGAGAAGGTTTCACCTTGTTTAAAAAAGACAGTTAGAGCCCCCATAAAGGTTTCACATTCTCTAAGAACAGACAGTTGGGTCTAAGAGAAGGTTTCACATTCTTTCAAATTATTTCGACAGAAATTCCCTCACCCTTGAAAATACTTTAAAACAGTATAAAATTTGATTTTGCGATTTTCGTTTTGTGATAATCCCTATAAAATGAAAACCAGTGGCGTAGTTCACACGGTTCCCAATATGAAATATATTTATAGTCAACGGGAAAAAATATAGATATTTTCAATTTTTCAGCACAGGCTTAACTTCAACTGTTTACGTTTATACTTCTAAAAAATTCGACTATTAAATCAGCAGTTAAAAAAAATTGATTTTGTCTCCCCAACGTAGAAGACAGGAGTGATTAATTAACCACACTCAATTTTTTTCCCAATAACACTCATAAATTTAAAAACTCAACACGCATTCATACATCACACATGCATCTAAATCTATCAAATTTGCCAGGCAAAAATTGTGAAATGACGTCATCATTTTTTAGGGAGACATAAACGAAAAAAATTTAATTACCGACTTACTATACTTACAACAACCTTAAAACAATTAAAAATCATTTTCAAAGTTAACTAAGTAGTAAAAAGTTGTTAAACATTTTTGAATTTTTTCCCAAAAATCTGATGTCTATGGTAAAAACTCGACAGGGATTCGTATTCGTAAATCACACATGGAATTTCCATAATTTAAGGAACAATTATTGAGCAAAATTGTAAAAATAAATCACTTTCTGGAGGTATAAAAAAATTTTGATTAACGATTTACCATGCTTACCATAACCTTAAAACGTTTGCAAGATTTAAAAGCATTCGGGTTTGCAGTTTCAAAGTTAAATTGCAAAATGTAGTTAAACAATTTTGATTTTTTTCCAAAAATCTGGATGACTAGGGTAAAAACGACCATTAACCACATGTGAAGGAGTATCTCATCTTATAAAATTGAGTTAATAAGTATTTATTAATGTAAATTTGGAGTTAAACGATGTTCTTAATATACATATATGTAAAATTTGACAATAATTGATCCAGTAATTTCGGAGATTATCTATCTAATAAAAATCCGGACAGACGGCAGACCAACAGACAAACAGACGGAAACGAGGATCTATTTTTTCATGCTCTAGGAGTCATGAAACGTCGAGAAAACATAAAAGTAATCAATCGTCCAACGTACTCGATTACAATACTTTTTTAGCTTAGGAATAGTTTAGTAAAATTTCCATGTCGTTTAAAAAGAAACCTGAATTAACCTTAAATTATTAAGAGTTTATTCCATAAAGAAGCTCCATGCTCTAACGTATGGCAGTGGAAATATCTGGCACTAAAATGAAAGACTAACATAATATGTGCAACTTTTCAAAGTCGCATTTACCACTGAAAAGAGAGAACGTTCTTACTTCTAAAGAAGAAAATAGAACATACAATAAACTCCGGAAGTCTGCAGGTGATCGCAAAGTGGAGGATAAAAAGAGTAATTTTTTAGCTCACAACGACACTCCGCAGTAAGCTCGGAGACACTGAAACTTTATTTTATTCTTGTGTACACGGGATGATAACTGTGAAATTGCAATGAGCTTTATAGATAAATTCCAATGCTAGTAGATGTTTTATCTTTCCATATGCTACTTACATGTTCTGACGTTGCCTCTGACTTGAAGAAATAAATTTCTGCTTTTTTATGCTGGATCTCACAGCGTATTTTTCAATAAAGATTAATTTAATATCGCCGGCGTTGTGCCAAAATATTGAAGAATTTTTTTCAGATATATTTTAAATTTTATTACATAAATCATTTATTTCAAATAACCTTTATATGCAGAGTTAATTTCAAGAGGGGAACACTAATTTATTACTAAACGGGATTTTATTCTTTATATTTCATGAGAAATTCCCTTAACAAAGATTTGCATTGACTTTATTAAGCTTGAAACTCTTTTGTCACTGTAAATTATTGTATATCTGGAATTATCATGAGTAATTTTATTTACAAGAACTATTATCAAAATTGTAAACGGGCACCGTAGCAATTAACAATAACCCGATACGTCCCTGCACCGTTCGATTAGTACAATTACTCCGAAACTTGTAGTTCACATCATTTGCTAAAGCTGTGAATAGTTCCAGCGCCATTACTGCTCCCAGTTGTATCTACCGGCTGCAATCTGCGTCGCTGTAATTCGTCTTGTACGCTCAGTCAGTGCCGTAACGAGAACTCCGACTTCGGTAACCAAAAGCTGAAACGTTGATTAAAATTTGTCTTGAAAGGAGGCGTGTGCCCATCCTGTGGACGGCAATGTATTACTTAACACGAGGCATAATACATCATTTTGCGGTATGATAGTTCCGACAAATAGTGACGTTGATAGATGGCAGCGAGTACGAGTTGAAGGAAGACGTGTAGGGGTATGGGAACGGCATCGCTCGATCTGTTTCAGTTCTCGTTCCTTGTGTGTATTTTCCGATTTGTCACAGATAATTGTCGACTGGGATTTCGACAATTTGTAACCCAAGATCTAGCCAAAAACGTGTCATTATGTAACTCCGGGCTTGCGAGTTATAGATTGTACTTGATATTTTAAACTCGTTTATTCGCGAGCAGTTGGTTTAAATGGTATGCAAAATGTTTTGTACACCGAGTAGCTGAGATTTTTTGTTGCAGGGAATTTCTTACTACAGTTGAAGGTCCTGGATTACGACAAAACTTAGTTCAGTGTAAGTATTTTCATTAAGGAGGAAGTTTGGACTATTATCCTATCCACTTACATCAGTGCTTCCAATTATCTTAAAATAAGTACTTGTTATAGCTACGTACCTACTTATGTGGGAAGAGAATGAAAATCCTTCCTTTTTTTTTCTCTATCAACATCTATAATTAGAAATTGTTATACAAATAATATAATCGATTCAAACTAAAAATGGTTTTACAAACAAGCGATACATATTCTGACATCTAAAAAAAGGTAATTAGAGTTTTTACAACTTCAGCTGTTATGTTTGCCTTGTGAATGTCATATAGGTCGCCGCGTGTTTTATATCTAAAACAAATTTCATAAATATCAATGCCACAATTAGCAAAAAATTGGTCGAAGATTATTTCGATAGGAATTCCCTCGCCCATAAAATACAATATACCAAATCCAGCTGTTGCGAAATTATAAGATTATAACCTTGAAACGTCTACAAGATTACGAAGCATTCGATTTTGCAGTTCCTGATTTAATGCACAAAATAAATTGATAAATTTTGAGCCACCCTGTATAAGCAATTCTAAAAACACATTTAGGATAGCATTGACTCGGCAAAACTTTGAGGTAACGTTATCAATTTTTTGTTCAGTCTACATATATAAACCTGGGTTCATGTTGGGCTGAAACCGCTACTAAGTAAATTTTTAGAAACAAAAAAGAAAATATTTTAACCTAAGATTCTAATATTCGAGAAGCTTCTTATTAACGCTACACATTTTTATATTTTATATTGCTTTTGTTAATAAATCACCAAGACATTCCGTTTTATGTTTCCAATAAATAATTATCAAGCTAACTCCGGCTATTAATGCTAATTACATTATTAACTCGTTCGAAAATCAGCTAATGGCAGAAACTGAGGCCTGAGCTAGCGCGTATTGATAAGCAATTATAGTCTTGACGACGTGGTATATTAGTTTCCTGTTTCAGCTAATCCAAATAAATTTATGGCTGTATTTCCGAAACGAATAGCGTTCTTGTATTCATCAATATCGTCCTGCAGACTAGTGATGTTTCGAAGCGATATATTTTACAGCCAGGATAGCATATGAGGTAGGAAGAAGTTCACTCGTGATATTATAACCGAATATATTATTTAAACTTTAATATCAGACAACATTAATGCTCTCAGAACCTTGCAGTTTCCCGGCGCATCCACCAAAAGGAGACGATCGATATTTTAATAATTAAAATGCTAACAAGATGAAAACTTTTTGCAGTAACAACTTTTGAAGTGATTTAGTTATAATAACGCGTACTACATAATATATATCTGTAGTCAATTGGCCTTGCATCATTAGTGTATTTTGACACTGAATACACTTTCAGCCGAGAATTTTTTACCTATAATCGACTCACATTTGGGTTAAATAAATATAAACAACTACTATTAAATAATTAGTCTGAACATATTATGCACGTTTCGTCTATTGAGGCTTCTAACTCTCAGAAGCATTATATCGGCAACAGGTTGCAATAACAAAATTGTAATTTAATATAGTAAGGAAAATTTCTATTGGGAAATTGTTTCTCCATAGCGTAGGGGTTACTATAAATTTTGCTCTATTCCCGTCGACAATTTTAAATCAAACATAACTATCAGTGCTCTAATTAGAAACAATTCAGACTTTTCATTGTATCTAAATATTACTTTAAATTTTGTATTAAATTTTTTACGACAATACTGACGTCTATATTTCGTAGTTAACAAGTTAGACAAAAACCAAACACTATTTGCAGATTTTCACGACAAAATTAAAAAAAAGGAAACGTGTAGTCGATCAATCAGACTCGAATTGAGATGCAAGCATCAGTTGCAAATAATCATCTCCTTTGGCAATGCAGCTATTGCAACCCAAGTCGCGCCAATTAAAGCTATCGATCCTACCAGATTTTTCAATCACATTTGATGAGACGAATTGGATTTGCAGCATGCTCATAGCAACCGTGTAACAGTGGCGGCTCGCCCATGAGGTCAATTAGTCAATACCCCCCTCTCAAAAAAAAAATAAGAACAGAATAAAATACCTTTTGTCAAAATTACATTTTCAACAAGAAGACAACCATTCTCATTCGCGGTTCGTTGGGTCAGTTATAAATATTGACCACGCGCAGAGAATTAAACGCAGAGATTTCCTTGACTGGGAATGAGACAAACTTATGCAAATAGAGTCAAATATAGCTAATGAGCAACGTGGTCATTGACCACGTCCTACCGAAAGTCAACAACTACCACGATTTTTTTAATTTTCGGGTACCAGGTATTGAAAATGTTGGTTTTTGGCGGATTCCATTTTTACCAACAGAAGGAAAGGCATTTTTGCACAAAGTAATTTCTACCGCGTTAAAACAAGATAGTTGTTCGATTCTTGCTACAATATATATACAAGTGAAGTGAATATTTTGGAGAAAGCTCCATTGTACCACTTATGTTATAGTCGTAGTTCTGGCAGTATCAAAATTTAGAGGACCAGAGGCCACGAAAAGAGGACTTGGGCTCGAAAATATCCTGAAAATTGTAGATGGGGAGGCAAATTTCTATTGAATTAGAAAAAGTAATTATATATAATAATATTTTTCGTTAACTCCATTGTATAAACTTATTTGTGTCTTGCCACAATTTGAGGCAGTCTTCAGTGCTTTTAATAATCCTAACAAATTTTAAATCGTCCGCATAGAGAAAGAGATTGCTACCGATATGTAGTTTTACATCATTGATAAAAAGGTTAAATAAAACTGGCCCTAAAGCAGATCCTTGTGTAACCCCACTGGTCGTGGAGAATTGTGACGATTTATATTCTACATGATCTTCTTTGACTAACGGATGTCCGTGGCGCTGGAATAAGACACAATTCTTAGGAGCATAAAAAAAATCTAGATATCTAGCCTATCCATTACACATTTTATTCACTTGTTGTAATGAACTAAAAGACAATTTAAATAACCATCAATACTTACTATGTATCCACTATTTGGTGCCTCGGCAGATGAAATGTCTGATAAATATTGAATTTAAATAAAAAATCCAACGAGGACTAATACTATAAAAAATTACATCGCACTAGAGAACAAAATGACTCCTAAACCATACACGTAATTGCAGTTCGTCGCCTGAGAACTTTTTTGATCTACAGACCGGAGTGTATTCACGCTAATGTCGACTCTAAGAGTTTAGAATTTTTGCAGGCAATGGCCAGTATTTAGATGCTTTTAGCTACAAACATAATATCACATCTCACATGTTTCACTCGATTTTGACTTGCAACAAATTTTTTTGCTTAACTAAGAATCAATTCTTTAATTGTGTTGTATACTAACAAAACGCCCTAAATTAGCAATACTAGTGGAACCATAATCTTGCAATAGATTTTTTTAGGGAAAATGCAGTTATTTTTATGTCTTAGAAGCTTTGTGTTCTATGTATTTTGTGTTAACTTTACATATTTTTAGTCACAATTTTGGCGGTTGTTTATTTTTCTTAATTTCTCAATTTTTCCATCTTTCGACTCCTTGACATTTCGACTCCTCCGTTTCTTGATCTATTCGATTTTTCGATTTCTTGATGTTTCAGTTTTTGAATTTTTTGATGTTTCGAAATCTTGATGTGTCGATTGTTCAGTTTTCGATTTTTAAATCTTACATTTTTCGGTTTTTCGATTTTGCAGTTCTTCAATATTTTTTACTTCAAATTTGGAGATTTCAGAATTTTCAGTTTTTCGATTTCTCAATTAATCAGTTTTTTATTTTCCCTTTCTCGCCTTCCCATGTCTTCAATTTTTCGATTTTCCAGGTTTCTGATTTTTCAATTTTTCGATTTTTTAATTTCCCAATTTTTGGATATTTCGTTCAATTTTGTGATTTGAAATTGAAGTATTTTTTAGTTTTGGGATTTTTTAGTATTTCGACATGTGGAATTTTTGAGTTCTGGATTTTTCGATTTCTAGCTTTAATATGCCTTGGATTTTCAATTTTTCGTTTTTGAAACTTCAGATTTCTCAATTTTTCAACTTTTCGATATTTTTACTTTACAACTTTTAAAATTTTTTCGATTCCTTGAATTTTCAGTTCTTTTATATTTAAATTTTTCAATTTTCGTAATTTTTAAATTTTCGATTGTCCAATTTATTTTTTAATTTTTCGATTTTCCAAATTTTCGGTGTTTCAAAATATAAATAGACCAAAATTGAAAAGTTAAAAATGGAAAAATCGATAAATCGAGAGAAGACAATCAAAACATCGAAACATCCAAATCTCCATAAATCGAGATCTCAAAAAAATAAAATATCGAAAATTTAAAAATTCGGAAAATTGAAAAATTAAAATCTAGAAAAACTGAAAATTCGGGAAATTGAAAAATCTAGAATTTTAAAAATTGAAAAACTAAAATATCGAAAAGTTGAAAAATTGAAAAATCGAAATATAAAGCAGACGAGAATTGAAAAATCTAAAGTTTGAAAAACGAAAAACTGAAAATCCAAAAAATACAAAATCGAAAAATCCAGTAGTCAAAAAATCGTAAAGTCGAACAATCAAAATTTTGGAAAATCCCAAAACTGAGAGAAATATCCAAAAATTGGGAAATTAAAAAATTAGAAAATTGAGAAATCGATAAACCAAAAAAGCAAAGTCGAAAAATCGAAGAATTGATGAACTGAAAATTCGAAACTTTGAAAAGTCGAGAAATGGGAAAATAAAAAATAGATTAATTGAGAAATCGGAAAACTGAAAATTTAGACACGTCAAAATTTGAAAAATTGAAAAATAGAAATACTGAAGAACTGAAAAATCAAAAAATCTAGAAATCGAATAATCTAAAATTGAACAATTAAATTATCGCAAAACTACAAAATCTCAAAATTTTAAAATAGAAAAACTGAAAAATCAACAAATCAAGAAATCGAAACCCCAGAATTTAAAAAATGAAAAATCGGATAACTGAAGCATCGAAACATCGAAAAATTGAGAAATTGAAAAATTGAAAAGCCCAAAAGTAAAAATTCGAAAAACTAAGAAATCCAAAAATCGAAACATCTAAAAGTTAAAAAACTGAGACAACCAAAAATCAGAGGATCGAGAAATAGAGGAGCGGAGTCGAAAGCCGAGAAGAAAACTTAAAAATTGAAAAATGATGAATCGAGAAATTGAACAATCAGAAATCAAAGAATTGAAAAATTGAAAAAATGAAATAAAAAAGAACTGAAAACTCGAGTAGTCGGAAAACTAAATTAAAAATTGAAAAATCGAAGTAAGGATAAAACAGCTGAAAAATTGACAAATCTAAAGTTTAACGAAAAATTGAAAATACAAAAAGCAAAAAATTTAGAAATCAAAAAATCCAGGAGTACAAAAGTCGAAAAGTCGAAAAAGTATTGGAAAATCCCAAAACTAAAACAAATATCCAAAAAATTGAGAAATTAAAAAATTGAAAAATTGAGACATCGAGAAACTAAAAAAGCAAAGTCGAAAAATAATAAGCGTAAAAAATCGAATAATTGAAAAATCAAAAACCTGAAAAAACGAAAAATTGAAGAAGCAAAAAATCGAAACTTTGGGAAGTCAAGAAATGGGAAAATAAAAAAAGATTACATCAGAAATCGGAAAACTGAAAATTTAGAAACGTCAAATCGAAAAATAAAATCGTAAAATTAAAGAGGACAAAAACTGAGAAATTGTATCATTGTAACAGGAAAATCGAGAAATCGAAAATTTGAAGAATGGAATAATTAAAAAAGCCTTAAATTGAAATATTGAAAGATTGAGACATCTAAAGTTGAAAAATAGAGAAATATACACCACAAGTTCAGAAGTATGCTACTTTTTAACATTTAAATAACATTTATTCGGCAAAATTGTAAGATGACATGATCAATTCATGGGGAGCATGAACGGATAAATTTTGACTAACGATTTAACATGTTTCCAATAACTATAAATTGGAAAATGTTATCGATTTTTTTTTTCAAATATCCTGACGTCTAAGGTAAAAACTCAACACGGATTCATAAAACGTAAACGGAGGATATAAAATTTAAATTACATCTACTATTGTAAATTTGGAGATTACGTCATTTCATTGTTGGTGAACGTTTTACCATTTGATAACACAATTTGAAATGTAAATTTTGTCATTCGACAACATTATATATTAAATCATGAAAATGTTCAAGAACTTTGTACACTTATTCGTTGTAAAGTCCGACCATTTACGAAAGTCGGGTTATAGATAAATCACTTAGAGACGATATTCGCCTGAGTGCACTCTGGTCTGTAGATCAAAGAAGTTCTCATACATTGTACCTCATACTTACGCTGGGTTGTCTGACTAAATTCACCTTTTTTTTCTGCAAATTTCCTGATACTTGTTTGAAGCCTCTATCAACCATTATAGTGGCATTTTCCGGCACAACTATCAAGCACTCTAATTTCTTAATTATTTCCAGATCTGGAGTTATTATCGCACCCAACGAAAAAACACTATTTCGAGATCGTGCGATAATGTACTATTTTCTCGCTTTTATTTCAATAAATAAAACGAACAGGTTAAGTTGATCAAGTAAGTGCATATGCACACTATGACATATCTCAATATAATAAACCAGCAGTAAAGTTTGGCAACACAGCATGACTGCCATCGGTTCACAATGATTGGCTACACTTTTATGCGCGAAATAGTAGAAATTTGAACAGGTCTTCCTCCCTTCCACTGCTTTAACAATTTTTTCCAATGTAATTATTTTTTATAAATAATTTAATTTCCTTTTGTATATTTATTTAGGCATTCTTTCGGTATGTTTAATTAAAATTTGATTTTAAATTTTAGTGGAATACCCTTCGACAAATAATATGTCGATGGATAATTTTACGACGAAGTTCGAAATTCATTTTATTTTCAGAAATTTCTTTAATTGCGAAGTCAAAATGTCATCGGTAATTCAAGAAGTACTATATTTCAAAACTGAAACTCAAGTTAAACTTGGAGAAACGACTAGAATTTAAAAATTTCGGCCTTTACCGAAAGTGAATACTGTACAAATCAAAAAAGAAATATCTAAAGACGTTAAACGCTATTTTCGCAAATGCATGTATAAATTATATAATTAGATATGTGGATGTAGCGAGGAAATGCGTTCTTTTTTGTTTTACCTGCATTTTATTTACGCATGAGTTAATATGGTGTAAGTAGATTTAACTGATTTAAAGCATTTACAAGACAAAGTAAAAAAACATAGTTTATCATTCTGTACACTTAACTAACGTAACGAGCTTTGCAACTGTCGCATTCAGCTTTATAGCGTCTACAGAAATTAAATTCAACAACACAATGAAAACATTGTAACGAAAATTCTAGATTCTAGTTCAAAATGAGTTGCTTGATTCCATGCTTGCTTTTTATTAAAAAAAATAAATCCGAAATCACTGCATCAAATTTTATAATTGATGACGTTAACGGAATGACTGACAGTTCCACAAAAGGCAAATGGTCCTTATTTTTAGAAACGAAACGAAAAGTGTCTTCAGAAAAAAAATTTTGGTTTTAATGATTTTTGAAAGCGCTTTAATAACTAGAAAGCATATAGAAGATTTTCATTGAAATATATGTAATTGACCCTCCAGTAGAGTAAAACGAGTCGCCCCTGCTATTTAATGTGTGTATGTTAACAACAATCAATACCGTGACATAAGAACAGAAAATTTTTAACAATGAAACATATTTACAGTAGGGAAAAAGTAAAGCCAATTATCTCTTAACAATACCGTCTTTTACATTTCTGACTTAAGAATTTATCTCATTTAAAGTCTGAAAATTTGGATACCCTCCAAACATCGAAATTTTTTCATGAGTAAATTCTTTATTCAGCGTAAATCAGCACAACCCCTTTTTACATAACAATAATTTAGCTTAGGGGATATATAAATGTTGTGCGTTGAATCAGTCATCCGCACTATGGGATTTGCTAAGTTTAGCGGTGGACTGGTTGATCCGCATACTGGTTTTATAACTTATTAATATGTGTTAAAAGGGTCAGCTGCTTCACTTGAAAGTTGCCTTCAATTTTTAACAGACTGACAAAACGGATGTGAGGAAGGGTTTATCGGATTGTTGTGATGAAAGTAAGCTTAGTATAGCGGCGCCAGCCCAAGGCTTATTCGTGTACTGAATTTTATTTGGAAAAAAATCGCAGCATATAAAACTAACACGATCCGGGAGTTCCGACTACTGCAGGAAATAGGGTGCACACAGTTTTCTAAACTTTTCACATAAAATTACACTAAAACTTCAATGAACACTGTCTGCACAAATTAACCGGAAAAAGGGTTGCACATAAAACATGTTTAATTTTTTAGCCGTAATTCTCTTTGTTGGACTCTTTGTGACGTTGCACAATTAAATTTTAATTCATTCTAATTAGTCTCGTTAGTACTCGGCTGTTACAAATACAGGCTCCTTGTGCACTCGATTAAAAGTTTTAAATTATACAGAAATCAAAATATTACACCTTTCGACCGACATTAATTTTTAAACTGAGTTTACACCTGGCCGCGATTTTAAGTAAATAAATCTGAAATGGTGATGTATTTAATTTATAAAAAATGTTATGTTTCACAGTTTTGAAGTCTGGAAATCAACAGCAATAATTACAACAATGTGCTCCTAAGAATAGCAAACATATTTTAACGATATACAGTTTAAACACAATAATCAAGGGAAAGCTACTAACTTGTTAAGTCAATCTCTGCGAGTGAAGCTGAAATTCAAGCTTTTGAAGTTATTACAAGGTAGACGACTACATACAGTAAACAGGCTTTTAGAAGTTTACAGATCCTATATAAAGGTTTTCCTCAAAATAATTTCGTGCTTTTTGCCCTAAACATTACACTCGAAGGCTTTTTTTGCATAGGTACGTCGAAGAAACAAACCCATACATACGGCCCTATTCTTGTTAACATAAAATTATTTTCGAAAAAGTTGTCCTATTTTTTGTCTATTATCTCTGAAATATTTATTTATTCAAGTTTAAAACTTTTTCATTAGTTATTGCTTGATTTATGCCTCAAAAATCTGTGCTGTGTATTCAGTAATAAAAACCGACTCGGAGTCACTTCGCAGCCATTTCAGTGTTGTGTTCGCAGTCTTATTGAAAACAAATATTGCTGGCAACAGATATTTGCTTAGAAGTCGTTTAAAAAATGTCACAACGAGGATCATCTTGTTGTAGATCTCTAAAATCTCTTCCTAACATTTATTTATTATTTAAAAAAATGTTATGCAACATTATTTCTAATCGAATCATCCTTGGGAAGAATTTAGCATGTCGGTGATTAAACCACACTAATAAATTTCAAATATCTCGCATTATAACGATTGGTTCAAGCTACCGTAAAGGATAAAATAAATATGACGGTTTTTTTCATTCGTCCACAATACTCGAATAAATGCTGTTTGAAAATTCCTTTTCATTGATAGCCAGAACAGAACTAGCTATAAACTAACTCTATTTGAACGAAAAAAGTAGTAATTCCGAGCGTTGCGATTGTTTTAGACATTGCTGAAAACATTTTTAATTTCAATTTCCTGGAAAGTTTTGAAATGTAACCTGCATATTTTGTATTACTCTATTGAACCGTTCCAAAAAAAAAAATTGGAAAAAGGGTAGCTTCGTGTAAAAAAATAAACGTTGTTTTCATTTCCGATTACACTGAAAGCGCCCCGTCGATATTATGATATCTCTAAATTGGGTTTATTTTGTAGATTTTTCAACTTATAATTTAGTAGAAAGTAGGTGACAAGCAATAACTGAACATATATAGAATTTAAAATTTAAAAATTTTTGTAAACGTTGAAAAAGTGCTAGTGCGTAGAATCCGACTTCAAACAAACAATTTTGTTGAAAATTTGACGGTTCGTTTAATGTCATGCAGACCCTTGTAACAAAATGAAAAAAATTGTCTCAACCTATTCAAGTTATCGTGAGCGTCGAGCCCTCGAGATTTGTCGGATGTATAAGTAGAACAGTATCTAATGAAGAGGGAATATGGAAAGACTGAAACCTGCAATATTAAACATGATGACGTCAAAAAGTCTTTGCATGATTTACACGAACCCTCCAAAATTGATTCGAGTTTAATTGAATTGTGGAAGTTGTAACTTTTCGTCGGTTGAAATCCGGCTTTCCAGTCCCATCGATCAAGCTCTTAATATTAAGAGAAAATTCAAAGTAAATAATTCCAAAAAAACATCCGTAAGTGATTCTCTGAATGCCAACAAGTTCCATTAAAAACTTTTTAATAATAGAAATTAATTTGCCGCTTTTAGGATTAAAAAGTTATCGGCTCGACCAGCATCCGTCCCATCGTGCTATTTTTACCCCTCATCAGCGAACCATCTGGGAAAAGAGAGAAAGCTTGGAAGTGCGTGAGATCCGCGAATTTATCTGTAAAACGGCGCAGAATCAATATACCTGTAACATGCGCACAGAAAATTAGTGAATAAGCTCGTTTACAAGGAGAATGTGTATTTGTATTGTTGACTGTGTGGCAAGGTAATTAGACTGTGCAACTCCACGCTTTCTGTGCGTCGCGACGACCACGCAACTCACGACTCTCACAGTCTAATAACTAACTGTTGCTTTTCATCGTTTGAATAGGTCGAGTTTGTTCGGATGGTTCTTATAATCCCATTTAATGCATTGTGTTTACTTATGTTGATCATTTTATTTTCCAAGAAAATCCCCCGACATATAGCATACGCGCAATTTCTAGTCCCAAGTTTCCGTTGCACAAAATCCAGACTAAATATTATTACAAAAATGTACTCACAAAAACTACATACATCTATTACGTCGAAATTTCAACCCTTTTTCAGTTTTTTGTGCTCGTGTATAAAACTAAATTTTAATTAAATTAAAAATTTTATTTACGGCGTAATAATATTCTCTTTCATGTGTATGACTATATTAACAAAATTGTATACCACATAGAATCCCAGAAATAAAATTGTACCAATTATGAATCCACATTTTCATGCGGAAGTGAATACTAAAAATAACTTTTTATTAAATCATGTCAAAAGCCCGACATTCTAAAACTGAGTTTCACGCTCAACTTTAATCTTTTTTGCATTACTGCCACTTGCCGTTATTGAAACAAGCAAATAACTAACTAAATCGTAAGATTGGGTAGTTAAAAAGTTCTCTAGGAAGTTGAAATCGAGACCTGAAGTACGCTTAGTCCTTGAGTGATCGCTAAAATGTAGAAATTGCAGTTTGAAACGTTACAGACGTAATTGCGCTAAAGTTTATGAGCAATATTCATTTCCTCGTGTCAACGTCGGCTGACCGTAAAAATAAATGCTACTAATTTGGTCAAATTTGAAACAATATATCAAAATTACACATGTTTGTCAGTTTAAATGTTTTCCCCGCGATTTAATAATTTAATGACCTGTTTTTCAATTTGTGTCACTTGTTGTTTTATCAGCTTCATAATTAGAAATTAATTTAATATAAATTCATATATTTGACTTATTTATTATGCTATTACGACATCTTGAATCAATGAAATAGGCAAAATTTGAAGCTGAACACCGATTCCAATTTTTAGCTGTAGTTCGTTGAGGTGGAGAATTTCAATCAACCTTCGTAATAATGATAAAAAATCTGAAAAAACAATTCTTCTGAAAAACTAGGTTTAATAATTAGAAAGCGGATCCTGGGCTGGTAAAAAGTAAAAAAGGACAAAAAGCAGCAGACAAATTAAGTTTATTGTATTTTTAACCCATTCCTCTCTTTTTGTAACCAACCAGGCTTCATCACACTTTTTCAGAATTCGGTCTATACTCACCATTCTGCCCGTATGTTTTTATTATTTTATATTTCTCTAACGTTCCGCAGCTTCGATAGTACGAAAATATTGATTTTCATTTCCGAATGTCTATCACTTGTTTTCTAAGGATTGTCACTTGCTGACAGTTTTATTAGAAGTTCGAAGCTAAAGTTGTACTTTAAAGTGTGTCGTGCAGTGTTAAGCAAAATTGGTGTATTCATCTCCTTCATAAAACTGGTGACGTCATGTTAAAATCATAAAATATTATTTTCTCTTACAGATTATTTCATAGCCACCGTATTTTTAGCTTTACATGCAAGGGTTGTCTCAAAACGACTAAATTTTGACCACAAATTTTACTCTTTATTTTAAACATAGATTTTTCAAAAATTTTTCATACATATTCATCTTCTAAAAAGTTTGATGACGTCAGCTCAAAAAATTATTAAAGAAATACCCCCACAAATGTGGTATTCTTTCATTTCAGTAAAATACTTACTGCTTATACAGGGAGTTTCCAAGAAACTAATTCAGGAACCGATTTATTTTATGGCATGGAGTCAATAACAGAAAGACGTTTCGCCCAATTTCATCAGAGATATCTTCAGGGAATAAAGGACAAGAATAAGGAAGAAAGCGACACCGACTTACGTTCTTCTTTCCTGAACTTTTGTTCTTCTGGTTCTGAAGATCCCACTTACGAAAGTGAGCGAAACGTCTGAACTTTTTTTAAATTTAACTTAAAAAAAACTTCCGTTTCCTGGGCCAGACTTTGTAAAAAGCGTCATTTATATGAAACCATACAACTGAAATTTAATGTGATAATTTACATCAGTTCAGTCGCTGGACTTTGAATGTTTACACATTTTTTGATAAATAAAATTAATAAAAAATGAGCGTTTATTGACCATTTAGTACACCATAGGTAAAGTATTTTACATTAATAACGACAAACGATAATTGATAGTAAACAGTTTAACGCTTCACTTGCATAAATCAATAACGCACTATTGACAGTCACAAGGTTATCACAATAATATTCCCCACTGTAATAAAATCAAACCATTTACTTATTAAAAATATCCTACACGTAAGAATTTTTTTCCTGAATTGTACAAAATAGTAGATTCTAAAATTGTTGTCGTAGTGATATCTAACTTCAACTGAATAGCGTGTACATTTGCTATTCTCTGTTCCCGTAATATTGACCAATGGCGTCTCGTCCTAAGGGGTCAATTGCTCTATTACCCCCAAAATACCAAAAAATAAAAACTAAATATATATATTTTTAAATTACATTTGTCAGTATGTATGTACCATAGTACTTGTTAAGATAAAACTGATTGTGGAAAATAATATACCCTTTAAGAAAATAGAGGGCGGGTGGGCGGGCCTTGTACTTGCTAAGATAAGACTGACTTTGTCAAATGATATATCCACTAAGAAAACAGAGGGCGGGTGGACAGGGCTAGTACTTCCTAAAATACGACTGATTTTGGCAAATGAAATTCCCTTTAAAAGAATAAAAGGAGGGTGGATGGGGTTAATAGTTGTTAAGATAAGACTAATTTTGGAAACTGATATATCCTTTAAGAAAATAGAGGGCTGGTGAGTGGGGCTCGTGCTTGCTAAGATAAAACTGAGACGGAAGTTGTCAAGCTATTGTTTGCTTATAAAAGACCCTGTAGAAATTGATGAATTGATAGTTGATACAACCAACAGTATTCCATTCGAACTGGGGGATCAAGGTAACAGTTGAATTTTAGGTAAAACAGTTGCCGTCTTACAACTTTCTTTCGAATTCTCTTTCTGTATCAATTAGTTCGTGTTGGGTTTTCGTGGGGTGAAGTTCAAAAAAGTAAAATTGTTTTAAGTTGAAAGTACTCGTCCCGCCCACCCGCCCTCTAGTTTCTTAAAGAGTATTGTTACGAAATAAACACATACTCCCCCCGGTACAACGCCTATGTATCTTCTAGTATGTATGTATTTCTTCTAGTATGCAGTATGACTCATCGGCCGGGCGGCGGGGCGTTTGCTAAAGGAAAGCCTGGAAGCGGATATTACGACAGGCCTAGAAAACCCTCGAAGCGGCGTTCTGGTTCCATCAAGGGAAACGCATAGGTTTAAATAAAGGCCAACGTCGGTAACGAGGATTATTCAGCCAATTGAGTTAACAGAACTTGCGCCGAGATTATTTTATACAAAATCGCTGTAATAGTTAGCCATGTAAATTCGAGTTAGTAAGAAATAAATTGTTGAGTCTTATCTTCACAAGTACTAGCTCCACCCACCCGCCCTTTATTTTCTTATAGGGTATGTGTGTTTTTTTAGAGTAATGACTAGAGTCCGGAATTTATGAGATTTGCATATTGATGACTGTTAATAATACAACTAAATGCTTTCGGATCTAGGCAAATGAGGTAAATAGGAATTGATTGATGCATATTAAATTTTGCATATTTTGTTTATATCAAGATTTTTCACATATTTTCGTATCTTTTGCATATTTTCACATATTTTGACAATTTTTAGATTTTCAAAGCATAACGCGAACTTTTTATTGCAATTGTCGGCGTTTTTAACTTCTAAAGGTCGAAATCTACAAGACAATGTCTTTGGTTAAATTTCGAAAATTGTCAAAAACAATCGAAAATTTCAAAATGGGGTGTATTGAAAAATTGAGTTTTTGAAAAAGTTGCTTAAAAAATCCCAAACAATTCTGAGATATACATTTTGACATGCCAACTGGAAAAATGTAGCATGTTTATGATACTGGAACGAAATTTTAGAAATATCCGGTTTGAAATTTATTTTTTTTTAATAATCCTGAAAGTTCTCACATTGGTGATTCTGGAAAAATGGTGGAAGTTACATTGGCCAATCGGTCTTATTTTGAAAGGTACTAACCCCGCCCACCCACCCTCTCTTTTCTTAGAGGACATATCATTTGCCAAAATCGATGTTATTTTGCCAGGTACTAGCCCCGCCCACCCGCCCTCTCTTTTCTTAGAGGTATCTCATTTGCCAAAATCAGTTTTATCTTAGCAGGTACTAGCCCTGCCCATCCACCCTCTCTTTTCTTAGAGGTATCTCATTTGCCAAAATCGATCTTATTTTAGCAGATACTAACCCCGCCCACCCACCTTCTATTTTATTAGAGGGATCACATTTCCCAAAAGCCGTCTTATCTTACCAGCTACTAAGTTTAACTTTTTCCTACAGAGTTCTATCTTAGCGGATGCTAGCCCCGCCCACTGGCGCTGTTCTCATTCTAACGATTTTATTTCTATTGAATATAATATAATTCCAAACAAGCATTAAAAAGTAAAAGGAAAAATAGGACAACTTATAAATAAAAAGTTTAAGGAAGTACTAGAAAAGAATCAAGGTTATATTTTGTTATTAAAGGTAGCTAAAATACATAACGGAGATTCTAGTAGTGGAGTTAACAAAGAACCATATTTAATTAGCGCTCTTAAGTATGCACCCATTACATCAGTGGTTGTAGAGAGGAGTTTCTCTACCTATAAACAAATTTTTTCTCATAGGCGACGTAATTTTTTAATTGAAAACATTGAAAAACATATAGTTGTAAGTTATAACATTAATGCTGTGGCGACACAATAATAAGTAGTGGTAAGCGAAGAAACATAAGCGGCCTCGTGGTCTAGTGATCAGGATACCTGCCCGGCAAGCGGGAGGCATAGGGTTCGACTCCCACCGAGGCAGAGCAACATTTCTGTTATTTTTGTACAAATATTTGTTATTTAGTTGTGTTTTTTTTTGTAAAATAAAGTAGGCACAATATTGTTTTAATTTAAACCTATTAGACTTATGGATACACTACCAATTTATTGTATGCTCAATAAAAAAAGTACAAAATGTGTGCATTTGTACAAATACTTTGCATAATTTCGTAAAATTGAAACATGTTTTCTTATTTTTTCTGCATATATATGCACATATTTTGGCCAAATTTCGTGCATAAAATTCCGGACTCTAGTAATAACTCAAAATAGATTCATAAACCACACATGCAGGAATATGTTATTTTGTAAAAATTAAATAACATTTATTCGGTAAAATTGTAAAATGACGCCATCGGTTTTTAGGGGACTCGTAAAAGGGCAAATTTTGATTAATTATTTACAATGTTTCCGATAATCTTAAAACGTTTGCAATATTTCACTTCATTTCAAAGTTAAATTGTAAAATTTTGTTTTTTTTTTTTCAAAAAATTGTGTATCCATATCACAAGTGCAGAAAAATATTATACCATGACATGAACAAAAAATTCAACAACAAGACAACCATTCTCGGTTCTTTGGATCAATTATAAATATTGACCTCGCGTCGAGTATTCAACGTACCGATTTCCTTTGAGTGGGAATAAAATAAACTTACAAGAAAATTCGCTTAAAGTAAATAGAGTCAAATATAGCCTCATAACAAGTAACATGGTCAATGACCCCGTACCACTCAAGATCACAATCACAACTACTGTGCCGGAGATAATTTATAGGACGAAGATCGAAGTTGCAACCTGCACATTTCACTTCGTTTTCATAATTTTCTTTAATTACGAACTCGAAAAGTCATCGGGAATTCAAAACATACTACGTCTCAAAGCTGAAAATAAGTTAAAAAATAAGTTTAAAATTTAAAAACAGCTTTTCTATGGAGTAATGATTTTACAGTTTTTTTTTTTTCAACAATAACTTATCAGACACTTGCTCGGTTAAAAGCGAACGGTGTTTCTAGACTTTGAAGAGAATAAAGACATTTTTACGGAATACCATGCGACAAAAAACTTACATCTCTAGCAATATTAAACATTGAAAAGTCTCTTGTGAAAAAGTTTATGGGTTTTAATGATGCAGTGATAGTTTGCGCTTTTGTATACAGTTGACCCTCTAGTAGAATAAACTACGAACTGCCACTGGTTTTGACCAAATTAACTATAGTTCATATTTTTTTTGCTACATTTTTTCACAGCAATCTTTATATATTGTGTGGCCATCGTTATTTCCTTGCCAAAGTGTTTTCACAAATATATCGTATTTGTACTCCATGTCTTGTTAGTTGATGGAACTTTTAATGAGTTGTTGATTATAACTCGAACACAAACAAACTCTCGACTCCATTTTCAGTTACTAGTTCAAAATTACTTTTCGCCTAAAAACAGCAATAAATGGACGCTTTTGTTTCTACAGCTGTTGTAGTTTTTAACTAGTTTTGTAGCCACATGGAGTAATATCCCGGGCTGCATTAACCCATGTTACACATTATTGAATACCTGCTAACGCATTGATGCACCTTTATGCCCGCCGGATTGACATAATATTAATTAATACACCTCTGATCCACTAATGGACGTTTAATTAATTATTAACTTTGCTTTTGGTTGTTCAGTCACAAAGCGAGTCATGGAAGTCATAATTCCACAAAAGTAGACAGCATCTAACAAACTACCTACCAGGATTTGTGTATACCTTTTTCACACACTAGGAATTTTAATCAAACACAAACATTGTTCAAATTTCCTGATCGCGAAAATTGCGATAAATATTTAGCTTACGTTAGGGAATACACAAACTCAATTATTATTAGCTCAAGATTGTTTCAGAAATATCAAACGAAATGTGATTTGTACAAAAGACTATCTGATAACGTGATGAATAAATTTACATTTAAACCTAAGGAAATGTTGTAATAAAATAATCGCAATAAAAGCTTATTTGCCTGTATGGACAGCCTTTGTTCCGACAACTTCTTCATAACGTTCAAAAGCTCTATAAACTTAATTTGAATAAGGCAAACAGAAGTCGTTAACTTACTCTCCTTCTTCAACTCGAAGTCTCTTTAAATGATTCACCACCGTTGATGACTGAAATAATGCGGCGGAATATGAATAGAGTTTCTAATTATAAACTTATGAGCTCAGATATCACAATATACTTTGGACAAGAACACAATCGCTTTATTATTCCCATCAAACTGTATTCATTTTCGGGTGCTGCGATGACGCCAGCTCTGCCTTTTTGGCCCTTTTCTGGTCACAGTAGAGACTGAAACTCAACTAAACTTTGCCTTTGACAAAAATCCGGACTTAAATGTTATTTAAGCATTCAACTGCAATGACGAATTTCATAGTTGATAATAATTCAATAGTTCAGCAGTGCTCATTGTGCTGTATAATACAACGTTAATTCTACTAAATAGCTCTCCGATCATTCTGGATTAAATCTTGGATGGATCAATTCGCAAATGATTGTTAGTTCATTAATTTCATACATCCGCATTTCAAAAGGTAAACCCAGGATCAAATGAATTTAAAACAGAGCAAACTGTCATATACCAAAATATTTTAGTTTCTCACTTTTTGTCATAATTTTTCAAAACGCAAATTATATCAAATTCACTTTTATTACAACACGCTCATTAAAAATTTACGAAGTCATGTTGAAATTTGTTAATTTTAACCTCTGACTGAGAAACAAAGTTTCAAACATCCCACTTACCCTCCAAAACTAAACTCAATTAATTTACTTTCTAATTTGGTAACATATTATTGATTTTTTGTCATTATCTATTTGCGTCAGGCTCGAGCAACGCTGCAAAACGGATAAAATTTCTCATCTAAAATTACAGTATGCAAATGACTGAAGGGTTGCCGACATGTAAAAAAATAAATATCTTGTATAAAAGTTTTTTTTGCTCCGGAAACAATTTTAATTGCGTATCTGTTACGAAGCTGTTTCCGAAGAATTTGTATAAATTTACAAATTTAAAGTTTATTCTGAACACAAAATAATGTCCATACACTTCCGTAATCAAACTTTTAGGGTATACTAAATATAGAACAATAAAATGTGGCTTAATACGTGAACTTAGTCTAGAACGGACGGACAGAAGCAAAAAAAATGTGCCTTGGAAGTAAAAAATTTGTCACAAGGTGCACAAGTACGGACAATGTAAAATATATTTAAAGCAGATAACCAACAATAAAAAATGACCTCTCAACAATAATAAAGCTTTAACTTCAACTGTTTGAATGAGTTTGTCGCCTAAAATTATTAATTAAGCCACAGTCAAACGGAATGTTCTTAATTTGATCAATAAAAAGCTCGAAAACATCTCTTGTAAATTAAAACAAAATATGAGCGACCTTTACCAATTAATATTTTGAGCTGAAAACTTGGGAAACTAATTTTTTTCGTCTATAAAATATTACCGTAACGAGAAAAAAAAATCAATTTTTGACGATTTGAGAACTTTTTAAAAATTGGGAGCGACCTCTTAAAAAAATATTTTTGAGTTGTCTTTTGGAGGAGGGTCTTAAAACATGATAAACTAACATACTTTCATACGAGACTCAACACAAAAAAATTGTCGTTTTTTTGCGCCACCCTAATATGTACGTACAACATTTGACAACAATCGATTCAGTAGTTTCGGAAATTACGTCTTTAGTAAAAATCGACACAGAGGCCAGACAGGCAAACGGAAACGAGATACTCTAGGGGTCATGAGACTTCGAGAAAGAATAAAATTGATAGATACTACTTCGTAACTTTACTTGATTCTAAAAACACAAAAACCAAAAGTAACCAACACAATTTTATCTTATCCGATTTCTACTAGTATTATATTCATATAACGGGTGTCCGATGAAAAAGTTGGTGTAGTTTTTTATCTCCTGAGGGTAAGCTAAGGAAGTATTGTAATCGAGTCCGTCGGGCGACTGATTACTTTCATATTTTCTCGATGGATCATGACCACTAGAGCACAAAAATAGAGATCTTCCGTTTCCGTTTATCTGTTGCTCTGTCTATCTGTCTGTCTGTCTGTCTGTCTGTCTGTCTGTCTGTTCGTCTGCCTGTCTGTCTGTCTGTCTGTCTGTCTGTCTGCCCTTTGTGTAGACTTTTGCTAGACAGAAACTAGCGGATCAATTGTTGTAAAATTTTAAACTTGTATTTTGACTGTCATGTAGATGACAAAACGCTTTTTCTGACCACTCGCACCAATAATGTGATGACGTCACCATTGTCAAAACTGTACATAGTAAATGGGTTTTGAATTGTATCAAACAACATACTCTTACACGTGTAGTTTATGAATCCGTTTTGAATTTTATCCAAGATACTATCTAGATTTTTGGAAAAAAAATCATACTGTACAACAACATTCTGCACTTTAATTTTGAATCTGCAAAACCAAATGCTTTGAAATCCTGCAGACGTTTTAAAGCCATCGTAAGCATGGTAAATTTTTAATCAAAGTGTATCTGTTTATACAGGGTGTTTCTTTTATTTGATACAACCCCTGTAACTTTTTTATTCTTAAAGATAAACCTGTAGTTCTTTGAGCAAATATATCATTTTAAAAGTTCTATGTGATGGCAACCTCACATTTATATTATCACTTCCGGTAGAACCGGAAATGACATCAACTTTTTTTTTATGGAACACTAGGTATATTTTTTCATAAATGGAAAGACTAATTTTTTCTAAAAATCAAAGGCAACCAATATTTCTAAAATCAATACTTAAAAAGTTATTAAATAAAATACACCAAAAATTCATATTAATTGATGACAATCTAGTAGCTTGAAAAATTGACACTCATGTCATTTATTCACATAGGTGATCTTTTAAAATAATACAAATTTGGTCAAAGAACTATATGTTTATTTTTTTTAAATAAAAAAATTACGGGGGTTGTATTAAATAAAAGAAACAACTGGTATATATTTTAGAATTGCTTATACAGGTAACTCAAAAAAAATATGAATGAGTCAATTTATTTCATCGCTTAAATCATATACTACAAAACTAATGCTTTGAAATCCTGCAGACGTTTTAAAGATATTGATTATAGATATTGATAGATATAAGGGGTGGTTACAAAAATAATGACATAGTCAGTTTATTTTACTGATTAAATCAGAAAAAGCTCACTCCATTTTCTCGAAAATTTGGGAACACAGTATAGTTGCACCTATTTAAATTAATATACGTGTCCTTAGGTAAATGCCATCACAAATTTTATAACAAAAAAACTCATGCGAAACATTACATTTACTTTAACATTACATATATATCTCTATATTAACTGATAGGGATTCTCAAAAAAAAATCGCAAAATTAAATTTTTTAATAATTTTCGACCCATTCTTAACAGAAGCAAACGTAGCGAAAAACGCATGTGTTTTATTAATCCATGCGATCATGTGTCACTAACATTTAATAGAATTGGTGACCTGTTAATTTTATTTTAAGAAGAATGAGGTTAGATTATATCATTCCATGTTCAGCTGTCATTGATTAAAGGTTAGGTTTATTGTAGACACGCTATACAATGTTTACAAAAAATCAAGGCCAACTTGATAATTTTTTTCAGTTGAACACCCAATATCAACTCTGATTGTAAATAGCGGTTTATTTTCGAAAGAAATTGCAATATACTGAACTAAATTTTAAATAATGGCTATTTTAAACAGTAAAGAAGTCTGTTTTATGATATAAACATCTACTCTAAATTACGACATACATACAGATTACATTATTTTTTCTCTTATTCCCCTTATTTTTGTTTAATTAAATTTTAAATCTCTAATGTTAATACGTAAAAAGAAAAAAGTTCGCAAAGATTATTTAAATAAGATTAATTTTATAATTTATGTTTATAAATATACACATATTTTTATGTTTTCTAAATTTAAATTTTGTTTATAGAGGCGTATTCAGTGTAAATACTCTGGTTTAAAAAAATCTTAAACATTTTCCCGGCGCATCCACCTTTTTTCTCCTCAATACTAATTTTGTGTTCACCTTTGTTTTCTTTATTACTTCAAATAGAAAAAGCAATTCTAAATGAAATCTTGGATGCCTCACTACTTTGAACAATATATTTGTCTAAAACATAAAGGCTTTTGCGAGCACATGACAAAGCAAAGTGGACTTTTGTCCATGAGCAATTGGAAAAATGCTTTGTCGTGCTTTACCTATAGCAACGTGCGACGAAATATTTCGCACCTAAGCAAAATAACACTCTTTTCAAATAAATCCAGCACCAGATTAGTTTTACAGTTGGCATGTCGATATCTGTTAAAGTAAAATGTATTTAAATATATTTAGTAGCTAAATTTTTTTGCTTAAGTGGTTGTTGAAACGAAGATCAGAGTGCTTCCATTACAATTTATTTTCCTTAAAGGCAATTTACTCTGAGTAATCATTTAAAGAAATAAACTTCTCCTCGCCGATCTTTTTTTCCAATTTTGGCAACCTCCGTAAAGTGTAAACCAAGTTTTGCCATTCAATACTCGATTTTCTGTGCTTAAATGAAATTATTAAGGTAAAGCTGAACAAAGCCGCTTTACTACGGCGTGCTGTTCGAATAGCGCATCTTAGATGTTTTATTCATCTCTTTAATTTCCTGTTAAACATCACATCTAACCATAGGCAATAGGAAATGGGTCACGGCAATGTAGAAATTTAATAAAATGTCAAAGTCGAGGTAAGGGGCGCGAACTCCGCGTGCTCCAATTACGTCTACATCTATACATTGAAATTCTTGATACGTAAAAAAGGCACAGTTTTATTCAAGATGAGATGGTTTTAAAATTCAAAATCAATAGTCGATCTAAAACGAATTTGGCCAGGATACAATACACAAAGAGTGCGTTTGCGTTGTCAAACAAAGCGGCGCCACAGGTAGTGAAAAGTTTTGTCGCCCCCGGAGGTTGTCTTTGCAAATAACAAACTTAACCCCTTTAATTTGATAACGGCGAAACTAAGAAATTATTTACAGATGGAACAAGTTGAGAACAACTATTCTGAATAGTGACCGCTCGCCTTTCATAACTATTTTGAGGTAAATTTCGTAGGGGCTCTTAGCAGAACTTTAGTTTCGGTCTAGATAAGTAAGCAGACTGAATGGAGCCCTAGACGCTGCCATTTCCTGCTGCAAATTGTTACAGCAAACCTTATTTCATAATAGAGTTGGGATGTTTAGGTAGGTGTTCGACCATACCATATATTAGAATTTTGACAAATTGCTCTCAAAAAATCTCCATCGACTAGTCAACAAATGTCTTTGATAAATATCAATATCCATCCACAATCAAGATGAATCGAAACTTTTTTGCTCTTTTTTCATACTCTAGGGGTCATGAAACGTCGAGAAAACAAAAAAATAACCTTTTGGCGGCTGGACCTATTGCAATACTCCCTCGGGAAATGAAATCAATATTGGCAAGAATTTAAAAATAACTTTTGATTTATTTGGACGCAAACTGTTTTTTGAAATTAAGTGCAAAACGCTGTGTGTCAGTTTAGTTCTTTGTAATAAAAGATTTAAATTAATATTCAAGATGACGTCTCATTTCACCCGCGAATGTTTAATTAGAGCAAAATTAAAAACATACGAATTATAAACCATGACAAATGCACTCACCTTATCAATGTTGTCTTCCCTTCTGCTTGGCCTGAAAATAATTAAACGAGAACATTAGCAACTAATTTAATAATGAAATTAAAACGTTAAATAAATTTGAAGAGTAATTTAATTAACTTTATGCACTAGTTGTATTGAATTATATGAAACGTAATTACGAATATTAAGTAAACTTTTATTTAAGTTGAGGATAAACTTAAGTTGGTAGATGAGAGAAAAGATAAATTATAGTTGTTAAACAAATAGCAGAAATGCATGTTCTTGAAAGTCGCTTTACACTTATGTTTCAAAAAAGGGCTCATTATCAGTCGTTCAAAAATTACCTACCTGTGGGTGCCTAAGCCAAAACAATATTAAGTATCTGAAATTCTCTTCTGTTCAACGGTTAATAAATAATCAAACGCGGAGAAAAAACTTCACAGTGACAATGTTTGCGATTGTTACAATGTAATTTACTTCGAGAATTTCATGTTGATTTGGAGTTATAACTACCGAAAACATGGTATATTTGATAAGCTATCAGCAGATAAAATAAATGAATTATTGTAATAAGTGTGTTGTTCGGCCTAAGGACTCCCCGTACTTCTCATGATTTCTTTTTTTATTGTTTCAAAATTTTCTCAACTTGCCTAAAATTATTCCTAAATTATAACAAAAAACTGAAAAATGATCGAAAAAATTAATGAAATAATCCTGTATATTATTTAACAAGATGGCTATAAATTGTATGTGGTTTTTAATAGTGCTTAACCCTCTCGGCGTTCAGCTCGAAATGGTTACAGCTGAGGCACTCGGGCCTAAGGAAGCAGCAAACTCTTAAATAGCGTGATATCATTTTAATAATTTAGAGGGTGATAAATCTTCTAATTGGTAGTCAGATTAATTATAATCATAAAATTAAACTTTGTGGAGGGCGGTTGTTGATTTTTTATTGCTTGTCTGAACGTTCTTCAACAAGCATTATTATTTAAATTTCAAATTAATACAGGCATTTAGGGTGAAAGTTGCCTGAAGTTGTGCCGATTCCGTTTTCCACCAATCATACTTAAAAGTTAAACGCGGTTATGAACTTGAGTAAAGCTTTTAAAACTTTGGCGCTGACCATAAAGTTGAAGGAATGAATAAGCACACTTATTTATAGATCGTGTTTACTGTTATGGTTTAAATGTATTTTATGACCCCTCGGATACACATATGGCCACTAATGGCTCGTGAAATTTTAATATTCGAGCAAATTTCTTGCATTTTGCTGCGTCTTTACGGTTCGCTCGTTATGCAAAATGTTTGCTATTAACGTTGAATACTAGCTGAATTTATTAAAGAGGCGAGCGTTTCTGAAAGTTGCCTGCTATGAAAGTTGACAATTTTTCTCGGTAATTACTCAATTAGCTTAGTGTTTCATAATTTAGATCTGTAAGGTCTAGAAACGCATTAGCCGATTACGATACAGCGACTCATACGCAAACTCTGAGTTTCATTAATTAATTTAACCATTTACGGAGTAATTACAGTGAAAAGCAACTAAGGCCTTTTCTCGCCATGTTCAGGCATTTGTTACAATCCGACAAACGAAACTGACACAATACTAGAGTTTGAGGGCTTCACTAACATCATTCGTCTCTCCACTGTATCAACACTTACCCTATCTAACAATATTAGTTCTACAGAAATGAAAAATAAACATACCCACGATCTCTCAAGCTCTGCTTGATCAGTTTAATGGAATCGACTACATACCTAACAGGTAATGCAAACACAAGTTGTGTCCTGCAGTAAACATCCTCTATATTTAAGCAGTTAAAGCGAATCTACGACCTAATAATGCTAGATGAGTTATATGGCACCCCTGAAAATTCCTTCAGAAGTTTTGGAATATAATTAGAATTATTATGAGTAAATGGGTGGGTAGTAACATTGCTCGTTATCTAGGAAATTCGAGTTTGGAAGGTAAAGGTCAGTCAATGAAAAATAACACAGCACGAAAGTCAATACGTTATCTCTTATTTGCCGAATTAGTAGCCAACCAAAGTTAAAATCTGTACTTGACGTCAATAGTCAAAGGTTAATGTGTCAAGTTGCAAAAACGGTCACTTGTATACTTTCATCAATAATAATTAATAATCCGTAATTTTTGGTTTTGCACATAAATTTTTCGCTGATGAGTTATGTTGAAAAAATGTTTCCACGGTTCTGGATCTCATAATGATTGAAACAAAATTGCTTTAAAATGTTCAAAACATTAAAATAAATTTAGTGTTAGTCAAAAATGTTTTTTTTTTAATAGTGAGGAAGTATTTAATGAAAATATTCCAAATTTATTCGATGTTCAAATGTTGCACGTTACAAAATTTGTTACAAAGTCGAAAATGTAGGTACTTTAAATATCAAGGGTTATGTTAAAGCTTATACTTTAGGCTTTCATCTGACTCAGGTTAAAAGTTACAATAATGTCATAAAAATTGTTTTACACGACAAACTTAGATGGGATTTTTTCTAAAACCATTTAGCGTAAAAAAATCTTTTTTTGGAACTCTCGAACTAGTGAATTTAAACACAGTGTTTAGTACAGGTTTTAAAGGTGAGAAATTCGATTAGTTTTAATTATAATTATTAACCTCCACTTAAGATATATTTCTCAGCTATCAGGAGTGTATAATAAGGCGTTCAGTGGTAAAATAGTCTGCGGACGTAATACCCAGCGCTGATGTGGTGGTCAAGCAAGGCCGCAGTCAGGTTGAGAGAAATGAAGTGTTGATAGTGACGATGCTGATAAAAGAAAATGACGGGTTGGAATAAACCTGAGCACTGAGAGGATTCTCAGGTGGAACGCTGTTGGCCCATGACACAGCAAATTCGCGAAAACCGTAGAAGGGATGGTCCAGTCAAATGGTGGTGGCGTTGATAATTTGCGCTGAAGGCCCCGAATTGTTCTATATTAAGTAGATACAACGAAACAACTAGGAGAAATACCGTTACAACATTTGATTAAATTTATTTATTTATTTCATAGTGTATGCATTGAAAAACTACACTGAACGACGACTTAGGTACGTACATACATACTATTTAGCCATTTCTTCTTAATATACGTAGTCTTCTTTTGACAAGAAGATACTTAAACCATGTTCAAAACTTTTGTACGGAAATATGTATTTTGCAATTACGCTCCGCCCCTCGGTCTGACAACGAATAAAAATTCATCATAATTGAGATCGGGACTTTGTTTTTAGTTACTTATAGTTTTAGCTGAACAACACGGCAGTTAAATATGTTTTTAGTCTCTTGTTCGGAAGAGGATTTCGTGTATTAAAAAAAAGTACAAAATATAAGCCCCGCCCACCCACCCCCTCTCAATTGTGATGATTTTTTTATTCATCGTGAGCCGGGGGCGGATCTTAGCTCCTAAAACTTCATTTCACTACAAGAAATTACCATGTGAAATCTGTTCTTGAAAGAGTAAAATTTTGCAAAGAAATATGCATTTTGTAATTAAACTCCGCCGCTGGATCTGCCAACGAATAAAAAAATTATTACAACTGAGACAGGGTGGGTGGGGCTTATATTTTGTCCTTTCCTCTTACTATACGTAGTCTTCTTTTCACAATAAGAAACTTAAAACATGTTCAAAATTTTTGTAGGAAAATAGGTATTTTGCAATTACGCTCCGCCCCTCGGTGTGACAACGAATAAAAAAATCACTACAACCGAGGTAGGGTGGATGGGTGGGGCTTATATTTTGTCCTTTCCTTTTACTATACGTAGTCTTCTTTCCATAACAAGAAACTTAAAACTTGTTCAAAATTTTTGTAGGGAAATAGGTATTTTGCAATCACGCTCCGCCCCTCGGTGTGACAACGAATAAAAAAATTACTACAATCGCAATAGGGTGGGTGGGTGGGGCTTATATTTTGTCCTTTCCTTTTACTATACGTAGTCTTCTTTCCACAACAAGAAACTTAAAACTTGTTCAAAATTTTTGTAAGGAAATAGGTATTTTGCAATTACGTTCCGCCCCTCGGTGTGACAACGAATAAAAAAATCACTACAACCGAGGTAGGGTGGGTGGGTGGGTGGGGCTTATATTTTGTACTTTCCTTTTACTATACGTAGTCTTATTTTCACAACAAGAAACTTAAAACTTCTTCAAAATTTTGTTGGGAAATAGGTATTTTGCAATTGCCCCTCGGTGTGACAACGAATAAAAAATTCATCATAATTGAGATCCGGACTTTTTTTATTTACATATATTTGTAGTTGAATGTATGTTTTTAGTTTCTTGTTGGGAAAAGATTTCGTGTATTAAAAAAAACGTACGAAATATAAAACCCCGCCCACCCACCCGTTCTCAATTGTGACGAAACAAATTAACAACTGCTAATTTCCACCTAATTTATTTGGGGTTTGCCTATCGATCATTTTAGAAAAATTGAACCAAAATACGCAGGTTAGCCCACTACTAAACTTTCTGAGTAAATTTTCATTTTTATTTCAATACAATTTTTTGTCGTGATGATGTGTAACGCGATCCATAAGTGTGTAAGAGAAAGGTGTAAGGTGTGTAACCGACTAATCGAAACCATTTTCATCAATCAATAATAATCAACGAAAAACTTCACCAACAAATCAACACAGAACATCATAAACCAACATTTTCTTCTCTACGGTCAAATTGGTCAAATGTCAATGAAGGATAACTAGCGCCCTCATCAAAATGTGTCAAAATTTTGTATATCGTCCAATTTCACTATTCGGCAGGCTTTTCAAAAATTCGTTGGCTATCTATTGTAATTTTCTTTAATGAAACACAGTAAAAGTTCTGCTTTTTACCAAAAAAGCCGTTGTTATGGTTGATCGATACCAATTTTGTCGATTTTGAGAATTCAGAAAAAATATGACGAGAATATATTTTGTTTGTGGAGAGATGGCGCTAGTTCCTCAACGAATTTTTGAGGTTAACGGAACCAATAAAATTGTTCGCCATAAACGCAAGCTCAGTGTCACTGGTGACGTCACGCCGTTACTCTAACCTCCCTTCCACGTTAGTCGCCGTTAATGCAGACAAGGGCCACACACAAGCTCGTAAGCTTTTTAGCAAACTCAAAAAAAAAAAAATGGACAAGCAATCACACGCCTTTGCCTGCATGTCGTAGTTTCAACACAGAGATTTGTCTACAATTTCACAGAAATTTATCACTGCTGCCAAGGTGATATTTTACTGCCTGGCTCTAGGTAGGTAATTATAATTGTAATTCCATAAGAAGAATGGTTAATTTTATGTTTTTTCAACGTTTCATCAGCCTTAAAGTACGAAACAATAGATCTGCCGTTTTCATCTGTTTGCCATCTACTGTTTGCCGTCTATCGTGTGCCGTTTGTTGCTCGATTTTTATAAAACAAATAATCTCCGAAACTACTAGAATGATTGTTATTAAAGTACTTATAAAGTTACCCATCCACAATTACATAGCACTATCACCACTTTTTTAAGTAAAATATAATTAGCTATTTGATTTTAACGAAATAAACGGCAACTGTCTTCAGTCAATTCGTTCATTTGTCTTCTTTTTTTTTGGTTAATTTATATAGCATGTGTCAATAGTGAATGGTTCTTTAATAAAATAACGATCACTAGTTAAATTAATAATTTTTAAAGTTTGGTTTTGCGAAATTTTTCAGGGTGGCCGGCTTTTTTTGCCGATCAGTGTATTTGCTAATCTTGATAGTGTAGCGACGGGCGAAAAAAGCATGATATGTTTTATAACAGGTGTTCAATTGAAAAATCACTCATAGTAGCCGTTGGAATATCATTTGACAGAAAGGTCATCAAAATTTTAGGTGTAAGTAAGCAGATAAATTTTTGATCAGCTACTTAGCATGTGTACGATAACCTCAAAGCATTTACAGAATTTCAAAGAAGTTGGTTTGATAGTTCATTTAACTGCAAAATGTTGATTTTTTTTTAATTCACCAAAAATCTAAATGTCTAAAGAAAAAAATTAGAACAGATTAATAAACTATATGGATAAAAGCATACTATTTCATCAAATTTATGTCTAATTTACCTAACAAAACTTTGAAATGACGTCATCAAATGATTGGTGGGGTAATCAGTAGAGAACGGATTTCTGTCGGGCTAGGCAAGGCCAAACTCGGTACGGCTCGTACGGGATGCGAATTCATTGCGGTTACGGACTGCACTTCGTTTATTGGAGATTCCCAGTAAACACAGTTGTGATGTTGACGTGACAGGTACGTACTCACAAAAGAACAATAAGTACATTGCATGATTATGTCTTAACGATATACCTGGAACGTAAGCTATATAACTAATTAGAATAACGCTGTTTCGTTGCACTCTGCTGTTAATTCCCGTTCTCATTTACTTAGCCGTTTGATTAATAAATCGTTAATTATATTTATGGAATTAGTACCGATTAAATTCAGTGATTATCTATCACCCGCTATTGAGTCCCGGCGATCCAGCGCGTCCCCACCTATAATCGTGACGTAGCCCGACAGAAATCCGCTGTCTAGTAATCAGACAAATTTTGGTTAGCCTTTCTTGTCTACATGATATTTCTAGAAAACCTAATGCACCTAAAATTTTACGACAACAGACGACAGATAGCTGGAAACGGGAGGCCTATTTTTTCACACTTTGAAACGTTAAGAAAACATGAAATTAGCCATTTCCCAAATGGATCTTTAGATTTACTAGCTTTGTAAGAATAGTAAACTTAGTTTAACGTCACACCACATGACCTGACCATTTAAAGATGAAAATATTTCGCGTTGGTTTAATTTGTAATTATTTGTGAACTAGAATTAATCAGAAAAAATTCCAAACGCCAATCTAAATGATAATGTGTACGTAATTAACAAAATTATCTAATATCTCTATTCAAGATGGTAGATTCAGAAATTTTCTGCGACTACACTCGACCCACAGTCATCGGGAAAAAATGAAGCCGGTTTTAGACCAATTTAGGCAAAAAGTTATGAGGGTTCTAGGCCAAACCCCAAGAGTCGACAAAAAATTAGACCAATTCTAGCTCAGGTCAAACGAGGTCAAAGTGAGCCAGAATCAATCTTAATTACTACTATCGTTTTTACATTTTGAAGAATTTTAGACCAATCTATAGAAAAACAAGTGTACTTAATAAGAAAATCAACAAACTATGATGAACGACCTCGTTTTTGTTGCTTACGTCACAGATGTTAATTGTTGCTTATAAACGGCCGCAGAAGATGCGTGAACTGAGATATAGATTATTTGTTAATTTCACTAAAATCTTATACTTGGATAATTCTTACAATATGAAGTACAATCCAACAAATTCCACTTCTTTGAAAAATTATAGAAAATTTGTGTTTTCTGATAACCTTTATATAGTAAAAACCAGTGGTGTAAAAAAGGAGATGCCTTCCGCAAATATACAGACCATATGAAATGTATTCAAAGCAAATAACCAACAATTGTATTATTATCAGTGTACATGCTTAACTTGAATTGTTTATGTTTATACATCGAAGGAATATCACATCGAAATTTGTTTAATTTGAATGAGTTGTCTCCTTAAAACAGAAGACTAAAATTATTAATTAAGCCACAATGACACAAAATGTTTTCAATTTGAAAATTATTATTATTATTATTATTTTATCATAATTAAATAAAAACGTGGGTATTCTCACATTTTCTAGATAATGAGGTTCTTAATTTGATCAATAAAAAATTGATCGAAAGCTATAACAAAAAAATTATAAAATTTGAGTTTACGATTTTCGTTTTGTGATAACCTAAATATGTTTTTTCTTAATATTCGTAGCCTTCTTTTCACAATAAGAAACATAAAACATGTTTAAAATGGTAAATGTTTGTACGAAAATGTCGGCTTTGCAGTTATGGTTCGCCCCTCGGTCTGACAACGAATGAAAAATTCATCACAAATCCTTAAGACGTATAGTTTTTTTTGAACAACACAATTATTGAAAAACATGTTTCACATGGTAATCACTTGGAGAAAAATGAGGATTGCACTTAAGCTCCGCCTCCCCGACTAATGATGAATAAAAAAAACCATCACAATTGAGATAGGGCGGGTGGGCGGGGATGATATTTTATATATTTTTTTCATAATATACTTAGTGTTCTTTTCACAACAAGAAACATAAAACATATTTAAAACGATAAATGTTTGTAAGGAAATATCGATTTTACAATTATGCTCCGCCCCTTGGTAAGGTTAACATAGCACGTGCATAGAATATTTGGAGCATTTAAAAACGAATTGTTCAGTAAAATTTTGAGAAGACTTCATTAAATTCTTGGTGGGAATGTTTAGATAAATTTACGTTGTACCATTTACACGATATTTTTAAAATAGTTAAAATTTTATAATAATAATCAATACAATAATTTCGGAGATTATTTGTTTGACGAAAACACTAACGATCTGAAACCGACAGACAGACGGAAACGGAGGACCTACTTTTTCATCTTCTAGGAGCTAAGAACCGTTGAATGTTAAATGAAATTATAGATTCATCAAATAAGCCATAGTGCAGTATTTGCTTATACTTAATATAAGAGATTTTACCTTCAACATAGCTTATTGGAGATAATTTTCCCGTTTCCGTTTTCTACCTATCTGTTTGTTTTTGTTGAAGATTTATCAGGCAGCTCATTAGAACTACTGAACCGGTTACTTTGAAATTTTAAGGTATAGATCATAAAACCTTTAATTTAACTATACGTACACGGTTATTCTAAAAAAAATTGTTATTTCCATCAAAACCAATTTGGAAATTTTGCCCCCTAAATGTATTATTCAAGTTTATGAATGACTTTGTAGTGCTAATTTAGAAATTCAGAATAATGTTATCTTGATGTACGATAAGTAAAAACCAGAGGTATAAATAACATCTCTTGTCCTTTAGCACTAGGTAATAGCAATCTGAAGCTCAAGTGTTTATTTATGTTTATACATCGAAAGAATGTCACGTAGAAATTAATTTGATTTGAATGAGTTTGTCTTCTCAAAACAGGGCTAAAATTATTATTAAACCACAATCGAACAAAATGTTCTGAATATTATAATTATTATTTTGTCGTTATTATATAAAGACGTGCGTATTCTTAACATTTTCAAGAACTTGGGCTAGATTATAGCAACAAATTTAATTTTAAGTTCTGATCCAAATGATAGAGGATATATATAAAAAAAAATAGCAAACTTATAACAACATTTCTTATAATTTGTCAATACATATAGTACTTATTTTAGTTTATAAATAGAAAAATTGTTTACTTACAATTTAATAAATGTGTCAAGGTGTAGAGATTAATGTTTTGTGGCATACTTAGCTAAGTGGTTAAAATGGAAAACCATCATTACCGGATTGAGCGTTGGACTATTGTTACTTTCTATAGTGGACTTGGTGTTCATCACCATGAAGCTGAAAATTAATTACTGAATCCGGTAACATTAATCTGCTGTTAATACTGTGCGTTGCTTTATTGATTTTAGTGCAGAGCTAAATACGCATAAAAACGTTTGCTGAAATTAAACAACTGACCCGGCTGAGAACATTCCGCTGAAAAATCTTTAGAGAAAAAATAAAGGACTGAATCATTGTCTAAGACTGACGTTGTATTAACAAAGCCTGTTCTTTTTGGAACCTTAAGAGTCTTACAAGAGGAAACTTGAACAAAGCAAAGCTTTCATGTTTTCTTTATCAGCAAAGTTAAAGCGAGAAAACTTGTTTGCACCTACAGCACAGTTATCAAGCTGATCTTGTTGAATCAAATTAATTGATAATTTTTAAATTGAATAATAACAAAGTCAAAATAAATTTCTTTGGTGTAAAGACTTCTACCCATTCTTCAGTCCTTTTCATCTCACGCTACACTGGTTTTAGATGCAATCAAACAAATGAAATTGTAGCGAATTCATGGACCATTGCTTGCGACAGTTTTCTCTTGAATCACATCTTTAAATCAATTTGCTGCTTATTTAGACAAACCGACGAGATACGTTCTCCAATTTAAAATAAAACAAAAGCCGATCTTAAAGGATTAATTAAAAAACTCTACATTAATTATTGTCTAATGAAAGTGCAGCTGTAAATAAGAAACTGGAGCATTTTATTTCGAAAAAAATCCTTGCGGATCACGCACAACCAAATTTATTTATTAATCTACTTAATTTGTGGCTTCTCATTAAAATTAAAACAATTAGTTAATGAATTGTTCCCTCCTGAACTAAAAAGGAAAGGGTAGCGGATAAGATGATACGATTATTTACTCTTTTTAAATTTAAACGTTTTTAAATGGTCTCACTGACATTCTAACGATACTTTAATATCACGCTCATAAAAATTTAATAAAAAATATGAAAATAAATTCACAAATATTACACTTTGTTGAAAAAAAATAAATTTATACGATTTGAAAATTACCATAGCGTAGTTACATGAACGTAAGTTGTTCAGTACCGTCAAAAATTCATAGCCATTTCAATCAAGTGTGTTTAAAGACGCGGTATTATATCTTTTTTTACTTGAGGAAAATTGTTCGGCAAACAGCCGCACTAGAGAGTACTCAAGTTAATACATTGTCTCCTTAATTTCTTATCTGAGCGATGGCTGTGAAACCGATCAATCTTTTATTCATTTATTCAAGAATTCGTGCAGGGTAAAAGCAACTTTAATCGCATTTAGATCTTTTGTGGTTGTTTGAGATTATCGCAATAGTTTTAAAATGTTCTTTCAAGTCGATTATAAACTTATAAACTTTATTACGAAAACAAACAGCCGCTGAAATTTTTTTATTTGAAGTTTGGTCGGTTTTGGTTTTAATAACCTTTTTTTTAATAATTTAGGCAAAATAATCTTCGGACGAGTTATAAGTACGTAATTATAGATGGTAACTTTAGTTAAAAAATATTAAAGTTTAAATACATTTTTATGAAAATTGTAAACAATCAATAACTATTAGCAGCTGAAATTAGTTAAAATAGTCCACTATGACCACAATGAAACTATTTAAAGCTGATTACGGTTTTAATATTAATGTTATGCACATGAACTATTTTTTTAATTGATGATAACCTTACCCCAAAAATTATTCCTTTAAATAAATAATTCTTTATAATTTGTTAACTGCGCAAACGAACTCTCAGAAATCAAAAACTAGTAGAATTATAATTTACATACTAAAATTAATCCATTTTCCCCACTAAATGTCAGAGGCAAAGATTATTAAATACTAAACATTGCTAACACGCTTGCATATATCTTCCTACTGTTTTACTGCCCACTTGTTCTTTAGAAAATTATAGCTGTTTCCAGTACAGTAGTTCAATACCGACGTATTTTAATTTATTTCAATATTTGGAATAACATGATTGAATGAAACAACATTAATGGAAACATTTGTTTGTAATTTAAATAAATTAATTAAATTATGTCCACAAATTCCAATATAATTTAGTTTTTGCATGCAATTTTCACAATATAACTTTGTTTTCAGTATCATGTGCAATCATTGATCAAACTTTTAATTTCCCGCTGATATTTAATTTTTAATTTTCTGTTATTCTATAACTTGTACAATCTAATTTGGTCGTCGGCAGTCTTTGTTAGGTTAGTATCCCATCATTTAAAGAACAAAAAATCGTCTAGTAAGCCATGAAATTTATTTTTAAAATAATGCTGTTAGCATCACAGCTGTTTGATGGTGTATTTAATATTCGTTTAACCATAACTGTCAAATCGAGCAAGAAACGGGTTGGTGTTGCCAACATATTTTTTTTTAACATCAAATTTCAATGGGTACTAGACGACTTTTTTTCTACCAGTATTTATTATTACAACTGATGACATAAAGCCTTCATTGGTGTGGCGTTGGTGTAAACAATATATTTCAACCTGAAAAATAATCATTTATCTATTATAGAGGACACGTTCTAACAGAAAATAGGGTATTAAATTCTATGACTGATGACAAACAGTTAAACAAATATGAAACCACAGTCAAAAATTAGTTGCTATTTTTACTATTGCAGACAATATTTCCCGACATAAATACCGGGTTTCTATAAATGATTATAGGGCGAAGTAGGTCATGGATGTGTGCCGCCTATCAGTTTATGCGAATGTTACTAAATTCACGACAGATATCAGGCGCATCTGTATAATTGGTTGCCTAAATTCTTCATATGTCAAAAAAATCTAATTCATTACAATAAAAAGAAAAAAA
Organism: Zophobas morio; assembly: GCF_036711695.1. Classification (NCBI taxonomy): domain Eukaryota; kingdom Metazoa; phylum Arthropoda; class Insecta; order Coleoptera; family Tenebrionidae; genus Zophobas; species Zophobas morio. The sequence continues at coordinate 14,773,157 of NW_026972107.1, forward strand.
AATATTTTAGTTAAACTTCAGAATGAATGTTGAAAATGTTCACCTTATGTTCACTCTCTTCTTAATTTCAAAATGTTTTGTAACATCCTTTCGTCAATGCTTTGGACCCATTGTTCAATTTCATGTTGCAACAGGAACTCCTGACCGCTGAGGCAATTTTCTCAAAAATGTTTGTGGATTCTGATCGAGTCATCTCAAATCCACCAGACGTTCCTCAGATATCGAAGGTCTTCCAGATTTCCCTTTGTTGACACTGCCAGTTCGACACCTCAAATGATCAACAACTTCCTCAGATACTGAACGGAGGAGATTTCAATTTGTTGAGATTGTCAAAGTTTATTTCGATAGAACTTCCTTCACGCCTGAAGTACAGTCCAACAAATCCCACACTTCTTTGAAAAATTATAAAATTGGATCTTGAGATTTTGTTTGGTGATAATCTCTATAAAGTAAAATCCAATAGCGTAAATAACACCTGCGCCGTGAGGGCGCAAATTTCAAGAAAGCGCGATCCGCACAAGTGCGGTCAATATTAAATACATATATTTAAAGCAGATAATCAACGGGAAAAAATGTCCTCCCAGTAATAATAATATGCTCAACTTCGAGTGTTTACGTTTATACTACCAAAAAACCTCGAAGAATAGCACGTGTACATACCAAGCATTAGTGGCCGCATGCATTTGAAGGAAAATGAAATGTGATTGATTTTTTTCTTCTTAAAAGAGAGGAGGGAACGTTTTACTGAATTAAACTACAATGGAACAAAACGGTCGGAATAATATTTTGTGTGAGGGACACTTATTATGATAAATATTGTTTCATTATTATTGAACATAGGCGAGCGCGACATTATCGTAATTTTTGGTCCGTTCTCGATGTTATAAAAAAAAATAGAAATATTGTAAGCTCGAACTGCTGATCTTTCATCTACTAAACTCCCTCCACAGAAGCGTTAGGTTGGTCTACGTATAATGTGACTTAGAAACAAGGAGGTTGAAACAATAACAATTATAACAATAAACAAACAGGGCGGATTCATAAAGCACAAGTGTAGGAACATACTACTTTTTGAAATTTAAGTTGTGTTTATTATACAAAATTTTGAGGCGATGTCATCAGTTGTTGAAATTCCTAATATACGTACCAACTTTGACAGCAATCAATCGAATAGTTTCGGAGATTATATCTATCTGATAAAGATCGCGACAGATGGAAACGAGAGATCTATTTTTTCGTACTTTACGGGCTTTGAAACGTCGAAAAGATATAAAAATATCCAGTCCCCTATTGGACTCTATTACAATACTTCCTTAGCTTACGCCCGTGAAATATAAACCCTAGAATCAGTGTCAATGTTTCCATTTTTAGCTACGATAGTCAATATACAACACATTAAATTCTGTGGTAAACTCACAACTGAAATTTCTTGGAAAAAATCTTTCTTTGTTAAACTATGGATTTTCTAAAATATGATATTCGTTTAAAATTTTACCTTAGCGGTTGAGTAATAACTCCATCTACATTTGCGAGTGCAAGTCTCAGTCGGCAGAAATGTAATCGAAGCTTCCACAATACTATCCGGAGAGCCACGGCACATCTAGGAAACGCCATGTTCATGAAGTAGACACAACGGTACTGACGTTATTGCGAGTACTATCGTAGATTGTTGCTCCGCCGTTCGTGTGCTAATATTTTGTAATATGTGCCTTGTATTGTCAATATAAGCTTTGACTCCGTTCACGTTTCCTTTATTGCAGCAACAGGTTATGGGCCCAAAGCGCAAATAAACGGAATCGCGTGTGTTTAATTGAGTGCCGGAAATTCGTCGCGAATCGAGTTGTTACACAAGGGCAACTACGATACATGGAAGCTGCAAATACAGGCGACCTGTGGGAGTACGTGAATGGTGTATCCGTTACGATGATGGATAAATTCATTGAATGCCGCCCTCCACGTTCCCGATTTGAGAACTAAGTAATTTAATGTCCTTGAAGTCCATTTTCGGGCAACAACGCTGTGGTCGTGGACTGCAATGGAAGTGTGGAGTTATGTGAGTTCCAGGGGGCTCTACTAGGGTCACTGCACCCGAAGGAGATGATCTACACGACATCATCTTCGAAAACCACCGCGATCAGGGTGGTGTCAGAGCTCCAGGTCGTTTGAGGGTGACCGGAAGTTCACTTGGAGAAAAAACTTCAAACGAAACCCGGTGCCTACGATGTCATTCGTACAATGGATAGTCGTGCGGCCTTTGACTCGAGGGGAAGTATTAGAACACCATTTACATTTAAGAGTACGAGTCTTGGTCAGATCTTTGTCTCTATAGTAGAAGGTTCTAGAACACTGCACGAAGAACCACGGCGTACCCAAAAGAGTTGTTGTGAAGTAGACACAATGACACTGAGTACTATTGCGTTATGTCGTTCCGTCTTTTGTGTAATTAGATTTCGTGATGTATTTCCTTTGATTTTGATTTTTTAGAGAGTGGTGAAGTGACAAACTTTAGTTAATATCTTTTAATAACAATAATTTTAACGTATAATTAAAATTTAAAAGTGAGGGTCGGTAGTACTTATATATAATAAAATTGCTTTAACTACAGTGCTAGTTCACATGATCTACGAAACCAAATTTTAACGTCATTTATGACTGATGTAAGGATGCTTAGTTTATTAATAATTCCCCAAACTGACAACTGCTACATAATATTTAACAGGGTGAAAAGTCCCATGTCACCTCTACGCGCAATAAATTTATCGAGGTCTACAAGACGTTGTAAATGAAATTTATGTAACTCAAAATACCTGTTTATTAATGTATATAACATTTTATGCGTCATCTGTGTTCTAGTTTTATGAAACTTTCCCCATTTGTAACAAACAATAAACTGCACTAAGCAGGTTTAATACAACAACTATACCCAGGACTTATAGTGAGTCGTAAGAAGTGATATTACATTCACACGATGACGTGAATATTAGACGCGTTATATTAGCACATTTATTTTCTTAGTAGATTTCCACGCCTAACTAAATTATTAGAAGTCTCTTTTTTTCCTTATCCAAAGAGAGTATTAAATCTTAAATCCGTAATACCACCCTGACTTTCGCTCCGCGTCAATTGTTTACCGATAAAACTAACAAAGTAAAAAGTTCATCTCAAATCAATATGCCTTATATTTGAAGAGAATACATTTTTAACAGAATTTAAATTCAATTCCGAGTTGTTTTCTTAATGCAACCTCCTTCCATTTAAACGTAAGTAGCGAAGATTATCAACTTCCTGAAAAATTTACAGCACGGTTCTGTCGCTCCTCATTTTGTGTTGTCGTTTTCGTTTGTGTACCTCCGCGCTTTCCACCATGATTCCACAAAAACGTTTTGGGTTACCTTCTTTATTCGTTGAACTTACGTGACCATATTATATTAAGTCTTTAGGCGCATTTTTTCCAGTCACTCTTTCCATTTTGTTCCTAATGAAGTCATTACTTCAGCGACCTAGATCTCCTGTGTGTTGCGACTTTTCAAGCAATGCGTTTCGGTTGCTAAACTTTTGACTCGATTCTTTGATTTAGTATCTGTAGTCGTGGCGTGTTTTTAAAGCAACGAGACAGGAAAAATTCCAGATTAAGGGAAAATGAAAGAGAGGTATTTTTACGAGATGAAGGATTGAAATTGACTTGGAATAACATCGTTAATAACTGTCATCGGGCTGCGACAAGGGCTTGGAGAAGTCTCACAGCAGCGTATTAGATGATGCCACGAAAGGAAATCCCAAAAAGTATATAGGCTACTTATAGCTTCACTTTATATAAATATCGGAATACTGCATTTATTATTTACAAACGTAAAGGAGGAGAACTCTTTTCACATTACTGAAAGTTTAATGTACGATCTTTCTACCTTGAAGTAAAGAAAGCTAAACTAATTCTATACACTGGTCAATAATAAAGATAAAACTCATTTTAACGCATAGCTTACATTTTTGTCATTTTCATATTCCACGGAATTAAAAGAATAAAAAGGAAACTTTATTTAACAACCAAGTTGCCAGACTCAAACACTTCGTAACACTTGTATATAAGATTAACATAAATTTTCTAAGTCTGAATAAATGAAATTCAAATTATTTTAAATTATTAAATAACTGGGAAACGACCGTAACTGGATGAACTCTTGGCGAAGAATGCCAACATTTAAGCCCTTCTTTAGCATATGTAATGAGGCACTTGAGGTATTTGCAAGTTTTGCAAATGCTTTATTATTTTCTTACAGTTTATGTTTTATTCCCTATTCACAGTTCATTGAACACGACCGTGCAACTTTCCATTTCTAGCTGTGTGTCAGTCGTCTGACACCTACATTAAACTCATTATCTGTCAAACTACTTTGAAACTTAATTAAATTTTTGTCTTCACCAATTATTTGCGTTACAAATGAGATAAAAGCATTATTACCGTATAAACATGACGTTTGTTTGGTAATAAATTTGTACAAGACGTTAGTCGTGTAACTTACATGCAACGTGCAGACTTTAGCACTTTAGAACTAGGTTAAATCCAGTTTAACTGTATTAAAACGAGTACAAAATCTATTTATCCCTGTTAAGTGAGTATAGTAATTTAATCTTAAGATTACCGCACTAGTGCGCTAAATCATTATCTCAATCAAATTGAAGGAATAAGTTTAGTAAACAGTCACTAATTTTGTCGGAATCTCGGTCGACAAAAAATCTAAGCCAAAACCAATTCAGTGGTAATATTGATGTCAGGAATGCAACGGTGGCTGAAAGAACTGTTTGTTTAGTTACAAAAAACTGACACCTATTCTAGACGATAGTAGAAGAATTCCATTTTGAGAAAATGAGATGAAAATTATTGGCGCCATTTCAAAAATGTTATGGAAGTATTCTATTTAGAAAAGAGAAAAGCAAGAAAACGTAGACTGGCTGTGAAGACATAATTCAATACGAAAAGTTCCCTAGTAGAGAAAACAGGAAGAAACATTCCAAAAGAATTCCATCTGAGAACAAACAAGAACGAAAATATATGGATTTCTTTGTAAAAATCAGTTTATTGAGGAGACACCTCGTATAAGCAAATCTAAAAAATATTAATGCAGTGATAAATCACAAGTATAGACTCATCACATATATTTTGTACATTTAAGGTAGTAAAATTTTGAGGTGACATCATCAATTTTTTAGGGGGATGAGCAAATACATTTTAATTGAAAAGTTACCATGCTTATGATAACTTTAAAACATTTCCAAGATTTCAAAGCATTCGGTTTTGTAGTTCCTAATTAAATCTATAAAATAAATTCACGCATTCATTTTTTTTTTAGTTACCCTGTATAAGCAAATCCAAAGAATATGAATGGAATGATAACAAGTATAGAGTCATCATATTTTGGACATTTTAGATAGGATTTATGGGATAAGGGATAAGCAAATATATTTTGAATAAAAATTTATTATGCTTAACAAAAGTTTAAAACATCTGCAAGATTTCAAAGCATTCGGTTTGGCAGATTCAAAATTAAATTGCAAAATGTTGGTTTATAGTTTTGATTTTTTTTTTTTTCCAAAAGCCTGGACGTTTCGGACGGCAACCAGACAGACAGACAATCGGACAGATGGACACTGGCAATCTATTTCTTCGTTCATTTCTTCTGGGTCATGAAAAGTCGAGATAACGTAAAAGTAGAGAGTCGGCAGACGGAGTCGCTTACGCTCGGGAACTAAAAACATTACCTTGTGTACGTAGAACATTTCTACCAACAAATAAAAAATTAAGGAGGATTTCTGGGCAGATTTCTGATAATTACAGCAGGAAAACAGTAAAAAAATACATTCAACGAACTAGATGAAAAATTTCTGAAGAATTCCAGGTAAGAACAAGCAAAGATCTTTCTAAAAAGTTCTAGAGGTTTCCATATTTGAAGACCAAAACTAAAATTAAAAAAAACTTCGAATCTTCTCTAGCACATTTTATACGAAAAAACATTGCATCAAATACATAGAATGTTTCTACCAACAAATAAACCTTCTACTAACCAATAATCCTTGACATATGACACAAAAGAATTCCATTTAAGAACAAAGATAAAAATATATGTGATTTCTGAACTCCTAAAACAGTCAGTTGAGCTCCTTTAATGAGCATTCAAGAAAAACTTACAAAATTACAATTAGAAATTTTCTCTAGAACATTTTATTCAAAAAACATGATTCTGACTACGTAGAATATTTCTAACAACAATTAAGAAGTTAATCAAGTTAATCAAGAATTCTTGTAAAATTTCTAATAACTTGCAGCCGGAAAACAGTAAAAAAACATTCAAAGAATTCTGAAAGGAACATTCCAGAAGAATTTCGTATAAGAACAAAACATGGATAAAAATGTATGGGTCTCTGTGTAAAACTGAAGTCATAGAACAGTTAGTTGAGGTCATTTGAAGAGGTCCTATAGGTTTCCATATTTGAAAATCAGGATAAATTACATTCAAGGACTTCGAAATGGCTCTTTAGAACATTTTACACGAAAAAACATCACATCGAATACATAGAATGTTTCTATCAGCAAATAAAAGGTTAACGAAGAATTTTTGGCATATTTTCAAAAAATTACAGCAAGAAAACAGTAAAAGCACAGTTTAAGAACTGGAAAAAAATTCCATTTAAGAACAAACAAGGATAAACATCTGTGGATCTCTGTGTAAAACTGAAGTCGTAGCATAGTCAATTGACGTCTTTTTAAGAGGTCCTAGAAGTTCCCATATTTTAAAATCAGAAGTGGTACATTCAAGAAAATTTTCGAAATGATAACTAGACATATTTTCTAGAACATTTTATTCAATAAAAACAAGACCCTGAGTAGTTGAATATTTGTCGCAACAAATAAAGGGTTAAGGAAATTTAAAAAAAATACAACAAGAAAACAGTAAAAATCACGTACAAAGAACTGGAAAAAATACTCTAGAACAATATCAGATAAGAACAAATAAACACAGAAATCTATGAGAATGAATTATAAATCTTATCTAGAACGTTTTATACGAAAAAACGTTACATTGACTGCACAAAATATTTCTACCGACAAATTAGGGGTTAACGAAGAATTTATGTTTTTTTTAATTACAGCAGGAAGAAAACATTAAAAAAACTGGAACCAAATTTCAATAGAAAAACAAACAAAAGTAAAAATATCAGGATTTCTGTGTAAGAATGAGAATACAGAACAGTCAATTGAGATCATTTGAAGAGGTTCTAAAAGTTTTCATGTTTGAAAATTAAATATGACAGTCAAGTTAACTTCGAAATGGCGCTAGAAATGTTCTCTAGAACATTTTATTCAAAAAATATTATTTTCACTGTCTACGTAAAATATTTCAACCAACAAATAAGGAGTTAACGAACAATTCTTGTCAAATTACAGGAAATATTTTTTAAAAATTACAGGAAGAAAACAGTAAAAATCAAAATTCCAAAAGAATTCCGATGAATAACAAAGCTAGAATAGAAATCAATGAATTTCTATGTAAGACTGAAGCCATAGAGCAGTCAGTTGAGATCCTTTGATGATTGAAGAGATCTTAATAGTTTCCACATTTGAAAACCAGAAAGGACATTAAACAAAAACTTTGAAATGGTAATTGTAAATCTTCTCTAGAATATTTTATCCAAAAAAACAAGACGTTAACTATGTTGAACATTTATTTTCTGCCAACAAATAAAAGGTTAACGAAAAATTTTTGCCAGCAGGAAAAGGATAAAACCACATTCAAAGAACCGAAAAAACATTCCAGAAAATGTTAATATATTTTGAGAGAAAGATAGAAATGTATGGATTTCTGTGTAAAACTGAATCAAAGAACAGTCAGTTGAGGTCATTTGAATAGGTTCTACATGTTTCCATATTTGGAGATCAGAAATGGGTTCAAAAACTTCGAAATGGTTCTTAGAAATCTTCTTTAGAACATTTCACACGAAAAAACATCGCATAGAATACATAGAATGTTTCTACCGGCAAATAAAAAGTTAACGAAGATTTCTGGCATATTTTCAAAAAATTAGAACAAGAAAACAATAAAAAAACAGCTTAAGAACTGGGAGAAAGTTAAAAAAAAAATCCATTTAAGAACAAAGACAGACATGAGTCTCTATGTAAAACTGAAGTCATAAAGCAGTTGGTTGAGGTCTTTTGAACAGGTCCTTTAAGTTCCCATATTGGAAAACCAAAAGTGGCGCATTCAAGAAAAACTTCGAAATGGTAACTGGATATCTGTTCTAGAATATTTTATTAAAAAAAATATGACCTTGACAAGATTTCTAGCAACAAATACAAGCTTAACTAAGCATTCTTGGCAAATTTTTAAAAAACTACAACACCAAAACAACAAAAATCAGGTTCAAAGAACTGGAAGGAACATTCTAGAAGAATAAATAGAGACAGAAATGTATGACAATGATAATTAGGAATCTTATTTAGAACGTTTTATACGAAAACATATTGCATTGACTGCGCAAAATATTTCTACAGACAAATTAAGGGTTTACGAAGAATTTTTTGATTTTTTTTTAATTACAGTAAGAAAACAATAGAAAATACCTTAGAAAAAACTAGAAGAAACATTCCAGCAAATTTCAATGTAAGCACGAACACAGATAGAAATATCGGGATTTGTGTATAAGTATGAAGATATAGAACAGTCAATTGAAATTATTTGAAGGGGTCTTAGAAGTTTTCATATTTAAAAATTAGAAATTAAGAAAAACTTTGAAATGACAATAGAAATATTATTTTCACTGCATACGTAAAATATTTCAACCAACAAATAAAGAGTAACCGAAGAATTCTTGTCAAATTTCTAAAAACTTACAACAGGAAAACAATAAAAAACACGTTCAAAGAACAAAAAGAAACAATATTTGGATTTTTGCGTAAGTCATAGAACAGTCATTTGAAAAGGTCCTAGATGTTTTGAAGATCAGAAATGGCATTCACGAACTTCGAAATGCCACTTAGAAATTTTCTCTAGAACAATTTGTACGAAAAAACATTACAATAAATACATAGAATGTTTCTACCAACAAACAAAAGATTAACGAACAATTCTTAGCATATTTAAAAAAAATTACAGCAAGAAAACAGTAAAAACCAAAATTTCAAAAGAAGTCCGATTAATAACAAACAAAGCTAGAAATCAATGGATTTCTGTGTAAGACTGAAGCCATAGATCAGTCAGGTCAGGTCAGGTCCTTTGAAGATTGAAGAGATCTTAAAAGTTTCCATATTTGAAAACCATAAGGGACATTCAAGAAAACTTTGAAATGGTAATTGGAAATCTTCTATAGAATATTTTATTCGAAAAACATGAACATGACTATGTTGAACATTTATTTTGTACCAACAAATAAAGGGATAACGAAGAATTTTTGGCAGATTTTTCAAAAATTACAGCAGGAAGACAATAAAAACCACATTCAAAGAACCGAAAAAAACATTCCAGAAAATTTTAATATAAGAACAGAAAAAGATAGAAATGTGTGGATTTCTGTGTAAAACTAAAGTCAATTGAGGTCCTGTCCTTTGAAGAGGTCCTAGAAGTATTCAAAACTTGAAGACCAGAAATTATCTTCTAGAAAAACTTCGAAATGACGTTTACTAACAAATAAAGAGTAAGAATTCCTGGAAAATATTTAAAAATTACAACAGGAAAACAGTAAAAAAACACATCCAAAGAACTGGAAGAAACATGCTAGAAAAAATCCATACGAGAACAAACAAAGATAAAAGTATATGAACTTCTGGCTAAAACTGAAGACACAATAGTCAGTTTTATAACTTTCGAGTCCTAGAAGTTTTTATACTTGAAAACCAAGAAAAACATTACCTTGACTACGTCGAACATTTATACCAACAAATACGGGGTAAAAGAAGAAGAAGCGTCAGAAAACACAGGGTGGTATTTATTTATGAACTCAGTCAACAGTTTGCAAGAAAAATCTTCTACATTAAGTTGCAGAGATGGAAACGTAGGATTGGTACATTTCTAATAGCTTTCCTATTTACATTTCAAAGGGCTGAATGTAAATTACAATAAACAATGCGATTTGTGGCGTTGATCTATAAAATGAAACAATGTAAACTAAAATAGACAAAATGCAAAACAAATGATCAATCGAATAAAAAAGAACAAAAAAAATGGAAACTGCAAAAACTAAAAACACTGAAAAAAGTAAAATTTTTTATATAATGGAAGAAAAGAACCCAATAAGACAGCAAGTTGATCATAAACGTGAAAATTTAGAGAAAATCTCAACGAATGATGAACTATGCTTTAAATAAATGAAGAACAGTTTGGCCAAACTAGAGTTACGTTTTTCAAATGAAGAAAGTAAAGTCCTAAAGTGAAAACTGACGTTAAAGCAAGAGGTTTCGACTTTTAAATATGTATGTAATGTGTCTACTAACAAATTATGAGGTTTATCTATAATTTACAATCTGTATCTTTATCTTCCTCAGTTTTACAAGATAGTGATCAACGACAACAGATTTGGTATTACAACTGGAGAAAAATATAACAGAAATGTCAAAAAAAAAGAGAAAACCGCAAAAAATAAAAAATAAGAGGAAACCAGATTAGAACTAATTTACGAAACCGTAACTAGTTCAAGAAAAGAAACGGAAAACAAAGAAACGTTTGAAACAAGATTTGATGCTGAAAAAAGTCCATTAGTACATATGTAGTAGTGGACTTAGGAAAAGAAGAGACCCATCGTAAAACATCAAAGAAATCACATATAACTAGTTATCCCGTTAATGGCTAATGGTAATGAGTTTCCACCGATATCACTACCCAGCGGAGAATCAAAGGGTTAATTGCCAAATGTACGACAACCACAGATTTTGTTACAAACACGCCGCCGCAATTTCAAATTTAAATGATCACACTGTAGAATAAAACATTCGCTAGCGAAATGTCGAGTAGAGTAAGCAGAAGTCAGCACATTTCAGTTTGTATTAGAGCCTACGAGACCTTAAGTTAGACGGTGCCAACGATCTAATTATTATTATTAAACGAAGTTCCAAATTTGCATTTATGTGGGGTAAGATTGAGCCCTTGAGTTACACAGTCAAACGCTTCAGTTCTGAGAAGCGTGTGTGTCAATAGCGCTGCTATAGAAAATCAATGTCCATTACAGAATAGGCATTAATACTCCTTGACAGTTTCCGGTTATCTTGTTATCAGGCGTGTAAAACAGGCGAAATACACACAACCACATAAATTTTCAGGATGAAATGGAGCTTTGCAAATGTAATAATTTATAGCTTTGACTTGAGAAATGTGAAACACAAACAAGTGGATTAAATTATAAAGCAGAACTGTTTCATAAAACGGGTTGTGTCGCCTTTAACAGCACCTAAAAGTCGGTTAAACTTCATGAAAACTGTCTCGTCAAAACCCGTAAATAGATTATGGTGGCACTTAAAAGAGAGTTTTTCGGTCGACTCATAACGTTAGGATAAGAAGCTTAACTTTTACTCCTCGTTGCAGCAATTAAAATTATTACCCCAAAAGCCCAACGAGTTCTTAAATAAGATATCCATTTTTAGGCAAGGGAAAGGTTTGCTAAAACGGCAAAACGATGTTCTGAAACGAAATAAACAAGAGAAGTTAGGTGAAACTAAACACCTCAAAGTTGCTAGTTTTTTCAGATTATTATCAATCGAAAATTAAATTTTTCACCAAAAATGTGAGAACGCCCTAAATATAACATTTCGAACATATTGATGTTTATTACGTACGTATAACGTAGCTCCTTTGAAAATGAAATGCTGCCCTGGATGATGTTGTTTACATTATATTTGTAAATTTGTAATTTTTTAGATTATTTTTGCCTGTGTATTTTTTAATTAAAAATCTAACTCGTTTTTAATTATTTTGTGTACTCGTAATTGCATAATTGAATGAAAAACATGAATTAATTAATATTTCCATAGCTGTCAAAACCTAAATTTCGCATAGTTGAAAACTAACAAACGTTATGGTTTAAATAATATTTGTAAACAAGTAACACAGAAAAAAATTTATTCGAATCCTACATCACTGAGTGCCATTTTAATTTTAAATGTTTGGCTGTGGATCATGAAATGGTAAAATAAACACGGTATTTACTAACAAATACTAACATTAAAAAAATCGTAGTATTTACTAACAAATACTAACATTAAAAAAATCGTGATTTTTTTGACCAGCTATGTAAAGGTGTCCATTTGTTAATAATTAAAGTAAAATGAAACTTAATTAGAATCATCAACAAATTTAATGATTAATTTATGTATTTATTTTTAAGTCGTTACAAAATGCCTTAGTGCAATTAAAACAGCTTTTACTACACGCTTAAAACCTCAGTGTAACAAATCTCGTGAAAATTCAAACAAGTGAACTATCGGATAAACTATCGAGGAAATTTGTTTGAATAAAAAACGTAGAAAAGCAGTGGGTTTTCCGCAATGTAAATTATTTACTGACGAAGCAACAAAGTTTAAAGTTAAGAAGTTACTTTTGTTTAGGGTAGTTCTGTCAGGCGTCGATTTATAGTTAGATATCGGACCTCTGAGACGAGGGTTTCGCCCCGACATGAATTTTTCATGGGGGCCATAGCCATCGCCTTACAACCTAAAGACAAATTAAGATATATCCGTCTTTTGACTAAATTTATATGCCCACGTCTACCAGCACTTTTCCGCAGTTTATTTAGTTTCATGCAACAGTTATGGATCATCCTTTCTGGGCTAATTTTTACGTGATCAAAGAAATACCTGCACCTGACGGCAACAGAAAATTGCCGGCAGATAACCGTTTAAAAGCTGTTAGCGCTCAAAGACCTCGCGTTCAAATTTGTTCGGATTTTTCTAAACAAACTTCTACCAATCGATACCAGATTTAATCTTCGACGTGTTAATTAAATATTTATATATTTAATACGTCGACTTAAATTAGGCTTGCCGCACTCACCAACATGTAATTTAATTTTGTGATTCCCATAACACTATCCATTAACAAGGGCACAAAAGCGAAGACGTCACCAAACTTAATTCAATGTAAATACAATTATCATATCCCTTAACCATTACCAACAAACACGACATAGCTGATTTAGTGAAATAAGTGGAAATTCAAAGGGGAATCCCTGAAAAATACATCTGAAAAGAACGGTAATTCGATACAAAGATGAAAGCTTTCCTTGGAAAATGTCGAATAAAGAAAATGAAATTATATACAAAAAGTATAACACGGAGAATGCATAACAAGTAGATAATAATCGAAATGGAAATTTAGACCTAAAAGGCTGAAAATAAAAATCATTAATAAAAGCGTTCAGACTTTCAACCAGAGAGGCGATATTAATATAGTCGCACATGAGGTGGCACAGATATAACTCGCTTTTCTGACATAAAGTTTTAACTATGTATTTCAAATGTAGATGTATACTGAAACATATGATTTAATTTTCAACATACCACTCCGACTTTCGATAGTCATTGAATTAAAAAATTAAGTTTTCCAACTGACTAACAGAATGAATTATGGGTTCATAGCAGGTTCGTTAAAAAGTGATATGCGCTTAATTGGGAAAAAACGCTTTAAAAAAATTATCCCTTGTGAAGCGACTAGAAGCGATCGATAGACCTTCTAAATTAACCCACTAGTTGAAATTTAGTCTAAAAATACACCTTCCCTTGCAAAATTGAGTTTATCTCGTATTATTGATTTACTACGGTTTAACATTTTCAAATTCGCGGAACACAGACATGGTCATTATTAAAATATGAAATATAAAATCGAAAAGGGGCATTCAAATGCTGACAAAATTGGTAGTTATTAAATTCCAATAATTCTATAGCGCGTTATTACATTTAATGCAGTTTTTAAAACTGAGCAACGTATTTGAACTGCTCGGGGGCAATGAATCCAGCTACCATTTAGGGACGAATTTAAAACAATTTTTATTTTATCACTAATTACAAATTATAACAATGGATGTTTCACTTTTGATATGCAGGATGTTTCATTATACTTGATTCATCAATAAAACGAAATTATTATTGTCATTGTTTGCATGTTAACTTCTGTTTTGCTTTACCATTAACATTCAAAGTTTTATCCTAATATTTCCTGATTTCATATTTTGAATCTTTAACTTCGCCCTCTGTATTTTCACAGAAAAAAATGGGCTTATACAGAATGTAGATGGAAAAAAGATCCAATGTTATGGATCTATTTCAACAAGGCGGCAAAAATGAAAAATTACTTAGATTCATGGCACACCACAATTTGTCCATATTTACTGCAAATTATATATATTTTCTTTGTCTGTTTCAATAGCACACTCTAATAAGCGAATTATGTAAAGAATACATGGGAAACCCTTTAGTTAATACTTTTTATTAATTCTGTCATCATCTTTATAATGTTCCGAATCAATGTAAATTTCTAAAGTTAGCTACACATACTCTGGCTATACCTGTTGTACCTGTGTACCTCAGCGTGTGTGACGTCATCAGTATTTGAAGGGATAAAAAAAGCAAGTAAACATAAAACTAAACAAAGGATAAAATTTAATCTGTTTTATGAGAGAAAATACCCAACATTGCAAATTTATCTCTATAAATAATAAACAAAAGATGAACGTAAAATACAGTGAAATTCGAAAATGGCTACAAATTAATGATAACATAACATCAACACAAACATAAAAAACCAGTTACGTAGACAGAACTTTGTGAAAATTTAATGTAATAATACATATTAAACATAGGTTATGAATTTACTCTCGCCCTAATTTTATTGATTCAAGCGAAAATTTTTGTTATTCCAGTTTCAGTCGAAATTTTCATTTGAGTGGCAATACATCACGTAATGAAAATCTATAGCAACCGTTAATTTAATATGTAATAACCTACACCGCAGTTTCCGTCCAAATTCGAGAACAAATCCAAGCCTTTAATTAAACCAAAATTTAAGGGCGTCGCTTCAGAATGCACAAATTACCAATGTAACTCGAATATGGCTTTATCGGAGAGATGAAAATATTAGTGCTTCAAACAGGCGGTACAACAAAACTTCAAACCAGAACAAAGAAATAAATAATTTATCCGAATGGTGGCACGGTTGAGTGAACGAAGTAAAAAGCTCTTGTTAACTAGACAGAACAAAAAGCAACAAAACCGCCAATATTACTTCTCATCCACTAGACAAATACGAAGCTTACACAAATTAATGGAAGGAATTTTTCACTACAAATTTCCGTCGAAAGCAGAGGATTTTAATCACTCGCAAAAAACAGCAGAATTCGGATGCTGAAACGCACAAAGTTTACCTGTGAAGGTGAAGTTTCCGTTTTCTTTTCTTTTATGTGTTCGTGATTGCCAGAATGTATCACAAAGATTTTTTTTTATTTTTAGGACTTGATTTTTGTTTCATCATTTATACAAAATATTTCGGGTAGTAAATCGAAACTACAAACGTCAAGGAAAAACAAATCCTTCTAATAAGTTTACACAACAATAATAATCCACAAAGTGTAACTTTATACAGGTATTGTTCATAATATTATAGCTAACAATACATTATGTTTTCGTATATCCAAATTACATCTTGTTACTTGTTACTCAGTTACCCCGGGCTAGAACCGGATGAAGATAAATGAAGTATCGATGTCTATCACAAGTTTATATCTAAAATTAATTAAGCATGGAAAAACTTCTTATAATTAATTTATTAAAACTTGTAAGCACTGTGCTCTTTTGGGGTGTGAGAACAATATGATCCTGCAATATTTACACAGAAAGACAGAAATAATGTGACATAAGTATAAATGACTGAAGCAAATTTTTGGGTTGGTAATTCTGAATTATTGGCAGTAATGTTGGTATGTCATTTCATAGTTGTCAAGTTGACATCATGTGTACCATCATAAAATTTTAAATATGTTGCCAACCTGACAAAAAATCACAAACATTAATAGTTACTCGGTACTAGCATCATTTTTTTTTTATATTTATTATATAATTAGTATTATCTGAACCCAGAACCCAGAATAGAAATAATTATATAAGTTTAATCATGTTTTCAATTTCAAGAAAACGCGACCCATAAACAAAAAATCGTAGGGAACATTTTATAATTTCATCTAGATCATAAATAATGATAACAATTTATATAAGAATCTTGTTTGTTTCATAATCATACATATTTTAGTACTAAAAGTCACTCCCCCTACACAACTGCGTAATATGTCAGAAGCATGCGTAGACCAACGGTTCTGGTTGTCACAACCTACTTTTGACGTTTCTGTAAGAAATATTGAAACTACTGTAAGACTTTTAGGCTTACAAGAAAACGTTACACATGAGAGATGCTTTCAAACGTATATGCTTACCAGCACTCGGTAAGCCTCGTGTAGAAACCTTACACTCATCCGTAAAGCACCATTTCCCGCACTTTTTCTAAAAAGTGTTGCAAAATTTACAATAAAATTCCGTTCACTCAAATTAAAGCCCGCTCCCTCATGAGAAAACTTTTTACCGAATAAAAGTAATTTTCCTTTTCATCTCATTAAAACCTCTAGGAAAATTTCTAAGAAAATCTGGGACGCACCTTTCAGGCCACCCACATCCGATACAACTGAGTTAATAAAAGCAACATCTAAAATGGGAATTACGTACCTTGAAGCGTGGGCGTCGAGACCGCGTGGCTCCCGGAATCGCAGCAAAAGCACACTACCCTTGCCGGAGACGCGCCGTCTGGGGCGGCTAAATCGGCCGCCGACAACCGACGATCGCCGCTACACAGCCACCTGTAGAAATCTCGTGCCGCCGCCAACAATAAAAAAATTCCTATCAGCTACGCGATCTGTTTACGACGACGTTAACGCAACGACGTGTTTTTCTGAGAGTCTAGACGTATGATCCGGGGGCCTTACAAGACACTTGAAAGTAGAAATGATTTTTGTTTCGGGGGCGAGACGGGGAGACGGGCATTCCGCGAATTCTCGGAAAATGTTGCCGACAAGATTTTGGGTTTAGGTGGAATTTTGTGAATAGTGGGTACAAGATAAATTCATAGTATACTGCGCCAAGAAATTAACGCAAAGCTTGATTTTCCTAAAACGAAGCTTTAATAAATTCATGTTTATGATAAGTTTTGTTGGATAGAATAAAAGTGTTAGCTTAGCACTAGTGCCACCCTTCTCTGTTTTTTTTATGACCATGTACAAGTGTTGGGTTCTGTAAAAATTTAAATGTTAAACCATGATTCATGTATATTGCTTGCTAAATCGTCCTGTTGGAATGCAAGGAATGGAAATTTCAGAAACAGCCAGAACGGTGATCATAAATTATAAATATGATAAAACTTGCCGTTATATAATCTTTTACATATTCCTCGAACAATTTTCAGAAGACTAATAACCACTTGTTCCTTTCTTCAATTTGAAAACTTGGTGGTTAAAAAGGTTTATAAAATATAAAAATCGCATTTGTCCTAAGAGAAGCTGGTTTTTTCTGGACCGGATACAATCAGTTTCAGCTTTCGATAAACCGACGCATGTTACGTGAACTGGTTTCCTGCAAATGTCATATGTAACCGAATCTAAGTTTATATACCGAGTGACTATTAATGTTTGTGATTTTTTTGTCAGGTTGGCAACCTATTTAAAATTTTAACTATGTATTACCGAAATTTTAACATTGCTACCAATAATTCAATTACCAATCCAAAAATTCTTAATTGTTGAAATTAAGAAATACAAATCCAGCTAAATTTGAAAAATATAAGATTTTATAGTGGCTTACAGATTACAGATAAGTATATATTTTGAAAATTTTTCTACTTGAAATTTATAAAATCTGAGCTATATTTCAACTTGTTTTGACAATTCTGAAAATCTTGACCCACTTGCGATATACACGGCTTATTTTACAAAATTTATAGGATTGGGTATTTTTTCCACGTTCTGATGTTTATAGCTTTAAGCAATAGACCTTTTTCCCAACTAGTAAGATAGACACCGATTCAGTAGTATCAATCAAGTGAAAAAAAATGTAATATTTATCCGCATTCAAATTTAAATTGGTAACAATGAATCTTTTAAATCAAGCACCACATTCGATTGGTGGATTTCGTGGCATTAAATTTAAAATGTAGAAGAACTGAGTTTTATTTTTCCCAGATTCTCCATTTCAAAATATGATTCAGTTAACAATCATCATTGGTTAACATTTAACATTCACTTTTTTCATAGTTTTTACTTCCCGAGCGTAAGCAAAGGAAGTATTATAATCGAGTCCGTCGGCCGACTCTCTACTTTTACGTTTTCTCGATCTTTCATGACCCCTAGAAGACGAAGAAATAGGTCTCCCATTTCCGTCTGTCCGTCCGTCTGTCCGTCCGTCTGTCCGTCCGTCCGTCTGTCCGTCTGTTGTCCCGGATTTTTATTAAACAGATAATCTCCGAAAGTACTCGACCGATTGTTGTGAAATTTTGTACTTATATTAAGAATATCATGTAGATGGTAAAACGCTAACCAAAATTTGTCTAATCATCCCCACCACTAATGCGATGACGCCACTTCAAAATTGTACATAGTAAATGGGTTTTCAATTGTATAAAATAACATAGTCCTACACATGTAGTTTACAACTCTGAATCGACTTTTCACCCGAAACGTCCAGATTTTTGGAAAAAAAATCAAAATTATAAAACAACATTTTGAAATTTAATTTTTAATCTGCTAACCCGAATGCTTTGAAATGTTGCAGATGTTTTAAGGCTATAAAGAGCATCATAAATCTTTAGTCAAAATATATTTGCTTATCCCCTCCAAAAACTTGATGACGTCAGCTCGAAAGTTTGCCGAATAAATCATATCTAAAATGTACAAAATATGATGAGCCTGTACTTGTCATTTATCACTCCATTCATATTTTTTGGATTTGCATATACAGAGTGACTCAAAAAAATTAATGAATGCGTAAATATATTTTATTGATTTAATCAGGAACTACAAAACGGAATGCTCTGACATCTTGCAGATGTTTTAAGGTTATAAAGAGCATAATAAATGTTTAGTCAAAATATATTTGCTTATCCCCTCCAAAAACTTGATGACGTCAGCTCGAAAATTTGCCGAATAAATCATATCTAAAATGTACAAAATATGATCAGTCTGTACTTGTGATCTATCACTCATTCATATTTTTTGGATTTGCATATACAGGGTGATTCAAGAAAATAAATGAAAGCGTAAATTTATTTTACTGATTTACTCAGGAACTACAAAACCGAATGCTTCGAAATCTTGAAGATATTTTAAAATTATCATAAGCATGGTAAATTTTTGATCAAAACGTATTTGGTCGTCCCCCCTAAAAAATTTATGACGTCACCACAAAATTTTGCTGAATAAATCCTATCTAAAATGTACAAAATATGGTGAGTCTCTTCTTGTGATTTATCATTCCATTCAAATTTTTTCGATTTGCATATACAGGGTGACTCAAAAAAATTAATGAATGCGTAAATTTATTTTATTGATTTAATCAGGAACTACAAAACCGAATGCTTTGAAATCTTGCAGATGTTTTACGGTTATAAAGAGCATAATAAATTTTTAGTCAAAATATATTTGGTTATCTTCTACAAAAAACTGATGACGTCAGCTCAAAAGTTTGCCGAATAAATCGTATCTAAAATGTACAAAATATGATGAGTCTGTACTTGTGATTTATCATTCCATTCATATTTTTGGATTTGCATATGCAGGGTGACTCAAAAAAATTAATGAAGGCGTGAATTTATTTTATCGATTTAATCGGGAATTACAAAACCGAATGCTTTGAAATCTTGGGAATATTTTAAAGTTATTATAAGTATGGTAAACTTTTGTTCAAAATGTATTTGTTCATCCCTCCTAAAAAAATTGATGACGTCACCCTTAAATTTTGCTGAATAAATCCTATCTAAAATGCAAAAAATATGATGAGTTTGTACTTGTGATTTATCATTCCATTCATATTTTTTAGATTTTCTTAAGAGGTGGTTCAAAAAAATTAATGAAGTCAATTTATTTTATTGATTAAATTAAAGGCAACACTTATTATTAGTATTACACCCCAAGCAACCCAATTTGGTAGACACAAAATTTGTTAAAGGAAAAACTCGGTTGAAACATAAGGGTAGCACGCTTATTTACATCGACTTTAACATTACAGACCTGCATTTGTTTTATGCGCTCACTTGGTTCCGCGAATGTGAAATAGACATGTTTATAATCAACCAATTGTGAATTTCACCGTCAAGAATTAAAATAAAACCCAATGTTTTATATAATAAGCGGAAGTCGAAGCAATAAAACCGATGGTCGTTTTGTTTACAGTTTCTCTGTTTGACTCTCACGTATGCTGTTACGCCTGTCATCTTAAATTAAGAATGTTTTCTCGATCTTTCATGACCCCTAGAAGACGAAGAAATAGGTCTCCCATTTCCGTCTGTCCGTCCGTCTGTCCGTCCGTCTGTCCGTCCGTCCGTCTGTCCGTCTGTTGTCCCGGATTTTTATTAAACAGATAATCTCCGAAAGTACTCGACCGATTGTTGTGAAATTTTGTACTTATATTAAGAATATCATGTAGATGGTAAAACGCTAACCAAAATTTGTCTAATCATCCCCACCACTAATGCGATGACGCCACTTCAAAATTGTACATAGTAAATGGGTTTTCAATTGTATAAAATAACATAGTCCTACACATGTAGTTTACAACTCTGAATCGACTTTTCACCCGAAACGTCCAGATTTTTGGAAAAAAAATCAAAATTATAAAACAACATTTTGAAATTTAATTTTTAATCTGCTAACCCGAATGCTTTGAAATGTTGCAGATGTTTTAAGGCTATAAAGAGCATCATAAATCTTTAGTCAAAATATATTTGCTTATCCCCTCCAAAAACTTGATGACGTCAGCTCGAAAGTTTGCCGAATAAATCATATCTAAAATGTACAAAATATGATGAGCCTGTACTTGTCATTTATCACTCCATTCATATTTTTTGGATTTGCATATACAGAGTGACTCAAAAAAATTAATGAATGCGTAAATATATTTTATTGATTTAATCAGGAACTACAAAACGGAATGCTCTGACATCTTGCAGATGTTTTAAGGTTATAAAGAGCATAATAAATGTTTAGTCAAAATATATTTGCTTATCCCCTCCAAAAACTTGATGACGTCAGCTCGAAAATTTGCCGAATAAATCATATCTAAAATGTACAAAATATGATCAGTCTGTACTTGTGATCTATCACTCATTCATATTTTTTGGATTTGCATATACAGGGTGATTCAAGAAAATAAATGAAAGCGTAAATTTATTTTACTGATTTACTCAGGAACTACAAAACCGAATGCTTCGAAATCTTGAAGATATTTTAAAATTATCATAAGCATGGTAAATTTTTGATCAAAACGTATTTGGTCGTCCCCCCTAAAAAATTTATGACGTCACCACAAAATTTTGCTGAATAAATCCTATCTAAAATGTACAAAATATGGTGAGTCTCTTCTTGTGATTTATCATTCCATTCAAATTTTTTCGATTTGCATATACAGGGTGACTCAAAAAAATTAATGAATGCGTAAATTTATTTTATTGATTTAATCAGGAACTACAAAACCGAATGCTTTGAAATCTTGCAGATGTTTTACGGTTATAAAGAGCATAATAAATTTTTAGTCAAAATATATTTGGTTATCTTCTACAAAAAACTGATGACGTCAGCTCAAAAGTTTGCCGAATAAATCGTATCTAAAATGTACAAAATATGATGAGTCTGTACTTGTGATTTATCATTCCATTCATATTTTTGGATTTGCATATGCAGGGTGACTCAAAAAAATTAATGAAGGCGTGAATTTATTTTATCGATTTAATCGGGAATTACAAAACCGAATGCTTTGAAATCTTGGGAATATTTTAAAGTTATTATAAGTATGGTAAACTTTTGTTCAAAATGTATTTGTTCATCCCTCCTAAAAAAATTGATGACGTCACCCTTAAATTTTGCTGAATAAATCCTATCTAAAATGCAAAAAATATGATGAGTTTGTACTTGTGATTTATCATTCCATTCATATTTTTTAGATTTTCTTAAGAGGTGGTTCAAAAAAATTAATGAAGTCAATTTATTTTATTGATTAAATTAAAGGCAACACTTATTATTAGTATTACACCCCAAGCAACCCAATTTGGTAGACACAAAATTTGTTAAAGGAAAAACTCGGTTGAAACATAAGGGTAGCACGCTTATTTACATCGACTTTAACATTACAGACCTGCATTTGTTTTATGCGCTCACTTGGTTCCGCGAATGTGAAATAGACATGTTTATAATCAACCAATTGTGAATTTCACCGTCAAGAATTAAAATAAAACCCAATGTTTTATATAATAAGCGGAAGTCGAAGCAATAAAACCGATGGTCGTTTTGTTTACAGTTTCTCTGTTTGACTCTCACGTATGCTGTTACGCCTGTCATCTTAAATTAAGAATGTTTATACATACACGATTTTCAGTTGCCTCTGATACGTATACGTGAGTAAATTGTTTCGTTATTTTATTGATTATTACAAATCAATATTCAAAACGACCCAATTCATTTTCCCGAAAATTTGAGAATATAATAATTTTATTCTTAGTATTACACTACATCTATCCCAACTGATATACGTGTCCTTGCAAAAATGTTGATGACGTCATCGCAATTTTTTTTTAAATTCCCACTACAAAAATGTAATGAGAAAAAAAACACAATAGGCATGCAGTCGTCAAGTTTCCGACAGCGAGGGAAGTACTGTCTAAACTCTTTAGACCAATTTTTTGATTATGTGTTAAATGTTTTTCAATCTGTATTTATGTTAAAAATTAAATACTACCACAAATTTA
Source organism: Zophobas morio (assembly GCF_036711695.1). Taxonomy (NCBI): domain Eukaryota; kingdom Metazoa; phylum Arthropoda; class Insecta; order Coleoptera; family Tenebrionidae; genus Zophobas; species Zophobas morio. Next base: position 14,796,175 of record NW_026972107.1, read on the forward strand.
AGTACAATGTCTGCAATTTAGACAATACTTTGGACAGGGGCGGATACAGGATTTCGTTTAGGGGAGGGGGTCAATTTTTGTGCGATTTTACCTATCTCCCAGAAATTCGTTCTAAACAAACAATTTATAACATTTTAGCTAGTATACTCTTTTTCACATAACATGGGTGACATTTGGTTGTTTTCGTTACACGTATAGTGTACAGTAGAACCTCGATAATCCTCATTAATTGGGAAAAAGGTGTTTTCGGATTAACGATTTGTTCGGATCAGCGATTTTCCCAAAAATCTGAAAGGGAATTGAATAACAACTTCATACACAATTGAAAACAAACTGCAAGAAATAAACCTTAATTTTATTAAACAAAATTAAAGAATTGTTAAGCAATAATGGATAATAGATACATTCTAAAAAAAATACTACTCCGTGACCATAAACATGCTATATTTTTGGAATCAGCACGTCGGGATATACATATATCCCTGAATGTTTTCAGAAGTTTTAAGAAACTTTTTCAAAAATGAAATTTTCCTCATGCAAATTTCGACCCATTTTCGACGATTTTCGAAATTTTACTAAATACTTTTTCTTGTAGATTTCGGGCTTCATTTCTTCGATAACTTCAACCTTTTTTCCAGAATTAGTTAATTAATTCAGTGCATTGATATATCGCAATTTTTAAAAATTTCAAAATATTCCATACAACATATGCAGAAAGATCTGGCGTCATTTTTGCAAGTAGGTGCGTGGTTCCAAATTCAGTTCGGATTAAAGAAGCATCGACTTTAAATAGCCTCTGTTCGGATTACTGGATGTTCGGATAATCGTGAATTCGGATTATAGAGGTTGTACTGTGTTTACAAAATGAAATGCGATTTCAAAATTTTGAAATTGGTCAAATTAAAGTACCTCGGTCGTGTGTGAGGGAGGGGGCATTGCACCCATAATTTGATTCATTTTACTAAATAAATTTTTCAATAACTTCTTCTTTACTATTTATTGTTAACTAAACAACAAAACTCATCGTTATAGATAGACAGTACCAAATTAATCTAAATTATTGTTTAAATTTTAGTCAGTGAAATTACAATAATCATAGAACTATTAAAAAAAATAACTGAAATATATAATAAGTATTAATTAATATAAAAAATATAATTTATTGTGAATGATAAAAGTTAACTCTGTATCACATCTGAGCACGATTAAACTTGATTTTCCCATATTTAAAATTTTATTTAAAATTCATTGTTGCCAACTTAAATTTGAGTACTGACACATATTGCAATTTTTTTCACTTGATCGTGAAGAAGGTCTATTCGTTCTTAACCTTCAAAAATGTAACTTTTAACAATTCCTATAATTTTTCCACCCTAGAGGCTCGAAAATACCAAGCAAACCTTCATATTTTAGCTAAAAATGATCTTTTTTGAGATTTATGAGTTCCGAGCTATATTTCGACTTGTTTTGAGCATTCAGAACATCTTGACACATAATTATCTGATCTAGATGGTACATAACACAGATTAACATTCGTATTTCTGTAAGTTATCGGTTTATTTATTTAAGGTATTAGTATTATTTTTAACACAATTTTTGAAGTAAGGAAAATAAATGTCTCAGATAACTTAAGTATTTTAACCTGTTTTTTAAAACTCTAAACATGCTAAAAAACTGATTTCTTATTAAGTTTAAGTTTAACCCGCAGCAATACATTTTATTTAGGGGACTTCCCAGCAGTGTTGTTCGTTAACCGCCCTTAATTTTCGAAGAACTAGTAGATACATGATCTTTTATGAAAGTTTTATTGTAAACATTTTTTTTCAGTTTCCGTGTTTTTTTTTATTATTAGTGCCATCACATTTTAAAATATATGGTATTTCAAATTTTATTTTTGTTTCTTAAGAGAACTAAATAGACACTGAAGATTCTAACAACACCATCTTTATAGCGTTAATGTCTTCAATATTTCTTCAGTTATAGTAAACCAAAATATTTAATATTAGAACTTGTAAGCTGGTTACACTGTAAGAAAAGTGTAATTTTACCGTACGTAAGGTAATAATTATTCATAATAAAGACGTGATTTTACCTTCATTTTTAAGTAAAATCAAATTTCACCTTAAAATTATGGTAAAATCATTTCTTTAATATGGGTAACTATTACAATTACGTGTGGTAAAATTATATTTTTTACAGTGTAGTAGTAATTTGTAGATTACACTTTGAAATTATTGTTGAAAAAAGGAGCTGGTTGTCAACAATTTTTGCATTTGATCTATGAATTTTTAAAATCGATAATTTATTATTTTCTTTCTGGGCTGGCCTTCCAATAATTTTTAATCGTCTCCCTTATTTAGGATTTCTTTCCCGAGTTCTAGGGATATCTAAAATGATTAACTTTTGACGTAATAAAACAACCAGAATAGCGTCAAAAGCAACTATATCCGCCATCTTGATAACGTCACAAAGAACCATAAAAGAAATAATGACTCATTATCACCCCATTACTTCATACCGTTGTTTCAAAAAATCTCGGGCAAATGAAATGGACATGAAAGTCATATTCCCATTGCTTTTCATTGACCTATAAAAACCTGATTTGCTCATCTTGCCCGAATTTTTTTGGAAATGACTGTACTACTACATTTTCCAAAAAAATTCACTGTCTTACATACTTAGTTAACAACCAAAGATTACTAGTTAAATTTACTACTTAAATTGGATTCATTATATAAAAGAAAAATCAAATCACAGATTGGTTCCCGATTTAAAATCCTTATTAATTCTCAATAGGTAAAAACAATATGAAAATTTGTTTTTAAAATAATGATGTTGCAACACCAACGCGTTCCTTGATCCTTGTCAAATCAGTTAACTGTCAATCAAATAAAGGGTCAAACGGGTCAAATACCTAGACGCAATACCAACATCATTATTTTAAAAACTAGAGGAGTTCTTTTTTTCGATCATATCCATACGGTACTATAAAAAAAAACTCGGAAATCTCTATATTACATTAACAATAATACGACATCATCGGAAAAAATCCCTCTAGTGGACCATGAAATTTATTTTTAAAATAATGGTATTGGAAAAAAATATTGGTGTTGCCAACATCATTATTATAAAAATAAATTTGATGACCTACTAGAGGAGTTTTTTTTTCATCATATGGTTAACTCCTGGGTTGATATTCCAAGATCGGCAGTCTTTAGTTTGTCTAGGGCTCACAAAATTGGAGACAGATGTTTCTAATTTAATTAATTTTTCAGTTATGTTTTTCTGCACCAATGAAAAAGAAAGAAATTAGGGTTGGCTACAATTTCTAAAGTTCAATTAATAATACGTTGCTACAAATGTGATTTCGTGTTCTTAATTTCGCCATCGCCATATTGTGAAGAACATCGAATTTCAGTGGAACTGTAACCACCACTGTGTTTTTTTTTTAATTTTGCAAAAATTTAGTACTCCTTTAGTAATTAGGTAGGTATTACTTAAAAAAAAAATGGATGAGTCCTAACAATTCCACGTCTTAAAAACTATAAACTACAAACATGTTCGAAACATGTAAAATATCCACCTATTATTCTTTTCGTTATTGATATAATAAATACACATTGTTGCTATGAGTTTCCACTTTTAGAGTGGATTATCACTTGTTAGCACAATTAATTCTGTACAATCCTAAAACAAGTTTAATTTATTTATAACAAACCGAATGCAATGCTTATTCTTTTTTGTTTAAAAAACAATCCTGGTATTCTTGGTGTAAATATTTTATTAACTTAAAACTGAGAGATTCTGACGTAGTAATTTTATTAGATTACCAATCCAACTACTGGTTTGTTGTTAGGAAAATTTGGTAACGACCGAAAGTTGATATCCCGTACAACCTACTTCGCCGGCGAGCCAACCCGACGACAAAGTTCAGATCCCAAAGTGAGTTAATATTATTAACCCCAAAACATGTTGATGTTCCACAAAACACTCGGAACGTTCGCAGATTAGAACTGCCAACTGAAGGTTTACAATTACGCCCAACTCCAACCAACTTTTTTTATTCCATTGTATTTATTCAATTATTGTAAAAAAAATGGTAACTTTAATTCGTGATTTTAAAAAATCAACTACAAACTCATTTAAAAAGGCAAAATTTTAAAATAATACCTACCTGCATATGTTACTAAGCTGCGGTTTTTACTGTTGTCAAAAATTTTACTTACATTTTCTTTTACCACTTTTGTAACCAGTTTTATAATTTTAGCAAAACGAAAGTTATGTTACACTATTACACATAGTTTTCCGTGCGGCAAAGTTCCACTTCGCCTACTAGTACCATAAACCACTCTTTATCGCACGAATGCTGGTTTAAATGCGTTTTGTGTATGTGGTGTTTCGCCGGCATTGTAAACAGTGAATAAAAAGACGAAATGACATTAATATATCTTTATTATAATTTATACAGCTTACAAATTGATTATCAGACAATCAATTAAATGCACATAACAAAATAGATAAATATTTTTATTTCATGTACTATAATTTCATCAATATACATCTATGTATGTTTATACTGAATGTCTATTGTATAGGTACAACATTATTCTGTCGATATAGCCCTACTTATCACATGCAATCAAAAAGAGTAAGAAAAACAATGACTTTAATATATAAATTTGTTAACCTCCAGACTGTATGGTGTCATAATTAACCTGATTATTTTAAACTTTGATCACATGTGACTATACACAGTGATCTATAACACCAAGAGATCATTCCTCAAATCTTAATGTTAATAGAACCCTTGTATAAAACACCAACTATGTGCGTAAATACACTCTATACTTGATTGATTATAGATTCTATAAAAACAACAAAACGATTTCGTTCAAGACGTAACTACACATTCGAAACCGCATTACAACTGTAACATGTACAAATCATAAAAGAAGTCTTAAATAAAACCCAATTAAATAATTAACTAACAATATATATCGATCACTAAAACATGATAAAAGTCTAACAATTAAGAGCAAGTTGTCCCACACTTCAACAGTATCCAACAATAACTACTGTCTTTTTAACGAACAACTGCCCTTAAATAAATTGAAAAACTTGAAAAAGTTTTCATTTTGAACTATAGGGAGAAATACACAGTATTATTCGCCCCCTGAACAATTTGTCAATCACTTATAATGCGCCGATATTTTTTAGTAGGGGGCTGAATATCATCATCGTCGAAATGTTCATAAGCGTATTCTGGCAGGAACTTTTCTAACTGTTCGTCGAAGAACTTTTCCAAAGTTTTTGCATCGGCGTATACTTGAGAATCCTCCTTAAAAATCAAGCAATCAACGCACATCTCGCAACATATCTCTAATACTTACAGGGTTGTACGTATATGCGTTTTTAAACATTAATCGTACGTCTTTGATTAACTGCTCCATGCAGGTATAATGGTCAGGTGATGCCCAGTTCAACTTTTGGCGGATACTGTCCAGAGCGATCGGACTTTTGATAATTGAGTGGTATTCCTCGTTCTGGAAATGGATTACTGAAGAATTTGCGGACACCTGGATGCGCTTACCTCTGGTCCTATAACTTCTCTAAAAGGCAAACTAGGGTCATACTGACAGTATAATTCGAGAACTATGCGTTCGGCTATTTTCTTGTCTTTCTCACTCAGTTCCCCTTCTTTTTTATCGTTTGACAGGTGTTCGGAGAGATCAGAAAAGTTTGTACATAGCAAACACTGCCAAGTGTCGTTTTCCCTTAAAAAGAATACATATTTCGCATTATTTTTAAATAAAAATGTAAATTTATTTCATATTATTAAATTAAATTCTAACAACAAGTAATAATAACTTTAAATTTATATTAATATATTCATTTTTTTGTATAATTTTTGGTAATCTTACTAAGTTGTAAATAAATTTACAGTTATTGATAATTCTAAAATCATACCACACTAAAACAAACCTACACAAAAAAAAAACTTACAAAACAAATATATTTCCAATATTTTCTACCCGCCTACCAGATACTATTCTTTTTAAAAATTAACCGACACGTATACGTATATCAGAAGCAGTTAATATATATAAAATTTGACGACAATCCGTCCGGTAGTTTCGAACATTATGTCGGATGGACCCTACTGCAATTGTGTAAAAAATGAGTGCATTTAGCCAACTTAAGCCACTTCTATAAATGGGGTAATTTTAAATATATGTTATGAACTCTATATCGCACTAGTGGGATAATGTGACTAATTATTTCACTCTAATGTTTGGGCTAAACAAAATTTATCTCGTTCAGGCATCTGCAATACTGTTTTTTTAATAAATCCCTGTGATGCAAGGTGATTATTTTTATAATCACTTATAAATTTCAAAACCAACTTGATGTACAATCTTTTGATTGATCTACTAATATCTAGTGATCTTCGCCTGTCACAAATGTCAATTAATCTTAGAGTGATACATTTTCCAGGCCCACTTAATGTAGGATATTTTGTAATTATCTGTGCAATAATCAATTTATTATCTCTGCATTATGTTTTTTTTAATACCGAGTAGCTATTAATAGTTGTAATTTTTGTCAAATTGGCAACATATTTAAAATTTTATGATAGTATACCGTTCACAATTGTTTCAAATTCCTGCTATCTACGAAAATCTGACAGTTTAGTTAAGAGCATTGTGATTTGTCATAATAAATTTATTTTAGGTTATACTTAATCGATAACGATAGAGCATTGATGCATTAAATTAATGACAGAATTAACAACACGACCAATATGTAAAAAGGAACGTCATATAACAGGATCTGACGGTAACCTAACAAAAAAATATCTTGGCCTACTGCGTGTTTAAAATGATCACGAACGCAATATACCACCGTTGCTGCCAATAACTCAGGATTTCCAGCAAAAATTTTTCTTTCAATCATTAAGTCACCCGGTATAAATTACTAATGCAATAAATTCAATAAACTAATATTTAACAAAAATACTGAAAGAAATCAATCAGTTTTATTCATATTAATTTTTAGACAGTGTTGTTGGTGACGTCTTCGACTTTTTATAAGGATTTTTTTTTAAATAGGATAACATACAGGGTGAGTTACTAGATCTCATTAATTATTTATTAGAGATTCAAAAATGGCAAAGACCAAAGTTGTACGGTTCTTTGAGGACTATAGTCTAAAATTATTTTTAACTACACAGTGTTCTGTTTTTAAGATGTTCACATTTTTGGTAATGAAAAGCTTCACAAAAAAAAATCACAATAGGACTATTTTTAAAATCAGCCTTACAATGTTTCGTAGAAGGATAAACAGAGGTCTGCGCTTTGTTGTAGTGTCAGTTAATCAAATTTTAATATACCGAGGAAAAATTCTAAACATTACAATTTTCAAATATCAATATTTCAGTTTTTTCAAATACAACACCCTGTATTTGATTACTGTATCTTACTCTATTTTTTTGTTCTCATTCTTTTAACATGTCGAAATGTATCTTAAAAAAAATTGATCCAAGGTTACTTCGACAGAACTTCCCTCGCTGTTGAAGAACAGTCCAACAAATTCCGCTTCTTTAAAGAATTATAAAAAATGTTTGTTTTCTGATAACCTTTATACAGTACGTCAATTTGACGTTCACTTACAGAAACAAAATATTGATGTAGACCAATAAATCAAAAAACTCTAAAAATTCGCCACACTTGTCCAGTTCATCGTAAACAATTTTTAAGTTTTTTGTTATTTATTATCTATCTCTCCACAAAATATTGTAACACAGATTTTAAAAATAACTCCATTTCGGTCTTTTTGAGAACCCTTCTATTGTTAAAAAAATTCAAGAAAATTAAAATAACGTGGCACCGTCGCATCAGAATTTCAAGAATAAACAGAGATTGTAAAGCCTGGGAAGAGGTCAATCAAAATATCTAAAAATGTATAGGGTATTTCATTAAAAAAAAACTAAGTTGGATATTGTACAGCTAAAAATAATTTTAAAGTATAGTCCTCAAAGAACCGTACAATTTCTTCTATTTCTAATAATGAATGATATATTAAGGAACGCGCGCTTAGTGACTTACCCTGTATATATGCATCTTTAAGCCGTACTGTCAAACACTTTTGAAATAACCATAAATTTAAAACCTGCACAGATAAAAAAAAATACATTTTTGCTATCCTTAACTCTCCAGGGATCAATTTATAAAAAACAAATAAAAAATTAATCCTTGTTAAATAGTAGATGATGCACTAGGCTTGACCTTGAATATCTAGATTGTTCAATTTGGTCGTACGATCAATTAATCGCATAATTAAGACAACAACGCTTTTATAAATCGGAACCGAAGTCTCCAAATTACATTAATTGTGATACTTTTAAATGTAATTCCAACATCTGGTGGCCTTTTGAGGCATGTCCTCAATTAATTTCACAGAAAAGTGCTACGTAAAAATGACGTCACCAATTTTTAACAGGGAAATAATAGATTAAGTATGAAATGAGCAATGTAACAAAAATCCATCCACTGTTTAATATCTTGGGTAAATTATTTTTTTAAGGCAACTCAATTTAAAATAGCTTACTTAACAAAATGTTTAAGAAGACGTCATCAATTTTTTGACCAATATTTCAATGATTTGATGAGAAAATAAATTAAAAACGAATGTTACAGCATTTTTATAAAATATTTTCCACTTCCAAAAATCTTCACTGAAGGTCCATAAGTTCGTTGACGCGATTTTTTAATTCCCATATCTTGTCCCCAAATAAAAAGTTAGGACCGTTTAAAGACCGAGTTTCAAAACTTATTTTCATTAAAAAAGATGTCCAAATTGCTCTCTTTTTACTTTTTTCGCAACATATGAACAAAAAATTATTTTCTTCTTGAAGTTTGTCGTACAATTAGAACAAAAAACTATTTTCGACCAAATTATATTATAGTAGAAATGTTACGGACACAGCGTCCCGAAGAGTCCACATGCGAATTTACGGGGTAGAAACTACAAAGTTTTTCGTTTTCTATTGCCAGAGAATACTAATATACTTATTTAAAAAATACAAATGATACACTACTACTTAAAGCTTACGTGACACGACTCAAGATGTTCTTCTCATAATATTGCCACTCTAATATGAACAGGCACACAGCTGCCGCAATTTCAAAGATAATACATTTATTAAACTTGTATTTTAGTAGTATTTAAATCTTAACGCTACTAATATGTTTCTTACTTTCAGTATTTTAACAAATAATTTCGACTGCTTATTTGTCTGTTTTGTAAAATTTGCTATAAAAAAGTGTATACTTTATTTTGCTCGTAGGTCCTGTCAAAATTTATCTATTCTTAAAACGATCCCGAATTTGAAATTCTGGATCATAATACCAGTAATAAAAATCAAAAATACTCACTCGACACTCAAATTAGGAATGTGACAGTATTGATGAAACACTTTCGGGCATTTATCGCAGCAGACCAATTCTCCTCCATCCATACACACAGCGCACCAATCCTCGTTCGGATCGTCCTTCCCCGTATCCATAGGATCGGACTTGATTTTCCCCGACGGTCCCGCGTCGCCTGTCGAACTGTCAACATGCGGTGAACCCCCCGTCTTTTGCCTCCCTTCCGCCACCACCTGAACCCCATTCGAGTCCAATTTGGCGATCGTCGCCATCAAGTCCTTCACCGAGTCCTCGCAGAACTTGTCTAAGCTACGTTCCGTATCCGAACGCCCTTGTACGTGATTCGGACTCGGCGTCTTGGGAATGGTCGAAGTAACCGTAGCCGGCAAGTTCTTGTTCTCGGATGGTTGAGTCTGTTGTTTCAGGGTGATTTTGAAGTTGTCGTTGATTGTTGGCAGCGTCATGTTGCGATTGTTGCCGACGTTGTTCCCGTTGTTCGCGGTTTGTTGAGGTATGTGCCACCTGGCGGAGGCTCCTTGCATGTGGTACGGCTGCCTTTGCGGGCTCGGCCGGTTCTGGTTTGGTACCATCATTCTCATTGGAGTTTGTTGCTGGCGGAATTGCTGTTGTGGTTGTTGTTGGACTTGGTTGGGGAATCTACCTTGGAACTGTTGAGCTACGTGGGGTTGTACTGCTTGGTATTGGGCTGGGCCTGTTTGGATATATACAGGTGTGTTGGTGTTGGTTGGTTGAAGTAAACATCGTAGGTTGCTACGATCTGACAACATGTTTTGTGGGTGAGTTGAGGAGGAAACCTGCTGGTGAATATTCTACATTAAATTAGGTGCCTGAACACTTGTTTTAAGATGGAAAAACAACCAAGTGAAAAGTTATAGTGGAAAAATAGGTACAATCGATTATATTGCGGCACGGCTGAAATACAGTTGGTACTTGCTTAATTTAAATGTTTTTTCCGTTTGTCTGTCTGTCAATGACTTTTTCAACAGCTAATCTCCAAATTTAATATTGTATGAATTGGTGTGATATTTTGGGCGATCTTTAAGCTTATATGTTTGTTCGTCCTGACATTGACGTCATTTCAAAATTTTGCTAGACAACTCCTATCAAAATTCTACGAATCTGAACTTGTTCTGTCTAAATTACTTTTTCTAAAAAACAAAAAATGAATAAAATATTTTTGTCAAAATTACATTTGTCAGTTGCGTATTCGTATACCTGGTGTCTGGAAAATGGCGGATTAACTAATCAGGAGTCCCAAAAAAATAATAAAAAAATTCTTTATGATGTAGATTACGAAAAAAACGTAATTTTATAAAAGCATTTAATAAAATATTTATAAACTATAAACAAAAACAAAGCCAACAAAAAAAAGTCCATTAAAGCATAACCAACCAAACACTAGAGAAGATGTTCAAAATTCCTGCCTTGTGTATATAAGTAAACTCGTACTATTGCCAAATTTTGATCATTTTTTGTAAAACTTAGTTTTATTTTAGTACTTGCTAAAATAAAACTGATTTTGGCAAATGACATACCTTCTAAGAAAAGAGCGGGTGGGTGGGCGGGGCTAGTACCTGCTAAGATAAAACTGATTTTGGCAAATGATATACCCTGTAAAAAACGAGAGGGCGGGCGGGTAAGGCTAGTACCTACTAAGATAAGACTCATTTTAGCAAATGACGTAATTTAATTAAATTATTATAAGAAAGACGCTAGAGGCCCAAAGCACACAACAATGAATTTTCTTCAAAAGTTATAAACACTTTATTCAACGAAGAATTCTAAACTCGATAAAGCCGTTCTCAAATGGTTTAGAACAAACCGTGAATTAAATGTATGTAAGTGGTTTTATGTTAAAATATAAATATTCGTCGTTTTTTGTTGGTGGGTACTTCTACTCCACAACACGATAAACTTTTTGACCATTTGGTGGATTTAGAAAATGCACTTGATATGTTTAAAGTTAACAATAATCAAAAACAAACGAAAATAACAGATTTTTTTATTTTTAAAATTATTGTCTTTTCTTATTTAATAATAAATGTGTTTTGTTCATTTTCGATCATTTTTTAGATAATAGAATTGTATTCTAAAGGTTTGGAATGTTTTTTTCCTGTTATTACGAAAATCACTTATACCGAATAAATCGTTATAGAGGATTTCTACTATATTGACAATTAGAAAATGACACAATACAAAACCTACCAACGAAATGTATAAAAATTAACACAACGGTAATGTCTGCTCAAATGGTGAAACATGTTCCCAGTTATTTAATTGTTTTTGGTCCTCTTTTTAAGTTTCGTTTTCTTCTTCATTGCTTTCATATTAATAATTTGTTACCTACTACTCCTTTTCCACATACTTGATATTACTTCGCAGTAAATTCTAATACACTGTGTATTAGGGTGTTCCTTATTTTCCAAGTTTGGTTTTCTTTAACTCTCACCCCATTAACAGTTTACATTCGATATAAGAAAAATATATGTAAAATATTATACCCCTAAGTGATCTTCTTCCAGTGGCGCCACCACGATAAATGTTTGATAAACAACACAAATTAACTCTTTTTTCTGTGTCGTGAAATATTTTTATTTTGGGTCAGTAAAATGATATTAATAGTAATGTTGACATTTTTAAAATAAAGGTTATGTGTTAAACATATTACTATTATTATTACCAAATCCATATCTACTCAAAAATATTAAAAATTAAAATGCAATCAATAAGATTTATTTAAAGTAGTAGTTTTTTTACAATTGGGATACATTGCTCTGTGTTCCTGAACCGTTCACAAGACATATTGTCTTTGATCTTCATTTTTGATCAACAAACGATGAAAATCTTGTCTCAATTTTACAGATCTGTCTGCGGTGTCATTGACAACTTTAAGGGAACTTATAATTGATTTTCCCTTCACAAATGATGTGTGGGATTCCCATGTTGTTGGATCAAACTCCAAAAACTGAGGGTCAATTTTGAAGCGTGAAAAGAGACCCGCGCTATTTTTCGATATAAAACTCTCAACTCTTTTCTTGAACATGTTAAAAAATTTATGAAAATAATTAATTGACATTGATGATTAAATTACTAATTAAACTGTGAATATCTGTTAGTCGAACTATTAATCTCTTCATTCCACTGGAATTACCTTCGTTAGTGAGAGCTTTTACCATACATTGCTTTAATTCCACAGGTGCTTCACTGTCAAAAAATGTTAAAGCCATTAGAATTTTTTGTAATCGCTAACATGCTACACATAACACAAAAAGTACAATTATTTGACGTTTGTACTCAAGACCTACTGCATATTATGCAGATTTTAATTTTTGAAAATTCAAGTTCATGGCGGCACGGGAAGGGATAAAGGGAATGGGTTAAAATTTTGTATGCGTACTGTCTATTCCAAATGTAAACTTTTTGGAGGGTGACACCAACTTAATTCGAAAAAATACAAAATTACCTCTAAATAAGGAACACCCTACTGTGTACGTAACATTACATAAAGATAAACGGATAAATTGTGATTAACGATTTACGATGCTTGTACAATAATCTTAAAACATTTGCAACATTTCAGAACATTCGGTTTTGCATTTAAAAGTTAAATTGTAAAATGTGATGTTATTATGCAATTTTCATTTTAAAAAAACATGGATTTCTAAGGTAAAAAATCGGGACAGATTCATAAACCACAAGTGTAGGAGTAAGTTATTTTATAAAAATAAAAAAAAATATTAAGCACTTTTTTGAGGTGATGTTATCACGTTGATGGTGGGGAAAAAATCAAAATTGTGCAGCAACATTTTACAATTTAACCTTGAAATCTTACAAACGTTTTAAAGTTATTAATCAAAATGTATCCATTTATTGATGACGCCCATCTCAAAATTCTGCCGAATAAATCCTATGTAAGACATGTAAATTATTATGAGTGTTACTTGTGGTTTATGAATGCATTCATATTTTTGGATTACTTGTACTGGGTGAGTCAAAAAAAAATGAATGAAATAATCTATTTTACTGATCAAATCAACAACAACGTACCCCATTTCCTCGAAAATTTGAGTTTACAGTACTGTTATTATTAGGATTACACTACATCTATTAAAAAGTGTCCTTGATAAAGTGTTGTCACAAAATTTTATTATGGAAAAACTCACTTGAAACACACATAGCATGTTCCTTTGTCTATATGTACTTTAACACTCCACACATATTTTTGTTTTAACTTAATAGGAGTTTTCAAAAAAAAAATTAAATTCGCAATATTATATTTTATAATTTTTCGAAGAATCTGTATTTGTTTCACGGACGAGGGAAGTTTTATTTAAATAACTTTAGACCAGTTTTTGTTAAAAAAAAATCAGTGTAATGTAGAGTTTCAAACATTATCTCAAAAAGTTCTCGTTTCGGATTCAAAACTTTCTGCAATCAAACCAAGAAATTTTCGTCCTTGTCGACTATATTCCACCTAAGCGTTTATGAGGTTATGGAAACCAGGAGCGAGGAGATGGAGAAGACTAATACCTCTCGCTGCAGGGTACAGACAAGATTTTTGCGTGCGATAGTAGATTACCAACTGAGGAAAGCGAACGGTATTTCTCAACTTTGAAGAAAATAAAGATATTTTTGTGAAAAACTTTGTGGGTTTTATTTTGTTTAAACAGACACTTTTGCCGATTCACCCATAGAGGAGGGAGGGCTCTTGGTTGTCATTATTATGGGAGCCACCAGTATTGTTTAAATAGATTGAGGGCTAGGACTAACAACTACTGGAAAATGACCTGACCCAATTCATACTTTAATCAATTACGAGTTAACATTCAAAATTACGAGGAACAAATTAAAACGAATTAACAATTAAACTTACGGTGACAAAACACTTTAAGAGAACCCACGAAGTTAAAGCTTTAACTCTTATAATTTACAACTCAACTACGATAACTACTAACTACACTTCGAAGATCCGTTCAGGAAAAAAAACTAATAACTCTAGAAGAAAAGGGGAAAGGGGGAGTCTCAAGGCTTATCTGGCGAAGGTGAATGTCGACAGGAGGTCTTTCGCCAAATCCGACAAGCCATAAGATAGGCATCAACAGGCTATCGCACTCCGGAGACGGAATCTTGTCTCGGGCGAAGATAAGGGTGTCGCCGGTCTAAGGTACCCCGGAAGCGTAAACCTGGCTCGGCCAAAGAAAGACGGCAGGTACCAAAAAAAAACCCTGCGTGACGAAAGGAGATATTGATACTCATACCTGCTTCCGAGGGTTTCCGTGTAGCAAAGAACCAGATAAAGTTGTACACTTGACTTATCTATTGTTTTATTTTTTTTTAACTCCCAATTCAATACCACGGAAACCGCCCTTATCAGGAATTCCCGGCGCCGCGATAAGCCGACTAATGTAACAATTTATGCGATAATAGAGGATTTTTCGAACACAAAAAAAATGGGCTGAAATTTAAGGCGCTTTCAAACCGTCGAAAAGAGATAGGAAAATAGATCACATGTTATTCTTGCTTTGTTAATAATCGATAGAGAACATTTTAAGTTGCTTTTTAATTAATCTAATACTATTAAACGAGCAAAGTTTGTATATATATATATATGTAATGGGTTTCTCGAAAACGGCTCTAACGATTTCGATGAAATTTACAGGTTGGGGGTTTTTTGGGTCAAGAAATCGATTGATCATAGTTTTAACTTCTGAAAATTACAGCTTCATGCATTTTCAGCAATTTTCAGGCAGTGAATTATATTTGTTGCTAGGCAACATCAGATGACACTACACGAACACGAGATTGTTTTATATGAGAAGTTTGGGTGACAGTCTGACAGTACGTTTGACGTACCTTTTTATCTTCAATTGTACGTACCGAAACATGCTCCACTGTATAGAGGACGTTGAAATTCACCTCCTGGGGTGAGAAAATTTACCAAAAACTAAACAGTGAGCGGATAAAAGGCACACGAAAGTGTGTTGAATTGAGATTATTTTGTCAAGCATTCATTTCAGAGGTTCCACGGTCAGTGTCAACATGTGATCGTTTTCGGGGATGGGACCGTGTTATTTGAGTTTTTGGGCTCAACGTTTCGCACACTTTCGTAAATGGCATCTTCGGGAGCAGGGTTGAGATTGAGAAATTAGGAATAACACAAAAGAGCACGGTAACTCAGTATGTTAACCACACCAGAGGCGAAACTCTTCTGGCAGTAAGAATGTGGTTGTGACCTTTTTCTAGAGTCGAGAGAGAAAACTAGGAAAAAAAAAACGACAGAGAGAAAACTTGGGTAACAAATGAGATGTCAAACAATAATTCCAGTTTTCTGTTCTTTAATCTCTACATGTCACTTATCAGTGTTTAAAACAAAGACTGCTTATGGAATTTCTTTTTTAATGTGTATTTTTAAGTAGCGCGTGTACTTCAAAATGCATACTATACGCATATTTATCTGTCCTAATCTGATCTAATACTACCAAACGAGCCGAGTGAAACTCGGTCAACCAGATATTAGTTGTCTTACACGCTATAAATAGGCAATGACGAACAACATGACATTTGGAATTGGTAAAAAATTTCTAAATTTACTTTAAAAAAATACTAGTAGAAGATATTTAGATCGTTACAAAATAGTGCAAAGGAGGTAAACATTCAATCTCAATCAATTTTGCAATGATACTTTTCGTTTGTGTATTTCGTATCTAATTTCTCCTACATTTTTTTGTAATGTTCGAGATGAAATACTAATGATGGCAGTAATAATTACACCAACTTTATTTAATTGCAACGAAAAAAAATAATGAAATACCTAACATATTTAATATTTTTTGAGGTGACGTCATCAATTTTCTAGAAAGGATTAAGCAAACCTTAGCAATGAAAGTCACCACTTCGAGAAAAGCTTGTGTGACAAACCGGTGAGGCAATTATCTCGATTTTTTTCCATATCACAAGAATTTTACAATCTCCTTTTGTGGCATGTTCAAAACCTCCAGTGAGACTGTATTATAAAATAAAGCAAAACAGGAAAAAGAAATGTATTTAGGAACACAGGAACAAACTCTCACATTTGAGGAAAAAATTGCGTCAAAAAACATGAAGTAAATTTTATTTTTGAAATTGTTAAAAATGTTTATGCTAATTTGCACTATCTAAACAATATTTGCAACAATCTAAACATCTAAAAAATTAATTAATTAAATATTTTATTCACATCTGCAATCTTGAGTTAGAGAAATGTATGTTGTATTCGGCATTTCAGTACCAATCACGGTAGTTCATCCCCTATAATTATAAAATTCTGCATTATTTCTACATAAATGAGATGAATATTTACTAGCTATTCATAAAACCGGTCATGATAAAGACGTAGGGTTTAAAAATTTCGTAACTTTTTTATCACAGCATTTTGCATAACGTTCTCTTAAATATCATCTAAGCATGTCAAGACTGAGTATAACCTCTAAACAACGGTGCCACAAAAATGTTTGGTGACGTTATATGGTCGCCATAGCAACGTATACAGTGTCATTATCATTACCAATAGGAATTTTATTACGCGTTACTTTATCCCCACTCTGTACAAGCAAGTGTCAACTGTAATTCAAACGTTACCGCAGTATTAAAAATATGTTATTAATAAATCGGATTGAATCTTTCTGTGTACTTGATCTCAAAATAATGAACAATTAGTAATATATTAAATTTACCTGTTGTTGATTCAGTCCTCCCGAATTTGCCGGCATTCTCGGTAATAGCGGTCTCGGCATTTGTCTTTGCATTTGCATTCTATTTACAGACAGCTGTTGGGCTAGTGAAATCGGTATTTGTTGAGGCATCGGCGGTCCCATATTAGGCATCATTTTTGGTCCTACTGATTTTATATTTTAAAACCACGTTTAACAAACGTCCGCACTATCTTACCTCCCATTGGTTGTTGCATATTGGGTTGCGGACTCATATTCTGACCTTGTTGGTACTGAGTCCCGTTTGAAAACTGACCATAAGGCGGCGGTAATCTGGGCGATTGTTGATAACCCGACGATTGTTGGTATGTTGGTGATTGCTGTTGGAGTAACTGATTAATGGGCGATTGCTGTTGAGGCGGCCTGGTATGGCCTGGACTGGGTGAACCATGTGGCGGTATTGAAGTTGATGGGGAAACAGACTGAGAAGGATAAATCCTACCATCAACCACAATCTGACCGATTGTGGACATAACTGAAAAATAATATGCAAAAAAAGTTAGAAAACCAGACGAATCCTCTCGTTCTAAGAAAAATAAGTTACCTGTTGACAAACCTATCAACGAAAGCAGAAAAACCAAAAGTAATTTAGTTCAAGCATTCCAAGTGTGGAGAAATCCTACCTTTTACAAGATCTGGGAATTTATCCAAAGCCAGATGGATTCTGACAGGGATTTCAGGGTTGGGAATATCCGCTCGTTTGCACTTTATTCTTCTGAGATGATCTGTAACTTGCTTTTTACTGTACAAGAGCGCCATATCGCTCCCATTGTCCAAAGCGTGTTGAGTGAATTCTATACAGTGATCGGTCATTCTTGACAGTTGTTCTAAGGCTTGTTTTTTCTCCTGCAGGGTTTTTTGTTTGCTGTCACATACTTCTGTTAATTTAGAAACTAATTGTTTGCCCCTTACGTTTATTGTATTTGTTAACCTACGACACGATTTCTTCATAAAAGGAAAAATATCTTTAACACAAATTACTTACTTCACCACTAATTGTGTAATCTCTTTAACTAAAGCTTGTTTTTTTTCAACAATTAAATTTTGGCGGTCATCAATAACTTTCATTGCGCTGCACAACAACGCTCTCTTATATCTACAAATAAAAACTAATTATATGGAAAACGGTGTTTAGATTTAACATACCCAACATCTTTCAACATATCAGAAATAAACTTGCGCGTTTCTAAAGCAATTTCGTTTGTAAATTTGTATTTATGTTCCCTATGTTCAATGAGTTGGCAATCGCGACAAGTTAATTTATCACAAGTTTCACAAAATAATGATAGCTTTTCATGTGGATGAACTGAACAGAATAAATTCGGTGAAGAACTACTAGTTGATGACTGATTGTCATTCAGTCCTTCTTCCTTGGGTTTAATAGTATGGTCCTTCGTTATTTTCAACCTAAGAATAATATTTAAAAACAGTGACAAAACAACTCAGTTGAAAAACAAAAACCTTTGATGAGCCTGGACGCAACTATCACAAATGTACTCAGAGCATTCGACACACCAACTAGTAGCAATTGCATCATCGGTGCAACTACTACATTTAAGTTCTGTCAATTTAGCTGAATTACTGTCATCATTATTGGCCAGTTCCAAAAGGAACTGGTTTTCAATTATTTTCCCTGGTTCACATATTATATTACACAGTGGACATTCGACAGTATCTAGAATGCACAAATATTGACGTATTGATTAATCCTACAATTAAAAACTCACTCTTTTCTGGTTCTGTTTCTTGGTGTTCGTAAATTTTATTTCCAATACAGTTTCCACACGCATTGTGTAAACACTCAAGCAACTTTGGATCATCGTTGGCACTAAGAAGTTGTTCACAAAACACGCACTTAAAAGTGTAAGCCTCTCCGGTAGTGGGACTTTCCACATGTTCTTGTTCTTCGTTGGCGTCACTCACTTCCTTCGCTTCACTTTTCGATTCTTCTGGAGCTGCGGCAGTCAGAGAATCATCACAAATCATTTCACTGTGCTCATTTAGATTTTCAACTGAATCAATCACTTCTTTTTCACTAGAGCTTTGGTGGTTCATGTAATTGCTGTCGTTGTAATAAATATTTGATTCAGCCATCGTGGACAATATTAGAAGCAATTAAAAATGAAAAATTGATGATGTTGCTTGGGGATCTCGTTTAAAAAATTAATTACCACCTTGATTGGGGTTGTTTGTTAAGCATTTTTGTTTGATTCGTGCAATCTACCAAACGATTCGGTAGGACTTTAGATTCCATTCCACGAGATTTTCAAATTTATTTACTTGTTTTGAACATCTCACAGACGCCTTTTTCTCGAAAACACCTCAACCTCTTATCACCGATTTCACCCAACTGTCAACGAACAACATTACAAACAGGAAGTAACTATCTTCAAGATATTATTTACCAGTCTCTTCGATTAAACGACTGTTTTCATGAACCTACGACAACACATTTGGAGCAACGAAGAAGTCTTTTTAGTCGTATTTACGAAACATGCCCTTTTCTTCCCGAAAAAGCGTTTTATAAATTGCGATTTTCGTTGAGTAAGTTGGCAATAAATTTTGGCGCATTTGTGAACATAGAAAGTTGGCCTCAAAGGATGAAGACCCGTTATTATCCGATGTATATTTAATGATAACCTCGCTGCTCTCTGTTTGGAGTTGTATTGAATTTCATTTTTCACTTAAAGTCCGATTTAATTTTTAAATTTGATTATTTATTTAAGAATTGATTAAAGTAAGAGAGAGGGCCGCGTCGGAAAAAAGAGAGAAAAAATGCGTGGTGGCACTTTAGACACTTCCATCATCTTTCATTATTTTGACATTACGAGAATCAGTCCCGATTATTTTAAAATTTACGGTTAAATTTACCAAGTAATTTATTTAAATAACTTAAAAAATGACTAGGTGAGTTGCAAAAACGATTTTAGTAGCATTTTGAACGTATTTTTGTAGAGCAAACATAGAGTTAGGAAACGTAACCCCACATAATATCAAACAACTGAAACGGCTTAACAGCGTGGTTTTTCCTGTCTCGTATAACGATAAATTCTACAAAGACGTTCTAGAAGCAGGAGAACTAGCGAAATTGGCGTACTACAACGACATCGTGGTGGGGGCTGTATGTTGTCGAATCGACACCTCAGAAAAATCAAGACGACTATACATAATGACTTTGGGCTGCCTCTATCCCTACCGTAGGCTTGGAATAGGAACCCTAATGGTTCAACACGTTTTATATTACGTTGAACAAGATGGAAATTTCGATAGCATATTCCTGTAAGTTAAAGTACTCCACCGACGATGTTTTGACAAATCTGTTGCAGACACGTGCAGGTTAATAACGAAGGAGCCATAGATTTTTACAAAAAATTCGGCTTTGAGATAGTGGAAACCAAAGAACATTATTATAAGAGAATAGAACCAGCGGATGCTCATGTATTGCAAAAAACTTTAAGAAAAAAGGGACAGACGAACGGTAATGCTGAATAAAAAGTACTTTGCTTTTAATGATTGTTTAATAGGAAGGTTCTTTTGTTACAGTATTTTAAATTTCAAAACATTGTCTTTTGTTTGTTTGCTTCTTAATAAAGTTTGTTTTTGAGGTACAAATTGTTCACCTGCAACCACAAACTGAAATGATCATATTTTCATAACCTTGATTACAGCGTTGCCATATTTATCGTAAAACGTTATTGGAAGGGGAGTACTGGGTTGGCGTGCAACACAGAGGTTTTTAATAACCTCTGGAGCAAAGTCAGTGATTCTCACATGGTTTGGTAAATTGTCGTTTCTATAACATGTACCATCCAGTTTAATTTTTCAAATTCGATGTGTAAGTCTCTTTCATTATGGTGAAAGAATCCTATAACTAAAAATTGTAGCTTTTGTGAAAAAAAAGTTGATGTTACTGTTATTTGATGATTCTAATTTTAAAATCAAGAACGTTCCCAAACTATCTTTACTAGTTTCCTTAAAAATACTAAACAGCTCTCATTTGGTTTAGAAATTGTAATAAATAACGAAAGATCTGTTTGTTTTTAAACCCGTGGACGAGGGGATTCGTTAATTTAAATATCTATAACAAATGCAACTATTAAAGTTTTATAAAAGCAAGGATTTTCATTTACCTGCCATCCGTTTTCTACTTGATAAATGTAAATAAAGTTTAATAGTTTGTGCGCGTCGGGATTAACCTAAGTCGTTTCGTTGATGTACCCCGTTTTCCATTTGAAAAAGTCGTATCGTAATATTAAAGATTTCTGCTACAGGTTTTTATCAGATTTGTGAAAAAAATGTAAGTAGAGTTAGGATTTATGATAACTGGAATTCCAAACTGATGCCCATGAGTGGAGTTGCAGGGATTCATACAAGTGCGAATTACATATTGCTAGTTTTATTTAAACTAAAATAGTAAGTTTTGGCCCCAGATTCCAAATTGATGATACATATTTAGAAAACAAAGAGCACAAAAAGCGGTTTTTATTGACCACAATTTAACTACAAATATGGGTGATGTAATTTAAAATTAAAATCCCATTAGATACGCCCAGGCAGCAAGGGAAGTTGTAAATTCTTTAATCTGAGAAGTAATTCGAAAAATAACACGTTTTGTGTGGACTGTGCGATTAACTATCGCCAAGAAACAACAAACCGCGCATTTTTTAAAAACTGACAACTAGTCAAACATCTAGTAAGGTTATGTTTACAATTACATGTGAAACTTCTTAAAGAACCATGGCTTTTGTTATAAAAACGGCAAAAACTTTACGAAATAATTGGAAAAAATCTACATTTGCAGCTGTAGCGTTAATGTACGGCTACGGATACACTAAAGAATATTTCGAGTAAGTAAACTTAACCTCACTTTTGTTTTTCAAGTAAATTGTACATTTTTTGTTAGAACTCAAGAATTAATGCGAGTGTATTGTGAAAAAGCGGCCAAATACGGAGACGAACCAATTCGAGTGGATGCGGAACCTCGAAGCATTACTGTGATACTAAACCCAAACGCAAATAAACGTAAATCAACGAATGAATTTGAAAAGTATTGTGCCCCGTTGTTGCATTTAGCCGGAATTTGCGTCAATATTATTAAAACTGAGTCTGAAGGGCACGCGAAGACTCTCATTAATGATTTACAAAGCACTGACGCTATTGTTGTTGCTGGAGGTGATGGTACTTTATCTGAAGTTATAACAGGGTTGTTGAGACGGACGCAGGAGAATACTAGTGGACTGATACCAGTTGGTATGTAATAGTATGGTGTGAGTAACGGTGTAACGTAGTTTTTAAGGTATACTTCCTCTGGGTAAAACCAACTCATTAGCAAAAGTTCTTTTTCCATGTGGTGAACATTTGGAAAAAGTGCGCACTTTAGCAAACGCCACAATGGCAGTTGTTGAGGAAGTTATTAAACCCATTGATGTTATGAAAGTGGAAGTAATGGAAGGTGAAAATAAACCGATTTATGCAGTTGCTGGAATTAAGTGGGGCGCTTACAGAGATGCAGAAGCTAAAAAAGATAGCTACTGGCTTTATGGTGGACTTAGAAAATATGCAACGTATTTATTTAATGGATATAAAAATAATTTAACGTGGAATTGTAAAGCATTTATGTATTATACCCCTCCATGCACAGGTTGTTCAAACTGCGCTAGAACCGAGCCACAACAAAAAAAATGGTTCCAGAAGTAGGTAACAACTTCATGTTATTTTAATTTAATAATTTTGTTTTATTGAGGTTCAACAAAGAACAACACCCAAGTTACGCAAACGTGATCAATCCAGATTGCCAAACTACTAGTCAAACAGATATTTCAACAGTTGATTTTAATCTTTCAATAGCCAATATGAGTTCAAATCAAGAAGCGCCAAAATTGTTGGTTAACATTGGACCAGAGTCTGTTGACTATTTCGGGTTTGTAAGAGACGGATGGCGATCTGAAAATGGGGAAAGTCGTAACGTTAAAGAAGTTATTGTGGCGCGATCAGTAGAAATTCAGCCAAAAGCAGGCAAGAATGAAGAGTGGCTTTCTATAGATAATGAGAACTATGAACTGAAACCAATAAAAGTTACGTTACTTCCTAAGCTAATTAAAGTGTTTTGTAACAAAGAAAATGAGAATCTGTAATATATTGATTGTTTGATTTTTTATTGTTTGTTATATTTGAATACAGGTATCAAAAACGTAATGATTGATGCCTTTTTGTGTTTATGGCCTACAATTTCAAATATTAATTCACTTGTTATTTAAAATCTCACATGTGTACAGGATGTTTCAAGTGAACTGGAACTGTGCGAGTTACTTCAGTCACCGACGGTGTTAGGCAACACGTAAAACTCGCGTGTTTTGGAATCAAAACGTATACAGAATGTTCATTTTATCTGTGCACGTCTGAATACACAGCATAGATAACAATCAGTAGAGACGGCTCGCCGTTTTTCGTGACCCGTTTTCGTGGGTGGTCGTTCGCATTATGACCGAATGAGGGCGCCCAACTGACGTCTAAAATATTTGAAATTTGGCAGTTTTGTTACAATATTTTTGCCAGTTTTGCTTGTTTAAGACTGCTTTTCCGGTAGAATTGTACAAATAGTATAAAAATGTAATTTTCACAATAAAAGGTAAAATCTTTGTCCGATGAATTTTCATACAGGATCCCTGTTGTGCGCCTTATTCTCTCCCTCGTGTTTGGAATTCTTGGAAAAGATAGTAAACATAACACACTTTTTGTTTAAAAAGTCGTCGCAAACGAACAACAACGGTGGTTATGAAATAAATAATAAAAATTTATTATATATGATTCCGTTGTTGTGGTAAAATTAAATATAAAAATAATAAGAAACAAACTACACGTAACAAAAAATTATATAAGCAGACCTTCACTCAATAAACAATTTTTTTATTCATCATGTATACAGGGTGTCTCAGAAATAAGTACATTAATTTTAACCAGTAACAGAACTCGTGAAACGGAACAACTTTTTTATCTAGCATTTTTTCGAAAACTCAAGTCGAATTTCGAATTTTCCCACCCATATATTCACGAGCCGTCTATGTTCACCTTAAATAATAACTTAAATAATAGCAACACTACAACAATGAAGAAGGTACCGTAGCAACAGTTTTGACACTGACAATCATTTTTATGTCAATGTTTTTATTAAACGTTGTCTCTTTAAAGTTTGTTTGGCACAGATTTCTAATTTATAGACGAAATGTGTTGAAATGGCTTTGTTTTCAAATCTGGAATGCACCGATATCGTTTTAACGTAAGGTGAAGCTCCGGGAAACGGCACTCGCGCCCAACGAATTTTTTCAGAAAACCTCCCAAATCGTCTGCCAAATGTGCGCAGTTTTAAGAACGTTGCAGTATTTTCGAGAGTACGGATCTTTTAAACCGGCACCTCAGAATCGGGGTAAGTTACGTAGTAATAGAATTGCTAATACTGAAGAGGCTGTTTTGAAGAGTGTCGAAGCTCGACCGGGCACTAGCACGTATCACTGTCTAGTGTGATGTATCGGAGAGTAGTATTTGGAGGATACTCAGAGAACAAATGTACCCCTTTCAGGACCAGAAAGTTCAGTTATTGAAACTAACAGACTTACCACGTAGGCAAAACTTTTGTGAGTGGGTTAATAGAAAAATAAACGAACAAGCAAATTTTGTATCTCTTATACCATCAACTGATGAGGTGGGTTACACGAGGGAAGGTGTTCAACACCCACATTTGGGCCGATGAAATTCCGTACGCCATTAGGGAGCAGGATTTTCAATTTCTCCCTAAATGTTTGTCACATTGACAAGATTAGGAAAATACGTATCCTAGTAACTGTTTTCGACCACAAATTATTAATTATAATAATTATTAGTGTCCATGGGTGACTGAGGATCCATGGGCGGGTAACCTTAATTGGGGTATAACTTTAGCAATTTTTAACTTGATAATTAAAAAGTTCTTGACAAAACTCTACTAAAAAAAGTTGTTGAGTTCAATGAGCTCTATAACTGATTAAAATTAATGTACTTATTTCTGAGACACCCTGTATATATATTTTTTTTGACCTACACAATCTTGAGTTTTATTTTGAGACGTTGCTTAACCCATAAGCAGTCGCTTAATCCCTATGGACTTCCGGTTTCATGAATTCCTTAATTATTCTTACCTGCGTCGACCCATACCAATTACCTGCACTTTATGCGAGTCGACAAATATGTATTTTTTTTGTAATAATTTTTTTTAAATAAAAATTTTACTTTATATGATATTACGCTTACGGGTTAAGTTGTTAGGTAAAATGCGTTTTTTTCGTAAAATTTTTGAAATTATTAAACAATTTAACAGGTACTGTTCTTATTTTTATATTTCTTCTTGTATAAAGTAATTACACAAGCATATATTCACATTTCAGGGCCTACCAAACGAAGAATTGCGAGTTATTTGGTAAATTATATATGCCAAACGATAATTTCTTTTTTTACATTTGTGAATTAGAGCAAAATTTTAGTGAAAATTTTGAAAATATAATTTTACAAACAACTACTTTGTTAAAATTTTTAAATTTATATAAGCAAGCTACATTTGTTCATCCATGCCAAAACTTTCCATACGATTATTTGCTTACTTTGTATGCTAGGATGAGATTATTTTATGCACTAAAATTTGTAAATGCTAGCTTTAAATTTACAAATGCCAAAAGTGAAAAAATTAATAGAAAAAAAATAATTTGGCAGCATTAACTTTT
Organism: Zophobas morio; assembly: GCF_036711695.1. Taxonomy (NCBI): domain Eukaryota; kingdom Metazoa; phylum Arthropoda; class Insecta; order Coleoptera; family Tenebrionidae; genus Zophobas; species Zophobas morio. Next base: position 14,822,122 of record NW_026972107.1, read on the forward strand.
TTCCTTTTTGTAATTTAATTTTTATTTTATTTATTTTTTCTTAAATAAACCTCTTTCTTTTTAGATGAATTTATTACATTATTTTTACAATGATAATTAAACCTCAAGTATTCGGGGAAAGAATGTGCGAATTGTCAAATTGTATAAGTAATAAAATAAAAACTGTAACAAATGATCGTGTTTATAAATTAAATATCGACTTTTCTTTTTTCTTATTGCGATTCACGATTATACGATTTGAGCAAACTAGACAGTTTGCAATAAATTGCGTACACGAATCAATTTTTGAAATTGTAAATGAAGTGATACTTTTTAAATTGGGTGGCGACATCTAGGAATAGTTTAGGCAACGACCACCCATGACAGCTTAAAATTCGGGTCAGAAAGAACAAAGGCGCCGACACGAGCTGTCTCTACTGATTGATATCTATGCTGTGTCTGAATATGTCTGCATAGGCAACCCATTTTACGTTTCATAAACAGCTTTGATTAAGTTTAATTTTTAAATAATAATTAACTCATGGATAGCAATGATCAGAATCAAAATTATGACAAATTATTATTTGTCAGCCAAATATTTTCAATTTTCGGTTGCTTTAAAATGTTTTCGAATTCTGAAACAACAGGCATGCTATTAATATTGGGGAAGTGTGACAAAAATTTTGATGCTGCTGTTCGTAGTAGAAGAACTCTCTCAAATCAAGCGTTTAGAAAACTTGAAAAAAATTTACGAGAATTTGAGCAATTCAAAAAAAATTAAATCGAACTGTAACAACGCCGGATAATGAAGCTGCTCTAATTGAAATTGTAGCAGAAAATCCCCACGTGAGTCAAAGACAAATGGTTTGATCTAACGCCATTAGATTTTTTTTCTTTGGGGAAGATGAAAAATGACGTCTACAGTGTCCCAATCAAAAATGAAAACCACGTAAGTGAAAGGATAATAGTGTTATGCAGATCTGTAACCTGGAACTCCCGACATGTTAGAGTTCGTAGAAATTTTGGACCGAGGATAGAGTACTTTGTGAGGATAGTGGAGGCAGGCATTTTGAACATTTATTATAAATTCGTTTTCGTTGTAATCTGATCCATTAATAAATTGAGTATTAATTTTTTTTGTACTCATGACCTTTTTTGATAGCTTTCGCGCATTCACCAGAGTGCGGGAGGTCGAACTTCCCGCACACGTGCATTTAACTTCCCGTTGCCATGGTAACCTTAAAATACTCGGGTAGTGTCAACATTGTGACGTGTTGACGGCGCTGTCAATGGCGTTGTTTATAAATAACTCACAGTTAATCTCTTCAGTTTAAAGGTTTATTCGTCGCAAAAAATATTGTACACAACACGTTCGTGAGCCTGCTTCCCGCATTCACGCGAATGCGGCACTCCCTTCGGTCGTGCCTCAAACAAGCGTTCATGCGGGAAGCAGGCTATCCCGAACTAGTTGCGTAAATTACTATTTTAATGAGCGTTTGGAAGTACTTAGTAAAAGCAAATAAAGAGCACTTACGTAAGCATTAGTAATAGCTATATAGAAAGTAATTCAATTTAAGGCCGGAAAAATGTTTCAGAAGAGCTAAACCCATCAAAGCACTAGAGCAAGGTTGTTGTCTTTTACCAACCCTTTTAGTAAACTTAGAAAAGTGAAAAAATAAGTTGGAAGATATGGAAATAGGCTGTTCACAAAGGTCGAAATTTCCATTTCTAAGAGTGGGCAAGCCGAACGAACTGATGATTGAGAATTAAAGATGAGATGCTAAATGTGGCGTGCGACAATAGTCGTATGTAGAACCCCCATTCATATAAAAACAATGTTTAAGTGAAATTTTAGTGTTTGTTCCTTACATATGAAATAAACACCTACAAAAAGCCGAATAACTGTTTTAAATAGCGTAAAGTTTTATGCTTTTTTAAGAAATGGATACCGTTGCTACTGAAAACTGAAAGTATCGGCAACAATGTTTATATTTCTGGCATATTTTTTAACCTTTAATTTAATAAAACATAACCTAACGAAAAAAGTTCAGGGAATTTTTATTCTTCTGCATTGAATACCAACAAACTCACTAGATTTTCATGGTCAACTAAAGATCGTGAACGGATAATATGCAAAGATCGTCAGACGTGAACAGATAAAATGAACACCTTGTATAAAAAAACCTTCAAAAAAAAGTTTCAAACAATTTGTTTTGTCGTGTAAACAAAATTACAATTAGAATCTTCGAATAAGGTTCACCAAAAGATAAATGTAAATGATTCCAATTATGAGTATTGCCGCTGGAAAATTTCCAGTCGCTTTCGAAGCTGTACCCTGTATAAAGCTGTCAATCAAAATTGGTCGCTACCCTTCTACCTTTCCAGGACCGTATTTTATTGCAGGTTGCGGTCAAAGTACTAAATACCCGTTACAAAATAATTGAGGGCGTGCATTTATGTTTTGGTGCACTGTACCATGGAAATTAGGTACATTCTGCCTGGTTGCACAAAGGGCGAACATACTAGTTGGCTCCGGCGGCTACTTTTGAATCCCAAGCAACAGGTAAATTGGCTCCAGACTAACAGGTAAATTGGCTGCCTCCAGATGCATTGTTCAGTCTACCTGAACAAGGGTTTGGGCGGATACAAATTGTCCACCCTAGTCCGACCCGTATTAGGGTACTTATAACAACCGTTTTCCAAATCATTCACGTTTAACCCGTCGATGAGGCCGCCTCGACACCGGTACGCCTCCGAAGCCGGCATTTTTATATTTGTGTGAGATCAAAATAAATTACTGCTATCTCCGATCGAGTTTTGATTTCGCGCTAAATTTTTGGACCAGTGCAGATAGTAAGAAAAGAATAAAAATATTTACTTTCACCGTAACCATTGTTATCCTCTTACTTCAAAGACCCCGCAAATCAGGAAAATCCCAGAAAACCCCTTTGTAAGTAGTACCTTACCGCCACCACTTTCTAGGCATAGAAATTTTGTGAATATGCAATTATATGTTCCTGTAATTCGGACAAACAACACATCCCTCCTGACAGCAGAAAATAACGTATCTGAGGATGATTACCTCACCGTAGGAGGTACCATAAAATCTACCTTCGCTGCACCATCGGAGCCAATTTACCTACATCCATTTTTCGGCAGAGGGTCAAATACCGTCCGCCGGAGCCAACTCGCATATACATACATACCCCACAGAGGTGTTAAAATATTTGACACAAATCTAGCACTACATTATATTTTTTCCGAAAATTCCCTGACTCACTGAAGCACCACCTGCATTTGTAAGATCATAGTCAAATTTGTGGGACTTGGTTCAAATAATGAAATAGTTTTTTCAAATAGTCAGATAATACTTACCGTTTAATATGTCAGTATTACTTTTACCAGGCACATCACCGGCAGACAAAACGTTCTTTTTGTATTTCTGAAAAGAGAGAAAATTCATAATAATTTTCAAATGTCAAGTTTCTTATTGATATATCCATACTCTACATCTTTATATGATTTGATAAACCGTTAACAATGCAGCTTATAACTATAAATGTAATACATTCGGTCATTTCCATATTTACATAACACTGTAGGTAATCAAAAATTAAATGAATATTGTCTTATTACTGCTGCAATTTTTTCGAATTCTCGCTTTACGAAGATTTTTATTGGTTAAAAATGATTCGCCGAAGTTAGCTGAACTGTTTTGCTGACGTAAATAGGGTTAATGCAAATCATTATACACACAGATTAGTATTATTTTTTTTATTCTCTTGGTAGCTGTCCGAATTTACAAGTTTTTTCAATCACACATGACCTACCATAGCGTCTTTACATTTAAGAAGTGTGGCAGTCACAGGTGGCAGTATTCCTTCTATTTCTGTTTTTTTTTAATGTAAAAGGGTTATGTATTTTTTGAAAAAAATGTTTTTTCACTTACCTGTCTATATTTTAAAAGAGTTGCAACAACGCGGCGCATTTTATTCCTTTTGGAAGACAGACGTCGCCTTTCTTTGTTACCTTTTGGCATTTTTACCACAAAAATACAACAAAAAATCAAAGTTACCACTTTAAATGCTCCTTCACTCGAACAACTCCTCGAACTGAACCCTTCGTCCGTTATTTCAAATCAGGTATATTTTCTAAATTTCGTGTTTATTGCATTTACATAAAAGACGACTGGTACTGTCACTAATGCGGGTTCGGTTGTAAAACTACCCCAACAAGACCTCAGAAAGATATTAGTTTCTCAGAAGTTTATTACTCGTATTATTTCGTTCTTTCAACAAAATCTTAATCGTGAAAGTACCTTCTGTGGACTACACAAGATCCATGAAGGAGCAAAATTAATTATTTTTAAATCAACTCATGTGGTCATGTGTGTATCGGCTGCAATTTTGGGTATATATTGTTAAAATTTTGATTAGAAGAATCAGTAGATAGATAAATAAAACAAAATTAAATGAGTTTTGTTGAAAAGGAACTGATTTACTGAACCAGTATTTCTAAAGATATTTGGAAATAGAGTTAATCACTTTATGAGTGTCATTAGTCCCTGGTCAACCTTCAACTGCCTGTTATTGAGCTTAATCCCCATAAAAGTACCCCAGCACAATCCGGCTCGCAAGCAATGCGGTGCAGAATTCTGACCTGCGGTGCGGGGCTTTGAAACATTTATGGTAGGGGCATTTATATCCCGCTGTGAATGCAATAATAGTATATTATATACCAAGAGACTAAAGTGCACGATTTAATCCCGAAAGTGGAAATTAATGCCCGAGCGCTAGCGGGGGCAGTAACCACTTGAGGGATTACATTACACTTTAGTCTTGTGGTGGTGTATATACTGTGGTAGCCGAATTTGAATCAAAATTTTCGCGCTGAAATGAATTAACAGCGGCGCGAAATCATATTTGAATAATTTGAATTTGAAAGAGAAAAAAAAATCGATGACAAAAAAAGAAATCGTTAAACATAGGCAACCATATATGCACGTAGGGGTTAGTTCTGCATGTTTAGTTAGAGGGCGGATTGTTAGGAGAGGGCGGCATGTTGAAAGCGTGAGTCATTATGTTTCGGTTCGGTGTAGTGGATGCATGGTGAAAAGACGCTGTAAGTAGCTATGTTTAAATTAGCTGGTTTGGTAGTTAATAAAAAGGAGGAAGCCTTTGTTTAACGACAATCAGTCGCGGCTAATTCTTGCGGCTTTTTAATCGGAAAAGTGTTAATTTTCGGGACCAACGCGGGCCACGTGGCGTAAATTTGTTTTATCGTTGTAAATTCACAATTCAGGCTAGGATTATTTGAATAAACCACTTGCTCGAAGATTTCATAAAATTCATTTAGTCAGGATAATAATTCTTTGTTTAACAAATTACGAATAGGTTTCTGGATGCATATACGTAAGTGTTACACTATAACACTTCATAATTCTTCACACAAGATTGCTAACAGTTCATTTACGGCAGTTAAATTAACAAAATTCATACCGTGAACTGACGGAGGCTTAAAATAATTTCTTCCCTTAGGCGGTTATCATCGTCATCATGGTCACATCACCGGGACATGCCCTTACAACGCTACAGATTGATTACTTCATCGAGGCATGTCCTCACAACGCTACAGATTGATTAATTCAGCGAGTCATGTCCTCACAACGCTACAGATTGATTACTTCATCGAGGCATGTCCTCGCAACGCTAGAGATTAATAACACCATCGAGGTATTCCCTCGCAACGATAAAAATTACATCACCGAGACGCTTTTTCCTCGAAACGATGACTGAATAATTTTGTGTTTATTTATTATGTGTTTTCTTGGGGTAACCAGTTCGCGGTATGCTAAACTCTCAAAGTAAATTGTTTTTTTTTAAGTAACCAATCACTTAGATCATGATATAATTTGGCATAATGTAAACTCTTTGTTTGAATCGTTGATAAAGTGTGGCAAATATTAATCTCATGTAAATTTTGTTAATTTTGCAATTTTTCACCTCATACAATATTTCGGTATCTCACAATTTTAACTTCAGTAATTTTCTTTGTTGTATAATTTTCATTGAACGTAAATTTCATTCACTGCAGTTTTAACCTCACATAATATTTTTATTTCACACCGGATCTTTTGTTTTATAAATCTTTCCTAAGTTTTGTTTTGTAAATATTTTGTTGATGAATGTTTCCATCGTATAAATTATCTGATGTCCAATTTCAATCTCACATAAGAATTATTGTTGTTTAAAATTTCACAAGATTGTATGGCGAATTTAAATGTTGTTTATTGCTTTTTTGAAACGTTAACACTTATTCAGTTGTCGACAATATTAGAGTCATAAGAAATTGAACATTTAAAAAATGAAACTGAGGTTAAATAACACCGAAACACGTAGCAGAAGCGTAGGGCGCGGCTCCTAGTGGTGGCTAGCGAGATTTATTACGCCATCTGCACAAGGGTTGCAGGCTTTGAATAGATTCAGTGGGAACGGTCTGGACGATGAGGTGTTTTCGACCGACACGGCCTGGTTAGGACGGCATATTCGTAATGGAGAGATGCTGTGCGGTAGGCTTGCCGATAGATAGAATCACCGTCGCGGGGGAGACCAGCCCGAACCGGTAGCCCCAAACTCCGTTTATGCTAGAACGCCACAGGGGTATTTTTGTTGTGCTCATGTTAACTGCCGTAACTTTAAAATTTGACTCCACACGCCCGTGATAACTTGTGTATTTGCATCCAGTTACTTTAATTCAGATTTTGCTTTGTTTTATTAAATTTGTGATATTCAAATATTTGCATTGATTCAAAACATATGTGTAGAATTTTGTGTTTGTTCGGTTCTCATGTGTGTATGTCTGTCAATTCGCAAGTGTCTTTGCTTTCATATTTTTAAGGTGTTTCATTTGAAATGTAATGTCAGTGAATATACGATAGGGGGCTTTTGGGGCTGAGGAGTGAATGCTCGCAGCTCTTTTCCTCCTAGAGAGGGGGTGCGAATTTTAGCCCCCTCCTAAAAATTGTGTCTATTATTTCTTGCGCTCTCTACTCGCACGCAGTGTATGCTCATTTGTATGAAAGAAAGTTTTCCCGCCACTTTTCAAAAAAAAAAACACAACGTAGGTTCCCATTTTGTTAGACGATCACAGCCAAGGCCAAATTTTGAATTTTTCGTGGGCCTTTCAAGCTTTTTCAACGTCAATTAAAGGAGGGAAGTTGCCGGGTAGGTATCCTGACCACTAGACCACGAGGCCGCTTATCTTTCTTCGTTTGCTACTACTTATTATTGTGTCGCCACAAGTATTTAACTCTGTTTCCAAATATCTTTAGAAACACTTTAAGTGGGATTTATAAACTTGCCGTCGACGTTGAAACTCCCGTTGCAGTTGCTGTTCCCACTGACGTTGCTTTTAGAGCTAAAAATTGTCATTTATAAACTTCGTTGCTAAGTTACCGTTGATAGTAACTTTGATGTTCAACTTTTTCCGTATTTAAAGGGGTTGTAGAAGAAAAGAGGGGGATTTAAGTTAATTACTACAAAAACGTTCCATTTTAGACATGTTTTAAGTTTCTTGTTGTCGAAATAAGTCTACACATATTAAGAAAAAAAAGGTAAAATGTAGCCCCGCCCACCCGCCCTATCTCAGTTCGGATGATTTTTTTATTCGTCGTGAGCCAAGAAGGCGCAGTTTAACTGCAAAATCCTTACTCCTCTACCAGAAATTAAAAACATGTTTTTGAGTATCGTGTTGTTCAAAGAATACTATGTATATTAAGAAAAAAATTAAGCCAAAGATTAGGCCCCACCCATATCCGCCCCGATCTCAATTCTCAGTTGTGATGAATTTTTCATTCGTTGTTCGAGGGGCGGGGCTTAATTGCAAGATCCATATTTGTTTGCAAGAATTTACTATTTTAAACATGTTTTAAGTTTCTTGTTCTGAAAAGACGACTACGTATATTAAGAAAAAAGGCAAAATATAAGCCCCTCCCACCCCCCTTATCTCAATTGTGATGATTTTTGTATTTGTCGCAAGCCGAGAGGCGGAGCTTAGTTGTAAAATCCTTATTCTTCTACAACAAATTACCATGTGAAATATGTTCTTAAGTTGGGTATGGGTGGGGCCTAATTTGTGGCTTTATTTTTTTCTTAATATACATATTCTTTGAACAACACAATACCCAAAAATATGTTTTAAAGTTCTCGTAGAGAAATAAGGATTTTGCAGTTAAGCTCCGCCCCCTTAGCTGACGACGACTAAAAAAAAAATCATCACAATTGAGATAGGGCGGGTGGGCGGGGCTACATTTTGCTCTTTTTTCTTAATATATGTAGACTTATTTCGACAACAAGAAACTTAAAACATGTATTTAAACGTCCAGGGCAAAATAAGATGTTTTCGCAATTAACGAAATATAAAATATGTTAGCCTTCCATTAAATCAAATAACAAAATAAAACAGAGGTTTTTCTCGTTGTGGTTACATACAATTGGCTAATTTTTGGGAAAGAAAACATAATTTTTCCTAAAGTTGTTTCTGTCTTTAATTAATGCCCTCGTCGATCGTCTTTGTTTTTTTTTCGCAGAAATTTCAAACCGGGAAAAAAACTCTTTACCTTCTCGAACAACAACTATATTTTAACGAGAAGAATCCAAAATTACAAAATGGCAGTGTCTTAACTTCTTGCTTTACACTTTATTCTTTTAACAGTGACATTTGCAACAACGGTATAACAGAAATCGAGGATAAATCTGCTAAAACAGCTTCGATATTTTGCAAAGTGTTCACTTTCAATAAATTATCTTTTCGGAACACTAAAATATCAACAGCGAGTAATGGTATGATTTCCAGCGAATCATAAGCTAAGATTAAATCCCACAGATTTAACAACTGTTCCGGCGGAAGATGTCCGCTGAATGCACGCATTATCCACTTAATAACAACTCGAACTCTGCAAATTCTTTTTTCATATTAATCCCCCAAAAATTGTCAACTTACGGATGAATTTGACATTTTCTAAAATGGTGCCATAAGCCAGGTTCAAAACACTGTAACATTTTCTCGTACTGTAAGCAAAGTGAAACCACTCCTTGAGGATTTCCACAAACTCGATGCAAACGGTGAAAATAGCGTATGTAGAAAGTGCGAAAAACGAAATAGAGTTGCACAGGGTCGTCGTACAAATAACAGAACGGAGCAGCTAAAAGAGTGAAATTAAAAGTAATTTTTAAAATAAGGTAACATATCACTAACCGTACATTGTAAAACCATGAAAGGGAATTACACCACTAGGAGGGAAAATGATGTTGTTCTCGGTGTTGCTTTGTTTTCCTTTTATAACCACTTGCATAAAGCCGGGTTGAGTAGACAAGTCCTTTAGAATCTCACCATCTCGCGAAAAACATAACAATACTTGATACAACACATCTTCAAACACAAAATACTGATCATCGTTGGATGCTGTTAAATTAATATCCTTAATTATCAGTTTATCAATCATTAAATCATACTGAAGAACACTGTCTTTCAAGGATTCGAAGTAACCGTAATGCTAGAAGGAGAAGTTGGACTAGGGTTGACTTTTTTTTATTGTCTTACATATGGTTTTACTTCTGCCCCTAAGATGAGCGTCCAAATTTTTGCTCTCAACGAATTCGGACAACCTTTTTTCAAGAATTCTTGAGCCATTGGTGCATAATTTTTGATTAATACTTTATCACCCAATATCATTCGTTCCGCTTCTAAAGCACTGTACTGTCGAGAAGAGAACAGTGACGAGTTTACACCCAGTATTTGTTCGCCTCGTGATAATTCTAAATAGAGGCACCTCTGTAGACTTTTTCATTTAGTATCTACTATCTACCTAGTATTTATCAGCATGCAGAATATCTCTAACTTACCAAGTCTGCCAAATTTTTCACTTTTAGAGGCATCTGTGCGAATTCCCATTTCGGAGAACTATAAGCAAAACAGGATGCTTATGATATTTTAGAAATGTCCGACAGAGATTTATTTACCCCTTATTTCTTGTAGTTGGCCCTTTAAGATTCAGTAGAACTTCGAAAAAATCCTTAGGTGCATAGACCGGTCTATATTTGTGAATATCAACCTTTGATACAGTAAAAAAAATTCTCATTACAAATATCTACTCACTTCGTAGTTGCTGAGTTCGCCCCACTTGCCAGCCAGTTCTTCCCTTTCGGAAACGGTTCTTATTTTTGCCAAATTTATTCCGAGTTCTGTACACATGGAGTTTAGTGATTTATGTATCCTTTTGTCCCAGTGAATCTGCGCTTTTCTAAAAAACGTGTCGTGTGGTGATCCGATTTCTTTTTTTTTAGTTTTCATCCAGTGATAGACATTGTTTCTAAGACTGGCGTCTAAACCATTATCTTTCATGGCTTTGAGTAAACTATCTTTGAAATCTTCATATTTAACACTGGGTGTGGAAACTAATTTCTGAAACATGATTTACAACTTGAATTTGAAAGAAATTTAAGACAACGAAAATTGACAGGACTGTGACACGAACCGTCAAATTTCGGTAAAAATAATAAAACATATCTAAAAAAATATATAAAATAGTAGTAAAACTAAACCTGAATATCTTGAAATAAGGCTTGATACGATGGTGATGTTTTAAAATCTTCACATATTTTTATAGCGGTATGGTGAATACTCTTATCTTTAATATCTTCCATGAAGCTCTAACAAGAGAACTTGCCTACCGTGAGTCCGGTACGTCTATTGAAAAGTTGCTAAGCGACTGTATATCGATTTAAACAGATTTGAAAGTAGACATGATATTTATCATTCTAGCGTATAACCAATATAAGTAATAACTTTAAATAAAGCCTACTGGAAATTATGGTTCATTGGCAATAAATCACGTTATGGTACCGTGTATTCCATCAATAGATTGAACTTCATCATCATGTCCCAATTTTTCGTTGCCTGTTATCGATTTCGTGGTAAAAATTAAAATCGCCACTACGTTTTCTCGACCATTTTATGGTCAACTGTACGCAACTATACGTGATCATGTCAATTATGACACTGTTTGACGTCCATAAAATGGTTCATTATTGTACATACTAGCCTATAATGGTAAATAAATTAGACTCAATTGTCAAGTTTTGTGTTAAATTTTTAATAAAAATTCTTGTAACAATATTATGTTAATATTAATTGTGGTAAATATTTGTAATGTTCATTCCTAATCCACTTTTCTTCTAAGGTACAACATGACCTCAGCATGGAATATTGGGTCCACAAAGAAATTTTATAACTGGTAAGATCTTCGCTAGTTTTTTTGATTTTCTCCTTGATGCACTATGTATTCTTATAAATTTCCATTGTACAATGGCCTGGATTTACTGGCAAAATGTAAACACTGTTTAAATTTTATAAAATAATGTATTTCTGGTATTAATCTGTCCTTTTTTTACCGGGAGCATCTCAATTTTTGAAAGAAAAAATCAAAATTGAAAAATTTATCATACTTTTGGAACAAGCTCACCTCAGAACTTTTTATGGATTTTTAGGTCATTTTTTCAAAAGCTCTACTTTTTCAAAATTAAATTTTTGATTTTTGTTCGAACATCTAAAATTATTTAAAGAGTTTTTTATATACATTTCGATATCGAGAAGTTATTTTCGTTTTCATTTCTTGGAAAATTGCCATAATTTTTCCACAATTTACAATTTGAAATATAACAATTTTTTAGATTTTAAAAATACATATTCGGTTTTAAGATCGGATATTTAGCCAATTTTATCCGGGATCATCAAAACTCAATGTTTTTAAAATCTAGATTTAGAGTTCTAGATCCCAGAATTTTTTGTAGATTTTTAGGGAACTTTTTAAAAAGAGTTTTATTGTACATTTCGAGCTCCAGTAGTTCTTTCGGGGTTTATTTCTTTGGCCACCATTTTTTTTTTCAGAATTTACGACACAAAATATGACAATTTATAGGATTTTATAAAAAAAAAATTGTCATAGGATTTTCATAGCCAATATTTCGTAAATTTTAAACCAAAACCACCAAAACTATATGTTTTAGAAGTCAACTCATCGAGATCTATACCCCAGAATTTTTTGTGGATTTTTAAGTTACACATTTTAATTTCCAGAAAATTGCCACCATTTTTTCCACAAGGCAATATATTTAAAACGTTTGAAATGGTAAATTTTTGTCGGGAAAGATTGATTTTACAATTAAGCCTCGCCCCTCGGTCTGACAACGAATGAAAAATTCATCACAATTGAGATTGGGGCGAGTGGGTGGGGCTTATTTTTGACTTCTTTTCTTAACATATATACCTAGTTTCCTTTCACCAACATGATACTTATGTTTCACATGGTAGTTTCTTGTGGAGAAATAAGCATTTTGTAATAAACTCCTCCCTTCGGCTCACAATGAATAAAAACGTTATCACAATTGAGATGAGGGCGGGTGGGCGGGGTTTGTATTTTACCTTTTTTTCTTAATATATGTACGTACTTTTCTTTTCACGACAAGAAACTGAAAACATGTTTAAAAGGGTAAATTTGTAGAGAAGTGTATGGAATAAAATTTACACTTTTAAACATGTTTTCAGTTTCTTGTTGTGAAGAAACGACTATGTACGTTAAGAAGAAAAAAATGAAAAACAGAAGCCCCACCCACCCACGCTATCTCAATTGTGACGATTTTTCTTTGTTCGACGATAACTAGGGGGGAGGCTGAGCTTAATTGCAAAATCCGTATTTTTCTACGGATCTCAATCGTGATGAATTTTCCATTCGTTTTCAGACTGACGGGCGGAGCGTGATTGCAAAATCCATATTTCCTGTTTTAAACATGTTTTAAGGTTCTTGTTGCGAAAAGAGGACTACGAATATTAAGAAAAAAAGGCACCAATAAGGTTATTATCAGCATGACCGATTGGGAACTAAATTGGTCTGCACATCCTCATCAAAATTTTGATGACGTCACCTCAAAAGTTGCTAAATAAATCTGTATTTTTTATTTTAAGGATTAGAAGTTATAATTAAAAAATAAATTGGCAGAAACTGGATTTCTAACTTTTGGCCGTATTTTTGTAATCTGAAATTACTTTTTGTGCACACTGTAATTATTGGATTTTTTTTTAAACAACTTGAATTCGCTAAAATCACTCAAATTATTTTCAGGTGCACCGGAATTGCTATGCTCCTTAGGGAACTTACTACTGAATTATTTACATACCTGTTTAGTAAGACATTTGGAATCTCAAGAATTTAAAGCGATGTGCACGCGTTCGCTTCAACCTGTATTAGGCGTAACTAAGAGATTGCATGTCGGGCAAAGAACGAAAAGTCACGCCATTAAAGTTCGCTCCAGATCTGGATTTGGAGTCCCTTTTTAAAAATCTCTTTTTAGATATTTGTGACCTTATGGTAGATATTTTTTCCGAAGCTGACTTCAGTTACAACGAAAAATCGTTGAGTCTTTTCATAACATAAACACGTATTTTCATTAAGGAAAGTCTTCTAACGAATCCAATATATTGAACCCTGCGGCGCTCGAATATTTGCTGTGATATAAAATGTGTGACTACTGAGAAAAAGGCAAATGGTCGCATACTGTGCACGGTATATTTGTTCAAACAATGGGTGCCTTTAAGAAACAAGATCAACAGCCTTTGAAAAGGCCAAATATACCTATTTATTGAGTTTCCATAATCCACTCTCCTACTCGGAACTTTATGAACTGATCAATTTATCTATAAGCATTCAGTTATTAATTAGCATCAAATTTAAGCTTCAATAGTTGGAACCAAGAGATTTTGAAATAGGACAACAAGGCATTAGACCCAATGGTTGCATGAAAGCATTGCAGAACGTATAGAAATAATGTTGAAACGATATCATGATTGTGTACTAAAGTACAAAAGTACCTACCAGATGTTGTTCATGTTTATACATCGAAAGAATGCGACGATTAAGCACGCCATCAAAATTATTAATTAAGCTACAAATTATCCATAAAATGGGGTGAAACGTTCTCTATTTGATCAATAAAAAAGCGTTAGTAATCAACATTCGGCGGAGTTCATCATGCTCTTATATCTACTGGTACAAAATTTGATTGTGCAATTTGATCTTTAATTGCGAAAATCTTGTTCCAAGGGTAAAAAATCAAGGCGGATTGAGAAACCACAAAATCAAATTTTATAATTTTAAAGAAGCGAGGTTTGTTGGCCAATTTTTGCTTATTTTGAAAACACCGCCGAACACTTTATTTAAATGATACACGTAAAATAGCTGGAAAGGTCTAACAATATCACTCATTAATTAAGTGTGTATTACATTCTTCAGATAAAATTCTTGTTCTCGAGAACTATAAATAATATAAATTTCACTTCTGCACAATAGTGCAAGACAAAACTGTCGGACACAGGAAACATAAACATCAACGTCGAGACGAGTAAAATAGTTTCTTAGAAATGTGTACATCGTGAACGTCCTGAAGGAAAACGTATTACGAACAATACGTTTTTCCAGGATTGCCCTTAGACTTTTATTGCAGGTAATTTTTTAAATTAACAATTGTGGGACAATGTATCCACAATTTTTCTCTCATTCTCCTTATATTATTTCAGGACTGAGTACTTTTAATCTGTACAGTTGTCAACTCTGCCTGATAATTTTGTCCAGATGTATAGTCTTCCAGATTCTCTAAGGTTATATCGCTGTTGTAAAATTAGGGTATTGTGAAGTCGACAGTGGAGCGGTTAATAAAGCAAACAGCAAACCCCCAGTTGTAAATCTTTTCGATTGTACAACCTGCCCATGTCCCCGTTATTAGGTTTCGTGGAGCCATTAGAGAATCTGGAAAATTTTCGAAAGTGACGTTCCTAATTAACTTACTCTTCTCGTGATCAAACAATTGATATTTTCTTCATCATCTTTCAGACGCATAAAACGATTTTCTCCATACATAGCCTAGCTAGAATATTGCTTTGTTTATGATCCGAATTCATAAAATTTGTGGTAGAACCGAGTACACAGTCTTTTTTTGGAAATTGTAGTAATTTTGCTAGCTACAATCTTGTGCTGACCTAGCCGGAAGTCTGCACCCACAACTTAATTTTTTTATGTTGGCTTCTAATTGGATTGTAAATCTGTTAGTCAAATTACAACAAAAATAGGTGTAGTACCAAATACTCGTAGCATTAGTTGAGAATTTGAAATCTTAACATTAGTGATATATGGGGTATGATACATGGATTCTCCCAACGCAATTCAATGACTAATTGTAACAATCATCTTCTGGATTTAGTTTTTTCCAATCTTAATTATTGTTCAGTCGGTAAAACTTTCTTTTCTTTAGTTGATGAAGATCTGCATCACATACATGATCGTTTTCCGGGTTGGCTATCGGTTGGGGTTTCATAAATAATACAGATAATGTGGAAGAAGTATGTTCCACATGCAGTGGCGGAACTAGCATGAAATTCTAAGGTAAGCCAACAGTTGGGACCTCAAAATCTTAACTGGGCACGCATTGCAATGTTATATGTATAACCGCATAGAAGTTAAAAAAGTGACTTACCCTTAATGAAGTAATATTCGACGATTGTTGTGAGCAGCATCGAATTCTTTAACAATACTTTCGATGTTTAAAGATTTTGCCACGGTAGATTCGACGTTGATCACAGCAAGATGAATTAGTTCTTCATTGGCCATAGAACTACGCACACATGTTTTTAAACGTTTTAAAGTGGAAAAAGTACGTTCACATGCAGCACTGGATACTGGAATTGTAGCACTGATAACCGCTAGTGTGTAAGTTTCAATAAATGCAATTTTATAAATTTTTAACATGTCTAAAAGTTCCATTATTGTCGTGATTTTCACGTTTTTTTTCATTTTCATACCTTGTCAACGTCGCGTCGTTGGAAGTTTCATATTTATGTTGAAATCAGAATTTTCTGATTTCAACAAATCCAAATTACTTTGATAAAAAGTGGCTAAAGGAATTAAGGCGTCAAAATTTAAAAATAAAGTATTGCTAGGATGCAAAGCTGTGCAACAGCATTAATAATGGGTCTCGTCTGGCCAAAACGATTTTCGAGTTCAGAAATTATGAGATCGATAGCTGGGAAAAATATATGGATCCTAAAGTCGTCTTTTGAATTTAATTATATGTCTTGTATGGTTTGGTCAACAATGTTATTTTCAAATTTGTTTGGAATTTTTCTTCTAGATTTTTTCCTTATTTCTTCATTGCTTGCTAAGTCTATGTTATTTTCTTGACATATTTTTTCTGATTCAGCATATATGTATTGAAGAAAATTCAGAGAAATCCTCTTCTCTCATTTTTTAAAAAGTGTCAATTAATGAACACACAAGGCTATTAGCAAGGCCAATGTCAGATGTCACTTGTTGGAGATAGTCGCTAACACCTTTACATAACGATAGAATTTTCGTATACATACAAATGTTGAAAACACACTCAAAATTTATTTGATGCAGCAACCCCACAGCTTCACATGATCTATCACTCTGTTCATTAATCAAAGTATTTAGTAAAATTAATATTTCTGGAAAAGCTTTCTTCACTGCAAAGCATACGAATACTTGTGCAGTCCATCGTGTATAGCAAGTTTGTTTTAATTCAGTTGGTTTTTGTTGTGGTTTTATGTCTGTCTGAATTTTTAAAAATTTTGCATGAGCAGCCGACCCTGATATGAAAACGCATAAGTTATCCAATAGATTAAAGAAACGATGACCATTAATATAGTTTTTATAAGCGTCCACTAACACCAAGTTTAATCTATGATTATAACAGTGGACATAAATGGCTTGATTAACTTCATCTATAAAAAGTTTTTGGACTCCATTTAATCGGCCGCTCATCACACTTGCCCCATCATAAGATTGGGCAACACATCTTTTAATATCAATACTGCACCGAGTAAGTACGTTTTTTATGTAATTAAATAGAGACGTTGCATACAAATCGCTTGCGCAGCTCTAAAAGCAGAAATCTCCGAAATAAAACAGATACCAAAAAATGATAGTAAGTTGTTATCGCAAACTCTTATCGATGAAGAAATGCTGTTCAATGAACTCGAGGAGAGACAGACCCGTGCCAACAATATAATAATAAGCAACTTGCCTGAATCAGAGGAAAATTTAATGGATGACCAATTAGTTGATGATCTTAATAAAATAAAAAAAGTACTTAACAACAACAGTATTGTTTCCTCTGATATTGTTAAGCATCATCGTATTGATAAATTTTCGAATCAAAAATACGCCCTATTTGTGTGGTTTTCTCATCGTCTAGTATTGCTCGTAATGTCATTGTTAACTATAGGACTTCTGATAAAATATTTATCAACAGAGATCTGACTCCGATGCAGCAAAAGAAGGCTTACAGCATTCGCAATGAATTCAAGAGAAGGATTGAAGCAGGAGAGAATGACATCACACTGAAATATCGCAACGGTATGCCTAATATAAAAAAAAAACAATAACATCCCAACGGATAATTATTGACCAAGTCTCCTCAATTAATTTCAATATAATTTATCAAAATGTTCGTGGACTCAACTCACAGGGAAATGAATTTTATATGAATAAGTATTTGTGCAAGTGATGCTGACATAGTTCTGTTAAGTGAAACATGGTTGCATGAAGGAGTTGCTAATTCTGAGCTTTTTCCTATGGGATACAACGTATTTCGCTGCGATAGATTAACATCAAGAGGGGGAGGTGTTCTTATAGCTATTAAGGATAAATATTCGGCATGCTGTGTTATTTCTAAATCACCTATTTCGAAAATAGAATTAATTGCTGTAAAAATATCTAGCGGTTTACAGAGCTTCGTAATTGCATCGCTATATATCCCACCAGGACTTGTACACTATATATATGATCGTCTATTAGAATATTTGGAAGCAACTATTGCTTTTATGCACCCAGTACTTGTAACAGGTGACTTTAATATCCCTGAATTTGTTGACTGCTTAAATGGTATGGGAATGTCGTATCTTTTCAATATTTTTAGACACTTTCTCAGCCTTAATGGCCTCACCCAGCGAAATACAATTCTAAATCACAATGCACGTTTACTTGATTTGGTTGTGTTAACCAAGGATGTTATCACTGACATTTCCAAAGAGGAATTCCCATTAGTTCGTGAAGATTTACATCATCCTTGCTTAAGTAGAAATATTACAGTTAAACTAGTTGAAAACTCATATTTTCGGAATAACCCAAATTCGTTCTATTTTAATTTCAAGAAAGCTGATTTAGTTGGCCTCTATTCATCAATATCGAGCTTTGAGTGGTCTAAAATAGAAGAAATTAAACAAGTCGATACGGCTTGCAACTATTTTTATGATGTATTGTTTGATTTGTTCTCACAGTTTGTACCATTAAGTAGTGGACATTCAAAACGATATAACTATCCTGTATGGTTCACTAAATCTATAATCGATACAATCAAACAAAGACGATATCATTGGAATAAGTACAAGAAAACTGGTATAATGAATCACTTAGACAAACACAGAGAACTGAGGCGAAAAATTAAGTATGATATACGATGTAATGCATATTCTTCGTTTTTAAAAAATGCCGAACATTCCATTAAAGATAATCCAAAAATTTTTTGGACGTTTGTTAATAATAAGAAAAATCAAAGTAGGATCCCTGGAAATATGATTTCTGATGGTAACACTTTCACATCGTCGCAAGACATCCTTGACGCCTTTGGTCACCTATTTGCTGGGGTATTTAGTTCTAGTGATAATCATAAATGTGCTCAGTATTGTGATAATATTCGTTGTGAATTCTGTGATAAAAAGTGCTGCCCATCCTTGCAATTGAAATCTAGCTGTGAATCTTCTTTTGTTCTACATCCTTTTAAAATAAATGAGTCTGACGTTGTTAAAGCCGTTAAAAGAATTAAGTCTAATAATATTGCAGGTCCAGACCGGGTTGCTGAATTTATTGTATCTGATTGTATTCGTTGTTTCTTAGTACCTCTTCTTCATATTTTTAAATTAATCATAAAAACATCTGTATATATCCCAGTAGCTGGTTAATAATATCCAGAGTCTGCCCAGTTTTCAAAAATGGTGATAAGTTTGATATTAATTACAGACCTATAGCTATATTATCAAACTTTGCTAAATTGTTTAAAAGTATCTTATCCAATCTCATATATGCACATGTAGTTAATCTTATTTCGAATGATCTATACGGCTTTACTAAGGGTAAATCAACATCAACTAATTTATTTGAATTTACTCAGTTGGTATCTCAAGCACTGGATAATAGGTTACAAGTTGATGTCATTTACACCGATTTAACTAAAGCTTTTGATAAAGTCCACCATTGTATTCTACTGAAAAAACTGCAGCGATTTGGTTTTTGTGCCAGCTTAGTTTCATTGTTAAAAGTTAAAAGCCATGGTTATGAACAGATTCCAGTACGTAGAATATAATGGTTACAAATCGCGTGAATTTAGTTGCAATAGTGGAGTAGCGCAAGGGTCAAATCTTGGACCGCTTTTATTCATTATATTTTTTAACGACATTTGTGAATACATCAACTCCAAATTTTTTGTATACGTTGATGACTTGAAGCTCATTAAGTTTATAAATTAATCGTCTGACTGTTATGATTTGCAAGAAAACATTGACTCCTTTGTTAAATATTGTTCACTAAACTGTCTTGTCATTAATAAATCAAAATGTAAGATTATGTCGATAACCAGGAAAACAAATTTAATTAATTACAATTGCAATATAAATGGTAATGTTTTGGAACGTTGTAATCAATTTAGGGATTTAGGTGTTATCATTGATACAAAATTATCATTGGTGCCGCACATTGAATATATTACAAACAGTGCTTTAAAATTGTTAGGTTTTATAATACGTAACATTTCTGATTTTCGTAATATATTCTCCATAAGGTTATTGTTTAATAGCTTAGTTAGGACCAAACTTGAATATTGCAGTAGTATATGGAGTCCTGCACAAGAAACGTATGTTACACTACTTGAAAATGTCTTAGGCAAATATTGCAAATTTTTATTTTTTAAAATGTTCGGACAATATCCAGTTCTACATTGTAATCAAAATGTGCTTCTTAATTTAGTTAATGAAAGGTCTTTGGTGAGTAGAAGAAACGTGGCTAGTTTAGTGTTCATTCAAAAAATAGTTAATGGCTCAATTAGGAGTGAATATTTACTTAATCAAATAAAAATAGTTGTCCCTAGGGCTGTTAGCAGATCGCCACTTACCTTCTTCTATAACATCCCAAACACTTTTCACCATTACAACTCGCCAGTTAAATTGTTTCAAATTATGGAATTGTATTCAAAATAAAATTGACATTTTTCATGATGATTTGAGCAAACGTAAGGTTAAGGATCAATTATTTGACTACTATATGCAATGTTAATAGTATATTTTGTTTAGTTGTTATGAGGTTGGAAATTATGTTTGATTTTTTTTTAATCATTATTATTAGTTTTAATTATTTTTTCTATTCATTTTTTTCTGCCATTAGTTATCAATGTATGATTCTATCTCTATATGGACCTTGTGTCTGTTGGAAAAATAAAACCTATTATTATTATTGAACAATCATCTTCGTCCCCTTCATCGATTTCCACATCACTCAAAAGAGTTACGTCCTCTTCAGTTTCATGCCGTTTCTTATCCTCATCTTTAATCAGTATTTCGTTTAGTACAGCTTTTGAAGCTGAAGGCCCTGAGCACTCCCGCTTTTGAGCTTTGACTGATGATCTCGAAAAATAGTCAAGTTATGCTATGTTTCATTTTTAAGATCTTCGCGGTTCTGAATCCCGGAAGAAACTGATTTTTAAATCCAAAATAATGTGCATGCACGTGTGCAATCGTTTTTTATCTTAACAATAATAAAAATAAGCCGACGTGACTATTCAACCACTGCATTTGTTTAGACTAGTCGGTATAATAAGTTGCTTGTTGCCGGCGCCATAATATGTCAATTCGAGAATTTTATGGTAGCAATTAAGTGTCCAGAGATTTTATTACAAAACAAGTTACAAATTTACACCGGTATTCCTAGAAAAATTGACGCGGGCACCAGGGTGAGCCGCAAAGTTTTTGGAAAGACATATCTGTACAAGTTCGGAGTCGATATGTCTAATAGTTTGGAACGTGTTTTTGCCTGTCTGCAATCATAACTATGTCAGGATCTTTAATGTTACAAAATGCGATTTTTGTTTTTTGCTAAACTATGATGTTTAATAAAGAATAGTGCATGTAATTTTTTTTTTGTGATATGGTTGCTCCCTTGTGGAGATTTTTAGATATAGGGCTATTTTGATGGAGCTATTTTGTCAGGGCGATTTTGTCGGGGTGGTTTTGTCCCGGGCTATCCGCTTTTTATACAATGTTCTTCATAATAGAACTGATAGTTCTGTGCTCTTGGGTAAAGTTAATTTTCTTGTACCACGACTAAATACTCGCCAACATATTTCTTTTTATGTTAACTCTGTTAGAACTAATGCTCTGAATAGATCTCCAATTAATTTAATGTGCGGTTTATTATAAGTATATTCATTAATTTTGATCTCTACTAACTTGCTAAACATTGTAGAATAGTATTATAATTATGTTTAAGATGTATGTACTCTTATTATATTATGTTTAAGGTTACTTAATTTTTTGTCAATTTTCTAGTTATTTTTTGTATGAGTTTATTTTTGGTTTATATGGTTTCTGTAATTGGGATTTCTTCCTGTTGAAATCAATAAATATTATTATTATTATTTGACTCATTTAGTAATTGTCAAAATTCAAATTCAAAAAAGTGTTTGTAAGTTTCTCGAACAGTCTGCTTATGTCAATCTTGGAAGGTTAGTACAAGCAGATCAGAGTAGTGTAGGGGGGGAAAACAGCGTCAGTGCGCTAATTCACATTTTGTTAATTTTAAATGAAGTAAAATTTGGCCTATTTGTCTTTTCAGACACCCTGGTCTACATTTTTCAGCCCTTCACAATTTTGAAATTTAATTTTTATTGTAATGATTTTCGAGATCTTAGTATGAAGGAAAATTACTATGAAAAAATCAACCCCTAAAAAGTGAGCGTAGCGAGCACAGAAAAAAATTCTTGATAATTTAGCTTCTCACGGACATTAATGAAAAATTGTTTAAATTACACCTGAACGTGCTCGCTGCGCTCGGACTCTAAGCGTTCTTTTTTTGAAATTTAGTCTCAGAAATATTCAAGAATAAATCTTATTAGAGAAGTTATTTGTGTTCAGTTGTAATAATCAATTTCTGTGTTTTAAAAAGCACACAATTAGAATGCGAGCGCAGCGACCACGTTTAGATGGCTAGAGTTTCTCCAAATTTAATACTCACAAACATTTTGAAGATTTACTTTTTTTAGACACTAAAAAATTCTCTCGTAAATAATTTAGCGTCGCAAGAATACAGATGAATATTTTTTTAAACTTACACCTGAACGAGCTCGCTGCCCTCGCATTCTGAACGTTCTGTTTTTAGGGTTTAGTCTATAAGTATTCTGGAAAGAGTTTTTCCGAAGCTGCTTGAGTTCAGTTGTAATAATAAATCTCTAGATTAAAAAAAAAACGCACCCTTAGAATGGGGGCATAGCGAGCACGTTTAGGTAGATGGAATTTTTCCGAGTTTAGTATTTAAAATAGTAATATTCGATGTGTTTCACTTTTTTTATTTTTTTGTCAACTTTAAGAATGTTGACGTCTTGTTATTTTTGACAATTTTGAAATATTTGATGTGTTTGACATATCTGACAT
The DNA here is from genome assembly GCF_036711695.1 of Zophobas morio. Taxonomy (NCBI): domain Eukaryota; kingdom Metazoa; phylum Arthropoda; class Insecta; order Coleoptera; family Tenebrionidae; genus Zophobas; species Zophobas morio. Next base: position 14,844,922 of record NW_026972107.1, read on the forward strand.
TTTCACGTACACGTATTTAACATATCATTCTTGGTGATTTTTTTAAAAAATGTTTGACACTTGTAATCTTAAACTTTGACATTCTTATTACACGTTCTCGATATTCTTCAAGTTTATATAATATTTTTGACAGTTTGATCTTTCTTTACACTTTTTTCTTCATATTCTTGATAACTATGACGTGTTTGATGTTTTGAACATGAGTGACATTTTTTATTTTTTCTATAAATTATATTTCTGGCAGTCTGAATGCTTTAGAGTAGTTGAGTTGATATCGTTTACATTTCTACTATTTTTGCCACAGTCTAATCCTTAAACCTTTCCCCGCCCACCCACCCTTTATTTTCTTAGAGGGTATTTCATTTACCAAAATCAGTCTTATCTTAACAAGGACAGCAGTGGTCCTTGGGCTTAGTACCTGTAGTGATATAAGTTTTGCCTGAATGCCGACCATTTCCGGGTCAGTGGAAGGTCTAAAATAATAATAATTCTCTGTTTATTTAGTAGACTTTTAACAATTCTAGAAAGCAGTGTGTATGCAGTGTATGTTAATTACTGAAATTTATGGGACGTCTTACTAATAATTAATTTCATCACGCTATTTGACACATTGATTACTTTAGGTCCACGAACTCTGTTTTTTAAAAATAGGAAAATAAAATAGGTGACTCATTTTATATCCATTTTTTTAATAACTATTGTTCTTTCTGCATCATTGTTTTATAGCTGGCGAATTTCGGGGACGAAATGCCCTGGGACGAAACCGACTGGAAACAACGATCCGAAGAGAGTCGAATACGAATGGCGGAAACAAAGGCCGGAGACGAAACCACCGAGAACGAAAGAGCTGGGGCAAAACGATTAGGACGCAAACCGATTTACATGCGAAATAAAAGACACAACTGAGCTGAGATAATCTCATTGTTTCTAAATGGTTAAATTTCGCGAGCAATGAAGCACCAGTTAAAAATAACTGAGCATCAGTAAAATCATTAAATTTCCATTCAAAGTATGATATATATAGAAAGTAACACTTCTGGTATTAATTACCCAGTGTTTGCACTAACACCAGATTTTTAGACCGGGTCTTTTTTAATGAACATGTGCTACGGGTAATAATTTATCTAAAGCAAAAGTACTATTCTAGATATATTTATATTTTTTGAAAATTTGTGTACCACAAAAAAAAATACCTATACGATTTTGGAGAATTTTCTAGATCCAGGATTCTTCTCAGGAAAGTACGATTTTTTTATACATGACAGTAACACGTACAAATTTCCAGTTAACACAAATATTTTTGCAGCCCGTCGAAAGATTTAATATCCAGTGGTGTATCCAACAAATAAATATTTTTCTAATCCCCTCTGGAGTACGCCACTGGTTGTAGGTTGTCTGTGTTTTTTAACCTTTCCTTACATCAAATTTTTTTAGATGGTTTAAATGACTCCACAGTGTTATTCCCAGACCTTACCATCAGCCAAACTAACTTTTAACATTTTTTTTTAAATATAATATATGTATACAATAATTAACATAATATGTAAAAAAACTTCATCAAAAATTACAATAAGTGCAAAAATCAGGCCACTTTTTCAAAACACATCAGTATTGTGACTCATTACTGATTCACATTAAAAAAAAATCAACAATCTAGCAAAAAATTCAAATTTCCCGCGCGAAGTCCTGATGAAGCTTCCATCCGAAACGTTTGGCTCGTTGCGTATGCGCAGAGCACGCCGATCCTTGGAAAACATGAATCATCAGTAGCTCTGCCTCGAATGTTCTAGAAGCTTGTGCTGTAGCGCCCCCTACACTAAATTCCAGCCAACAGGCTACAAAGGTGGCCTTGGACGAGTCTACTTGATTTTATTGGGAACGCAACGCCCGGCCGCTGCTTGCCGGCGATAGGCTGTTACGGCCGACTCCAAACTAACTTCCCGCTCTTGGCAACAAGCAATGAGCGGACGCGCCCGCGTATGTCTCAGTTTGACGCAACGAAAAAGAGACAAATGCGCGTCAAGAGAAGGATAGAAGGGTGCCGCGTATAGTTTTCCCAATCAGCGAAGCGGAAACAATGAGGATGATCCGACAGGAGACGAAACGTCGAGTTTTAACCATGAACTGAACAATTTTCAAAAATTTGGCCAATTTTCGAAACTAAATCCAAAATGAGTGAAGTACATACATACATCCATATTGTTTTTTTTTATTTGAAGCGTGTCAGAATGAAATTTGAGATAAATATGACGCGGAAAATGTGTAAAAAAAGTGAGGAAACTGTGACGTTTTTGTTTTTTTTTATTTTTTTCGTGGGATTTTCCGCAACCTTGGCGTTCTGTCGTCTCTCTCTGCAGCGGCTCTTCGTTCAACGTCTTTGTGGCGTTCGGGTTTCCGGGAATGGTCGAACGTGCGTCGGGTTGCGGGTTGATCACAGACACACGTGCTAAAAAAAGACCTCTCCGCGGTGTCTGAAAGCAAAACTACTTTCCTTCAGAGCAGTAACAAACCGTCTCAAATAATTTCGATTACGAAGTTCTCGCGCCTATTTGTAACAAATTATTCCATTACGAACCTGCGTAAAGTTGTTGAAAGTTATCTTAGGAATCCATTTGAATAGTGATTGTGGGATTTTGGCGCCCAAACGTAGTCGTGAAGAGTATTTAACGCTAGTGTGTTGTGATTGTTTCTTAATTAAAGTTAGTTTACAAAACAAAATTTGATGCTGTGGAGAAACTAACCTAACTAAACAGTGACAATGGAGGAGTTGCAAACAGGTATTTTTTCACTTCGATTTTTGTACCCGTCACAAACCAACTGTTTTAGACACACTGTCTGATTACGGGAAAAGTCAGCACCAAGATCTTGATATCAATAAGGACAATGAGAATGGTGCAGGTCAGTGAGAAAAATAAACTAAACCGATTTTTACCAGATTCCATTTTCTAGCTAACCTTCTCAATGGATGTGAAGAAGTAGATGATCCTTTGGATCTTATGGGTTTGTATTGTTGAAACAAAATACCATTTTATTTTAACACAGTAGTTAGCAGATAATTGTGACAACGTAAGCATTGCCAGCAACAGTGATGTTTGGAAGGGAAGTGACAGCGAAGATGACAATTTTGAAAGCAAAGAAAGTCCAGCAGAGAATGAAAGTGCAAATAGGGAAAACGAGAAAGAGTCTGACAAAACTGTCAGTATTAATGACAAGCAATCAGATGTTGCTACGGATGGAACTATTGCTGAGAAGGAAACATCAAACGAAGACAAAAACAAAGTTGTTGAAAACAACACTAAAATTGATGATGCAGAAACAAAGCAAGGTGTTGAAGGCAACAGCAAAGTTGATGATGCAACAACAAAACAAAGTGCTGAAGATTCCTCAATTATTGAAAGTGAGGAACAAATTGAGGCAGAACAACCTGAGAAAGCTAGTGATGAGGTAGTTGATAAAGAAACAACTGAAGGTGTACATGAGGCAGAGAACAAAGAAAAAGATATTAGTGAGACAGAAAATAAAGAAAAAGAGTCTGAGAGCAATGATAAAGTGGAAAACAATACCGACAATGTTGATAATTCTGTTAACGAACAAGAAAAACCTGCAGATGTTGCTGCTACAGTGGAAGCACTTGTATCCAGTGTAGCAGAGAGTGTTCCTACATCTCCTAAGGAGGCAGCTGAGGAAATTACTACTGACAAAGATTCTGTTAATGAAGTGGCTGCAGACAAAGAACCTGTAGTAAATGGGGATAAAGATCCACCTACTGAGGAACCAAATAAGGATACTGCAGAGGATGGGCCACCAAACAGATATACTAGTGAACAAGATGATGGTATACACATCAGTCTATGTCGAAATAATAATAAATGTGTTTCTTTTAAGAATGTCAAATGGATTATGATGCTGAGGATGATGATGATTTTGATCCATCATTACTTTGTCCAGAAGTGTCAATGGCTGTGGATGATAATCCAGTAGTAACCACCAATGGTGGTGTGCCAAATGAAACTGGGATTGATAGCCCATTGCCATATGAGCCAGTTTTTTCCACTTTTGTGGATGATGTCACAGGGGCTGAGAGTAGGTTAAGCGTTAGATTTTTAAGTGCGGGATTATGGGATGTATGTTTTTAGTTTCGTTCAACTTGACCCCAGAGGAGTTAGAATTGAAGAAAAGACTGTATGGACCAAGTAAGTATATTTTTATTAAAACTATGTGGTTATTAAACATAATATGATAATATGAAAGAAGAAATTGAGTCTGTTTAGACATCTGAAACCAGTTGATATTACCAACTTAATATTGTGGCCTGGACTAACAATGACAATGTTGAGGTGGATTACTTTGAAAAATTAAACAAGAATTAATTCATACTGCACTATAATAATGTGTGCACCTAATTATTAAAAATGAATTAATAAAAAAATCCTACCATGTTCATTTTGATGGTAATGAATATCTAACCAGGGTAAATATGTCACCAGGATTACCACCTTACATTTCCCCAAATATATTTTTTGGAATTTTCACAATATATTCACAATGAAGCCATAAGTTACACTAAAAAAGTCTAATATATAACTACAATTTGGTTCAACTCTTTTAATGTGATATTGACGAAAATGTACTGGTGTCCAGCTAATCAGAAATGTCTTACCTGGAAAATCAGATATGACTCAGATGCAACATCTGAAAAATTTTCATAGGTGGGTTCTGTTATTGTCATAAAATGATTAAAGTTCAGAACAAAACGACATTGATTTTCAAAAAATTGTTATCATTATAGTCTATGTATTTTTTGGGTAAAATTTCGCAATTGAAACTAAAATAAAAAAATTAACTGTATTCTTTCACTTGTTTCATTGATTTCTATGGCAAAGAAAATCATGTTTTAATTATGTAACTCTGGAATATATGGTTTTCATTCAATGGTAAATATCCTGAAGAGACAAATTTCCTAATTTAGATCTGTGGTGCGGATTAGAAGATGCCTTAAACAGAAACTTGTATAATTATTGTTTATGAATGATTTATGTTTATACTTTATAAACTAACGTCAACCTTTTGTGTTTTTCCCAGGATTGTAAATTTTAAAATTGGCCTGAATGAAAAAATTAGGAAGTGGAAGTATTATTTAGATATTTTTCGAATATAGCGTAACCACAAAAAACGGGAAAAACAAGCGCTTGATAAGAGGTATCAAAATCCCGAATCACACCACACTACTTGATTAATTAACACAACAATTGCTAAGCAAGAAATCATGACTGAATATTTTTTTAGCGTTACTATTGCTTAGAAATATTAATAATTTGATTATTTTATTATGTCTGGGTATTTCACTTTGACATATATTTACATACAAATTCATATGTATTAGCATATTATAAAAATACTTGAATACAATTATAGATGAATAACCTGTATTAGTAACAAAGTTTTAGATAAAGAAAGACTGCTTAAGTAAGCTTATCAAGTATTTTAGGAATATAGTGTATATGGTAAAACTCTAACCAAAATTTGTGTAATCATCCCCACTAACAATGTAATGAAGTCATCTCAAAATTATAGTAGTAAATTTTATATAATAACATATTCCTACACTTGTAGTTTATGAATTCGTCTTGACAAAGTAATATTGACACTGCAAAACAAAATGCTTTGTAATCTTGCGAACGTTTTAAGGTTATCGGGTTATCTTAAGCTTGTTGGGAACCGTTCAACCCCAACCCTAAAAAATGATCATCTTGAAATTTTGTCGAATAAAGTTTATTTATTTAAAATATGAAAAATATGGTCTACACTTGCGGTTTATCAATGCAGGAAAGTTCTGACTAAATGAACTTAGACCAATTTTTATGTATATTTATGTGTAACTTTTTTATGTGCTAAATTCCCTTAGAAACAGTCGTTTAATTTTTAACTTTTATTTTAGCAAAATTTGTTTTTAAATCTTTATTGTAGTAAAACTTAAATTAAAATCCAGGGTTGGCACGACCTAATTCATGATTTAAATCAAGGGATAAAAAAAAATCTTCCATAAAAATTAAAAAAAATCGCCGGTTTAAATAATGATTTCTTTGTTTCTTTTCAAATTACGAAAATATAATGTATAATACGGCCTTTTTAAATGCAGTTTAAATCAAAATAAATTTAAAACCGACTGGAATAATAACAAAATAAAACGCTAATTTTCCTGTTTTCGTGTTTGTCTATCGTCTTTCGTCTGTGTCGATTTTATAATGGTGAAATGTATGTCATTTGCCAAAATTAGTCTTATACCAGTAAGTACTAGCCCGCCCACCCACCCTCTATTTTATTAGAGGACATGTGATTTGCCGCAGTCTTATTTTAGCAAGTTCTAGCCTCGCCTACCCACCCACCCTTTATTTTCTTAAAAGGTATGTCATCTACCAAAATCAATCTTAACTTAGCAGGTACTAGCGCCAAAATTTTATAAAAAAAATGTAATCCTAGATGATTATTATTATTGGTCAATGTGAAATTCAACTTCTTTCTCAAAGCCAATAAAATGACTGATCAAAACGAAATAGGGGTGGGTGGGCGGGGCCACTACACTTTTATCTTATCAAGAATTTGCCCCAAGCACCCATCTCTTATTTTCTGAAAAGGTATGACATTTACCAAAGTCAGTCTTATCCTAACAAGTACGTGCCCCGCCCGCCCGCCCTTTATTTTCTTAGAGGACATGTCAATTGCCACAGTCTTATCTTAGCAAGTATTAGCCCCGCTCACCCACCCTCTATTTTCTTAGAGGATATGTCATTTGCCACAGTCTCATCTTAGCAAGTACTAGATTATTTACAAATTTATTTGTATTTTAGGATGTCATGTCAACGATAATAAACATTTTTCTGATTATCATCACCAATATTTTGATAACGAAATCTAAAAATTTTGCATAGTAAATGTTTAAATTTTATAAAATAACAATCCTGGATTTATTTAATGTATCATGAAAAAAATTAAAATCGTAAAATCAAATTTTATACTTTTTCGAAGAAACTATTTGTCGGATTGTATTTTAGGGGTGAGGAAAATTCTGTGTACTACCTTAGGCCTATTTTTTAAATTTTAAGATCCGGTATAACAAAACTAATTAAAAATATTCCAGTAAGCTTTGTAAAATAAATAACACTATTAAATGCTATATTTAGAAACGTAAATGAAAATAAAAAAAAAAAAACTTGTGAATATGTGTTAAAACACGTGGAAAATAAAAATTTAAATAACTTCATAAAATACAAAACGTTGCCAAAATCTGAATAAACGTGATCAAAACCGCTAACTTTTGATTCCTCTCGCTACTTTTTGAGCTATAATTTGTAATACTTGAAAAACTAAAAAATAAGAATTGAAGAAGAATAAAATATGAATGATTTAAAAAAAATCATTCATTTTTGATTTATTAATTCTGTTTTTTTTCAACCATGCAAAAAACGTCCAATTTTGGTGAAAACAACCTATAAAAAAAATCCAGTAAAGCAAATTCTGATAAAAAAAACTGAAAGTGTAAATAAAAATAATAAATTTTGATAATTCACGTCACATGCAACACTTGAAATACCGGGTGTCTGGCAAATGGCGGATTAACTCTTCTGTACGTTATGTACGGGGTTTCGGGAGTCCTAAAAAAATAAAAAAATCCTTTATGTTGTAGATTACGAAAAAAACGTAATTTAAAAAAATTAAAATTGACAACACTGCACGCACCTAATGCGTGAATACCTCCAGCTTAGTTTCTGATTTCTTAGTAATGATAAGAGAAGAGAGGGTGGGTGGGCGGCGGACACTTCCATTTGAATTAAAAAAGTTTGTCGTCATTTTATAGACTTTTACTGCCCGAGCGGGAGCGTATGCTAAGGAAGTTTTGTAGTAGGGTCCACCCTGCGAATGGCTGCTTTCATGTTTCCTCGACGTTTCATGACACCAAGAGTGGGAAAAAATATGTCTGCCGTTTCCGTCTGTCTGTATCGATTTTTTTATTTTAGAAGTGTCGTGTAGATGGTAAAATGCTAACCAATCAGTAATCATCCTCACCGATAATTTAATAACGTCTCCACAAAATATTTTTCAAAAAAGGGTATTTAAATTTTATAAAATAACGTATTCTTATACTTGTGGTTTATGAATTTACATCGATTTCGTTTATTATTATTTTTATATTGTTTAATCCGTTTAGTCCGTCTAGTAGCGTCTTCGCTTCACAGATGAGAGGTCCGGGAATCGATGCCGGTCCGCAGCTTCTTTATTATTGATCAAATCACTGTTATTGTTAGTATTACACTGCATCTATTCAAATTAATGTAAGTGTCCTTGATAAAGTGTTGACGACGTCATAACAAAATTTCGTTATGAAAAACTCACTTGAAACATACGCATCGCATGCTTGTTTACCTATAATTTAACAGTAGCTGTATTTCATCATAAAAAAATTAAATTCGCAAAATTAAATTTTATGTGAGTTTAATCTTTCGAAGATGCATTTGTTCAACTGTACTTGGTTTTGTCCTAAATAACCTTAGATCAATTTTTTTGATCTAAAGGAATCTGGTGTTTTGTTGCTGAATGCACTTAAAAAATTTTTTTGAGCTTTCAGTGTTTTATTTTTTATGAATTTGAAAAAGTCTTTGAGTGCCGCAGTGTTTTTTGTTTCTTTTTCTTAATTGGAGAGACTCTTGAGTATCTATGGTGTATTATTATTTTTTTGTAAATTATTTAAAACAATTTTGGGGGACTTTGATGTTCTACTTTTGGAAAATTCTGACCTGACCTGTTTTTGAGTAAATTTTAGGACCCCGGTTTTTTTTTTTTTTTTTGAAAATTTAAAACAATCTTGAGGTTCGAGGTATTCCTGTTTGGAAAGATTTTGAAAATGCTTTGGAGCCTCTAGTGTCTTTTCTTGTAATAATTTAATTTGCGTCATTTGCTAAAATCAGTCTTATCTTAGGAGGCGCTAGCTCCAGCCGCCCGCCCTTTATTTTCTTAGAAAATATGTCGTTTGCCAAAATCGGTCTTATTTTAGCAGATACTAGAACCGCCCACCCGCCCTCTATATTCTTAGCGGGTATGTGATTTGCCAAAATCGATCTTATTTTAGCAGATACTAGCCCCTCCCCCCACCCTCCCTCTCTTTTCTTAGAAGGTATGTCATTTGCCAAAATCACTTATCTTAGCGGGTACTAGCTCTGCCACCCTCTCTTTTCTTAAAGGATATGTCATTGGCAAAATCAGTTTTATCTTAGCAAGTACTGATAACCAACTTTTACAAAAATATATCAAAATTTGGAAACATTAATATTTGTTTTTGTTTATAATTTATAAATGTCTTATGAATTTTTTTTGTTTTGTTTATTTATTAATGAAAAATAACAGCTAGTTTTATTAATAATAATAATGCACAACGATTAATGACTACTGGTTGTAATGGTTATTGTCCTAAAAAATAAAAGATGGATTTCAGTTACCATCGTTACTAATTAATCGAAAAGTAAGCCAAAGGTTTTCACGTATTAGGCGCGCGCAATGTTGCCAATTTTACTTTTATAAAATTACGTTTTTTTCGTAATCTAGATCGTACAGATTTTTTTTTTATTTTTTTGGGACTCCCGAAACCCCCCGTACATAACGCACTTCAATAGCGGATTAACTCTTCAGAGTTAATCCGCTATTTTCCAGACACCCGGTATATATAAATGATGAATTTTTCAAAGAAGAAAACCTCATAGTTTTCGAATATAACGACCAGTGGCGTAACAATCAAAGTACGGGCCTGTGTTCTACGACACTGTGGGGCCCCTAATGAACAGCGAAATAAAAATTATTTAAAAATACGAGTACATATACTGAGTAAAGTATGAGTAGGTATTGTACTCCCAAATTTTTATTGATTAAATAAGGAACGTTTTCCTTATTTAATCAATAAAATAAATTGACTCTTTCATTAATTTTTCTGAGTCACCCTGTATAACAAATTTAAAAACTTTTAATGTAATGATAAATCACAGGTATAGACTCATCATATTTTGCACATTTTGAATGGGATTTACTCGACAAAATTTTGAGATGACGTCATCAATTTTTTGGGAGTGGATAAACGAAAAAATTTTGCTGAACGATTTGCCATGATTACGATATCCTTAAAATATTTACTAGATTTCAGAGCATTCGGTTTTGCGGTTTCAAAGTTATATTACAAAATATTGTTATTCAGTTTTGAATGTTTTCCAAAAATTCTTGATATGTGGGGTAAAAATTCGATACGGTGCAGGAGTATCTTATTTTAAAAAATTTCAAGAAACTTTTTATTATAAATGTTGGAGATGACGTCATCCCATTGGTCGTGGGGATGATTAGCCAAATTTTAGAATTTTAGTTAGTATTTAACCATCTACATGGTATTCCTAATATACATACAAAATTTAACAACAATCGGTGTAGTAGTTTCGGAGATTACTTGTCTAACAAAAATGGATACAGACACCAGGCAGACAGACAGATAGACGGAAACGAGAGACTACTTTTTTCGTAGTCTAGAGGTCATGACACGTCGAGAAAATATGAAGGGAAGTAAAAATTTGTTGTAACATACATCAGATATATTTTATTATTCCAAAAAAGCACCACAAACACAAAATTAAAATAGTTTTGAGAATACGAAAGTTTTCCTAAAACACAACTGAAACTGATTTTTTTTTTCACGTCTTACAGCATAAAGTTTCACTGAAGATCTGAAGACAAAATTTAAGTATTTTGTTGTCCTGAATCATAAATTAGTCATATTTTTGTCGGCTAAAGATTGGTAATTTACTAAATGGGATGTTAGATTTGACACAATGGGATTCCAACAGTGCGGCAGGTTTATTAGAAACAGATGCTGATGCATTTCTGGCCGCCGGTGTCGGTCGCTAAACCCCGAGTTTATTGAATGTATGATATTGAGATGCCGCCAGAGGTCCAGCCCTTTGCAGCAAAAAAATCGTAAATAGAAATTTAATTTCCGCAATAATACAAAAAATGCAATAAAAAAAAATATTCGTGTGACCGGACCGGGCCCCTTGAAGAAGCGGGCCCGTGTTCCGGCGAACACATGGAACACCGGTAGTTACGCCACTGATAACGACCACACCATCACCCAAAAACTCTAGATATATTTTTGCTAGGAATAAAACACCCCATTGCAAGATTTTGTATTAACTTTGGAAAATATTAAAGCTTTCTAGAGTACTTGATGTTATTCAATTCCATCTTTATGTACATTTTTTTTTAATTTTCAGCGAATCCTGTCCAGTTCACCCGAATCCACTGCACCGCTTGCAACGTTCACCTGGGTAGTGCTCTAGAAGGACAAAACAATCGATTCGTTCATCCACTCTTAAAAGTAATCATTTGTAAAGAATGCTACCACTTTTACACGAGCGGCGAGTTCGAGAAAGATGAAGACGGCAGCGAACTGTACTGTCGCTGGTGTGGCCAAGGAGGCCAAGTCGTCTGTTGCTCAAAATGCGAATTTGTCTTCTGTAAAGTGCGTTTACACCACGCCACCTCGCAACACTTTCACTAATTGCTTCAATTTTGCAGAGGTGCATTCGCACAAACTTCGGCAGAAAGAAGATGTTCGAGATCCGCGACAGCGACAACTGGGACTGCTTCAGGTGCAATCAATCTCAGATCATCACGCAAAGAATAGCCTGTTACGAATTTTTTGAGTACGTGCGAAGGGAGATGTCGCTAGCAGCGACACTTCCCACTTCCGAGATTTGGAGCAAGGATTATTCGAGATGCTGCGGCGCGAAGAAGAGGGCCGCAGAAAATGCGGAAGAAACGAAAAAAGCTAAGAAAAGAAAGAGCGAGACGGATCCGGATTATAATCCTCTTGCAGAGAAGGTGGTGGACGAAAGCAATGCCGCGTCGACAATTGTTGCCAATCCTTTGGCGACTTCTACTCCGAGGCTTCAGATGCCAACTCTAAGTAAAGGAATTGTACTTCCTAAACCGATTAAGTTTGTACCAAGGTACACGATGAGCAAGGCGAAGGACAACGACATTGAATTTGTTAGACAGATTCCGGCACCACATGTGACTGTTAGTGCAACAACGAGGCCAACATATCGAACGATTTTGCCGACTCCTGGAAATGCCGCTAGAGCAGGTATTTTTTTATTCATTCCAGTACATACTGCTGTACAAAAAAAATCTCAGTATTCCTATTCGTGAGTAATTAAATGCAGTTATTTTCAAAAAGTATGTTTTACTTCTCAAGTGGAAGCTAGGTTATCCCCTCCGAAAATTTGATGACGTTATTTTAAAATTTTGCGTTATTTAACAGGTGACTCAAAAAAAGCTAATGAATAAACAGTTTATTTTATGGATAAATCAAAAACGGCTCACCTCATTTTACATATCCGAAATGCTATACTTTGTATCTGTTATTTTTAAAAAGTTGATGACGTCATCACAAAATTTGATTATAAAAAAAAAACTACTTGAAACTTTGGCACATTATGCTTCTTTACCTATTTACAAGTCCACATATTATTTTAAATTATAGGAGTTGGGGATCTGTTTGATTATAAATAATTTTAAACCAATTTGTATTTATTTGAATTGATTGTAAACGAGTTTTGAAGTCATATAATATGTCGTACGTCAACCAACGGATTATTATCGTACTCGTATGATTAAAGAACACGGCTCGCGCCTCGTGAACAGGTATTAAACCTGTAGGTGATAATTTTATCCCATTTGCAACGCAGACCGAGTGTTAGTTGTTTTAATAATTAATTATCAAGTATTTATATTTTATTGTTTTACACGAATTGTATATTCATTACAGTGGAAATAAAATAAAAATTACAGGAACTAGTATTGATATTTTGCCTTTTTTAATTTTTAATGCTCGTGCATACGGTAACTGCTAAAATATTTATTAAATTATCGATTAGTTGCCTTAGATTAGAGAGTTTAGAAGACCGCTGGTTTGTAATTGACCGCTGATTACTTAGTATATTTTAAAAGCACAATTATAGGAATTCAAGATGATTCAGAGCGGTTAAGTGAACTCAAAACATGATAAAATATGATCAGAAGTTAAATGCGATGTACTAAATTTCCGACTGACAGCTCAAGGAAGTAGCTAATAGTCATTTTATGTCCTCCAGTGTTCACAAGCCGTAAAATACGAAAACGCAGAATTCACTGAAGTCTGGAAGAGCAAAGTTGCGCAGTAAAACATTCATTTTAAAAATAATTATTGTCAGAACATGTTAGTGTGACGTTTGCAAAAAATTGTTCGAAAGCTGTTTCGACAGAATTTCCCTCGCCGTTCAAGTGCAGCCCAACAAATCCGGCTTCTTCGGAAAATAATAAAAATTGAATTTTTCAATCCTTAAATTTTTAATTTTTTTGTTTCTTCAGTTTTTCGATTTGGAATCTTTCGAGTTAAATTTTTCAGTTTTTCAATTTTCCAATTTTTTGATTTTGCAATTTTTTTCAGTTTTTTTTCCTCAATTTTTGAGATTTTGCAATTTTTCGATTTAAAATGTGTCGAGTTTTTAATTTTTAACTTTTCAATTTTTTTGTTTCGGTTTTTTATTTTCTTTATTTTTACAAATTTCCGAGTTTTCAGCTTTTTAAAATAGTTTTTGGTTTTTTTAATTTCAACTTTTTCAATTTTTCATTTCTTCAGTTTTGCAATTTTTAATTTTTTTGTTTCTTCAATTTTACGGTATGCAACTTCCAGTTTTCTTTTTAAAATTTTTCAGTTTTTCGATTTTTAAATTTTTCGTGTCTTCAATTTTTCGATTTTTCAATGTTCTGATTTTATAATTTAAATTTTTCAACGTGAGTATTTGCAGTGTTTTGATTTTGCAATTTTTTGGTGTTCAGTTTTTTGTTTTTTCGATTTTTGATTTGCAATTTTTCGATTTAAAATGTTTCGAGTGTTCAGTTTTTAACTTTTCAATTTTTGGATCCTTTAATTTTTTATTTTCTTTATCTTATTACAAATTTTCCATTTTTCAATTCTTTAAAATAATTTTTGGTTTTTACAATTTCAACTTCTTCAATTTTTCATTTCTTCAATTTTTCGATTGGGCAATAATTTTGCAATTTTCAATTTTTTTTGTTTCTTCGTTCGTTCGATCAGGGATGTTGGGGATGCAGATTTTTCAACATCCGCGGATGTGGATCTCAAGTTTTTTTTTAAGAAAGTTAGTATATGTACAGAAATCAGTAAAAAAATGGGAGTTTTTAATATATTTATTTAATAAACAAATTTTTAGTACGAAAATTTAAAAATTGTTGAATTATATTTAATAAAAAGTAATATTGCGGCCTTTTCAGGTTCGAGTCTATTTCTCAGAGGTTCATAAATTAATCCTGCACTACTAAATAACTGTTCACTGGGAACACTAGCTGTTGGAGGCGATAAAAATCTGCGTGCTACTCCAGATAAAATTTTTAATTCGGTACGATTAACGCTCCACCATTTAAGTGGATTTTCATTTATATTCAGCATTGCTTTATTTCGATACGAAAGCAATTCCTTCTTGAGGACAGCATCAGGGGAACCATTTTCTGATCAGTGGCGGCTCGTCAGGGGAGGCAGGGGAGGCAGTGCCTCCCCTGGAAAAATTGACCATTACTTTTTGTTTTAATATCTGTTAACTTCAAATATATTTTACAGATATAGCAAATAACTTTTATGGAACACTGTGATTGATTAAAACGCGTCTTGGTAACATATTTTGAAGTACGCGCTTTCGACAGGAATAAGCGCTGATCATCGCCGTGTAGGCCAGCTTCAGACGGAGGCATGCCTCAGATAGACGGATATCTTCAGTATGATTAGTCAGTGGTGCTAATATGTTTTTGAGAAAGACAATAGTCATCAGTGCTTTATCAAAGCGCCAGCGGAGGCACCAACGCCTACCGTCCTTAAGCCAATCAGATCGAATTTTTTAATCTCACGGTGAAACTGCACAATGCTGAACAGGGATGCTGAATGCATTTAGTGTGCATTTAGTTGTGCATTAATTAGACGCGAGGAAAGGTAGTGACTGCATGTGCATTGCCAAGGTTATGTATTAAAACTTTTCAGTTAACTTGAAATTGAAAACAGTAGGACAATGAAAATGTGAGTTTTACAATGCTGATAGCAACATAAGAATCTATAATCTCCAAAGTTTCTTATAAAGTTTAAATATTTAAGCACGGTTTTCTTACGACGAACAATTGGATGTCAAAGATTTAGAACCTCTCATCCAGATTTGAGCAGAAATGTATTAATTAATTGATTAATATATTTAAATCAGCCCTAGATCATATGAATTAATATTTAATGTTAATAAAGCAAATTCTGTAGTCTTTACACCTTCTCATTGGTTTGTGTCAAGCAATTAAATGTTTTTTATTCGGGAAGTGTACCCATATAGAGATATGTTACTGACTCAGAGTTATTTGTATTGTTTTCATAAAAACGAATAAACAATCTGTTTTTTTAACAAAAGTAATTGCCAACATGTTAATTAATACCTGCTGATTTTGAAACGAAAATGTTGCCTCACCTAACAAAAAGACCACGAGCCGCTACTGTTTCTGATATTTCTTGACTCTCATCTTCACTTGACGAATCTAGCATCATGGCAAGATCGTTTTTCAAGCATGGCTTTCTGGCTGTACCGGATGTTCCAGGTTGTTCCGTATCTTTCACGAGGGAATCTCCCATTTTCATTTTTTTCACTGCTTTGAAATTTGGAGATATTTGAGGGTTTGAGACGTCATTCTCTATGTTTGTCCTAATCTTCAAAATATCGTCCTTAATATTTTCCTCGGTCACTGGTGTAAAAAACTTGTGCTTATAGCGCGGGTCTAAGTACGTGACATATAAATTGTTCTCTTCCAACAAAGAAAATTTTGCTGAAACTTCAGTTTTCAGAGTCGTGACAGCCACCCGAATTGGGTCAGAATCCTGTGGTCTTGTTAAATAATCATCAAGTTTTTTTCCAAGCACTTTAATTATTGGAAGCACACATGATATAAGTGTATGAGAGTTACTTAGTTTCCCGTGTGGCTTCTTCGAAAGGTTTCAATAGCTCAACACAACATTCAATAATTTTCCACTCTTCTGGCAAAATAGGGTCAATTTCACTGTCAATGAAAGACTCAATGCATCTTTTACCTTTAAAAAACGGTCAAACATGTAAAACGTACTGTTCCATCGCGTTACACAATCTTGAAACACTCTGAGATGCGGTTGATTCAGTCTGTCCGGGATTTTTGCAGTTGTTTTTGACCAATGGTGGAATGGTTAAAGTGAGTCTAAATTTTCTTACATTTTTGTTTGACGACTGTTATGTTTTCCTGTGATTGTAAACCACTTCGAATAGCGAGTTGCATCTTGTGAACTGCACAATCCAAATCATTCAATACTGCTAATCGCATAGTTCTTTTCATATTGGAGCCTTCGTCACGAATAATGCAGTGCACTTGTTCTTTTGAAATATTCCATTCAGTAAGCATCGTGTCAAATTTTTCTGCAATTATGTCACCTAAGTGACGGTCGTCGAAGGTTTCGCATTTCAATATAATCAATGATCGATCAAAGTTTTCTGCGATTCCATGATAAGTCGGGCTAAGCAAAGATGCATTAGACCTTGGATCCGACCAAATATTAGAAGTAAACGCCATGTAATCAAATTTTTCGATTAATTCTTTCACTTTGTTAGCAACTTTGCCATACAGTTCCGTGCACACAAAGTCAGTAAAAAAATTGCGCCCTGTTAAATTATATCTTGGTGGTAGTTCTTGTATCAGTCTGCGAAAACCGAGTCCCTCTACAAAATTAAACGGTAAATTTTGAAGTGCAATCATTTCTCCGATGAGTTTGTCAATTTTTTTCGAATTTGAATTGTTAGTATCCCACTTTTTTTCTTTTTGAACTGCTTCCTCTATCGAAAGTTGTTTCTTTGCTTCTTGTAGTGGAGTGAGGATTTTATCTAAAAATAAATATACACATAAATTATAACTTGTTATGGAAATTAACGAAAACAAACGGATGCAAAATAGATTTTAAATAACGAAACTTTTATTGCATCGACTTTTTTGTATTAAATACAAAATAAACCAACTTTGGGCTTATCTGCTGTTAACATTTCTGTTAATTTTAATTAATTCCTTAAAGCAGCTTATCTGATAATCTATTAAGAATAGTATACTTTTAAGTAATTAATAAAAGCAAAATGCATTATTAAGGCTAATAAATAAACACTGTTGATAGTAAAACTTACGTGCATCAGCTTTCATCTTCTGCATTTGTTTTTCGTTATTCGAACTGTCGAACAAACTAAACTGTTCTGGGTGCATGGATTTCAGATGATTTTTCAAAGACGAAGTGGACATCCGCATCCGCAATAATCAATACGGAACTCATGCGGATGCGGATGTAAATGTGGTGCAAGTCGCGACAAGAAAGAAATTAGTTGGAGCCGACGAGTGACGCATAGCGTGCACTCGTGATGCATTGACCAATAGGGAGACAAGAATTCTACTTTCGGTGTTGCGTTTCGCACGTCAAAACGTGTTTAGTCGGGGTTGCGCGAATTGTGAACGTTTTGTTTTTATATGTTATTGGACAAGTGAATCTACAATGGCACCACCGATGCAAAGTGAGATTTGGACTTATTTTAAACCAGATGATGATCGAAATAAAGCTCAGTGTATAATATGTAATAAAACATGTTCTCGCAAGGGTCGTACCACTTCGTCTTTGAAAAATCATCTGAAATGCATGCACCCAGAACAGTTTAGTTTGTTCGAAAGTTCGAATAACGAAAAACAAATGCAGAAGATGAAAGCTGATGCACGTAAGTTTTACTATCAACAGTGTTTATTTATTAGCCTTAATAAAGCATTTTGCTTTTATTAATTACTTAAAAGTATACTATTCTTATCAGATTAACAGAAATGTTAATAGCAGATAAGCCCAAAGTTGGTTTATTTTGTATTTAATACAAAAAAGTTGATGCAATAAAAGTTTCGTTATTTAAAATCTATTTTGCATCCGTTTGTTTTTGTTAATTTCCATAACAAGTTATAATTTATGTGTGTATTTATTTTTAGATAAAATCCTCACTCCACTACAAGAAGCAAAAAAACAACTTTCGATAGAGGAAGCACTTCAAAAAGAAAAAAAGTGGGATACTAACAATTCAAATTCGAAAAAAATTGACAAACTCATCGGAGAAATGATTGCACTTCAAAATTTACCGTTTAATTTTGTAGAGGGACTCGGTTTTCGCAGACTGATACAAGAATTATCACCAAGGTATAATTTAAGAGGGCGCAATTTTTTTACTGACTTTGTGTGCACGGAACTGTATGGCAAAGTTGCTAACAAAGTGAAAGAATGAATCGAAAAATTTGATTACATGGCGTTTACTTCTAATATTTGGTCGAATCCAAGCTCTAATGCATCTTTGCTTAGCCTGACTTGTCATGGAATCGCAGAAAATTTTGATCGATCATTGATTATATTGAAATGCGAAACCTTCGACGACCGTCACCTAGGTGACATAATTGCAGAAAAATTTGACACGATGCTTACTGAATGGAATATTTCAAAAGAACAAGTGCACTGCATTATTCGTGACGAAGGCTCCAATATGAAAAGAGCTATGCGATTAGCAGTATTGTATGATTTGGATTGTGCAGTTCACAAGATGCAACTCGCTATTCGAAGTGGTTTACAATCACAGGAAAACATAACAGTCGTCAAACAAAAATGTAAGAAAATTTCGACTCACTTTAACCATTCCACCATTGCTCAAAAACAACTGCAAAAAATCCAGGACAGACTGAATCAACCGCATCTCAGAGTGTTTCAGGATTGTGTAACGCAATGGAACAGTACGTTTTACATGTTTGAGCGTTTTTTAAAGGTAAAAGATGCATTGAGTCTTTATACCAATGACAGTGAAATTGACCCTATTTTGCCAGAAGAGTGGAAAATTATTGAATGTTGTGTTGAGCTATTGAAACCTTTTGAAGAAGCCACACGGGAACTAAGTAACTCTCATACACTTATATCATCTGTGATTCCAATAATTAAAGTGCTTGGAAAAAAACTTGATGATTATTTAACAAGACCAGAGGATTCTGATCCAATTCGGGTGGCTGTCACGACTCTGAAAACTGAAGTTTCAGCAAAATTTTCTTTGTTGGAAGAGAACAATTTATATGTCATAGCCACGTACTTAGACCCGCGCTATAAGCACAAGTTTTTTACACCAGTGACCGAGGAAAATATTAAGGACGATATTTTGAAGATTAGGACAAACATAGAGAATGACGTCTCAAACCCTCAAATAACTCCAAATTTCAAAGCAGCGAAAAAAATGAAAATGGGAGATTCCCTCGTGAAAGATACGGAACAACCTGGAACATCCGGTACAGCCAGAGAGCCATGCTTGAAAAACGATCTTGCCATGATGCTAGATTCGTCAAGTGAAGATGAGAGTCAAGAAATTTCAGAAAATGGTTCCCCTGATGCTGTCCTCAAGAAGGAATTGTTTTCGTATCGAAATAAAGCAAGGCTGAATATAAATGAAAATCCACTTAAATGGTGGAGCGTTAATCGTACCGAATTAAAAATTTTATCTGGAATAGCACGCAGATTTTTATCGCCTCCACCAGCAAGTGTTCCCAGTGAGGACCTATTTAGTAGTGCAGGATTAATTTATGAACCTCTGAGAAATAGACTCGAACCTGAAAAGGCCGCAATATTACTTTTTATTAAATATAATTCAACGATTTTTAAATTTTCGTACTAAAAATTTGTTTATGAAATAAATATAATAAAAACTCCCATTTTTTTTACTGATTTCTGTACATATACTAACTTTCTTAAAAAAAAACTTGAGATCCGCTTCCGCGGATGTGAGCCTCCAAAAATCCGCATCCGCGGATGTTGAAAAATCTGCATCCGCAACATCCCTGCTTTCGATATGGAGCTCTTCGAGTTTTCATTTTTAAATTTTTCAGTTTTTCGATTTTCAATTTTTCGTTTCCCTCTTTTATTTTCTTTATTTTTTCAATTTTTCAATTTTTCGTCTTTTCAATTTTTGATTTGCAATTTTTCGTCTTTTCAATTTTTGATTTGCACTGTTTGCAGTGTTAATTTTTTTCCTGAATTCTTGAGATTTTGCAATTTTTCGATTTAAAATCTGTCGAGTTTTCAATTTTTAACTTTTCATTTCTTTAAATTTTCGTTTTGCAATTTTTCGTGTCGGTTTTTATTTTCTTTATTTTAACAAATTTTCGATTTTTTCAATTTTTTTAAATTTTTGGTTATTCCAATTTCAACTTTTTCGATTTTTCATTTCATCAATTTTTCGAACTGCAATTTTGCAATTTTTGATTTTTTTTTTTGTTTCTTCATTTTTACGGTATGCAACTTCGAGTTTTCATTTTTAAAGTTTTCGGTTTTTCATGTCTTCATTTTTCGGTTTTTCAATGTTCTGATTTTGTAATTTATATTTATTTCAACGTGAAATTTTTCAGTTTTTTGGATTTGGCAATTTTTCGATTTTAATTTTTTGGGTTTTTCGATTTTTGTTTGCAAGTTTTCTAATTTTCATTTTAAATATGTAATAATAAAATATTTTATTTTATTATAACATTTATTATTTCTTAAAATATTTCAGTTTTTCAATTTCACGATTTTAGAATTGTCTCATTTATTCAACTTTGCAATTTTTCGTGTTTTTTTTTATGTTTACAATTTTCCGATTTTACGATTTTCTGTTTTTTCAATTTATTCAGTTTTTCGGTTGGGTTTTTTGTTGTCTTTATTTTTAAAATTTTTCAGTTTTTCAGTTGATGTGACAATAAACATGTAATAAATAAAATGTTCTTTCAGTTTTTCGTTTCTTCAATTTTTATTTTGCAATTTTAGAAGTTTTCATTTTAAATATAGGTATAATAATAAATACCATTTTAAACATTTTTCACTTTTTCCATTTTACGATTTTACAATTTTTCCATTTTCTTACAATTTTGACGATTTTATAATTTTTCGATTTTACAATTTTTAAGTTTGCCGATTTTTCGATTTGATTCGTTTTTTCTTCATTGCAATTTTTCGATTCAGTAATTTTTGCGATTTTTAATTTTCTCGATTTTTAGTTTTTCAATGTTTTATTCAATTTTTTGTTTCTTCAGTTTTTGATCTTTCAACTTTTCGAATAAAAAAAATGGGAAAAATTGCAAAGTTATGAAATTGAATGATCAAAAATGAAAAAAAAGAAAAGGTGTTAAAAAATTAAACAAACGAGAAATTCAAAAATCAAAAGAATAAAAATTGAGACACATTAAAATCGAAAAAACGAAATACGTATTGTAATATTGAAAATACGAAAAATTAAATGAACAAAAAAATTATAACATCGAAAGAAACATTGAAAAAATAAAGGAAATCAAAAAAAACGAAAAATTATAATATAAAATCGAAAAATTAAAAATTGGGAAACTGAAAAATTGAAAAATTATGAAACCAAAACATTGAAAAATGGAAAACTTGAAAAATGAAAGAAAAAGAAAAAACGAAAAATTCTGAAATGAAAAAATTGGTTAAAGGTAAATAAATCTAGATTTTTCCAAGAAAACTATAAGATTTGATTTTGCAAATTTTACTTTTTTATCATAACTCTTATTAGTTAAAAAGATCTGTACATAATATTAAAGTAAATATAAACGTGTTTGTTTCAAGTGACTTGTGCAATGTAGTACTAATAAAAACATTACTGTTCTTGTTTAATCGATATAATAAATTCATTAATTTTTTGGGTCACCCTGTATGAGTAATTCTAAAAACTGTGAGTGCATTGATAAAGCACAAGTATGCAGTCATAATATTTTGCATATTTTGGAGACGATTTATTGCGCAATATTTTGAGATGACATCATTAATTTTTTGGCAGCGACTAAACGAATAAATTTTGATTAACGGTTTACCATTGCTTCGATAAACTTAAAACGTTTGCAAGATTTCAGAATATTCGGTTGTGCAGTTTTAAATTTTAATTACAAAATGTTGTTATACAGTTTTAATTTTTTTCCGAAAAATCTAAAATCTTAGCTTACGCTCAGGACGTAGAAACAACCCTATATTTATAATATTAAAAAGTTATATAACCATTTAATCACGATCTTTTTTTTCCAGTTCTTCAACCACCTACTTTAGTTCGAATAAGTGCACAACCTCTGCCCCCGCTAGTACCCACTACGAATAGAATACTAGGTTCCGCTTTACAAAACAGAAACGTAAATAACTCCTCAATGATGAAACACGAGTGGTTCGAGAAGACAGTAAGAGCAGCAGCACGCGTAAACTCACATTTATCATACACTTTGACGCAACTCAACAAAGCACAGTCTCAAGCGGCCAGCGTCGAAGAACTAGCCGTTGTTCACAACAAACTCCAGGAAATTTTAAGCAGTTCGATTAATTCCTTGATACAAATTCGGAAAAACCTCCGAACCGAATTCATCGCGGGTATTAAAACCGTTCGGTTACCATCAAAGAAGAGCGAGGCCTTCAACAGCGACGACGACGTTATTTTTGTGAGTGCTCCAGCAACCATGCCTATGCCATCAACTTCCTCTATCCCACCACTAGCCAAAGATTCCAAGATAGGTGCGAATAAATTGAGCTCTCCTATGACGACAGTTAATAACTCCAAGGCGGTCGTCAGTACCGAGCGACCTAAGGGGTATCTAAAAGTAAAATCGGTGAAGGAGTTGCAGAATGTGCCATCTGAATGTATAACAATTCCTGATGATACTCCCGCACCACCGAAACCACAAAGTGAAAATCAAGTCAGTCAACCGGAGCAAGTTATTTGCAACGGGTCTCCTGATGTTGTCGGAAATTTAAATAAGGAAAGTGATCCGTTAGGTGGCGCTGCAGTTGACCCTCTAGCTGATACCCCGACAGACCCTCTGGCTGAAACGCCCCAAGTAACAGAAAAAGTAGTTGAAAAAGAAATAACTGCCACTATTGATTTAAGCGAAACATCGAATTTAGGTGACTCAGAGTCTGGTAATAACACAAAGCAAGTTAAAGAAACCCGGAAGCGGAGGAGCAAAAATAACAGTTTAGTTTATGACTTGAAGGAACAGCCGACAGTTGATGTTAAAAGAATGATGACTGTAACAGTTAAGCTTCAACGAGATAATCTCGAAGAATTACAAAAAAAGTTAGCCAGTAACAAGTAGTGATTTGGTTCTACGTCTGGAAACAGTTTATAGTGTATAGTATTATATAATAATTTTCTGAAATGTATTGATATTTTTGTGTCATACTGTAAGCGTAAGCTACATCAAGGCGGTGCTTTCACGTAGTTTATGAGAAACGTTCACCAGATTTTACTAAATTACTATGAAGTTTGAATTTTTATAGTATCCATCACTACATTTTTCGCGGGAAATTATTGTAATGTAACTATACATCTCATGAAGATGATCTGGGAGTACTTTTGTTTTTAACAGAACTTTTTTTAAGTTATAACGTTCCTGATTTTGTACTGTATTGTATATAAGTATTGGACTTTCAATAACAAGCAAGCGGTTTCATTTTCAAAATTAATACTTGTTTATGACTATATTTTTGTTACTATTACGCATTTTTAAATAAATGTATTGTTCATTATCTGCATTGTAGTTTCTTAAAGTGTGAATTAAATGTAAATATAAATGATTCTGATCCGCAATTTTTTATTTTAAAGTTGTGTCATAAATAAGGTTCGGATTATAGCAAAATGCAGTTTTATGAATATTATAAAATTTTTGCTGCATTTTTCGTGGTAATTGGTGAAAATCTTAATTTTAATACAGTTGGTTATTGGCAGTATGCAGGGTACCGACCTTTTCTAGTAATGCGAAGGGGTTTTTCCAAGACTTCATTTATGGGCACCCCCAATTAGGCGTATTACTGGAATTCTTTATTTAACTGCCTCTAAGCCGAATGTTGTATATATAGATAGTTCTGCAAATGTATTTAACGAATAATTAAAAAAATGTCTTGCAAACTATCATCGTGGATTCGGGCCTACTCAAAGTTGGTTCTAGAGGGAGATGATGTTTTTTGCAAACCTTGCGGCGAAGCAGTAAGTTTTTTAAAATATATTTTCACTCCTTAGAGTAAAGTCCAAGAGAACCAAATAAAAAAATATGTTTTGCAT
Source organism: Zophobas morio (assembly GCF_036711695.1). Taxonomy (NCBI): domain Eukaryota; kingdom Metazoa; phylum Arthropoda; class Insecta; order Coleoptera; family Tenebrionidae; genus Zophobas; species Zophobas morio. Next base: position 14,869,185 of record NW_026972107.1, read on the forward strand.
ATTATTAAATGTCAATAATAGGTATCTTTTCCATTAATAATTATTTGTTTTCATTTTTTTTTATAGATTTCAAGCACAAAGAAAAATCTTATAGACAGACACTGCAGAACGTCTCTTCACAAAAAAAATTGTGAAAAAAGAAACTCCACCATTAGTACGAGAAACTTATCTGCTAATACAGCCAAAAATGAAAAGGAAAAAGTTCGTTTTATGTCAGGCCATGCTTGCTTCGAATATTCCATTAAATAACTTAAGTAATCCTATATTTAATTCGTTTTTGAAAAAGTACTATAAAAGGACTATTCCAGACGAAAGGGAAACAACCTGTAAATAAATGTTATACCGAAACAGTTGCCAAAATTAAGATACATTTGCAAAATAACTGTATTTACTTTGTTGTTGACAAAACAACAGATGTATACGGTAGATATACAGCAAATTTATTAGTTGGTACTTTATCTGCAAACTTTGTGTCAGATTCTCATTGCGATTAAAGAGTTAGAAAAGGCGAATAATGTGGATCTGGGTGTTTTCCCGCTCCTCTACTCATCAAGCCACCCAACTGCTTGAGTAATGCGAGGGCGGGAACTCCCTGATTTTTTTCCATACTAGGCTAGATGCCCCCTAGTATGGATTTCCTGTAGGAGGCTAACGCTGGACATTCACAAAGAATGTGCTCAGCTGTTTCCTTTTCTTCATTGCATCCACAACAGATTGGGTCTGTTACCATTCCCATCGTATGCAGGTCTTTGTTAAACTGGTAATGTCCCGTGAGGAATCCTACCAGTTTGCGCAATTTGTCCCTTGAAAGTGAGAGATAAAATTTCGTCAACTTACGGTCTAGTGTCGTATACAAGCTCTACTCTGCCGACAGCTGTTCAACGTCGTCCATATCTGCTCATGACGTCTATGGGTATATTGCTTTACGGGTTCGTCGAGAGGGCGACCGAAGGCGTGATTACTAGACAGCGGATTTCTGTCGGGCTACGTCACGATTATAGGTGGGGACGCGCTGGATCGCCGGGACTCAGTAGCGGGTGATACATAATCACTGAATTTAATCGTTACTTATTCCATTAATACAATTAACGATTTATTAATCAAACGTCTAAGTAAATGAGAACGAGAATTAACAGCAAAGTGCAATGAAGCAGCGTTATTCTAATCGCAAATAAACGATGTGCAGCTCGTAACTGCAATGAATTCCCATCCCGTACGAGCCGTACCGAGTTTGGCCTTGCCTAGCCCGACAGAAATCCGCTCTTTTTGTATTTTTTTGTTTGTATTGATGAGGCTGATACGTGTTTCTCTTCTGCCTGAAGACGGTACTGTGTACCGAAACACGTGTAGCAGTGACTACAAATATATTTTTTAAACTCTGAAAGTTTTTTCATTATTATTAAAAAAAAAGAAATCCGCTCTCTAGTGATTACCGATTTGGGTTCCCAGGCGGGCATGTGCACGGCTCGCTTCGCCATCTCATCTGCCCTCTCGTTTCGTTCGTTACCACTGTGTCCTTTGATCCAACAAAGTTCTACACTGTTTCTCTGCGTTACATACTTTATGGTTTGTCTGCACTTCCAAACCAGCGCGGATCGAACTATGCAGCTGTTCAGGGTTAGTAGTGCATACTTGCTAAGTATGCGTATTGATTTGTTGCCGATTTCTCGTTCAGCAATAATTCTAGCTCCCAGCATTATTCCCATCAGTTCTGTTTGCCGACTCCTGAACTATTATCTGTTTTGGTACCATCGACATAGATGTCGATGTCGGCTCTTCCTTCTGAAATATCGTTCATGAATATTCTGTATGTCTTCTCATATATTAATTTTGTGCCCATTCCGTCACAATTCATCCTTAACAAGGGTATTCTGTTGAACCCCTCCGTCAAGATACGAGTGTGCTTCGTTAAGCGGCCTTGCTTGTTCCATACTCCTGGAGAGTGAAGTCTTAGAGATTTCCTCATTGCTCCTGTAACACTGAGACACACTATTCTCTGAACGTGCTCAAGTTGCAGAGCTGTTGTTTTTTGTCTGGGTCTGGGCCACCAAACTAAAACTCTGTAGCACAGCCTGACTATTGCCGTGTAGATCCAGAGGGCGATCTTGGGGTTTAAAATCCATGATCTTCCCACCACCCTACGACATTGCCAAAGAGCCGAGTGTGCTTTTTCCACTTTATCATCTACATGCTTCTTCCAATTCAGTCGCCAGTCCAATACAACTCCCAGGTATTTCCCTTCGTCCAAAAGTTGAAGCGTTGTATTAAATATTTTTGGCATCTGTAGTGTGCCAATTTTCTTTTTCCTAGTAAACAGAATTAATTTCGTCTTCTCTCCATTAACGGACAGGGTATGCCTGCGCACCATTCCTCGACTATTGTTACTGTAGCTTGCATAATTTCACATAATGTATCTGCGTTTTTTCCTGTTAGCAAAATTACTAGATCATCTGCGTATTCAATTGTGTGGTAGCCAAGATCATTGACGCGTCGTATCATCCCACAGTACAGGAGAGAGTATTCTTCCCTGGGGACATCTCCTGTCTACAACAGTCTCGACCTCAGTGCCACCTACATTAATCAATACTTCCCTATTCCTCAGCATACTGGCCACCCAACTCCTCAGGGTGGGATTCACGTCGTGCTCTTGTAGGGCTAGGCCTATGCTTTTGAAGGTCGATTTATCGAACGCTCCTTCAATATCCAATAACATTCCTAAGGTGGAGGTTGCTTGCTCAAAGCGGTCTCCCGAATCCCTTTTTCACTTAGTCTTTCTAGCGTTTTCAGCAAGAATGAGGTTAAGTTAATTGGTCTGTAGTATTTAGCCAAAGTGTAATCTTGTCGTCCTGGCTTAGGTATAAAGATAACCTTTCCTTTTCGCCATGCATTCGGTATGTAGCTGAAAGCCAGACACGCTCGAACCATTGGCAACAAAACAGGGGGTATTCTGCTCATTCCCCTCTGCAGGAGGGCGGTGTGACGGGCTTGGGAGATTTTCATTAAATTAACTTTTGTTAATTTATTATATATAAAACTGTAAAACTCTTGTCGTGGACCTTGTGCCCGACATATAGTGAAAATATTATTTATTTGTTCGTAGGCTGGTTCGTGATGATGGTAACACATTCTAGTGACTGGACAAAGGGACTACTTCAAGTATATGCATTTTGCTTAAATGAATAATTATATTTAATTTAGAAATGAGTATGTACAAAAGAGATTTAGTCATATGAGAATAATTTGGTATAACAATAAATTGTAGTGTAGTTTAATATGCAAATATAATTATCAGAAAATGAACTTCAGTATTAAAACATTTTTAAATAAATTCAAGAAAACTTTATAACTTTGAAACTAAATCTTTGAAAGCATAATAAAACAAATATTTAAAAAAAATCTAAAACAAAATATAACAAAACTTAAAATTGGTACCATAACTCAAAATTTGGTAACAACTCAAACATTTGTAACAACTCAAAAATTTGGTAACAACTCAAAAATTTGTAACAACTCTAAAATTTGGTAAGGAACATTATAGTAGTTGCGTGGTCAGCGTTCATCAAACAATATAACTGTTTAACTAATAATTTCAATGCAAATTAATCTTTAAAAATAGATCTAAATCTCAAAACGTTATCCAATCGAGAATACAAAGGGCGATTTATTATCAAAATTAAATTGAACTTTAAAAATATTAATAAAAACAAAACTTTGAACTTTTTATGAAATCGTGCACATTTTTGGAGATTTTAACACTTACCCCTTTGTGTCACAACACAAACACGCACTAAACAGGCAACTGGCTAGAGGACTCTGGTCTTTTTTGGATCCTTCGATCTTTTATAAGTAAAGACCCCTCCAAAGGAGTTGTTTTCGCAAAATTGTTTACAAGTTACCAGTTTATTTGGGGAGTCGTAAAAGTATTTGTGTTTCCACCAAATTAGGCTTAATTAACTGTAATATGAAGATTTTTAGTGGCAAAATGTGCTTTTTGTTAAAATTAACAAATTTAAACCATGAAATTATAAAACTGGACAAAGACATCGTGTCCAGCCAAACGGCGCCAATATTTAACTGTGAAATTATAAACCTTGATTAGAATGGTGTGAAATCATAAAATCCAAGTTTCACAAGAACAACCTTGATTTTTACGACAATGACGATTGTTCTGATTCATACCAACATCTCCAAAAATAAGTAAATTTATCGCCCGTTACATCTCCTCCCTGCTAGGGAAGCAAATGCTATGCTTTAATTAGCATACATTTGATTTCTGACCAGGCAACTTCCTTACCTAAAATTCCTAACTACTATAATCTTTCTTCTATCCGTCTTGAAACATAGATGGAAAGGCGTCTTCACATAGGGAATGTAGATTCGACCAGATCGAGGGAGGATTCCAATTTTCATGTTTGCCAGCACAATCGAGTCGTGTCACCAAGGACTCCTTTTCATTAACTGTCCAGATTGAGATAATTTTGCAGTAACCTCAATCGATTCTCAAAATTCTTAAAAGTTGATGGTCCTTCAGCTAAGTTCTTTGTTTCGGACTTTAAGCTCGCTGGCATGTGGGTCTTCGGATAACATCATTCCCATGCTCAAGAGTTGACTCTTGACTCTACCCACTCGATAATATGTCGATCTATAACACTCATTCCCAATGTGTGTTAGTAAAAGCCTTATACTAAAATCAAAATCCTACTATCTATTGTTAGTGAGAGTCCTCTTTTAAAAAAAGATTAATAATTGAAAAGTAAGACTATGCCAGCAGGGGCAAGTGTTTTAATCTCCGTGATATGCAGTAATAAGATATATATATTTACGCCTCTTTGTAGTCAGTATCATCACTTCGTTTTTGGATGGTTCCTAAAAAATAATAAGACCACGTAACTACTATCTTGGATTAAAAGTAATTATAGAGTTCTAAACTTGCCAAATCTGTATTTGATACGTTTAACTTAGAACTTTCTTTATATATGTTTATGTAATACCCACGGATACTCGGGAGCTTGTCCTTTGCTCCTTGTATGATAAGCATGACGCGGTGGACTACGCACGATAGATGAGGTTGGTTCATTTAACTCCTCTGTTTCAGAGTTTAAGCTGTCTGAACTCATATCAGAAGCTTCTGATTCAGCAGAACTTATTTCTTTTTGAATATCATTTTCTTGTTTGACTTTTACATTTTGTTCGTCGCTTATAACGATGTCATCTAATGAGACATATAACGGGTCTTTTAATTCTAGATTTTCACCATTTTCTGTGGATACCGTTAGTGTATTTGGATTTGCAGTTTCGTATAGTTGATTTACATCAATTGGCCCTTCGATCCAATCAAGTTCTTCTTGATCATCACTTTCATCAGAATAATCCAGTTTTAATTGAATATCTTCAGTTTCTTCATTCTCTAGTTGGTCATCAGATTCTGCTGTTCTTATTTTCCAAGGTTTTAATCGCGCTGCATGAACTAATTGTTCATTAGCAGAACCAATTTCGATGATTCTATAATTTACTGGTCCAGTTCTTGAAACAATTCTGTAGGGTCCAGTCCATTTTGGTACAAATTTTGTAGCTAATTTCTTTCCTTTTATAGATGGTGTATATAGCCATACCTTATCTCCTAGCTGATACTCTTTCGTAATTACATTTTTATTGTATTTTTCGCAACGTTGATTTATGGATCCTTCTAAATTTTTAGCAGCTTCTGTGAGTGCTTTATGCATTTGTTTCAGTAAATTTGGTATATAAGGGTATTTGAAAGAAGCCCATTGCTAAGTCCAATACAGAAAATAAGCTTGATCCACTAAGTTGGTCAATTGTTTCGGTTATGACTGGTAACGGAAAATAATCAGGTTTAGTAATCTTATTAAGTTCTCTATAATCAATACACAATCGGAATTCAGGCTCTTCTCCTGGATGTCTTTTTTTTTCTACTAGCAAGACTGGAAAAGACCATGGTGAAGTACTTTCTTCTATTATGTTATTATCTAACAATGTTTGTATTTCCTTATCTAAGATCTCATGACGATGATAAGGTACTCTATATGGACGTTTACTGATGGGTGGAACATCTTCCGTGATAATCCTATGCTGAACTTTATTAGTGCATTTTAAAGGTTGGCTTGGTGTTTTAAATATGTCAACAAACTCTCTAATCAATTGTTCCAATGGTTCTGCGATTTCTTTATCTTCCTTGGGGTACCTTAGAATATCCAATAATTCCTGAATTTCTTCTTCAGAGATTTCTTTTGTTATTAAATCATCTCCATTTTTATTCTCTTGTATTCTTCTTATAAATGAATAAGTTCCAATTTTAGTTCCTTTTTCTAATTCTATTGGATGTGGCAACACATTCACTAATAAAATCACAATCTCTTTTTCTGCTCTGTTACAACTTCTTGCCAGCCAAAATAACGACTCAATAGTTGGTGATAAGGGTTCTACGATAATTAACTTTAACGGATCCCAATAAGTGACTAAGGCCTGACATAATTTGCGACAGTTAGGAGGGATTACTGTTCTTGATGTTAAATATAATGGATATCCTTTGTTTATTTTATCATCCATTCCTAACTCAGCGACTAAGATCATGTCGGGTCTATTTTCTTTTACAATCTCCTTTTTGTATAACTTCTTTTTAACCTTTTCATTAGTTTTCAAGTTATTGACACCTATACTCGGTCTTTCTGACAAAAAGTGGTGACACGGTTGGCCAGACCATTTAGCAGATTGTGCCTTCATGGCATCTTTTGTTACTGACCTATAACAATCATGCTCACTCGAGTTCTCAATTTCCTTGACCTTGCTGTCAAGTATTAAACAACTGTCAGTTTCCTTTACTGACCTAAAACTTTTTTTCAGTCCTCGAGGACACAGAACTATCGCGCCACTTCTGCTCCTTAGAACTAAATAACTGCAGTTTAACAACATCATTAATAACATCACCTTCCCATTGCACGGGTAACTCTGGCTTCATTGAGCCTACAACCCCTTTCTCGGGTAACACTAGCTCCTTTACTGAGCAACCAACAACCCCTTTCTCGGGTAACACTAGCTCCTTTACTGAGCAACCAACAACCCCTTTCTCGGGTAACACTAGCTCCTTTACTGAGCAACCAACAACCCCTTGATCGGGTAACACTAGCTCCCTTGAGCAAACAACCCCTTTCTCGGGTAACACTAGCTCCTTTACTGAGCAACCAACAACCCCTTTATCGGGTAACACTAGCTCCCTTGAGCAAACAACCCCTTTCTCGGGTAACACTAGCTCCTTTACTGAGCAACCAACAACCCCTTTCTCGGGTAACACTAGCTCCCTTGAGCAAACAACCCCTTTCTCGGGTAACACTAGCTCCTTTACTGAGCAACCAACAACCCCTTTCTCGGGTAACACTAGCTCCCTTGAGCAAACAACCCCTTTCTCGGGTAACACTAAGTCCTTCACTGGACTCAAAATGTGTTCGCCACTAGAATTAAAAACATTTACGTTGGAACTTAACATTTTTCCTTCAGGTACATTGTTAATCTGGAGCAGATCTTCATCTAATTTCATTATTGGGCCAACTTCTTGTTCACTTAACGGCATCTTTATCATGTCTTTAATTTTTTTATAGCGATTATTGATCCTTATTGAATTATTATACAAACAATCTGAACATTGACATTGTTTCTCAATTTCAGAATCTAATTTTAAATATCCAACCTTGACCTCATCTTCCGTGAGCAGAGTAAATGAAATATCATAAAGTTTAAAAATTTTACGCTTCCAACAAATACTTGCCGAATGTTTAGACATAAAATCCAAACCTACTAGTATATCACCACCAAATCGAATATTATCTTGGACTACAATGAACTTATGATTAAATGTTAAATTAATTTTATCTGTTAAGACCATTACAACCGACCCACACTGAGTTATTGCATTACCTTGTACGTCAACTAATTCAGTATCAGATTTAAATACTTTTGTTATTAAATTTAATTCACAAATTACTCGACTTTTTACAAGTGATATTTCCGATCCGGTATCTATAATTGCATGCAACTGTTTCCCACATTCTGTAAAAATCATAAACGCATTTAAATTTTCGGAGCCTAAATTAATTTTAAAAATAGTTTTATGGTTATTGATATTACTTGGCTTTAATGTGTGACTGATGTCCTTTTCTCGCTCGACCAACACTGGCTTAGTGAATGGATTTTTACGAGTGTTCCGGATATTTACAGGAGGTTTCTCAGCTTGATAAAATCCAACCCTCGAGTTATTATTATTATTTGGTCGTCTTTGTGTCGTCCAAAAATTCTGCCGATAATTAGTCAGATTTGCACAATTTGACCTGATGTGACCTCTTTGGCCACATTGAAAACAAACTATATTAGGGCATGTAATGTAATGTCCTCTTGCCTTGTGACAATATTTGCAAATATTCGCAGCAAAGCCATAACTAAAACCAGTTGGTCGATACTGATTTAAATTTCTATTATACGGTTGTCGCAGATTCATTCTTGCAGTGTTTTCATTTTTCTCGTTATTTTTCTGATTTGTTGAAAAATAAGTATTTGCAATCAATTTTTCATCGTTTGATTTTAATTCCTTATATGTCCCAACTGCGTTAGATTTTTTATTTAAATTTTCACGAGCATCTGGATCATTGTCCAGTTTACGAATCATATCACTTCGGTTATTTTTTTTCAGCAATCTTTCTATCTGTGATTCTCTAATGGCGATTTTAACTGCTTGTTCAAATGAAATCGGATCACCTGCATAAACTTTTGCTTGTAAATTTAGTAATAGTCCGTTAAGAAATTGATATAAGCATTCTTCTTGAATGCGTTCAGCCAAAATTCTATCTTTTCTTTGATCACCGGTTTTTTTCCAAGTAGAAGCGGCAATTATTTGTAATCGCTCAGAATATTCTTGTACAGGTTCATCCTGTCGTTGTCTGCAGTTTCGGAATTTTTGGAGAGCTTCACCCGGTAATAGTGCTTGATCGAAACGGTTCAATAACGCGTCTGTATGTACTATTCAATTTTGAACAATTATTCCCGAACGTTAAAGGAAAGTGAGATTTTAATTCTAAGATGAAGCATGACGAAATTTATGTGACTTCGTCATGGTGATCTGCCTATTTTTATTACCAATTCTGGGGTTAGACGAAGTTAACTAGTTTACTTTTTTTTTTTTAATACTTTAGTTCTCATAAATGAATTTCGTTAAAATAGATTTCCGGCTAATTTAGACCAAATACATCATAAAAAAAAATGGACATTTCAGAACAGACTTTGAAATTTTAATGTTTCTCTCCGTTTTCTTTGTTTTTCGTCGCTCGTGATTCGTTAGCTTCAAATTAAATTACGGGGTACGAAGTTTTATAGCTGGGTGTTAAATAATACGGAAATATCACCTTTTCAAACAATTTTACCACAAAAGTGCAAGTTACTCTTAATATGTGCTTGATCTCGTGATGTGCTTTATATCTTGCGCAAAATTGTAATACTGTTTTCCTTTAAAAAAAAAAATTGTTTATGGTTACTGTGTTTACAAAATAACTCTTCATTCTACTACCAAAATGCACAAATTTAAATACAGTGTGTACTTAAAAAAAAAACTGGAAACAACGGAATCATCTTAAACACCTGTCAATCCTCTTTCAATTGTTTTAATTAAAAATAATCACCACCTGGAATATTTATAAAATAACTGCGATTTTGGCCTCTTTTTTTTTTACGGATATAACTAGATCTGTCAATCTACTAAAATTTATTATTCTATTTATTGATCTTGTCATTTACTGAAATAAATTCCTAAATTAATGAATAATAATTTCCAAAAATAAGTTAGTCACTAAACACCATTTTTACTGTTTTTATAACATTTCTAAAATTTAATGAAAAAAAAATTTTTTTTCATGAAAATAATGCACTTATCCATCACATTTTTCAATCGCCCTTTTTTAAACTGTATCTTTGATACTGACATTTTGCTAGCTTAAAAATTTTAATTTCTACGTAACTCAGTATTTTCGTCGATTGCAATAATCCTACATAAGCAAGTATTTAGGAAGTAAACTTTACGCATTTTTCGCTCGATCGTAAAATAGTTCAATCTGACCTCCTAAGCCATCCCACACATCCCGCACGCATTCACGGTCACAATGGAGTGTGGCTAATGGGTTAATTATGGTCCTTAAAATCGTTCGCGCCAGGTCCGTACTCAAGTATTACCAGTCAAAAAACAAATTCTCGAAAATAACGCTCAAAAGTCCTTACCATTTCTTTTCTCTTTCTAAACAACATTATTTCTCAACAATTAGTGAATAAAATATTAAAAATTAAATTTTTCAATTTTTCTAGAACGCACAATTCTCAAACAAACAAAAGCATATACATCCAGTTCAAAAACCTATCCTACCGACTGCGCCAAATTTTCTCCTATATGTGACGGGCTTGGGAGATTTTCATTAAATTAACTTTTGTTAATTTATTATATATAAAACTGTAAAACTCTTGTCGTGGACCTTGTGCCCGACATATAGTGAAAATATTATTTATTTGTTCGTAGGCTGGTTCGTGATGATGGTAACACATTCTAGTGACTGGACAAAGGGACTACTTCAAGTATATGCATTTTGCTTAAATGAATAATTATATTTAATTTAGAAATGAGTATGTACAAAAGAGATTTAGTCATATGAGAATAATTTGGTATAACAATAAATTGTAGTGTAGTTTAATATGCAAATATAATTATCAGAAAATGAACTTCAGTATTAAAACATTTTTAAATAAATTCAAGAAAACTTTATAACTTTGAAACTAAATCTTTGAAAGCATAATAAAACAAATATTTAAAAAAAATCTAAAACAAAATATAACAAAACTTAAAATTGGTACCATAACTCAAAATTTGGTAACAACTCAAACATTTGTAACAACTCAAAAATTTGGTAACAACTCAAAAATTTGTAACAACTCTAAAATTTGGTAAGGAACATTATAGTAGTTGCGTGGTCAGCGTTCATCAAACAATATAACTGTTTAACTAATAATTTCAATGCAAATTAATCTTTAAAAATAGATCTAAATCTCAAAACGTTATCCAATCGAGAATACAAAGGGCGATTTATTATCAAAATTAAATTGAACTTTAAAAATATTAATAAAAACAAAACTTTGAACTTTTCATGAAATCGTGCACATTTTTGGAGATTTTAACACTTACCCCTTTGTGTCACAACACAAACACACACTAAACAGGCAACTGGCTAGAGGACTCTGGTCTTTTTTGGATCCTTCGATCTTTTATAAGTAAAGACCCCTCCAAAGGAGTTGTTTTCGCAAAATTGTTTACAAGTTACCAGTTTATTTGGGGAGTCGTAAAAGTATTTGTGTTTCCACCAAATTAGGCTTAATTAACTGTAATATGAAGATTTTTAGTGGCAAAATGTGCTTTTTGTTAAAATTAACAAATTTAAACCATGAAATTATAAAACTGGACAAAGACATCGTGTCCAGCCAAACGGCGCCAATATTTAACTGTGAAATTATAAACCTTGATTAGAATGGTGTGAAATCATAAAATCCAAGTTTCACAAGAACAACCTTGATTTTTACGACAATGACGATTGTTCTGATTCATACCAACATCTCCAAAAATAAGTAAATTTATCGCCCGTTACAGCGGGATAGATACCGTCCACTCCCGGAGATTTATATGGGGAAAAGTTGTTCACTACCCAGCCCAGTCTTGCCTCCGTGACTACCTTTGCCGCCAGCGCTCAGTCCTTCGGGGAAGGTTGAGTGCTGGATACATCCCTTTTGGAATGGGAGGTAGTCCTTGTGCTGCCTGGAAACATAATCTGCAGTAAAAGTTCTGCGGACTCTTCTTAAGTGGCTGTAAAGGTGCGATCCTCTGTCCTTAGGAAACCTGGTTGATGTGTGTAATCCTTCGAGAGAATTCTCGGAAGAGAGTCTTGTGGCCGAAGCAGTCGACGTTATGTCGCTGCAGAAGAATCTCCACGTTTCCCGTTTCCTCTTTCTTAATTCTTTCTTAAACTCTTTCCGGTGCTCTTTAGCTTCCGAGTCTTCAGTTTTCTTAGTGTTTTTTGCGCTATCGAAAAGTTTTCTTTGCCCCGATTGAAACAGGCTGAGCCTTCGGTGTACCTTTGCCCAGGCCTTCTTTCTTAGCTTTTCTCATAAGCTGACATTAGAGAGTCGTTGATAATGGTCAACGTTTTCTCTGTCTTCTGTCGATTTATATTCTATTGGTATCGACTGTACGAAGGTCCCCAGTCTGTCTTCCAGTTCTTCGTTGTATAAAGCCCAGTTGGTCAGCCTAGGGTTCCTGTACGTCTTTGTCTCTATGACTATACATCTTAATGTATACACAATCCATTTATGGTCTGACAGTGACACCTCTTTAGAGACGTGCCATTCCATTATATATTGTGAGATATCCCATGTAGCCAGTGTAATATCTATTACTGACTGACTACGCGATGTTACGAAAGATGGTTCGCAGCCTCGGTTGAGAATCTCTAGATTTGTTTCCAAAAGATATTCAGCTAGTGCTCTTCCTCTATCCTTAGTATCCTTGCTCTCCCACAACAGACAGTGGGCATTTGCATCGGTGCCGATGATGATGTTTATATCTCCGGTGTCACAGTGGTTCACCAAGTTCGCCAGCTCCCATGTTGGACATGGTTCATGTGCTCCCAGTGGTAAGTACACGGATGCTATTACCAGTTGCTTTTCGCCTCTTCCTGTGTTACACTTAACATTTACCGCAGTCACATCCCTAGAGCTGACTTGAGGTAGGAGGACAGCTTTAATATTCCTGGGAATGTAACTACATGTCCTTGGAGATTCTATTGTGGTAGCTAGAACAACAGTGCCATTTAAATTGCTCAACCCCGCGATCCTGGATTTTACTATTCATGTTTCTTGGATTATCGCTGTAGTGTTCTGCATCTTGTCTAGGCGACGACACAAAACAGTCGTAGGTTAATCTGGATCAAATTTATCTGCTGCAGCGTCATCTCTGCAACCAAAAATCTCATACCTATCTTAGAAGACACGAGGCTTATGTCTCAGACGAGCCCGCTCCCACTGGTAGAGGCTTCATCCCTTGGAGTTTCTGCCTCTTCCATAGAGGTCTGCCCTTCCTGAGTCGACGCCTCGTTCTCCTTAAGTTTCAGGTTGAAAGAGGACAGCATATAGTTGATTCTGCCCTCTCTCTCCCTGATTGTTTTAGCCTCATCCATCCCAAGACCAAACACAAAGAGGTTGCCTGGAGAGGCAGCCTCGGGTTTGGCCTCGTTATGGAAAAGAAGCCATTTTTTAACGCGAGCCCATTGGTTCTGACCCTCCAGGCGGCGAAGTACGACCTCTGCATCCACCGGTGGTCCCCGTATCCACATGGTCGCCCTTACCAGCCTTGGTAGGCACAGGCAAGGGAGCCACGTTAAGTTGTGCGCCTTCCCACAAAGGTATTAGAGAGCGCGCTGTTTGTTTTAGCCATTCCAGAGACATCTCGTCTTCACAAGTTATCCTTAGGATTTCCCCTGCGTACTTGATGCCCCTGAAAGTGACTGCTTGCCTTCCCGATGCCAGACATTGTTCAAGTTGTCTGTCCAGTGCTCCCATCAGGCCATTTTGTACCATCTACACCTGGTCAGCAGTCAGCTTACCAAGTGGATGCTGTACAACAATCACAGCTACACGGAGATGACTTGCAGCTACCTCCCTGTAGCTATGTTCTTTAGAGGTGCTCTCCTGCCTCCTCATCCTCTTTTGCTTTTGCGCTACAGGAGGTGTAGAGAAAGACTTCACTCTTGTTACGAAATACACCCTTACGCCGCCTCAGTGCGACGCCTATGGCCGTCGAGAACTCTCTGGTCTTATTACGCCGGTGATGATTCATCCTCAATACGACTGAGCGCTAAAGAAACGCCTGGAAACGGAAGTCACGAATGGGGATTTCGGAGAAGTCCATGTAGGTAAGCAGGTAAAAATGTTGTGCCTCGGTGGGATTCGAACCCACGTCTCCTTGCTTTCCGGGCAGGTATGCTGACCACTACACCACAAGGACACTTATCTTTACTCTGCTTACCGACGAGTTATTGTGCCGCCACAGTACTCCCCCCCCAGCGACACAGCGCGCGGTCGTGCTGGGGTGCGAAGGAGATAGTTGCTGGCGTCGCTCCTGCCACTCTTACGTTCATCGTTCGAACCCTGGCGGTGCTGCGGACCCCGAACACAGCGGGCACAGGGCGGTGGCAGAAGGATGTTGCGCGTGCGTGCGTGCGTGCTGCCTGTCGGTGGTCACCAATGTAGGTAAGCAGAGAAAAATGTTGTGCCTCGGTGGGATTCGCACCCACGTCTCCTTGCTTTCCGGGCAGGTATGCTGACCACTACACCACAAGGACACTTATCTTTACTCTGCTTACCGACGAGTTATTGTGCCGCCACAGTCCAGAAGCGGTGACGTAGGCGTTTCGAGAAGGACTGCGTGCTGTTTAAATAGAGGCTACCGTCGGGAACAGGGATTATTCATGAAGTCATCACGTCGAGTCCAGCAAGTGTCCATCCCGGAGGAGGATTTTATCTCAGCTCCGCAGATTCGCTTCCTCTTAGGAGGCTGCAACCCCACAGTGACTGGGTTTTCAGTTTGAGGTGCACTGAAGCCACTTCCTCAGTGAGTTTAATAGGTTTTTTATCCATAATCTTGGATTTTGATTTCGTCCTTCTGCGTCCGCACCCACCACGAAGTCCAACAAGGGGACATCAGATTTCGACGCCAGGGCTAGCAGAAGGATATAGCCCCCAGGGAAGCTTATCCTGCAGTACGCAGTCTCAACAAGTGAGGCTACTCCATGCTCAGACTACACTTCCCCAAGGATTCACCTTGTCGACGGTCTGACCCGACGACACAGCCGATTGATCTGAGATGGGTTAGTCTCGACCTCCCGTTTTGGTGCAAAATCCAGGCCAAAGAGGCGTGTTGCCCAGCCTTGGTGACTACACTACACCAAGGGGGGGCTCAACCTCCAGGATTCCTTCATCTCGCCTTACAGGTCTCCACGCACGGCACAAACACGCGGGGCTGTTTTGACGATCCCACGCCAGGGGTTCATTCCCAGGAGGGCACGTTTATTTCCAGCCCGCCTTTTCTGAACCACCTTCGCGACCGTCTAACGGGACAACCACCAAGGCATGTCCAGGCAAGACGAGCCGCAGCCCTAACCTACATACTACATATATGGGAAAAATCCCGATCGGACTTCCACCATCCCCAGGAGTGTTTAGTTCCGGGGGAGCATGTCCGCCCTCCCCAGACAATGCTGGTACGGTCCCCTTGAGGGGACACTCCCCCTTTCCGCAACCTGGGGACGCGCCTGGTAGGTAGCTCAACCCAACAGGAATTTTGAATGTCAGTTATTAAATTTAAATTATGAATATAATTCTCTTGCGTGAAATATTTATTTGAAATTTTACTTACTGATGTGAATATGTAACAAATGCGTTAGTAAAATAAATCACTCACTGCTTTTTTCATTTTAATACGATTTTTCTTAACCCTTTGGACTCATACAACAAATATCTAAAATTGTGTCTTTATCAAATTTTAAAAAGTAACTGTAATGAAATACTATTGTTACTGAATAATGAGTAATTGTAATGCATTACTTTTTAAAAATAATTGTTCCAATAGGTATTTAACCATACCTATTTAAATTTAAATACAACACGCTATCGGTAAAGTAGGGATTTTGGCTCTATTCTATTTTTAGGTTTGGTAATGCATTCTTGTTCTTGCTGTCAAATGTCAGTGCCCAACAATGACATTTTTTAATGGTAAATAATAAAACCCGCAAATATACTAATACAATAGTGGTACAAGTAGATATTTAGTCATTTCTTCATGAGATAATTTTCTGCACAAAACTATTTTAGTTACATTATATAAAATGGGGTGCTGTTATAGTTTATTTTGCAAAGATGATGGATCATCCCAGGTAAACAAACTAAATTAATTATCACTACAACAAACACAAATATGTAAATTTGATTACAGATTGGAGAACCAAATGAGAGAACTCATCTTTTAATAGATCCAGTGTCAAATAGCACAAATATCCAAAGGGTAAATAGGTATGTATAAAACGCCTGTAATTCATACATTATCATCTTATTATCTTTCAGTGAGGATGTATTGTGTCATAACTCCAAGTCTGCCCCAAAAAAGACTGATGAACAATCTGCACTTAATAGGATATTACAAGAAACTGCAACGTATGTCAAAAATAAACACAAATACAATTTATATTGTGTTTTTTTAGGAATGTCATAGATGTAGCTGCTCTAGATTCACACAACTTGCAACAGCACGAGTACGTGGAGAGAATGAAACAGTACAATGTTAGAGTGCAACAAGTTTGTGCGAGTAAAAAGAATAAATTGACACATAGATTCAAGAATTGTCTTCTTGAAGACATACCTTGGACGGACAAAATCTTGCAGTCTGATTCAATTAATGCAGATGACAGAAATTTGGTAAAATATGACAGAGTGTATAAAATGAAAGTAACT
Source organism: Zophobas morio (assembly GCF_036711695.1). Taxonomy (NCBI): domain Eukaryota; kingdom Metazoa; phylum Arthropoda; class Insecta; order Coleoptera; family Tenebrionidae; genus Zophobas; species Zophobas morio. Next base: position 14,885,778 of record NW_026972107.1, read on the forward strand.
AATAACCAACTTTCCAGATAACTGGTGCACTGGAGAAAGCTTCTCTCGCTATAAATGATATTAAAGTTGAACATAAGGAAGATTTAGTTGTGCCTTTCCGCATCCCCTGTTGAGACTTTCTGTTGATCAAATTTATACATCCAAATATTTGTTTTCTAAGCTGTAAGGAATCTTTGACAAACTTGGCTTAAGTCATTTAGTGTTACGTGTAAAGAATGTATTTTTGTAATAAGACATATCACTGCTTTAATTTTAGTAACTTCAGTTTATGATTTACTGCTAGTTGTTAACCTGCAGCGTATAAAATAGTTGGTTTCGCCATAGCAGTTTTAGGTTGAAAAAGTAATTTCTTGATTTACGTTTGATGAGTAAACAAAGGTTTCTTATATAACATCTTGAAGACGTTTTGAAAAAATCAAACATAAATATTATATTTGTAATATATTATTTAGTATTACAATAAAGTTGATTATAAATACATTTATGATGTTTTTGTTGAATTATGGGGAGTGTCAACAACGGGACTGCCAGTAGGTCCATGGAAGAAATATAACATGAAACCTGCAGCCAGTAACAAGTGACAAGACATAATCCCAATCATTAACACGAACTTATGCCGTGAAAGTCGTAAAGCCGGGAGTAAAGTGAACAACAACACCGAACCTGATACTAAAGCGCCAATTAATACAAGCAGCCATTGCAACAAATTAATCTGGATGGACCATAGAATTGACACCGGAATATAAATAAATAGAGAATATCCATAAATACAAATCAATTCTAAAGCGCCTGGAGTAGTCCCGCTCTCTAAACCCTCCAAATCACTAACATCCGAACTCCACTTCAAAAAACCCCACAGCGCAAACGGAATTAAAAGAACATACACGTAAATTGCCGTCGCAGCGTATGACACCAAGTGAAAATCGTATTTCCAATGGTACTGTGGGCTGGCATGATGTAAATAGTCGGCGATATTGCCACTAATAGCTATGGTAAATATTAAGGTAACTGTGATCCAGAACGGTCCATATAGGTCTGGTTTATCACGCAAATGGTATTTTAAAGTGTTGTCACGTTTTGGTGTAACAGATGCCACTATCCTATCGATTACATCCTTCGTATCTACATCAAAAAACTGTTGATAATACTCAAGAGTCCAAAATGATTTCACCGAAGCTGAATCTGAAAATGAACAATTAGTGATTGTATTCGCGTTAACTGCTACGTACTCGTTGGATTGTCTTCCAAAGGTTCTCTTATTTCTTCTTGTTGACTGAAATTCTCAAAACTGTCTTGGGTTAAATTTAATTGTGCGCTAGTGTTTTGGGGACCCGTTGAAGTATGCACCGCTGGGTAATCGTGAAACGACAGAAGTTCTTCCGTTGGTACTTCTTGTAGATTTGCCATTTTATAGATTTTTTACATTTTTTAAATATGTATGACTACGTGTTGTCATCTTTTATCTGACAGATCTGACATTTACATCAGGCATGTCATATCGCTGACAACACTAAGCGGATGTTTATGTAGTGCTACCAACATTAAATGTATAACACACTATGTCATTTCAAAACTTTTTATTTTGTGATTATGACAGTTTTATATACATTTTTTTAAAGAAAATTATGAATTTTGATATAAAAAAGTACAATTTGATAACCTCTTATCAAAAGGATTATGTAGAGAAACCCTTTAAACGGTAATTTTTTAGTATAACGCGCCTTTACCTCACAGCTTTTTTTAAGAGTGCCCAAACCGTTTTCTCGTCAGGAATTTGAGGATCCGATTGCAGAAAGCTACAGAGTATATTTAACATTGGAAGATGGTGATATTGTTCCACCGAATGAAAATGTAGAACAATATTTCACGAAGGTGTTAGTTTAAAATATTCTATTGTCTGTTCGACCAGTGGCGTAGACAGTAAGCGATAAATAAGGTTCCTTAATGAATATTAATCACAGTTGTGCTATTTAAATACCGAAACACAGTCAAATAAACTTAAGATCGATATAGCTAATATTTCAAAGTCAATTCTACTTGATGTTACATAAATCTTTTTATCAATTGATATTGCTTTAAATCTACAACACTTCAACTGAAACATAAATCATTCTGCAGCACAAGATCTGAGAGTGGGTAATTTCAACTTCATTGCTTTTTCAGTTCAAAAAAAATTTTGAAAAACCTGCACGCATCTATTTTCAAGAACCTGTTAACAAAGACATAATAAGAAGAAATAAAATAACCAAAGGAACTGTAACTGAATATCAGACAAGTTATTGTGATATTGGTAATTTACTGTACTTACTTGTGAATGTGTAGTTACAATTTTTAAATTTCATTCCCAGAGAACGATCTTGAGCAGTCATCAAAAGGCCACGAAACGCTAAAAGCGTTACCCAATGATGCTGAAATTTGTTTAACAACGTATAAATCCTACCACGGGAATCTTGCACTTTATCATGGGGGCAAAATCGAAAAACAGGCACCCAAAATTCGTCCAGACAACTTAGAAATAGGAACGGGTAATATTTCGAAAATATTGTTTCATATTTACTAATTTTTGACGATATTAGGTGACTACGCTACGCCTTCTGTGAGTGAATATTCACGTCATATCGGAAAACTTGGTGGTTTCATTGTACAAAATATGTACGAAAAACTCTCAAAAATAGAAAATTCATAAAACGAAACACACTAAAATAACTTAGTTACAGGCAATGTCAAAACACTCCAACCAGTGTCAAAATTTTTGTGAAATAAATATCTATTTTTCGTGTTTTTTTTTATTATTAAAATTTGCAATGGTACTTGATCAGTTTCAGACTACTTACAGGAAAGATTACATATGGCCTTACGTCAGAGCATACGGAATAAAGTAAAATTATGTTGCAAAATTATGTTTTATAAAGATACAACTCTAGGATTTCTCCCGAATTTCCTGAAGCAGGAGATCAGGCACACGCATGCAAGTGCCAATGTCCTAAAATTGAACAACCCAAGGCAACAGGTCCTGAAACATCCGAGATAGCATGGAGTCGTTTGGGTCCTATGGGTCCCCTTTTGGATCCCAAAATATATCCTGTTAAAACTGGTGCTAGTCCAGAGTCTCAGACTAGTCGTTACAATCAACCGAACGTCTATCTTGTAAAACTAAAAGAAAAATATCCATTTATATACGAATGCTTGAAGAACGCCCCTCCAGATGACTTAATTTCAAGAATAAATAGAGATAGGCTCAGGACAACGTATCAAGTCGATTATTGCAAACTGCGTACTTAACAACAAACAAAAAAGGACTTTTGTTATAATGTTTTTGTTGTAGAGGAATACCCTGATGCACCCTACGACGAACTCTTACGAGCAGCTGGTGTCGTTGGTGCACCTCCATGTTCTGCCCCCGTTAAACTACCAGGAGATCCATGCAGACCTAACCAGAGATCAGTTGCGTTTCGTCCTGCTGTTATTAGCAACAGAGTGGGTGGTGGCAAATCGGAAGCAAAATCAAGAGAAGAAGGCGGTGCAGGCTTGAGTGGTCATTGTGGTATGACTCTTCACTTTTCTCTACCACGAAATAACGATATTTTTTAAGCCGGAAGTTGCCGAGGTCCACTTGGTACAATGACGGCAGGAGCTACGGAATACCAAGACGCTATTTCCAGATTAGGCCAAATGATAATCAGAGACAAAATTCACCACACCTTACCCAAAAGGATAATCTAGTCGTCATTTGTCCCTATTTGCTCACTCCAAAATGGATTTTGTAACGATTTTGACAAGGTTGTCACAAAATTTTGTGTGTTATTTGTTTGTTAAATACTTATTTGGTCTTCTTCGGCCTAAATTATCGTCTCTGAATATGCTGATGCGCAGCAAACACTAACTTGGTTAAAATTACAGTACAAAATTACAGTAACCAATCATGGCTGTGGATAAGGAAACTTTTATGAGTAACTATAGGAAGGACTACAAATGGCCAAGCTTTGTCCCACTGGTCGCCAAGTAAGTCATACCCAGATCGTGTTACACAAAGCATGAATTTGATTTTAGACCAGCTCAACCCCCAGTCATTACAAAACCCGCCAACTTTTACGTAGTCAAACTAGTGGAACCTTTTTGTCACTGCGATGCCCATCGATACGAACCTCAAATGGGAAGGTACAAAATGCTGGCGGAAAAAGAACGAATGTTGCATAAGGAACTCGAGTGTGTTGGTAAAGAAATGACAGTTTTGGCAGGGGAAGTCCTGGACCACCCTTGCGACACCTATGATGACAAAATGATGACGATCTATCAAGCCGACTATAACAAAAAGGGTCTCGAATCGAAACAATATCGAAAACTGATGGCTGCTATTGACACAAGAGTAGGACTTCCGTTTGATGGACCGACAATAACGCTGAGGGATGGCTACAGGGACCCTACGGCTTTCAGACATTATGCGATCCAGAGACCTAGAATTGATGTTTGCCCTCCTGTTACTTGTCGCATAAGTAGGATGAGAGTGATTTTCGTTTCTATTTTAAAATTTATTTTTGTTTTAGCACCTCAATCTATTTCAGACTGGTTTACACCATTGATAGGGCGATCGGAATACCAGGACACGATAAGTAAAATGGGACTAAGTCTACTTAAAAGCAGTCAGCAATATGCTGAGCCTTTACCTTCCTCAAGACGACGATATGGCGACATGTGTATGTGAAATTATGATGCAATGTGCTTGAAGTGCGATAATTGTGGGTGTGAATGTATTTGTCTATTGTGTGTTTATGTGTGATAATAAAATGTATTTGATTCTCTTTGTGTTGTTCAATCTAATTTTATCAATAAATACTCTTTTTGATAATGGTAAGATGTGATTTATGACGTTATGATTGTTTTACTTTTTGACTTTTTTTTATAGAAATTAATTTAGAGTGTAAGGGTAAAAATATTAGAAATGTTACCCTTACCGCTTATTACCCCGACTATAATGATGACGAACATGATAGTGGATACTTAGACATAAAAGGGAAAAATCTACGAACTCTTCAGGTATGTTTAGACAATTTTATTTTCCAACTGTAAACCTGTGGAATATGAAACTGTTTCCCGTTTCCGTTCATCTGTCCACGTCAGTATATTAGTTAATGATGGCATTCGAAACTATTGGACTAAATATAACTTTTGAAGGACTACTTGGACAACCGAGCCGACTTTGTTACTTTAGCCATGGACGAAAATCTCGACATTCCCTACGGAACCAGAACTTGCATTCCAGAACTAAATCTACACTTCGGGCACAGAATAATCTTGGAAGTTCGGGATTCCTCCAGCGATTTAAAAGGGAGTGGTTACAAGAGAGCCGACATCTGTGTAAGATCCGAAATTGATAGTTACGACATTACTGTAAACAAAAGAGTTACTCTCGTTTTTCTTTAACTATAAATCTCGCTGTTCAACTACAAAATTAAATTATGAAATAAAGATTCTGAAATACGACGTTTATTATTATTCAAGCATCTGGGAAGAGTTTGGTTCCGTTAATGAAATTAAAATTGAATTTATCCAAAACGCACGCATAATAAATTGTCGTTACTTTCTCTAGTTTTGCGGTCTAAATATTTAGTGGTCAAGGTAGGTAAATAGATGCGTACAAAAATTATTCTGTAAAATATGAAATGCATTACTGAAACATGAATAAATTTATTTTGGAGAGCAAATAAATCATCTTATTGGAATTTCTGTTTAAAATTCGTTAATCATACAATATATAGTTTACTTACATAATAGAATTAAATTCTCAAGGTAACCTAATGATAATGAATGTAAAAAAACATTAGGCTAAATCTCGAGATAATTGTTGTTACTGTAAAGTCAATTACACTCATTTTACTTTCAGATTTAAGTGCACACGTGCTGTGATGTTTAAAAAAATATATATTTTGTTTGCCGTTGTAATCTTTCACGATCGTTTTTCAAGATAATATGTTAATTGCGGAAAACCGAAATTTTGTGCGACGAAAACCACAACGGAAAGAAGATCAACTCGAGAAAGTACAAGATTTAATTATATACAACAAATTAGATACACTCTTATAAAACAGCGTTTTTAGAGAATGGCGCTTATTTATGCTCTAGTTTTAGTGAAGTGCACAGTTCAACATGAAACAAGTAGTTGTAAGTACGTAAATTCCATATCGGTCCGACTCTCAGGTTTTCTTTTCTCTTCAGATCTTGTTACTTTTGGTGTTGAAAGACTGTGATGGCGAAATTGTCAAACGTTTTGTCAACGAACAAAACAACACCACTGACGACTCTCTACAAGTTAACGTTAGCGCAGGTTACGGCATTCACTCGGAAAATAGCACCTTCACAACAGTTTTCCCAGTATACAGATTTCAAGAACGCAAAGGTCAAAAAGAAAATGACACCGGTCCACACATACACCCAGATCAAATTTCTCAGCCAAGTCAAACTGTTAAAGAAGTCCTTCCATCACCGGTGTATCAAGTGCACGAAAAGAGTCCAGAGGTACAAGAAAAAAATTTTCATGTGGCTAAAGTTCATAGACATCGTGCGGTAGACAAAAGAATCCGACACAAGACAGAAATGCGCAAACCTGTTAACGATATGGAGCATAAACCGGTGGTTAGACAAGACCCCAAATTGGCGTCGGGTACAAGAATTGTTGAGGTGTTGAGAGTTCCCGCTATGTACGAACTGCGTCTGCAATCCGATCCGCAAAGGCTGGCTGCACTTAACACCGCATGGTTGACCAAGTTGATGAACCAAAACCACTTTAAACGTCCGGCGCTTCAGCCAGCCCCACAGATGAATCCAGGAAAAAATTTTGCTTTACAACCTCAAGCAAGTTCAGTGATTAGTTATGCACAACCACCCGCTGGAAATAGCATTCCGCACCAAAGAGTGGGCGGCCTTTTTCAAAGTTTGAAATCAAAATATGTTAGTCCGAAAGTTACTGGTTACCAGCAAAGTGCAAGTTCGTATGGGGTCAACCAACATAAGTCAACGTTGCACCCTGTAACGCAGGTGCAAAGTCTTGGAGGGTACAAACATAATTATCAGCGCCCACAAAATTATCAAAGTAGCTATCAAAGCAGCTACCAAAGTCAGAACACTGCAACTTCAGGTGGTGAAAGTTCTCTCAAAAAACCGACGCAGGAAACGTCAACTCAAGCTCCTCTAAATTATCATCACTTGAGTAAAGAGATACCATCGGATTATTATCAAAAACCTCAAGCTCTTCACGAAGTACCAGCTCCGGTGTTGAATAAGCATTCCTACAAGCAAGTTTCTTCACCTAAAGTCCAACCAACGGCAGTACCCAGTTTGGTTTATGGTAAACCAATAGATCCTCCTAGTCAATTCTCAACTCAATCTCCTGTTCCAGCTTCTGGTTCATGGAGTCTCCAAGATCAAACTAATCTGAATAGTTTCCAACAAAATAATAATTATCAGTACAACCAAGCACCAGTCGATCCTATTCCTAATTACTACCAACAATCACACTACGACAACCTAAATAGCATCGGACAAGAAAGTCTTGCTAGTCACCACCAACCTCAATATCAAAACAAGAACACATACGATTCCCACGGTTATCAAGGCTACAGGAATGTCCAAACCTACTACAATGATGCAATAGGCGACTCTTTGGATCAAAGTTTGTCAAATGTTAACGGAGGAGTGGCAACTTATTTGAACCATGATGGTACTATGACAGTTTCAAACTTCCATCATAACCCACAGTTGTATCGTCCTCCTGTGGACTACGAAATTCCGGTTTCTGAGAATACAAATTTGGAAAATGGGGGACACGATTTTAACATGATGGGGTATCAAAATCAGAACAACGATTTAACTGACTTTGATAATCAAATGTACCCAGGATACAGCCAAGAGATTCCAGTGACCGAAAATCAAATCGAAACTGCTGACAATCAAGGATATGATCAAGGATATGGGTTGCAAAATCATGCGGATCTTAGCAATTTACTTTTAGCTACAGCGCGGTCAGGCGTCGAAGAAGGACCATCCCAGAAATATGAAGCAGTAAATAATTATGGAAGGAAATATATGGCGAAAAGGTTATACCAAAAACCGTTTAGCCCCATCAAGAGGAACTCCGCACCCGTGGAATATATTCTTTTTGTAAAAGAGAGAAAATTTGGTTAATTTGATACTGTTATTTGAACTGTACATAACGCTAGTTTAATAAATTATTTATTAATTTCAGCTCCATTGAATGAGCAATTAGGATAAGTGAAAAGTATAATTTAATTTTATACAGTGAATGTAATTATCAGACTGTACCCATTATTAATTAATTAAAAATTTGACAGTAAATTGATGACGTTTCGTTCTAACTATTTCGGGTCCAGCGAAATTATTCGTAAAAATGGCTCAGTGCTACATTTCTACCTACCGAAACCACTACAGGTGGAACCAACCAGAAGTTGAGCCTTCGTGAGTGAATAAAACATTCATTCCCATCATTTTTATTCACATTTTAGCTGCAAACCTGTGGAAAAATTTTTGTCGATTAAACTCCCCGAAGACATCTGGATAGAACCTGAAACCACTGAAAGCGTTTTGGTACCACAATTTTTGTTTAACCATTCCGTTCGAGCTTTAACAAATTTCTAATGTTTACAGTTTAGACCAATTCTGCGTGATTTAGCCTGAATCTGTTCGCACTACCGGAACTAATTGTATTTTTAGGCACTTAATTATTATTAAATTAGAAACTATGCGATTAGTGATAGTTCTTTATTCAGAATGACGTACTCATTTCAGCTTTAATGTTTCTTAAAATTGAGGTATTAACCCGAATTTCATTTTCCCGAACGTTTATGAGGTTCATCTTGCTTTAATGACTAATTTCTCTGTAACACAATGTGCGTTTTCTGTGAAATTAGCTGTCTGGACTTAAAATAAACAAAGAGCCATCGCCGAATTACACCTCACAAATCCGTTTTGTTTTGAATTTATTCGCGCAGCAGCCTTAAGATAGTCTTTTTAAAACCAACAGTTTTAATTGCTTTGATTTGATGGTCACTTACACGCGGTGTATTTTAAGCAGATTAATTAGGTACACAAAGAAAATGAATACAAGATAAACACTTTTCATCGATTGAGAAAGCAATTAGAACAAAATTTTGGGCATAGTTGTAAGGTGTGACAATTTTTTTTGTGTACAAACTGTAGCACTCGTTTTTGACTCAAGTTGCAAAGTGTCGTGTTCATAAATTATTCCTTTGTTGAATAGTGTAATTTTTTTATTGTTTATTGAACAAATTGCATTAATAATAATTAATAATTTCTGTTTTATTTTCACTACATATTTTCCAAAACTATTGTATCGACAAATCAATTGTTAGAATAATTTTTTAGACCACTGAAACTTACAAAAATTTAAAATAATGAAATTCACCTAATCTCTCTCAAGAGATAGTTATTAATAAAGATTTATTTTACATTTATTTATTTATTATTTTTTTTTGAAAAAAGCTGATGAAAAATACGTATTTAAATATATTGTATCAACATTAAGAAAGTATAAATTTCTTGTCTCACAAATTTGGAAGATGAATTAGAATAAATATCAAATCGCAGAACAACACATAAAGTCAGAAAATGGTTTAAAATTTTCAAATAATTTAAAACATTCTAGTTTTTTCAGTGTTATTAAAAGACAAAGAAGCCAAAATTAAATCAAAATTAGTTCTATTCACTGTATTTTTAAAGTCTTATTGTTATATATTTGTTTTTTAATAAAGAATCCATAATTTGTTTTTAATAAAAGTACACCATCTATCTCAATAATCTTCTACGTGAATCACTGCTTTATTTTTCGTGTACTTTACAATCTTGACATTAAAAAATTGGTCGAAAGTTATTTAGACTGAACTTTCATCGCACGTGAAGTCAAATATTCAAACAAATTCGATATCTTAGAAAAAATAAATTTCGGCAACGACAGGATTCGAATTAAGGCGCACGCGACAAATATTGCACAAACACTTCTGTAAAATAGTTGTGATTAAATATTAAGGCGGATTCATAAACTGCAAATATACGAGTAGATTATTTTAGAAAATTTAAGTAATATTTAATGTAAAGAATTTTGAGGTGAGGTCATAAAGTTGTTGGTGGATATGATTACACAAATTTTGTTTAGTAGATTCGGAGATTAGCTGTAAAAAAATCTGCAGGCACCACACAGGTAGATAGACGGAAACGGGAGACGTACTCAAGGGGTTATGAAACGTCGAAAGAACATGAAACTAGCTAATCGTTGGATGGACCCTATTACAGTACTTGCGTACACTCAGAAAGTAACAATGTCGAAAATTGAAATAAGTTCATATATTTTTTGTAATTTTATAATGTAAAATATGTACATAAAAAAACGCGTTAACCATTTACAAGATTTATAAAAATTGAAGTTTTAGCTTAAAATGTTTGTTTAGGAAGTTTCGATGTTTTTTAATTCCAAAATTTTTTATTGTAAAATATACAATACTTAATACAGTAATTTAAACAAATAATTTTAATACATATTTTGTAATGTGTGCGTAAATTAATGTACTTATATAAATCTTCCAAATTTTATTTCCCAAACGTAAGCGAAGGAAGTATTGTAATCGAGTACGTCGGTCGACTCTCTACTTTTACATTTTCACGACCTTTCATGCCTCCTAGAGTACGAAGAAATAGAATTTCCGTTTGTCTGTCTGTCTGTTCGTCTGTCTGTCCGTCCATCCGTCTGTCTGCCGGCCCGAATTTTTACTAGACACATCTCCGAAAGTACTGGGCCGATTGTTGTCAAATTTTGTATTTGTATTGGGAATATCATGTAGATAGTAAAACGCTAACCAAAATGTGTCTAATTACTCCCACCAATAATGTGATGAGGTCACTTCAAGATTGTACATTACTATGGGTTTTAAATTGTATAAAATAACATAGTCCTACCTGTGTTGAATTTTTACCCAAAACGTCCAAAAAAAAAAAATCAAAATTCTAAAACAACATTTTGCAATTTAATTTTGAATCTGGAAACCGAATGCTCTGAAATCTTGTAGATATTTTAAAGTTATAATAAGCATGATAAATTTTTAATCAAAATATATTTGCTTATCCTCTCCAAAAAATTGATGACGTCAGCTCAAAATTTTACCGAATAAGTCTAAAATGTTCAAAATATCTATATCTATAAAATCTATAATTGTGAGTTATCAACCCGTTCATATTTTTTGGATTTGCTTATACAGTCTGTCTCAAAAAAATTAATGAATGCGTGAATTTATTTTATTTACGTTTACTCAAACATTAGTATTTTTATTTTAGTTTATAATGGTTGCCATAAAAAACAATAAAATTTGCAAAATCAAATCTTTTAATTTTTCAAAAGAACTGGATTTGACAAGCTGTGTTTTATGGGTGAGGGAAGTTCTGTCGAAGTATTCTCCGACCAATTTTTTATCCATTTAACCAATGTCTAATTTCATATTTTCCTGTTTATCTGTCGTATGTTTCTGTGTCTCCTGTTGGCGGATTCACTAAACAATTATTCTCGGAAACTATAGGATAGATTGTTGTAAAATTTTAGATTTATTTTGAAGATATGACGTTAATTTCAAAAATTTAATAAACAAAATAAAAATAATTTTTGGAAAAAAATATTTAAAGTGTTCTTCCATGCAGACTTTTTTTTTAAGTTTATATAGGGTGTCTGAAAAATAAATAAATGGAGTATGTATTTCATTTTATTGATTAAATCAAAAGTGGTTTATCTCATTATCATCGAATAATTTAATAAAGGCTTGCGCCCAAATGAGCAAGACATGGGGTTTCAAAATTTGAATTTTTCTTGTACCTACTTATATATTTGACCATATATAGAATACGAAAGAATCTCAGATCATATCAGATCAGGTCAGGTCAGTTCAGGTCAGGTCAATTCTTATACAGGATCGCTAGAATGTGCGAAAACTGAAATTAGGTATATGGATACATAAAGAAGTTGTGGTCTAATTATTCGTCAACAAATTTTTTTTTTTTCCATCAGTCTTACCTTAGCAGGTACTAGCCCCGCCTACCCACCTTCTATTTTCCTAAAGGGTATGTCATTTGCCAAAATCAGACTTAGCTTCGCAAGTACTAGCCTCGCCCAACTGGCCTTTTCACATTCTAACGACCAATTTTATTTCTGTTCAGTATAAGGTCCACCTTTCATTCAGAGCAGATAAAATTAATCAGTGAAATGGAGGAGGGTGGGCGGGCGGGGTTAATTATATCTATATTCTTCTATAGAATGGGAGTGGGAACTAACTAAAAGTAAAAAAGTAGCAATTTAAATATTCCATAAATATCTTATTTATCTTGTTAGGATCAGTCTAAATACATTTTGTATCACGTTAAAAATTGCAGAAAGCACTTTGAAAACAGTGCATATTTTGTAAAAATGTAAAAAACTTCGGGAAAACTTTGTGCATATAAATCCGGACTCTACTTAGGAGCAAGCAATGGCCCCGCCCACCCACCCGCTCTTCATTCTAGTGACTACTTTTAATATTATTCAGTCTGATCTTAGCAAGTACTAGCCCCGCCCACCCGCCCTCTATTTTCTTAGAGAGTGTCATTTGCCAAAATTAGTCTAACCTTAGCTGGTATTAGACCCACCCCCACCCACCCACTATTTTCTTAGAGAGTATGTCATTTGCCAAAATCTATCTTATCTTAGCAAATACTAATTCACTACTTAATGCTTGTACCTTTTTTATTCACAATAATTTATCCATAATTTTCTTCATTTGATAGTATCACAAAAAATTTAAAAATGAAACTACTGAACCGCTTGTTATCAAATTTTATATGTCGTCTGAAATTTGTTTGATCACCCCAGCAACAACGGGATAACGTTGTCTCGAAAATTTACAATAGTACATGTTATTAAATTTTATAAAGTAACATACTTCTGCACTTGTGGTTTATGAATCCGTGTTGAGATTTTACCCTATACATTCATATTTAAAAAATAAATAAAATTAACTTAAATAAATAATTTAACTTTGAAACTTTCTTATGTCATCGTAAGCATGGTACATCGTTAACCAAAATGTATTCGTTTATCCCCTTCTCAAAAACTGATGACGTCATCTCAAAATTTTATTAAGAAAATTTCACAAACAATTCTTTAGTTAAATCACCTACACTTATGTGGGTTGTTACAACAAAAAATTAAATTCATTTATACAACGTTTCGACTTCTTTAAGTAATTAAGTTTCAGAGGCGCGGAAATTTCTGTGCAAATAATTTTGGAATATTTTTTTAAATTTGTTCGATGAATATTGGAATATATTGGAATTAAGTAAACACTTAATATTAAACTGTTTCCAAAAAATACGTCAACCAAACTTGAAAATCCATCAGTTCAATAAAATACCTATAATAAAAATTCTTAGTTTAAATTTTTTTGCGTTTTTCAAAAAGTTTGGGTGGATTAAATCTTTATATGGTAAACATGTTTTCACTCTTATGGGTGTAAGAATGCTACAAAACAATATTATACAAATTTGAGCCCATTTCATAGAAGAAAATAAATAAATTTGAAAGTTCCGTAACACGTTTTTTTAGTATTTTTGTATTTTTTCAATAACATAATTTATTAAATAATCATAATTTTTAGGAGGATGAGGATATGCTACGCCGAATAAAGAAAACTAACCTCAAACGGATGATTAGCACTTACCAAATATCCTACTGCAAAGACAGTAAGTCCTCCACAAATTAAAACCACAAATTTGACCATACCTTTTTAGTGGTAGCAAAATTTACCGGAGAGCCCATCGAAAGCTCTTTCGAGAATCAGCTCCTCGAGTACAGCCAGAAGCTATACGAACCTGAATCTCGGTCGAAAATCTCTCCTCCATTGCCGGGAACTAGGAAAGGTAATATTTTTGGAACGATAAAGTCCCCAAATTTGCCACGGTTTGGGTTTGGCCCAACTCCAGCTCAAACCATCACTAACTATTTCACTAGAAGATATATGAACGTCACCGTGTGAGGTGTATGCCCGAGGCATGTCTTTGCAGGAATTTTCTCTGATTTATACGATATTTTGGCGTTTTTAATTTTCCACGAAATATGGCGGGCTGTAGGTGTCAAAAAAGCAGTTTGTTGTTTTACGAGGAAATTGTAAATCGTTAGGTGGTGCTGAAACATCAACGTCGTCTTGGAGTCTGGTCTAGTGAAAAAGCACATTTTGTTCTTGGTAATACTGTTATAATGTGGGGATTTTATTAAAGCCGAGCTTCTATTTATACATGCAGTTGGGTATTTCAGATGGCCTAATAACGTTTTCAAGTCGAGCCGACGGACTTTTTATAACGTTGCGAAAAACTTTTATAACACGGTCGTTTCTTGATTTGTAGTTTTTGGCTATATTCGTCCGAGTTGGAATTACATACCATTAACAAATTATCAGTACAATTTTGGAAGAACGGCGTACGAGATTTTAAAGCGGAATTTGAAGAGAGGAGCTGAGGCACTTCGTAACCCCCAAAGTGGAGAAAATGATAATCCTGTTGTCGACGGTGAAGAAAAGAAGAAACATGAGATCGCCGAGGCGACTTGCGATTGCAGATGTTGCGTGAAGAAATTAAAAAAAAAGAATAAATGTTCGTAGCTTTTATTGTGCTTTATTTCGCACGCACAAAACTCGCAGTATTTATTTATTTAAAGTATTAAAACTGAGTGCGAATTATCGGTAGTTCTGTTTCTTACGGGTGAGTTTTATGGGTCGTAATGTACCTAATCACCACCAACTGGAAGTTTTTTATCCGAATTTCAGAAGCCATTTATTGACTGTCATATCTACGACGAAATGCCGTTATCGCCTTGAAAATGTCTGGCCAAATAATTGAAAATTAACTTGACCAATGACGATTTAGCACGGAAACATGGCCAATCTGTATCTAAAATTAACATACTCTCTTGTACACATATCAGCTCTATAAATACGTTTTCAGTTGCATATCATACACGTTAGTGACGTCAGACTGAAAACCAGTGAAATCAATTTATGCCCTCATTTATCATGATTAGTCTGAAGCAGTTTTCAGCACGTTTAATTGGTAATTATTTGATTTTTTTCGGAAAACGTTTACGACTTTTGCACAGGAAATTTTTCATCATAAGGATGACATTAAACTGGTATGAAATATGAAAAAAATCTTACTTTTTATTACTGTTTATTTTTATAAGCATATTCTCAGAAATATAAAAATGTAACACTATGCGTAACTTTGTTACGTAAATGATGACAGATAAATAATCGGGAAATTTTTCTTAACCGTTATTTCATTTTTTTTCACGGGTCGACAACTTCCACTATTAAAAAGAGAATGATTGGGAGGGAAGTATTCATACGTCGCCGACTTCCTATAGTTTATTTTATTTATATGTGTGCATTTCTAAACATACACCAGCCGTTATTTAAATATTTATTGATATTTTCGTGTAACTTGAAATTACGTTCACATTTCACAAAGCAAACATAAACATATGTCAAAATATTTCGATTGAATAATTCTTCATAAAAAAATTCTGTGTATCTCTTGCGATACATGTTTGTCAGATATTTATGTCAATAAATCTACATTGCTTGTAATGACATTTTTCTTGTCTGAAAATACCAGGTGTGTCAGCAAAGTTATCCGTACAAGTGAAATTGTACATATATTTGCGCTAAATTAACTTAATTACATATTAAACGAAACCAGCAAAAAGGAAAGCAAAAATCTTGAATATTTTGGTCTGTGGATCTTTTAGCAAACATTACCGTGGTTCCAGCGTCGGGTTTTTAGTAGACAGACTGAAGTAAATTCAACAGATAAACGTATTTACAATTTTTAATAAAACGTACTTAAAATTTTAGGGTAGAAGGCCTTTAATATTAATATTTATTAGTTAGAATAATTTTCTGTATGGAGTTTTAAAAAAGAAATGAAATGTTTAGATGTATTTTTCACACTTAGTCCAGTCATTTTAGGATAAAAAAGGGATCAATCTCGGAATGAGAGATAATAAGCTGAATTTTTGTATACACCTTAATTTTGGCGTTTTAAAAGTTGTGTCAAAAGTCTCATAAAATCTCGTGTCTGCGTCGTAAGTTATTCAAGGTCAAAGATGAAGAAAAATAGTTTTTTGCGATTATCTCGGTTTCTATTGCTCCAGTGATATTAACATCTATTATCATAATTGTAGAGCACAAAATTTGGGACAAATTTTATTTGACATATTTTTTCATGCGCTCAATCATTTTTGAGATAGAGGGCAGTGAGCGCGCAGCGCTCATCCATACTTACTGTAATGCAATCAACCGTGAATATCTATTAATACTACCTTGAATTTTGAAAAATTTATATTATTTATCAATTAATACATTGTATTTAAACATTTTACATATTTTCAACATATTCACTGAATAATACTTACCTACTTTGTGTAATTAAAAACGCATTTAATGAAATATTTATTGTATATCTCAATTTATTTACATATATCTTTAAAATGTGTAAGGTTTTAAATACTTATTTTTCTATCGTGATTATAACTGGAAGGTCTGGAAACAACGATTCAGGGCACCGAGGATGATGACGATGAAACAGAAATTCCCAAACGTCCAGAAGATGACGGTGAAGAAGAAGAAAATTAATACTTTTGTTCTTTAAATTATTAAAGATTTCTAGATTTTCACTGCAATTCAATTTCAATCGTAAGAAATGTACAGGTACTGAACAAAGATAAAATTAAAATATATTAACTCGTTTTACTTCCTTAAATTTTTACTTTGAAAAAATTAATATAACTTTTAGATATATAATAATATAACAAGTTTAATATATTATCTAATATATAAAAAGTTACACATTTGAAAGATAAAGTACTTAGTTATTTTTCTACTTAAAATCTACTTTCAATAAATTAAGATATACATACATACAATAAGTGTTTCATTTAAAGAGTTTTTAATTCCACAAAGTAGGTAAGTATCATTATCATTAAATGAATGTATTGAAAATATGTAAAATGTTATTAAATGCAATGTATTAACTGATAAATAATACAAATTATTCATATTAAAGGTAGTATTCACAGATATTCACGGTTGATTGCATTACAGTACGTATGGATGAGCGCTGGGCGCTCACTGCCCTCTATCTCAAAAACGATTGAGCGCATGAAAAAATGTTTCAAATAAAATTTGTCCCAAATTTTATGCTCTACAATTACGATAATAGATGTTAACATAATTGGAGCAATAGAAACCGAGATAATCGCAAAAAACTGTTTTTCTTCACCTTTGACCTTGAATAACTTACGACGCAGACACGAGATTTTATGAGACTTTTGAGACAACTTTTAGAACGCTAAAATGAAGGTATATACGAAAATTCAGCTTATTACCTCTCATTCCGAGGTTGATCGCTAATTTGACTGGACTAACTTCGCATCAGTAACGAATACATTTAAATGACGCTGAGATTGAGAGTTTATGACAAGCAGTTTTAAGATTTTGCAGATGTGATAATGGAGCAAGAATTCAAATCAAAATACTACTTGAAAACGAATAGTGTAAACAAGTTTTTTTATTTTTTCCAGCAGCTTTCCTTGTTTAACACAGTTTTTTTTTACATTCTTAGTTCCGAAGCATAAGTGGAAAAGAAATCGAGTTCATCTAGCGACTGGTTACTTTCATGTTTTCTCGGCGTTTTATGAGTCCAAGAGTACGAAAAAATAGGTCTCCGTTGCCGACTGTCTGTCTGTCGTCTGATCGAGATAATCCCCGAGACTACTGGACCATTTAATTTTATAAAATATTTGTGTTTTATAAATTTACCTTGGTTTTGTTTATTATTATTATATTTTTATTGTTTAATCCGTCTTGTTCTCTAGAGAGATAATACGAATCTCTATAAGCACAGTCATGGTTTAGCGGTAGCGATTCATCCTATTTTCCCAAAAATTTAATACCTCTTTACCTATAGTTTACAGTTTACATAGCTTTATTTTGACTTATAGGAAAAAAATAAGGAAAAATAAAAATGAAAAGTAAAAAAGTCACTGTAGGATTCAAACCCACGCCTCCCACTTTCCGGGTATTCTACGAACGATCATTGTTATTCTTATTATCGCAATGAGACATTCGTAAACGAAGAGTGTGTGTTTTCTGTAACGGCTTGTAAGCAAGAATATCTGGCCAAATACCGTAATTTAATAATTCAAGAAACATCGTTAGCAGCTCACATTAGAAATGTAATCAACAGATTTGTTCGAACTGGCAGTGTCAACACAGATAAGTCTCCTGGAAGACCTGGAGTATCTGAGGAAGTTGTTGATGATTTGAGACAACGTGAGCAGAATCCGTAAACATCTTTGACAAGATTTCTTCAGCAGTCAGGAGTTCCTGTTGCAACATGAAATTGAATAATGGGTATTGACGAAAGGATTACAGAACATTTTTGAAATGAAAAAGGGACTGAACAAGTATCTTGAACAAAATGGTGAACATTTTCAACACAGTTACAGATGCGTGTGGTCTGTGTTATGCGTCCTTGTGCATTTAGTAAAGTCCAAATCTGAGAGGCGGCACGTATCCATGACCTACTTCGACCCTGTAATCATTCATAGAAACCCTGTATTTTTTAAGACTGATTTAAATATTACACCAACAGTCAAATTATTTTTTTGGCATCAATTACATTTAGAATTCTGTAATATTCATTATTAAATAGTTACACCGTTATCTTCAGTTTCATCAATTTCTCTGGATAAATAAAAAAGTTAAAATTCCCTTATAATTTATTTTAAAACTTAACTTTTTTATGTGAGGGTAGAAGTTACAAAGAGAAACTTAAATGAGTAGTAGGAGAACAAAAAATTGTTATAGAACATTTTTAAAACTATTAAAGGTTGCTAAAAAGGATGGAATCGCGAATGTAATATCAGACTTTGTAAAACGTGAATTCTATAAAACGTGATTTTATACTTATTTTTACTTTCCGACCGTAAGCTAAGGAAGTATAGTAATCGAGTCCATCGGCCGAATTGCCACTTTCATATTTTCTCGACGTGTCATGACCTCTAGACTACGAAAAAAGTAATCTCCCGCTTCCGTCTGTCTGTCTGGTGTCTGTATCCATTTTTATTAGACAATTAATCTCCGAAACTACTGGACCAATTGTTGGCAAATTTTATTTTAATTAAAGATTTCCCACGTGTTGTATTATTTTACTTACTTTTCCGTTTTCTCGACTGTCGTTTCTCTGTCTGTCTGTCTGTCTGTCCCGACTTTTATTAAACAGATAATCTCCGAAAGTACTGAGCCGATAGTTGTAAAATTTTGTATTTATATTAGGCATGTCATGTAGATGGTTAAATACTTACTAAAATTTGGCTAAACATCCCCACCAGCAATGGGATGACGTCATCTCCAAAATTTTTATCCTAGACATCCAGAATTTTTTGGAAAAAGTGATTAACAATATTTTGCAATATAACTTTGAAACTGCAAAACCGAATGCTTTGAAATCTGGAAAATATTTTAAGCATATCGTAGTTATAGTAAATCGTTAAGCAAAATTTATTCGTTTATCCCCTCCCAAAAAATTTAACTGATAAAACTCATCTCAAAATTTGGCCGAGTAAATCCTATCCAAAATGTGCAAAACATGATGAGTTTTTTCTTGTGATTTATCATTGCTTTGAAAGTTTTTACATTTTTTATACAGGGTAAATCAGAAACGGCTCACTCCGTTTTCCTGAAAATTTGGGAGTACAATACTGTTATCATTAGTATTACACTGCAGTACTGCACCTATCCAAAGTGATATATATGTCTTTGTAAAAATGTTGATGACGTCATCACAAAATTTTGTTAAGGGAAAGCTCATTTAGAACGTACGTCCAGCACGCTTCTTTACATTTATTTTAACGTTACATACATATCTTTATTTTAAACTTATAAGGATTCTCATAAAAAAAATCAAATTCGCATAATCAAATTTTATCATTTATCGAAAAAGCTGGATTTGTTTTACCGTATTTCAGGGGCGAGGGCAATGCTGTCGAAATAACCTTCGACCAATTTTTTTTTCAATAATTTGATTTGTACAATAGTTTAGCTATTCATTCTTCAATACCTTTAATTTTTACCGTTTCCGAATGTCTGTCTGTCTGTTTATCTATCTGTTTGTCTGGCATCTGTACAGATTTTTATTTGATAGATAATCTCGAAAAAATTGTTGTACCTAATTTTTTTTACTTTGATGGTATAAATATCTTTTTAGAATATAATTATCTAAACGATCCAGGAATAAAAATGTTTTTATTAATTATGTGTACACTGTAAGTCTGTTTTATTGTAGTAAATCTGAATTTTAATGATTTAAAAAGGCAGCAAAATTAGTTTTTTTGCATTAATCACACGTTCCTATTCAGGATGTCCCACGAGTCTGATGGTATATGATAACGCATTCATTATAATTTTTTTTAAGTAATTAAATAGTACCAGCTGATTTTTAATTTCTGGTCTAGTGACCAATTTCACTGTTGACGTAAGCGTCATGGGTAACTAGAGCAGAAATTTAAAAAATCACATTTAGAACAACAATTTACAATAATTTCAAATATACAAGTGTTCCATTTAAACGCTACAGACAAAAATTTTGCTGTTTTAAGTGAACATCCTATGTATTTCTGTAGATTTAGAATCTTTACGAAAAACGGGAGAACGATATCACATACAGATATATGTTTGCAGAAAAAATTCCTTTTGTACCGTTTTTACTTTAGTGCGAACTAGGAAAGTATTGTAATAGATCCTATTTGGTTAATTTCATGTTTTCTCGACGTTTCGGGGCCCCTAGAATTGATTAGATATATTAGACTAAAAGGGCTGTTGTCCGCAGCGTCGCTTGCGTGGATTTCGCAATTAAGACACATCATTTTTCAATTTTTCATCCCGGTCACCCTGGCTCTAGGTCCGCCCCCTATTCTGTGAACCCTTCTAACTTAAAAACTCACAGGACTCCACACAAATTTTCAATTCAATCAATTTTATTTTACCCTTTTAGGAGCAGAATTTCCAAAAAAACTTCCTTAGTGAGTGCTTATAACACAAAAAGAACCTACTGTCCAAATTTCATATTTCTAGCTTAAGTAGTTTAAGCTCTGCGTTTAATCAGTCAGTCTGTCAGTCAGGACAAACACTTTTATATATTAAAATAAGAAATCTCCAAAACTTGAAAAATTGTTATGAAATTTTATTCTGATTCTGAGAATGTCGTATTCTAAAATTTTAATCAGTAAATCCTTTTCAAAACCTTCAAAATAACAGGCTTCTATACAATAATCTATTAATTCGTAATTTTTTATGTCTGTCGGTGACTGAGAAAGATCCAAAACACTTTTACATCTACTTTAGAAATCACAAAACCAATAATCTGAAATTTTGACAAAATGACAACATTGCAGGGTAAGGACTAATGACTAAAATTTATATATTCATCCCCTTGAAGGAGTTATTATTGTCATGTTAATTTATTAACTTACAAGCTAGAAGTATTGTAATAGGTCCCGATTGATGGCCTAGTTTCATATTTTTTTAATGTTTCATGATCCTTAGAGTTTGACACAACAGATCTCTCGGTCCCGTTTGTCTGTTTACCGTGTGTGTCCATTTTAAATAGACATATCATCTTCGAAACTACCGGATTGATTGTCGTCAAATTTTATAAGTATATCATATGTATGTATTGTTACGAAATAAACCCATACACCGCCCCGGTACGACGCCTATGGGTTTTCTAGTATGTGCGGCGATGATGGGTGACTCATCATCGGTTACGGCAGCCGGGCGGCTGAAGTATCGTTAGCGATCCATCCAGAGAAACGTATGAATTTAAGTAGAAGCCACCGTCGGGAACGATTATTTAGTTAACGAACCAAGTCGAAGACAGAGTCCAGTCAAGTTGCACCGGAATTATTTTGTAAATAATCGTTGTATAATCAGTCGAACAAGTTTGAGTTATTGAGAAATAAATTGTTGAGTTTTACCCACGCCGATTTTAAACACCCATACATCGTAACAGTATGTTATGAATATCATGTAGGTGCTAAAATGCTAAACAATTTTTATCTAATCACTTTGATCACGTTACCTTAAAATTTTGTATAATAGATTTTATTTAAATTTTATAAAATAATATACCCCTACACTTGTAGTTTATGAATCCTCCTTGATTTTTAATCAGTTGCCAGGAAAGTTTTTTTCTAAATGACGTTACACATTTTTTTGAGTTATTAACAAATGTGATAGTAAAAGAAAGCTTACTTATAGCTTATAGGTTATAAGTGAGTATGTTTTAAAATATGGGATTTGTCATTTTAAAAATACTAAAGAACTGACAATTGAAATTTGCAAATTTGATCACTTTGGATAAACATGTTAAAATACTTCTACTACACTATATAATTTTTGCGTTTACCAAGGGCAAAGTTTTCTGCAAAATTACACTGAAAAATTATTTGCTTTTCTGCAGTGTGGAAAAACCTATAACATATGTACATACCTAAAAAAAACCCGGACATTTTAAATTAAACTAATTATTATTAAAAAAAAAACTGAGATTTTGAGGTTTGAGAACTTCAGTTAAAACTGAACAAATCTTTTTCTGAAATTTTGGTATAAAGGTTGATGTTTCGTTCATTTCGGAAACATCAAATTCTTTACTTTATAGTAGGTATAAAACATACTGTATTGCAATGAATTTGTCAAAGGACTGTATCTACAGTTTCAAAATGAATTGTTTTAAAGAAAGCTTTACAGAACGCAGTTTTTTTTGGTTGTTTTTGTATTCATAACCGACTGAAAATTACAAAATTTGACTCGTATTTTCATTAACTAATTTTAATTTATAATCAGATATCCAATTCAATGATTCACGATTCCACTTTATTTATAATTAATAATTACGTATTTTTGTGTCAGCCTTCAGCGACTACAATAAATATTTTTTAATAGACATTTGTGTATAATCTATATTTACGCATTTCGTAAACAATTGAAATTCAATAAGATTAATTTTCAGTGTTTTGTTAAAGAGCCAAACTCAGCGTTGATCAGCGTAGTTTATAAACAAAGTTGAAATTAGAAACACAAAAGCTGACTAAACCGTGTAATACATGAATTTTATCAAAATAAAACACCCACAAACATACGAAAGCAAACACAAAGATAAAAATGTGTAAAACTTTAGAAATAAATGTAGCCACTATTTCCTCTCACATGCTCACAGCGTCACAACTTAAATATTGTAAATAAGAGAACCTGTTACATAATTTGTTGGCCATATATAGTGATTATTTTATTATCTAATATTTTACCAGACGTATGAACCACATGGTTTCGATATCCGTATAGTTAACCTCATTAACACTCAAATTTTGATAACGAAAATTGGTAATTATCCATGTCTGTTAGGAATTACTTTTTTTATCTTATAAAATTAAGTAGATTAAATTAAAAAAAAAATGTTTTTTAACAAGTTCAAAAATTTGTAATCTGTAATACATAATATGTTGATCTCGGTCGAAAAAAATAAACTTTCAAGGAACGCAGATTTAAAGATTACATCACTGACGTCACTGCAGTCTATGTTGCATTCTTTTTACGTTCGTGCTGGATGCATGAAGGCTGCAGGGATTAAAACACCATTTCTCACATTTTATTTTAAAAATAAAGTTACCAGATGGCGTTGATAAAATATATCTACAACACTCCAAAAATATGAACTGAAGTGTATACAACGGGTTCTAATATTTTATACTTAATTATAAACTTAATTAACAGTTACTAAGTTAGTTCCACAAGATGAAATGTAATTTATAGTGTTGTCACTGTTTTATTGTCACCTACCCGGCGCAGCCTTGCTTCAGAAAGCTCTTCAGGGTTTCAACAATTATTTGATTCTCAGAAGCTGCAGAATTTGGCGTCGACAACTAATTTCCTCGAAATAAATCCATCAAATAGTCAATTAGGATACTACACGGTGCTGTATTTTCCAGTTTCTATCGTTTTTATTAATACCGCGTTTTATGTAGATCGTTTGAAGTCGCTAAAATAGCGGAATTGATCCACGTTTACAATAATTTGTATATCACTTCAACAATTAAGTTATTAACGGATTCTATGAATAAAACCGGTGTTTGAAAAACCGACAATTTAATTGGAGCACCGCTGTGTATATTTATTTACATTAAAAGATGGATTGTTTTAATTAGAACTGATGCTTTGAGTTATGTATAAAGTGTAATTTTGTTGACAGGCTTTGACGGTGTCATTAGTAAGTTGAACGACCTGAAAAACTGCTGTATAATAATATCGTGCGGTTTATTGTTTCATATTTTAAAATTATTTATATTCGAACGAGATAACTGTAAAAAAAATTGCTGTGGGATAACGCCGTACAACATTTGTTTGCAATCAAAACTTTAAATATATCGATACTTATTTAATCCACTGTTGGCTGAAGTTTCAGGACTAGTTGCCAAATCAAACATGTCTCATGTGAAGTTCAAAAAATCGTCATTTCGGGAAGATACGGCGCTACAATAAAAGACGCTGGTTTAAATTAACATCAAATCGTGCAAATTTATGTCTGTTTGTTACCGATTTTAGCGCTTAATTTTAATCGAAGAGCGTTTCAGACATTCGAAAGCAATATAAAACAGATCTTGGAGTGCTCAAAAACGATGACTCATGCTCTATTGGACTAATATATCGCTATTACTCACTCTCGTAATTTATTATGGAAATGATATTCGATAAACAGGTGCTAGAAAATTCAATTTATGTACTATTTTCATTTTATTATAATGAACAGCATATTAAAATTAAATGCGTAAAAATATTAATCTTTTGGTGAGCGAAATATTCCTTTTAACCGCAAGAAGAGTCTGATAAAAAATTAAAGTGAATATGCAGACAATTGAAATATTTCTTTTGCAAAGAAGTCACATTAAGAAAGCACAACTGTGTCTATATTTGCATAAAAATCAGTTTATTTTCCTTTCTTAATTCATTGTCTGTATCCGTCGGTTGAAAATTTGTTAGATAAATTTGTTTGTTCAGTTAATAACTTCAATAAATTGTTTAAAATAATCCGTGTTTCGTTATTTTTCTTGAAAATCCATTTTTCGTGTATGATTAAATGTGAACATAATTAATACATAAAAATTACAATACTCCCCTCGCTTACGCTCGGGAAGTAATAAAATACTTGTGTATATTTTATTTGCAACAGTGTGTTAAATTTAGCTTGTCAAAGCTATTTAGTTATAAATAATGAGTTATATTACCGCATTACATAAGATTAACGTACTCAAACTCTAAAATGTGTATATGTACTTGACAAGATGAATATATTTGATTTTAACAAAAAAAAAAGAATTAATATTTTTAACGTGTTTTTGGTAAACTTTGAATAAAAATTCGTGAATGCCGTTTTTTTTAAACAGTTTATCATAGTTTTCTTTAAATTTTGCTGAAATTAGTTACCACGTATTTTCAAATTTAAATTTCTAAACGCAGTTTTCACCACTGTTTTCAGCTTATAAAATTCTAGAAGCTACAGAAGAAACATTTTCGCCTTTTTTGTCGGAAATGAGACGCAATAAAAGCAGTTTTTTCCACAGAAGCTGCCTTTACTATATCTCAAACAAAAAAATCGAGTTTCAAGAGTTTTGTAAGCTGAAAACAGTGGTGAAAACCACGTTCCGAAATTTTCACAAATAATTGACATATTGATTTTTTAAAATACGTAATTGATTGAAAAAGATCATGAAACATTGGTTAAAAGGAAAAAGAAGAAAAAAGAGTTCCACCATATTTTTCTTTTTCTTTTTAACCAATTTTTAATCATCTTTGTGAAATCTCCTGATGAAGGGAACGCGTGTCTCAATGACACTAATATAATTTCAATAAATACTGTGCAAAAAGAAAGAAAAAGCTTTATTTCCATCAAAGCAATTTTAAATTTTGTTTTTAACTCTGATTTCTTCGTGTCGTGTCTAAAAAGTCGATGACGTCATAACAAATTATTATTAATACATACATAATCATCGAAAAATATGACCCAAGTGGAGTACAACGTGTGTTTAGTATATATTTCATACAAGTATATAAGTCCGGTGAATGGCAATTTTCTTGTATTGTCAACGTTTCATGACCTTAGAGTACGAAAAAATAGGTCTCAAATTTTCGTTTATCTGACGTCTGTCGTTTGTATCTATTTTTATTACACAGTATTGTACTCGATCGTTCTCAAATTTTATATATTTGTTATGAATATCGTGTACATGGTAAAACGCTAATAAAAATTTGTCTAATCCTCCCCACTGTTGATGACGTTACTCGAACATTTTGCAGGGTAAATACTATTTGATCTTTATAAAATAACAGGCTCTTGATTTTGTTTTTTAAGAATCCGCGTTGATTTTTTACCCAGATTTTATATCCAGATTTTCGAAAAAAGAAAAAAACAAGTTGTATAACGACCTTTTATACTAATGTAAGAGCAATGCAATGATTCGGTAGAAAAAACCGCTCATTTGGTTTGACTGTTCTGTCTATAACAACAGTTTGATCACCTCATAGACCACTTGATTTTTATTTCCCGTGCACAAGCTAAGGAAGTATTGTAATCGAATCCATCGAACGACTGGCTACTTTCATCAAGTATGGTAAATCATTAATCAAATTTTTTTCATTTATTTTTTGGCAAAAAAAATTGTATAACAACATTTTACAACTTAACTTTGAAGTTGCAAAACCAAATGCTATGAAATCTTGCAAAAGTTAAGGTTATCGAATGCTTAATCAAAAATTGTCCGTTTGTGCTCCCCGAAAATAATGACGTCAACATTTTTGGGAATAAAACAAGTGTGCTTAATTAATTAATTATCTCTCCTTTAATTTTTTTTTAACACAAATTTGTGATTCGTGTTATCTGAATGTGCTAATAGGCGAATTCTTTCGATGTATAAACAGGAATTGTAGGAGTTAGGGATATATGTATACTCAAAGATATTGAGAATGATTTTTTTCTAATTATCACAAAACAAATCGCGAAATCTCATTTTATAAATTTTCAAAGAAGCGAGATTTGTTGGACGGTGGTTCTTTAAAGACGATGAAAAAATTTTCAACCAATTTTTTCTTACATTGTGACTAGTACTATCTAATTTTCTAAACTACTGGATTTGTTTGATTATACTTCAGGGGCGTGGAAAGTTCAGTCTAATAGACTAAGCCACTTCTTCTCTTATAAGATGACAAATTTATAAATATTTTCGTTTTCCGTTTAGCCCCCATTTGCCTAAATCAATTTTCAGTAAGGCTTCTATCTTCTCTAAAGTTTTTTAACTTAAGCGTTTTTTTTGCTGTAGACCTATCTGTAAATTGTTTGCTTTCTTTATTTTCTGTAATTGTGAGTTTTAGTTTTCGTCGTTATTTTGTTACTCCTCGAGCGTAAGCTAATTTATTATACTCCTATTTTATTTTATTTTCTCGACGTTTCATGATCCCTAGAGTACGAAAAAAGTAGTCTCCCATTTCCGTCTGTCTGTCTGTCTGTCTGCCATTTTTATTAAACACGTAATATTCGAAACTCCTGGATCCATTGTTGTCAAATTTTGTATTTATATTAGAAATATCATGTAAATGGTTAAATGCTAACTAGAATTTTGCTAATCATTTGTGCCAACAGTTTGATGACGTCATCTCAAAGAATTTCATGTTTATTTGATTTAACTGTTATACAGAAATATAGTCCTATAACTGTGATGTACGAATCCGCTTTGAGTTTTTCCCTAATCGTCCAAATTTTTGCAAGAACTATGCACGATATAATAACAGTTTACCGGTGTTTTTTATTTAAAACCTTCTCGACGGCGCCAAAGGTCTTTCTTTTTAATGTGAAACTTCTCGGGGGCCCTAACTGTCTTTTTTTAAAAATGTGAAACCTTCTTGGGAGTCCCAACTGCCTTTTTTAAGAATGTGAAACCTTCTCGGGGGTCACAATTATCTTTTTAAAAAATGTAAAACCTTCTCGGGCGCGCCAAATGTTTTTTTTTAAGAATGTGAAACCTTCTCGTGGACCCAATTGTATGTTTTAGAGAAGGTGAAACCTTTTTGGGGGCCCCAACTGTCTTTTTTAAACAAGGTGAAACCTTCTCAGGGGCACCGACTGTCTTCTTTTTAAGAATGTGAAACCTTCTCGTTGGTCCCAACAATTTTTTAAGAATGTGAAACCTTCTCGGGGGCCTCAACTGTCTTTTTTTAAAGAAGGTGAAGCCTTCTTGGGGGCACCATCTGTCATTTTTGAAAACAAGGTGAAACCTTTTTGGGGACCCCAACTGTTTTTGAGAATGTGAAACCTTCTCGAGGGCAGCAAATGTCTTTCTGTTAAAGGTGAAACATTCTCGGAGGCTCCAACTGTATTTTTTTTTGAAAGGCGAAATTTTCTCGTGGTCACCAACTGTCTTTTTTAAGAATGTGAAACCTCTCGAGGACCCCACTGTTTTTTTTTTTAAATAAGGTGAAGTCTTCTCGGGAGCACCAACTGTCATTTTTGAAAAGAAGGTGAAACCTTCTCGGGGTTCCCAATTGTTTTTTTTTTAATGTAAAACCTTCTCGGGGGCGCCAAATGTCTTTTTTTTTTAAATGTGAACCCTTCTCGGGGGTCCCAATTGTATTTCTTAAAAATTTAAAACCTTCTTGGGAGCCCCAACTATCTTTTTTAAATATGTCAAACCTTCCCAGGGGCCCCAAATGTCTTTTTTTAAGCATGTGAAACCCTCTCGCGGTCCCAATTGTCTCTTTAAAAAATGTAAAACATTCTCGGAGGCGCCAAATGTCTTTTTTTTAGAACGTAAAACCTACCCAGGGATCTTTTTTAAAAATGTGAAACCTTCTCGGGGTCCCAACTGTCTTTTTTAAAAATGTAAAACCTTCTCGAGAACCCCAAATGTATTTTTAAAAATTGTAAAACCTTCGCTGGGGTGGCAAATATCTTTTTTTAAGAATGTGAAACTTTCTCGGGGATCTCAACTGTCTTATTTTTTTAAATGTGAAACCTTCTCGGGGGTCCCAACTGTCTTTTTTTTAAAGAAGGCGAAACCTTCTCGGGGGCCCCAAATGTATTTTTTAAGACTATTTAAATCTTCGCGGGGTTCCCAACTGTCTTTTTTTAAAAAGGTGAAACCTTCTTTTTTTTGTACTAACACTGTGACCAGTGCCTTCTATATTATTGTTACTCCATAGAGGTTATCACGAAAAAGTAAAATTCCACAAAATCAAATTTTATAATTGTACTTCAGAAGCGAGGGAAATTCTGTCGAAATAACTTTTGACCTACTTTTTTTATTTTACCTACCGTACGTAGGTAAAATATTTATGAACAATATTGTCTTGGACATTTTTTCGCACCATTTTTAACTCTGGTTCTTTTTGTTGTTGCATAAGACTGAAACATCCTTTGTGGGTTTTCGCTATTTTGAAAATTCACTTTCAGTTTACATCGTAATAAAATGTTTTAGCGGCATATAATCCAATAAAACGAATCATCCACCACACGACATTATTAATTTTTAACACAAACAAAGCATAAGCTTTTTTGCTGAGCTAATAAAACTTAACTTAAATAGCTTACGGTCGCTATTAACTTATACGATTGGTTATTATTGAACTTAATTCCGTAAATACAGAAATATAAGTTTGTTCTTCGCGGTAAAAATGACAGGCGTGTCGTGACAGTTATTTAAGTTAAACGTTTAATAAAAAAACCTGTTGTGTGTAACCAACAATAAATAGAATTTATTATGTATACATAATAATAATTTTAGACAAGTTTAACTTTAAAATAATTTTAATCTGTAGTACAATCTTAAATTTTAATAGAAATGACATCATAGTTGTATGTTCGAAATAATTTACAGCAGCTTCAACCCAGTTTCTTAGTGTTTATTTTAACAAAATACGTCGAAATGACTACTATTATCATAATGTTACATTTATTTTACAGTGAGAGCAGCTCGTCCCATCATCGAATTAGAGTTTAAAGATAGACACCTTTATTCGAAATTAGTGTAAATGTCAGGAAAGCACCTGCTTTCGTTTTACGGATATTAAAAGAAGCATCATGTGTTTGAACCGTTTAAGTACTTCTACGAATTACTCAGCTTTTAAAAAGCTTTGGTAAAAATAATCCGAAGACCGGATAGAAAAAGAAAATATAAGAAGAATAAGCATTTCCACTCGAGAGTCGACACGTACCCGATTAGATTTTATTAAATATGTTACACGGTACAGATTTAGAGTTGTAATTTAGTGGCAAAAATAAAAAAAAAAATCGAAGCAAACTTATCTTTTGGCTTTGAAGTCGATCTCCTATCAAGCGCAAGGAATTATTAAAACTGTCTGAAAATTTACATGTTTTCTGAATATTAATCACAACTTCACAGTTTTAGAAGATTTAATTCTTGTAGAATTTATTGCTTCTTGCGGTCGTGTAAAGAGGTTGTTGCACTGGTCTTTCGAGTTAATAATTTCGGTTTCGCAGCACCATTGTACGAAACAGCGGTACTGTTGTGCAAAATGGGACCACTGAAACTGAAATTGTAAAAAAACTATTTTAAAAATGGAAAACAAGCGAGACGGGAACACCACAGTTCAGAGAAAGCAAGCCAAAACTAAAGCTTCAGTGTTAACTTTTCAGTCATACTGTACAGTGCATGTCGTATCAGCGTCTGAAAATAGTTAGAAGCTCGTGAGTTTAGCATTCACTAGAAGTCACTGAAATTCTTCAGGTGCGCGTGTTTCAAACAGGGCATGGACGACACTCTTTGTTTATTTAATTCCTGCGAGTGGAGCTATGGAGTGTGACAATTAGCTTGAATGTTAGTGCTTGTACAGTGAGATGTGAACAAGTGTCAACCTCTTCAATGATAACCGTTGCCAGGAGCGATGTGGAGGTGGCCAGGAGCGTTTCATTTAAACCCTTTGCGCTGATGGGTATAGAAACCACCTCACAGTACGTGCAAAAAACCAAAACTGTCGGTAAGAAAAAATGGTTGCGTCCTTTTCCCGTGTTCTCATCCCGTCTGAGCGACTACCACGTGAAAAAGAAGAAACGAAAGATTGATCTTGTGATTATAATCGGGTTTAATGTAGATTAACGCAGTGACAGAGAAATAGTTGAATCAAATGCAGCGGCATCTCAGAATTTGTTACATCTTTCGTTAATGATGTAGGCTACGTTTATGTAACTAGTGCGTTTATTTTAAAATGGTTGAAGAAAAACAGATCAAAGATTTTTTGATTGGTATATACGTACTCTTAGCTTCGACGTAACCCAGGTTTAGTTACTACAGGTCCATAAAACTGTGTTTTCTAAATTTCGATAGGTTAGCCAAGTGTCGGTCTTGTGGCGAGGCAATAAAAAGGAATCGAATTTCTTGCAACAATTGCCGAAGTTGTATTATGGGTATTTACTACACGTTTTTAATGGTATATCCGCAACAAAACCGATCTAATTTTACTCATTAAAACACGTTTCTGCTGCCAGCCTTTTCTCCATCCTATTTAATTTTAGACGAAACGTAATGCACTGTTCACATTGTGTTTGGAAATAGAAATTGTCGCCTCTTTGAGAAGAATCCCTGTGTCATGTCCGTGGAAAGCGTCGAGCGTCACGGTCGCACTTAAGAAGGAAAACTCGCTTTAAAGAAAAGTCGAAAATTTTCAGCTTCGTTGATTCATCGAGTTTTGTTTCCAGATTTGAGTTTATTTCGGTTGGATCGGTGTGCCAAGTACAGTACATGGCAAAACCGAAGAAATTTTCCGTTGCAAAATTGTTAAAATGTCAACCTACATGCCAAACAATTCGACACACTTTGGATTTTAACGACGTAATTTAGACTCAGGTGTTTGGCAACAGGTTGTACTCGCGCCACTAACGTCATGTATCCTTACATTAACAGGACAAGCACGTCACTTGAGCCTTTACAATAGACCGATTTTAATCATACCGCAAAATAAATTTGAAACAAGTAGACGGCGCCTTCTCCCACCATTTCGGCAAACTATTAATGTAAAATTTTGCTAAAAATAGCAGAACGAAGTGTCTTCTTTACTCCGTACTTCAATCAGGTTTCCGCATTTCCTTTCAAACACCCGAATATAAATAAGCAAGCTTCTTATTTTATGTTCATCAATGCTAATTTTGAAGGAGAAAAGAATCCAACTTCTAACAAAGTGCACACTTTGAAATTCATACCGCTTCTAACACTTGTTGCCAAAGCAAGCAAGATAAATGACAGAAATTTGAATACCTCAATCACTTTCCAAAGTTCACAGTTAAGTCTATGTGCGAAAATCGAATCAGTGCTTTTTCGCAAAATACATAAGTGTTTATCTTTAGAAAATATTTCATAATTTAGATACGCGATGACAGTTCTTGAAACGCCAAACTTTTTTTGTGTTTTCACTCGATCAGAAAGTAAATTCATTAAAAACGCAAACGGCAAATATTTTTGCAGGTTTCTTAAAACATCCTGTGTTCCATAAAGTTATCACTTTGGGGTGTGAATGAGAACTGCCACGTTCTAATGTTAATATTTATTTTTAACAAAAATACAAAAATAATGAAAGTGGAAACATTTGTAGCCGCTGCAAATGTAAAAACACAGTAGGTATAAATAATTTGATAGAACAAATTAATTAGAACTGCTGAAATATTGCTGTATTAACAATTTAAGTTTTTTTACAGCTGTTTTTCAGTTTATTGAAGAACTTGACTTCTTTGACAAGTTTTGATTAATTAATTTTCAGCACATGTATTAGTATTCTAAAGCTTGGTGATGATTTCATTAACCAACACACTTATCCCACTCACGTTTAAATTTTACATTTGTTCTTGTCACTGCTCGAATTCCACTATTACTCACCTGGCTTATTATTACAAAATGTGTAGCTAATGACTGCGAACACATTATTCATCAAACGCTGTAAATGTATTTTAATTAGCATAATTTTTGAAATTCAAACACAAAACCTTGGAGATACTTTATCTACCAGAAGTTTGTACCTCACCGTGCTTATGCACTCTTATCATCACAAAAATAAAAAGTTGTTTCTCTCGACTACTATATTTTCATTTGAATTTCCTAAAATGCAAATTCCTAGAACACACACATGTATCTTGCATACTGTTTTAATGAGATATTTAACGAAATAAGCATGTCATTGCTTGCTTTTTGGCACATCTCCTAAAGTACATCATATTTATTAATGCAAATAAATCAGTTTGTAGCGCGATCAGTACCCCTAGCGCCCTCTGTCACGCCCACGCACCACCACTACCCTGCCGCAGCACCCCGGTACTCGCTCGCTCCCTTACCAGAGGGCGGTGCGCCCTTTCACTCCCACGCGACGCATTTCTAGCCGCCTTTACATAGGACCCGAGCGGCCAGATTCGGCAAGTTTTTCCATCTGCGAACTTCACAGCTCATTTGCGTATCACCTTGCATCCGAGGGGTCTTGGAGGTCCAAATCGAGTAGTAAGTCGGCTTGAGTATCAGCGGCGTATCCGAGGGGTCCCGCAGGTCCGGCCGTGGAAAAACGCTCCGGGTGTTCGCGAGTGTACGAGTTATCAGGACTGTTCGTCCGCGGAGTGACCATTTTTAAGGACTCGTGTAACCAGTCTATGTCTATGCAGTGTATATACTATGTTTTGTTGAATAAAGTTTTTACGGAATAAACCACGTGTTATAAAAAGTGGCGCCCAACTTAGTGGCACGAAGAAGGCGTCTGTTATAAAAAGTGACGCCCAACGAAGCGGCCCGAAAACGACCACAATTTCGCGAAAAACGAAGATTCCGACGCGAAGAAGTCCGCGAACCAACATCGGGATGACGATTCAAATGTCCGCAGAACAATTCAACGAACTGATAAACGGCATCAGGGATGTCGCGAGGCCCCGAGAAGCCGATCTGCACCCATCTTCAGGGACGAGACACTTCAGCCATTGCCCGGCCCGGTTCAACGGCTCCCGCAACGCCTCGAGTGTAGAGGAATTTATTACAACCGCGAGCCTGTACAAGAGGTTGGAGAAAATTAGTGACGAAGACGCCCTAGAAACTCTACCGATCCTGCTACGCGAGGAAGCGCTGACGTGGTGGAACGGAGTAAGGAATTCCGTCAACACATGGCCAGCCGCAGTCCAACTAATCAGGGACGCCTTCGCCCCGAGGGCCCCGAACCACCGCCTGTTCAAGGAGATATTCAACGAACCTCAGGGGGACGAGGTCTCCACCGACGCGTACATCACGCGCCAACGCGAACGGCTGTCGCGGATGTCCCGGCAGCTGGACGAACAGTGGCAGATGGATATCCTCTACGGACTGCTGCGACGTAGACTTAGAGACCGCATCGCCCGTACGGAAGTGGACACCTTCGCAGATCTCCTCCACAAGGCCCGCGCCGTCGAAGAGAGCGAGCGAGAAGGGAAAAACTCGCACGCGAAACCAAATGGTAAGGGCCCCAAAGCAGACGAAAACCGAAATCGCGGCCCCAGACTCCGCTGTGACGTCTGCAGAGCTTTTGGCCACGACACAACCGCTTGCCGCCGGAGACCACGAGGACCTGCCCCAGCTCCCGGACCGGCAACCCGGACGCCCGCTGAGCCAGTGCGTTGTTACGGTTGCAACGCCCCGGGGGTGTTTAGAAGAAATTGCCCCACCTGTAACACGACCGACGCCAGCCAACCCGCACGCAACATGGCATTCTGTGCGCTGAGGTCCGGCACGATCCAACCACGGTCCCGCCCGGCAATCCACATAAAAATCGCCGGAGAAGAAGGCACCGGCTACCTCGATACGGCCGCGTGCAATAGCGTGGCCAGCGCTACATTGTACCGCCACCTGATAAAAACGGGACACAAAGCAAGGACGGAAAACGTGATCGCCACCCTTGCAGACGGCACGAGCAAGCACCTGCAGGTGCCGGCCGTCACGACCAAGGTAGGCGTACAAGGACGACACGTAGAAACCACCTTCATCGTGTTGTCCGACTCTTGCAACACCCGCACCCTGCTGGGCGCGGACTTCATAGAGGACGCGAGAATCATCCCCGACTTGGCGAGACGACGGTTCTATTTTGGCGGCGACATCACGCGGACCTACCCGTTCGTCGACGTCGACGGAGCCGAGGCGCCCGCCAGAAAAGGAGTTCCCACGACCATAAAAGAAGTTCGAATCACACAATCGGAACCCATGGAAGAGGGAGACATCGAAGAAGGCTACGGGCCCCCGCCACCAGCACCGCCGAAACGCGATACCTCCAAGGGACTGGTAACCCCCCACGGCATATGGACCACGTATCAGGCTCCGTACGCGACGGAACACATGTGGGAAGACGCGGAGACCGCGATGACGACGGGCGAAATGGACGAATACGAGATGGGCCTCTTCCCCGACGGGCCCCGGCGACTGTTCATAACATCTCTGCACCTGCAAGCCAACGAAGGCACCGGGTTCACCGAACCGACCCGCGCGAAGTTTGACGACTTGGTGGATGACTTCGCCGACGCTTTTGAGGCGCACGGCCCGCCTACCCCATACGCCGAGCATCGCATCGACACAGGCGACCACGCCCCGATCGCGGTGCCTCCTTATCAGCTAAACGCCACGAAAAAGCAATTGCTCAAGGAGGAAGTGGAGAAGATGATCCAGGCTCAAGTAATAGAGGAATGCGATAGCCCTTGGGCAGCCCCCATCGTCCTCATCCCTAAGAAAGACGGCTCCGTGCGACCGTGCGTCGACTATCGGAAGCTGAACGCCGTCACTCGCCCAGACGCCTACCCACTGCCGAGGCTAGACGATCTCCTGCACTCCGTCGGCCCCATTGGTTGCATGAGCACCCTTGACCTCCAGGCCGGATACTGGCAGATCCAAATGCGACCAGAGGACCGGGACAAGACAGCTTTTATCTGCCCCTTCGGGTTGTTTCGCTTCCGGCGACTGCCCTTCGGCTTACGAAACGCCCCAGCGTCGTTCCAGCGCCTCATGGACCGGTTCAAGTCTGGGTTACCTAACCTTACGCTGTTGGCCTACTTGGACGACCTAATCGTCATCTCCGCTGACGAAGAAAGCCACCTGGAGCACCTGAGGGAGGTCTTCGGAAGGCTCCGCACGTTCAAACTCCGGGTCAACCGCGAGAAATGCCAATTTGGATGTCGCGAGGTGCGATATCTAGGGCACGTCTTGTCTCCCGCCGGAATCGCAGCGGACCCCAATAAGGTACACGCCGTTACGCAGATGGCGGCGCCCCGAAACGTCAAGCAACTGCAATCCTTCATCCAAACGTGTTCATGGTTCAGGCGATTCATCACCGCCTTCGCCACGGTCGCTAAACCCCTCTGCTCCCTCCTAAAGAAAGATGCCACATGGCAATGGAACTCCGCCCACCAAGAAGCGTTCGAGGAACTGAAGCAGCGATTGGCCGACGCCCCCATCCTGCGACAAGCCAACCCCGAAGAACCGTTTGTCTTGCGCACGGACGCAAGCGCTTACGCCCTAGGAGCGGCTCTACTCCAGGGGGAGGGCCCGGAGGAGCGCCCGATCGAGTACGCAAGCCGCCTGCTCACGAACCACGAGCAGAATTACACCACCACGGAGCGCGAAGCCCTCGCCATTGTCTGGGCCGTGCGAAGATTCCGTGGGTATCTAGAAGAATCCTCAACCGTGGTCATCACCGACCATCAGCCCCTCCGATGGCTGATGACATTAAAGACACCGACCGGACGTCTAGCGAGGTGGGCACTGCAGCTGCAGCCGTACCACCTGACCATCGAATATACGCCCGGTAAGGCCAACGTAGTAGCAGACATGTTGTCACGACCCCACCTACCCGAGGTGGCCATCGACTCCGTAGAAGTGGACCTCCCCACACGTAAAGCCAACGAACTACGAAGCGAGCAGCGCAAGGACGAAGAAATTAGGAAGATTATGGACGACCTGGTCCACGCCCAAGCCGAGATTTCCCAGCAGTGGACCTCTCGCGGTTACCTACTCAACCAAGGGGTTCTTTACCGATACTCTCAAGATGGAGAGAGTGAGGAGGCTCAGCTAGTAGTCCCCAAACACGAACGACCCCGAGTACTGGCCGAGTACCACGACTCACCCACCGCCGGCCACTATGGCGTCGAAAGAACATACTATCGGATCAAGCGAAGATACTATTGGACGGGTATGCGACGATATATTACCGACTACCTGAAGGGATGTATCGACTGCCAACGCTACAAAGCCCCAAATCTGAAGCCCGCTGGCCTACTACAAACCCCAGCAATGGGACACCGCATGGAAGTACTGGCCGTGGACCTATTTGGCCCACTGCCCCCAACCAAAGAACACCACCGATGGGTCCTCATCGTAGAGGACTATGCAACCAGATGGGTAGAACTCTTCACTTTGGCTGAAGCTAGCGCCGAAGCCTGCGCCACCACCTTGGTAACGGAGGTGTTCCTCCGATACGGTATTCCCCGTCGTATCGTGAGCGACAATGGGACCCAATTCATAAGCGCGGTAATGCAGAAAATTACTTTTTGCTTAGGTATCACCCAGAGCTTCACCCCTGTATACCACCCCGAGGCCAACCCCGTAGAGAGAAAAAACCGCGACCTGAAAACGCAGCTCGCCATACAGATTGGCAACCAGCCCCACGAAAATTGGGACGAGAAGATACCCTCCATTCGCTTCGCCATGAACAGCGCATGGTGTAGCGGCACCGGGTACAGCCCAGCGTACCTAATGTTTGGCCGAGACCTCCGCACCGTAGATGACGTCACGCACGACCTCCGCGCAATCACCCTCCGCGAGAACTTCGTACCAGAGGCCACCCCGCTGTTACTCACCTTGGACGAAACCTTGAAACGAGCTCGGGAAATACACGAGTCCGAGCAAGACCGGCGAAAACGCGACCAGGACCGTCACCGAAAAACAAGCACCGCTTATGCCCCCGGAGATTTGGTGTTAGTCAAAACACACCGATTGAGTAAGGCCTCCCAGGGGTTCACGTCAAAATTCGCCCCCAAGCAAGACGGACCATACGTGGTCTTACGAAGGCACGGCCCCACGAGCTACGAGATCGCCGCCCACCAACAGCCCGATGTAGTGCTAGGGCTCTATCACGCCTCTGACCTTGTTCCGTACCAACCTCCCACGCAGGAAGCCACCCAGCCCGTGCCACCGGTACAACCCTTGCGACGACGAGGCCGCCCCAGAAAGATCCAGCAGGACCAATAGGCGGGGACGCACCCTATGGTCCTGAGGGGGAGACTGTAGCGCGATCAGTACCCCTAGCGCCCTCTGTCACGCCCACGCACCACCACTACCCTGCCGCAGCACCCCGGTACTCGCTCGCTCCCTTACCAGAGGGCGGTGCGCCCTTTCACTCCCACGCGACGCATTTCTAGCCGCCTTTACATAGGACCCGAGCGGCCAGATTCGGCAAGTTTTTCCATCTGCGAACTTCACAGCTCATTTGCGTATCACCTTGCATCCGAGGGGTCTTGGAGGTCCAAATCGAGTAGTAAGTCGGCTTGAGTATCAGCGGCGTATCCGAGGGGTCCCGCAGGTCCGGCCGTGGAAAAACGCTCCGGGTGTTCGCGAGTGTACGAGTTATCAGGACTGTTCGTCCGCGGAGTGACCATTTTTAAGGACTCGTGTAACCAGTCTATGTCTATGCAGTGTATATACTATGTTTTGTTGAATAAAGTTTTTACGGAATAAACCACGTGTTATAAGTTTTAGTTTGACGCAGATCGTTTCTGCATTCTGTAATTAATTTTCAAAAACCGATTTCCTTTACATATTTACCGAAATAATTTACAAAGTTCTTGTTTGTGTGTAAACATGTGTGTGACAAAGTTTATATTTATCTACTTTACTGGCTGTTGATAGTTGATAAAAATTAAATTATGTATTTCAAACATTAAACTAGTTCATGAACACGTATTTCCTGGTTCGAAAATTTCTTGTAGACAAGAATTTTGTCTGATTTAAAATTTATTCAATTTTCAAAATACACCGACCGGCAAAAAAAACCGGCCACCCTGAAAAATTTCGCAAAACCAAACTTTAAAAATTATTAATTTAAGTAGTGATCGTTATTTTATTAAAATTTTGCGTTTACTTGTCTTCTTTTTTTTGCTAATTTATACATCAATACATCATGTGTCAATAGTGAATGGTTCTTTAATAAAATAACGATCAGTAGTTAAATTAATACTTTTTAAAGCGGTTTTGCGAAATTTTTCAGGGTGGTCATTTTTTTGCCAGTTTTTTGTTTTCATGTTAAAAAAATTATGTCAACAATCACAATGTAACTCTGTGTAAATTGTTTCTCTATAATAAAACAATTTTTGAACAACGATTTATTTAAGAAATTTTAAAAATCTTTAACAACTCTTGAAAGACATAAATAAACAAACAAAACATTTTCGTTAATGAATTTTTTTAAAATAACTACAAGTCAAAAATATTATTTCAAGTAAAAAAATTGGTTGAAAGTTATTTCGACAGAACTTCCCTAACGTCCAATGGAACAAATACAACTTCGAAAAATTTAACTTTAACTGTGAGAGTTCTTTTTTTTTTCATCTTTAGTCAGTTTTTCCATATATATTTTTTTTGATACTCGTTAACATCATTAGTATTTTAAAAACAGCAGATATATCAATTTAGTATTAATAGACTTCTTAGAGTTTTGGCACCATTGGAATCCTCGAAATCTTTGAAATTTAGAAAAGATTTTGAACTTTCACACTATTCGGAATATTTTTACAAATTCAGTAAAATCTTTAGAATTTCTAGAACTGAGTAAATTTTTGAAATTTTTGAAAGATTTTTAGGTCTTCCAAATTTTTCAAGATATTTCCAGATTTTCTAAAATTAATAGACGCTCATTAGTCTTTAAATCTTTGAAATTTTTGGAATCTGTGGAATCTTTACAACCTCTGAGATGTATAAGATAATAATTCTTCAGATTTTTAGGATTTTTAGGATTTTTGTTTTGTTTAGAGTCTTTGGAATCTTACAAATTATAGAATCTTTGAAATATTTGGAATAGAATTTTAAAAACCTTTTTTAGCGTTTGGGTCCTTAGAGTATTTAGAACCTTTAGAGTTTTCAGAGTCCTTGGAGTGTTAACAATCTTTGGAAATTTGACTACTACTAGAAATTTTATATAGTTTAGAATTTTTATAATTTCTAGGAACATTTATTAATACTTTTTAGATTTTGTTGGATATTTCTTCTATTTAGAACCAAAAACTTTAGTATATTTAGCATCTTTAGTGTCTTTACAATTCGCAAATTCTGGTGTATGAAAATTTTAAGATTTTTAGAACGTGTCAAGTCTTTAGAATGTTTGAAAGGTTTAAAATCTTTTAAATATTATTTCAAACATGTGGTAACTTTGGAATTTTTAGAATATCTACAATCTTAAAATTGCGTAAACTTTTGAAATTTTGCGATATAATTTTTTTTCTTTTAATTTTTGGGAATTTTGTAATTTTTTTTTCAAAATTTTCAGAATTTCGGAATGTTTAGATTTTGCAGAGTAGCCCAATTTTTCAGATTTTCCGAAGTACACAAAGTGACCAGAATTTCCACATTTTCCAAAATTTCTAAAATTATCAGGTTCCAGTTACAGCAGAATTTTGAAATGCAACCTTTTCCAATATTTTCAAGATTTCTAAGTTTTCCACATTTATCCCACACTTTCTAAAATTTATACATCTCAAGAACCTACATCTTTGGAAATTTTGGAATCTCTGGAATCTTTACAGTCTCCAAGATTTATAAGATAATAATTAGGGTGTTGAAGGCCTTCAGTGTTGTTAGGATTTATAAAAATTAAAGAAAACATTTTTCCGATCTTTACGATTTTTAGGTCTTTAAGATTCTTCTTTTCTTTAAAGTCTTTGGAATTTTAAGAGTTCACGCGATTTTTACAAGTTTTAGAATCTTTGGTTTTCTGGAATTTTTCTAGAACCTTCAGAATATTTCAAGTATTCGAAATAGAATTTTAGCTTTTGACCCCTTAGATTCCCTAGAGCCTTTCCAATATGTGGAAATTTTGAACACTTTGAGAATTACTAGGAGTTTTATAAAGCCTAAAATTTCTGCAGTTTCTAAAGATCATTAGTACCCCTAGGTTCTTTAAAATTTTTAAGATTGTGCTGGATCTTTTTTATATTTAGAACATTAGAACGTTAGTTTATTTAGAATCTTAAGTGTGTTTACAGTTCGCAATTTCTAGAGTATGTAATCCGTGAAAGCTTTTATACTTTTTGAATCTTTCAAACCACTGGAAACTTTGGAATCTTTAGAATCTAGAATCACTAGAATTTCTATAATCTTTAGAGCTTTCAGATTATTTTTAGAGACTTCAGTATCTCTAGAATTTTAAATATTTTTAGATCGTTCGGGTTTGTATCATCAAGCTTTAAAACCTTTGACTCATCATATATTGCACATTTTCGATATCATTTATTAGGCACAATTTTGAGATGACATCATCAATTTTTGGAAGGGGCTAAACGAATAAATTTTGCTTAACGATTTACCATGATTACGATAACCTTAAAATATTTACAAGATTTCAGAACAATCGGTTTTGCAGTTTCAAAATTATATTGCAAAATATTGTTATTCAGTTTTGAATTTTTTCCAAACATTCTGGATGTCTAGGCTGAAAATTCGACACAGATTCATACACCACAAGGGCTATCTTATTTTGTAGAATTAAAAAAAATTTTTTATTATAAATTTTGGAGTTGACGTCATCCCATTGGTGGTGTGAGTAATTCCAAAAATCGTGTACATTATTTTTAAAACTGATTTTTTTGTTTCTATTTTAACGGAAACATTATTTTCACAGGGAACAAAAATATATTATACCTATAAGTACCTACCTATCTGTAACGAGAGAACCAATACTTTTTTAATTCTGTTTGATCTGATAATTGACTATTTATATTTTTAGACATAAGTGATAAGAGCCAGATAATTAACCCAGGACAAGCGTTAACACTGTGATAATCAACTAACAAAATTGTTGGTTAACATGGTTGTAATTGTTATGAACAATTCTAGTGGTCAGAACGAACAATTTAGCCACTAGGAGTTGTTACACTAGATTACAGTTTGTTACAAAATACTGAAAAAAGAATAACAACGAAATTTAATAATAGCTAGTCAGTTGATTTGATTGATTGATTGATCGATTTGTTTGTGTTTAAGTTATTTTAAGAATTTAGATTTATGATATCTAGTCTAAAGTGATTTATTTTTTAAAAATATTAGTAAATTATTTTTGAGTTATTTAATTTTACTTTATTTTGTTACAGAAAGGAGTATTTCAATTTTTATGTTGAATAGACAGGAATTGTACTTTATAAGTTTGTTGTACCAAAATATTAATGAGAATAACTAGGTACTTATCTTTCTTAACAAGTGGAAATCACAGAACATTATTTGTATTGACCCAGGGGTTTCTGTATACAATATACAACCAATATAGCTAGTTTATTTTGAAAAAAAAACTTGTTTTCATTTTTTCGCACTTGACTAAATTTAACGTGTTAATTAAAATGGTAATTGACACATTAATTAAAGTCAACCATAATTACACTGTGACGAGCGTTGTAGAGTACACGGTGGGTTCTAATTTTTCTTTAGTGTTATGTTTATTCAGCTTTTGAAATTTTGATTGATTTTGGAAATAGAACTTAGTACATTTGGAAGTACTTCGTTCTACTTCGTTCAGGTATTATGATCATATATGTACAGTGAAAAATTTT
This sequence comes from Zophobas morio, assembly GCF_036711695.1. Classification (NCBI taxonomy): domain Eukaryota; kingdom Metazoa; phylum Arthropoda; class Insecta; order Coleoptera; family Tenebrionidae; genus Zophobas; species Zophobas morio. The sequence goes on from NW_026972107.1 coordinate 14,928,777, forward strand.
TTGGAAGCCCCATAAAATCTTTAAAAATTGATATCTATGAAGAGGGCTTGGAACGTGTATAAAGCCACCCCTGCCCAAATGCTACATTTTAGCAATATTTATTTTTATCTTTTTACACTTATTTAATGAATGAAACAAAAATTCAGTGAAACTTGAACTTTTCGAGATCTTAGTGAAACCAGAAGTTAAAATATTAAGTTTGAACCGTGGCTAATTTAGTTTAAATAAATTTGAATTACCCATTAAAAAATTTGACAAGCGACATAGTGACATCACAGACTACACAGACAAGCCACATACCCACTTTGAGCGAACGTGACCCTTATTGACGACTTACCTCAACCGTCACTTCATACGCGCGATTTTTAAACGCGAGGACTGCCACTTTACAACACAATCTCGGATAAAAGCCAACATAATGTTAAAAAAATACATCAGCAGAAGTCATATTATGTTTAACTTACTAAAACAATAAAGGCGTTCGTACGTACGTTCATAGTCAAAAAAAAAACATGAACAAGCTAAAAAATTTATGAGTGCTATTAATTAAATTTATACATTTTTTAAAAGTGAGTGAATGATTATTATTGTATTGTATTGTGTATTCTGTCGCCGCAGGACTCACAGGAGTGCGTTGCACTTCACACGTCTTGGTCGGACCCATTTTGAGGTTATATGTGGTTATGTTGTCAACCCAAAGCAAGGAGGTTTAAATGTATATATGTACTTATATTCAATATCTCTGACCCGAAGTGTCAAAATTCTAGTTTTTCTAGTTACATTCTCCTAAAAGTTTCCACTAAACAGGATAGCCACTACAGTATTTTGCAAATTTTTAAGCGGAATCAAGGTCATCCTTACCTAAACCGTCATTTTCCTGTGTTCAAGGGCAAAATAATTGAAATCGACTGTTTGGACTCTTGAATTAAAGACTATATTCGTTTGTCAATGGTGGGGCAGTGGCTTGTCTGTGTAGTCTGTGGTGACATTGACATCACACTTTTAACCTCAAAACTAACCTATGTATGTCAAAAGAGACAAAATTATAAAGTTTAAAAACATCAGTATCGATTAATTTATTAATTATGAACAATCAAGTAAAAATCAAAGTGATTGATTACCGCTTTTTGGACAGAAGCTCTGGTGTGTAAAAAAATGTAGCTTCCAGAAAAGTCTGTATTAATAAATTTTTGAGTCCCCTTGACGCGACTTAACAATCACGGTCAGTACAAATTCCATGCCCCATAACAAAGTAGTGTCATATATCTGATAAAGCAAATGTCAAATTCCAACAGTTTGTAGTATTTGAACATTTAGAGCACCTTTAAATTTACTCAGCTTGTCAGCCCGGCCATATAAACGTAGTTAATATGTCAATAGAAGTGCAAATTTTACCAGGTAAATATTTATTATAGGAGATTTCCTCAATAGAAACTAACCGGCTTTTTTCTTAGATAAAGTGAGAACTTTTGCTCAAGGAGTTCGAAGACTCTTCCTGAAGTGGTCAGTTCAGAGACCTGTGTTGTCCATGACATGCGTCATTGTTGGAACAGTCACACTGTTACCATTAGTCACAGCAGCAACTTTAATGCCTATGGCATTATTACTTACATATACAGGAGTTTTAGCGTCACATGGGATTTTCTATGTGACATACAATGTATTTATCCAAGGACTGTTGCTAGCCATGGTAATTGTGGCGTTGTTTATTATAAGTTTCGCAGTTGCCACAAGTGTAAGTGTGTTCCATTCATATAGAATATTTAGGAGGTCAGTTTCAATAAAGAAAAAAGAATGAATTTTAAAATACGTTCCTGTTCAAATGACATCTACAATATATCTAAACGTTAAAAAGGCTTATGTACATATGTTAATATAAATTGTGATATTGCAACTTAGTGTACTAACTTAATATTATTTTTTTATTATTGTTATTTTCCTGTATTATTCGATTCTCATAATCTTCTTTGGAAACGTTTTTTAATAAAGTCCATAATTTTTTCGTTATGTCTTGTTGATTTACATGTGAATTGTTGAAATCAAAAACTGCAAATGATGAAGAATTTGAGCCTTTGACATCTATCCTTTTATAAGGAAAGTTATAACTGAGTTTTTGAAATATTTTACTATTATTAATGTAAAGGATACATCCTACAGTACTCCCTTTCTTGAAAGAAAAATGGGTCTTAGTGAGTATTTTATAAGTTTGAATGCAATCTCTAAAATACAAACACATAAGAATAAAATTGACAAAAATTTGTACAACATACTTCAAACACTGTAAATTATTTAGTTTCTCCTCATAATCACGACACTGTTTCTTTATTTTTTGAAGATGTTTTTCTTGGTTTTCATTTTCTGTTTTCAGTTTATCACGAACTTCTAGTAACTGCATCTAAACAAAACTTGTAAAACTGTGAAAAATAACTTAAGCATACCACTTACCACTTCCACTCGTTTTTGTTCAATTTTTGATGAATGCTTTTGCAGGATTTCATGTCCTTTGTCTGTCTGTGTTCGCAACAAAGGTTTTATGTTATCAGACAAGATTTTTAAATGTCCTCCTGAAATATTGAAATTTGATTATTTATTTATTACGCGTACAAATTTAACTATTACTTTGGTTACCCTCATCGTTATCCACAGCGGTACCAGTCGTGGTGATTTCGTCGAACGTTTCACAAAATGGATCCAAGTGTTCATTGCACACAACATCACTAACAGTCTTAATTTCACGTAACACTTCTTCGATATCCATTTTTGTATTAAAACACAAGCAAAATTAATTGCAATAAAACATAAACATAACCTGGCGTTTAAAACCGTTTAAATTTAAACGGCGTCAAATTTAACAACTGTCATCGCGGAGACAGTACTGCCACAGCATATCATTCAGTAAGGACAGCTTTTGAAAGGTCCATAAGAAATACACGTAACGGACTAGAACAACAATAATCGACCGTTGAATAAGGACATGACCTTGAATTTTGGCTAGAAACTGTAGTGGCAAACCTTGTTACTAAATAAAATTTACCACCATGTCAACATTGTGCGTCAAATTTGACATTTTAGATGTTTGGTATTTAATATTGTAACGGTGATTTATTATTTTTACTGAATAGAAAATGCGCGTTCGAACACATAAATAAAATAAATAATATTGTGGAAACTGTACACAGGGCACAGGGGTGCGGTATGCTGGTATGGACACAGTTACGAGGGCAGCTTTTATATATCGGCCACATGAAGGTAAAATTGAGTTGGTAGAAAATAGTGAAACAAATCGTTTTTCTAGGGCTGCAACATAAAAGGTGAATGTTTCATGTAGCATCTTAAGCGCGGCACTCACGTTTCAACGCCGCAGAACAATTGTGTTTGATATGACCAAATTGAAGTGTTTTTGAACGTCTGTGTATGCAAATCGGTTGGATGTGGACGGTCGGTGAACAAGTCTGTCTGCAGCAGTACAATCGTGTTGTATTGGATGGAAATTTGATGATGTGTGGACATGACTCGACAGTGTATGTTATTCAAATCGTGAGAGCAGCTATAAAAGTACATTTTCGTCATTTTGTCGGACATGTTGTCATCACGATCGCAAATTTTTAACTGCAAGGTCGTAACGTGTGTGTGTACTGCTGCTTTTTAACAGAATTGTACAACAGTTGCATCCAATGGGACGTTGGAGTGTGAATGGCCAGCTTTAGGATTGCCAAAATGGTGGATCATCATCAAAGACGTTGAAGTGACAGAGAAGTTTATCATATATGATGACATTACGTGCAACGGCAAAATAACTACATGTTTCACAGGTATATTTCATCAAGCATTTCTTCAGTAAGTATCCACAGACATAACTTAAAGAATTTTGTTCCTCCATGTCCAGATGTCTGTAGTCTGTCATATTTACTTCCACAGATTTATGTGCAAAAGTTGTTCAACTTAAAACTCTATTAATAATTTGACACTGGTTACTTTCTTTAGATTCAGTTGCTAGTAAAATAGATCCTAAATCATTACAACTATTGGAATTTTCACTGTGCTGTAAAAATTGCATACCAAATAATTTTTGTATTGATTATAGAATAATATACTTCTTTATATTTCTTATCTTACAGATTCCGAGGGAAATTTAAAGAAGCCTCTGAAGCAGGTTTTTTTATTGTGCCTGGAATCACGAGGTGGTCTACCACTATAGTCCATGTTACTATGAAAAAGTTCTCAGAATTACTTCACTAATTTAACTAACAACAAAAATTCAACCAAAAACATCAAAGTACTTTTCCCAGGGAAGATGAAAACAACAGCGTTCACTTTCTGACTCTTCAAACGGTTCACACTTGGCGAAAATTGAAGGCATTGGCAAAATAGGTAGTTGATATGTTTATGTTGAAATTAACTTGGTAAAGTGATAGACTTTTATTAATGAATAAAATAAATATAAGCACAATTCTTTTTTATTGTTCAAAGTGGTATTTTTTTCGTAGTCTTCATGCCACACTCCAAAAATTGGTTTCAGTTCATTCGATGTTTATATCAGTTCCTTTTACATTGTTTTACGGACGAGCTGTATTTGTAATTTAGGCAACCAATATTCCACTTCGTTTCAAAAATCCCGCCTAATCAAAACGGTTGGATAAGGACACGTTGTTCCAATATTTGACGAGCTGTCTTTACTGAATGATATGCTGTGGTACTGCCAACCTAATTTGTGTATGAAAATTATTTAGGGTCTGCGGTTGCGCGCGCACTCTGCAAAAAAATGTCAATACGATTTTTTAATTGGCTGCTGTTTAAGCCCATTTTACACAGTGACATTTTTGGAATTTACAAAAATTTTGTCGTGAATGTGTGTGCACATGCGTTATGCAACTTTTCAAACTTGGCTGTTTTACTATGTGCATATCTAGATCTAGAAGAAAATAAATTATTATTTCGCGGGAAATAAAAACCATTTTATAGAAGTTTTCAAATTTTAAATATCTATTATCGGACAAATGCGAACTAAGTCAAGAAAATTTTGTTTTGGAAATTTGCATTAGAAAAAAAAGTGTAAATGACGTTTAAGTGATAACTCCACAAGTAGTTGACTTTTGCAATGATCAAAATAAGCACCATTTCACTACGTAAAGACAGCAGTTAATTAACTTAAGTACTACTAAAAATTATAATTACCGATCTACAGTATTAAGCTGTAAATAAACCATCTGCCAAAGAGTGGAATTTTAAAATAATCTGGCAGCAAAATTTACTTTCGTTTGTTGCTTTAAGAAAGGAAAATATATTCAAATCTAATTTCAGTTGTAACAAAAAGCAATTATGTATTCAAAACAATAATCCTTTCTAGAGTATAATTTTGTGATAACCGTTTTGGATCATATTGTATTTTATAAACATGGATTTTTTTAATATGTTTAATTTTGATGTTATTAGTTATCATGATCACTCCATCTGTTCGGTAAACGGACTATAATATATTACTAACATACTTGAGAGAGGAGTTAGCGCGAATATACTACTAATACATACAAATAACATAATATTTAAAATTCGGTTTGCGTTTTTATGAAATACAGATGTAACATATTAGTAGTCACTGTTGTATACCTATCTATATTACGTGACCGTTTGTTGTTTTTGGAAACAAGTACATTTGGCATCCAATCGAAAATATTATATATTCGGAGTTCAGCGATGGAGAAAAACTAGCATTTGTGTTTGTGTGTGAGTCAGCCTTCAGATACAATGCACCATGTGATTAAATATCTCTGCTAAATAATAACCGAAGTGAAATGAGATACGTGGGTGTAGATAATTACAGCTCTGCGCTTTAGGATTACAACGAAATTAATTAACGAGGGATGGTCATACATGTAGACAACTAAAAATGTTTTGTATTTCGTTAGACAGAAGTGATGTATATTTTTCTGACAAAAAAATCAAAGAATTTATGGAATGTTTTGTGAGCAGAGAAAGTCCACAAGTTTAATATAGATTGACACCTCACGACTGTCATCGTTCTACGCAAGACAACGCCAACTATAAAATTTTAAATATACACCGAAACATATCAGAGGAATTTCCTTCAAAGTAGGAGAATATAGTCAGTCTATTAATACTTCCAGTATTCACGAAAATTTTTAATCTTAAGTACGTCAAAGACGCATTCATTGGAAAACGTATTATACAAGTACTAATGTTTCCATGCCATTTCATTTTTTGTTTAAACTATCATAAAGGTTGAATAAGCGTTAAATTATGATCGGATTTATAACGTTTTGGTTGTGTAAATAATACATAAAGTTGCCAATTCTAACTTCACTAAAACTAAGCTTAATGTGCATAGGAAAATTTACGGAAGATCGGAAGAGTGGTATCGACAAATTTGGTTGAAATTGGTAGAACTGTTATCATAAAAAAATGAATGACAAAAGTGATAAGATGGCAGTGTCGTCATTTTTGGCGACACTGCAATAGTGTCCTCAGGAATTTAATTGTTTTATGATTTTGACTTTTCAAAGTCCCTTGTTTGTGAAGAAAAAGTATCTTAACCTGAACTACTCCTAAATAGATAAGCTCTTGACCGTCCTAAAGACAGGTAAATAAGAGAAATGCATTTGCAGTTTAGGATTGTGTCATAAATTTGCATCTACTAAAGCTGCATTATTCGTTGACAAGTGTGGTGAAAAAGTCAAAGTTGTAAAACCACTATATTCGTTGGCGCATTATAGCAGAACTTGACGTAAAAAGAGGAAAACCAGAAAAAATGCACAAATCAGTAAACAAAGCTTGTCAAAGAAAGTTTCAATTTTTAATTTTCCAGGCAGACAATTTTAAGAGAATTTTATATTTCGGTATACCAGCCTGTAAATTCTGTAAAAAGTCTTATGAAACAATCTCACACGACTCGATTATAAAAAAATGCAACAACAAAGATACAGAGAAATGACTTAGCTTATGCACAGTGTTGTTTCTAAGAATAATTTCGGAGTTGAATACATTCGACTAACTTTTACAGTTTTCTTTGTGAGAACTCCATTGTTTGGAAGTATATAAAATATGAGAGTAAAGTTCTTATTGTGGTTCTAAAAATGTGCAAAAAATGAGTCAGCACATTAAAACTGTTTGATGAGCTTGTAATATTTTCTACAAAACATATATATTTAGAGTTTTAGCTATATCAGTTTCAATAAAAAATGGATTTAACCAAAAATTATTAAAACGTCAAAAATTGTTGTATTTTGGTACCTACTTAAAAATAATACTTTCTTCGTTTAACTAACAACAATAATAATATTTAGGTAGATAAATTTAGAATAAACGGGATGCTTGTTCAATAAAAATGGAAACCTCGGATTGTTTTACGATTAGACTTATCGTACCAAAATCTAGTTTATAGATTAGTTTAGACTTGCAGTCTTTATTATAATCAACAAAAGTAAAAATGTGTAGACAATATAAATACCTTCAACTTGAAATTCAATCGAACTAACTACCCCATCTTTAAGAAACGAAATGTGTGTATGTATGTGAAATTTATAAATGTAAACAAATGGTTTTTCACCATTGAAGATATGTTTAATAAATTTAATTAATCCCTGGCGAATATCTATAAATCTGTCTAACGTTTCCAACGTGTAGGTTCTGTGGGCAACATTTGTATAAATATCTCGCTTTTTTTGAAGTAGCGTTAAAACATCTCTGGTATTCGCATATTTCCATTTTGTATCAGAGCTTAAAATGAAAAATGTGACTTCTGGTTTGACGAGCATACCATTGTTAATATAGTTAGATTAATTTGTGTATAATAAGATATTTGCTTATTAAATTAACTCACAAACATATAAACTAAATTTAACTTTACACAAGTTAGTTTCAAAGGTTGTTAATTGTATAATTGAGAACATCGCTTATACTAAAGTTTGCTGTTGCCTTTAATTATAAATAATTTAATTTGAGATCGTTTTAACTTTTCTTGCTGTTTAAACAGGTGTTTAAATATGTGCTCTTTGTCATAATTTATGTGCATAATATTGCCCAGGATTAGCTGGCAGGGTTGCTTGGTTGGTCACTGTTATATCAGGCTAAACTTGAATGGATTTTGAATAAAATACAACGAAAGAACGTATTTGTAAGATACGATTTCGTATTTTTTTTTATACAAAGTACAAAATCTTCACTGAAGATTCTCTGTGATGTTTATATAATAAACAATTCTTGAAAAAAAAATTTGCCTTAAAAACATTTTTTTGTATTTATAATGGTCATGAGTTCAAATTTGTGACATATTTTTAAATCCTGTGTATTTTGAATATTTTTGTACGTTTACCTACAGCATAAACCAAAATAAAGATTATTTTTGAGATGTACAAGGACCTTTAAAATTGCTCTCTTTGAACAACTGCTTTCAACAAGTTGACTAGGATCTAAAATAATACAAAAATCTACTGCCAAATTTCACATTTCCGTCAACAAATTGTAACATAGAGGATAATGAACGAGAATGAATCAGCTTGCACCATAATACAGGAGACTGTCGACTCATAATAATAAAAAAGTTACATTTCTAGAAACTCTCCCACCAAGTATTGAATTTATACGTACCTAATCTATATTACAAAAATGCAATATACTGTGCTCCCACTTCTTAAAAAAACTAACATTTCAGCAAGTTTTATTTTTACAGAGGTAACAAAAATGAAGAAATTTAGATTAACGGTAATAAAACTAGCAAAAATTTATTATACTTGAACAAGGTCAAGATAAAGGTATCAATAAATTTCTAGAGCTATATTTTATGTATGAAAGCACAGCGTTTTACTGTAGCATTAAATAAAAAACCACGACGTTAAAAATAGAATTTGGTTCATTTTGTTTTATTTTAGGTTTAATTCATCATTACTAAATTGTTTATATTAAATTTAAGTTTTCATTCTCAGCAGTTTTAAAGTTTGTTTTTACTAGGAAATCATGCTGGTTGAGACTTTGATCTGGGACCGAAATTGTAGTTGAATTGCAACTTAAAGTCGTTCCATTCACAAATATTAGTAAAATAGTTGTACGTTTACTACGACAATCCATTCCATCCATGGTCTTGCATTACGATCGACTTAACCCAAAATAAATAGTGGTTTAATATAAACGAGGCTTGAATCATCTCGTAGTTCTTGAATTTCTAAATATGCCTCCACCAACATTGAAACTACATTGTATCTAGCAAATTAATTTTTCCATTATCATCACACAACAACCCCATAAATTTGTCGACCGTGCTGAAATTAATTCCAACATTGACGTCAGAAATCCTCATGTATTTTTTTATCATCCAATAACCGAGAGAGCCGCGCAGTCTGAAAACACAAACTCATCTCATCCAATAAACATATTTAATATCCTTCAGTCTAAAACGAAAAAAGACAGCGCCAGCCGTCAAGAAAGCCACCTAAAAATAATTCGATATTTACAATAATTATTCACTCTTTTCAGCGCACAACAGTCCAAGTGATTCTCCGTGCTGCTCTCTAGCGAGCTTTCGTTTCAGGAAGCTTCAGCAGGTTTCAGCGAGAGCGTGTTGGTGCTGCCGCCGCGGTCACACCCTGAACTAAGCAATTTGAAAACGAATCGAGACATTGAACTAAAACCGGGAGATTAATATAAATCTATTAGAACGCATTATACAACAGCAAAACGACAGGTTGCGTCATTAGTGCCAATAATAATTTCATATTAACACAAGTTCTGTTTGTTTTGGTATAAACTAGGAAGTGTATTTCAGGACGAACAGATGTCACTGGGAGTAATTTTAGCATCATTATTTTAAACTTGGATGTTTTCTTTACAATTTGCCAATCTAGGTCTATAAATCTCGTTCCGTTTCATTTTCGTTCCAAATAGGTTTACTGCAGTTCTGACCAATGACCAGATATTTTTCTTTAATTGTTCTAGTTCAGGAGTAACAAATTTCAGCAATTTAGTGGTGTCGGGAGTCTATTTTTACCCTAAGTAAACTCTATAAAGCTTTCAGTACAAACACTACTAAACTCAATTTGATGGTTAACAAAAAAGATGTGTTTTATTATACCGACTGACAGTACCATAGTAGTATATAAAGTGTTGTTTCGGGACCAAGTAACTGGAAACTATAAAAAATCTAAATACAATGCTTAAAATCCCCTCAGGAAGCTAAAATCTCAAAAAAATTAACAGCCAAGGTGACTTTTCAGTTAAATTTTCAGCCGCTTTGGGTTACTAATTTTTTTAGTACCTTAAAGATTTATGTCTACATTTGATATAGTAGTTACTATGTTCAATTAAAAAATCGAAGGTAAATCTGAGAATGAGGAAGTTTGCGTCATTACGTAAGCATTTTCACGACATTTTATAATAGAAAGCAATTGTAATGCATTCTAAAAATTCCTGTAATAGTTTCGTAGCAATTTTTCAAACTATCGTCTCTAAAAGTCGTTAAAGTGCAAGTACACATAACTTTTAGATACTTTTAGATGCACTTAAGTGTATTTCTGTCTGTCTGGGGAAAACGTGTCAGCGTCCGATATGATGAATGGGAATAATTTTGAATGAAAACTTAATGTTTATTAGAGCACTCCTGCGGCAATTTTGTCTTAGAAAACATTTTTTTCTATCGTGCTATGATTACAAGTTCCACTTGAAATTTATTTTGATTCAAAAAGTGTTTTTAAGTTAATAAGAAATATGCTAGCAATGCGTGGGTTGCGTCATTATGCCACGCCAACGCTAAAATTTATACACCACTGGTGGTCTTTTCAGTCAATTATTTCGATTATCTGTGCTGATAAAAATCATTTATTTTTTCGAAATTACGATGCTTAAAAAAAGTAGTGACGAGGAAGCAGAAGTAGTTACAACTGAAATAGCAGCACCTACGTTGGATAAGAAGTAAATAACTAAATAAATTACTGGAGCTTGTAGGAAAGCAGAAAAATATCATAAAAATAAAAAGGTTTTGCTGATCTGATTCACCGGCACATAAATTTCTCATTGAGATAAGTTTTACGCTTTTTGACATAGTCTGTCGCGTTTTAAGGTTATGGAGTGTCTTCGTAATATATGGAGTAAATTTTATGAGATATGCAAGAATGCAATTTGGCAGAGGGCCCAGACAGGACGAATTTTCTTTTATGCAGACTGCATTGGATAAGCAAAATTTTTCACGGTGTCAAAATTGTGTCAGCCACAAATTTTTTAGCGCATAAACATAGAGGCGAAGACTTTTAGCAGCCAAGTAAAACTAAATCTAGAAGAAGACGAACTGAAGACAAACATTTCAAACAGTTTTTCACATTAAGAACAATTTCGAAAAGTGATCTAATGGTTTCAAAGTCATGACGTCACCAGCACTTTTTTAGTACCAGGAAAGATATAAAAAAATCCAAGGTGGAAAAATGACGTGACTACACCTAAACAAACATCAATAAAATAAATTTGCGCAACAACTAAAAATTTGTTATCATAGTGTATCATGCCTTCAAGTGGTATTTTTAAATATTAGTTCTATTATTTTTCTTGTTACTGAGGCGTAAGCTAAGGAAGTTTGTACAATACGAAAATGTCGATTTCCGTTTGACACTATTTTGGATGTAGTTGAATTAATTAAGTATGTTAGAATGTGTAAAATTTTGTTGTAACAAGTATTACGAGATTTAACCCAGTGTGATTTTAAAACTCTCCTAGTCTGTAGGTATTGCCACATAATTATGTAAATACAATAATTTCAGAAGTGCTGAAACATATAGTCATAACATAAAGCGTGAAAAAAGTATATCAATCAGTCAAACAGTTAGCAAACTTTCACAAAATATTTATTTAGCGAGTTAGTGCATTCCGTGCACATTTACAAATCATTATCTAAACTATGAGCATTACACTCTCGTCCTACGATCCATAGTATGGGATTATTTCTATATTTTTTGTTTAAGTCAGTAACACTATGTTTTTTTTTTTAATTATCATACTTATCTTATTAAAAATCTAAAGCTCCAGTGTCTAGGTTTACTCCTGGATCTGTGGTATAACTCTATTAATAAAAAAAATAGTTCCATTACAGCCATCGATTGGGAAAATTTGACCCCATGAACGGAGAAACATGCCCTGTAGAATTTCACGCTCTCGACCTTGCAAGCAATTATTAATTTTGTTGTAATTTTAGAAAAATTTGAAAACCAACCTTAGCACTTTTTAAAATAAAGCTATGTATTTTACTGTCGTAAAATTGTTGTGTTTGTTGCGTTCTCAGTCCAATAACACAAAATTTATCATGTTTGTCAAGGAAAAACGGTTTGAAATTGTATTTAACAACCCTACCATGTAAATTAACCACTGTTGAATAAAAAACGGTCATTGAAGGTTTCAAGTCTCATTCTGTGGATGACAGCTTTTTGAAATGTCACTAGAATTGTGTAAAAATTATTGCTGAAATTTGATAAAATCGCTCCCACATTTCAGACGATTCTTGGCGCCAGGTTCTAACAAGAATTTTGAGAAACTTTGGTTGCAACATTCGAAGTTATGATGTCTTCAACAAGATTTTACTTAAAAGAACATAAAATCCATAAAAATCGTGAAAGCAACATGCTTATACTCACTTTTATGTACTCATTCAAAATAAACACAAAAATAAAGTAGTCGTTTGAAAAATATGAGATTACAGCTTTGAGAGTGTTAACAGTTTTGAATTTTGATGTGTCAGAGTGTTTTTCTTGCTCTATTTTTTTTTTAGTTTTTATTTTGATGAATGTTTAGGTGTTTGCATGGCGCTTCACAGCTTCTGCGGTATTCTGTCTATTATAAATTTTAGCTTTAGATTAAAATTGTTGAAAGGATAATAAAATGCTAACCAAAGATGTTTATACATATATGTCCTGAAAAAATGGTGGTGTCAAAATATCGTTAAGTAATCCCATAAGAAATGTGAGCTTTACTCCAAATTTTCATACACAGTATTTTTCATCGATTATCTCCCTGAAATTCTATTACATTCTAATTGAATATTAAAATTAGTATATTTACCGGGAAGAAAAGTTTATGACATAATTTTAAATTTAAACAAACTCACAGCGGAAATTGGCAGCAACTTTAAAGGCGAGATGCTGAAATTTCCTCTAATTTTTTTTTCGTATTTTAGACACATAACACAAAATATTCTTTACGCTGGCATTGCTGTTTTGTGATACGATATTTAGTGCGTAATTTTAGAAGAAAACCATAAGACAGTTTTGTCACTTTTGTTTTTCAATAGTAGTTATATAGCGTGGGTTCTGGATCACTGTTTGGTGGGAAAATTTGAATTGCTGCGCGTGCTTGTATTGCGTTTTCTTCCCCACCAATAAGTGAGCTAGAACCCGAACATGCCCACGAATTTAAACTTTTCCCTCCAGAAAGTAACCCGCACTCGTAGCTACTTTTAATAAATGCTGTAATCAGTTTTATATTTCTACCTGGAGGTAAATTTGCATTTGAATTGAATTGTCTTCCTATTTTCAAAATATCACGAATTACAAATGAAAGGGTTTAAGTGCAAATTCTTATTCCTTAATAATTTAAAGATTTCATCTTCACGAGTGATTTATCTGCTTTTATGAAAGCTGTGTTCTCTCAAGCACAATTCTGGTGGTTGTAAAAATGTTCTTATCCTGAAAGAATGGATATTAGCATATTGCTTCAGCGAATTTATTCTGTTATTCTTCTGAGCTTACCGAGTTCCAGTAAAACAATAAGCGAAGTTTTACAAGTTACGTTAATTATAGAAAGCGAAGTCGCATAAAAGAGACAATTGAAAATTATAAGAGATCTGACCTTTATGAAAGTCGGCTTACAATTTTATTACAAACTTGAGCAACCGATTAGATGGATGGTCTCGAAAATAATCACATTTCAAACAAATTTTATTTGATAATATTGAGTTCAAACATTTATATTCCTGACGGACCTTTTTTCGAATTATTAGCCTCGGGGTTAAATGATTACATTTCAAAGTTAACGAAACCAAATTAGTGTGTACTAGCGAGATATAAATTTGCTAATCTATACGCTTATGAATATTTAAAACGGACAGAATTTTACTTATAAAGTTTGTTAGGCAAATATGGTAAATATTCAACATAAATGGTAGCACACATACTGAAACAGTTTTTATTTTACCGTATTTTTAAATAATTAAAATTAAGTTTGTATAATTCGTATAATTAAAAAAAATGGTTAGACAAACATGGTTTAGCTTATCTTTTAAGAAAGAGCTAAACGTATTTATAGTTCTTCATGCCAGAAGTTCGAAAACAACTGTGAACCGTCAAAAAAATCCCTGATTTCGCAATTCGAAATATTTAGGTAATCTGCTTCGATTCGAAGTTTAAAGAACAAACTAGAGCAATAACAAAAGACTTAGCTATGCGGTACCTCGTAAACCCCGGTGTCTAAAATATTTGTACTCAAATAAATTCTAAATCTAATTGCAATTTACATAACGCGACCTATTTCCAGCTTGAAGCTATAGTAAATAGTTCATTGCGATAAAATGCGTGGACACAATAAAAGTTTACAGTCTCCTTAGTGCAACAAAAATAGCTCTGTATGAATAAAATTTTTCCGAAAAAAAAATTGTCACTGTGGTACAATTGTGAACTAAAAGTAGTTGCGGTGGCACTTTTCACTATAGATCTATAAATGCAGCCGTTGTCTATTTTTAGAAAAACATTTGATACTCGCACAGGTTACTAATGTATTTTCAGGAGGTTAATTTGATGATTGTTAAGCAGCTCAAGAGGAATTTCAGGCCGCCGTGAACTTGAACAGCTGCACATTTTATAATGAATAATAGCAAAAAGTGTACTTCCTCGACACGCACTAAAATAAATTCATTTCCGTGCACCAATTTTTGAATGATTTCGTTGGCATAATTCAAAAAATTACATCACGACGCTTGCGAGGTTTTTTATAGGAGAGTTTATTTTGAGGAGAGATTTCGCAAGACAATATGAGTTGTCGTGAGCCCACTATAAAAAAATGAACATAATCTTTTGATTCTGCGAAAGCATTCGAAAGTTTATTCTATCGCTGTTGCTATAATCTAATATTTATCTTTATTTTGCTAACTCTGTCTAGCTTAGTAGGTGTCTCTTGCCAAATGGGATATTTTTGTTTCCAAGTAGCCGCTACTTGCTCTGTCGCGTCAGTGTTGAGTGGCTAACCAAGTGGACTTAAACTGACCGCGTGACTGTCCAAAAAAACCTACAAAATCCACCATGACAGCCCAAACAAACACGTTAACAACCGAACCCCCAAACCGAAAACCGTGCTAATTACAAAATAATGTCGGGAAGTGCTAAATTTAGTTAGTGGTAATTTTAGGTATTCAGTTGTATGGTGTGATAACTAAGCGAGTGACAGTAAACACTAAATTATTACGAATTATTGACACTTGATTACTTCCTATCCCGAGGGGACAGGTTAGCAGTTTTTACGAAACCCAATTTTCTCGAAGCAAAATCCCTACCTACGTACCGCGCTGCCCTTAAAACGTGTGATGAAACAATCTAAATATCTGCAAGCCTACGCCGAAATTCGAAAGATGTTTGCCAAGAAAGAGGTACAGTTTTAGATTATAATTTTCTTCAAACTATTTTATTGTTTATTACGATAATTGAAGAAAATATTTGGACTTGTTGAATGTAAAACAAAGCAATCTTGACACCTTGCCAATATGTTTGCATTGAAGAAGTTCCCGTGACAGGTAAAATTATGAAAACCTGTTTGAAATATATCATCTCAAATGCTTAGAGAAAACTATGTCACAACTTTAACACTACTGCACTTTACCGTTGATTCAGTAACATGGCCGAACGTAGCAATAAACGCAAAACCTTAGGCAGAAGCGCTTCCACCGAAAGCACCGAATATTCTTTGACGATGGGACGTTCAGTGCGCGACAAGAAAAAGAAGCCCAAAGAAAGATGGCTTCTAACCAGGAAAACATGGAGGTACATGGCGGACGCCGGTCGCAAACTCATACCTGATGGTGCCCAAAATCGACCAGAAGATATACCCAAAATAGAAGCCTATTTCCAGGAAGTGTGCAAAAGAGAACCGCGATTCCTCTTATGGAGGAAAAATTCGTACCCCGGTGCTTTGGCTCTTCGCAAAAAACGCAAAGATAGGAGAAAAGGTGGCAGTTGCAGGAAAGCTTGCTCTGCAGACGACGTTGACGTTGACGTTGTTAAGTTGGAAAGACCTACAGACTTGCCTTTGATTGCAAACTCGGGTGGTAGGGTAGATATCCAGAAAATGAAGTACGATTTTTTAAATAAGCCGCCGTCTCCTACGAATTACTCTCCTGTCGCTGCTAAAACTACAGAACAAGAGTTTGACGAAAAACAATTAATTACGATGTTAGAACAATATTTGAAGGTTTCAGAACAAGCGCCATCGACGTCTACTTACAAACCACCGGATGTCAATTATCAGGAGCTCATTGATAGGCTGCAGCGACATTTAACTTTGGCTAGCCGAAGTTGTGCGTCTATTCCTACTTATCATAGTCAAACAACTCATGTTCATTTCAGTGGAGATCATGTCCAAAAATCACTTTCAGAAACACTTAGTCGATATTTCAGTCAACATTCTAGCAGAGATAAAGTAATTTCTGACTTACTTACAAACAGGAAAGCTCTAGAAAAATTGTATTTTGACTTGAGAAAAACAAGGGGTTTTAGAAGAACCGTGAGTAGTGCTGAATTTTCGACCACTATTCCTTTTACCACGACTTTGTCTAAATATCCTGTTCAAAATTCTAACTACGAAAAACTAAAAGAAAGAATACACGAATCTGTACATCCACCACCTTTAATAGAAATAGAAAATGAGAACATAGAGATCACTTATCGTGACTGGGGCATTCAAACTACCCCAGTTCTGGATTCCGTCTTGCAGGACGTAGAAGATAAATACAAGAAATCTCTCGCCGAAAAAGAAGAAGAAGAAAAACTGGAGTTAAAACCGGCAAGTAGACGACGAAGTAGCGTCGACAATGACGACATCTCTCAATCAGTTAGTGACACAATCAAAAGATATTTGCGCATGGCTAGAAAAAAAAGCGTTGATACTGATAAAGCCGACAGGTTCAAGCGCGTCAATTACGATCGAAATTTAAGAAATATTAAAGCGAAGGGTGAAATAACCAAACCGGGTGACGATGACGGTTTAAATAAAGGTTGTCAGACTAACGACGACTGGATATTGACATACAAAGATTTGATTTTTGATCAAATTCCCGAATTGTCCGATGCCGAAAGTCGCGTTTCTAGTTCGCGTAGTAGTATCGATGCAGGCGTGGATGAGAACAACAAATCTTCTCCTACTTCTCCTCCTCCAGTTAAATCTCATTCCTTTTTGAGTCATTTGCTTCATGGTAAACATGATAAACAAGATAAAACGAATGCTGCAGCCGTGGCGACTGGGCAGGCCATGCAAAAATCCAAATCTTCATCCAGTGTTATGCACCATGGTAGTCGACTCATGGCGAAGAAGATTTTCCGGTCCAGATCAAAAAGCCAGACGAGGCCGTCGCAGGCTACTTGCAGTTGGACACCTCAGGTATGTAGAGTGACAACAATATGACACTAAATTTCATACAGTCTAAAGATCATCTAAAAAGATCTTAAACAGATGATCTTTAGACTTAGATCTACACGACAAACTACTTAAACACGTTGCTTAAGGTCTTCCAAGAACACTAGATAAATTACTACATACTTTGCAAGATATTAGATTCATGGTGTGGCTTTCTAACAACAATAAAAAAACTAGATAAATGTGCCACCACGACGATTAAAATATTTTCTGGCTAAAAAAGTTACTGTCATTGAAAAATGCTTGATGTAAAAAATGATTAACTGTGTGCCATTGATGATTCCTTGACAGTGAACCTTATGAATGGATGAATTCAATACTTTGGTATAAATGACTGAGATACATTTCCTGTCATTATTTTTGAGTTGTTGCAACTTTCCACCTTGTTTAAGAATACATTGTTTGCCTTTTTTCATTACGTAAAAGAATAATATTTTTTAAGTTTAAGTGATCGTGGAGAAAACGTTGTATATATCTGGGTCGAAAGTGTTTTTGCAGGTCTCGCTGGCGCTCGTACGTCACACCTCCCCCTCGATCCGCGAAACCGCGGTTCAGTTCTAGACATGCAAACAACGTTGTGAAACGTTTAAAAATTGCTTTAGATCTTTGCGTTTAGTCATAAAATTTTTTTGAATAAAACGAAAACATATTTTGCATCCTAATATTGGTAACATTTATTTGCACTGGGAGCGTTTTCCTGCTCGCGTAATTATTGTTGTGGATTTTGTTCTTGGCCTGAGCCAGGTTCGCCCACAAATAGAAAATCTGTTCAATATCATTGCGATCTAATTTTCGTAATGCAAGCGGCAAACAAGTAAAGCTCTGTTGCAAGCGTCGGCCTATTTTTAAAACAAATCTTCTATTTTAGTGGGAAAAATGTGAAAATTTATACGAAAGCTATTAACACCGTCTGCCTATTAAGCTATGTTCGCGAAATGAAATTCATATGTATATGGGTTTCTGTACTTTATATTTGCGTACTTACATTGCCAGAAGCATAAAGTTTTAATAGTCGTTTAATTCTGTTCGAACAATTCCGTTCTAAAAAAAAATATTATTTTTTAATGGAAACTTGAATATCTTGCAAGTTTTCCAAAATAAACATTGACGAATCACCAGTTCAATGTAATTGGCGAAAATAGAAGACATTTGGTTTTTAAATGTGAATATTTATATGGTTTCGCATTTTTTCGTTAACGCATTATTCTCTTTTAGGGTGGATGCGTGTGGAGCAACCTGACGGGGCGTCAAGTTGTCTTAGGAGTTACCACTTTATTGCAACTGACTGATGTTGAAAGGAAAGTCTTACAGAAGGTCGCATTAGCCAAGTTGCAAGCTCTCAATTTAGGAGTTGCCATTAAAGTTCCAACAGGTATTAGAATTTCTTGTCGCTTCACTAGTTTTAAGTCTTTATGATGAACTTAAGTAAAATTAAAAAATTAACGATAGTTTCGATTAAAAAAACTAATTAAACGAAGTCTTATGAACTTCGTGTGCCCAAGAGCTTTTAGTTATAATGTTTGTGCTTTTTTTAACTAAGTAATATGGCCGTGTACACTTGACACTAACTTTGTAACGTGAAGGGTAACTCGGTGGATCTTTTAAGCCTACGTAATGGGAGTAGTGTGTTTAAACAAATTAAGACAGGGTATTTAAACACAAAACCTTTGTAGAGACAATTTAAATAAAAATTTAATCGATACTGAAAATGTTTGACGTAATTCCACTTTTTTATACTTATTTAAAGGGTGTGCACTGAAATTTAAAATTCTATTGCATGTCCATTTCATTATTTAAATTATGTTACCGATTTTCACGCAAAATTTCTTGTTCATTTCCACAACTATCATTGTCAAAATTATCAGAAGTCAATATTTAGAAAAATTAAACTTTCAAATAAAAACCCGTAAAACTATATACTTCAATGTTAATTCTCGTGTCTAGGGAACTGTTCAGTTTCTCTCCACTATATTCCACTTAATAAGGTGGTGTGAGCTGAAGTATCGTATTCGTTTCAGGGTTATATTACCAAGTTTTATACTTGTCGTGTAGCATTTACACTATTTTAATATATTTGAACGTTTTTTAGTTAATTTATTGATAACGATTTCATATAGCTGTAAACAAAAATCCACTTAAGCCTGACTATACTTTCTTTTATGATCGCTTTTGTCCCAATACTATTATAATTTAACATAAATTTAATACAGTCAGCTGCTAATCAATTGTTGTTATGAAATTTCCGTGAAATTCTGTATATACAGTTGTGCTATAATTGAAATACGTGGTACACATCAAAGTGAATATATTTTTAATCGTTTAAAAACTTCACCGGGTCATGCATACATGCAATAAGTATTTGTTGTGCTTTGGATGTATATATAACTTCTTTTGTTATGTGGTTTACTGTATATATTTTTTTCTTTATTTTTACTGAATCGTTTCCAAGGTTTATGAGTGTCTGTAGCAGTTTTCTTTTTTTTTTTTAATAACAAGTATTATGGCAACTAAAAATCTTAGGAGAAATTCGTTTTTATATTTTAGTGGTATTTTATAAAAATTTGGGGAAAAATGTTTCTTGCAAGATTTTTAAGATCTGTTATTCTCTACAATTTTGCCAAATATAGTTAATTTCACTTGCATTCGTATTGTGATAACCCAAATATTCTACCAGAATTAACGTATGAACAAAATTTTAAAACTCGCGAAAAATTTAAAATTTGACCTTGAACTGTGATCGCGTGTACGGTCGAATGCCTTCCAATGCAAAATGAACCTCAAAATTGGCAAAGTGCCCCTAAATTAAAATGCAAAATATTCTGAGGAAAGAAAAACTGCGGACAAGCGAACTGATTTCCCACATCAAAAACCTTCTTCTAACTTTCAAAAATGAAACTCAAATATTATACATACACACATATATTTGTATATGACAAATTTAATCATATAAGGAGAAAAATAATTAGATTGTGAGAGTAGAAACGTGCTAGACTGTCACCCTTCCTCGATGATTTTACTGACAGTTACAAAATACATATCTTTATGCCTAAAAAACCTGCTGCATATTGTACTCTATACCTCCTCTTTGTAAAACAACAAGGTATTTAACCTTGTTGTACCTTTTACGCGGACGCGGGTCTCCCTGTGAAGTTTACAGTGTAATCATTGTTTGGACTGACATGAGAGGAAAACCGTAAAAACTAGGAACCGTGTGTTTCGTTTTTACTACGTGCTCTTGTACTTTTATTTCAATAAAACTGCAAATCCTATATTGTAAGATATGTTAAAAGACTTTTAAGTACCTACTATTATTCAGTATATTTAAAATATTCCCACTTTGCCAAATATTGTTAATTTCACCTATATTCGTATTGTGATAACCCAAACAGCTCGCCAAAACGAACAAGTGAACACGCAAAAAATTCAAAATTAAATTGTGACAGTCGAGAAATCAGCAAACGTGCTACAAAGGACGTTGTAACGAAAGCATAATTTAAGTTCCTCCTCGTAGTCTGTCACCCCTCTTCGATGATTTTACTTTATTGACAGGGATAGCATACACACCACATCTCTATGCTCAGAACACCTGCCGCATATTATACTCTCTACCCCGTCTTCGCAAACCAAGCAAAATTTATGTTTCTTGAATTTATAACGATAACTGAATGAGTATGTATTAGAATTACAAGAAATAAAGCAAGCAACATTATTATTCATTAAATTAAATTAAAATTAAATCAAAATTAGTTCATCACGATTGCATTGTCGTCCACATGACATACAAACAAAGTACATATGGAATACGATCAAAATCAAAATAACGCTTGGCGTCCTTCGAAACTAAATGTTCAGATTCAAGTCGTAAGAAACGAGTAAATGTGTAAGGAAATATTAAACTCCTGTCGTTTTCGAGTCCACAATAAATTAATTCGACAGATCACAAATGTCAAAATTCTTTCCTTCAAAATGAATTATTATAAATCTCAAAGCGAGAAGTTAATGTGGATAATGTAATGACTTAAGTAAAGACATCCAGAACTTTTAGATATCTTGATTAAAGATAAAGAGTAAAGCGTGAATAAGTGAATTTCCGCTATGTGTTTTTATATGGATAATAATTATGTGGTTGTTCTTAAATTGCATCAAAATCGTGAACAGTTAAAAATCTTAACATGAATTATTTTGGAATCATAGACATTAAAACAAAAAAAAAAGACGTGTTTATGGAATAATCAAGGTTTTACATATTTCAAGATTAAAAAATGATCTTTGAACTTTTGAGTTTTTCGGTTTTACGATTTTGTTGTTTTTATTTTTTCAATTTTTATATTTAAATTTTTTTAACTTGTATCATTTTAATCATGGGTATGTATTAATTTCGATAATGACAACAAATCACATCGGTGTCATTCGAATATTTTTGCTTTCATCACGTTTATTTACATTGTGTTGACTGAGGATTTTTTAATAGCGCCCATTTTGGAATTTTTGAAAAATTATATTTTTGGTTTTACGATTTCTCAGTATTTCGATTTTTATTTTGCAATTTTTTAATTGTACAATGTTTGGATTCGCAAGTTTTTGAGTTTTCAATTTTAAGTAAGTATTTCAAAATTTTAAGATATCAACATTTGATTTTTTCAATTTTTTAAATTACAATTTTTGGATTTTACAGTTGGCCGATTTGTCAATTTCTAGATTATTCAGTTTTTGGACTTTCCAGTTTCTAGATTTTTAATATTTGGATTTTCAAATTTTCCATTTGTGAGTTTTTGATTCTTCAATTTTTCGACACTACAGTTTTCCGATTTTAGGTTTTCTAGTTTTCAGTCTTCAGATTTTCAATTTTACAATTTTTGGTATTTTTTTGATTTTGTAAGTTTTTGGCCCCTCAGATTTTTGATTTGCAAAATTTCAATTTTGGACTTCTCAAGTTTTCCTTACTTCAATTAATCGTGATTTCAATGTTTAATTTATCTTTTAATTTTTTCAAGTTCTCAATTGTTTAGTAATTCTATTTATTCTAAATTAATTCAAGAAGATTTTAGAGTTTTTGGATTTTTCAATTTTTTATATTAAAATTTTTCTTAACAAATTAATTTTTAATTGCTATCGCCGCGTTTATTTATGTATATTGTGTTGACTGAGCATTTTTTTAATAGCACCCATTTCAAAAATTCTTTAGTTTTCCGATTTTGCAATTTTTCGATTTTCCGATTTTAGCTGGACTACCTTATACAATATATATTGCAATTTTTCAAATTTGTTTTACGTTTTTCAAAGTTAATATTTATCAACTCTTGAATCTTTAAATTTTTCGATTTTACATATAGTTTCTTCGATTTAGAATTATTCAATTTTACAGTTTTTCGTTTCTTGGATGTTTCGATTTTTTAAGTTTCCGGTTTTTCAATTTTTCGTTCTTCGATTTTTCAATTTGTAGATATTTTAATTTTCCTTTATTTGAATGAAACGGTAATTCAAATTTTCATGCTTTCAGTTTTTTAATTTTTAGTCTTTTCAAATTTTAACTTTTAAATAACCAAATTCTCGTTTTTACATTTTTAAATTATGGATAAAAAAGCTAAAGTTTCAATAAAAAAACTGAAAATCTAACTGTAAAAACGAAAAAATAAAATTGAGAAAGCTAAAAATAACAATAGAAGGAAACCAATCTAAAAAGTGAAGTAACGAAATATTGAAAAATCTTAAAATTAAAACAATTAAACTGGAAACTTCGAAAATTGCAAATAAAAAAATTGGGAAAACGAAAAATTAAAAATCGAAAAACTGAAAAATCTAAAAGTTGAAAACGCAAAATTTTAAATTTGAAATTCCAAACAAATTGTAACACGAAAATTTGTAGAACCGAAAAATGCAAAAATAAAAAAATTGTGGTATCTAGAAATTGCAAATCTCAAAAGTGAAGTAACGATAAACTAAACGATCGAAAAATTAAACTTGAAACACAAAATATTAGAGAAAGGAAAAATTAAAAATCGAGGAACGGAATATTCGAAACACCGAAAAAACGAAAAAAGTCAAAATCCGAAAGTTGAAAACTCAAAAAGTTCCTAATCCAACATGTATTTATTGAAAAATTCAAAACGTTGATTACGGACAGCCTACATGTTAAACGGCATCAGAAATATGTCGGTCAGAAATAATAGCAATCATAATATAGCCCAAATTCATTGCTGAGGCATTGCTTTAAATTTTCAAATTCAAGAGAACACATTAAATTATTATATAAATATCAAAATAATATACCATACCACGTATAAGGTTTTTTGAAAAAAGGCTTAATATTTTGCATAGAAAATGCATACATACATACATGTTATATTCTAAATCAACTTATTGCATAATATTAATACAATAATTATTTTTGAAGTAGCAATTTTAATTACAGTTTTTTTGACCAGTTTGGAAACACACAGTCCTGTTTTCATTATAATTCAAAGAAAAGAATTTGAACCACTGATTCTGAATATAGGTAACTTATGTTCTACAGAAAAACCATGTTAATATACATATACTAGAAAAAAGTCGTCTAGCAACTAGTGATATTTAATGTAAAAAAAAACATGTTGGCAACACTAACGCGTTTCTTGTTCGGTTTGACAGTTACGGTCAAATAGCTGCAATACCAAAATCATTATTTTACAAATAAATTTCATGGCTCACTAGACGACTTTTTTTCGATCATATCGTATAATGCTACTATATTTTTTGTTTTGTTTCTGTAGATGCTACAGACAGATTTTTGTAAAATACGAATAACGATTTGGTGACCATCTTGAAGTTATTAAAATTTTTTCACTGAAAAAATAATTAAATTAAATTACATTTACTTTAAGAATTATCCGTGACCACTGTTGCTCTACTTGTCCAAAATAAGTTTATTTCCGTTTTTAAATTATTAACGCTGCTTATCAAAAGAAAAAAAATCGAGTGGATTAACATGGATTAACTCATATCTAGAATGTAGGAGTATTATTTTTGTTTGCTGGTAACTACAAAGCATTTTATACTAAACTGATTTCAGGTTTTTTTTCCAGTTTCAATTTAATCTAAAAAATTACACGTCAAAATGTGTATTTTGTAAGTTTTAGATTAGGGATGTTATAATTTAATTGAAAATCTTTGTGTTTAAACGCATTTTTTTGTGCTTATGATACAAATTTTGGAATGTTTTTTACTAACATATTCACAAAATTTTCAACCCAATGATTAAAATGATTCCGGAAAATACATATTTAATAGTTATTTGTATATCAAGGCCATAAAGAAGAACTTTTTCGGCTGATCTGAAGTTTGAAGCCGAGGGCTACAAATCAGATGAGGCCGAAAAAGTTTTTTTTGGCCGAGGTACACGCAACGTTTTCTAGGCCACCATACAACGCCATAATTAGTTATGTAAGCAGTTTTGAGGGTAGAAAATCTCTTTTCTGTTCAAATAACGGCAACTCTGGTCGAAAACACGCAAAAGTAAGTTTTCGAGTACAAAAAAGTAATTTTGACGTTTCAGTACAAAAACGTGACACTTCATGGACGTGATTGGGAATGTAAAATGTTTGTAATGGTCGCCTAAAAATAAAGTTATTTTTAATTAATTTGAAAGTAGGGCTTTTATGTTTCTATAGCAACGGATATATCTTATTCATATAAAGAATTTTAAAGCAGTAGGAATGTGAAATCTACAAAATTGATGTAAGGCAGATTTAAATAATAAAATGGTATTAAATAATTTAGTGTGCAGTAAATAGATAAAATAAAAGTCGTATTATCAGTTGTTCTACAATACTGAATGTGTAGTCGATGTGTTTAAATAAATTGTTAAAAAAAAGCTACAGTTTATATTTTTAAACATTTGACACATATTATCTCTACAATGATAAAAAATAACAAGATGAAGTTAAAATAAACATTTTTTTAATTAAGAAAAGGAAAAATATCTGTTCACTTGTAATTTTCTTCTTTTTACATGAATGTGTAACAATTTCTATTTCCTGACGACCCTAGCGCAGATCGGCTTGACGTTTAAGCATTTCCAGAACAAAATTACCTGCAGGCGAAGTTGACGTGTTGTTCAAGTGAGAGATTTCATTTAGTTTATATTTTTAACAACACAAATAGGCCAATTTTCTGCTTAAAAATAGTGAGACAGACACATCTGGTTTAACATTATCGACAATAATGTAGGTCCGTTCCGCAACTTAATCTGGATGACTAAATATTATAAGTTTGTTGTGCCACACTGGATATACGAGAACGATAAAGTAATACTGTTAAAATAAATAATTTCAGCCATTGTTACGGCATTTAGATTTTATTTTTGGACTCGCTAATATATTTTATCTGAAATTTTTTAAATTGTTTGATGTATGAGAGGAAAAGAGAGGGACGACACTATAGCGTGAACCTGATAGTGAACTCTATATTTTACTACCGCACTAATAATACACATAGTTGGAACAAGCACAAAAATTCATAAATGTCAAAAATTGATAAACGATGTAAAAAATAAGAGCGATTACTAAATGAAGATACAATGGAATAGTGAAGTTTCAGTTCAAGTTGTATATTGTTATTTTCGAAAACGTGGTCCGTTCTTGTAATTCCACCATTTCTTAAAATTTCAGGAAGAATGCGAGTTAGGTGGTCTAGAAAGCAGTTTAATAGCTCCTTAAGTTTTACAACTATGTGCATTTTATTTATCTGCCTAACCTTTACGAGCTTTCGAGATATCATCCAAGATAAAACGAAACTTCACGGAAGCCGGTAAATTTTTAGTCGCTCTTGCAAATCCTTGCACTCATTGTTTAGAAAAACCCATAAAACTAAAACTAGAAGTTAAATACAAAAGCGTCAGTATTTGTTTACAAGACTCGGTTATTTTTAAACATAAGGTTGTAACGGAATATTGTATATTTTCTTAATTTTGTGTAATGAGTGCAGTCCTTGATGTTATTTTTTAGCATTTTCAAATAAAATGTCTATTGTTGCAGAAACCGTGGGCGCTGCAGCCAATAAACCAAAAAGGAGGCCATACTTGCTCAAAAGAAAAGCCCTCACCACTAGCATTTTCGATACGAACCGTAAGGAGGGCGACAAAGGTAAAACCTCTTTGTTAGTGTATTTCCTCTGATTTCCCCCGCAATTGTGCGCTTAATGAAGCGTCGTGAATTTTTCGCCACGAAAATCGATATCATAATAGGATCGGCTTTCTTTGTTTAAATATAAAAGCGCGGTCGGTTAAATTTAGCCGGACATCTATTTATGTATTGAAATTCCGCATGTCAAATATGAAATGCTCCGTCAAAACGGTACGAAAATATGCAATGTGTATGTGATTTTTCGCAAGCGGCGCCCGAAGTTTGTTTGCACATTCTGTTTTATAACTTTTACCACTTCGATGTTTATCTTGGATTTCGACGAATTAAACATTTTAAACGGCTTCGAGAAGTACCTGTTGCTTAATAAACGAATGAGTGTTTACGGCTTTGAAATATATAAATTACTCGTATAAGCTATTTTTGCTAGAGATTCCATGAGCTCACGTAACAGCGCGAACTTTTCTTTTGGATTTTTTTGCCCTTACTCATACATTATGCTCGGTTTACCACATTTTGGACTGTAATATTCATGCAGTGCGGTATTTCCTGGACAAAACTTAATTACATCCTTAAAACTTGCAGTGTGCTATAAACATTGACCAGTCTTAAATATTTATACGAAATGCGGCTAATGCAATGTTGGGGTCGAAAGTGCAAAATTGCTTTCAGCACCGGTTGAAATGTTTTTTATTTATGCAATACATTACTAGAAAAGATGCTCTGAACCCTCAACCTCGAAAAGGTTCCATGCACGTAGGAGTAAACATAACTATCTAAACAGCGTCTCATTTCATCTGGGCAGTATATTTCATGAAAGTGGCAAAGGACACGTCACGTCGTAACAAAAATGGTGGCAGCAGAGCAAACAGATTTTTTATGTGTATGTTATGGCGTATACTATGTAAATTAGTCGACGTTTCAGTTTTTTAATAATAAATAAAAATTCAGTCGGGAGTTCTGTAAAATTTTCATTAAAAGATGTCTCAGGTTTGGGCGAGCTACACACGCCTAATTAATGTTAAAAAAAAATTATAACGCCAAATAATATAATATTCTAGAACAAACGTTAAGTAAAAAACACAATAATTACAAAAAGTACACCCACTGAAGCTTAGAAACCCACATTCTTTTATATTTGTGAGTCAGAAAAACAATCACGCGTCGAAAAACAAAAAATGATTTTAAGAAACGTTTCGTGGCTCTCGTAAAAGTTTTTAGTTCGAACAGAATAACTTGTAGTATATTATTTTCAAAAAAATATATAGTATACAGTGTGTCTCAGATATAAACCGTGACCTTATATCTTGAGAACGGAAAGAGACATTGAAATTTTGAAAACGCCATCGGTTTTAGCTTGAAAGGGGAAGCTTAATTTAGTATATTGCAAATATGATCCATTTGCCATGAGTTAAAACACTAGTATGTGTTGCATTAGTTTTAACTGTAAAAATACTTCAAACTGTAAACACAATTACATTGCTATTGTTAATTTTTAACGCCAGAAATCTTTTTAATGCTAATGATAGTGTTATTAATCGCAAACTAATAGGAATAAGTTTTGTGTTCCCTTTGAAGGATGACAGTTGGGACATATGCTTCAGTGATTGTTTATGAAATAGATTATTTTTAATTTTTTTTATAAAATAAACTAATAGTACTTTATTTTACTCAACTTATTTTTCTTATTTATGATGTTTATTTTTTCTTCAAGTGAGTGCTTTATATGATTGCTATAGTAATCTGTACGTTGCTTTTAAAAAAACATGGGGGCAGATGTGCATCATATTTGCAATGTACTAAATTAGGCTTCCTTCTTCAGGCTAAAACCGATGGCGTTTACAAAATTTCAATATCTCTATCCGTTCTCAAGATATTAGGTAGCGGGATTTTATTTGGGACACCTGTATATTCTTTTGAAAATATCTACGTAAGAGTTAATGTAACGTCTACTACTGCACTGAAGGCAGGTAATTTTGTATAACTTTTGTTCTGAATTTGACTCTAGAAATCGGTCTTTGCTAATACATTTCAGTATTTCAAACATTTTTTTTTATATCACATTAATATTTTTGAAAATCGGTAACAAACAATGCAAATCAGTGAACGTTTTTCGAATTCAACGATACAGGATTAAGTTTAGTCGAGTTCGAGAAAAACAATAAACTTTAAATATTTCTGATTTTTATTAGAGGTTAATTTGATGTCCATTTACAAAAATAAAGTACAAATCTCTGTTGTCAGATTCATTATGAAAGATTTTTAAGTTCTTTGTAAGATTATAAAATGAAGAAATCAACGGATAAAGACATCATACTTCCACAATTATTTTGAATGATGAAAATCGGGTCGATTTCATGTTCCCAACAGTAAATGTAATGCATAAAAATATGGTGAAATATCGAAAAGAATAATTAAAATTTCTACATTAGATTTTTTAAATATTTTTTTTTTGCTTACTAAACAGTAGTGGGCAATTATTTGGACACCTGTAGATTTTACCACTCAAAAGAAAATGCATGTTTAAAATGCTGACCCATTTTTTAAATTCATATTTTAAAGAAAATATAATGAAAAAATCTGAACGTAAAATTTTGGTTAAGGAAAATGTGTCTGAAAATGTATAGTGTGTCCTAAAAGTTTAATAGACAAAAATTATTTAACACACTCTGTACAACTTATTAGAGCTACAGTTTAAAATTATTTGTAGTTATACATGATGTTTCGTTTGAAAATTATACGCTATACCGGGTGTCTGAAAAATGGCAGAATAACTCTTCAGTACGTTGTGTACAGGGCTTTCGGAAGTCCCAAAAAAATTATAAAAAAATTCTTCATGATGTAGATTACAAAAAAAAAAGTATTTTATAAATGTAAAATTGGCAACACTACACGCACCTAATGCGTGAAATCCACATTTTATTTTTTTTTTTAGGACAATAACCATAGCAACCAGCAGTCATTAATCGTTGTCCATTATTATTAATAAATAAACCAAGAAAAAACATTTAATAAGACATTTATAAATTATAAACAAAAACAAAACGATTCACTATCTGCCAAAATAAGACCGATTTTGGCAGATGACATACCCTCTAAGAAAAGAGAGGGTGGGTGGGCGGTTTCTAGAGCTGCCAAGATAAGAATGATTTTGGCTAATGGCGGGCCTTATATTTTGCCCGATTTCTTAACATAGGTAGTCCTCTTTTTTGTTTAATAATCTTTGTATTTTTTTTGTTTAATAATCTTTGTTTTTTTAATATAGAGTTTTATTTCAATAACAGGATGATAGTTAACATATTTTCAGTTTCTTGTTGGAAATAAAAAATGGGCAAAATATAAGCAACCTTATATTTTGCTCGTTTTCTTAATATAGGTAGTCCTCTTTTTTGCTTAATAATCTTTGTTTTTTTTTAATATAGAGTTTTATTTCAATAACAGGATGATAGTTAACATATTTTCAGTTTCTTGTTGGAAATAAAAAACTTCGTATATTAAGAAAAAATAGGCAAAATATAAGCCCCACCCACCCATCCTTTCTCAATTGTGATGATTTTTTATTCATCGTGGGCTCATTTCTAGAAATTACGATATGAAATATGTTTTCAAAAAGGGAAGAATTTTCTAGAAAAATTTTGATGTTGCAATTAAACTTTGCCCCTCGGTCTGATTTGGAATGAAAAAATCATCATAATAAAGATAGGGTGGGTGGGCGGGCCCTATATTTTGCCCTTTTTCTTAATATAGATAGCCGTCTTTTTTTGTTTAATCTTTGTTTTTTTTTTTTAATATAGAGTTTAATGCATTTTAATAACAGT
Source organism: Zophobas morio (assembly GCF_036711695.1). Lineage (NCBI taxonomy): Eukaryota > Metazoa > Arthropoda > Insecta > Coleoptera > Tenebrionidae > Zophobas > Zophobas morio. The sequence goes on from NW_026972107.1 coordinate 14,959,372, forward strand.
AGTTAACATGTTTTCAGTTTCTTGTTGGGAAAAAAAAAGATTTAAGAAAAATTACAAAATATAAGCCCCACCCACCCACCCCTTCTCAATTGTGATGAATTTCTTATTCATCGTGGGCCCATTTCTAGAAATTACGATACGAAATATGTTTTTAAAAGGGTAGAAGTTTCTAGAAAAATTTTGATTTTACAATTAAACTTCGCCCTTCGGTTTGATTAGAAACGAAAAAATCATCAGAATAGAGATAGGGTGGGTGGGCGGGCCTTATATTTTACCCTTTCTCTTACGTAGTACCTTTTTTGTGCTTTCTCGTTTTTCTCGAAAAACTGAAGAAATGATAAACTGGAAAATGAAAAAATTAAAAATTGAAAACTCGAGAAACTCAATTCGAAAAATTGTGTCAATCTTCCTAAAAAAAAAAATAACGGAAAAAACAAAAATGTTACAAAAAAAATACGACAAAAAAAAGCCACAAAGAAATTCCTTCTCATTTTGGCGTCTTTTTTTATAAATAGTTAATTTTTGGAAAGAGAGGGTGGGTGCGCGGGGCTATTAGCTGCCAAGATAAGACTGATTTTGGCAAATAACATACCCTCTAAGAAAAGAGAGGGTGGGTGGGCGGTTCTAATAGCTGCTAAAATAAGGCCGATTTTAGCAAATGACATGGCCTCTAAGAAAAGAGAGGGTGGGTGGGCGGGGCTAGTACCTGTTAAAATAAAACCGATTTTGGCAAATGACATAACTCTTGATACGTCAAACATCAAGCGAACATTGTTGTCAAATGGAATTTTATCAAATTATTACAAAAACAATATAATGATATTTCTAACTGAACAGTAATTAACAGACTTCGGCATTGCGGAAGTGATGCTCATTGCTGTCCGATCGCCAGCGCTATTGCAGTCGTGGCCTACAACTTCAGGAATTCTTAATAACAACTACTACTTTTTCGCGGTTTTCCTTAGTTATAAGAGTTCTCCTAGATGTTAAAATGTTTAAAAAATTAAAAATGACTGTTCAACATTTGCACCAAACGTCACTGAGGTTGAGACGTGGTTGAGACTGCACAGTCGGCCAGCCAAATTTATCGCTTGACGTCGCGCCGTCGTTTTTAATATTTGTCTGGTTGATGGCCCATCACTTTGGCTATGCCTAACTCTGGTAATTAAACATGGTCATGGGCGAGAGAAATATTATCTAAAAGTTTTATTACTAGTTACTGTGACATTGTGTGTGTTGTTTAGTTGTTAAACGTAGCAAAAGAACCAATTTTAAGATCATTATAACTACACAAAAATGTGAGAAGGAATTTTTGTACTATTTTTCCCAGACTCATCAGTTAATTGTTAAGAGCGTAGCGGAGAGTTAATCCGCCATTTTCCAGAGACCCGGTATAGATTTATGTTCCTCATCAGAACAGTAAAAATAACAGTTTCAAATATTTACGTTTTTAAGTAAAAATATGTACACATTTAAAAATTTCTCTCTGGACTATATTTAAAGATGACAATCTGGGGTATTATACAAAACATTTGGATTACTTTGCCTTGGCAAACGTATGCAAATTGGCAATTGTTTTAACTTGTTAAACAGAGTGATTAAATTTCTCAGATTTTTCATATTTTTCAAATGTGTCACTCTATACTATGTTACAGTAAGTTTTAAGTAAGCTTTGTTTTGATAGCATAGATTTATTGAGTTTATCTTTCAGGAGTAATAGTTTTTTTATTATTGTCAGAATAAACTTCAATGAATCTGATAATAGAAGAAAGTTTACTTGGAAAATATTATAAAATACACGGTGTTCTATTTGAAAAATATGAGAAAAACTTATCAGTAAGTTCACACCTTATGTAACTTTTTATAGTTTGTTAAGGTAAGGCAATTAAAAATTTTTATGCAAAATTCTAGACCTCTATTTTTAAAAATGGTGTAACTGTGAACTCTTGCATACGGATTTTTTTATTTCCCGAACGTAAGCTAAAGAAGTATTGTAATAGGGTCCTTCCGTCGAATGGTTACTTTCATGTTTTCTCAACGTTTCAAGACCGCTACTTCTAAAAAATAAGTCTCCCGTTTTCGACTGTCTGTCCATTTGTTGTCTGTCTGTCTATCTCTGTCGATTTTCAGTAAATAGATAATCTTGGAAACTACCAGACCGATTATTGTTCATTTTTATATGTATGTTAGGAATATCAAAACGCTAAGGAAACTTTGTCTAACAACAATTTGACGATTTAAATTGTTTCAAAGTAATTTAATTTAAATTTTATAAAATCACATACTGCTGTACTTGTAGATTATGAATATGACTTGATTTATTAACTTAGGAATTCAGATTTTCGCAAAAAAATCCAAATTTTATAACCTTTGATAATAATAATACATGTAAAGAGTAACCCAAATTACACAATTTTATTTTACGGGAGACCTTATTCTTAGGAAGTAATAAAGTTGCGCAAAATCAAATGTTATAATTTTTGAAAAAGCTGAATTCGTTGGTTAGGCGACGAAAGTTCTGTTTAAATAACTTTAGACCTATTATTATTTTCTATAAAAATGCAACTGTTTTAAAAATTAGTTGTAAAAAAACCTTGTATCTGATTTTTTTCATAAAGACTCTAAATCTTTAAAAATATACAGTATTTATTACTTAAATAATACATTTGTGGTGTCGAACCTTTAAACAGAACAAGTATAAATATGTCTAAAATGAGTTATATGTATAGACTGTGTGGAATAATTTTGTTTAATAGTCCACGGTAAACCTGTAATATTTTATCATTCTTAAGTCACTTTGTTTAGGCAAATATGTGGAATTCATTATACATTAACACCAAGAAGTGAGTAACAGGAATACAATTTAAAAAAATACACACATATAGTAAAAGAATTGAATAAAACTACGTGAAAGTTTCTACTAGCTATTTTTATTAGGTATATTCTCATTTTTTCTACATGTTTTGATTTAAAATTTTTGAAATTAAATAAGCAAATTTTCTGGAAATAATTATCTGAATTTACGTTTTGAAGGATAACTTATATGAACTTAAAATAAAAAAATAAGTGTGCAAACGGAACGTCCTGTGTTGCATACTGCGAATAAAATGACGTCATCATTTTTGTGGACGGAATCAACACATACATTTTATTTAACAAGGCAGTCTTGAATTTAACGAAACAAATTTTGCATATCCCTTTCTAGCTTGAGTTTGTTGAATAATTTATTGGGGTTTCAAACCTCTCTACCCCATGTAATGGACGCCTATGAGGGTTAAACTGGCCGTTTCATAAACCAGCCAATATCTTAGAAGCCATAAAGATTTCCTTCCACTCGATAACGACCAATTTTCATTTACCTACGACTAGTAGCAATGTTTATTGTCACATTCGCGTAAATTTACCTAACGGACATCGTTTATTATACAACAATAAAATAACAAGATCGTTATGATTCATAACAATCCTATTCTGTATCAAAATAGCGACAAACTCAAAATAAACATTATTTAGATAGTCGTAGGAGGCTATGTCGCCAACAGGTTTATACCAAACATAATTTAAACAGGTAATTTTAGTGTCAGAAATGCCACGAAAAATCGATTTGTTAATAGCGATCAAGACGCACTCATTTACATTTTTTTTTTTAACTAAATAAATGAGATTCCATATTTTCTGGTGTAAAATTATCTTTTAATACCTAATAATTTGTAGCGTTAAGTTTTACTCAACTCAATAGTACCTAAAGTACATGTCAATTTGAAATTCTAAGATGTCTATTAAAGACATGAATTAATTCATTAGTTCAGAAGTGTAAAGCTTGCGTAGAATTATGACTATAGTTTGATTAGTGAAACGTCGGTTTACATGAACCACTTCTTAATTTATTGTCGACAAACTTCCCCCACTTCTAAGCACGGCTTTAGAACTGACGTCATCAATTTTTTGGTGGGGACAAACCGATTATATTTGACGCGTACAGTATGTCCATAAGTGATGCAATTAAAACAGTGGTTAAAACCAAAACAATACTTTTCAATAAATAATTTAAGTATATGAAAATTTTTATATTAGCAACTATGTATATTGTTTGCGTTGTCAAAAGTCACGATAGTCGCTTAATAGAATACAATAATAAATACAAAATTAATAACCTCAGTATCTCGACATAAACAGTGTAACAGTGCAATTATATGACAACCTAATGAATTGCAAACTCTGTGAAGGAATTTATGTGTGCTATTTTGTCAATGTGCCAAGCTTTAATCAAGTTGTGTGGAAATGGACTAAAATGTAAAATATTGTTGCTAAAATATTGGACTTTTAACAATGCGACACGATCCTCCTAAAATCGTCGTCGATTTGTCAGTAGCTTAGTTTCAAAATTTTCACTCTTAAATGATGCAACTAAGTGTAATCGTGTAAAAGTACACCCACCTGCGAATTTCATGAAAAACCTTGTCTTTCGTAAGACATTAGCTATCATTTATTAGCTCGGACAAACAAATATTTTTACGCATATGAATCACAGACAAGTGTAGTCTAACATAAACTTAGATACTTCAAAATATTTTTACACTTCTCGGTCTGATAAAGAAACTTTTCCTCTATAAAACTTCCTGATTGTTCTAAATTAGCCCGGAAGATATCTGTGTACAGTAGTAATTTTTTCCTTTGTAAGTTCAAGACATAGTGAAAGCACAGTACAGAATTTTGTTTGACGAGTGATGAGTTATTTGGCAATAAATTCCTTTTCTAACACACACTAGTTCACGCTGAAAAAATATATCAGGTTCCCAGGATATATTTCTAAAACAATAGTTCATTCCCCTTTTACTTTCACGTTTGTTGTCAAAAAGGAAAATGGAGCAGACGATGCGTAATGCGGTAATTCAACATATGGTTGTGCTGATTTTAAACCCACTTTAACGTCCGCGTACTCATAATTAGGAATAATACATAACATGCGCATTGTCGTAAAAAATCCCAGACGAGGTATTTAGAGTTACATTTTTTAATTAAAATTTTTCAGTCGGACAATTGTTATTTATAAGAATTTTACTTTCATTTTTAAAAAATCGAGCAGCGAAAACAATATGAAAGAAATAAATTGCTCACGTTGGTGACAATGTTTAAATTATCTTCCATTAAAAGGCTTTTACAGTTTAATTTATATTTAGTGCTGGTGTGTCCCTTGCGTTAGAAGCCGTGAAAACATTAGTCTGACCAAAAACGATAAAGGTTTTACGTTTGAGTACATCGTTTTATTAAATTATGGAAAGTCGTTAGCTAGTTTTTCACTTTCTATTTACCTTTGGTGTTTTTATTCCAGTGCGTACTAAATACCACTTCAGTTTTATAAAATAGTATATTCCGGTACTTGTTGTTTATGAATCCGCCTTGATTGCAGTTATTTTCCAAAATGTTATATATTTATTTTGGAAAATTAAAGCTTTCTGCCTTTAAAATTAGAAGAACATAAATATTAAATCTGCTAATTTTGCTAAATAAAAGCAATTTATTTATTCATCTTCAATCCAAAACATTGATGACGACTTCCTAGAACTTGATTAGATGAATAGAGTTTAAAAAAAATTTGCAGATATTTTTTCATAAAAAGTAGCACTTCATCAGTGTCTCTTTAACATTTGTCCTTATGTATTCTCACCTCAACCTATCTACATGGATGGCTAAACTAGGTTTAAGTAAATCTTCTAAAAAGAACATGTCTTGTAGAAGTGAATAAATAATCCGAAGAAACCGTAACGTAGACGAAGCTCTAGGAAACGAGATGTCTTATGGTCTTATAGTAAAGGATTCGGCATGTGTATAAAATATAAATCAAACCACATCTGGTCCAACCCCAACTAATTATAATTCTTGTTACAGAAGGGAACAGCACAACTGGTGGTTTAGTATTCGGAATTCCATTGACTCAGTGCGTTGAAAATGACAGACTGTCAAGGGCAGCAGCAAGGACGAGTCCTTTTCGTAGCAGACCCGAACTTTCGGGATCAGGAGAAGAACCAGCCACTATAGGCAGACATGGGTCAAGATCCAGCTTTAGTTCCTTAATTGAGGCGCCTAGAGGCGACGAGGTAATCCGTGTTCTTAATTTAGATCAATTCAATTAAAATTTAATCATTCAAAACGTGGACGTCAGTAGCGAACTTGACTGACATGAGGTTCTAAACAGCATAATAGTGGATGCGTTGAGGTGTGTTTACGCGATTTTAAAGTGTTAAGGTTTTTTTTGTTTGCATAATATATTATGAAAGAAGTGAATTTAAAATTAACTGATTAAAATCAGTCCAACGCTACAGGCTGCAGCCATGATTCTACCACAAATTTAGTAATTGTGCAGCTAAAAATACTACACTCGATATTCATTTGATTCTGGTCGGTTTAAAATACAAATGATGTTGACTACATTCTGAGGATTTTTATTGTAGCGCTTAAATAAAAATGAACGGCGTCCAAATTCTGTCTAGGTGTACTTCAACCTTTCGTTGGCATGTGTGCAAAAACTTATTATTGTACGTCAACACGGTCATTGTACAAAATTTTCGATATGATAAAAGACGTGGCAAATTCGTAACGAGGCGAGATTTTTTTTCCAAGAATATGTGTTAGTAAGTTTTTAGGATCACTGAACTGAATTAGCATAAAAAAGTTTGTAACGAGAATTCCTAAAAATACAATACGGGGAATCTTCACTTACTTGACTAACTGCTGAATGCGGTTGATGTAGCATGAAAAGGAAAATTTTATCCAGTATATTTATTATTTCATATTTCGAACAAAAATTACTTTTTGTGGTCCACTGCGAAATCATGTCCATAGACAAGAAGAATGCTTTCAGAAAAGGGGTTTGACTCTTTGTCATCCGATTTTAAGTGTTTAATGAGTTCATTATAATACTAATGAAAAACCTGGAGGCCATTTATCTCGGAATTTATACAGCTACAGTTTTTTTCGTTTTTAGAGACAACAGGTAATAAAGATGATGATTTTGCTGCAGTTTTTGGAGAACACATGCTGTAGTTTTTATATTTAACATTTTTTACACAAAATACTTTATTCCATAATAAATACCTATCTGAAATACATGTCTATACAAATATGAATACATTTTTCAAACACAAACTGAAGGCGTATCACATCATAAGTTTAAAAGAAAACTTACGCAAAACTTTTATTTAAAACGACGTCATCGTGTTTTTGGAAGGGATGATTAGCGATTTAGAATCTTCATCGTAACCTTAACACTCTAAACTAAAGAAAATTTTATACATCTGCAAACATACCACTAGATCTGACCAGATTTAAAATTTTTGACATGTGTCTTCTCACTAGTTGCACGTAATTATTTTTCCTGTTATCGTTATATTAACATTAAAAAAATCCTGTGAGAAACTAACAAATATCAATGGGGTATTTCGTGTATTATAACCACTCTTCGGCATAGCGGAAGTGATCCTCATTGCCGTCCGATCGCCAGCGCTATTGCAGTCGTGGCTTACAACTTCGGGAATTTCTAATAAGAATTACTAATTTTTCTAGGTTTTCCTAAGTTATACGAGTTCTCCTAGATGTTAAAATTGCTTTAAAAATTAAAAATGACTGTTCAACATTACAATTTTTGTAATGATCTTGATCAAATAAACCTTGAACTGCATTAAACGCCACTGAGGATGAAAGTGCACAGTCGGCCAGCCAAATTTATCGCCTGACGTAACACAGTCGTATTTAATATTTGTCTGATTGATTCCCCATCACTTCGACTATGCCTAACTCTGATTATAACTTCCAAGAAGGAATAACTTTGTATACTCTGTTCATTATATACGTATAAAAAAAAATAATGAAAATTTTCTCATTTCCAAACATGTCTTACAAAGTGATCCATAGATAGTGAGTTTGTCAATTTCAATGTATTTTGCATACTGTCTAGTATTTTTTATATTTCGCAGCTTCTAGGATACGGCAGTGTCGGTCCTCTGATTTTAGTCTCTCTCTGTGTATGTGTTTTTCGAGATTTCGAGATATTTAAAAACAACCATATTCTCAAATCGAATTTTTTTCTAAAATTTTGCTTCGAGTTTATTAAAACGTTATATTTTTCGAGTCAGCTAGTCGAGGTTTATATTCTAGAATTTTTTGGAGATTTTAGGGAACTTTTCAAAGTTCCCAATTTTTCAGTAACACGAATTTTTTTATTGTTTCTGGAGTTTTCCAGGTATTAAACATTTTTTTTATCTTAAAATGTAATTTTTCGAAAATATTGGTCCGGGATCAATTTTGTTTTACGAATCAGTTTGTCGAGTTCTATATCCCAGAATGTTTTTAGAATTATTTGGAAACTTTTCAAATATCTCAGTTTTTCAATACCCTACAGCATACATTTTTTGACCGTTTTTCAAGTTTTCAAGATATTTAAAAAAAATCATTTTCAAACCGAATTTTTCGAAAATATTGATCCGGGACCGGTAACGCACCCATTTAATGTTAGCTATTTGAATAATTATCGTAAACAAAATAAAATTTATACAATGAAATTTTATAGTTGGTCTTGAAATAAAACCCATTTAAGGAATTTCTTAGAAATGTATCTGTTTATCACTTTGGGAAATTTGATGATGTCATCTCAAAAAATTATCAAGCAAATCATTAATAAAAATGTGCTTCTAGATGTACAGTTGTGTATACGGGGTGTTTACGACTATACAAAGTGTTTTATTTTTGAGGCATAACAGCTACCTTGGTTTCATCACCTTATTAATTTATTTTTGAAATTCTGATGCGATGTCGCCACGTTATTCCAGATTTTTTGAACTTCTTACTTTCTGAGCGTAAGCTATTGTAATCGAGTCGAGACTTTTCATAACCTCTAGAGTACGAAGAAATAGGTTTCCGGTTTCCGTCCGTTCGTCCGTCCGTCTGTATCTCTGTTTGTCCGTCCGGATTTTTATTAGACATCTAAAATTCGAAACTACTGGACCGATTGTTGTCAAATTTTGTACATACATTAGGAATGTCATGTAGATTGTAAAACATTCACCAAAATTTAGCTAATTATCCCCACTACCAATTGGATGACCTAATCTCAAAAATTTACAATAATATATATTTTTTTAATTTTATAAAATAAGATTTGTGTTGCAATAATCCGTCTTGAGTTTTCACCCTATAGTATGGTTACCCAAGCTTTTCACGTGATGACTCAGTCAACAACCAGATTTAAAAAAGGTTTTAAACTTGAAAATTCATTTTTAAGCGTGACACACTGTATAATTGTGTGTCATGCTATTAAACATATCTTGAATCTCCAATTTGCATCACCGATTTCCTGATTTAATGGGAAATGACGTCAACTATTGCAAAATGTATCTTTTGTTTAAATGTCAAATCTCAAAAAAAATAATTTTAAAAGACAAATATAGGACTTTATTACCAACCTAAAGGCCGTAAAATTGGAATTATTATTGTATACCAACTGGTTGTGAAAGTAATTTGACAAAAATGTAAAATCAAATTGTTATAGATATTTACTCTCTTTGACAAGCAACTACATACAAATGACAAAAATAGAAAACAAATATTTATGCAAGATGAGTCACTAAGCGAGCGGTGTTTAATGTCTCATCAAGTATTAGAAATAGAAAGAAAAATTCAAACACCATAATTGTAGGGTTTTTTAAGCCTATACTTTAATATTTTTATTTTTAACTAACTCTTTCATAATAATAATTAATGAGATATTAAAGACCGTATATTTAAATAATTAATTTAGTCATCTTCTGAAGAAAAGTCTGGATCGGATTCTGCTAGATTTATTTCCAGAGGTTCAATCTCTGTTTCCTTAACGATATCCATTCGCCATATCGTTTTTTCCAATTTCAAGACAATTTTCTGCCGTCACATTATCAACAGCTTCTTGAAAAAGCTGCCCTGTCATTTTAAATTTGGTGTTTCTTTGCCAGCCGTTTTCTGTCTGACCCCAAATTAATTCAATGGGGTTCAGTTCGCAGTGGTAAGGTGGCCTTCGTTCAACATGTCTAGTTGTTACTTTGGCCATTTCGTCGATTACTTTTCGACTGACTGGTTTATTCAATTTAACTAAATTCAGTAACTCTGCTTTGACGATGTTTTCCCTAAATTCTATTCCTTTTTTAACCAGCCGGTCCTGAATCTCTGCTTTTCTTGTGGAAGATGTCGGGGATTTTTCAAGCTCAAGCTATTTTGAAGAAATCCGTCTTCAGATTCAGTGTGTACTACTATGAATCGTCCATCTTTTCCTGAGGGGTTTTTAAGTCCTGTAGATAAACCTCATCAGAAAAGCATAGCGTGGATTTGTCACAGACATATTTTATTGACAGCCAGCATTTACCCAGCTTTCGCCTAGACTCTAGATAATATATTTTTATTTTCTTTTCTCTAAACGTTTTTATTTATCTTAAAAACTTCCTTCGCCAGATAATTAATTATTTCGTTTTCTTTTTTTCAATATGCTATTGCGATGTCTTCCATTAAATCTAAAAGTACATTAAAACCATGACATTAAAAATTTAACTTAACTCACCGAAAATTAATATCAATTAACAATTTTTTCAAAGTTGACTTTTTAAACTCAGGCAATTCTCCACGTCCACTAACAGCGCGCAATACTTTATTCAACGTGGGTGGTTCATTCTTAAATAAAAGGAGTGGACTATTCGTCGAATTACATTTTTGTCCTCTTCAGTGACGTTCTCTAAAACTTCTCTTGCTCAGTGGTACTTTTTGAGAGGTTGACAATTATGATTATTCGATTCATATTGTTTTAAAACATTGTAGATACTTGATTTTGCGATTTATAAGAATACAACATAATTAGTTCGAAAAATATATCAATTTGATTTATTTACCACTTGCTTGGACCGTAAAATTAATACTTTCCACTTTAAAATCCTGTGGAATTTCACTCTGGCATGTTTTAAAAATGTTCATACTAGATGTTTTGTCGTCTACTGAAAGAGCTTTTCCGCGGCGCTTTCTAGGAGGCGATAATTGCAACTGATTTTCATCCATCTCAAAAAAAAAAACACGTGCACAAAACAATAATACTTTTTTAATTATAGTACTTACTGCTGTGTATTAAGAAGGATTAACAAAGTCTCGAAAAATATTAATTTATTGAAAATATTCTACAACAAGTTGAAAGAAAAACACGAAATCTCAAGTTGACACCACGTGTACGACAACCAGATTCAGTTTAAAATTTAATCTGCGTATTGTAAGATCACTTTAAATGCATATTAATAACATTTTATGACATAATTAGGATTATTTGGTTGAGACAATTCCGAATCGGCTTTTCGCATTAGGGTCCTTGTAAACTTGTAAGCCATGTCGCGTGCCTACTGAATTTCCTGTGTTGCCCCAAGCAGACGATCTTTGGCGGTCGTACTTGTATAATGTATAGTTTTAGAGTTTTGCGGGTTGTGTTCTTTGACTAAAGTTGTAAAATATCATCAGCATGTATTTAAAGTGATCTTAGCATAAATCCGACTGGGTGCAGGTTCTCAGCAAACATCCTTTAACCAATTGTATTGCAGCTCTGAAAAATCACGTGAAGATCACGCACTTTTACAACTCCAGAGCTTGGGTAACCCTATAATAGACATCCTGCTTTTTGGAAAAAAAATCAATACCAACATTTAGCAATTTAACTTTGAAAATACAAAACCGAATGCTCTGAAATCTTGTTGACGTTTTAAAGTTATCGTAATGATGGTAAATCGTTTTTCAAAATTTATTCGTTTATCCTTCCGAAAAACTGATGACGTCATTTAAAAATTTTGCCAAATAAATCCTATCGAAAATGTACAAAACATGATGAGTCTATACTTGTGATTTTTCATTTTTTTCTCTCATTTCTCATACTTTTTAGAATTGCTTATACAGGGTGACTCAAACAAATTAATGAATAAATCAATTTATTTTATTAGGTTAGTAACTGCAAAACCGAATGTTTTGAAATCTTGTAGACGTTTAAAAGTTATCATAAGCATGGTATATTTTTAATCAAAATACGTTTGTTTGTCCCCCAAAAAAATTTATTACGTCATTCCTAAATTTTGCCTAATAAATTCAATCGAAAATGTGCAAAATATGATTAACCTATATTTGCGATTTTTCATTGCATTTATATTTTTTAGAGACTCATCTCGGATAGCTCAAAAAAATTAATGGAGGAGTCAATTTGTTTTATTGATTAAACTACAATACCGTTGTTGTTAGTATTACATTACAATTATTCAAGATATAGATCTCTTTGCAAAAATGTTAATGAGGTCATCATAAAAGTTTATAAAGAAAAAACCTATTTGAAGCACAGCCGTAGCATGCTCCTTTACATTTATTTTAACATTGAATACATACATTTATTTTAACTTCTCATAAAAATAATAAAATTCGCAAAATCAAATTTTAGAATTTTTGGGAAATAGTTGTATATTTTTGATTATTTTTTAGTAATGTAATATAAGATCTATGTTACAATATTTTATGAGGAGATAAACAGAGGTATGCTTTTTATTGTGGTATCCATTAAATAATATTTTAATATACAGTGTTTATAAAAAATCTTGGATATTACAATGTTCAAATATTGATATTTTAGTTTATCAAATATAACACAGTGTGTTTCATTACAGCAACTTAATCTATTTTCTCTCTTTCTTTAAAATAAAGACCCATTAATAAAATAGGGGGTGTTCTATTTCAAAAACCTGAATTTCAATATTTAAAAATTGTAATATTTTTTTTTTATAAACTCTGTATAATAAGACTCAATTTTATTTATGCCACAACAAAGCGCGACTTTTATTTATCTCTGTATAAAATATTTTATCATAGATTTAAAAAATAACCTTGTTGCGATTTTTCTGTGAATGCTTCTATTGCTAAAACATTCAAGAAAATTAGTATAACGTGGCAACGTCGCAGTGAAATTTCAAAAATAAATTGTGGTTGTAAAAGAGGTCAATTAAATATTAAAAATATGTAGGATGTTCTATTCGAAAAAACTCAGTTGTGTGTTACGCCTTAAAAACAAAACACTCTGTATAGTTGAAAGTAATTTGAGTGTATGGTTTTCAAGGAATCATACAACTTTCGGCCTTAATTATACCGAGACACTGAAGGGCGCGCACTACTGTGGCTCACCCTGTATATTTTCCATTTGAAATGTCTAAAAAAATTAATAAACGAACATATTTGTGCCCACTAGAAATGAATGACGTCATCACAAACGGTTATTAAAATTTCTGTTGCAGCATGTAGCTTAACATTCAGTAATCGTAAAAGTTTTGAAATGTATTTAGGCGTAAAGGACTTTTCTAAAATTTTCGGTAAGCACTGACTGACATTACAAAAAATTAAAATAAATAAAAATGTACCCTTAAAAATATCATCTGACATAGATGTAGTGTTTGTTGTTCTTCTGAACAAACAAATTTAATAGAGTATTAAATTATGACCTGAAGTGTAGATTTTTTCTCTCTTATTTTCGGATCAGTGTGAAATAACCCAATAGTGAAATTTAATTGAATTCTCAGAAATTCTTTTGGAATTTGTTAGAATTTATAAGAACTTACCGGAATTGTATTAAAACGAGCAAAATTACCTGTGTTAAATAATGTTATGGATGATTAAAAAATATTTGCCTAATAAATCAATGCACTGTTATGAAAGTAAGGTATTTGGTACAATAAAGACTTATACTGTCGGTCACCGAAGAAACTAAATGTTATTATCATGTTCCTACATGGTCTAATGTTAAATTGTGTACAGGATTTCTAAACGAAATTCAAGATCAAAACCCTTTACTGCTACTTTAAGTAATACATATGTAAGACAAATTTATGACGTAGTTTTCCTTTAAATTGTAGAAAAAAATCCATATTGATTTTTATAATTTGAAATTAACTCGGCCATTTTTTTTTTAATTTGTATTTGAGTCAAAATCGTAGATTTCTCTTTTTTTAACCCCCGATTTCAATGCTGTTTTTTCTGTTTGAAAGCTGGTTTAATCGAGATGGTTCTTAGCTATGTTTGATGATAATCTCTTCAGCCATTTCAAGATCATCAGCTCATAACACACTGGGGTTCACGTGAAGGTGATAGCGCGTCGACCGTTGCAGCGAATTGTAACCAATTTCAAACTTTTTAAGGATTCATTCTTTTTGTGTCGGGGGTTTCAAGTATTATCACTTGTATAGTTTTTAATATCACTAATTTATTTCCAACACTGTATTAGTTTTCCTCACTAGAAAACTGATGATATTTAGTTAACTAAAAACAAACTTATTCTTTTGAGCTTGTAGAAAACTGTTGCCTCTAAATCATAAGCTTAAGCTATCCATCACGACTCGTGACCTAAAAATTCTTCTTAACAGATAGTACTTGGAGCTCTTCACAAAAACTTGTGTCAACACAGATAGCCAACAATGCAGGATTTATGTCTTTGTCAAAAAAGAAGAAAATATGATTAGACTTCGCCACCATAATTCAAGAAAAGCCCTGCATTTTTAGCTCGTGTTACGTTTATGGCCTTTAAGTTTTCAATTATGAAATTCCCCTGCTCATAAATAAGAGACTATACAAGACAGCCTAAGCTCAGATGAAACGCAACATACTTAAATTTTTTAGTATCGTTAATAAAATTCTCATAAACTGTGCTAATTCTCACCCCTATCTTTTTATGTTTCCAGTGTTTCTGTTTGTTTTTCAGCACGACCTCGTATGTATTTTCAGTGGCCTTTGATCCCATGTGAAGGTCTTCCATAGCATGCGGAGACAAATCTTACATAAAATATTGCAAGCATAAACGAATTTACGAGTGCACATGTGCAGACTTGATCAACAGAAATCTAAATATTTCGGAATATTCCTTTGAGAATTAATAGTGCCTACGTGCTCGCCCAACACCTCTCAGACCATCACCAGATGTCATTGTTCCAGCTGCTTTTCGTGACAATAAATCTCGATGTAGGTGTACGAAATGCGAAATGGGGCTTTGATTGGTTTGTTGCCGACTCTGGCGAGGATGGCCTACATACCTGGCGGCTGTTTGGAGGCTGTTTCGCCTTAGATAATGGACGTCCGACGATCAGATGACGTTCCCGTGGAGCGTAGACGTAGAGAAATTGTTCGCTGCAGGAGAATTGGCCACCTTTGCAGTCTATACATAGCCTAGCCGGACTATAGATAGTATACGTGTTTGAAAATCAGCTGTTAAATTCCTCTTGCTCGTTCAATTAAAAATCCGTTACGAAACATCTTAGAATGGTGGTTGGCGCGCATGCGGTAGCTTTAAATAAAATACGGTTAAACGGAATTTTCATTATCAGATATCCGTTACGCTTACACACGAGCAAAATAGAATTGGAGAGCTGACCACGGTAAACAGGTCCAACCAAAATGCTTGCAGGTTTAAAGACACACTGTCATTTCATTGGTATTTGTAGAATTTGCCCGGAAAACAATAAAACAGAGAGATAAGTAGGTCGCTGCAGCAAAGATAATTTTCTGTGCAGTGGTAACTAGCATCATCCATTACAATAAAGCTATTGTGTAGTATTTTTGGGTTCAACAACTCACTGGCCAGGAGTTCAACATTTATTTAAAACTATTCTTTACAATGTGTCCAAAACTGATTTCTTTTGGGGCAGGTTCTACTCGTTCCCTTTAACGAACATAGTTGCATGTTTTGTGTTTTTGTGTTATTCAGAATTAATTTTGTTTACTGTTTTCCCGAGAAAGTTAATTTAATGAACACAAAAAACATCGAATGGTTAATCCTTTTATTTGGTCCATTAACTTTACACGGTGTTGTGGAGTGTGGACCCATTAAAGTTTGGAAGCTACTGGATAATTGTAAATTTACTGAAGTCACTACAATATGGCAAAAGCGTAAAATATGCCTTCAAGCGTTCGCAGTTTCAGCAACTTTCTCTTATTTAGTTTCAGATTATCAATTTTCGGCTCTACCTTTTGTTTCGGAAACTTTTTTCTATGTAGTTTCAGACTGTTAGTTTTATTTAATGCGTGGATAAAAGCGGTAGTTACGTGTTTTTACAATTTTTTACACAAAAAATTACTTTTAATTTCACATAACGTCCGAGTTTTTAGTTATTAATTTTGCATAATGTTGGTTCGTAGCATTTCTGCTTCTTTCAAAATGGAGACGTTTTTTTAAAGACGATTTCATTTTTTATCAACAGCTAAGACATTATTGCAATATGGTCATAATGGCATGTTTAAATTCATATTATCTTTTATTTTCAAAAAGTCATCGTCAAAATATTGAGACTTTACGGATGCAGGTTATGCAAAAAAAATTAAACTGTAACAGTAAATAATTGTTTTACTGATCTCAGAACACCAGTTAAAACATACATATCTTAGAAAATTGTGATCTGAGATGCTGTATTGCTTGTGCTTTAGTAATATATTCTTTTGCTTCCTCAGTGTAAGCTAAGGAAGTATTGTAATAGGGTCCATACAGCGAATAGCCACTTTTATGTTTTCTAGACGTTTCAAAACCCTTCTAGTATGAAAAAATTGGTCTCCCGTTTTCCTCTGTCTGCCTATTGCCTGTCTGTAGCGATTTTAATGTCATGTAGATGGTAACAGGCTAACCAAAATTTGCCTGTGATGTCATCTCCACCAACAAGACGATGACGTCACCTCAAAATTTTACCTATTAAACGTTATTTAAATTTTATAAAATAACATACTCTTATGCGGGTAGTACATTAATTCTTTTTTTTTGTTTTTTTACCCTAGACATCCAGATTTTTAGAAAACAAATTGTATGATGCTAATTAAAATAGTACTGGTATCATTTTAAATAGCATGAGCAAACACAATATGGTTTGTTCATAATATTGATACGAAATAAACCCATACGCCACCCCGGTACGACGCTTATGGGTCGTCGAGAGCTTTCTAGTATGCATGGTATGCATGGTATGCGGGGAACATCTAGAAAGGGAGTATGAGTTTAAATAGGGGCCACTTTCGGGAACGAGGATTATTCAGCCAACGAGTCGAGTTCAGTGAAGAGAGAACGCAGTCAAGTTGTGCCGGAACTATTTTGTACATAATCGCTGTGTAATTAGTCGTGTAAATTTGAGTTAGTAAGAAATAAATTGTTGAATTTTACCCACGACGCTTTTAAACACCGATCATCGTAACAATATTTATTCTTAATGGAGGTGTCCCAGTGCCAATGTAAATAAAGTTTGCGCATTATTTATTTCTTTTGGAAAAATTTTTGTTGGTATACTTTGTCCTTTTCAATTGTGCCATTTAAAATGGTATGAACTTCTTTCACTAATGGGGTACTGCCATGTTCAACCAGAAAACCCACAATTGCTAATAATACCAGCCGGTACTAGAGATTATGTACTTAAGTCATAAATCTTATCGATTACCATTATTGTTTCTTCGTAACAACATTATCAGTCTTAAAGGTGGATGAGATGCAAATGAACCGGACAGAGTACCTATACATTTAGTACATAATTTACTCATTTAGGTCCATTGTCCAAAATATTTTTAACTAATCCAAATCATGATTACGTAAAATTCTGTGTTGAAGCCCTTTAATTAATAAATACATAAGTATTCAGTTTAGAAATTAACTGGCCTAACATTTTTAGAGAAGGCTGTATTAATTTATTATTTTCTTTTTTCATTATTTGTAAGAACTATTTTTCTATTTTAATACTTAGAAAAAAGTTTAAATGGTTTCTCGACGTGGCATGGCCCCCTGGGTATGAAAAATTTGGTTACCCGTTTCCGTCTGTCTGTTTGTCGTTTGACTGTGTTGATTTTTATTAAATAGATAATCTCCGAAACTACAGGACCGATTGTTGTCAAATTTGATATGTATGGTGGCGGAAATTTAAAGTCGGGCAGCAAGCTGACATTTTCATGACATTTTCACCAATTTTGGTAAACGGGGCTTTTATTACCCATTTTACCTTCATTATCTCCACGGTGATTTTCTATTCAATCAAATTATAAATTTGACGTTAAATCCTGGTTTCTTGGAAGTATTTACACTTTAATAAAGTCATACTTATTTACAGTCATCAAAAAGTTCTGCCCGACTTTAAATTTCCCTCACTGTACATTAGGAATATCGTGCAGATAGTAAACGCTAAGAGAAATTTATCTGATAATCCCCACCAACAAATTGATGACGTGACCCCAAAATCTAACTACCATTAAAATTTCATAAAACAACATACTTCTCTACTTGTAGTTTATGAATCCGACTTGAGGTCTTATAGTAGACGTAGCCGCGAATCGCGGTAGGAAAAATTGCATCGAACTAATCACCCGGAGGTCTCCGTATCGATCTTCTCATGAAACTTTTTTCTTGCATTGTGAATGGTATTGTCTATATTTTTAATTTATAAGGTTTCCATAAAATTAATAAAATTTCACATAATCAAATTTTACAATTTTTCGAAGAAGCCGGATCTATTGAGCTCAGGGGCGAGGGAAGCTGTGTCCACTTTAAACCAATTTTTACTTCCTGAGCGTAAGTATATTTTCTCGACGTTTCATGACCCCAATAATACGAAAAAGTAGTCTTCCGTTTCCGTCTGTCTGTTTGTTTGTCTGTATCAATTTTTATTAGACAGGTTATCTCCAAAACTGTTGGACTGATTGTTGTCAAATTTTGTATGTATGTTAGAAATATCATGTAGATGGTTAAATGCTAACCAAAATTTGGCTAATTATCCCCACCAATAATAATTTGACGACGTCATCTCAATGAACATTATTTTAAAATGAGTTGAATGTTATACAAAAATATACTCCTATACTTGTAGTATACGAATCCGCTTTCAGTTTTTTCACTAAACCTTCAAATTTTCCCAAAAACAATTGCACGGTATAATAACGTTATACCACCACGAGATATATGAGCTCGTGGCGCAGTGCCTCAGCGGCATTCTCGGCAAACCAGCGACATTTCGTCGTGGGTTCGATGCCGAACTTGGCACTTTCTTTTTTTTCTTGCATTGGTATAAGATTGTGACTACTTTTCTTTTGTGCTGTGACTGAAATTATCCATGTTGATGACGGTATCACAAATTTTTATTGGTCAAATTAAGAACGAGTCACCCATTTTCTAGAAAATGTGAAGAATATGCACGTCTTTGTACAATAATGATAAAATAAGAATTGTAATATTCAGAACAACATTTTGTTCGATTATGGTTTAATTCGTAACTTTAGTCGTCTGTTTTGAGAAGACAAACTCATTCAAATCAAACTAATTTCTACGTGACATTCTTTCGATGTATAAACATAAATAAACACTTGAGCTTCAGATTGCTATTACCTAGTGCCTAAGCAGGGGTCTTATTTATGCCTCTGGTTTTTACTTTGCACGTTTTTATTTAATTCCGATTAAATAAAAATAATAATAATTATATTCAAAACATTTTGTTCCATTGTGGATTAATTAATAATTTTAGTCTTCTGTATAGAGGACACAACTCATTCAAATTAAACAAATTTCTACGTGACATTTTTTTTATATTTGCTCATATAGGGTGACTCATTAATGAATCAGTCAATTGATTTTATTGATTAAATTAAGAATTACAAAACTGAATACTTTGAAATCTTGCAGACGTGCTCAAGTTATTGTAAGCACGGTAAATTGTTAATCAAAATATATGTTTATTCCTCCCAAAAATTTGATAATGTCATCTCAAAATTTTGACGAATAAATGCAAGTATGATGAATATATTCATATTTTTTAGATTTGCTTAAACAGGTAGCTCAAAACAATTAATGCAAAACAATTAATGAATGAGTCAATTTATTTTATTGATTAAATCAGGAACGGCTCGCTCTATTTTCCCAAAAGTTCCGTCGAAACAACTTTTGACTAATTTTTACAATTGTTTGTGAATCAGTCCAACACGATCTTATAGGACATGAAGATAAACTATTTAAAGAGATCCGTATACACCGTATGTCATACAGAATTTTGCAATAAATTATCAGTATTATCACTTATCAGGAAAAGATATTGAACATTTGTAAACCTTGTTATTGTTAGCCTAAAGCTTCTTACTTTGATATAGGGTATTAATTCGTTTCTCTATTACATTTTTATAGTGTTTAAGATCCATTTTAATGTTAACTTTCATAATTATATTTGAATAATTGTACAGTTTTTCATGTGTCCTGAAAAATTTTGTATGGCAATATGAGCAAAGAAAAAAACCACCCCGAACTTCGAAATGTCTACATATTATTATTCAATGAAGACTAATTTCTTCTTTTCCTGACGTATCATAGCTCCTAGAATATGTAAAAGTCGCTGCCCCGTCTGCATTTATCTGTCATATGTGGGTATTTTATTAGACAACTAGTTTTTAAAACTACTGGACTAATTGTAAAACTTTTAAGGATATCACCCACCAAAACTTCGATGACGTCATTTCAAAATCTCCCTTAGTAAATCCTATATAAAATGTACAAAATAATGTGCTTCTATAGTTTCCTAATCCCCCTGCATTTTCAATTCAATTTTATTTAGATCGGATTGTAGGATTAATAAACACCGGACCAATTGTTGTCAAATTTTAAATGTACGTTAAGAGTATCGTGTAGATGGTAAAATGCTAACTAAAATTTGTGTAATCATCTACATCAACAATTTGATGACGTCACATCAACATTTTCGTATTAAATACCATGTGAATTTTATAAAATTGTCCACTCTTATACTTGTAGTTTATGAATCCGCTATGATTTTTTATAGCAGTTACTTTACAAAAATGTTTGTGCAATATTTTACGTAGTCGATGTCTGGTCCACACAGGAAGCAAGTACGTCGTGAGTGGTTGAACGTTCTCGGGTGGATTTGAATCTCGTCCGTGTCGACATTTTGTTAACTTATGGTGTTTACCATCAAATGAATAAAATTTTGCAAGTTCAAATTTTATTATTTTTCGTAGAAGCTTCAAGATCGAGAGAAGTATTGTTTGAATAAATGTTGATCTTTAATTTTTTTCTTCATGGAAGATTATGAGGGCTTATGATAATTTCATTCAGCTGCTTGTTTTTAAGTCGGTTTTAAGAAACTTAAAATAACTATTATTTATTAATATCGCACTTAAAGTTATTATGAAAATATATTTCAAGCGTTGTTTTGTGAAAACTGTAAATATAGTTACACGTTAATGTTCGTGTATAAAAAGCGAGGGTATATTACGACGTCTCGGTGAAGTTAACCATTCTTGAACTAGACCGGTCATGAAACGCTGTAAAAAATTCCTAAACATTTGAATCTACATTGCCAGCAAATTGGCTGGTTTTTTAAAAATCTCAATAAAGTTTAAAAACACTTGCCTGCTGTTTGTACGTAATTACATCTATTTTGCAAACGGTAAACGTGATTCTATGTTTTTCAAGATCGTGAGTGCGGAAAATTTTCCAACATTTTAAAACAGTTTCCAAGAATTTTCTCTCGTTGATTTTCAGCCTACGGTGTACCGTGATTAAAAATGTATTTAATAACAGTTCCAAAAAAAGTTTTAATTTATGTACGAACAATATACAACGCCCACCAACTTTCCCATTTGTCCAAAATTACTTTTCGTGCGTAACCCTTAAACAAATCATAGCTCTGCCCGTCGTTATCCTTGCGTTTTAGTCCACTTTTAGGTTAAAACAAACAAACAGTCGAGTGTAGTATAAATAAAAAACTTTAATTTTTCGGCAAGGATCTTACCTTGGAACGAATTTTTTATTAGCATTTTCTGTAAGCTTCATTTACACCAACTGGCTGACGTGTAATGTTTGCCTTGACCCTGTGACAGAATCAAAAAATAAGCACTATTTGGATCAGTATCTGTTTTCACTCCATTTAATTCTTGAAACACACCGATGTGACTGAAATTCTACTAAGTCAATTTGACTTAATCCCCAATATAACTTCGTCCTACGTTCTGAATGTAAAGCAGACTTTTTCCTTCCTTATACGTGTCAAATTCAATAACTCCCCTAGAGAAATACAAGACTAGAGTAGCATATCTTAAACGAGGACGAGCGAGATCTGATTACCTCGATCCATGAATAAATTTATTGTTAATTGGGCGGGTAACGGATAATGGAATGATTAATTGTTCTGTTTGGATGAAGGTGCAGGTAGATGTAAATCTGGCAAACAGCGCTTTAATAATGTCTACTTTAATATAGCGCCTCTCAAAAATAATACGCGTAGTCAAGTCACGTATGAGCAACTGTTGTTCGATAGAGGAGTTTATTTTGTCTAAAGCTAGCGTAAAAATAGAAAGTTCAGATGACAAATTTTCTTGGTTTTAATGGCTGATAACTGAGAGCGAAGATGAGCGGAAAAGATCTGATAACAAATTTATGTAGTCCAACGTTAAGACTTTGGTAAAAATTGTAACATAACATAATTTATATTCATAAGGA
This sequence comes from Zophobas morio, assembly GCF_036711695.1. Classification (NCBI taxonomy): domain Eukaryota; kingdom Metazoa; phylum Arthropoda; class Insecta; order Coleoptera; family Tenebrionidae; genus Zophobas; species Zophobas morio. The sequence continues at coordinate 14,981,900 of NW_026972107.1, forward strand.
GTTTAAAATGACATTTCGTGCTCCTCATCCCGTACGCGATTTCCGTAGATAAACCATACACATCTTGACCTACTGGAATACGTCAAAGGGGAGCGTTCAAATAAAAGCTCTGACGATAAATTAACTTTATTAGTTTACATAAAATGCAACGATTCATCACCGTTAAATAAAAATACGTCCTCTCATGCCGTTTTCCAATAATTTATGACCCTAACCACAACTGAATTTTATCGCTTTGTAACGTTCTTGAAAGCGTCTGAAAAAAGAAACTCCTAGCTTTACAGCTTGTTATTATCAATCCGTGTCGTTGAAAAAACGTCACTGCTCCGTTGCATCAGTCAATTGACGTCAAACTTGGCACGATTACTTCGGATAAGCTCAAGACGTCGTTTTATTCTCTAAGGAAGGAAAATAGACTTTAAACAAGTTTTATGTTACAATTAAACTGGGATCAGATAATCAGTCGTGAAGATTTTAATTCTAGGACGAAATTGGTTTGTATTTTCGAAGCGCATTAGGGAGATAGAAAACCATTTATAGGGGGATAAAGGGATTTGTGTTATTGAACATGGTGCATTATTAACTGATGAGATTGGGGTAATCAAAGGTCAGATGACGGCTTCTGGTGATCTCTGAATATGCAAAATTTAGTAGTAGATGTAGCTGCAGATTAGAGCCTGTTATCTACATTATAAGCGATTCCTTGTTATTCTTAGTATTGGCTCAGAATGCTATTTACAAAAAATTGGTCGAAGTTTATTTCGATACAACTTCTCTTCCACCCGCATTACAAGTTTTGCTATGTTTTTTTGATAAGCAGTGGCATAAATAACATCCCCGTGGCCAGTGCACCGTGGGGGGGTGCAAATTCCAATGGGAAAAATGGCTTCTCAGCAATAATTAATAACATGCTTAACTTCAAGTATTTTTGTTCATAGATCGAAAGAATGTAACGTAGAGATGTCTTTGATTTCTATGAGTCGCTCCAAAACAGAAAAAATATTCATTTATTAGTTACGCCACAATCGAACAAAATGTTCTGAATATTATTATTAAAATTCTTATACTTTAGGAAATAACAATATACTTTATAAAATTTTTACTACCAATAACAAGATGGACATTAGTACAATGGTAAGGACTGTTTACAACTCAAAATTGTCGCGTGCCCATAGTCACCAGATGTTAGAGTGTAAATTTTAAGAATAGCACGACCTCGACCCTGTGTGGACAGTTATAGTGTTCCCAGTTTAAAGTGGTTTTTATGATAAGTTAATAAACATTATCACCTCATTATTACCCTACGACGGACAATATCAGTTGAATAACAAAGTACGGCTCTTCAAGAAACCAACCACACAATGGACCTATCATAAAAACCACTTTAAACTGGGAACACTTTACCTGCTAAATATTCTCCGACAAACTCGGGTGAATGGTGTGAACCATAAATATTTCTTACCAATGTATTAGTGTCAGCCTCGTTATTGGCAATAAAATTTTATAAGGTATATTTTTATTTCCCAAACTATATTTTATCATTATTAAATAAAGACGTACATATTCTCACATTTTGGACTCATTTGATCAATACAACATTTGTGATCACGTCATCAACATAGATAATACTAGTCACAGCGCAAGAGAGAAAAAAAAAGAAACGGTCAAATTTGGCATCGAACGTGCGACTTAGTGATAAAATGTTGACAGACAGACGGAAACGGCACATCACTTTTTTCGTACTCTAGGGGTCATGAAACGTCGAGAAAAGTTGAAACTGAAAAGTCGCCCGTTGGACTCGATTACTATACTTCTTTAGCATAAGCTCGGGAAGTATCTAATAACTAATGTGGTAGATATATGAGACATATATAGCAAAAGCAAATATCGGGAAAGAAATAGCCAGGGAATCCAATAATAACATGGAGATAACGCATCAGAAAGGCTGAGAATCACGAAATCTCATAAAGAATGAATAACAGGATAAACGAAATGTCTGAAAATTGAACGTCAGATGCACTAAATCCAGTTTTACCAAACAAATTATTCACATAGAACTTTACTTGTCTCTCAAGCACAATCAATGCTATCTACAAGCTTTTAAAGTAATGGTTAAACAAATGTTAATAAACATTTTTAAAAGGATTAGGTCATTGTGATAAATAAAAAATATACTATAGAAGTACAAACAGTGTGTCAACCCAAACTAGCCAGATACCTTCGAAATCACTGGACCAATTGTTGTCAAATTTTATCTGTACTTTAGGAATATCATCTAGACAATAAAACCCTAACCAAAATTTGTCCAATCATCTCTACCAACAATTTGATGACGTTAAATCAAATTTTTTTCAGTAAATACGATTGAAAATTTATAAAATCACATACTCTTGTATTGGTGGTCTATGAATCTGCATTAACTTTTTACTCTAGGCATCAAAATTTTCGTAAGAAATCCCATTTGTATAATTAGCAAGGGTAAATAGGACGATTCCTTACTTCAATTGGTCAGCGTGAAAAGGTTTTTTTTCCGTTGACTATTAGTGTTGCTATTACTTTGCACGTTTAAGATAATAAAATTCAGCAAAATATTGAAGTGACGTCATTCATTTTTTAGGGGGGATGAGCAAATACATTTTGATCAAAAATTTACCATGCTTATGATAACTTTAAAACATCTCCAAGATTTCAAAGCATTCGCTTCTGTAGTTCCTGATTAAATCAATAAAATACATTCAAGCATTCATTAATTTTTTTGACTCATTCTGTATATGCAAATCCAAAAAATATGAATGGAAGGATAAATTACAAGTGCAGACTCATTGTATTTTGTACAATTTAGGTACGATTTATTCGGCAAAATTTTGACCTCTCGTCATCGATTTTTTGGAGGGGATATATAAACATATGTTGATTTCATAATTTTAATTTTTTTTCAAAAAATCTGGACGTTTCGGATGAAAACTCAACACGGTCTCATAAACTACATGTGTAGAACTATCTTATTTTATACAATCTAAAACCCATTTATTATGTACAATTTTGAAGTGACGTCATGAGATTACTGGTGTGGATGATTAGACAAATTTTGGTTAACGTTTTACCATCTACAAGATATTCTTAATATAGATACAAAATTTGACAACAATCGGCCTAATACTTTCGGAGGTTATCTGTCTAATAAAAATCCGGGACGGCAGACAGACGGACAGAGGGACAGACAGACAGACGGACAGACAGACGGATAGGCGGAAAGACAAACGGATAGACGATCAGACAGATGGACAAACAAAGAAACGGAGACGGGAACTTATTTCTTCATATTGTAGGTGTCATGAAAGGTCGAGAAATAAAAGTAGACAGTCGGCTGACAGACTCGATTACAATACGCTTACGCTCGGGAAGTAAAAATATATTAACGATTTATTAGATTTACGATAAGCTTAAAACGTTTGCAATATTTAAGAGCATTCGGTTTTTCAGTGTCCAAGTTAAATATTAAAATGTGGTTACAAACTTTTAATTTTTTTTTGGGAACGTTTGAATGCCTAGGGTGAAAAACCAAAGCGGGTTCATAAACCGCAAATACAGTATATTTTTATAAGATTTAAATAGCACTTACCATGCAAAATTTTTGGGTGACAACATTAAATTTTTGGTGGAGATGATCAGACAATTTTTTTAACGTCTACACGATATTTGTCTATCTATTTACCTATAGAATTTGATATTCAGTCCAGTACTTCGAAGATTATAAATATCGACATTGATGATTTATGACAGACAGAGAGACGGGAAAGGGAGACTTATTTTTTCATTCTCTAGGAGTTATGAAACGTCGAGAAAACATGAAAGTAGCAGCACGATGTACCATATCACGAGTATTTCAAGCGTGATTTACTTCATAAAAATGTGAAATGAGCTCATTAGTTTTTGTAGGTGATGAATAGATCAATTGCAGGTAAGATTTCACTGAATTCATGATATGATATTAAAAATTTTGAACACAGAACTTCTTCAGAATTCTGCGTGTTTTGAGAAACAAAAAAAAAATAATACATTTTCGTTTTTGTACTTTTACAAACACTGTGAATATTAATAATAATAAAATAAAAACTTTCAAATTGAAATGAATGCTATTATTAGATGTGCGAACAAAATCACTATTCTGGAGTTGACTCTAACTGAAGATTTTGACAACAATTTATTATGTGGTGTTAGTCTCAAAATTGTGTACCGTTGATTAAATGTCATTCTTACCATTATTTTGTCAGTTATATCGCATATAGTAGATAAATGTAGTAAACTTTTCAAAGCTACCTCTAAGTCCAAATATTTTCGGCTGGACGATGGTAACGCGATGTTGTCACAATAAAAATATAATATTAAGGTAAAGTTTAACAATAATTAAAATACAAATCAAAAGTACAATTAAACGAGTAGTGAGATGTTAGAAACGACTTTAATCTTTTTTAGTTTGTAATCTTATCAGTGCCTATTAGATACGACATAATTGGTACAAACAATCAAAAGCCAGAGTTACATTTTTTTTTCTACGCAGTATTCAGTTAGCTTAAAAATGTGACATACTTTATATTTTTGAAAAACAAAATTAAGTCATTTACTGTAACGTCAGCGATGACGCTTTAACTCTTAGGAAGTTGAGTGTTCATCTGTTTGTTTTTTAATTTGAAGGTTTTGTTTTTAAATCGAAAATAGTGTTATTTTAAATGGCCTAAAAAGTTGTACACAAAATGATTTTTGGTTAGGTTAAAATCCTGATAACATCTAGCTCTAACATATTTAGAGGATTTAACATCTTCCCGATAACCTTATACATACACAATTTTTAAATGAATTAGTTTGGCAGTCTCGAAAGTTAATTCTTTAAAAACGTCTCCAGTACAGATCAGTTCCAAACCTCGTATTAGGAATGCCTGAAATCATTACATATTTGATAAATAACTTCTAAAAGTTACGAGTTGTAAATGTCCCATCCAATATTTTACAGTATGAAAGTACTAAAAGAAAAAAATAAAAACGAAGTTTGAACCGTTACTAAAAAGTTTTTATTGATTTTCCCTTCGCAACTCGGTTTATCTCGTATACGTTAGCTCCGTAACTTTAAGACAAAATTCCCCTAACAAGATAAATAAACCTACAGCAACCTTGGGAGCATAAGCAAAGAAATCTCACTTTACTTTTATATTCCAGAGTGGTTCCTGCGAGAGCCTGATGCTACGTGAAAGGCTGGTGGGAAGTGTTCCCGGCCTCCTTGACACACTTTCCTGTGGTTCAACAGCCGACCTGCCAGGAGCAACCCAAGAAGAAGAAGCTTCCGTCCCCAACATCCTTCACGCTTGTTTTAGACATATCGAACAGCACGGACTACGCACGTTAGGAATCTTTCGAGTGAGCACGTCAAAGAAACGTATCAGACAGTTAAGGGAAGATTTTGACTGCGGGAAAGAAACAACGTTAGACGACGATCAATGTCCGCACGATGTTGCTACGCTTTTGAAAGAGTATTTGCGAGATCTTCCAGATCCGCTTCTTTGTAGAGACCTTTACCAAGCGTTCGTTCAGACACAAAGTAAGAGCACATTTTTGTTAGTTGCTTGTGAGTTACTGTCTTTACGTTTGAAGGAATACGCAACAGGAGACTACAGTTTGAAGCTTTGCAACATCTGATACAGCTACTTCCGGCAGCTAATAGGGACACTCTATATGCTCTTCTTAGCTTTCTTGCCATGGTGGCACAGAATGCTACAGATGTGACGGACGAAGCAGGTAATTTAGAAATTATAACAATGTAGACTAGGAGGTATCTAGAGAACTAGAAAGTTTTTTGTTGTACATGGAATTTTCGTACTAAGTAAATTATGTCAAAGAATATCGATCTGTTTAACGACAACGAGAAGACATAGTGGCCAATGTGCTGAGAATCCAATAAAAATGTCTGGGAGTTAAATAGCCGCTGTGGTGAGATAAAGGGTTTAGAAGAATTATTATTGCAGTGATTCAGAATATAAATTGTGTCTTCTCCTGTAACAGCGTATAATGCATACTAATCTTGTAATTTGATTCTGGAAAATGCCGATAATTAAGGGAAGGTATTTATGTAAACATAGAAAGCGCAAGGTAGTAAAAAAGCAGTGGAGAAAAACCAAATTAAGTTCTGTTGTTTTTGTAAAAACACTCGAATGGGAACACATATCATCAGACCTGTTGTTCATTTTGCAAAAATGGAAATCTAAATTTCCCGCAGCTTATTAATTCACACAAATGTTTGTTTAGAAAGTCAGATAACACTAGGATTCGAACAGTATTAATTCCACCGATTACGGTTTCGCTGTGTGAAAATAGAATGTGACAATCTGTGCGTTACATACATCGACTATTAATCAAGTTATATTGATTTAAACCAAAGTGTACGAGTTTTAAATGCCTATCAAATAACAGTTAAAATCGAGTTAAAAAATCTGTAAAGTTAATTTTATAGTATGCATATTTTTCAATAAATATTTGTTCATTTTTTTGAGATGAGGTCATGACACTAACAGTAATTGAACAGCAGGAAAATAGAAAGGGTTGTTTTTGAAATAATAATCTATGAAATCCCGCTGCTTTGAAAAATAAAAAAAAATGTTTTGCGAACTAAACTCTATACATTAAAACTGCCTTCTGTCCGCATTTTTATTAGACAGATAATCCCCGAGAGTACAAATTTTGTATGACTAGGAATATCAAGTAGATGGTAAAATACTAATCAAACTTTGTCTCATGACCCACTCCCCACTACCAATGGGAGGACGTCGTCTCAAAAATTTACAATGGTAATTTTTTTAATAAAATAAGATACTCCTGCCCTTGTGGTGTATGAATCCGTCTGAGTTTTCACCATAGACCAGATTTTCCATGATCATGTTCATCCAAATGATTTTTTTTATTATTATTATCCAGATTTTTGGAAAAAAAAATCAAAATTGTATCAAAATATTTTGCAATTTAACTTTGAAATCGCAAAATCGAATGCTCTGAAATGTTGCAAGCGTTTTAAGGTTATTGTAATCATGGTAAAAATCAAAAATTATTGGTTTACCCCTTCCCAAAGAATTGATGACGTCATCTCAAAAGTTTGCTGAATAGATCCTATCCAACATGTGCAAAAAATGATAATTTATAATATATTTGTGGTTTATCCTTGCATTAAAAGTTTTTGAATTGGTTATATAGTGTAAATTAACGAAGAGCCAATTTATTTTTTGATAAAATCACTCCATTTTCTCAAAAATTTGAAAATACAATATTGTTATCATTATTACACTGCATTTATCCAAATTGTCCTTGCAAAAATGTTGATGACGTCATTACAAAATTTTGTAAACAGAAAACTCCTGCATACCTCTATATTAACTTGTAGGGGTTCTCCTAAAAAAAAATCGCAAAATCAAATTTTATAAATTTTCTAAAAAAAAGTGGGCATGTTTTATTGTAATGCATATTCAGTTGAAAAAGCACTCAGAGTAGGTGTTGGAATTCGAGTTTACACAAATGGCGTGTCTATTCTTATACCATTCATTTGGCAAAAACATAACCTTACATTTTAAAACAAACAGTTTCTATCACATATCCAACCATTGCAGTAGTTTGTTTTAAAATGTCAGGTTATATTACTGCGAAATGAAATTTGACAAACGCCTACTCCGAGTGATTTTTCAATTAAATACCTGTTATTTCAGGGGTGAGAGCAATTCTGGCGAAATAAATTTCGATGAATTTTTTTAGTGACCCTTTATAATTTTAGAATTCTTGTACAGTTTGATTTTCTGATTTCATTAACGTATCATACTTTAATCGCCCACATTCCGCCATTATCTAAGATACGAACGCATTATGTAAAGAAACATACAGTGATTTTTTGATATGAAATTTCAGAGCCATCAAAGTGAAATATGTGTAGTTTTTCTGTGCTAGAAAATGCTATTTATTTTGTATTTGATTAATTGTAATATCAAGAATTTCGGAAAAAATGTGCTTTAATTTTTGTTGTTTATCATTCGTTTACGACGTTTCGACGGTAAAATGTCAATACATATTAAGTTTTCTACAAATTTGTTATCTTCGTTATTAATGGACTTATTGTTATGAAATTTTAAATATAAATTGCCCACTTATTACTCTAACCATCATATTTTTTTAACTTTTGGTGAAATTTTTCATCACGTATTTTTAAAATTCAGTGTCTCAATTATTTATGGAAATTTCGGAATGCGGTTCTCCCCACGGTGTTCGGCTTACAAAACTCTAGAAATTACAACAGAATTTTTTTTTTTGTCGACAGTGAGATACAGTTCTATCCAAGAAACTTCTTTTATTGCTAAATCTCTATACGGTATGTGGAAAACATTGTCGATTTCTTTGTTAAAAATTGGTCGAAGTTTATTTCCATACAACGTCCCTCGCCCTTGTAATATAATCCGACAAATTTCGCTTCTTTAAAAAATTATAAAATTTGATTTTTCAATTTTTGTTTTGTGATAAGCGGCATAAATAACATCCCCGCAGTCCCTCTCTCCAAGAGGAAGCCGCACAAGTACGGGCAATGTAAAATTATTATATAAGCAACGGGAAAAAATGTTCTTTCAGAAATAATAACAAGCTTAGCTTCAAGTGTTTATGTTTGAATGAGTTTGTCTCCTCAAAACAGACGATTAAAATTATTAGTTGAGCCACAGTATTATAATTTTTATTTTATTACTATTAAAGAGCTTGTTGTGACGTCATCAACATAGATAATAAACAGCCCGAGAGGAAAAAAAGATACGGCCAAGTTTGACATCTAATACACCAAAATAAGTTGAATAACAGTAATTTTTCATATTTATTTCTAAAATAAAAAAAAACGTTTTATTAGCCCGAAATGTATCGGTCAGGAATAATAAAAATAATAACACAGCGCAAATTCTTTCCTGAGGCATTGCTTCACCTGCCTCATAGGACAAGCAGCCCCTGGAAATGCTTCAAAAATATTAATGAATTTATAAAGGCCAAGGTTATGCCTGTAATTCACAGTTTTTCCATTTGAAAATGCTCCGATCTACATGATATTAACAAGGACACGTATGTCAATTCCGACACGTGCAATGTAATATTAATAATAAAACACTGGAGTGTACTCTTCTTGAGATTTAATTAATAAAAAAACATAGGGTGAACTATTCTTGATTTAATAACTAAAAAATATAGATAATAAGAGTCAATTTAAGATAAAAAATAAGTTACCCAGTTAACGTTTGACACCCGAGACCTTCGGGTTAGAAGGCGGAGACGAACTCAACACTCCTACGGAGACGTAATTAAACAGTCGATCATACTGGTTTAAAAGGTGATTATAAAATTTGGATTTTGGTGCGAAAATTTGAATGTCTGTCGGAAGAACTCAAACAGTAATCGTAAAGGAGTATATTGTTGTATAACATTTAAATTATTTTCATACGGAATCTGTTAAGATGTGGTTATCAAATTCTTGATGGGGATGATGATCCAAATTTTGGTTCGTTTTTTTATATTTGTATATATGTGGTTTCCGTGGTATTGTGTGCGATAAGAACATAATTATCTAGGCAAAATAATAATAACGTATTAGTTCAAGTTCAACGTGTTTTTAAATTTATCTGTGACTTTACAACTTCTGCAAAATCTATTTAAGTTAATGAAGAAGGTTTTTACTGGGTTTTTATAAATGATTATAGGGTCGCAGTAGGTCATGTAAACGTGCCGCCTCTCAAATTTGAACTGTACTAAATTTTCAAGGACGCATGACAAAGACCACATGCATCGGTATAACTGGTTGCCTAAATGCTTCATATCTTTTTAAAAAATAAAACTAATTCATTACAACAAAAGAAACAAATTGAAATCCTTTCGTCAGGAACTCCTGACTGCTGAGGAAATTTTGTCAAAGATTTTTGCGAATTCTGCTCAAGTCGTCTCAAATCATCAACAACTTCCTCAGATACTGAAGGTTTTCCACGAGATTTCTCTTTGTTGACACTGCCAGTTCGAACAAATCTGTTGATTACATCTCTAATGTGATTTACTATAATTCACCCTTGAAAAACGTTAAAACATTAAAAACCAAGGCTGTAATTGACGGGTTACAAATTACATTAATGACAAGTAAGAACTGTGATAATGAGGCACAATTTTTGAAATCCATTGCCAACTACGCACTTAGTATCCTCTATAAAAGCCCTGTATTTGTGTTTCAGTATGACGGTGACAAATTACTCACTACCGAATTCAAATGAGTGGGATAAGTTAAATTTTTCGCACTGTCATAAATAAACGTGTTTTGTTAAAGCCATCCTTTTGTCACTAAAAAGTAAAAAGTTAGGTATAATTATTTTTCGTACTTTTGTTTCTTTTATTTTTCACGTAAATTAAGTAACCTTATCTTATCTCATTATCTTGATATGTCATGTCATGTTTTTAATCCGGTTTTATTTCTCCCCTGAAAATTATGCTTATTCCAGGAGAATGTATATCTGGAAACAAAATGGATTCCAACAACTTAGCCACAGTATTCGCACCAAACATCCTTCACTGTATTAAGCCCGGAAGTTCGAGGGAGAACGCGGCGGATCGTCCGGAAGACAGAATTGACATAATTAATGTGGTACGAACCCTTATTGACCACTACAAACAACTTTATTGCATTTCGGCTGACCTTCTAGATGAAATTTATGTACACATGATGGATTCGCATCCAGAAGCTCTCGATCAGCTTTTAAATAAAAGGGACGCTATTTCTGGCGCTGACGAGTAAGTTTGAGAAAATATTTCTATGATTAAGTGTGAGTCGTAAACGTGGGATTGTAGATCAGTCGAAGAACTGGATAGCGAAAGCTATTCAGCCCCTTGGAGTCCAACAGCGCCTACTTCTGAGATGTCTATCGACAACGCCCAGACTGAAACGGAACCAAAGAAGACTAAGACAATAAGTCGGGAGGATTTTTTGCACGAGCGGGCGGCCACAAGCGGGCATAATCCTGGAATGAGGATGAGGTAAATGGAATTTATTTAGTTTATAAAAAGTACGTTCGCAATGTTAATACACCAATATTGACAATCTGTCAAGACAGACTAATAATAATAACATTTTCTTCCAGGCATAGTAAAGAACAAATTAAAAAAAAAAGTTCCAAGAAAAGAAGAGATGAGTCGGTAGCTAGGAAAAAGAAGGACGAAGAAGCAAGTAGTATAGGTTCGGGGATTACCACAGCCATGAACATTATCTCCCGACTAAGGGGACAAAAAGATGACGATTATCAATATAGTAAGACCAGGTCTTCGTCCATGGAAAGCACGAGCTCGACTCATACCGACAGCGATTTAACTCGGGCTTTGAGAATAACAGATGATGAGCGACGAAAGTCTTCTCCTTATGTTTTGGACAACAGTGGGGTTATAACAGTTAGCTTAACTATCCCAGTACAAACGGTAAATCAGCAATGTCCACTGAACGTGGACGACGACATTCCTTACATAGAGGACGTAGATAACGGTCGACAACAACTAACTATCGGGTTAACCAACCCGGTGACTGTTGTCAATACATCGCCCACAGCACCACCTAGACGAAGACAACGATCAATCAGCGGTAGCGATTCATCGATTGGTTCAATGGTGCAAGCGATACCAGGATCGATATCCTTGGTGCAAGGATACGACTCGGCTGTAGGTTCTTCGGCGACTTATTCTAGCCCTGTACAAAATACACCACCGTCCGTTTCGAGCAGTATCGCCGATCAAGGTGCCTATAGCTCGCCGCCTTCATGGGCGTCGTCGACTCCTCCCACCTCACCCGACAGCGTGCAAACCGTCAACTATATTCCCGACGAACTGCAAACCCAGAAAACACCCAGGATCCAGAAAAACTCTAGCTCGGTCAGTCTTCAGAAAGTAACATTCTCGTCCACTCAGGAGGTGCAGCAGATCAAGAAAACATACCATAAGGAACAAGACATTCAGAAAAGCTACAGCGTAACAACTTTCGAGCAGATCAAATCCCCGGATAGGGAACCAAAGCATACGCCGAGTATTTCCAATATAGGTAACGTAGTTTTAAAATCGAGAACGGAGAACTTCGAGAAAATCACGAAAGTGGAGGTTCAGAAACCAGCCAAGACGAGTTCGGAGAAGAAGAAGTACACTAAACGGAGGTATACAGATTCGAGGCATCAGACGAGGCATATTCCTGATGCGGAAGCGCTGGATGCGGCCAGTTCGCCAAGTAAAAAGGACGAAACTACAACGGCTGCACAAACAGGGCCTGTTTATAAAAGGAGGGAACTTATATCGAGTGTGCCATCGAAGTAAAATGTGCAGGGAGATATCGTTCGCGAATGTGTTCAAAACTTTATTTTGAATAAAACAGTGATAAGTGTCTAGATCTAGTCGTATCTAGTGTTTACTGTCCAAATTGTTATTTATTTTTTAAGGATGCATGCAAACGAAAAGTGTGTTGATGTATAAAATTAAAATGGTTAAGTTAATAAATAATGCTGTAAAGTTTCATTCCTTATTAGGGTACTTTATTTGTGTGGAACAATAAGCTATAATAAAAGTTGCAATTTTATGAAACTATTACGTTTTCAAATTACGTAACTTATTACGCTGAAATTTTAGGATTTAAGACTTTCCTGAAAATAGCAAAATGTATTGTTCAATTTTCTTCTTAAAAAGCGACAGGAAAAGATGTTCTATTACAGCATGGTTAGAAATAAGTGAAAATGACTGCAATGTTCTGCATTAACTTCTAAGAAGTTTCACAGCGTGACTAACTGCAAATTCCAATAAAAATTTATATATACAAGCTTCTTTGCTTACAAAGAGATGATTGCCGGACTTGAAAAATTTGTAATTCTGTTTATGCATTTTTAAAGGAACGGTATATTATTTAGTTTTTGTAATTATATACAACTTAAGACTTAAAACAATGTGAGGTAAAAACTTATTTATTTTACTTAGTAGTATGTGGGTATGTACACGTAAACAATTAGAATTTTGGTACAATAATTTATTAGCAGACACTATCACTATCACATATTTTGCTTTAAAAGAATTTATGCTAGACATTCTGATAACTTTCTGTTTTTTTTCTTTGAAGATCTTTATCGCTCCTGATTTTTCTTTATCCGTTTCTAAAACGTACACTTGGTCATATTATTGTTAAGCTTTTGTTAAATTTGAAGTGTTTTGATGAGCTGATCTTTATTGTCATGTTATTCTCGTTTATTAACTACTTTAAAACATTTAAAATAACTGTTGTCTACAGGGGCGGATGGACCTGTTGAACCAATTTAAACCGGTGCCGAAATTTTATTTCATTTAAAAGTACTACATAAAATTTGGATTCTGGGGTGAGATTTTGTTTCCACCGATGCGGTACGATAACGAAGCGATAAATGACAAGGACGAAAATATAAATTTTAGATGCCAAAGGAAAAGTCGACCACATTTTATCGGTATCGATATTTTATCGTTATAGAAACAAAATCCCCCCCTGGTGAATCACGACTACCCATAATGTGTTGCCTTAAAAGTAATTTGAAGGAATCTCGGGGATGTTTCTGTGTTTTATTTTTGAAGCAGTTTGAAACAATCTCGGGGATCCCTTGTCTTGTTTTTGAAGTAGTTTGAAAAAATCTTGAAAACCCCTTGTATCTGCTTTTTCAAGTAGTTTGAAAGAATCTCGAGGACTCCATGCATCTTGTTTACGAAATAATTTGAAAGAATCTCGGACACCCCGTGTGGTTTTACCTACCGAGCGTAAGTGAAGGAAATATTGTAATCGAGGTCGTCGTTTGACTCTCTACGTTTACTATGAAGAAATGGGTCTCCTGTTTCCGTCTGTCTGTCTGTCCGTCTGTCTGTTCGTCTGTCCGTCCGTCCGTCTGTCCGCGTGTCTGCCGTCCCGATTTTTTTTTTTTAAGCAGTTTAAAAGCATCTCGGCGACCCTTTGATTTTTGTTTTTGAAATGATTTTAAACAACCTCGGGGATCCCTAGTCTCATTTATGAAGTAATTTGAAATAATCTCGGGAACCCCGTGTGTTTCTTTTTAAAGAAGTTTGAAAGAATCTGGGGAACCTCTTGTGGCTTATGTTTTTGAAGTAGTTTGAAAGAATCTCGGAAATTTGAAGTAATTTAAGAATCGTGAGGACTCCATGTGTTTTATTTTCGAAGTAATTTGAAAGAATCTCGGGAACCCCTTGTGCCTTGTTTTTGAAGTACCTAACTTGAAATAGTCTCGGAAGCCCCGTGTATTTCTTTTTGAAGAAGTTTGAAAGAATCTCGGGGTCACCTTGTGTTTTGTTTTTGAAGTATTTTGAAAGAATCTCGGAGATCCATTGTAACGTTTTTTGAAGTAACTTAAGAATCTCGAGGACTTCATGTGCCTTATTTTCGAAGTAATTTGAAAGAATCTCTGGGACCTCTTGTGCCTTGTTTCTGAAGTAATATGAAATAATCTCAAGAACCCCTTGTGTTTATTTTTGAAGCAGTTTAAATGAGTCTGGATGATCCCTTGTTTTTTCTTGTTGAAATGGTTTGAAAGAATCTCGGGGATCCCTTGTATTGTTTTTGAAGTAATTTGAAAGAATCTTGAGGGTCCGTTGTTTTGTTTTTGAAGTAACTTAAAAGAATCTCGAGAACTTCATCTGTCTTGTTTTCGAAGTAATTTGAAAGAATCTCGGAAACATTTTGTACCTTGTTTCTCCAGAAATTCAAAAGAAACTCGAAGACCCCTTGTGTTTTGTTTTTAAAGTCGTTTAAAAAAATTCGGGGACCTCTTATGTCTTACTTCTGAAGTAGTTTGAAAGAATGTCGGAGACCTCTTGTATCTTGTTTTTGAAATTGTTTGAAAGAATCTAGGGGATCCCTTGTCTTGTTTTTGAAGTAATTTGAAAGAATCTTGAGAATCCATTGTTTTGTTTTTGAAGTAATTTAAAAGAATCTCGAGAACTTCATGTGTCTTATTTTCGAAGTAATTTGAAAGAATCTCGGAAATATTTTGGCCTTGTTTCTCAAGAAATTTGAAAGAAACTGGAGGACCCCTTGTGTTTTGTTTTTATAAAGTAGTTTGAAAGAATCTCGGAGATCTCTTGTATTGTTTTCGAAATAATTTGAAAGAATCTCAAAGACCCATGGTGTCTATTTTTGAAGCAGTTTGAAAGAATCTCGGGGGCCTTTTGTTTTTGAAATGGTTTTAAAGAATCTCGGGCATCCTTTGTTTTATTTTTGAAGTAATTTGAAAGAATCTCGGGAACCCCGTGTATTTTTTATTTGAAGAAGATATTTGAAAGAATCTCGGGATCCTCATGTGTTTTATTTTTTAAGTAGTTTTAAAGAATCTCGGAGATCCATTGTATCGTTTTTAAAGTAATTTAAGAATCTCGAGGAGTCCATGTGTCTTATTTTCGAAGTAACTTGAAATAGTCTCGGGAGCCCTGTGTATTTCTTTTTGAAAAAGTTTGAAAGAATCTCGGGGTCCCTTTGTCTTTTGTTTTTGAAGTAATTTGAAAGAATCTCTGGGACCATTTGTGCCTTATTTCTGAAGTAATTTGAAATAATCTCAAGAACCCCTTGTGTTTATTTTTGAAACAGTTTAAATGAGTCTCGCTGATCCTTTGTTTTTTGTTGTTGAAATGGTTTGAAAAAATTTCGGGGATCCCTTGTCTTGTTTTTGAAGTAATTTGAAAGAATCTTGAGGATCCATTGTTTTGTCTTTGAAGTAACTAAAAAGAATCTCGAGAACTTCATGTGTCTTGTTTTAGAAGTAATTTGAAAGAATCTCGGAAACATTTTGTACCTTGTTTCTCCAGTAGTTTGAAAGAAACTCGAGGACCCCTTGTGTGTTTTTGAAGTAATTAAAAAAAAAATCGGGGACCTCTTGTGTCTTACTTCTGAAGTAGTTTGAAAGAATCTTGGAGACCTCTTGTGTCTTGTTTTTGAAATGGTTTGGAAGAAACTCGGGGATCCCTTGTCTTGTTTTTGAAGTAATTTGAAAGAATCTTGAGAATCCATTGTTTTGTTTTTGAAGTAATTTAAAAGAATCTCGAGACCCTTTGTTTTTTTTTTTAAGTAATTTGAAAGAATCTCGGGAACCCCAGGTATTTTTTATTTGAAGAAGATATTTGAAAGAATCTCGGGATCCTCATGTGTTTTGTTTTTTAAGTAGTTTTAAAGAATCTCGGAGATCCATTGTATCGTTTTTAAAGTAATTTAAGAATCTCGAGGAGTCCATGTGTCTTATTTTCGAAGTAACTTGTAATAGTCTCGGGAGCCCCGTGTATTTCTTTTTGAAGAAATTTGAAAGAATCTCGGAGTCCCCTTGTCTTTTGTTTTCGAAGTATTTTGAAAGAATCTCGGAGATCGATTGTAACCTTTTATGAAGTAATTTAAGAATGTCGAGGACTCCATGTGTCTTATTTTCGAAGTAATTTGAAAGAGTCTCTGGAACCTCTTGTGCCTTATTTCTGAAGTAATCTGAAATAATCTCGAGAACCTTTTGTATTTATTTTTGAAGCAGTTTGAATGAGTCTCGCTGATCCCTTGTATTTGATGTTGAAATGGTTTGAAAGAGTCTCGGGGATTCCTTGTCTTGTTTTTGAAGTAATTTGAAAGAATCTCGGGGACTCTCTCTCTGTGTTTTTTTTTAAGAAGAAGTCTGAAAGAATCTCGGAGATCCTATGTATCGTTTTTTAAGTAATTTAAGAATCTCTAGGATCCTATCTCGGGGACCTCTTGCCTTGTTTCTAAAGTAATTTGAAATAATCTCGAGGACTTCTTATGGTTTGTTTTTGAAATAGTTTGAAAGAATCTTGGGCACCCTTTTGTTTTGTTTTTGAAGTAGCTTAAAAGAATATCGGGGAGTAGCTTAAAAGAATCCCGATCAGGAGCGGAGGGGATCTGCTTCACCAGCGTACGAAAAAGATGGACGCATGAAAGGGCGAAATTTTACTTCATCTAAAAGTAGGAATCTAAAATTTGGATTGGGGCACCGGCGCTAATAATGTCTTGCCTTAAAAGTAATTTGAAGGAATCTCGGGGATCTTTCTGTGTTTTATTTTTGAAGTTATTTGAAAGAATCTCGGGCATCCCTTGTCCCTTGAGAAGATCTACTTGTGTTTTTTCCATTTCACTTCCTTCTTTCCAATTATTTTTCTCCTTTTTAACGTCCCATTCTTCGACATCATTTTCTTCTAAGAGACCCACGTTCTCTGCACCATATTTTGCCAATATAATGAATTATGTCTATTTGTAATTTGTAAGAGGTTAAGAAAGAATTACAATGAATTAACCCACAGTAAAACAAATAAGAAAATACTTTGAAAATTTATTTATCTACTCTATCTATCCCAGTTAGAACTCCACGGCCCTATGTCTTGAGAACCGACAGAGATATTAAAATTCTGCAGACGCCATTATTTTTAGCTTGTAGAGGAGAGCTGAATTTAGTACACTGCAAATATGACACACATACGGCGTCGGCCTATAATTTTTCTAGATAGGGATTTCTTTAGTATTTTACAGTGGATACTCGAAAATGTTTAATGTTTGCTTGAAATCCCTGCTTAAATAAAATGTGTAGTAATTTCTAGTGCTAAGGTTACAAGTAGGTACACCATTTACTACACGTGCGACTGAAAAAGATGAAAGTCATAGCACAATTGGAAACGTAAAATAAAAATACTTGATATATTTCATGTCAATTTTTCAATTTTGCCACCTCGTTCAACATCATTCGCCCTTCGCAACACGCAGCTAATTTGACTGTGTATTCGTTGTTTTGGTTATGCTTCTCCGTGTCAGCAATTCCGGCTAAATACCTCGTGACAACGCAAACAATATTATTTATTTCTCCCAGAGGTCCTGGCGATGTGGTGAAATAAGACATCGTTGTTTAAATAATGTGGTGAGTCGCATGGAACAGTGCAAACAGCAAGCAATTTATCTGCGCTGCGGATACATATTTTCATTGAAAACAATATATTTAGTAATCATTAATTAACCGTTTGCTTCATTGTATCAATAC